>NC_141691.1:234775250-237329642 GCF_964263255.1 Lissotriton vulgaris
AAAGATTTCAAAACAGGTCTTCCTCAGTCAAAGTTCAAAGTCAGAATAAGGAAAAAAGGTGGGGTCTTTCATCATTTGGACAAAAAAAATGTCCTGAACCAATGAGAAGTGTTATTTTCAGATCACAAGACTAGGGATTTCATCATTATGAAACCAAAACTGTTCTGCACCAATTAAAAGTGTTATTTTCAGGTCACATGACCCGACGCACTTACGCGACGCGCCCTCGGGCGCGCCCCGGGTCGCGTCGCGTAAGCGCGTCGGATGTTTTGCGCGATCGTATTCGCTCGAGTGCTTCCGGGTGTGCTTACGCTGTGTGTATCACGTGGACGCGGCTACGCGATACGTCACTATGATGTTTTCGTTCGCGGCAATAGTGCTAACGGGACGCTCGCTGGAGCACGCCCTGGGACGCTTCAAAAGACTACGCTTTCCGGGGCGCTCACCGGGGCGCACCCCGGGAGCGCTCCAGGGCAAAAAAATAAATAAATAAATAAAAAAATATAGATTAAAAAAATTGTTTTAAATACAAATATAATATAGGATTCATTCATTTTCAAAAATATTACATTTCATAGCTATAGACATTTGCTATTAACAAAATTTTGAAATTTCCTGAAAAAAACAGGTTTGGGGCCTTATATATAGTTAGGAATTAGCATTTAAAAAACCTATGAAATTCACTGAAAAAACCATAGGTTTCACACCAGTTATAGTTAGCTGGAAATTTTACTGACATAAAACCATTGAAATTCCCAAGTTATAGTTAAAATATTGATTGGTTAACTATCATATAAAGTGTATCTTAGTGAATACATATATTAGCGAGTAATTTTTAAATATTTTAAATATATGTATCAGTGTTTCACTTTGTGTATAAGTGGCTGCATGGGTTGGTGACTGACTCACTGTTTATATGTGTTTTTAAGACAGCGTATGCGCAGCCCTGTATGGGTGGATGAGTGTGAATATGTGTGTGTTAGTGAGTGAATGCCTACCTCACTAGTGTTTTTATGAGTAACTACATATGTTTTAATCTAGTATATGTGAGTATTGATGTATATAAGTGAGTATATGTGAGAGTGAGAGATTGAAAGAGTTCCTGTTTAAATAAGTATGTGTTTCTATAAGTGATTGTATAAGAGAGTGAGTATGTGTAAGTTTCCTTAGAAGTAATGTACTAGTGTGTGTATAGCTGTATATGCAAATAAATGGATGTTCAATACTTTATTTGCATGTGTGAGTATGTGTGTGAGTAACTTTTGGATGACTGTCGGTGTGTAACAGGATGTATATGTGTATCACTACATATGATGAGTGAGTATATGTATGAGTGACTATACAGAACTGTTGCTGAATGAGAGGATGTGTATATAGATGGTGGAATTACTGAATTGGTTGTTGTAACTGGTATGGGTATCTCAATTTTTGGGAAAATGTTAGTTTCTATTTTTGAATATGTGTTTCAAGGGTTACATTACACCCAAAGGAGGTCTGTCAGTCTGTCACAAGGATGGTGTCATCAGTGATGTCATGAGTGATGTCACTGACCATGTCATGAGTGATGTAATATGTGACGTCATCAGCAGTGCATTGCAGGCGCGCAAGTTATAGTGAGTCCAACTAACTATAACGTGGGAATTTCAATGGTTTTATGTCAGTAAAATTTCCAGCTAACTACAACTGGTGTGAAGCCTATGGGTTTTTCAGTGAATATATATATATATATATATATATATATATATATATATATATATATATATATATATATATATATATATATATATATATATATATATATATATATATATATATATATATATATATATACATATATATACATACATATATATATATATATATATATATATATATATATATATATATATATATATATATATATATATATATATATATATATATATATATATATATATATATATATATATACATATATATATATATAAGTTTTGGGGTTTTCTAATACCTTTAGCCCTGCTTGTTGGATCTTCAAAAAACTTTCTGAAAATAACGTTCATCCTCCTCAGGTCCTTTCTGGAAAGGTTTGGGCTGATCCGTCAAGTGGGGGCGTACAAAAGAGTAAAATCTCTATGCATTTTCTATTGACTTCTTTAGGCAGAGCTACAGCAAAAACTGCTGAATGGAACTACACCAACCTTGGCACAAGGCTAGATCTTGGTACAAAGATTGTGCTTTTTGTGATTTGGTATACATCCATTTAGTAGTTTGTGAGAAATTAAGGGTGAAAAAGAGTTGGACTCGTGAAAGTCCCACTGGTGTCCTGCGAGAATGCAAAATAAAATATGGAAGCCTGTGATTGGTCAAGAGACACATTTTTCATGTGTGCCTTCACACTCTTGTGGGAGCAGGAGGCTCCTGTGTATCCCGCGAGCACTCCAATTGACTGACTGTTGGAATGTTAGAAATGAAATAGCTACCATTACTGTTTACTGTAATAAATTGGAGGTGTTGTGGAAATGAAGTAAAAAAGCTATATAAGAGGGGTGAGCAGAAAGGAATGCTGTCCCCTTAGAGTTAGAGAAGAGGTGTCTAAGGGATAACTACTGTGAAGAAAATAAATCTGTATTGTTTCTAACTAATTTTTACAATCTTGTGGGACTTGCAGAATTGTGAATCGGAAAAAGGAGTAGATGAGTTCTCAATACACACTATTAGTAGGAATGCATATTGTGATCCTTGTATTTGAGAGGATGTGTGTAATAGATAAGTACTGTGATGACTAGAAGGTTAATTCTTTTTTTTCAAAGTTAATATCTCCCGAGGACACTCACACATCCACTGACAGGTTCTTTAAGACACACAATCATTCGCAGATCTACTTAGACACTTTCACATTGATTCACAGACACTCATGCACCAATTCACCAACCCACTCAGGATTTAACACACCCAGTGACAGACCCACACAGGAACTCACTCATTCATTTCATTTTTCATTTCATTATTCTTTATTTCGGTTAAACAACCTTAAAAGAATGCAGTACAATACATTTTAAAACATTATAATACAATATATATATCTACACAGTTAAGGATTAAAAGAGAACTAGCAGCAAGGTCCTTCTCAGTTAAATTAACACACATATTCGAGGAACACTTAATAAATAGCAATTCATAACATTTAAAATAATATTATAAAGCAATAAAAACAAGGCACCAGGAAACACTAAGATCCGGCCAATTCCTATTGTCATTATTCTAATTAGAGTTACAATATAAGCCTAGATCATATTCAATTACATGCACCACTTGGTAGTAATAATATCAGTTGGCTTACATTAATAATTACATATTGGCACACATGTTCCAGTAAAGATTACATATGTGCAATTCGTTCAAATACAATAGACACAAGTCAGGATACATTTCAGCTGCTAGACTACAATCATGCCACCTCTCGGTTTACATTTTATGGCCTTTTCTCTTCCTGACTATCGCTACTGAAAGGAGGAAGCGGCTTAAACTGAATACTATTGGGCGTGCAGTATCTCCTTTAAACACTCTTTCGCCATCTTTAATGTGGCGTAGGCCCAGGAGTTGGCATATGGGTTTTAGCCATTTTTTCCTCGCATGTAAGTAAGCGGGGCATATGAATAGCGCATGGGACTCATCTTCCCTCAGGCCCATTTCACATAATTCGCATAAATCGGATCCAGTACTACCTCCTGGTCCTTTATTGCAGTGCCATTTCGAAGTCCTAGATTTAATTTGAAGGGCACTATAGCGAAATTTTAAATATAACGATTTGGCCAAAGGTGGGTAGATTTCGTTCATAAAGGATTCTAGTTTCATGTCCATTTTTAGTTCGAAGAACCCGAGGGTCAGAGTCGCCAGGTTGGGATTTCTCAACACAGAATCTTTAATATATTCCCAATACCTATTCTTTAACAATTTCTTAGAGTTATTGGTAATCAAATCCGGGTCTGACCATAAACTACTTAACCCCAGCTTTGTAAACCCTTTTTCGATGTAGGCCACCCATATTAAGCATGTAGAGTTTTTTATTGCCATTATCTCCTTTAGAGCCTCTCTGTAGTCCACTAGCTCGTCAGTGGACCAGAGACGAAGCCAGTATAACAATGGGCGCAATGCAGCGTGGTCATCTGATCGGCGAAAATTAAGATCCCATATAACCGTGGTAAGGGGAGTAGAGGTAGGTACACCTAGCAGCTGTCTGATGAATTGGTTTTCCTGGACCAAAAAAGTGCCTTTCGAAATATGTCCCCAAAGTTCTGCACCATAAAGGGAAGCAGATTGTGCTTTATATTTGAACAGACTAATTGCTGGAGTAACTGATTTATAATGACTATTTTTGTGTTTCCTTAAAATATGAGCTTGATTCTGAACTAGTCTGATCTTTGAGGTTTCTAATTGAGATTTCCAACATATTTTACTATCTAAAGTGATACCCAGGTACTTAAAACTTTGGACTTCTTCAATTTTTTCATTATTTATGGAAAAAGTTTTGTTAAAACCTTTATGTGGGTTGATTGTCATGACCTTAGTTTTGGACGAATTAATTTCGAGCTTCTTGTCCTGACAATACAACCTAAATTTATTAAGAAGGTTCTGGAGTCCTTTAGGGGTTTGGGAAATTAAAATGGTGTCATCCGCAAATAATAATGCCGGAACGGCTTGACCACACAACTTGGGAGAGTCATGCTCGCAGCCCAAGAGAGTGTTAGGGATGTCATTAACATAAAGGGAGAATAAAGTAGGCGCCATGACACATCCTTGCCTAACTCCTCTCGCTATGTCTATCTTCTCACTCAGCTCCCCATTGGGCCCCCATCTGACTCTTGCAAAATTGTTTTCGTGCAGTCTGATCAGTTGTTGGAGAATGTTCCAAGGGACTCCCATATCATTTAGCGTTCCCCAAAGGTTCCCCCTCGGAACAAGATCAAAGGCTGCTCTTAGATCGACGAAGGCCACATACATATGGGAGTTCCTTATGTTAATATATTTCCAAACTAAACATAAAAATCAAAAACCTGGTCCACTGTACTAATTCTAGGTCTAAAACCAGCCTGGTACTTTGTAAGGATAAAGTGGTCCTCGACCCATGCATTAAGCCTACTAAGAAGTTGGCGGAAGAAGATTTTTTTGCAGCACATCGATCAAGCTAATAGGTCGATAATGAGATGGATTAGACCTATCACCTTTCTTAAATATATTCACGATTTCTGCGCCCCTCCAGGTCTCCGGAATCGGGGCCCCTCGAGTTATTTTATTTGTAAGTAAATTAATGTAGGGAGCCCAAATAAAATCATCATGCTTTCAGAGGTCCCCGGGTATTCTGTCTGGACCTGGAGCTTTACCCGATTTCACCGCCTTAATTGCTGAGATGGTCTCCATTAAGTTAAAAGTTAAAGGGTTCTCATATGGGGCTAACCTGATTTGTTTTATTACACAATCTTCCTCTTCTCCTTTACAAGAGTAGAGCAAGGAAAAGTGTTTGACCCAGGTGCTTTCCTCAAGAAATCTATCATTTGTCACTGTAACCCATTTCGTGCCCCTTGCAATGAGGCTCCAGAAAGAGGTCTGATCATTTAGTTTGCAGGCCTCAAGCAAACTCACTCATTCAATCACAGACACACTGACACACTGACAGACCCTCTCGCAGACCCACACACACTTGTAGATGTACACAGACGCTGTCCCACTGACAGATATACACTGACACTCAGACACCCACTCACACCCTCACATGCCCACTCAAAGACCCACCCAGACACTCATACCCCCACTCACAGAAACACACAGACACTCAGAGACCCATTCACAGACCAGCACAAGCCCTCTTAGACCCATTCACAGACCTATGCAGGTTCTCCACACCTATTTACAGATCCATACAGGCATTTATAAAGCCACTCACATACCCAGGTAGGCACTCACACAGCCACTCACAGACCCACACAGCCACTCATGCACTCACTCACAGATCCACACATGCACTCATATAACCACACAATGGCTCACAGACCCACTGACAGATCCACACAGGCACTCACACACAGAAATCTATGCAGGCACTGATAGACCAACTCAAACACCCACACAGGTACTCACAGACCGATTCACAAAACTATGAAGGTACTCACATACACAGTCACAGACCCATGCATCCACTTACACATCAAGTTACAGACCCACAGAGGCCTAGTCACACCATCTCCCAATTCTGTGTTAGGGAAATCATACCCACTCAGAGTCCCACACAGGCAATCGCACATCCACTCACAAACACACACAGCCACTCAGACAACCACTCACATACCTACTCACAGACTCATACACCCACTAACATACCCACTCACTGACCCACAAAGCCACCCTCACCTCCGCTCACACACCCTCAAAACTACTCACACACTCATACACCCATAAAGACACTCACTCTCCCATTCACAGACCCATATGGCCACACACCCCTACTCATAGACCCATACAGCTATTCACACACCCACTCATCAACCTATACAGCTACTTACATACACACTTGAAAAGGTAAAAGGTTACATTTAGGGAATGCAATTTGAAAAACCTAAGAAATGCACTAAAAAAGGTTACAGGGATGTTATAGTTAGGCATTAACATTAAAAAAACATGGACATTTATTGAGCAAAAGAAAGATCACAGGAACAATATACTTCGGCTCAGATTATACACACACAAAATCATAGAAATTCAGCAGTCATAGTTACCTGATCTAAATATCACTTGCGCCCCTGCAATTAACTGCTTATGACCTCAAAGATTCCATCACTCATGACATGGTCAGTGACACCACTAATGACATCACTGATGATAACCCACAACCCCCGCAGCCCATAACACTGGAACTACTCAGTTGGAATCCCTTAGAGAGGATGACACCCTCAAGATGATCAAAAGCATCCACTCCGGAGCACCCTTGGACCCCTGCCTGCACCACATGTTAAACATAGCAGGCATCACCAATGCGCCCCAAACTCTACTGCTTCATCAACTGCTCCGTCAACTCTGCCACCTTCCAGGAAGACTAGGAACATGCAGAGATCAATCCCATGCTAAAGAAATACTCCATGACACCGACATCCGCAATAAAGCCATGGAATGGATCCGCGCCTTCCTCACCGGCCAAACACAGGGAGCCAGACTACCTCTTTTCCTCTTGAACCCCACAGAGATCAGCTACAGAGTGTCTCAGGGCTCCTCCAAGAGTCCTACGCTTTTCAACATCTACATGGCCCTGCTCGCAGTCATCGTTAGGGACCACAGACTCAACATCATCTCCTATGCCAATGACACCCAGCTGATTCTCTCCCTCACAAATGAACCAACAGTCGCCAAGAACAACTTTATCAACGAGATGAAGGCTATCGCCGCTTGGATGAAGAACAGCTGCCTCAAGCTCAACTCAGAGTAGACCAAAGTCCTCATCATGGGTTCCACCCCCTCTGCCTGGGATAAGTTCTGGTGGCCCGCAGCACTTGGAACATCCCCCACATCCACAGACCATGTGCATAACCTGTGCATCATCCTGGATCCTCAGTCACCATGAGTCACCAGATCAGCGCTGTCTCATCATCCTGCTTCCATATGGTACCCCTGCTTCAAATTGTCTTCAAATGCATCCCCTTGAATCCAGAAAGATTGTCAGCCATGCACTCATCAGCAAAATAATCGACTATGTCAAGGCACTCTATGCTTGCATCAGCCAGAAACTCCTCAAGAAACTGCAGAACTTCCAGAACGTTGAGGCCAGACTCATCCTCAACAGCCCCCACCACACCCACATCCCCACCTACCTAAGAGGCCTCAACTGGCTCCCAATCAACAAAAGAATCACCTTAAAGCTCCTCACACATGCCTACAAAGTGAGCTAAACAATGATGATGGACTCAACCCAGATCTGTGACTGGGGATGAGAGTTTGAAAAGTTTCAGCACTCATTCCATCATCTCCTTGTATTTGCCCAATGTTGGCAGAGTATGCCCAGACGGGGGTCCCTTGCTCAATCTGCCAATGGATTTAAGCTAGCCTGGCTGATGAGGGCTCTTAGCCCAAAACCGGTCCCAGGATGCTTGTTTCCGGTCAAGGGAAGACATGGCTTGGCAGTTCAGGCTGGATTGTTCCCATGGGGCACAGGGTCAAGACTGATTTGCATAAAGCTGTGCCTGAACTGGGTTGGCAAAGGGAGCTAAAGAATGATGCTGGATTCAACTCAGATCTGTGACTCGGAGTGAGTGTTTGAAAAGTTTCAGCACTCCGTACATCATCTCCCTGTGTTTGCTTTGTTTGCCCAAAGTTGGCAGGGTATGCCCAGACCTGGGTCCCTTGCTTATTTTGCCACTAGATTAAAGCTAGCCTGGCTAATGAGGACTGTTAGCCCGAAACCGGTCCCAGGATGCTTGTTTCCAGTCCAGGGAAGACATGGCCTGGCAGTTCAAGCTGGACTGTTCCCATGAGGCACAGGGTCAAGACTGATTTGCATATAGCTGTGTCTGAACTGGGGTGGCAAAGTGAACAAATGAATGATGATGGATTCAACCCAGATCTGTGACTGGGGTGAGTGTTTGAAAAGTTTCAGCACTCCGGCCATTATCTCCTTGTGTTTGCTTTACAAAGTCCTACATGGCATGGATCTGAGTACCTCAACTACCGCCTAGCAATCCACGTACCAACCAGAGACCTCCGCTCTGCCCAACTGGCCCTGGCTACCATCTGACATATCGGCAGACCACAGCCAGAGGACGTTCCTTCTCTTAGCTCGCAGCAAAGACCTGGAACACCCTGCCACTCCACCTTAGGAAATTACCATCACTGCCTCAATTC
This sequence comes from Lissotriton vulgaris, assembly GCF_964263255.1. Taxonomy (NCBI): domain Eukaryota; kingdom Metazoa; phylum Chordata; class Amphibia; order Caudata; family Salamandridae; genus Lissotriton; species Lissotriton vulgaris. Next base: position 234,784,113 of record NC_141691.1, read on the forward strand.
AGGAAGGACATCAAGACCTGGCTTTTTGGCTGAGTCTGAATGCTTCAACAGACCTGCAGCTCTCCCCCCAGTGCCTTGAGAACCTTGCGGATAAGTAGTTGTACTCTACAGGATACCCATTGATGACATCTCAAAATACATCACTGATTACATCACTGGTGACATCATCCAGTGATTGTGAGTGTTTTCTAAAAGTTTAGAAGTGTTAACTATATATACTAAGGTACTACAAAAGTTAAATTAGTTAAATTAGTATACTTTATCTACTATTAATGAGTGATACTATTTCTAACATATTATGTGAATGGCTGTGTGACTTTGTGTAGTAGTAGAAGTAGCAATATTTTTATTCGATTTTACATTAAAGCCATAAGAGCACCTTATATACAGTTCATTAAAAAGATTTTCTTTTTAAAGGACGAGTTAATTAAGGAAAATGAGACAGTCTCTCTTTGGGATCTTGGTTGACTTACTACAATACATGTGGTGTCTAGAGCCTCAACCCTAAGCATAAATCATGGAAAGCATCCCCAAGCAGCTATGTTTAGTGTAACCATGGACCATATAATATAATTCCAGTAACAACCATATATATCTTAGATATTGATACAGTGCATAGTGCTGATATCATTTAACATCTAAAATCTAATTATACTAAAGTTAAAATACTTACAAGTATAAAACTTAATTTATAATATATTGCAATGTTAATTTAACCTAAACATGCCGTAGGCAGTTTATATGCTACCTCTAACATATTTGATCAAGTTAATAACAATAACAATAACATTTACATGATATAAATTCCATCAATTGTAATGTCATTTAAGATGACTTCTACATACTATTTTCGTATTCCATTCACTCTTGTCCTTTTAGCCTGGCCTAATTATTTTTGTATTCATAATTTTAGCTATCCTGCTTCTTGGAACCCATACATGAAGCAGGTATCTGGATAGGGCAAAGACCAAATATTCTGAGGTATCACTTTTCAGGATTCTGGTAATCTCACTTAATCGGGTTGTTGCTAGAATCCAGCAGATTGGGATTAGTGTGACTGTGTGTATTGGCATGTGAGTGGCTGTATGGGTGTGTTAGAGGGTGTGTAATTTGCTCAATGGGTGAATATGTAGATATGTGACTAGCTGTGTGGGTGGATTAGCGAGTGTGTGAGTAGATGTAGGGGTGAGTGAGTGGGTATGTGAGTGGCTGTATGGGTAAGGGAGTGGCTCTGTGAGTGGCTGTATTGGTAGGTGACTGGGTGTGTGAGTGGTTGAATTAGATAGTGAGTGTCTGTGTGAGTGACTTTATGGGTGAGTGAGTATACATGTGAGTGCTTGTATGAATGTTTGAATGGATATTTAAGCATTTGTATGGGTTTGTGAAGGGCTCTTTTGAGAGGCTGTATGGGTGAGTGAGATTGTGTGTGAGTGGCTGTATGGGTGAATAAGTGGGTACGTGAGTCGGTGTATGGGCAAGTGAGTGGCTGTGTGAGTGGGTGTATGGGTTAGTGAGTGGCTGTATGGCTGAGTGAATGATTGTAGTTGTGTGGATGTGAGTGAATGGGTGTGTGAGTGGTTCTCTTGATGATATCACACATTTTCTTAAGTTAAGACTGGCTTAACTTAAGAAGAGTGTGGTTACTCTTCGAAACGTTTTCCTATTGGTTAAGGTGGGGTCAGGAGTCACCCCCACTCACAGGCTACAGCCAGGCATAAATGTGGCACCCTGGGCACCCTTTTCAAAACATTACTGGACCTGTGTAAAGCAGAATAATGTTTATGTTTATATGCTTGTATAGCGCTCGAATGCCGTGGCGTCTTGGTGCTGAGTGTGTGGACTGCACCTGCTGTTCAGACCTGTGAGGATAATCCTATGTGTTAAACAAGCTCCCACTTGTAACCTGGACGAAGAAGTGGACTCTAGGGGTGAGTTGGCTGACCCCATGTTAAGTTACAGGGACACAAAGGCTGCAAGAAGCCTCCCTATCCTGGAAGAGCCAGTTTCAACTGGCTTTGCCCTACACACTAATGATTGCTCCTGTTGGAGTGAGTCCTGATCACTAAGTGCTATCTCCGAGGTCATGGAACTCAACTCTTGGTTGGTATCAGACTGTACTCCTCCTTCCTGGGTGACCCTAAAAACATGAAACTTAAAAGATTTCTATACTTTTTTACTTGGAGAGCCATCGGGAGACAGGGACTAGCCAGCTGATCTGATGAAGGTTCATCGCCGCAGGGCCTGACTTCGCCATTGCTCCCATTGCATTCTTCTCTCAATGCAGAAATCTGTTGACACCTAGCCCTCTTTAGTTCCAACCCGCAGTTTCATTGACACTGCCATTGACAGAGAACTGATCCCACTGGAGCTTTTCCAGCCTAAATCCAATGGTTGCAGAGGCTCCACTTCACTACCAGAATCCATTTATTCCAAGCCCCTTTTCTCAATGCCAGCCCACAGCCTGCTTCCTCTGAAGGTCGTTGACTTTGGAAGGTAGATTTTCCATGGAAACATGCCAGGTCCTTGTATCCAACCCATGCTCCATCTTGGTCATCTTTAAACCTTACCCATGTCCCATTCGAGATCAACCTGATGACTGTGATTGGTGCTTAATGCTGCTTGGTGCTATTTCCATTTAAAATTTTGAAAATGTCATATTTCTAGCAGTCCTTTCTGGATTGCTGTCATTTGGTGCATTAAAATAACCTATTATGATTACAAATTGGAGTTATTGTGTTGTGTGTTTAACTTTTTGACTGTTTTGATACTTCTAAATGCTTTACACATTTTCTTAAGTTTAGCCTGGCTGCTCTGTGCACACCTACTAGGGTAGAGCTCGGTTTAATTAACTGAAACCTTTTCTAAACCTAACAAGATTAGTGCCATTATTACCTGTGTTGTACTACCTCCATCCCTAATGATCCCCTTTCTCACAATACCCTTAATTTACTGTATGTATCACAGCGTCCACTATAGTAAATTATCCAAATTCTACAGCCATTTTTCTAGCAACATGGCACTCAGGTGTGTCTCACTTTAGTGATGATTGTAGGATTTTAGCTTTCTAATTGTTGTTTAGAACACTGTGGTAAAGCTGCAGTTGAACATTTAGGATTGAACTAACCGTTGCTGCTGTTGGAAACAGATGTCCTCATTTTAGACTCTTTAGCCCTTAGCATAATGTACTTGAGAATATCATGAGTAAAAAGCACGTTCTCACAACCATGGCTGATCAACTCCCAGGAGTGGCTCATCATTTTTTACACAGTATAATCACATTAGAACTCACCACACTTCTAAAATTAAAGTGGCACCACGAAGAGTTATGTATATTGTCACTAAAATCTATTATCACCCTATTTATATGCAGCATTTTGTGACTTTTAAAACCTGATGTTCACTGCAATCTATTTAAAAGTAGCAAAATTAGTGGAGCGGTCTAAGCAATAAAGAATCCAGCAGCTGTGCTTCTTGTAGCTTTCGGCTCACATAGTCCATGAAACACACACTGGGTAATAGCAGGTTTAGGAATTGCACCCCAGGGTTTAAGAGTCTGATTTACAACAGCAGTATTATGAAAGGGGTGATTCCAGTCCAGTCAACAACTACTTAGGAGTGCCCCTCCCCTTGAATAATATTTCTTAAATATTCCAGCATTATAACTGAGTGTACATGTCATTAATATTTAGTTTGAAGTGTTGATTTGTCTACCACTGATTTTAATTTGTGCTACATGTGTACAATGTATTTGAATGACTACCTAGCCGAGAAGGGTAGCAGGATGCCTCGGGAACTATGGAGAGTGTCCCCAGAAAAGTATTTTGAACCAGTTCTATTTAGATTTTTACTGTATGCCCCAAATGGTTAGTCTAGTTATAATTTGCAGAAAAAGTCTTTTAGACACTTGCATAGAACATGGTTAGTACATAGTTGAAGTTGCAGTAACACTTACTGACTCTCTCAATGTTTCCTTTTAGTCTTTGTGACTTTGGTTATGTGTTGTGTTCTGTCTATGACTTAATTGAATTGAATACGTTTGTAGGTGTACTCAATGGCCTGTACAATTCTACAGCATGTGGAGGTGTGTTTTCCAAAGATCCATTCTTTTAGAACAGGATGTCTAAGAAGAGGCTACTTCTTGACTCTCTCCATTTCCTAATTGACAAACATCAATTTATAATTTATATTTCACGACAAAACTGAAGTGCATGTATTTCTCAGGGATTAAGGTCTAACATTTTCTCCATGATGATGTTGTCTGGGTATGGCAAATATCTGTATCTTGTTTATTTGAGTTTGGGATGAGCACATGAGCCTTTTGTTTTCTGATCATCAATGTGTGCTAGATAGAAAGTGAACAGGATCAAGTCCAATGGCTATCCTGCTTCACGCCGCAATTTATAAGAAAGAGGTGCTCTACATTTATAATCTATTACATCTTACTTTTGCTTGTGATACATCAAACATAACTTCAGCAAAGGCCACTATGCTCCCATCAAACACTAGCACATACTACTTAGCCCATAAATGTGACTTGTTCAAGCAATCATAGGCCTGGTCAGGTATGAAATGTCAACAATATTGGAGCTTTTGTGCCCAAGGTTTTAAACAATAAGTTTTCATCACACAAATTAAACTGTGCTACCCAGAGAGCTGCTGGAAAGCTTTATTAAAGTAGTTAGAAGCATAGGTACAATATGTAACAATGGATGTAAAATAAGAAGCAGTAGCTTAACAAACTGATTAGACAATTTGGCGGAATAAGAAGTATAATAATCTATCTAAATCTAAGGATAAGCCTAAAAGGAAAAGCAATAATAAAAACTGTACCTAAAGAGTAAATAGCATTCTGTAAACCCGGAGGACTTTAACGGACCTGTCGTTTCAAACGGAAGGAGGGAGCCGAGGGTGCTTGCTGCTGCCTGCCTCGCCTGTCGCCTGTTGCCTGCTCCCGCCGCTGCCCCTCGCCGGCGCTGCCCGCTTCGCGGGTCCCGCTTCGCGGCCAGGAGTGTGTCCAAGGCTGTAGGGGTTTGCTGACTGTTTGACCACCGACCGGCAGGGCTGCGAGCTTAGGCGGGGGACTCCAAGTTCCAGGAGCCCCCGCGCGCCCGTGGTCATCTGGGCTGCTCTCCCTGCCGGCTCCGCCCCCACCTGGACAGTGAAAGCGGCGTCCCTCGACGCTTTCAGTGGATTCTGTAAACCCGGAGGACTTTAACGGACCTGTCGTTTCAAACGGAAGGAGGGAGCCGAGGGTGCTTGCTGCTGCCTGCCTCGCCTGTCGCCTGTTGCCTGCTCCCGCCGCTGCCCCTCGCCGGACCCGCTTCGCGGGTCCCGCTTCGCGGCCAGGAGTGTGTCCAAGGCTGTAGGGGTTTGCTGACTGTTTGACCACCGACCGGCAGGGCTGCGAGCTTAGGCGGGGGACTCCAAGTTCCAGGAGCCCCCGCGCGCCCGTGGTCATCTGGGCTGCTCTCCCTGCCGGCTCCGCCCCCACCTGGACAGTGAAAGCGGCGTCCCTCGACGCTTTCAGTGGATTCTGTAAACCCGGAGGACTTTAACGGACCTGTCGTTTCAAACGGAAGGAGGGAGCCGAGGGTGCTTGCTGCTGCCTGCCTCGCCTGTCGCCTGTTGCCTGCTCCCGCCGCTGCCCCTCGCCGGACCCGCTTCGCGGGTCCCGCTTCGCGGCCAGGAGTGTGTCCAAGGCTGTAGGGGTTTGCTGACTGTTTGACCACCGACCGGCAGGGCTGCGAGCTTAGGCGGGGGACTCCAAGTTCCAGGAGCCCCCGCGCGCCCGTGGTCATCTGGGCTGCTCTCCCTGCCGGCTCCGCCCCCACCTGGACAGTGAAAGCGGCGTCCCTCGACGCTTTCAGTGGATTCTGTAAACCCGGAGGACTTTAACGGACCTGTCGTTTCAAACGGAAGGAGGGAGCCGAGGGTGCTTGCTGCTGCCTGCCTCGCCTGTCGCCTGTTGCCTGCTCCCGCCGCTGCCCCTCGCCGGACCCGCTTCGCGGGTCCCGCTTCGCGGCCAGGAGTGTGTCCAAGGCTGTAGGGGTTTGCTGACTGTTTGACCACCGACCGGCAGGGCTGCGAGCTTAGGCGGGGGACTCCAAGTTCCAGGAGCCCCCGCGCGCCCGTGGTCATCTGGGCTGCTCTCCCTGCCGGCTCCGCCCCCACCTGGACAGTGAAAGCGGCGTCCCTCGACGCTTTCAGTGGATTCTGTAAACCCGGAGGACTTTAACGGACCTGTCGTTTCAAACGGAAGGAGGGAGCCGAGGGTGCTTGCTGCTGCCTGCCTCGCCTGTCGCCTGTTGCCTGCTCCCGCCGCTGCCCCTCGCCGGACCCGCTTCGCGGGTCCCGCTTCGCGGCCAGGAGTGTGTCCAAGGCTGTAGGGGTTTGCTGACTGTTTGACCACCGACCGGCAGGGCTGCGAGCTTAGGCGGGGGACTCCAAGTTCCAGGAGCCCCCGCGCGCCCGTGGTCATCTGGGCTGCTCTCCCTGCCGGCTCCGCCCCCACCTGGACAGTGAAAGCGGCGTCCCTCGACGCTTTCAGTGGATTCTGTAAACCCGGAGGACTTTAACGGACCTGTCGTTTCAAACGGAAGGAGGGAGCCGAGGGTGCTTGCTGCTGCCTGCCTCGCCTGTCGCCTGTTGCCTGCTCCCGCCGCTGCCCCTCGCCGGACCCGCTTCGCGGGTCCCGCTTCGCGGCCAGGAGTGTGTCCAAGGCTGTAGGGGTTTGCTGACTGTTTGACCACCGACCGGCAGGGCTGCGAGCTTAGGCGGGGGACTCCAAGTTCCAGGAGCCCCCGCGCGCCCGTGGTCATCTGGGCTGCTCTCCCTGCCGGCTCCGCCCCCACCTGGACAGTGAAAGCGGCGTCCCTCGACGCTTTCAGTGGATTCTGTAAACCCGGAGGACTTTAACGGACCTGTCGTTTCAAACGGAAGGAGGGAGCCGAGGGTGCTTGCTGCTGCCTGCCTCGCCTGTCGCCTGTTGCCTGCTCCCGCCGCTGCCCCTCGCCGGACCCGCTTCGCGGGTCCCGCTTCGCGGCCAGGAGTGTGTCCAAGGCTGTAGGGGTTTGCTGACTGTTTGACCACCGACCGGCAGGGCTGCGAGCTTAGGCGGGGGACTCCAAGTTCCAGGAGCCCCCGCGCGCCCGTGGTCATCTGGGCTGCTCTCCCTGCCGGCTCCGCCCCCACCTGGACAGTGAAAGCGGCGTCCCTCGACGCTTTCAGTGGATTCTGTAAACCCGGAGGACTTTAACGGACCTTTCGTTTCAAACGGAAGGAGGGAGCCGAGGGTGCTTGCTGCTGCCTGCCTCGCCTGTCGCCTGTTGCCTGCTCCCGCCGCTGCCCCTCGCCGGACCCGCTTCGCGGGTCCCGCTTCGCGGCCAGGAGTGTGTCCAAGGCTGTAGGGGTTTGCTGACTGTTTGACCACCGACCGGCAGGGCTGCGAGCTTAGGCGGGGGACTCCAAGTTCCAGGAGCCCCCGCGCGCCCGTGGTCATCTGGGCTGCTCTCCCTGCCGGCTCCGCCCCCACCTGGACAGTGAAAGCGGCGTCCCTCGACGCTTTCAGTGGATTCTGTAAACCCGGAGGACTTTAACGGACCTGTCGTTTCAAACGGAAGGAGGGAGCCGAGGGTGCTTGCTGCTGCCTGCCTCGCCTGTCGCCTGTTGCCTGCTCCCGCCGCTGCCCCTCGCCGGACCCGCTTCGCGGGTCCCGCTTCGCGGCCAGGAGTGTGTCCAAGGCTGTAGGGGTTTGCTGACTGTTTGACCACCGACCGGCAGGGCTGCGAGCTTAGGCGGGGGACTCCAAGTTCCAGGAGCCCCCGCGCGCCCGTGGTCATCTGGGCTGCTCTCCCTGCCGGCTCCGCCCCTATAGCCCAATCAACCAATCATAAAAGAGGAGTATCACCCCCGCTGCGCGGGAGCGCGCGGGAGGGCGCCGGGAGAAGCCCGGGACAAGGGCGGGACCGTTTGTGGCCGTTCGTGACCCGGAGAGACCGGACCGGGCCACCCCTCTAACCTGTGAGAGCCCCCATCCTTAAGGACTATGGCCAGCAGAGACAATAGGATTAAATCCTCCCTAACTGGTAGCCTGTCAACCGCCGGAGGTATGGAGAAATTCCTCATTAGGGCTAATAACATTATAGACAAGGAGATTGTCATATTGGAAAGGCGTTTATCTACTGAACTTATTTCCTTGAAACGATCATCCATAGGACCCCTTGCCAATGTCAAAACGCCGACTAGAGATAGCAATCAGTCTCCTATTGCGGATAAAATATGCCCGCCCATAGAAGACCCTATCCACCTAGCCTCCGCGGGTATATCAACTGACATTGTGGCTGACCCTACCTGTGTACTTATAAGTGAAAATGTTTCCATTTTATCTAATCCTGATGTGAGTACTACTGAGTCTAAGAGCTATGGGGAAAAAGAGGGTGCCGTGAGGAAACGAAAAAGAGTGTACAATAAAAAAGAAGTTAAAATGGGAAGGGCTACAAAAACAGCTAAAGTACGGGAGGAACCACTACCCCAGACCACATTTACCCCCCGTGAGGCCCAATCCCCGAATAGGGAAATATCTATGGAATGGGCCGTGGCACTACTTAAATCAATTATATCCCCATTAGAGGCTAAACTGGACAGGCTTTGCTCCAGAATTTTAAATGTAGAGAAAACATCTGCCTCCATTCTAGCCGCCCTTGGTAACCTCCAGAACCAACACACCCCAACCACTACCTTAACCCCTGCTATTCCCGCTCCTCCTAATCCGGTCATGAACCAACCTAATATCCCCCCACCAAATATCTGTATACCACCCCTTACTCAATCCCAGCCCAATAATTTAACAACTGATAATGGGGAGAGTCAACAACTAAGCCAAACTAACCCGCCAGACCATACGGCTGGGGGGAACCAGGGAGTAACAAGCGAGGCACTTAATACTCCTAGAGTTAGGCGGCCCGATTTACCACCGGAGGCTAACCGGTTCACTGTCATCTTAGCCGGTGTACCACCATTAGAAACAGGGGAATCTGAAACCTTTAGCTCCCTGAAGAGCAAAGTAATAAAATGGCTTAATTGGAATAGACCACTCCCGGGCCACCTGCACAATGAAATAATCATGGTAAGGAGGGTCCCCTGGGTAGGCAAGACCCCTAAAAACATCATTGGGGACTGCCTAACCGTTAGTTTTAGAGACCCTCGTACAGTATCCCATATTTGTGCAGGTTTTAACAGGTCTTTTGACTCAACGATCCAAACCCTCCCCGTTTCCTATTTTTTTCCACCAACTAACTTTCGCCACCAACAAAGAAGAGGGGATTGGTCCATTGTGGAACGGAGGGGCAGACAAAGAGCATATGATCCTAGACCTCCAAGACAATCTCAATATGCACCCCAATTCCACTCCTTTATGGATCCCAACCGCTATAGCTGCTTAGATGGCTTAGAGGGAGTAGACTGACTACACCCCGTCCTTTGCCCTCCGAAGCTGACTAACATTCAGGTTATACCTGATGTTTTGCCCACGGCCTATTTAACCACCCCTAATGAAGCTATCCCCACTAATTTACCTCTGATTACACTCGTCACAACCCCTACTATACAATGTTCCGAATTCACCCCCATTACCCCTGCCCCAGCTACTACCATTGTACCGGATTTGATTTCGTTAGATATGACCCCCGCCACACCTTCTGTCTCAACTATCCACATCAATACAGTCAAGGATCAAAGGGTTAAGGGTTATTCATTGATGAGCTGGAACATCGCCGGGTGGCGGCAGAAGGTTTCAGCACTAGGCTGGAGGGAACTTACCTTGGTTTATGATATTCTATGTTTGCAGGAAACGTGGTCAGTGGAAGATATTGCCTATGATGGTTTTGTTGCCTATAACTGTAATGCGGTGGAATCTCCAATGGGGAGGGCCAAAGGGGGATTGTTGATTTTACTCTCTGTACATCTACCTTTACGAGTAAGAAAAAGCCATATTGTGGGGTCCCATTTGCAAATTTTGGAAATTTTGATAGGCAGGGACCGTAATCTATTGTTGATCAACCACTACAATAATACTTTCGACCCCTCCAGCACCACTGTAGTAGACGAACTTGAATCGGCTCTGGATTCTATTCTCTGTAAAACAGCTGTATCTTATGATATTGTTTGGGGAGGAGATTTTAATATTAGAACTTGCCCCCTCTCATATTCTACTACCTGTGGTTATGATGGGGAAAATGGGGAAAATTTACTGCATTTTCTACACTCTCCATATGGCACTTCCCTTAACAATTTGATGTTAAAAATTGATATATCAATCCATCAACATGCACCTGATAATGAGGGCAACCTGGCGCCTACCTTCACGGGGAGAAACACCACCTCCATTATTGACTTCCTGATCATCTCTAATCGGGTAGCTCCCCATTGTTCGGTTACCCAGATCATAGATCACGACCTGAGTGACCACAATGCACTTACCATGGTTTTATATTGCGAGCTCCATAGGGATGTATTTTCAGGTAGGGTTGTAGATGACATCAGGCCATGTAGACCTAATGGGATCCGCATAAAATGGAGTGGGGAAAAAGCAGAGAATTTGCATCGGAGGGTGGTGAAAGCTGGCCTTAACATGATACTCAGTTGTCTTGATATGGAAGCCCCTGCCGCACAATCTATAAATAACTTCGAGAATCTGGGTATCATAATTAAGAATACACTCACTTCAAAGAAGGCCAAATCAGGGCAGGCTACACAGGGCTGGTTTAACCAAGCATGTACAAGGGCACTAAAATCCCTCAAACTCGCCCTTTCAAGTACCCCGAGAGACAGGGATGCGGTTAAATCCCTAAGGGCCATTTATAAAAATGTGCTCAAAACCAGGAAACAAGAACTTAGAGAAATAGCCTGGGAAGATCTGAATAAAGCCGCAGCACTCCGGGACAGTAAACTATTCTGGAGCACCATCAATAGCCCATTCCTGCAAAAAGAGGAATTCCCTGTCCTCACCGCCCAAGTTAGTGAAGAGGGATGGGTGGCCCATTTCTCAGGGATCTTTGATCCAACTGGAGAGTCCCTAGCCAATGATAACATCATCTGCACCACCCGAGTTGATTCCCCGAGAATAACGACCGATGAGGTGGATTTGGCTTTAAGGAATAGCAAAGGGGGAAAAGCCCCCGGCCCAGACGGGGTGCCGATCGACCTATACAAATATGATCCAGCACTCTGGAGCCCACTACTGACCATAGCCTTTAATGCTGCTATGGATAACAGGACCCCTTCCACGTGGGGTGAATCCATCATCATTCCAATCTATAAAAAGGGGGATAGAGGAGAGGCTAAGAACTACCGCCCTATCTCCCTTTTGGATTCCTCACTTAAAATCTTGAGTAGGGTCCTGTTAGCACGCTTGGAAGATTGGGCTGTAGATAATAACATTCTTGCCCCATCCCAATACGGCTTTAGAAAGGGCCTTGGCACGATCGAACAATGTATTAACTTGAACCTTTTAATAGGGAAGTATACCAAGGCCAAGCCGGGATCATTATTTCTGTGCTTTGCAGATCTTTCAAGCGCATTTGATTTGGTCGACCATGCCCTGTTATGGACAACTCTGCTGGGCATGGGAGCCCCCCCCGATATTATCTATTTCCTGGCCACACTTTATTCTAAGTTATCCGCCCAAATTCGTTATGGCCCGGAGGGTGAGTGCACTCGGAAGATCAGAGTAAGATCTGGCATTAGACAGGGCTGTGTATTAGCCCCGTTGCTTTTTTCCCTCTTCATTAACTCGGTTGAACAAGAACTAAAACAAATTCATGCTGATGCCCCCCATGTAGGAGGTTCCCCTATACCGGTATTATTGTATGCCGATGATACAGTTCTCCTTTCTAGGACTCCTATAGGCCTACAAAAATTGATGGATGGGTTCTATGATTTTATATTGAAACGGAAACTCAAAATTAATAATTCTAAAACGTTCGTCATGGTGTGTGGGAAAAAGCCGAAACTTTTTAAACCTTTCTCTTTTAAGGAAAACCATATTGCAACTGTCACAAATTTTTGCTATCTGGGGGTCACATTTAACGATAGAGGATCTTGGGCCCCTGAGGAAACAAACGTTAAAGCGAGAATGGGGAAAGCTTCCTCGGGCGTCTTCCGCTTTGCCACCAAAGTAGGAAGCCGCCGCATTGTTGATATGTTGACTATATACAAGCACAGATGTACTTCGATAGCTTTGTATGGCTCGGGGGTATGGGGACATTGCAATGCCAAGGCCCTGCAAAATGAAGAAAACAAATTCATTAAACGGCTGCTTTGTCTCCCCACCTCGGCATCTACTGTTTTAACCCATTCGGAATTGGATCTGGATTACCTGTCCGACCTTACAGGGTTAAGGCCATTGTTGGTATGGAAATCCATTTTCTCCAAGCCGGAAACAGCATTCACCAGAAATATCATCAAAGACTGTTTGCTCTTGGATAAAGTTCTAAGTATTCCATGGTTAAAATACGTAGTTATGACTGTTAAAGATCTGTTTGACATGGACCTAGGAAATGACCCTACTAGTATGAACACCTTAGACAAACTGGAAGTAAAAAATGTTTATCTTAGGGCGAGATCGGATGTGCGAAGTCATGCCACCAGGGAATACTCCACACATATTTTCCACCTGTCCTTGAATGATGATAGCTGGGGTATTCCAATGTACCTCAAAGTTATCCATAGACAGTCCCATCAGTTCGTTCTTTCAAGGCTAAGACTAGGTATAGTGCATAACTTGGTCGCTTTCCCGACTATGAAATTACATCCAGTAACCCCATGTCCATGTGATGACTCTACCAAACAAAGCACAATGCACTTTCTATTATTCTGTCCTCTGTATAAAGCACTACGCATCTGTTACCTCAAGCCTATGTTCCTTAAATATAATATGTACACCACCGATAGCGCTCTGAGGCTTCTTTTTTCACTTTCAAGTCCAGATATCTGTTTTTATACTGCTACTTTTATTCTGAAATCTATTAGAGCTAGACTTAGCATGGTTTTCCCGTAATTTTATGTGCAGCTATTCCCACAACATGTGACTATGTTATTTTTTGTTTCTGTATTTTGAGTACCACGTGTATGTAATGTTTTAAACTGTATACTTTTATGATGTTTTTTAAACATTCGAATAAAGTTATAAACTGAACTGAACTGAGTAAATAGCATTTTATGTTTTTAAATTATTCATGAGAAGACAAAGTCTTAAAGAAAAATAAAGGTAGGAAAGAAAAAGTAGGAGAAAGAAAAAAGACAGAGAAGGGAGAAAAGAAAAGAGAGAGAAAAAGGAAAGGAAAAAACTGCAAATGTATTAATATCTTCATCTAACATAATATTGAAATATTAATCTTATACCAATGACCTTAGTTTAAAAAACACAGAGTAATAACTATACATGTGACATATGAAAGAAATAAACTAGAAGAAGTAAAGAGTCAAATACTCATGTAGGTTGATAAACAAAAGAACTGTCTTGATTACGTAATGCAGATGCAGATAAGTAATTAGTGAATGGAGACCAGAGGGCTTCTTTTCAAATAAGTTGTCGAGAAGTTTTGGTAGAAGCTCTGTCTGGTCTATGGAGATAACAAAGAAGATTCCACCAGGCGGAGAAGGAAACCTTAGAGGCATCTTTCCAATTAGAGGTGATTACCTGAAGGGCAATAGCAATTAACATGTCCACAAATATGCCCACCTTGTGAGAACCAAACCAGTATGAGAAGTTACTTCCTCAATATATATAATTCCTATATAACAAAAGGGAAATTAATAGTAAAATAGAGGAAATTGACTCACACACTTTAGTCCAAAAATGGGCAATATTATGGCAAAGAAAAAAGGAATGCATAAAGGAGCCGGGAGTAGAAGGACATACCCAACAATTCAGGGATAAATGTGAACTATATTTGGAGAGTGATAATGAAGTTAAAAATAGTCTATGATAAAAATAATAAAGGGTCTGAGTGGTGCTAGAGTTACAAGAGGTATGATGTATGCGTGTCCAAATGGAGTTACATGTATCAACAGAGAGGGAATGTTGTAGATCGGATTCCCATAAAAGTTCAACTTTATTTCAGGGCGACTAGGAGAAGAAAAATGTAGATACTTGTAAACATGGGAGGCTTTGATGAAAGGGGAAGAGGGTAAAGGTTTTAACAAAGGATCTTGAGGCCACAGCATCTGCTTCCTAGACTTTGCTGCTAAAAAGACAGCTAACAGTTCAGTATATTCCAAAAACAAAACAATTACCCCTCTGGGCCAATTTACTGACGATGAAGGAGAAGAATCTGCAGATTAGGACCGATGCGATGTACATTGAGAATGTGTAATTTTAAAAAGGCCTGCATGTTGGACCCTTCCTCTCCCTCAGGAATGCCATAAATACAAAGGTTATTGTGTCTATTGTGATTTTCCAAATCTTCTGTTTGTGTCTTGAGCAGAGCTATCTCTTTGGACATGGCTGGAACTTGAGGTAACAAATCCTGAGTTTTACTAATCATCTGTTCCACCGCAGACATTCTTGAATCCAAGTTAGACCATTTCTCATCCAACCTTTGAAAAGTAGCATTAGTATCAATGACAAAAGATTTAATCAACTTTATCTCTACCATGAGGTCTTCCATTGTAATGGGTAGTGGAGACTTGGTAGGCAAATTGGGTTCCTTCTTTTGTCGTTTAGGAGGAGCAGCCAGATTAGAATCTTTGCGAGAGGAAGACATATTTGCTAAAGTTATTTTCTTACCAGGAGAGGGAGAAGGCTAAATATAGATAGGAAAACTGAAAATGTGAGACTTTCCAAAATGCACAGCGTAAGAGAAACAAAGTGTGAATCATACAACAGCCGTCAAAGTCAGTTTCCTTGCATCAACACAGCTAAAGCGTGACCACTGACTCTGTCAGCATTGGCATATTTAAATGAGGCATAGCATATTAGAAGTCCACATAGAATAGAGACTATTTAAAAATATAGCTGGGTGTTGCATATAGAGTGTTCCTAAGAAGAACTGTATTTTCTGACAGAAAATGTTGGCACATAAAAGACTTTAGGGAGGCAGAAATCAGTCAGAAAAATATTCGCAGAGGCAAAACCAGGAGTATAACAAAGTATTGAGTATTGGTTTTGTAAAGCAGCGGAAAGCTCTCATTCAAACACACAATCTCCTCAGCGGAAGAAAAAAGAAACACGGTAAGGAGAAACCAAAGATGAGGCATTTTATTGGAACATAAGATGGCGGTTGCGCTGTATATATGAAATGCGCTGCATAATGTAGTTGAATCGCAGGAAAACTGGAGGTGAAGTCAAAATAGTAAAGGAGCCATTGTGCACTTCATATGTTTAGCGAAAGTGGCGTACCTTCATAGTACCGATTGTTGAGCTGAGATGAAGCCGCGAAGCACGCAAGATGGCGGCCGCGCTCCACTCAGCAAGCGTGCTGCATAATAAAGATGAATTCCGGAAGATTGCACGATAACTGCGAGGCAAAAAAGGTGTCCTTAGGCTTAGCGGACACACCGACAGCCGTATCTACCTTCAAACTTTGTCGGGAAACCACTCCATCGGCCGCCCTTCAGATGAGACTTTATCTCGGTCCGGAGTAAGATCAGCCCGCTGCCATCCCCGTCGGCGCTAAAGCCAGGACCCTCGGAATGATGGAGTTCTGAACCATATTTGTTACTACAGTCCCAAAGACCAGATAGCTTTTTTTAAATGTTTCCTTTGGTTAGCCTTATGAAAACTACCATTCTCAGCACTTTGAATGGACCGTTTCCATATTTTATTGTGTTTAGAACATCTTGCTTCCTCGGATTTGTTTGTAGCATTCAAGGTTGTAATTGCCCCAGTCTACTGACCAGCTAAGTTCCAGTAACGAAGATCCCTACTGAGATCGCTAAAATTCCTCCATTTTCTTATTAGGTTTAAGTGTCCCACTGAGGATCCTCTGACACATAGGATCAAAGTGATAACTATCAAGATAGTTTGGAATCCATGAAGGGACTTTCTTTCCTCCATCATTTGCTAAGGTTTGGATAGTATAGGTTACCAGGAATTTTTTTATTTGTTTGGTCTTAAGTATGGCAAGGGATAACATTCTCTGTGCCTTATAAATGAAGATAATATATGGCATGACTTTTAAAAAGCTTGTAGCATTTCACTGTCATTAGACCCATGGCCCCTATGCAATCATAAAACACAACATTGAAGTTTAGGTCAGTTACTGCACTTACCTGACTCAAATTATTTTTGTCATTTATTATCAAGTTGATCTATGTATCAAATTTTTCTACATAAAGAACATATATAATATATTTACAGGGATGTGCTCGAAATTCTACAAAATATTTTTTCTTTCAGGAATGTCAGCCAAAAATGTGGAGAAGTTCAATTGTCCAGAAAGGAAGCACACTTCTTATACGTGAGGTTCAGAAAGACGACAGCGGAAATTATACGTGTGAACTGAAGTATGACGGCAAGCTGGTTAGGCGTACAACTCAGTTAAAGGTTACAGGTAAGCTGCATTTAAAAATATATATTTTCAAAATATCGATGAGAAGCCAACGGGAAAAATACTGTTATAATGGAATGGGCAGTACAGAAATGAAATTCACAACATTATTTTAAATTCTGTTAACTGCTGGATTTGGAATCCTTATTTTCAGAAAATTAGGCTAAATTTATATTGATTATATCCAATTGATGTGAATGATAAATAGCTTAAAAAACTCTGTCCCCTAATTTTCAAGAGGAAAATCAGTTATTTCCGGCTCTCATCACATGGCTGACCGTGGACAAATAAGCTGTGTATTATATTCCTGTTTTAGTGCATCAGTGTGCTGTACTGAGCAGTCACACCAGAGCCAAGGCCAGAGAGATACCAGGCTTTCGGAATAGCACCTTAGAAATATTGACATGCATTGAATAAAAGTGAACATCTTATACATATTTAGAAAATATGATGGTTCCAGCTCTAGTCCACTGATGCTAAACAACACTTTTGTGTGTTCTGCTTTTCAATATTTTCATTTAATATGGTTTTATTTATTTCAGATAAGGCCCAAAAATTGGGTGACAGAGCACTTAACAAGATGACTGAATTCTATTCATTTGGGAATTGTAGGTTTTTGATTGGGGAAAAGAAGCAGGATTTTCATCTTTTGAATGTTTAATTTTATATTTTTTACATCAATTCTTATATTTGAGAGCGCTATAAGGGCTGGTTTTGCCTGTTGAATTTCAAATAAAGTGGTGTGTAATTGTTATAGATTTCTAGATCTGTATATGATTTGAAACTAAATCAATGGACAATGAGAAATCAAAGTGCTTTTGCGTTCCCTCGATATAGCACTGATATTTCCGCATGCTTTGTCATTGCATAAATATTATTGCTTCAAAAAAGGGTGTCAGACTTTAGATTCTAGGAATATTGATCGCATGGAATACTCATTTCAATAATGTGTAATTGAACAGAGAGCTAAGAAGAATATCTTTAAGATCCAATCAGGGGAAGTATGTTCTAGGGATTATTAGGACAGTGGTTAAAAATTTAACAATGTCTGCATGTTCATATTGTTAATATAAGCTTGTTTAAGTGCTAATAGAGCCCCTGAAATACATAATGCAATGTATACAACCTGATTTTCTAGTGGATAGTTATAAAAAATCGAGATACACCTTAAATTGTACACTGTTTAAAATTGTCATATATTTTGAATTCACTTTCTTTACTTAGTACATAAGTGAGATCCATTCTTTATTGTACACTCTGGTTTTATTAGTTTTAATTTCCACCTCTCCCAGTAAACCAGACTGTTATTATTACAGGTATATTAAAGTCTGCAGGTCTTGTTATGATCCTTACAATTATTATCACAGTAACAGTTTATAAACATCTATAACTTGTAGCATACTTTAGGCCATGTATTGTTTCCATAATCTTGTGTCTGGGTTGACCATACATATACAAGTATTTAATTTAACTTCATGTGGTTGTACAATAATACTTCTATTACCGTCTATTCAGATTTCAATCATTTAGGAAGCTGGGTAGTCCATTTCCTCCAACATGCTGCAATAGGTCTGGGATGTTGCATCCTGTTCCTATTGTGAATTAAATTCATATGTCAACCTCGTTCCACTGCCCCACAATTGGGCATATCTGCACACTTCCCCCTTAAGCACTTCACCTTCGGCACTGGCCCATCGAATAGCGTCTCCCATCCATCTAACAAAGGAGCAGTCTTCTTTCGCTTTCTGCAATCACTTTTCTGGTCAGTACAAAGGCTAGGTCAAGGACCCTACTACCCATATTGTACCTCCTGGATCATGTATATAGGTCCAAGAAATCGGCTGCAGTTCTGTGCAGTTCTGCGCTGCTGATAGCAATTTCTATGTATCCCATCACATACCCCCGATAACCCTGAATTACAGGATATGTCCATACCATATGGAAAACCTCTTCAACTTCTGTACCACAGCAGGGGTTGTATGTCTATGTCCTGAAAGAAAGGAAAGTTCAAAGATTCAACTACGCGTACGACTTCCAACTAGTGTTCCCTATCAATAACTCCCCTACCACCGTTCATGTATTCCAGATGACGATTCGATTCATCCGTGACTGGATGAACAGCAACCAGCTGAAGTTAAACCCAGACAAAACAGAAGTGATTCTTACGGGAGGCTCACTGAACCTCTGGAGCTCCTGTTTCTGGCCTAAATAGCTGGGGCAGCCTCCCACTCCTTCCACATCTGTCAAAACCCAGGGAGTCATAATTAATAATGATCTTACCATGAAAACTCAAGTAGGATCCATAATTTCAACATGCTTTTTTCAACTAAAAAAAATAAAGAAAATCAGCAGGTTCCTTACACAGGAAGCAAAAATACAGACAGTACTTGCTATGGTGATATCCCACATCGATTATGCCAACTCACTATACTTTGGCATCCCGGCTTATCTCATCCATCGTCTCCAACTGGTACAGAACCAGGCGGCCAGATGGTTTTTCCAGGAAATCAGGTGCCAACATGTCTCTCCTCTTCTGAAGAAGCTACACTGGCTCCCTATAAACCAAAATTGCGCCTTCAAGGTGGGATGCATTATCTTTACATTTCTGAATGGCAGAAACCCTAAATTCATCAACAGCTTGATCGACAGGTACACTCAGACCCGCAACCTGTGATCTTCCCATATTCACCTCCTGACTATACCTCCCTTTAAACTGAAACGCTTTGGTGGAACAAGGTTCTCAACACCCCAGATATTGGAACTCCCTACCTCTAGAGATTAGGTCCTGCAAAGACCTCATAACTTTTCGTAAACTCGAAAAAGCATGGTTATTTAGACAGGCATATGAGTAACATCTCAGTCCAGCACCATCAGAGTAGCGCCAAGAAGTCAACCTGGTGTACGTGCGCTCTACAAATTAAGTATAACATGACATAACTACGGGTCAATGCCCATGTATCTGCAATATGGTATGGTTAAGTGCATTGGTGGACTTATTCAACTGTCAATTTAGACCTTTGTGGCATTCCTCTGTCATATTGAACTGTGATGAAAGAGAGTGACCATCACCACCAGATTTGCTATTACTCTTTGTCTCACTTGAAAGACTTGCCAATTTCTAGATTGCCTGGGAGTCATGAAAATTTGAATTGCAATCACAAAACTTTCATTCATGATCACAGGAATAGTAATCTGCCTGTGATAAGGGGATAAGAGGACATTGTCTACCATTAAATTATCTTTTAGAAGGCACATAATCTTTTAAAAGTCTCAGACATGGAGTCCTTTGTTACTCAGTACAATCACAGTAATGTATAATTATATCAAAGTAAAAATGAAAAAGAAGATTCACCAGAAAATTAATCATCTCCCTGCTGTCTGTCAGCGTGGCAGAAGATATTATGTCTACCACACTGATGGACAGCCACCTGCCAAAATTAGAGATCACCACAAGGCCAGGGGTGATCTGTGCCACTGTCATAGCGTTTCCTCTGAGTCACTACAAGTTTGGCGGATGGCTCCTATCTATTCGGTAACCATTCAACAAATATTTTTGTGAGTCAGAAATAAGTTCCAAAAAGCGGAGTTTGTTCCTGGAAAAAAAAACTGAACTTTCTCCCAGGGTGTGAAGATTATTATTGTTTTTGTTGTCCATGACTACTAGGTTTTACCTGGTGAGGATAGACCAAACAAAAAAGTCATCAGAACCTCTGCTCTAAATAATGTGGGCAGTATAATGTGCTTACTTTGATGGTCCCCGACTCTGTTAAGACATCAGAGTAAGTTTTCCAATGATGAAGCCAGTTGGGACATTGGGGGCACTACCTTTGGAAAACTGATAGTCTTCCCATCTCAGAATAAAGCAGATTGAGGGTTTGTGATGGAATACCCTGCCTGCCAAACTATAAATCAGATCCTAAGCCTTAATTTTTAAATGTATCTTCAATACATGATCTACACATCTGTACGTGCAATTTCATCCAGTATTCAATCTGATTCTGTACAATGAGTTACTATACAGATCACGAAAGAAGGCCACTTGGTGACTTGGACTGAAAGATTATGTATGAGTGTTTTGCCACTTTCCTGAACCCTATGACGGTCAATTTATGTTTGATATGTTTTGGGAATTCCAACTCTATGGTCCCACAATGGAAATTCTCCAATATCTCATACAATGTAGCTTTAATTTGGGAATTTTCAATAGCATATGGTTGTCTGATCTTAAAATCTTCGCTGGAATATATCTGACTAGCTTGTCTTGTATGTAGGGGGTGGGGCAGTCCCTTGACAGCAGGAAGTAAATTATTCAAAACATATATTTCATGTCCAGTGTACAGCTCTATGTGCAGAATATCAACCAATAGAAATGTCTGCTAATGATTAGGACATGACTGTGACTAAGGCTAGGTCAACTACCATATTTCGAGGTTACAGATGCTTAATTAAATAGCCTGACAAGGAGCACATAATGTTGTGGCCTTGATATCAAAACATTTGGTTGATATCATATTAGACTCTATTTTTCTCACATACAAAAAACTAGTTGCATCATATGCACATTTAGAAAAAGTGTACACTAATGCGATGTAAGATTTTCTCCTGTTGTTTGCATTTAATGCACTTAACCGAGTATTACAAAAAAATAAACAATACATATTAAATGAGGAGCAAAGGCGCAGCAGAGAACTAGTAAAAAATGCATAGCGGATATTCGAAGGTTCGGAACAAAAACTCAAATCCACTTCTGTCTGAAGAACGAAAAACCTGCTATGTAATTAATAGTTTGGTAATTATGCAGAAGACACTAACACCTGCTCCAAAAAACAAAGTCTGTGAGGCTTCCTTGATATGCTGTATATGTACTTAACATTGACCTTGTCAAATTCAACCCGCAAACAAAGAAACACATAGGAATGCCTGCTTAGTAAGGTTCAATTACTGCAATTAAATAGTCAGGAATGAAGTGCTTAGACAGTAGGATAGCACATCTACTGCCAGTGTTACTTACTTTGGGTTTGTTTTTCAATGCCTGTGTAGTGCTGTGCTTTGAAAGAAGGGCAGGGAGTTACAGCTGGCCAGCAGAAGATACATTGCTGATTTTGTGGATTTGACAGGTAAATTATGGGTTTGTACAAATTCCAATTTCAACTTAAATGGTCATTTTTTGAGAAATCACATAATTATTTTTTCAGAGTTCTACTAGCATAGTAAACATAAGTCTAGGCTAAAGATTTACTTTAAACTTTTTTGCAAAGAGGCATAAATTAAGTGTTCTTTTAAAAACAAATTGGCAACATAAGTGTGAGATAACTTTAATGCTCAACATGTATGCCATTATTGGTCCATGTGGAACATAATATGTAGGTATGACTAAATGTCTAATTAGACCAGAATAAAATTAACATCAGTCTCTCATGAGGCATGTTGGCTTCTAGGCACCTCAAGGTAGATGAACAGCTAATTCCAGCACAACAAGACTTAAGGTGAGGTCCCCTAACCCTTGTGATGCTTCCTTTGAGGTAGACACCAGCTCAGGTTCTCTATCTTGGTCATAGAGTACATGGAATTGGAATAACAAGTAGGACAACGACTCCCATTGTTATACAATAAAAGCAGATAGGAGATGTGGATCCATTATCTGCATGTTTAAAACCAGTTTAAGGCAGTTCTCATGTCAAATATGCTTTCCAAGCTGCACCCCAGACACAGCCTTTGTGTGGAGTGATGTTTCTCACAGTAGGTAGTCTTCAGCCTGGGGTACCCACACCAGAGGCAAAAAAGAATGAGCCTTTTTTACTTGCCTGTCATCAGTCACATTGAACAGTAATCGATGGAAAGACAAGAGGCTAGCCTCATCAAAGGCATCAATTTTGTCATGAACAACAGAGACTGCAGTCCAATATTCACCCCCACCATCTACCAAACGGCAGCGCTACAGGAGGACTAGTGTGCAGATCCACTCAGCAAAGGGCCTAATTGAATTACTAAAGGAGCCTTGTCTCCTTTCTGCCCACTTCAGTGTCTAGGTGTCCTCCCTCCAACTTTACTATTGGCAGCAATACACTTCCAATGTCTAGGAAAACAATCTCACCACTTTTTCACAGGGACATCTAAAATGGTTCCAGCAGTCCTTCATTACTCTGGCTCACTCACACAATCCAAGTACCACACATGCCACATACAAAAATATGTACAATAAACATCTGGGATGTTAGTGATAGGATCTCAGTTAGCACTTACAAGTGAAGCTCTACACCAGTGTAGCAGAAGGCTTCCACTCCAATCACAAACATTAAAAATAGTCTGGTTATAACTATGGATTTACAAAACATGGTACGTTGCCACCACTGATCTTTGTACTAAATTCAGAACAGGGTTTGTAGGCCACTGTCAATCAAGAGACAAGCCAGGCCCTCTGCATAAACACTAGATTAGTGTGAGGCTGGAGCTAAATTAAAAAACCCAGTAGGGAACTCAAGAGAGGGTCAACATGATTGTACATAACGCAGGGGATATACCCATCCCAATATGTTATTTAAAACATTTGCTTTCCCAGAAAAGAGGATATTTTAGAAACTTGAATTCGCAGGCAGAACGTTGATGGATTCAGAGGCTTGCCTCATGTCCCTGAGGGATCTGAATGAGGAACAAAGTTTAACGTGTTTTGTGTAATTGCTTTAGGAAAAGCTTTGGATAATCCTGTACATGATATTTACAGTATAACATGAACATTCATGACTTTTTTGCGGTTATTATGTTTACATTTTGAATATACACACTATGATGAGTTTTGATATGGATTGATTTATCTCATTAGAGTTGTGTGCAGTCTTTACAGCCAAATGTAATCTCATGTAGATTTGCTGCAGTCCGTAGACTTATTCCATTAACTGTGTGTAAGATCCTGGTTCTTGATAAGAAAACAGCAGACACAGGATTGAGTTGAGATGAAGCTCAGGTTTATTGGAGATAAAAGGAGACACATCCAGATATCATCCAAGCTCAAAGTAATAACCACCTCAGCTTGAAAGCATACATTCTAGTAACTGTGGTAACCACATGGAATTCATGACGTCAGACAGTGTAGATCAGAGAGTGAAGGATGCTACACATCTTCCCCCCATAAAAAAAGGCTAGAGCAAAAGAAGAAAAAACATTAATTATAAAACAAGAGATAAACAACAATACTTTCATTAAGATACATAGTCTTTTAAATGAGAAGGTTTCTTGATTGACCTTGAAGAGTGTCGAAGCACTTTAGAAACCTCATGATTGGTGTTAAGCCGGGAACCGTCAACATCCGTCCTAAGATCAAGAGCAGGAGGTTGAAGATTTCCAGATAAGACACAAATTCTATTTAAGTTCCATATTCTGTGATCTAGGGTTCTCACAGCATTTTTAAAGACTTTTATTACTTTTATAGGTTCAGAGAATTTGATTTTTTTACCAGGAAGCTTAACAACTACCATGTCACCAACGTTTACAAGCGTTGCTTTAACAGCATGTTTGGAATCGAAGTATAGCTTTCTGTTAGAAGAGTTCAAAATCTCTTTCTCACGCCAATTGAGTCCATTATTTAAATCACTATCTTTAGAACAATTGGCAATTTCATCACTCAAATCCCTCACCCATGTTGGTTCTAAGAAAGTACAAGGTGACCTTCCTCTAAAGAGGACAAAAGGTGATTTACCAGTGGAGGAGTGAAGAGTGAATCTATAATTCTCCACTTTTTTAAGAACTTGTTCTTTCCAATTAAGACCTGCCCCTTTAGCCCAAGAGATAGTTTCTTTGAGCACTTTGTTAAATCTCTCCACCATTCCATTGGTTTCTGGGTGATAAAGGGCACATTTCTTATGATTTATCCCACACCTAAGTAAGAAAGACTCCATTTCCCTGGAAACCAATTGAACCCCATTATCGGTGAGGATGGATTGAGGAAAGCCTTCCCTTGCAAATAGGGTCTCCAAGAATCTTATAACACAGCTAGTCTCAATATTGGAAGTGAAATGTATCTCAGGCCATCTAGAAAATAAATCCATTAAAACAAAAATGAAAATTTGCTGCCCATCAGTGTAAATAGGGCCAAGGATATCAAATGAGACCTCTTTCCACGGTCCACCAGGAAGATCCCTAATGATCATAGGTTGCACTCTAACAACTTTGGATTTATCACTAAGATTACAAACCACGCAATCTCTATTGACACGCTCAATGTGCAAATCCATGCCAGGCCACCAGTAGGATGAGCGAACTCTTTCCTTAGTTTTGGTCATACCAGAGTGTGACTCATGCACCAGGTCAATGATGTTCTTACGTAGTTCAGACGGAGGAACCAATCTAGTCCCACGAACCAAAAGATCATTACAAACTGCTAATTCATCCTTCACCCCCCAGAATTTCGCACACTCAGCAGATCCCTGTTTCTTAGAATGCCAACCCTTCTCCAAGAGCGACATCACACCAGAGAGAACAGGATCAGAAGATAGCTTAGAGCGCCATTCAGATTCATCAATGACCTCAACAGATACAGGGCAAACCTGATATTTATCCTCTTCATAGTCATCTTCTAAAGGTACGTCCTGTGAAACATCAACCAGCCTTGACAAGGTGTCAGCAACACAATTCTGAACCCCTGGTATATATTTTATTGTGAAATCAAATTCTTGAAGAGCAATAACCCATCTAGTTATTCTGCTGGACACTAAATCAATACCCTTTTTGGCGAAAATCTCACACAAAGGCTTATGATCAGTTTTGATTATGAACTTGCTTCCCCACAAGAATTTCTTGAATTTGTTGACAGACCAAAACACAGCCAGAGCCTCCCGTTCAATAACAGAATAGCGAGTCTCAGGGTCCTTAAGACTACGTGAGGCAAACATAATGGTCTCTAAGACTCCCTCATTCTCTTGTTGGAGGACAGCACCAAGTCCCTTGAGACTGGCATCAGTGGTAAGAATGGAAATCTTTTGAGGGTCAAAACTTCTAAGATTAGGTGCTTTTTCAAGTCCCTTTTTAACGTCTGAAATTCAGACTCACAAGTATCATTCCAAATGAATTTAGAACCTTTTTTTAACAGACTCCTTAAACCTACACACTGACCAGCAAAAGCTTTAACAAACTTGTTATAATACTCTATCATACCAAAGAATTTAATCAATTCTTCTCTGGAAGAAGGAGGAGGCATCTTAACAATTGTATCTACCAAGTTGGCCTTAGGTGCAATACCATCTTTTGAAATTGTGTGACCTAAATAATGAATTGATGAGACACCAAAATGACACTTGTCAATCTTGATGGTAAGGTTGGCCCTTTCAAGTCTACTAAGCACATCAAACAAGATAGACTCGTGTTCAACATCATTTTTACCAAATACAAGAATGTCATCTTGGTACACACACACCTTTTCACAACCCTTAGGCACCTTCTCCATGATGCGCTGAAAAACAGACGCCGTTGAAACAAGACCAAAGGGCATTCGGATGAATCTAAATGTCCCAAAAGGGGTAATAAAGGATGTAAGATTTCTTGAAGATTCCTCAAGCTCAATCTGGTGGTAAGCAGAGGCCAAATCCAATGTGCTGAATATTTTTGCATTACCCACTTTAGTTAAAAGATCTGAAATGTTAGGGAGAGGATATCTGTCACTGATCACACACTTATTTAACTGCCTCAAATCAATGCATAGACGCAAAGAACCATTGGGTTTGCGAGCAGCGACGACGGGCGCAATCCAATCAGTTCCTGTGACTTCCTCAATGATCCCTCCCAACTTTAGTTTATCCAATTCGCTTATCATCTCATCCCTGAGAGAAATGGGAACAGGTCTGGGCTTGCAAGCATAGGGTTGAGAACCAGGCCTTAGTGGAATTTCAGGTTTGAAATCTTTGAGACACCCTAGTTCATCTCTAAATACCTTAGGAAATTGCATTTTAATGCGTGACAACAGTTCAACATTGGAATCAACTGCCGACTACACCAATGTAAGATCCTGGTTCTTGATAAGAAAACAGCAGACACAGGATTAAGTTGAGCTGAAGCTCATGTTTATTGGAGAAAAAAGGAGACACATCCAGATCTCATCCAAGCTCAAAGTAATAACCACCTCAGCTTGAAAGCATACATTCTAGTAACTGTGGTAACCACATGGAATTCATGACGTCAGACAGTGTAGATCAGAGAGTGAAGGATGCTACACAGTGCTTGTGCAGTTCCGTAATTTTTTGTGTGACTGATATGTGGCCTATATCGTCTTTCGTATTTTTCACAGTTACATTTTTTCCACTGGTTTTGAATTTTGAAGGTCAATTGTATCGTTTTTTTGTCATGATCAGATTTTAAAAACCAAATTTTGCGACCAAGCATTGAGCGCTACAGATTTTTGCACAATGACACATTTACTCGAAATACACATAATGCTCATTGTTGTCACAGACACGATGTGCATGACACCTAAATAGAACTATACTATTTTGTAAGAACTACTTTATTTATTATCAAACTGGATATGGCTCACATAGTAGGTGGTCATATGTAAGAACTCCAAATGACCAAGAAAATACTGAGTTGTATGTGTCTGTTGTTTAAGTTAGCATTTTAGCTTTGGACTACTTAAAAGAATTGTTGTATCTCATGGAATTCCGGTTTCAGCAGAAACTGACTCCAGAAACTGATGGCCTGATTCACAAAGGTCCTCTGTACTTGGGACAGAGCCCCTGCAGTTGTGTGGGAGGCCCCGCAGTTGTGGGGTAGTCTTTGCACTTGGGGCAGGATCGCCGCAATGAGAATGCTCAATGCAGAGATTTCACCCTGAGTGCGGAACTTCCCCACAGCGGGACCTTCGCCACAAGTGCGGAGGCTCTTTGTGAATCAGGTTCTGTGAATGTTGGGAAGTGCAGCAGCTGTATGCACTTATCAAGCAATGTTCACCCGGCGACTTTTTGAATGTGTACATTGTGAAGGTGTCTTGTGAGGCTTTAGTACATGAAGACTTACCTCACATATAGCCAGTGGTGTAGAAAAGGGGGGCAGTGGGGGCGGTTGCCCGGGGCGCCATGAGTTTTGAGGGCGGCATCCCCCGCCCCACCGCCTGCTCTTCAATGCGTTTGCCGTAGGGCGGCAATCGCAAGAATATCATGCCAGCACCCCCCTCCGCTCCACAGCCACCGCGGGGTGGGAAAGGCAGGGACCACCTTGGGCGGCAGAGTGATGAGCTACACCACTGCATATAACTTCAATAAAGTTAGATTCCCCGTCGCACTTAATGTAATAAGCATAATTTTTGCAGTGAAAAAAAATATATAATTTCATCAAGCCTTAGTATTTGTTCATTTACTGTATGTGAGGTCAACCAAAGAATATTCAGCATTAGTTTAAAAAGAAAGCAAATCACGACTGTTGGCCTTGTTTGATGCTGCCATATGAATTAAATATACATGGCGATATCACAGAAATATTGAAGGCATGGTACAGGCATGATCAGATCGGTGCAGGGCAGGTTGCTGAATCCAGCTGGCACAATTTGAATTGGTTGTGGGTTAATTCCACAGCACTTTATGTTAGTACTGAATTACTCTACATCATTTATTATTTGTTATTGTTAATTTATTCTTATTAGGCGCACAGCTACCCAAGGGTTTCCCGGCGCCGCCTGATAGGTCAAAAAGACAAAAAAGACCTTATAGATTAAATAGCCACGTTTTGCGGCCCTTACGATAGTTAACGTAATTAGTTGTATTCCGAAGTGTCCTCGGAAGGGAATTCCACAACCGAAGGCCAAGATAAGAGAACGACTGGCCGCCCAGCAGGGAAAATCTGATCCTTGGCACAACAAAATTAACCTGTGAGGATGAGCGTAGCGAACGTGAGGGAAGATAGCCCTGGACTAGAGTTTTCAAATATTGTGCTGCTTTGCCACAGTTGATTCTGAACGTTTAGCTCAAGGCTTTGAACTTTATACGGTTCATAACCCTGAGCCAATGTAAATCACGAAGGGTGCCTGAGACCGAACACTTTTGGGAATCTTACAAAGCAGTCTAGCCATCGCATTTTGAACCAATTGCAGCTTGCTTATCGCATCCTTTTTGGCTCCAAGATAGAGAATGTTGCCATAATCCAGCCTAGATGTAATAAGAGCATGGACCACAGTGCGTTGAGTAGATGAAGGCAGCATCCAGAGGATTTTTCTGAGCCATTTCAAGATGGCCAAACAAGTAGATGAAACTTTCACTGCTTGCTGCCTCATTGAAAGATGTTCATCAAGTATGACCCCCAGATTTCAAACATGTCGACTGAGCAGAGGTAGAGCACCCATCTCTGATGGCCAGTAAAGGGAGCCCCATAAGTTCTTTTCCCTGCCCAGTAGAAGCACCTCAGTCTTCTCTCCATTCAGTTTAAGCATATTTGCTTGCATCCATCCTGCAATCTTACTCAACTCAACTTGGAGAGAGGATGGATTAGTTGTTCTATCTACTGATAGAGAGAAGACAATCTGGGTGTCATCGGTGTAAGAAAAAAGGGAAAGCCCCACTTTTTCTGCAATAAGTGCTAAAGGCCTAACATAGACATTAAATAGCAACAGGCTCAAAATAGAGCCCTGGGGAATGCCATAGGGTGAAGAGTACATTTTAGAGCTGGAAGTAGGGGAAAAGACTTGGAAAGTAGATCCACCAGAAAGTCTTTTAGCCAATTGAGTGCTACTCTAGACACTCCTAAAGATTGTAGCGCTTGCAAGAGCAGTTTATAAGAAACCGTGTCAAACGCGGCACTCAAACCAAGAAGTATGAGTACCATGGTATCACCATTGTCCACACATTTTCGTATCATTTCCATAACACCTAATAAGGTAGTCTCCATAGAGAAACCTGGTCGGAAACCCGACTGAGAACTATGAAGGAAATCATGTAATTCAACAAAAGATGACAGTTGAGTGTTAACATGTTTTTCCAATACCTTTGAAAAAGCCGGGAGAAGGGAGATAGGGGAGAAAATAGATAGTTGCGACGGATCTGCATTCGCATTTTTAAAAGAGGAAGAACCATTGCATGTTTCCACATGGATGGTATCCTAGCTCCATTAAGGAGGCATTAAACAACTGCATAATTCAGTACAAAGATGGTGTTTCAAGTTTCAGGAGCAGCGGGAGAGGAACAGGGTCCTTAGGGTAACCAGACTTCAAGCTATTTAAAATTAGCCTAAAGGAATTAATGTCAAGGGGTGCCCAAGTATGTAAATTGTTAGTGGCTTTCGCGGGCAAAGTGACCTGAGAGATAGAACTAAAAGTAGGTTGCTCCAAAGAAGATGCATACTGTTGGCTATCCACTGGCTGGGCTTGCTTCAGTGAAGTGTAGATATCTTCAACTTTGTTGAGAAAAACTCAGCAAGCTCGTCGCATTGTAGTACACTGAAGTCAGGAGATTTAGGCAGGCACTTCGCACCCGATAATTCTTTTACAAGTTTAAATAAAGCTTTAGCAATTCTTCTGAGCTTTAGTGATGGTCAAAGTCACAAACAAACTCGTGCTCGTGCTACTTTGCAAAGTGCTTGATAATTCCTTATCAAGAACTTATAGGCAAATTTAGACTCAGGAGCATAATTCTTTCTCCAATGTCTCTCAGAGGCTTTACATTTTCTTTTTTCTTCCTTAAACTCTAAGAAAACCAAGGGGCCGGAGGTCGGTGGTTTCTCATTTTATTATCCGAAAGAGGTAGGCAAACAGCTACCGAGTTGAGTAGGCAGTTATGTATTCCATTCGCATTAGCTACCAAAATAGAACTAATAGTATTTCAGAGCAGTTTCTAAAGTGTCCCAGATTGCTACGCGAGGGACGAACCGAGCTTAAAGAAGATTTACTAACACGAAAATTCAGCAAAAAATGATCGGACCAGAGAACAGGAAGGGCAGGAGAGCAGTTGATGTCCGGCAGGGTAGAGAATATTGGGTCCAGCAAGTGACCTGCTACATGAGTAGGGCCCGAATTACATAGCAAAATATTCATAGCTGCCATATCTGAAGTAAGTATAGAGCTTGTAGAGTCTACAGGGTCATCAAAATGCATGTTAAAATCCCCTAAAATGGTAAAGTTGGCAGTATCCAAAAGAAACAGAGTAACTTGGTCAGGAAAGGAATCCGCCCATGCCTCAGCCGCTCATGGGGGGCGATAGAGAAAAATTCCGGAGAAAGTAACCTGCGGACTAGTGATAAGTTTAAATAAAGCGGATTCGCAACCACTAAACTGAAGATTTTCAAATTTACAAGTAAAACAATCTTTATAAATAATTGCAATACCACCACCCTTATTTAAAATCCTATCTCTTCTAACTATTAAATAGTTGGGCGGTAGAGCATACACAATGTCAGGTCCTGAACACTCCTGTAGCCAGGTTTCTGTGAGGAAAATGGTGTCAGGGTGCTCATTAATCAAGAGATCGGAAATGTCAGACTTATGTTTTGGAAGCGATCAGCAATTTATACTATAAAATAGATAGTCATAACCATGGGTTTTATGCAGATTTGTAGAAATTTTAGCGAGAGGCTTAGAAGATCCTATAGGGGCAGTAAGCGAGCTGAAGCCTAGGCATTGGTCAGAAATAATTGGAGTACTGCAACATGGGCAAGTAAAAGGTAGAGAATCAGGGTATAAGAACTCATGCCCCGAGCGTATTGAACTTCTAAAACTTAACAACTGCTCGCTAGAATACCTTATGGCCGATTTCCCAAATGGAGCAGGGGTCCTGGCCCCTGGGCCCAGGTCGTTTGCGGACGGGTGCAGATGGGCTTGCCTTAGGCGTGCCATCTGCCCCGTTCGCTGCGCATCTGATCCCCGCACATAATATGTGTTTTTGGGAGGGTGGCGTGCAAAGATTAGTGCGCTGACCCTCGGGACTGACTGGGTGGCAACCAGCTAATGGCTGCCCTCGACCTTGTGGTAAAGGGAAAAAGCAATTGTCTGGAGTATAACACTCTGACCAGACTTGGTGATAAGGAAAACACCAAAAGTAATATACAAGCCAACCCCCAAAGATATCAGAAATAGTCCATACAATTTTTTTTTTTAATCTTATAATCAAAGGTTGTAAACAATTTTAAAAAGAGTCTATTTAATAATTTTTAAAAGCAGCTTAAAAAGCGAGAACAGCAAGCATACTAAACTCAGGAGAAACCTCTCAGGCGCTGTGCGTCCGATCCTCCCCATTATATGTGTTAATGGGAGGGTGACATGCAAAGACTAGTGCGCTGACCGTCGGGAACGTGTGCCAACCCGCTAATGGCTGCCCGCAACCTCGTGGTAAAGGGAAAAAGCAATTGTCTTGAATATAACACACTCCGACCAGACTTTGTGATACAGAAAGCCCCAAAAGTAATGCACAAGCCAACCCCCCCAAGATATCGGAAATAGTCCACACAATTTTCTTTAAAAAAATCTTATAAACAAAGGTTGTAAACAATTTTAAAAAGAGTCTATTTAATAATTTTTAGAAGCAGCTTAATAAGCAAGAACAGCAAGCTTAATAAGCTCAGGAAACCTCCTTAATGTTGCTGCAGCTAGGGTAATTGGAATACTTTCATCAGTAGTAGTCTTCACAGTCACTGTTGTTGCTTACTGTAATTCAATGAACAGTGGTTTGCACAGTTGTAAGATGAAACTCGTATCTTAGTGAAATAGCTAGTGGCCATGAAAACAAATCACATCACTATCGGAAAAAGAATAGGCCCTGGCGAAATTGTCATTACGCCGGAATAATCGTGTGTAACTTCTGACATTTCATGTTATGGTTTTTACATAAAATATCCCAAATTATGCCATTACGCCATGTCGCGTAATTTTCTATCAGTGCCGTGGGGAAAACCCTTCCTTGGTAGCATGAGAGAAAAGTGAACAAAGAGAAAAAGTAGGTCTGCTGTTCATGTGCAATGTAGAACTGTTTTTAGCGCAAAATGCCTCCTCTCGTTCAAAATGGACACGAGGCATTTTGCGCAAAAAAGTCCTAAAGTCTGAGGGTGCAGTGCACATCATTTTGTGCGATCACACGAAGTGCCCCAAATTACGCGTAATTATGCAACCGGCAATTGGGCGAATTTCGCGCCCCCTAACAAAAAAGCACCCATCATAAACAAATATACTCAGTAATATTTGTAAAAGGCACAACACATTCCACTTTACATTTAAGTAACAACTATTGTCAATCTTGCAATGCTGTTTTGAATTATCCGCACACTATAATACTGTTAGAATATCAAGTGCAAAAATTAGCCATAAAAGTAAATGTGAAGTCAAAGTTCATAGAAGAGAATCATGGAAATTCGTGAAACACAGCCAATCTATATTGGACATAATGTTAATTGGCAAATAACTCTGCACTGGATATGCTCAGTGTAGCACAATGACGGTTTGGTCACCTAAAATTGTGAGGCGAGAGCCAATAGAGGAGAGGATGTAGCCTACGGCTAGATTGGTCGCCTCAAAGATGGGGAACAAGGTTCGAGTCTGAAAGAGTAGACTAACTTTAAAAAAAAAAGAAATTGCAGAACAAATAAAAATTAATGCTTGAAACTTAAACTACAATTTAATGATACATGCAGTTAATTAAAAAAATACATTAAGGTACACTTTTCAAGAAAAATATGAGGTGCAGCACAAATGATACCATTGCTGTGCAAACAATGCCACAGAAAGAAGCACTAACATGACAGAGATTACAAAGAGGGTTGTAATACTCTACAGTTTGGTGCTGAAACAACGATTCCTAAATACAGTGAAATAACAGAGACTGAGTGAACTTTATGTGACACGGCCGTCTGTCTCTAAACTACTCCAAGCACATGTCCCCTAGAAAGCCTCAAGCAGCGACAGGAAATGCCACATCATCGTCACTCTTCAGCCAGCAGAACTACAGATATTTATAGCTTCATATTCTCTTCATTAGGAGCAATGCTGTAAGACAGGGTCCTCTGGACAGGCCACTGTAACACCTGTCGCTAGTTGGGGTGAGCTGTTAACTGGCCTCCTGTGCTGCACCAGGCTGAATATAATCAGGTGTTATCTTTGCAATATATGCATTCTATTAATGGATAGTCTATAAAAACACAAAAGATTGGAGGAATGCATTTTTATGCTGCCAATATTAACGAGGGGCGAGAAGCACATCACCATAAAATGTGCGTAATTTCAGTACTGTACTACTTATTACATTTAACAAGTGGTATTATAAGCATGAGAATATAAGGGGCACATACATAAATTGTCTGCACTAAATTAAATTCCAATTAGACAGCAAGGCAATTACCCTACTGTGAACCACAATGGCGCATGTATATATATTTATGTTATGCATAAATGTATTGATCTGAGAGTTTAACTTCTCTATCTGTGCATCATAGGGATAATGCAAATCAGTGATGCTCTGACCGGATGGAGGCACACAGCTGCAGGGAGAGTGTCTTTTTGCAGCTACTGAGAACAGCCACTGAGTGTTATGGACCATCCCCCAACGGGACTCTCAGTGTGTCCAGGTCACTTATTAGTAGTCACCCAGCCCAGTGTTTTCTGGTTGGATTCTTGGACTTGTAATGGCGAATTCCCATTTACACAAGTAGGGCTAAATGTCTCAGAATTGTCAATGTCAGAATTGGAGATCTCTAGTTGGCAGTGGTTTGCACCCTGTTCAAGTAGGGACCATCACTCTAAGCAGGGTAAGGGTATTACACAGCTGAAACCTCCTCACTCCGTTGGTAGCTTGGCAGATGACACGAGCAGTCTGGCTTATCTCAGAGGCAATGTGTAAAGCATTCATACAAGCACACACTGTAACACAGTGAAATCCCTGCAAAAGGACACCATACCCAGTTGGAAAAATAACCAATATTTATCGAAGCAAAACAAGACCAAAAATGCAAAAATCCAGCATACACAAGTCAAGATATCACTTCTGAAAGGTTCAAAATAGTTTAGTCCGTGGAAAACTATAAATGTATCACTTTTATCACAAAGTACCTGAGATATGTCAAAATTCAAAGACGAAAACAGGCGCAGCGGAGGTGAGATTTCAGAAAGCAAATTGACGCATCAGTTCCTTACTCACAGGGAAGGGGATGCGTAAGTTCCTTACTGCTAGGGGAGGTGATGTGTCGGTACCCGACTACAGATCAATGGAGATGATGTGTCAGTCCCTTACTGTCAGGGGAAGTGATGTGTCAGTTCCTTCCTGTGATAAAAAGTAATGTGTCGATCTCCAGACACTCTGCCTCTGTTCCCTACTGCTGGGCCACATCGATGAAGAACTTGGCACATACAGATGATGCGTGGAAAAAACCAGACACTGGCGGCGGATCTGGCGCTCCATCGATATTACAGCCCCGAAGCAGGTGATGCGTTGATTTCTTCAGCTGCACAGCAAAGCCTGCGTCGGAGTAGGAACATGTGCCACGGACGTCAGTGACACAGTGCTCTGGTTGTTGTGACCTTCCAGCTGTAAGTTAGGCACTGAGAGTCGACGTGTTGCTCTTCTACTTAGATTTAGCAGATCCCACTTCTAAGGGCCAAGGAACTAGATTTGACACCACTTGGCAAGTCAGGACTCTGAGCAGAAGAGCCCAGGTACTGGTAGGTGTAGTCTTTGATGACCATAAGACTTCTTAACAGGATTCTAGCATGCACAAGCCATTAGAGAACCTCGGAAGCAGGAAGTAGAAATCAAACCCAGTTGTTTCCCTCCCAGAACAGAAGCAGCAAGCATCAGGTAAGAACAGCAACGCAACAAACTGAGTGTCAGTCACATCTACAGCATCCAGCTCTTCTTTCTGGCAGAATGTCCTCTTCGCCCAAAAGTGTTCCAAAGTTATGGTGTCACAGCTCCAGTACTTATACCAGTTTCTGCCTTTAAAGTAGGCAAACTTCAAATGAAAGTCTTTGTAGTGCACAAGACCCTGACCTTCCCTGACCTGGCACCAGACACACTAGAGGGGGTGGAAACAGATTTGTGTGAGGACAGGCACAGACCTATTCAGGTGTCAGTGACAACTCCTTCAACCACTCTAGCTCAGGAAGACCCATCAGTCTGGTGTTGTGCCATCAGGCTATGCAGGGCACATCTCAGCTCCCTTGGTGTGACTATCTAGAGTGAATGCATTAGCAGTCCAACTGTCACCCTCCCTCAGACGTGGCTTCCACAGAAATGCTGAACCACAGAATGGTAAAGCAAAAGAATGCCCACTTTTTTAACGGGTTTGCCCAGACGTTGGTCCCATGCTCTCCATGCCAATGGAATCAAGCTATCCTAGCTGAAGAGGGGTGAAACCCCGAAACTGGTCCTAGGATGCTTGCTTCCAGTCCAGGGAGGACCTGGCTTGGCAGTTTAGGCTGAACTGTTCCCATGAGTCACAGGGTCAAGACTGATTTGCATATGGCTGGGTTCAAACTGGAATGGCATGGTGAGCAAAACAACTATGGATTTAAGCCCAGATCTCTGTACTGGGGTGAATGTATGACATTGTTCTGCATTATGGCCATCAACTGTTGTTTTTGCATTTGTCACCCTGAGTGTGATGGGTATGCCCAGACGTGGGTCCTGTGCTCTCCATGCCACTGGAATCAAGCTATCCTGGCTGAAGAGGGGTGAAACCCCAAAACCGGTCCTAGGATGCTTGTTTCCAGTCCAGGGAGGACCTGGCTTGCCAGTATGTGCTGGACTGTTCCCATGAGGCACAGGGTTAAGACTAATTTGCATATGGCTGGGTTCAAACTGGAATGGCATGGTGAGCAAAAAAATGATGGATTTAGGCCCAGTTCTTTGTACTAGTGAATGTATGACATTGTTCTGCATTCTGTCCATCAGCTGTTGTTTTTGCACATTTTAAAAGTGTCATTTTCAAACACCCAGTTTAAAAATCAATGTCTCTAAACAATGTATTTTCAAATTGTGAGTTCAGGGATTCCAAATCTCTATCTCTTCCTAAGGCAGTTCCAATGATAACCTATAGGAGAGATAGTCCTTGCTATAGTGAAAAATTAAATAAGCAGTATTTCACTATCAGGACATGTAAAACATTCCAGTACATGTCTTACCTTTTAAATACATTGCGCCCTACCCATGGGGCTGCCTTGGGCCTACCTTAGGGGTACCTTACTTGTAGTAAAAGGGAAGGCTTGGTCCTGGCAAGTGGGTGCACTTGCCAGGTCGACATGGCAGTTTAAATTGCCCACACAGACACTGCAGGGGCAGGCCTGAGACATATTGGCAGGGATACTCATGCTGGTGGCACAATCAGAGCTGCATGCCCACTAGTAGCATTTGATTTAAAGGCCCTTAGCTCATGCAGTGCACTGTACTTGGGACTTACTAGTAAATCAAATATGGCATTCTTGGATAACCAGTTACAGATACACTTGCACTTTAGCACTACTCAGCAGTAGTAAAGTGCCCAGAGTTCTAAAACCAGCAAAAAACGAAAGGCAGCACACAGTCAAGAACAGGGTCAGAAGCAAAAAAGACATGGGAGAAACACGCCAAAGATGCCAGGTCTAACAGTCAAGGTAAAATATATACTGGCTGCACTGCTCATGACTTATGTCTAAAGCTCCCGGTTTTATGGTATTTATTTTTTTGCCATTTCCGTCTGTATTTATCCATATTTATTTTTGGGCCATTTTTTCTGTATTTATCCACATTTATGTTTGCCACACGTAAAAGACGAAGCTGCAGCTAGTGTTTTTCCACAATTATTTAAATTGGCTATGCACACATGCGCTCACTTAAACTAGCGATTTGTTGTGGCTTTAGCAGTGCTTTAAATGGTCCGGGACTGAGTAATTTTAAAAGGAGAGTACCTGTGCTTCTCAGTTCTGCTATTAAAACACTTTAGGATAGAGCACAAGCACTTATCAGTAGCAAACATGTGCCAGTGCTTCTGTATTTCCATCGAAAGCCAGCTAGAAATCTGCCTTCAAATGTCTATCACAGAAAGTATGTAAGGTTACCTATATTGGTGGTGGTGTGTTTGTGTGCAGATAGACAGACAGATAGATAGATATATATATACGTAGCAATGAAGGACGTGGCATGTAGCTTGGGAGCTCTCTGCTGTCAAAAGCTGTGTTCAATACCCTGGGAGGGGAACGTCGGCTCCTTCTCTGCTCATAGCTGCCAAGGTTTCACATGTTATGTGTGACATTTTCATAATTTCAGTGTAATTATTTGAGGGATTTTTCAACGAGTATGAGTGACACATTCTCACAAGCAAAATCAAGCAATGAGGATTAAAAACATATAAATATCAGAAATTACACCCATTTGAGAAACGAGAAACTCGAAGAAGAGCTTTAAAATGATACAAAGCACCAGAAATGGAAGGGAACCAACCAGAGATACACTGGTGAATGCATTTTTCAGTAACTGAGGGTAGGCAGACACTGCTGCTGCTCAGAAGATGACCTGATCATTCATGACCACACGCTAGCCTAAAAGCACATTTTATAGCATGGGCCAGCTTGGTATTGACCGGCTCCCTGTGCTGCAAAGACTACCCACTCAGCAGGGTAGACTGTCAGAG
Organism: Lissotriton vulgaris; assembly: GCF_964263255.1. Taxonomy (NCBI): domain Eukaryota; kingdom Metazoa; phylum Chordata; class Amphibia; order Caudata; family Salamandridae; genus Lissotriton; species Lissotriton vulgaris. Next base: position 234,822,209 of record NC_141691.1, read on the forward strand.
GTTCTGCTGGAGTCCAAGAGCCCCCCTCCTTATTAAAGAGGCCGCCCTTCAGCTGGGTGGGGGGTGTCAGAGGTACCACTGGAGCCCACGAGACACACTAGATGGCCAGCAGAGACACCCCCTCCGTAGCAGAGTGTCAGAGGTACGACTTGAGTCTGCGGTGCTCACTCTGGGTGCAGCAGAGACATCTTCCCCGTGTGAGAGTGTCAAAAGAACTGGTGGACTCTATGAGACCCACCTCAGTGTGCAGAAGAGACCCCTTCAGAAGGAGAGAGTGTCAGACCCTCTCCGGGTGCAGCAGAGACACCTTCCCAGAAGAACTGCTAGACTCCATGAGACCACTCAGTGTGCAGGAGAGAGACCCCTTCAGAAGGAGAGAGTGTCAGATGGTGCTAGAACCTATGAGACCTCCCCAGTGTGCAGCAGAATCACCCTTCGCGGTTGGAGAGTCAGGGATAGTGCCGGAACGCATGAGACCGTCTGCACGTGCTGCAGAGATGCACCCCCCTATGCGATACTCCTACCCCGAGAGAAGAGACCGCCCCTCATGCTGAGGGGTGTTTCAGACATGCCCCCCGCCCTCTCTGCGGCCGCCGTTTGCCCCGCGGACCCCCAGACGCGGCCTGCTCAGCCCAGGCCCCCGTCATGTTTACGCAGCTCGGCCATATATTCCTGCCCAGTTTGGGTTAATTGACGGGGATGTGTGAGAAGCCACTCCAGGGGGCCCGAGGAATTCATTTCAAGAGTGAGCGACATTAACAATTAACAATTAAATGGTAGTCTACGAATCAAAGCTGTGTCATGCGTAACTGACTCTCCCCAGCCCTAGCCGGCTTCAGAGACAGCAGTTGGCTCGGGAGTAGGTGTCCTCAACAGTTCCATCAAGAAGTGGCTTCCGGGCATCCAGTGCTCTCAAGAGAGTAAGTCAGTTTTTGCCTTTCACTCTCTGACCTCCCCTCCCCTCTTAGTGCAAAATCCAGGCCAGGACCCTGGTGAGCGCCCCCCCGCCCAACACTTAACTTTCTCTCTTTTGGGGGGTGCGGCCAGTGCCCCTGTGCCCGGCAAGACAGAGGTCCGGGTTTTGTGAGGGGGTTCATGGCGAGTCTTTAGGGGGTTGGTTTAGTAAGGACTGACGGTCAGGTGGGGGAGGGGATGCCAGGACCACCCCCGTTCCAAGGCCCAGCACGGGGTGGAGGCAGGGGGCTTTCTGGGTACGACCGGGTTAACAAGTAAATGGTCTTGCAAAAGACCTGTGAAGTACTCGGATGAGTCTGTGTGCGCGCCCAGGAAGGAATTTACAGAAGCAGGAAGGGGGCTTAGCTGTATTCGAGCAGGGCAGTGTGGCAGCATTTTCTAGTATTTTTCCGTTTTTTAAATATAAATACAGACAAAGGAAATATAGATTTCTGTCTGTATTTATATGTAAAAATCCATAAATACGGAAAACCGGGAGTCCTACTTATGTCCCACAAATTGAGAGTACTGCCTCCAAACAGTATTGGCCAACACTTTCCACTATGACCAGTGAGCATGAGACAACATTCACTCAGGGATGTCCCTCCTTACTTTGCATAGAGGTTATGGTTATGCTGCTAGTGAGCATTTGATAGCAAGTGCATGTTGTCCATAATTCTTGGGAATAAAAATATTGCTCCACCATCAAATATTAGCGGAGGTAGGCTGAATAGCAATTGGCATTCATAGCTCTACCAGGTTGATGTACAGCATCCTGTTGAGGTTTGAGTCACAGTACCATTTATGAGTAAGAGAAGTGGTGCTACAGGAGCACACTTTCCCAATCTTTTGCATGTCTTTGTGAATCAGAACTCAAACATCCAGGTTTCTAGTAGTTAAAGTATTGCAGTAATTTTATATTAATATTCCCATTTTATATAAAGTGGGGCTAATTCACAAAGGCATGGGAGAGTATATAAAAGAGTACTTTACCCTGCTAGATATGATAATATGACTCCCATCTTTCACCTCTGGTTTAAATCTATCCACGTCGTTCACCTCTCCCTCCCAGTTTCCAAACAAATTACATTTTCTCCGATGCAAGCATGTTGTTTACTTATATGTAGCTTCTGCCACCATAAACTATTTAAAACAAACCCTTTATCTTTCCTCCATGCTTTTCATATTCCTTGACCACTCTTCTTCCCCTAAATTCCAATACCTTAAATATATTCTAGTTTCTTGGCCGCACTGTGTTGCAATTGACTAAACAGACATGAAGAAAATGACCTGGGACAAGTACGTTCTTGGACATCTAGGTTTATAGGGAGGAATACAGAGTGGAAGGAGACTACTTTTCACCTTGTTCCGAGCACACACAATATAATGTATGGCCACACTTTCTGAGAAAATGTGTGTCTTTTATTTGATAGATATTGTAAGAAATCAGTTTGTTCGTTAACTGGGGTGTGAGCCCTGATCAGACAGCAGCCGCAGTCCTTGTCAGGGTGAGGCACAAGCCAACCCCTAAGTAACCTGTGCTCACTGCTAGTAGCTTGGTATAGAACAGTCAGGCATAACTTAGAGGCCATGTTTAAATGTTTGTGCAACACTTCAAACATTACTAAAGTGAAAAACACCACATAAAAAGGATCCCACACCAAAATCAGAAAAATGGAGTAAAGTTTAATAAATGAACTAAGACCAAAATGACAAAAATCCAGTCAGTAGAACAGGTCTTATCAATGTTTAAAGACTTTAGCGAATATAGCACCAAAGATCACACAACAGCAACTACACGATGGAGCACAGTGTGGCAGCACTCACCAAGTTAAGCCCTCTTAAGTTTACCTTCTCAAATTCATGCCAAGAGTTATGTTCGCAATGGAAGGGACCGCAAGGAACTGGGAGCTTCACGTTGGTAGTCACCCTCTAGCAGTCGATACTGTGGTACAAAGGGGTGGCGGCCAGAGCTTTGAATTGAATTGCGGTGTGAGCAGTGAGATCTTGTGTGAACGGCCGGTTCACAGTCGCGAAAAGCCCATAAGCTTGAATTCAGCTCTCTGAGCCACACCAATGGTCCATGGCCTGAGAGGCACCACGTGGGTGTCAGGACTTCGCTGCAGCTGGGTCCCGTGGCTGATGTAGGTTGTTTTGAGTCCTTTTTTGTCCCTAAGGCTCAGATCAGTAGACCAGAAGACTAGCCTTTAGAGTCACTCTGGTGTCCTGGGTTCAAGGGTGAAGTTGCAGGTCCAGTCTCTTCTCACCCAGGCAAGAGGGAAGCAGGTCAGCACTGTAAGGCAGCAGTACCTTCAGGGTAGCAGTCCAGCAGAGTAGCAGTTCTTTTAGCAGCACATCAGTCTTTCTTGATGGCAGAGTACCCACAGGTCCAGAAGTGTACTGTAGGGTTGAAGTCGGAGGTCCAGTATTTATATCCAGTTGTACCTCTGAAGTGGGGAGAAGCTTCTAGAGGAATGCATTTGACTCCAGAATAACTGCAGGGCACATACAGCACTTGTGTGGAGACAGGACACAACCTATTCAAGTGCAGGTAGTGCTGGGCCCAGCTCCTCTCTCCCATCCTGCCAGTGACGGCCGGTCCAGTCACATCTAAGCTTCCCATCATGTGTGGCTATCTTGGAAGAATACACAAAGCCCTACTGTTAGCCACACTAAGTCATGTGACTCAGAGACAGGCTGAAGACACCAATTGGCTTGGTCAGAAAATACCAACTTTCTTAAAGTGTCAGTTTCAAAAGAACTTCACATTGTGGAATGCTGACTGCTTTCTCGTTGTCTATCCTTGTGAACAAGCAACCCCCTACGAACTGCAATTAACAACCAACCCTGAATCAGAGAAGAAATGGTTAGTTGCATCTTTAAGCTTCTGCATTTCACAAAAAAATATTGCTCAGGTCTGTAAGAATTCCCTCCCTCTGTGCTACTTCGGCTCTCAGGGTGTGTTCTATGTTCCCATAGTCTTCAGGCTATTGTGAGGAGTCCCTTGGTCGCTTTAGGTCTTCTTCGTTGACAACCAAAAACCTATTATGATCTCTATTGACAACTACTCCTCCAACTTTACATGTGACACTTAAAAGCACTGTATGTGTACATGGAATGTTAAGAAGTTTTGACTTTGCTAAACGGCTGGGTATTTTCTATCCTCTCCTCCTTTTAAGCATCTGAAAAAAGACCTGCTGCAGAGCAATACTGACATGTGTACAACTCTCGATGAGTTCAGCAAATCTCACTCATGGTTGATTCAATGCTCAATATGGGAATCCCTGTTTAAATAGTAAACTCCACACTTACGACCTGGGGTGAAGTACTTCCGGTTGACTTTTCATTTCCAATTTTTTAATGCAAAAGTTCAAAAGGATGCTGATGGGACAGTTCTTTTTTTGTCAATCAGATAAGTACATAACATCCTACTTAGACCAGGTGTTAATTCTTCTGTCCTCTCCCCACCTTTTCTGAGTAACTCTTAACATGCTCTGCAGCCCTTCTCCATGAGTTTGAGTGAATCAATCCTAGGCAATGTCAGTCAATTTGATATATGTAACACAATAAACAAAAATAATAATAAACTTAAAACAGGGAAAAGCCAACAACGGGAAAATTAGGAAACAATGTATACATTTTCTTTAATCATATTAAAAATTACATAAGATTAAAATTTGTGTTGGACACACAATTAAAATTCATTACAATTTAAATCAATTTTACAAAAAGAAAAAAGTGGCAATCTTATATTCTTTAACTATCATAATTGATATGATAGATTAAGAACATAAGATTGCCACTTTTAACTTGTGTTACATATACCAAATTGACTGAAATTGCCTAGGATGGATTCACTCAAACTGTATTTCCCTGTCTTAGGAATTGAAAAATATTTACTATTCAGGGGGTCTTTGTTTTTCACATTTATTTGCCCTTCTCCATGAGAACAGTTATGATTCCATGGTCTCCTACAACAGTATCCCTGACTGGCTGCATTCCCCTTTGCTGCCACCATTATACTCCCTACCAGTCCAGTCCGTTTATGATTACTTAAATCAGCCAGCAATGCATCCCTGCTCCTTGAGCAGCAGGGTCAGTGTCACAAGCTCTCCTTGGTATTCCAGTTTATGTAATCTGTCACTCCTCCTTCCTCCTCATTGTGCACACTTCTCCACCTTGGCCTACTGTCATCAGCTCGCCTCGGTGTGGCATAGACCTGACCATTGTCATCGTTGTTATATACCAGTTTCTTGTTGCCCAGGGGATGTAGCCACCCTGTCAGGACCACACCTCAACCTCAACTTGACTCCTTCGAATAGGCTACTGCTACTCCAGCGCGGGTTCTCCTCTTAACAATCTGAGCTGTAGCACGGGGCATCACTCATATGTCTCCGTTGCTGTTTTTTGCTAGATTCTTTCCCATGTGCTTCTTTTTAAAAGTATATGTTCATATTCATATTCCCAGGGTTTTTTGTTACTATACTTATGTGCTTTAGTAACTTTACACCATTTTCTATTTATATGTCACTTTTCTAGCTTGCGTCCTGGCATTTACTCTACTTTTTCTTTTTTCGGCTGTCCTGCCTTGCATAATCCACGTCTTAGGGCCAGCGACTGCAGACGGTTTAACTGGTCCTGTCTCTATGCATACTTTTACTTGGGGTGGGGGGGGGGGGGTCTTATATAGCGCAAACTCAATTGATCAATCAGGGTTTTGTAGAGGACAACTACTCACCCATAAGGGGCTCAAGGTGCTGTGGGGAGGGGGTGGCTACTGTTCAATCGAAGAGCCAGGTCTTGGCGTCATTCCTGAATTGAGGCAGAGATTGTGATTGCCTGAAATGCAAAGGAAGGGAGTTCCAGGTCCTTGCTGTGAGGTAGGAGAAAGATCTTCCTCCAGCGATGGTCCTGCGGATCCGTGGGATGATGGCCAGGGCCTGATGGGCGGTGCAGAGATGTCTGGTGTGCAGTGGCGTAACAAAGGCCACCGCAGCCCCCACGGTGCGGGGGGCCTGAGTCCCAGGGGGCCCCCTCAGCCCAGTACCCTGGCTGGAGTGCTCATGAGGGTGGTCGGAAGGGGCCTCCATCATGTACTTTGCAGGGGGCCCTCCTCGAGTTTCGTTACACCACTGACGGTGGGGTTGTGGGAGGAAAGGCGGTGATTGAGGTATGCAGGTCTAGCGTTGTGGAGGGATTTGTAAGACTGGACCCGAAGGTATCAGAGGGGTTTATGTGAGCTCAATTGTGGTACAGACGGACTTAATCATTTTGTTATTTAGGCACTGGGAGATTATGTTTTTTGCCCAAAATCACAGGATGTTGAATGTCCCTGCTGAGACTTGAACCCGGTTCCCCAGATTCGAGGTCGACCCTCCAGACATTAGCCGTTGACTTCAAGTCCTCCCATCCCTCGCCGGATCCTCGTTCCATACATATCTACTCCAGAACAGCCAGAAGTCATCAAAAGACAGCACACAGCGCTGACTGAAAAGCAATTTAATGACTACAATAACCCTCAAGGCAGTGATGGGTCCAAATTGGGTCAGTCCCCACCTGTGGCATGTTCTCCCTATAAAAAAAACTCCACAAATAAAATTAAATAAATGATTAAAACACAGCATGGAGCAGTGTCTGTATCTCATGCCACATATACTTTTCTAATTTCCATCTAAAGAGCATGGAACGGCGCTCACATCAGGAAACAACACCAAGAACAATACTTTGCAGCGTGTGAACTCGGTGCGGGGTATTTTCTGGAGCGTGTGACGGATGAGAGGTCTTTCTGTTCCTCTCACATTGAGGGTGAAAAGCAGGGAGCGGCGTCTCACAGGACTCCCGCTGAACAGACCCATGCCTTCCTGCAGCTATCCAGCAAGTTGCACAAAAGATGCATTTGTATCTCTTCCTCCTGTTCAAATGTAAAGACGGCATCTCCACAGATGAGAGTTGCAACCGTGGTCATCAGAATGAATCACGTCTTGTGAAGCCCCCCGGCTCTTCTCTCTGCAGCAGCACCACTTAGGCTCGAGGAAACGCACGCGCTACTAGAAAGTCAAGTTATTAATACATCACTGCTGGACCCCAGAGTTTCACAGCGATGGATGGCACGTGAACTGTGACTTGTATCCGCTTCCTTCCACTGGCATGCTCTTTCAGAGTCATTCAGAAGAGGTAATGTGCGGTAATTGCTCCACGCCCAAACCTGCGCCACTGAAACTGAGGAATGTGCAAATACCACATTGCATTACGGAAATTACGAGCAGCACGATGGTAGCACGGCAGAGCCACTGTTCTGCACTGTTCACTGCATGATTTATTGCAAGCCTATTACACCCCGGTGTTGTACTACGCTTCTTAAATACAGTTCCTGCAACAGAGCGATAAGTGTTTTTGTAAGAGGTGGCGGCCATATTTGCACTAGGAGTTATTTCTAAGAAAATGCATGCTTCCTCATGCCGAATTGCTTGGAATCGTTGGGCACTACTTTTACTGCAAGCAAGGCCTTGGTAAAACCCGGACAGTTTCACTGCCCAATTTTGACTTTTCTGACTGACGGACGAGTACACAGTTTTAGTATAAACAAAACATAGGGCCAGATGTATCAAGGCTTTTGCGACTAGCAGAATTTCGGCCTTTGCGACTCGCAAACGGCAGTTTTGCAATTTTCGATATGTATGAAAAAATCGCAATTTAAGGAATCGCAATTATTTGCGATTCCTTATTTTGCCATTAGCATTTAAGGAATCGCAAATTTTGCGATTCCTTAAATGATATGTATGATAAATTTTTGGTTTGCAAATTTGTTAAGAAATCGCAATTTACCACCAACTTGTAGTTGGTGGTAATTTGCGATTTCTTTTAAAAATGCCCTAATTGGCATTTGTAAGGGTGGCATGTGACACTCATACATGCCCATAGGGCATGTATGTGTGCCACATGCACACACATGTAGATTTGAGGGGTGCAGCAGGGTGTCTTTGAGACACCCCTGCACCCTTGAAATAATTCTCAAATTGCGAATTCGCAATTTGAGAATTCGCAATTTGAGAATTATTGCACTATTATTCCTATGGGCCTCCTGGCCCATAGGAATGCATTGGAAATTATTCTTTATTTGCGAATTCGCAAAATGCGACTTCGCAAATAAAAAATAATAAGGAATCGCAAAAAAATTGCGATTTTGTACATACATACCGTTTTGCGAATTCTAAAACGGTATCTTGATACATCTGGGCAAAGTTACGCAAAGTAAGATCGTATTCATATTAATGCAACCTCACAGATAAGGTTGTGCAATCTTTGGTGGTTTAAAAATAGGTTGAACATCACCGTTGTATGCATTCCTACACTGCTACTGTCTCGTAATGGCGGCTAACATGCATTTCAACATCATGCTTTTCATCATCATGCATTTCAACATGAGTGATTGTAATTTAATCGTGCAAAATGGCAATAAACGATCCGGTGTGTGCCAGCAGACTGAGAGTCTGTGTTTGTAAACACGCCAGCAAGCATCAACCTATTACGGAGTGTAGTGTTTTCACATCTTATCATGTTTGACGCCTTCACATCTCATCTTTCGATTTACAATAATCGGGCCTTTACAATTTGTATTTATAATTTAGGAGAAATATATGTCAGCTCTCTCCGTGGGTCCTTGCATCTGGACGCAGCGTGCGGCTAAGTGGCACAGAGGGCCTCGCCTGTGCCTGTTGCCATGGAGCAAACCTGGCATGGAAAAAGCCTGGGGATCGCTGTACCCAGGGCCAGTGGAGACAGTGGTGACAGGCTGAGTCTCCAGGGTAGGAAGCCAGCTGCAGAGCTCCGCCGCTACTCCCGTCGATCAATAAATAGAGCATCACTAACAGTGTCTTCGGAAGAGGCTGCGCGCGCTGCCTCTTTACAACCCCCACACAGCAGGAGGAAGGAAGGGAGGGAGGGCCTCGGCAAGTTCTTTAAATTACCACGCGCAGCAGCGGGAGACTCTGTAGAAGAACGCTGGATTGCACCAGCAGGTAGTTAAGAGAGAACTCTACACACAGGAAGGTAAAAAAATAAAAAATTAAAAAATAAACCTTCACACGTATATTTAAGCAAAAAATGATGGCACAATGTGCAATTTTAGTTGTTAACAATGTCTTCTGAGACCTCAAAAATTCTGTATCGAAGCTTTGGGATTCTCGCGACTGTGGGGTGACCCTGTCCTTGCATTTTTCATGATAGTTTTATCAATTCAAGGTAATGTATTCCTGTCACTTGACTACTGTTGGCCTTGCAATTTATCAATGGAGGGATATGGGCATAGTATTTGCATAGCGGGGGAAGGCTGGCAGGTTGCCATTTTCTTTCATGTTCAGATCAGCCCTGAACAGGCTTTTTAATATTTCACAATGCACCTGCATTTTTCATTTCTCGAATGGGCTTTAATTCCTCTTGGTGCTTTTCTTGTGTTTTAGCTGCTACAGCTGCTGCTGTCACATCCAATAACGCCGCTGTGAAGTTCTTGCATTGTATTCCGGCAGCAACTCTGTCTTGTTCTGCCCGGAGAAATGCTTTGTTCATAGCTAAGAGGTGTGCGCGGCTGTATCTGGTGACAGGGAGAACCCGGCCCAAGGTGACTCAAGTCCGTCATCCGCACATTGGCTCCCACTGCTGACATTCAAGAGCAAAGTATGTTTGACTTCGGGTCTCTGCTGGATCGCAGCAACCGAATGAAAGATGACTGATGTGAAGATCCCTAACAGAAACTGGCCTTCTGCATCCCTTCACTCTTTCAACTCACCTCCCCCCAACACGGTGTGGGCATTCAAGAGGGAAAAGGTCTTCCGCCATTTTCTGATGACATGCATAAATGCAACGTTTCAAAATGGCTGTTGTGATTTCTTGTAACGACAAAGTTCCCTGGGCCTCATTTATGAGAAATGACGCATCGCTGTGTGTACTTCTCAGTACGCACTACTTGCGACATTCCTGATGCGTCATATTTAATGTATGACGCATCATGTCGCAAGGAGTTACAGATACGTCAGTATTTCTGACGTATCTGTAAGCACAAAAATGACGCATTGCTGGAGTGTGTCACAAAAGTGACGCAACTCCAGCAATGCGTCCTTTCACATGGGGCAAGCCCCGTGTGAAAGGGCCTGCGTCAGTCTTACGCCTGCTGTGAGGTAGGCGCAAGATTTTGATGCAACAGCGTCCTAAAAGTGACGCAGTGAAATCCCCCATGTTTTGCGCTTACAGATACGTCAGAAATACTGACGTATCTGTAACTCCTTGCGACAAGATGCGTCATACATTAAATATGACGCATCAGGAATGTCGCAAGGAGTGCGCACTGAGAAGTGACGCATCGCTGCTTTCATGCAGCGATGCGTCATTTCTCATAAATGAGGCCCCTGGTGCAGGTATAATGTGGCGCAGGGGTTTACAAAGTGACGCATCTACCTAGATGCGGCGTAAAAGTGACGCACAGCCTCTCAAATGAGGCCCCCTGTGTTTGCATGCATATCTTATGGGTCTACAAATCACAATTGAAACCATTGAAGATTTGTATACAGTTATAAAATTATATATCCGATAACACGAAGGAAATACCCACATATGAGGGCATGCGATCTTCACAAATGAATTGTGTAGCAAACATTCATTATTGTATAAATATGTAAATCATTTCTGTAAGAGCCGAACAGGTCCTTTTCATATGGTTGGGATACCCGTCACCCCCTCCCAACACACTCCCCAAGAATGGGAAAACGGAAACGGTTCTTGAGCTTTTGGAAGGCGGGAGGGAGTTACCCTCCCGGCCGTATTTATTAAAATATGAAACAAAATTAAAACATTAAAATAACAGTTTCATATCATGTACAATTTCATTTACACATTACGATGTTTCTTGGCTAACCTTAACACATCTCTAATACAAAGGTTCTCCTAGCCGATTCTAAAACATCCTGTAAATGCATTTCTCAAAATTCAAATTGTACATCCTAACATTACGGGCCAACGGCAAGGTCGTAACCGGTGTCAGATCCCTAAACCAGAACTCCCCCCTCACTTGTGAGGGGCGGGCGCACAGAGGCCTGTCCCTCTGTGCCAACTTCCAATTTCCCTTGTCTTAACGGGGGCCCCCTATTTACTCGACGCCATCTTAGTGGTCGTCCGAGGACTCGTGTGAGGTGTCTAGAAGGTAGCGTAGACCCCCCTCCCACCCCACACTGCTTACCACATCTGCCGTCGCAGATGTCCTGGCCCCGGGAAATTACCAGGAGGGGCCCGTAGCCCCTCCTCCCCAGGGAGGGGCCTATGACCGCCTTCCCTTTCGGCGGCCCCATCCTTAGAGGGGACCGCCTCCCCGTTTGAGGGGCCAATGGCCGCCTCCCCCCGGGTGCTCCCATCCATAATGGGTGACACCCCCACCTCTAGGGATCTTCCAATTACTGCTCACCGATCATGACCTTACCGCCCGACCAAAATAAATACGACATTTTTTAAACTAACGAGGATGGAAAAGACAGTTATACTGAGCGTTTCAAAGTATAAACTCCTACCAAGCACTACATTTAATTTTGCTGCAACTGCTTTGCCGAAATACATGTTGAAAGAGCAATCACTTTATTACATACCAAAAAATTACCAACTTTAATCGACAATAACCTGAAAAGAAAACAGTATCATGTCACTCGACTTTATTCCAAAACAAATCGCTGTCATCAGGGGCTGGTGGGTGGGTCAAAAATGGCTCCTTGTTCCGTCTCGAGCTCACGTGCAACGGGGAGGTGCAGCTTCTGAGCACAGGAACAAGAGGATGCTTCCTTGGATCGTTGCTCCTTTTATCCTCCTTCGGGCGGGCATGGACCCTCCTTCAATCCGCCTACGGGGCATGGCCAACGGTGTAGGTGTCTAGGACAACCCCTCTTGGGCGGGAAAAGGCGTGCCCCGGCTACGCCGCTTCGGGCATACCAGCCGAGACTCGCCTCCCGCCCAAAATGGCTTCCCAGGGGGATCGGGGTACTCCACCATACGTTCGGGGGGACCGAGTGGCCGCCCCTTTCCATATGGTTGGGATACCCGTCACCCCCTCCCAACACACTCCCCAAGACTGGGAAAACGGAAACGGTTCTTGAGCTTTTGGAAGGCGGGAGGGAGTTACCCCCCCGGCCGTATTTATTAAAATATGAAACAAAATTAAAACATTAAAATAACAGTTTCATATCATGTACAATTTCATTTACACATTACGATGTTTCTTGGCTAACCTTAACACATCTCTAATACAAAGGTTCTCCTAGCCGATTCTAAAACATCCTGTAAATGCATTTCTCAAAATTCAAATTGTACATCCTAACATTACGGGCCAACATCAAGGTCGTAACCGGTGTCAGATCCCTAAACCAGAACTCCCCCCTCACTTGTGAGGGGCGGGCGCACAGAGGCCTGTCCCTCTGTGCCAACTTCCAATTTCCCTTGTCTTAACGGGGGCCCCCTATTTACTCGACGCCATCTTAGTGGTCGTCCGAGGACTCGTGTGAGGTGTCTAGAAGGTAGCGTAGACCCCCCTCCCACCCCACACTGCTTACCACATCTGCAGTCGCAGATGTCCTGGCCCCGGGAAATTACCAGGAGGGGCCCGTAGCCCCTCCTCCCCAGGGAGGGGCCTATGACCGCCTTCCCTTTCGGCGGCCCCATCCTTAGAGGGGACCGCCTCCCCGTTTGAGGGGCCAATGGCCGCCTCCCCCCGGGCGCTCCCATCCATAATGGGTGACGCCCCCACCTCTAGGGATCTTCCAATTACTGCTCACCGATCATGACCTTACCGCCACAGGCCGGATAGTTGACCGGCTATCCGGCCCCCCACCAAAAGCTCCTACTTAAAGGTCATGGCTGCACAAACTCTTCAACCAAGCTACGAAGTCTCATATGAGTAAGGCATTCCCCTCCCGGGACAAATGGACCCCATCCTCCAGATACATATGGTCCCCCCGAATACATCCATGAGGAATACAATGCAATTTACCTGTACGAAACAATCTACCAAGTTTGTTATTTACTTTCTTCACCGACTGATTTAAAGCTGACACAGAAATAGCCCCCTGCCACACCTTCCGCGGAATCATGTGTGACCATGCAATCGTGCACCCTGGAACCCTTCTCGCCAACCAACTTACTGTGGATAGGATTAATTTGAGAAGTACTCGTCGACTAGTGGACACCAAATCATTGCCCCCAAGATGCACTATGATTACAGATGGCGGTGACCTTGTCCGCCCTAACAATCCCTCCATAAAATTTTGAAACTGGTCAATACAGAGCCCGCCCCTTCCGTAGAAGGTCACCCTGTACCCGTATTCCCCAGCCATGTGAATCATGTCACCTGCTTTGAATACGTCCGCGGCGCGCCTCACGTATGAGTGGCCGACGACCCACACCACTCTTCCCTCAGTCGGTGATCTTTGACCGCTGGTCCCCAGGTGTCGGGTCAACTGCACAGTTCGCCCCGCAAAGCCTGCTTGCGAAACTGAAAACCAAACAGAAAACAAGAAGCGTGAGTGCATGACATTAGCTTCACAACATGTGCAACCGCACGTACTTCTTATAACAATTCGAGGACCAACGCCCCAACTGTTTCACTTTATCCACACTCAACCCCCTGGCTGTAGCCTCTGTAGCAGCACCTATCCGGAATGAGTGGGTCCCAAAATCGCCCGGGTTCAAGCCCGCTGCCGCGATTGCCATTGTTAACACCCGCTGAAACTGAAACCTAGTCAGTGGGGTGGCGTCGGTATGTCTCAGCAAGCTCCCCCCCCATGATGCCGCCCTTTGCGCTAAGTACTCCTCTACGCATTTCACTGGGCACATGGGGGACCCTAGCGTGCGCTGAACAACCACACTGTCTCCGATCGCTCCCTGATCGGTTTTGGACTTGGTTATAGTGATTACCATCGTGTCACCTTTAATCTGGATGTGTTCTCGACACAGACCTCCCCCCGTATCCTGCTTGTTCCTTGCTACCAGTTCGCTTATCCGCATAGCCCCATGGAATGCTAAGGCAAAAGCGGCCCGGAACAGCACTGTCTCTGACTGAGATGAACAAGTCGCAGGGAGTACGGACATTAACTGGGACAACCTTGCTAGCCCTATCGGGCGCCTCTCGTCCTCTCTACGACCCTCAAGGCGTTGCCACCCGCGCAGCGCATTCTTTACTAGAAAGGACGCTGTGGGGTCCTGAATGCCATGAGCCTGTGCCATGAACGCAATGGCGGCTTGGTGTCTATTGGCTGTTGCCACTGATCGACCTGCCTGATGCAATGACACTAGAAATTTCAGAACATAGTCTTCCTGCCCCCAATGCTCCCCCCTAGCTGGACCCAAAAATGCCCAATAGGAACGGAACGCCCCTTCATATGCCTTCCTTGTCCTGGGGGCTAGACTCTCTCCCACGAGGTTTTGTAATCCGGGGCACCGAGAGACCAGAGAACTTCGGGAAATGGTGCCGCCACCAAGTCCGCAGAGGGCAGATGGCCCCGGAAGGCCTGCATGTGGGAACGAGAGAGTGCATCAGCCGCCTGGTTCAGTACCCCAGGCACATGTTTTGCTCTAAAGTGGACGTTTAATTTCATACACAGCAGAACAATTTCTTTCATCAACCTCAATATCCATTTGCAGCGTGTTGCCTGATTATTGACACATTCTACCACGGTCATATTATCCGACCAGAACACCACAGTGCGATCACGAAACCCCTCCGGCCATGTCTTCAAGGCCACTAGAATAGGGAACAGTTCCAAAAACCCAATGTTACCTGTGAGCCCACTCTCGTGCCACCATGCCGGCCATGTTCGTGCCGACCAATGATTACCAAAGATGGCGCCAAAACCCACACTCCCTGCCGAGTCGGTCCACAATCCCAGCTCCTCGGAGGAAACCGCTGGTTTGTTCCACAGGACACGACCGTTGAAATCCGCCAGAAATGCCAACCATATGCGCATGTCCTAGCGAACCTCTGCCGAGAGTCTTGTGCGGTGATGCCCTTCCTTAAGGCCAACCATGGCTTGAGCAATAGAGCGAGAAAAGGGGTGAGCCATTGGTATCACTCTAAGGGCAAAATTAAGCTGACCCACAGCCTGCTGCAACTGATGCAATGTTACTTTCGTCTCGCCAATACATGTCTCAAGCGAGGCCTTAAATTTCAATACCTTCTTTTTAGGCAAACGGAAGCACCCCTCTTCAGAATCGAGCTCAATTCCAAGAAACTCGAGTGAAGTAGACGGCCCCACTGTCTTACCTGGTGCCAGTGGCACGCCAAATCTTTTCATGAGATCACAAAATTTACTCAAAGCCTGTGCACATTCCGTGTCCCCGGCTGCCCCCAGAAACAGAAAATCATCAAGGTAATGCATAACTTGCGTAAAGCCCGTAGCTCTTGTGAACGCCCATTGTAAGAAACTACTGAATTTATCAAAATACGCACAAGAGATGGAGCAACCCATTGGCATACATTTATCCATGTAATAGCGTCCCTGGAACATAAAACCTAACAGACGCTGATCCTGTGTGTGTACCGGGAGCAACCGGAACGCTGACTCGATATCAGATTTAGCCATCAGCGCTCCGGGCCCCAGGCGATTCAACATGGCGACGGCCTCATCAAAGGAGGCGTACCGCACCGAACAAACTCCCGGGTCAATCGCATCATTCACGGAAAGACCCTTAGGAGCGGACAAATTATGTATTAATCGAAACTCACCTGGGTCCTTCTTGGGGACCACTCCCAGCGGTGAACAAACAAAATTAGGAACAGGCGGGTTCGCATATGGACCCGCAACCCGACCTCGGGCTACCTCCTTTGCGATCTTTGCCTGTACTACAACCGTATTTTGTTGAACCGACAGTTGGTTTTTACACAGTGCTTCCCCCCGAAAATCCCCCGCCGGGATGCGGAAACCACATGAGAAACCGTCCCTCAACACCCCGGCGGAGACATGATCAGGGTATTCGTTCAGCCAGGGGATCATTGCCATGATGTCGATGGGAGTAGGTAGCAGCGCCCCTCGGCCGTCATTAGACCTGTTTGGCGCCGCCTCTGCCCCCTGTATCGCCAATCTTGGCTCTGCATGAACTCTCGGGGTGTGAAGACTGTCCGCACCCTGCACACTCATGCCTGAACTTGCACGTCCCCTATGGTCTAGTGCACCTACCCCTGTTGAAGCTCCAACAGACCCCTTTCTTGCCCGAGTTCCCATTACTCTTTGTGTGCTGATCACTACCGGCGCCCGCTCGAAAGGGCACCGGCGGGGAATGGCGGGAAGGCTCTGCCCCATTCCCGCCAAACGAAGACGGCTTTGTCGGGTTTGACCTGACCTGTTTCTGCCAGGAAATGGAGTCAAAACAATCCCACATCAGGGATGAGTCATGCTCTTTGGCCTTACGAAATTTGTTATCATAACCCAACCATTGATCACCATCGTATGATTCATAAAACTCCATTATTCGTGTCTGGTAACAGGCCAACGCCTGTAACACCTCGGGCCTACGTTCCCCCATGATTGCAGTGAACATCCCAAAAGCCCTGGCCCAATTAGCGATTGTCTCATCAACTCTGAAACCCGCCATCTTTGCTCGCCATACACTTGGATGCAACAATTCTTTCTGATTTCTAACGTGTTCTATTTCATAATGATCAGTCAATAGCGAAAACATGTTCACGTATTTATCAGCCCATATCATTTCCTTTGTGGCCAACGGGATATGTTGCACCACCTTTTCCCTCCTTGAGGGCAACGACCCCTCCCCAGCCATTGGCAACGGCTTCTTACCCGAATCAGTAGCTGCACTCGTTGCTGCTGCTTGTCCAACGCCCGAAGATGGTTGTTCCGCGGGAACCTGAGGGGGAACAAAAGGACAAGGTGCCTTCGCAGCATCTCGCGATTGCCGCAACTGCTTCATTATTAGTTTGGCCTCTTCGGCCGTATCACCTGGAGCTATGGCACCCTCATTATTCTTGCCCAACCATGCCGCCAACTGGGCGGCCAACTCAGGTGGCATATCCCCCTCGTTCACAGGTGTAACTACGACAGGGATCGGCTGCCCCGCGTCCGGAATCGGAACTGGGGCCTCTACTGGCCTGACCGGGCTCGCCGGAGGTGACTGGGGCACCGGAGCCTCACCCCCTGCCGCCCTGTTCCTGGCCCTTTTACCTCTCCCGGCAGGGACTACCCCTGGCAATGCCGGTCCGATGACTTTCTTAGGCCGGCCCGTACCGTTCATGACCGCCATCTGCTTCTTCAAGTTCGTCATGTCCTTCACCAGCATACGAAGCATTTGGTCGGTGCTAACCTTCTTTCCGACCCTTTTTCCCGGCATTTTCTCACGATAACCGACCGAAAGGTCCTGGAACCAAAGTTTGATGCGCTAAAAGAGAAAAAACACAAATTACTAATTCTCAAAAATGGGCTCCTTGTTCCGTCTCGAGCTCACGTGCAACGGGGAGGTGCAGCTTCTGAGCACAGGAACAAGAGGATGCTTCCTTGGATCGTTGCTCCTTTTATCCTCCTTCGGGCGGGCGTGGACCCTCCTTCAATCCGCCTACGGGGCGTGGCCAACGGTGTAGGTGTCTAGGACAACCCCTCTTGGGCGGGAAAAGGCGCGCCCCGGCTACGCCGCTTCGGGCATACCAGCCGAGACTCGCCTCCCGCCCAAAATGGCTTCCCGGGGGGATCGGGGTACTCCACCATACGTTCGGGGGGACCGAGTGGTCGCCCCTTTCCATTCGCGAGAGCCTTTTCAGCATTGTTTCTTGCTAGGTCTGGACACAAGCAATGATGCTTCCTCTTGTGAAAAGTAGTGCATGCATTCTTATTCTTTAGGTGATAGCTTCACAGAGTAATTGACACAATTGCTGAGGTATTGTCAGGAGGAAAATATTTACAATATGTTCATCAATTGGCTCACCAGTTATGTGTTACATTTTAGTCACCTTCTTTTTGTTTAGGGCCAATAGCCAGTTTCTATCTGACATCTTTTTGTATTATTTTTCCCCAAGATGAGACTTTGAAAATAACACACACCATTTATTTTTTGAGAATCAAAATTGAGGCGAGGGTCTTTTTTCCCCTTTTCCAAGGTTGCCCCTACCAGGGACTTTGCTTATTACAACATAGGGAGGCTTAAGGAAAATATAAACTTCGAGTCCATTTTTTATTTTAATTTGGGTTCTAGGCAAATAAAATAAGCTCCTCGATATTACTATCATAAACCTAGTAACTGCACAAGAGTTGCCCACATGTTTTCCTGGCTTCACAGGACATCAGGACACCGTTTCTAGGGCTCTGCAAAGAGTATCAATCCCTACACCGGATCAAACCTACTGACATATCTAGGGTAACCAGACAGCTTCTTCAGACTTAAGACCGAGCACTAGCTGCCTACTGGGAGCAATGTGTGCATAAACTTGAGCAGAACCTTTCGAATTGCCATACTGTAGGTCAGACAAGTGGTCCAAGAGTTCAATGCCTTAAATGAGTTGTCTGTAACATGGACCTAACCATTATCCCAGTTCTTGGGAGTCATGATAATTATCTGCAGGGGGGGTGCACTATTTTCCCATTCCCTGCTGTCTCGACCCAACTCGTACAGAGTGAGATTTAGCCACAGGAAACATAATAATAACTATCTGTGGGAGGGCGGCCTCTCCTTTGGGATGCCACAGGCTCATGTCCTCATGCAATCACTGCACATTCTCAAGCCACTCCTCATCACAGGGTATCTACATGGATTCTAGACCAATTGTAAATGTTTCCACTTCTACTACTTCCTAAGATTTATCCTCTTCTACCCACAGCTCGGCTATTGGTATTACTACCCTGAGCCTCCCTGTAAACACTACATCAGTACCCTACCTCTTTCCACTGTTAACCTTGAACCATAAGGCAGTGCCCTGACTCTCCCTTTCATTCAGCACAAGTCATTGTAACAGCCTCATCATGTAAAGCACTCCATTGTTCTGCAATAAGGATTTCACTGTATAAGTCAAATGCATACATACGTCCCAACATAAAGATATTGTGGTTGCTAATCCGAATTATAAGCAAAGATAAGCATCACCTACATCGCAGACAATAATTTTTGGTCAAAATATTAAGGACCTGATTAGATGCTTGGTGGACCGGTTATCCATCACAAATGTGACACAAATCCTCACCAACTAATTAGAAGTCTCATAAAATATAATGCACTTGCAATAAGGTGGATGGCTTGCTTGTCATGTTTGTGACCGAGTAACTCATCCATAAAACTCCAAATCAGGCTGTGTCTGTGCAGCATCTTTCTTTAAGGGTCAAATCTGGTGGGAGTAACATGGAAAAAAGTATTTTTTTCAAATCACTGAAATAAATCAATCTACTAAATGTGGAAAGTTCTGTAGATAGAGCCACAGTGAACCAGGGCAGGTTGGCTAGAAGACTAAGGGGAGGCAGAGGAGGCAGATATATTTTAGTCATGTGTAAAATGAAGTTGGAACAATAAGCTTCCTCCTTCCCACAGTCCCATCAGTGCTTGTCTTTTGCTGAAGAGTTCTCCCAGTTCAATACCTAAGGAGTGCTACGTTACAGAGAGCAAGCACAATGGAGGTTGTGGGTTTCTACAGCCAATATCCCTTCATAAAGGACTGTGAAAGTACCACAGATGCAAAAGTAGAACATTATTGTGCCGCCCTAGAACCATTGTTTAGTAAGCACTACTAGTATGACCCTGTAAGTGATTACTAAGCACTATTAGCATGGCCCTGTAAGTGATTACTAAGCACTATTAGCATGGCCCTGTAACCAACTAGTAAGCACTTTTAGTATGGCCCTGTAAGGAAAAAGTTGATATTGCTGAATAACTGGAAGTAGAGATAGTCTTTGTAGAGGTGCACTGTGAGAAGTTGGCCTGATATATAATGTTCACTATTCTAGTGAGCACTTTGTATCAGTCCAAACAACCCTTATGGTGATTGGTTGTAAGTCAACCTTATAGACCAGCTATCCTAGTAGCGTGGATACGAGCAGTCTTCGGGCTAAACTCTAGAGGGCGTGTTAAGCCAGCTGTTATACCATCACATATACCCGTTGAACACCAAGTGAAAGGACACCACACAAGTGTTATGAAAATAAACAGTGTATTTATTAAAATCACAACAGCCCTGTTCTCTTTATGAGGACAGCGTACTAAGCACAAAACAAAACTCTTACGAAAATACTTGAGTTCGCACAATTTACACAAATGCCCGAGGGGCACGGAAAACCATATACTACAAAAGTGGAATGCGAAATTACTAGCAGGTAAGTACTGTGCTAATAGGCTTTGGAATCGCTAGGACTTGACTACTGAACCTTCAGATTACTAATAGGAGGCCTACGGGACTCGGGTGCAGAGTGTGCACTCTCACGCGGGATGCGGGACAAGGTCTATGGTAGCTAGATTTTGCAAAGTTAGTGTTCTCGGGCGAACCCGACCTGGTAGGAGGAAAACGAAAGTGGATTCTGACCCTTGGATAGTGAGGCTATGCTGGGGCACCGAAATGCCGAAGTTACCTAGCCCAGAGGCTGCAGCTGCATAGGTCTCAAAAGACGTCGGGAATCCTCGTAGACGGACCAGGAGCCTGAGGAAAGGAAGTTGCTGGCAGGCGACCAGTGAAGAAAGTTCGAGTGATCCAAGCCAGGATCGAAGATGGAAGACACCTGAAAGCAGAGGGGACCAAGTTCGTGACTACTAGCCAGTAGCCAGGTGGCACCAGGAGGGCACCGGATGGTAGTCACCTCGACTAGGTGAGTGGGCGACGCTGTGCTCTGCAGATCTCATGGACCAGGAGGTGTTGTCGGCAACCAGGATGGAGGAGCGAGCTGTCCCACGATGGATGAAGCTGTCGACGTCGCTGGACCCAGGATTGGGGCAACAAGTCTTGGCTAATTCAAGCCCACGCGGTGGACTCAAAATGGCGTCTGGAGTGGACCAGGAGGGTCCGGGGTGCTCCTCTTTTGGAAGGGAGCAAGGGCCAGTCTGGAGAAACCAGACCAGCAGCAGTGATGTCGTCGGGCATCGTTAAGAAGGCCACAAGCCAGTGGGCTAGTAGCCAAACAACGCGGTGAGCAGCAAAAAGCAGAAGGGCCCCACGCAGATCGTGGAGATGCTGGGAGGCTGGACTTCGGTGCTGGAGCTGCTCAGGGTCGGGGCTTCTCGGACTCCAAAGCACTCACCAGAGGATCCCTCGGCGGTCGTGCTGGAAAGAAGTCGTGCAGTCTTGAAGATGGCCGGTCCCTCGAGGTCTCGTCGCACCCACGGTTCTCAGCTTTGCTGTAGAGGTGGATAGAGGTCAGAGGTGCCAGGGAAGCCGGATCTCGTCGAGCTGGGCAGTCGGATCCTGGAGGAAGGACTTGCAGCAGACCGCAGTGTTCTTAAGATGGTGCCTGCGGATGCAGGGTGACTACTCCTTAGTCACAAGGGAGAATCTTGAAGAAGAAATCTTGAAGTCCTTTCGTAGAAAGTTGTGTCTTGATTCCAAAGATGATCTAATTTGGAAGGGTCCCCGCTCCTGCCTTTATCCTAAAGAAAGGGGTGGGTACGCGACTAGGTCCTGCCCTCGGGGTGGGACCAGGGAGGGGGGTGGTTACACCCCTCTCCCATGCCGGACTTTCCCCAGGCCAGGGGCTGGTGTGCCCCTGGAACTGGTTCTAGCCGGCAGATGCGTAGTGAGCACCGGGGTGCCACTCAGCAGTCACCTTCCTGTAAAGCCCTGCCTACCCAGGATACACAAAACCCTGTCTGGGATGGTGCTAGCACCGCCCCTGACAGGAAACCCTTTGTCCAAGCTCTCCTCGCTGGAAGGACTCCCAGCAGCAGGAGGTCAGACTCGTGTCTGTGGTGGCAGCATCCATTTTGTGGAGCTGAGGCTTCGTTTAACTTTAACCGGGGTTCACAGTTACATACATGTTGTGTCCCTCTAGAAGGGTGGAATGCTAACCCCGTCGCCAGAATTGGCGAGGGGTTAGTATTCCAATTCGTATGACACCTTACTCGACATGTTTTGATAAAGCAATACCAAAGATAGCATTTAACCGCGAGGATTATAATGCACTTAAGAGTATATGGTATGCGTTATCATGGAACAGCTATTAGGACTTGGTTCCGCAAGCTGCAAACGGGCTCAGCTTATGCCAGAGCACCATTTCACACGATTCCAAGCACTCTGCCTTCAGGATTGTCAAGGCCTGCCATAGGAGTGACTGATAGGAATCTGTGTGTCCATTTTTAGGGTTAGATATAGGTATACTATATCTACAGCAAAGGGTGATTACACCACCTTGCCCCAGCTGTCGTGCAGCCAGTTGTGTCAGATTTAGATGGCCATCCAGGGGTGGCATAATACATGCTTCAGCCCCTGGTAGGCCCTGGGTACACCTATGCCCTGAGTTACAGGGTCTGATAAGGTGGCCCAGTTCCAATTGGATAATGCACCTAAGGTACACATGTCAATTTAGTGAGAGAAAAGCTAGGCTGTGGGTCTGATTGGCAGGCCCACAGCCAGGGAAAGTCATAAACCAGTGAAACAAAAGCAAAAAATCTGGGTGATCATAGGATTTCAGACCCTACTCTCCTACATGACCCCCCCCCCAAACTTTGGGACAATAAACTAACCTTGACCAGGTGAGTCTTCTTGCTCTAAGTGGAAATACCTGGAGAGCCCATCTGCATTGCCATGATCAGTGCCAGGTCTATGCTCCACTGTAAAATCCATCCCCTGTAGGGAAATGGACCACCTAAGCAGTTTGGGGTTTTCACCCTTCATCTGATTTAGCCACAAGAGGGGCTTATGGTCGGTCTGAATCTTGAAATGAGTGCCAAACAAGTTTGGCCTCAGTTTCTTCAGGGCCCAAACCACAGCAAAGGCCTCCCTCTCAATAACTGACCAATTTTTCTCTCTGGGGGTCAGCCTTCTGCTTATAAAAGCAATGGGCTGGTCTTGACCATCAAAATTCAGTTGAGATAGAACAGCTCCCACACCCAACTCAGAAGCATCTGTTTGGACAATGAATGGTTTGGAGTAGTCTGGACTCTTGAGGATAGGTGCTGTGCACATGGCCTGCTTTAGGTCATCGAATGCTTTTTGACAGCCTGCTGTCCACTGAACCTTTTTTGGCATTTTCTTACTTGTCAGTTCATTAAGTGGAGTCACAATTGATCCATAATTCCTGACAAACTTTCTGTAGTAACCAGTCAGGCCCAAGAAAGCTCGAACCTGAGTCTGGGTGGTTGGAGGAGCCCAGTCCCTGATTGACTGTATTTTGCTCTCCAGTGGTTGAACTTGGCCTCCACCTACAAGGTGGCCCAAGTACACAACCTGTGTCTGCCCTATCTGGCACTTTGTGGCCTTGATAGTGAGACCTGCTGCTTGCAGTGCCTCTAACACTTTCCTCAGGTGGACCAGGTGATCCTCCCAGGTGGAGCTAAAGACAGCAATATCATCAAGATATGCTGCACAGAAGTCATCCAGCCCAGTGAGAACATGATTCACCAACCTTTGGAAGGTGGCAGGTGCATTTTTCAGACCAAAGGGCATTACCACAAACTGATAATGTCCACCAGGGGTTGGAAATGCTGTCTTGGGCTTGGCATCCTCAGCTAACCTGATTTGCCAATACCCAGCTGTCAGGTCAAATGTACTTAAGTAGTTGGCAGAAGCCAATCTATCTATAAGTTCATCTGCCCTTGGTATTGGGTGGGCATCAGTCTTAGTGACTGCATTGAGACCCCTGTAGTCTACGCAGAACCTCATCTCTTTCTTACCACCCTGGGTGTGAGGTTTTGGCACTAGAACTACTGGACTAGCCCAAGGGCTATCTGAGGGTTCAATGACTCCCAACTCCAACATTTTCTGCACTTCTGTTTTGATGCAGTCTTTAACATGATCAGGCTGCCTGTATATTTTACTCTTAACTGGCAAGCTGTCACCAGTGTCAACCTCATGGGTACACCAATTGGTCTGACTGGGTGTTAGAGAGATCATATGTCTGAAGGAGTGAAGAACCTGTTTACAATCCTTCTGTTGATGTTCAGAGAGGCTGCCACAAAAGACAACACCATCTACTGACCCATCATCAGGATTCTGAGTGAGCAGGTCTGGGAGAGGGTCACTCTCTTCCTCCTGTCCCTCATCTATGGCCATGAGCAAGCTCATGTCCTTCCTGTCGACATATGCTTTGAGCCTGTTAACATGGAGCACCCTGTGGGGGCTCCTGGGAGTTCCAAGGTCCACCAGGTAGGTGACCTCTGCCTTTTGCTCAAGAATTGTGTGGGGCCCAGACCATTTGTCTTTGAGTGCTGCTGGGGCCACTGGCTCCAACACCCACACCTTCTGTCCAGGCTGATAAACAGTCAGGACAGCCTTTTGGTCATGCCAAGCTTTTTGAAGTTCTTGACTGGCCTTAAGGTTTTCAGATGCCTTCTCCATATACTCAGCCATCCTGGAGCGGAGACCACGTACATAGTCCACTATGTTGGTTGCAGGCTTTTTGAGAGGTCTCTCCCATCCTTCCTTCACCAAACACAGGGGGCCTCTCACAGGATGCCCATACAAAAGTTCAAAAGGGCTGTAGCCAACCCCCTTTTGTGGGACCTCTCTGTAAGCAAACAGAAGGCAGGGTATCAGGACATCCCATCTACGCCTGAGCTTTTCAGGTAGTCCATGAATCATCCCTTTTAGTGTCCTGTTGAACCTTTCAACAAGCCCATTGCATTGTGGATGATAGGGTGTAGTGAACTTGTAGTTGACACCACATTCCTTCCACATAGCAGTTAAGTAGCTTGACATGAAGTTTGCACCTCTGTCAGAGACAACCTCCTTAGGGAAGCCCACTCTGGAGAACACTCCAACTAGGGCTCTTGCCACAACAGGTGCTGTAGTGGTCCTAAGGGGAATAGCTTCAGGATACCTGGTGGCATGATCCACTACCACCAGTATAAACTTGTGCCCTGATGCTGTCTGGGGTTCCATTGGACCAACAATGTCAATCCCCACTCTTTCAAAGGGCACGCCCACCACAGGCATTGGTATAAGGGGGGCCTTTGTTGTGCCACCTGACTTACCACTGGCTTGGCAAGTGACACAGGAGCGACAAAACTCCTTGGTATCCTCATTCATATGAGGCCAGAGAAAGTGTGAGACAAGCCTGTCCCAAGTCTTTGTCTGGCCTAAGTGACCTGCTAAGGGAATCTCATGGGCCAAGGTAAGAAGGAAACCTCTCTGAGTCAAGGGGATAACCAGCCTCCTGGTCATGCCAGGCTTGGGGTCTCTTGCCTCAGTGTACAGGAGTCCATCCTCCCAGTATACCTTGTGGGTACTGAAGGACTGGGTTCTTTAAGACCCAACGGTGCCAGGGCACAACACCTGAAACCTTCGTGGGTAACCTGCTCCGGCGTACAAGTCACAGAGACACGGGACACTTCCTTTGACGTCAAAGATTCAAGGTTTATTTGCTGCAGGGAACACAGAGATCACGACAAGTACACAGCGTGCAACTTGGGGAGACTGCTTCAAATTGGTTCTGTGGATCGCTCCTTTTATACAGTTTTTACCCATAGGATAACATTGAACACAAAAGTTTACAACCCGGTTCCCACAATTATCCCCCAGAGGGGTCGCTTTGGTCACTTTGAAACACACGAGGTCCGGAACATAAGTGCGGAAACATTTGGCGGTTCCCAACTGTAAAAACCCATCTTCCCACCATTAGCAAATTCCAATCAGCAGTAAAATAGATCGAAATAGGAACGAAGACAGGTGCAGAGGAAGACGGAGACAGTGGGGAGATCGGAAAGGGTGTAAAAGGGGAGGTATCGGGAAACACGAGATACAGGCATCAAAGGGACGTGCCTAATGAGATGCACGGCTGAGACAATAAGTCCGTGCGGCAAGACGAGCCTCGAGCGGCGCCATCTGCCTTACAGTAGCATCCCCCTCGTCATAAAGACACTTACAAAGAACATGTGTCTTCCGCAAATATCTTGGGAGTCCCAGGGTCGCGAAGCGGACAACGTCCGTTCGCTGGCTACTTGAGGGCAAGAGACAAAATGGATGCCGTATCTAAGATGGAACCCGTGGGTACAGATGAAAAACCCACATAACAAACGAACGGTTTAAGTTAGCACAGCGAAACTGCGCACACTTACTAAACTCATCATTTGCGGTTCATAGATACCAGACTCGACTATATTCGTGCGAGTCGGAAACACCACTTACAATTGTCACGGAACCTCAGACGCTCCTTTTGCCCTCATGTAGGCAAGCACTAGTCGGAATCATATTCGATATTCATCAGACCATCGAGATGTTGCTGTAGCATAGCTCTGTCCAACCGAGTCCCCTTGGTAACAGATGGTTGTCTCATACACGTTGTAGCACAGAGGCCACATAAGGCAGGACCACACTGCACACAAAGGCAACACGTGAACAGGAACACTACCACAACTCCAATGATCATCAGAATTTTCCAACCCCAAGTCGACATCAGGCCCCAAAACCATCCAAGTAGCGTCCAATCCCCTACATCCACGTGTATGGATTCGGAGATCTTATGCAACCTCGAGATGGCTTGATAGACAGTAGGAGCATTATCTGGAATGAAAATGCAGCAGCTCGAATGGATCACCTTACATACCCCACCGCGATCTGCTAAAATGACATCTAAAACCATACGGTTTTGTAATGTCATAAGTCTCTCCGCCTGAAGTTCTGTGGTGATATTACCAAGGGCACTGGCAGTAATATTAGCCGTCGATTCTACCACTCGAGTCAACTGTCTCAGGTTCCTACTATTGACCATAGGTCCCCAAAACGGGAGGAAACCCTTGAAAAAGTCTCCTGCCTCTTGACCGGCAGTGTCTTCTTCGCTAATTACGCCTCGTACAACTCTAGTCTTATGATAATCGGCATCTACAGTGAACGTCGGAGGCAACAGATTTGCAATAAAACATGAGCCCATGAAGTCTGCGGGCAACCATGTGTATGCACGATCATAACAGATAAAGTATGTACCCTTGGCAGCCAGAAACACAGGGGACGAGAACATCGGCAGAATGTAATTTTCGGTGCAGGCACTTGCTCCAAGTCGGGCTTGCGATCTTCGGCCACGACCCATAAGACAGAAATTACCAGTGTGGGGTACGACCCATATTGGAGGCGAGCTTTTAAGCTGCTTTTCACTAGTGAACACACTATATTCACCTCTACTTAGGACTTTATAGGCCTGTACCTCTTCTTCGGGAATAAGCGAAGGATCATAGATCTCACTATCTAAATCCTCTATGGCTATCGACAAAGGCTTCTGATACGAGGTAGGGCCAGAGTAGGGGGAACGTGGTTCTCGAATGGGGTGGAAACCCAGTGCGCTTCGAAACATTGTTTGAAATGCTCGAGCTGACCCTTGGGAACTATACGGTAACACCAGATACGGAATTCCCTTATCAGTAGTATGTGGCATCAACCCACACACCCAACAATTAGTAGTGTTAACCACTAACTGATGCTGATGGAGGAGCTGAATAAAGGAATTGTTGCGGAATTCTACACGTCTAGCCTGCTCGTGTTCCGGTAACATGTGAAAGGAATGGGGAGAAGCAGTAGAGGTAATATTAGGGTAAGGAGTAGGAGTAGGTGTAACAGGTAAGAAATAAGACATCGTGTAATACACCCCACCCGCCAATAATGCAGAAGCAGTAAAAAACAATACAAACAATTGGAATATAAAACATTTGGTACGACTGAGTTGCTGCAGCTTGAATCTATAAACTTGAGCCCCTTCCAAATCATTCAGCTTCGAGAATGCCATTCC
Organism: Lissotriton vulgaris; assembly: GCF_964263255.1. Classification (NCBI taxonomy): domain Eukaryota; kingdom Metazoa; phylum Chordata; class Amphibia; order Caudata; family Salamandridae; genus Lissotriton; species Lissotriton vulgaris. The sequence continues at coordinate 234,850,030 of NC_141691.1, forward strand.
CTACGACCGTCCGCAACGTTTCTTGACGCACTTCGTTCTGTGCAGCAATAGTCAATCCCTAGGAGTTCCTAGGAACCGACGGCCTTTAACCTAGCGTCAAGACCTACTGTCCAGAAGGAAGTACGCGCGCGGCCCTACGGCCTTCAATACACAATATGTATATACAAGCACAAAGTCTCTCGGCTGTGGAAGTAAAAAAGATACAAGGGAGGAAACTCAATATCTATGTACACAAATAATTACAGTGATACGAAAGTTCAAAACTGATCACGGGAAACGGGGATAATGCAGTTGTCAATTTCAGCAAAGCAAGAAAAAATTTTTATTTGTCCTTAGTGCGAGGTCGCAAAGAATATCGGTGTTTCCCGGGACGTGTCTGCTCGTCGAACAAAGGGTCCGTCGAAGGGACAGCGTCCTGCTGATCAGTTGATTGTCTTGAGTCTTTTGCTGACAATTTTTCAACAGTGGCTTTCTGCTGCGCTGAGGATTCTCCAACAGGCTGTGCGTCGCTGAAAGGCACAAACGCCGGCAATGTTTCTGTTTCTGTTGACGCAATGCCTTTTCTTACCCACGGGTCTGCCGGCAAAGGGATAGGGACTCGCTTAGTATGGGTGGCATGCACCCAATTTTTACGCCCCTCAAGACGAACGGCAGTCCTCGTGGCCAGGAGCACCTGGTAAGGTCCGGTGAACCTCGGGTCCAGATTATTCTTGCGTGAAAAGTTTCGTGTTACCACCCAGTCTCCGGGCTGGAGCTGGTGGCCTGGACCCTCCGTCTGCGTCGGCAATGCGTCGTAAACCTGTTGGTGAATTAACCTCAGTTTAGCAGTCAAGTCATGTAAATAGTCAATCAACATTGGATACTCAAGATCAGAAAACATTCCTGGCCTAGGAACCCCCCACACATTCGCAGGACGGCCGAACACTATTTCATAGGGACTAAGCCCTACTCGGGAGTGTACAGTCGCCCTAGTTGACAGTAATGCTAGAGGTAAAGCGTCAGGCCACGAAAGACCAGTCGTAGCCTGAATCTTTGCTAGCTTTAGTTTAAGGGTGCCGTTATACCCCTCAACTAATCCAGCTGACTGGGGATGATTGGCGCTATGGAATTTTTGATTTATTCCAAGGCCCTTACACACACTCTTCATCACACTTCCAACAAACTCACTTCCGTTATCTGACCACACGACTCTAGGCATTCCATACCGAGGAAAGTATTCCTTCAGTAGGATTTTCGCAGTAGACAAAGCAGTATTGTCTTTGAGGGGATAGGCCTCGATCCATCGGGAGAATGCGCAAACCACAACTAAAACGTATTTCAGGTTATTGCATCGCTCCATATGGATGAAGTCCAATTGAATCACCTCAAAGGGATACGAAGGAGGAGCAAAACTGCCAGGAGGAGTTGGGGTTCCTTTGCCAGGATTGTACATTATACACACCATACAATTCTTCACCAGACGTTCAGCACATTTCGTAATGCCATCATTCTTCCACACAGGCGACAACAATTTACAGATGCCTTTCACGCTAATATGTGCTAACCCATGTGCCATTGTCACAACGGCCAGCACATACGCATCAGGCAACATCCATCTTTTCTGATCCGACAAATCAATCCAACAACCATTCGCATCCAACTTTCCCGTACTTTCTTTCCACTTCGTCTTTTCAGTCTTAGTGGCCTCATTCTGAATTGCTTTCACACTCTCGATAGTGTCTTCACACATACTCGATTCTGTAGGCCACCTAACCGAACTCGTCACATACATTCGAGTGCTAAGGTTCCGGGCAGTCTCCTTAGCAGTCTCGTCCGCAAACGCATTACCACGACCAACATCATCCGTCACTTTACGATGCGCACTACACTTAACAATCGCAACTTGCGTAGGCAAAGTCAATGCATCCAAAAGGTCATTCACAAGCTGGCCATGCTGTATCTTCGTACCGTGCGACGTCAAGAAACCTCTCTCTCGCCACAATCGTCCAAAACTATGCGCTACACCAAACGCGTATTGACTGTCGGTAAAAACATTCACACGTTTCCCTTTCGCTAACACACATGCTCTAGTGAGAGCAATCAGCTCCGCAGCTTGGGCAGAATTCTGATTCAACCTTGCAGTCTCAACAACAGTATTCAATGTTACAACAGCATAAGCGGTAGTCACATCGCCATTCGGTAACTTAAAACATGACCCATCCACATACAGAGTGCCATCCGGATCTTCCAATGGAGTGTTTTTAAGGTCCACTCGACCTTTCGTTTCCTCTTCAGTCCTCAAGTAGCAGTCATGTTCTGCTACTTCATCTGACTCTGTGCTAATTGGTAACAAAGTTGCCGGATTTAGGACATTACAACGTTTTATCTGAATATGGCTTGCCAAGAGCGTCAATTCGTACCCAGACAACCTCGCACTCGTCAAGTGCTGAGTTTTCGTTCGATTCAAAAGAGTATCGACTGCATGCGGAACCATCACCGTAAGCATATTATCCATGACCAATCCTGCTGATTGTCGGATGGAGACCGCAGCTGCCGCTGTTGCTCGTAAACAACTCGGCAATGCTCTAGCTACTGGGTCTAAGGTCGAGGAAAAATATGCACATGGACGTTGCTTACCACCAAAAGGTTGCGTTAGAACACTCAAAGCACAACCTTCCCTCTCGTGAACATATAACGTGAACGGCTTACCGTAGTCAGGGGTACCTAACACAGGAGCCGAACACAATGAATCACGCAGTTCAGAAAAACTTTTCTGACATTCTCCCGTCCATGGTAAAGGAGTTGAAACATCCTTGCACGTAAGAGCCACCAATGGTTTCGCTAGCAATGAAAAATTAGGAATCCATTGCCTGCAGTACGACGTGATACCTAGGAAGGCACGCACATCTCTTTGGGTGTTTGGCACAGCCATTCGCGCAATCGCTGCAATTCTCTCTGGGGTCAATCTCCTTCCCTCCTTTGACAATAAGTGACCTAGATAGGTTACTTCTTGACAACAATATTGGAGTTTAGAAGGTGACACCTTGTGATTTAACTCACAGAGATGTTGCAGCAATGACACCGTAGCGATTTTACAAATGTCCTGAGTATCGGCAGCCACCAATAAGTCGTCGACGTATTGGATTAAGGCCGCACCAACCGGCAACCGAAACGCATCCAGTTGACCCTTCAAGGCTTGACTGTAAATCGATGGACTTTCACAGTAGCCCTGAGGAGCGCGTTTAAACCGGAAGCTACGTCCACCGAGAGAGAAACCGAAAAGGTCCCTGCTCTCTTCGGCAATCGGGATGCTGAAAAACGCATTTTTCAAGTCAATCACCGAAAACCATGATGCAGAAGCCGGAATCAGAGTCAGTAGCGCCGTGATGTCAGGCGCAACAGGAAATTGAGGAACCACAATTTTATTTACCTCCCGTAAATCGATAACAAAGCGATAAACAGGCGGTTTTGTAGGATCTGTACGTTTAAGAATGGGTAGTACAGGGCTGTTGCACACGTTTCCCCGAGTCTCTTCAATAACATCTTTCTCGATCAAATCATAGATGATCGCTAACAAAGCTCGTTCACCATCAAGGGAGATACGATACTGGGGAATACGTGGCAATCGCACATTAGCTTTCAACTGAACAACATAAGGGGAGATATCAAGCAGGCCCACGTCATTTGGACCTGTTGCCCACAAAGACGCAGGAAGAGAACTCAATTCCGGTTGAAGCTTATCAAGAGACAAATACATGGGAGAGACAACCCTCTCTCCTAACGTAAGCTTTACACCCGCAGGAGAACAATACAAAGTTGCATACAAACGTTTAAGCAAATCCAGGCCCAAAAGATTTTCACCACAACCCGTGGTTAAAATCAACGGAGCTTGGAGCTCACGTGGCCCAATTTGAAGGGGCAGAGGGCGTGAAACTGGATTGCTAACAGGGGCGCCAGAGAATCCAACGGAAACATTTGTTAAGCCAGACAAAGGTGCGCCAGGGAGTTTTGAATGCATGATAGAACTTTTCGCTGCACCAGTGTCCAACAGAAAAGGCTCAACGACGCCCGATGTAGCAACTGCGACGTAAGGCCCTCTCTGATCAACCGGAACTGATACCACTCCCTCTCCTTGTCTTTGGCTGTCCTAGTAATTACTGTCGTCAGTTCCCTGATCGACGTAATAATCGTCTACATTGTACTGCGCAGATCGCCCTTGCGACGATCCACGTTGATCAAAACAGTTATTAGAATTAGATGAGTTGTCTGAGCGATCGTTTTGAGCACCACGACCTCTACCATGCGATGCCTGCTGTGAACCACCACGACCTCCTTTAGACGAATTACCACTATTACGTTCGTTTAGAACGGGGCAGTTGAATTTAATGTGTCCTTCCTGTCTACAATAAGCACATTGATTGTACCCTAATGATGATCTTTGGGAGGAGGAATCATTACGCGGCTGCGATCGATTCGATTGCGACTGCGATCTATTCTGTTGGGGCGCATTCTGATTAGAACGCGGCGGATACGCTTGTTGCAACAACACTTTAGTTTTCAGTTCTTTCGTCTTTTTGTCAGCACGGTCATTTTCCTCTTTCTCCCTATTCTCATAATATTGTGCCGTAGCCAATATCTGAGCTGAGGTAGAAACGGCCCATGCACTCTCCGAATTCTTTAATTTATTGCTCAAATCGGGCAACAAATTCGACACAAATTTATCCACAAACAACCTTTGTCCACCCTCGGTACCCATATCCTGTCCACTATGGTCAATGAACGCTTCCTCAAACCTTGTAAAGAAGTCCGAAACACTCTCGTCTTTCTTTTGTTTGCAAGCTGACAATTTGTCCCAATTTACCCTCATAGCTGGCATAAGAGTCTTCATTAACGTTATTATTCGCTGAGGAAGAGCAGTAATCAATTGGTCGGGTTTAGTAGCAGCCACTTGTCCAACATCTGCCGCTATAATGGCAGCCCAATCACCGCCTAATTCATTTGCGTGATCTTGCTGGCGAATCTTAGCCCATACCGGTTGCGGTACGACGTTGCCAAACAACATGTCGATATCGGCAAGATTCATTACCGTAGCATCTACGAGCTGCGATAATTCCTTGTAATACCCAGTAGGATTTTTGCGAGGATCGGGCAAAGATTGTTTCACCTGTAGCACTTCCGAACGTTTCCATGGGAGATGTATCCACACTCTCTGGAAATGCGCCGCTGTCGCAGGATTAGCATTAGGATCAGCCGGTACCCAAACCGGCGGAACTTCACGCATAGGATATTGGCCAGACTCGTCTGGTTGGTTTTCAATATCCTCGACAAACAATGCATGAGGTATTGGAGCGGGACGGAAGGATAGTAACCGCTCAATAGCACGTCGGACGTTAGTATCTACTATCAGTCCGTTTGCGAACTGAAGCCGAAGGTCAGACAGGGCGGTCAGCACCTCGTCAGGCGCATCGGCCGCTATCTGATCATGAAGGAACTTGCACATTTCGTCAAACACATATCTCTGGGTTGGTATGTTAAATTGACAAAACGTTTCGAGGACAACACGGGGTGGATTTCTAAGAGGGTTTACCATCCAACCCATCGCCATATTATACAGCGCAACACGTTCTCTGTTTCCAGGAAGCTGACTCAGTCTCTGAGGACCATCGGAACCAGCAGACCCATGAACAGGTCCGAGCGACTGAAAGAAGCTAGCCGCAAGGGGAGAATTACGATTACGAGTAGAGGGAGAGAGATACGACACAGGACTAACAAGAGAAGGAGTAGAGACAGTAGCAACGACAGGGGTTAACAAAACAGGAGCAGTAGCGGGAGCAGGAGTATGTGGAAGCGGAGGAGCAGTAGGGATAGCAACAGACAGAGGAGCAGGAACAGACGGAAGAGCGGGTGCAGGTTGAGGAACAGGCGGAGGAACAATAAGTGGAAGAACAGGTACGGCAGGGACCACAGGAACTGCGGTACCCTGTACGTACGGAGGTGGCGACTTCATAAGATAGGACATTAAAGGATCCTCAACTGCCTCTTCCTTCTTATCCGACTCCGTAGGCAAAGCAGGATAACATTTATCTATGGTCATACGCTGTAGTCTTTCAAACACTTCCTTATCCTTATCCTCCTTATCACGCTGGAACTGCTCAGCTTTCTTCACTATGGTAGCAACATTATCTCGCTGACTACGTTTATTCTGTCTGATCTCTTTCTGTCGGGCTTCTTTGCGCCACAACCGAAAGGCATCAAACATGGCCGGCCTTGACTTACGTTCGAACAGCTTCATTTCTAGATTATCTAAGATCGACGCCTCGAAGCTACCGTGAGGTGGCCAACGAAGGTCGCCGTCTTTCTTTGTATATTTAATCCAATAATCGTTAAAGGTAATCGGGCCTAGCCCATGTTTGCTATACAAGTCATAAGTAGGAGTCCCAACCGGAGGTATCGGACACGAGTCCTCCAGTCGGGAATCCGCACCACAAGGTCTAAAACAACTGAACAAAGTACTGCGACCAGGCATCTTGCACACTAGCCGAGTTTCACAAACTTCAAGGGTTACGGGATTTACCAAGTCCCAGCAAAGAACAAAACCCTCGGTTTTTGGCGGCTGCAGTCGTCAAACAACACAACAAAGTACCAAGAACCACAAATGCAATGGAACCATGCAACCACTAAGTAACCACAACCAAGAACTCTGGGAGCGACCCACAAATACTTAACTCAAAGATCGATGGCGTCACCAGGAAGGCCCGTCAATCGTCTCGCTATACCAAGGTCTACGCCAGGCGCCAAAACAGGTCTACAGTCAGGGCAGCAGTCCGTCGCAGCCGTCAGGAGGCGGGAATCTTCGCGGGAAAAGTCTTCGGGCCACTTATTTCGACAACAGGATCGATGAAGCGGAGTGCACCTTCCCTCGGAGATTTCACACGAAGTTCCTCACGATCGTCGGGCTTGGACCGGTACCACTGATGCAGCCCCACGTTGGGCGCCAACTGAAGGACTGGGTTCTTTAAGACCCAGCGGTGCCAGGGCACAACACCTGAAACCTTCGTGGGTAACCTGCTCCGGCGTACAAGTCACAGAGACACGGGACACTTCCTTTGACGTCAAAGATTCAAGGTTTATTTGCTGCAGGGAACACAGAGATCACGACAAGTACACAGCGTGCAACTTGGGGAGACTGCTTCAAATTGGTTCTGTGGATCGCTCCTTTTATACAGTTTTTACCCATAGGATAACATTGAACACAAAAGTTTACAACCCGGTTCCCACAATTATCCCCCAGAGGGGTCGCTTTGGTCACTTTGAAACACACGAGGTCCGGAACATAAGTGCGGAAACATTTGGCGGTTCCCAACTGTAAAAACCCATCTTCCCACCATTAGCAAATTCCAATCAGCAGTAAAATAGATCGAAATAGGAACGAAGACAGGTGCAGAGGAAGACGGAGACAGTGGGGAGATCGGAAAGGGTGTAAAAGGGGAGGTATCGGGAAACACGAGATACAGGCATCAAAGGGACGTGCCTAATGAGATGCACGGCTGAGACAATAAGTCCGTGCGGCAAGACGAGCCTCGAGCGGCGCCATCTGCCTTACAGTAGCATCCCCCTCGTCATAAAGACACTTACAAAGAACATGTGTCTTCCGCAAATATCTTGGGAGTCCCAGGGTCGCGAAGCGGACAACGTCCGTTCGCTGGCTACTTGAGGGCAAGAGACAAAATGGATGCCGTATCTAAGATGGAACCCGTGGGTACAGATGAAAAACCCACATAACAAACGAACGGTTTAAGTTAGCACAGCGAAACTGCGCACACTTACTAAACTCATCATTTGCGGTTCATAGATACCAGACTCGACTATATTCGTGCGAGTCGGAAACACCACTTACAATTGTCACGGAACCTCAGAACCTGTGGCGTTCCCAGCAGCCTCAGCAGCAGCCTGCTGTCTGAGGGGTTCAAGGGAAGGGCAGTCTAATTGTTCCTTCCCCAGGTCTTCTCTTGAGGGTCCCCCTGAGCCCAGGAATTCAACTTGATCAAGTTCAAACTCTTTAGGCTCAGTTTCCCTCAGTTCCTGTAGGTCAGCCTCCTCTGAGACCTGATCCTCAACCTGGGGCAAGGGGGAAGGCAATGCCTTAACCCTACTGCTCTTCTTCTTGGAAGGTGTCTGGTCCATTGTTCCAGGATCCAGCACCTGTTCAGTGGGGCATCTTCTGGCCTGTGACCTAGTCACAGCAAGCACATGTGCTGGCAAGCCTAACAACTCCATGTGAGTCCTATGCTCCACTTCTGACCATTGTGATGACTCCAAATCATTGCCCAACAAACAATCCACTGGGAGGTCTGAACTAACTACAACCTTCTTTTGGCCAGTTACCCCTCCCCAGGAGAAAGCTACAATTGCCATACTATGACTGGTAGTGACATTGCTTGCATTGGTCACCAGGAAATCTGTACCTGGCATGATCTGTCCAGGGTCCACAAAGTTAGGTGTCACCATTGTGACACTGGCACAAGTGTCCCTATAGGCCTGAGCCATTTTTCCATTGATAAAAGGTGTCTGTCTGTATTTGCCCAAAGTATTGGGACTGACATCAGGGGATATATCCACATCCCCTGTACAGACAAGGACAGCCTGAGTGAGTGTGCCAACTAGGTTGTCATACCCCTCAGAACCCAAGGTTAACCCAACTAGTCCCTTGGGAGGTGCACTACTACTGCTGGCTGTACTAGGGGGCACAGGTGCCTTAGGGGCTGCAGTAGTAGGAGTCTGCCCTCCTTTCTTGGTGCACTCACTAAACCAGTGAGTTTTACTTTTACAGTATTGGCACCACCTTTTAGATTGGCCTTCTTGATTCTTCTTTTTCTGGGAAGCCTGACCCCCACCCTCTTTGGGTTGTTGGGGACCTGTTGAAGACTTCTGGTCATTTTGTTCACCCTTAGAATCTTTACCCTTCTGGTCTGCTTTCTTCTGACCACCCTGGTTCTGGCCCTGGTTTTGCTTAACTCTTGTTCTGACCCATCTGTCTGCCTTCTTTCCCAATTCTTGGGGAGAGGTCAGATCTGAGTCAACAAGATGCTGATGCAACAACTGGTTCTGACAATTGTTTAAAATTTGTTCTCTCATGATCAAATTATACAATCCTGTGTAATCAGTAACCTTACTGCCCAGCAACCAGCCCTCCAAAGCCTTAGTGGCACAATCTACAAAGTCAGACCAATCCTGAAACTGAGTTTTCTGGGTATCCCTGAACAGCAACCTGTACTGCTCAGTGGTTAGGCCAAACCCATCAATCAGTGTACTCTTCAGGACTTGGTAATTATTAGCATCCTCAGCTCTAGTAGTGAGGAGCTTGTCTCTATCTTTACCTTCAAAGGAGAGCCACAAGATAGCTGCCCACTGACTCTGGGGGACACACTGTACAGTGCAGGCCCTCTCCAAAGCAGTAATCCATTTGTGGATGTCATCCCCTTGCTTAAAGGGGGGCACTATCTTACTCAGGTGCCTAGTGTCTAAACTCCTGTTTTCCCTTGGTGGAATGCTGCCACCAGTGGGAATTGTCCCACTCAATTCTTGCTCTCTAGCAAAGGCAAGTCTTTCTTTGGCCAGGGCAAGTTCTTCCCTTTCAATCCTCAGATTGACTTCCCTTTCATTGGCTTCATATACTCTCCTCTGAGGGGATGTCATCCTCCTCTGAGCAGAGGCCTGAGAGCCATTGGTTTGAATGGATCTGTTAGAGCCTCTTGATAGAGACCTAACTCGTCCATTCCCAATGTTAAGCTGGCCTGAGAGGGGCCCCAGGGGTCTCCTAGTACCATTCTCATGCCTGCTTAAGTTGTCCCTAGTTAGCTGGCTAACTACTTCTGGACCTTTGTCTGCCTCATCCTCAGATGGCTCTAGATCCTCATCCTCTTCACCTTCTGCAGAGAGATGGATAAGGTCAGGGTCACCTGAGGTTCCCTCTAGGGGAGGCATGTTCCCATCTGGATTAGAAGGGTCTGGGTTACCAGCCCTCCTGGCATCATAAGTCTCTGAGAGACCAATCAGAAAGGGAATTGTGGGGTTAGACCCCTGTTTTAGTTTCCTGGAGGTACACACTTGTCTTATCTCCTGGAAGCTAAGAGCAGCATATCTGGAAGTGACCTGTGGAGGGTCCACTGACACAAGGGGAGACTCAGAGTTTCCTCCTTTGTCTGACATGCTGATTCTAGTGTGGTGTAAGTGATGCACCTACCTACACTATATGTTTGCCTACTGATCCCTTGCTAAGAGTTGCAGCCAAGGTGTGCTAAGCCTTGAAGAGCTACAACAGCTGGTTCAGTAGAACTCAGAGTATTCTAAGCTAAGTTATATGTACCTGAAGTACTTATGCGATCTTTCACAATATATTCTTAGGATACGTGTGGTAAAGCAACAGCAAGCTCAAATCCCAACCGCTGCTCACCAATGTGAGAAGTTGGCCTGATATATAATGTTCACTATTCTAGTGATCACTTTGTATCAGTCCAAACAACCCTTATGGTGATTGGTTGTAAGTCAACCTTATAGACCAGCTATCCTAGTAGCGTGGATACGAGCAGTCTTCGGGCTAAACTCTAGAGGGCGTGTTAAGCCAGCTGTTATACCATCACATATACCCCTTGAACACCAAGTGAAAGGACACCACACAAGTGTTATGAAAATAAACAGTGTATTTATTAAAATCACAACAGCCCTGTTCTCTTTATGAGGACAGGGTACTAAGCACAAAAAAAAACTCTTACGAAAATACTTGAGGTCGCACAATTTACACAAATGCTCGAGGGGCACGGAAAACCATATACTACAAAAGTGGAATGCGAAATTACTAGCAGGTAAGTACTGTGCTAATAGGCTTTGGAATCGCTAGGACTTGACTACTGAACCTTCAGATTACTAATAGGAGGCCTAGGGGACTCGGGTGCAGAGTGTGCACTCTCACGCGGGATGCGGGACAAGGTCTATGGTAGCTAGATTTCGCAAAGTTAGTGTTCTCGGGCGAACCCGACCTGGAAGGAGGAAAACGAAAGTGGATTCTGACCCTTGGATAGTGAGGCTATGCTGGGGCACCGAAATGCCAAAGTTACCTAGCCCAGGGGCTGCAGCTGCATAGGTCTCAAAAGACGTCGGGAATCCTCGTAGACGGACCAGGAGCCTGAGGAAAGGAAGTTGCTGGCAGGCGACCAGTGAAGAAAGTTCGAGTGATCCAAGCCTGGATCAAAGATGGAAGACACCTGAAAGCAGAGGGGACCAAGTTCGTGACTACTAGCCAGTAGTCAGGTGGCACCAGGAGGGCACCGGATGGTAGTCACCTCGACTAGGTGAGTGGGCGACGCTGTGCTCTGCAGATCTCACGGACCAGGAGGCGTTGTCGGCGACCAGGATGGAGGAGCGAGCTGTCCCACGATGGATGAAGCTGTCGACGTCGCTGGACCCAGGATTGGGGCAACAAGTCTTGGCTAATTCAAGCCCACGCGGTGGACTCAAAATGGCGTCTGGAGTGGACCAGGAGGGTCCGGGGTGCTCCTCTTTTGGAAGGGAGCAAGGGCCAGTCTGGAGCAACCAGACCAGCAGCAGTGATGTCGTCGGGTGTCGTTAAGAAGGCCACAAGCCAGTGGGCTAGTAGCCAAACAACGCGGTGAGCAGCAAAAAGCAGAAGGGCCCCACGCAGATCGTGGAGATGCTGGGAGGCTGGACTTCGGTGCTGGAGCTGCTCAGGGTCGGGGCTTCTCGGACCCCAAAGCACTCACCAGAGGATCCCTCGGCGGTCGTGCTGGAAAGAAGTCATGCAGTCTTGAAGATGGCCGGTCCCTCGAGGTCTCGTCGCACCCACGGTTCTCAGCTTTGCTGTAGAGGTGGGTAGAGGTCAGAGGTACCAGGGAAGCTGGTTCTCGTCGAGCTGGGCAGTCGGATTCCGGAGGAAGGACTTGCAGCAGACCGCAGTGTTCTTAAGATGGTGCCTGCGGATGCAGGGTGACTACTCCTTAGTCACAAGGGAGAATCTTGAAGAAGAAATCTTGAAGTCCTTTCGTAGAAAGTCGTGTCTTGATTCCAAAGATGATCTAATTTGGAAGGGTCCCCGCTCCTGCCTTTATCCTAAAGAAAGGGGTGGGTACGCGACTAGGTCCTGCCCTCGGGGTGGGACCAGGAAGGGGGGTGGTTACACCCCTCTCCTATGCCGGACTTTCCCCAGGCCAGGGGCTGGTGTGCCCCTGGAACTGGTTCTAGCCGGCAGATGCGTAGTGAGCACCGGGGTGCCACTCAGCAGTCACCTTCCTGTAAAGCCCTGCCTACCCAGGATACACAAAACCCTGTCTGGGATGGTGCTAGCACCGCCCCTGACAGGAAACCCTTTGTCCAAGCTCTCCTCGCTGGAAGGACTCCCAGCAGCAGGAGGTCAGACTCGTGTCTGTGGTGGCAGCATCCATTTTGTGGAGCTGAGGCTTCGTTTAACTTTAACCGGGGTTCACAGTTACATACATGTCGTGTCCCTCTAGAAGGGTGGAATGCTAACCCCGTCGCCAGAATTGGCGAGGGGTTAGTATTCCAATTCGTATGACACCTTACTCGACATGTTTTGATAAAGCAATACCAAAGATAGCATTTAACCGCGAGGATTATAATGCACTTAAGAGTATATGGTATGCGTTATCATGGAACAGCTATTAGGACTTGGTTCCGCAAGCTGCAAACGGGCTCAGCTCATGCCAGAGCACCATTTCACACGATTCCAAGCACTCTGCCTTCAGGATTGTCAAGGCCTGCCATAGGAGTGACTGATAGGAATCTGTGTGTCCAATTTTAGGGTTAGATATAGGTATACTATATCTACAGCAAAGGGTGATTACACCACCTTGCCCCAGCTGTCGTGCAGCCAGTTGTGTCAGATTTAGATGGCCATCCAGGGGTGGCATAATACATGCTTCAGCCCCTGGTAGGCCCTGGGTACACCTATGCCCTGAGTTACAGGGTCTGATAAGGTGGCCCAGTTCCAATTGGATAATGCACCTAAGGTACACATGTCAATTTAGTGAGAGAACAGCTAGGCTGTGGGTCTGATTGGCAGGCCCACAGCCAGGGAAAGTCGTAAACCAGTGAAACAAAAGCAAAAAATCTGGGTGATCATAGGATTGCAGACCCTACTCTCCTACATGCACCATGACAGGTTCACCATGCTCTTGATATTGCTCTTGTTCTTATGCATTGATGGTCTGATATTCGTATTTCATCCACTTCACCATTGACCTTGGAGTAAGCTAACTTATGAGTTGAGATCAAAGACATAAACTTAGTTTTACGACTGATGCCCACTTATTTCCGTGTATGGTGATGTTGAAAATAATAGGTAATGATCCATTGAGCCCATGATATTTATTTTTATTTTAACCCTCATCTGCCTGCAGTTAAAATCCGAGTGTTCTTCGCCACTGCTGTGAATTGCGGTTCAATACATTTTCTAATGCTTCTCAAATCTTGGTATACCTGGGGCCAGGGAACATTGGGGTGCTGTCCAACACTGCTTCTCCAGTGATGCAGCTAATCCCTGCTCTGCCACTTTTAAAGATGACCCATACTGTAATTAACATCCATTCAGGCTGGCATTAGTTAAAAGGGAATGCCACTCACTGTCTTGTCTTTTAGTACCTCTGTCACTACGCATGTTTTCCCTAATCTTGAAGGTCAAGAAGGCAATAGCAGGACCAGAGGGCAAGAAAGTTCCATTTCTAATGTCTCTAGTTTCCACGTATTGCCCTTCTCTTGCTTAAAGCAGCAAATTCGAGGCTCTTGAGACCTTATGACTGGTGTGTAGGGCCTAAACTTTGATAATAGGCAAAAGTGTTTGTGATGTCACTTCCATTCTCCTGTTATTATGGTGGATAGATGTCTGTGCACACTGCCTCATTTACCATTACATTGGGAAGTATCACGGTATTCCCAAGAAAAGTCAAACAGTCCTCTTAATGCATGCAAACAAAGAGTAGCTGAGGATCTATCCCCGAGGGAGTATACTGGGGCTTTCAGGAGCAGGAGATGGCCACTTACCTCCCAGTCATACAGGCCTGAAAAGTTCCAGCAGGCCCCAACACTGTGCCCCAAATAGTGATGTAAGGACTCTGCAGCAGTGATTGATCTGTAAAAAACATATGTACCAGATACTTCATCAGAAGGTCACTGCAGCTTGCACCACCCATTGCCCCTGCCAGCGCCACCAATGACAGTACCAACACAACTACAAATCGTCACACTCTTACAAGAGTGACAATTCAGACTATCCCAGACTCCCAAAGCTGTAAGACTGACTTGGGCAGCGGGTATTAGTCATTTTTTATGTATATTAAATTGATAAGATTTTGTTATTCCACTCATCTCTATATTAGACAGCATCACCACCTTGTGGCAGAATGTCATAAGTGCGGGTGTTGACAATTAAGCGCATGTGCCCAGCACCCGAAAACACCAGCTCAAATTAAGCACTGCTCTGCAGACAAAATCGCAGTGGTAAATAATCACTGGTGGCTATTTCCCCTCCATTCCTAATACCCCAAAATTAAAGGGGAATGTGTTCTTTAAGTAATAGAGGACTAAAGCTACTAGCACACAACCTGCCATTTCAGAATGTGATTTTTGATGTGTCAGAGTTATTATACTCCTTGAAATGGTTATTTCATTGATGAAGGTTGAGCCTTTTGACACATTTTTTGAATGAAAGAGCTTTCTTTGTCTATCCACCTTAATTAGTGACCTTAATTTCTGGAACATAAATACGCTGAATCAGCACATTTTATACACGTTAGGCCCTCAGCAGCTAAATGCAATCGATATTTGCTTCAGTTGTTGAAATACTTAGTTTCACACCACCGGCAATTAACCCAAAATGTCATTGGTTTTTAGCAGCGTGTGCCTTTCGACATTCCTTTTTAAATGCCACCACACATTTGTAAACACAGAAAGTGCACCTGATTTTGTGCCTCATGCAGTGGACGCGACTTTTGCCTTTTTAGAAAAAAAATGTTAAAGGACGAGTTACTGGCACGATTTAGTAAAATGGTAAGTAAATAAGTAAGTTAATTAAGCGTAGGCCGGTTCCTAATGTGAAAGTGATTGGAGTACAGAGTCCTAATGAAGTAAGGAGGCCTCACCCGCATGCTGTGCGCCACTGAATCCAAAGCGACAGACTCCGGGCAGAACGTGATTAATGCTCCAGCTTGTAATGAGCAGGATAATTAATAACAGCGACACTCATCACGTCCACAACAAGATCATCCCAAAATGACTCATACCGTCCACCCCTGCAATGACATAGGCACACACAATAACCAAGTCAATATATAGAGGTAACCGACTGTAATTAAAAGGGATTCATGCGGATAACCTTTAATAACGACTGAATAAATACAAAGGGAGAGACATATAAAAAAAAAGAAAAGTGTTTAGATGGGAAATGAAATGGAAAAATGTGCTGGCCCTGGATTCTAGCATTTAATTAAAATGAAATATTTGGCGGGCGAAGGCAGAGTGGGGGAAAATACATGGGAATTGAATTTCACCACTGTCTCAATTTGCATACGCCAAGAGCTTTTCCTATATAAATATTGCATTATTATGCACAAGGTGTCATTCAGATGAGTTTCAGTTCAGGTGTCCATCATTCTATTTTAGCTGCAGTAAATGAGATTGTATAGCGACACTGATGAGACTAAATTCCGCATGAATAATGCCTGGATGTAGCTGATCGTAGATGTCCCGTACACCATTCCGAACCTCAATTCTTTGGGGTATTTCACAAAAAAGTAAAAAGCCCAAAAATATGTTTTATGTTTTTTTGAAGAGAGAAATCAGGGATGAATATTAGGATCATAAAATACTGAATATTAAGGGGGATAATGTAATCTATCACTCACATTATGGCTTTGATTGATCATTCTACTTCCTGCTTGATCGTACTAGTGAATGACGTCTCTGATGCAAGAGATGGAGCTCACGAATATTTACTCTTTGGAAAATGTAACCCTTATTTCAGGTTTTGCTTTTTGCAATCACATTTTGTTTTTGATTCAGTTTGCAAAGAGAAGCACAGAGACAAAAAACGAAAATGCCTCATAGACGTTACAGCTCTGTTGCCAAACCAGCCTGCTTCCCATCTTTAAAAAAACACATAACGTCACTATTTTAGGTTTTTATGAAATTCCAGCACTCACCTCGTTGTGTCAGGGCACAGATTGCCTTTCTCTTGGGTTACCAGCAGGCGCGCAACACCCATTGGACTCACCGGGCTTCAGCCCCACTCCCCCCATCATGTGTGGCAGCCCGGGAGGAGGCAGATCCCAGGCACACACAGCCACACCCGAACGTTTCACAGGTCTTTAAAAGACCATTTGAATGTTAATTAGGCCTTGCTGTTGTTTCACCCCTTGTTGGAGGCCCTGCAGCTCCACTCTGCCTACTGATTAAAGGTTCAGCCCCCCCCCCGAAATTTTTTCTTAGCCCCCCCCCCCGAAATTTGGCTCTAGTTGCGCCTCGGGTTACCAGGTGTGTGTAATCCACAGGGCGCACCATTCCATGTGCTTGGCTTTATTTTTTGAAATATTTCTATTCAGGTGCATTATTACATATTTAACATTATCTACAACCCCCAGCATGCACTAGTTTGGGAAATGAACGGTCAGGGCTGTGCAGATGTAACAACAAGTCATCAAGTAATCATGTTTAAGTTTTGTTAGAAATTTCCCTTTCTGCAGGGCAACACTCCTCCCTTTTTTGCAGGATTTTGTTTTGTAGGCTTTATGACTATGTGCACTTTACCACTGCTAACCAATGCTAAAGTGCTCTCTCCCTAAAATGTGATATTGTGGGCTTATCCGCAATTGGCATATTTAATTTACTCATACGTTTTTAGTAATGTGCACTACATGTGCTCCAGTCCTGTAAAGTAAATGCTCCTAGTGGGTCTACAGCACTTATTGTGCCATCTACTAAAGTAGCCCTTTAATACATCTCAGGCCTGCCATTGCAGAGAATGTGTGTGCAGTTTTACCCTGCCATGTCGACCTGCCAGGCCCAAACCTTCATTTTTACTACATTTAAGTAACACCTCGGGTATGCCCTGAACAGTTCAAGGGCAGGGTGCATTGGACAATATTGACATTACCTTATTACATCTTATGTGTGTAATTCCCAATTGTGAAGAGATAAACTTTTCAAGTTTGGTGTCTCTGGAATCACATTTTAAAATCGAAACTTATGGAGGAGTCACATTTTAAATTAGAATTCTAAAAATGTCTCTTTTAGAAAGTTTACTTTTTTTGCTTTATCCATTTGGTGCCTGCTGTCTGTCTCTGTTCACATGCCTGGGGTGGGTAATAGCTGGGCTTTATGTTTTCCCCCTAGACAGCCACACACAATGGGAGCTTAGGTGATACCTGGAAGAATGGGTGGGAGGAGTTGGAGCCAGCCTCACTTATAGCCCACATAAAGGGCTTCATGCCACCCTGTATGGAGTCTAGAAGCAGGGCAGAAAGGGCGGGCATCTGTCAACTTCAAAAGCATCTTTGAAGTCTCCCCACTTCAATGGCACCACTGGGAATAAAAACTGCATCTCAGACTCAACATCGATGCAACCAGGATCAAGGTACTTTGTTCAGCGGACTTCGCTGGGTCCCTGTATCTGACCCACACTCAATCGCAGTCGGCCTGAACTTTTTACTTTGTCCCTGTCTGGTGCGACCAGATACCCCAAGTAAGCACTTATTGCTTCCAAGCACAATAAAAAAAAAAATCTTTAAAGATTTATAACTCAAGTTCAACGTATTGTATTTTTATGGTTTTGGTCTTTTTTTGTTCATTAAAATATTCACTGTTATTCAAAACTGCTGTGGGATTTTTTTGTGTGATGTTGCCACCGTTTTAACTATTTGAAGTGTTGCACAAATACTTAACACATTCCCTCTCATTAACCCTGACTGCTCTGAGTCAGGCTACCAGAAGGGGAGCACAGGTTAATTTGGAGATTGCTGGTGCCTAAGATTGTGCTTACTGCTTGACCAGGGCTCACGATCCAGTCAACCAGGAACCCAATTTCTAGCAAGTTTGGTCAATGGATTTTGACAATAAGAGATGAAAAGAGGTGAAGTTACCACTAGTTACATTAACTAAGAAGGTGTGAGAAGTTTCAACATTTTTTACCTTAATTGATTCTGTATCATGCAATCATGTTTGCAACAATATAAGAGAAGTTCTATATCACCACTTCAAACCAAGCATAATACGCAACAAATATCAATCTGCCTTCTGTCCCCTTCACAGCACAGACTCAATGCTTCTCCCCATCTGGCATGCAGTGCTTTATATAGAGAGCTCCAGATTTTATGGTATTTATGTTTGGGGCTTGTAAGAATCAGTTTTTTTGTTCCAGTACCCTCCCTTTTTGCCTGCTATCTGGTGTAACTTTGACTGAAAGTGTGCTGGGTTTCTGCTAACCAGGTCCCTAGCACTAGTATTCTTTCCCTCAACTGTATGATTGTTCCATAATTGGCAGCCCTTTAGGATCTCTTGTAATTCCCTGGTAAGTGGTGCCCCTGGCACTTAGAGTATTGGACCCAAAGAGGGCCCTTAAGGGCTGCAGCATGAATTGTGCCACCCTAAGGGAACCCTCACCAAGCTCATGCCAACTGCCATTGCAACGTTCGTGTTTTGGTGCAGAGAAAACTGAACAGTTAACATGGCAAACACCCCTGTGTGCCATGCCAGATAAATACTGCATGTGGTATAGGAAAGTAACCCCTACTGCAGACCTTACAGCCCAAAGGCAGGGTACACTATACCCATATGTGGACACATCTGCACGATTGGATGTGTCCCCTTGATATCGAAATTCACCCTTAGATATTATGAGTGTGCAGGGAAGCCATGATGGGTACATGGGCTGAACACTCAGGATTACGAGTTCCCACCTACATGATGGCTTCACTGTATTCCAAGGTGTTTGGTATCAAACACCTCACCTAAATAAACCCACACTGAGGCCAGTGCTGGATATATTAATAATTGCATGCAGAGGGCACCTTAGAGGTTACTCCTGAAAATCTACAGACTAATAGTGTTTTGACTGACAGGTTTCAACTAGCCAGCCAACTACCATACCAATTAAAACAATACAAAAATACATAATGTTGTACCTTTGCATATATTATCCTCAAGTAACACAAAAACATTTTAACCATCTCAACTATAATAACCAATATGTGCTTACATTTTTTTAAGGCAGATATTGCCTTATTACCACCACACTATTTTCCAGCTGGGGATTTATATTTTTTATTGAAGCTCACTTCTTTGGTGGTAATTGTTGTTGTTTTCATGATGGTAAGTTTAGAACAGTTGAATTGTTTATAATAAATTTACAGTTCTTTCTGCCTGATCACTTGCCTATAGAGAATGTCCACTTTTGATATAAACAAGACATTCGTCAGCCTTTGATAATCTGATTTAGCTAACCCTTTTACAAAATGCTTTTCGATGCGTACATTTTTGTGCCCTTTCTTTAGCTGACTGCTTATTTTCCACCCTATGAAGTGAGTTGTGAAATAAATATTAAATTAAAATTTGTGTCCTGCCAGACACAACTAATAGGCATTATGGCTCTGAAAGATAAAGAATCAAAGTTGACACTTTCTGTGATCTGTAAGTTAGATATTTGAATCCTGGTAAGGCCAACTCAGCTTTCCATCATTTTGAGGTCAGTAAACTGAGTACTGTTAAATTGGGTAATGGTAACACTTTTTTATTCACAGGACTCACTAAAAGCACAAACTACATTATCAAGCACTATGTAAAAGAAGTTGGAATTGTAATACAATGACAAAAATACTCTTTCCAAATCGTAACCCAGGAATATATATATATACATGTGATCAAGACCCAATAGGGGTTGAAACGCATCATGGCGGACTGGCTGGTCAAACTATAATAAAGAATCTTTGATTGGCACAAGTACCTGGGTCCACTATTGTCTCTTTGTTGTACAAGAAGCAATTTCAAGCGACGTTGGAGAAACATATATATATATATATCTATATATATATATATATATATATATATATATATATATATATATATATATATATATATATATATATATATATATATATATATATATATATATATGTATATATGAAATGTTTCCTAGTATAGCCTCCTTAGTTGCCCACTCTTGCTCATTCACACATTCATCAGGTCATATTTTAATTCATGTCTCCTTGACATATGCAGGGGCAATATGTCACATTTATGTACGATAACAAGGCTCCATGACATACTATCAATGCTTCAGAGTACAGTGCATGTGCTTCCTGGAAAGCTGGGCACCTGCTATGATATGACTTAATTTGATTGGCAACGCAAAGAGATTGTCTGGTACTAAAACGGTTTATAAGGAGCTTTCCAGGCCAAAACCATTATCTCTTTGTAGCATTAGATTTCTTAAATTGAACAATGTCATATCATGAACTGGTAGAGTACATTAAAATTAGTAAGTGAGGTGACCTTGGTGAGCAGAGATACAATATGCTTGCATGCAGATGTCTTCTCTTTGTGCCAATCCATTTCTTTAATTATCCTCTTTCATTATTACCTAATAAAAAGTTACAGAAGCCAGGGTTTACAGCATATTTTCTAAGGGAATCTAAGAATGTCAGTGCTACTATATAGCATGTTTGCAAATGGACACAGTAGGAGGAGGAACAGAAGTGCTATATTAGTGCATTTAATTTAAGGTATAAAATACATTTTGTTGATTTAGATGTACCAGACCTTAACAAAACACAAACCCTGAGCCCCTAATAGTGTGCATTGCAGCTGAACATATTGTGCTTAACCCTGTACTTTTAAAGATGTATTACATCACTAGTGTAACACTGCAACTACCTATAGAGGCTACACACCTCATCCTAAAATGTTTCAACCAAATAACAGTGGGAACTTTATTTTACCCAAAACACATTGTGTGACACTGCCCCTTTGTGCTGGGTCCACCCCATTTAGTGTTGGAGTGTATTGCTAGTTTTTAGATTTTGCACACTGGTGTACTGAAGTCCAGTACAAGTGTATGTTTTATGATGCATAAAACATGAAAAGTTTGGCTAATGCCGGTAAGGCTGTAGTTCATGGTGTAAAATCTACACTTATGGATGGTATAGCAAGTTAAATTTCACATGTGGAATGCAGCACTTATTTTGCCATCCATATAAGGGAAAACCACCTGAGCTTAATCAGCCAAGGCGTTACTTCGCTGGGCTTAAGGAGCAGGGGTCTCCTGCCATCTCTGCATTAGAAAATCTATTTCCGCGGGCGCTCAGCAAGAAGGTGTGAGGCCTCCTGGAACCCATTGTCTGCTACATCCTGGAAGTTTGCCCCATTGAAGGATTCTCAGCTGCAAAACTGACACAAATGAAGAAATCTTGACCAGTCAAAAGTATCTGGGTAACAAGCGGCCTTCCCTGGAAGCGAAATGTGACTTTTCCCCCTCTGAACTTTTCTTCAAAAAACCAAGAGCTTCAATGGGATTTGTCCATCAACTATTTGGCCATTAGGGTATTTCCTCAGATAGTCTGCAAATATGCCCTGCTGGAGGATTTCAACTTCCATTTCAAAGACTTAGATCCTCATTTAGATCTAGGTGGATGGGTTACTCCTTCATCAGAAATGTGAATCGTATTGGAAATAATGGGATTTATATGTCAGCAGATGGGATATCCATCATTGTTGTGATGAAGTAACTAGGCTGCCAAGATCTAAATCTGGCCCTAAATCCCAGGTAAAATATCATACCTTGGTGAGCCTGTCAATATAACCAACATGTGCTCCACTGCAGCTCGTCTGAAATTGTGTGCATGTCCTGATCAACTATAACCCTGGACTATCATTGGTGCTTACCTTATTCTTAGTTATTTTTACCTTACATTTTAAAAACTTCATGTCTCTGGCTCCTCTAGATGATTCTTGTTTTTGTGTTGCTTTGCTTTTTAAATAGTTTTAAATTGGAGTGGGAATCATTATTGCCTTGTATTTTTGGCTTTTTAACTGCTTGTTAATCCTAAATGCTTTTCATACACAACTTCTCTTGGTTAAGACTGTCTGCTATGTACCAGAGCTTCCAGGTGTTGAGCTCAGCTTTAGATTTCTGAAACCTTAGCCTCAATCTAACAGGTTAGTGACATTATTACTTGTGGTGGATTACCATCCTCCCCAATTAATAATTTACTTTATCTCCACGTAAGAGAAACTTATAAGGATCTTGATTTCATTAACATAAACTACAAATTGGTTTACTAATGATTTCACTCCCTCCTTTGTCTCATTGCTGATGATTGTGTAATAAAATACAAACTATCTAATTAGCAGCCTTTAGCAGGAAGCAAGCTGGTAAATAGCATAATGCACTTATTGTAGAACACCTGTGAATGCTTACTTAAACACAAGCTAATCAGCATTTGGGCCAATAGCAAACCTGCCAAAGCATGTTGCCCACTACCACCTTTCCTGGTAATATACTATATTTTGTATCCTTCATACCATATTAAGCATTGGAATCTTCGGTATTCTCTATGTGATTACCAAATCCCTAAGCTTCTCCCCAAAGAATGGGGCAACCCACCAGCTAAAATGCTGCTTTAAAATCTTTCTACTCAGCATGGTATTAAAATTGTCAAGTCAAACCTGATTTTATTTTATGGTAGATCAGTTAATATTTACATTTACATATTGCTAATACCTTGTTTTGGACATTAGAAGCTTTATATTTATTTTAAAAATGAGTACAGGTGTGTTTGAGATAGATCCACATAGAATGAACCTTTGTCCAACATGATATATATTGCATGATTTTTTTGTCCTGATGGGAGATTTTTTAAATCTTAAATATGGAGTTGCACATTGTCACTTTAGTTAAAAACGATGAAGACTGTTACCTAATTTGTGAATTAATCCGCATAGCAATATAATTACCTCCATCTGTAGCCAAGATCTTCCTTCCAAGTTGCATAAACTAGTTACAAGAGTTCTCCTTTAAATCAATTACATGTTACTTTTAAAGTAATATACATAAGATAATATGCCTAATATACATTATATGTCCTTGTCCCGTGTTAGATGTGAAATGTGCACCTATCTGGGCCAGCACTGTCAAGTAACTGAAAATAAAATTATTTGATAATCAGTTCCAAGTAAACATAGTTGTAACACTTTCTAACTTTGATCTCCTCTAGGAACTGCAACTAACATACAAGTTTCAGTTTGCTAAACTGTCTTACCAAATTTTTGTTTGCAGAACTCATTTTCAGATCATCAGCATATTGGCGAGCTAACATGCATTAAGTTGCTAGTTGTTTTGGATGTTATTTTCTATATTTTGATAAGCTTGTTTCTGGAAAATTAAAAGAGGTAGGGAGCGCATGTGGTCTGGCTGGAGTTTGAGGTTTTGTCCAGATTCAGTATGTTATCTTCAATTTAGGGGAAAAAAGAACGCAGTCAAAAATAATTAGAGTACTACGAATGCAGGCATGCTATTTAAAGGAGTAATAATATCTCCATTAACATACATCATGAAACAAAATGAAAGGAAAGATAAAAGCAAAATTGAAAAGAGTGGAAAAAACACTTCCCTCGAATCAGCCAATTGAGCCATCAAATTTTACATATCACAAGTTTAAACCCTGCCCTGAAATACCTCTGTCTGACCGGAGATTTTCATTTTCCATTTGTGTTTTAAGATCATTAGAGAAGTAATTTAGCTTGGGTAGACATTGCTGATTGGGGCCAAATTGTTTTGGATGACATTTTTTTAAAAAATGCATGTGTTGCAGTGATGTATTACATAGACTTCATTTACTATCAAAACATAGGGATTTGGGGTCATTTATTCCTATAGAGACCGAAAATAACTCCTCAGAGCAACCCTTCTACCATTTTCTATAATGGCGGGTAAAATAGAGAAAGAAGAGATAAATATAGAAACAAATAATAATGGTTATTAATCATTTTATTTAGACACCAAACAATGTTTATGATCTTAATAGGAAAATAAAATGTTTATTACTCCTCTATTCCATAATTCACTTTATTCATATGTTTCGGCAATCGTTCGTGGTACATTTGCAGAATTTTGAACATTTGAGAAGAACATATCCACAATTCAAAATCTTTGTGTAGCACAGGTTTTGCAATTACATGTACGAGTAAGTTCTGTGGGTAGAGAGAGGCTTTAGAAATGTCATAGGTTTTAGCACCCCATCAATATCTTCCCAACCAAATTCACTTGGATCTTTCTCTACATATCCATGATCCAACACATTTACACATCTTCTGATGAAGTATAACTTTCTTGTAATACGTCCACACACAGAATATGACATCGGTGGAAGCTAACTTATCTGGACTGATCTCTTGAACTCACTGTACTGAAGGTCGTCAATGTGTGACAGTCAGAACTTATTTTCCACATATGCACAAGGTATTTTTTCTACATCTTTAAAGTCACATTCTTCTTCTGTCTCAGGAAATCCTTTTAGAAACTTCACAGGTTCAGCAGTTAAAGCTCCAAGCTTTGTTCCAATTTTGCTCATATTGTCATTACCCGTAAAAATATGTGCCTTGAAAAGAACATTGGGAATCTCTGTGTCAAGTTTCTTGTACGTAATATGAAGTGGGATTGAGTATGTTTTCCCACTTGTTCCATTACGAATACTAACTCTAATAATCCTTTACTTATGAACATTGCAACAAATCTAAATAGCACAATAATAACATCTGTGTCATTTGACAGTACAATGACTCGATTGGAACCATTTTGAACAGCCCACTCAACATGTGAGACAACACGAAGGTCAGCTTCCTCTACTTTGCTGTTAAGTCCTTGAGCAATATGACCTGCACCTTTTAAATATATCTCTTCAGGCACAAACTCCTCATTGATAATCATTTCATTTGCAATAATTGGAAATTCAGGGTTCACTGAAGCGTCCGCAATGTTTTGGCGAGTTAACATCTCCAAGTTCATCTTGTTCAATGTTGATGACCAAAATGTATCAAGTTGCATAGGTATAGGTGTCAAAGTTTTGATGCAGGCAAGGTCAAATGTTCCACTAGAGCTATCATATGTTGAATATCTCCAGTACTTGAAAAGTTCTGAGTTTTCTTTGAACTCTATGAACTTGGTTTTCTAATTTTGAAGTGAGTCTATTGAACATCGCCTGGCTTTGCAATATGTCTTTTGAATGAAGTGAACCCGGTGTCTTGTTCTCTTCTGAGATAAGATATGCAAAATGTAATTTGTCATTTTTGTTCCAGAAGGCATTCTACTGCAATGTTTCTATAGCCTCGGATACGATGAGCATACCCTGTAATGAATGAACACAATGAGTTCTGCTCAAATCTGACTGGACAGTTTTGCTTCCAGAGATTTCAACCTCAATAACAGTGTTGTCTATGCCAAATCCACTAAGATAATTTTCTACACACCACAACACAACTTTTGTTATGTGGTAAACGCCCATCATTGGATAAACATCATCAAATTCTACTGGATTGCTCATAAAAATGTCAGCTACAATTTAGCAAACACCTTTGTTGCAGAAAATTGGCAGGATAGACTGGTCTTCAAGTTGAGCATGCTCATTTTGGAAATTATTTAGAGCTGTGCATACTGTTGCCTAGTTTGTGACTTGAGATGTTATTACTGGTAAAACATCAACCTTCTTCAGTGGAACGTTATTCTGGGAGATCAGAGCATCTATTCCAACCCACGGAGGAACTGGCCTTATTTCATCCTTCAGTTTGCACCGAATAAGCGATATGACAAATTCAATTAAATCAGTTTTGAGGACTGTAGCATCAGGTAGAAGAAGATCCATGTCCTCAGCCACTTTGAAACTTTCTGGTAGATTTGGATGTTTTGATCGCTTGTAGTAATTTTGCACACGTTGGCATGACAGATGGGTTATAAGTTTGCAGTTTAGTATGTTTATGCCTACAGCTAATTTCCAGCAGCGACTTCATTGCTACAGTCTTGAAAAAGCACAATGGCAGTATCATGTGTGCTGGATTTTCCAAAGAAGAGATGTCTTCAAAATTAAAATTATTAAGAGCAGCAATTGTAAATCCTTTCGTGGTAAGTGACTTGGAAGTGGTGTGCTGTCGGATTCACAAGACTTTACAGGATGAGCTGCTAACAAGTTCCTGCTTTGTGCTATGTCATTATAACTTGTTGATATACCAATCCAATTCATTGAAGTAATTAGCTTTTTACTTTTGCACTTGTAATAGATTGGATGGACAGGTATCCCTTGTAGTGTAGTTTTCTTTTTGCCGTGATGTAATTTATAAAATATGATTTGGAAAAGGCAGTACATTTGCACAGCATAATCATATCATTTCACGGGATTGTTTCCCACTTCTTCATCAATGTTGTCGGCTTCTGGTCCAAACTCAAGAACTTTAGTTTGTTAAAGTTTTGCTTTGTTGATATTAAACAATGATGTAAAAAATTTTAAGGCAACATCAGGCATTCTTGTTGACACCCATGATTTGTCATTAAGTCTAAAATCTAAATCTTTCAGGACGTTTCTTAAAATGGTTCCGGATATTTTTACCACATCCTGTGATCTTATTTTGGCAGCAAGAACTTCAGTAGTCAAATCAGCTGAGAACACTTTAAGTGGCTCATTCTTTTTGTTAGACTGACAAAAACAAATTCTGTCATTGTGCATTCTCACCAGAAAAATCTTAATTTCAGTCTTATGGATCAGTACAGTTCCCTCAATGTAGACTATTATTTCTCTGATCTCACTGAGTTTGAACCCATAGCCAGCATTCAAGAGTGGCTATAAAACTTTATTTGCTTTTTCAAAGAGTGAACTTAACTGAAGGCTGGTGGTTAAATTGCTGTTGGGAGCTCATTGTACATTCATATTTTTAATGTATGCACGCATGCAGTTTGGGTGGGCAAACAAATCCACTGCAAATACATTCAACTCGTTGTTTAAATCAGCTACTTTGAAAACGTAATTTGGAAGAAACGAAGAAACTAGCTGAAGATAAAAACATGTTTGCCCTTTGAGACTCATATACTCTGTTCTTTTGTCAATGCTTTTGGCCCTAGTTCTGGCTAAACCACAGATAACACATTGAAGATCCTCTGCTTTCTGATCAGTTGTTGGAGGAGGACGAGGGGTAGCCATTGATCTTTTAGGTGAATGGGCATTGGTTTTGGTTGTTGTCCCTTTCTCAGGAGACTCAGATTCTTGATGTGATTCACTGGTTTCTGCTATTTTTTGACAAATGTTATCCAAGCTTTTTCCATTGAATAAGACTTGTAGCACTTGTTATTAACCCCCCAGATCCTCTTCACCCATCAGTTTCAATATTTTGTGAACTTTGTCTTTCTGTATTTCTGCAGCATCTCAAACTCTCTTCTGTCCAGTTGTTATTAACTTTTCTTTCGGATTAGTTTGGCATATGACATATTTTACTTTGTTGAAGGAGTCCTTAGATTTTGTAGCTAGCAACACTTTGCAGGAGGTAAAGATCCTGTGCTACCACCTGCTTTGCTCATGTTTACGAATTTGAATCAATGGAAAAAAATGGAACAAAAACAATGTTGTAATAAATTACCAATATGATGGCTAAAACAGCTCATTATAGAGCCGCGATTTTGGAAAATGGAGAAACAGTTGCTCTCAGGAGTTATTTTTTGCCTCTATAAGACTACTTGAGCCCCAAAACCTATGCTTTGATACCAAAATGAAGTATATAGGTCTTATGGTTGCTAAAATATTTCATCATCACTGCAACACATTCGCCAATATGCAGGAGGTAAAGATCCTGTGCTACCACCTGCTTTGCTCATGTTTACGAATTTGAATCAATGGAAAAAAATGGAACAAAAACAATGTTGTAATAAATTACCAATATGATGGCTAAAACAGCTCATTATAGAGCCGCGATTTTGGAAAATGGAGAAACAGTTGCTCTCAGGAGTTATTTTTTGCCTCTATAAGACTACTTGAGCCCCAAAACCTATGCTTTGATACCAAAATGAAGTATATAGGTCTTATGGTTGCTAAAATATTTCATCATCACTGCAACACATTCGCCAATATTTAAAATGTTGTACAGAAAAATTCGGCCTGAATTAGCAACGTCTACCAGAGCTAAATTACTTCTCTGATGATACAGAAACGCAAATAAAAAATTAATATCTCTGGACAACAATTGTTTTATGAAGGTATTTCAAGCAGCCAGGACTATTTAGCATGGCTGCCTTTGTGCTAGGATTGTGATGCTAGGAAGTTTGTCCTTTCTACACATGACCTATTCCTGCTCCCAGCAGATACTGTGCCTCTGGGGGACTAAGGTTTGTTTGAGAGGCCTCTCTGCTTCCATTGACACAAACACACAAAAAATAAACAGGGAGATGTCCTTGTTTGCCCCTAGCCACTAGTCTTTAATCTCGGGGGATGTCAGTAGTAATCGCCCTACGTAAAGCTACATCACCCAAAACCTATATATTGTATTCACCAGTGACTTCCTGTGCAAAGAGGATCAGAGTGAGCTGTTCTTTTGAGACTACAGAGTGAGCAGATCAACAGAGGGTTTACCTGCTCAGGGCACATCACAGGGTGCCCTCAAACAGTAGCATATTAGCCTTTTAAGGGGTTGAGACCAGAAACCCCACAAACTGTTGCTAGAAGTAAATGGAACCTTTCAAGGAGAAAATAAACACATATTAGCGATGACACAGGTGTACTGTGCATCAGTGACATTCCTATAAAAGAAAAAAAATTGTTTATTACTTGTCTAATCCCTCGTGTCCCCTCTTCTAGTTTCTCCTCATGTTACCCTCCACACTCCACAGTATGCTATGGACAATGTTTCCAATTGCATTATATATATTATTTGAGTTTGTTTTCACTGTTAGATACTTTTTATCTCAACCTAATGTCCATGTAACTGGTGTATTTTCTTATTGTAGAGAAATGGAACAGGTTGCTCAATTAAATAAACCAGTGGTTCTTAACCTGTGGTCCAGGGTCTGCAATGCCTACTCAGGGGGCCCACAGACTGCTTATAAAATTAAATAATAATAACATATTCATAAAGCTTCTAAATAAAGAAGCAAAATTGAAACATTCTGTAAATGTGAAGGAATTTCAAAATGGAGACTAAAAATTAAGCAGGAAGCAGTGCAAGAGCACAAAACAGAATATATTATGGAATTTAGAAAGCTCCAACCTTCTGATTGAAATTAAGTTTTAATTTATTTTTATATCTGCTTGTGAATTAAATAAAATATTTCATCATATGCATATTTGTTTGATGGCTGCTTGTTTTTATATTTGTGTGTATTGTTTTGAGTTTCAAACCATCAACATTGCTTAGGCTGGGGTCCAGAGACACCAATAAGGGCTCAGTGGGGGTCCCCGGATTCCAATATTTATACAGTGGGGAGGTCCCCGGATTCCAATAATGATTAAGTGGGGGGGTCAATGTGGGTCAGAAGTCCAAAGGTTAAGAACCACTAAAATAAACCATTCAAACATTTTGACTCCATTCTGTTCTTGAAATATGTGCTGACGTGATTAGAGTGCAGAATATCAGAGGATAGTTACGCATACAGATGTTTGCTGGAAATTGTATTGGAAGTTTAAACTGAATAACTTTTTTTGTAAATGACATGATGCGTACTGTTGAAGTCTATGAAATTCATGTTAGATTGACTCATTTCTGAAAATACCTCTGTTCCATTATTGTTTCACTGCCTAACTCAGAAATAAATGAAATCACTGTAAAATACCAAAACCAACACGAGGGGGACCTACAGGTAATACATAAATCTACAGCTATCTCAATGGATGATAGATATGCGGCTTGATTTTATCAGTGGGCTGCAGTAGGTGATGCTGTTAAATTGCAGGAGCTGTAAAGGAATCCCTGAGGTCCCTGTGCAGACTAGGCTAATGGAGCTCAACTGACAAAAGGGATTTGTTCACTTGGACATATTGAAGGGCCTTGAGATTGTAAGTAAGCCTCAAATAAGCGCTGCTTCAGTTAAAATATTAATACAGTCTGTAGCCAACCCTGAAAAAAAAATATCAGGACAGGTTATCCTGAACAAACTGTGCGCGTGTTCAGTGAAGCAGATATCAAAACACTACGGAAATATGCAGCTATATGCCTGTCATAGCGGGGCTCAGAGTAGGTTATTCATTTGCATCTGTTTTAATACTCCTGCAAATATATTTTCTATAAATGGGTATATCTATCTAACGCTCAGTCTAACTCTCAGTGCCACTCTTTTTTGCTCCTTTCTCCCTCTCACTCCCTCTCCTCCACTTTCACTCTCTTACCCTCTCTCTTTGTTGCTTCCACCTTCCTTCTCTATCTCCCCCAAACACCAAATCCCTGGTTTCCATTTGACTATATGCACCCACTATAGCTGTAGACATGTACCCAATCTTTTTGTTAATGCATTTTGTTGCCATTAAATGATTTATATAAGCTTCACCACAAATATCACCAGTAGTGAAACAGCCATAATTGAGGTGCAATGAGCCACTCACATATCTATACCAATGTGCCTGTGCACCTGATGCACTAATGCTTGCTAATGTGCATGCATAACTCTTTATTTGGAGGGAATATAAAAAAGTGATGGATAGAATGCTTGAATTAATCACAGCCACTGGTAATTACTCAGGGCTGCATCCCAGTCCATCATTTGTTTGGCACCATGCCACATCAAACAGGACCCAGCCATATGCAAATAAGCATTAGGCTTCCTCTATTAGGAACAGTCCAGCCCAAACTGTCAGGCCAAGTCCTCTCTGAACCAAAACACAAGCAACTCCAGACAGTTTTCTGGCCTGTTTTGGCTTTATCAGCTGGGTTAAGCTTGTTTGAGGGCAATATGCTAAGAGCAATGGATCTGGTCAGATGTGAGTCTCCTGTTCACTCTGCCATTGGAACCATTTGCACCACGCTTACAAGGCCCAGATAGACTGAAACCACCTCACCTCTCTCCATAGGTTGGACTAAGTGTAAAGTGAAGTGTGGCTGTCCTAACAAGATGCTCTGGTTTGGAAGAGATTATCAACTTTCCAACCACAACTGGCTAGGGAAGCTCAACATGAACTCACCAGCACTACTGCAGGACTTCCAATGCCTATGGGGAGTACTGGAAACTATGAAACTAACTCCAAACCATGATAAATGTTTTGCCTAATCTTACAGTGCAACAAGCATCTCGGTGACCATACACTCCACCTCACTGAGGCATTTCTGCGTGAAACCTGAACCACCTTCGTGCTTCTAATGGCACCCAGATTAATATTTGCAATCAGAAGTAGAGGGTCTCTCTTTGAGTACAGCATGGAGGAAAAGCCATGGAGGCATGGGTAAGAGGATAGTTAATAATTACATTTGAGTTTTTTAGACATTTCTTCCCACCCAGTACTCACACGGCATTCTACATAATAGTGAAGCCAGAAATGGGACTTTTAGTTAGATTATGGTATTCTTACACAGCAATTACAGGAGATGTAAAGTGATTGGAGTAGGCACTGAAGAGTTATCATATCAAAGAGAAGTAGGAATCCTTATGATCTCATCTAAGACAAATGTGCCTTTAGGAGAAAGCCTTGGCAGGCTTTAGGAGAGTAAGGTCTGTCTTAATGTGAACTGTTACATGGCTCCCACACTTACTGCAAAATGAGTTCTGTATATGTAGACTTCTGGTCTCTTGTCATATTAGTGATGGTTCTAGTTACAGAAGATTGATTTTCAGGTGGAATTCACATATATTTTAAATATTTGCTAGCAAATGCATTTTTCAACATCCAGTTTATGTGAACCGAAAATCTGGGCCCACAAATCCATATTCTCAGAGTCTTGACTATATGCCAAACATTCAATAGTCTGGAGAAGGTACACTAACATGAGTTAGCTTTCATACTTCAGTTCTTGTAGATCTGCAAACCAGAATGTGTGCTCCTGAAACCCATGTTTTAGGAAATTGGCAATTTGGATGAAAATATGTTTACTTTCTGATTATGACTCTGCAATTGCTGTATTCCTTCTTTACCCTAAATCAGTAAGACAGTTGTGCAGATCAAGAATTTGCTACTATATGGATACAGAACACAGAATAACATACCAAATGCTAGTGTTTGAGCTGACGCAAATTAAATAATCCTTCTTAAATGCACAGCCTGTGGACCAAATTGTTCAAGTGTAGACAATATGTTTACGCTGGGTACCCTTGCCACTCATTCAATGGAAAACAAAACTTAAACCTATGATGTTTTGATGGCTACTCTACTGTTTTAGATGAGGAAAAAACAAAGCAGGCTACGGACAAAAACTCCAGGCCTGGTGAATGTACCATGAAGAATTACTCTTTTTATTGGAATTTACTGGTCCAAATTAAATTGAGTAACAGAAAGGGTCTGACACCAATAATTGTTATGAATAATGGAATTACACATGGTTGTAGTTTGGCCTCTATTCTTTTTTTATTGCATTGCAGAACTCTCTAAAATCTTCAACCAAAGTGGTGGCGATTCACCCAAATTAGGGACAGCAGAGAATCTCTCGCCAGCCTACATAGGTGAACTTGTTCTAATTTACACTATTCAGTGTTCATTAAAAGACAACTAAACTGTTTACAAGCATATAATAGCACAAACAGCTAACTAATACATTTTAGTAAGACAAAAATAACGTAATTTAGAAAAACTAAATTAACCTACGTCTACAAGTTGGACAACAAAATGATATAACAAATGCCACAAAGTGCTTATCCTGACTTAAATATTGACTCAACAACTGGGCTTTATATAAAGAGCAGTTAATTGATAAATGCTTTACAAGGAAATATAGGGAGGGGAATTGGTACTACACTAACTGCCCTTACACGTGAAATATGTCTGCCACTTCCATACGGAGCAATAATCTTTAAAAAACAAATAATGGATACTTTAGACTTGTTACTTCTGTAAATTGTTTGATAATCTGTCAGACCAAAAACAGCTACTCTTCATTATTGGATAACACTAAACTTTGGCTTCTACCATCTACAAGCCTAAAGTGTAATACATTTAATTAACTAGCTCTGTGACTGCCTCAATTGCTGTAAAAAATATCTTGAAAGCGATAATACAGGAAGACCTAACCATAGCATCAAGAAAAATTATTGTGGTAACAGATGAATCATCTAAAAAATAGCAATCTTCCATCATTATGGGAACTCATACGACAGACAAAGCAGGCAAAGAAGTTCCTAATCAAGAAAAACATTATATTAGCCTTTTATCCCTACAACGTGAAGTCCCTAGTCCAATACAAAAATGCTTTCAATACTGAAGGCGCACATAATATGCAAAGAAAATTCTACTTGGATTTCAGTTTAGAATCTTGGATTAAAAGCCTATTTCTCAAATTCAAATTGCTTTATATTTTTTTACTACATTATGAAGAATCATGATCACGTTCTGCAAATACAAGTAGAAAATGTTGTCTGTGTCACACCTGCATGGAAACAAATGAATATAGCTTATGTCTCTGTCCACCTTTAATGGATTTGAAGAGCAAGTGCTTAAACCAATATTTTTCTAAAGATGGATGAGGACAGTTAATGATATCTAGTGCCCTCAAATAAAACCATTGTTTGCACAATAAAACTTCTTACTTCTGCAGTATCTTGTCTACAGATCATTACCAAATGTACCAAGTGAAAAATAGTGACGGTAAATATTTTTTTTTTTAATATAGCAGTTATTCGTATACAGAATACTTCCAAATTAAACTGAGCAAAATTTGGTGACTGCCGTAACCGACCTATGTGTGTCTCTGAAGTCTGAAATTATTAGTTCAACATGATTCAGATGATCATATTTTTTTGATATTTCATAATACTTTTCATCTATGTATAATTTCACAGGAGTGATTTTATAACTATTGTAATGGATTTTAATAAACATGAACAATACATTCTCTACCAGCCTTCCCATAAGTATTTGAAGGCACAGAGCTCCGGGTTGCAAGATTAGATGTGAAGTGCTTAATATTTCTGTTTGCAAAACCGAGTTCAGTGCTTTTGAACCTGGGTTCTGGACCTCACTTTTATTCAAATTTAGTGTCAACATTGGTCCCACTCAATTGTAGACAACATTTATCAGGCTCATCTGCTGAGTACAGGGTATGGTTGTTTTTAGGTTTGAGCTGAGGTTTGTATTCTCTTCTGAGAAGCATTGCCTTAGTATACTGTATTTTTAAAATAAACAAAAACTGTAATGAACCCCCTTTTTCATTGATTTGTGTTTACACCATATTTGTGACCACATTCCATGGCCCCTTCTGGCTTATGCATGTTTATAAAACTCATATGGCAAATGTGCTTCAGCCTTTATGGCATTGGACTACTGAAACCTTGATCTGTATCCCTGAATCGCCTTGAACCACAGATCTGTGCTATTCATATAAGGGATCTCCCCCATGCCTGTGGATGTAGTTAGGAATCTAGGTTTTCAAATTAGTCAAGAAACTATCTTTGGAAGAAATAATTAATGCCACTGTGTCCTCATGCTCCTTTCAGCTTCAGTCTGAAAGGAACTTCTCCTTAGCCTAGACCCATTGTGGTAGCTACCCCAATTCTGCCCATAATTGACTACTCCAATTACTTTTACTTGTGCTAACCAGAAAAGCTCCTCTCATGCCTGCAGATGATTGTGTGAGCATTAATTCTTTAGATCTCAAAACACTGCTATTAGAACACTGCTATTAGAGTAGCATGTGGTTTCTGAAAATTGTACCACATCACCAAAGCTAGACAAAGTTTACACTGGCTTCCTGTTACTTCACATACCTATTTTAAGGTACACTGCCTGGTCAATAAGGCTTTGTTTGGAGTTGAGACTCCAGCCATCCAGACTTGCATTAGAAGATATAAACTTCACTCTCTTTGCTGTATTCCTCTAGGATTCTTCCAGTTGTTCACTTTACAGGCTGATTTGAGTTCTAGCAGCCAAGGTTTGGGGAAAGCTATCTTCTTATTAACATGTTATTGAGAACCATAGTGTGCTCAAAGCAAACTTTAATCTAAGTTTTAATATGTATTGTTTGTTACAACTGTGTTTCTTTAAATGTTATTTAGAAAAATCAAATGTATAGCTTCTATTCTTTCTAAAGTTTACGTCCTTATGTCTTTTATTAAATTAGAATTTCATTCTATTTATGTGTGTTATGTTATGTTATGTTATGTTATACCGGGGTTTTATATAGCGTGCGGCTACTCGAAAGAGTGTCCCGACGCTTTAAATTGCACACAGATCTCATAACACAACAGGGATAGGAAATAAAAGACAAAAAGAAAGGAAAACCTAATGGGACCAGAAACTAAGAGGTAAAAAGCCAGGTTTTGAGCCCCTTCCTAAAAGCCAACAGGTTAGGAGTACTGCGCAGGGACACAGGCAGTTTATTCCACAACTGAGGCGCAAGTAATTTGAAAGAGCGACCACCGGTGCGAGCTCTCTTCACACGAGGAACCGCAGCAAGAAACAAGGATTCTGACCTGAGCGACCTGGCGGGCTGGTAAAAGGTCAGCCTTTTCTGAAGGTATTTTGCTCCGGAGGCGTGTAAGGCTTTGTATGCCAGAGTGAGAGTCTTAAAAATTACCCGCTTCCGGACAGGAAGCCAGTGCAGAGCCTCCAGGAGGCCCGAGGCTCTGGCACGGCGAGATAGTCCAAAGATGGCACGTGCTGCAGAGTTCTGGACCACCTGTAACCGTTGGAGCAGGTATTCTGGCAGGCCGAGATAGAGGACGTTGGAATAGTCAATTCTCGAGCCTATAATCGCCTGCACCGTGATCTTCCTGTGTTCCTCCGATAACAGGGGAAGAAACTTGCGTAGCATCCGGAGCAGGCCAAAGCAGGTGCCAGTGAGACCGATCACCTGTGAGCGTAGTGTGAGGCCATTGTCGATCTTGATCCCAAGGTTTTTAGCCACCTGGGACGAACTTGCTGGTGGAAACATGTTCTCAGGCCACCACACTTTCCAGTCCGGGTCCGAACTGCACCCAAAAAAGAG
The DNA here is from genome assembly GCF_964263255.1 of Lissotriton vulgaris. NCBI lineage: Eukaryota > Metazoa > Chordata > Amphibia > Caudata > Salamandridae > Lissotriton > Lissotriton vulgaris. The sequence continues at coordinate 234,886,168 of NC_141691.1, forward strand.
GACCTCGGATTTATCCGAGTTGCACTTGAGGCTGTTATGTTGGAACCACTGAAACACAGCCTCAAGGCAACCCTGGATCCTACCTCCATCGAAGTCCGCACCCCTCTCACAGGTGAAGAGGAGCTGGGTGTCATCGGCGTAGGAAACGATCTGGGCCCCGAAAGACTCCGCCAGTGCCGCCAGAGGGGTCATGAAGATGTTAAATAGAGTTGGGCTCAATACTGAGCCCTGAGGAACTCCGACACCCAATGGCGACATCTCGGCGGAGCAAGCAGAAGCCCAGACCGTTTGTCGACGGCCTGCCAGAAATGATCGAAACCACTGGAGCACCGTCCCCTGGAGACCAATCTCAGAGAGTCTTGCAAGAAGACCCTCATGGGGGACGGTGTCAAAGGCCGCCGACAGATCTAACATCACCAGCATCGCTCTCCCACCCGAATCCAGCACCTCCTTTATCGCCTCCGAGACTTCCAGGAGCGCTGTTTCGGTGCTAAGATTGGCACGGAAACCCGACTGGGTGGGGTGCAGTAGGTCGTGGGACTCCAAGTAATCGGCAAGCACCTTATGCACATGCTTTTCAATGACCTTCGCAAAAGCCGGCAGAAGCGAGATAGGTCTATAATTCGCCAACACCTCCGCATCCAAACCAGGCTTTTTAAGCAGGGGAATAATCATTGCCTGCTTCCAGGACTGGGGAACCACACCCTGTGTAAGAGAACAGTTCAGCAAGGGGTTCACGAGTGGATTAATGACAGCTGCCATTTTAGCCAGAAATTTTGCGGGGCAGGCATCCCGAGGGGAACCTGATTTAAGCGCAGCCATCAGGTCAAAGGAAGCGGTCATCGAGAGAGGAGGAAAGGCTGCCAGGGTCACACCTGCATTAGGCAGGGTAACAGCGGCATTCTCCGCCCGATCGGGCATCTCAGGCTCCAGCACAGGGAAGGAGTCCTGGATCCGTTGGATCTTAGAGGTGAAAAAGTCCGCAATCGCCCTAACCCAAGACGCAGGAGGGGGAGTCTGAGTTGGTATTAAAGTTATTTAAAGGTAACGTTTGGTAAATATTTTCATTTGAATTCAGAATGATATATTTAAAATTATGTGTTATTGATTAATAAATATATTTTAAAGACATTTTATATATAGCAAACCTGTGTGGGAATAAAATTAAAATGTGATTACTTATATTTATCTAAATTAACATTATATTGTAACTATTTTTGAAAAAGACTCCTATAAATATTTTAATACAAAATGAATAATACAATTTTAGATGAATGTCCACCATTTATCCACCACCATTTAGCCATACAAAACTTTTATAAATTTTTTGAACATTTTCTAAATTCTAAAAAAATATACTTTTATCAACATTTGAATTTAATTCTGAGTTCAGTTGAACATACTTCCTACCCTTTGCCCTATTTTCTTTTTTATTCCCTCCTAAATAATTTAACACAATTTTGGAATAAGTTCTAGAAAAGAAAACGTTTACTAATATAAAATGTGCTTTATGAATTGTAATTAAATACTTCGCACCCTTTTCCCCTATATACCTTTTATAGCCTGCTCCTAAATTGAATGATTTGTAAACAATTAATGTTTTAAAACAATTTAGCTGAATATTTATTTAAAATATACAATTTCAAATTCTATAATGGAATTCTTTTACTGTAAAAAATATAAAAATTGTCAAAATATCATATTTTAAAATTTTCTTAAACATAATATATATTGTTTACTGTTATAAATAGATAATAGAATTATTTCATTATCTAAGAATATTAAAAAGAATTACAAATAATTTACTTCATACTCTTTGCTCCTATAATTTTGATAACCCACTCTATTTACATTTACAGGTTTGATAAGCTTATATTTAAAACTCTGAAATAGAATTCAGTTATTTTCTTAAATGATACACATTCTAATAAAATACATAAGTTCCCATCCTAAAATTAAAAAAAATAACTAATGTATTTGTTAAAAAATTGTTACTTCCTATCCTTTGTTCCTATGTATGTTATAACCTGCTTCCTTACTGTTACATATCTCATAAACTAATATTTATAATTCTAAGATGGATTTTAACTTAAATGTTACCTTATCCAAAACTCAACTGTGTCTCCTATTACTTGAAAAAACTGCACCTCTTTAAATGTAAATACACGTGTTTCTGAAGAACAGTGAACACTGATATCTCCATTTTTGACATTTTACTTGCAGCTACTCAGGATTGTACTATTGTGCACATATGGTACAGTGCTATATGTAAAACAGGTATGTGACACAGGACCATCTAATTTCTCCCACCATACCTCCTGTGAAAGGGACTTGTCAGCTATAGCAATCTCCAGAAAAAAGGTTGCACACGATGCCCAGTCAGTGTAGGAAATGCCTCTGTTTCCTGTATATCAAACTCTTCAGAAGGGGCTACTGAGCCTCAGGTAGCCTCTTCAAACAATGTGTTGTTCTGCAAGACCATGCAGTACTCGTTTCACATGAATGTGTTCCAACTAGAGAAGTGGGATGACTAAACTAATTTCCATTCCCTTCATAATGGATTAGCAGGCCACACACTGCTTCCTGCAAAAAAGTAATTTACCCAAACGACCAAGGGCCTAATTATGAGTCTGGCGATCCGAGGGTTAACACTGCTGCACCAGTGGTCGGACCGCCTTATTACAACTTTGGTGGTTGTACCGCGATTGCACCGCGGCAACCCCTGTCAGTCCTGCAGACGTCAGGAGCTCACACTATGCTGGCAGTCCTGCTGCAGCACCCTCATACATATTACGAGTTTCAGGACCGCTGACATTATCAAGGATATTTTTCCTCCATGAAGCTGCTTGCGTTCTTGAAACAAAGGGGGGCACTACAGGGCCCCGTGCCCCTGTACACTGACAGGCATGCAGGGTGACACATGGTGTGCCCCCTGTTTGCATGCATGCCCAGTTCCTGCACTGCATGGCATTCAGGACCTTGCTTTGGCGTTTCCATTCAAAGGCACCACCATTAGAAAGTCAAAGGACTGCCTGCTAGACCAGGAGAAACTCCTAGTCTGGCAGATGGGTGGCAGTCGACTTTGGAGGTGCGGGAGCAGGTGGTGGTGTGCCGTCAGGCTCCTGCACCGCCATAGTCATAATCAGCTCCTAAGCTACCTCAGCAAATGAACCAGCACGGATAAGACAATCCTGGGGACCACTTTGACTGCTGCCACTGAAATGCCAATCCCTCACCTATTCGACACCCATACAAACCTCTCCCCAATATATGAAGCAAAGGTTTATGAAGACAATGGTATTTCCAGTTTGGCCCCATTATGGTGCGGTTGAACATTAGAAGCCAGAAGCTTTACACCCCTTGCCAGATGCAGGGCATCCCAAAAATGCTATGTGCCTCAGTACAAGTGCCTCGTTTTTCTGCTTGACCAAGACCCCCTTGGACACACTACCTTCTTTATTAAGGTGACATCTAACACTTGGTCCTAGGATACATTCATGATTGAAGCTACTTGGCCCTGATGAGAATCCCCCCAACTCCTAGGGATTCGAAACGCGTAGGCCCTGTTGTGCCTAGTGTCTGCCCTTTGTTGTTTTCCCTTAGTGTCAATACACTGCTTCACTATTGGTTTTGACATTGTGTATTCATTTTGAAAAAAAATGTGTTATCTGATTAGTATGATTTATTGGATTGACTTCCAAAAATATTAGTTCACTTTAGAATTTCATGTATATAATTGTATAGCACGGAGCAGACGCAATACTTAGCCCATTTGTTTATTTATACTCAATATGGCTGAGTATTTCTGTGGTGAATGCATGATTGGTAGTGGAATGATTGTGACATGATTGAGTTTGGAATGCATGTTAGATTTTAATATTTCACTGTTTGTGTCCATTTTTTATGTAACATGGTTCGGTTGGTTTCTATTTTTCTTGAACAGTATATGACTAAGATGTACTTTATAAATGATTTTGTCAAAATAAAAAAGCTATTGATTAGCATGACCAAGCTTTGATAAGGATGTCTTTGCTTTGGGAATAAGAAGTGAAACAGATCATCAGTATTGGCATTTCTCTTTTGGTATCTAGTGATTACGGCTCAGCCTTACTGATTAGAGCCAACCCTAGTTGTTTTCAGGCAGGTCAGTACAAGTTTGGCGGTCTTGAGACTGTCCAACCTGGGGTTGCGGTCTGACCTCCACGACATCAGCGGTCCAACTGCCACATTATGAGTACGGTGGTCGGACCACAACTAGCACATTGCAACACTGCCCCAACTGCTCGGATTCTGGATCTGGATTTGGTGCTGGTGTTATTCATATTGAGAAGGAATGGAGGTGGTGCCAAGTAAGCCTTTTCAAGGTGGTGAAACTGCCCTGAAAAAGCTGTTGGAATAGCAAGGAGGGGGCACTAAACTCGGTCCATCACCATTGTTGCCCATTAAGTGATATGAGGGGGCACATATTGTAATCTCCTGTGCCTGCACTGTGGCATGCACAACATAGTGCTGCTGGGCTTCTGCATTCACTTCAGGCTCACTCAGGGAGCCAAAGCATGAAGACAGTGCAAGATCACGGGCAGCACAATGTCGGCCCCATGGCCTAATTGGAAAATGCCAGTCTTAAGACAGTTGATGATGCGGTCTTGAATCGTACACAGCTTCAGTGGCCCGGTGGTTGTACTGTCGAAGTTGTAATAAGGCCCTACGTCAGTGTACATCCTCTACACTTGGCACATGCCATCAATTAGCCACAGATGAACACACCAAGATTTAGATGCCAGCACACTACTTACCAGCAGCCCAAACAACCTAAACCTTTTACTTAACATAGCCTACAGTTAAAAACATTGTGAACATATCCACAAATCGTACTCATCAGTGCATTCTCAGCAGCCAAACATGCATTTGACATGATGACCTCATCACACTAAAAGGTTTAATGCATGTTCACAGAAATGTGGCTCACCTCGACTAACCTCTGCATTGTTGAAACCTTGGTCTCTCAAGACAACATTATTCAAAACACTGACCAGTTGAATAGACTGGAGAAGATGTCACAGTCACCCATGGAGCATCAAGGCCATTCCCACTCCAACAGCTATCACTGTTCGGACACTTCAAGCTCCTTTTCTGCCTCTTTATAACTTGACCTGTGCTTGTTCATACAGTGTGCTAAATTGCTTACGATTCACGTTAGAGTGTTCAACTTTCTTTGACACCTTACCTTACCTTTAATCCAAGGTTGACCCTTCCATTTCAACCTGTGCTTCTTCAGTGGGCAGATATGGCTCTCATATTCTAGTGTTGGTTATTACCGGTAATATGCTAAGTTGTTTATACCGAGCGGCCTGTGCAGGTAAGAGCCGCTGTCAACAGATGACAACGAGGGAAAATAAAATTAAAAAAGAAAAACACTTACCTTGCGTTCACCGCATAGCCAGCTCAGCAATGTGGCAAGCTCAAGGTGAGTCGGCTCTCCCCACCCCACTCCTTCCTGTGTACAGGGTTCAAAAACTCTTCTAAACATGTGATAGGCATCATACCTAACAAATAGTTCATTATTGGTGTATTGAGAATGTTTCATCAACTCAAACCCCATAATCATTTTAGGTCACTTGACATCATTATCTGTTCCACAGATATTGATAAACATATTTTGCAGTCCTCACTACTGCAATATGTTGAAGACTGTTATAGGGGCTTCACATCCCCACTCTTGTGGTGAAGTGGTGCTTGTTTCTGGCCTATTTCTTATCTCACTATCCTGTTCTTATGTTTTCTCTTTTTTGGGCTTCCTTTTCGGCATCCTCTGGTAAGCAATGCGTACCAATAGGCACCTGTTCTGTTTTCCTGCCCACAACCATGCTACTATACTCATATGTTCATATTGATAAGTGGGCTGAGTAAACTCCCACATTGCTAATATCATGTTCTATTAGGAACTATAGACTTGTTCATAACCTCCTTGATTTTTCTATTATGTCTATATAGGGGAAATCCTCATCTTTCCAGCTGCAACTGTACCAAGTTGAAAAATTAAGTACCTCTAAAATAAAAACAAATGCTGAAGTTGTCCTTCACTGTCATCCCAAGGTTAGGTCTCATTGCAACATCATCACTTACAGCAGTGGTATGCAGGTCATCCTCTGCCCTGAAGTCTTACACAGCTGGCATCTTATGATCCCAGCCTACCATAACTAGCAAGCATAACCTTGTAGCATAAGGTCGCCCTTTAGAACAGTTATGGCATCACTCTGCACAGCACTGCTCTTTTCTCATCAGATCATTTTAGTGCTCTGACTTTGAACCATTCCTTGTGGAGTTTGGTCGCTGCTATACATATAGGCCTAGATGTATGATCTGCATCACCTTTCTATAGTATGGCTGTGTATACCTCGCACAACAAGCTGAGTGGTTCATAGGGACATGCATTATGTTATGTGCTCTCAATCTCATATTCAACTGGGCAGGCACTAAGGGCACTGAGTTATCTCAATATAATTTCTCAGTGCATATTTCTTTTCTAAGGTTTTTGTTTTTACACATATAGTAGTGACTATTTGTCCTGAGTTCCCTTTTCTTATTTAGTATCCACCACGCGTCCTTTATTCCATGGCATATAGACCAGCTGGCCCATATGCTGGGTGATCTAAAATATTTTTTCATTGCCAAGGTATCAAGAAGATGACGCATAGAGATTCTGATGAAATGTGCATGTGAAATATTTCAAGAATATTAATTTTATGAACTAAAGATGATCAGCAATGCTGTCATATGAGATAGGAATTTATAATTGAGTGCTGCTTTTTTGACGGACGTGTAACTTTGACATGCCGGTATACTATCGACCTAGGTCGATATACAGGGGAGCTGGAATCTGCGATTCCTGCCAGTATCCATGCACCTAAATACAGCATTATGAGTTATTTTCCCTGGAAGGGGCAATTGAACTCTAATTCAGTAATACCAGATCTAAATCCATGGGGTTTCCCCCTTATGCAAGAATACCATGCAAAAACCGGCATTCATTTACCACCTTCCTCTAGAGGTGGTAACTGGGTTTGGGGGCTTTCCGGAGGCCTTTGGTGCTGGAGTGGAGATCAAGTGAGGCAAAAGCTGGGGGGGGCATTTCCTTCTTGTGTGGTTGCTGGAGCCTGGCAGACTGGATCCGCATGCAGCAGCTTCCCACAGACCCCACAGCACCACACTCTGATATAGGTTTTGTGCTTGCAGACTCAAACGACAAAGATTGCACACATTGTAATTCCACATTTGGTGCCACCAGGCAGGTTGGTATGCCCGGACGGTTGTCGCCCCACACTGATATCGCTACGAGCCTCTCATTAAAAGGGCAAAAATGTCCAGGTTCTGGTGATTGTGCCACATAAGGAACAAGCACCACTGCTCTTTCCAAAGATGCTGGACTGTAGTAGTGAAGAGGGAGGGTTTTAAATTGCAGCCTGGTGAAAGTAACCCACTTTTCCTCTTGAAGCATCCTGGGCCTGATCTGTGTCATGAAGGCTCTGAGGCATGCATGCTGTTAAACCATGTGCAGTTTCTCATTGCGGAGGTCTCATCACGAGTGGGGGCCCACTCCCACGACTGTGGGCCCTCTGCGATGAGTGTGGAGGCACTTTGTCAATTAGGCCCTCTGCATCTCAAAAAATCCTCTCAAGATTACAAAGTTACTGCCCTTAGCGTGTTGTTCTGTATTGGCTCTGTACTGTGTGTAAGAGCACATGTAAATGAAAACTCATGTAGGTTGTACATCTCTTAAGTCTTTGCTGCTCCAACATTTGCAATGAAGTTTTTGAAATACATGCTCTTGCACAAGTTAGTTGTATTTCTCTTAATACAATGTACTCAATGTAGCTAGTGCATGTGTCGCTGGTGTGAGAGCTGCAATTTATAAAAAGTCCTTAAATGCAGCTCCTAGTTCAATTGTGTTTAGCTATGGTCCACACAAACTGAATCAAGGGCAGATTTGCAGGATAAGCACTGAACCTGTAAATGCTTCCCATTTAGAAATGTATCTCATACAGAAATCCTGAAAAACCTTCCTGGATCAAGTCCTCCCCTTTCAGCGCTGGCTACTCCTATCTGTATAAATACGATTGTATCCATAGTATGCAGGTAGCAACCACATCAGATGTGTAATTGACTTTTCTTGTCACTTTACATCATTCCGTTTAATTTAATAATTTTCAATGTACTGTCCTCTCAGTGTTTTTGCAGGTGTCTTACTCGGCCTGTTTGTCAAAAAAGGGGTCATTTGTGGCATTCTTGAAAAAAAGCCACTCAGCAGTTTTCTGTGAAATAAATAAAATAAAGCTAGGAGCCGCTCCTCTGGGCTTGGCAGCACACCAAATCAAGAGTATATTGTTTCGGGCATTTGATGAAAAAGTATTGCTGCACTTGGACAGGTTCTTCAAAGTAATATCTACAGTTTATCTTCAGATATTTTCCAGTGTATTCGCTGCTAGAACCCAATTTTGCCTTCATTTAAGAAATATTAAATCTGTCTCTGGCCGAAGCACAGTAAATAGTACTCTCTTCTAATCTTTTGTGTAGAAAATTGTTTTCCTCCTCTTTTTTTTACTGGGATGGTCTTACTACACCGTGGCCAAGTGCATCACAGAGCAGAAAGCACAACTAGCTTTTCAAAATATTCTGTAGGCCTTAAACTCTAAGGGTGCCCTGTGCATTACAGCTGTGGCCAGAAAATACTCAATTTCTCAATGAAACAATGAAACCTGTGGATTCTTCTCTGAATACAAACAAAGGTCCTCATTACGGGGTCACTCGGACATCGTAGGTTTCACTTTCAACCACTGCATTACAATGCAGGCGGTCGAAAGTAAGACTGACCGGTCATTCCGGCTGGGTACCGGCGGGCTCAAAGACCCCATCGGGCAGTTGGAAGCCTCACTGTACTCCCTAAAGACGGCATTTCCATCGTTGGGTTTACGATGTCGTTTCCGACATGTTTTCCATGTCGGGCTTTCTGACATGAAAGCCTGTTGGAAATGAACTCGGGGGCCCTTAGCAGGGCCCCCTTCTAATTGTTGCCTCCAGTTGGGGGTTAGGGGGGCATCTATGGTACCCCTCTGTTAATCCCAGATCCGTGTGAAGGGATTAACAGAAACTCCCATTTCTCTAAGGGAGCTTGTGCTACAGCCGGTTTATGGCTGCAGCACAAGCTCCCATAGGGAAATGGTATTATACGGCTACACCATGTGCGGTCACAATGTAATAGCAGTGTCGGGTCAGCCAACTGGAGGTCAGTCCCGAGACTACAACTGTGTCAAGAGGAATAAGGCCCTAGGTGTGCATAGCCAGCTTAAATGGGACCCTCTGTAATGTTAAGTCTTAGGGAATAGACTTACCAAGTGTAGGTCTGGTGCACTCATAATGAAGCCGAAAGTGTCTACTGTCTGCCCTTTTTAAAGTACAACCTTTGAATAAAGGATGTAGAATATTCTTTATGAACTTAATCTTTTTCATTCTCTGTTTTTACATACTCTTGTTTTCATTTTTGCTCTCTTACTCTCCCTTTGCTATTAATTATATACCCATTATTTCTTGTGTTTTGTCATTCACTCTCCTCTATTTGTTAAGATACTCTTCTTCATTTATTTTTTCTTTATCTCTTTCTTGATATTCTCTTTCTCTCTCTCTCTACGTGTCCTTTTGGAAATGGAGGCTGAGCTCGTCATGAGCATCCAAGAGGTTAAAAGGGGCAGGGTACAGGGACTAATCTACTATATATGTTGGTCTTAATCAATAATATGAAAAAAGGGGGTTGGACAGCTCTATAGTGAGTGTATTGATTTCTCAACAGCCTTTGACAAAGTAGACAGAAACCTGCTGTGGACCAAATTGGCAGCAAGGGGGTGTTTCATCACATCTGCAGATAGCTATCAGAAGTCTTTATACAAACATATGGGTGAAAGTACGAATGTCCTGTAAATGGGCCTACTCAGAAAAATTTATACCAACCGGGTCCGTAAGGAAGGTTGTATTTTGTCCCCTTTACTTTTTAATTTGTACCAGGCACACCTGAGTGACCATCTTAGCAGAGTAAGGGAAGAGGGAGCATATGCTAAAATAAGTTGGTGAAACAATACCTCTGAACCAACCTGCAATTGGTCTCCAAAAAGTCCTGACATGCCTGGTCGAATATTGCAAGATAAATAAACTTAGCATCAAAACAACAAAAATTAGGATCCTCATTTTCGGTAATAAGGGAATTAAAAAAGGAGCCTGGTTTGTAAATGGCCAGAAGGTTGAAAGAGCACCTATCACCAAGTACTTAGGAGTTTGGCTAAATGAACGCATCCTTCCAGCTCTGCATTATTGAGGCTTTGAGTGCATCAGCTAAGACTCTTACTTTTGCCTTTCAGCATCTTCTTAAGATTCTTTCTGGTCTGGACCTTACAACAATTTGTAAAGTGATTGAAAACAAATTGATGCCCACACTTGCATATGGAGCATTTGTTTATTTAAATTGTATAATAAGCTGGCTTGATTGGGCTTAATGTCAATTCTACAGGTGTTTATTTAAACTACCGGCATGTAAAGTGCAGGCACAGATACCTTGGGAGTTTAATTTGGTTCATGAAACATATGTTTTAAATTCCAGTTTTCTATCTCTGTGCTCCAGACTTGTCATGGCTGAACAGGGATTGTCAAAAAGACTCCTGTGCGACATTACAAAGGATCTGAAATGAGATCTATACAAGCTTGTCCAAGCAGCCACTGATCGTCTTGTCACCAGAGACCTCATGCAGTCCACACTGCTCCTGAAAAGTCTCTCAAAGTAACTGATGAAGCAGGCAAGGTTTTATCTGCCCAAGAGGATTTAAGCATTCTTCACTCAAAAAAGACTGCTGATCGAAAATAGCTTTCTAGCAACTAGTGACACTTTCAGCGTATTTATCACTTCCTATAAATTTTAAAGTCAAGCTTCAACTGTTCCGCTTGAGATTTGGTTTAATACCACCTAAAGCGCATAAGTATGGTCATCAGACTGGCATCCAGGATGTTTCATGTGGATTGGTGTCGTTACAACGCAGGCTATTACAACGCCTGCTGTTACAACGCGGTTTTTACATCGCATACCACTACAACGCATAGTGCTTTTAAGCGCTGGATAGTGATTTATTTAATTTACTATTCCAACTCCAGTCCCCGTGGATAGTAGGGAAGGTGTTGGATAGTAAATTAAATATATTCCCTATCCTAGAGCGCCCCCCAGCGCAATGCGTTGTAATGGTTTGCGTTGTAATGGTTGCGTTGTAATGGTAGTGCGTTGTAATAAATGCGTTGTAAGTGATGTTTCCCGTTTCATGTAGGGGCTGTGGTTTTAGTCAGGAATCACTTTTATGTATGTGACCCTTTTTGTCTCCGCTTAGACGCTATTATCGCTTCCCAATTTTCAGGCAGTTGAGCATCAGTGCCTGCACCACTACTGCTGTGGACTGTCTGAAAGGTGACTTTTGCCAATTGACTGCAAGATTTATAAAGCTTTTGGAGAGTGCGTCAACAATGCTTAAAAACTCACTAACACCTTGAAAGTAAAGCTTAAAATTCAATGTTGATATCTTTAACAGCAAGGGCATTAGCCGGGATTGACACGCCCTTTCCTTGATTGTATAACTGGCTCTGAGGCATAGATTTGCACTTGCACTTTTCTTGAACTACAACCAGCAACCAAAAGGTATGTGACATTTTGGTTGCTGTTGGCATGAATGGGTGTTCTCTGCTCCTATTTTGTTCTCTTTTAATCATGAGGCGATGTTTATTCTTCTTGAAAGAAGAACTTTTAATGTTTGTAGTATTTGTTTTTTGTATGGTGCAGTTCTTTTATATTGTTGTGATCCTATGCTTTTTAATGTTTGCTATGATTTTAGGTGATCGTGCAATTAGAATAAACTTTGAACTCGCTGCTTTTGGGTCTTTGTCCTATATCCGTAATAGTTTCTTTCACTCTCACTTCTTTTCTTTTCCTAGTTCAGTATTTTCTCACACTCTGTTTCAGTTAGACTGTAAATGATCTTCTAAACTCGGGTGAACCTCATTAGAATTACATATTTTGTTTAAAGTAAACTAATTGGAATTCTAATAAGGAATTTTGGTATATCTATTACTGGTCATTGCAAGATCTAGATAATTTGCAAACCTAATAGCCAATCCCATTTTGATATATAAGTATTTTTCTTACACTTCTTATTTTTGAGCTATTAGTGATTGTGCAGAAAATGTAACTCTTACAAGGTGTGTCTAATCTCAGCCAATTACAAATTAAAGGCTTCTTAAATTTGAGCTCGAAGTTCTCCAGGATGCTTGAGTACCTTCCTCAAAGTGAAGTAACTGTTTTGTTTTTTTTATAGCGCAAATCACCAAGCGGTTTCTAAGCGCTTGCTTAGGGAACCTGTCCTGGTATTCCCCTGTGAGATAACCCCAGCAGGGTATCCGCAAGGTAAAAGCCAGGCATCCCACCGCGAGGGGCCGTTGTGGAGATTAAGCAAGCTATTGCCCAGAGTCGCAGAGTGTGAACCCATGAATTGAGAAGGCACCGGAGCGAGAATTGTCGAGTCCATGGACATTTTAGGACTCAAGACCCCGCTGAGCCGGGAATTGAACCCTGGTCCCGGGCTGACCTCTGCTCCCACACTGATGCCTGCAGCTAGGTTGGCATATGCAAGTACAACCATAAGAGAGAATTAACATAGATATTTAACGGTTTCGGAACTCATGCTAACATTTTCCTTCCTTTACTTATTTTGCAAATGCGTCCTGGACTTTCAGCCATCTTTCACAACTAATGTGACTGGTCCAATTTGTTACATTGTGAGCATATCCTTACTGCCCGGGGGTAGGGCTGGATCTCTTTTAAAATAGGTTATTTTTTCGTTTTCAGCAGTGGCATTCTGTATGAGTTCCAGCCATTACACAGTAAGACCCAGGGGCATAGTTACAAGCTCCAAGCACCAACTGAGCATTAATTTTGCAGGCTCCAGTGGCGCACAGTGCAGGCCCATATCTACAACGTCACATGAAGTCACCCTGCATGGCTTTTCATGACCTTTTAGATAATGTGTACGGTCATGCAGAGCAAGTCTCTGTGTTGCCTGATATTGTGGCAGGATGGCGTGCAATGGGTCTTGCTGTGGGTATCCCCATTCAACACTAATTAATTATGACACTCCCCCAGATTTGCAACATAGCATGAATCTGGGACAGTGCCAAAACCTTATGCCTTCCCAGAGTGGGTGTAACGAGGAGAAAGGTTTGCATTTCCCCTCTTTTCCTCTTTCCATGTGTGATGCATTCTGCGCACACATAAAACAAGAAAAACACCTCTTGTGATTGTTTTTGTGTATGAAGTATGCCTTCCTGCACAAAAACAATCATGCCGACAACACAGACACCCTTGCACCTTGGTGCAAGCATGCCTGCGGTGGTGCGTGGCTGCAATTTTTGCGCCGGCATTGGCTGAAAGGACATGAATGCACCGTATCTTGCAATTACAGTTTTTTTTTGTCCCCTTTCAAATTGACATAGTGCAGCGCTGGAAAATGACTTGCAGCACTGCCCTACATCCACCAGTGCCTTGATATAGTTCCTGAGTTGGTGAAATTCTAATTTCTGAGTATGTACAGGAATCAGAATTCTGATGTTTGCAGGGAAATCTGAATGCCCACAATTCCTCACCCATTTCCCAAGCCCACATTTTATCAGTTCAATCCTGATAAAATGTATTGGGGAAAGTCAGGGGAGACACTCTTCTGCATACAGAAATAGGTGAGGTAAGCATCTCTTTCTTCACCTAATTCCTAATTTTCCTGTAGCGGACTCATAATCGGAGGTATATACAGCATCCAGTAATCATCTCACCTTTGAGAATTGTTATTGTCGATGTGATTGACAATACTTAGAATTAGAATCATATGGGGTTAGTTTCTATTAGTGGTCATTTGTGGATGGAGGGAGTCCTTGAATCGAAATATGTTCAAGGGACACTTAAAGCTGGGAGAGTTGCACTGTAGGTGAGAAATGTGTGTGTGACTGTTTTGCCTCTCTTTGTTTTTCCATTTGAAATCATCATGCTATCATCATCATGGCACTGTCAGTTTTGAGCTACTGCACTTATAGAAAAGATACAGTCTGTTAGATCCAGGACCCCTGGTTGGCTGAGGTAGGTAACTTAGGCCAAATAGGGACCAGCGTTTCCACGTCAGGGAAAGGAAAGAAACCTCCTGAGTTAGCCTCGCTCACCTCCATGCTAATGAGCAGCCAGGCTTATCTTCAAGGCAAAAGTGTAAAGTATTTGCAACCACGCTCCAAGCAACCCAATGATGACGCCACAAATAGACTCCACACGAGTTTGATAAAAACAAGTATAAATTTTATATAAAAAGATATACGATAAGACCACATGCTATAAATCCAACATATGAGTATGTGTATTATTTATACTGGCCGGTTAATAGGCCAGCCAGCCCTTGTAAGTTCTGGCGATTTTAATGAGCACTTCTAAACATTTTACTGTAATCCTAATACCATGTTAAGCAGTTTGTAATGCTAGAATCAGGCACTTTGGCAATGTAACAATAGTACAATGTGTAGCACAACAATCAGGCATTTTGCAATGTAAAAACAATGCAATGCGTAATACAATCACCAGGTACGTCGTTATGCAGGAATAATGCAATGCGTAATATGCTAACCAGGTTGGCTGTCACGCAAAAACAATGCAATGCATCATACAACAATCAGGTAGTTCGTTATGCAGAAATAATGCCATGTGTCATACACTAATCAGGAAGTTCGGTATGCAGGAATAATGCAATGCGTAATACACTAATCAGGTACTCTGTTATGCAGAAATAATGCAATGTGTAATACGACAATCAGGTACCACGTTATGCAGAAATAAGATAATGCGTAATACACTCCGGCACCGATCACGGTGCCTTAGGCGGTCTCTCCGCCACTCCTTTTGACTCGCAGTCAGCCTCTGTCAACAGTTGCCCCCAACATGGGTATGGTGTAACAAAAAGTATAGCTTCACACTCCGGCCCTGGTACTGCCACTCCCTTGTCAATACGGGCCGCGATACGAGCTGAAGCAGTGGCTCGCAATGCCGGAATGAGAGAGAGGCTGAGAGCGTCTCCCTCCGAGCCTGCACCCCACCCCAGGAATTGACACATGTTACCTGGGGGGCGCAAACTCACTCTCCTCTCCTCATCCTGTGACTTGGGCCTTCGATGCAATCTTTGTGAATTGGAAACGGTGGGCTCGGCCTGGTGGCTCCACTTCTCCGGGGCTGCCAGTCCGGGCCACTACTGCTACGAAGATCTACCTTTTCTTTAGTCTCTTCAGTTGTTTCTTCCTTGGCAAAGGTTCCTCTTGATCACGAAGTAGTGCCAGTCTTGTTCAATCTTGATCAAGCCATTCTCCAAAGTTCAGGGGTTTCAGCTCTCATAGTTATACCCCTCAATGGCTTTGAAGTCTTTGTGTTCAGAGGCATTCTCCCCTGTTCAAACCAGTACTGGGTGCCTCCCTGCCAGTGACACCTTCTTCCTTTGATTAGTGGGGGTCTGGATTCTCAATTGTTCAGCTGGAAATGGGACAATTGTTTTATAGCAGCAACACAGGTCTCTTCACCTCTAGGGGCTACTCCTCCCCCTAGACTTCAGAAGAAGGTCTGCCTGTTGCTGTCTCACTTCCTTCCCTGGGTCAAAACAATCCCCAGATCCTATCGCATTCAAATCTAGACAGTCAATCCACAACCAGGCAG
This sequence comes from Lissotriton vulgaris, assembly GCF_964263255.1. Taxonomy (NCBI): domain Eukaryota; kingdom Metazoa; phylum Chordata; class Amphibia; order Caudata; family Salamandridae; genus Lissotriton; species Lissotriton vulgaris. The sequence continues at coordinate 234,901,976 of NC_141691.1, forward strand.
TGACACACAGAAATGTTAGAGCACAAAACCCAGCCACTTTTAGAAGAGTGACTTCTAAACATACAATACAAAAAACCACCTTCATAGAAGGATGTGTTATTACATTGTGAACTCAGGCATACTAAACTTCACCTCTCCATCTTAAGCCTTTGGGAAGTTAGGCTGGAAACATTTCACACAGCCTTCCAATTCTATCCTATGGGCCAGATGACCTTTCAACAGTGAAAAACAAAATGGAAATTATTTCACTGTAAGGACATGGTACACACCTTAGTACATGCCCCACCTTTCACATGCACTGCAACATGCCCAAGGGGTACCCTGGACCTACCAAAGGGGTGTTTGATGTGCATAGAAAGGGAAGGGTAAGGTCTTGCAAGTGAGTGCTCTTGTCAGAACAACATGGCAGTTTAACAAACTGCGCACAGGCACTGAAATGGCAGGCCTGAGTTTTCTTTTGAAGGCTACTTGTGTGGGTGGCACAATTAGTGCTGCAGGCTCACTAGTAGCATTTGCATTACCAGCCCTGGCACACATAGTGCACTTTACTAGGGACTCTACTAGTAAGGCAAGCATACCAATCATGGACAACCAATTACCATTACACTTTATACAGGGAGCACTTGCACTTTGACACAGTTTAGCAGTGGCAAAGTGTCCAAAGCATCTGAGTTGGCAACACCATGTCAGAAAAAAGGTCTAGGGGGAAAGCAAAAAGCTAAGGGAACTTTAGCCTAAAAGGGATAAGTCCTACTCATTCTGTATGGCTACACATAGCCTGTGCACTAGATACTGTGAATGTAGAACACTTGGTAATAAAGTTGATCCGTTGTTCCTCTTATCGTCCAATGATGCTCTTAAAAACTGGAGTTTCATGCCCATATTACTTGTATTCAGTCGGAATCTGACTTCCTGGTTCTACATATGCTGTGTTTTTTAAAATTTTCTTATCAGGAGCACCCATATACATTATCTTTACATACTAGAGTCCAGATTTGACAATACTAGAACTCGAGATGCCTATACTTTGTCTGGTGAAAGGTGGTACCTTCATAGGAATAGGGTGCTGGAAGTTTGTATTTAACGATTTAAGGAATTTGTTGGAAGAAGGAAATGTTGGCATTAAATCAAACTGTTTTTTCATGACTGTTTGGGCTGCCTTCTGGTCTTGTCTCCAGGCAAATTGCTGAATGATCATGTATAATCTACTCATGACCATGGCCATTGTATTGATTACATTTAGGTAAAGGGAACTCTCTTTCACCCCAAAAAGAGGTTCCTGGGGACATTAATGAATTTTCATTTGCGTTTCGAGGAGCACTATACAGTAAAGCATTACTATTTGCCATACTTGTATCTAACAAAAGATGCATTGTACAAAAAACAACAGACAACTATAAAATCATTCTTCAAAAGATTTGGTTAAAATTCAAATACTATTCGAACAAGTTTGATTTCTTATATATGTTGTGCTAACATACCGATTCAACAGCAGTATTTGCATTCGAAAACTATGAAAATCTCAATCAATAGAGGAATTTGATGGACACATGCTAACACAGCCATTGACTTCAGACTTTCTTCTTTCACCAGTGAATCATCTACATGCCATCCTTAGAACCTAGTTAGAGTTTGAACTATGATGTATACTTTAATTTTGGTAGTTGGGACATCTGCCAAATGTTGGTGGATGTCCTACATTCACTGACTTTAATGTATCCCTTTCGGTCATTTTTGGAAATTGCCTCTCTTCAGCTCACATAGCACACCTGCATCTACCTTAGTCAAAGGTGGCTTTCACTCGGAAGCGGTACATTTATCTATGTGTGCATTATCACTTTAACATGGCTTCAATTCGTCCCGACTCTCACTCGGTAGGTTCCATTGCAAAACATCTTCAAAATATAATTTTTTTGTTGGAATTCTAAAGAACACCAGTGGTTGATAGGCAATCTAGAGGTCTGCAGGTCACAGATTTCAATTCTTGCAGGGCTGACTCAGCCATTTAACCTCGCATCCATTTAAGGCTTAGAGTATGAAGAGTGGTAATGATCTGGGTTAAAACTTGTGAACTCAAACCGTGGTGGATGCAGCATTGTAGGTTCCTTCTAATCTGCTTTATCCAACAAGCAATTAACCCAGAGCGAAACAATAAATACAGCCTGCAAGTCTTTGTTACTTGTTTTTTCATCTATCTTTGTGTTGCTTCGATTTCAAGAGACATTTAAGTGGAAGCCTGCATTGTTTTCTCCCAAAAACATTTGTATTAAGTACTGTTTTGGCTCCCAACATTCCTGATAGGGGAGGCGGCCTCAACATCAAGAAAGGGCACAGTTTCTGGTACCCTATCCTCCTCTCATGTATAAGCATTGCCTTCCTAAATGTGAAGCATTTCAAAAACACAGTTTCCTGTTAGTTCTCTTGGTTCGAAATGATTGAAGAGAATATTAATCAGTGTATTGAGCTGAATTACCATTTGTACGACCACTTATATAGTTTGGAGTCATTCTGTATCCTCATAGTTACTTTTCTACATGCATTCAGTTCTGGCCTGTCTTTTGTAGAGTGGTTACTATTTAACAGACGCAGTCATTCTAGCCGGGTATGGTTGCTCAGTGGACAAATGCATCCACTACTGGAGCCGGTGTTCGACCTCATGGTCACAGGTTCAAATCTGGGCAGGTCCACTCAGCCTTTCATCCATCTGAGGTCAATATAATGAGTATCATTGAAATGCGTAACAATAAACATTATTCAGTGCCAGGATACCTCTGGGTGAACGTGCGCTTTACATATACACATGTTATGTTTATGTTTTATCACTGGAAGCCAAATCCACAAGTTAATGTTGTGGGGCGGTTGCTCAGCACAAAAGTTGTCATCTCCATTCACCTCTATTGGTATCCCCCTTCTTGTGGCAATGTTGTGGATGTGGGCAGGGATGGAATTGGTCCTACGGGTCTGGTGCTGCAGTAGTGGTTCCAGGGCAGCAATTAGGCGCATGATCATGGCACGATTCAGTCTGTACTTGTCATAGATTTAGTCCTCATTCAGGCCCTGTAATGTGATGCGCACCCTGAATACCCTCTCCTGGATCCTCCTCCTGTGCTGTGCTGCTGCATTGATTCTCATCCTCCTAGAAAGCACATAGAGGGCAGCCATTTTGGATGACATACAGGGTCTCCAGTGGTATATTTGAAGGGTTTCTGATTGTATCCACCGGTAGGACTTTTTTTTATTTATTTTTTTTCCTTTCACCAACTTTACCTCCTGGTTGAGATTCCCCTTATTTTGCTCATGCTAAATAGCGATTTTGGGGATTTTCGGTGTTTGCGATTTTAGATGCATTCCGTTACGATTTATAATTGCAATTCGGCATTTCCTGGGGCTGATGCTTTTCTCGGTATTAAAGAATCGCTATTTTGCAATTCGGTAATTTAGTGCATGGGTTTATTTGCAATTCTTTTTTTTATTCGGAATTGGGGTTGATGCATTGGGATTTCAGGTTTCATGTTCGGTAACGGCCTGTTTTACTGATTCGCTATTTTACCGGGGGCAATTTTCGTTGATGCATGTGCCAGTATATTGCCAAATGTTCAAGAATTATCTACATTATATTTTTTTATTTGAGATTTAGAGAAACGTTTATTTTTGTGTATAATAACCATTTAATTGTTGCTCACTTTTCTTTAATTTATTTGGTGAATATAGGTCTATAATAATTATTGACTTATGACTTACTTTCTAAAACTATTGTATTCCCATATTGACAGTTAATTTGTCTTTATTGTTACTATTTTTTATATGGCTAAATCCCAATAAAATATTTTGAACACAAATTATAAACACAACATTGGAAGGGAAGCAACATACTTTCTGTGGCTCCAAAAACCCATGTTCTAATTCACAGGTGGCAGCAAGCCAAATGTGATAGTTAAAGCAGTGCACTTTTTCCCAGGGCAGGTAATACAGAGGAGAGGGCTACTTTGTGGAAAACATTCAAAGTAGTCTGGATACTAATCACGTAGAGCCTAATACAGTTGAAAGCAGCATGGACATCCTTAGGCCTTGAGAAACAGACTGCAACAGTTCAGTTGTCCAATGAGTGACAAACTCTTGTGTGACCAAGATATCTTCTATAACATTAAGAATAGAAGGGATGAACGCCCATGGTGTTAATAATATAATGAAACCAGGTGGTGCTGACATTGTTAAATACACATTTGGCTTTTGAAAACCAGTGCTATCAGGTCCACCACAAATGTTTCAGAAGGGCATGTATTGGCAAAGCATGAACAAAAGTCATAGGGCAGATGTATCAAGATTCCATTTTGCGATTCCTGAATAGCGATTTTTAAGGAATCGCTATTTAGAAATCGCAAAATTGAATGTATGAAAAAAATCGCTATTGTTTTGCGATTCCTTAATCTTCCTTATTTGCGAATTCGCATTTTGCGAATTCGCAAATAAGGAATAAGTTCCCATGCATTCCTATGGGCCAGAAGGCCCATAGGAATGATTGTGAAGTAATTCTCAAATTGCGAATTCGCAATTTGCTAATGGCAATTTGAGAATTATTTTAAGGGTGCAGGGGTCCCTGCTGCACCCCTGAAATGTACATGTGTGTGCATATGGCGCACATACATGCCCTATGAGAATGTGTGTGCGTCACATGCCACCATCAAAAATGCTAAATTGTGCATTTTTTAAAGACTTCGCAAATTACCATCAACTACAACTTGGTGGTAATTTGCGAATTCTTAAACATAAATCGCAATTCAAAAATGCTTCATAAATAGCATTTAAGGAATCGCAAAATTGTGATTCCTTAAATGCTATGGCAAAATAAGGAACCGCAAGTTTTTGCTATATCTTATTTTGTGAATTTTTGATGCATGCCAAAACATGCATAAATACCTTTTGCGATTCGCAAAGGCCGAAATTCTGCGAATTTCGGCCTTTGCAAGTCACAAAAGGCTTGATACACCTGCCCGATAGACTCTAACCCATCAGTGGTCAAGAAGGATGGATATTGATAAACGTCTTCCCAACTCCCCTTTATTAGACACACTGCTACCAGATACCAATACAATTAGCTGTGTTCTTAATGCCTTCAGCCTTCAATCTGTCTGAATGTAAATATCTACAGAGAAGAAGGAGGGCTGCAATATGCTATACTCCTGTTTCTTATATGATGAAAAAATTTCTCAGTTATAGAACCCTAACAAAAATATTCACATGACCTGTTAACATCAGCTTCCAGTGTTCGAATGAACAGCCCCCAAACCTCCATCCTGGCTACAGACTCTCCCTGCCCTGGAACCTCACCCCTCTCATCAATCCCTACGCTGCCATCGCCTTCTTCCTCTTCATCCTGAATTACTGTTATGAACATAATGAACAGTGAAATCACTACCTTGCCAGGGAGTGCTATACTACACAGTAACATCAAGTCTTTCAACAGTTTGCCATAATTTTCTTTTTTTGCATAACTGAGGTAAGGGAACTACCTCCTGATATTGTGATATAAGTTGCACAGTCTTTCCAACAAACTATTATGCTTTTTACATATTTTTGCATGATAACCTTTTTTGATAATGGAAGGTATTTTACATTTTTTGGGATGGTTTCATGGGATAGCTTAGTTTAGATGGACTCACAGTTTTTATCTTAGGTTTTGTTTAGTTTGCACGTTACTCACTTGCTCTGAAAATTATGAGGTTACTTCACACTCCTGCTATCATAGTTCCACAATTCCAGCTATCTTAATTTAAGAAAGTTAGCTACTGTTATTCCTACTGCTCGGTTGACCCGTCATTACCCACATTTGCAAAACTTCCACATGTAAAATTCTAAAGTAGTCTTTCAGTCTACAGTTCAAAGCATTAGCAAACACCCAAAATAGTGCAGGGATGATTAATTAATATGGGTCGTTTTCCAAGTCAAAAGATATAATTTCATAAAGTTAACTTCCAAGTGCCGAATATACCATTTTATGAAAGTGTGAATGGGTCTTTTCTTTTCCTTTTCCACTTGTATAACATTTTGTCTTGGTTGAAAGTCTTCTTTCGCTAAAATGCAATAACATAGTATGTGATTGACTGTCATTCGCATCCAATTTGCTCACATGCACTTTTGCCTTTATTAGTGCCTAATTTAGGAATGTAACTTGTACAAAAACACCACTCTAAAAGTTAATAAATACCTCTACTGTGAGGGTGTCATGTATATTCCCAATAGCCATACTTCTGCTGTTCTCCTGGAAACAGATCTGTTCCTATCCCTCACCTTAATCCAAGCACTGTTTAAATTATAAATGATACCATCAATGTTTTTATGAAGACTTTGTAATCTTCTAACTCCCAATCTGCGTTCTTATGTAGGAGAAAGATTTTGGCCATTCTTCTGGCACAACTCTTTGGAGCAGACTCCACCTTGTACATTTGATCTTCGGAAAACTCAGACTCCCTTGTTTGTAACCTATGTGGGAGCCATCTGGATTAGGAGATGAACTGACATGCTGTTCCAGATCCAGCTTTGTCAGTATGTGCTGTGATATAGAATTTACACCCATCTTTCTTCTAACACCAACTTTTTCGTATCCATGACCTTAGCACAAGATGACCCCTTTCCTAGTTGTCTCTTCTTCAAAAAGTGATATATTTTGTTTTGGTTTAATTTAGCATGACTTCCACATCATTTCAGCTACAGTCCGTCAGCCGATTTATCATGGCCGAGTAACCGCCTATATTTTACTTTCTTTTTCTCTCCCTGCTTACCTGTGCAATAGTGCTGTAAAAAAGAGGATTATTATTTTGAGGTGGGCACCTCAAGAAATGATTACACTGTGTAAGACCCAAAGAAACCAAATTAACCTGAACTCAACCCTGTGATGTCTATGTCACAGAGCACACAGTCTTAACATAGGGCAATGTGTAAAGTATTTATGCTGCACCAAAACAGTAATGAAATCAAAACACCAAACAATATAAATCCAAAACTGAATAAAAATAATAGCATGCATTTAATTAGCAAAATGATACTAAACAACGAGCAATTGATTAAGGAAACTGGAGATATAATTTTATTTCAAGATTTAAGTGAAAATAGCTTCAAAAAGCTTTCAGCCCAAATGGAAGTAGTAGACCGGAACCTAGACTTCATTTCAGACAGACTGCAATGGAGCACATGCTGGATACATCTAGTAGGTTCATCCTGGTCAAAACTTTTACCTCTGACATAGTCTTTTTTATGGAGCTTAAAATCCTTCAGCAGGGCAAGCCTGAAGCTGCTTCAGAAGAAGTTGTTTCAAAATCGGACACTTTTGCCGCACAGTACCAGTGACGACTCAATGGATCAAAAATTTCAAAAGTCGCAACGTTTCAAGATTTCTGGAGATTTCTGGAGGTGCTCCCTTAAGTCTCTTGTAATGCTCTCAATACAACACTTTTGGGGCAGAGGCCACCAGCAAGGTTCAGTCCAGGTCCAGTCGGTAATGGTCACTTCAGGAAAAAGGCCTCTTGCAGTTTGTTGTATCCCTGTAGCCACACTGGAGGTAATCCAACGGACCCCTGGAGTCCACATCTTTTCCTTTGTACAAGAGTGAGCAAGTCTGTTCCTTCACTGCTTCTCTCAGGTCACAGACAGCAAGTCTAATCCCCCCTGTTGTTTTGCAGGTCCAAGAAGTATTCTCAAGAGGGTGCTGTGGGATACAACATTTATGCTTTGCACCAGCTTGTGGGTGAATACTGCCCCCTTCTAACCAATGGGGTATACGTTGTGAGGGTCAACCCTAACCAGTTTGGAAGAACTCTTGTTTGGCATACGGGTCCAAGCACTTGGAAGGACAACTGCTGAAAAGCCAATGTAAACTAGCTCCCAGGAGCTCCAGGCAGGGAAGATGTAGCTTTCTAAAAGTTTATTTTCCTAAATATTTATTAAAAAACAGACTTGACCATTGGATTGGGCATTTAATAAAGATCAAAAGTAGTCACTGGATGAACATGCCAAAACAAATGTGGTTACCATGCAGAAAAGGCAGATTTGTTACAAGTGACTTGTGTCACAAACTCTGTAACAGGCATGATACTTACTCCTTGAATTTTGTTTTGCCTGCCCTGTGGTTCACTTAAAGGATTGTCTTCTACTACATCTCGTGGAGTTTCACTCTATAATATTCCTCATCTACTTGAATTTGAGGTTAGCGAGAGGTAAGTTCCTGTACTATTTTTTACTTGAATTCTCCTGCCTGCTTTGAGGCTTTTTAAGCAGCTTGTTTTATTCCCCATTTAGTAGAACTATTGTTTCCACATGATAATCAGAAGTGTTAAGTAATATGTTGGCTACAAGAGGGAGACACCTGTTTTTCAATCAGCCTCAACAAGAGAAGTTGATATAACATCTGTCCCCTTCTAGACAAAAATCCTTGCTGGAGTAGTTGGAATTTGCAAGTGTAGAAATTCACAAACCCTGATCTATGAATGAAGATGTGGGAAATGCAATCTCAAATCCAACTTTTGGTGGAACTAAGTTCAGAAACATGTTGTGAGTTTGAGTTAACATTGGTATTATTTCATGTTGATGTTATTAACTACTAGAATATTTATTGGCCATTTCTATTTGTTTGTCAATTACAGTATACACCTAAGAATGTTTTTCATCTACTCTGCTTTGGAACTTTGCTAGACTGAAGAATACAGTTGGTTTTTAACTCAGTATTTCTTAAAAACGGAATGATGAAATGCAGTCAGGGGTCATACAATATGAATAGATGCCAATCGAAAGTAATCAACAAAGAAATTTCATAAGGCTCCGACAATAACCATTTGTTTAAATAGAATCCAACGTAGCAGAACATAGATGTATATAATGTCCTTGAACTTGTTGATTGGGGTGAGTAAAGCTGTGCACCTATTATATGACCCAACCTAAAGGGCAGGTGTTGTTATTTCTGATAGATATAAGCCATTCATTTGAATAAAAGACAACTGTAGTAAAGCCATCTGTGCTACTAAGCTGCTTTCAAATGTATATTGCTGTGTGATAAAATCTTGTGCATTTCACACATGAGTTCCTAGTATTACAAAAATCTTTCTGCATCCAGGCGCTATCGACAGATGCTCACAGTCCAATAGAGATTTCAGGCGCAATGCAGTATGATCAAATCTCTGGTCAGACAAAGTATCAGTAGCTTTTGCCACAAAAGACTAAAGGGTTTGGGCATTGCCATTTTATAAATAATACATGAATCACATTTGTACTTCTCAAATACCGAAAAGTGCCTGTAATTATCCATATCATAAAAAAGATTATTGGAAAAGTCAATAGGTTTTCATTTTATATGGTTAAGCATGAAAACAGTGGAAATGCTTTGGCTGTGGTAATGGTTGTGGTACTAGGGTTATTAATGGTGATGTGGGAATGTGGTGGTGGTAAAAGTGTTGGTTATAGTAGTGGCAGTAATAGAAGTTATTGTGGTATTAGTAGTGTTAGTAATGGTAGTGTTGGTAACAACATGGTTAGTAGTGGTGGTGGTATCGGTGGCAATATTGGTGATAATGATGGTGTAATATTGGTTGTGCAGTTAAGAGATCACACTTGATTCCAGTCAAAAACCATAAAAAAAAGTCTGATTCAGTAAAACAATTACAGAAAACATTATTGGGATGAAAATGTCAATTGTATGGAAAAGATGTGTACCTCTGCCCTGGGTGCCCAATTGTGTTGTTGTCTGGATCTCTAATGATTATTTATTGTCACAAGTGAATAAGCATCATGCATGTGTGCCATGACATAGGACTGTCTCATGGATTGTGATCTGATTAATCTAGGAGGGGTGCCAAAGCACTACCTTCATAGTGGTGGAAAGTTACTGCCTTCACCAGGAGTTAGACAGCACAAGAGCTCTGGTGGCAATGATCAGGTGTAGTGAACAGGTCCTTTTTATCCTGTGTCATTGGAGTGAGGTCTACAGGCTAACTTATCTTCTAATAAGTTCCGCTAATATGTGTTTAACACTCTAATGGCCTACATCAGGTTGATGTAGAAGTGCATGCGTAGTTAAAATATGTGCTGAGTGCACATGAGTGTGCAAGACACACTACACAGAAAGAGGGTGCAGTGTGGGACAGTGTGCTAATTGTAAATGTGTGTGTGCTGGCAGGATGTGTTTAAAGTGATACACCTATGCATACCAGAGAGGCTGTAGTATTGAGCAGTATGAACAGACTGATTGTGTGCTGCATGTGAGAATTCTGTTGGTAGCAAGTTACATGGTCACAGCAGTACTAGACAGTGGTGTGTGCTGTGAATTCTTTCACAGTGTAGAAGTACCAGCACTGGTACATTTCAAGACAATGATGTGTTCCATTTTGGGAAGTCCAGGCCTTCCTGGTAAAAACATGAAGAGTAGTGGAACTTCCCCCAGACAGAAATGTGCATTGCTGCATTTCTGTAAATTGGGTGGGACAAGCACTGGGTGAGTGGCAGTCAGGCTCTCACTGTACATTTCAAAGGGCTCTTTGATTCAGTGATAGATCACAAGAAAAGGGTCCGGACACATCTTAAAAAGAGGGAGATGGAGCTGATAAGAGAATCATAAAGGGGAGGGTTGAGAGCCCAGGATTAGCCTTTGATGAATGAATTGGGAATTTGTATGTCGCAACTTAACCCGAAGGCATCAAGGCGCATCTGATGGAAAAAACAACTGAGTGGTCGGAGGCATCATAAGGAAGCAGATATTACAGGTAGCATTCTGCGAATAGCCAGGTTTTTAGATTTTTCCGAAAAAGGGCAAGAGATGGCTGGCCCTTAGGGTCAGCTGGAAGCGTGTTCCACAGTTTGAGGGCGAGGGAGAAAAAAGCCTCCCTCCCCACCTGGCCTTGGCGATCCGGGGGATCGTCAGAAGGTTTTTGTGAGCCGATCTCAGGGCCCTGCCCGGGGTGTAGAAGGACACGAGGGACCCAATGTCCTCAGCACCCAGGCCATGTAGAGCACGGTAGGTCAGGACAAGAACCTTAAAGTTAATCCTGGCTTGAACAGGCAACCAGTGGAGATGCACATATCACTGTGGCTTACATCTAGGTGTGAACTTTGTTCACTCCCATAAATATTGTTATCGATTAATCCACTTCAGAGTCCTGCCTTCTGTGTCAGACATCCTTCAGGAGTAGGAGGAAAGGGGAGAGATGTCAATTCCAAAGAAGCTGAACATAAAACTACAAAGGTCTGGACCATAAATCACATTTTGTGTCTGGAAAAGACTATTATTAGGAACGTATGGGAACCCAAACTTTTTCATCTGCTGAGCAGCCTGTCAGGATGCATGAGGAGGGGAAGCTCTGCAAAACCTCTGCCTGTGACCTATACTAGGGGCCTAGCCTGCTGGTCTCCCTGCTGGGTGAGGACACATCACCCAGTAAAACCAAGATCACCTGCTCTGGAGTCTGGAGCACCAGTAGAGCTCCAGAGAGGGGCCCAGACATGAGGGGCTCCTGAGCGAGGTGTGAGGAGTTGTGCCTCACGGATCGGACCATTGCCTGTGTGCAGTATTGTGCAGTTTGGCAACCCCATGTGTCAGGAGGCCACCGTGCACCAAGGGCAGTGCTGCATTGATCCAGCCGTTGCCTGTGTTCAGCGTTGTGAATTTTGGTGACTCTGTATGTCACAAGGAACCGTTGTGTACCAAGAAACTGTTTTTCATTGATCAGGTCACCGTCGGTTTGCGGCATTTTGCTGCAACACTGTATGCCAGTAGGGGCCGGGGAAGAGGCAACCAGAGGCCAACATGACCAGCAGTAAGATTTGCTGGACAGACCCTGTATGCCAGGAGGGACTGCTAGAAACTCTGAGGCTGGAGGTCTGGGCCATGGCCTGTGACCCGAAACTGCTACTCCAACCAAGTCGAGGGAGGCTTTTTATCTCAGGAGGCCCAGGGAAAAACGAGATGCTGTTGGAGAACTATTGGAGCAATGAGACTGCCTCCATCCCCAAGCAAGGAACAAAGAAAGGCTTACTGCATGTGGCCGGAGCCAGAGCAACTCCGATCATTGGGATGCTTGTAAGTGCAGTTCAGATGATAGAGCTGTGCATGTAAACATGTGCAGCCCGACTAAGCTGATCCAGTTCATAACCACACTCTACCACTGCCAGGGTTCGTACTGCTGGAGAAGGTAATCTACGAATTAGGCCTGCAAGGCCCCGGGGGATATATCACCTTTGGTTTTTGGAACACCCCTTGACCCTAAGTGACTACACCTTATTGACTGAGTCCAAGAGGAGGAAAACCAGTGAACAGGGCTAGTAGTTTACATTCCATGGATGTTGCCGCATGTGAGTAGGGTATAACAGCACCCCTTAACATGGGAACGTGATAGCCAAGGAAAGACAACTACTAGAGATCCTACCTCAAGGGGAACTGTGTTATGGCGTATCGGATTCTGGTTCCCTTTGCATGTGTAGAATTAGAAGTATAATACTTCTTTCATACACAATAAGTATTTGACTGCACATTGATTTATTGTGTGTGCTGCATGCACTTTGAGTTATGAGGTGTGTTTACTGATCTGTATCTACACTTCCCTCTGAGGGAGCATGGACTGCTTGTGCTATTTATTTATTTTATTTATTTTGAAAGTTTTATATAGCACGAACAAGATCTTTGCAGATATCAGAGCGCTTTACAATGCAGGGGATTTCAAGAAGAGAATGAAAAACAGGTCATTAAGGCTATGCTATTAATTGAGAGTCAGGTGCAGATGGAGGAGCTTGACCCACTTGAGCCGGATCCATAGTAGGGTGGGCCATGGGACATAAGAGTAAAAAGGCTTCAACTACTTACCCTGGGCCCAATAACCCCTGCTTGCCCCGTGGCCCGCTGGCGCTGAACAGAGTTCTAACAAAGATTTTCATATATAGTTTCTGTGTAGAATTAATGAAGGAATTATGTGATGATTTTCATGTATTTTTTAAGTATAAACTTGTCCCTGATGCATTGCAATGCAAAACGATCCATAGGAAGTGTAATGACACAAGTTTTTTCAATAATTTTTAGTCTGAGAGAAAATGTAATCTTTTGAATCCAAAAGTGTTTTAATTTGGCTTGCAAATAATGCGGATTTGCACTAGTACTTGTATTACAGATTAACATTAAGGGTTTACCATGCATGCTGCCACATCATCACGTTTTAGGAAGTGGTCATTTCAGGAGATGGAAAACCCTCCAAGAGCCAATAAGGATGTAATACAAGCACTCTTTAAGAGGAAGCACACATCTTTTGCGCAATCAAATTGTCTACTCCTGGTTCCCAACATGTCTGTTGAGCCAAAGTTCCTCCCTTTGTGATTCTCACATAATTGTCCGGAGAGAGCTGCGCTGTCCGCCAAACTGTAAAAATAGGGATGATAGGCCTGAAATTAGCTGTCTTTTACTAGGGAATGGAGATAATAAAGCTGGATGATATTTTCCTTGTTTACCTTTTTTTGCAGCCTACAAATTCAAATTCTGTCCACAAAATAATCTGTAAACGTCATACTATTGTTGACTCCAATATATTCAAATACAATGGTGACAAATTTGGTTTTCGTGATGCGCCCCCATTGTCAGATTATATAAATTAACCTGCACACACCTTAGCTTTGGAGCGCGGGAGAATGGACTGACTGCTTGCATGTAAGGGTAACAGGAGCACAGCCTCTATTATTTTTCAAAAAACATTTGGCATGCCGATAAAAACAATTGCATGGGCACACGCACCATACTGTACGGCAACAACATATAAATACCAGTGCTGGTGAGTAAACCGCTTCTCTTAACTCTGATGTTCTATTTTAGAACATTTCACATCCATTGATCCATGAAGAGTGTTAGAATGTCAGGGGCAGGATAGAGTTGGAAGATTGAGGCTCAGTGAACTACAGCCAAGCTTCCACACAAACACACAAAACGAAATATCTACAAGCAGAGGTTAGCTGAAGGTTAAGTATCCATAATCTTCACTCTTATACTGAGCTTGACCTTGTCTCTGTAAACCATGTAGCTGCAGTCTCTGTATTATAAAGTAGTGTAAACAGACAGCCCTTTCATCTTGCCCCAAAGCTTAATTGTGAGATGTGCAGCCTGCCATTGAGGCCATGGCATAGACCTTGAATTTACACATGCCTATGACACACATACTACTTAAACTGTTATTGGATGGTGGCATAATACACGTGCTATAGATAAATACATGAGATTTTCTCCCTTTAAATTTTGTAGTTGTGTTGTGGAGTTGTGAATATAATCATCTAAGAACTCTAGCATAGACTTGTTTCCATGCCCCAATCATTTCAGGATAAATCATTGTGAGATCTTTGTGACTCTCCTCTCTCTTGCTGCTTTGTTTTGCATTAGTCTTATCCTCCAGTGCGCATTACAACTGTAGGATGCACTTTAGGAAAGTTTATTTTGTAATTGTATTTCAAAAGGTTCTGTTCCCCATTTTCTCGTGAGAATATTTCATTTAATTTTGGTGTTGTTGAGTTCCTTTTTAATTCATAGTAGCTATTATTACATAATGTAACCTCTTAATACAGAAAAATCATACATGTAAATTCTTAATACAGTTACACTCAGATTTTCTAGGATATCTAGGTTATTACTCACTTGCTATGATTTATTATAAGCAGGTAGTAACTTTGTGGCATATGGGCCTTCACACTGCTGTCCTGCTTTTCGCCCTCTGCAAACTTTCCAGTGGGACGTGGGAGCCTGTGTAGTGTGGGAAGAGGCCTGTGTTCTGAGAGCATATCCAGAGAGCTGCAGGTTCTTGTTCACAAGAGGCCAGTAGCGGCTGGCAGGGAATGAGGGTGGAGGGGTGGGGGACAAAGTGGGGTGGCTGGGGACAAAATAAAATAAAAAAAATACCACTCACCTGTTCCGCCGGCCGCATCTCTCCTCCGCTTCTCAAGTCCCAGAACCAGGAAGCACCTTGGCTCTCCATAGCCACTCACAACGCTGCAATGCAGTGTTGTGATTAGTCTGAGCGCCGTGGATCGACACTCAGATGGGAGCTGGGAGCCCGGGCATGTTCCCCACTTAAACAGCCAGCCAAACAGACATGCACACATAGAAGTGCACATACAATGAATTCCTCGTCCCTCTAGTGGCCTGGCCTGCCCCTACCTGCACACGCTAGCTGAGCCAGCAGCTGAGAAATACAACGATAATAAAATATAGTTTTATTTTCCAGTTGCTGGCTCTGAGCCAGTGGGGCAACGCTCCCTTGCCACTGCGGAGGAGCCGCTGCGGACCACGCCCCTTTCTATCACTTTTTCCTGCTTTCCATCTCCAAACCATTTTTCTTATACCTTCTACTCGTGTTTTTTTCTTAGTCCTCTTTCCTTCCTCTATTACTCATGCTGTTGACTTGTATCTCTGCTTAGCTTATTTCTTCTGGTGTTTATTGATTACCCATCACTCTTAGGAGGTCACAGGTTGTCCTGAAGGCTGCAGGACAGTGCTTAAGAAGTTATCATGTGCAGCTGATGCAGAGGAAACCTGCTGCTAGAAGTGCACATCTTATTGAGCACATGAAAGATCGCATTATATTTGCATTGTGTGAAATCAACTACTGGCCACAAGCTTAGAATATCCGAGAACATTTAGTGTGATCCTTGGGCAATAAAGAATTAGATCATAAGCCCAACGTGTACACTCCATTTAATTATTAATTGATTGTCTCATCCCAGCTGGCAGACAAGATATCTAATTGATCGGTTAATTGCGAGGTAATCACGAGCTGATTTGCTATGTCAGTTCCAGGCTAAAATCGAATGATTTTTGTTTCACTCCCCCAATGTAAAATGGGACGGGTGAATTTGGAAAAAACATCATTGTGTCATTCTGCAGTCTAGAAGAATTTCAGGAAAGAAAATTGACATACCCAATGTGTTTTGCACCAGATCAAACAAAATACTCAAAATGATGACGAATTCTCTGATCATTTCCGAAAATAACATATTTTATTTTAGTGACTGAATACAAATACCTATAACAAAAGTACATCTGATGTCACAAAAATGTCAGATATGTATGCAAAATAGAAAATTGCATTCAAGAAACTAACCACTTCAGGGGGAGAGTTTGAAACCCGGAGCCAGAAATGGAAGGTGGAATAGGCCAGAATAGAGACCTTCTCCATCTCCTAACTCAGAATCTGGAACCACATCCCCATCAAGGTCAGAACACCTCCGTTCCTCTTGCAATCCAGAACAAATCTGAATACACCTCTCTTCAGAGAGCGTTACCTCCCAGCTCAATAGGAGCCTACAGTTACCCATCTTCAATTGTACCCTTGGGCGGGCGACCTCATTTTTAGTGCTTTTTTTACTTCTCAGCTGGGTTCACATTGTAAAAATATCACATGATTGCGTGTATTTTGCCCATTCCGAGCAGTGCAGGTTACACTACCAAAAAAGGCCATGTGGCCTCCTCAGCAATCTCAAACGTGGCGTCACTCTCGGAGTGCGCTATATCCAAGACTTCGTTTTGCTACCGCTATCGAACATGGGCTTGGGCACCGCTGGTCACTAGGGAAGGCCCATTCGTCCAGAATGGCCATTCCCCAATATACCTTTCCGCAGATGGCAAGGATGATCACACGGATTCTCTGGAATGGAATTAAACCCCAGCCTGCACCCACATCCCGTACAGAACTGCTTTTTTCTATTTTTCATGGTACCTGAGAATACCGGAGAGATATCCCAACACATGCCTTTACCCATATGATGTGGGGACCGCTTTTTGTGATCTTACCACGACAAATGGAGTATTATCATGGCAATAGATATTTCTGTACCAGATTCCTGAGGCAAGCTCCCATGTTTGGGCGGTTTCTCGATGCACACATGCTTACTGTTTTGCAGGGGAGACATGGGTAAGATGGGAAGAATCGGGCATGCAAGTTTATTGGATCACAATCAATCCCTTGTTGGGATGAGAACCTTACATATAATGGCAGCTCCAAAGGGCCTTCTTCGTAGCTGGTAGTGACCGGCGCCTGTTAAAATTATTGCTATTACAAAGCTAGAGTGTTGGTAAAAAGGTATATATGTGCATGCACGTTTGGGTTACTCTAATTTCATGTGCTTAACCCCATAGCATGTCACAGACCACAATAATACCTTCAGTAATGGCAAAACAAGCGGGGCATAGCAAGCATTTAAATGACATCTGCACCAGCAATCCAGTGCAACATGAAATGTCTGCACTGCAGCAGTGGGTGCACGTGACATTATTGCATTGGTTAGATTCAGGAATTTTATTTGAATATAAACAAATTGTCAAAACTTTAGACTAGCTCCTTTGAAGGCAGCGTATTCCAGCCCAGGATGTTAAATGTGTTTACCAGCTGTCTACCCTCGATACGTGTCTGGATGGCAGCAGACAATGCCATTGATATACTCATGTCAAGTTTTATGAGTATAGACCACCCCAAGCCTACATTAGAGCGCCTTTCATTTGAATAAACAGCATGTATGGATAAATAGATAGATAGATAGATAGATAGATAGATAGATAGATAGATAGATAGATAGATAGATAGATAGATAGATAGATAGATAGATAGATAGATAGATAGATAGATAGATAGATAGATAGATAGATAGATAGATAGATAGATAGATAGATAGATAGATAGATAGATAGATAGATAGATAGATAGATAGATAGATAGATAGATATGCATAGTGGAGCTGGAGGGTACCGTGTTTGAGATAAAACCTTTTATGAATCAAAAGATGTCTATTTCCTTAGAGCTAATGGTGCTGATAAGTGTCGGCTTCCCAGCGGAGGAGTTTGTACTCATTAATCTTAATATCTGAAATGCAATTTACAGGGAAGCCATCAGATAAGTGGTGAGCAGACCCTATGGATTTAACGAAGTTAGTGTTGACAATTTGCATTTAAGTGGAGTATTGCAGTGCCGGTTCACTGGTATATTCTAACAGTTGATTAATACTTACAAAAAGTACTGTGTTTTGGGTCTTTGCATTTTTGCTTTGGGATGGTGTGCCATAAAAGTTGATTGTGTTCTTGTGTGTCCCATTATTCCTTGTCTTAAAAGGCAGTAGTGTCCATGTGGTCAGTTGGTCAGAGGACTAATTTTTTATGCATGTGACTGTGAATTAAGAAAAAATATTTTTGCATCTGTCGGCCGCACACTGCTCGTGAGCAAGGAGCAGTGAAGCTCCAAAACGCGTTGGGACTAACTGAAATTTCTGGGTACATACCGACTCCTGCAATAAAGAATTCTCCCTTGAGAAGGGAATTCCCTGCTTCTGAGTGCGGCTCCGTTTTTTGGACAACCTTGGATGATATATTCTGGCCGGTCCTGGTCGGGGAGCGCGCATCACCACAAGGATGCTGTGTGGACTGCTGGTCTCAGATTCCTACGGTCGTGTGTGGAGAAACAGGCTGCAAGTATTGGGAACTGGCGAGTTTTCCAGAGGTTCTATCGAAAGCTTTGAAAAAAGCATTGCGCTGAGGTAGAACCCATACAGGGTAATATTTTAGCATCATCTACAAGTCCCAGAAAGCGATGGGAACAGGAGCCCATTGGTTGGGGAGCGATCACCGCCACAAGGATACTGTGTGGACTGCTGGTCTCAGATTACTGAGGTCGTGTGTGGAGTAACAGGCTGCAAGTATGGTGAGTTTTCCAGAGGCTCTATCGAGAGCTTTGACTAGAACATTGCGCTGAGGCACAACTCATACAGGGTAATATTTTAGCATCAACTACAAGTCCCAGAAGGCAATGGGAACAGGAGCCCATTGGCGGGTGATAAATTACGCATTTGAGACCTGCAATGTTTGCGTCTGCCAGCAGCATGCTGCCCATGAGCAAGGAGCATAGAAGCTCTGAAACGTGTTGGGCTTAACTGAAACTTCTGGGTACATACCAGCTCCTGCAAGAAAGAATTCTCCCCTGCTTCTGAGTGAGGCTCCATTTTTTGGGACAACCTTGGATGATATATATATATTTCAGCTGAACAGACCTACTCCATCAAGAAGTGCAATGAGCCCTCCAGCTGGTTTGTAAGCTTCATTTATTTCAATCTCGGCACAGTGCTGCATAACGTGTTTCTACCCCACTTATTCATATGCAAATGCAGGAAAGTTTGTCATTCGCACATGGTAAGCAGATATTGAGGAAAGACTTCCAATAAATACCAATAGTGTTTTACTTAATGACTTTTTTCTTTTTTCTCTGTTTCATAAGCAATTATAGTCTGCGTTATCACAAGCATGTATAGTTTTTATTTATTCCTATTACAGAGATATTCTCCCATTTAAAATGTCATTATCTTTCAATAAATAAGCCATCCACAGATTGCATTATCCATAGTGCATTGCGTTTGTGGTGGTCAATTACTCACTCATTTTGACTCAAAGAAACCAATTTCATGTTGGGCTTGGTAAACAAATGTCCTGCCACTTACGAAAGACGACACCTCTTCCTTCACGTCTGTTTTCTTTAAAACCAAAACGGATGTTAAAATGCCATAGTGCATACTGGAAGTTGCTTCCCAGTGTGTACTAGGTAAGAAAAACTTGTAACCCCATACCCACGGCCTGGCCATAGGGCATCGGGTCCCCAGAGCCAAAATCGGCCCAGGGAGAGGGGCACGCAGCTCCCTTCACCATTTGTTTAAGACTGAGCCCCAGGGGAGGGAGTTCCCGTGGCCAAAATCAGCCCAGGGAAAGTGTCCGCAAAACACCGCTCTGCCTATTAAAAATAAAAAAGTAAAAGGCCGGGCCTCAGTGATGGGGTCACAGGGGCTGAAAGTGGCCCGAGGAGGGTGGCGTGACCCCCTCCCGCATTTGTTAATGGACGGGCCCTGGGGGATGGGTTTCCGAAATCGGCCCATGGGGACAGGATGGCCCCCCTCCCCTTTTTGTTAATGACCAGGCCCCCAGGGGATGGCGTCTCCAGGATGGAAATTGGCCCAGAAGGGGAGCCAAGAAACTCACCTCCACTATTTAAAACATAAAAGACTGGGCGCTGGAGGATGGGGTCCCTGGGCAAAATTCAGCCAAGGGAGGGGGGGGTGATACAACCCCCCACTCCATTCAAATATGGCCTGGCTACTCACATACCCACTCACAAACCAACCTACCCACTCACAGACCCACTCTGGCACTCATGCACCCAGTCAGACAGTCACACATTTACTCACAGACCCACTTTGACAGACACACACCCAGTCCTAGACCCACTCAGAGATGCATGCACCCACTCACAGACCCACTCAGACACTCACTCAGACATTCATGCATGCACTCAGAAAATCAGGCATTCACTCACAGACTCATTCAGACACTCCCACATCTACTCATGCATCCAGTGAGATACTTATGCAAGAACACCCAGACCCACAGAGACACTCACACACACACTCACACACCCATTAAGACACTCACACACTCAGTCGCACACCCACGGAGACACTCTTACACTTACTCACACACTCATTTTCAAAGGCTGCAGGTTACAGTTAGGAAAAAACAAAGTTTACAGGTGAATTTAAAAAATCCTTAGAAATGTACTGAAAAATACCCAAAAGGTACAGGGACGTTAACGTTAGGAAAAAGAATAAAAAAGCCTTATAATTTCACTGAAAAAACACAGGTTACAGGGATGCTATTGTTAGGTTCAAATTTTTCTCTTACAAAACAAGAGAAATTCAGTAGTTATAGTTACCTGAGCTAAGTATAACCTACGTCCCGCAATGCACTGCTTATAACCTCACATATCACATAATTCATGACATGGTTAGTGACATTACTGATTACATCAATGATGACATCTCAAATGATATCACTGATGACATCACTGATCAATCAATCAATCAGAGTACTTGTAAAGCGCGCTACTTAACTGTGAGAGACTCAAGGCGCTATGGGGAGGGGGGGTGCTGCTACTGATAACATCATCCTCAGAACCACTCACACACCAACACAACATCTAATGTTTCCACTCCTAATCCCACACAACCACTTACATAACAATTCACAGACTCATACAAATGCTCACACACCTACTCCGTGATCCATAGAGACACTCTCACATCAACTCACCCATACAGACACAAACAAGACCAACTGACATATACAGCCACTTATGCACTTACTCACTGAGCAATACAGCCACTCACACATCAGTCATACAGACAGACACTCACACTCTCACACATACACCCATACAGCTACTCACACACTGAATCAGACACCCATACAACTACCCACACACCTACTCACTCACCCATACAGTCACTCGCACAGCCACTCACTGATTCCTACAATTACTCATGCACCCACTCACTTATACTTATAATAATGCATGTACTCACTCACCTTTACGGTCACTTATACAAGCACATACTCTCCCATGCAACCTCTCTCACACTCACTTACCCATACAGCCTCTCGCAAACCGTTCATTCACCCATACGGCAACTCACACACCCACCCACTCACTCACCCATACTCCCACTTACACACCCATTCAAGGACCCATACAGCCACTCGTGTACCTTCTCACTCACCCATACATACACTTATTTTCCTGTTGAGTTACCCATACATCTACTCATGCACCCTCTCATTCACCATGTACAGCCACTGACACACCCACACACTCACCCATACAGCCACTTATTCACTCTCTCATTCACTATTGCTGCCATGTACACATCCAGTCACTCCCCCTATAGATACTCACACAGCCTCTAACTTACTCGTACACCCACTAACATACCCACTTGCTCACCCATGCAAACACTCGCACACCCACTCACTCAGGTATACAGTCTCTCACATACCTACTCACTCTTCTATACACCACTTACACACCAACTCACTCACCCATACAGGTACTCCCACAGTCACATGGTTAAGTATATTTGTTTATTTGTTTAACACTCAGTACCTTTTAGAAAACACTCAGAATCACTGGATGAAGCCATCAGTGAGGTCATCAGTGATGTCATTGACCATGTCATGTAATATGTGAGTTCATAAGCAGTGAATTACGGGGGTGTACCTTATACTTAGACCAGGTAACTATAACTGCTGCATTTCTCTGGTTTTGTATGACCCTAACTATAACATCCCTGTAACCTTTGTTTTTTTTGTATATATTTATACTTAAATATATATATATATATATATATATATATATATATATATATATATATATATATATATATATATATATATATATTCACAGAAAAAACCATAGGTTATAGTGGATATATAGTTAGGAATTTGCATTTACAAAACCTAGAAAATTCAATGAAAAAACCATTGGTTTTAGGCCATATATAGTTAGGGATTTGCATTTACAAAACCTTATTTTACTCGCATAAAACCATTGAAATTCCATATATAGTTATAAGCGCTAACTATATATCGCGCACCCGCAATCCACTGCTGATGATGTCACATATTACATCATTCATGACATGGTTAGTGACATCACTGATGACATCACTGATGACATCTCAAATGACATCACTGATGACATCTCAAATGACATCACTGATGACAACATCCAGTGGCTGTATGTTTCTGTAAAGTTAAAATATGTCTTACATATTGAAGAATGAGTGGATGTATAAGTGTCTGGATGAAGGATTTAGTAGGTGCATGACTGACTGTATGAGTGAGTGATTAAATGTGTCTCCCTGAGTGCATGGGTTAGTGACTAAACTGTCTTAATTTGTGCATCAGTATGTCTGTTGTTGTGTAAGCTGCTGCATGTGTTGATCAGTAGCTATAAGAGTGGCTATATGGGTTATTGATTGGTTGCCCAAGTATTTGAATGGGAGGCTGAGTGTGTGTGTGGGTGGCTGGGAGGTGTGTGACTCTGTGCATAGATGTGTAAGCAGTTGATTCACTAGGTGTATGAGTTCAAGAGTGCATGTGGAAACAGCTATATGGGCGGTTGACTGTGCATGGGTGTGTTGGTGAGTGAATGGATATCTTAGTGCTACATGTGCAAGTAAGTATGTATGTAAAACACAATACATGTGAGAGTTGACATATATAAATAACTGTGGATAAGAGCCAGTGAATGTGTGAGTGGCTGTATGAATCACTGTGAGCTTGTATCAGGGATTGTATAAGAGAGTAAATATGTGTTACTATATGTTTGAATAAGTAAAGTGTGTATAACTATATAGTTGAGGAAATGGAGTTGTGATTGATTCTTTGCATGACTGACTAGGTGTGTGAGTAACTCCATGGATGTGTGACAGTCTGTGAGTGCCTGTTTACACTGAGTGTATCTAAGGTTATATTAGAGTCTGAAGATGTATTATCACATAAATGATATCATCAGTGGTGTAATCAGTAATGTCAAATGAGATGTCAGTGATGTCATCAGTGATGTCATTTGAGATGTCATCAGTGATGTCATCAGTGATGTCACTAACCATGTCATGAATGATGTAATATGTGACATCATCAGCAGTGGATTGCGGGTGCGCGATATATAGTTAGCGCTTATAACTATATATGGAATTTCAATGGTTTTATGCGAGTAAAATAAGGTTTTGTAAATGCAAATCCCTAACTATATATGGCCTAAAACCAATGGTTTTTTCATTGAATTTTCTAGGTTTTGTAAATGCAAATTCCTAACTATATATCCACTATAACCTATGGTTTTTTCTGTGAATTTCATTGGTTTTTTAATAGCAAATATGAAAAGCTTTAAAATGTCAAGTACGTGATAGATAAAAACATTTTCGTATTTATGCACGCTGATGTGCTTTGAACGCTGCACCCCCCCCTCCCCTCTTTTGTCTTAGTAGTACTCTCTCTTTGCAGATAGTGAACGGTAGTTAACGCAAGCCTTTGCCCCCGTTGTAATCCGTCGTGCCTGCTTGTCTCTCCATTTGATTGATTGTTGTCCAAGCATTTACTGTTTTAGAATTGGTTCTCTTTGGATCATTCTCTATTTACAAACAAGCACAAAGTCGCAATACTCTGTTTAGTCTTTGCAGATAGTGAAAAATCGTGTAAAAAAATAAAAGTAATCGAGCGAAATCAGTAGGCCACTAATTGGATCTCTTTTTGACCTCGCTAAAATAGAAATATTAGGAACAACCCTTCATGAGAAATACGAAAATAGTGAGATGAACTGAGCTCCACACCAAGAGGGCTGCAAGACAGCTCGGCTCCATCACCCATCCCGCACAAAATAACGACAAACCCTATGCAAATATTAAAAATATAGACAACACACCAGCAAAGAAACAGGGTAAAACATTTTATTAAAAAACTATTTACATAACGTTGGTTTATAAGATGATGTCAGTAGTGGACCGATGTGTGAATAGGTCGAAAGCAGCACAAGGCTCCAAGATCCGGATGGCAAGCTCCTGGATGTTGGGTGCCATAGTTCAGAGTTCTGAGTTTGAGCCTTTTTCAATGCCTGTGCTTTGTTGAATCAAAATGGCGGCTTGACACAAAGCTGACTCAAGCGTTGCTACTGATGCTATGCAGACCAAAACTGGTTTTCAGTTTGTACATTTTTCTAGATTTTTCAATCCAAGTTTGGTTGACTTTGTAGAACGATGGCTTCAAATTTTCAACATACGGTGTGGTGGCCGTGACTGGGAGGGGGCGCTTCGCTCCTGCCCCCTCCCCAAGTAAGATTTTCATACGTGAAAGTACGTTAATGGTTTTGGTCCCTGAGTTGCTTCGATGTCACTGCCATTCTCAAGTGGCATAAGTTCTGGATGTTGGGTGCCATAGTTAAGAGTTCTGAGCAGTGCTTGTAACACTGTCTGAAGCTTATTTCCACCTACTGCAGCTTCACTATTCTCAAAGTAAGTGAGTGTCGTTTGTGGACCTGACTGCATTAGAAAACAATGTGATATGTTACCTTCCTAAACAGCTTGACGGAGGCCCCTGAGGGGCGGTGTGATGGCCATGGACTCGGAGAAGACGCTTGGCTCCGACACCCTCCCCAAGTCTTATAGCACTGGTGTAGCCTGAGATCGCCCCCGACATAGGCGACCGGCTCCCGGGGTCCGGCGGAACTTTTTGCCTTTTGATGACTCTTCAATTCTGAACCTTGTCCCACAATCCGTTTGACCTGAAGACACGCTGTAGTGGGGCGCCCCTTTACCGTTTCAGTTGCCATTCCGCCCGCTTTTGCTACACTGTGCCTCTTCCGCCATTCAGCTGTTTACCGCCCGCTCTTGCGACTACAGCGTCTCGCTCATCATGTAGTTGAGTTGCTCCCGCTCTTGCGGTGCAGCGATAGGCGGCTGCCACAGGACTCTCAAAATGGCGGCCGGCTCTTCGGTTTTGGGCCTGGTCCACTAAAATGGCCCTGGGACACCTTTGAACTCGGACGCTTCCCTGATAGGGCTTGGGTCCCATTCTCGAAAAGCGTCCCCTCAGCCGTGAAGATTCTACAAAAGTCTTGGGGGCCTCCGACTCCCGCAGGCTTCTGGTGGGGAGCGGCTGCCATGATTGCTCGTGGAATGGCCACGACGGAGCTACGAGATGGTAGTGGTCTCATGCTGACGCCAGCTTTAGTCTGAAACATCCAGAAACACTGTAGACTACCAATTCGATCAGTTCCGGTAGCGCCCCAACATGACCCGGAAGAGAAGAACTTGCCCTCCCCTCTTTGACTGATGGTTCTTGTTGCCTGTCCCCTCTATTGTCATTTAACAGAACTTTTTGGACTGCTGAAAGGGGTTGTGTTCCGAACGCTGGTTGGTGGAGACATTTTAACTATATTCTTGACCTACGTTGTCGCGTAATGCGTTATATGACACGCCGCGTTAGTGCACCCGGAAGTGATCCGAGGCGCGGCGCGCAGCGCGTAACGTAAGCATAACAGGTCATGTGACTTGTTAATAAAACTTTTCATTGGTTCATTTTACTTTTGTTAATTTAATGATGAAAAGCTAGGTCATATGACCTAAAAATTACGCTTTTTATTGTTTTCGAACAATATTTTTTTTTCAAACATATGTTATAATATTCCAGGCTAATGTACTTTCCCGGAAAATTTACAACTGTCTTGCAAGTAAAATATATTCCTTTTTCGAGAAAAAGGGCGTTTCTTCCTTCCATGACGGAGCCGTTGAGTAAAAGAGATTCCGCCTGCTGTCTTAGTCGCCGATACGCCTGATTATCAGATTCTTATCGATCACTTTATGTTGCAGACATGAAAAACACAACTGCCCTTGACCATTTATCTTTACTGCGTTCCTACATATTATACCTTTTATCCGTCATGTAATTGGACTGCTTTATTTCACTTGCCTTTTACTGATTCGAAAACAGTGACTAAAAGTAAAAACTTTACCAATATAAATACTACTACCGTGTTTTGTTTTAAAAACCTTTATTGTGAAAATGTCAGTATACAAATACGGGCCTATAACCACGTGGGCCGGCCACGGAGCAAACTGAAATCGTATATGATGAGGAGACATTTACACTGTAGAAGAACGTAACGAGCGGGCCATTAGGTTGCAAGAACAAAGGTGTCTAACAGTTGCGGAATCGGTGGACGTACATTTTGTAATTAAAATAAAACAGGGCCACTTACAATAACATTTTCTAGATATACATTTGCGGGCAAGGAGTTACGAGTCCCATTTATACCGGCGCCATTTTGGGCGAGACCGGGCAGGTCCAATATATAGTCAAAATGTCTCCACCAACCATCAGCCAGACCAGAACCCCTTTCGGCCCTTTATGCTACAAGATGGTGTCTTCCATTCAGAAAATATTGTTGGCAGCATTTTGAAAGGAAACAGAAACAGCCGTTCTCCTAGTGAGTTTCACATTGTTACATTTAGGAAGAATGTTGAAGAGTAGTATGTGGAAAATCTGAAGCCATTTTTCTACAAACTCTCAATCAGACTTGGATGGAAAAAAAAACCTGAAGAATGTACAAACTGAAAACCAATTTTTGTCTGTATAGCATCAACAGTAACGCTTGAGTCAGCTTTGTGTCAAGCCGCCATTTTCATTCAATCAATAGCGTCCCCCTGCACACATTCAGGGACCTGGTCGTGTCTTCAGATGAAACGGATTGTAGGAAAAGAAGCAGAAAGGAAAAGGAAAAAAGTTCCGCCAGACCTCGGGAGCCGACCGCCTATGTCATGTGCGACCTTTGGCCACACCAGGGCAATAGTGAAGCTGCAGCAGGTGCAAATAAGCTTCAGACAATCTTACAAGCACTGCTCAGAACTCTCAACTGAGGCACTCAACATCCAGGACTTGCCATTCGGATCTTGGCGCCTTGTGCTGGTTCCGACCTATTCACACATCGGTCCACTACTGACATCACCTCATAAGCCAACGGGGCACCCCACGCCGACTTTCGGCGCAGCATTGTAGGATGGCCACACCAGTGCGGCAACTTGCTGGACACCACCTCGGTGCCATCCGGATCTCGGCGCGTTCGAGTCACTGTGCCGGAAGAGTGACCGGAACTCAGCTGAACACGCCGTCTTTCGGCGCAGCATTGTAGGATGGCCACACCAGTGCGGCAATTTGCTGGACACCACCTCGGTGCCATCCGGATCTCGGCACGTTCGACTCACTGTACCGCAAGAGTGACCGGAACTCAGCTGGACACGCCGTCTTTCGGCGCAGCATTGTAGGATGGCCACACCAGTGCGGCAATTTGCTTGACACCACCTCGGTGCCATCCGGATCTCAGCGCGTTGTGCTGCCTTCGGCCTATTCGCACATCGTTCCGCTACTGACGCCGCCTCACGTGCCAACGGATTTTCTACGCTTTTTGTAGCCCTATGCCGCATAACAGGTCATGTGACTTGTTTATAAAACTTTTCATTGGTTCATTTTACTTTTGGTTTCCTAAAGATGGAAGGCTTGGTCATATGACCTAAAAATAACACTTTTCATTGGTTTAGAACATTTTTTTTCCCAAACGATGAAAGCCCCACCTTGTTTCTGGATCATTCAGACTGAAGCTGGCGTCAGCATGAGAGCACCACCATCTCGTGGCTCCGTCGTGGTCATTCCGCGAGCAATCATGGCAGCCGCTCCCCACCGGAAGCCTGCGGGAGTCGGGGGCCCCCAAGACTTTTGTAGAATCTTCACGGCTGAGGGGACGCTTTTCGAGAATGGAGCCCAAGCCCTAGCAGGCAAGCGTCCGAGTTCCAAGGTGTCCCAGGGCCATTTCAGTGGACCAGGCCCAAAACCGAGGAGCCGTCCGCCATTTTAAGAGTCATGTGGCAGCCGCCTATCGCTGCACTGCAAGAGTGGGAGCAACTGAACAACATGGTGAGCGAAACGCTGTAGCCGCAAGAGCGGGCGCAACTCAGCTGGATGGCCGCCACCTGGGGAGGCCCGTTCACGCCGCCTCCCCCACGCCCCCCCCCCCCCCCCCCGGGCCGCCGCACGCCAATTTTCGGAGCAGCATTGTAGGATACCAAAACCAGTGCAGCAGTTTACTGGACATCACCTGGGTGCCTGTCGTACATGTTGTGTCAGCCATGGGACACTGGACACAGTGCCATCAACATCTCAACGCGTTCTGCTGCCTTGGGACTATTCGCACAACAGACCGCTACTGACGAGGCCTCCCCCCGCACCACCCGGGACGCCCCACGCTGTTTTTCTGTGCTGCATTATAGGATCCCAAAACCAGTGCGGCACCCAGGCGACATCACCTGGGTGCCGTCCAGAACTCTGCACGTTGTGCTGCCTTGAGACTATTCGCACAAAAGACAGCTTCTAACCATTGTTGCTTTTTGGGTTGAAAAATGTTTAAATGTTTTTAGTTTTTGTTCCGTTCATTATAGTTAAAAGTTAATAAAGTTTTATAATCTTACTTTGTTGGAGTGTTATCTATTTTTTTTAAAACGGGTGAATGGGGCCTTGAATCGGGTTATTGTCATGTGTGGGCTTTGGAAGTGTGCTGCTGCAGGATCGGAGATTTCAAACTCAAATGCACGTTCTTTTTCTTACCTTTCCGAAGCATGGAGCGCAATAGCAGGCAGAGAAAGGGTGATGCACGTGTTGAACACTACCTGACCTGGCAAGTTGCTGGCAGTGCCCCCCCGCCCGCTCCTGAAAGAGAGCACACACACACCGCCGCCCCGAGTACTTCACAAATCTTTAAAAGACCATGCGGCTTATGAACGGTTATAATGAACGGTTCATGAGGCTTAAATGGTTTATCACCTCTTCTAGAACCCCTGCATCGACCCTCTGACGTTTCCTGGAAAAATTACCATGTAACACAATACCAAGCCCTGTCAGCTGAAACCCCCAAGGAATCGCGGGGCATATTATCAAGGGGGTTTATCTCCGCTTTTTTGGCTTTAAAAGCCATGAAAGCGGAGATAAAATTATCTCCCTATTACCAAGCTGTCGCTAACACCAGTTAGTGACAGCTAAAAGGAGATAGCGACCATCTTGGGCCCCGCTTTGCATGTCAGTGATACTTATCACTAATGACATGCAAAGTGGCGTGCCAAGATGTTAGCGACTGGAAACAGTCCCTAACATCGCTATCTCCTATTACCAACTTTTGGAGATATTCGCGCTAAGCGCGAATATCTCCAAAATCTAACACCTGCCCTGAGCAGTTCTTAGCCATGTTATCCAATGGGAGGTGGATAACATGGCTAAGAGCATTTTCTCGATAATACATGAATATCGCTGACTTTTCTGCGATAATAGCAAGGTTTATCTGCGATAAAAATCGCCGATGTGCGGCGATAATTTTTGTCTCTAAACAAGTTAGAGACAAAAATTATCGCTAGTTGTTCGTAATATGCCCCCGGGTTTTTGCTTGCAGAAATCGGGAGGCGGGAGACTAGCACTGAAATCAGTAGTCTCACGCCTGAATCGGGAGGGTTGGCATGTCTGAATTCTCTACAGCTGGGGCCATAAACTACATCCGCAGGGGTAGGTGATAGCCTGGGACCAGCCTGGCATCTAAAATGGCTGCCGTGCACGACAAAATTGTGGCATTGGAAAAAAGGCAAGATGGCGCAGCCGCTGGAAGACATGTATCAACATATATCAGCCTCCTCAGCCACCCTCAGGAAACATAGAGGATTAGGATACGTCTCCCGCACCCCCTTATACCTAGTAATTTAATTAACGAAGCACAAAATGGCGAATTCCCGTTTCGCTACCAGTTTGCGGACCAGTTCGCGGCCCGTGAAGCGCTTCTACCGTGAAAAATCATTTTTTTTTTCTTTTCCCCACGGGACCCTTTAATAACCCCAACAACATTCCTAGGGGGTCAAGAAGGGGATACCTTGCCCCCTTTCATTAAATTCCCCCTTCGTTTTTCACCTCTTCTTCTCTCTCGATCCTACCGAGAGACAAGATGGCGGCCGCTCCGGACTGTCACGCAGCAAAAAAAAAAAAAGCTCACGCACAGCCGCTGGAAGAGATGTATCAACATATATCAGCCTCCTCAGCCACCCTCAGGAAACATAGGGGATTAGGATACGTCTCCCGCACCCCCTTATACCTAGTAATTTAATTAACGAAGCACAAAATGGCGAATTCCCGTTTCGCTACCA
The DNA here is from genome assembly GCF_964263255.1 of Lissotriton vulgaris. Lineage (NCBI taxonomy): Eukaryota > Metazoa > Chordata > Amphibia > Caudata > Salamandridae > Lissotriton > Lissotriton vulgaris. Next base: position 234,932,567 of record NC_141691.1, read on the forward strand.
GTTTGCGGCCCAGTTCGCGGCCCGTGAAGCGCTTCTACCGTGAAAAATCATTTTTTTTTTCTTTTCCCCACGGGACCCTTTAATAACCCCAACAACATTACTAGGGGGTCAAGAGGGGGATACCTTGCCCCCTTTCATTAAATTCCCCCTTCGTTTTTCACCTCTTCTTCTCTCTCGATCCTACCGAGAGACAAGATGGCGCCCGCTCCGGACTGTTTAGAATGTTGACAGACACCGGAGAGCCAATCAGCTTTCTGCGCGCAAAGTTCCGAAACGCGAAGAGTAAGCGGACCGGATCGCTGCCCGGAGCGCTGTTACAGATATATATCTTGATTTAAACGTTAATTTCTCAAAATCCACTGAAGCACATATATTGAGACCTAGCAAAGGCACATCGGGCTAACAGTCCCTACAATTTTGCCAAGTTTCGTGAAAATCCATTCAGCCGTTCGGGCTAAAAGTGAGTCCAACCGCCCTATGGAAATTAACATGGGAAAAACGCGTTTTGGGACCCCCCTTTTTTCTCGGCCCACCCTTGACGACCCCCCCCAAATTTCCAGGAGCTGCTCAGAAACAAAATGTGCCATTTTCCTGAAAATTTCAGCCGATTCCGTCCACAAACGCCAAAGTTATTAGACATAGAATTTTCAGAAATGCCATAGGGAAAAAATCCTAACTATATATACCTACTGGCGACCGCCAGTAGGTAATATATGTATATATATATATATATATATATATATATATATATATATATATATATACATATATTCAATCCAAAAACTCCTCGATCAAGAAGAACACAGGACACCCAGAGCTTCTGTTTAGGAATTTATTCTGGCAGATAAAAAAGTCTCCACAACGCGTTTCACCACTTAAGGCTTGATCACGCTCGTCAGATTTGTGTTGACAGCCATTTTTAAACCACACAACACCCTCGTGCACAGTGAATAATACGAGAAGCGGCAGACATATTGTAATGGACATATAATGTTGGCAAAGTGCTTATATCAATATCTTAGCGCAAAATATTAGTGTAACTATTGTCTTAATAACATAAACTGCAATGTTCTGTTCAATATAACATTATTATGACACATTTGTTATTGTCGACACATATCGAAAATTATATTTGATTAATGTCCCAAGCATTGTTATCATAGCGGAATTCATGTTATGAACAATACCATCTTATCCAGCGAAATATACAAAGATTATATACATATCTTGTGGCATAAGTGTCCTTGGCTCTGATTGGCCACACTTTAAGAGCTGTCCAATGATTGGTTGTATAATCGCTAGGATACAATAAACAATGTTCTTCGCATATCTATCAAGTATAAACTTGAGAAATTGGCCTAAATAAACCAATATGTTGCTCCAGAAAGGGATATAGTACATAATAACCTTTGAAAAACCTTTGTGTAAAGCTGGCAGTCTCGCCCCAGTGGGCAATGCGACTATAAGCAACCTTTCATATCAATGAATTTGAAGGTAGCGAAGAAATCCCGCCCCAGTGGGCAATTCAAACAACCACAATGTCTATCGTGATGGTACAGATTCCGCATTATCATCAAAAGTCTTCAGCTACATCGTATTATGTAAAACTTAAAAATAATGAAAATAATATAACTTCAAAATCTTTGAATTGAAGACCACAGACAATATATGCATCGTTCACAGTTTCATTCATGTAGATGTATTGCTAATTCTTCACTGTTGTTTAATCCTTTTGGGGTTAAACAGTCAAAATCCACAATACATTTAGACTCCAATTTTCTGAGGGATAATTCGCGATTACCCCCTCTCACACCAAGATCAACATTGTCAATTACCACCATCTGAACAAGTTTTTCGTTTTGCATATGTTCTGAAAAGAAATGTCTCGCTATGGGATATTGTTTGTTATTGTTGTGGATAGCACGTAGATGTTCTAATACTCTTTTCTTGGCCTCATGCTTAGTGCTGCCGACGTACCATTTGTTGCACGGGCAGATCAAAATATACACACTATATGGTGTGTTGCATGTGAGACGTTTACGTATCACGAATTCTCTTTTGGTATTAGGGACCGTAAGTGAATTACAATCGGAGCTATTCTTGCATGCTTTGCATCTGCAACAGCATTTAAAGCCTACCTCTCCTTTCGTGTTCTTAGTGTATGTAGAGGTAACATAATTGCGGCTAAGTTCATCTCTCAGTGACCTTCCTTTACGGAAAGTAATTTGAGGATTGTCACTCAAATATTTTTTGAGATGAATGTCAGTTTGCAAAACATGCCAATGTTTTTTAAAGATCTTTCGCACCTCATTAGCTTGACCAGAGAAAGTGGTGATAAATCTAACTTGCTCTTGTTCCTGTTTGGCTATTCTGGGGTTCAGCAATTCTTCTCTATTCTTTTGTTCAACACGTGTTTTAGCCTTGTTGATCAATATATATATATATATATATAAATCCAACAGAGTTCCCCCAAACGAAGTGCACTCTTTCACAGAAACATTTATTCATGGGAGCTTCCACGGTAGTCACATGATACAGCATTTCAAATGCCTCACGCGTTTTGGGATTCATTCCCTTTCTCAAAGGCGACACATACTAAAATGTAGCAAACATTTCTTACCAATTTATCCCTGAGTAATCGTAATCATGCTCCGATGAGTCCCAGCCAGTGCTACGCATCCCGGGAAAGGTAGTTTCATATTTTTACCCATGTGAGTTTCGCCACACAATGTTGCGGGCCGCTGCAGCCTTATTTGGCGCAGCGTGATGCGTCTTCACAGAATTCTACATCAGGAAGCTATGCCCTGCTTGTTTGCATTGGTAGGAGGAAGCACATTGGCACTTAGTTATTTAGAACCAGCGGTGTTTGAATGTGAGAACAGGTCAGAAAAGCATGGAGCACACAGTGGCAATGGTAGGATAGAAGAAGCCTTGAAAAAGTAACTCAGGGAGGCTGGGCACATTGGACTCTTTTCTTGCAAAGTTATCATTTTTCAGTGAGCACTTTGTACAGTTATAGTAAAAAGTACTTGGGTTACCACAGCCCAGATAGTAATATGCATAAGCTTGTTTTTTGAAGGTTCTAGATGTCAGCAATTAGATAAGATTTATTAAGGTCACAGTTTTTAACATAACATGTAGTGTTTAATTTATTTTTTTTCTTTGCAGTCTACACTTAATAGTCAATGAATCATTACAATAATATGCTTCAAGAGGTGTTAGGAGAAAGTTATTGTCTTTGCTTAGGATTTCAAATGTGCGAGATAAGGTTAGGTATTTTGAAGACACATATTTAACCTAAACTACTTGTATTGGTTTATTACGTGACTAATTTTATGATTTTTCTTCGTTTGTGTCATTCTGATTGCTATGACTTTAAGTAATCAACAATGAAATTACAGTGACACTTTTTGGGTCTCAATAACATGGAAGTTAAATGAAAAACGAAATGTGAAGTAAAAGATATTTGAAAGAACTGGATAGGCTAGAGCAAAAAACAAGCTTTGGCACAGCCAATTACTCTGGCTTTGGCAAACTAATGTGATGCTTATTTGTATTATTTTTTTTATTACAGGAATATGCAGTAGAAAAATATAAAAGGAAAATATGTGGCCACCTAGACGTGGCAGTCACATGCTTTCAGTACAAATGTTAAATTTAAATAACTGAAGCAGCTGTTTTACTACTAATTCTACTACTCATTTTACTATTATTATTTTAAAACGATTTGAAACAGACAGGTATAAATCACCACCGAACCAAGCAGTCAGCACTCAGCCACTAACAATGTTACAATGTCACTTAGAACATTGGAATGTTGAGCGCTCCATTAAAACAATGGAGTGCACCAGGCTTCTAATGGCCGGTAGAAGCCAGGAGCATCACCATTCTAATGTTTAACAAAAGCCTTACGGCCCCAAGGGTATTTCAACCCCCTCGGGCCTCGTGAGGGCATTGTTTTGCAAATTAGAACATTCTGCCCTCTAGGGCCGCAATATTCGAATAGCCTTAGAGACCTCTATAGTGAGCTCTACCGGCCATTAAAGGTCCGCTCCCTTGTTGAAGACCCTTGCCTACGTCTCAGGCATTTAACACTGGAGCGGGTCTTTAATGGTCAGTAGAGCCTGCTACACTGGGCCCTAAGGCTATATTAAACACTTAATAAAACCAACTTTGAAAAGGAGATGAACAATAAATCCATATCTAACTGAGCAGTCGATTGTAGACAAAATAAGTAGCTAGTATTAAATATTAATATAAAAAAGAAATATAAAGTATAAAAAGGCTCCACTTTCCAACTGAAACTAAAGGAACACTTTCTTAGGCAGATGTGAACAATGTGCACAGGCTTTTTGCAGTCAACTGATGTGAAGGTGGCTAATAGGTTAAGTTACCAATTGATAAGCGCTCTGATCAATTGCCACTTGCTGAATGCAAAAGCAAAATGCGAATGACAATTTGACAGACCAACTGATGAAGAGGTCTGACCAAACTTATGTACATTATATGTGAATTTCTAGAAAAAGAATAGGCTGGCTGGTCTCAAAGGATAGACCAAAAACGCTGAGATTCAGTTTGATAGCAGTACAATGGAAAAAAGAAAGCTTTTTATACCCAGTACTTACAAGATATGCTTTTTATAGCATACTTGACACAACTCAGGTTTGTTCCAGTAAAAAATGCATTGGCAACTGTCAGAGTTTCATTCAAAGATAAGGCTCTAGCAACTTACTTTTCCGCAGGCAATAACAGAAGCTCAATGCTGCAGAGAAGTTGCAGTTGCCTAATTCAGCCGACCTCATTAGTAGTTCACTCTGACAGTAACACTAACTACTGAGGAAACAAAAGGTACCTTTAAAAATGTGTAGATTGTATATAAACTGCAGATGATGATGCCGCTTAATATGTCATTTCGACCACTTTTTCTAGCATACAAAGGTTGTCACGTCATGGAAGGAGAGACTATAAGAAATTCAGTCCAAGAATCAAAACCACAGCAAAATACATTACAACTCAATCATTATTTTGTATATCAAGCAAATAATAGAAAAGCCTGTCCTCACCTGCCCAACGTCTTTCAACTCTTTCTTCTGCATATTTATATTGTCACATAGTTTCAATTTACACCTTAAGGTAGAGATGCTGCAAGTTTCTCAATTACTAGAGGGATGTGCTATAAAGTTCAGAAAAAAATTCAAATATGGCTTAATCATTGCTTCTTTTTTAAATAATTTGTTAATGTTCTTTATAGCTTTAGATCAAGAATCAAACAAAGTGCACCAAAACTTCAAAGAAATAATGTGAAGCCTAAGAAAGAGAAAGGGATTTATGAAAACTATCCAGTCATATGTTGCCTAAAGGTGCAGCTCTCAACTCATGGTCTTATGAAAACCAACAATACTTCCTGATACTGTTTAACATTGTGGTTTACCTTGTCTCCCAGAGCGTCCCATGATTTCAAAAAGGGAACTGCTATATAGGACAATGGGTGATTCAATCGGAATTTTTACATTTAGTTCAATGCAAACACTATTATTAGGACTGTGGATCCAATGAACACAATAGCTTGCAGAGTACTACCTGAAACCAATCCTGTCTACTGTCTCAATGGTCTGCTGTCATCTACTATTTGAGCGTGGGCTGAAACAAACAGCCTGCTTTGTTGGGTGGTGCAACTCTGCCAATTGAGCACTCCATTTGTTTTCTTTTTCTCCTGTGAATTTGACTTCATGTTTATGCGAATGTCTGTCTGGCTTCTCAGCCCTGCTATCAAGAGTAAACCAATATTTGCTCAAGATCTATCTCTATAGAAACCTGTGTTTAGCTGCTCTGCCCTCCTTTAAAAAAAGCTTCAAGTGTACTATTGTCAATGCCTGTTTTTAGGACTTGTGGTGGGAATAGTCACAGCTTACATCAAGCCTGACCCCATTCCCCCATAGCCTTCCAGGAGGCCAACACTGATAATTTCATATCTAGGACATTGCGAGCTGGTGTTATCCTGGAGTTCCAATATGCTAACATCACTGGTAGCTATCTTTCTCTGTTTCTGTGTAATATAGAGTGGAACAACATTAGAGATATACACATAGGGCTTATATTTATCATGGGATGGTGTCACCCTTGCATTACCCTAGGGGGTGTAACGGAAATGCTAAACCTGGAATGATATTTACCAAGCCATGCAAGGCCACCCTGAGTTGCCTTGCGTCACTTAGTAAATGCGGAGTACTGCAAGGCCTTGTGTTACCCTGCCCAAGGGAGGTGCTATATGGGTGGAGTGTGGCGGTTTCCACACATCCACTTATGCATTTTTGCACATTTCCAGATTTACCATTAGTGGTAGCACTGGGAATGGGTCAAATGCTATTCCTCCACGGGGAATGCACATTCTGCAGCACGCACAGAAAGAGGAAAATGCATCTGAGGGTTCTTTTTGTGCCAGAAGGAGTCCCTGCGTTGGCGCTAGGAAGCACATTTCATGTCAGTGCAGGCAGATAGCTGAAATTTGCCATCTAATGTTAAATGGGCCACATTTCTGTCCTCTCCCTCTCATGAAGTAAAGTACAGCAAGGTGACTTGCTGTGTTGCTTTGCATGAACATTTGATCTGTCCCATAGTTTCTCTGACAGTGGTAAAACAAAAGCTGTTGTCAGTCAGCCAGAGGCATTATATTTGTAGATAGCCACACAATTTCATTGCTATAAATCCACCTTTTCATCCCACAGTTTTCAGTTTTTAGACCCTATCTTCGATGGACTTTGAACTCAGTTTCACATGCACAAGGGAAACCAAAGGATATATAGGGACCAAGGGTGACAGAACAGAGGCCCCTAAGTTATGATCTAGTCAATAATACTCTGGGGACAAAATATAATTAATACCCAGGTTGTGTCCAATGAATCTATTAAAAAAGCATACATTTATTGATATACTTAAAAAGTTTAAGTGCGGGTAACACCGCCACAGGGCACCCTGTAACACATATCAAGCAAACACACAGGCAGAAGTAAGTGACACAAAATTCCAAATAATCAAGTTCACACTTATGTACAACATAACACAACTGCACCCTTAATCCAATGAATATAGCCTATAGGGTCAGTGTATTTAAGTCAACAATATTTCGACCCATTCAAAATTGTGGGATCATCATCAGGAGAAAGCGATGTATGCCTGGGAAGGATGTACAGAATACAATATTAAAACCATAAAAATGAGTCCAACATATGCCAACCAAGGTCAATTGCTGGGAGGTACTAAGGATCCAGGTCAGTACTCCCATGGGAATCTGCTACCCGGAAACATAGTGTACCAATACTGTGTGAATAGGGGGAGCTGTCACTAATAACTCCATTGTGAACGATAGTGATCACTGGACAGGGTCAGTTACATCAAAAGAGGAAACTAAATACCACAGAATCTAACCGGGCCAATCCCCAGGACAAAAAGGCCAGCCTGAAACATGGTGGGAATCCAGGAGTTTATCGTGGCGCAATTCCTGAGAGGTATGCCAAAGACAAACTAACTATTTTAATTATATTAAAAAATGTATGCTTTTTAAATAAGTTCATTGGATACAATCTGGTTATTAATTTATTTGTGCCAAGAGTACTGTTCACTCGAACATGACTCTGGATTTTGAACTCTGTGCACTTTACTTCTGTTAAACGGGATTCAGGTACCTGTGCTCTGTCTTTAAACATGGTTAAATTGGCTTACCCCGATTGAGATTTTTAACTTGCCTATCTGTCCCTAGTATAAAACCTGCTCTCGCTCATGTCAAAATGTGCTTTTTTGTCAGGTAGGAAGCACTGCTTTCAAAAATGTATACGTTACTCCTAAGTACACCTTGTTGCCCAAATGATAGAGGGGAACATGTGCAAAAATGGAATTCCCATGCTTCTCCAGTGACTAAAACAAAACACTATTTCCACTAGCTGAGATTTAGCTAAATCCTAGAAAATGTCAAAGTACAGATATAAACAAATCTGTAACATTTGAAAGGAAATGACTAGAAAAGTAATTTAAAGACTATTTTTAATATTTGTTTTAATCCAATTCATTGGTAACGTCAGTTGTTTGATAAACATTTAGGTAAAATAACTGTTAGGAAGTTGCATTTACCTGTCTGGAGATCCAGTTGGCTAATTGGCATTAGCCTACTGACATTTGGTCTGCCAGTGCTTGGCCTTAATGAGTTGTGAAAACTTCTCCCAGGACAGAGACAATAGCCTGGGTGTGGGTTTGTGTTTTTCTCCCCTTGCAGGATACACCATTGGGATGTGCCTAGAAAATTAACTGACTTGTAAAGGTGACAGGGGAGGCCTGTCATAACAAAAAGTAAATATATACTGAAACGTGGGAGAAGGCCAGCCTTTGTTTCCCAGGACCACATCAGTCCGACATGGTCCAATCCCAGTCACTGGGAAGCTTTGCCAAACCCATTTCAGAGTTGACATGAGGGAGCCGACTGCTAATTTCCCTGGTCACATGTCTGGTTGAGCACAAATACTCTGCACAAGAGAGGAAGGGTTCCAACATCTTGGAGTGTTGGAGTAATGTGTACTGTGGGATTGTTTGCATTGAGATAAGCAGATATTCTGTAGAAGTGGGTAGGATAACTTTTACCCCATTGGTTAGGGCAGAGCCAGGAGTCAGCCTAACCCACAGGTTAGTGCCAACTATAAATGCAGCACCCCAAGTAAGCCTCTTCAAAACTTTTTCTGGATCTGTTGAAGATCCGAAGAGGACCTAACCATAAATATAACCTGAGATGAGCTCTCTGAAAGACAGTTCCTGCTCCCTCGTGTACTCAGGATAAAGAAGTGGCTCAAATGTCAGTTGGCTGGCCGGTCTGGCTACAGAATGCAAATAAAATGGAGATTATCCTTTTTGGAAAAGCCCAAACTCTGTGGTTCAATAATTAGTGGTCCCAATCTCGGCCCTTGTCCATCTCCCAAATCAGTAGTCCGTAACCTAGGGGTGCTGATTGATAACCTCTCCATGGTAGACCATGTTAATCATGTGACAAGTTTCTGCTATGGACTGATGCATAGCCATCGCAAGATCTTCCAGTGGATCTCAGTTGTATCCAGGATGTCGCTGGTCCAGTGAATAATCCTCAGTCGGCCTGATTATGGAAAAACCCTATCAATGCAGAGCAGCTCACCAAAATTCAGGTGCTACAAAATACAGCTGCGAGGCTTGTACTAAACCTTCCCTCACGGACTCCGTCGGCAAAAAGTTTGAGAGCTTTCTATTGGTTGCCCTTTAGGAAACGCATCCATTTTAAGATCATTTGCCTGGTCCACAAGACTATCCATGGGAACGGACCATGTTACATTGCCAAAAAACCCATCTGGCATCAACCTGCTAGAACACTAAGGTCCTCAATTAAATATCTTCTCACCCCTCTTAAGATCCGTACCTCCAGGACCAGCGGCAGATCTTTTTCATGACTTGCCCCCTTTTTGTGGAACTCACTTTACCCTGCTGGAGGTCTAGGAACATCCACCAGACCTGTTCCAGCACAGACACAACTTTACTGGGCAGAAGAAATGCGTTTGACCCACTTAAAGTTTCTCCACAGCAGCAAATCTGTTTCTGTAGGCACTGAGCAAGAAGGTATCCAAACTTGTGGAGCACTGTTCAGATACAGTCTTCCTGCTTGTCCACTGAGGAAATCCAGCACCATCAAATGAATGAATGAGCTAGCCCTATATATAAGCTATTGAACAGTAGGAACGGCAGTCTATACAAACATGAGAACACACATCAAACCTACATTTGATTTTCACTGCATGCCAGTCCTTGATAAGGTTAAATTATTTCCAGTATTTTATTAAATACATCTTTTCTTTATTTTAATAGTCAAAAATACATGTAGATTGTGTGTGTGCGTGTGTGTGTACATATATGTATGTGTGTGTGTAAATATATATATAAATATATATATATATATATATATATATATATATATATATATATATATATATATATATATATATATATAGAGAGAGAGAGAGAGAGAGAGAGACACACACACATACAAATCAATATTGCTACTATGGGGTTAATTTATTGACTTTTGGGTCCATTCGGATGAGATAGCTTTAATATTCTTTGAGATGGGTTGAGTGACATTCCACCTGAAAGAATAGTCCTCTTTCTTACAATCAGCAATAAACAAATAAAGCTTTGGGTTCAAGGTATTGAAAAATTTCCATAATTACATCATAAATATGCATCATACCCCAGCAAAAAGAAAAATAGTCTTTATCTAGGTGGACCAATTTCTTACAATTATTATTAGAAAAATCATTTTTTGAAAGTAACATGATTAGACATCCAAATTTTTCAGTGGGATGCAACAAACCTGTAATCTATTGGCATATTAGCCTCACTTGAAACTAGTAGTGTGTTTTTGTATGGGTGGGCAGAACTCACCGAGTTTCACTGCGCGGAATTCCACAGAGTTACATAAAAACTCTTTAAGTTTCCACAGAGTGCCACTAATGGAAATATGCATGTTGCGCTGCTTGCACTGCCATTTAGTGCAAGTAGCGAATGTAGCAATGAAAAATCAGAGCGAATGGCACCATGCCGTGTGCAAAAGTCCCCCCGCCCCTCACTCAGGTTGATTTTGCTGCTGCTGGAGTGGAAAATATACCCGGGTGGCCGCACGTCTACTTGAGAAGCAGCCCTCTGACCGTGACTCCTTGCAACAATCAGCAACTTCCCACATTAGAAAATAGAGGCAGGGGATGTCAAATATTGCTTGTATTCCTGTAGCCTGGTGGGGAAAAAATTCTGTCAAGTGGCATTTGGCGAAATGCGTCTGGGAGTCGCCACATTTCACCCCTAGTGTTTTACTGAGTTAATGTTTGTTCAAAAACCACACAATTTGCAATAGGCAAATGGAACAAGAAAACAACAAATATTTTTGGGGACTGCAAAATGCAATGTAGACAAGGGGTGCGGAACAGAAGTGAGACAATTAAAAAAAAGTCTATTTTTAGGGTTTAATAATGACTTCATTTACTTTTTTTTAAAGACTGTGTGTCGAGGTTCTGACAGCAACCTCGCCTAATATGTTACACTAAATTGACACAAAACAAAACATCTATATTAAAAAAAATCTGTATATATGGCCACATTGCTTTCAAAACAAGTGCAAATTTTTTGTTCTTGGTTTATTTTTCTGATTAATTAAACCATCTGTATACTAAATATATATTTATAGCTAAGCACATTCACATTTTTGGGCAGATGTTTAAATCAATTACACTTTAGTTAAAAAAAATCAAAGTAGGACTATGTTAAATGTGTTTTGCAAAAGTATGAACTTTATTATTCACTTTCATTATAGCTAAATCTTTTGAAATTATTTTTATTGGAAACCAAAAGAATGTAGTTTGTTGTACATTTAATTCAGAGTGTCATTTTCAGGGGAGATGGTGCCTCACTCCTCACAGATTTATTGATGCAATTTCTCTACTTTGAAGTGTATTTTGTGATATCTAAATTTATGATAAAGCTGCACCACAGTTAAACTATAATGAGACTCTGCATTTGCTATGTTTTATCGTATTTAAAAACTCCTCTTTAGACAGTATGCAAAAGGAATTTGCTTCACTTTTTGGGTCTGGCCTAGAGATAGCTTTTGTTCCATGCTAGCTTCCAGTTTTGTCATAGAAATAAACATAAACATAATAATCATGTCCAAAGAAAATAGACTTTAGGTCCACTGTCCGTTGTGACTAGTTAGCTTATCTGTCATTTAAAAGGTGGTGCATCGTCCAGGCCAACAGAGACCAGTTTGTTAGTGGGTTAGCCTCCTTCTCGCTCTATTCCTTCCTTGAATTGTGTCTGCTACATATAGATGACTACAAGTGTGTTTAAAGTGAGTGATGGCATTTTTTCCAGTGAACTATGTGTTTTTGCCTGAGGGCTGATGGACTATTTGCTTGTATCATTGATGTTCAAGAAACGCACTCTATTTTGTTTCCTTGTGCGCATCAGTTAGAGGTTTCCAGCCATTCCTTATTTTTGTTAACCTTTACCATGTTGCTTCATTACAATATTGTGTTTTAGTGTTTATTATTGATTTGTAGGGTGTGGGCGAGCTGAGTTAGCAGTGTAGCAAGATGTTTGTTTATTTGGGACTTTTTGGTAATTTCTGTTAGGCAGATTTAATAATTTAAATGTCTAATGTTCATTGCGTGTGTTTAAGCTAGCATAACCAGGCCCCAAAAATATAAATCTGCCAGGCCTTATACATTTTGCATTGACTGCTGAAGACTAAGGGCCAGATGTATCAAGGCTTTTGCGACTCGCAAAGGCTGAAAATCGCAGAATTTCGGCCTTTGCGACTCGCAAACGGCCGTTTTGCGATATTTCACATGTATGAAATAATCGCAATTTATTTAATCGCAATTATTTGCGATTCCTTCTTTTGCATAGCATTTAAGGAATCGCAAATTTTGCGATTCCTTAAATGATATGTATGACACATTTTTGGTGTGCGAATTTGTGTAAAAAAATCGCATTTTACCATCAACTTGTAGTTGGTGGTAAATTGCGATTTTTTTCTAAAATGCCCTAATTGGCATTTGTAAGGGTGGCATGTGACACTCATACATGCCCATAGGGCATGTATGTGTGCCACATGCACACACATGTAGATTTGAGGGGTGCAGCAGGGTGTCTTTGAGACACCCCTGCACCCTTGAAATAATTCTCAAATTGCGATTAGCAAATTGCGAAATCGCAATTTGAGAATTACTGCACAATCATTCCTATGGGCCTCCTGGCCCATAGAAATGAATGGGAAAATTATTCCTTAATTGCGATTAGCAATTTGCTAATCGCAATTAAGGAATTTTAAGGAATCGCTAAAAAATAGCGAAATTCTACATACATACCATTTTGCACTTCTCAAATAGTGATTCCTTAACAATCGCTATTAGAGAAGTGCAAAATGGTTTCTTGATACATCTGCCCCTATGGCTTTTAAAAGTTCAAAAGTGCAATGGAAAATGTTCTACATGCATGTTTTTCTTATTGCAGTTCTTTGCTGTTCATAAAGTAGTTAAAATGGCATTCATTTTGTGGTGGAGATTCATGTACCTGTCCTTTGGTGGACACCATGCCGGAGAAGGTATTTTAATGTTGCCAATATTCAAAGCTGTTGTTGCTCACAGCCACAACAGTTTGCTTATTCATTTGTATGTAGGTTAAAGGGGATATTTGACTATTCATTTTAGGCAGCTTCCTAGAGTATGCCTGTGTTAGAAATGGGGATTTCTAGTTGGCAGAGGTAGGTACCTTTGTCCAAAAAAGGGGCCCCTTGTATCTAGTCAGAGTTGGCGGGATACACTTCTAAAAAAAAAAATGCTCACCCTCTTGGTAACTTCTGAGAGGCAGTGTGTAAAGCATTTGTGAACACATACAGTAATACAGTGAAAACACTACAAATAGACACCACACCAGTTTAGAAAAATAAGTAATCTTTATCTAAAGCAAACAAGACCAAAACGATCAAAATCCACAATACAGTATTAAAAATAGGACTTTCAAATGTTAGAAATAGTTCAGCCCCAAAGCAAATTGTAGATGCAACACTTTTGGTGCGTCGGTTCCTTACACTTAGGGAAGGTGATGTTCTCGGTTCCTTGCTCTGGGGGAGGGGATGCGTCAATTCCTTACTGATGCGCAGGGAAGTTGATACGTTAGTTCCTTACTGGAGCTGAGATGATGCATTGATTTCTTACTGCGTGGGGAGGTGATGCGTCGATTTCCTATTGCTTCCCCCAACAATGAGACAGACCTAGCGCCTCGGTGCGATGCGATGATCCGGGACGATGCGTGGTTTCTTACAGCCGCACAGCAAGGCCTGTATAATGAATTGGTGAGGTGATCCCAGACTTCGGAGACCGATGCACTCGATGCGGCATGCAGTGATTTCTCGAGCCGCCGGCAGGCGCTGCATTGGTTTCTTCGGCGATGCTTCGGAAACAGGCATGGATGTGTCACGCTTCTCGTTGTTGTATTGCTTTTCCATCTCCTAAAAGCCAGAACAACCTCCAGAGGCCCAAATAGCTGCATGCACCTCTTAACAGGTCAGGACTCCCAGCAAGGAAGTTCAGGGGAGCTGGGGGTGAAGTCTTTGTGTCCCTGAGACTTCATAATAAGAGGCAAGCTCTTCTACAAGCCCTTGAAGATCTTCCTCAAGCAGGGGACACAGCAAACAGCGAAGTCCTTTTCCTTTTCAAGTAAGTAGCCATTGCAGGCCCACCAGAGACAACAAACAGCACAGGGGCAGTACTCCTCCTCATTTTCTCCAGCTATTCTCCTTGGAAAAGGTTCCTCTTTATTTCCCAGAAGTGTTCTAAAAGTCTGGTGTCAGGGCCCCTCTTTTTATACAGTAAAATCCTTTGTTCTCTGGTGGCAGAGAGGTCCTGTGTTCAGTCAAAACCAGTTCTGTCCTCTCTGGTGCAGCTTCCTGGCAGGAGGTGGAGGCAGCATTATGGAAAGAAAACCAGACGAATTTATGTGAAAGGAAATCACCCTTCCTACTCTAAATGCAGCCCAGGTCTATTCAGCCCAGCCCTGACTCATCCAGACTCTCGGGAGCCACTGTACCGCCCCCGCCCCTGTCACTCTGAATCCAGAGAGTCAATACACATCCTTGCAGAGGCACACTGGATGGCTAAGCAAATAAATACCTACAACCTAAAAGTGGTATTTTCAAACATAGAATGCAAAATTCACCCTCACTAGAAGATGCCTTTTAAAATTCTGAGTTCAGGCATACTAAACTTTATTTTCCTTCCTTGTTCCCAGGGATAGTTATGTTTATAGGAAGTTATAAACAAACTCCCAATACTATCCTATGGGAACAGGTAGTCTTGCAATAGTGAAAAACAAAATTGGCAGTATTTCACTATCGGGACATGCCACGCACATCAGGGCATGTCCTACCCTTAGGGGTGACTATTATGTGGGAAAAGGGAAGGTTAGGGCCTGGCAAAACGTTGCACTTGCCAAGTTGACAGGGCAGTACCCGACTTCACACAGGCTCTGCAATGGCAGGCCTGAGTTACATTTACAGGCTGCTTATGTGGGTTACACAACCAGTGCTGCAGACCACTAGCAGTATTTGATTTACAGGCCCTGGGCACACACAGTGCACTGTACTAGGGACTGACCTGCCTAGTAAATCAAATATGCCATTAATGGTATCACCAATCCATAGCAATAAAAATATACAAAGAAGGCACTTGCACGTTGGCACTGAACAACAGTAGCAAAGTGCCAAATCATCTAGTACAGCAAAAGGAAGTCCAACACACAGCAAAAACACAGGCGACAAAGGCAAAAATAAAGGGAAAACCCACACCAATGATGCCAGGTCCAACATCCTGTTTAACGTAACACAGTTTCTGAAAATTAGATTGATTTCTGTCATCTAACTTGTATCACTACGCCCATGGTGTAATTTCACACCATGCAAAGGTTTGGTTTCTACTCCTCTGAGCCTACACAACGTGCTCCTTTCGGCATGTATGCCAGATCTTTCCTTGCTTTCTCCAGAGACAGACTTCATGCAGTCCTCTTCATCTGTACTAAGAGATGTTGCATGCTTTTCATAAATTTCTGTCAAGCATGTCCCTATGATGGACTGCTCTTTGACTCTGTACTGGACTAATTTGGGCTCCAGCTATGGATTTATTCTGCAGGTTGACCTTATGTTAAACCTCACACTTATCATAAAATATTTTGATGCTGCTCTGAACTGACTGAAACAATCGCCTTTTTGTTTTCTGTATTAATTCTTAATTTTGAATAAACCTTTATGTTTTAGACTTTGAATCTTGTGTTTAATTGCCTTGGGTCCTCAGTCCTTGGGACTGACACAGGCATGGTCCCGGGTTTTGGCCCTTTAGCATTTTACCTGCAAAAAGTACAGATAGTTCCAAAATTTGATTTTGTTCATACACCACTGTTTATTTATTTATTCTGCTCTTATTATTGGTGATTTATGTTCCTTGGGAGGTGGATGCATCCTATGAAGTGTCTAAATAGTGGAGATAAGACCCTCGTGCTACAGACCACTTGCAACAGACAGCAAGGGTAATGGATGTTTTAAAACCAAGCATACAAATGCACGTTCATTTATAAAGTAGCAGCATGTGCCTCCTGAGAAAGGTACTCTGCAGCTAAATTACAAAAACATTTCTTGGTACAAGAAGTAGTACTATAGCAGTACTCTTTTATGTACTCTTACCTGACTTTGTGAATTGACCCTAAACTCCCAACATCCTTGCTATTTGTACTAAATGCATTTAATTATTTCCTGAATATTCTCTTTTATCTAGGCGTGGGTGGTAAACTCACCCCTGCCAACAGGGTTTGAGATGTTTTGCCCACTTTGTGCTCCGCTTAAAGTGCGTAGTGTGGCAAAAACTACATCAACCACCAGGTGGCAGAGTTTCTCTCATGCGTGGCTCGCTAACGTTAAGTTAGTGCACGCTAGCGAGAAAAAACAGGCTCTAGACTGCCTCTCGATTCAGAAAAGGGGGTGGTGATGAACAGAGTGTCTGAATTAAGCAGACCACTCTTACCCAGTTCAAAGATCAGGGCTTGATCCATCACCGTTATTTATCTCACTGCACCATCCCAGCTCAGAACCTGGCTATATGCAAATCAGTCTGTCCCTGGCCCAGTGCATCATGGGAACAGGGCAGACTAAACTACCAAGCCAATTCTTCACCAGAAAGGAGACAAGCTACCGGGGACCGGTTTCTGGCATTTCAGCCGTCTTCGGCCCGGCTTGCTTGAATCCTGATGGTGCAGTGAGAAAGGGACTCATGTCTGAGTATACCCTGCCACACCTATAGTGGCCAAAAACGATTCAGAAAAGGGGGTGGTGATGAACAGAGTGTCTGAATTAAGCAGACCACTCTTACCCAGTCCAAAGATCAGGGCTTGATCCATCACCGTTATTTATCTCACTGCACCATCCCAGCTCAGAACCTGGCTATATGCAAATCAGTCTGTCCCTGGCCCAGTGCATCATGGGAACAGGGCAGACTAAACTACCAAGCCAATTCTTCACCAGAAAGGAGACAAGCTACAGGGGACCGGTTTCTGGCATTTCAGCCGTCTTCGGCCCGGCTTGCTTGAATCCTGATGGTGCAGCGAGAAAGGGACTCATGTCTGAGTATACCCTGCCACACCTATAGTGGCCAAAAACGATTCAGAAAAGGGGGTGGTGATGAACAGAGTGTCTGAATTAAGCAGACCACTCTTACCCAGTCCAAAGATCAGGGCTTGATCCATCACCGTTATTTATCTCACTGCACCATCCCAGCTCAGAACCTGGCTATATGCAAATCAGTCTGTCCCTGGCCCAGTGCATCATGGGACAGGGCAGACTAAACTACCAAGCCAATTCTTCACCAGAAAGGAGACAAGCTACCGGGGACCGGTTTCTGGCATTTCAGCCGTCTTCGGCCCGACTTGCTTGAATCCTGATGGTGCAGTGAGAAAGGGACTCATGTCTGAGTATACCCTGCCACACCTATAGTGGCCAAAAACGATTCAGAAAAGGGGGTGGTGATGAACAGGATGTCTGAATTAAGCAGACCACTCTTACCCAGTCCAAAGATCAGGGCTTGATCCATCACCGTTATTCATCTCACTGCACCATCCCAGCTCAGAACCTGGCTATATGCAAATCAGTCTGTCCCTGGCCCAGTGCATCATGGGAACAGGGCAGACTAAACTACCAAGCCAATTCTTCACCAGAAAGGAGACAAGCTACCGGGGACCGGTTTCTGGCATTTCAGCCGTCTTCAGCCCGGCTTGCTTGAATTCTGATGGTGCAGTGAGAAAGGGACTCATGTCTGAGTATACCCTGCCACACCTATAGTGGCCAAAAACGATTCAGAAAAAGGGGTGGAAGGGTATACTCAGATGTGAGTCCCTAGCTCATTGCACCATCAGGATTCAAGCAAGCCGGGCCTGAAGACGGCTGAAATGCCAGAAACCGGTCCCCGGTAGCTTGTTTCCTTCCCAGTATAAGAATTAGCTTGGTAGTTTGGTCTGCCCTGTTCCCATGATGCACTGGGCCAGGGTCAGACTAATTTGCATATAGCCAAGTTCTGAGCTGGGATGGTGCAGTGAGCTAAAAAACGGTGATGGATCAAGCCCTGATCTTTGGACTGGGTAAGAGTGGTCTGCTTAATTCAGACACTCTGTTCATCACCACCCCCTTTTCTGAATCATCTAGACTGCCTCTCAGCAACATTTCTCAATGTAGACTGTTGCAGCGAGCCACTACTGCTCGCATTGCCATTTGTGTTGCAAAAGCTGCTGCTCGTGTTGAAAATGTACTCTAGCAGCAGAAAGAAGCAGTGCCCTCTGGCACCCTGCGTGGTGCAGTTCACGTCTTTTACAGTGTGGGACAAGCTCCCGGCGCTAAAATTCAGTGCAAGCAGCACAATGAGATAATAGAGAACTATAAATGCCGAACTTTCTACCTTTATCGCTGACACTCCGGTTTTAGACCATAGCCAGTTCGGTTTTAGAACCAATCATAGTACAGAAACGGCTTTGCTAAAAACCATGGAAGAAATCTGATCCTCTTTAGATGGCGGTGGGTCAGCAATTCTTATACTCCTGGACCTATCTGTGGCATTTGATACTGTAGATCATGCTCTTCTGGTCCAGCGATTAAAAACAATAGGATAGGAGAAGAAGCCCTCTCCCTATTGACATACATTTTATCGGAGAGAACTCAAACTGTCCACCTAGGCAAATTCAAGTCAGCACCTTTTACACTGCCATGTGGGGTCCCTCAGGGCGCCTCGTTGAGCCCTACGCTCTTTAATATTTATGTGGCTGAATTGGCACCACTGATCAGAAGTTTCAATTTGATTCCCACCTCCTACGCCAATGATACCCAGTTGGTAATCTCGACAGTGGATAAGGATATCAATCATTCTCTAAAACTTCACACCTGTATGATCCGATTAAGTAACTGGATGAGTAATCATTGCTTGAAATTGAACTCAAGCAAGACGGAAGTGATCATGTTTGGTAATCTTTTTCCACCTTGGTCCCCTGAGTGGTGGCCACAATATCTGGGCCCCCTCCTACACCTGTAACTAAAGCCAAAAACCTTAGAGTTAATATAGACAATAAGCTGAGCCTGAAGCCCCAAGTATCCAAGGTGGTGTCATCCGCATATTTTATAATCAAAACCTTAAGGAATATACTTTTGTTCATTCCTAAAAAATCCAGAAAGACTGTTGTGACCTCTCTAGTCTTATCAAAACTTAACTATTGCAATGGCCTAAATACTAATATCCAATCCACTCTCCTCAGAAAGTTGCGATTCATACAAAATGCTGCTGCAAGACTCATACTGGATATCCCCAAATATCAGTCTGCTAGAACAGGGATTCAGGACCTGCATTGGCTGGCAGTCGGTCAGCGGGTAAAAATTCAAAGCGCTTTGTATCGCTCACTAGGCTCTCCATAAAGAAGGTCCAACATTTGTATGGGACCTTTTCCGATGGTACTCCCCCAACTGGCCTCTACGATCGGCAAATACCAATCTGATGCCTACAGTTAAAATTAAAAAAATTAACTGGGGTGGGAGGAGTTTTAGTTACAATACTTCAAAGGAATGGAACTCTCTCCCACTATATCTTAGGAAAATTCCCTCTCTCCTTGAGTTCAGAAAGTAACTGAAGACATGGCTCTTTTTAGGAACAGTGGTCTGAAACACAGTATGGAGAACCGGAAGCACCAAGACACCTTAGGGTATACGTGCGCTATACAAGTCATAATAACATAACATAACAATGGACCAGAATTCTGTTGCTCGTAGACACTCCACAGAATCTCACTGAGTTTTTAGGTAACTCTGTGGAATTACATGGGGTAAAACTCGAGTTCCCACCATACTTTTATTACTATTTTAATTGGTATGGGGCAAAACATACCTGTAAGAGTATGTAAAATAATACTACAGTAGTACCAGTTACATACTCATTAACTGTTTATTTTGGTGCCTGTTGTCTTCATCTTGCTTCTTTGTGAGCTGTATGTTCATTTGCTAACAAAGTCACTATGTGGAATCAGTGAACAGTTTGCTGTTGTTATGGCAACAAAAGTTGTGTTACTCTCAAATACATAGCTCGATAACCTGTTTCTTTGATTATGGTGTGGTTATTTATTTATTTTTCAAATATTTCTGTGACTACATACAGTGAAGTACTTTGCTCATATTTTAAACATGTCAGTAATTGTCATGTAAGAGCAGGGCACTAACACACTGGGAGAGTATTGGTTACTACACACCACTTCCTGAGGAAGGGGCAGTGCTCAAAGTAGGGAGACAGGGGACGAACAGAAGAAGGGTTGGAAGGAGGAGGCAATGATCAATCCTTGGCCAAAGAGAAACTCTCCCTTTTGTAGACCACATCTGTACTTATATGGAGAATTAATAAAGAAAACATAAACATATCTCCGTTTGACTCGCACTTGCCTATGCTGCTGCCCAGAGAGATGCAACAGTAACATTATTGTGCAATCCATACTGTTCTTGTCAGCCCAGCCAAGTACCACATATCAGGGGTTAGACTAACACATTTGGTGCCTGTGCTGCATCACCAAACTAATACATGTTAGTCATGCATATTTACCACTCCTCCAGCTCAAATTGTTAAGTTGTGGTCCAAGGTCCAGCCTCTCAGGGCCACTTCGGAGTATTGGCATCAGAATATAGAAACTGACATTAGTGAGTGCGCTGGACCCAGCCTCACATGGATCCAGTGCCTTCTGTTCTTTTCCAGGCACATGCAGCAGTGACTGGCCAGGTGGCAGAGCTTCTTCCTGCTTTGTACCCATGCCCGGCCCTGCTGAGACAAGGTGGTACTGCAGCATGACTGACCCTGTGTGTGCCTGTGGAGGAGATGTTGCAGTTTGGGTGTACAAAACGATTCAGAAAAGGGGGTGGTGATGGACAGAGTATCTGAATTAAGCAGAACCCTCCTACCCAGTCAACAGATCAGGGCTTGATCCATCACCGTTTTTTAGCTCACTGCACCATCCCAGCTCAGAACCTGGCTACATGCAAATTAGTCTGTCCCTGGCCCAGTGCATCATGGGAACAGGGCAGACCAAACTACCAAGCCAATTCTTTTACTGGAAAGGAAACAAGCTTCCGGGGACCGGTTTCTGGCATTACAGCCGTCTTCGGCCCGGCTTGCTTGACTTCTGATGGTGCAGTGAGCAAGGGACTCATGTCTGAGCATACCCTTCCACGCTTATGGTGGACAAAACGATTCAGAAAAGGGAAGGGTTCATAAGTGTGGAAGGGTATACTCAGATGTGAGTCCCTTGCTCATTGCACCATCAGGATTCAAGCAAGCCGGGCCGAAGACGGCTGTAATGCCAGAAACCGGTCCCCGAAAGCTTGTTTCCTTCCCAGTATAAGAATTGGCTTGGTAGTTTGGTCTGCCCTGTTCCCATGATGCACTGGGCCAGGGACAGACTAGTTTGCATGTAGCCAGGTTCTGAGCTGGGATGGTGCAGTGAGCTAAAAAACGGTGATGGATCAAGCCCTGATCTGTTGACTGGGTATGAGTGTTCTGTTTAATTCAGATACTCTGTCCATCACCACCCCCTTTTCTGAATCGTTTTGACCACCATAGGCGTGGAAGGGTATACTCAGATGTGAGTCCCTTGCTCATTGCACCATCAGGATTCAAGCAAGCCGGGCCGAAGACGGCTGTAATGCCAGAAACCGGTCCCCGGAAGCTTGTTTCCTTCCCAGTATAAGAATTGGCTTGGTAGTTTGGTCTGCCCTGTTCCCATGATGCACTGGGCCAGGGACAGACTAGTTTGCATGTAGCCAGGTTCTGAGCTGGGATGGTGCAGTGAGCTAAAAAACGGTGATGGATCAAGCCCTGATCTGTTGACTGGGTATGAGTGTTCTGTTTAATTCAGATACTCTGTCCATCACCACCCCCTTTTCTGAATCGTTTTGACCACCATAGGCGTGGAAGGGTATACTCAGATGTGAGTCCCTTGGTCATTGCACCATCAGGATTCAAGCAAGCCGGGCCGAAGACGGCTGTAATGCCAGAAACCGATCCCCGGAAGCTTGTTTCCTTCCCAGTATAAGAATTGGCTTGGTAGTTTGGTCTGCCCTGTTCCCATGATGCACTGGGCCAGGGACAGACTATTTTGCATGTAGCCAGGTTCTGAACTGGGATGGTGCAGTGAGCTAAAAAACGGTGATGGATCAAGCCCTGATCTGTTGACTGGGTATGAGTGTTCTGTTTAATTCAGATACTCTGTCCATCACCACCCCCTTTTCTGAAGCAGTTTGGGTGTGGCGCAGGATGTTTTTACGGCACCACCACCACACCATCCACAGAGTCGGCAAACCTGCCATATTTTAGTGCTGATGTCCATATCACCGCACTGAAATGCGAAGATCACAGATATTTATAGATAGTCCAACTCAAATTGTACAAGGGGCCTTGCATTTATTGTCGCTTTTCACCTTGCTGTGCTGCTGCCTCAGCCTGCTAATGCAGGAAACGCTACTCACAATGCCTTAGAAGAGTCGTTGCTCTGCAGGCATGTTGCATGATGTTTGTGCTGCACCACCACCACACCCACCACCAGGTCAGAGCAGACTCTTACTGATACCAGTCCACTTATAACCAGAGAGCCCTAGTGCAGTGCCAGAGCTCAGGTGTAGGGAGTGTGACAACCAGGCATGCCGAGCCAGGCGTCAGCAATGCATGAAATCACTGTGAGATAGAGAGGAAGCACCTACAGCCTCTCAGACAACATCAGCACATGCCACTAGGAGCTGACTAGCCCTCCTGCAGAACGTGAGGTGAAGACACTCTCTGGCACTGCAGAGAGCAGGACTTACTTCTGGTTAGTGGAGGAGTGGTGGAGTGGTGTGGCTCACTGGTTAGAGGTGGCAGACCCGGGAGCAGAAGTCGGCCGGGACCAGGGTTCAATTCCCGACGCGGCAGGGACGTGGACCAGGGTCAGCGGACTTGACAATTCTCGCCTCGGTGCCTACTCTAACCAGGGATCACACTCGGCAACTCTGGGCATTAGCTTGCCTCATCTCCACAACGGCCCCACCAACGCCGGGGATGCCTGGCTCCACCTTGGGGATTCCCAGTAGGGACCATCTCACAGGGAAAGCCAGGACGGGTTCCCCAGCGGTATACAGCGCCGGGACGCCCCTTTGCTGGGGCAGCTGTGCGCTTTACAAGTATACAACATTTAACATTTAACATTTTATAACACATGATTCCAGCAGCAGAGCACTCAACGAAGATGTGTCCAGCAGCTGAGTACTTACTGAAGATACGTGCAATGGGGGGGATTGTCTCCACCTAAAAAACAATAAATACTCTTTCTTTCAAATCTCTTTCATTACTTTCACAGCCAAACAATGACTTATGACGTCTATCTTGGCAAAGAAAAGCAGCAAAAGAGGAGGCTGCAAATGTGCTGAATTCTAACATATCAGAGATGATATCCATCAATGCTTCAAGGACCACAAGGCCCTGGCCAGGCTCCCTGGCCAGTAGGTATTAGTATCCTCTGTTTATGTTTATGTTTAAAATATTTCTAGAGCGCACTATCACCGATTGGTTGCTTGGCGCTGTGAGGAGAAAGTTAAGCTTGAGATAGTTTAGTGTCTTAGCAAAAAAATCTTCTTCCATAGTCAGTGACTACTCTATCATACTCTTTACCTATTGAGAGCTCTGGTGCTGAGACTGAATGCGGTGTGCGCTTCTGATAGTGCCTGTCAGTGAATCATAAAGTAGCTTCCATTACATGCCCCTCCAATCCCTGACCCCTCTGCAGAGTGCACAGACCAGTTGTCACACGTGCTCTTATTCTAATTACAATTGAATGTGGGCAATTGTGGTTAAGGTACACACTTGAGAAAATAACGACACCAGGGAACTAATGAAAAGAACATAGTGTATTTACAGGTTAGCAGAGAGTGTGTGTGTGAACGAGGGGGAGAAACACAGCAAGATGAAGGTCTGACACAAGGAAGTACAGTACACATCCCCATGTTCTTCATCGCTCTTTTCACTGTCGTTCTGACAGTGAAAAGAGTGATAAAGAAAGTGGGGATGTGTGAGATAATGAAGATAGAGTATTTCTCAAAAAAGAGAGGAGAAAAAGGATGCAGGTGGCTAACAAGCTAAGAAACTACAGAGGACAATGGTATGAAGGTGAGACCAGGAGGGATTGATACATCACAATTAACACTACCCTTTCAGGAACCTGGCATTGTTTAATTCACAGTCTAATATTTTCAGAAATAAAATGTCTAGCATTCCAATTGTTAACAGACTCGTTGTTACTCGTTGACCTGATTCTGCTAATAAGCATTGGCAATACAACACCCATGAGTCTGCCTTGTTTTAGGCGTTTGTTTGTTGCTGGGTGATTGTGTCTGGATACACTAACTGAAAACTCACTGAGAGGCCTGCAAACACCAATCATTGCCTTGATTTACTTGCAAGAAAGTGTCACTCGAAGTATCACATATTTGACAGTAGATTGTCACTCATGGGAAGACTAAAACCATACAAATGTCACACAGAATTGATCTTTAAACCTGTAAGCCATGTATTATGTGTTACCTTTTTTGTGTCTGTCTTTGACTGAGAGAATAAAGTGAGGATTACAAGCCTTTCCCGACATTTTCAAAACAGAAACAAAGAGGTGTTTTACAAGTGCCTTTGAGCTATTATGCTCATATAGAGAGTAACTGTTTAAAATCTCGTACAGGTTTGCCATATTTAAATTTGTTTACATTATACAAAGCACAGCAGAATACATATTTTTAGAGAGTGTGCCTCCACCCACAAAGCATCTTTGTCGTGCACCATTCATAGTTATTGGTGAGCTATTATTACCAACTTCAGTGGTACTCATTTGATCAACCTTGCAAGCATGATTGGCTGAGTGACAGGTCAGAAGTTGAAACTAAGACCAGGAGTGAAATACATTGTTATAATTTTACACACAGAAGTAACCTTATTGTGTAATCCATACTTTCATTAAATGTTTCTTTTCTTAGCATCGTTATTACTAGTTTGCGAAGGACTGTGTGTCGAAGCACTCACTTGGCGTGGAGCCTCATGCTTGAAACATTCATTGTTAAAGTGTCTGTAGGATTGTTTTCATAAGATTTTATTTAGCATAACAAGCTTATCTCCAGACGTACCTCTTTAATTCATGTATCACTGCCTTTCTATCAGTGTTAACATCATATATAACAATGTATTTCATACTCAACACACAATACTTACAATAAACATAAATAGGCTACTCCTACTACGCTGTTCTGTAATTAAAGATTTCATAACAAATTGCAAATACACACTATCATGGCCAGACCTATTGGCTTTGCTGGTGCTTGTTTCGGAAGCTGCAATCTCTTAAAGACTCAAGGAGAATGCAGAGTCCACCATTATTCCTATTTTCTTTCAATATTCATAGGTAAGCATACGGTCAAAAAGGTTACTGGCCATATGTTGTTAGTAGATTATTCATTTGAGAGTATAATCTCATTCTTGAATGGGATTTGTTTTAAACGTTGTTTGAGTACAGGCCTTGGCCCAGTCCTTAATTTGAAGGAGGTGCATTATGAAAGTGCAGCTAGTGTTTATTAGTCACAGCCTTAAGATGCAGTGCTAGCAGATATTTTTCATCAAAAGGATCTACTTTATTGCAACCCACTGGGGACAACCTAGGTGTGTTAGTAACAAAGTGAAGCTGGTTAGTTGTGTTCAATCAGATTCTGCAATGATTGCGTTCTTCCTCTGCCTTTTCTCTAGCTCTATTATGTTCGCCTTTTTGCTGAAAGACAAATGCACAATAATGCTGGTGTAATGAATTTGTCAGGTGAGGATGCATCACTTACATTTGCTGGCCAATTTATGCATATTGTTTGTGCCCATAGAATGCAAGAGGTATTCGTGGCAGCATGGCTTTGCTTTTCTATCTATCTATCTATCTATCTATCTATCTATCTATCTATCTATCTATCTATCTATCTATCTATCTTTCTATCTATCCCACCATGATTTTTTGAGAAATGAACATTTTAAACTACAATTTGTGTGATCCAGGTGTAAGAAACCCACCCTAAAAGCTATGAGCAGACACTGAAATATATTTCATGGCAAACTGACACAACAACCACACCAAGAGCTCCCCACACAGATAGATCAATCTACAATATGCATCTCTTGAGTCACCTTTAGGCAGTACCAGCTGAGTTTAAGGCTCATTCTTTTAGAGATGATAGGCTAGAGGATCAATGGCATTAAGAAATGAAGAGCAGAAACGCTTTATATAAATATGGATTAACCTCATATTAAAATATTTTAGTAGTGAAAGCTAGAACTCAAAAAATAAAAAAGGAAAAGGTAAAACATTTCAAATTAAGTTTGATTGGGTCAACCATTAGCTTTGTATTTGACAAGTTCAACGTTATTGTACTAGAAGTGTTAGTGTATGCATTGATTGAACAGCGGATTTAAAATGTTGCTACTGGAATTTGTATCCACTAGTGTGTCAATTCTACTGGTGGTGAAAAATGAGTGGCATTTTAAACTTTTAGCCAAGACAGCATGTGTCTCTCTTTCTCAACCTGACTTCTCACAAGTTGTTAGGAGCTACTTTTGAGTATGGGGAATTTTTGGTGCAATAATCACCAGTGTCATTTAGTCTGTATTCTTAAATAGAGTTCTAGATAGAGACACTGCGGAAAACAACTCAACTCCCTAGGCCTTTCACTGTTTCAATCAAGAAATATCTATTTTCTCATGAGGGCAAAAAAAGAAAATGGGGCAAATTCACAAAAATATTATGCGTACAGGAAGCAGTACTACAGGAGTATTCTTTATTGCACTCTTACATGCCTTTGTGAGTTGATCCCAAAATATTCAACACCCTATTTGCAAATGTGCAACGAGGGTACAGTCCTTTCCATTATTATTTATTTATTAATACATCCTCAATATTCACATTTTTAGATGTTTTGGGGCTAATTCACATAGGGGCAAATTACCAAGCAATAGCGATAATTATCGCTATTGCTTGTTTAGAGACAATAATTTATCGCCGACCTGCGGCGATTTTTATCGCAGATAGACCTTTATCTGCGATAAAAAATCGCCGCAGGTCGGTGATAAATTATTGTCTCTAACCAAGCAATAGCGGTAATTATCGCTATTGCTTGGTAATATGCCCCTATGTTAGCGACTGTTTCCAGTCGCTAACATCTTGGCACGCCCACTTTGCATGTCATTAGTTGTGGAAGATGAGCCCATATTACTATCGATGCCCAGGCCGCTGGCGCAAACCGCCTCTTAGTTCCCATGTCGAATAGTTACCAAATAAAGAGACGGGCGCTGGAAGCAGGAATCAAGAACAGAGTTTAATTCTCATGAGGAGAGCCAGTCATTTCGGACACGAAACACAGTGTCTTTCGGGAGGTGCTCTAACAAGTGAGCTGAGACTCTTGCTTTTATACCTTACAAAACATTTGGCATTACAGTCACAGCATTGTGAAACGAAGGAAAGATAACCCTATAATCCTCGTGTCAATCCTACCCCACATGTGTTCACAATAGGGACCCTTTGACCTGCTGATAAGAGGGGAGGGCAATCACGCAGCTGAGTGTTCCGTCAACTGTTTAGGATGTGTACGCCTGATCATAGCCCAGGGGGTGGGGTGGCTAGGATCAATAGTGGGTCCTTTGAAGAGGAGTGACTTCATACAATAAGGGCAGTAAATGGTATCTCCTGGCCTAGGCGATGGCCTCGGACACGTGTGGTCAGCCGGACTCGGGGGAAGGGGTCATCAAGGGAGTGGTATTCATGCTGCGTGGACAATCGAGCGCGGAGGGAAGGCTCGTCAACAGAGGGGTATTCATGGGAGGAAAGGAGGTGTTGGTCAGGCGCGGCCGTGACTCTCAAGGACAGGGCCTTGCAGAAGAAGAAGGTTTATGACTTGCCCATGTGAGGAGAAGGAGGGGGTCAGGGTGCGCGCAGGGTCAGAGTCGCACAGAGAGAGAGAGAGGTCTTATGACCCGTACAAGAGAGAGCGGGGGCAGTCAGGTGCAGCTGGGGAGGGCTACGTCAGCTAAGGCGAAGGATGCCTCTTCAAGAAGGAATGGGGGGGGTTTTGTGCGAGTCAAGTAGGAGAGTTGCCTTTCACAGTAGGGTCGCGCAGAGGGAGAGGGTTTCATGGTCTATGCATGAGAGAGGGCTTAAGATACGCGCAGGAGAGAAGCCGGGGATTCCAATGGGTGAAAGGCCATGGTGCCTGGAATAGCCGTACATATGCATATGGGTACGGGCTCTTACTGGCAGGGTGATACGGTCAATAATTTACAGTAGTCATGGCGCTCACAGGGAGAGGAGTGGGAGGAGAAGGGGAATGAATGCTGTCTATGTACATCAATTTCTTCAACTTTCACAGTCGCCCCTTTTTACATAACAGCAGTCATTTTTGCAATTGATGGGTTTACAGGTAGTCAGGCATCGTCGATGAATTAGCATTTTGTCGATACTAACAGTTGGCGTACAATCATAGACAGTTGAGGTGATGGGCAGAATGCAGCACATAGGAAATTGCATTTTCGTTGTGTTCCTGACAATTAAACGCACTACATAGCATAAATCTTTTCTAACTTAAAAATGTGACCAATGAACAGTTTTAACCAGGTAGTTGAGAGCGGAATTCAGTTCAATACACAAGATCTCTTCGTCACAGTGTCTTTTTATCAGTGAGCCATCACTGGTAGGCTCTAGTCCGTGTACTTTCGTTGGCGCTGTTGAGCACCGGCGGTGGAGCTATAGGTCCAGCTCGGTTCTATCCTTACGCGTTGCAGGGTGCGGTCAGTCCTCTGCTGTTAGACCACAGTCCTGTTCCCTAAGCAATCCGTTTGGCGGCGCCTTATGCTCGGCACCTACATTTTCCGTGGCAACACCCTATTCCCACTGGAATGCCGTTCTTTCCTTTGGCAAAAAGTCACGTGGAAAAGAGGGTGAGTGTGGTTCAAATAGTCGATAGGAGAGAGAGCGGAGTTGGGTCAGAGTTCCTGGGACACACAAAAGGGACCAAGGGAGCAAAGGATAACAAGCAGGCAGGCCCATCAATCGGGCCCAAAGAAGGGGGACGGAGACTCCAGGCACACGTGGGTTAGCAGACGGAGGGCTTCAAGGCGGCCCATCATTTTTCATTTTCCACGTTGAAATTGCGGTCTCGTCCCGTATCCTGTTGCTCTGCGGCTCCACCTTTGGTCGAGGTCACACGTGTCCCAAGATCCGCAGTCGGGCTGTACATCACATCTGACCCATCTCCTTCGGTGATCGTGAATCTTTGAATAGGTACAAGACAAGGTTTTAGAGAAATGGCAAAAGAAGATATCTACGCATGTGAATTCCTCCCTCAATTCTACGCATTTGGGACGCTCATTGGTCACAGTCAGAGATCCGTTACCAAGCAGTGCATGTGTCAGCATTCCTACTGAGTTCATGGCAGGTTTATTCATCGTCCTATTTATAACTCAAGTGAGGATAAATAATATTCCCATCAATTGTGCATTACATCATATTCAACATTACGGAGCATTTCCCTTCAGGACTGGCTAACCTTTTCAAACAGGGCGGGGGTGCCATTATCGAGAGTCAGGCAAAACAAGGTTTTCTCGAGGGTCAACAGTTACTCATGGTCATCATGTTTATATTCGGGACAGCAACTGGGGTCTATCAAAAAAATGGGGCGGGGATGCTTCGGGCGTTCGCGCTTGGGTGCAAAAGGGGATGGGGCAATCTGGGCATTGGGGGTCAATCCAGACGTTGGCGTTCGTCTCTGAAGAACAGACACAAGGCGCCATTGACATACAGTTCCCCTATATAACTGGCCAGATTTGGGGGACTTTAGTCGTCTTACCTGTCCTTTCCTTCTCAGCCAATTCAAGTTCATTCATTTTGCAGAAAGGAGAGGCAGTAATATGGCGAGATTCAATCATTTTAGTTTCGGTCAATTTCGCTGAACGCCTTCGCGTTCAATATGTATCAAATCAGACTGGTGCCGGTGGGGCACAATTTTATCAAAAAGAAGGAGAGAAAATAGGGAGACTCT
The DNA here is from genome assembly GCF_964263255.1 of Lissotriton vulgaris. Taxonomy (NCBI): domain Eukaryota; kingdom Metazoa; phylum Chordata; class Amphibia; order Caudata; family Salamandridae; genus Lissotriton; species Lissotriton vulgaris. The sequence continues at coordinate 234,962,805 of NC_141691.1, forward strand.
CATAGAGAGCGAGAGTCGTCCGCAATCTAAACGAGCCATTCGGTACACGTATGACATGTAGAGAGAGAAGGAGAGAGAGAGAGAGATAGAGAGAGAGAGACGTGTACGTAAATAGGTCATTTAGTGCGCTCACAACACAGAACAGCAAAGGTCAGGTAACACGCAGAGACGGACAGAGGGAAGACATAAATCCGTACATTACACACACACAAACTCAGACAGGGAAGATGGCACATGTATTACACATATATAAGACATTCACGACAAGACAGGAAACAATTGTTAGCCAACAAGATCTGTTTTATATGTCCTACGTATCTTTACTATCCTATTTATCTACGTGCTTAGCTCTTTCTACCCTTCCCTCCTTTTTCTTCTCGCTTGTCATGTCTGCGAGCGTTCCCAATTGCCAATACTCACACCTCGGTTGGTCGATCAGAATTTAACCTGGTCGTGCTATTTACCCATGGTTGGATCTTAAACCATTTTTAAGTTCCTTCCTTTGGTGGGAAGTTCTCCAGGCTGAGGCAACGGCAAGCATTGATCGGGAGAACAGTCGGACAGCTTGGCTATATCTATAAGAGTGTGAGAAAGGGGGGCAGTGCATTTTGAACATCAGCAACATTTCTAACTTCCTAGACGGGTGGTGCCGTGGCAACCCTTACCCGTATATTTTGCTTTGTCCTTTCCCTACCTAGTCAAACGTCCAGTTACATTATTTAACACGTCATTTCTAGTCAATTTTTCGTCATTCAGTACCTGTCCAGTTTCTATGTCAGTCCATCCTTTCAGTCGCTATGTTCTAAGGAGGAACAGTCATGTTTAAGTCTACGTCTTTTTAAAACTTATCGTTATGAGGACTATACACTTATTCCCTCTTTCCCTTTTCGTCGGTGGTTCGACCGTCGCTCTCCCACACTTCAGCCGACGTTCTGACGTGACCTGCAGAAGGGAGGAAGAAGAAGGGGTGGGGGACAGCATTCAAAGTACATCAGCATGCAGTAGTCCGAAAATGCTTTTACCTACCACTTACTCGACCTATCTCCACGTACCGCCTTTCTTTACCATCTCGGCGTTTAAGCCCAGAGGGACCAGTAATGTCAGATAGATAATCATTGACGATCTGCGTATCTACATGAGTTACTTGGTCGCAACCCTCTTCGTCGGGTGCAAAGGTGACGGTCAGGTGGCATTTCCGTGGTGTCGTTTTAAGGGTGTCCAAAACACTTTTCTGGCTGCCTGTGACACACAATGTAGCTGCTAAATATCTGATCCCTTTTGATCTACATCTTTCATCATACTTATTCTTCGCTCACAGTAGTAAGACATCCAAAACTCATTAATGCGACTGCTACAACCATGCTTTCTTTTTCAAAATACTTTTAATAAAAAGTGTTGATGTACAAATACAGGCCTGCAACTCGGTGGGCCGGCTACAAAGCAGATTGAAACTGTACATAAGAAGAACGAAATTGGTGGCAGTTCATTGCATAAAGTGCAGCAGTGCAATAAAATCGCGTTAAACTTCCCTACAGAGCAAGCATGATGCATGTCAGTAATTCATCTTTAATAAATTCATAAATTCATTATCCAAGTTCATTCGTTACCTAAATTACACCAATTCATTTTCCAAATTATAATCAGTACCCACCCTAAGTCAGTTCATTGTCCAAGCACATACTTAATAACCTTCATATCTACTTTCATTATCCAAAAACTGCATATATATCTCGGGACAAAAAGCTGCGCAATCAGGGTGCAACAAAGTTTATTCAAAACGTCTCATTTTGTGTCGGCGCCATTTTTGGGTGGGGTCAGGCGAGTTCCAGCACAGTCAGAATGTCTCCAATGATTCGTGGTTGGACCGGAGCCTTCCGTTGGAAGTTCAAAAAGTTTTGAATCATGTGGTAACAGTCTAACGACAGTCAAAGAGTGGGGAGGGCGGCAACAATTTTCCTACCGGGTCATTCTGGTGTTCCTCCGGAACTGAACAAGTCTGTGCCGTGGCTGCACCTTAGCCATTTCCAAACTGAAGCTGGCGCTGGCAGGAGTGCGTCGATGTCGCGGTTCCCAGTGAGGGGGACGGGGGCGCCCATGCGGAGGGATCGGGGTGCCCCCCGGTTCTTATAGAATCTTCAAGGTTGAGGAGAAGAACAGACATGGGGCGTGTGCCCGTCCAGGGCAGAAGACCGCTTTTTGATGTTGACCCTCTTTAAGTAAGAGCATTGGGGTGTCGCTGGAAGCCTCCACCTGGAGGGAGGTGGGGGAGGCTCGTTCGCGCCGCCTCCCCCTTCCAGCGACCCCGCGCCGTTCCTCGGCTCCGTCGCTTCGATATTGGCCGTGCCAGCCATTGAAGATGGGGGGGGGGGGGTCGGTGGCTGCGGCAAGACATCCCCCCCTTTTCTCTTGACATGTGGCGGGACTACCTGGAACTGTCCAGGCGAGGGCATGTGACGGGACCACCTGGAACTGTCAGGCGAGGTCATGTGGCGGGACTATCTGCAACTTCCAGGGTTGTCCGACCTCGCCTTGGCTCCGGTCCTCGTTGATGGCCAGATCAGGCAAGAGAGGGGGTGGGGAGTGGTCGGCGGCTGAGGCAAGACAGCTCCCTCCCCCCGTGGCCTGCAGGGCAGCAGAAGAGAAGAGATGGAGAGGTCCTGGCCATTCTCTAGACCGCCTGCCCAACATCATCTCCTCCTGACCGTGGCCAGGCGAGCCCCTCGTGCCTCGAGGCCTCGCCTTCCGGATGGGCGTAACCGCGGACCTGTTGCACTTCGGGAGCTTCCGGAATGGGGGTAGGTACCTATTGAATTGTTTCTATTTCACGTGACCGTTATTTTGGGCGTGGCAGGCAGTGAGGCAGACATGTTGGGAGCAGGAATAGGCAGTGAAGCCTAGCTACCTCGTGGCTATTTTTGTTGTCAAACTTTTCACCATTTTACACTTCTTATTACGAACTATTTCTAATGTTTCTTATTTTTAGTGAAGTCAAAAAGCTCATCAGGGGGTTACTGACTTAGCCTGATTTCTTTTTATTTTTCTTTTTCTTCCTTAGCGTGTTTCGAGCTAAAACTTTCTGTTAGTAAGGAACGGTGATCACTTCATATTTTTATGTGTCCTTTTCACTAGGGGGTACTTCTGGTCGGACCAGACGAGTTCCCTCCAATAAATGGTCCGGGGTGGAACGAGATTATCGATCAAAAGGGGAACATATATTCCTTCATTAGGGTATCATCCTGGACAGACCGAGCGATGTACTTCCACTTACTAGGGTAGCCTCCTGGACGGACCAGATGGTCTACTTCCATTAAATGGCCCATGAGCGGGGAGCATATGTCCTCCATAAGGGTAGTCTCCTGGGCGGACCATGCGAGCTACCCCCCAAACAGTGGGGAGTGGGTAGGACTGACGAATTCACAAAGGGGCATAACCTACCCTTTACTGCTTGCAAAGACTAGATAGAATATTTCTACTCCACGTTGTTTGCAGGCAGAAAATACCTCAAACGAAACAATTCCTGGAACAACAATGTCCAGGCAACCAACCAATCAGTGGGGAGAAAAACAGGCATGACAGATTACAACGGGGACAAACGTCTGCATTACCTGCCCTTCGCTATCCAGAAAGGAAGACAGAATATTTCTACTCGTCTCAGTTTGTAGACAGGGAAGATCTCAAAGAGCAACAATCGATTATTAATCGATTTCAAACAATCCAGTGGGGAGAAAAGTAGGCATGACGGATTACAACGGGGACAAAAGTCTGCATTACCTACCCTTCTCTATCTGCAAAGAGGGACGACGTTCCTATTCGCCGCTGTTTGCAAACAGAGAATGTCTCGTTCTCAAAAGAGAACCAATATGTCAAGTAGCATTCAAAGCTAAATGAACCAATACCAACAATATCAGTATACAAATACCGATTTCAATACAAACAATCAATCAATCAATCAGGTGGATAGAACCACCCTACCAATCAGGCGTAAAAACACCCTACTTAATCTTACCCGGACCGGACCATACGGACAGTTCTTCATCTCCCTCCTCCAGCGCCCGATCGTTCTCTTACTCCATGTAGCATTCCTGTGGGATTCCAGTCAGGACAATAGGTCACTCAAGGGAGGTCCGTTCAGAATTGGTGAAGTTCTTTCGATCGGCAGCCGGGCGAGGGCCCTCTCAAGGCAGGCATACCCCGATCATTTAGATGTTCACTTCTTCGTCTGGATCTCTCTTACCGAACCTTATGTCACTGATGGACCCCGCGTTGGGACGCCAATTGTGGAAGATGAGCCCATATTACTATCGATGCCCAGGCCGCTGGCGCAAACCGCCTCTTAGTTCCCATGTCGAATAGTTACCAAATAAAGAGACGGGCGCTGGAAGCAGGAATCAAGAACAGAGTTTAATTCTCATGAGGAGAGCCAGTCATTTCGGACACGAAACACAGTGTCTTTCAGGAGGTGCTCTAACAAGTGAGCTGAGACTCTTGCTTTTATACCTTACAAAACATTTGGCATTACAGTCACAGCATTGTGAAACGAAGGAAAGATAACCCTATAATCCTCGTGTCAATCCTACCCCACATGTGTTCACAATAGGGACCCTTTGACCTGCTGATAAGAGGGGAGGGCAATCACGCAGCTGAGTGTTCCGTCAACTGTTTAGGATGTGTACGCCTGATCATAGCCCAGGGGGTGGGGTGGCTAGGATCAATAGTGGGTCCTTTGAAGAGGAGTGACTTCATACAATAAGGGCAGTAAATGGTATCTCCTGGCCTAGGCGATGGCCTCGGACACGTGTGGTCAGCCGGACTCGGGGGAAGGGGTCATCAAGGGAGTGGTATTCATGCTGCGTGGACAATCGAGCGCGGAGGGAAGGCTCGTCAACAGAGGGGTATTCATGGAAGGAAAGGAGGTGTTGGTCAGGCGCGGCCGTGACTCTCAAGGACAGGGCCTTGCAGAAGAAGAAGGTTTATGACTTGCCCATGTGAGGAGAAGGAGGGGGTCAGGGTGCGCGCAGGGTCAGAGTCGCACAGAGAGAGAGAGAGGTCTTATGACCCGTACAAGAGAGAGCGGGGGCAGTCAGGTGCAGCTGGGGAGGGCTACGTCAGCTAAGGCGAAGGATGCCTCTTCAAGAAGGAATGGGGGGGGTTTTGTGCGAGTCAAGTAGGAGAGTTGCCTTTCACAGTAGGGTCGCGCAGAGGGAGAGGGTTTCATGGTCTATGCATGAGAGAGGGCTTAAGATACGCGCAGGAGAGAAGCCGGGGATTCCAATGGGTGAAAGGCCATGGTGCCTGGAATAGCCGTACATATGCATATGGGTACGGGCTCTTACTGGCAGGGTGATACGGTCAATAATTTACAGTAGTCATGGCGCTCACAGGGAGAGGAGTGGGAGGAGAAGGGGAATGAATGCTGTCTATGTACATCAATTTCTTCAACTTTCACATAGTGATAAATTTCTCTCACATGCAAAGTGGGGCCCGAGATGGTCGCTATCTCCTACTAGCTGTCGCTAACTCGTGTTAGCGACAGCTAGATAATAGGGAGATAATTTTATCTCCGCTTTCTTGTCTTTTAAAGCCAAAAAAGCGGAGATAAAGCCCCTTGATAATATGCCCCATACTTCGGTGAATTAGCCCGTATTTCCCTAATGTTTTAGCCACCTGAAGCCATAGCCCTTGCAACAGTGTAACAGAATAATGGCTGTTTCCACTATTGCCTGTCATTCATCTACCAAAGAGTACATATAAGTTAGTTTTATGTCTCATTTCGATATATTTCATGGCAATTACTTCATAGTTAGCTGCATTCAGAACAATTTCACATTATCACCTCCATATGTGCTTGAATATTGGTATTTCATTACACAGTTAAACAAAACTGGAGCTATTTTAGCATGATTTATCTGGATTCGCCCAGAAACAATGTTTTCCATGATCACATTATTTGCAAGGCGTACTGCAGTTACGTCCTTGTCAGATGAATCCAGGAAAAGAAGGGATTTGGTTCTTGGTTCATATTATAACATCTATTATATTTAAAAAAACGAACTGTTTCCTAAGTCCATAGATACAAATATACAATATTCTTGGTTATATATTTTTACTTACAAAAGGAAGAGATTTAGGGCTGGGATATTTGAGTTTCTTATGAAAATTACTTAATTTATTCCAAATAATCAATAATGCAATATTAATCGAGGTCCTAAAAAATGCCTGTGTTACAGCTTTTTACGCACAGCTAAGCAATACGTAAAAGGGCAAAAAGCAAATTTACTGAATGCAAAATCAAAATAAAGTTTACAGAGTCAGCACTGGTTAAATGCTATATTTTTAAGGTGGATTTACAAATGTAGAATGCCTTGCACTTTAGCCGATTTGAGCTATGTGTAATGAAGGCTAGGAGCGAGATTATTTTCATTCCTAGCCATGGCACCAGTCAAAAATACGATGTATAGAACTTGTTTGTCAGTTTTCAGAAAAGTCTTCTAAAATGTTTTCCAACTGGAATTTCAAATACATTGCCTGCTATGAAAGACTAAAGTAAGTTTCCTTCCAGGGCTTGACCTACAGCAATTTAACAAAGGGTATCACCAATAAATATGGCCAGACTTGTAATTGTGATTCCTTTGCAAACAGGTGGTTGACGAGGGATCACAATTAAAATGGGCCATTTGTAATCGGGCCCTATGAGTTCAAGTCTATACGTTTTGTAAATCGATGTGCTTTAGATCCATGAACTACCTTTTGGGGTATTCTCTCTTTAGGTGTGACGCTTTAACTGAAGTTTCCTAAGGAAGACCGATTTACTAATTAAAGAGAAATACATTGTCGATTAGGTTCATGATGTATACCTGAACTGCATGAGTTGAAGTTGTCTTTGTTAATGTCTGAAGTTTAGCAGCCCTTTTAATACTGTTCATTGATATATCTTTTCAAGTCAGATTGTGTAAGTTGAATGCTGTTCATTTAGAACAGGCATGCAAAGAATATTTAAAAGTTGGCACATTTGGATTCTTCAGAAATTTGACAGCTCTTCTCAAATTTGTATTTGTCCATATCCCATGAAGGGGTGAGATGCACTGTGAGTATGGAGTTCATGACCATCTGGGGCCCAAATGTGATTCAAGAATCGCCAAAGGTATTTTCATCTGCCCCGGAGCACTACTTCCTTCTTTCACTCCTGAATGGGGCAGGCGGTTCACTTTTTAGGTCTCGCCTGGAAATCGCATCCGAAGGATGCGTCCAGGCTGGAGACTTATAGCTAGCTGACACGGGGGAATGAAGGACAAGAAACTGTCACGAGCTTATCCTTGGCTGGATTGAGCTGCGTGCACGAGCTTTTTGCCTTCAGTTTCTTTTACAATGTTTCTTTCTTTGTGTGAGCTTGCCTTCACTTTCGTTTCCTGTCTTAGACACCGCCGCCGCCGCGTGTTTGTTTCCACTGTTCGGTTTTACTATGGGCATTCTCACGAAATAAATAGATCACAGCCACACCTCCTCCGTCCCCCCCGCCCCGCCGCCGCCGCCGCGTGTTTGTTTCCACTGTTCGGTTTTACTATGGGCATTCTCACGAACACGAAATAAATAGATCACAGCCACACCTCCTCCGTCCCCCCCCCCCCCGCCGCCGCCGCCGCGTGTTTGTTTCCACTGTTCGGTTTTACTATGGGCATTCTCACGAACACGAAATAAATAGATCACAGCCACACCTCCTCCCACCCCCCCCCCCGCCGCCGCCGCGTGTTTGTTTCCACTGTTCGGTTTTACTATGGGCATTCTCACGAACACGAAATAAATAGATCACAGCCACACCTACTTCCCCCGCCCCCCCCGCCCCCTCGCCGCCGCCGCCGCCCCTAACACACACACAGAGAGCAGGCTGTTCACAACACATGCACACGCAGGCAGACACGAGCGCACACATACAGACACACACTACACCTCCCCAGCCCCCCCCCCGCCCCCCGCCGCCGCCCACACACGAGAGTACACACACAGACAATCCCCCCCGCCCCCCCCCGCATACACACACGCGCGCACGCACACACTGCATACATACACGCCCCCCCCCCACCTCACCAGAGACACACGCGTGCGCACACATCCCCCTCACACCCCACTCACCAGGTTCTTCTTGCGTGTCCCTCGGCAGCCAGCGGGTCATTCCGGTTAACAGGCGGGGGCCGCGGGGCTCTCCACGAGCACGGGAGCCCGCTAGCTAACACGGCAATCCTCCGGCGGGCACAGGAGCGCCTGCTTCCTGTTTTTGTCCGGCCCCGCCCCCGTCCCAACAAAGGTTGCCTGGCTTCCTGTTGAAGCCGGGCTGTGGCGGTGAGTTTGCTTGTTCTCTCATTGCGGACCTTTAATTTGAGGATGCAACGCGGGCCTGACACTGGCACTCATGAGATCCCTTCTGACTTTGCGGCAGCCTGCTCTCATGCCAGGCGTTTCCCTGTGTTTGTCACAGCACGTCCTGTTCTCTGGGGCGAATGCCAATATTTTATATTACCGGAAGGTGCAGCGAGCGAAGCGAAATCTAAGCCAGGTCTCTTGGCAAAACCGCAGTTCTCTTCGGTCTGATGCCTTCTTAATGTGTCGGGTGTCATAAGTCAAAAATAATGATGTTTCCTTGCAGGGGGGCGTGTCTTCGTCGATCGTGATAGTCGGTGCTCACTGTACGTGGTTGTTATTTCCTCTGCGACATCCCTCAACGCTCTGGGTCAGATTCTTTCTGCTTTTAAATGTGTGTCTGCCTGAGTTGAAGCATACTTTTTGCCCCACCGCATCTCGGTCATTTGCGCAACATCACTGTAGGTCACGTGCTTGCTGCACTTTTAAAACAATGACCCAAAGAAGGCCTCCCCCGAAGACAAGACGCTCCTGAAGAACAGCTGCTTCACAGAAAGGTGGTGCAGTCATGGCATTGTGCCTGCTGTAAGAATCGAGCGCCCTCATTCAAAATAAACCATTTCATGTCCAAAAAGACATCATCTCACAAAACACTAACCCCATGTAGGACAAGGCCGCACATGCTTTTATCGCTATGATAGCCGCAACATATTCCTACATGCATTATATCTAATTTTTTTGCTGCGTGCGGTTTTCGGCATGTCTGGTGAATAACCACTACACGCATTCGTACATCTAAAGGCAGGCGCATGTATGACTCTTACACTACTGGGCCCACACAAACAAACATGTACACATTTTACGGGTGTGTTGTGCGCACTAGCATTGAATGCCCTCCACTGACAAGCGGGGATGGGGGCGGCCGGGCCTGGGGGTAGGGAGCGGACACGACACGCAGAGCCCCCTCTGCAGACGCGCATGCATATGAACCTGCCTGTAACAAAGTTAGCGCGGAAAGGTCTAGTGCTCACATGACCGGGGTTCCGCGCCAGGCACCCGGACTGGTGTGCAGCAGCAGGCAGCGCCCGCAGGCAGCAGAGGCTAACTGGGAGGCTGTGATGAAAGGCGCGAGCCTGCCTCTGACACAGGTGTGGTGTCTGTGCACATTAAGGCTGCCTGCACGTAGAGGCCTCTGATTGAATTATGGGATCGGTGCTTGATACCCAAAAGCCGCGGATTCAGCAGCCAGCGAGGGGAGCTGCTGGGGGGCCTCCCTCCCCTCTGCTTATGGCTGCATTATTTTACCTCGTTAATTGTCAACGTTGCCTTTCGCAGATCTTGGACAGACTCTTTGTTTTGCAGATGTGTGTATACCTCTCACTGTTTCACTCTTGCTGGTAGCGAGTGTGCCTAGCGCAGCACGTCATATATTCAGAGCAGGTCCGATTCTTTATCATTATTTGATAGTGCGCGTGGTCCGGCGCGCAGAAAGAGCAGCTGCAGTGGGCATGATATTGAGAAACCCTTTCTTAAGTAGCACTCACCAGTTTCCGTGTGATTATTCAGAAGTGGGTTTCGCATTTTCCTCGAATTACGTTAAAATGAAACTTGTGCTCCCAAAATTGTTTCTAGGGATGGCATGTCTGTAGCCACACTGCACCCTCATACACACCGCACCCTCACACACCGCACCCTCACACACCGTACCCTCACACACCGTAACCTTACACACACTGCACCCTCACACACACTGCACCCTCAGACACTGCACCCTCACAGACACTGCACCCTCGCACACACTGTTCCCTCATGCACACACTGCACCCTCACACACACACTGCACCTTCAGACACCGCAGCCTCACATACCGCACCCTCACACACCGCACCCTCACACACACTGATCCCTCACACACTGCACACTCACACACAACACACCGCACCCACACACACACACCACACACACACGCACACACACACACACCACACACACACTACCCCCTCACAACCCACACCTTCACACCCCACACCCTCACACCCTGCACCCTCACACCCTGCACCCTCACACACCGCACCCGCACACACACACTGCACCCGCACACACCGCACCCGCACACACACACTGCACCCGCACACACACACTGCACCCGCACACACACACTGCACCTGCACACACACTGCACCGGCACATACACTGCACCCGCACACACACTGCACCCTCACAACCCACACCCTCACACCCCACACCCTCACACCCCGCACCCTCACACACCGCACCCTCACACACCGCACCCGCACACACCGCACCCTCACACACCGCACCCTCACACACCGTAACCTTACACACACTGCACCCTCACACACACTGCACCCTCACACACTGCACCCTCACAGACACTGCACCCTCACACACCGCACCCTCGCACACACTGTTCCCTCACGCACACACTGCACCCTCACACACACACTGCACCTTCACACACCGCAGCCTCACATACCGCACCCTCACACACCCTGAACCCTCACACACTGCACACTCACACACAACACACCGCACCCACACACACACACCACACACACACACACACACCGCACACACACACACACCGCACACACACACACCGCACCCACACACACCGCACCCACACACACACTACCCCCTCACAACCCACACCCTCACACCCCGCACCCTCACACACCGCACCCTCACACACCGCACCCTCACACACCGCACCCGTACACACCGCACCCGCACACACACACTGCACCCACACACGCACACTGTACCCGCACACACACACTGCACCCGCACACACACACTGCACCTGCACACACACTGCACCCGCACACACACTGCACCCGCACACACACTGCACCCTCACACACTGTACCCTCACACGCCGCACCCTCACACGCCGCACCCTCATACGCCGCACCCTCACACCCCTCACCCCGCACCCTCACACACCGCACCCTTAACACACCGCACACTCACACACCGCACCCTCACACACACTGCACCTGCACACACACTGCACCTGCACACACCATTATAAATTACAATAACATTTATTTCATTATTAATTCTTAAAAAAATTAAAAGCCATTTTTATTTGTAATATCAATACATCTAGGTCACGTAAATACAACACATATTGCATTACAAATGCTATAGGTGTCACATATGCAAAAGTTAAAACTATTGGCATTGTAAATGACAAAGCTATTAATTTCGCTATTTTCAAAACCAACACATAAAAAAAAAAAGTATTGTCATTTACAGTACCAATAGCTCAAACTTTCCTAATGCGAGACCTATTGCATTGCAAATTTCATCACCTTATATGGAGTTGAAAAAACATTACAGGAAAATACTACAATGACAGCTCAAGTAGGAACAAACGAAACTTTACAGTCAATAGACATTGTGAATATTGCTTTGATGGACTATTTAGGAATAGAACCAGATACTGATAACTTTGAAGATGCTTTGATGCCATATTTACCCATTAAGCTAAAAGTTTTGTTTTGCAATGGATGCATAACTGATGTCCTTGAAGAAATATAAGGAAACACCAACAACAACAAAAAATTTCTTGAAGTACTAAGAATTGTTTTCTTGCCTGAAAACTTGACACATGTTTATTTTCATATTTGAAGTTATTCTTAAAAAGTAATTTAAAATGACATTAATACAAAGAAAACTATTTTTGCGCATAACTGTACTTTTATATAATGCACTTTATTGAGAGTGTAATACTTTTACAATCGTTTCTTAAAAAACTATGTTCTGAAAAAAAATACATTAATAGAGTACAACACCATTGCAATGTTTGCACAATATATTTGTGATGTTTACAATTATACTATACAACTAATGTATGTTTACTAGCCATAACTGTACTGTTATATGTTACATTTTAATTAGAGTGTTTGCCTTTTACAATCATTTTCTTACAAACTACCTCCTAAAACAAAAATATTTATGACAAAAATATTTTGCACTGTTTGCACAATATATTTGTGATGTTTACACTTACCTATTTGAAATTAAAATGTACAAATGAACATTTGGTCAATTTCCATTAAAAACTTTGACTTTTTTACTACATATTCTTGTACCCTTTTATGCAAACAAATTTAGATACTGCATAAATAATTTTAACAACAAATACTTTATATGTAGCTTTTTATGTAAATAAAATAACTATAGCATAAAGCAAAAAACATTACCATTTACAATGCTAATAGCTCAAACTTAAATAATGCGAGACCTATTGCATTGCAAATGCTTGTTTCCATAGGTGAGCAGTATCTTGTTTCGCCACAGTCAACCTTAACCAAAGCAGCACCAGTTTGCAAGGGTGTTTAGCAAGATCTGAGTTATTATGTAGTAGGACTGTTTGCAATTGGGCACACAAGGGCTGCTGCAAACTTGAATAGAGTTACCCATGGGAACATTTTCCCTATTGGTTAAGGAGGGGCCAGGAATCACCCCAGCACAGGCTAGTGACAGAATTAAATGTGGCACCCCTGGGCACCCTTTTGGGAAGACTATTGGACCTATGAAAGACAGAAGGACTGTGGTGCGACGAGATCCCTAAGGACATGCTCCCACATGTTCCTACAACAGTGGACTCCAATGGCCATTTGGCTGACCTCCTGTTAGGAAACAGTAACACAAAAGCTGCATGAGGCCCACTTTCCTGGACTAGCCCTGGAACCTGCTGATGGCTTCTGTTTAAGTGATTCCTGACCCTCCAAGTGCGGTTCCCAAGCTACTGGAACCCTAGACTGGTGTCAAAGTGTACTCCTCTTACCTGAACCTAAAACCTAGAATTTAGAAATCTTGTCAAGACTTTTTGCATGGAGACCTGACAGAAGACCGGGAACAAACTACCAAGCCAATTCACTGAGGGTGCATTGCTGGTAGGCCTGACATCTCAATAGCTCCTGCTAAGTTCTTCTTCTAAACATAAAAATCTGATTTGTGGGCTCTCCAGCAACAAGCATCTGGCAACATCGAATTCTGTTCAGCCTTAGCCTGCAACCTTGCCTTTCTAAAGGAATCCGACTTCCAGAAAAGAGTTTAAGTCCGAAGATAAACATCTTTACCAGGCCTGATACTGAGCAGCATCCAATTGATGTAGACAACTTCCTGGACGTGAAGTCTGGACTTTTCCTGCTCTATGATTTAACCACCTTTGTCGGCAGCTTCACCAAGCCCTCATCCTTCGTCAACCCGTCATCTATGATCTCGACTTCAGATACAACTGACAGTCTTGCTCACTTAGGACTTTACCTACTTGAATGGTGTGAAGGTAACTTTCTGAGCAGAACTAACCTGTCTACAACTCATGCTCCATTGTGGTCAGCCTTAAACATTACTCTTCTCCTGGTCCAGCAAGACCAGTTGCCAAAAGATGGTGGTCTGTACTTTTTGGCACTATTTTTATTTAAAACTTTTAAAAGGCATTTCTCCAGTACCCCTCATTGAATTTTTGTCATTTGGTTTGTTCATGAAAATATTCTCTATTTTAATAAATTGGAGTTGGATTTTTAAAGAGTGTTTTGGTACCTTTAAATGCTTTAAAAATTTCCTTAACCCCTTTGATGCGGCCGCGATTCCCCTGGTGTGCTGTAAACAGCACGAACAGGGGCGGGCCGTGACGAACCCCAGCTGTCATCAGCACACGAGCACCGTAGTGCATGACGGCTGGGGTTCGTCATAAGCATGGAAGGGGTTAAGTTAAGCCTTTCTCCCATAAACAGCAGGGGTTGAGCGCAGGTTTAAACTACTGAAATGTAACTACAAGTGACTGACTGCAGTCTTGATCTTTAGATTGCGTTCATGATCATGAACTACTAGACCTGGTACCTGGATTTAAAGCAATAAGCAACAATAAATAACAGATGTTAGGAGCCATAGCCAAATATCACTTTGGGCTGTTTGTGGCTACATGGGTGATTTTAATATCCATATGGATAAATCCACGGAACCAGAAACTATTCACTTGACAAAATCGCTCTCAGACCTCAACCTTGCCCCCTTTGTCGCTCACCCTACACACAAAAGGGGTCACACCCTCGACGAGATCTTTTTTAACATAGAGCTTGAAGTAGATATGCCTCTACCTTTGATATGGTCTAACCACTATCTTATTAGATTCAGGGTTTCTAAACCGGATAAAGTCATCGGGTACCCGTAATTACGAAAGAAGCAGTTTCAGAGCTTTCCATCATGCCGCTTCCTCTACCTTAGGGGAGATGCTTGAGGCGTCCACCCCTCTACTCTTAGGAGATCCTGAGAGAGACGCCCTTTTTTGGACACCTGGGTGCGTTCTAGAGCTCATGATTGAGCTCCATTTGTGACATGTGCCCCTAAGAAAATATGAACCTCTGCTCCCTGGTTCAACACAGCACTCCGATCTAGTAAGAGTGTCTGCGAACGCTTGGAAATGAAATGGAGGAAATATTTTAACCCTGATTCCAAATGCGAGTACCAACAGGCACTGAAGTCCCACTATGCTAAAGTTTATGAGGCAAAAAGAATTATCTGACAAGCACAATAGAATCATCCAGTAACCAAATAAAGGAGCAATTTAAAATCATGAAAGCCTTCATGTCACCGCCTTTTGTTGCTAAGGCGCTCCTGCTTTCTCTTGAATGGACGCATCAACTTGCAGCATTCTTTCAGAAGAAAATTGTTACCATTCAAGAGTCCTTTATCAGGGAGTCCCCCCAAGATCATGCTCTAGAAGCCTTGCCAGATGCGATCTTGGTGCTTATGCCTGGAGTCTACCCTGCTCTCCTGCAGTTTATCTGGCTGCAACCCGAGGTTTCTCAGACGTTCATCAAGGACCTTAAGTCCGGTTCCCCACCCCAAAACTGCTGGCAAATGTGGCCACGATAATACATCCGGTGGTAAACAAAATTCTTAATTTCTCTCTAGCCACTGGCCACATGCCTTCCATATGGAAACAGGCCAAAATCCTGCCACTGCTTAAGAAGCCTTCAGTTGACCCAAAGCATCAGCGAATTATAGGCCTATCTCCTTGCTGCCAGCTTTTTCCAAGGTCCTGGCAAAATACGTGAACATGGTTATTATGAACTGTGCAGAAACTAATAACATCGCTGGCTTTATAGTCAACTATAGCACTGAGTCCGCAATATTAGAGGTCTCCGAACACATCAAAGAGAGCCTTGATGGGGGCGGGAAAGCCATCCTAATATTATTAGACTTGTCAGTGCACCTTCGTATTTGTTATCTCAAACCTCTTTTTAAGAAATACTCTGTGTTTACAACTGCTAATGCCTTGAGATTATTATTTGCACTTGATACCTCAGATATCTGTTTTTTTACTGCAACATTTATTTTAAAATCAGTGTCCATAAGAAAAAGCCTGGAGTTTTAACATGCCTATTGTATAATCAGTTGCTGCTTGGTCCATGGTATTGCCTCCATTCAAATGGTTCCAATTCTTGTAATATATTGTAATTCTTTTATCTTGTAACAATTTTAATCTGATGCTTTTAATAATCTGTGTGCTTTTATGATTGTTTATTGAATAATCGAATAAAGATTATGAACTGAACTGAACTGACTTGTCAGTGGCCTTCAATACCGTCCCCCATAATAAGCTCTTGGACAGGATGTAGGCACTCGGCATTGGCGGCACGGTGTTAAATTGTCTCTTCTTTTTTGAAGGATAGAGATAAGGAGGTACCCATGTGGAGGAGCCCATGTGGCTGCTACCCCAGTCTTAATGTCAGGGTCCCTCAGGGCTCCATTCTGAGCCCCACTTTATATAATTTCTATATGTCCCCAATTGCATCTTTGGCAGAAGCATAGAGTGCTAAAATTATCTCCTACACTGACGACACGCAGATCCTGTTCACATGTGCCAAAGGAAAGGACTTTGAGGGTGGAATGTTCAGAACCGGCCTCTCTAATGTGTTTGCCTGGTTTGGGAACAACCAATTGAAATGCAACCTGGAGAAGTCAGAAATTATTTTCTTTGGGACCCCCCTCCGGATGAATGGAGACTTTGGTGGCCTGTTAATATGTCACCACCGCTCTCTGCCCAATGTGCAGTAAAAAACCTGGGCGTTATGATAGATGATTCTCTATCTATGAGAGCCCAAGTCCAATCTGTAGCTGGAAACTGATTCGGCCTCTTGCGGATGTTGAGGACATTTCTTCCACTTCTGTCATTGAACTGTAGAAAGACCGTGGTCCAGGCATTGGTCACATCTAGATTGGGCTACGTCAATATTCTGTATCTGGGCCTGCTTGAATACCTGCTTAGGGGCCTGCAGGTGGTCCAAAACACAGCCGTTAGAGCAGATCTTTTGCTGAAACCAAGGACTCATATTTCCCCTCATCTTAAAGCTCTTCACTGGATCCCAGTGGTAAAAAGGATCAGGTTCAAGGCCCTGGTGGTATTCTTCGGGCTCTTCATGGGAGCAACGCGTGCTACCTCTGCAGTAGGGTGGCCCAATATGCGCCACCCAGCACCCTGAGATCCTCTACCCTGAACTTTGCTTCTGTTCCCAGAATATTTTGTGCACAATCAGGAGGCACCTCCTTCAGGATTGTGGATGCACAGGAGTGGAGCTCTCTCCCGTTGTCACTAAGATCTGTGAAGGACCTAGCCATGTTTAGGAAATCTCTTAAAACCTCAATAATTGGTCCTTCCTTTGCTGTTTTTTACAGCAGTAGCGAAAAGGAGTTTGTTGGGTGTCAGGAAGGCTGGTCTGAGCGCTGGGACACTCTGGTTGAGTAGCTGTGCGCTATGCAAGTGTCTTTATTCATTCATTCATCTCTGCCCATGACAAAGTATTCAAGGGAGTTGGTTCCGCTAAAAACATCCACATACTTTATTGCATTCAAATACTGTGTGTCCAAAATCTTCAGACAATATTAAAAGTTGAGTGTGGCTTTCAAAATTTACCACTGATGTTTGCATCTCCTCTTTATTCTAATCCTCATGATCTGACTCAGAGATATCAACAGGTGAGATTTGGAATATTTTACAAATAATACCCCTTCTGGCCAAAATGCCAGTTATTACAGAATTCCAGAACACTAGGTCATCCAGCAAATTAATTGGTACCAAGATTTGTAAGTTATTCTCCTAGATGTTAGGAACAACCCAAGGTTGCATAGACAAAGGTAACTGTCTCATTGTAAGTCATATTTTTAAATAAAGGTAAGCTCTTGTGACATTTAATTATCATTTCTGATGCAATGTGTGGCGTTTTGGACAGTGCAAGGTTAGTATTATGCATGTTTGGTGTAACTCATTATAATATATATTTATATAAACCCTCTGCGTGTAGCTTGAGTTCTACGTTTCACGCACTGTAAATATATTGATTTGCTTTTTAAGGTGAAAGGCTAAGCTGCCCTAAATTACTTTAAAGTGATATTGACCATGATGGGAGAGCGTAGTTCAAAGTTGTGGGACAGCAGTGATGAGCATGATTGAGATAACCGTAGGCTTACAATCTGAAAAGTAAGTTTTCAGTTTATGCAAATTAAATTGTTTCATAATGCATCTATCATGGGTAAAAGCTAAAGGCCATGTACTGAGCTCTTTACTGCCGCAAATCTTACGATTCAGTAAATCAGAGTGTTTGCTACCAGTAAAATGCCTTTTGAAATGTACTAAACTAATTGACTGGTTCGCAATTTGTTTTCCAAATCGCAAAATGTGTTTAGAAATGTTTACTGATTACATTTTTGGAAGGGGTGTGTTTTGGGTATTCCATCCAAATACCATAACAGTACCCTATGTATTAAAGCTTCCAGTAATTCTGGTTACAAACCAAGTATAAGTTACTGACTCCCAAGTGGAGGTGGTAACTCATTCGCAAAAGGGGAAGGGGCTCCTTGGGACTTCGGTTGGCACCTTCAAGGGGTGTTCCAGAGGACTGCTGTAAACTCTCAATTAAGCGTTTTACTACAGAAAACGTTTTCAACCTTCCAGTACATAGGTCATTCGCAAAATAATTTAGTGATCGGAATCTGCAACCACTTTTTCCGACCACTGTTAGTACATAAGACTCTAAGGTTCTTATTAGCTGTCGTTTTAGCGGTCGCAGACGGAGAAGTGGGCCGTCTGCAACTACTAACCATATTTAGCGAGTCGTAACCTTTTACCGACATGCAAAATAGTATTTGTGAGCCGGTATGAGTCGGTATTAGTAAGGGGCATGTTGAGGGCATCCCTTCCTAATAGTTAGTTGTAGGGGAATGTATGAATGTTTAGTGACCGGAATTTACTGACTCCATGAAGGATGGGGTAATCCATTTGCAAACGGGAAGGGGTCCCTACCCTTTGCAAAGAGGGTCACCAACATTTTTTAAGTGCAGGCAGTGGCCGTTGCTTTATCTTAAAAAGTGAAAAGGAAACTTTTCATTCTTCTTTTTTAAATGCATCCCATTTTCCTTCAAGGAGATTGGGATCCATTAAAAAAAAATTGCTTTATTTAAAAAGCAGTCACAGGCATGGTGTTCTTCTGACTCCAGCAGGCCACCATCCCTGTGATTACAGGCCATTCCCAAAGGGTAGCAAATTGCGACCTGCCTCATGAATGTTGATTAAGCAAGTCAATTGCGAACCTATAGGGAATCGCTAAATGTGTCTGAGACATCACATTTTGCGACTTTCTAATTGCGAGCCGCAATTAGGAACTTGCAAAATGTTTCCGCCGTACATGTGGCTCCAAATCCTTTCCTTGGTTGCACTTCGTAAACAAGCTTATTGCACAGCATATATCACTGCTGTCACTTACTCCCATATAGACATAAACAGTTATTGTTCAGGTGTTCATACTAACAGCTCGCAAAGTTCCTAATTCCAGTTCAGACATACAGAAATTCAACAGCTGCTTTCCAAAGATATTAGTAATATTCAATGAAAATAGTTTACAAACACTTGCTATGCAAATTCGGAACTATTAAACATATTCAACAAGGCGATTGGCAATGCATCTTCAAGCCAAGTAAATAGTTTACAAAATATTGGATTTAAAAGTGTTGAAATGAACAACAGTGTAGAGAAAGTGGAGAAACCCTATCTTTTTTATTAGCATATCTATCCTGGCCTCCGTGAAGCTGCTTTATGAGATTCACTGGTGCAGTGCCATTGCAGATGCCCTTGATTTATAGGGAAGTTTATAGAAATTGACAGAGTCGATATGGAGATTTAAATTCAAAAAAGAAAGGATTAGGTAACCCCCATAAAGTGGAGAACACATTATTCATGGTTCTCAGCTGTTTGATTTAAATGACACAGTTAAGATAGTCAATCTGAGGTTAATTTACACAAAGCGCTCTACAGTATTATTGCTGGGATCGTGTGCAATTCATCATTCTGATGAAAGCTCTAGAAAGTTAAACTTTATGATTCGCTAATCGACTTCCATACTGATCTATAGCAAGCAGAACCATACAGCTATAAAATGTATGTAAAGAAACAAGTTGGTTCACCAAAAAGAACAGCTTTCCTCTGATGAGAAATAAAAAATAGTTCTTCAAGATTTGCTCATGCAATAAGCTGAAAAGTTAATAAAAACAGCAACAATATCTTTTTCAAAAGTGTGTAAGCTACTAAGGTGCACATTATCTGTAGCCAACAAGCCTTATATCAAATACATACTATAATTCTGAGCAGAGCACTGCTATCCTATAAAGATACTAAGATATTCAGATAATAGGGCCAGGCCACTATTTTGAACATGATTAGAAAACATTTGTTATGGTTGTAAATGGCCTGTAGACCGTATTCATTTTTGCAAACATTCTGCTTGCTAAACACTTTTGCACCTAGATATAAAGTGAAATCCACCTGCTCAATCTCAACATATGTTAACAGAGACAATGGTCCCTAGACAAGGACAGATGAGAGCAAAAATAAATGTAGACTAGATAGTGCAATATTCCATGTGTCCAGCCGGACAGTTTAATTTCTCGTGGTCGAAAATAGAAAGGTGATACACAGTGTGATACAAGTCGGACACCAGACGATGTCCTGACTAACACACTAGGGGGACAGAAAAACAAGGGAATTGTAGGCAAGGTAGGGTCATCTGAGTATCATAAATCATAAGCAGACGATCCACGACAAACACATATGCATGCACAAATTCATTATTAAACTATGCATTTAGTGCGCTAGGTTGACGACGTTTCGAACCATATGTAATCTTAGGTTTTAGGATGCCGTTACATTAAAATCTTGCACCTGCCTCACAGCAGGCATAAGACTGACGCAGGCCCTTTCACATGGGGCTTGCCCCATGTGAAAGGACGCATTGCTGGAGCTGTGTAACTTTTGTGACACACTCCAGCAACGCGTTACTTTTGCGCTTACAGATACGTCAGAAATACTGACGTATCTGTAACTCCTTGCGACAGGGTGCGTCATACATTAAATATGACGCATCAGGAATGTCGCAAGGAGTGCGCCCTGAGAAGTGACACATCGCTGCTTTCACGCAGCGATGCGTCATTTCTCATAAATTAGGCCCGTAATTCTTTCCTTTCACCGCATCTGCACCTCTGTGCTGTTTTTCTGTTGCTGAAGCTCCAAAACTTGTAAACCCCCAAAAAATACATGCTACATAAGTAATAGGTGACAATGCCCACTTCCATTTTTTTTAAACTGTTGAAAATGTATGTGTTCATCTGAGAATTATTCTGTTTTTCACATACGCGTGGGCGCTTATTGTTCCCAGTATTGAAAAATAAATGAATAATGTTGTTAACCAATTAAGTAAATGGTGTTTTGGGAGGAAGAACCTTAAAATACCTTAAAAATACAGTTATGAAATGTAATGAAGAAAGCCTCGTGTTTTTGTTATCCCACTGAAACAAAGGGTTAAAAAGGCCGGCTTTCTTCTGATGATTTATTGTGCATGTTTAGTACTGATAATGTATGGGAATAAAAACTGGAAATGCGTTATTCCTTGCTGTCATTTCAAGTTACCTCCTACTGTTCTTGTACGCTAAAGGCACACTTCATGCACATTTCATTCATGCCTACCTAGCTTCCACTGCTAACAATGCATTCGCTATTGGCAAAGTAAACAATTCTGCATAAATCATCAGCTGACAACAAAACTGTTACATCATCCCTTTACATTTGACTATTGCAGGGTTTTATCACATGCATCGAGATAGCACTTATTAATGCTTAACTGTGAAACAGCTCCACTGTCGCGTGGCATACCTTCATACTTTCAGCTAGTACTAGCTTCCTGTCTAGCACAACTTTGCATGCTTAGTTTTTGAGATAATGCTTAGAATTTAAAAAACGGACTCAAAACACAAGAATGTGCCATGTGGTGCAGGTTAAAAAGCCCAAACTGGTTGAACAGAAAGGCGAACCCTATGGGGTTACCAGTAGTATGTCTTCTCTAAACCACTGTGTTAGAACCGGCTGTCTCTAGTTGGCAGAGGTATACACTTCTGACAAATAGGGACACTCCTTTTCTAGTCAGGGCAAGGGGATCACACCCTTCGATAACCCCTGCTCACCCCCTTGGTAGCTTGGCAGAGCAGAACAGGCTTATCTCAGAGGCTGTGTGTTAAGCAATTATGACCACATACAGTAATACAGTGAATACACTACAAATGGACACGACGCCGTAGTATTATAAAAATAAGTATTTTTATATAAGGCTTAGCACAAGACCAAATAACGACAAAACTGTACACAATCGGAATAAATACGTTGGGAAGGAAAAAGGATAGTTCAAAGGTAGTTTCTTCTTTAGCACAAAAGTCTTTAGTATCAAAGCAAATCTTCTTCTTGGTAATTCAGTTCTTAGCAACAGGGTAACCCACACGGGGGCTACACGACGTCGAGGCAAAGTTAAACCAAAGGTTCGGCGTCGACCGCGAGGAGCGCCACGTCGAGCCCGGAATCACACGGACTCCCAACAACACAGTACCTTTAGGAAAATGAAGCACACGATGATCAGCGGCGTCGAGCAATCCGGCGTCGCGTCTTCGGTGTCGATCAGGCCTCAACAGGCGTCGTCGATGATGCGGTTGCACAGAGTGAGCAGCGCTCACGGCGTCGAAGGGCACACAATTGATGCGATCAGCAGCGGTGCAGACACGAGGTCCTCTGGAGCTAGAGCCGTACTCCCACTCACTGGCGGTGCTGCTGGCGTCGGTCGGGCCCAGCGTCCGGTCGTCGTGATTGCTGGTTCTTTCAGAGGTGCCGGATTTACAGTTCCAGCAAATAGCACTTTAGCAGATGAAGTCCTTTAGCCCTGTGACTTCGGCAGGAGACTGGCACTCTTCCAGCCCTTGGAGATTTTCTTAGCAAGCGGGAGAGTACACACAAAGTTCCTCTCTCCTGGTTCCTTGGCAAAAATAAAGAAGCACTGCAGGATTCCCCCAACAACAGCACACTGGCAGAAGGGGTAGGCAGTCCTTTAGATTAGCAGGCCTCTTGTCCTTGGTTACAGGGTTCCTTGTCAGAAGTGATCTAAATTCTTGGTTCAGGGGTCCTTCTCTTATACCCCTTTTCGGCTTTGATCCCTTTGTCCATGCCGGGGATTTCCCAACATCCTGGGTCTGTTGTGGGTGGAGCCAGGCAGCAGCACCTGGCCTATTCATTGCGCAGGGCTGGGTCCTCAGACGCCCAGCAGGAGGTGGAGCCAGCATTGACACTGGCAGGAGCAGAGCTATCGGCCTCCTGGCAGGAGGTGGGGCTAGGATCGTCCATGGCAGGCACAGAGCCATCAGCCGCTTGGCAGGAGGTGGAGCCAGCATTGTATCAGGCAGGGCAGGCTATCAACAACTACTCTCCCCCTACTCTCAACGCAAATGTCCCACTCATCCCACACTGACTCATCCAGACCTGGGGAGCCACCCAGCTCCTGTCACACACACGCAAGACCAGCAGAAACCAGATATAGTTAGACAAGAAAATAGACACTTTCTAAAAGTGCTATTTTCGAACCCAGAGTCCAAAACCATCCACACCAACGGATGCGTAATTAAACCCCGAGTTCAGGGATACCAAACTCGACATTGCACCATGCTCCCCGAGCCAGCTAGGATCATAACATTAATAATCCCGGCGGCCCATTCTAATTACTGGAGAGCAGGCTACCTTGCAATAGTGAAGAACGAAGATGGCGGTAATTCACTATTAGGGCATGCCAACTTGGTCAGGCGTGTCCTACCTTATACTTACAATGCACCCTGCCCGTGGGCCTACTGTAGGGGTGACTAACATGAAGTCAAGGGAAGGTTTGAGGGGCTGGCAAGTAGGTATACTTGCGCAGCCTGCGTGACAGCACTAGGCTGCACGTGGGTCTCGCAATGACCGACCCGTAGACATTCTTTTACGAGGCCGCTCTTGTGGGTGGCACAACACGTGCTGCAAGCCCACGAGCGGCATTTGTATTTACAAGCCCCGGCACTCCTGGTGCACTAGACTAGGGACTGATAGTAAACCAAATAAGCCAAACATGGATACACTAGATACATCAATTTAACATAGGGAGCACTTGCGCTGTGGCACTGATCAGCAGTGACACCGCGCCCAAAGCATATACCAGCAAAACATCATGAAACAGTGGAGGCAAACAGAAAAAATGGAGGAGGGACTCAAGCCAATGATGTCAGGTCTAACACGTGTCCCCTCCAGCTGAAATGTGGGGAGAACTACCCTTGACCTAGGGAGTCCTCTTCACTAAGGCGGAAAAATCTGGACAGACCATCAGCATTGGCGTGATCTGTACCAGGGCGGTGTTCCACCGTAAAGTCCATCCCCTGTAGGGAAATGGACCACCTCAACAGTTTCGGATTCTCACCCCTCATCTGCATCAACCATCTGAGGGGCCTGTGGTCTGTCTGAACCCGGAAGTGAGTCCCAAACAGGTAGGGTCTTAGCTTCTTCAGCGCCCAGACCACAGCAAATGCTTCTCTCTCTATCGCACTCCACCTCGTTTCCCTGGGAAGTAACCTCCTACTGATGAAGGCTACAGGCAAGTCTCGGCCCTCTTCATTCACCTGAGCTAGAACAGCCCCCACGCCATGCTCTGAAGCGTCCGTCTGAACAATGAATTCTCTCGAAAAGTCGGGTGCCTGGAGTATAGGTGCTGTGCACATTGCAGTTTTCAGGGTGTCAAAGGCCGTTTGACAGGCATCAGTCCAGATCACGTTTCGTGGCTGCTTCCTGGAAGTCAGCGAAGTCAAGGGGTGCACAATGTTACCGTAATCCTTGACAAACCTCCTGTAGTAACCCGTGAGTCCTAAGAAGGCTCTCACCTGAGTTTGGGTTTTGGGCGGTGCCCAAGCCAGGATGGTATCAATCTTGGGTTGCAGGGGGGCCACCTTGCCGCTCCCTACTTGGTGCCCCAAGTACACCACCGAACCCTGCCCAATCTGGCACTTACTGGCTTTGATTGTGAGGCCTGCTCCGCGCAGGGCCAACAACACTTCCTGGAGGTGGCGCAAGTGTTCTTTCCAGCTGGCGCTGAACACTGCGATGTCGTCCAGGTAGGCGGCACTGAAATCCTCCAGTCCAGCCAAGACCTGGTTGACCAACCTCTGGAAGGTGGCAGGGGCATTCTTCATCCCAAAGGGCATCACCCGGAACTGGTATAGCCCATCTGGTGTGGAGAATGCTGACCTCTCCTTTGCCCCATCAGTCAAGGCGATCTGCCAGTACCCAGACGTTAAATCAAACGTACTAAGGTACCGGGCAGCCCCCAACGGATCGATGAGCTCATCAGCTCTGGGGATGGGGTGCGCGTCAGTCTTCGTGACCGAATTGAGCCCTCGGTAGTCCACGCAGAACCGGAGTTCTGGTGAAGCACCAGGCGCTGCAGCCTTCGGGACCAAGACCACTGGGCTGGCCCAAGGACTGCTAGAGGACTCAATCACCCCTAACGCGAACATTTTGGAGACCTCCTCCTTAATGTACGCTCTGACCTTGTCAGTCACCCTGTAAGCCTTGTGCTTCACAGGAGGGCTGTCTCCGGTGTCAACGTCATGGACACACCAATGAGTTACACCCGGAACCAAGGAAAACAGATCCGGGAATTGTCCCAACAGTTGGCGACAATCCTGTTTCTGCTCAAGGGTCAGTGTGTCAGAGAGGACCACACCATCCACCGACCCATCTTGCTCTTTAGCACACAGGAGGTCAGGAAGGGGCTCACTCTCCTCCTCCGTTCCATCATCTGTAGCTAGGAGCATGCCCACTTCGGACCTTTCTAAGTGGGGCTTCAAACGGTTGACATGCAGGACCCGCAAGGGGTTCCTGGAAGATTTCAAGTCCACCAGGTAGGTGACATCGCTCTTCTTCTCCACAACCTTAAACGGTCCAGTCCACCTGTCCTTGAGCGCACAAGGTTCCACAGGTGACATGACCCACACTTCCTGACCAGGCTGAAGCTCTACCAGAGTGGCATTCCGGTCGTACCAACGCTTCATCTCCTCCTGGCTGGCCTCCAGATTTGCCTGAGCAAGTTCTCTGAAGCGCCGAGTCTGGTTCCGAAAGGCCAGCATGTAGCTGTATACATCCTGGGGAGGTTTCCTGGGAGATTGCTCCCAGCCTTCCTTGACCAGACTCAAAGGCCCTCTTACCGGGTGACCGTATAAGAGCTCAAAGGGGCTGAACCCTAGAGACTTCTGCGGCACCTCTCGGTAAGCAAACAACAGGCATGGCAAGAGGACGTCCCATTTCCGCCTCATTGGTTCTTCAAGACCCATTATCATGCCTTTCAGGGTCCGGTTGAATCTCTCAACCAGCCCATTTCCTTGAGGGTGGTAAGGAGTGGTGAACTTGTAGGTTACCCCACACTCCTTCCACAGAGACTTCATATAGTTCGAAATGAAGTTGGTGCCCCGGTCTGACACCACCTCTCTGGGGAACCCCATCCGGGAAAAAACACCCATCAGTGCCCGTCCCACCACGGGGGCCGTCACTGTTCTGAGAGGGATGGCTTCCGGGTACCTTGTGGCGTGGTCCACCAAGACCAGGATGAACCTGTTGCCCAGGGCTGTCTTGGGGTCCAGGGGCCCAACAATGTCAATACCCACCCGGTCAAAGGGGGTACTGACCACTGGAAAAGGTTGGAGGGGAGCCTTCTGCTTCCTTCCGCTTTTCCCACTTGCCTGGCAAGTGTGACAAGTCTTACAATGGATGTCTACATCCCTTCGCATCTGAGGCCAATAAAAATGGGTGACAAGCCTGTCATAGGTCTTGTCCTGCCCCAGATGTCCAGCTAACGGTACGTCATGAGCCAACCCCAGTAGGAAGGCTCTGAAGCGCTGGGGTACCACCAGCACATGGGCTGACCCAGGCTCAGCAGCCTTAGGCTCGCTATACAGGAGGTCGTTCTCCCAGTACACAAAATGTGACCCATACTGATCACCTGAGGATTGGGCTGAGGCCTGCTGCCTCATGCCCACGAGAGAAGGGCACACTTTCTGTTCCGCACAGAATTCCTCCCTGGAGGGACCACCGTCCTGCTGCCAATGGGTCAGCTCGGGCAGATCTCCCAGTTCGGCAATTTGTTCCCCTGTGGGCTCCAGGGCATCCCCCTCGGGGTCTACCTCCTCCTGGACCACGGGAACTACGGGGGCCGGTTTCCCGCGCCTCCTGCCTCTTCTCTTCACAGCTGGGTCCTGGGCCGTACTTTCAGGCTCCGGGACCCCATCAACACCCTTACTCGCTGTCATGGATCGAGTGGTTGCACACACCCACTCTGGCACACCCAACATTTTCAAGTGCGCCGCTCTCTCCACCTTAGCCCAAGGGGAGTCTTCTAAATCATTGCCCAGGAGACAATCGACAGGCATGGCGGGCCTCACAGCAACCTGAAGAGTACCTGAAACTCCTCCCCATTCAAAGGAAACCTGAGCTACCTCACACTCATTCACACAAATTCAGCAGCACCGTCAACATCTCCGCCACGACCACACCACAGATCCCCGACCCCAACCACCTACAATGCATCCTTCTCAACACCCGATCAGTCCACAGACATGCCATCGACCTATGGAATCTACTAGACACCATCTCTCCAGACGTCGCCTTCCTAACAGAAACATGGATGAACGCTTCCTCCGCACCAGACATCACCATTGCCATCCCTGAAGACTATAAGATCACTCGCAAAGACCGTACCAGCCACACAGGAGGAGGAATCGCTATCGTCCATAAGAAATCAATCCGCATCTCAACCAGCTCTGACGCCAACCTCGCCAACTCCGAACACCTCCACTTCCAAATACACATCGACCCCAAGACCACACTCAGAGGCACCCTACTCTACAGACCTCCAGGACCCCGAGCTAAATTCAGTGAAGACATCACGGACTTCATCACCCCACACGCGCTCCCCTCCAAAGACTACATCCTTCTGGGAGACCTCAACTTTCACCTTGAAAAGAGCAACGACCGCAACACCACCACCCTCTTGGACAACCTCGCCAACCTCGGACTTAAACAACTGGTCACTTCCCCCACCCACATCGCAGGTCACACACTCGACCCTATCTTCACCTCCAGCAACCATGTCTCCTTCAGACACACCACGGACCTCCTCTGGACTGACCACAGCTGCGTTCACTTCACCTACAACAAACCAAAACCCAACATACTCCTCCAACCTACCCTGCAAAGAAACTGGAACAAAATCACCTCGGACCAAATCTCCGCATCGCTCCTTCGTAACCCCCCAGCCCTATCTTCTGACACCAACGAAGCCGCCGCCAACCTCACCCTATGGTTATCCAACACCGCCGACACCTTAGCACCACTGAAAAAACGTCCAAGCAAACCTGGCAGCAAGAAGGCCTCATGGTTCAACGATGATCTCAAGAAGTCCAAGAAACTCTGCCGTTCCCTTGAAAAGACTTGGAAAAAAGACCCAACCACCAACACCAAGGACGCCTTCAAAAGCGCCACCCGCACTCACCACCAACTGATCCGAAAAGCCAAGAAAACAGCATTCAAAGATCGACTTGACAACAACGCCCACAACAGCAAGGTACTTTTCAACATCGTCAAGGAATTTTCCAATCCTTCCGCCAACTCCAACGACATCACCCCATCCCAAGCCCTCTGCGACTCCCTAGCCTCATTTTTCCACAACAAGATTGCAGACATCCACAACAGCTTTGACAACCAACCCGGAAACCAACCCACCCTACCATATGCTGATCATCCTCCCCCCGTGAACACCCTTAACAACTGGAACCCAATCTCCACTGAGGACACCATCCGGCTGATGAATTCCATCCACTCAGGATCCCCCACAGACCCATGTCCTCACCACATATTCAACAAAGCAGACTCCGTGATAGCACCACACCTCCGAGACGTCATCAACTGCTCCCTCAGCTCCGCCTCCTTCCCGGAAGACTGGAAACACGCTGAACTCACCGCCCTTCTGAAAAAACCAACAGCAGACCCCACCGAACTCAAAAATTACAGCCCCATCTCGCTTCTTCCATTCCCGGCCAAAGTCATCGAAAAGGCTGTCAACAACCAGCTCGCCGCCTTCCTCGAAGCCAACAAATCCCTCGACTCCTCACAATCTGGCTTCCGAGCTAAACACAGCACTGAGACCGCCCTCATCGCAGCAACAGACGACATTCGAACTCTACTGGACAATGGAGACACAGTCGCCCTCATCCTCCTTGACCTCTCTGCAGCTTTCGACACAGTCTGCCACAGCACCCTTTTACAACGCCTCAATAACATCGGAATCCAAGGAAAAGCACTTGAATGGATCACCTCGTTCCTCACCGGAAGAACCCAGAGAGTCCGCCTTCCTCCATTCAAGTCCGAGGCCTCTGAAGTCATCTGCGGCGTACCACAAGGATCCTCACTCAGTCCCACCCTCTTCAACGTATACATGAGCCCCCTCGCGGCCATCGCACGCCAACACAACATCAACATCATCTCTTACGCGGACGACACTCAACTGATCCTCTCCCTCACCAATGACCCCAGCACCGCCAAAGCTAACCTACACGAAGGAATGAAAGAAGTTGCCGAATGGATGAAACAAAGCCGTCTGAAACTGAACTCGGACAAAACAGAAGTCCTCATCTTAGGTACATCCCCCTCTGCTTGGGACGACTCCTGGTGGCCAGAAGCCCTCGGAAAAGTACCCATCCCGACAGACCACGCACGAAACCTAGGCGTCATCCTGGATTCTTCACTCTCAATGAACAGACAAGTCAGCGCCGTATCCTCGTCCTGCTTCAACATTCTTCGCATGCTCAGGAAAACATTTCGCTGGATCCCCTCCGAAACGAGGAAAACAGTCACCCACGCTCTGGTCACGAGCCGACTGGACTACGGAAACACCCTCTACGCAGGCACTACCGCAAAACTCCAGAAGAAGCTCCAACGAATCCAAAACGCCTCAGCCAGGCTCATACTAGACATCCCACGCAACGAACACATCTCCGGTCACCTTAAAGACCTCCACTGGCTACCCGTCAATAAGAGGATCACTTTCCGTCTGCTTACCCACGCACACAAATCACTCTACGACATCGGACCAGATTGCCTCAACTCACGACTGTCCTTCTACACCCCCTCCCGCCAACTTCGCTCCTCCAGCCAAGCCCTCGCCACTGTACCTCGCATCAACAAGACCACCATGGGAGGCAGATCCTTTTCATACCTGGCTGCCAAAACATGGAACTCACTCCCCGCGTACCTTCGCCTTACCCAAAACCACCTAGCATTCAGAAAACAACTTAAAACATGGATATTTGACAAATAACCCTCCTCCCCTTCCTAAGCGCCTTGAAACCCTCTGGGTATGTAGTGCGCTATATAAATTCCATGACTTGACTTGACTTGACACTCTTTCTGGGAGTTGTCGGCAGCTATCACAGGGTAGAATGCGTGGGGAACCACCTGCTCTCTGGACACTAAGTGACACTTGACAGCTGTCACACTTGCTCCGGTGTCTCTGAGAGCTTCCACTCTATGGCCATTAATGGTCACCCACTGCCTATATTTACTAGTGTTACTAGGCAGAGGGGGTGGAGGGACCATTTGCATGTCTCTTAGCGAGACCAGGGAAATCTCTGCGGGACCCCTCCCGCCATGGACAACCATCTCCTCCCCTCCCAAGGCTACGCTCGCCAACTGACGGGGGGGTGCACGCGGCGGTGCATTGGAATCCTTCTTGGGACACTGGGGGTCGTAAAACCGGTGTCCCACCTGCCCGCAACCGTAGCAGGTTAGGGGGCCCCTATGAACAGGTTTACCCGTCGGGGCCCCTGGCTTCTTCTCAGGGGGAGGCTGGGAACCTTTCCCTTGGTTCCCTTGGGGATTACTTTGGGGCCCTTTCTGAGACTCCTTCTGTTTACCCTTGTCCCCCCCACTCTTCTGCTGGGGACCCTGCCCACCTTTGGCTGAGTCTCCCACTGGACCTTTGTGGACCCTGGTACTGACCCAGCGGTCCGCCTCCTCAGCAAGTTTTCTAGGGTTAGATATCTTGCTATCAATCAGGTGCTGGCGCAGCTCTGGAAAACAGTTATTAGACAAGTGCTCCCAAGCAAACAGATCATAAAGAGCTTCATAACTTTCCACTTTGCTGCCCTTTACCCAACCATCCATGGCTCTGCAGAAATAAGACACATATTCAACCCACGTCGTACCAGGCAACTTCTTACATTCTCTAAAAGCTTGTCTGTACTTCTCGGGGGTTAGGCCATACCGCAACATTAAAGCATCTTTCATATGAGCATACGACATCCTATCCGCAACAGGCATGTCTAACAGGGTATCTCTTCCCTCATTCACAAAGCGACCCCACAACCCCGCTCCCCAATCCTTCTCAGGGACCCGGTGGGTCAACAATGCTAACTCATATGCTTTAAACCATTGACCAATATCTTCATTCCTATTGTAATCTTTGATCACATCTTTCGGAAAGTAAAACTTACTTTCTGCAGGCTCAGATGGAATGCTTCCACCAGAGGGATTCAACTCTAATTTTTTAGCTTGGATATCCAGCTCCCTCAACCTGGCTTCACGCTCCAAAGCTAACTTCTCTCGTTCAAACTCTAACTTTTTGATCTCCAAATCAGCTTCTCTTCTACCTCTTGCATTTTCTAGCTCCAACTGCCCATTTATCTTTAGCCTTGCCATTTCCATGTTGTAAGATCGCTCTTTCGCCCTTTCTTCTCTTTCTTCAGGGGAAAGACCTTTGGAGGAAACACTGCTACCGGGAGAGGACACAGGCCCATTCACTGGCACCTCCTCATCCCCTTCCTCTGTGGGTACCACCACCACATCAGAGGGATCTCTGGACTCCCACCAGGCCTGTAATGCTTTCCGAAAATCATCTTTTCTCGAGAGGCCTGTGGTAGGAACTTTAAACTGGTTGCAAAAGTGTTTCAGCTCATCCTTCTTGTATTTCTTAAGCTTATTCCTCTCAAACTCCTCCACAACAACGACAGGGGTAGTGACTCCGTTGTCACTCATGGTCAAAACTGGCAGTGTTCAAAAAATCAAGTTTCAGAAAAGCGGAGAACAAAAAATAGGATCCTCCCCAATTAGATTGTGACTGCGTTATGGTCTGCTTTCACTATGTAGCGCACACTAATCACTGTACATGGGTCATAAATGCAAGGTCCAAATCCTCACCGCTGCATCCAATGTTAGAACCGGCTGTCTCTAGTTGGCAGAGGTATACACTTCTGACAAATAGGGACACTCCTTTTCTAGTCAGGGCAAGGGGATCACACCCTTCGATAACCCCTGCTCACCCCCTTGGTAGCTTGGCAGAGCAGAACAGGCTTATCTCAGAGGCTGTGTGTTAAGCAATTATGACCACATACAGTAATACAGTGAATACACTACAAATGGACACGACGCCGTAGTATTATAAAAATAAGTATTTTTATATAAGGCTTAGCACAAGACCAAATAACGACAAAACTGTACACAATCGGAATAAATACGTTGGGAAGGAAAAAGGATAGTTCAAAGGTAGTTTCTTCTTTAGCACAAAAGTCTTTAGTATCAAAGCAAATCTTCTTCTTGGTAATTCAGTTCTTAGCAACAGGGTAACCCACACGGGGGCTACACGACGTCGAGGCAAAGTTAAACCAAAGGTTCGGCGTCGACCGCGAGGAGCGCCACGTCGAGCCCGGAATCACACGGACTCCCAACAACACAGTACCTTTAGGAAAATGAAGCACACGATGATCAGCGGCGTCGAGCAATCCGGCGTCGCGTCTTCGGTGTCGATCAGGCCTCAACAGGCGTCGTCGATGATGCGGTTGCACAGAGTGAGCAGCGCTCACGGCGTCGAAGGGCACACAATTGATGCAATCAGCAGCGGTGCAGACACGAGGTCCTCTGGAGCTAGAGCCGTACTCCCACTCACTGGCGGTGCTGCTGGCGTCGGTCGGGCCCAGCGTCCGGTCGTCGTGATTGCTGGTTCTTTCAGAGGTGCCGGATTTACAGTTCCAGCAAATAGCACTTTAGCAGATGAAGTCCTTTAGCCCTGTGAATTCGGCAGGAGACTGGCACTCTTCCAGCCCTTGGAGATTTTCTTAGCAAGCGGGAGAGTACACACAAAGTTCCTCTCTCCTGGTTCCTTGGCAAAAATAAAGAAGCACTGCAGGATTCCCCCAACAACAGCACACTGGCAGAAGGGGTAGGCAGTCCTTTAGATCAGCAGGCCTCTTGTCCTTGGTTACAGGGTTCCTTGTCAGAAGTGATCTAAATTCTTGGTTCAGGGGTCCTTCTCTTATACCCCTTTTCGGATTTGATCCCTTTGTCCATGCCGGGGATTTCCCAACATCCTGGGTCTGTTGTGGGTGGAGCCAGGCAGCAGCACCTGGCCTATTCATTGCGCAGGGCTGGGTCCTCAGACGCCCAGCAGGAGGTGGAGCCAGCATTGACACTGGCAGGAGCAGAGCTATCGGCCTCCTGGCAGGAGGTGGGGCTAGGATCGTCCATGGCAGGCACAGAGCCATCAGCCGCTTGGCAGGAGGTGGAGCCAGCATTGTATCAGGCAGGGCAGGCTATCAACAACTACTCTGCCCCTACTCTCAACGCAAATGTCCCACTCATCCCACACTGACTCATCCAGACCTGGGGAGCCACCCAGCTCCTGTCACACACACGCAAGACCAGCAGAAACCAGATATAGTTAGACAAGAAAATAGACACTTTCTAAAAGTGCTATTTTCGAACCCAGAGTCCAAAAACCATCCACACCAACGGATGCGTAATTAAACCCCGAGTTCAGGGATACCAAACTCGACATTGCACCATGCTCCCCGAGCCAGCTAGGATCATAACATTAATAATCCCGGCGGCCCATTCTAATTACTGGAGAGCAGGCTACCTTGCAATAGTGAAGAACGAAGATGGCGGTAATTCACTATTAGGGCATGCCAACTTGGTCAGGCGTGTCCTACCTTATACTTACAATGCACCCTGCCCGTGGGCCTACTGTAGGGGTGACTAACATGAAGTCAAGGGAAGGTTTGAGGGGCTGGCAAGTAGGTATACTTGCGCAGCCTGCGTGACAGCACTAGGCTGCACGTGGGTCTCGCAATGACCGACCCGTAGACATTCTTTTACGAGGCCGCTCTTGTGGGTGGCACAACACGTGCTGCAAGCCCACGAGCGGCATTTGTATTTACAAGCCCCGGCACTCCTGGTGCACTAGACTAGGGACTGATAGTAAACCAAATAAGCCAAACATGGATACACTAGATACATCAATTTAACATAGGGAGCACTTGCGCTGTGGCACTGATCAGCAGTGACACCGCGCCCAAAGCATATACCAGCAAAACATCATGAAACAGTGGAGGCAAACAGAAAAAATGGAGGGACTCAAGCCAATGATGTCAGGTCTAACACACTGGTTCTTAACCTGTGGTCGGGGGACCCTTGGAGCTCCCTGAAGCCTACGCAGGCTAACGATATTAACAAATTAATAAAGTGTACATAACTAAAAAAGCAAAGTTTACAAATGATATTTTTAAAACATTCTGGATCTAAGAAATAAAGGATGTACCCTAATGGCTAGGGCGGTCGACCTTATATCTGAGGAACTGGGTTCATGTTTCGGCAACCATGGTCAACATCCTGTGATTCCGGTCAAATCACATAATCAGCCCGTGCCTAAAAAAAAATGAATGTGTCCTCATGTAAAGTGCTCTGATACCTGATTTTGGGTCAAGTCCGCACTATGGAAAACTTCTGGGGGAAAAGGAATTTGAGATTGGAGGATATATGTTAAGTTTGCATTCTCAGATTCAATTGTGGAAATAGTGTGGCCTCAGTGGAATTTATAAATGCTCCAACCTTCCTATTAAAATGTTTATTTTTTTGTATTTGCTTGTGAATTAAATTAAGCATTTTGTCATTTCAGTATTTGTTTGATGAATGCTGTTTCTTTATTGTTTGTTTATGTTATGTCATTCAAATCATTGAAAATGCTGAGGCTGGGGTCCTCAGCTTCCAATAGTGATTCAGTAGGGGAATCTGGAAATCCATAAATGATCAAGTGTGGGGTCCTCAGAAGTTGAAAGGTTAAGAACCACTGCTCTAAATAAATGATGCAATTCAACATGCCACGTAAGGTGAAGCCACTTGACAGACGGGGAAATTCACTCCAGTCCACTGAACAACAAGTTTAACCTCATGGGTGCTGCTGACGAGCTCAGCTCGTCACGGGCGTTGGAACGTTCGCACGCGGAGCTAATTTCCCCGCTGTGCTGAACGTTCCAAAAACGGGTGCGGCCGTGACGAGCTGAGCTCGTCATGAGTGCAGGTCTGCTGCACTTCATGACAAGCTGAGCTCGTTGCCGCGCACGGCCCCCTCCCCCCGCAGCGAAGGCGTTAAGCATCTTTAAATTAAAAAGAAAGATAATATTGAAAATGCAGGAACATGCCCACTTTTCATACAGTTCCTGCTCTTTGCACTTAATTTGAGTTGCAGGTGGTGGGCACCGGAACTCCAATTCGGCCTGTGATCTAGAGTATGGACCTAGATCAAGAGACAAGCAAAAAAATGGGCGAAAGAAACCTGAGAAACACAGGGAAACATTAGCAAAGTGAGAAAGCAGGGATGAGAAAGACCCAGGCAGGGGGAGAGAAAGAGACAAGAAGTTTAAATTGTTAGAAGAAAGGGGAGGGGGTAAAATCAAGCCTGGGTACCCTTGTAAATAGGCAGCCAAGAGACAGACTCCTAGAAAAAAATGTTTTACCCGAACACATATTTTACACAGAGCAACAGCGGTTCTTTCTATGAAGAGCAAATGCGCTGGCTTAAGTTAGCAAGTAAAGTTTTCTTTCATGTTCTTTAGAACTCTGACAAACTCCCTCCCCGTTTTGTTCCTCTAACAACCGAAAAAGAGATAAACACTGAGGAGGCTCCCGAGGCAAATAGTCCGTTAACGTCAGTGGTGTGATTGGTGATCATTAGTGTCTGGCAGGATAAGCTGATCACGGTGGGAGGGGAGGGATACTTTCCCATTAGGATCCTCCCTAGACTAGCCTGTCCTTGCACCCACCTTCAGTTCATGCATTTCTGGTAATGACAGATCCACAGACTTACGGAGGAAGTGATACATTTGGTGCACAATTCGCTGGTTAAATTTGCACCACTACATAGTGTCTGCAATATAGGAAACTCCACCGGCGGACCCTATTAAGGCTTTGTCACATCTTTCAGAAAAAGGAGGTGTCTTCATTTCACACAACATCAAAACAGCCCTGTTTACAGAACAGACCTGGAGCGACTGAAAGCATCTGTGCTCTGGTCAAATGCTCTTAGAGAAAGGGAGAAGTAGTCCCTTGCAGATGCTACAATGAGATAAGTGGAAGGGTACAAGGACTAAAGCACTTCTCTGTGGGAGAAAACAACTGACAAAAAAGGGGGGACAAAGAGGAAGGATTGACCACTAGCCAGCAAGGACTTTTAAAGGACACTGAAACAAGCAAATGAAAAGTGGAGGGAATGGCTTGAAACCCAATAGAAGTATTTACTAAAGTATATACAAGAGGTTTCGAATGCTCAACCTAAAAATGATCTTCTGTAGCGGAATCCCTCTGAGAAAATACAGCACTGCCAGAGTTGAATCAGAGAGCTACCCAACTTACCCTTGGGAACAACTTGCACGTCTGCCAGCTGAGTTTAACTCTTGCATGATTTGGGAGACCTAAGTGTCTGGAATTCTGCTTTGGCTTGATGGTTGTGGAGCCAAAGCTAAAATGTGAAATCGAAGCACTATATATAGCAAGTATTATAACTACTCCATTTAAAAGTTCTCAATGTATTGCTGCCAGAAGGATGGAAGTCTGAATTGAATCTGACAGGGTAAAACTCATAACTTGCAAATGAAAGAAGCAAGCTGTAGCTCCACTAGGAATCTTGTAACTAATTTCCCCACACATTCCTTGTGTGGTTAGTAGCTAACATATTTATGTTTATTTTTATGAACTTGGTTTAAGCCTTACATTTCTATTTAATGTACTGCGTTGTTAATCGAGCGCGCGTATTTCTGCCCCCTCCCATAAGAGGTCCTGAGAGTAACTGAAGACCGCAGCATATTACTGAACTGAGGGATATGAATATGTTTGTGGTATTTTGGTTTGCCTCTACAGAATCTCTCAGGATCAAGTTCTTTCGTGAGTTTAGATTAATCTGCTAGAGGGATTTCCTGCAACTTGTTATTTAGATTAATAAAATACTTTCCCATCATGTTATTAGTTTAACATACAAGTCAATTAGTGAAAACCCCGGGAGGAAAGTATTCCTGCGGGTAAGTTTGTGTAGTTATTGTAACTAATAATGGTAAAGAGTGCACGTTTTCAAATTGTGGGAACTAGGGCAAGGAGGAAAAGAAAGGAAAATGCAAGGGAAAGGGTAGCTTTGATTTTGTTCCAAAATATTAGTAAAAACAACTTATAGCAGTGTTTCCCTCCTCACCCTTTTCAGAATGTTATATTATAATTCTTATAATTCTGTTGGCGTGCCTTTCAGTTTTTGTTACAAAGAAATCCTTGAGAATGTCCACCCAGAATGATGCTAATAGACACTTTCTATTCATAACCTGTACAAAAAAGCAATGGGCTGACTGAAAACAAAAATGTGATTTGTGATAAAAAAAATTAATTAATGGTGTGCAAACTCCATCATACTCTTGCTGGTGCCTTTCACTCTGGGTTGTCTAGAATGGTGGTTGGCCCGGGAATTCACACTGCCCTCCCTGTCAAGAGCGACAACTAGAAGTTATTTCTTCTGCCTAACTCTAGTAGAGACACAACTCTGAACACACAAGGTCAGCAGAACATTAAAGTTCCAGTACCATGTCAACCGGGCACCTTTGGAAAGAATACAGTAATTGTAGTCATGTGTTTCTTGAAATCTTTCTTGGCTACCCTTTCAGCCTTTGTCCTTGTACAGAATTGATTTTATTATTTTAAAAGCCCTTTAATATAGCCTTATGGCCCGTTGTAGCGGGCTATACCTGCATTTAAAGGCCTGCTCCCGCGTTAAAGGGCAGAGCCGCAGGCGAGGGACATTAACAACGGACGGGACTTTAATAGCCGGTATAGC
Source organism: Lissotriton vulgaris (assembly GCF_964263255.1). Lineage (NCBI taxonomy): Eukaryota > Metazoa > Chordata > Amphibia > Caudata > Salamandridae > Lissotriton > Lissotriton vulgaris. The sequence goes on from NC_141691.1 coordinate 235,000,763, forward strand.
CCAGCTATGATGGGCAATAAGGCTATTAGAACATACTGCTACTAGAGGGCAGAATGTTCTAACAAATAAAAGAAAGGCTTCTCGAAGCTCGAGGGGATTTAAATCCCTTCGAGCTCCGAGAGGCCTTTGTAAAAATTGGAATGATGCTCTGTGGGCCTTTACCATCCTGTAGAAGCAGGGAGCACTCCATTGTCTTCAATGGAGCTCCCAACATTCCAATGATCTAATTTCACGTAAATCCTATGGTGCTACAATTCAAACAAAAAAGCACATAAGAAACAGAAAAGAATCTGAACATTTAGGGGATTAAGGTAACAGTTTAGCTAAAAAGAAAGTTTTAGTGATCTCTGCTTCTGGCCTCATGATTTTCGATGTTGTCGATCTAGAGACGTGGGTTGTTCAGACCTGGATATTAGGTATCTAACTACATGGCCCAAGATGGGATATAGCGGTGAAGAGGATTAGGACAGCACCAATGAATTTTAGCCCAACATTTGCTCATTATTGCATATTGTATGAAAGTTTCCTTTTTTACAGGGTCACCCAGGATTTTTTGCCTTTTGCTGGACCCTGTATTTCTGGGTTTAGAACTCTCTGCACTTTACTCCTGATTACTAGTGATAACATGGCTGGTTGGGATATTTAACGTACCTATTAGTCCCTACCATATGGTACAAAGTGTACCCTGGGCCTGCAAGCTAAATATTACCAGTGGACTACACTATCTATCCATTGTGTCAGCCAATGTATTGGCAGTGCAAATATGACTGCAGGACTACATATATAGGCTTGAGGGTGCAGCTGTAATCTGCAAATTCAACCTGTCAAAATAACAGCTGTAAGCAGTGTAAAAAGGAAAACAAAAATAACTAATATTATTATCATTTTTGTTTTCCTTCCTGCTTGGGTGTGGTGTGGGACAGTTGGGGCTGGGCTGGCCAGTGCAGGGGGCAGGGAAAGGAGTGTCAAGCACACTCCCTAAGTGAGCATGTCTGCTTGGCTGGCCCTCTTGAGCCGACCAAACCGGCATGTGCACTATGCATCTTCCCCACCTGTCTGCATTACACAGCCAGGTGGGGAACATGCCCAACCTCCAATTCCCTATCTGAGTGCTGAACCACGGTGCTCATACCAATCATAACACTGCTGTAAGGCAGCGTAGGGGTTGGACAGTGGAATCTGGGAAGCTGTATGCATCCTGTTGCTGCCAGAAGATGACAGAGGAGAAGCGGTTGCTCCTGGAAGAAACCCAGGTAAGTTAATTTTCTTTTTTGTTTGTATTCCCCCTTCCACTCCCCTGCCCAATCACCTGTGCTCAGTAGCAGCCACTACTGCAAAGTAACCCCTTTTGACAAGTTAATACCTTCTTTTTAAACAGATCTGTTGCCATATGTAAGTCGCATTGCCCGTAAGGCAGGGTAAATGGTATTTAAAACTGGGACATGTGGGAATTTAATGTTAAACATGTTCTTATGGTGAAACAGTCACAAAAGCTACTGTCAATGTGGCGAGGCTGGCTATTCCATAGAAAAATAGGACATCACCTGGTTAGATTATTACACATAATACATAAACATCTTTTTTTAATAGTTAATAAAGATCTAATTGAGTGCTGAAGTTGAATGAAGTCTTACTAAATATTACTGAAAAGTATGTTCTCGAAAGTTATATTTTACTTGCCTGAAGTATCAGGAGGCTAATCTGCATTTGCTGTCCCACTTCTGCCAACCTGTAATTTGCTTTTGAATAGGTGTGAATGGGAGTGACATGCCTGGGCTGTGAGCATCCTTTTGAAACTTCAGTGTCAAATCCTGCTTAAATGTCAGACCCTGCTTGATGGTTCTGCTGGATTTACATATAACACCATGGGGGAAAGAGGGCAGCGCTTGAAAGGACAGGAAACAAGATGGGAAGATAATTCATGTGCACACACAGTCTGGTTGCGGGAAAACCCTGCTCTGGTCTAAAAGAGTTGTGTCTCTGGGTTTATTGGGGGTGAGGTGACTGCTCCAAACTGAATTTTAGGGTTAGATGTCGGAGGGCACTAGGATGACGATAATACAATTCCCCTTCACACACCCAGCCCTAAGAGTTCACATTTAGTGTGGCAGAAGTATTCCACCATCTTGATAAGGCCTAACATGGGAAGGTTTGGACCCTGGAACCTTTACCGTATTGGGTAGGGTGTGGCTACCCACTAATTTGTGTCTGGCAGATATGTGCCATTTTCAGGAACCCTCTAAGGAACACTTCTAGGGACTGTGGAAGACGAGAGGAGGACTAAACTTGCTGTCTGAAGGCTGATAAGAGCCTATATTACTGGCACTGCTCTCCCTCTTGCACCCAAGACAAAGAAGCTGACTCCAAGGGTCATAAGGCTGAACTTCCTATTAAAGCTACAGGGACATAGCAAGCCAAAAGAGGCCTTTACCTCCAGTTGCTCAGCAGAAACTGGGCCTATGCTGGATCCTGACGTTTAGATTCTGCTTGACACACTGTGAAGACTCAAACTGTCCCCCATGAGATCCTGGGGGGTTTACTAGTTGTTTTCCTGTGGTGGCTTGTAACTTAAAGGACTAAAGTGAGAAGGTAAAAATCTGTGACCAGGATGAACTTGTTGGTGGGTCCGACCTGCACTTAATTGGAGTCAGCATCAAATTGCGCTTAGTTCTGGGTCTATGGTGACCCAGTGCTTCATTTGTAAAAACAATATGTGCCAGGGTTCTTGTCATGCTGCCACTACAGCTTGCACCACACATTGGCCCTGCCATGCTGCTAAAGATCGTAACAGCACAACTACTAGCCATCACATGCCTACAAGTGTGACAATTCGGACTATTCCAGGCTCCTCAAGCTACAAGAATGGCTTGGGCAACAGGGAATAGTTTTTTTAATGTATAATGAATTAAAAATCAACTGCTGTTGTAGTCAACTCTAAATTAGCCAGACAGCGCCACCTTGTGACAGACTGTCACAAGCACCAGTGTTGACACTTAAGTGCTGGTGCTGAGCCTCAGAAACCACTGGCTCAAATTAAGCACTGCTGTGACCATTGACCATCATTAGCATTTTGTGCTCTTGACGCTATTTTCACTTAAAACTTAAAAAAATTATACTTCTAGTTCCCCTTCTTTTGCATATCAACGTTATCACAATTTTGGTATTGCAGAAATACTTCACATACTGCCTCTAAGTTACGCCCATCTGCTATGTGCCATAGCTACAAAGGAGTTTAGCTGAAGTTAATTAAGTAACTTTGAGGTTTCATCCTGACAAGGGTTGTGAATTTTTCCTGCGGTGGATAGTCATGCCCCATAAATAATGATCCATTTTCTTTTACACAATACTGTGATATGCTATGTCCTCTTTCCTTGCTGTATGGCTAGATGCAGTATCATGAATATCAAGCTCACCAAACGTATAAATGTAGCAATCAACAATTAATTAGCTATAGCTTTTTATTTCATTATTATACTGGTCAAATATATTGCCATGTGATCACTACAGGGCTCTTGTGCAATAATCACTGTGATACATTTCTTTGGAAGATGTACCTCTGGTGCCATCTATTTCACTAGTGTGCATACCTAAGTTACCATGCCTTTTTATGGCAGGTTCATAGGCTCATTCTTCTGAAGGGACTTTGAAGGGAGATTCGACCAGCAAAGAAGAAGTAGCTGGTGAGGAAAAATATTTCTCTTTAATTCGATTTAAGTATCTTGTCCCTTCTATAGTTGTTCATTAGTGATTTATTACCTGTCTGAGGGAGAGTGTTTTTCCAGGCTTTAGATAAGCTAAGTGCAAAGGACATCACTGAGCCATGATCCCACCAGTCTAGTTGATTAGCATCCATATTTGCTGTGACAGCATTTAATTTGGCTGTGGTTAGGATATCAATTGCCTGTTTTTTCTCAATTTAAACTGACAACCAGTTTTTGGTATTAGTCGGGCACATGCTGCAGAATGTATCATTTGAGTTAACCACTGGTAATAAACCTTCTAACCATGACAAGCCCAGAAGCACTTTGACTCATTGACTTTTATTACACTGAGTAGTTCTTTACTTCTATGCATACCATCCAAGGTCTGTATGAAATTGAAGTTAAGCCAATCTAAAGTAATTGTCCAATGCGTTTCGGTAGGTGCTCAAGAGTTACGAAAGGGGTTGGTGGACAAAGAGACAAAACTGCTTAGTAATAGATGGAGAATCAAGGCTAAAAGAGGTTACAACAGGAGTCACTTGTATATAGTGGTGGAGGACTTAACATGACAAGCAGGTTTGAGAATGCCTGTGATGAGATGAAAGTTCAAATACATGGATGGGTGTGTATCATATTTCTGTGTGTTAGGGTGAACTGCAGCTGTAAGCAGCATCTTGTCATGTACCATTTTGACACAAGCAGTAGCATATGGTATAAACAGTGAGGGTGAAGATACCCTGGTGATGACTTCTATACCTGATGGTAGAAGCATCGTAGGCAAGAGTATGTCCTCCTCTTGACAATCTTCTGATTTTCAGATGTGGGGTTTGGTCATCCTGGCTCAATCTAGAGGGAATCAAGGGACAGAGTAGGACCAAAAGTAGGGTAAAGAACTGAAACATTACCGTCAACTTACAGTTCTTTTTTGTTGATCTCAAGTTCCATATTACCATGCACTATACACATATTTGATGTGTGCAATTACACAGTCCATTCTTTACTGTCAGTGGACCAAGAAACTTAGCAGGAGCATAGCCAGAAAAATAAAATAGACCACACTTTGGGACATATGCAAAATGGAACTTAGCGAGTGTGCTAGTCTGTCACTTATTGAGGGCAGTTTCCCGCACATAGGGCTTTAATGAAACAATGTGACAAAAATAATGTTGCCAAAAAAGATAGACGTTTCCAAAATAGTACTGTATGGGCATTCATGAAAAAATGACATTCATCAAGTACTTCCTACAATGACAGGAAAACAAGATGGTTGAGATTTAAGTCATGCACTCAAACAAGTACAAGACAGTGTATGGGTAAATATAATTCATGTAAATATGTGCTCAAAAGAGGGAGGGAAAGTCACCAAAACTCCTTAACTGGAACAAAGTGTGCAGGAGATCAAGAAGCTCTCCAGAATTCCAGGCCAGTCAAGAAGTCCTATGTCTTCTTGTAATTTTATTCACAAGATTCATAATGCTAGGTAAACCGCTCCCATCTATTTTTCAAAATTCTTCATGGTTGGATCCCTTTCCCATTGACTTCATCAGGGCAAAGGGCAATATTTGTTGCAAGAAATATGTCTTAAATCCGCAACATCATAGTAAGAGAAAGCAAAACTCACCCAAGAACAAAGTACTCAAGTGTGGAACACTAATAAGTACCGAAAGGAGAGTACTCCTTGTATGTAGAAACTCCAATGGGTCAGTAAATAGTGCTGTAGTGGCTAGAATTGTGAAGGAAGTATGTATGCTATTTACACAGCATTAAGCATCTTGAGAAGAAAACTAAGATCACAACACGACTTTGGACTTCTTAACCCCTGCATTACTCAGGTCTTCTTGTTCTACTTCCTACTATGGCTACCCTTTACAGAGATGCCGAAGAGGGTGAATCTTTTTAATTAACAATTAGAAAAAATTGGACTACATTGTTCCATTTGCAAAAAAATGCTTATACAGATTGACTAAAGAAAGCTATAGTTTTCACAGGCATACATCCTTCCTTCTCTGCAGTCTACTTTGTTTCACGTCTATTCATTTATACATCCTGGTGCTTAACTTATCTTGGTTCAATTTATATTTCGTAGTCCAACATTTTGTTGGTGGAGGGAGCATGGAGGTTATAGGTTGAAGAAGAGCTACTTTGCTTATTTTGTAAAGTTGCAGTAATCTATCACTTATGTTTGTCTTAAATGTCCTTTTTCTGAACATCAAGTTAATGTTCTCATAAAAATGTGTTCTTTGTGAGTAATATTTTGTACTATAATATTTTCAGTTAGTCTCTAGGGTAGGCATGTGTCTAATGCCTAGAGCTGCTGACCTTAGAACATGGGGAACCAAATTCAAATCGCAGCCTGGCCAGAAAATCCTGTTACTCTGGGCAAATCTCATATTCTCCCTTTGCCTAAAACCAGCAACAAAAATGATTAATGTGTAAAGTGTTTTAATGCTCTTGAGTGAAGTTTGTATTTCTCTGTGAATAAGAATATTATGCCATCATTACAAGTTGGCATATAATTACTGATATGTGTAGTAGCTCCTCTTACAGTACATATTGGAAGTTGTGAATGTTGTGATTTTATCACATACAGTATATACCAGGTGCCATAAAAAACACATAAGCCCTTTAACTTTTGGTAGGATAAGCCTGCTGCAATTGGAAAGAAGAAAAATACCTGGTAATTTCTACGATCTGGCGATTTTTGTGAGGTAAGCTTTGATAGAAAAACTCATTATTCTCGTAATATTTGGAGCACTCTTTAACACCTTCCCCGCAGGGCTAATTTCCCCGTGGTGCGGGGGGGGGGGGTGCCGCACGCTGCAGTGCTTGTGACGAGCTCGTCACAACTCCACCCACTCAATGGAATGCCCCGCACAGGTGGGGAATTATCCACGCCTGGGCGTTCCACGGCGGTTATGACGAGCACAGCTCGTCATGAGCACAGCTCCACTGTGCCACAGCGCCGAAGGGGTTAAACATACCCCGTTGTTTTTTTATGTTGAGTGCGATAAATATTGCACCTCTCTCCGAGCAGCTCAAAGTGAGGTTCTATGTATCTGTATGGTATATGATATATTTTAAATGTGAGATTGCTAAACTAGATTCAGCAAAATACCCTTGGGTTGATGCAGATCTCACTTGTGATTTTTAGGGTTAGATTTATCTTTTTCTTCATGCACCTCAGTGCAGCAGCTGCAAATGCTGCGCTGTGTGAAAAGAAGAGAGGAGGAGAGCACCATATTTACAGAAATATGGCCCTCTCCTCCCCTTTCCCTAGCGCCGGCGCTGAAATCAGCTGCCTTGCGCCATGGAGACACATTTGTGCCATAGTGCAAAAGTCTCTGTGAGTCCAGCACAGGTTTTGTACTGGAACGGTACCCTTCCAGTACAAAATACTATGCATAGACTGACTTTAACCCTTTTCCCTCTTTATATGTGTGCTGTCGAGTACAGCACACATTCAAAGTGGAAAAAAAGGAAGGAGAAAAGCTTTCATTTCTCCTTCCTCGTGCTTACTTCAAAAGGGCACCGTTTTCTGATGTTAATCCCTCTCTACTTTATTTAGTAAATAGTGTTTTGGCGACAGAAACCTTGGGTGGTTGCATGGGAACGCCCATGCTCCACCCATGGCATGCCTACTTGGTGCTAAGTAATGCAAAGCTGTGCTGTGCGCTGCTTTGCGTTACTTTCACATTATTTCCAGTGCAAAGTAAATTTAGCGATGGAACATAGATTGGAAAAAAAGATTTTGCGCCGATTTGCTTCATTTTTGTGACTCAAACACAGCGTAAAATCTTAGTAAATGCCCCCTTAATCTCTTTTTATTTGTTTAGATGGCATGCAATGTTAAAGGTGTTTAAGGTTTGATTAAAATCTCTTCTTAAAATACTTGTTACAACTTCAAGCTTGAAAGTAGTTCCTATGCAGGTTTTCTTCCAAATTTTCCCATTGTGTCAAGCGCGTCTTTCTTTTACAAACTTATGGCCTTATTTGCAAGCCCCATGAGCCTCTGGTGCGTCACTTTTTCCCATTTTAAAAATGGCGCATCGGTGGCGCAAGGGGTTTGTAAACAAGCCCTTACTTATTTACTCTATTGCCTTTTTCTTCATTTGTCCTATTGCTTATATGCCCCCTTTTCACCCCCCCCCCTCTCAATGAGGAAATTATAGAGTGACGAATCACAAATGGTTATTGGTTTCGAAATGTGAAGTAACTGCCAGACAGCTGAAAGCAAAAAGAACAATTTTCAAATGCAATGCAATTAGCAACATCAATCACTAGTTTTCAATATGTTTCTTGTTTGCGCTGAATTATTTGTTATCACGTTATTTGCTTGTCAAGGGAATGATTACAAAATAAACAATAGTTTTGTAAAAGCAAAACCATCTGTAATTACTTCAAAAAACTGTTTGAATAAAAAAATTCATGCTAATGACATTAAACACTTCCATGCTGCTACCTTTTGAACCAGTATTCAAATGAACAAGACAGGGGAATGTTTAACATTGCTTAGATGATGCATAATGCGAAGATGCTATGTTTGTTTTTTGCTAAGTTTCTATCTTCATCCCCTATTGAGACCTGCCAAACTTGTACGGTGCCGTTGTGTGTCACACAATAGCGGCTTGCTCCACACGGTCTTCCGGTGAAGAGCCAATGTCACATGGTGGAAGGAAGGCAACCTAGAAACTCCTGAACTAAGTGGATTGGCAGCTCCTTGGTGAAGGCTCCAAGTAGCTCATGGCCCTAGCCCCGCCTTACACAGCAACTTGTTTTTATAACTTGGCCACACACACACATATATATATAGATGTATATATATATAATATCCGCGACCAGCTCCAGCATGCAAATTCACACAGCCAGATACAGACACTGCAATTCCAGTTTCTAGTAAAGTTGTTGTTTATTCAAGTGCTGTAACGCGTTTCGGCAGGGTCCCCTACCTTGTTCAAAGTATATATATATGTAAAAATTGCAGTTTTACATAGCGCAAACTCGACCCGAAGGTTTAGGGGTGATTTACATGAGCACCTGTTACATTACACAAGGACACATAAATTGTTATTACTTTTTTTTTTTTTTGGGCACAGGGAGATTCAGGTACAACTCACAAAGGGGCTCCGCACTCATGGCGGAGGACCCGCAGTCGAAGCTGAGGGCTCCACGATGGGTAACTGCAGTGCGTTGGTCCTTTCCTGTTCACGACTGCAGGGCTTCTGCCACAAGTGTGTAGGCTGTTTGTGAATTGGGCCCTCAGTGATTTGCTCAGAATCACAGGATGTTGAGCGGCGCCGAGATTCGAACCTGGTTCCCCAATTCCAAAGTCGGCAGCTCTGGCCATTACACCACATCCTTATCTAAAGGCGTGTAAAATGGCTGACTATAAACGTCTTCTGGATGCATCTTTTTTTTTCAAAGATGTCTACTGTACTGGCGCAAAGGGTTGTTAAAACAAAAGGAATCTCTGATGCTGTTCCTTAAAATGTCCTATAATTTAAATCTTGACATTGACAGATACTTCATTCCGAGTTCAAATGAATTCTCAAAGTTATTTTGCTCTTCTTGTGTCCCATTTATTACAGAATCAGTGCGCTTGTAATTAACCTTTCCTACGAGCAGAGGTAGAAATCTCACAGGCTAATGAATCTTCAGCTCTCTGCCAACTGCAAAGCAAAGCACAGCAAAGCGAGCATCCCGCGGTATTCTTAGGCCTGCGGGAGTTTCAAATCGAGGCCAACAAGAAAGCAAAGCGCCCTGAGTTCTCTTCTAATGATTTCTCATGCTTTAATGCCGCAGCGAGAAATCTGCGGCTTTTATTTACTTTGTTAGTCAAACAGCTCCAATTTATAGCTACGCTGTAGAGAAATGTAGCTCCCTGGACATGGAATGAAATATTCAGTAAACTTAGAAATGCGATATTACACGGACTGTATGGTTACCAACGGGATAAGACACCTGAACATTGGCCGCAATGTAATACTTTTTGCTGGGGTCACTAAATTAGGATTTGTTGGTGAAGTCGTGCTATCCCTTCTGTAATACTTATTATGTATTTCCCAGGTACTTAAATAAATACATCCTCTTCCTGTGTAATTCTGACCCACCATGGCTGAGCTCTTCATACAGTGCAGACAGATTTGAGGTGCTGAACATATAAACTATGCTTTTCAGTGGCCCCTCCGCATGATCAAGATGAAATAGGATGCAATGCTGCCCTTTCACTTTCGCTAAGGGTAGCATAGCAAGGTGCGTTGCTGCGCTGCCCTTCGCCAAAATGCCATAAATGAGGCCCTTGGTGCTTTGTGCCTTTTGGCACTGAAATGTAATTCAAAGTTTAAAAAATCATATTTCTGGGTCCCACTATAGGATTTTGGGGATTTTGGTCTCATTTTGTTCCTTAAAATATTCTTGAGTTTTATAAGTTGAAAGAGATTGTTTTCCATTGTTCAACTTTTTAAATGCTTTGATATGTCTAAATGCTTTACTTAAGTTCAGCTTGTCTGCTCTGTGCCATAGCTACCAGGGGTTGAGCTCAGGTTTAAATTATTGAAACCTTTACTGGACTTGCCAATGATAGACTTTGGAGGATTTAGATTACTATTTCCCCTCCACTATAAACAATAGTAGGGAAAGTGTTCGAATTCAGATGGGTTAGATTTACTATTCCTACTCCAGTGTATTCAACAGTAGGGAAAGTTATGAACTTCGGAGGGGTTAAATTTAGTACTCCGACTTCAGTTTAAGCAAAAGTAGGGTAAGGGTTTAACTTAAAGCGGATTGCATACATAGTCTATTAATGTAGTATACATTTTTTTAATACTTCTTACAAAGCATTATTAAATTACAGTTTTTAGAAATACAAAAATATATTTATTAGCAAAAGTAAAACAAAATAGACCTATTCATTAAAAAAGAAATAAAGAAAACATACATTTACTCATATTATCACCATCACTAGGAATAGAAACACTATTGTGAAATAATTATTTTCTATTTTGATGCCAAATAATACATAACAAACTAAATACATTTTGATTCAAATACTATTGCAGAAGTAAAATTTCATTTACACTTACCATTAACTATTTTTTTAACAGAATAATAAATAATAAATATAAAACATATATAATATTTATTGTTATATATATATTTACTGCTTAATGAATCATATGTAAATATCAAATAATATAAAAAATATTATATAATTCGTTTTTTCACAACCTGAAACTTAAAATAAATTACACAGCATTAAAAATAAGTGTAAACACTAAACTACATATGATAATAGATGAAACTTTACAACAATAATGTATACATTAAGTTGTTGGGAATGTTTCATGTATCAAGGAGCATGGTGTATTCACATTGTTGATGGCTTTAGGCCCAGATCTCTCTACTGGGGGCGTTTGGCATTGTTCAGCATTCCGTCAATCAATTGTTCTTTTCACATTTGTGCCCTATGTGGGACGGGAATAGCCTGATATAGGTCCTGTGCTCACCATGCCACCCGAGTCAAGCTATCATGGCTGATGAGGGGTGAACCCCAAAACCAGTACAAGGATGATTATTTCCAGTCTAGGCAGGAACTGGCCTGGCAGTTCAGGCTGGACTGTTCCCAAGTGGAAACTGATTTGCACGTGGCTTTGACCAAACTGAAATAGCATGAGCAATGGATATAGGCCCATATCTCTGTACCTGGGGTGAGTGTTTGACATTGTTCAGCACTCTATCTTGCCCAGACAAGTGAGCCAGGCTCACTAGTTCACCATCGTCGAGCTAACCTGGCTGATGAGGGGAGATACCCTGAAAACGGTACTAGGATGCTTTCCAGTGTGGGGAGGACCTGGCTGGCATTTCAGGTTAGTATGTTCAAGACTGATTTGCATAAGTATGGGTCCACACTGGAATGGCGTGGTGAGCAAAAAAACAATGGATTTATGCACAGATCTCTTTACAGGGGGTGAGTGTTTGACATTGTTCATCATTTCGCCTATCTATTTTACTTTTGGCATTTGTCGCCCTAAGTGGAACAGGTCTGCCCAGACATGCGTGCTATGCTCACTATGCCACCAGAGTCAATCTATCCTAGCTGATATGGGGTGATACCCCGAAAGCGGCCCTAGGATGATTGCTTCCAGTGTTGGGAGGACCTGGTATGGCAGTTCAGGCTGGACTCTTGCCATGGGGAACAGGTTCAAGACTGATTTGCATATGGCTGGGTCCAAACTGGAATGGCTTGGTGAACAAAATGTTTATAGTTTTAGGCCCTGATGAGAGGTGCTTCCCCAAAACCTGTCTGAGGATGCTTGTTTCCAGTATGGGGAGGACCTAGCCTGGCAGATTGGGCTGGACTGTTCCCATGGGGAGCAGTGTCAAGTCTGATTTGTATATAGCTGGGTCCAAACTGGAATAGCGGGTTGAGCAAAAAAGCTATGGATTTAGGTACAGATCTCTGTACTGGGGTTGAGTGTTTGATATTATTCAGCATTTTGTCCATCAATTGTTGTTTTTTGCATTTCTCATACGAAGTATGATGGGGATGTCAGATGTGCGTCCTGTGCTCTCCGTGACCCCAGTGTCAAGCTATCCTGGTTGATATGGCGTGAGATTCCGAAATCATTCCTAGGATGCTTGTTTCTGGTTCAGGGAAGGACCTGGCCTGACAGTTCGGGTCGAGCTGTTCCATTGGAGAGCAGGATCAAGACTGATTTGCATATGGCTGGTTCCAAAGTGGAATAGCATAGTGAGCACAAACTTGATGGATTTAGGCCCAGATTTATGGACGGGGGTGTGTGAGTGACATTATTCAGAATTACGTCCATCAATTGTTCTTCTTGCATTTGTTGCCCTAAGTGCCATGGGTATGCCCTGACATGAATCCCATGCTCACTATGCCACCAGAGTCAAACTATCTTTGCTGGTGAGGGTTGATACCCTTTACCCGGTCCTATGATGCTTGCTTCCAGTGTAGGGAGGGCCTGACTTGGCAGTTCTAATTGGACTGTTCCCATGGGGAGGACAATCAAGACTGATTTGCATTTAGCTGGGTCCAAACTGAAAGTGTGTGGTGAGCAAAAAAACAATGGATTTAGGCCCAGATCTGTGTACTGGGGTGACTTGTTTGACATTGTTCAAAATTCTGTCCATCAATTGTTCTTTTTGCATTTTTCATCTTAACTGGGATGGACAGGCCCAGTCCCTTGCTCACCACACCACCAGAGTCAAACTATTCTGTCTGATAAGGGGTGTTACCCCGACACCGAACCCAGGATGCTTGTTTATAGACCAGGGAAGACCTGGCTTGCCAGTTCAGCATGAACTATTCCCATGAGGAACAGAGTCAAGCCTGATTTGAATATGGCTGAGTTTGACCTGGGGTGGCGAATAGAGCTACAGAACGATGATGGATTAAGCCCAGATCTGTGGAGTTAGTGTCTAAAAAGTTTCAGTGCTCCTTCCATTATCTTCTTGTGCTTCCTTCGTAATTTAGGAGTTCAAATGTATTATTCCCACTCCAGACTTAACCACATTGGAGAATATGCTGGATTGGACTATGGGGGTTTAGGGTTACTATTGCAACTCCAAACTTCACCACATTGGTAAAAATTTGGACTTTGGGTCATTTGGGGACATCATTGCATTGAGGGAAATATTAAACTTTGGGGTCTTCAGATTTAATATTGCCACTCCAAAGCTAACCACATTGGGGAAAGTGCATGCTTCGGGCAGTTCAAATGTATTATTTTAACTCTAATCTCTACTTAGGGGCAAGTGTTGGGTTTTGGGTGCGAGGAGGGTGTTTACATTTACAATTTCCCCTCCAAACGTAACCACATTGGTTGTGTTGTATTTTGAGGGGAGACAGATTTACTATTCAGGATCCAAACTATACAGCATTTGGAAAAATTCCAACTCCAAGGTTAACCACATTTGTGGAAAGTGTAGGCTTTGGGGGCATGGAGGGTCAAATTTACTATTACATTTAAGACTTAAAGAGTTAGAGGGGTCCAAATTACCTATTCAAATTTCAAACTTAACGATACTGGGTAAGTATTGGAATTTGTGTTGGGGGGTCAGATTTACTATTCCCACTTCAAACTTAAACACTATGTGGTAAGTGGTGGAGTTTGTGGAGTGGGCAATTGTATTATTCTAACTCCAAACGTAGCTACATTGGGGTGAATTATTAAATTGGTGGGGGATGTTCAGATTTACCATTTTCACTGCAAACTTTACCACATATCGGAAAGTTTTGGACTTTGAGGTGTTCACATTTAGTATTCCAAATCCAGACTACACCACATTGGATAAAGTGTTGGACTTTGGCCGATATGCTAACCCCACTCAAAATGTAACCACTTAGGGAAAGGGTAGGACTTTAGGGATGCAGATTTACTATCCCAACTCCAAACTTAACCACATCGGGAAAGTTACTGGGTTTTGAGGGTGTGTTACAAATGTGGTATTCCAACTCCACACATAGCCACATTAGGGAACATTTTGGAATTTTGGGGGTGGGGAAAGCATGGCAAATGTACTATTCCCACTCCAAACGTAACTGCCTTTAAGAAAGTGCTGTAATTTTACCTTTCAAAATTACCTTCTCGCACAAATTATTATTTTTTAATTGTTTTTTTTTATTGAACTGAACAATCAGCACAAAGGAATTCTTACATGGTGCATTAATGAAAGTAGAGTTCAAACCATTACAAATATGATCATTATCAGCAAAGCCACCTCCCCTTCCCTTCCATTGATCAATTGAAAACAGTGTATGCCAGTGGCAACTGTTGTCATGGTTATGTGGTTACGTCCTGGACCAGGGAACAGTCTCTGGTAGGTTAAAGGAGTAATCTTTTAGAGCGTATTGGGCTCAAGTCTCTGTCTGTGTCTCCTGAGTAGTGTCTCTTGTGGACTGTTGCGTGTCACCTTCCATATCCAACCCGAAGTTCTCCCACAAATAATTAATCGAGATAACACTAACAAGACTATACTACAGAAATCCATTTAAATCATCCTAAAAAGTTAACCATACAACATAAAAAAGTAAATTGAGTGAAGGATCAAAACATTAAAAAAAAAATTTTCCTATCTTTCAAATTAATAAATGTAAAAAATGTAAACATACTTATTATATAAAGATATAATAATATTAAAAAAGTTGTTTAAACATGCAAAAAATATTTCATATAAGAATTCAAATTTACATAATTAAAAAACAAACTAAACTAAAACATAAAAAAATATAATTTGTTAAAAACATTTACTATATGTATTTCTTAAAATAGACATGAACATTTAACACAATTTTGAATATTTTATATAAATAGAAAAACATCAGAGTACTTCTTTCCCTATTCCATGTACACTAAACAACATCCCCTAAAAGTATCATACAAATTAAATCCAAACATTATATTAAAACAAAAAACACAGAAAATATTTTAAAAAGCAATATAAGTTATGTTATAACACACTACAATATCTTTACAACAATATTAAAAGAATACTTTTAGAACTATAATCGTGTATGTAATATTTTCACCCACAATATTTTAGACATCTGGATATTTAAGAAGCAATATTTATTTTTGAAATTTGCCCTTTGTACAGGGCTCCCATAGATGTTTGCCTTTTGTTTCTACCTGTTTTTTGTTGTCCATAGGACTCTTTTCATGAATCTCCTGCTGACCAGTAGCAAAGTGCGTTTGCCCTCCTTTTTAAACAAGATAATATTGGCTAAGCCTATTTGGCACATTACCTTTACTTATAAGTCCCTTGTATATAGCACTATATGTACCAATGACCTGTAAATAAAATGCTCCAAGTGGGTTGTAGCACTCGTTGTGCCACCACCTAAAGTAGCCCAGTAAAACATGTCTACATGCTTGCCCTTGTGGCCTGTGTGTGCAGTCTTAAACTGCAATTTCGACCTTGCACGCCCAAACCTTCCTTTTCAGTACTTACAAGTCACCCTTAAGGTAGGCTTTGAAAGCCCATAGGGCAGGGTGTATGGTATTTAAAAAGTAGACTTGTATATTTGAGGGTCTGTATCTGGCGCATGCTCCATCACTGTCAGCCTGACTGTGTGAGACCAGGCAACCACAGTTAGTGCCCTGTGACTTTTGGCTCTGTTTTGAACCTAAACCATTAAGCATTCATAACTCTGGTTATACTGATTGGATTTTTGTAGTGTTTGGTGTCATTTTGTTTATCAAAATAGTCTGTGTTTTGTCTAAATTAGGTTGTATTTTCATTGTGTTTTGTTTACACGTTATTGCTGTTTGAGTACTGCATAAGTACTTGCCTCTAAGTCAAGCCTGTCTGCTTTTGTGGCAATCTACCCAGAGGAGAAAGCACAGGTTTATTAAGTGACTTATGTCGTTCACCCCGACAAGTATCATGAAGTGATCTCTCACTGCCTTTCCACAAATATTCCAATTGTTTACAATTTGTTTCTCAATATCTTTTATCCATGATATTTTGTTGAAACATGCTCTGTGTGGTTATCTATGAGGAAAAATTGTGTACTCATTTTTCTTGGTTATATCATCATGGTTGCCCTGTCAATTCAATGTCTATGGAACCTTTGCCAAATCATTGAGCTTTCTGAAGCCCTTGTGATCACCCCTTCTAATAAATGCCATGGACCAGAAGGAGCCCCTATTGATTTGTATAAGCTAAATGGACCTATGAATACTCTACATTATGAGGGTCCTTAATGCCATTCATGGCTTTTCAATATTACCAATTACTCCTCAGTAATAATTTATTGAGTTAAAATGACAATTGTAGTGACTCAATCTTGATTTGTTTACACAATTGATAGGCATGGTTGTTCTGGGGAGAATAACACCATTTCTGATGTTCAGAATGTGTTCATACCTGTGATCTCATTTGAGGTTTTACTGAATACAACCAATTTTGTGACTCCTCTGTGTAGAATGAATATCCCTACAATAAGGTCTAACACTGATTATTCTAAACCATTCTTTGTGGACCACCAAGTGCTCCTCCCCTATTAGACGACTGCAGAGAACTATTTTGGTTCACTTATATAATATTTATTTATGTATGTAGTGTTATAAACCACTGAAATCCAAAGCCACTTCTGAGCACTGGTATGAAAAGTCCTACTTTGTTTCTATTTCCCCTCCAATTCAAATGTCTACTCAGAAAGATTCTCCTCACTATAATGACGATCTCTGGCACTGTGACTTAGGGCCTAATTATGAATTTGCTGTCCACCATTGTGATGGTCCCTGGACCTCCAGACTGGTGGTCACCCTCCCTGTTACGACTACTGTGGTGGGACTGTCACAGGACCGCTACTACCACTGTGATCCTTGAGTCTGTGGCAGTGGCAAAGTGGTCAGAGACCATAATATGCTGCTGCAGTGCCAAGCATATTA
The DNA here is from genome assembly GCF_964263255.1 of Lissotriton vulgaris. Classification (NCBI taxonomy): domain Eukaryota; kingdom Metazoa; phylum Chordata; class Amphibia; order Caudata; family Salamandridae; genus Lissotriton; species Lissotriton vulgaris. Next base: position 235,017,879 of record NC_141691.1, read on the forward strand.
TGAGGTTCCTCACTGCCCTCCTTTCATGGTAGTGAGCCCGCCATGAAAAGTGTGGCAGTGAGGAAACTAAGGAGGCCATACAGGGCCCCTTTGGTGCCTCTGCGGATACATGCAAGGGTGCACGTAGTGTGCCGCCCTGTCTGAATACCTCCCAATGTTCCTGCACGGAGGAAATGCACACCATTTTGCATTTCATTCCATACAGGAACGTGCTTTTGCGTTTCTATTGTGGTGTCTTTCTAAGGCTGGCTGCCTGGGTCCGCCAAAGCACGGCTCGCTAGACCAGGAGAAAAACCCTGATCTGGCAGGCGGTCAGCTGACAACTTTGGTGGTGTGGAAGTTGGGCGCAGGCATGGCGGCCCACTGCCACACTGCCAAAGTCTTAATCAGGCCCTTAGTATATCAAACTCAACTGAAATACCAGTCTTCTAACAAAGTCTTCACAGAAGTAAATCTTTTAAATGACAAATCTCTTTAATGATTTTCTTCCACACAGAAGAGATGATCCTGTATTTATTGGAATGTCACTTTTCATGTGAAAACAGTACAAGTGTCGCTTGTCTTTTTCTAATGGAAATGAGTGGAAGAAGTGCTGTCCCTTCTGCCACTGAAGTAATCATGAAATAAACAGCACGAGTTACTAGCCTCACTGATAACATTGGCTCAAATCATGGATTGATCCTCTGTAGCTCCCCAAAACGCATGTTTTTCTACTGTGAAATAATAATAATAAAAATAATTCTAATAATCACCAGCAGCATAATCATGATGGTCATTATCATCATCATAATAAAAACCATGCTCAGTGTCTTATTCTATCTATTTACTCATATTCAAATCAGATTAGAGCACAGAAAAAGCCAAGAATTGTACCATCAGCTCACATGCACAACCTGGGCTGAAAACGGTCACAACAACACGGGTTCATGCACAGTTAAGGTAGCGCACGTTCTAGCTGCTGGAATGGGCAGGATTGGGAGAGGATACAGTGAGATAAGTGGAGTTGGTGCAGGGTTTTGGGGGGGTAGGTAAAGTTTTTTAAGGGTTGGGTGTAGTTTTCAGGACAGGGGGCGGGGCAGTTTTATAGGGCCCGGGGTAGTTTTTAGGGCTTGGGGGGGAGTCAGGGAAGTTTTTAGTACTCAGAGGGGTTAGGTCATTTTAGGGCTTTCGTGGAAGGGAAGTTTTTAGGACTCGGGGGTAGGTGGTTAGGTGTCAGGAGGAAGGAGGTAGTTTTAGGTCTCAGGGTAGATGCTTGGGGGCCGTTTTAGGGCTCAGTGTGGGGATAGATATTGGGGTACTTTTTAGAGCTGGGTCAGTGAAGTTTTTAATGCTCGGGGGAGGTGTTGGTTTTAGGTCTCAGGGCGGGGGCTTGGGTGGCCGTTTTAGGGCTCAGAGCAGGGGGTAGGACTCGGGGTACTCACACCTACCTGAAAAGTCTTAACCACGCATATGTCTTTGCCATACATGCCTTAACAATGCATTTGTTGTAAAGGCATGAGTGGTAAAGGCATATGCGTGGTAAAGGCATGCGTGGTTCAGAACGCGTGGAACCGGCAGGCATGGTAATCACATATGTGGTTCCGTCACTCAAGCAACCTGGGCATACCTTAACAACTCTTTGTGTTATTTTAATGAAGGCAATAGATATGCGTCTTCGGGTAATTGTCAGCATTGGCTTGTTCCTAGGGAAGTGCAGCCCTGCATCAGACAGATCATACCACAGCTATGTAAGTGTCAATCACTGTTGCTCTAGACCTTTTTCCCTAAGGTCCCATACCACCATTTCCGATGAAGTCATACAGCAGTGCGGCTCCCCGCCAGACCTACCCGTGCTAATTTCTGTCATTCTTCTGCCTCTGAAAATGATCACATTGACACTTTTCAATTTCCAGGGGATAGATCTTTTAAAATAAAAATGATTCCTTATTGTGACCTTTGGGGTAGCTTGAGGTAAAAAAAATTCACTCACACGACCTCCAGTACATTTTGGACAAAAACGACCTCAAAGCCTTTCCTCATGCATCTTCTAACCCTCATTCACCAGTCCAGACAGAACGAAAAATATCCTGTAACAGTTGAAGCTTTGTAAACATCTCTCATGAGTTTAATGTCTTCGTCTACTTGTCAAGCAGTGACTTGTCCTCTTTAAAACAACCCATCTCTAAAGGTTATGGCATTTTGAATAATAGACAGAGAACTTCCTAGCCTGTTCTCGCCATCTACCAGTTCTATGAAACACATTTTATTAAATTCAGGATTCCTTATTGGTCTTGGACAGCTTGATTTATTTAAAATGGTGGTAGTTATACAATTTAGATTCATCCACAACCTACTGTGTAGCTTTCGGCCTTTCTAAATGGAGTTCAAATTTCCTGTATGCTCATGCAAGGCATGGATTTTGACACAAAGGGAGCCAATTTAAAACTTACCAAAAGACTCTCTTATAAGTATCATTTTATTTTAGCTTCAAGCATGTGCCTTTCTGTAGCATGACCCATGACCTATATCGCCCTTGTTCTTCTACTGAGCTCGACTGAACTTCACTCATGCTTTCTTTAAATTCAAAATAGTCTTTAACCAGGTCACCTTTCTCAAGAATTAGACCCTTATTTGCCAGTAACCTAGAACTCGCCAAGAGGTCTCGACCTTGTCTTATTCATCAAACCCAAGTCATTTTTTGGACTTCAGGAAATCATTTCTGCATTTCCTATGCTGCATTTTGGCTACACATTTGCTGGCTCTTTCGTTTAGATAACAGGGCATTAGCATGCATGCCTCAATAAACGAGTACCCACATTGCTTAGAATGTAATAATTAAAATGACAACGAAGATATATATTAATTTGTTTGTCTACGTACATTCCAGAGTATTGTTAAGAATAAAATATTCTTTCGTCTCACATAAGCTAAAGTTTATGGCATGTTACATCATGCTAATTTTCTGCACAGATAGCACAAATCTGGCATAACTTCAAACCCACTTGCCTCAAGAACTTCATGTTACAGAGAAAAGGTTTGTAATTGGTTTGCATCAATTAAAGTTGAATGAAATGGAGCCTGCAGCTAAGTTCTCTGAAAGCTCTTATCCGTCAGAGACCATTATCAACCCGCTGTAAGATCACCAACACGTGTTTAATGTGATTGTAAGTGGCTAATGCCTTTTAATGTCAACTTTGAAAAATAAATTGACAACGTTAAAAATATATAGACTTTATGTGAAATGTTATAGCACAATTACGTTCAATGCAGAAGCTTCCTAAAAGATGAGTATAAAACATTTGCTGCACTTTTAATTGATTTGATGAAACTTGCCTTGGATAATATCCCTACTAAACTCCATATAAATCCAATGCAATCCTCATACTTGGATTCATTTCAAATATAGGGGCTTATTTATCACGGCTTTTCCCGCTGCGCGCTGACTGTTTAAAAAACCTGCGTTACATGACGAGCTCAGCTCGTCATCAGCGTACGAGAACCGTAACTCATGACGAGCTGAGCTCGTCATGAGCGTCGAAGGGGTTAAGAGAGCCCTGAGTCACTTTTGCACCACTTACACTGTTCGGTGTGTGGCAGAAGATTTTCAATCCGATTTATGAAGCCACGCAAAACCACCCTGCATGGCTTTGAGTGGCCTCATAAATTATGCGTAAGGCAACAAGGCGCAAATCACTGCGTTGACTCACTCTGCGCCCGGAAACTATTCCATGTGGGTTGTGGTGGGTTTTCCCACGCAACCCACATGGAATTTGACGCTGCCCCAGATCTACAAAATCATGTAAACCTGGGGAAGCGCCACATCCGTACACCTCCCGAGGTGAAGCATAACGAGGAGAAATATGTTTCTTTCTCCTCGTTTTTAGGGTCGAGCCTACGAGTGCATGCATCTCGCATGTGAGACAATGCTCTATAGAGAAAGGGCTTGGAGCCCACCCATTGCTTTACCATTTGTTGGCTTCATGTCACTCTTCTTTACAGCCTCCTTTATTGCCCTGTGAGGGGAAACATAATTTCCGATCTTTGCTGTGGAGCAGAGACTAAGAACAGATTGGTTCAAGTTAACCTGTGCCTGTCCGCTGCTCCCGACATAATTGAGGTACTATTTCTATCCGCCTCTCATTCCTCCTGCCTGCTGCCTCTATAGAGCTTGCGCTTTTTTTCTTGTTATATGTGATGTTGGACTTTTCGCTCACTCTTGCGCAGCTTGTTCACTAACAAGTGATCAGGTTATTGCATGAACTGTAACTGTAAGATTTTTAAACTCTCTAATTAGATGTTTGAGTCTTGTGAGTGCAGACACTTAACAGTAAGGTGGGTGCAAATACTTAACAGTAAGAGCCACAGAGTAAAGAGTTGATAATGGAGAAACAAATCTGAGATGGAAAAAAAACTTTCTTCATTCTTTGCTGTAGCTGCGCCCGAGGCCTACTGCTTTTCCTAACAGGTGAACAGCTGCTCCTCTTGTTGCAGTGGAACATATATTTTTAAGTTGAACCATGCGGTCTGCTGTACCAACTTGAATGTTTAGACAAAGGGTTCAGCACTAAACAACAAATCTCAGAAATTCAACATCAATGTTCAAAACAGTAGACACATAGAAAGATCTCCAAATCCAAGATGTTGGTTTCTGAAAGGATTTCTCGTTATTTCTTTTTGTTTTTCATAGGCAGAAGATCACAGCCAACGCATTTCATCTCCCAGACTTTTTCAGGGCTATTGAAAAACACATACAAATACAATTTAAAAAAAAGATTTACAAACGTACAAACACACAAAGACACAGTCAATACAGTGAAAAAAACATATGTATTATATATATGTTATCAATGATAAAAAACGTATATATCTTGTTTGGTTTATAAAAAGGCCTAATATACGTAGAGTTTCATCAGGAATAATTGCGAAAAGGATACTGACATATATTTGGCACTACATATCTCGTATCAAAGACATTATTAATTAGTGAGCCATTATAATAGATGATATACCTTCCCAAAGTAAGAACAGTATATTCATACAGGCGCTTGTATATATCATTTGTTTTGAGGTCATATGTTCAGAAGAAATCTATGTAATGAACAATGTCTACAAGTAATAAATGTACAATATATGAGATACTATCTTCTCATGTTCATAAATTTTACAGTTCTCAATATAAACATCTACATTCACAATGGTATATGCATATTCAAATGCTTCTACAATGCCTGGAAGTTGTCCTAGTTCTATAGTTAGTCATATAACTCTTCAAGATCAAGAAGGGAACTTTTTCTTGAAATATCTCCCAAATGCAAATAAAGAACCTCTACATGTGAGAGCAGAAGCCATAGAGACCTTTATAGCTAGCTTGGCGATATCATGTCTTTGGTTTAGCCTTAATTTAAAACTGGTAGTGTGTTTTAGTGCAATCATGATTTAGAAACCAGTGATGTAACAAGATTAAAAAAATATATATTTTATGATAACTAACCCTTGTATTCTCAATATTACAGCCAATATTTTCCATAGACACATATGATGTATGCAAACATTAATGTTGACCCAAGTTTTTATATCAATTTTGGGTAACAGGGCCATTGATAAGGCACAAAACAGTTATATCCAATTGAAGTCAGAAACACCCCGTATAGTGATGTGTCTGATTTGCACAATTATTTTTTTAAATCGCTATAATTGCCGCATTTATTATTCCCTTAGAGGGATGATGTTAACTAGAGAAATACTATTTTATTTTGGTAAAAAGGAATACATGTTTCTTGGCTTAGGCAATTCTCGTATTAATGTTCCCGAGATATCCGCGAAACAAAGCATAATGCCACTATTTTGCATACTGATGGAAAACGTTAGTGCAGCGGTATCACGCCGTGATGTGCAAACGCAGGGGCCATCTTGAATGTCCTACGTTTGCTATGTGTAGCATAGATTAGTAAATGCCAGGTTGCTGATGTGTCAACAAATATATACAACTCATTTAAAAACATGACTGATTAACCAACTCCATATCCAATAACTCATTGTGAACGAGGATATAAAGGCAATATTTAGCCAGCATTGTAAAGTTCACCACGAAAGAGGATAAACGATCCCTGTTCTATTTGTGGCAATATATAACAGTAGCAGCCATCTTTGATGTCCAGCATCCAGCTAGGTATAAATAAAACGGTTGTTTTTAAAAGAGTAGGGCTATTGTATATCTCAACTAGTTGCAGTACGAGCATAGTTGCTTTCAAGCTGTATTTATTTTATATATAGAACAAACTACTTATATCCATAGCATAGTCATTTTTGGAAAGCTAACGCAGCTTATTAGTTTAAGCAACAGTGCTTATAGCATTATCTTGCCTCAGTGTCACTCACCAGCAGTGGCATGGTAACCCGTGGCGCACGTTCTCCTGGGTTTCCAAATCAAAACGGAATGCACGGAGACTGGCATTTTTAAATCCCCCTCCCGGAAGTGTTTGAAACTTGGTCATGTGATGAAAATCGAAGGCATCAACCGATGCCCTCCAAAAAGCGTAAAGAGGCAGCCATCTTAGAACAGTATGAGGCAGCCCCATAAGCAAATACATCACCACATGGAACATTCTGTTCCATAAGTTGAACAGTTGTCCATGTGTGAAAAAAGGATTAAAAAACTGTTTTTGAATTTAATATAGAAATCCTGCATTAGATTGTACAAAATTGTGATCAACCGGTTTCACAATGACCCAAATATATATATTAAATAATCAAACATCTATACATCACCATATGGGCAAACGAAGACTTCTGCAAAGTAGTAGACCAACTATGTTATACGGAGGAATTCCCAATGTCAAATCCATGCAAAGACCGGAGTTATTGTCAAAAGGCTGTAGGCCTTTTTTGAATCATGAGTTGTAAAAAAAAGTAAGCGCATAATGAATGTCACATTGTTACTTGGAACAAATAAACCTCACAAGTTGGATACTAGCACAAGAAACCTGCTGGGATTTCGTCCTTAGAGCCAAATTGTGCATTAGGGAACACAGTAAAGTATGTGATTAGGATACTGTGGTAATGCGACAAACTATAACCATTATGTGCATAGTAAGCGATTGTCTATCTCAGCTGGAATTATATTCCTCAATCATGTATCAGTCACAATGCATCAGATTGGTTTCAAGCGAAATTATTTAGCTCACATCAATTTATAATAACCGTAGTGCTCGCATTTTATATGAGGAACTCATGTATTTCAAAAAGCCAGGCGGCATTTGGATGTCATTGCCCCACAACTTCAATGTTGTTTTTGTACATACCAGAAAATATGTTTAACAAATGGAGTGAACAGATATGTCACCAAATGTTCTCAAATCATAATGGCAGATATAACATTTCAGATACCAATGTCAGATAGTGGATACATGCATTTAGACTATGAAAATCATGTATAGTCAGAGATTTAAAAAGTCAAAATTGTTTTTAGCTAGGCATTTAATTAATAGCTCAAATATAGAGCAATTTAGTCAATTTGCAGTTGTTCAATATTCAGTTGGTCAAATATGGGCATCCGCCCATTTGCATTTGCAATCAATATACATTTTCAGCAAGCGTTCTCCAAATGGTCTCACAAGAAATGAAGTAATTCATCATTAATATTAAGCCCAAACCTAACCGCCCTGAGACGACATATCCAGGACTCCTCTCGCTGTCTAAGGGGCAATTCTCTGTCACCCCCTCTCACAGATATCTGGACATGATCAATACCACAAGAAGTGATGTTCTTGTCATTAGGGTGATCACGATGTTTGTGCATGGCAACCAGGTATTTCACATTAGAGTTTTTATTGCTCTTGCATGTTCTTGAATTCGCAGTTTAAGACTACAAATGCTACTGCCAATGTACGCCTTTTTGCAGGCACATACAATCATGTACAATGTAAACGTTGTATTGCAGTTAATGAAGCAATGTATGGAAAACTCTCGAGAGGCTACCACTGAACTTTTTGCATCTCGCATGTGAGACCATGCCGTATAGAGAAAGGGCTTGGAGCCCGCCCATTGCTTTACCATTCGTTGACTTCAAGTCACACTTCTTTACAGCCTCCTTAATTGCCCTGTGAGGGGGAAACATCATTTCCGATCATTGCTGTGGAGCAGGGACTAAGTAAAGATTGGTTCAAGTTAACCTATGCCTGTCCAATGCTCCTGACATAATTGAGGTACTATTTGTATCCGCCTCCCACTCCTCCTGCCTGCTGCCTCCATAGAGCTTGCGCTGTTTTTCTTGTTATTTGTGATGTTGGCCTTTTTGCTCACTCTAGCGGCTGCTTAGTCACTAACAAGAGATGGGGTGGTGCATGAGGTGCGTCTGTGTGCTCCTGGGGATTGCATCTCTGTTGCAATTTACTGTGATGGTTAAACTGATGTTACTGGGAGGATTCATAATGGTACACCCTATATGGTCACACACCCTTCTGCTTTTCCCGTATCTTGGGAACCTGTAGGGCTTGCAGTTGTGCTGTTGTCTATCAAGTTTAGGCAACACCTCAGGGTTGTGGGGGTAGCTCTTGAGATGTTTTTTCTCCACCTTGCTAGTTTCTCCCATTTTCTCTTTATTGTGGGAATCTCCCGGGGGGGGTATTGAAGATGTTACACTGCATGATCAGCTATGACTTCGGGGTGTGTGGGAAGGCTGAAAATCTATTTATCACTCATATAACCTAGTTCCAGGATGGGTCACATGATAGTTACATGGAATGTGAGGAGTCTCCGGACACCATCCCACAAGGAGGCGGTTTCCTCCTACCTTAAGCGACAAAACGTGCATATAGCACTCCTACAGGAGCACACTTGAATTCGGTGGAAACTACCCAACTGCAGCGTAGATAGAGGGGCAGGATATATGCCATGGACTACTCTTTATTTGCTAGGGGGGTACTTATTTGGATATACCCGGGGACACCTTTTACGGCAGATGAGCTCCTTACTTACAGGGAGGGTAGATATGTGCTCATAAGCGGCAGATTGGATGGGCGACACATGTTGCTGGGAAACGTGTATGCCCCGAATGTGGATCAGGGTCAGTTCTTTAGTCAGCTGTCCCTTGCTATGCAGAAATGGTGTGAGGTCACTTGATTGCTGGGTGGGGACTTTAACAGTGTCCTAGACACAGGGGTGGATTGATCCTTCCCCCCACTTCGTGGCACGGCTGCCAAGGCCAACTCTGTATAGTACTGAATGGTTGAGCAGATGGCTGGGGTTTAATCGATGTCTGGAGACACCGTAATCCCAGGCTGAGGGTGTGCTCTTTCTTCTCAGTGCCCCATAATCTACATGTCCACCTAGATAGGTTTTTTGGATCTTCCTCTCTACTTCCTTACATTTCAGATTTGGAGTACTGGGGATGTACACACTCTAATCACAATCCACACAGTGTCTCACTGGCCTGGGAGGGTGGAGTTCCCAGAATCCCCACCTGGAGATTGCAACCGGCACTGCTGGAAGACTGGGTCTTTCGGGAGGCAGTCGGAGAGGCTTGGGGGGGGTACTTTGGGCTTCATCTTCTTCTGTAGAATGGGCAGCCATGAAGATCACTCTGAGAAGGAAGTGTTGGGGACTGGGATATGGGATGCAGAAGCAGGTGGAATCTGATCTGATTGAGGTAGAAAGGATATCACTGTCCCTGGAGTCTCGAGTGATTGCACATAATGCAGAAATGGCCTCCCTGTTGGAGGTGCGTAGGAAACATGCAGACTCTTAGACCAACAATGTTGTCTCACCTTTGTGGTGCACTCTGCTTCCGTACATGCCAAAGTGGATAGGTCGGGCCGCTGTTGGCCTGGTTGATCTGCCAGGAACGGTCGGCTGGGCCCATTACAGCTCTTCGATCTCGGGACGGAGCGCTCAAATTCATGCAGCATGAAATACAACCTGAGCTGTCGTCACACTTCCTGCAATTATACAGATCTGCCCAGAGGGTTCCTGAAATAATGATACAGGAGTTCCTAGACAGCCTTTCTTTTCTGGCCCTCACACTGGAACAGCGAATGGAGCTGGATGCACCGCTCACAATGGAAGAGGTTAGAGGCACAATGAGGGACCTGCCTTCCGGAAAGGTGCTGGGACCTGACGGGTTCCCCCAAAAATTCTACAAATCATATGCTGACCCCCTATGCCCGCAATCACTCAAAGTATACACGGAGATGCTAGAGAGCTTCTCCCTCCCAACCTCAATGATGGAAGCTACACTGATCACACTCCCTAAACCAGGGAGGGATGCCATGTCTAGAGGCACCTATTTCCCCTTGGCATTACTGAATGGGGACTACAACATTTTAGCAGTCATACTAGCAAGCAGTTTGGTGCCAGTTATCCCACAATTGATTCATCAAGACTAAAATGGGTTGTACCTGCTCGGAACACATCACTTTAACATTTGTCCGCTGTACCGGGTGATGCGCTGTGCCGGAGTAGACTGTCCTACAGTGGGTTGCATTGTGTTTGACCTGGAGAAGGCGTTCGATACAATTGAGTGGCCATATCTGTTTGCCGTACTTCTTCGATTTGGGTTTGGGCCATACATACTAAGCCTCATTGAAATGCTATATGTTGCTCCTACCGTTCGGGTGCGTCTGGGGACTCTGTTTCCGAACCTATACTGAAAGAAAGGGGTACCCGACGGTGGTGCCCTCTCTCCCTATTAAGTGTTGCCCTGGCAATTGAACCGCTGGCGATGGCACTACGAAACTCAGTGCCGGATTGGGGGATACACCTTGGGGATGGCCTGCACGCAGTGTCGCTCTACAGGGATGACATCCTGCTATCAAAGATCTCTGGGCGGTACCACGGGTGATCCCGGATACACTACGGTCATTTGCTTTACTATCTGGGCTTGGTGTGCACTGGGGTAAATCTTATCTTTATCCCTTCACCCCAGAATGGAAGATCCTCACCTAGAGGTGGATGGGACATTGGTCCACTGGCAACCAGTGGCATTTTGATACTTGGGTATATGCATGTATCATGATGACCGTGATCTTCTAGATGGCAACATCTACCGGGCAGGTACAGCGCTCAAATCCCAAATCGAATTTTGGAAGACGCTCAACCTGTCTGCTATAGGCAGGGTGGAACTAATCAAGATGGTAATGCTGCCTCATCTTCTTTATTATATCACCAATCTCCTGCTTTATCTACCTGCTGTCTTCTTTTGTTGCCTTGCAGAGATCATCAGGGCTTTTATCTGGAATAAAATGCAGTGCAGATGGGCATTGAAGAAGTTGTACTTACCACAATCTCAGGATGGGCTGGCCTTACCCAACCTAGTGCACGACTTTTTGGCAGCCCAGATATTGTGGGCAACGAAAAGGGTGGAGGAACTACACTCAACAGACTCAGCTGAACGAGAGCCCCCATACTCCCAGGATAGGATCCTCTTCTAATTTCATCCCACGAACAGATCCTACGAGTCATTACCATTGCTGGCCAGGATTGCGCATAAATGTTTTCGCAGGGCACTGCGCCCCACAAGGCATGTCACACCATATGCCCCCATTCTTCCTCTACTGGGTATGCCGACAGAGAGGGGACAAGTCCGGGCAACAGACCTCCCTGACTGGCTGGGGGGCGGTATATCCACTTTGGGAGAATTGTATGGAGAGGGTGCGATACGGCCGTTCCTCTCTTAATCCGAAGAGGAAGGAGTCCCTCTGGGCCAGTTCCTGACAAATGCCACGTGGACGACCATGATGCACCGCTGGTGGGGTGATATTTCGCAGGAACCCCCAAAACATCTTTTAATACAATATGTGCATGTGATGGACATGGTTCGACAATTCGTGATCCGAGAACACACCATGGTAAACTTAACGTGGTTACGCACCACATGGGAAGCGGACCGGGAGAGACCATACTCAAACAAAGACTGGTCCATGGTTTTGGAAAGCCCCAGACTGATCCCTAGAAACGCTCGTTTCAGACTTATTCAATTTTATGTTGGCCACATGGCATACCAATCCCCAGACAAGATTAATAGGTATTTTAATAGATTAGATACGTGCTGTCCTTGTTGCACACTAGTGAATACGGATCTGTTACACATGTTCTGGTCTTGCTCTGCATTGCAATCGTATTGAGATGGGGTGATCCGTGTGTTGGTTGCTAGCACTGATAGTCCTGGTCCCTGGTCATGGGAGATATGCATAACAGGGATTTTTCCAAGAAGCAAAAAATATAAATCCTCTTCCAGGTTTCTGGATCTAGGCCTAGTTGTAGCCAAGTGGCTTATTACATGCCGGTGAAGGGGGTGGAGCCCCCGCCGCTGATAGCACGGTTTCACTTTATGCTAAACTGGGTCAAGGCTGAGGCTGTCTTCTTACTCAGAGAGGATACGTTTGGTCTTCGTAGTTTTGTTGCATACGCAACCAATCTGAGCTTGTGAAATATGTTCATACTGTATTGCAACCAGGGCAAGCTGTTATGTAGAAAGACTTTACTTGTGCGTGAAACGTGGGGTATGATATCTGTTGTTATTGAGCTTGAACTGAAATCAGCTAGGTCGTCATGTCCCTTCAATGTTATGTTGGGCATTCTATCCTGTGGACTACCTACTGGTTCTGTATGGCAATATTTATTTTGCTAACTGTACTATTCAATGTAAAAACTTAGAAAAATACAACTTTGAGTTCACATATATTAAGAGCAAGCAGCTGTTTCCGCTTACTATTCATGTTCTAATGCATGTAGCACTATTTCTTAGTGCAAAATGCAAGTTTGCGTCCATTTTGGATGCAAGGGTGCGTCGTGCACTAAGCAAATAGCACTAAATGCCGGGAGTAAATTGGGGGGAAATCTTACGCCTAGAGCACATTTAGCACTATTGTGTAGCACAAAATTCATTCTCACACCAGTTTTGGACATGGGCATGCATTTTTCAGTAACAAAATAGTGCTAAATCCCAGGAGTATGTTGGTAGAAAATTCTACCCCAGAAGCACATTTAACGAGTGAGAACAGTAGCTGATGCTTGCTATTCATGTTCTGTTTTATTTAGCACCATTTCTTAGCTCAAACTGCACCCATTTTCGGTTGAAGGTGGGGCATTTTTACACTAATAGCTCTAAAAGCAGAATTCTTCTTCTTGCATAATTATGTGTAACCTCACGGAATTCTCAGGTAAATACGTATGATTATTATACACTGAATTGGACAAATGATGTCCATCCCTACTTTGTTGCTGTATGATTGGTTGCTTTATCAAAAACAAGACCCTACAGATGTTCCCAAGATGTGTCTTAATTTCCTTAGAATGAACTGGTTTACGTCTGAGGGCCTCCTTGCTTTGGAATAGGGAAGTCCCATCAGAGTTCAAATAAAGGGTTTGATTTCACTGGTCGCAGTGACAGTTGGTCGAGAATGGGGGTGGCGGGTGGGGGGACGGGTTCGGGGGACAAGGGATTGGGTTAGGGACAAAAAATAAAAAAATGTTAAAAACACTTACCTTTTCAAAGCCACTATCTGTCCTCAGCTTTTGCCCCTTCTTACAGCCGCCTTCACCTCCGCTTCGGTCCCGGAAGCACACCAGCTCCCTAAACAAATCACAATGCTGCAATGCAGCGCTGTGATTGGTTTGAGCACTGGTGGTCGGCGCTCAGGTGGGGACTGGGAGCCTGTGCATGTTCTCCAGCCTGGTGGGGATCATACAAAGTGAGCATGACTGTTTGGCTGGCCCAAGACAGTCGGCCAAACCGTCATGTGAACTGAGACTCTGCCACCACTCCTCCTCCTGAGACTCTAGTCCTGCCCCGCCCTAAACCAGAGAGGAATGGGGCGGCATTTCCTCCACTTTAGCGGAGGAGGTGCCCTTGCAGTGAATAAGTTAACCAACAGATTCACTTCTGTATTGATTTTGATAGCGCCTAGAGACAACTTATGAGTGAATATCAGTGCATAATATATCCCTAAGTAATACTTAGAGACAAAGAAAAATATATCACTACGTTAAAACAGTAAACTCTGCACAAATAATAATGAAAAGTTACGTAAAAAATGTCTCGGGGGCACGTAAACCTCACATTTCTCTGTATCGAGAAATAAACATTAGATTATTAGATATGCTCTCTTAGAAATCCTACTAGTGGTCGTCCTATTTCAAGGTTTAACCTAATGCGTTTTTTAATGCTATCCATGGATTTTCCTGCTTTATGAGAATTTATCGAGATCAAAAAGTCCCATCCCTCGTGTGACCCTAGGATTACTGGTACAAAGCAATATGCGAGAGTGCTGAGATCTCTTCTGGTTGTCTGATGCTTATGTGAGTGTAGACCGCTTACGGGGAGACGGGCTGACATGAGGTATGGCAGCTCCGGCTACTCCAGCCAGCGGAAGAAATGAAGTGCCGCGCGCTGGAGCCAAGCCCAGCGCGCGCCAGGGTCACGTCACTACTGTAAGGGATGCAGTAGGTTGTGTACTTGGTACTTTACGGTACATGTTCTGCTTTCTTAGAGATATTTCTTGCTGTGGCAGTCTGAAATAAAGAAAATACATCACATCTTCGGCCAGTGTATCTGCTTGGCGTCGTTCCGACCTTTTGACTAAAATTCGTTCAGGGGTGATATTATAAACCGTCCGTGCCCTTACAGAAAAAAGAAATTTGCTTTCGTTTGGTGTTTTTTTTTAAGTTGGAATATCAGGATTTGTAATGTAGAAGTGGTGTTTAGTGAGACGGCTGACAACAAGTTTATTAAACATACATGAATGTGCGTATGTTTGTTGTCTACTTATACGTCACTGAGATTTTGAAGGCCAGGTTACATAAAACTTGCTAAGTGGTCTAGCACGTTTATTATGCTGTCTTGTGCAGAGGTGATGGTTTATGTATTTGCTTCTTGCTCTGTGTTAGCAGTGGAATGCTTTATTTGTGGTTATTTCCAGTAATATACTTAGTGCACTGAATGCTTTTATATGCTGTGCCAAACTACAAAGTATTGCTTGTTACAGTCAGGAAGTGAATTTAAATCCGGATGGAAATTATTTTGTAAGATGACGTTAGTCACTTTTTGCAAATTAAACATGGACACGTTAGTTGTCCCGATGTTTGACATCTTCGATGTTTTACTCACAAAAATAGTCACGCCTTAGCTGTGCGTACTAAAAGTTGTAATTTGTCAGAGTTCATTTTGAAGTGTACCAACCAGTGGCACAGATTTGCCCCAGCAAAATAAGCATCACCGCTAATACAATGTATGCATGCTACTAGACATCATCCTTGGACAATTTAGCCCAAGTAAACAAAAACAAGTGGCAATCTACCACCTGAAACTTGAATTGGGCAATATCAAATATATGCATTTTAATGCCCATATTCTCAGTATATTAAGGACACCTTCTTTTCCAACAAACATCGACTTCCATTTCACATGCAATATTGTTTTTTACATTTTGGAAATCTCTGTAAGAGTCATGCTCCTAATCTCTGAACTACCCCTACTTTGAATAATGTTTATTTTGCCTCACCTGGTATATTACAGGTACAGATACTTTGGCCTGGAATTATTGTCTTTACCATTTTTAGGTCGCTGTCTGCAAGACTTGGTGTAACCCTTCTGTGAGCTTTTGTCACGCCCACCAATTACCATTGGTTCTTTCTTGAGCTATTCCAAAATTATGGTTTTCTATTGGTCCATTCTTCTCAATTGTCCCTCCTGTGGGTGCTTGTTTCACCTGAGGTGATTTCACTAAGGGATTGCTTTTGTTGGCCATCACATCTTCCTCCTGCACAGCACATGATGGCCCCTCTTCCCGCTGGGCATTGCAGCCTGTTACTGCCTGAAACGGTCTGTGTAGGTGGAATTTTGGTTGGCACAGGGATCGTTTTGTTTGCCCATCACAATGCACATGAATAACTTTATTAAACAATGCATTTTCCATGCATTTTAACATGGAAAAACCATAAGGTCCCTTTTTTTGTTGCTGTTTTATATAGCCCTAACTCAACCGGAAGGTATCAAAGCGCTTTACGTAAGCACTGGTTGCATTACGGACGGACACATTTATTTTTAGCCAGGAGATTAAGTGATTCGCCCAGAATAACAGGAAGTTTGAGCCTCCCACTAGACTCAAACCGGGTTTCCCAGCTTCAAAGTCTGGCGCTCTATCCGTTTTGCTGTGTTGCTGAACAGCCAAGTACATGTGTATTCCGGGGCTCTTGTTGAAGTGTGCTTCTGTTCTGACAGGCGAGGGCGCTATGACAGGCAACACCGATAAGTGTCTGTGGCAGCAGAACGTGATAGAGCTGATCGGTGATTCTCTGCTGCAAGAAGGGTACTTGGGGTTTAGCATACGGGTGCGATCTATGTTGATTTATACAAAGGACCCCTAGTATTGTTTGCATTGCAGATGCCTTGCCAGGTCTATAGGAGCATTCAGACAGTGTTTACATGCTTACACGTGATGTGTTGGGTCCCTCAGTGATGCACTTCCTGTCTGCCTCAGTTAGTTAAACAGTGGCATCACAGACAGAAGCTGCTGTAGAAGCACGGCGTGAAGCAGGTGATTCGCCGATTTATTCCCCACTAGAAGTACAGTTTTGGTTACTGGCAGTGTCTGTCGGAGCCTTTTCTTTGCTTGAAACAAACTCGGCCTTGTGCCCATAAATAGATAACTTCTAAGGTACGATGACCAAACAAGTCAACGCCATTTCGTCATCTTGTTTCAACACCCTGCGCATGCTCCGAAAGATTTTCAGGTGGATCCCCACCGAAACCAGGAAAACAGTCACCCAGGCCCTCGTCACCAGCCGACTGGACTACGGAAACTCCCTATACGCAGGAACCACCGCCAAACTCCAGAAACGACTACTACGCATACAGAACGCCTCCGCACGACTCATCCTTGACATCCCTCGCCACAGCCACATATCCGGACACCTGAGAAACCTGCACTGGCTCCCCGTCAACAAGAGGCTCACATTCAGGCTCCTCACACACGCACACAAAGGGCTCCACAACATGGGCCCAGAATACCTCAACAGCCGCCTCTCGTTCTATGCCCCCACCCGCCAGCTCCGCTCAGCCGGCCTCGCCTTTGCCATCATCCCACGGACCCGCAGAACCACAACGGGAGGAAGATTGTTCTCCTACCTGGCCGCTAAGACATGGAACTCCCTCCCCACACACCTACGACTGACCCAGGGCATCTCACATTCAGGAGGCACCTCAAGACCTGGCTATTCGAGCAGTGATAGCACCCCCCCCCCCCCCCTCCCTCCAGCACCTTGAGACCCTCACGGCTGAGTAGCGCGCTCTATAAATGTTATTGATTGAGTGATTGATCGATTGAGTAGTGGATTAGGCAGCATATATGCTGACAGACATTATTTGGAGGCAAATAATCAAACCCCAAAACAGAGTGCCCAAGGACTTTTTCGATGGCTGAATTATATGTTGTTTAAAAAAAGTTGCATTCTCTGCCAGGGCCGTACTGGGAACCGAAACCGGCTCTGGTAAACTGCTCTGGTGGCCCCCCTGGGGGGGCTGAGTGGGTGCGCCCAAGCAGTTTGCTGATTTTGTTACCGGGGGCCGATATTACCGGCCCCCAGTAACAAAAAAGGACGCCCCAGGGGTCCAAAACAGGCCCCTAGCCTGGTGGCCCACCGGGGAAACCCCCGGATGCCCGCTACGGCCAGTCTGGCACTGTTGTCTGCCTGTGAATGACACCTCACTCAAGCTGGGATGTTTACACTCCACGCTCCTCTATGCAGGTTGCATTAGATTAGAAAGACTGCAGACTGAATGTGCACTTCTTACAGGATCGAAGTATTGCACTTTCGTTTGTTTATCCCATCGGTAACTTGCTGCTTGCTTAACTTTGTAGAAACTTCCACCAGAAGAGAGAGCGCCTCCTATAGAAATGTGAGCACGTTTTAGTCCAGTAGCGTGTTGTGATATGAAAATGCTCGTTCTAAATGGGTCGAAATGTTTATCATGTTTGTGTTCCTGCTTAAAATAATTTTTGTATTGCTTCCTTGCTTGTGATTACGAAAATGTAATTCCAGTTTGCAGTTGCATTGTCCATTTTATATCAGCTCAGTTCATATACACTTTATGCTCACATCACACAGCAATTCGTGATCTCTCCAGCTTCTACATTTCAGGCACTGTAAAACAGACTGTGCCTGGGATTAAATAAAGTAGTGTGATTCAGAAGATAACATAAATGCATGAAAAGTTTGAGTTATACACAACAATGTTTTGCGCTCACTGACTGATTGTTTGCTTTCTGTTTCTTCTGTTCTCCCCTGAACACCCTTGCTGATAGCTGCTTTTCTGGCCTCATAGGTCATTCCTCATTCTAAGTCCTCTCTAGTGCTGGTAGCTGCTTCTCTGATCCGAGTGGAAATTCCTCATTGTAAGTCCTCTAGACAGTGCTGCTAGGTGCTTCTCTGATTCCGTTTGTAATTCTTCATTCTAAGTCCTCTACACAGTGCTGGTACCTTTTTCTCTGGTCCCAGTAGCAATTCCTCATTCTAAGTCATCTAGGCAGTGCTGCAGCTGTGTCTCTGTTCATACATCCACTACACTCCAAACACATAGTTAAAAAACATTGTCATTTACAGCAATAGCTCTAACTCTAAAAGAAATGTGAGCCCTATTGCATTGCCAATGCTTGTTTTATTGGTTGCATGTGAAAATTGTCACAGAACGAACTGGGTTGGACATACTTGGAGACGTCAATAAAACAACAGTTCATCAGTTAATTTTGCCTTGAAAGCCCTCAGTTTAAAATGTTTGTTGGTTATGAGAGTTAAGTTTAACTGTAATCCCAAACACTAGTAGCTAACGCCTACATTGATTTGCAGGTTACAAGCTGGAATACCAAAAAGGCTTATCTAGCAATCCATTTATCGACACTTGTTGATTTGAGCACCATTGTAAGGATTTTCGTAGAGCGCCTGGTTACTCCAATCGGAGTGTCCCCACGCTGAATCTCTCACAGAAAACCTCATGACCCTGCCCTACACTTACTGTCAGTTTTGCGTGAAGATCCAGGTTTTTAATTTTTTTCGAACCACGATCTTGGAAGTCTCCATTCTAAGGTATCATAGGATAGTATTTGCAAAGCGCACTATACCTGAAGGTATCAAGGCCCCAGAGGTCCAAAGTTTAGTAGCCAGGAGTCTGAAGGAGCTGCGACCAGGTGAATTCTGTTGACCCTAGGAATAACTGTCAGCACAGTGCCTGAATATCTGAGATGCCTTTTGGGAAGATATATTTTGATAAATGGAAAGAAGGTAGCGGAGTCCTTTCGGATTGAGGATTCTGTGACAGAAGCAGAATGCTTAAAAGGATATTC
The DNA here is from genome assembly GCF_964263255.1 of Lissotriton vulgaris. NCBI lineage: Eukaryota > Metazoa > Chordata > Amphibia > Caudata > Salamandridae > Lissotriton > Lissotriton vulgaris. The sequence continues at coordinate 235,037,192 of NC_141691.1, forward strand.
TAGCCTTAATGGGGAGCCAATGAAGTTGTGCAAGTGCAATGCCCAGAGGAGAGTATCTCGAGATGTTCAAGAGTAAACAGGCAGCAGCATTTTGAACTCTTTGGAGCTTTCTCAGTCTGCCTTAAGAGATCCCTGAATAAAGTATGTTACAATAGTCCAGTCAATATACCAATAGAGCCTGGACAACAGTCTTCTTAGTTGCATCCCCAAGAAGAATCCCCAAGATTTTCCAGAGCAATTTTTAGAACTAGGAAGCAAGTGCCAACTGTGGCGAAGATCTGGCTATCAAAAGAGGCTGGAGTCAAACCAGCAGCCGAGATTTTTTACCTTTGATTTAGGGGAAGGAGTGGGGCCCAGCTCCCAGGGCCGCCAATCAGAAGATCAGATTGAGCGTTGTTTCCCTCACTTTAGGACTTCTTTTTTCCCTGCATTAAGTCTCAGGCAGCTCAGATCCATCAATTTAGCCAGGTCTGCCAAACACGCTTTAAAGTTGTCTGCAGCGCTGCCATCATCGTGCATCAAGGTGAGGATCTGCTTAGAAATGTCAGCATAAGACACCATCCTGATGATGTCCTACTCAATCATGTCTGCCAGTTGGTGCATATAAAGGTTGAACAAGGTTGGGCTTATTTCTGAGCATTGTGACACTCCCTGATGTAGGGTAGAATTTCAGAGGTACAGGGTTCTGGAAGACCTGAAAGGTATGGTTTTGAAGAAAATCGGCAAACCAGTCAAGCGCACTTCCCCCGACATCCGAACTCTGTAGCCGATCAAGTAGTAGACCATGAGGAACAGTATCAAAGGCTCACATAGGTCCAGCAGCACTAAGGCAGCAGTCTTGCGCTCATCAGCAGTACAGCTGAGGGACTCGAAAGCTAAAAAAAGAGCTATTTCAGTGCTGAAAAGTGGTCTGAATCCAGACTGGTTCTCATGAAGAAGTTCTTTCCCATCTATTAACATAATCAATCGCTGGTTTATGTGTCTTTCAGCCATCTTTGCTACGAAAGGTAACAGATATTGGGTTTTGAGGGGTCCAGCGTAGGCTTTTTTAAGAGGTGGATCAGGGGCGGCCGTAGGCATGTGCAAGCTGTGCACCTGCACAGGGCCACCAAACCATAGGAGCCACCACGCCAATATATATCCTTAATATAATAATCCTCTGAGGATGGATACATATTTGCGTGGTGGCCCCTGGCAGGGATTTGGCGGCCTCCGGCACCCTGACCCCCCCCTCTTCACTGGCCTCCGCGCTCCGCCCCGCCGACCGGACCCCCTCTTCTGGGGCCCCCTACCTACGCTCCCTGCCCAGGGCACCATGAGCCTAGAGCCGCCCCTGGGTGGATCACCATTGCATGTTTCCAGTCTGATGGTACACGACCAAATGAGAAAGACAAGTTGAGCAGGTTGCAAAGTACAGGGGCAATAGCCCCTATGCTCAGTTATACTGGGTATAAGCAACACCATTTATTAGGTTTTGCAATTGACAGCTTTAATTATTGTGTGAGATCTTATGTCAATAAACAACACACATCATATGGAACACATATTATACAAAAGGGTTTTTTGGTCACATTGCCTTATAATGGGGACATACTTCAAAGATTGGCTACGTGGAGTGCACATCACATTCTGATGTTAGCTCACAGCACAAAGGGTACATTTTGAGCAGTATGTTTATATATGTGTGGTATTAATATATTATAAACTTAGCCAATAGGCAGGGGAATTCTATACAGGGTTCAAACCAAAGTCATAGTCAGCCTGCAATTGGTGGAGCTGGTTTCTAAGAGCGTAGGTGCACCAATACTACATCATGATGTTGTGTTCTTTAAAGTGGCGTGTCTTTGGCCCATTTCTAAACTGGAGCTGCTTTAGGGCAGCTCTTGTGGATACATGCATGTTGTATTTTTGGAATCAACGTTTAGGACACAGTATTTTTGTAGCATGATATCCTGATAGTAAATCTTTTCCCTTGCAAGTGATACCTATTGCCTTTGACAGTGCTTGTTTAATATAGTTAGAAATGGCAGAAGTGTGGTGTGAGGCACTATATAAAAACAAGTGATTGGTATTAGTGGGGAATAGTGTCTTCTCCAGGGTGAACTGGGACTTCGTATAAGTAGAAAGGCACGGCATGAACTGAATTGCTTAATTTAGAAATTTGTGTTGGGGTTTTAATAGAAGAATTATGTTTTTTAAAATGTTAGAGCGAAGTTAAACATTTTCAGTATGAACATTATATGTGCTTGACATATCAGAGATCACTGTACTGGAAATGGCATATTATATGCATTTGCATAATGTTAAACACATAGCTGTGTTCATATTCCGTACAATAACCCCCATATAATCTAGGCAGTTTACCATAGCTGTAACATAAGTATGATTACCTAAATGGCCAGAAATCATTATATCAACCTGGGAAGAATGACTGGCTAAGTTGGCAACACAGATTCAAATATTTGACGCGCAAGTTATACACAGATCCCTTTAGGTAGGACACATAGGCAATAAAAAAGAATGAGATATAAATAACATACGAGATAAACCTGTAAATTTATTCGATTATCCTGTGGAAACTGTAATTTTTTTCTGAGTTTTATATATTGCGAACTTGACCTGAAGGCATCGGGTATCAGAGCGCTTTACGTGACCACCAGTTCCGTTACATAAGGACACATTTATTTTGTTAGGCACGGGGAGATTAAGTGATTTGCCAAGGATCACTGGATGTTGAGCGCCATTATCGAGACTCGAACCCGGTTCCCCAAATTTGAGGTCCCAGCCATTAGCCCACATCCTCTCCCAAATCAGATCAAGAGATCTTCAGTGACATTTTGCTGAAGAAATCTGTTCACATGCGTATTCATTTTCTACTTGTATGCACACTGGCACGTTAATTTCAGTCACTTAGGTGCTGTGAAGATGGGATTAGTCTGCACTTCTGTTGTGTGCCAAGGGAAATGGGACGAGTTGAGAAAATTCTTTGTTTTGATTATTTATAGGATGCGCCAACAATAAAAGATTATTATTGTTGTCCCTGGAGGGCCCCTAGTTCTCTTTGATTGTTTTTAAACTACCCAGCACAGCATGATTACTGCAGGCTTCAAAGTAAACACTGGGAGGACCAATCAGGGCGAAAAGAAAATCCAAAGAGGGAATATAATTCTTCAAATATAAACATACAAGAAGTTCCATAGCATTACTACCATGGCGTGGTTTTAAGGATGGCGTAGAGTGCAAAGGTAGTTTTTGAGTTAGACGTCAGGAAGAATTGAAGCTATTGAGATTCCTGACACACTGTGTGATCTTGGCCATAACACTTTGTTAAAAGGTTAAATATCTGCCACGTGACACAAAAACAGAAATGCTGGAAGGCCCACCCTATTTAGCGAAGGACCTCTAAATGTCTTTAGTTAGTGGTTCTGTGGCAGATGAATTGGTGAGAAAGGTTTTCCAGCAACCTAGCGGATGTCCTGCATTGAAATGAGACGGCTCTACATTTTTGAGAACTCTACATTTTTGAGGACTCTAAGGGCCATATGTATCAAAAAGTCAATTTGCGATTCTCAAATAGCGATTTTTTTGCGAATCGCTATTTGAGAATCGCAAAATGCTATGTATGTAGGATTTGCAATAAATTTTGTGAATCCTACATATTCCTTAATTGTGAATCTCATATTTCAATTCGCAATTAAGGAATACCTCCCCATTGATTCCTATGGGCCTAGAGGCCTATAGGAATGAATGGGAAGACATTCTCAATTTGCGATTCGCAATTAGCGAATCGCAAATTGAGAATGCAAATTCAAGGGTGCAAGGGTCTCCAAAAAACACCCTTGTTGCACCCCTGAAATAAGCCTGGGTGCGCATGTGGCACACATACATGCCTAAGGGCACTTTGAAAAATGCAAAAAAGTGAATTTTTCAAAGAAATCGCGAATTACCACCAACTTAAAGTTGGTGGTAATTTGCGATTCCTTAAGGCGAAATTGCACTTTTTTTGTGCTTCTTACATTGCATTTAAGGAATCGAAAAATTTGCGATTCCTTAAATGCAATCGCAAAATAAGGAATCGCAAATTTTGGGAACCCTTATTTTTCACGCAGATTTGCTTCATACATACCATTAAGCAAAAATGCAATCGCAAATGCCGAAATTGTGCGAATTTCGGCGTTTGCGAAAGCATTTGTGCTTGATACATATGGCCCAAAATCTACTCGTAAGGACACCCTACATCGACAGCGTGTTCTAGTTGAAGCTATACAAATAATCTTCTATTCTTATGAAGGTAGAGCGCAAAACTCCAGAACACCCATGTTTTTTTTTAAATTAATCTTCGAGTGGTATCTAAAGATGTGCTGATGGTCATGTATTCTAGACCTAGTCCAAGTAGACGTTGTTTTATATTCCTGGCTCATAACTATGGTTAATACATTTTTAATTCAAAGACTTTTCAGCTCCTTTCAGAAAAAGTCTCTGTGTGCGCCGCAGCCTCGGGGGTGCAGCGGGTCCTGTAATTACTTTCGGCAAGTAACTCCTGTTCCCAGCCCCATCGGGATTACCGTGGAACATTCCCCAACTAGAATGCGGGCGTGATAGGAGGTTATTAAAAGAGCTATATTGCATTCCATTGGTGTCACCACAAGTTGGTGTCTGTTAACCTCAACGCTGACCTCAGTTAAATATCTGTACCTCTGTGGTACGGCCAGAATACTGCTTTCCACTGTATAAATCATAAAAATGTTACGATGTGATTGTTATGAAAAGCATACATAAATGACAACAAAATAACACTACATCAGACATCACAGCTGGCCCCCCAAATCCATAAATGCATTTAATGTTCCTCTATGTTTTGTAGATTAATTGCATTTCTCTCTTTTAAGTGTTTTAGGTGGAAAAAAAACAGTTGGAAGACAGTTCACAAATAAATACACAAATCAAATAGACACTCAATATGAAATACACTTCTTCATATTTAATCTAAATTTGAGAGTCAATAATCTAAAGCTAGAACTCAGTAGTTCATCCCCAAAGCAACTCTGTTGCATTATAATGTCATGTATCCAGCGCTTGCTAGGCGATGAAGCGCTTATCTATACAATTAAAGAAGCATTTGCAATGCAATAGGTCTTGCATTTACAAGAGTTTGAGCTATTGGCATTGTTAATGACAATGCCTTATATTTACGTGTTGTTTCTGAAACATAAAAAAGGCATTGTCATTTACAATGCCAACACCTTAAACTCTCACAAATGCGAGAGCTATTGCATTGCAAATGCATTTGGGTGCTCTTGCTAAAAATGTTTTAAAAAGCGTTAGGAGAGAGGTGTCCTGCCTGCAACGCTAATTGAGAAGATAGTGCTCGGAGGCTGTAATTAAAGCCTACCGAGTAACAACACAGGTAACAGGGGGTGTCACCATGGGAGACTACAAAATAAGACAAGGAGGTACTAAGGAGGGGCTACTAAGCCTATTGACCAATGAAAAGCTACAGTTTACACTGGCCAATGACACAAGCCAATGAAAAATATGGGCGAAGAGTGGGCGGAGCTTGAAGTCCCTACCTAAATCCAGCATGCCTGCAGAGCAGTGCATGCTTTTCCCCCGGCTCGAACTAAAAAGTGAACAATTGTAGTAGCCAGGGCCGGGCTGGGAACCAAAACCTTCCCTCGGCCGGCCCCCTGATGCGGCAAGAGGGGGGGGGGGGGCAGGCGAGCTGTTTGCGAGGGCAGGTTTTTCCCGATTTTGTTACAGGGGGCCGATATTTCCGGCTCCCTGAAACCAAATCGCCCCCCAGGGGCACAAAACCGGCCCCCACCCATGCGGCCCACCGGGGAACCACCCGGTGCCCACTACAGCCAGTCCAGCCCTGGCAGAAGCCCCTTCCAGCTGCTCTTTGCCAGCACTCTATTAATGAGACGGGCAGGGCTTTGGGACTGATGTGCCAAAGTTCTGCACTGTTCTTAATTTGAACTGGCAGTTGCAGGTGTGGACCACCTGCCCTTATTTTTGGGGACCAGCACTTATTCTGTCTTGTCAGACTTACATCCAGAGCCAGAGAGAGAACAGAAAAGTGTTAGAGAAAGACGAAGGACAAGGCTGGAAAATCACCAAGGGAGAAAGCAGGGATGAAAAGTGCCTGCAGGAGAGAGGTGAAGGGGAGGGAGCGAGTGCTCGGGGACGTATTAAAGAGGACCGAGGTTCAACCAAGCCTCATGTCTGGCCACAGCTTATGTTCGCAGCATCGGCTGTAGGCTTCTGAGCAAAACTATGGGCTCGGCCCTGACGCTTTTACGCATAAGCACTGCTTCTGCAGACACTTGATACCAGCAAAAAACTTTAACAAACTCTTTCCCTTCCGCAGCGCAATCTTTCCTAGAACTCCCCGAAGGGGATACAGCCGTTTTCTCACGTTAAGATAGCCCGTGTTCTCACTAGAAATGCCACAGCTCCCAGTAGTAGGTCAGCCGTGATACCATGTTTAATTTAATGAAAGTCTGTGTTTTATTGCAGCTGGTAACATGTGCTACAACTGTAAATGTCAGGATAGATTAGACGCCCTCTCACAGGCATAAGCAATGGAAGATTAAACGCTCCTTAAGGAGGAGGTTTAGCCGCATCCCATGGTTAATCAGAACAATCGCATATTTACTGTAGGCGAATCTCAAACCATGGCATGTTTAAGTGTAATAATAATTTGTGCATGCAAAGTGGGACAGATCTTCTCTTTTGAGTACGCCTCGGCGAAATTACCGTTTCACCAGCAAATTGAGTGTCATTTTTGTAATTTTGTGAAATTCCCAAAATGTTGCTGCACACCACAGTGTGTAATTACATGCCATTTGCAGTAAAAATGTACAACGTTTGCGCTGTTCCCAGTAAAAATGTAGAGTTAACGCACACGAACAACAGAGCTTCATGGACCGTTTGCAGTGCTTTTGATTTAGGCACTGTTTTTTTTGTTGTGGAAGATGTATCTTCACGTCCTAAGTGGGCATTAGGATGCATCTCACACTAAAATAGAGCATCCAATGACAGTTTAGCATTTTATGTAACTATGCATAATTTTTCTGAAATTATACAAAAGCAAATTGCGTGAATTTTTCACACCATTAACTTTTAGCTTACATGTGTTAACATACTCTGTCATTAAAATAGTAAAGACAACTGTTCTCTTATCCATGACTTCAAACACTGTGTGTCTTCTTTCTTAATTTGTGATACAAAATGAAATGGAAAAGTGTACCTAAACCTGGAATCATCACATTAGATATTTCTTTAAGTGTCATCTCTCTCAATGGTGTGTTTGTATGCACTTTTTTCTCCTTTTGTTTCTCTTGATATTCGCTGTTAGGCCCGACATCCTTACCATGGTAATCCCCCAAAACCTTTTGCCCTCATCCTCCTATTTTCCTGATTCCTTTTTTGTTAGCTTTATGATGCTGTGCACTTTACCACTGCTAACCGGTGCTAAAGTGCTTGTACTCTCTCCCTAAAAACAGCAAGTTTGGCCTGCACCCAATATGCACATTTAGTGTACTTATAAATCCCTAGTAAATGGCAGTAGATTTACCCAGGATCTGTAAATCAAGTGCTACTAGTGAACCTGCAGCACTCATTGTGCCACTCACTAAAGTATGTATATGACAGTGAGCAACCCTTGAGGGCTTGGGTACAAACATGTGAAAGGGTAGGAGATGCCGCCAAGGGAGTTTGTTCAGAGAATATTTTGAATTGATTAGTAAAGATTTAAGAGGACAAATCAATGGTCCTGTAATGGAATAACTCAATAATCATATATTTTAATAAATAATACAAATCAATGTGCAACATAAAACAGAAACACAAAGCAGGTGTATATGAAAATCTTGATTTTATCAAAAAATTAAGAGGCACGTAGAATTACAATACAAATATATAAACAGGCCTACAGGGAGAACAATAATGCATCAATCTTGTACTCTGTAGGACCTGATAACACCTTTCCTATTTTACAGATTTGTCAATTGGGTAGGAAAAGGCGAAGGTCGACGTTTCGGTCTCCTATGTGTGTATCTGTGAGACCATCTTCAGGACTGTTAGAATAATATTTGTAATGCCCTGCAAGTCCGTTATATATCAAATAGGTGTGGAACTTGACGTGGGTTGGCGGTCGATATGCGGCAATCTTCTGCTATTCAGAGAAAATTCAGGTGGGTCTTACGAAGATATTTGGAGCAAGGACCCCTGCGGCTGAACTGTGCTGTTTATTTGGCGTATGGTCAAGGGCACACCGATCTTAATCTAGTTCTTCTAATCGCCAATTTGTATTCAATGGACCGCCAGTCTTTATAGTGATGTCTGATAACAGGGACACTGCATCAATCGACTGTAGCGCCAGGTACGTTCAGTGTCAGAAAACTGACTTTGAACGTACCCAGCGCTACAGTCGATTGATGCAGTGTAAGACCCACCTTGCCGATAATTGTGACACCTTTCCCCATTGGACATTCCATTACTTGCTCATCAAAGAGGAGGCAAGGTTCCATCGATTGAACCCCAAAATGATTGATAAGCCTTTACATTAAATGTACAAGTGCCATCAGGCAGATGGTCAGCTTTCTGTGAAGTTCGCTAAGGCAAAGGAAGAAAGACTGTGCACAAAATAACTCTGTTGAGGGAAAAACTCCTCTGCAGTAAGATCTGCTACACATTTCTAAAAGCAATCTCAGGACGGTCTGAGAGCCATTCCACCAGAGCTAAGTCTGCTACCACTGCATTGGCATGCAGAGTGCCTGTCCTTGACCTCTTTATGCTGCGACATGGAAATCTATGCACATGTTCGCAAAGCACTACAGCTTTGACAGCTAGTTTCAGCAGGAAGGACAATTGGTTACACTGTGGTACTCAGGACAAGTTCTACCAAGTGCTTTGTGTCCCATACAATAAGTCCTGAACTAGATGGGCCATATTTATCAAAAAGAAAGGCAAGATAGCGCACCACAGCATGTCACCTTGCTGCGCTGCTTTGCGTTGCAAGGAAATGGCATGACTATGCCGTATTTAGCACAATACAGAACATTCCTGCCTTTTCCAAGTTCTAGTGCACAATGGACTGCCTAGCGCCAACGAAGACCATGGTACAAAGGTGCCTGCGGTCCATTCAGGATTGTTTTGTGCGGGAAGGGGCATCTTCCTGGGCAAAAACAATCCCATCAATTTGGGAATTTACAAAAGGTATTTAGGAGTACCATCTTTATATCTGCACTCAGGCTGAGATCCATCAACTCTCAGGTAATCCTACCTATTGGCTAATTTGATTTCCACCTGGAAAACCCCTCCAACAACTTTTCCTTCTACCTCTTTGAAAATCTAAACAACATAGGATTTTTAGTTCATCACAGACCCCACACACAATGCAGGGCTTGGCCATTTTGGCAGGTTCACCCCAAAACTTTTTGCACTCTCCTAGCCTTTTTCTGTAACCTGCTTTGGTGATTTTAGGCCTCTGAGCAGTTTGCTCTGTGGTCCAGTGTAAAGTGCGTGAGCTCTCTGTGTATGTATGGTGAGACTGGCCTGTCCTCCCATAGGAATGCATTGGGGATTCCATGATAAGGTGTGTCAGTGTTAATTCCTGTTATGAGAGGAGCAGTGTGGTGAAGTCTAGTATGTATGAAATGGTGAGAATTAATGCTGAGCAATGGTGTGTGCAGATTTATTATGACTATGGGAGAAATGCCACTTTTAGAAGTTGCTATTTCTGAGTGCTATGTGTCTGTCTGCCTGGTATGAATTGCATGTCTGGCTTGTGATTGACAGGGGCTGAGAGGTGTGTGTGTGGCCCCAGGAGGGGCAGGGTGAGTCAGCGCTAGGCTGCATGGGACATCTGCATTTTGAGTAGTGGGATGAGAAGTCCCTAGGATGGTGCCTGCCCTAGTGAATGCTGGCTACACCCCCCCTGTGGTGTGTTTGATGAGGAGCCCCCACTGACAAAAGGGAAGAGGGGCTTGCAAAACAAAGTGCTTCAAATCCCCCCGTGAACCAGTTACATCTGGTTCCCCACATTCCCTGCACTTTAGACAAAGGATTTGGTGGTATAAGTATAGGGGCTGTGACCCCATAAAATGTTTCAGTTCCTGTTCTGTGAGAGCTGTTCCTAACTTTCTTGGGGCTGGCTGCTACTGGGACCCAGGAGGAACCACCATGGGGGCTTGCCTCCCTGGGCCCAGCATTGCCCTCCGGATTCCCAAGGACTTTTGATTCCCTGCCCAGCCTTGTCACCCTGAGGACTCTGGGGACCCTTTTAGTGCCTCGTGAGTGCTACTGCTGGGAGGGTGGAGAGGAGTGCGTGCCTGAAGTGCTGTGCTGCGAAGTCTTTTGAGGGAATCCCAACGTGGGGATTCCCCCCTTAGCGCTCCTGATTAAAGCAGGAGCCTACCCCGCGTTGTGCCAAAAAGAGCGGGTGCCCACCCCGCTTGCGTGCTTATACAGGCGGGAGCCCACCCGCACTTCGCCGCATGGAGAAATCACCGCCACAGCCCAGGCCATAAACAGAGGTCAGGCGTCTGCCTGACTGTGGGCGGGTCTTCTGTGGCCAAGGAAGTGTAGCCGGAAGGAGGAAGTCAGCGAATGAGCTGAGGGAAGCCCTGAGTCTTCTGCCGGAAGCGGGAAGTCCGGAGCCTTGTGGGCTCCACGGTGAAGTCCTGGGACCCGGGTGAAGCAGAGAGTAGCTGCAGGCAGGTTGGAGCCCACCCCGCCTGCATGGAGGCCACCGGAGTGGAGGCGGGCTCTCTTGAAGAGAGAGAGCCCCACGTGTTGCTGCCCGCCATGGGCTATGGCGAGAGAAGTCCCGGTCCCAGAAAGGGGGACCCGGTGAAGAGAAGCCCAGGAGCGGGAAGCCGACGCACGGAGTCCAGCGGAGACCCAGCGCATCCCAGTGAGTGGGGCTTGAATCCTGATCTTCAGAGCGGTCCCACAGTTGAGGGGGCTGCTCCAACTCTGGGGGGCATTTTTTTTCTTTGTGTTGAAACGCCGAGAGCAGGGCTTTAGGGGTCGTGTGGTATCCCAGCCTTATTTCCCACAGCTGCCCAGCCGAACAGCGGGCCGCTGCAACGTGGGGCACATTGGTCTGGGAGAGTCCCAGTGAGGCCTCCCCGGTACAGTTGGTGCCAGTGTCCAGTGCTGGTCTCAATTTGGACACAGCTGCACCGCAGTTGAGGGCAGCTGCAGCGTGGCCCACAATGTTGTCCGAGAGTCCCAGAGTGGGGCTTACGTGGCACAGTGAGTGTCAGGCCTTCCTGACTTCACAGCTACCCAGCAATTAGTGGGCAGCTACAAAGTTATGGGTATTTTTGTTCTACAGGCTCCAGTGGGGGCCCTGAAGGCAGAATGGTGCCAGAAGCGATTAGCCTATTTGGTCCAGGGAGCACACTGTTTGCCAGTGCCCACACTTTTGCCTTCACGGCTGCCCAGCAATGAGTGGTCAGCTGCTACCTTTAGGCCAGGGTGCATTGAGGAGTCCCAGGAGGCACATTGGTCCCGCGCATTGTGCACTTTTTGCTTTAGCTGCAAGTAGCAGCTTCACGCCCTGACATTCTGGACAGAGGGCATTTGAGCTCCAGCGAAAAACCAGTTGGCCTCGGGGTCAGTTGAGAGTGTTGGTAGGGGGTCAGTTGAGAGTGTTGGTAGGATGCCAGGCCCTACCATGATGATTTATGCGCAATGTTCTGGCCTAATGGTGTTACCTAATGTGTAATGTATTTATGCTTAGGAGGTTAGTGCATACTGTGGTTATGCTGATAAGGCCTGTTGCGTAATGTGTTTATGCCCCATGTTTAGTGCCTAATGTGTTTGGGCTGCTGATGTCCTAGTGCGTAAGGTATTTATGCTTAGGAGAGTGTCTTATGCTAATGTGGTTGTGCCTAATGTTAGGCTATGATATTTTAGAATGGTGTCTAATGTGACTGTGATAATGCTTAGCTCATTATTGTACCAGTAGTTACTGGTTGTGTTTTACATTTACTTACCTGTTCAGATGGTTTTGACCGTGGCCCGATTGGCCTGGTTCTGTATATAATCCCCTGTGAATATTGCCTGTGCCAGTTGGCACAGTGTAAATGTGTGCTTATGTTTCTAATGTGTTTATGACAATACTAAGGCTATTTTCTGTATATAACCTTGTGTCAAGTTTCTTTTGTGGTGTGCCTAGTTTGTTGCTTGTGTGTGTTTGTGTTGCAAAAACGCTTTACACATTGCCTCTGGGATAAGCCTGACTGCGTGTGCCAAGCTACCAAGGGGGTGAGCAGGGGTTATCTTCGGTATGTAACTCTCTTGCCCTGACTAGAGTGGTGATTTCTGCCTGGCTTTGGCGCAAAGCTTAGCCAACCAGAAATCCAATTTCTAACAATTCCCGTCCGGCAACAGCATCAGCTACAACTCTGCTTCACCTCTCACATTGACCGACCACTACATACATTTCAAAATCTCCATGCCACAATCCAAAGCTCCCAACAACATCAACCAACCCAGCAGGAACGGTAACAGAAGCTGATTTGCGTAGCACCTTTGAAACAGACAAACCCAACATAACTCACAAACTAGCTGAGGGCATCACCAACTTTAACCAGTGGATCTGCAACTGTGATGATGCTGTGACACCCATCAAAACTCATGAACACAGCAAAACAAACACACAGGCCTCCTGGTACCCAGAAGAACTCTGGAACTCAAAAGATATTCGAAACAGGTGGAAAGGTAATGACGAGCCAACCACAGCTCCAACGCCAGATCAACCTACAAAGCCACCCTCAGGTACTATCTCCACCTCCTCAGAGGCACCTAGAGATTGACCCTCATGGACTGGATCGCAGCCCGCCCCAACAATGGCAAAGAGATTTTTGCTATCATCAAGAAATTCACCACCTCTGAAGTCTCAGCCAACTCCATCACCCCCTGCCAGGAACAGTGCAACAGCCTCTCAAACTTTTTTAACAGCAACATTTAAAAGATCTACAATAACTAAAAAAAAAACACCAAACCCTAAGGACATCATTAGCAAGCTGCCCACCTACCACTCAGACAAACACCTAATCAACTGAACAACACTGATCGAGGAAAACACCACTTCAGTCATGAAAACCATCCACTCCGGGGCCCCCAAAGACTCATGCCTACATCATATCTACAGCTTAAGAGGACCTGTGATCAGAAATGTCCTAACTCACATCACCAACTGCTGCATATAGTCTGCAACCTTCCCTGAGGATTGGAAGCATGCAGCAGTCAAGGTTCTCCTCAGAAAACTGTCAGCAGATCCCAGGGAACTGAGCAACTTCCATCCCATCTCCCTTCCTCCATACCCCGCAATGGTCATAGAGAAGGCAATCAAACAACTACTCACCAACCACCTAGAAATCCACAATAATCTTGATTACTCACAATACAGCTTTCAAAGCAACCACAGTACTGAGACAGTACTCATCACTTCAACAGATGAGATCTGCATCCCTCCGGCCCAAAGAGAAACCGCCACCCTCCTAGTGCTGAACCTCTCAGCTGCATTCTATACCGTGTCACACTCCATCCTCATCAAAATACTACACGCAAGAGGCATCCAAGGTCCAGTTAAATGAATATGCTCCATCCTCACAGGGAGAACACAGCGAGTCAGATGCCCTCCCTACATATCGAAGCCCAAGGACTTGATCTGCTGAGTCCCTCAAGGATCGTCCCTCAGTCCCACCCATTCAACATTCACATGACACCACTCGCTGGCTTCATCAAATCTCACAGTATCTCTATCATCTCCTACGCTGATGACATCCAGCTCATTCTCTCAATGTCAGACAAGTACCCCACAACCAGATCCAACTACACCAAATGCATGATCTGCATAGCAAAATGGATGAAAATCCAGAATGGATGAAAACCAATTGCTTGAAACTCAACTCAGGCAAAGACAGAAATGCTGATCTTTGGGAGCAAGAGCTTCCTTGGGACCTGGTTGTCGTGACCCGTTACCCAACAGCATAGCGCTAGGACCCTGTGGGTCCTGGAGGACGGGGACAGGTCATCGGACACCACATCCGGTCAAGGGGGCGGGGGACGGCAGAGTGACCAGGACGAGTGACCCGGACAAACGTGCCGAGCATCCGCTGTATACCAAATGAATAAAGATGTAAACCACTGACTTGCGTGATGTGCATGGTGTGACCCCCGGGTCTGGCAGAACACTACAACTGGCGACAAAGGTGCGTGACGGATCGACGCGTAGATCGACGCAGATTTCATTGACTGCCACTGGGAAGTAACTAGGAGCCCACCCTGGATATGCAGAAAACGCAAACTATAGAAGAAAGGAGAAGCAGCGACACGTGAGCCTAGCCCGACCGCCACCGAGGAAATATCCAGCTGACCGCGGTAAGTGCTAAGAGCAAGCGCGTGAATTCATAATAGTGGCGCGAGCTCTCTCGCGAGAGTCTCGGCGGCCATTTTAAGGTCAGGCAGCTGGGCCAATCAGAGGCAAGAACAAGATAGGCGGCCATTTTGAGGACAGGCAAGCGAGATTTCTATCGCGAAGTCTCACGGGAGCGAGATTTTGATCGCGAAATCTCGCGAGAATAATGGTGGCCATCTTAAAATAAGACAATTGAGCAGAAGAGCATAGAAAACAGCAGAGCAGCCATTTTAAGGCCAGGCTAAGTAGAAAACAATGGAAATATAAAGAAAAAGAGGCAAAGAAAGCAAGAAACAAGGTGAAACAAGGGCAAACAGAGGAGAAAAGAAAAGAAAGAAGGGACAAAGATCCCAAAAGTGGAAATAATAAATGGAAAATAAAGAATAAAGGAAAACAAAGGGAAACAAAGAACAAAGCACAAATAAGCCAAAAAACAGAAAAGGAAAGAAGAAAGAAGGAGCATAACAAAGGAAACAGAAACAAAGCATAAATAAAGAGAAAAAGAAAATGGCTGAGACAAGACCAAGCACACAGTATCGCAGACCACTCCCATTTAGCGTATCGCAAGTGGAAGAAGAAATCAAGTCATTGCTGGATCAAGACATCATTGAGCCGGTTGAAGGACCAACACCATGGGTATCACCGATAGTAGCCGTACCAAAGAAGGACACCTCACAGATCAGAATATGTGTTGGCATGAGGATCCCGAACACAGCCATCGAAAGAGAACGACATCCCGGTCCGCATCTGGATGACATGATTAGCTGCCTGAGGGGAACAAGACTAATCTCCAAGCTGGACCTGTGCAAGGGATACCATCAGTTAGAACTTGACCCACAGTCAAGATACATAACGACATTCTCGACACACCTAGGTCTGTTCTGCTACAAGCGGTTGAGTTTCGGAATCTCCTCAGCAGCTGAAATTTTCCTAGAGACAATCAGGCAAATAATTAGACCAATCAAGAACAGTCTCTACTATAGTGACAACATTCTAGTGTTCGGGAAGTGAGATGAGGAACACGACAGGGCACTGAGAGAAGTCTGTTCACAACTAGAGGAAGTCAGACTAACATTAAACGAAAAAAAATGTGAACTGGGAAGGGAAGAATTGGTGTTTTTCGGGCACATCTTCTCAAAAAAAGGAATGAGGCCAGATCGCAGCAAGGTAGATACCCTGGAAAAGGCAAAACAGCCCAGTGATGTAGCTGAAGTACGATCCTTTCTCGGTCTTGCCAGCTATTGCGTGCGGTACATCAAAGATTTCGCGACAATGAGTACACCACTGCGAGAGTTCACGAAGCAGGGACAAACGTTTGTATGGACCACAGAATGCAGTAAGGCTTTCGAAGAGATAAGGGCGTCAGTGACAGCTGTAGATCACCTGGCGTACTTTGACCCAAGTTTATGCACAGAACTGACTGTGGATGCCAGACCAGTGGGTTTGGGCGCGATACTGGCACAACACAAACAAGGAAAGGAATCACCAATATGGGAGCAAAGGTTTGTCGGACGTTGAGAGAGCATACTCTCAACCAGAAAAAGAGAGTCTGGCGGTTGTGTGGGCCTGTGAGCACTACCACATGTTTATCTATGGGAAGCCTTTCACGATAGTAACTGACCACCAGGCGCTAATAACAATCTATGGCAACCCGAGTGCCAAGATACCGCCCCGGATAGAACGGTGGGGAATCCGGTTGATGGACTACAACTTTAAAATAGTTTACAAGCCCGGAAAAGAACACAATCCCGCAGACTACATGTCACAACACCCGTTGCCCCACAAAGAGGACACCATGACCATGGCAGAAGAGTACCTCAATTTTATCCTCAAGCAAAACACTCCGACGTCAATAACAATAGCAGAGCTAGAGCAAGAAACAAAGAGAGATCCCACCATGCAAGCAATCCGAAACGTGGTGAGACAACAAAGATGGAGATACATAAGTAATAACAGTCACACAGAAAAGGGGGTAATCAAACAAGAACTACTAGCGTTCAAAATAATAAATGAAGAGCTATCAGAAACAGAAAATGGCATCCTGATGAGAGGAGCACGGATAGTGATACCCTACAGGCTGACAAAAGCGAACTGTTGAACTGGCCCATGACTCCCACCGAGGCATTGTAGCTACAAGCAAGATGCTGAGGGAAAAGGTGTGGTTCCCAGGACTTGATGGCATGGTAGAAGAAGCAATAACATGCTCCCACGTCTGTCAAGTGACGAGACCACCATCAAAACCAGCACCACTACAAATGTCGGAACTGCCAAAAGCAGTTTGGACAGAGCTAGTGGCGGATTTCTATGGACCCCTGGAGACTGGAAACTACCTGCTGGTTGTCATTGATGAATTCTCAAGGTTCCCGATAGTGAGGCAGGTATCCTCAACATCAGCAAATGCCACTCTACCTGTGCTGGATGACATATTCGCTGCCTCGGGCTCCCCACAAACATTAAAGACGGACAACGGCCCGCCATTCTCAGGAGAAGAATTTCGCCATTTCATGGATTACCTTGGAATAAAACATTGGAAAATAACTCCCCTGTGGCCACAGGCCAATGGGATGGCAGAACGTTTAATGGGACTATCAAGAAAGCCATCCAAAGAGCAAAGTTGACACAAATATCTACTGGGCAGGCACTGTGCCAGGTGCTGAGGGACTACAGGAATACCCCTCACAGCTCCACAGGTCGGTGCCCGGCTGAACTGGTACTAGGACGTTCGAGCAAAACAAGACTACCACAAATGGAAGCAAAACCGAGTGCAGACAGAAGCGACATTGCAAGAAGAGATCAGGAAGCAAAAGGGAAAATGAAAGCATATGTGGATCAACGGAGACATGCAGCTGAACCAAAACTGAACAAAGGAGACCTGGTGGTGGTGCGACAGAAACAACAACGAAAGTCCGACAGCCCATTCTCCAGAGAAACACTGACGGTAACGAAAGTGAAAGGATCAATGATCACGGCAGCCTCCGACCAACAACAAATTACAAGGAATAGCTCACACTTCAAGGAGCTGAAGACGGAAGAAGAAGAAATGGCAGCACCACCAGCAGCAGCCTCGAAGGAGGAAGACAGAGGACAAAGAAACGACGGAGATACAAGACCAAGAAGAACATGCAAGAAACCGCAGAGACTAATTGAAGAGATGTAGGCCGACAAGTCTCTCTCTCTCTCTCTCTCTCTCTCTATCTCTCTCTCTCTCTCCCTCTCTCTCTCTCTCTCTCTCCATTTCCTCTCCACCACTCTATCTCTAAGTGAGTATGATCAGTAAGGAGCGACAGTATTGTGAAAGTACATCATGAACATTTGTTTGTAACAAGGGGGGACATGGACAGGGATACCAGAGACCTTAGCTGCTTCAAAAAGCTCCTTAAAACTCACTTATTCAATCAAGCTTACTAAAATGCCGCTTCTCTCGATTTCTATGTGGTTTTGCTCTGCGCCAGGATACTCAAGAGTAGTTGCGCGCGTAATAAATACCCATATAACATAACATAACATGTCGTGACCCGACAGCATAGCGCTAGGACCCTGTGGGTCCTGGAGGACGGGGACAGGTCACAGGACACCACATCCGGTCAAGGGGGCCGGGGACGGCAGAGTGACTGGGACGAGTGACCAGGACAGACGTGCCGAGCATCCGCTGTATACCAAATGAATAAAGATGTAAACCACTGACCTGCGTGATGTGCATGGTGTGACCCCCAGCGTCCGGCAGAACACTACACTGGTGTCCATCAGAGCTTGGTCCAACACCATCACCCACTAACCACGCACAAAACTTGGTAACTCTTTTGGTGATAACTGGCATTCACAAATCCAAAACATAACATAACAATGACATTACTGTTATGGCCTATGATGAAATCAGAATATGACCGAAGCAATAAGAGTGATGAGGATGATCCGCCTGTGAATGCCACTTTCCTCAAGCCAAAACGCAGACTTTTTAAACTTTTGCAAGCTTGGTTTTGGGTTAACTGTTCACTTCTTCACCATTCACTTGCCATGCACCGTTCCTTCACTTGGGGAATCTACAATATAGATCTACAAATATTGTGCATTGCTGGGAAACATTAATATATTCACTTTATTGTAATCTGCATATGTATTAATTGTGGTTTTTTAAAATTATGTTTGTGTTGTTGTTTCTACCATGTGTTGGTTTCAAGGTATGCCCTTTTTTCCCCCATAAAGAATGTTTACTAATTGTGAGGTGATTCCACGTTCCTGGCAGTACAAAGTAAGCCTATAATTTTATCTCCGTCAATTTAGGCAGACCCAAAGGATATTTTGACATGAACATTACCTCTCCTATTGAAGTCACCAAGCATTTAAAAGGGCTGTCTATGCTAAACTCCTTCATGTTACATTTGTCAGAAAATTGCTAATGTAAGTCCCATTCCTATTGTATTTGTGAAATTCTTTAATTTTAAAGCCTCTTCCTACGGTGTGTGTCATGATGTTCACAGTGTAAAACCCCTTCCTATATCATATGTCAGATAATTCACAATGTTAAACCACTTCCTATTGCATTTTTTAGAGGGTTCATAAAGTAAAGCTCCTCCCTATAGAAGGGAGTTTACAATGCACAATACCCTACATTATTCTATTGCATCAGTTCAGAAAGGAAAACTGAATACGTATTTGCAGAGAGTATAGCCATGATGAGCAGGTTTGCTGTCTGATGACTGCACAAGTCTGCAACTTGTCCCACTCTACAGCCATAAATGATTATAGGACCAATTACATCAGATCTGACTATTACTGTCTTTGGAAGCCCTACTTAATAAAAGTAATTTGACGTGCTGCTACAATAGATAGTATTTGATTAATAGAGGTTGGAAAAGTAACATAAGAACTTCCTTCTGAAGGCGGAAATAATGTGAACATAAAGTTGTCAGGCAAAAGGTAGTTACATAAAATGCTCTGGTCTTAGTTTACAACTAGAGTTTCAAATGAAACAGTTTCTACTCTTTTACTCAAATGTTATTTTTATAAATGATTCTTTCCTTTATGCTGTCATGATATAATGTTATCTGCCCTGTTTATTTGGATGAAACAGAAGAACACAAATTAGAGAATATGAGTAGCCACATTAATTATCAGGTGACTATGCAAGGGCATGGGTCCTATGGGAGGTGTAATGAACATTGTAATAAGGTTTTTAAGAACCCTGATCCCAATGGATGATTGCATATAGGTGCCAAATCCTAATTGTGATAAGGGAAGATCTCAACGTGGTTTGCCTTTTGGGAAAATACCTTAGCTATTGTGGGTCTGGTGATGGCTGTGATCATGATACAACAGACAACCAGTAGAGCTGACTTGAGGGACAAGGCAGTATTTCAGAGAATACCGCTGCCCAGAGACACAGGGATGTCTGGGACATGTATGTGTATGACAAATGGACCTATACTGCAGGATAAGATGCATATCTCTCTGAAAGATTACATCGGCATTTGTTTGGGACATTAATTGTGCTGATGGATGTTACACCTTGCATAGGAACGCATAGTTGTTTCAGTGGCTTATTTCCTTAAAAAGACTAGACTTTACTGTATCAGTCGAGGCTAGATTATAACCTGGAAATGCAAGTGGGCATTCTTGAAGGTTCACTTGATCAAAAGACAGGTTTCGTAGGCGAGAGTAGTCTCTGGTATATCTGATTGGGGAGGGTTATTTTACCACAAATATCCTTATCAAAAATGTCATTGGCATTTCATCTAGTTTCAGGGTATTTGTTTTACCATGACACCTTAATGTCATTGTCTTATTCCAGTCCTTCTCATCTAAATCCCTTGAAAATCAAATTTTCTGAGTGCAATACAACATTCTTTGCATTTTCACCATTTGAATGTTTTTAATCTGGTTTACCTCCCTCCTAGCGATTTCCTCGCTTTATTGAAGGTTTGCTTTAATTCCTGTTTCACTCTAATGTGGAGAGATATTCTTCACCTTTACTCTCCAAACTGTTAATGGAGTTTATTATCATTTGCTGTCACATGGGGTACCTGTCTTTCTACTACAAATACTTTTAACACCATCGCTGCTGCACTCATTCCCCCCCAGTGCTGAACTTTTCAGATTTACAGCATTTCATGACGAGCTGGGCTCGTCATCAGTGTGCGAGGAGGCTACACCATGACGAGCCCAGCTCGTCATGAGTGTGGAAGGGGTTAATCCAGGTTTTCACTGCACATCTTTCTTTTCCATCATCTCTTCTTGAAAGTTATTTATCTCCCATCTTGATCACTCATCTCAGCAGGGATGGACTGGGACAGAAAATCAATCAATCAATCAATCAGGGGTTTATTAAGCGCAACTACTCACCCAAGAGGGTATCAAGGCGTGGGGCGCAGCTCCTGGGGAGTTCACTACGATTCATCAAAGTGCCAAGTATTGAGGTCCTTCATGAACTTGGAGAGTGTTGGTGTCTGTCGGAGGTGGAACGGGAGGGTGTTCGAATCCTTGTCCGCGAGGTAGGAGAAGGATTGTCCTCCCGTTTGGGTCTTCTTGATGCATGGCACTGTAGCTAGGGAGACCTTTGCTGGGCGGAGGGATCTTTGGGGTGTGTGGAACGAGAGGCAGTTGTTAAGGTAGGCAGGTCCCGTGTTGTGAAGGGCTTGGTGGGCATTGGTGAGAAGCTTGAAGGTGATTCTCTTTTCGACTGGGAGCCAGCATAGTGTCTGCAGGTGTTGGGGGATGTGGCAGTGGCACGTTAGGTTGAGGACTAGTCTGGTGGAGGCGTTCTTGTCGGTATGGAGTTTGGGGTGAGTATCTTGTTGATTCCAGCGTAGAGTGCATTGCCGTAGTCCAGTCTATTGCTGATGAGGGCGTGGGTGACAGTTTTCCTGTATTCAAGGGGAATGCACTTGAAGGTCTTTCATAGAAGTCAGAGGCTGTGGAAGCAGGAAGAGGACACAGCATTGATTTGGCGGTTCATTTTGAGTTGGGAGTCTACGATGATTTTGAGGTTGCGTGCATGGTCTGTGGGGATAGGTGGGTTCACAAGCAAGTGGGGCCACCAGGTGTCATTCCAGGTGCTCAGTTGTGGGCCCATGATGAGAACTTCAGTCTTGTCTGTGTTTAGTTTAAGGTAGCTGTTCCTCATTCACTTGGTGACTGCTTCCATTCCCTCTTGAAAGCTGAGTTTGGAGACGTTGGGTTTGTTGGATAGTGAGAGGATGAGTTTGGTGTCATCTGCGTAGGATACAATGTTGAGTCCGTTGGATCTGATAATGGGTGCCAGTGGGGCTATGTAGACTTTAAACAGGGTGGGGATGATGGAGGATCTCTGGGGGACTCCACAGGAGGTCGGTGTGGGATCTGAGAGAAAGGCGGGAGTCTGACCCTCTGTGTTCTGCCGGATAGGAGTTAGCAGATCTAGTCAAGGGCCTTGTTCAGGATTCCTGCAAAAACCACAGTTGATGGACAGAATGCAAAACATTGTCGTACATTCACCCCAGTACAGAGATCTTGGCCTAAATCCATCGTTTTTTTGCACTCCACACTACCCTAGTTGAGACATGGCCATTTGCAAATCAGTCTGACCCTGTGCCTCATGGGAACAGTCCAGCCCGAACTGCCAAGCCATGCCTTCCCTGGACCGGAAACAAGCTTCCGAGGACCGGTTTCTGGCATTCCAGCGGTCTTCAGCCCGGCTTGCTTGAATCCAGTGGTGTGGAGTGCATGAGACTCACGTCTGAGCATACCCATCCCACTCGGGGTGACAAATGCAAAAACCACAGTTGATGGACAGAATGCAGAACAATGTCATACATTCACCCCAGTACCGAGATCTGGGCCTAAATCCATCGTTTTTTTGCACTCCACACCACCCCAGTTCAGACATGGCCATATGCAAATCAGTCTGACCCTGTGCCTCATGGGAACAGTCCAGCCCGAACTGCCAAGCCATTCCTTGTTCCGGATTCCTGCGTCGTGAAGTCTGTGGGCTAGGGTGTGGTGAGAGACTGTGTTGAAGGCTGCGGAGAGGTCCAGGAGGATAATGGCTACACTCTCCCCTCTGTCGAGTAGGGAGCGGATGTCGCCTGTTGAGGCGAGACACCAAAATCCTTATTAGTGAATTAAGTAGCTAAACAAGTGGCCCATATCTTCAAATCAGGGCAATTTTAAACTTGTAAAGATACACTGTATACGTGTTTTACACAGTATGGGAGACAGCAGGCATTTGTGCTTACTGCAGGCAATTTTTGTGGTAATATTAGAGAAGTCAACTGTGAAAACCGGCCCACCAGATCATAAAACAGGCCCACAGGCAACCCAAAA
Source organism: Lissotriton vulgaris (assembly GCF_964263255.1). Taxonomy (NCBI): domain Eukaryota; kingdom Metazoa; phylum Chordata; class Amphibia; order Caudata; family Salamandridae; genus Lissotriton; species Lissotriton vulgaris. The sequence goes on from NC_141691.1 coordinate 235,059,930, forward strand.
AAATGGTCCATGCACTGACATGGCATACCAATCCTTTGGGCACAGCCTGGTTGCCCTATATTACAGTCTAGACTTTAATTTCTAAAATAAAGAGTGCCAGTACCCAGCCTCTGCTCAGAAGCCAGTCAGTGCAATTATAGGTTGCACACTGAATAGCATGACTTGTAGTCTTATTTCCACTGCATGCCTCTTTAAACCACTACCAGGCACTCTGTGTCCCTTTATCTCACCTCTGCATGTTTATGTTTTTTTCTTTTGTGACTGATTTATGTCTTTCTCTTCTTTCATCTTTTGGATGTTTCATTAAATGCTCACAATAAACATTTAACGTCTTAAATAATTGCCGGTCCCCAAAAATAAGTGCTGGTGGCCTCCATCAGAAACCACCCGCTCAAATTAAGCCCTGCCAGTCGACCCTGTACTTCAGTTGAGGTCAGTCTAATTTTAACAATATTTCAACCACTTACTCCTTGTAGTGCTACTTTATCTTTGTACAAGACTATTCAGTCCAATATATTTTTATATTCCCTCCCTACAACAAGTTTTTGCACTTTCATAATTTGTTGTCTGTGCCAATGTTACTCTCTGCAAATCCCAACCGCATTTCCCACACTTTGTTGCGCTTTTGACTTCCCATCTCTTCTTCCGGTGTGTCATCTCAGTTCACACCTCAAGGTACTGTACCCTTCTTTAAAAAATCATTATCAAGTGCTCCAACTAAGCTCTCTATTGATTGCATATTGCCTATGACTCGAAATTAAAATAGGGATTGGGCCTTATCTTACCTCTTCCTTAATGTTATTAGCCCTGGTCCAAATCTGTTAACAAAGTCCTTTATGCCCATCTCTCAATTCATTTAGTGACATGTGTGGTGGATAATCTCTCAAAATCAGCTCCTCTTCCTCACCCACCCCAGTCACCTGGCTGCTTTGTGCTAAAGTCGCCTGCCATCACTTTCTCTTTTTTTACAGAGTTTTATATAGCACTAACTTGACCTGAATCGGGTATCAGAGCGCTTTACATAGCACCAGTTGCATTGCATTAGGACACATTCATCGCTTTACCCAGAATGCCCTCTACTACACAGTTTTACAGACCATATATAAAGAGTGGGGCATATTTACAAGCCCCTAAAGCCACCGGAGTGTTACTTTTTTTGATGCTCCGTTGGCTTTGTGCCATTCCTCATATTTACAAGGTGGCGCTAAGCCACTTAACGTGGCTTAAAGCCACCTTGTAAATATGCCCCTTACCACCGCAGTCTGCTGGGGCAAAGGGGTGGGCAATGGGTATTGCTGTAGGCATTCCACCTCAACGCCCATTGCTTTTTGACGTTGCCTGATTTACAGTGTTGGGGCAGTGCCAAAACTAAGGCCAGTTAATACATGGTCTTGGAATGGCGATACAAGGAGAAATTGTTAATTTCTCGTCGTTTACTTTTCTTTCCATGTGTGCTTCATTTTGCAGCACACATAGAAAGGGCAAATCGCCATTATTGATTGTTTATGTGCAGGAAGGTGTCTTTTACTGCACATAAACGCAGGCAGGTGTCCCTTCCTGCACATAAACTCTCGCCCTTGCAGCACAGGCCTCGTTGCAACATGGCGCTAGGGTGCCTGCGCTGGCGCTAGCCAGCTTTGTTAGTGCCAGTGCTAGGGGAAACGCAGTGGTGTGCTGTATTTTTGCAAATGCGGCCCATCCCTGCGGTTTGATAATGTTAGACCGCGGCATTGCCAAATTTGGCGTAACACTGCGCTCCAGCATTTTTGTGTAAATTTCCCCAAAAGCTACCTTCTAAAGATAGGAAAACCAGCAAAGCCTCTTAGCGAAACCCAGTTAGCCTCAAACGCAGGACAATTAGAATATGTTCCGAAAGGGAAAGTGAGTTCTTTTTTCAAGTTAATAAGTATGGAATTCTACCGTCTATTAGAACATTGGAATGTTGGGAGCTCCATTGAAAACAATGGAGTGCTCTGGGCTTATAATGGCTGGTATAAGCCTGGAGCTCCAACATTCCAATGTTTCTTTGTTCACAGCTCTGGCTGTGAATAAAGGCTTCAGGGAACCTGAGGGGATTCCATGCCCCTCACGCTCCCAAAAGGCTTTGTTTTTTTTGTTAGAACATTCTGTCCTCTAGTGACAGAATGTTCTAATAGCCTTATAGACCTTCGTAGATGGGCTATACCGCTATTAAAGTCCCTCTCCCTTGTTAAAGGCCCTCGCCTTCGGCTCGGGGCCTTTAACGCTGGAGAGGGCCTTTAATAGCCGGTATAGCCCTCTACGGCGGGCTATAAGGCTATAAAGCGAATGTTGGTAAAGAGCGAGAAAGCACGTCTTGAAAACTTACCGCCAAGCTGCTGTAAAACATTGAGGAGAACGGCAAGGCCTAACACGCGCTTCTCAGAAAGCGACTAATGACACAACAGGCCTGGGAGTAGTGCTGCGAAGATATTGGCACGCTCCAAATTGTAATCGCTTTGTGCAAAATGAGGAGGAAGCACAGGGAAATCATATGATTGCCGCTCACAGTCCCCATTCGTAACACGGGCTATGAAACGCACAATATTCACACAACATTGAGAGACTTTCCTTTATGAAGGATTTTATTGATTCTAGTTTTCCTCTATCCTGGCAGAAAGCAATCTCAGTTTTTTTTAGATGTGTGCTTTATGTTGTGGCACTGCAGAGGTGCAATATATTTATATTATTGTCATACTCAGTTTGGCTGCCCTCTTTGGGGAAATGTCTAGAAATCTTTCTTTTCTTCTGCAGCCACAATAATATTTGCTGCATGCACTCCCAGCACACTCGACTCTATAGTCACCCAAGGCCCTTTGATATTTAAAGGTTACACTTTCTAAAAAGTCAAAGCCAGCGTGTGTCAATTATTCTCTGTTGACAATCCTAACCTGCAGTATAAAACAGTGATAGTCATATAAAAAAACAGGTATTTCAACGGCGATTGTGTTTTAGGCCCAGTTTTACGGTGTGGATGTTTTCGTACAGAACCAAGTCACAATCTTGACCACTGAAGGTAAATTGTATATACATTTATTTGCCCTTCTCATTCTGAACAGAACTGGCATTGCATGTCTTTGCACCAACATTTCAATATAGTATACACTATTCGGCCACTTTACATATTTCAAGGTTTTTGAACTAATGTGATAGACTAATTGTGAAAAGAGAATAAAAAATACTTAACTATAACTTTACTCAGATAAAAAAGTTCAAGGAAGATGGCAGATCACACGGTTGCCCCTCTAATGTACAATGCACACTGAAGTGAGTTGACAGCGATCAGGAGGGGGTTGTTGGATTTATTGTAAAAGAGTCACACAATTAAGGATCTGCCAGCCAGCTCGCAGCGGTCTGTTTTCCCGGTTTCTTCTTTAACGTTTCCTCGAGAATCTTCACTGGACGCAGGGGCATATTAGCAACGCTTTGCGAAAAATATCGCAAAGCGCGCTTAGCGCATATTTTTCTATCACCAGCTATCGCTGGATTTTATCGCCGAGCTAGCGCTTTAACGCGCATCTCAAATGCGATAATTAATCCAGCTTTAGTGGCGAAATGCCTGTTCATCGCATGGAATCCAGCGCAAATAGGCGAGCGATAGAGGAATGCTTGCTGATATGCCCTGGTGGATTCAGCCCCACAATCCACCTCCCATTGTGTAGATAGGTAAGTAGTGTTCTGAGTAGGTGTAAAAATATCAGCGATGAATGCGAATAGCGTGACTTTTGAGGTCCGGGGCCTCATTGCTAATAGGGGGAAGGTCTGTTAGTGGCCGCTTTTGTAGACTTTTGATTGGGAACTTCTACTTTGCATGTCATTAGCGATAAATATCGCTGACATGCAAAGCAGGACCCAAAACGGTCACTTTCGCCATGACGCTGTCGCTAACAGCTGTTAGCGACAGCTTGCTGATTGGGTGATAAAAATATCACTGCTTTAGCAGCAAAAAGTTCTGCTAAAGCGGCAATACTGCCCTTGCTAATATGCCCCCCAGTGGAGAGGGATGCTCCATGCTGCCTGTTTCGCAAAGACATCCCGAAGAAGCCTGAATGCCACACTTTTCCCTTCCTATATTAACCATTAGGAACTAATAAGAAAAACAGCATACAACAATAAGAAACACCATGTGAATGGAAAAAATTACAAATAACTAAAAACCTACCTAGGATATACTGCACATAAAAATTTAGGTTCCTTAATGTACGTCACCATAGGTGACCTTTAACCATGTGCATAGAAAAGCATACCAAGGAATATGCATAATATTAAAAAGTAGAAGAGAAAAAAGATATAACACAAATAATTACACAACAATACTGAATATCCATAACACCAGAAAGAAGAGCTCACTTCAGGACATAATCATCATGCTACAACGATCTCTACTTAATCCTTGTAGGCCGATGCACAACATCACTCTGTGTCTTTCACACCTTCGTCCCCCAGGTCTCCTTTCACATTGTATATCCTGTTCTCCACCCACATCAACAACATGAACAATGATGTTACCCTCCATTCTACATCTAACCCGCCAATCTGCAATTTTTATTATTTTCTTACAGTTTCCTATGTTTTCATCACTCAATAATACAGTGTAGAGATACACTTTTCCCACCTGAAATGAATTTGGCCAACCCTTTTTTTTCTCTGTTTAATTTCCTCACAAACACCCATTCTTCAATGTTGAACCCTTTACCAGATCCATCAACTTTGTATGTCCAATTTTTCCTCTCCACTCCTTTGGGTAACATTCCTCTTGGTTTCCTTCCATGCATAACCTCAAAATGACCTTTTCCTGTGACACTGTTGGGCGTGGTACGATATGCCCACACCAATTTCTCCACTGCCCTTTTCCACTGATGACCCAGGCACAATGCCAGTTGAAGACCACCCTTCAAAGTTCTGTTCCATTAGGAAAATATACCAAAGACCTGATGTGTTAAACTCCATACCTACTCAGAAAATGCTTCAGTTCCTGTGAGACAAACTGCACACCATTGTCTGTCACCGTTTGCTCTGATACACCTTCCCTGTGCCATGATTACTCCAAAGATTTGATCACATCCAATGATGTAACATGATCAGTACACTTCACCTCTGGCCACCTGGAATAATAATCAATGGCCACCATGCCAAATTTGGGACACTAACCCAATACACAGTACAGACCGCAGATGTCGAAACCCAGTTTTCCCCAAGGTGAATCCATCTTATCTACTTCCACCGAAGGATAACCTGCTGTCTTTTGAGATTTGTCACTCAATGCACACGATAAACAATCTCTTACGTTCTTTCAACTTCTTTGTCTAATCAAGGCAACCAGTACTCAGGCCTTACCCTACACTTAGTAGCACTCATGCTAGCATGACCTTCATGAGCCAAGCTCACTATGCAAGTCCTCAACCCTTCAAGTGCAATCAACAAGTCACCTAAAAAACACCTAATCCATAATGGCAACTCTGTGTCAATGTTCCTGAATGACTCAATCATATCAGATGCTTTATTCTTAGCTGGCCATCTCATGACCAAATACTCCTTCACCTCATATTAAGTGGTGTCCCCTCTAGCTGCCTTTACTCATTCCAAATGTGATATCCAACCATCATTGACCACATACACACTAGCCACCTGCCACTACTCCTCCTATTCAACCCTCTCATCCTCAGTTTCCGCCGATAACCAGGACATGCAGTCTGCAATCACGTTCTTCTTTCCTTATACATGCTCCCTCCTGACAGTGTATTTCATCGACCTAAAAACCCAATTTATAATTCTGGAGGAAACCTGTCCAGAACCTTTCATAGAAAACACCTCCACCAAAGGTTGATGGTCGGTGCGGATCACGAAGTCAGTACCCCACATAAATGTTCAGAAATGATAGATACCCCAACAATATGCCAAACCTTCTCTTTCAATGGTGGAATACAACAACTCAGCACTTCTCAAAGGCCATTAACCATCCCTTTGTTGGAGCAATACCGAACCGAAACCTACATCAAACGCATTAGTCCATATTCTGCATTAATTTTTTCTGTCAAAAGGCTTCAAGGCAGGAGCCTGTGCAATACATTTTTTGATAATGTCAAACTCTTTCTGGCATTTTACATTCCAATTGATTAAAATATTCCTTGCCATGAGCTTCCTCCTGGATACAGTTTGGTAGAAAACATGGGAACAAAACCTGAGTAATATTCTGCTAATCCTAAGAATTACCTCAATTAATCTTTGCTAAGAGGTGCTGGTGCCTCCTCAATTGCCCTTACCAATTTCAATTTGGGAACACTCCATGCTCACTCAACTAATGTCCCAAATATTCCACATTGTCTACACAAATTTTGCATTTTTCCTGCTTGATGGTAAACCCATATTCCTGCAAAATCTTCAACACACCATCATGTTCTTCTATGTCTCTTCCAAAACCCAGGATGTCATCCTGGAAATAAATCACATATTCGGCATCCATAAAATATTGGTGCATGCACCTTTAAAATACTGCTGCCGCAGATGCCAGACCAAACGGTATGCACTTGAACTGGTAAGCCCCTTCAGTGGTGACAAAGGAAGTAAGGGACTTTGACTCCGGATGCAGTGCAATCTGGTGATATGCTGAGGATAAGTTCAGCATAGAGAAAACTTCGGCTCTTTTGATTGTGATTAATATATCATCAATGTTAGGCAGGGGATGAAGATCAATACAAATACATTTGTTTAAATTGCACAAGTCCATACACATCCGCAAATCCCCATTACCCCTTTTGGCTAAAACTACAGGGTTCAAATACTTAGAAGATTCAATTTCTTCAATTACATTCTCATGGCACAACCACAACAATTATTTCCTCAAAGGTTCTCTCAATACAAACAGCATCCCTGGAAGTTTGTGCGCAACAGGACATGCCCCTGTCTTCAAGATAATTTTATGTGTGAACCCCTTTAACAAAACAAAATGTTTTTGGAAGACGGCCTGAAGTTCGCTTTCCCACTTGCTCCCACTCACCACACTCACATTGGTCATAGCTCCCAATACTTGGTCAGAGTGATTGGGGTCCAACTTAATCTTAAGCACTCTCTGTTGTGACCAGTCCAACAACTTTGATCCATACTTAGCCACAAACAATTTAGAAAACATCTTCCCACCTTGAAAGTCCAGCGTGCCCAACCAATAACCCACCATATCAAAGGGGTTTGTTCCCATAAGCTACCAGCTTGAAGGATGGGTTGAAACCCCTTTCCCTTTCAAACCCGAGCAAAATGTCCCTTCATTTTACACCTCCTGCACACTTGACCCACAGTAGGACATTTAGGATCAATCTCCACATGGCCATTCCACCCACACTGAAAACATATCAATGTCCTTCCTGCTTCCCACCTGATTTTCCTTGTGGAATACATCACTTCTTTTTTCTCGCTAGATGACTTATAAACAACACTTTGATTATCTTCTAGTCTCTCCACATCCTCACCTGCCATCTCCTTCATCCCTTCTTCTGGGCTCTCTTGGCAATTTCCACAGCTTTTTGCAGAGTCAAGCCTTCAGTGTTCAGCAACCTTCCTTCCTTTCATCCTTCAATTTCTGCACTAATTGGTCTAATTTCACCAATAAATCCCTTGTAATTGCAGGTAGAAGCTAACGACCGAAGTCCAGCTACAAATTTTTCAACAGACTTCCCTGGTAACTGTGCACGTTTCAAAAATATATAATGCTCCACCACCCCTTTTTATTATTACTAAGTTGAGATACGATTGCTGCATTGCCATCTCATAGTCATTTCCATCTGAATCCTCATCACCTACTTCAGGCAAAGATGGCAAATGCTTTAAAATACTTCTACCTTCTGCACCCAAACTATCCTTAAGCATAGCTAATTTCCTTGATGTAGAAAATTCTTCACCACCTACAGCTTCAATGCACACTTGGATCCCTTCCTTCCAGTCTTCCCAAATGACATTCAGCTCTCTAAACATGTTAAAAGATTACGCTGATGCCATTAGCCCTTCCATTACTCCAAGAATTGTGATATATCCAATAAAGAAAATATTTAAAATTAAACAGAAAATTTATACAGAGGCTATGCTCATCACTGGGCATGGGCACATAAAATATCTGATAGCTTCCAGATCACCAAGGGTAGTGATAGAAAAAGCTTACAAACTTAAAGAAAAGTTCCATGTGTTTTGCCAAATTTCCTACACAGATGAATTTGGAAATGCCCAAAGCTTCAAAATGGTCACCAGAGAGAGTTGTATAGGCCTGTTTTCATGAGGAAATAGGGTTCTATCCAAAATGTCAGGACTCAATGAGTAAGTGTCTGATTTCGACAATGTAGGTGCTTGCGAGGAGCAGTGGATCAAGCAGGACATGCAGGGGTCAAGCTTTTCGCTTCAGTGCCAGTAAAGATATTGCATTTAATTAAAATCACAAAAAACACCACAGCAGCCGGTAGTTTATATTTGTGGGCAAATCCAGGTCACACAAATTTCCCCTTTCAAAACAGTGCTGCGTAGTGCGGAGATGAACACCACTCCCGCGGAGGCTGCTTGCCCTAAAATGGTGATCTCCTCCTTGTTACCTGGTTCCCACCACTCACTGTCATTGAAATGAGGTGACACCTACCAAAAGGTGATTGTAGGATTTATTGTAAGGGAGTAACATAAGGAGGGAGCTGCCAGCCAGCTCACAACAGTCTCTTCCCAGTTCCTTCTTTAATGTTTCCTCGAGAATCTTCACAACACAAACAGCGTGGATGGCTACTCCATGCCCCATGTCTCACGAAGACATACTGAGGAAGTCTGGATGCAACACACCACATGCAAAGTCTTTTGGGTGCAGGGAGGGATATCACAGAGGTCACAGTACGGTATATGCCAGTGCAGTTCATATAACTGCAATCAGTCTGTGTCTCAGGGCGTTAGGTTGAAGTTACTCACTTCATCTATCTCAGAATGCCGCATTTATGTCTAGACAAGTGTGCATGAGAGCGTCGGCTCAGATAGGAACTCCTAACCCCCTCTGAATATTCAGAATGTGCCTGGTATTGCAAGAAGCAGATCAGAGCCCTCTCAAGGTTGTTGACTGTCACCGTTTCCCCTCAACTAGAATGTGCCTTAAAGGACTTTCTTTGCTTCCACACCACTCCCAAAGCCATTTTCCATTGCGGGTGCTGGACAGTCTGTTCTTCTATTTGAAATATGCTTTCTTTGGTTCATACCTTATAAAGGAAACATGTAGTGACTTTTATTTCCTGATTTGTACATCACATGCACATGAAAGATAGATGATGCATCACTGTTTTTACCCCATTGCCTACAATCATTTAATTTCTTTTTTTTTAAGTTCTTAGCAACTGCCATGCTATCAGGGATATTAATCTGAAAATGTTTTCGGAATATTTTACAATGGCTGCCTGTGAGTGTGCACACTCACATATGCATGACATAAACCTAGCAATGGGTTTATGAATTTGCATTATTTCAGCCAACCCATTGAAAGATGGACACAGGGAATATTTGATTCCACAGTGGCCATCTTTCTGCCACATTTGTTGAAACATTGAAAATGCATTCGAAGAAAGTCATGAATGCACACCAACCCACCTTGGTCATCTTTTAACACATTTGTAATAATGTAATAAATTCCATCCCAATATGAATGTACATTCATGGTAGTCTAACCCAAAAAATGCTTTCTGTAAGATCAATTGGATTTGTCAATGCTAGTTTTACAGTTGGCATCGCTAAGAAGGGTATGTAAGAAAGAAATGTAATAGGAGAGTATGAGGTGGCAATAAGTGAAGAAAGGCAAGTGTCTTGTAAATGTATATAATTAGTCAACAGATTAAAATAACAAATATAGAAACACAAGCAAACTATTGCAATATGCAATTTTTCCTGTTGCTCATTTTAATTCATTATGTGTTTCCTTAACTGAAGAAATACATCTACTGCATTGAGTGTTTGTCTATGCTTCTGCAAATAATACCAATTAGTTTGCCATGACTGTGGCATATAAAAGTTCTTTTTAGTAACTTAATTTCGGATGTGTGACGTAAAAAAGCATACTTTTTCAACGCACACCATTACAACGCAATTTTTGCAACGCAGGATCCTTTACAACGAAAGCCTTTACAGCGCATGACATTACATAGCAGATACTATTACAACGCATGCCATTACAACGTAAGTCTAGGTAAGTATATTATTTTTTTAACAAATGTAATTAATAAATATTTACTTAATTTTATTTATTAAATTAATTTTTTATTAAGATATTTGTAAATATATTTATATATTTTTTAAAATAGTGTAGGTGTTTAAAAATAATATACAAAATCCAGTTAGCGTAAAACCCAAACCCAGCCCTGAACCCTAAAAATACCCCTGTACCCCATAACCCAAACCCAGCCCTGAACCCTAAAAATACCCCTGTACCCCATAACCCAAACCCAGCCCTGAATGCTAAAAATACCCCTGTACCCCAAAATCCAAACCTAGCCCTGAACCCTAAAAATACCCCTGTACCCCATAACCCAAACCTAGCCCTGAACCCTAAAAATAACCCTGTACCTCATAACCCAAACCCAGCCCTGAACTCTAAAAATACCCCTGTACCCCATAACCCAAACCCAGCCCTGAACCCTAATAATACCCCTGTACCCCAAAACCCAAACCCAGCCATGAACCCTAAAAATACCCCTGTACCCCAAAACCCAAACCCAGCCCTGAACCCTAAAAATACCCCTGTACACCATAACCCAAACCCAGCCCTGAACCCTAAAAATATCCCTGTACCCCATAACCCAAACCCAGCCCTGAACCCTAAAAATACCCCTGTACCCCATAACCCAAACCCAGCCCTGAACCCTAGAAAAACCCCTGTACCCCATAACCCAAACCTAGCACTGAACCCTAATAATACCCCTGTACCCCATAACCCAAAACTATATATATATATAAAATTACTTAAATTAATTTTTTTAATTAATTTTTAATATTTTTAAAATTAATTTTAAAAAAATTGGAATTATTTTTTTTTAAATAAAATTATATACTTACCTATACTTACGTTGTAATGGCATGCGTTGTGATAGCATCTGCTATGTAATGTCATGCGTTGTAAAGGCATTCGTTGTAAAGGATCCTGCATTGTAATTGTGTGCTTTGAAAAAGTATGCGTTGTAAAAGATGCGTTGAAATGGTTGTGTACCCTTAATTTGTGATGTCATATCATTATCACTTTTCTGGATGACACAAAAACGAGACCAATGTGTATGCTAAACAAACTATCAACTTAAGGCATCGGATTTTTGATAGTTATGTAACTATGAACTAATTGGATTGTCCTGGAAATAAATAAATAAATAAATGAAATATTTAATCCTTTAGCTGCTAAGGCGTCCACCTGACCCTCAATGCTGAGCCATTTTTTAAATGTTTGGAGCAGATTGCCAATACTCCTTTGTGACCTTTTATTCCACAAGAGGTATCCTGGCCAAATGTGTGTTTTTTCCCACATATGCCGGCTACTAAAGGTACCAAAGGTTTTTGGATTTCCCTGGCAGAAACAGAGTATATAGGAAAATGTGTTGTTTTTTGGAACAATGGGAAAATAGTGGTGTGCAAGAAAGTGTATGTTTGTTTCTAAAAATGGCCCGTACAAAAGGTTTTTTCTGCTAATATCATCTCCTTCTCAACTTTTAGGAACAGAGGGGCATATTATCAAGACAGGCGATAAAGTTATCGCCGCTTTAGCGGCAGAAAGCTGCTGCTAAAACGGCGATAATGGGCTTGATAATATGCTCTATGGAATTCCAATTGAAGCCCATGTTAGATGTCCTAAAATGGGCTTCAATTGGAATTCATAGAGCATATTATCAAGCCCATTATCCACATTTTAGCGGCAGCTTTCTGCCCCCAAAGCAGTGATAATTTGATCGCATGTCTTGATAATGTGCTCCCGAGTTGTAAAAAAAAAATGTTTTTAACACAGCTTCTCAGTGATAGTCAATTGTTCCTGTATTTTGTGGTGAAACAGGTCTGAAACACATGGGTGAACCAAAAAAGCTACACATTTCTAAAATGTAGACAAACTATTTCAATTGGGATATATAGCGTTTGTTGATTGTCCTAAAGCACATGATACCCAAAGTCAACAACTAAGCTGCAGTTTTTAATGGTATTTCATTCTATACTGACCATGCAGCAATTCATATAGTAAAACCTAATGAAGGAAACCAAGCATAAAGGAAACCTATGCATTGTTTAAATGTGCCCTTGCCCATGATACAGAATTTAGGAATAGTGGTTAGTTGTATAATTCTGATTTTGGGGTTACCCTTACTATCATGTGATTCCGTGGGCATTCTGTAAAATGTGTAAATTCTTGCACAGAGGCTTACATTCGTAAATCACAAACCCCAAACCAGGAAAAATTCAATTGATATCAGCAAATATTTTCCTATTTTGTGTTCCCTCACTTCTCCAGATAAAAACAATACCCCACTTGTATGCCTGCAACAAGACATACCCTAAAATGCAATGTAGAGAGATCAAGTTTTCCCCATAAAAAGTGGCCCATTGTGACCCAAATGCAGTGGCATTTGGGCCTGTTCTCTACCTCTACTTAATTTACCTATCTAACTGATATGTTTTTGAAAAATAGACACAAAGCAGAGTCGAGAGTGGTTTAACGTGTATTATCTTCAAACCTCAAACTTTGGCTAAGACTATGCTTCTTTCTCACATATCTGTGAGGGAAAGTTCTGAAATTTGTAGGAAGCCAGAACATTTCTACTAACCAGCATTATTAATTGCCAACGGTCTCTTAATGAAAACATGACCCACCTTGTGTGGCTAGACCACGACATGAGAGGCCAAAAATGCAACTTGAAGACATCACGTTTTTGCCCAGAAAATTGACCCATTTTGGCAAAGTGGATAGCTAGTGTATTCAGGTTCGTGATCAGCTATCAACTAAGGAAACTTACTAAACCCAGACCTTTCTGACACCTAGACACTCAGAGGAGACTAGGTTGGTGCCACATGCATGGATCGAACAAAGTTTCAACATTCCTTTTTCTCCTTTCTCTACAGAATCCCATCTCATTCCCTGTGCACTGCTTGAGTGTATGTCCTTATTGTATCTCATCCACCTTGTGCTTCATTTTGATTTTGTTATTTTGCTTTCTTAGCTCCCAATTTATGGAATAAACTGCTCTTGTTTATTAGATTCACTCCTTAACTGGTTAATTTTAAAAGTCTGTTAAAATCATTGTCTAATTTAAAAAAATGTTAAGAGATCACCCAGGTTGTGCATTTTTTGTCTTGTCTTGTTTGTGCTCTGGAAGATTGTGAAGCAAAATAAATAAATAAAATAGCTCTACCCAGCTTTCTATGACTTTAGCTGAGAAAGGATAGTCTGTCACATCTTAGAAAATATTTAGGTGTTATGAATGAGTTACTGTTTTTTTAAAGATATTCTTTTTAAGAATAGTGACCTGGCTTATTTAAGGCTGCCAGAAGCTCTCAGTGCAAGAGTAATGCAATGATTTTTCTAGTCCATAAGGAGATCAGCAAAGTGCTTACATCTCTTAGAAGTGTGGCTGGGATCAGATCAGTGAAGTTAGCAGATGGTCTCAGATTGATTGTGTTGTTAATTAGTTCCAAATGAGTGATTTCCCTGAAAGTAGTTCAAATACTAGTCAATTGCAGCAAAGCTGCAAAATGTGTGTCTGGTCATTAGACTCCTGGAGAGGAAATGTTCAATCTTTCTCATTTTGCTGTAACAGAAACTCATTTGCCTCTTTCTTTGATATTTTTTGACAGCACAATGGGAGTCTTAGTTTGTTTTATCAAAATGTCAAAAAGCATTTGGTATTGTATTTATAAGTCAATCTGCGATCTTAAAAATGTGGCCTTAGCCACAACATATGATTTTCTGTAACGTCGAGGTATGACTAAGTATTCTCAGGTGGATTTTGGTGCCATACACATTCAACTGCTATAATGACAATTAGCAGGTCACTTAGTTTCTTACTCATGTGGATATATGTTAGAATATGTTAGAATATCAATCCCCAAAAATATTTCTAGCATGAATATTGTGGCCTAAATATTATTTATACAATATCACCTCATTTAATAAAGAACTTGTATTATTAACTCTAATGGGACAATGTGTTTGTAAGCAATATTTAGGACACCATCCCCCAGATGCATCAAGAACCCATTTTGCTATTCCTTAATAGCGAACAATAACGATTCGCTATTAAGGAATAGCAAAAAGCAATGCATGAAGACATCACTGAAAAAATAGCGATTTCTTAAAATTCCTTAATTGCAACACGCAAATTGTGAGTCGCAATTAACCACATGCGCGCTGCTGTTCTTCTGCTGTCATGCTGACTTTTTTAAAAACCCATTGTTCATGACGAGCTGGGCTCGTCATCAGTGTTTGAGGAGGCTACACCATGACGAGCCCAGCTCGTCATCAGCCTCGAAGGGGTTAAGGAATACCTCCTCATTCATTCCTATGGGCCTAGAGGGCCATAGGAATGAATGGGAAGATTTTCTCTATTTGCGAATCGCAATTAGCGAATCGCAAATTGAGAATGTGATTTCAAGGGTGCAGGGGTGTCCAAAGGACACCCTGTTGCACCCCTGAAATTGATCTGTGCACATATGTTGCGCACACACATGCCCTAAGGGCATGTGTGTGCGCAACATGAAACTTTGTAAAATGCACGATTTCATTCCTTAAATGCAATTAATTTCAATTTTGCGATTTCTTAATTTGCGATTTTTGCCTTTGGGATGATGCATCCCAAATGCAAAAATACCGGTCGCAAAGGGGCAGATTCTGAGAATCTGCCCCTTTGTGAGCGGATTATACCTTGATGCATCTATGCCCATGTTTTTGTCAGACAAAATGTAGGCCACCATTTTCTGGTACCATACTGTCTATTTCATTATACAAAGTTTAAATTGCGTGTATTGTCCATCGTGATTTCATTGTTTTGAACCCTAATAATTCCTAATTCCTTGGTAAGAAGTTGACAAGTAATATAATGCAATAGTGGAATTTCATTCCTTAAATGCAAGTAATTGCAATTTTGCGATTTCTTAATTAGCGATTTTTGCATTTGGGATGATGCATCCCAAATGCAAAAATACCGGTCGCAGAGGGGCAGATTCTGAGAATCTGCCCCTTTGTGAGAAGATTATACCTTGATGCATCTATGCCCATGTTTTTGTCAGACAAAATGTAGGCCACCATATTCTGGTACCATACTGTCTATTTCATTATACAAAGTTTAAATTGCATGTATTGTCCATCGTGATTTCATTGTTTTGAACCCTAATACTTCCTAATTCCTTGGTAAGAAGTTGACAAGTAATATAATGCAAGAGTGGACATATTAACATGCAATTAATCTGTGTGTTGTCTGTGATCCATAGCAATTTTCAGAATAGTACTGAAACCAGTTGGAGGTAATAATCCATCCTGAGAACTGGTGTCAGGGTGTGAAAAATAAATACAAACTTGGTGAACATTATCGGCGCCATCTTGCCCCTTTCCAGGCCCATTCGTGCGCGTAAGCGGCAGCCATTTTGAGCACCATGGCCTCCCTGCCCCTCACTAATAGCCAGCGCGTCTCTCTCTCTCTCTTAACCTCGCAAGCATTCCCCCGCACGCTGACAACCCCCGCTCTCTCATGCCTTGGGTCATAAACCCCTCTCCAGCGCAGCTTCACCACGGAATCCCATCCTGTTCCCAGCGCGACACCTCCCTTCATTCCTTTCATGGCCTCAAACCCTTTTGATGCAAACCCCCTTTTCCTGTGTCCCCGTTTGTCTTCCTCGTTCCCAGGCCGCCACCTGACCCTGCGGATACTGTTTATTACCCCGTACAGTAGGAAGCTTCCCCTCCCCATCAAAAGACCCCCGAACCGATCAAAGCCCCCACCCCATGAGATCCGATCAACCCCATGCATTCCGTGAATCGGCGGAATGCCCTGCTGTGCAACCACCATCACCTGTTGTGACCGGGGTGGGGAATCCAACTGTAAATATATGTGGGAACGGGTCTGGAGGGGAGATTCCGAGGATGTTCTTTCAAGTATTAAAATATTGCGAGAATGTGTTATGTGCAATAAAGGTCGTAAACTCTAGTATAAGAGGCCCGGCCTCAGAGATGTGGTTAGAGCACCTCGTGACGATACTTGCTGTCTGAATTGATGTGTTCTCCTCCGGAGAGAATAAAATCCTCGTTTCCCGCCTTCCAGTCTCCAGCGCCTGCTTCTTCATTGATTAATATTGGTGGGTCATAGAGGCGATACCGCCGGGCAACATAAAAGGGTTTTTGGTTACCGGTTGTCTTTGGAACCCTTTTTAACAATTGGCGCCCAACGTGGGGCCCATCAGCGACTCGTGGATCCAGTGGGAGAGGTCCCGACAACAGAGTGAACGACTGCAACGATCGGAAGGTACCCTGTCCGATAGACCCTTGTCTGACAGCCGATCATCCGAACTTCACTGGTTCCGAACAGACCTCTCTCGAGTGATCTGCGGTCCTGACTGGGAACCATCAGGAGTGCCACGAGAAGTACGAAGAGAAGAGGACGATCGGGCGCTGGATTCGGAAGACGAGAAACTGTCCATGCGGTCCGGGTAAGGTCGTGTAAACACGACGAACTGCGAAAGTGATAGATAATTGAAAGTAATTGATAATTGTTGAGAAAATACTAGTATTACTTTTTGTTAATTTATTGGAGATTCACTGTCTACAAACGGAGAAACAACAGGCTCTCCCTTTATAAACAGCGAAGGATAGGTACGCACCCGTCGGACCTATCTTTCTCCCCCACTGAACAATTGCCCCTTCCCCCCATTGATTAACTGTTATAGATTGTTTTCTGGAGATTCTCTGTCTACAAACAGGGAAGATTAGGTCCCCTCTTTGCAGATAGTGAAAGGGTAGGTGACGCGAACCTTTGCGAGCTTACTTATTCTCCCCATTGACCATATTGATTTTTTATTTTTGACCTAACATCGATTGATTGCTCAGAATTGGTTCATGAGGTATTCACTACGTGCAAACAACGTAGAATAGAAATATTCTGTCTAGTCTTTGCGCGCAGTGATAAGATAGGTAGTGCTGACTATTATCCCATTGTGATCCGTCATGCCTGTCTTCTCCCCACTGGTCAATAGCCTGTTTTACCCGGACCGCTTATTAGAGATGAACCATCCGGCTCCGCTGGAAGGCACCCCTAATAAGGACATGTTCATGAAGCATGGATTAATTGCTATAGCCTATAGTGAGCTGTGGCATAAATATACGAAAAAGGATCGAGAAAGACAGTGGCCACTGAGAGGATCCTTTGATCTCGACAAAATAGAAACAGTAGAAATAGCCCTCCGTAGGAATGAAACAACGCCTATTATGCTCGATAGTCTCGGTATGTGGCGCAAAGAAGCCACGCAACGAAGGGAAAGCGACGAATTTAGAAAAGGTGAAGGGACACGACGGACAAACCTCCAAACGTCTAGTAGGCAAAGGGAAGGGCCAGCGATGGCACAGCCCCGAGGAGTAGACATGACAAGCGAATGGTGTAAGGGGTTGTGCCGACAAGCCAACCCCGGAACACAACGACCTGAAGGTAATCCCCCGACATTACGCACAGGACGGACAGATTTAAAACAAAACCAATGTGCTTTCTGTAAATGTCTTGGACACTGGAAAGCCCAATGCCCGACTCTGCAAAGCATAGGTAAGAATGGAGGGGTGACAGAAAGGACGGACCGACAGAAAGGAAAAAGACGTGAGATAAAAACCAATCAGACTAGTGCAGACAGAACAGACAGGACCACCCCGTTCGATTATGCTCGGTGGCACAGATTTCGTCAGACCAATTTTAACGACATGTTAGAGTTCTGGGACTGATTGCTCTCTGTTGCTCCCCCACTCTGAAAAACAAACACAACTGCAGGTCAGTGTAAACAACCCCCCGTTAGAGAAAAGATTCAAGAAAACCAAGCGTCTATTATATAACTCAGGATTTAATTACGGTAAAACACACAACCAACAGTAAATAGAATAACTAGTAGAACTCTCTAAAAAGCAAACTTGACTAATAGGAAAAATACAAAACATGTTATGCTCACTCCGGAAGTCCTCGAAACGTAACAGTTCGATGGTCCCGCCCATCCGAAACACATAGCACGTGTGGGGCGGGGCCTGCCAGCAACCATAGGCCAAAAAGAGATCGCTGGCGAGAAGGTACTGGAGACTCCACCAAGCAGGCAATGAAATGGTCTTCCCATACTGCCCTTCCAGGGATGGCGTCCCCCGGGCCGCGAGTAGGGAGGGGGCGGATGAAAATGACCCCCTCCCTCATATCTCCTGGTCCGGCCATCACGAATTCCTCCATCGAACGGATGCAGGGTGGGCAGGGAGGAAGAGGCGACGCGGACGAGCCTCTTCCACCTCCACAGGTAGGAGGCTCCCCTGCCCTGGCCCGACGCCGATGTCCTCCAGCCGGGCGACGGCCATATACCTACGCTGCACAGGAAATATAATGTCCGGCTGGTATATTTCCGCAACACAGGACATACAAGACCCGGCTGGTATACTTGCGTAGTACAGGACATACAATGTCCGACGGGCATATTTACGGAGCACCGGATGTACAGTGGTCCCCCAAGAGTCGGAATCAGGGGTGTAGGGTGGTCATCATGTGCGCCCCTGATTCCAAGAGGCGGCGTAGGATGCACCGGGAGAGGAAGACGGCACGGTGGGCCTCCCTCACCTCCCCAGATGAAGGCTCCACTACTGCACCCTGGCGCCCCGAACCAAAATGTCCTGCTCCAACCGCATGATGCTCTGTTTTTCGCCATCACAAGAAGTTTTCCTCCGCTCCTGATGGATACGGCAAAGGTTGCTGCAGGGCCTCAAAATGGCGTCTGGGCCCTTGAAAGGCGGGTCTAGGCCGCTGGAGTAACTTTGTCCGAAATCGCAACTCGGGCGCTTGCCCACCTGGGCGCAAGCCCCCACCCTCGACAACACATCCCCTCGACTTTGAAGATTCTACCAAAGTCCCAAGAGCCCTCGGCCCCTTCAGGCTTCCGGTGAGGAACAGCTGCATTGGTCTCAAATGAAATAACCACGGCACAGCAACAAGATGGCGGTGCTCTCGTGTCTGCATCAGCTTCCGTCTGAACCACCCAGGAACATTATGGGCTAACGAACTCGAGCAAGTTCCGGCTGAACATCAACATGACCCGGTAAGAGAGACTTTACCCCCTCCCTCTCTTGATTGACGGTCCACACCACCAGCCCCTTTGTTAGCACAGTTTTCTTTTGGACTACCGAAAGGGACTCTGGTCCAACCGCCAATTGTCGGGGATATTTTGCCCCTGATGCTACTTCCGGACTAAACCAGCCTCGCCCAAAATGGCGCTGGTATCAATGGAACTTACGGGTGCCTCGTGGTGTTCCTTAGCTAATGAAACTTGATGTACTAAGATATATATGTATATATATGAACCATTGCGCACTCGATGTTAAAGGGAGGAGGGTTCACTTGGCAAACATTTAAGAAGGGTTCTGTAAAAATGTTGATTTCAATGAACAATTTATTTTTGATATTTGTTGTAACTGATACATAACGTCGCTCATGATGCACGCCCGCGGTTTGCATTTAGGAAATGTGATTACGATGAGCTTGACTGTGTTTCCATCTATGAACTGAAATGCCCCTGATTCCTTCGTCACGCAATGAAATGTTTTTGGTCACTTACAAATAATTAATTAGACCTTTTTACATGTTCTTGTACTACAAAATAACCCCCTACTGTATGTGCTTCCATCGACGACATGTCAGGCCAAAATATGAATTGCGCTCTCACATTTTACGTACTGAATAATTCTACAAATAAAAGTCTTAAAAGCTATGGATAGGCTCCGCGTACTTTTGTAAAATACGAGTATCGGTGGGAGGGTTTTTTTTTCTGTGCGCAACTGTTCTGCTCTCTTTTTAAGGTTATCCGAGAAATGGTTGTTCGGCCCTGGGTTGATGGTCAAAACGAAGGTATGATACGCTGCTTATGAAGAAGGACCTCGACTTCAGAGAATGGGTAAAGTAAAATGGTGTGATTGATAAATTGTTATAAGGATATGGTGGTCGAAGGTACTAAGGTACAGGGTTGAACGAAGAACTGGTATGCCTTAAGAACATCACAGCTTTGGGAATGATTTAGGGACCCCGATGACCGGATACATCTACGAAACCGGGTACCTCGCGCTAGGCGCCTCTGATTCCTCTTTTTAGCGTTTTTCACTACACACGATCCTTAATGCCATCCTCGAACCTCCCCATGAACCACCTATCACATTGCCTGCCCCCATGACTTTAAGAAGCCAGAACCCTAAGGGATTATATCCCGAAGAGACAAGTACGAGTATGTGGTAAGTAAAGGATTTTCGTGCCCTTACATTTGATGTGTTCGAATGTTGTCCCCCTACCCCCCCCTTTTTTCTCCCCTTTTTCCTCTACAGGTTACATTAGAATCCCGATTAGAGTATCATAAGGGATCTGGAACCACGTCACGCCCGATGCATGAAGACGGACTAGCGCTACAAAATGGCACAACAAGGACGCTCTCACGACCTTTTTACCAAATCTAACGCTTTTCTGTCCCAAAACTGCATGCTTCCCACCTCCTAACACAGACCCGAAACGTCTAACGTTGGGTAACGCACTGAATAGCCCAAACAATACACGGTCATTCTCTATGTCACACGTGTACTGTTCGGCCTATTCTCTCTCTCTCTCTCTCTCTCTCTCTCTCTCTCTCTCTCTCTCTCTCTCTCTCTCTCTCTCTCTCTCTTTCTCTCACTCACTCTTCCACCCCTCCACACTTTCCCTCTTCCTAGCAACTGGCACCTAATTGGCGAACCTGGTGCACCTCCTGATTGGCCCCAAATACCACAAGTATTTGCGCAAATCTGTCCTAAATAAAATTGTATTGGTACCACGTTACTACCTCTCCTTTTCTACTAAAATATGGATGAAATTTAAATTGGCCGATAGGAAAAGGACAGGTAAGATGACTAAGGTTCCCTAAATTTGACCCACTCTCAGGGAACTATTTGTCAGTGGCTCCTATGATAAAAATGTGTCTGTGGTAATGCGACCATCCCCATTGAAAATTGTCTCCGTACCCCAAGCTGTAAGAAATGATCGAGACACCCCCATCTACCCAAAATGCCCCCAGTTTGGTATCCATCAGATCCCTCCTTCCCCGAGGATAAGTTTAATAATTATTGCAAACCACCCCTCCCGAGTTTTTGTAGTAACCAGGTTGCGAGGATTTATATAGAAAGTTAGAAGGATGTGTGCAAAGTTGAAAATTAGATTGAAAAACGAAAGAACTTGTTGCAGTAAGCATGGTTGAAAATAAGATGTTTTTATGTAATGCAGACTTGTTTAGCCTATGTTCATCCCTCAGAAGGATGCTTATCAGACTATGGTGAGTAGCACGTTGCACTTTTTGTAAAATACAAGGCCCTGAAGACCATCCTAGCCTTTCAAGACTTGTACTAGGGAAATGGGTCTCTGCCAGAAGAACTGACATCTACTATAATAGACATATGACAAATAAACGTAATAATCATCAGAGCGTCAAAGAATTAGCCAACAAAAGGAAGTTGTAAGGAATCCAGCAAACCCATCATCAATTGTTTATACGTTAGCCGCAAGAATCTCCAATGTAGCGAGTGCTTACCCCAGTTGCTTGGTGTTGGGAGAGAAATAGACTTATGTAATTATCTTTTTCTGCAAAATCTCTAAAGACTGTCTTTTCAACACTCATTTAAGGATATCACTGTCGGAGGAGAAAGAGACCGGATGTGGGAGCACGCGGCCTGACTGCGGATTGTGGAACGTCAGCAACGGAGGCCAAGGCGAGACCACGGCAGTAAGGAGTCGCAGGACGGGGCACTGTTTCAAACAAAGCTAAGGAAAGGGCTGACCTGAAGCCCCTGCTCTATGATCAACGTATGCCAAAAAGCCCCCGCTCTCTGAACATGGTCACGGACTCGCCTGACGCAAAACTCTCCGCCTCCCCCTGATCTGTTCCCGACTTGGCCTTGCTCCATCCCCTCTTCCTCCGACCTACCATAAGGACTGTTCACACCCACACCTTTCCACCCGAACTCCCAAGTTCCTCCAAATCCTACTGAGCTACCCAGAGAAGAGTACTCCCTGCGTCAGAAGGGAGGGAGCTCCGACTAAGTAGACCACGAACTGTGTTAAATCCCAGAACGGTGACCTAGAACTCCACCAAGGGTCGCCCCCGAAGAAAAGATAAACAAAGTCTGTGGTTCTGCCCGCTACCAAGCACCTTGGAGATGATGGAAGCAACAGGAAATGCCCACCACAGAGACTCAAGAAACGAACTGATCTCACAATTACCCCCAACGACTCGATCCACATGAACATTTCTGTTGATAGGTAATCCAGGTGTTCAACAGTGCCGACAGAAGACGACAAAAGGACAACGAGAACTCTGATATTTTTTTACTGTATCTCCTTTCTCTCCCAATCACCATTGGACTGACTATGCACCCACCGTATACAAAAAGGACTTACTTATATGATAATTTACCAGTTCTTATTCTATGATCTGTACCCAACGCCCTCGCTACGTAATTCTAGTCTGATATTGCATTACGATGACTTTTTCCTGCAACCAACTTAACAATGAACCCGCCTACTGACTGATGAGATTTTTTCAATATGATGTTTATAATGTGATGTTTACGTACAGTTCTTTCACCCAAGTCCCCTCTCCCTTACTTATGATCACTGCATATAGGGGTAGATAGGAAATAGGCCAGCAAGATGTCTTGGAAATGTTAAAGGGAGGACTGTGAAAAATAAATACAAACTTGGTGAACATTATCGGCGCCATCTTGCCCCTTTCCAGGCCCATTCGTGCGCGTAAGCGGCAGCCATTTTGAGCACCATGGCCTCCCTGCCCCTCACTAATAGCCAGCGCGTCTCTCTCTCTCTCTTAACCTCGCAAGCATTCCCCCGCACGCTGACAACCCCCGCTCTCTCATGCCTTGGGTCATAAACCCCTCTCCAGCGCAGCTTCACCACGGAATCCCATCCTGTTCCCAGCGCGACACCTCCCTTCATTCCTTTCATGGCCTCAAACCCTTTTGATGCAAACCCCCTTTTCCTGTGTCCCCGTTTGTCTTCCTCGTTCCCAGGCCGCCACCTGACCCTGCGGATACTGTTTATTACCCCGTACAGTAGGAAGCTTCCCCTCCCCATCAAAAGACCCCCGAACCGATCAAAGCCCCCACCCCATGAGATCCGATCAACCCCATGCATTCCGTGAATCGGCGGAATGCCCTGCTGTGCAACCACCATCACCTGTTGTGACCGGGGTGGGGAATCCAACTGTAAATATATGTGGGAACGGGTCTGGAAGGGAGATTCCGAGGATGTTCTTTCAAGTATTAAAATATTGCGAGAATGTGTTATGTGCAATAAAGGTCGTAAACTCTAGTATAAGAGGCCCGGCCTCAGAGATGTGGTTAGAGCACCTCGTGACGATACTTGCTGTCTGAATTGATGTGTTCTCCTCCGGAGAGAATAAAATCCTCGTTTCCCGCCTTCCAGTCTCCAGCGCCTGCTTCTTCATTGATTAATATTGGTGGGTCATAGAGGCGATACCGCCGGGCAACATAAAAGGGTTTTTGGTTACCGGTTGTCTTTGGAACCCTTTTTAACAAGGGATTTCATCTTCAATATGTTGTCTTTTCCTCTTTGTAAGTTTAAGATACCGTATTTCACCACAGTGGACTTTGAAATGTCTAGTCTAGTGACAGACAGATTTTTAGGGTCATCCGTAATCGAATTGAAATTCCTTAAGAAGATGGTCTTGGAGGTCGACACACCAAGTTGTTTTCATCTCACAGTGTGAGCAACACTTAAACATTGACAGAAAGTACACCGAAATCAATTGAAAACTGTTGCTGTCACAAATTATCTCACAATCAACAAGGTAAGTTGGATAGGCTGTCAAGAAATTGTTGGTCAGATCTCATGAACTGATGTAGGTGTAAACACTTTCCGCTTTGTGATGTCTAATGAGCTGGTTTAATAAAAAGATTATTAAAAGAAAAAAAGAAAAAAATTATTAATGAATTAATGAGTGCTTGCTTGTCATAGATTTGAATGATTGGGATTTGTCAAATACAAATGGATATATGTTTCACATTCTGTTGCTGTTGTTTCACTTCACCCTCATCTGCGGCTGCCACTTGCCCTTGTTGGAGCAGATCCCTGAATCCAAGGAGGCCGCTTGAATCAGGGCCACGCCGGACGCTGCGGACGCCACCATTGTCCCACTGCTGTTGTTGGGGACTACACTGCCCAGCAGCCCTTGCTGCAGAGAAGCTGCAATCACAAAAGAGAGTGCCAGGAGGTGCATAGAGGGGGGTAGGGCTCCCGCAAAGCGGGACGCACAGGGGCATGCCCCGGCACTGCCCTGGCAAAGCTCAGGTCAAGGGCGGGCCTGTCTGTGCCCGTCCGCGACTGTTTGAGACTGGACTGGGCCACCTCTCTAAGAACTATTTCTTTTTTAATAAGCGTTTGTTCTGAAGGGAGGCTAAGGGCGGGGGGGAATTGGATTTGTCCAAATTGTTACAGACGTTGTCATAGTTGCTATTTTGTTTCTGCTACTTAGGGTAATCTATCAGCATAGTAAGTATTAATTTAACTATGCGCAGGCGGAATGGGGCCGCTGGCACCCTTGATGCCTTCATCATAAGAGCTGAGTCCCTTTTATCCCACAAAATCGAACTAGCAGAAAGGAGGTTATCACTTGACCCAGCTAGGCTGCCAACTTATGGTCAATACAGTCTACTAACACCAACTAGTCACATACAACTAAGTTCAAGTTCAAGTTCAAGTTCAAGTTAACATTTGTATAGCGCACTACTCACCCAGAGGGTCTCAGGCGCTTGAGGGAGGTGCTTTATTTATTGAATATCCAAGTTTTAAGTTGTTTTCTGAAGGAGAGGTGGTTCTGTGTGAGGCGGAGGTGGGTGGGGAGAGAATTCCAGGTTTTGGCCGCTAAGTAGGAGAAGGATCTTCCCCCCCATGGTGGATCTATGGATGCGTGGAATTGCGGCGAGGGCTTGATTGGATGATCGTAGTTGGTGGGTGGGGGTGTAAAAGGACAGACGCGAGTCGAGGCATTCGGGTCCTAGGTCGTAGAGGGCTTTGTGTGCGTGGGTGAGGAGACGGAACGTTATTCTCTTGTTGACGGGGAGCCAGTGGAGGTCTTAACATCCCCTGTTGACCAAAATAGTCCTGTTGTAGCACCCATATTGAGTGTCTCGAGGTCCCCCAATCTAGATGAAACCAGAATGTCAGGAAAATTGCTAAGGTCACGAGTTCTAAAACAGGGGGGAGTCCCAAATGGAAAAACATAGCAAATACAGAGAGTGAAAAGAAATGGTTCAAGGAATGGTGCAATAAAAAAGAACTTAGGGGTAGCAGTTAGCCCATCCAAGAAAAGCAAAGATGTGCATGAGGAAGAGGTAATTTCATGTGCTACTGTTGGTACACAAACTAAGAGTGACTGTTCCTCTCGTTCATTAATATCTACTGAGGGTGTTGGGACAATAGAGCTAGTTAAAGCTGATATTCTCAAGGCCAAACTAAACAACATGCAGGCCCCGATTAATGAATGTATGGATACTAAACTTAGGGCTTTAGATGGAAAAATAGACCAGTTAAATTTGGCTGTAAATCAATTAGGTGCTCTAATTGAGAATGGTAAAAGAACTCTTGAGGATGGGGCAAAACTAATAACTGAAGTGAGAGATGTATCTACAGGCAATAGCAAACATAGTCATGACAAACAGATCCACGAGCAAGCAAGAACCTAGACACCCAGTTGGGGATCAAATATGAGGCATAGAGCAGACCCAAAGGAAAAAAGGGAAAAAGGTAGAAAAGTGGGTTCACGAACTGGGGAGTGTGCTGGCAATTTGGCGGGGTCAGTATACAGCTCAAGAGGAAATGATTTAATTCCCAACACAGATATTCTAAAATTACCCCCTGCTGTGTGTCCATATGTCTTGATCTTAGCCGGTGTCCCTACACTGAAAAGGGACCTAAAAGAATCCTGGCACCATCTAAGAAATAAAACTATTGACTGACTATCCAAGTCCACAAAATTCAATCCCCAGAGAATGAACGATATTCTAATGGTTCGTAGGGTAAGGTGTGTGGGTGAATCTCCGAAGGACATTCAAGGAGACTGTATTGTTATTATTTTTAGGTGCTCACATATGGTTCTTAATTTATTAAAAGCGCACAAGGAGCCTTTGGCACAGAATACTTGCATACATGCTTGGATATTTCTATAGGCCACCCAGTGAGAAGACTGGATTGGAGCAGGATTATTTTTCTCCCTTACCCATTTCGAATAGATATGGGGAATTATCATCCCTGGAGGCAGTTGATTGACTGCAAATTGCAGTAATTCCAAGGGGAGTATCACTTGAAATTATTGAAGAGACGGTATCAAGAAAGCAAGCCATTGTCTTAAATGTTGAGGGCCCATATATATTAGAAAACAGGGACATTCAGGAAGAGACCCAGGGAGAGTCAGAATGGGATGCTGGTGGATCCGTACCTGATATTCAATCTCTAGTTCTAAAGTCGCCAGATGAGATCGCAATGCTAAACGTTGAGGGCCCATATATATTAGAAAACAGGGACAATCAGGAACAGACCCAGGGAGAGGCACAATGGGATGCTGGTGGATCCGTACCTGTTATCCAATCTGTAGTACTAAAGTCGCCAGATGAGCTCGTAATGCCAAATGTTAATCAAAATATAGACTGTTATACACTAGCAGAACCTAAGTTAGTTGTATCAGCTAGTAAATCAACAGAGATATGTTTTATTTCATGGAACATAGCGGGACTTGGTAAAAATGTTTTGGACCAGATTAGAATGAATACATTGAACAGAGTGACATCTGTCTCTTACAGGAGACTCGGGCCCTAGAATCTCCACACAGAGTAGGTTATAAGACATTTAATGTAGATGCCATTCCATCGGCAAGAGGAAGACCCTCAGGGGACCTTGTAATATGGGGAAAAGTAACCCTTGATATCAAAATTACCCAACAGTGTATAAAACCTCATTACATACTTGGTGCAGAAATGATAACTAAGGATAGAAGGGTACTACACCCATTTAATGTATATAACTTACCTGGACCGGCCTCAAAAGAGTCACTAATAATAGAACAAATGGACTCTATTTTAAATTCAATGGATGTAAAAACAGGGATAATAATAGGTGGGGATTTAAATTCTAACTATGAACCTATGGTAGGGCTATGCAATATATTTGAAGAAGAAGATAGTGCTAATAATATTCCTGCATTGGATAACATTAACCCTGTACCGTGTACTATGGCAGCGGTCCACATTACGAGACTGATGGCTGAGCATGGCTTGAGAGCATGTAATGGCCGTTTACCTTCAGATACTTCAAAGGCCTATACATTTTGCCGGGGAAAATCGACCCCTCCAAATGTCGTTTAGTGAGGAGCTTTTCCCTTCTGATTTGCGGAGCAATGAAAGCCTAGATGTGAGTTCTGACGACATTATAGTTAGTAACAATCGTCGTTCGTTAAAATGGGCACATATATTAGAGGATAGTGAGACATTGGCAAAAATGTATATAACGTTGGACGAAACGTTTGGAATTTTTAACTCACAATCAACCTTACTATCAGGGAAAGATTTATTTTTAGAACTACATAAACAATTTTTGACAATAGTGGTTCCGTTAGTGACCAGAATATCAAAAAGGAAAAGTGGAGAAGAAAAAGATCCCAATAGTAAATCCAATACCTGGTACAATAAGGATTGTCGTAATGCCAAGTCGGAACTAATATTTGCACAAAAAAATGGTACCATGTCTAAAATAAAGGATGCCAGGCTCAAATATAAGAAAACCAGGGAGAAAGAAAAAAATACATGGGATGATAACTGGCCCGACTTCCTTACAGCAGCTAAAAACACGGACCAAATGTTCTTGTGGAGGTTAGTGGCCAATGGGAACAAAACAGGGAAGGAATCTAAGGATATTTATCTCGATGCAGCCACTTGGGTTGACAATTTTAAAAGATTGTATGCAGCACCAGATAGTGGTACGGCCGTACCCAATGTTGGGCTACCACTTAGTCCAAGTGAAGACAAGCTAACATTTGATTTAGAAGAAACTATATTGGCTATTAACTTAGTTAAACCAGGGAAAGCCCCTGGACCTGATAACATTCTGGGAGATATATTTAAGCATGAAATCAGTGTCTGGGGCCCCTATATTAACTATTTATGTAATGCCATAGTAGCGGGTGCAGAAATTCCTGAAACGTGGAAATGGGTGAAAATGTTCACAATTTTTAAAAAGGATAATCGCAATGACCCGGTAAATTATCGCCCTATTAGTTTAATTGATATTTTACAGAAAATCTTTGTAAGGCACATTTTAAATCGTATAAACATGGATCGAGGAAAACACCATCCTTTCTAAATTTCAGGCTGGTTTTAGATAAAAAAAATTAGCACAATAGATCAGGTCTTCAGATTTTCTTGTTTATGCTGGAAGTATGTAAACTTAAAAAAGGGTCATCTTTATGTAGCCTTTGTAGACTTAAAGGCT
Source organism: Lissotriton vulgaris (assembly GCF_964263255.1). NCBI lineage: Eukaryota > Metazoa > Chordata > Amphibia > Caudata > Salamandridae > Lissotriton > Lissotriton vulgaris. The sequence continues at coordinate 235,088,714 of NC_141691.1, forward strand.
GCATTTGACCTTATTCCTCGTAATTTGTTATGGAATTCATTAAGATCAAAAGGGTGCCAACTAACCTGCTTAACCAGATTATGAAGCTTCATGAAAACAACTATGCCAAGGTTAGATGGGGCCCAAGAGGCGAGCTAACAGAACTAATCCCTATAAATAGGGGGGTTCGCCAAGGATGTGCATTGGCACCCACATTAATTTTATTATACGTAAACGATATTCCAACCTTTTTGAATGACTGTAAAAATGATGAACCAAAACTAAGGGGCTAGCTGGTGCCAGCTCTTTTATTCGCTGACGACACAATACGAATATTGCAGACACTGAGGGGGTTACAACGTTTAAAAAGTTCCTTCCAGATTTACTGTAATGCTAAAGGCCTACAAATTAATATTAGTAAGACCAAATACCTGGCTATAAATCCCCATAAAACCTTTTGGGAAAACATAGTTCTGAATTAACAAAATTTAGAATACGTACAGCATTTTAGTTATTTGGGGGTTTCTTTGGAAACTAAACTGTCGTGGAAGACCCAATTAGAAAAAAGCAGGATAACTTTGACAGAAAATACGTTGCCAATCATGAAAAGGCATAGGGATAGCTTTACTAAGGCCGTTTCCCCGGCATTGGAGGTGTTCAGATATAAGGCCCAATATGCCACCCTATATGGGGCTGAAATTTGGGGACCTTTCAGTAAAAAAAACTTTGAGTCGGGAGAAAATAAATTTTGTAGAGCACTGTTAAAGCTTCCAGTACGTACACCTTTAATACCAATTGTTTTTGACCTGAATATAAGAAGAACTGATCACTATGCAATCTTAAGGCCTCTTACATTCTGGGTGGGACTTTGGACAACGCCAGAGTTGTCAGATTATAAGGCCGGTTTAGTAGAAATCATGGAGTTGGATCAGAAAAAAAGCATTACATGGCTCAGACATGTTTGTCTATGGTTGAAAAGGATTGGTTTATCGCAGTTTTGGGATGACCCATCTTTATTGACCCAAGCCTCGAAAAAGGTACTAAAATCTACCTTTTGGGGACGCATTCAAAGTAGTGTGCTACATGACTCAGCATGTGGGGTCTTAACTTCAAGGTTTGTTTTGTTTAAAGATGCAGCATATTTTGAATCTTTTTTGGACGAGGTATGCCCTCAACTTGCTAAAACACTATACATGAAATTCAGATATGGTGTAATGAACATTAATGGAACTGTAGCAAGTTGGACCAGTAATAATATTGAAAGCATTGATGATTTGTGTACTTTATGTTCAGATAAAGTAAAGGAAAATGAGTTGCACATTCTGTTCTTTTGTCCAATATATGCCAATGCCAGGAAAAAATGGATTAAAACCGATCTGTTTAAACCTAGGAATAACATCATGTAAAGAGGCGAAAAGGATCTTAAAAACTGAAACTGCACAATTTATTGTCTTTGGTGTTAGTAGATTTCTGCTATTTGTCAGTTTCTTAAGAGCGAAATTAGGTCTAAAGCTCTAGTGTATGTCCGAACTCTTGCTTTTCCCCAGCTTTTTCAATAAAGCTGTTGTTAATATTTGAAAGGACTTATGTATTTGTATCATACCATGTATTTGTAAATATTTAGATATTAATTGATCTCTATTTTAATAATAATGGAGTTTCCTAAATAGAAAAAGGAATACATTCCTAAATGTTGTGTGTTTCCTATTATTAACATTGCTGCCTATTTATCATATTTATATTGTTATTTATGTTTTAAAAAAAGGGGCCGTAAGGGTCATATAGACCCCATTCCACTGATTCTTTTTTGCACAAATTGCCTGCATGGATTTTTATTTGGACTATTTGAATTGTATTTAAAATTATATGTGTTTTATGTACCTTTTATGGTTGAAAAAAACCAAAATAAAAACTTAGAATGAATGAACTCTGATGGTTAAAAAATTGGGAAAGAGATAACTCTTGTTGAATTTAATAAAATAACTACATATGGACAACCATTTAAACAGATGGATCAGTGCCTGAAAAATTAAAGGTCAAACAGAATAGATGGGTCAGTGTCCTAACAAACATTATCTACAAGTTGGGTACTTGCCCGCTTTTGTTTTCCCTATATCTGTGTGATGGGCCAAAGTTTATTGTATCGCTTACCTCTATTCCACCTAAAATAATGAATAACAGAGTATTAAATTCTGTAAGACAGTGACGATGGGCCCAGGTTGGTCTGCTAAGGATAAAAGAGTCAAGTGACGTATTGAATGCTTGCCTATCAGTTTTTGGTAGTCTGGTCCACATTCTAGTCCACCTTTCTTATGCTCACTGTGCTACACAGACACAAAGCAATCATGAAGTTATTCTCGGTCCAGCCCTAAGAGGTACTGTACAGCAATAGGTGCTAGACTACATCTCATAGCTAGGGGAACACAAGCAACCCCACATAACATTAAATATCAAAAGACAGAAATTATGATTCTTAGTAAAATTAATATATTAAATGTAAAAACGTGTTCTAGAAGAGGATAACTTTAGGACAACTTTAGATGAGTTATCCATATTTCAGATAAAATAACTAAAGTAAAAACTGTAAATGTTGGGATATGTAGGTTTCCATTTGTATATTTTGCATCTTAATTGAGGTGCCTTTTGAAGTGTATTGCAACATAGGTCATGTGTTTGATAAATATGGATTCTTTCTTGTTGTTTAATGGTGGAGGAAAAGCATGGAGATGACAGAGTGTTTATTTCCATAAGGTTCTAGTTGTAGGTCTTAGAATACCACAGCTTCCCCACAAGTTATTTGGATACCCCCTTGGTTGAGGCAAAATTGACATTGTCAGTTCTCATAACAGGTTAGAGTGACACAAGGATGGGAGCAGTTTTCCAAAACCTATCTCTTAAAGAAAGAATGACAGACACAATAGAAGTTTTGTAGAATTTTAGTAAAGCAGGGTGCATAGTATAATGCTTAGTGATTTGTGGATGCATTGTTTTTCATGAAGAGATCCAATAGATGACGATGAAATATAAAACCTGATACTGGAACAGAAAAATAGCATGTGAACATGTGAAGGGGTATTGGTTGCTTGATCTTTTACAGCAAGTTATTATGTGCAAAGGTACGGTTAGTTCCATGTTATCGCTACCTTCCCTAGCAAGAATAGATTTTGATCTCTGTCAGAACATTACATTAACAGTTATTACCTCTAGCTGTTGATATTGTTGGGTTTGTGATCGACAAGCACTAGCTGGTTGTCCTCATAAGAGCCTATTAGTGTGAAAAGAGTTGTGTGAGTAGGTTTACATTTTCTTTTCTACCTGCCTAAGATATTGAGACATTAGGTACTTTCAGTTCAAAATCTTTTCATTAACCAACATTGAGTTCATTGGGAAAGGTATCCTTTGCTTATAAGTTAACAGTGCTTATGTTATATATGTGACACAGTGGGCTTCATTTACACTGGAATTGACGTTGGGCAGCGCTGCAAGTCTTCTTGCTGTGCTGCCCTACTTCAATGTGAAAGGGTAGGAATGCATCGTAATTTTGAAATTTGGTGAATTCCTGTCCATAACCCCTGCACTGGTGCACAGATTGCAGCCTAGCGCCAACGCAGGCACCCTTTCACCGTTCAAGGATGTCTGCGTTGCATGCAGGATTGTTTTTGGGCAGAAAGTGGCACTTTCCTCTTAAAAATAAATGAGAGGCGTTTTGCTCTTCGGAATGCAGCACACATGAAAAGAGGAAAAAACAAGAAGAAATACAAATATTTGTCCCTGTTATGCCTGCTCTGGTGAGGTGTAAGGTTTTGGCTCTGAGTCACTTTGTCATCTGGTAATTTGCCGGAGGTAGCGCCTAGATGCTCCATTGGAGCGATTGCTGCGCGATATAAATAAAATTTTACATTACATTACATTACATTTGGCGCTGCCCCTGATTTATGTGATTAAGTAAATCTGGGGCAGCATCAAAATCCATGGGGGTTGTGTGGGTAAACCAAACACAACAGACATGGAATGCCTCTCTGGTCAGAGTAAGGCTACACAGCAACTTGGCATGCTTTGTTTCACTCCATATTTATGAGGCCACCAAAAGTTCCACAGAGTGGCATTGACATGGCTGAGAGATCTGCGCTGCCGGCACGTAAGCAAAAGTGATGCTCTGGAGGCAGGAGTCTCTCATAAATAAGCCCCAAAGTGTATAGAGAGGTGCAATGAATTGTTATTTTATAATTAATTTTCATATTGGTGCATGTCATTTTAGCAGTATTTAATTTTTTGGGTGTATGAGAAGAATTAATACATAGTTTGATTTGGATCATTTAATTTTTCCGTAAGGCCATAGAAAATGATGCAGCATTTCCATCCAAGGCATGGAATTTAAATACTATATATGGGTTGTAGTGTGTATTTACTCAACCTACATATATGGCAAAAATGATATGGCTGCTGAGAGTACCGCTGTGCTCTAGCTGGACTGCAGTTGAATGGCACTGTAGTAGCACACAACAAGGAATAGTGCTTTGACCATCCAGTGAAATCTATGTTGAATATTAATTCCCCATCCTAAAGGTTCCTAATGTATAAAAAATGGCATCCTATATTTTAGAAATCAGCACTATCATAGTGACTGTTGTTTATTAAATAACACAAAGAGTAAGGTGAGGAATTTCATTAGGCGTCCTCCAGGGTGGGATGAGGTAGCCAACATTGAAGAATGCCATATTATGTAGATAAAACCACCTCGTCCAAATATATATATATATATTTTTTTTTTTACGTCACCTAAGACAATAGATTTATTATAGGGAAATATTGGCCCTCCCATAGGAATGTCTCCCCACACTCTTCAATGTATTAAGCTTTGAAAGGAGGCAGTACAGTGGGTGATCCACCATTTCCCTTCTTGTACTAGTACCAATGGTTATTTCTCATCATCTCTTGGGTAAATGCTATAAAAATAGTTCAAAGTAATTTATAAATAATTTTTTTAATCTAATTTAATGGTTAAATCAGATTTCTGATCACTTTAGTGAAAAAGTAGTTTTATTAAAATACCATTTATGTGCCCTGAGCCAGAACTTTGGAGCTGGAATTCACATTTTAGGCTGGGAGAGTTAAGAACTCTGGATTAGAAGACAGTAGCCTGCCTCTGAGGCCAGGAAAAAATAATATGGTGTTCAGTACGGGCCACTTAGAAGGGATTAGCTGTCCAGGAATGCATACAAATACCTGACAGAATAATGAATAGCCTTGACACTTTTTGTTTTTAGTTTATTACTTGGAGATGCCAGGCAAGGTTTATTCTAGTCAACACCAGGACCCTTGTATACTTGCTAGTTCCAATTGGAATCAGTGAGAGAACCAGTTCAGATCCTTTCAGTTGGGAGGAGAGCTCATCTAAATTGGGGAATGGCTATGAAGCTGTAAAGGGAAAGCTTCTTACAGCCTAACTTGAAAGAGGAGCTCATGAGAAATTGTATAATGAGGGGAAGAGGAAGTTCTGCAAAAAGTAGTGGGGGCTGCAAGAAAGTAACCTGGATTGGGTGTAGAAAATTCTCCAGGGGATTAGAACTGCACTCCAGGGTTCAAGTGGTTGACATCTTGGTTGCCTGTTCCAGAAGACAAAAATCATAGGGACTTCTCACACCAAGACTAGTTGCTACAGTAGACCTTGCAGAATAGAGACCAGTTACTTCAAAGCCTCTCCTTAGGAACTAGGGACTGAAGGATTGACCAGAAATAACTTTCATTGCAGTTGAAGAAAAGTGGAACTTTGAAATGTTTTCTGTCCGCAGGACAAGGTGTTGAGGCTTTCTCATGGAGTTTGCATCCAAGTCGGACAAGGAAACCAACTTGTTCTTGGTCTCTAGCATTTTGAAACACCAAAACTTACATCAGCAGAAACTTGCGGTATATGTACTGGGCCTTGATGAGCTATATTAGGTAACAACATCCAACTTGACCTTTACTGACCTTTACTGGAGGATTTTGAGAACCAAAAAACGGACTTAGTCTGAGGGCAATTGTGAGAAATTGGGTTGTGTGTGGAATGGGAAGTGAAAGTAAATTTAATAAATTATTTGAAACAAAAACCACAAACATCCGATCAGAACAACTGGAGTTCGGAATTTTTAAAGTTTGAGGTAAAAAAGAACACATCAAAGATCAAATCGCAAACCATAATTATCTAGTTGCATAAGACTGGGTCAAGTTAGAAAAATATGGATCAGGTGATGTCAGCACTTACTTTCAAACTTAGAAGAAATTTGAAGAAAAGTTTTCTGGGAAGGTAAAGTTCATTGAGGCAAGGCTGCAGGCCATGCCCAAGGAGGGAACTTAGCTGTCATACGTAGTTTTTTTTTGGGAAGTTGACAATCCCTTTTGGTGAAGGGCCGCTAAATAGTATTTTCTGCGGTGAAGAAGAACTTCTTGGGAGCTGCAGCAAAGTCCCTGTGGCGGATAAATGAACAGGTTAGTCTCGTTCTTCTCTTAGAGCAGTTTTTAGCAAAATATTTTCTCAAGTCTAAGTTTTGGATTTTAGCTATCTGGGAACCTTCAACACCACAACCAAGGTTCCCTGGACTTAAGAGGCACCACTAGGGGATAGGGGGAGTTAGGACTCACTCCAGCTCAGTCCAGGTGTGGGTTTAAGATGGTTGGAGGATTTTCTCTCCCTCAGGCTCTGATCAGGAGGCCAGCCAACTAACCTTTCGAGTCACTTCGGTAGTCCTCTGTTCAAGTAGTGAAACTGGGCTCAGGAAACATGGAAGATCTTTAAGGGTACAAGTCAGGCTCCAGGGAGCAAGCAGTCCTTCCAGATGCTGCGTAGCAGTCTTGTGGAATACACAGTAGGCAGTCCTCTGAGAGTCCTTCTTCAGGTCCAGTAAGTGAACTAAATGGTGTTGCCTATTGTTATGCTTGGTGCCTTCTTTGAAATCGGTGAAGTTTCTAGAGTATTCCCTTTGAAGTACTTGAAGATATATGCTTCTCCAGCCCTGACTCCAAGCTGGCTGTATGAACCATGCAGGGGTGACAAGTTCTTTGTGTGATGGCAGAGCACAGACTATTAGATTGAAAGTGAGGCTATGCCCAGCTCTGCCCCCATCGTGCCAGTTGATGGCCCATCCAGCCACACCTAATCCTTCTATTGTGTGGCTGTCTAGGAGGAAGAAACAAAGTCCAACCGCCAGCTACACCCAGTCATGTGACCCAGGAACAGGCTGCAGGCACCAAATAGCCCAAGTGTCATTTTCAAAATTGTAACTTCAAATCTGACTTTGCCATTAATGCATGACGATAATAGCTATCCTAATAAGTCAAGATGGCTGCCACACATTATTGAGATGACTTATTGGTGCACGATGGGAAGTTAGACGCGATTCAGCAGAGTGTTGCGCTTCGGTCAGTTTGAATATCGGTGTGGTTTATGACCACAAGTCAGTAAGCTGCTACACGATTATTCTTTTGCTACCTTGAAGCTTGTTGGAATGTTGTCATAGCCGGGTCCCTCTCAGCATTGTCTAATGCAGAGAAATGTTTATGCTTAGTTTGTTCGGACCCGAGTAATTTCAACCTTTTTATCCTGTGTCTTCTAAGAGGCATCGCGTCTCGTGGTGAGTCTTGGGCTTTGTTTTTAGCACCTTTTTTTGTCCCTTACATGGTAACATAGATATGGTTAATAATGATGGTCATTTCTCTCTTTAGAGTGGTGGCTGTGCCTTACACATACACACAGTGTAATTGTTCTAGTCGCACCACGACAGAACTTCTAGGTAATTGTCTGTTACTAAGGAGATGGGTTTATCTCACGATGCATGAAATTTAAGCGCAGGCCCACGTGGGGCGAGACTGGGTATCTTTGAGCATTTTTTATTTATTATTATACACCAGCCTCTTTTTTGTAGACACAAATACCAGTGCACATTGAAAACATTGTATAGTTCACATCGTCTCAGCACAATCACTCACGTTTCGGTGGATTTGGTGATGGACTTTATTCTTGTGTTCTTTTCTTACGAATGATGAGCCACATTTCTTAATAACTAATGTCACCTCAAGATCTTGGAGTTTATCATTTTGTTTGGTTTCAGTTATTAATCTTTTTGGTATTGAACCTGTGCTCTCTCTATGCTCGTACAACTCTTGTATTTTTGGTTATGTATAAACAAAAGAATTAAGACATTATGTTCATTCATTTGTAGATTTCCCTTAAAAAGGGCAATTGTTGATGCCCGAAATGCATCGGGATTCTCTTACAATCTGCATGAAGCTCGCAACCATTATTTTCATCACTGATTGAAGTTTTCCATGGGAGACTCATAAAGCTTTCTCAATAAAATAATAATTTTTTGAGCTACAATCAACATTCTTTGCTTATTATTGACTTTGAATATTTTTTGTTTTTGAATATGATTACTGTATTTGTATAGTATTTGTATTTGTGATATTAGACTACTCAGAATAACATGTGATACACTCCAATGGAGTACTTTAGGGTAGTGCACCTAAAGGGTAGTTAAAAGTCCGAACAATAAAAAGCATGTCATCATTGAATTCAGCTTCTTTTGAAGAACACTATTGCTCCTGCATCATTTGAAAATAAAACAGATTGAGCAACAGTCAATGCTTTTCATTGTTTGGACTATGAACTGTGTTCATTGATTCTTTTTCATGTTCATGGTTTTAAGTTTTGAGAAATATGTTGCAAATGTTGTTGTTTACATTGTTTACACTAATACAGTGATTTGTGGTAGTGCACCCAGTGTCTAAGACACTTATCCTAGTTCTCTTTTCCACTTTTAGAGTTGGTATTTTCCTGCCATAGCCATTTAGTAACTGTAACCTGACCCTGGTTCATAAGATGTTATAGCTGACAGTTGGGCTTTGTGTATTCCTCCTAGACAGCCTCACACAATAGAGAGTTTATGTGTGCGTGGATGGGCCATCAATGGCCAGATCAATCAATCAGGATTTAAAAGGCACCCGATGAGATGGTGGAACTGGGCCCAGTCCTACTTCCACTTGAATAGGCTGTGTCCCGCCTCCGCACAAGGGGATGCAGACCCCCTGAAGTTAGTCTGGATCCAGGAAAGAGAAGACAGGATGCCTGGGGACTGGGAGGGAATTTCTAGAAGTTTCACACACCTTCCATAGGAAGTGTAATAGGTATAAATAGAGGACCTCAGACTCAACCTCTTCAGTACCGTTCAGGGCCTGTTGTAACTGCCAAGAAAAAGAACTGCTGTGCTCCTGAAAGGACTGCCACCCTGCAGGACTGATGCTGTGAAGGGACTGCTGCCCGGCTGTGGTTCACTGATACAACATCGACTCCTATAATATCAAACTACAAAAATATTGGGTCAACAATATCGTAGACAAAAATATCGACACACAATACACAAAAATGAAATAAAACAAACATTGCTAAAATAATATTGTTTAAAAAAATCTTGATGACAAAAATATTAACAACAAAATGAAAGAACGCTAAAATATTGGTAACTTTAAAATAAAATGAAACACATCAAAAACATTGATATGAACAATATCGACAACACAAACATCGATAAAATACATACAAACTATATCGAAAATAACATTTAAACATAAAAATATACTATTTACAATTATATAATATATTTACCTTCAAATATAATAATTATACGAATATGTTTACTGTTCAAGATTTTATATTTAATATATATATACAAATATATATATATTCACAGAGAGACAAAAAAATTGCAGAAGAAGCAAATTTCATAACTTCACAAAAGGGAAAACTACTTCTGTGCTACATGGGCTACAGTTATGTGCAAGAAAAAGTGCCTTGAAACAAAACCCATTGGAAATTTCGTAAATATTACTCCAATTCTTGCTATGCGATAACCACTACAGTAGAAACAAATGTAGTTAATGTCAGAGAACAAAACCATCCCCCAGCTCTGTGCTCTGTGTGAAATCGAGATCACAGATGCTCTAGAAACAATCTGAGACGCAACTACCAGCTCCCAAAAATACCAGTATCCAAATATTAAAAAACGAGTAAACTAGGGTGTCTTAACATGTCACAGGACAACTACCGTCCACCCCCACTCTAAAAAGATTAATAGCCAGAACTAAATGAGCTACAGCTCAAACACCACCCACCCCCAAACTTTTTCAGAAATAGAAGTTACCAGAATACACCATGACCCACAAAGATGAAAAATTCCTACTCCATGACAATAATAGTCATGAAAAATGAATTATCATCTTTGCCACCAACAACAACTTACATAAACTGCGAAACATGGATAATGGATGGCACATTTAAAGTTTGCCCCAAGCCTTTTTACCAACTATATACCATCCACAGTGAGTATGAAGACACTAACATCCCCTTCATAAATGCACTACTCCCTGATAAGCAAAACACCACCTACATAGAGGCCCTTACAATACTAAAACAATATACCAACAACTACTTTCAACAAAAAACAATCATTGACTATGAACAAGCAATGATTCAGTCAATTTTAAAAATATACCCACACACTGCAATACAAGGTTGCTATTACAACTTCAACCAAAGTATCTGGAGACACCTATAAAATCTACTCTAAGTATAGATTGCGCCTCCAATAGCAACTTTCCCTACCAATTAAAAAATTAATTGCCCTGGCCTATGTACCAACAACTGAAGTAGCCAACCATTATAACATACTTTTTGACAGTCCTTTCTATAAAGCAAACAAAACTAAAATAACTCCCTTCCTAAACTACTTTGAATTACTTAGGCGGGAAGGCTACTTAGGTCGGAAGGCTACTTAGGTCAGGGCATCGTAGACAACCAAAGTTCCAAAGCCCCTGGTGGAACGTCTATGATAGCACTCTAGCTCAAAAAGCTAAACCTAATAATGCAGTGGAAGGATGGCATAATGCCTTCCAAGCCACAATAGGAAGAGGACAACCAACCCTACATAAACTAATAGAAGCTATCAAAAAACAACAGAGCTATCAAGAGCTATGGCTAGAGCAATCCCTAACTAAGGGGCACATTATGATGGAGGATTTTCCGCATCCTCCAGCCCGGCGGATGCGGAAAATCCTCTGCGGACCCACCAAAGACCCACCGCCACATTAGGATGGCCGGTGGGTCCTGGTTTAGGTCCGCTGCTTTTCCGCCGCGGTTGGCTTACAACCGCGGCAGAAAAGGCCTAATATGGTGGCCAGTCATATTAGGATGTCTGAATTTCAATGTCTTTACACTGAGGCATGACCGCCGTGCAAAGGCATATGGATTCTTGTTTGGGGACCCGTTGTAGGCCCCCATGGGTGTAGAGGGGGTGGGGGGTGCACATGGGTGGTACCTATTGTACCCCCCTGCATTTGCGTGCACAGAGCGGCAGGCACCGCGCGGTGCCTGCCGCTTTGTGCATGCAAATGCACAGCTTTCATTCTTAACATTGCGGCGGGTGCTGCTTGAAGCAGCACCCGCCGCAATGTTAAAAATAGAGGATGTGACCGCCAGGGTGGCGGTCACATCCTAATTGCACAGGAGGGAACTCCGCAGGCCATGCGGAGGTTCCCTCCTCCTCTATGGTCGCGGACGGACTCAAGTCCGTCCGCGATCATAATGACCCCCTAAAATTGGCCCTAGACTAAATAAACAAACTAAAACAATGTGTGAATACCTACAACACAAAACTCGACTATGTCCAAACACCAAAGGGCTAGAATACCTAAACATGACTGCTTAATCTACAATGCTAAACATCATAAGCATTTGAAAATCAGAAAACATTTAAACAACATAATTCTACTCTTTTTTTAAATGAATAATTATCATTATGTCATTTAAAATTTAGAAACAAACTCAAAAATATGACATAATGTAATTATTAAAATAAAAAATAAAAAACCTATGTAACCAAAAACAATTCTAACCCATAATAATAAAAAATAACTTCCAGTTATGTCGCAGTAGATGATCCTTTGACAACAAGAAATCCATAGCAGATAAATCAAAAAACAAATCCATTTGAACACAAAGCCCAAAAAAAAGGAAAAATACAACTGTTGAAAAAGGATCCAACGACGCAATCCTCTCAATAAGAATAGCCTCTACAGCCCTAAAAGTAGCATAATAATGAAAAAATGCCCCAACAAAACTGAAAAATAAAAGGAAATGTAAAGTAACTTGTTTTAAAAAAACAAAATACATTTTCTTTAAAATAAAAAAAATGCATCGTCAGCACCATCCATTCACGAAACAGAAAGCCTGTAAAGAAAAAAAAAACATCCTCCTACAATAACATGTACAAACCCACATGCATTACTATCAACATTAAATGCTAGATAATAGATTTAAAAAACATATATATTAACACTACATAAGACTCTACTTCTATCCAACACTATGTCAAACACATAAAACACTAAATTACCAAAACAACACTAAAAACGAATAGCATCCTAACAAATGTAATGTCACTACTACTACCTTGCCTCACCCTAAAACTACCTTAAACTAAATTTAATAAAACATACAGTAGCCCCTTGCGTGCTTCTGTCGGCCAACGGCCGTCGCGCACACTACCTTTGTAGAGCTGCACACTACCTTCGTAATGCTGCTCACGCCTATTGGGCGATGCGGCCCCGCCCACTCCGCTAAACTGCTGCACCACGGCGGAACTGCCACCGCGGTTAAGCGGTTAACCGACGAAACACAGCTCTTAACAGCGAGGTTCCGTCTTCCAAAATGACGTAAAAAAGAAACAGATATACAGAAAAGTGAGAAAATGAAAATAAAATGGCTCTCTAGTAAAAATTAAATAAATACTGACTCCCCATAGATAAGAATGGAGAGATAATAAAAACATCCAAAAAATGCAATGTATTTTTTATTTATCGTATTTTTTTTACAAATGTTCAAAAAAATTATCGAAAACCTAAAAATATAATATTTAATATATAGTAAAATGTACATTTGTTCATATACTGTAAATGTGCAAACAGTATGAATTTCATTTTTTAAATGATAAAAGAAGATATTTGTTAAATTTTTGGTAAATTATTCAAAATATTAAATATTCTTTTATTAAAAATAAAATTCAATATACTAAAAAATAAAATGTACAAAATATAAATTTATTAAATACATATTCTATAATTGTACAAAAAAATAAAATTATATACAATGTATTAAAATAATGTGAAAAGAAATATATACAAATCTAATCAAACTAAACATATATTTACTTTAATATTATATGACTATTCTTCAAAAAAAAATGTACTCCAAAACCAACTAAACTCAGGAAAAGTGCTGGATAATAAACTATAATGCATTACTATTCCAACTCCAAAACCAACTAAAGGGAAAGTAGTGGATAATAAAACCCAAAGAATTATTATTCCAACTTCAAAACCAACAAAAAGCAGGAAAGTGCTGGATAATAACCACAAAAGAATTACTATACAACTCCAAAACCAACTAAACTCAGGGAAAGTGCTGGATAATAAACCCAAAAAATACTATTCCAACTCCAAAACCAACTAAACTCGGGAAAAGTTGCACAGATACTTTACACATTGTGTCTGAGTTAAGCCTGCCTGCTCTGTGCCAAGTTACCCAAGGGTTGAGCAGGGGTACATTTAAAGTCTGCTTGTGACGTCACCCTCAGAAGAAGTGTGGTTGCTGCTTGAGAAGGATTTCACCCCCTCAACAATTTCTCACAATTAGTCATTAAACTTTAACTGTAGGAGATGTGCGTTGGACTTCTCAAAGGATAACCATACAACAGGCGTAAATATTTTTCACCTCTTTGATATGCACTCAATTGCTGTAAAATGTTACTCATAAAAGTGTTGGCCTTAATGAGTAAAGAAAGAAAGAAAACAATCCCATACACTGTTATGGTAATTTGTCAATTAGAACCTCAGTCTTATCACATGTGTGTTGTGCTCTGGGACCACTCCATTGCAAGTTTGTAAAACTTCAGGCTTATGGTCGTATCATTCCGTACATTGACATCCTTCCCTAGATGGCAGTTTCTGCTATGGTCAGTGGCACATAAAAGGGTCAGGGAAAGAGCTCTAGCTTCAGGCAAAGGACTATGTCCAGGCATGTTGCATTTGTACACTAAAAATTGGGTTTCACTCTTCCAATGAGTGCTTCAGTGCAGAATACAGCCTGATAAAGAAGACACGCATAGAAGTCAGCAGGGTTATATCCTTCATTGCTCTGCCAAGTGATCCCTATATTGCGCAGGATAACTTTTCTCTATGTACAGCTCTATGTAATGCTTTGAGAAAGCACGCTCTCATTGATCCATATATTTTGATAAAGAATCTATCTTAAAAGTATAAAATAGCAGAATTCAAAGCAGCGGAAAGTGTGAAATAATGCACACAAAGGTTCTAGGTTTTTCTAAGAGGGTTTAGGAAGGGAAGAGTTTGTATTTTTTATTAAATGAAAAAGTACAGTAAAAAATTAATTGATCATTTTCTTGACTCTAAATATGTGCACGGCACACCATGGGAAGTTAATAAAATACCTTTTGATGTAAAGATACATTTATAGCTGAAAATGCTTTGGTTCATGCCAGCCAAGACTCCTGTCAGGCATAACAGAGTGTACTGTGCTTGTTTCACCATAGCAACTAAGGAAACCGTAAGGTAATGACTCACTGACTCACTAGTAAAGGCTATGAAGGTGTTGAACAAAGTGCAGTTAGCCATGTAAGTTTGTCCAAACTCTGACTGTTGGACGTCGCCCATTCTGGAGGGTCATCACCAACATTTTTGTCTTCACCCTCCTGTTTTCTGAACCCGTTTTTGTTGGCTTTTTGGACTCTGCACATTTTATCACTTATAACCAGTGCTAAAGTGCTGGTGCTCTCTCATTTAAACATGATAACATTGACTTACACCCAATTGGCACATTTAATTTACCCAGACAATTCTTTGGCCATCAAACTAGATATTCCTATCTGCTCCTAATTAAAAGTGTATCAGTTATTAAACCTGATAAGTTAGCCTAATGTTATCCTATTGGATAGGTAGGCCTTGCAGTAATAAAAAACGGATTTAAGAGTTTTTGACTATCAGGACATGTGAAATATAAAAGCCCATGCCCAATGTTTTAAATACACTACACTCTCCCCTAAGGGCTGTTTAGGGCCTACTGTAGGGGTGATTTGTATGTATTAAAAAGGAAGGTTTAGACCTGGTAAAATGTTTATTTTATCAGGTCAAAATGGTAGTTTAATCTGTACACACAGGCTAAAATGGCAGGCCTGAGGCATTTTTAAAAGGGCTACATAATTGGGTGGCACCATGAGGACTACAGGCCCACTAGTCTCAGTTAATTTACAGGCCATGGATCCATGTAATACCAATCCAATAGGGACTAATAAATAATATAAATGGGGTACTATGTATACCCAGGGCCTGTAAATTAACTTCTACTAGTGGTCCTTTTATGCAAGTCATCCCCATGAGTGTGTTTGCAGAAGGAAGACAGTCCCTAATGATGCAAATATGCACATTTTTAAAGGCTGTACGTTTCATGTCAAGTCACACAAATAAGATAAAGTAATCTCCCAGTCACTGTTAGCTTTTTAAAAATAAAATTGAACGTGCAACACTGAAAACAGAACACATTGCAGAAAGTCAGAATGTGTTTAGGTGTGGAATGCAATCCTTCCATAAAAAGAATTGAATTATGAATTGACAATACCATGGGCCTTGAACATCTTGAGTTACAACTTTCATTGACAAATGAAGATGTTTGATTTACTGACAGATTATATATTTTCGCTTTCTATTGCTGTTTAAATTGTATATTTAGTGAATTAGATGTGATTTATTAGAGTGCTTTGAGTACTTGCTTGCTTTCCCTGGGAAAACAGGCTATATTTTAAGTATATAAATTGGTTTAGGCTTAAGAATTGCACCATATATTTTTGTAATTCTCCTTTAGAGAATCCACAATTTATACAAATGGATTCACTCTGTCTTTAGACCCAGCAGCTCTGACAAAAATGTGTCATTTAGGGTAATGTAGCTCATCACTCATGGATACAAAAGCTTAGGGCGACATCGCTTTGATATAACATTGCTTTGGAGTTTTTCACTCCTGGCAAACTCATTTCCTATTTCTAATAGTAGATTAGCTGTTTGGTGTAGATACAGAATAAACAGTTTTTGATCATAAAAATTCAATGATGTTTATCTGCTGGGAGAGATGTAAATGCTTGTTTCACCATCATTAGTAAAGCAAGTATGTTGTTTTCTCAAAACTCCAGTTTGTATTAATGAACCTTTTCTTATAGGAAGCCACTGTACAATTTTGACTTACACATGCTTTGATCATTCCTGTTGTAAAGGTAAAAAGTAATTGGGTAGAGCATTACTCCTGTGGGAACCCTGGGCCAATCAAAATGTTCTCTTTTTAATTAAATTGGGTTCAAGGGACTCTAGAGTCCCTTAAATGCAACAATATAGATAAGCAAATATTTTTGATCCCTAATTTCTCAAAAACTTCTAAATGGCTTTATACCAAATTACAAAAAACACACTTTTTGCACTGAGATCTAGTTTGCTGACAAATGTGGTGTAATTCCGCTCATTAGCGTTTGCAGTATCTCATTCCCAAAAAGTCTATGAAAAATGCATGCAGATTTTGCATTGTGCATACCCACCTTTTTCTCAGCCCCTACCTTATGGTTCTCCACGAAACGTTCCATGTGCAAACTAAGCAAAACAGAGAACTTTCTTGAAATTTTCATGAAGATTCGTCAAACAACACCAAAGTTATAAGCAAAACAAGAAAGGCATTTTCTTTGGTAATGCTGACCTAACTATAAATATCAGTACTATCTGCTTTCCGTGCTCATTCACTGCTATTGCAATTACAATTGCAACAGTTGCTCACCCATGTGCCTTTCTCCATCACTGATGAAGGATGTGTGGAGCTAAATACAAGTTCATGTATTTCTGATGCCAACAAGGTTGAATCTTCAATCACCTTCCTCCATCCTGTGAGAAGAGTTGGAGTGGGCTCATGTTCCAATCTGGGTTGGCAGGTGGACTTCCATATATGGGAATGTCAGAAGCAGCACTGCAGATGGGATTAACCTCAACAGGGCCACTAGCTCAGTCCTGGACAGAATGTTGGCTTTACATTATGGACTGTACTTTCAGAAAAAGATGCACTGAAGTCATGAGTCCAAAAGATGTTCAGTGAGCTGCAGATCATCTTCAGTGTCTTCTAAAACCTGGACACATCTGTGTATGCTGAGCAGATTACGAGTTTCAACTCTGCCGACTGTGCCATGGAAGTTCCTACTCCATGAACACCCTGACACCTCCACATGGGGTTGCATGCCGGGGCACAACATGTGCCCCGTCTATATACACTGCAGTTCCTACATGGCATAGACATTTCACTACAGCCATGCAGGAACAATTTTTGGCGTTCCCATTGCGGTGCCCATTTTCTGAGGCACCCCTATGAGAACACCAAAAACCAGCTTGCCAGACAGGAGGAAACTCCTAATCTGGCAGGTGGTCTGACCACTGCTTTGACAGTGCGGCGGTAGAGCAAACATGGCGTTGCTCTGCCAAAGTCATAATCAGGCCCCAAGTCATCAATATATATTTCATCTTCTTCTAAAACTCTAAGGATGGCCAATATAAACTCCTGTAAATCCTGTTGAGTGTTTCGAGTAAATTGTACTAATCCACTACAGATATCCACAAGGTCTCAAATGTGCAAAGCACATTGTGTTACATTCCTATTACTATGTGAATGTTGTAGCAAACTACATAGTGCACAACACAATCCCTTCCGTGACTTCTGTTCAATTACGTATATAAGATGAGGTAATTAAAACAGCACATTGAGAGCAACACTGCATAGCAGCTGACATCAGAAGACATTAACAACTGGCAACCTTGAATATCTCCCTCATTCTTAACTATTTTCTTCTTAATAGCTTCCTTGTTGTCCTTCTTTTCAACAACATCAGAACAATTCTGTTAGAAATGAGGGTCTCTACTTAGCAGAGGTACATACCTCGTCCAAGTAGGGACCCATGCATCTAATCAGGATTAGGGGATTACCCATTTTAGATAACTCTGCTCACCCCTTGGTAGCTTGTCTTGAGCTGACAGGCATATCTCAAAGGCAATGTGTAAGGTATTTGAAACTCAATGCACAGTAACCCAGTGAAAACACCACAGAAGAGACACCACACAAGAAAAATATTTATCTAATTTCGACCCAACCAAAACGATAACTATCCAGCATACACTATATACAAAAGAAAGGAAATGTCAATGACAAAGCGGGGACAAGTTCATAGGGGAGAGAGCATAGGACTCCAATGACTGCTATGAGGTCCCTGGGCTGTTTTTCAGCGGCCCCACAACTCTAGTGGCTGCTCTTCTAGCTGCTTCTCAAGTGCTCCACTTGTTCACTGGTGCAGGGCTCTGGATCAGGCTACGTGAGCAGAGGTGTATCTCTGGCCTCCTGCACCAGTTTCAGGCAAG
Source organism: Lissotriton vulgaris (assembly GCF_964263255.1). NCBI lineage: Eukaryota > Metazoa > Chordata > Amphibia > Caudata > Salamandridae > Lissotriton > Lissotriton vulgaris. Next base: position 235,107,230 of record NC_141691.1, read on the forward strand.
AATCAATGTGGCGTGGGAGCAGAGGCGTGTCTCCGGCCTCCTGCTCAGCTCAAACACAAAGAAATTGCTGTGCAGGAGCAGAGGCGTGTCTCTGGCCTCCTGTACCACTGAAACACAAGGCAATGGATGCGACCCTGATGGCCCTCGATCTCAGGGTTTTTGGGTGGTGCTCAGACCAGGTGCATTGCTGCCATCCCTCACGGCGGTAAAAAAGGGGGGGTGGTGATGGACGGAGCATCTGAATCAATCAAACACTCACACCCAGTCAAAAGATCTGGGTTTAATCCATCACCGTTCTTTAGCCCACTCTGCCACCCCAGTTCAGACACGGCTATATGCAAATCAGTCTGACCCTGTGCCTCATGGGAACAGTCCAGCCCGAACTGCCAAGCCATGTCTTCCCTGGACCGGAAACAAGCTTCCGAGGACCTGTTTCTGGCATTCCATCCGTCTTCAGCCCGGGTTGCTTGAATCCAGTGGCAAAGTGAGCAAGGGACTCACGTCTGAGCATACCCTGCCACACTTATGACGGCCAAAAGCGGTACAAAAGGAGGTGATGATGGACGGAGCATTTGAATCAATCAAACACTCACACCCAGTCAAAAGATCTGGGTTTAATCCATCACCGTTCTTTAGCCCACTCTGCCACCCCAGTTCAGACATGGCTATATGCACATCAGTCTGACCCTGTGCCTCATGGGAACAGTCCAGCCGGAACTGCCAAGCCATGTCTTCCCTGGACAGGAAACAAGCTTCAGAGGACCGTTTTCTGGCATTCCAGTCGTCTTCAGCCCGGCTTGCTTGAATCCAGTGGCAAAGTGAGCAAGGGACTCACGTCTGAGCATACCCTGCCACACTTATGGCGGCCAAAAGCGGTACAAAAGGGGGTGGTGATGGACGGAGCATCTGAATCAATCAAACACTCACACCCAGTCAAAAGATCTGGGTTTAATCCATCACCGTTCTTTACCCCACTCTGCCACCCCAGTTCAGACATGGCTATATGCAAATCAGTCTGACCCTGTGCCTCATGGGAACAGTCCAGCGCGAACTGCCAAACCATGTCTTCCCTGGACCGGAAACAAGCTTCCGAGGACCGGTTTCTGGCATTCCAGCCGTCTTCAGCCCGGCTTGCTTGAATCCAGTGGCAGGGTATGCTCAGACGTGAGTCCCTTGCTCACTTTGCCACTGGATTCAAGCAAGCGGGCAGAAGACGGCTGGAATGCCAGAAACCGGTCCTCGGAAGCTTCCAGTCCAGGGAAATGAAATGAAATGAAATGAATGAAATGAAATGAAATGAAATTGGATTTCTTAAGCGCATGGCTGCCCAAAAGCTTCCCAGCGCTGGTACACACAGCTAGCTTCCAAGATCCTCAGACAGCAGAAGGCATGGCTTGGCAGTTTGGGCTGGACTGTTCCCATGAGGCACAGGGTCAGACTGATTTGCATATAGCCATGTCTGAACTGGGGTTGTGGAAATTGAAGAAATTGATGTACATAAACAGCATTCATTTCCCTTCTTCTCCCACTCCTCTCCCTGTGAGCACCATGAAAACCGTAAATTATTGACCGTATCACTCTGCCAGTAAGAGCCCGTACCCGTATGCATATGTACAGCCATTCTAGGCACCATGGCCTTTTGCCCATTGGAATCCCCGGCTTCCCTCCTGCGCGTATCTCATGCATAGACCATGAAACCCTCTCCCTCTGCGCGACCCTGCTGTGAAAGGCAACTCTTCTGCTAGACCCGCACAAACCCCCCCCCCTTTTCCCTCTTGAAGAGGCATCCTTCGCCTTAGCTGACATAGCCCTCCCCAGTTGCACCTGACTGCCCCCGCTCTCTCATGTACGGGTCATAAGATCTCTCTCTCTCTCTCTCTCTCTCTCTCTGTGACTCTGTCCCAGTGTCCACCCTGGCTCCCCCTCCCTTCTCCTCACATGGGCAAGTCATAAACCTTCTTCTTCTACAAGACCCCGTCCTTGGGAGCCACGGCCGCGCCTGACCAACACCTCCTTTCCTTCCATGAATGCCCCTCTGTTGACAAGCCTTCCCTCCGCGCTCGATTGTCCACGCGGCATGAATACCACTCCTTTGATGACCCCTTCCCCCGAGTCCGGCTGTCCACACATGTCCGAGGCCATCGCCTGAGCCAGGAGAAACCATTTACTGCCCTTATTGTATGAAGTCACTCCTCTTCAATGGACCCACTATTGATCCTGACCACCCCACCCCCTGGGCTATGATCAGGCGCACACATCCTAAACTATTGACGGAACACTCAGCTGCGTGATTGCCCTCCCCTCTTATCAGCAGGTCAAGGGTCCCTATTGTGAACACATGTGGGGTAGGATTGACACGAGGATCATGGGGTTGTATTTTCCTTGTTACACAATATCTTGATTGTAATGCCAAGTGTTTTGTAAAGTATAAAAGACGGAGTCTCAGCTCACTTGTTAGAGCAACTCCCGAAAGACACTGTGTTTCGTGTCCGAAATGACTGGCTCTCCTCATGAGAAATAAACTCTGTTCTTGATTCCTGCTTCCAGCGCCCGTCTCTTTATTTGGTAACTATTCAACATGGGAACTAAGAGGCGGTTTGCGCCAGCGGCCTGGGCATCGGTAGTAATCTGGGCTCCTGTTTTACAGGGTGGCAGAGTGGGCTAAAGAACGGTGATGGATTAAACCCAGAGCTTTTGACTGGGTGGGAGTGTTTGATTGGTTCAGATGCTACGTCCATTACCACCCCCTTTTGTACCGCCATCCCTCACGGCGGCTGTGACTGTGACTCAGCCTGTACAGCGGTTGCCCCAGCAACCCTGAACACCCTCGGGTTCTTTCAGGTACTGAGCATTGTTGTTCATTGTTCCTCAGTCTTCCTTTTTGGCCCAAGCCCAGACCATGCTTGCAGTGGTTTTTTGACAACCCAGGGAAACTAGCTTGGAGTGTCTTGGCAGTGTCATGGCTCAAGCCTACACATTTCTTTCAATATGGCACACACTGGTGCAACGGCTCAACTTCCAACATGGCACATACTGGTGCAGCGGCTGCGTTCCCTACATGGCACACACTTCATCAGTGCCTCTGGTGCTGCAGTGGGCGTGGTGGCGGTGGTCTAACAACCACCAAATTACAACTTGGTCAGTTGGCCAGCCATTCCCAGCAGCAGCCGCTATGGAGCCTCCATTCCTGGCAGTGTTGCAGCAGTCTACTAAACTAGAAAATGCCCAGTTTCTAAAAGTGGCATTTATAAACACAATTTAAAAGCCAACTTTACTAAAAGGTGTGTTATTAAATTCTGAGTTCAGAGGGCCTAAACACTATTTCTCTATCTTGTCCCAATGGAAAGTTATACTTATAAAAACATTACAAGGCAGCTTCCATGTTAACCTATGTATTGGAAAGTGGGTTATTGGTAGGGGCAAATGTAGGTCTGCCACTGGCAATAAGGCCACTAACACATGATAGGACTCAGCATAGGTATTAGAAAATTATTCCTATGCTCATACCTTGGTAACGTGGCTGCGAGCAGACAGGCTTAACTTCAAAGACTGGTATGTAAAGCATTTAAAAACACAATTTCAGTAAATAATTCAGACAAAACACAAAATAAAAATCCCACACCAATTTATAAAAATAGGGAATATTTTTATATTTTAAATGACTCCAAAACGAAAATAAAAAACCACTGTAGGGAACCAGAGATATGAATTTTTAACGATTAGTCACTTTCTAGTGCTTAGAAACCAACAGTGCCCCTTTTAGTCATTTTGTATTCTCTGTCAGGGACACACCTTTATAAATTGTTCTGAAGAATTTTCTCAACACTGTGGTGGGCTGCCTTCTTCAGCAAGTGGGGTCCAGTTAGAACACCTTCCTGAAGTTCTGCTTGCGGGTCCCAAAGTATCCAACACACAATCCCAGGTTCTGGAATCTCCAAGAGGGTCCTTGAAAGTGTGAAACTTCAATTCCACAATCCACATGAGCAAAACACTTACAAATTCACTGGTACTCCAGGCTTTGAATTCTTTGTGGGGCTGTCCAGGTGAGCTCTGTTAACCTGTAGCTTGCAGGGAGTTCCACTCTTGTCCGTTGGCAGCAAGGTACTCCACAGGGCTGCAGTTTCACTTGGTGCAGTCTTCAGAGGTCAGGCCTTAGAGTTCCTTGCACAGCAAAATCTTTTCAGCAGGGCACTTCTTGCTTCAGTAAGTTTCAAGCAGCAGATCTGGAGGGCTCTGTCCCTCTCAGATACTTATTCAAAATTCTCTGGGTCAAGCACCAGGTCACTTCTGACCAATGAGAGCAGGGCAACTCCTCATAGTTATGACCACATCCTGTACAGTGTGGCATTATTCTTCCAAATCCATAATGGCTGATTTTCTAGCAAGGAGGTAAGAGCTGGCTAAACACACCCCTGGGATGGCTTATTTCCATGGACTCTCCCCCTATCATCTTCACATACCTTCCTTAAGCCTAGCCCTGACTCTGGGTCAAGAGTGTCAGAGTGAAACTGAAACCCAGGCCCCCCCTATGCCTTTGAAGAGGATGGTTTACGACTCAACCCCTGGCCTGGCATTCCTATAGACCAGCATACTGCCCTCCCAGCCAAGTGATTAACCCTAGGGGTTCCTTATCACCTCTTCAAAGCAGCCTGGCTAATCCACTTAACTCTGACCAATCAGGGCAGACCACTGGAAGGCTTAATTGGACTTACAAACAAGAACGTCTTATAACTTCTTGTATGTATACTTTAGGAGAAATTCAACACTATAATATTGTTGGATTTACTACTACCATTCTGGCAAGTCTTTGAATGGTCCGGCAAGTCTTTGAATGGTCCGGCTAGTCCTCTCCTATCAATATTTATTAATCAATAACTTTCTACCGTGTTAACCTATGGGCCATGGGTTTGCAACAGGGAAAATGACTTGGGTCAGTTTTCTAGCACCAGGGCTTATAAAAACATATTTTATAAGTATTTCCCTATTCTCTACAGGATCCCCACTCCCTGTGCAACTAGGGGAGACTTCAGGGGTTCTGAATCTGCAAACATATTGCAGAGCAACCTTACCCAGTTCTTCTAGCATCAAAGTCGAATTTGAGCAGCTCTTTAATACAATGTGGGAAGTGAAATGTAAGATTTCACTTTACCCAGGCATATAAAAAAAACTCATTTTATAAGGGCGTACCTTATAGATAACCGACCCCCACCCCTGGGATACCTAGGGGTGACCCTGGGGGTCCCTAATATGCAACAACATGGTAGGTCTTTCATTTATAAGGGCCCCTACCCCCAAAGTTGAGTTTGGGCACAATTTAAGGTTTATAAGCTGTCCTGGCAACCAGTGTTGCTTTTAAACTGACCTCAGGCTTCAGCACTGCACACATGCTGGTGCAGAGAATCTGATAGCCTCTAAACTGCCATGCCTCAGGATACTGGAGACTCCTAGGTAGTTTCAATCCCCTGCCCTATTACATACTAGGGGCTTATGGGGTAGGTCATGCCAATTACAGGGGTACCCCACCATACCATTGTGTACCCTAGTGTATGTTGGGTGTCTTAACTGTATTCTAATGTGCTCCTATTAGCTTGGCACTGGCCCTGGGCCTGGTTAAAGAGAGTCCAGCGTCAGTCAGATTCATTTACCATCAGCTCCAGTCAGCAAAAAGTCGGGGTGCCCCGGGAACCGGATGGCTTTGCAACACTATTTGACAGACAAACACTGCAATTTTGCCTTCATCTACATTTTCAGTAACATTGTTTCTATATCTGTAGTTTTGGAGTAAAGACATACATTTTCAAGCTGTGGACTCCTCTTTGGATGGTAGATGTCCAGCATATTTGTTTTGGCACTATCTGAACAGTCTGGGTAAAATCTTGTACTGTACTGAATTTTAGGGAAAGACTTCAACACTCTGTTGCACGTGCATGGTAGGCCTAGACTCACCCAAAAGCGTCATCTTGACATAGAGTACAAATGAGCTGAACTCAACCGATCACAGCATTCATAGCATTCATAGGATGAAATGTCCCTATGAAAAAGCATTTTCAAGCTGAAGCTGTACAGTTTCTTTGACAAAGACTTTTCAGCAGAAATCTCCACCCCTTCTCCATCATCTGTCTTTATAGATTTTGTTATATACGAAGTAACATAACAAGCAATAGCTATGGAATTGTCTGCCACAAACTGAATATCCCTGTTAGAATTTCACTTTGTCAGAATGACAAGATTGTAGTCATTGAAATATTTAGAATGTTCTGTTCTCTTCATGTTGTAGGTGTTTTTGGGTGATTTTTGAGAAATCTGACTGCAGATAAAAAGCTTCACTCTTCCGTTGTAGCTATCCAAAACAACATTTATTGTAAAATGTTCCTTTCACTCTGTACTTCAGCTGACAGTACTTCCCACATCTATGTGATTGAAAAGGTACAACTTGCTGTTTTAGGCCTTTGCCATCACTATCCTTTGGGATGCTACATGTAACATACTGCTCTATGAAAGAAAGTAGAGAGTTGTCTGTGTCTGTTCCAAATGTTGGTGCATCTTTCATCCACAACATCATATGGACATGAGGAGCACCTCATGCTATTTACTCTTTAAGCCAAATAAATCAGTAACTTCTCCAAGAGGTTGCTTTTTTGTTGCAGATAAATGCAAGCATGGCTTGAAATCGGTGGTTAAGATGCCTACAACTAATTGCAGGATCCCAAGAGCTAAGCTCTCCTGGTGTCTTCAGATTGGTATCCTTAAGATTATAGTTTGTTTCTCTCAAAAGGTTATGCAAGTTGTCCCATGCATACTCTGCACTAATTAGGGTCACAAACCATTTTTGTGTATCTAAATATCATAACAAACATTTTAGTTCACCATGTCGACAATACCAATATTCATTGGTGCTAAGTTGGCATGCCATCAATGTTATCAAATTGTATTCCAACGTCTTATCCTTTGCGTGATTTTTTCAACTAAGGGACTCAGGATGATGGTCGGAGAGCCTCCGACCACAGGTCGGAGGTTTTCCGACCTGCATCCTTGATTTAATATCCGACCGCCTAATTACAATGTAGGCAGTCAGAGTTTAATCCAGACAGCCTGCCGGAAAGGCCAGCTGGATTCCAGTGGGCTCAAGGAGCCCGTCGATCATTTGGAGGCCGCACATAATCTCCTACAGAAGGCGTTTCCGCCTTCGGTATTATTATACCGGTTTCCGACAGGCTTTTCATATCAGGATTTTTGACATGAAAAGTCTGTTGGAAAACGATTTTGGAGCCCCCTAGCAGGGCCCCCATACCTCTGTGGCCTCCAGTTGGGGGCCTTAAGGGCACCTGTGGTGCTCCCCTATAAATTCCTGCACATGTTGGTGCTTGACAAGTGGTGCAGGGATTTACAGGAACTTCCATTTCTCTATGGAATCTTGTGTTTCTGCCGGTTTCCGACCGCTGCACAAGCTCCCATAGCGAAATGGGAGTTTTTGACCGCACCATGTGAGGTTGTATTGTAATAGGGTGTTCGGAACAGCTGACCTATGGTCGGTTCTCACATTAAAACTGTGTCATGTGGACTCAAGTCCGCCTGACACCGTAATATGCGCCTTAGGGCCAGATGTACAACTCGTGGTTTGTGACTTTCTGATTGGGATGTACAACAGTGTCTGAGACACTGTTTGTGATTCCCAATGGGGTCGCAAATTGCATTCCTCATGCCTATTAATGAGGCTGTCGCAATTTGTGACCCTATCGGAAATGGCTGGCACTCCCAGGGATGGTGGCCTGCTGGGGTCAGCAGATCTCCATATCTGGGACTGCTTTTAAATAAAGCAGTTTTTAAATGCCGCCCGTTTGCCTTAAAGGAAAACAGGATGCATTTAAAAAATAAAAATGAAACTTTGGCCTGCCCTTAAAAAAATGTGCGCGTGCAAGTGCTTTATTACCCTTCTGATAAGGGTGGTAATCTGTGGGTGTTTTGCGACCGCAATTGTGGTCGCAAAGCATTCTTTCATAGCTTAAGGAGTCATTATTAGGAAGGGATTTTGCGGGTGCCAACGGGTCTAAAACCCGTTTCCGCACACAAAAAACCTTTGTACATCTGGCCCTCAGTCTCTTGTGGACATACTTTGTAGATGAACTCCTGTCTTTAGAATATGGCTAACAGCATACGGTAGACTAGACAAATTACTCTCAAATAACAAATGGAATATATATGGAATACTTTGATGAAATCTAGGGTCCTCTGAATATAATCTGGTTGATCTATACTCAGCTGCTGGTATTTGCACTGGGCAGTCATCATTCCATCCTCCTACTCCATCAAGCCTCTAAATGTTTCTCCCAGATACTCATTGGAGCTCCCTTAGCTTGTTTCATCTGGTATAGTTCAATAGCATCTCCCATAACGTATTTTGGAATACAGTGGGTGGATACTGTAGTAGTCATGTATTTCTTCATATTTAGATCTATTCACTTTTTCAAACTGTCCACTTGAAGGTAAGATTGCATCCTTCATGCAAATAACATCAGTGAGAACAACTACATCTTTTTAATACACATTATTTTTTTTTAGGTACAATGAAGCATTCTTCACCTTACATTCACTAGAATAATGGGTGGTTGATCTACATCTTTCTCTATACCCTCAGTTTCAATATTAAGTTTAGAATATAATAACCCTGGTCAAAGCACTACGCTACGCTCTTGTAGTTTGCGAAGTTTCCACTACTTCGCACTACGCGAACTACACGTAGCACAGTGCAAACACGCGTAGCGGTCATTTTTTGCTTGCTCGCGGTCCTCAACGCCAAGTTGGCAACTGCGAGCAAGCAAAATGACATCCCGGTGAGACTTTTTCCTTGTTCGCGATCAGCAACATCAAGTTGCCGATCGCGAGCGTGGAAAATAAACCTCCCACAAGATTCTCAACGCGGGGAGGTCAGGTTTCTCATTGCGAGTGGTCGCATATGCTCGCAACCGCTCGTGATGAGAAACTACCAGTCCGCGTTGAGAAAGCGGCCGCTCGCGTAGAAAACTGCAGCTCGCACAGTGCAAGATGCCGTTTTCAATGATTGCACAGTGCCAGATACTTGTCCGCACTGTGCAATCATTGAAAATGCCATCTTGCACAGTGCGAACAGGGTTCTACCAAGTTCGCGTAGTGCTACGCGTAGCTCGCGTAGTGCGAAGTGCACTTCGCGTAGTAACGCGTAGCGCTACTTCGCGAACTACGCCCAGGGTTAGAATATAAAGGTAATTAAACAACTCTACCTTTAAAATATTTCTGTAGCTCTGTTGGTGGTGGTCTTCCAGCCCTTAGTTCCATACTACTATTGGTTGAAATGGGGGTATAAATTGTATCAGCATTATTTCATAAATATTTAGATGACAACGTTTCTCTGGAATTTGAACCAACTCTAACTTATTGTGTATTGCTCTTGCTGGCATTTTGTTGTCCTGCAATTTGTTACAGCAATATTTACGCAGAATCAAATTTAAATCACTATGCTTTATGCATAAAATCTCAGCAAATAAAGCCCCTAAATACCTGTTAAATCTGGTACAACACTACCGTCCATCCAGGACGCTGAGATCCACAACAGCAAACAAATTTGCTGTGCCTAAAATAAGACTATCACGCATGGGAGGTAGATCCTTTGCCTACCTTGGCCCCTCCCTGTGGAACTCTATGCCACAGGCTTTGCGCTCAGAGGTTAATCATATCAGTTTCAGAAAAGCCATTAAAACTTGGCTGTTTAACATCTAGTCAGTTGTCCAAACTTCCTCCTCTGAATCACAAGCGCCGGGAAACCCTTTGATGGGTAGCTGTTTGCGCTATACAAACTAAACAAACTAAACTAAACTTACGGATAATTGGCCATGTTGACAAGTCAAATTGTTCCTCCACAAATAAATATACAGCAAATTCTAGCCATGTATCTCTGTTTTCTTGCTCAGTTTTGACAAAAAATCTACATTTCTAATCTGACTTTTGTAGGGGTGCATTAACAACATATCTAAACTGTATTTCTTGTTCAAACTTATATGTACTAATTTCTGAGTTCTGTTGCTCTACACCTGCACATGCCAACTGCTCATTTCCTTCAGAGTCTGCTTCAGGACCAAAGAAACAGAATTTAATATCATCACAAACATTTTGAACCTCTGATACTGTACCATAAAACAGAGCTTTGTTTAATTCTCCTAACCGCAGTGCAAGTATTTACACTGCAAAGCCTTCTAACTAACTTTTACATCTCCGAATGATAAACAGTCAACAATAACGAATAGTGAAAGGTACTTCTGCACACTTTCTTGGATAGGCCCTCCAAAGCGTGTCCTTGTAAATTAGTTTATTCACTTTGCAATCGATCTAAACCATGCAACATTGCAATTGTTTGCTGCAGACTTTTATCTGGAAATTCACGTAGACAACTTTTTTAGATATTAGTTGATTCCTGGCAAACACTACAAATACTAGAGCAGGCCCACTTGTACGTAGGAGCATGTCTACACCTTCCCTGTACCTCTACAGCTATCTTTTCCTCCTCATTTCTGCCTTTGAACCATCTCCTCTTTTGCAATAAAATTACTGTCTTTTACCTCATAGAATCGTCCAGTTGTTTCAACTGCTTGCAATAATGTGGTCTCTTACAAGTAGCTTTCTTCATTAAAGAAAGCCTCGGTACTAGAGGTATGTGTCCATTCTCCTTTGAAAATGTGGAAAAAGTTACTTGTATTAATAATCCTTCTTTTAGGCTTTTTTTCTTCATACACAACACTGTTTTATCCAGTGTTCTCATTCTATTCAGTATCAAGATAAATACTTTACGCTTTAAGGCAAATGCTTTATCCACTGCACTTTCTATGTGTTCTTTTTGTTTCAATGCTGCAGTTCTTCTCTTATACTGCTTTATATTTTGCACCAAATTCGGTATTACCTTACTTTTAAACATTCTTCTTCTTATTTCTTTCTATTGTTTTTGCCTTGTCAGATGATCTGTTTTTTAGAACATTTTTCACTTTACACATCACTTACTCCTTTTCATTTCTGAGTTGTTGGTAAACTCTCTTTTCATTGACATCAATTACCACATTTTTAATTTCTCTAAATACTGTTTCATGAAACTTCTTAGTTCTCTCACCAGCAGTTTTTTTCCCCACTACAACATCAGCATCTTTTTTTATTCTCAGTGTTTTGCAGGTAGTACTGTTTCTTTAGTTTCTTTCCTCCTCTGTTCCTTTCTTGCCATCGTAAATTCTTCTCTTTGAACAGAAGTAGATATCTGAAAACAAAATACAGTATACATTTTACATTACATATCTCAAGCAACAAAATGCCATTATATCAGTATTTTATTCCATTTAATAGGTATTAAGCATAACAGCTCTACTCTCTCTCAAACTACATGTCTTACCTTCTAAGCACATACCACCCTGCCATGTGGCCTACTTATGGCCTACCTTAGTAGAAGCAGAGTTAAGGCTTGGGAAGGGGTCTTAAATGGCAAGTCAAACTGGCAGTAAACCTGCATGCACAGGCTCTGCACAAGCAGGCCCGAGACATGTTTAAATGGCTATTTGTCTTGCCAGGTGACTTGGTTGTGTCAGTACTTGAGTACATATCTGAATGAGCATATCAATCCCTCTGTGGGTGTGCCACTGGATATGTAAGTAAAAATGTTTACTGTGTGACTGGCTCTCTTAATAACTCTATAGGTGTGTAAATGTGTATGTAAGTAGCCGTATTATTGCTTTCTGGCAGTGTTAGTGAGTACTGGAGTATGTTACTGTCTGTGCAAGTCGCTCTGTTATTGTTGGATGCATAAGTGTTGTGTGGGGGTGTGAGTGAAGGTGTAGGTGCCTCTGTTGCTGTCTGATTGGGGTGTAAGTGGCTATACGCTTTTGTAAATAGGTATGTGAGTCACTGCATAGGTAGGAGACTGGATGTATAACTAGGCATATAGGTCTATAAGTGCGCATGTAAATCACCGAAACTTAAAAAACATGTCTTACCTTTTGAGCACATAGAACCGTGCCCTATGACCTACCTACATATTACCTTAGGGCTGACTTATATGTGGTAGTCAGTCAAAATACTTTATTTTCAAGAAGTAAAATCTTATAGAAATGTACACACATTTCATAAAAAATAGACAATATTTTGTTGAATAACCTAAAACAATAATTTGTGATTATATTTTGTAAACCTATATAATTACAATTTGTGTAATTACAAACATAATATATGTAGTAGAAGAGGAGCTTAAGGGTTGGCAAGGAGTTATCAATGCCAAGTTGGCCAAGTAGTACAACTACACACACAAGCTCTGCATTAGCAGGCCCAACACATGTTTTAGGTCTACTTATCTGGATGGGTGACTAGTTTTGTTAGCATTTGAGTACATATGGAAATAAGTGCATCAGTCCCTCTGTGGAGGTGTCACTAGATGTATTAGCAACTATCTCTCTATAGTACTGGCTGTCTTAGTATCTGTATGGGTCCGTAAATGTGTATGTAAGTGGCTGTATGGATTGATTACTGGCTGTGTTAGTGAGTGTTGAGGTGTGTAACTCGGTGCTACTCGCTCAGCTACTGCTGCATAGATAAGTGATGTGTGAATGAATTGGTAGGTGCCTCTGTTGATGTCTGACTGAATGTGTGAGTGGGTCTATGCTTTTGTAAATAGGTATGTAAGTCACAGTATGGGGGGGCACTGGATGTATGCCTGGGCATATGGGTCTGTAGGTGTGTGTGTAAGTCACTGAATCTTCAAAGTGCATGTCTTATCTTTTAAGCACATGCCACCTTGCCCTATGGCCTAGCTGTGGTCTGCTTTACAGGTGACGTATATGTAGTAGAAAGGGAGTTTAAGGGGTTTCGAATGCCAAGTCTACCTGGCAGTAAAACTGCACACACAGACGCTGCAGTAGCAAGGCCTATGCATGTTTAAAGGCCCACTTGTGTGGATGGATGACTTGATTGTGTCAGTACTTGAGTGAGGGTATCAGCCTATCTGTGGGTTGTGTGGCTGGATGTCTATATAACTATTTCACTATCCTGGCAGAAAAAGTCAGATGGTAAAATCTTGACCCAGGCCAACAGCAAGGGGTATCCATGCAGGGCTCCTTCGCAATCGGCCTGACTTTGAATTTGTCCTGGTCAAGCGTGACCAGATGTCCCAAGGTGGCGCTATAGGTTTTTAAGTGCTAGATAGTGCTAAGTACTTCAAAATGTATATGTCTGGTTCCCTACAGTGGAGAAGCGTGGCTCAATGGTTAGAGCGGCAGACCCTGATGCAGAGGTCTGGCCCGGGACCAGGGTTCAATTCCTGCCTGGGCAGCTCTTGGACTCAATCTCCCCGTACCTGATAATTCAGTCAGTCAGTCAAAATACTTTTATTCGATTTAATAAAAATCAGAAAAAGACCTGAATACAAATACATCACAGGGAATAAACAGCAGCAGTCCAATAGGAACAGATATGACATTAGTATAAATAACACTTAATTAAAACACAATTAAAATGTTTCTCAGCGTTATATTTAAAAACAAACAGTTAATTCATATACTAGGGAAGAATGCCCTGAAACCTGCGTCGACTGTTATTAACACGGACACACGCTACCAAGTAGCTTGCTACATGAAAAGTGACTCGTGCGCTAGATAGGAGTTGCAAGAACAGTAGAGCGGGCCTCACCTGGATGAAACCCGCCTCCCTCAAAATTGGCAAGAGGTATTTTTTCCTAATTTCTGCTTAGTGGTCACAAAACATCATAAAATGTAGTGTGTCCTGTGTTGAAAAATTATCACAGTCACAGGGTTTAGCCTTATATGGGTTGATCCATGTAGGGAAGGAACCAAGCATAAAATGTATTAGGTTAAAACGAAATCTTGTTAAAAGAAACCGATGAAACGGTCTCGTTACCAAAATAAGATACGGTTCGAGACCAGGGGAAGTTAAAAGTGCATAGTTTCTTCTTACAAGTGGTTTCTCCATCTCCGTTGCCTCCCGCTCAACAGTAAATAGATTTAACAGAGCAATTTTAATCTCCCTCACGTCTTCTCTTTTGATACATCCTGGGGACTGAAATAGATCTGGTCTGCCTAATTTTGTGAGCGTAACCTTGATCTAGGCCAACCATGGGATCTTAAGAGCTTTGTCCAAAGCAAGGCAGTCCTTGAGAATCAGGTGGTTTAGGGAGATTTCCTGGTTAAGCCAGGTTTTAATCCAGCAAATCACGGGGGCGGATTTCAATAAATCTGTAACAAAGCCCAGCCTTAACTCTGAGTGAGTTGAAAAGGTGGGGGTGGACTGTGGAACGGAGAGGAGAGATCTTAAAAATGTATTCTCCACCTTTTGGATGTTATCTTGATTTATATACCCCCAAATAGCGGAGCCGTAGGTGGCTATCGCCAGACATCTGGCTTTATAAACTTTAAGTATAGCCTCCATTGGTCTGGCTCCCAGCCGTTTGGCGAATCCCAGCAAAGTCGCAGACGACCTGGTGACTGCGTTGCTTTTGGACTTCTGTTGGGGACCCCAGGTTCCTTTCTCATCAAAGATGACGCCCAAATAAGAGAAATTGGGAACCCTCTTTACTTCTTCCCCCTCACAGAAGAAGGGTCTACAACTCCTTTTCCTACTACAGGCTCCCACCACCATTACCTGGGATTTAGCGGTGTTAATTTTCAAATCTAATGATGCCTAGTCTAATCATGGGTCCCACTCTGTGACTCTGGGCAATAGCTTGCTTAATCTCCACAGTGGCCTCAGCAGCGCGTGGATGCCTGTCTTCACCTTGGGGGTGCCCAGGAGTGAACATCTCACAGGAAAGCCAGGAAGATTCCACAGCGGTATGAATACAGCGCTACGAGACCTCTGGGTAGAAGGCGCTATATAAATACAAACACATTTACATTTACATTGGATTGTTATCGTTTTGGTGTCATTTTAAACATAAAATTATGTCATATTGTTATACATTGGTGTTGGATTTTTATTGTGTGTTGTGTATTATTTATTTACTGAATTGCTGTTTGTTAAATGGTTTACTTGCTTGTCTCTTAATTTAAGCCTTTCTGCTCACAGCCAAGGGTTGAGAAAGGAACAAATTTATTGTGACCCATTCTTTGCCCTAGACAGTGTTAGTGCCCTTATTACCAGTGGTAGATGCATATTTGCTACCTCTAATAACCCACGTTTAATGCATTTTAACATTGTTTGCCAGCATGATTATTGGAAAATCTCAAGATCACACCTCCTCAATCTTACTGACCAACCTATGCCCCTTGTTGAGGTATTATCCTGTATCTTGTCTGGAAACTTATGATTCAGCAGGATCCTAAATATTTCATATAGTTTAGGAGCCAAGTAAAGTTATGATCAGCCTCTGAGCCTTCGCTACTCTCAGCAGTCCTGCACGGCCTTCACTCTTTGTCCAGTTCATTGAATTACTCAAAAAGCTGAAAAGCAAGAGGACAAGTTCAGCAGCATTGATAGTGAAGTTTCAGGGTCAGATACTGTCAGTAGAATATCATCTGCATAGAGTAGTCTTACCTAGCCCTTTCTCGATCATTGGTCCGTGATACCGTTGCCGTCTGCGCAAGTTCCGAATGTGGACATTAAGGAATGCGATTGTTCATTCACTTATACCCTCATTATGAGTTTCTCCAAATTCTAGATGCAGGCACTAACAGATGCTAGAGGCTGAATCTTGTTAATAATAGTGTGGGAGAACACTCGCCTTCTGGGTTTGACCTGGATTCATTTTGTAAGTGAAAAGTGAAAGATAATATATGGGGGAAAGTCCCTGGGATAAGGAAAATATGCACAGCAGTTCATGTGCAAATGTTAGTTTCTGGGGTATGTCCACCATCTCAAGGACAGCGTTTGTGATGGTGTACTAAAATCACAGCTAGTAAATGCCTTACCCTGCTGTACTGGTAATTCCATAAGACACAAAGAAGATGCCCAAACCCTCATATCTTAACAATTATTTGATGAAAACCAAGTGCAAATTAATGAAACCTGGTAAGGTACTTTTATTTATACCCGTGACTCATATTGTTTAGCTTATTTTTGAAAAAACGTATTCTTTTAGACAAAAATAGATCCACATTTACACCAACAAAAAACTTGACAATTTTGACAAAGGATCAATCACAAAACGTCAAATTAACACAGAACAATAGACATAAAAAGTTCATTTCATCAATGTTTACAAATCAATTTCTATTTGAAGACAAACAAAGCAACGTGAACTCAAGAGCAGAAGCAATATCTACTATATTTACAACAAATCCCTCAATGATACAACAAGCTCTTGTAGGTGTGCCCCCCCTCAGTCCCGATAAGGACCTAACTCCTTCTTCCACTTAGTACTGGTAATTCCAGCTGCTGTATTGACACATTGTTAACTCCTGACTCGTAAGTAGCCTCTTCCCATGTATTATTAGACTGCATTAGGATTTAATGTGTGGAAACATATAAACATTTTTAAGAGACTGTACTCTAAAAGTATGCAGTTCAAGGTGCCTTGGGTAGCAGTTTCTCTTCCTTGACAGGAGCTTTTTTTAAACATGGCTCAAGATGCTCTGGCTCCCTAGCATTTGTTAAATGAATCTCCCTGACAAGGCAATGTAAGCATCAGTGCTTGAATTCAACCTGGATCTGTCGAGTCAAATAAAAGATAAACTTGGAGACACAGTTCAAAGGGCACATAACAGCTCAGAGCAGCAACAGCACAGAGAATAACAACATGGCATTATTACAACAAACATGCCAGGCAACAACTGCAAGTGCTTGTTAGTAAAGAAAAAATGCGTTCGAAGGTAGCCCCTGAAAATACACATTAGAGACGACCAAAGAGAGAAACAAATGCAAAGGTTGCTTTTACTACTCAGAAAGATCCCTGAGGTTTGATCCTCAGCTACAATCTCACCTATTTTTTCAGAAGGATTTTCTCTCTATTTTTTATGAACTGTGAATAATCAAAAGCTGCTTATTAAGTATGAGCTTTGGGGTCCCTGGTGGGGGTCACTAGGTGCATATCTCGACTTCTTCTCCCCACTAAGTGACACATTGGAAGCTCCGTCCTCCCCACCACATCCCGCGCCCCTGAGCACGGTTTCTGCAGAATTAGATCATACACCGCTGCAGTCAGGTCATCAGTTAATGAGGTGTCTTGGGTTTGTTTACTTAATGAGCCGTTTGCTCTGATATATTAAAATGTGTATTTACTGTGAATTATATGGCCTCCATAATAAATACTGTGTCACTGCCCAAGGGTTTTCTCTGCCATTACAATTACCGGCCGCCTGAGCTAACGATGCTGCTCGTTTTAGGCTATTGACTCTCTTCTTAAAACTGAAACTCCAATGTGTACCCATTACACTCTGATTCAATACATCAATAGTCTATTATGGGACGTTGTTATATTTTAATAGTGCTTTGTGGTTGGAGGAGGCGGAAGCACTTGAATACGTATCTTTGCACTTTTCTGTAGTTAGCATCGAAGAGTTTGAGGACACAGATGCCTGGGCACTCTGAATGTATTTCGTTTTAATGCGTGGCCCCTAAAATCCTCTGCCCCTGCTTTCAACTGCCACACAGGGGCAGAGGAGTAATGTGGGGACAGACATAACTCGGCTCCTACTCCTTGTGCCAAGGGTAGATAAGCATTGGTAAAACCAATAATTCTCACATTGGTAGCTAGCCACCGACATTTGACAATGCTTTTTTGTAACATGCTTGTAAAGCTTTATTTCAAATAGATAGTGATGGTTGCAAATTAAAATAAGTAGCGAAGGCTGCAAAGCTACGTAGAGAGAACTGCAAACAGATAGATAGCATAGCTTCAATTACGAATATATTAGTTAAATGTCTTTATAAGCATGACTTCAAGAGCACAGAAAGTGAAAAAATTGAAAGACGTTCATGCAGGGGATGCAGGAGCTCTGAGACCAAATTACATTATTTTACATTGGTTTAAACATACAACATTAGTGCTTAATTCAAATAAATACAAGAATGACACACAGGAGTGCAGTTATAAATGCACTTGGCTTTGTGTGTGTTAAAAAGATGACAACTTCATAAGAAAAAGTTTCAAATGGACACAATCCGGTATGCTGTGAAACAGCAGCTGTCAAATAAACAAAGACCACTCCAAGATGGAATTTACAGCAGCATCAGCCTCAGCCAGAAACTGATAAGGCTGGAATGTGCACTGTTCCCTTCAAAAACAACATGAAGAGCCCATAAAACGTCTGCTGGCATCACATTAGGATCAGAACAAAGAGTAAAACAGCAACACTGAAAGCACCGAAGGCAACTTCTTTTGTAGGGATTTTCACCTTGTGAAAGTGCAGAATGTTGTCACTCATGGTGAAGTTAGTCAGTGGCTGAATTAGGCTGACCCACTGCCCCGTGCAGTCTGCTGTAGTCGGTGGGAGACAAATGTGAATAACACAAAAACAGACTAATGTTCGAAGAGAGACGGCTGGAAGACCTTGTAAGAAAGTATATTGTACATACAAACTGGTCTCAATCCATCCAATGTAGCAGTATAATTGCCCTTCTACACCCTCCCCTCTTAAAGCTGTACCATCTGCCCTCTACCAGAGCAGAAAGCCAGTGAGGACTGTCACAGCATCCTGGAATTCTGTTATGGAGTTTACACTAGTGGCTATTAGTGAGAAGTATACATTACATAAAAAACAAACTTGGGTAAAACTGAATCATGGGGAAGTTTGTCACCTCAGAGTGACACCATAGACCACTCAAGCTTTTCTCTTGTTTTCTGTTTGATGTCACCCAGAAGCCATTGTTGGAAAACATTCCTGTGAGAAACGTGGATTATTTGTTGGTGTGGTTATGGAGCCTCACCAAAAATGTTACTATTCTGTATTAGGTCCAGTTAGGTTTCTTTAAATCAAACCTTCGCTCAGTCCTGGATAGCTGGGGTTCAGAGAAGGCAGTCGTAACTCAAAGGAAAACAAGTGTAAAGCAATTTTTAGTACAAAATCAGTGAATAAGAAAAACTTTACACAAAATAAATCCCACTCCAATTTATATAAAGCACCATTGGAGTTTCTCACCACAAAGTCGACAGTAGGAGCAGCCCTTTCACTTCCTGAAGTCAGCAGGTGCAGTGTTCCATCGTGCAACCTTTCTTTCTGAGTTCCACAGGTTCATCAGGTAAAGTCCCTCCTTTGTTATTTCTGAGTCTGGCAGTATTCTAATGTTGGTAGTCAGGGGTGCCAATTTTGAGTTTGTGGGCGAGAAGGACTTCCTAGCCAATGGGCTACAAAACCCACAGGGCAACTCTACCCACTCTTACATCCTTTTCTGTGGTGTTGCCACTAAACTATCAAACAGTGAATCTCTGTGCCCAAATCCAAGATGTCAGGGCCCCTCTTCACTCGGTTAGAGCTATTGGCACACTCCTTGATGTGTGTCCTGTGTAATGAGCCAACCCTCCTGGAAAACAAGTTCAGCAACAGGTTTGCCATGTTTGGGGACTGCTAGCCTGTCTATCTCAACCAAGGATCAGTCCAAGAATGTGTCTGTGGGGGGTGATCACAAAAGGGGGCAGTTTCCTGCAGTTATCTATAATTTTATGAATTGTATTTCAATAGAGTTCAATATAACCCAAAGCCATTCTGGCTCTAATAGACTTACGAGGTGTCATTTTTACTTTGTGAACAAATATGATTTAAGATGTTTCCTAAAAGTCACCAAGTTTTTTTGGCTTCTTCAACTTAGAGAGAGACAGAGAGTTCTATTTTAAAACTACTTTACAAGCCAATGATCTACCTATTTGATGGGTTTATTACAGGATTGCTGTTTTTTACAGTTTGACTCCAACTATGATTTCCTCATAATGCCAGATTCTGCCACTAACAGGACCCAGCGGTCAAATTGATACAGATCCCTGCACCAGACTCCATCTTTGAAAGTGCTTAGCATCGGCCTGATTTTAGTTATTTCGTTTAGTTTATCGGTAGCATAGGAGACATGAGTCTGACCGAGGTGTCCTAGAATATCGAGGTTACAGGGCAATCTGGTACATATGCGAGATATAGCTGTGATATTCGCACAGAAATTATGCCTCCAGAGAATACTGGCTCTGGCTGGAATTTTCCATCACATTAGAGTTCTGCTTGTCCCCCGCAATCAGTCAGGTTAGGTAGTGGGCATTTGATCCTATGAACAATGAAATTGAACCACTTTAGTAGAGAGGTCTTCTCCCCAAGCTGTCCATTGAGATCTCAGGCTCCGGATCACCGGTTACTGTCCATACTGGACCTTAGATGGACTTATGGAGCTAGAAATGAGTTCAGCTGAACTCTGATCACTGAGGGCTCCCTCCTCCTTGCTTTGCTCTGCTGGCCGCGGGTCTGACAGGTATGCAGAGTGACAACTGCAAAATGTCCCCTGCATGCAATGTTAGATTATTCTCATCCTTTCAGAGTAGTGTATGGAGAGTAATAAGGGTGGGTGTAGGAAGTAGGGCATCTGCTGCTGTGAACTTTGAGAGAGACCTTTATTGAGTTCACTCTCAAAATAATGCTTATCATAGCAATCTGTTTTAATATGTTCTATGTTGATTAAACATGATCTAAATCATGGAATTTTTCAATACATTTTTTAAGCATACATTGTGTCATTATTGGTATCGCCTTAGTTTGGGAGAAAGCAAGCGTAAAAGCTCAACTCCAATCTGGGTCGTACCTCACCGAGGTCAAGTCTGTTTGCAAGGTAATGGGAGAAATCCGAGAGCTCAGCTAGGGAGGAGTGAGTGCGTAGAGACTTATGTGTTTCCGGCTAACTCTTCCCCTGCTTTTCTTACTGCTAGGGGTACCTACTTCATCTGTCAAGATAGAGCGTATACATGGTTGCCTGCTGACTTTTCAGGTTCATGTTATATTGCTCGATTGTTGCCTCCAACGTCAAGAGGTGTTTTCAACAAGGAAGATACCGCTGGTCAGGAAGCTGGAGACTTCTTCAAAGGTTTCCTTCCGTTCTGGGGGCCTATGGCCAATAGTAGAAACATTCGTCAGCTAACACGGGTAGTTGAATCTACTATTACCGAAACTGCTGGTGCCCTTAGCAATTTGACAGCTGAGCTTCAGGCGGATAGACTCATGACGTTGCAGAACCGTATGGTTCTAGACGTAATACTTGCAGATCGAGGTGGGGTATGCAGAATGATCCAATCGAGCTGCTGTGTCTTTATTCCCAATAATGCTCCAACAGTCTATGAGGCGATCTCTAAGCTACACAAGATTTCCGACTCTATACACGTAGACAAGGGAAACTGGTCCTTCATGGAGTGGTTTTGGACTCTGATATCAGCGTGGGGATGGAAGGTTCTAATGGTCATTGGTGTCATCTTAGTATTCCTCTTCTCATGCTGCCTGATTATCCAGTGTGGTCCTGCTCTGTGTAGTCTTTGTGCTGCAACCTGTTTTAGGAGACCACCTGCGTTTGGAGAAAAGGCGCGAGAAAGGATGATGATACAACAGCATGTCACTGACCTGATGAGTATAGAATTAGACTCTGACATAGACTGAGTTATTGCCTATGTAAGGGCAAAAGGAGGGTCTGAGGTTCCGTGACGATTTGAACCCGTGTTTTCAATATGGTCGGAAATACATAATATTGGTATCAGCGAACCGCAAATGATCCATTTAGCATATCCTGGTGTTTTCGCTACGCTACGAGCAAGAGTACTCCTGTAACAAACACATTTCTGATCTACCCATGGCATCCATCTTAGATCATGGCAGCCATTTTGTGTTTCTTGCCCTCACATACGCAATAACCTCTGATCACTTCATTTCGATTAAGGACACGTAGCCTTAGCCGGAGATTCACCTCTCTAAAGACACGTGCACCTCAGTACAGAACACGCTGTAGCTGCATGACTCGACAAAGGCTGTTTCCTCTGCCCGAGGCCAGTCCTACTATACTGGTTCTCGTGTCCGTTGGCCTGATCACGATTAGGCGGCCGAAGCTGGTAGCCTTGCCCATTTACGACCCACAAACATCTCTTATCCTGCTTTTCTATCTCCTGCACCTGGCTCTGCTCCTTTCCTTCTGGGCCTTTATTAGGGGGAGGTAACGAAATTTACGATGAGGCGGTCCGGCTCTTGAATGCAATATTGACAAGGGATTGTGATGAACTAGTGAGAACCCCTCTTCGTAATGTTTGGCTTCAGATATTATCGACGGTTCCTGTGTAACGCCAAATATTTATTGTTTTAGACATAAAGGTTTTGGGAATGTATTACATGTAAAGAATTTGCCCCCAGCTTAAAATTCAGTATATAAGGAGCAACCCTCTTTGTACAAATCGAACAGGCTCCTAGATACTGCCCATGTGTAGTTTCTGTGACTTCTGTGTCCCTGCAGTAATAAACCTTTGGTCTTTGACGCCACCATCGAGAAGCCCGTGTTTCAGTTCATTTGTGCACCAAGGCAGGTGGAACTCCGGGGTCTTCGGGTGTTGTTCCCTGACACCTCTGGACAGAACCAAAAAGTCCAGAACTCCAGGGGGGGTGGTATGTGATGGATAGACTTGGCTGTTGGACATGGATTCCTCTGATAAGGAATGGTGGGTTGTTGACTCTACCCCGTCTCTTTCTCTTCATCCCCCTCAGAACGAGTGGAGCAGTGACAGGCACCGGTTGTTGTCATCATCGGAGGACAAATTGGGTGAAGGCTCCTGTAACTGGGCGTATACACATGGAGAAGAGACACCCCCTGCTGACGCCCACGCGGTAGGATTGGTTAAAAACGAAGAAGTCCAAGAGTAGGCATGTGATGTCACCGGAGAAGAGTTTCTGGCGTGGAGATCGAGTGGCGTTTGGAGGCAAGGAACGAGAGACGAGAGTCCGGGAGGAGAGAGGAATATCGACTGACGGAGTTGCAGAGTCTAGAGGCCAACGACCCCGCAATTCACGGAGCCACGTTCCAGGAGGAGCGTGGATTCAGCAGGTACGGCATAGAGTGGCGGGCTGGGTTGGGAGGCGGGGAGACTCGTCCTGCTAAAATAACTCAGCCTGTGATCTGGTGCCTACCATCCCCGTTGTAAATACTCGTTTCCAAACACTCTTTCCCCCCCTCCTCATACACCATTTCCTCACCATCCTCACACCCACTGTATAGCAACGTGTTGTGTGCTACACTGAAACAGCATAGCCCCCCACCCCCCCAGGCATTTAGAAAAGAAACCGAAGACCGACTGGAAGTTCCGTGTCTTTCCTTCCAGATATCCTGCGGTGAAGAAACCCGGGAGCGACACCGAAATCACGGAGGAAGAAGAACTAGACCGGATAGACCATGCCCTGAAGCGCCCCCTGACGGCTGACCCTTCAGTATACACTTGGGACAGACTCACGACCAGGAACAAAAAGACCTTTAAAAAGTAAAACTGTACTTACCTATACCTAGTCTCCGGTCCCTTGCTTCAACCCCGCCACAGACATGCAGCAGTGAAAGAGATTAAACAACTGCTCTACATGGAGGGAGCTACCTTTCCTGTAGCTCCATCTATGCAACAGTAATGTTGGCTCCCACACGAGGCAGGGAACCGGCTGGCACCACTGGGCCTTGAGGCTCCCCGTAGTCCCTGGAGGAAAAGAGGCAATATCACGGTCAGCAACAAGCAGAAACAGGCAGAATAAAGGCCGGAAACAAGCAGAACAATGCAGAATAAAGGTCAGCAGCATACAGAAAGAATCAAGCTAAAGGTGAGAAACGAGCAGAGAGAGGCAAAATAAAGGTCAGCAACAAGCAGAAAGAGAGAAAATAAAGGTGAGAAATGAGCAGAAATAGGCAGAATAAAGTTAAGATATGAGAAGTAAGAGGCAAAATAAAGGAGAGAAATGAGCAGAAAGAGGCAAAATAGAGGTCGGAAACCAGAAGCAAGAGGCAAAGGAAAGGTAAGAAACAAGTAAAAAGAGACAAAATAAAGGTCAGCAACCAGCAGAAAGAGGCAAGATAAAGGTGGGAAATGAGCAGAAAGAAGCAGTACAAAGGTCAGAAATGACCAATAAGTGCCAGATAGAGATCAGAAACGAGCAGCAAGAGACAGAATAAATGTTAGAAACGACCAGAAAGATGAAGAATAAAGGACAGAAACATCCAGAATGAGGCAAAGTAAAGTTGAGAAACAAGTAAAAGGAGGGAAAATAAAGGTCAGCAACCAATAAAAAAAGGCAAAATAAAGGTGAAAAATGAGCAGAAAGAGGCAGAATCAAGGTCAGAAATGACCAGAAAGAGCCATATAGAGGTCAGAAATGAGCAGAAAGAGACAGAATAAAGGTCAGAAACAAGCAGGAAGAAGCAAAATAAATGTCAGAAAAGAGCAGAAAGAGGCAAAATAGAGGTCAGAAACCAGCAGCAAGAGGCGGAATAAAGGTCAAAACCAGCAGAAAAAGGCAAAATATAGGTCACTAGAGAGCAAAAAGAGGCAAAATAACAAGCAGAATCAACAGAAAAAGATAAAAAATATGTCAGAAACGAGTAGCAAGAGGCACAATACTGGGCAGTACAAGCATAAAGGGGTAAAATAGAGGGCAGGAGTGAACAGAGAAATTACAGAAAAGCGAGCAGAAGTAGAGAAGAGGAGACACAAATCTGAAGGCAGCAGAGGGTAGTGGTCAGCAGGCAAGCTGGACAGAGGGACAGTCACAAGGAGAGCAGGCATGAGGACCTGATCCTGAGTGGCCCCTACTTTTTACTGTGCTCCCACTGCAAGACCCACTCATACACTCACATGCCCACTAACAGACACACTCACATCCCCACTCGCAGACCCACTCAGTCTCACACACCCACAGACAAACACACTCAGACACTCATGTAACCATTCACAGATCCATTCAAGCACTTAGTCACCCACTCACAGACCCACTCAGAGACTAACACACATACTCACATACCAATTCTGAGGCTCACACACCCATCCAAACATTTGTATACCCACTCACAGACCCACTCAGAGACTCACACACCCAGTCACATATCCTCTTAGACACTCATGCACCCACTCACATATCTACTCAGACACTCAGGCACCCACTCACAGACCCACTCAGACACTTGTGTTCCCATTCACAGACCTACTCACAAATCCACTCAGAGACTCACTCACCAACTGACTGGCCCACTCAGACACTCACGCATCCACTCACAGATCCACTCAGAGATTTCACAACCACTGTTAGACCTACTCAGGCACTCACGCACCCACTCACAAATCCATACAAGCACTCCTACACCCACTTACACAGCCATGTACATACCCATACAGTCCCTCTTATACCCACGAATCCACTCACACCCCTACTCAGAGGCCTATATAGCCACTCACACACACACTCACCTTTTTAAACAGCCGCTCTCAAAGGTTACAGGTTACAGTTACGAAATAACATTTTAAAAAGCATTGAAATTCACTGAAAAAAATAATGGTTACCAGGACATTATAGTTCGGGAATAGAATTTAAAGAGCCTTAGAAATTCACTGAAAAAACACAAAGGTTACAGGGGCTCACTCGTACACAACCAATGAAATTCAGACGCTATATTTCCCTGAGCTAACTATAACTTACGCCCTGCAATGCACTGCTTATAACCACACATATTACATCACTCATGACATGGTCAGAGACACCACTCATGACATAATTAATGACATCTCAAATGACATCACCGATGACATCACTGACAATATCATCCACAGTAGCACTCGCACATCCGCTCACAGCCCATACAACCTCTCATACACCCACTCACACAACCAGTCACACACCTATTCACAGACCCATACAACTACTGACACACTCACTCACTCATACAGCCACTCACACAACCAATTACTCACCCATATAGCCACTCACAAGGTCTCTCACGGACCTATACAGCCACTCACACACTCCCAAAAATGCTCTCACACTCAGTCACAGACCCAAACAGTCACTTACACACTCACTCATACAGACCAACTCAGTCACCTATACAGCACCACACATCTATTAGCTCATCCACAAAACCACTTATATACCCATTCACACATCAATACAATCACTCATAAGCCCACACGATCATCTATATATCATCTCACCCAAATACTTACTGTGAAAACAGCCACACATACACCCACTCACTTGCAGACACACCCAGTCAAACAGCCACTCACCCATACATCCAGCTACACACCCAATCACTCACCCATGGAGTCATTTATACAGCCGTAACCCACCGACCTCAACCACCTCTGCACACTAACCAATGCCACCTTCAGCCACCAGCTCACTGGCTGGAAACAGCTCTTGATCCATGATGCCACTACCATCATGAATTCAATCCACCCCGGAGCGGTCATGGATCCATGCCCACATCAAATCTACAACCTAGGAAGGAAAGAAATCAGAGCAGCCTCACAGAGATCCTCAACTTTTCTATCACTACAGCCACCCTCCCTGACACATGTCAGCACATGGAGGTAAAACCACTCCTGAAGAAACCCTCTGCCAACCCTAGTGAGCTCAAGATTTACCACTTCATCTCGCTACTTCCTAAAGCCATCAACTGCCAGCTCACAGACTAGGTCCAGGAAACAACCTGCTGGACACCTCCCAATGCTGTTTCAGATCCAACAAGAGCATGAGACTGCCTCAATCGCAGCAACAGGTCAAATCAGACACCTCCTCGACCAAGGTGAGACACCGTCTCCCACCACCCCCTCATCACCAAATTGCACAACATGGGTAACCAATGCAACGCCCTCAATTGGATGATCTCCTCATTCCTCTCCGGTCAAACTCTGAGGATCCATCTACCTCCCTTATACTCCATACACAAAAACATAATCTGCGGCATACCCCAGGGCTCTTCCCTCAGCTCCACCCTCTTCAACACTTATATGATGCCATTAGCAGACATCTCTCTGCACCCAAGGACTCAACATCATCTCATATACTGATGACACCCAGCACATCCTGTCCCTCACAGAAGACCCCGACACCACCTGAGTCAACTTCCAAAACACAATTTCTGATGTCGCCACCTGGCTGAAGTCCAACTGCCTAAAGCTCAACTTTAACAAAACTGAAGTGCTCCTGGGGCCCACTGAACTCGGCCCCACACCAACCCCCACCGTCCAAGCGCGCAACCTCTGAATCATCCTAGACAGCCAACTGTTCATGAACCCAAAGGACAATGCTGTATCCTCTTCCTGCTTCCATAGCCTCCGCATGCTCTGTAAGATTTTCAGATGGATCCCACCTCCAGAGGAAAATCAGTCACCCAAGCCCTCGTATCCAGCCTCCTTGACACAGCAACACACTATATGCCGAAGCCACCAAACAGCTCCTCAATCACTTTTAGACTGTCCAGAACACCTCAGCAAGCCTCATCCTCAACCTCCCCACAAGAACCAGTGCCACCTCCCCTCAAAAGCCTGCCCTAGCTCCCTGTTCAGAAAAGATGCCTCTTCAAACTCCTGACACACACCTAGAAAGCCCTCCACAACTCTGGACCCACCTACATCAACCCCTACCTGATGCTCCACCAACCTACCAGGGAGCTCCGCCTCCCTCAACTTTGCATGCATTCCCTGCATCTATCGGAGCTGCTTCCGAGGTCGTTCCTTCTCCTACCTAGCCACCAAGTCCCAGAATGACGGCCCCTTCCATGTGCGAACTATCCCTTCTCTGGAAGACTTCAGTGATGTCACTGACCATGTCATGAGTGATGTAAAATGTGAGGTCATCAGCAGTGCAATGTGGGGGAGTAAGTTATAGTTGGCTGAGTAACTATACCTGCTGAATTTCACTTGTTTTGTACGAGTGAACTCTGAGCCTAACTATAAAGTCCTCTAATCTTTGTTATTTTCAGTGATTATATATATATATATATATATATATTCACTGAAAAAACCATAGGTTATAGACCATATATAGTTAGGAATTCGCATTTACAAAACCTTATTTTACTCACACAAAACCATTGAAATTCCATATATAGTTAGTTGCACTAACTATATATCGCGCACCCGCAATCCACTGCTGATGATGTCACATATTACATCATTCATGACATGGTCAGTGACATCACTGATGACATCACTGATGACATCTCAAATGACATCACTGATGACATCTCAAATGACATCACTGATGACATCACTGATGACATCTCATTTGACATTACTGATCACATCACTGATGATATCATTCATGTGATAATACGATGAACCTCTTCAGACTCTAATATAACCTTAGATACAATCAGTGTAAACAGACACTCACAGACTGTCACTCATCCATGGAGTTACTCACACACCTAGTCAGTCATGCAAAGAATCAATCACACCTCCATTTCCTCAACTATACAGTTATACAAACTTTACTTATTCAAACATATACTAACACATATTTACTCTCTTATACAATCCCTGATACAAGTTCACAATGATCCATACAGCCACTCACACATTCACTGGCTCTTATGCACAGTTATTTATACATGTCAACTCTCACATGTACTGTGTTTTACATATGTACTTACTTTGACATGTAGCACTGAGATATCCATTCACTCACCAATACACTCATGCACACAGTCAACCGCCCATACAGCTGTTACCACATGCACTTTTGAAACCATACATCTAGTGAATCAACTGCTCACACATCTATGCACAGAGTCATACACCTCCCAGCCACCCACACACACACTCAGTCTCCCATACAAATACTTGGGCAACCAATCAATAACCCATATAGTTACTCATATAGCTACTTATCAACACATGCAACAGTTTACAGAACAACAGACATAATGATGCACAAATTAAGACAGTTTAGTCACTAACCCATGCACTCAGTGAGACACATTTAATCACTCACTCATACAGTCAGTCATGCACCTACTAAATCCTTCATCCAGACACTTATACATCCACTCATTCTTCAATATGTAAGACATATTTTAACTTTACAGAAACATACAGTCACTGGATGTTGTCATCAGTGATGTCATCAGTGATGTCATTTGAGATGTCATCAGTGATGTCATCAGTGATGTCACTGACCATGTCATGAATGATGTAATATGTGACATCATCAGCAGTGGATTGCGGGTGCGCGATATATAGTTAGTGCAACTAACTATATATGGAATTTCAATGGTTTTGTGTGAGTAAAATAAGGTTTTGTAAATGCGAATTCCTAACTATATATGGTCTATAACCTATGGTTTTTTCAGTGAATTTTCAAGGTTTTGTAAATGCTAATTCCTAACTATATATAATCTATAACCTATGGTTTTTTCTGTGAATTTTCAAGGTTTTGTAAATGCTAATTCCTAACTATATATGGTCTATAACCTATGGTTTTTTCAGTGAATATATATATATACATACATATATAAACATATATCATCTGTATATCTATATAAATACAAACATAAATGCATGCATACATATACTTATATGCATACAGATGCATGTTATTTACATGAAAGTTGAAAAAACACTAATAAAAGCAAAGCTAAAAAGCCACCTCATTACAAACAGAATGGCTTTAACTTAAACGAGGGCGAGATCTATTGCATTTTCAATGCTTGTTTACTTTGGTTCCATCAAGAAGGCATTCAGATGTGTCACACATTTGCCATAAATTCTGAATGTTAGCACTCTAGTTGCACATTAGATCACTGTAGTAAAGCTACTGCTCACCAGGGACGTCTGCTGCTGGTATTCAAAGTGCATGTTTCAGTCTGCATGTCAGAATTTTTTTAATGAAATAGAAGAGGATTTGAGAAGTCACTCAAAATGATCCCTAATTTTTCTTTCTGAAGCACTAATCATACTTTCTATGGCAAAATTAACCCCCTCATGTTGTTCCTTTTTAAATTGAGTGTTTTCAGACTTACCACTTCATTCCAATCAAGATGGCTTCTGGTGTGCCATACTTTTGTCATAAGTAAGACTGTTAGCGCTCTAGTTGTTCTTTAGAACACTCTGGGACATTCTGTCATTGGGCTATACTTGGGGTACATCTGGGTGATATTTGGGCTACATTTAGGCTCTTTTGTCTCTGGTGGCCATCTTGGGAGACTGTATGTCAGATTTTTTTAATGAAATTGAAGAGGGTTTGAGAAGTCACTCAAAATGTGCCCTAATTTTTCTTTCTGCAGCACTAATCATAATTCATATGGCAAAATATACCCCCTCATTTTGTTATTTTTTAAATTAAATGTTTTAAGAGATACCACTTTATTCCAATCAAGATGGCTTCAGGTGTGCCATACCTTTGTAATAAGTAGGACTGTTAGCGCTCTAGTTGTTCTTTAGAACACTCTGGGACATTCTGTCATTGGGCTATACTTGGGCTACATCTGGGTGATATTTGGGCTACATTTGGGCTCTTTTGTCTCTGGTGGCCATTTTGGGAGACTGCATGTCAGAATTTTTTAATGAAATAGAAGAGGATTTGAAAAGTCACTCAAAATGTGCCCTAATTTTTCTTTCTGCAGCACTAATAATACCTTCTATTGCATAATATACCCCCTCATTTTGTTCCTTTTTAAATTAAATGTTTTAAGAGTTACCACTTTATTCCCATCACGATGGCTCCAGGTGTGCTATACCTTTGTAATACGTAGGACTGTTAGCGCTCTAGTTGTTCTTTAGAACACTTTAGGAGGCTGCAGTAGAGCACAAAGGAATCAACTGACAGTCTCTGTCCTTGTTGGATGTACATGTTTTACTGAGAATGTCAGACTTCATTTTCACATGACTGAGAAAGATAATGTGAATTTACAGAAAATATGCTTTCAGTTTAGCTTATAGATCCCCTTCCAAACCACTGTGGGAAAATCATGAGATATTAGTTTTCTTTCAAACAATATTCATGATATCACAGCAGAAGGTTTTTTCACATGGTAAAATCACCTTAGAACCCACCACAATTCCTAAAATGAGTATGGTACCATCAACAAATGATTTATAATGTAACTAAAGTCCTAAAACCCTCTATTAACTACAATGCTTTTTAATGAGGTGCTATCATGTATATTGGTCCCAAGATGGCTGCCAACACTTCTTGGATGAAGTGCTGACAGCCAATCAGATCAAATGTGTGGTTAGGCTCCGCGCAGATATATATCTTTTTTTGAACCTAAATTACTCAAAATCCACTGGAGCACATATATTGAGACCTAGCAAAGGCACATCGGGCTAACAGTCCCTACAATTTTGCCAAGTTTCGTGCAAATCCATTCAGCCGTTCGAGCTAAAAGTGAGGCCAACCGCCCTATGGAAATTAACATGGGAAAAACGTGTTTTGGGACCCCCCTTTTTTCTCGGCCCCCCCTTGATGAAACCCCCCCAAATTGTCAGGGGCTGCTCAGAAACAAAATGTTCCATTTTCCTGAAAATTTCAGCCAATTCCGTCCACAAACGCTAAAGTTATTAGACATAGAATTTTCAAAAATCCCATAGAGAAAAAATCCTAACTATATATACCTACTGGCGACCGCCAGTAGGTAATATATATATATATATATATATATATATATATATATATATATATATATATATATATCCTGAACTCCGTTTTCCCACAAGCTCGCACAGCTCGCACAGCCAGCAAGTAGACACCGGACACGGACCTCGAGGTACTTCACAGATTTATTAGGCAGAAAGAGTCACAGACGTTTCGGCTCGGCGGAGCCTTGATCACATGACAGCGATTGCAATGTAAGGTACACCTTTTAAAGTGCTAGTGCGTGATTAACTGAAATCACCTGTGCAAACTTGCGTGTAGACATAAAAAACATACTAGGCAAAGCACCCAATTATATTGACAATTCCATTTTCTGAATAGATGTAAAATACATTTTCAAAATTGATATGACATATATGTTGTACAGAATCAATGTTCATTGTAACATAGATTATATAGGTAGTTCTTTTAACAATCATTGTAAAATACATTAATCCGCCTAAGAGGAACCTTATTTACAAATACATAATCCTCATACCTATTAACTCAAAATATTGGCGAGTTTGAATTTTTGGACCTCAGATTGATAAATGGATCAATATAAAGTGCTGTGTGCTAACATTATAAAGTGCAAAATCGTGCTTTAAAGTGCATCATTTTGATAAAATGTGCAAATTTAGCAATGCTTGTGCAAATATGCATGTTTTACTATTCCTAGGTCCATGTTGGAAATAAAAATATTTTCCAGCCTGATGTGTTTGAGGGAGGAGGAAAAAGGGGTTCTTAACTCTATTCACATTCAGCCGTATACATTGCATTTTCTTATTGGTAAAACGGATTCCAAAATCCCATCAAAGTTCAAGCAAATCACATGAATCTGTAACATTAACAATTGTATGGGTGCCATAGTTGCCGTGTCTAAGTGTTATGTGCAAAGGAATAGGTCAAAATAACACGGGTCTAAAAGACCCAAAAACCAAGCCCCAAATAAAATAAAATAATAAAAAAAAAACATGTTAAGGAACTTCGTGGTATATTTCATCATACTGATTCCTAACCAGGTTAAAACAGTGCACAGTGAAAATAATAACATACACAAATAGTATTCTCAAAGCAGCATATCATTTCCATATAGGTTCATGATAGTCGGTGTGTGCTCGCAGCCCCCTCGAGAACTGTCCCAGCCTTCGCCCAGCCGGGTGACTGCCATGGACATTACTCACGGGGGGGAGAGCGCACTATCCTGACATATTTTTTCTCATTCAGAGCAAGCAAGTGTGGAGGTCCTCTGTCACATTGAGCCCATAAGGCACCTTCGTATTGAGCAGAAGAATGTACTTTGTTTCCAGTTTCCTGAGCCTGGTCTCCCTATCTCCACCCCTTCTGTTATTGATGACCGAATCGATAACCCAATATCTGAGACCATTATTATTACTTTGATGATGGTCTCTGAAATGGCGTGCCACTGGGTATGTGCTGTCCACATTTGTTATGGCTCGCAAATGTTGTAAAATGCGTTTATGGACAGCATTCCTAGTGCTGCCCACATACTGTAATCCACATGGGCAGCGTAAAACATAAATGGCGTATTCTGTCTTACAAGTTAAGACTTGGGTTATCATATGATCTTTTCCAGTAAATCCATCCTTGAATGTTTTGGTATTCTCACCATGAGTGCATGCTTTACAAACCTTGGAGTTATAAAAGCCTTTATTTCTTTGCCACCACTCTGTCCTAGTAAAGGGATCAGGATTAGTTTTAACAATGTGATCCCTCAAAGAGGGGGCCCTGCTAAAGGTTAAAGATATTAACTTTGGTAGACTACTGCCTATCACATTGTCCTTAAGCACAATGGGCCAATATTTATTCACTATTTTTCTGATTTGGTGATGTTGCTTAGTGAATCCTGTTATTAGTCTAAAACACTCAGGCTCTATCATACCAGGTTTAGATGTGTCTTGCCTGATATCAGGCTCCTTGTCTGCTTTCCTGATAAGGAGCTCCTCTCTACTTACATTCATGGATTTCTGTACTGCTTGGTATATATATATCGTCACACAAAAGTTACCACACTGGAAGAAGCCACAGGTAACTGCAAATTGTTCCGTTTATTACATGGCACCTGCATTCAATGTAAAGTTGGAAATGAACATTCTCCACAGTTCAGACTGCCAGACCGGTTTCAGGAATTGTTCTCCCTTTCTCAATGGCGTGCTGTGTATGAAAAGCTGAGTTTCACGTGCACTAATGGTTATTAAAGATCAATCAATCAATCAATCAAAGCATTTATATAGCGCACTACTTACCCAGAGGGTCTCAAGGCGCCAGGGGAGGGGGATCCGCTACTGCTCGAACAGCTAGGTCTTGAGCTGCTTCCTGAAGGCGAGGTGGTCCTGGGTCAGGCGGAGGTGGGTCGGGAGGGAGTTCCATGTCTTGGCGGCGAGGTAGGAGAAGGACCGTCCCCCTGTGGTGGCTCTTCAGATTCGGGGGACGGCGGCGAGGGCGTGGCCGGTCGATCGAAGCTGGCGTTTGGGAGCGTAGAAGTTGAGGCGGCTGTTGAGGTATCCTGGTCCTTGGTTGTGTAGGGCTTTGTGAGCGTGGGTGAGGAGACGGAAGGTGATTCTCTTGTTGACCGGGAGCCAGTGCAGGTCTCTCAGGTGTTCGGAGGTGTGGCTGTGACGGGGGATGTCCAGGATGAGTCGTGCTGAGGCGTTCTGGATCCGCTGAAGTCTCTTCTGGAGTTTGGCAGTGGTTCCTGCGTAGAGGGAGTTGCCGTAGTCCATACGGCTGGTGACGAGGGCCTGGGTGACCGTCTTCCTGGTCTCGGTGGGGATCCACCGGAAGATCTTACGTAGCATGCGCAGGATGCTGAAGCACGACGAGGAGACGGCGTTGACTTGTCTGGTCATGGAGAGGGAGGAGTCCAGGATGAAGCCTAGGTTGCGTGCGTGGTCTGTTGGTTTGGGTGCGCTGCCTAGGGCGGGGGGCCACCAGGAGTCGTCCCAGGCGGAGGTTGAGGATCCCAGGATGAGGACTTCCGTCTTGTCCGAGTTCAGTTTCAGGCGACTGTTCTTCATCCATTCGGCTACCTCTTTCATCCCTTCGTGGAGGTTGGCTCTGGCGGTGGCGGGGTCGTTGGTGAGGGAGAGGATAAGCTGGGTGTCGTCGGCGTAGGAGATGATGTTGAGGTTGTGCTGGCGTGCGATGTCTGCGAGGGGGCTCATGTAGACGTTGAAGAGGGTTGGACTGAGCGAGGAGCCTTGAGGAACGCCGCAGATGACTTCGGTGGCTTCAGATCTGAACGGGGGGAGGCGAACTCTCTGTGTCCTTCCGGCGAGGAAGGAGATGATCCACTCCAGTGCCTTCTCCTGGATTCCGACGTTGCTGAGTCGCTGCACTAGTGTACGGTGGCAGACAGTGTCGAAGGCCGCGGAGAGGTCTAGGAGGATGAGGGCTGCTGTTTCTCCGTTGTCAAGCAGGGCTCGGATGTCATCGGTGGTTGCGATCAGGGCGGTCTCGGTGCTGTGGTTTGCCCGGAAGCCAGACTGCGAGAGGTCGAGGGATCCGTTCGTCTCGAGGAAGGCGGCCAGCTGCTTGTTGACGGTCTTCTCGATGACTTTTGCAGGGAACGGGAGCAGCGAGATGGGGCGGTAGTTCTTGAGGTCGGTGGGGTCGGCTGATGGCTTCTTTAGTAGAGTGCTGAGTTCGGCGTGCTTCCAACTCTCCGGGAAGGTAGCGGTGTCGAAGGAGGTGTTGATGATGTCCCGCAGGTGGGGTGCGATGACAGCATCGGCCTTGTTGAACACATGGTGAGGGCAGAGGTCGGTCGGAGATCCGGAGTGGATGGAGTTCATCGTGCGGACGGTGTCTTCGGTGCTGATCTGGGTCCAGGCGCGGAGGGTGGTGGTGGGGGGCGATGGTTCAGTCGTGGCGTGCATCGGTTGAGTGCTGAAGCTGTTGTGTATGTCCGCGATCTTGTTGTGGAAGTAGGAGGCGAGGGAGTTGCAGAGGTCTTGCGAAGGGGTGATGTCGTTGTTTCCGGCGTTGGGGTTGGAGAGCTCTTTAACGATGTTGAAGAGTTCCTTGCTGTTGTGTGCGTTGTTGTCCAGTCGTTCCTTGAATGCAGTTTTCTTGGTTGCGTGGATGAGTTGGTGGTGTTTTCGGGTGGCGAGCTTGAGGGCAGTCATGTTGTCCGGTGTTGGGTCTCTGCGCCAGGTTCTCTCGAGGGCTCGGCAGTTCTTCTTGGAGCTCTTGAGTTCTTCGGTGAACCATGGGGCTTTCTTGCTGCCGGGTCTGCTAGGCGGGGTCCTCAGGGGGGCGAGGTCGTCAGCGCAGTCGCTGATCCACTTTGTGAGGTTGGTGGCCGCTTGGCTGGGGTTCGTTGCGCTGGTGGGTGGGTTCTTGCTCAGGGAAGTCGCGAGCTGGTCGGCTGTGATCTTGCCCCCATGGGCGTGGCTGTATGCACAGCCTGCTGGTTTCTGTAGTGCTGCGTGTAGTTTATCTCGAGTGAGTTCGTTATTCAAACACAGTCAATAAAATTAATTATAAACAAACCCATGTGGGTTAGAAGTTCACTCTTCATTTAACACGAATGTCTCATTCAAATGCCACTCGGAAATCACCTCCCTTACACGGTGGCACCATCTAGGCGCTCCCAGGGTCCGCTGCTGCAGCGGGCTTCTTCCGCGGCCTGGTATAGCCGCTCCAAATCGTCACACAAAAGTTACCACACTGGAAGAAGCCACAGGTAACTGCAAATTGTTCCGTTCAATAGCTCCAAAATGCATTGAGCTGTTCCATTCCTCTCTAATGCCTTTTACATGGAGATTGTTCCCTCTTGCTTGCCATTTGAACTGCGCCTTTGGAATAAAAGCATAATGACATCAAACAAATCTTGAAAATTAACATATTTTGACACCACCCTCTTCTGATCATAAAAATCCAAAATGGATCAATTGCAGCGTTGTTATTGGTTTGAGCGCCGTGACACGGGAGGCCCTCAGACATTCCAAGCTCGTATAATACATGCAGAAAAGCAGCAGTAGGCTGTTTTTCCAAAAGTGGAATTCAGATTATATGAAATAATTCCAGCAACACATTTTCACCGACATGTTTACTACTTCGAGCTGTCTCTAACATAATGTGCGTATATGTCAAAGAGACTGGAAGGGTTTGAAAATTGTACATAAAAATGAAAAGCAAAATCACTGAGAAATAATTTTTTATTTATGAATCAACAACTGAATCTAAATTTAATTAACTAAAGTCCAAAACATCTGTTTACTGTTGTAGCTCATAGGCGACATCAGGAAAAGTAATAGCATTTCAGGTCAAATATGCAAATCAAAGATGGCTAGCTAAAGCAATGGAGACAACCTGACTTCCATAAAATATTAATTAGCAAAAGTTAAATCAATGAAAAATGCAGAGAATGGAAGAGGTGACAAATAGGA
This sequence comes from Lissotriton vulgaris, assembly GCF_964263255.1. Taxonomy (NCBI): domain Eukaryota; kingdom Metazoa; phylum Chordata; class Amphibia; order Caudata; family Salamandridae; genus Lissotriton; species Lissotriton vulgaris. Next base: position 235,144,197 of record NC_141691.1, read on the forward strand.
AAATGTATCGTTCACTCTGTCTATTGATGTAGATTGTACTACTTGACCATGCAGAGAGGGCCAGGCCCAACAGGTGCTTTTTCCAAACTTTTGGACTACTATACCTTCTTTAGTCTTTCCTTAAGCCTTCCTAGACTCCCTTTTCTGTTGAATGGCACTCCAAGCCTGAGGATTCCTATTTAGACCCCATCTGTTACCAGTTCATTGCACTGCACAATCAGCATTCTGATCATCTGTTAGTCATAGGAAGTGAGAACTATCTATTGTGCTTTCTGCCAATGGTTCCTCATCAACTCCCCTGCCATCAACTGCTGTGAGCCTCTAGATGTGCCAGCCTTGTCAGCAGCAGAGCCCTGTAGATTCACAGGCAACCTCATTGGGGTATTGACAGGTCTCTTCAGCATCTTTCCCTGTCAGAGGAATGTTGAATCAAAATGGCTGGAAAGATCCAACACCTGTTAGTGTCTTATAAAATACGCATTTGGAAAAAATGTGAAAAAATACCAACTTAGAATTAGAATATTTTATACCAGTTTTAAATACCTCAGAACATTGTATACATTACACCTGCTATCAGTGAGTTATTTATAAATACGAATTATTTATTTGAGAAGTTCGAGCATATGATTGCCTATAGGGCTACTGTAACAGCAGAGAAACTGATCGCGGCAAATCAGAAACACGTTCATATTTTGTCTCTGTCACTTTAGAACCTGCAGAATGTAAGGACATCTGTCCGTAACTGAGGTGTCACTCTCTGCTTTGAAATTTCATACCAGCAGAACTTACTGCACTTTTGTTACTAATGAAAGTCTTGGAGTTGGGGCAGCAGGCATTGTGATGTCAGAACTCAACTATAACAAGTGATTGCCATTAAGTGGCCACTTCATTTCACTATAATAGGCGACTGTGTGCATCCGTTATAAAGAAATTAGAGACACATTTTTTGGTACGGGGATTGCAGATTCACATACAATATAAAACTATGATATAATAAACGGGAGCATATATAAAAAAGATGCTTAATGCCAAGTGGATTGACTCCATCAATTCTGGTGGCCCACTTCGAGCTCCTGAATTGCCTTGTCGCCACGTGCTGAAATCTGTTGCTTTTTCCAGCCTGTGTGAACCACTGTCAGCGAATGTCATAGTGGACTTAGATTGACATCCTTCTTTCAGTGCTGCAACATCTGCCTGTGTTGCCTATGTGGCTTGACCCCTATTCCTTCCTTTTTGTACCATTGAACAGGAGCTGGGCCTGTGTTGTGACTAACATTCAGTGGCAGCCTGCTCATAGGATGAAGACACTTGGCACTTGTAATGGCGACACATAGGAATCCTGATAGTGTGGTAACATATTTCCACAATTCAATAAAAACAAGAAAACCTGTAGGATTAATTATTGGGTATTTGTGAATACATTACAAAAGCTACGTTTTATATAAAAATGTTCATTGTAAACAGCTTTAGGTATTGATTTTGTTATACAGAATTATTGTAAGATTATATAAATATGAAGGTAAAATATTGGCATTGACCGTTTTATTGATAAATCACAGTTAATCCAAACTAAATAATACGCTCATTCATCATAGCCAATCAAATTAAGTACTGAGAAGTATGCTTTATCATTACACTTCCGGAGCTCATAGGACAAATTACGGTACTGATCTGCAGCAAATTGATTTTCCTGTTCCAACATTTTAATAAATGACCATTAACAGAAGAATTGATCGATTAAAGTTTTGTATTTATTTCAAGATATTCTGGATGAAATAAGTAGCAGGAAATATAAGTGACCGGTGAAACATACAAACAAGATACTACAGAAAGCATTTAATAAATGAAAGCTTCAATGAGTCATGCGCTATTATGAAAAATCAATGCTGCAAGATATATAAAGAATTTGAGGTAAAAAGGAAATGATCAAATAACCTAGTCGTTAGAAGCCCAAAAGGCACTGACACGAAATAGACCTACTATATAGGCACAACCATACCAGTCCGAGTTGAGCCTATACAATTGTGCAATGTGGCAATGTACACATTCATACAGCATTGTTCCTTGTTTTGTTTCGCTTATGTCACATTTTTTACTTTGTTTACTTTTTAGTATTTTCTTTGATTGTATTCTCTTCAAACGTTTGCCCTTGTTATCCCCTTTATTAGGTCTCACCTACAGATCCATTTAGCTGTCTGCTGTTAAAGACCTATTGTGAACAATTTGATAAGTAGAATGGGTCTTTGGACCAACCCCTTTACTTGTGCTTGGATGACTTTCTTGGGTATTTCACCCCTCTGCTCCTGTTTTAACAGCTTTCACCCCTGCTCTTAAATGTGTTCCACCTAGTTGCTTATCAGTCTCACACGGTTCTGCTTAGATGACGTGTACCCCCCACTGCTGACAAAAGACCTTTCTTTGCCAAGCATCTTAGTTCCTTTGGAGGTGACTCCTTTTCCGTTTGCTTTTTCGTCTTTCACTATTTCAGCCTGCTCTTGCCATGTTTATTTTTTATTTTTGCTATATTCTTTTCCACTCCTTTTGATTTTCTTATGGGAATCTCCCCATCGAGTTTTCCCTCTTACCTTGGCTATTTTCCTGATCTCATCCTACCCTTTTGTTTCATTTAATGACAGCATTTTCGCTTATTCACATTTTTGGGGAAGGACATCTTTTAGTGAACTAATTTGGAGATAAAAAAATTATTTTAAGGTATTACCTCACACTGGTCAGAACGTGATGTAGATCAAGAATAATTGCAACCAACATTATAATTAAATTTCATAGCAAATCAAGATAATGCATGTCAGAAAACAAGGTCAAGAAGGAAAGTGTTTTTGCAAGGATATAAACACCAATACTGACACAGTCAATAGATTTCTCTTTGGTAGAATGAGTAGATTTTATTAAAAAAATGAATATTAGCAGAGAATGCACAGTTTAGACAGCAGAGTGGAAGCCGCCCACCCACACACAACAGTTAAAGCAGGTAGATCAAGTAGGTCCGATCTGTCGCCACACACTCAAAACTGCTACAGAATAAAAGCAGCGCCTCAAGGTTCTCTGCCTCTCTCTCACACACACACACAGCCACACACACACACTAACACACACATCCACACACACACCCACCCAGCCCCCCCCACTCCCCCACCCCTTCCTACTGCTAGGCACGCGCACATATACATGCGCGAACAGGCATGTGCAGCTATTTCAGTATTAGAATATTTGAAAACAAAGAGGTACAGTACAGACAGCAGCAGTGTAAACACCTCACCAACACACAGACATCATAGTAGCGCATGAAACTTATGAACACAGCACATGTATAGCGCAGCAGTCAAAAGTGAAAGCTCGCTTTCTACTTTCCACTTTAAAATTAGAAAACTGTAAATATTTTTTTTTAAAACAGAGATCCTTTGACTTCTATGACTCCGTATGTAATGGGATGTAAGACGGAGAATGGGGAATAACGCTGCATATACATTGGACTTTATTTGTTTCCAGCTACAAACGGAGCTGGGTAGAGCCATGTTTTACATCTTAACTGAAGGGCTTATTTCCTTTCTGACTTACTCTATCAGCATATTTCTATTTGAGCCCTGTATTGTAATTGTGCATGCTAGGTGAGGAATGTAGGTAAGAGTCGGAACTAAGCAAATTATATAAAAGCCATGCCTATAAATAAACGTGATTCAACAGGCCCCAATTGTTTTAAATTATCAATACAAGTACTACAGTAAGAGTTAAAGATGTATTACTTTTAAGCACCTTAATAACAATTTTAACTCCGGAAATCCCAGCCAATTTTCCGGCAGGAACATTGCAGTTTCCATGTACACAAGTGGCTGTTGTTGCATCCTACAAGGAAAGTCACTAATTTAAGAGTCACACTATGTGATGTTTAAATGTCACTTTACCAAAACTAAAAAAGATGAACTTCGGCCAAACCATGTCACATTGAAGACCTATCCTCTCCTACAGGAGACTGGAGCTGCCAATTATCGAGCCAATTGGGAACGGTGCCACCATACCAGAATCATGATGGTGGTGGAAGTGAATCAATGTCCCTTTGAATTCTCCTGGCATCTCAGGAATTGACATCATGGATCTTTTGCTTTTGATGGCATCATGGAAGGTGACATCACAAAATATCAGACCTATCAGTCGTCAGAATAAATGCAATGTTGCGGATTACTTTTCTGTGCCTAAGGAACAGAAAGAAACACAAGCAATATATATTGTGGGCTGTGTAACACATGCAGTGCACAGATGTTGCCTTACGTTTTTCAGGACGCTTTATATAAAGTCTGCAGATCTGTTGTGTACCCTATTACACCTCACCTGCAACCATCAAACATTATACGCACTGAGTAAGTGTAAGCAGAGATTGCTTGTCATGATGTGGCCACAAGAAACCTAACTGAGTCCATCAGCAATGATGCCACAAATAAGCATGCAACATGACAATTGTTTTGTGTGATAACAATGTGGAAAGAATGCAACATCTCAGAAAGTAGAACTCACATTATATTATAGTCATCTATCATGAAAAAAAATATATTTGAATCAACACAGGATGTAGGAAGCAGCTAATGATCATACATGCCCAGGAAGTAATGGCATTGCAGACAAAAAATGTTCTACACGGCAAGGTGACTTAACAGTGGAAGAATACTGGTGGCCTTGCAGTAAGGTATAACGTTAACCCATTGTTTTCACTACGGAAGAACAAAGCAGAGTACAAAATACATAGCAAGCACCAGAAATGACTTTACCTTGGTAAAATTCAAATTAACTGAGAAAAAGCTCACATTAAAACACTGTAATCGACTGAACCAGACACTTATCACAGACAAATCCGTGTGGAAAACATGGCGCCTGAACGTTTCCTTGTGTAGTGGTTCCTACAAAGCTGCTGTAAGGATTCCCTGACTTAGTCTGACCACATCTCTCCAGGTCATTACAGGACATTCTTTCAAGACCTGGACTTTTGAGGGATAGCGGAAGGTATTCTGTATGTGGCAGTCTTGTTTAGCCTGCTTTGCTGTAAACTTAATAATTTGTATGTAAGTTAAGGGCTGGAAACTGATGGCCTGATTTAGGGTTTGGTGGAAATTTCCTGTAACAAATGTCTTGTCTTTCTTATTACAAGTGTGGGCCATAGGATGTAACGTACCTCTACTAAGTCTGACAGGATATTTGTCATGTTTGTGACCAAGTAACCTATCTGCCAAACTCTAAATAAGTTCCCTTGTCTGTTATGAGCTGAAGTGGGGTGGTCACCTCATCCTATCCTGGCCACAAAAGGTCACAAATCATATCTTGCAGTATTAGTCACACAGCAATCAAAAGTACATCTGGGAAGTTTGGGGTCACGTACAACTTGGTAAAATATTACACAAGTTCCCTCACAGAAATGAAAGGGAAATACTACTTTTGTCTGGTTGTATGTCAAAATAGAATTTCCAGAAGCACCATCATAAAGACACATTGTGTCCCACACCGTCTTGCAGTATATTGTCAGATCAGGTGGAGATTTTCCATTATGAACTCCAATGGAATGTTATTATTGTACACATTATATAGTACATAATATTTCTTTCAGGCTACATTTTGGTTATAGTATTCTGGTGAATATATGATGTTACAACGCATGGGTCTGATTCACAGAATGAACTTAAGACTCAATCCTAAACTTACTACTATTTTGGTATTCACAGAATGCACTTACTACTTTTGGCATTCACAGAATGAATTTACTACTTTTGGTATTCACAGAAGTCAGGATTTTGTCTTAAGTTTGTTTTAAGGCAAACTTAAGACAGACTTAAGACAGACTTAAGACAAAATCCTAACTTCTGTGAATACAGAGAGTAGTAATTTCATTCTGTGAATGCCAAAAGTAGTAAGTGCATTCTGTGAATACCAAAATAGTAGTAAGTTCAGGATTGAGTCTTAAGTTCATTCTGTGAATCGGGCCCCATGTGTTTACAACGTATGCCTTTACAACGTGGTCAGTACAATGACCGCGTTGTTACCACGTGTACCATTACAACACAAGTCATTACAACGACTTGCTGTAGGGGGGGGCTGGATTTTGGAATAGTATAATTTACTGTTCCAACTCCAGTCTGTGCAACAGTAGGGAAGGTGTTGGATTTAAAATCCAATACCTAAAGACCCCTACAGAAAGTCGTTGTAATGACTTGCATTGTAATGGTAAGCATGGTAACTTCGCAGTCATTGTACTGACCGCGTTGTAAAGGTACTGCGTTGTACCAACAGCGTTGTAAACGCTGTTTTTCATTCTGGTACCTCACCCATTTGGTTGTTTCAGTTCAGTAGAGTTAAATAGAGATTTTGACAGAATATGAATATAGCACAGTGTTAGAGCTGACCCTTTTTGCAGGTTTATCCCCAAACTTTTTGCCTTTTGCCTCCTATTTTTTTGACCCTGTTTTTTTGGCTATGGGACTCTGGGCACTTTAACACTGCTGATAGGTTCGAAAGTGCAAATGCTCTCTGTATAAATTGTGAATCTTATCCATAATTGGCATATTAGATTTACTGGTAAGCCCCAGGTAAAGTGCACTGAGTGTGCCAGGGCTTGTAAGTCAAATGCTACTAGTGGGCGTTCAGTACTGGTTGTCCCACCCACATAAGTAGCCCTGTAAATGTGTCTCAGGCTTGCTGCTGCAGTGTCTGCCTGCGCAGTTGTGAACTTCCATGTTGACATGGCAAGTGCACCCACCTGCCAGGCCCTAACCTTCCCTTTTTCTTACATCTAAGGCACCCCTCAGGTAGGCCCAATGTACCCCTATGGGCAGGGTGTAGTGTATGTGCAAGGTAGGACATGTGCTGGTGTGTTTTACATGTCCTGATAGTGAAATACTATACATTTTGCTTTTCACTATTGAAAGGCTGTCTGCCCCATAGGTTAACACGGGAGCTGCCTTGAGACATCTTACACGTGTAACTTTCAATTAGGACAAGATAGAGAAATGGAATTTAATCCCTCTGAGCTCAGAATTTAATAACACACTTTTCAGTGAAGGTGATTTTTTAATTGTGTGTTTGAAAATGCCACTTTAGAAAGTGGGCATTTCTTTGCTTTACCATTGTGTGTGCCTCTGCCTGTTTGTGTATTCACCGTCTGGTTTTGGAGTGACAGGAGCTGGGGATGTGCAATCACTTTAGACAGTCACAAGGGGGTGTTGAACTGTATCCTGCCTTGCCTGGGTGACTCACCACTAGGCTGAATAGACCTGGTCTGCATTTAGAGGGGTGGGGGAAGTTTTCACTAGTACCTGAATAGGCTGCGTCTTCTTTGAACAATGCTACCTCGACCCACTGTGGTCAAGCTGGACCAGGGAGGACATAACTGGTGTGTACTAAGCTGAGGGACTCTGTAACACAGAGACCAATGAGAAAATGGGGTATAAGTATCTTAACCCCAAGACTTTAGATCACTTCTGGAAAAAAGAGGACCCTGCCAAGAAGAAGAGCTAAAGAGCTGTGTGAGGAGCGCTGCCATTTTGATGTGAGGGCTGGGTTGTGCAGTTGCTGCTTCTCTCTGCACCAGAGGAAAAGGACTGACTCTTTTAACCCTGCTGTGGTATCTTGCTTGTGAAGAATCTCCAAGGGCTTGTGCGTGCTTGCGTCCTGTTGGAAGGTTCAGGGAGATAAAATGCTTCAAGAGAGATCCTTGCTGGTTCTCAAGGTATCATAAACAAAAGGAATCCACTAGGTGGACGGCGGTTGTTACCACAATGGTGGGGAGCAACCAGTGTTGTTAAAATACCCCTCACACACCAACAGGCCCCTTGGTGTCAGGTAACCTGCCTGGAAGGAGGGCTGAAGAGCTGTGATAGGAGCACCACCTTTTCTATGGTGGAAGGGATGCGTTGGCCTACAGTTACTGTACTTGTCTGGGGCAGGCGAAGGATTGGACTGTTCTTCACCTTTGGACTAAGAAAGTGCATGGTTAGCGCTTGATTTTTTCGTGGTGCGTAAGGAGCGCTTTGCATTTGGTATTCCCAGAATGGTGTGAAGCACTGTTGCTTACCCTAAGTCCAGCCAAATGTGAGACCCAGCTCGACTTTACTGAGCAACGTATGTGTTACGCTGCATATGTCCCTAAACGATGTGTAGTGGGCGCTGTTCGTTGTGCCTGAAGTCTTATCAGCAACAAGAGAAGGGATCCGGTGACACGAGCTGTGAGAGCGTGTCGAATTTTCCTGGAAGCATCCAATGTTGTTCACTCAAACGCAACCCCCCTTCTGTAAGGGAGACCGTGCCGTACAGCGGTGTCAAAGTCAGCATTTTCCCTTGTGTTTATTGGTTGGCTGCTGCAAACGCCCCTCCCCCCCAGAGCCCCTCAACCCCAGTGAGGCCTTCTCCCTCTGGAAGGAGCCACACAGACTTTGCTAGGCACTGCCGAGAATCTGTCTAAAAAATAACAGTTAATGGACAGAATGCAGAACAATGTCATACATTCACCCCAGTACAGAGATCTGGGCCTAAATCCATAGTTTTTTTGCACTCCACACTACCCCAGTTCAGACATGGCCACATGCAAATCAGCCTTGACCCTGTTCCTCATGGGAACAGTCAGCCCGAACTGCCAAGCCATGTCTTTCCTGGACCGGAATTAAGCATCCTAGGACCGGTTTCAGGCTATCAGCCTTCTTCAGCCAGGATAGCTTGACTCTAGTGGTGTGGAGAGCATGGGACTCACGTCTGAGCATACCCATCCCACTCGGGGTGACAAATGCAAAAATAACAGTTAATGGACAGAATGCAGAACAATGTCATACATTCACCCCAGTACAGAGATCGGGGCCTAAATCCATTGTTTTGTTGCACTCCACACCACCCCAGTTCAGACATGGCCATATGCAAATTAGCCTTGATCCTGTGCCTCATGGGAACAGTCCAGGACGAACTGCCAAGCAATGTCTTTTTCTGGACCGGAATCAAGCATCCTAGGACCGGTTTCTGGCTATCAGCCTTCTTCAGCCAGGATAGCTTGACTCCAGTGGTGTGGAGAGCATGGGACTCACGTCTCAGCATACCCATCCCACTCGCGGTGACAAATGCAAAATAACAGTTAAAGGACAGAATGCAGAACAATGTCATACATTCACTCCAGTACAGAGATCTGGGCCTAAATCCATTGTTTTTTTGTACTCCACACTACCCCAGTTCAGACATGGCCATATGCAAATCAGCCTTGACCCTGTGCCTCATGGGAACAGTCCAGCCCGAACTGCCAAGCCATGTCTTTCCTGGACTGGAATCAAGCATTCTAGGCCCGGTTTCTGGCTATCAGCCTTCTTCAGCCAGGATAGCTTGACTCCAGTGGTGTGGAGAGCATGGGACTCACGTCTGAGCATACCCATCCCACTCGGGGTGACAAATGCAAAACTAAAAGTTAATGGACAGAATGCAGAACAATGTCATACATTCATCCCAGTACAGAGATCTGAGCCTAAATCCATTGGTTTTTTTTTCACTCCACACCACCCCAGTTCAGACATGGCCATATGTCTCAGCTGGTGATCAGGCAGCACCACCCAGCTGATCAGCGTGACTCCAGAGACCGGACCCCGTGACACCAAGTAGACCAGAAGCAGTCCCGGTAAGTTGGTGGGCGCATCAGGGAGCACAGCAGTTCTGCTGGTCTCGTTCAACCTAGCAGAGTGGCCCAGCCCCGCCACTTTCGTTTTGGTTGCTGTGTCAGTGGTCATCTGCCCCTTACTGTGGAGACGCAGGAGACCGAGTGAAGTCTTCCTATTGGGCTTCGAGTGTGTGGGTGCCCTTGTCCTGTTTTTGCAGGACATTCTTTTTCTGGGGCATTGGAGCATTGACAAACAGGACGGAGAGCAACCCTCGACAGAGGTCCCAATCCTGCTCGTTCCTGAGGGGAAAGTTACCACATTTCATGTAGTAGGCGAGCAGAGGCTTCTGTGGCCTATGCTTTGGGCTTCAACTCATTCTTTACAATGAAACCATAGTACTGACCTTAACCCTGCTAATAGGAGGGTTGGGATCCATGGTCCTTGATCGTACTGATGTGCTTAGTGGGTATGTTGTGATTAATGTAGCCCTGATGCTCTTAAGTGAATCGTGTTTTTTTTTTCTCTGCTCTTGTTAGCACTGCCCGCACTCATGTGATGATTCAGGTGTTTTTCGGGGTATACTCAAAAAGCCAACATTTTGTGCTCTGATTTATGATGCATGTTGGTCTTAAACCTGACTCTGACAGAATAATGATTACTGCTTCAGGAGCTATCTAATATGTGTACAGTGATGATATTATGATTACGTGTATTCACTTTATTGCTCTAATTGTGATGTTATGAGAATGGCCTAGTTGGCAGAGATATATATTGTTTATGTAATTGTGGTCTTTATAATTTATATACAAAATAAGAAATATTGTCCTATAATATGGTGTGGAGTCTCTTTTGTGGTGTATTTACTGTGTCACTGGTGTGTGTGTGTGTGTGTTGTGCCAATACTTTACACATTGCATCTGGGATAATTCTGACTGCTCTGCCAAGCTACCAAGGTGGTGAGCAGGAGTTACCTTGGGTGTGTAACTCCCTTACCCTGACTAGAGTGGTGGGTCCTGTCTGGCTCAAGTGCATAAAGAGGGACTTGGGTGCTAACACATAACACTATAGTGTCATGGACTACACTGCATATTTATGTCCCTTGAAAAGGTCGCCTCTTAATAGGAACATTAAAACTCATGTACTGTGATAGTAAACTGCTGGAAATTAATACATGCAAAAAAACACAATTGATGGACAGAATGCAGAACAAGGTCATGCATTCATTCCAGTACAGACCTCTGGGCCTAAATCCATCGTTTTTTTGGCTCACCATGTCATTCCAGTTTGGACCCAGCCATATGTAAATCAGTCTTGACCTTGCGCCCAATGGGAAGAGTCCAGCCTGAACTGCCAGGCCAGGTCCTCCCTGGAATGGAAACAAGCATCCTAGGACCGGTTTCGGGGTTTCAGCCCTCATCAGCTAGGATAGCTTGACTCCAGTGGCATGGAGAGCACGGCACACACGTCTGGGCATAACCATCCCACTTGGGGTGACAGATGCAAAAAGAATAAATGAAGGACAGAATGCAGAACAAAGTCATACATTCACCCCAGTACATAAATCTGGCCTAAATACATTGTTTTTTTGCTCACCATGCCATTCCAGTTTGGACTCAGCCATATGCAAATCAGTCTTGACCCTGCGCACAATGGGAACAGTCCAGCCCGAACATCCAGACCATGTCTTCCCTGGACTGGAAACAAGCATCCTAGGACCAGTTTCTATGAGGCACAAGGTCAAGACTGATTTGCATGTAGCTGTGTCTGACCTGCAGTGGCGAAGTGAGCTAAAGAACAATGATGGACTCAACCCAGATCTGTGACTGGGGATGAGTGTCCTTGTGTAAATTAATACATGGCGCAAAATGGCACATCTGGATGATAGCAACAAAGCAAAAGCTGCACAAAATGTGTGGCATATGTTGTAAACATCGCTGTATAAGGGTGTTATGATGTAACCAGTTGTATACTGGTGAATATGCAACATGCATGGAAGAATGTCATGTTGACCAAAAACATTTACAACCAGCAGGATAATGTAACATCATAGCAAATAAAGGCAATGTAGGTCAAGAAATGTTCACACATATATCGCATGTGAGAAGAATGGGATAATGATACAAGTGTGGATAACACCTCTTACGAGAACTAATGTTACATGGTTTTTGTAGGGATGTCACTTTATAGTATTCTTGCATCTAAAGGATACCTTTTTACCTTTTGCATATTTAGCAAATCACCTAATATTTTTAAGGGGACACAAAGATGTTACTTGAATTTACCTTGATCGTTGACATCTCCTCCACAGTATCTCTGATTGCAAGAAATCTGCCTATTTTGTATGATTTCCACAGATGTCTGGCCATAGGCAGCATTAAATGTTGCCAGACCACATGCCAACCTGTCAGGAGCATTATAGGAGAAGTGATTATGACCATTCCCCTGCAGTCATTGGTTGTTTTGAATCGATAAGTACATTTTATTAGTTACATTTTACTTTAGTGACTGGAGCATAAAGTAGTCCAAATGAGGCATTGCGTCTCATGAGCCAGCATTCCTGCCAACAGTCTGCTAGCTCCCCAGAAGGGGCTGTGCAAGGGCAGCCATCACCATGTGCTGCCCACCTGCCACCATCCCTGAGGCTGTGTGGCCGTAGTAGCAGCATATGCCAAGTGGTTTTCAGCATTATAGACAGGCTGCTCGTGATCTGCCTATCACCCTGAAAGGCGGCATTGGAGAGAATTTGCTGCGATTCCGAAGAAGCATAAGCACTGCTATTAATTATACCACTTTGTTCTTTTCCTGCCCAGACAAATTAGGAGCCTGTCAAGTTCGAGGTGTAAGGACTCAATGTTGTGTTGAGAGGCTTGCATCAACTTCAGGTCTCCTGGGCAGTAGCCCCCAGCTTGCTCTGTGCCATACTGAGTGAACTCCTTGACTGTGGCTTGCCAGACAGATGTATCAGTGTTGTTGCTCTTAGGGATATGCTCTGAATAGTCATGCGTCTTCTTTGCCCGAGAGCAATTTAATTATAATCTACTTCACTATCTGGATGAGACAGTCTGAAAACCTCTCATCCAGCAGTCTCTATTTACATGAGCTTTCCTAATCTGTGGCAACATTGTAAGGTGTCTCCATTGGTCCTTGAACACTATTGTGAACATTTGGCCCAGCCGCATTCTATGGCGGTCATATTCAGTGAAATGAGTCCAGTAGTATCCTATAATACCCTACAACTTGCTTACAAACATAAGGATGCTGCAGTGCATCACACCTCACTGTCCTGATTTGTGAATGTGAGCACCGGTCCCAGTAATGTACAGCCATGGTTCTGAGCACGCGGCTGCTGACAAAGACTTAGCACAGCCAAGATTGTCCTGGAAGCAGCGCCCTAGCATCTTATTTTGCACACCGATGGGCCAACTTGCCTTGGTAAGAAAGCTCCCCATGACAAAGGTGGCCATTGCTCTATTGGAATAGCCCATCTAAGCTGCACATTTTTCTGTGTGAGTGTCCATGTGTTTGAACCAGTGTCCTCTTCACTGTATTTCTTGGATGATCCCTCATTGACCTTCTCCATGTTTCCTTGCCCAATCCCTCACCCTCTGTTACCATGTGTTATAGCACTTAGTCACAGTCCTTTGCAGATCTTCAGCTGTCTTGCCAGCACTTCTGTCTCTCCTCTGGTCGCCTTCTGCAGCATCACGCGCAGCTCTTCTCTGCACTCATCATCATGTCGGTCCATCTGACGCTCTGCTCATGTTGCCCTGCCACCGCCGCTGTACTGTACATGGTGGGGACGCCCTTTCACCTCTCCACCTTCACAGCTGTCACTAACACTTTGAGACTGCTCCCTCACTACTCATCCTCAACTACCTACAGCCACTGCGCCTGCTGCACTGATGAGAGCTATGCTCCTGCCATGCACGTCCATGGAACCCTCTGCCCACCACCCAATAATAGAATTTGCTGTAAAGAGAACATCCAAATAAACAATGGGGGTTCCTGTGCTCTGGTTTCTATTACATGTAATATAGTGAACATATCTTTGTTGTCTACTGTTCTTTTCAAACATATCAGAGGGAAATAGATGTCAGCCTACCACCTCTTGCACTTTGCTGTGTGTGGTGTTCTGTATTCACATGGAAACAGAGACGTTGTTGACGTACTTGGAGGTCAACCTACCAATGCCTTCGATATCTGTTAGCAGTAGTAGTAGGCAGCTGTCACTGTTGTAGTGCTAATACTAGTAGTGGTGGTATTGGGACGAAGATATGACTGAGAGTATGTTCTTCTGCCCTGTTGATGTTGCACACAGCACATAATTGTTTGGAAATCAGTAATTGGTATGAACCTCAACTTAAAAAAGTACATTTCTATCTAATTTTATATGAAAAAATACTGAAGAGAAAGGCCGCCCATTAAATAAGCAGAGTTTGTTCCCATTCTGCTTTGAGGATGAGTGGGTTGAAGACACCAGAGAAAGAATGGCCATATAATACTCTGAGACTGCCCTAGTCTTTCTTCTTGGACGGGGGATGCACATTTGGTTGCCATCAAGGTGCTAGTCGTTACTAGAATATCCTAACTCCGGAAGACAAGCGGCTAAGACTCTTCTAAGAAAGGTCTCCCTCAATGAAACAAAATATTGTGGTCAGTCCCCGTTTCTCCCATATTTTGCCTGCTTCTGAGTCTAATGTATCTCACTCCCTTGAATGCTTCACTGTATTAGCCCCATGCCCACAAGACTGGCATAGGTTTTCCATATTTGTGTGTCCATTTTATGCCTGCCAGATAGTGAGGAGGTCATCCTCATTATCGTCAATAGCTGTGAAGCTGAGGACCTGGGATCAACAATATAACAACAATAGTGGTACAAACAACGTGCCAATGTCTCACATATGAGCATGGTATGGTATTAGAACACTGGAGTCAAAATATTGTCTGACATAAATATTTAGGGCCATATGTATCAACATCGCGTTTTGCGATTTCCAAATAGCGATTTTTAAGGAATCGATATTTAGAAATCGCAAAATGGTATGTATGTAGAAATTCGCTTCTTTTTAGCGATTCCTTAAAATTCCTTAATTGCGATTAGCAAATTGCTAATCGCAATTAAGGAATAATTTCCCATTCATTTCTATGGGCCAGGAGGCCCATAAGAATGAAAGAGAAATTTGCGATTCGCAATTTGCTAATTGCAAATTGAGAATATTTTCAAGGGTGCAGGGGTGTCCAAAGGATACCCTGTTGCACCCCTGAAATCTGCATGGATGCACATGTGGCACACATACATGACCTAAGGGCATGTATGTATGTCACATGGCACTTTGAAAAATGAAAAAATGTGCATTTTGAAAGGAATTCGTAACTTACCACCAACTAGAAGTTGGTGGTAATTTGCGATTCCTTAGGGCCAATTTGCTATTTTTTTTGGGCTTCTTACATTACATTTAAGGAATCGCAAAATTTGCGATTCCTTAAATGCATTCGCAAGATAAGGAATCGCAAATTTTGCGATTCCTTATTTTTCAAGCAGATTCCCTTGATGTATACCATTAGTCCAAATTGCATTTGCAAACGCCGAACTTGCGATGTCAATTTGGCTTGATACATACAGTCTTTAAAAAAATTTGCTAAAATATTTCCCAATTGCATTTAATGATAAAAAATCTATACCCAATGGAACGATCATTTTGTAAATGATGATTAGTAAATATGGGACCAAAGTTGCGCTCTTGCCACGGTGTAGATTTGCTTAGTAGGTCCCAGAACTTATCCAAGTTACGCCTTGAAATCTATGACAGTTACATTATTCCAATTGTAATCCTGTAAAGGTTTTGTCTATCCAGTTATTGTATGCAAAAAGATACATGCGTATGTCGTTGCACCAAAAATATATAATGCACACGCTAAAGTTGTGTTTTCTCCATAGCGAGCATAGTTGTTCTGAGCAGCAACTTCTCCCATTAAATTGCTAGCAATGTTGGAGGAGGAGGGGTTGTTCCCTTTCCCTTAACAACCTGGAACTGGATTTACTCCTGCCCTTGACAAGAATAAATCTCCAAACATTTTTCTTGGAGTAAAGGTGTCAGAAAATGGCATGTGAATACACACAAAGGTTACATTGGTAGGTGTGAGCAAACTTACCAGGCATTCCCCCTAGCGCCACAGAAGTTACTTTACTTCCACAGAAAGTCCTCTTGCACGAGTGCAAAATCAACATTTCTGAATTAAAAAAGTTGTTTTGAATTGATAAATGGAGCTATTTAAATATGCAAGCGTAACTTACGCAAACATCTTCATGAAGGAGATGCAGAGACTTATTTACAAGGCCCTTGCGCCGCCGGTGCCTCACTTTTAAAATGGGAAATAGTGATGTACTGGCGGCGCAAGGGACTTGTAAATAAGCCCCCCAGTATGTTTGACTATCGCAGCCAGAGCAAAGCAAGCATGTTTTTGGTGCTGTCTGCCTGCCCAGGCAGTTTCGCTTGCGTTGCTCATCTGTGCAGTAAAGAAAAACAAAAACAATGCATTGAGCTGTATGCGCGAGCTGCTGTAAAGTGAATCTGTTGTAATGTACGATGAACACAATAAAAATGTAAATTGATACTTGTATAGCGCACTACTCAGCCGCAAGGGTCTCAAGGCGCTTGTAAGAATACCACTGTGGAACCCATCCTGTGAGGCGTCCACTCCTGGGCACCCCAAGGTGGAGGCCAGGCATCCTTAGCGTTGTGGGGGCTGTTGTGGAGATTAAGCAAGCTATTGCCCAGAGTTGGACTCCATGATTGGAATAGGCACAGAGGCGAGAATTATCAGGTCCGTGGAATTTTGAGCCCAAGACAAGGAATTGAACTCTGGTCCCGGGCTAGACCTCTGCATCAGGGTCTGCCGCTCTAACCATTGAGCCACACTTCTCCACTTATAATACCAATAATCGTAGCCACAAGAAAGGCCCGGGTGCAGCGTCGAATTTTTAACACAGGCACTCAGGCTTTTTGTAGCAGTCTAGGGGGCCGATTTGGGTGGTGTCTGTGTTGTTCGGATAAAGCCAGCCGCCCAGTGGGTGCCTGAGTGGCCTTTCTGGAGGCAGATGGGCGCTCAATACCTCCCGTTTAGCAACAGACAGAGGTGTCACTTTCTTTCAGGGGTGGCTCATTAAAGTATGCATACCTAGCAGGGCAGGGGGCTTGCCAAAAGTGGTCTCACTTGTTTTCAGTCACCAGTGTAAACTAATCTGTGCATTTTTTTTGTATCCCACCCTCCCCTTTTTTTTAAATACAATTTTGCCGAAGCAGTGTTTTGAAGAAAGGGAATATGCAAATGTGGGCCACTTCCATTTTTAGCGTGCCCGGGCTGATTTTGAATCCCAATCCAACCCTACCCGGGGTGCGTGTATGATCAAAGCCGTAGGCCAATGGTCTCGTTTGCCACTGTCGGAGAAGAAATGCCTAGTATGAAAAAAAAGATTTTATGCAAAATGCACACTGTTTGGATTCATGAAACATAGTTAATCTGGCTCCTTTTTTCACATAATGCTTCCACACTCGACTAACATGAATTGCTGTCAGTTCATGCCTACCCTCTGTTCCTTACACAATACACCATACTTCAATAAATCCCAGAATATTTTAATACATTAAAGCTTACAATCTGCACTTGATGGGGAAGTAAACATTTATAAAAATGTTAACATATGTCTCCACCACGACTAAATCCTAAAGGAATACAGGAGGTGAATTTTCAGGTTTTGACTTTCAGGAAGACCTTATAGCCAGTCACCCTCTTACTCCCCAAAGCCTCTGTGGAGCTGGTTTGTTTACCTCATGCCGTGCCCTTAACTGTGGTCCAGTGGACGAGAAGTCATTGCCAAGGAAAATCACTGTTCTGTCTTTTGCCCTTGATCATGCAGTTCAACCACTATTATAAGTACACATTCACGGATGAATTCAGAATTGCGGACGTTCACCATTAATATTTTGTTATTGTCAATAATTGGACAACAGGAGGAGTGGTCGCTTGGTAAGAGTTTGTGATGAAGAGTATGGCTCCTTAAGAGCTGTCAGAAATGAGAAATAAAGTCCAGCTACCATTGGGAAGCAGCTATTACACTAGGAATGAGATGGTAATCCTACTCTTATTTCTGCCTTCTCGTACCTGTAGTGAGGCATTTAAAATGACAAATGCATTTATAAGTACTAAAGCCAGAATAAAACAAGCATTGGCAACGCTAATGGGTTTCGCCAATAGGTCTCACCTATATGAGAGCTATTGGCTTTGTCTATTAGCCATGTTGTGCAGCGGTGTAGCTGCTGTGTAGCATGGCTGAAATATAGAAATAAATGGTATGATGGGGCCAGTGGGGTGGGAGGAGATGGGGTAAACAACAATGTGGGAGTGGGGCAGTGAGACGGGGCAAGCAACACTAGGCTGAAGGTCATACATTCTGAATAGTGATGGAAATGTGAGTCTGTTGTACAGTATTGAAACAAAAACTTTATAAAAGTGTCATTTTTAGAATGATGGCTAAAAATCCAACCCTGCCATTAAAGTGGGGTTTAACTTGCAAATCTTTAGGGACCAAGTTGACATTCCTACCTATTGCCAATCAAACCTTATCACTTATTAAGGGTAGTAAGGTAATTGAATGTTATCCTATGGGGTAGGTAAACCTTGTAGTGGTGAAAATAAATGTCAGAGTAGTTTACTGCCAGGACATGTAAAACGTATAAGTACATGCACAAACAGGCTGCAATGGCAGGACTAAGGGATGTTTAAAGGGATTCTTAGGTCTGTGGCATAATGTGTGCTGTAGGCCCACAAATAGCAATTATTTCACAGGCCCTTTCTACCTGTAGTACCACTCTACTAGCGTTGTATAAGTATATTAAATGTGCCAATTGGGTGAAATCCAAATTCACTATGTTTAAAGGAGAGAGAGAGCACTCTGTAGCACTGGTTAACAGTAGTAAAGTGTGCAGAGTCCTAAGGACAATAAAAACAAATCCAGGAATAAGGAAAAAAATTGGGGGGAACCACCCTAAGGCTGACAGGTCTAACTGAAATCAGCAGTGAAAAGCCACGAGAATACCAGCTGCTAGGCGTTTTCCCGTCCTGCGCTAAAAAAACATAAATCCTATACACCATGACGAGCTGGCCTTGTCATCCGCGCACGGCAGGTAAGCGCCATGACGAGCCCAGCTCGTCATTAGCCTCGAAGGGGTTAAACAGCTTACGATTGGCTTTGTGGTTTTTAACTCACATTTTCTGGCCCTCTACTTGCTGGCTTTATTTATTTTAGTCTGTTCATGGTAGGTTTGTCCCTCCAAAGAAGCAAAGCTTGTTCACACCAACCCCCCTTGTATTCTTCCATGAGTGCTCCTTTTAGTAAACAGGCCTGTAAATCTTGTTCTTATCGTGTTGCATTTGCTGTACATCTAAGACCAATAGTCAAATGTCAGACTCTGTCTTCCTGAGGGAGTTTGGTGTTTGCTTTTCTTTCCCAGAATTCAAAGTGAGAAGATTTATGTAGCAATCAATCTTGCTGGATACCGGTGTTAGGAAAGGAATTTTTTGTTATCACACAACAACATTCAATTGGCCTGTGCAAGTGTTTCAGAATATATCAGAATTAGGAACACAATTGAAACACATTTTTTTGTAAATTCAGAAGTGTGTCAGCAACAAATAGTTTAATATGATCAAAATATATCATTGCACTAGATGCTGCAATTTCCACACATTGATTGTGCAGTGTATATTTTTATTAGTAAAACTGTATGTTGTGCAAATGTAATGATCATTTCAATTGAAAATGTGCTGCCTGCAACTGCAGTTACCACACCATGCATACTCCACTGTACACAGCTTTACTCTACTCTTCATCACTACGCACCACTGCACGCTATTACGCAACACTCCACTTTATGCCACTGTACTTATCCCACTCTACTCACAACCACTAAACTCTTTGCCACTGCACTCTACAGCACTCCAGTCTAGGCCATTCCAATCTCCTCTGTACAACTCCGCACAACTCCATTCTACACCACTGCACTCTATGCCAATTCACTCTACATCAATGCACTTTACTATGTAACACTCAACTCTATGCTCCTGCATTCTACGCCAAGCTAACGAATGTCACTCTAATCTACTCTGCACTACTGCACTCTACACCACTTTACTATGTTCCATTACACACTACTCCACACCACTGCACTCTAACCTGCACCATTACACTCTATGACGCTATACTCTGAAACAATCAACTCTACACCACTGTACTCTATGCCACTGCACTCTACGCCATTTTACTCTGCACCACTCTATGCCATTGCATTCTAAGCCACTCTACTCTAAACCACTGCACTGTACACCAATGCACTCTGCATAACTGCACTCTGTCACTGCACTCTACGCCAATGTACTGTGCTCTGCACCACTGTACTCAATGCCACTGCTCTCTACCCCACTCTACTCTTCAACACTCTCCATCACTTAACTCTAAAACACTCTACTCTGCACTACTGCACTCTGTGCCAATGGACTCTACGCCACTCTACTCTACACCACTGCACTCTAATCCACTCCACTCTGCACCACTCTATTCCACTGCACTCTCTGCCACTCTGCTCTGCACCATTCCACTCTGCACCACTGCGCTCTACTATGCACCACTCCACGCCACTACACTCTACATCACTCTACTCTACTCTGCAACACTCCACTCTGCAGCACTGCACTCTACACCACTGCACTCTACTATTCAATACGCTTATATACACCACTGCATTCTACGATGCTGCATTGTACGCCACTGAATTCTATGAAGCAGCACTTTACGCCACTGCACTGTCCACCAGTCCACTCTACTTTATGCCACTCCACTGTACGCCAGTCTACGTGATTCTACTCTACTCCACTCTACTCCAGTCTTTGCCATTCCACTCTACAACATTCCAAGCCACTCTCCTCAATGACACACACTTTTAGCCATGCTGAACAGCAGCCCCGCTGGTGTACCGCATGGCTAAAAAACATTGACAAAGCCAATAGCTCTTGCACAGGCGAGACCTATTGGCTTTGACAATGCTTGTTCTATGTGTGAGGCATTCCATCTACCACATAGAAAAAGGAAAATGCCTTTCAGGATTGTTTTTGTGCAGGAAGGTGCCCCTTTTTGCTCAAGCACAATCCTGCTCGTTATGTAGGCTCATTTGCAGCAAGTCGCAAGAGTGCCTGCGTTTGTGCCTAGAAGCCTCCATAGCGCCACCAATAAGAGGAAGCAGAAGTTTGCTTTATCTTAGAACATATGGCATATTCCTGGTCTCTGTTTCATGCAATGCAGTGCAGCAAATCTGCTTGCCATCCTGCATCATGTGAAATGTTAGTAAATGTGCCCCCTTGTGTAGATCTTTGTGCAGTCATCTATGAAAGATGCCTGCATACAAACTTGCAGCTTCTGCAACCCTGGTCCCTTCCAGAGTTGGACTTCTTGAAACAGGGAGGCAGGCAATAGCACAACGTAATTTGTGTACATGAGCCACATGCGGTAATTCTCTTGCTTAATTTGATCATGTGCAAACTGTGGAAGGGAAAAAAAAGCTTGGTGGTCTACCAGAATATTTAAGTTGAAACTTCAGCCGACACTGTGCCGGCTACCAAGGTATCTTCCGGACAAGTAGATGTGAAGTTAGAATAATAAATCAATACTCCTCAATTTACCTTACATAACTTGGCGCTATGTTGGAATCTAATATTGTGTAGTCTATATAAGTACAGGTCAATGTATTTGACCACGATAGTTTGACATACAACTGTCTTCCTTAATGTTTACGTTGATGAACCGGTGAACACTACCTTCTGTACTTCCATCTGAATATAAAGAGGAGAGCAGAGGAAATGCTGATCATATAGCAATGATGCAGACAGTAATATCTGTGTTTTGTCTGTGACTCTACATATGTGCAGTTCGCCTAATGCAATATTACACCTTCATGTAGCTGTATAGAAAGTCAACAAGGCAAAACTATGGTTTAGAGATGGGATCTCCAATGTTGGCCATATCCAGTCCACATTTTCAGGATAACCACATTGCTTAACTTTACTTACAATTAATCTAAAAGTAAGTAACTTCCGTAGTTAATTTTTATCCTGAAAATAAATAATGTCTCCTGTCTTGCTAAATATAAGTTGGACACCTCTAGTTTATGCAAACTGAGATGACGTTGTAGATGGGAGATAATAAAGAAATTTAAGTCCAAGGGTTCTGTATCCCATAGTGCTAAAAAGAACATCAACGTCCTTAATATAATTCTTAAAATAATGAGTGGCCACTTGCTGCATCTGCAGAAATTTAGGTAAAGATGTGACTTTAATTTACAAATCTCTGCCGTTATTCAGCTGCCAGTTTCCATGGTGTATATTCCTAGAAAATGAGGCATTTCTATTTAGAAGCAATCAAACTGGTTGGAATTCTTGGAAAACACTGAAACGTACTGTGAATCCCAAGTCACTGGTAATCGCAGTCACCGGGGTGGCACCGAACTGTGGGAGAGCACCGCGCGCGAGCGCCCTGATTGGTCATGGAATATTAATTGTCTGTGGACCGCAGTCTTTGGTGCTTTGGCTCCACGTTGACAAGAATGATGGCTTTAATTTGCATGCAAAAGCCCCAGCTGTCCCTTCAAGATGGATGACGGGATCCCGCTTCATCCGTCACCATTTTTTTTTTTTACATTTTCACTAGATGAAAAGGGGGCAAAATGTAAAAGAGCAAAGATAAAAATGTCATAAAACGCGCTTCGCAGATATCCTTGAGAGGAAGGGCAACCTCATGCCTCTACCCTTTGTCGATGAACCATCCTGAAAAAAACTACAGCATTCACGGAGGAAGTATATTCCGTTGCTATGCAATTTCTGAGAGTCGAGGCACTTTTGCAAAGTGAAAGCACAAATCGCTGTTTGTACCCATCAATGAACCAAAGTATAAATCCAACTGCTTTACATTCTATTTTGCATGCTGCTTCCCACAATCTATCTCTACTGTTTCCTTCCACTTTCCATTCACCTTCTCTTGTTACTTTTGTAGATATCCCTTCATATGATACCACTCGACGTTTGGTGCTTATTTTGGTATGGCCTCTGCTTATTTTGCTACATTTTCATTTTATTTCATGTGAATTCTGCAGATACTACTTGTATTGTGCTTTTAATGTTTCACCCACTTCTTGCTGCTTAACCGCTTGATGTTTTGTTTTCTGTTAACACTTTATTTTTGTGTTGCAGTGTTTCACTGTAGAGCGCAACGACACCTTCAGGCCTTATCGGCGCTATGCAAAATTACATAATGTGCACTTAAATTAAATTCATGCAATTTACTCTAGCACACGCACCAGTTTCCTGGGTCACATAAGCCACCAGAACTAACTGTAAATTGTAATGGAATATATATAGAAAGCCATGAACCTAAGGTACGCACAATATATGGGAAAAGTGCAGGAAAAAGTTATTTTAAGAAGCTCACATGAATGCAGGTTTGAGCAAGTAAGGGCACTGCAGACACTACACAAAATGATTTATGTCCGTCTAGCAGTTGTCTACGAAAGCAGAGAGAGCCTGTTTTGAACAAAGATGATATTGTTGGGGGAGTCTGTGGCGTGAAGGTTATTTCCTACCTATTGAGGGTGATGAATATGCTAGTCAGATTCTGGGTCTTGGTACTTTTCAACATCTTAACTGCAATTCCCGTAGTAAAAAGCACTACTCTTCTTCCTAAATTATCTTTTTTTGCTGCTGGGGATGCTTTGAACAAGAATGGCCTCATTTTTTATTAGCTCGAGCCTGGGCAGAGCATGTGCTGCCAGGCAAGTTGTATTCAGGTATGGACTTGAAGCTCTGTCCAGTCTCCGCCCATCTTTTTAATTGGCTCCTGCTACTGTCCTTTTAAATTGTTGCTTCTGTTTCATTAAAAGGCTTGCTAGTCGCGCCTTAGTAACGACTTGTCTGTGTTTGTAACCTCCCATGAGGACTGAACTTTTTACTTGTGTTGTTATTCAGTCTGTTTTAGCTAAAGTCAGTGAGCGCTATTTTCTTTGTTGTCTTTGATCTAGCTGCTTTTGCAGGCACGCCAGGCTCTCACTAACCTGCCCTGTTTTCATGACCGTGCACTGCCCGATCATGGAAGCTGCGCTTCATCTTTCAAAAATGCTCCCTGCTCAGCGTGGCACTTCTGCACATGCAATGCTGCTTAACAAATGCTTTTTACCTTAATGGCGGCCGCACCTTTCTTATGATGAGCGCGTCTTGAAGAAAGGGGCGTGGCCAACATTAAAGTGAAAGCGTGACAGGGGACGCTTTTATTAAAAAAAAAAAATTGTCAACTTAACCAAATGCTTCTTTTTGTACAAGCGCTGCGTACCGTGCTTCCACTTAAATGGCAGATGCGCTTCTTTCATTAGACATCGATCATCTAAATAAAGGGCTGTGGCCACCATTAAAGGCAAAGAGTGGTATAGGGCACTTTTACAAATAAGCATTTGGAATGCAGTAGGTCTTGCATTACCGAGAGCTTAAATTATTAGCGTAGTAAATCAAAACACCTTTCATTCATGTTTTAAAAACCAAAGCATAAATAAAAGACCTTGTCATTTACAATGCCAACAGCTCAAACTCACATAAATGAAAGACCTATTGCATTGCAAATGCTTGTTTGTAGGTGGTACATAGTAGTTTCAAAGCTCATTCCTCATGATTTTTCCTGTTGCCGTTCTATACCCAAACTGCAGAAATGGGAGTCAGAAACCTTTTGCCAACTTTGAGACTGGGACCTCCGTTGATACCGCAGCCTTTGACTTCAAATTATCATTTGGCCTTAGCTTGCCGGTTTGCCCTTCTGAAGTAGATCTGCCTTTCAGAAAAGTTTTTGAGTCAAAACGAAGAGGGGTTAATCAGAACCAATGCTGAGCTGTATCCGATTGACATCAAGGTCTTCCTGGGCATGGACAGTCCTAACTTATTATGTGCAGAAACTCTGCAGTTGTAAAGCTAGTACTAGCAAACAATCATAAACTTACACAAAAATCATAACTTGCACATTTCCCTTTGTGAATCAAACCCAAAGTGATATGCTCATGATCACAGGGTGTTGAACCGAGCCAGGGCTCGCACTTGGTTCCCCAGTACTAGAGTTGGCAGCTCTGGTCTTTAAGCAACATCTCCTTCATTGCAGCTCAGATATTACAGAGTAGACTCCACATCTATGAAAATGCCCACAAAGGTTCAGATAACATGAGAAATAAGGAATTCAGTTAGTAAGTTATTTTCAAAAAAAATAATGCCATTGGTATTTTCGAAAATATAGGAATGTAGGCTTACTTTTTTAAAATAATGCAAATTTGAAAATACTTCAGACGTACAATAATACATCTTCAGGTGTATGTGAAATTAGTTTATATGCTTCTTAGGAGCATTTCACAACACTTTTAATTCACATTATAACATGTATTGTACCTTTACAGTTTTGAGTAATCTTAATTTTACAATTAAGCATCTTCTGATCTTGTCCCTTAAAATTAGGAAATGATTTTCCATGCTGGTTGATTGCTGTGACTTCCACTATAATATGGCATGTTTACAGCATTTCTAATATATTAAACTCCTTTCTACTGAACTGCAAAGAAGCCTATATTAACCTCTCCTTAATGTCGCCTTGAATTACCTGCTCTTGCTTGCCAGTAATCACCTAAGTCTCACTGGCGGTAGTTGTTTTATGGACATAAGAAATACATACCTCTGAAAAAGGACTTAGTTTTCTGAAAGTGTAGACATACATCTTAAGCACTGTGCTGTGTTCCATTTTTGAAAATGTATGCTTCAGTAAAGCCTATCTTTCCTAACTCTTAATTGTTAAACCAGCATTAAAGATTTTCAAGAAATATACATTATTGCAAAACATCTTGGATAGACAGGAAAGATTGTAAACATCGCATTTACTTACACAAAAAATGTTGCTGACCGAGTAGTCACATCCAGTAGTCACATAGTTACAGTGTAATATATTTTTGTGGGTAAACCTATCTTTTTGGAACGTCCTACAATTTCTTTAAATGGATGTCTTGAATCCCATTCACAAAGGCATTGATAAGTACTGAAATAGAACTACAGGGGGACTGCTGAACATACTCTTAAATGTCTTTCCCTTGGTAAATTTTCACAGATTAAATCTGCCATAGTTTTCCCCGTGAGAAATGCCCTGCAGCCAGAACATGAGCCACTTGTTGTGGTAATTGTTAGACCTATCAGCTTTAGGGTAGTGTTCCCCCAAACATTTTACATTTCTCGTGCTTTTTTTGTTTACGTCATTTTGACTGGCCTCAGGACTCTCCACACTTTACAACAGCTAACCAGTGCTAAGGTGCATGTGCTCAATTCTTAAAACATGGTAGCATTAACTTATCCCCAACTGACATATCTAATCATAAGTCCCTATCAAAGGGGTGCTAGATGTACCCAGGGCCTGTATAGGATGTCCTACTAGAGAGCCTTAGGCACTGTTTGTGCCAACCACTTAAGTAGCCCTTTAAACATGCCTCAGACCATCCATCAAAGCCTGTGTGTCCTGTTGTAATCTGCCATTTCGATCTGGCAAAATAAACCTTTTGCTGGGCCCAAATCTGCCTTTTGAATATAAATAAGTCCCCTGGAGGTTACGTTCTGAACAGGCCAGTGGGCATGGTGCAGTGCATTTAAAAAGTAGGACATGCATTTTTAAGTTTTACATGTACTGGGCGGGCGATTGATATTAGACATATAGGCAGGACCATGAAATTCATGGGCGTTGATGTTTAGCTTTGTATTCTTATTTTGTTCATATTGATACACCCTGGGCCCACCACACTACCGGATGAGTGGCTTTCTCACTCCCTCTACTCCACAAATGCCTCTATGACTAAGATATCATGGGAACTGCCTGTATATGACTCTCTGAGCTTTGAAGTAGCACAAGCTATGGCTGTGTACAGTATACATATGCATCTGAGTTGTATACAATTTCACTGGCTTCTCTTCTGTTGTTGTGAACTAATAAACACATTAAAAAAAGTTTTAAATGATCTGGTAGTGGGAAACTCTTAAAATGTTTTCACTAGTGCAATGTCGTTCTCCCATAGGAAAACATTGGGGTAACCGTATTACATTTATTGAGCTGTAACTTCCATATAGGAACAGGAAAACAGCTCATGTTTGGTGTCTTTGAAATTTTAATGAAAAAGCTGCTTTTATGGTAAAGTCATATTTTAAAATATAATTTCTAAAATGCCCCTTTTAGAAAGTTGGCATTTTCCTGCCTTAGCCATTAAACGCCTGTAGCCTGTCTCTGGGTCACATAACTGGGTGTAGCTGGCAGTTGGGGTTTTTGTGTTCTTCCTAGGCAGGAATTATAGTCACAATAGAGAGCTTAGGTGTGTCTGGATTGGCCTTTACTGGCAGGATGGGATGGGATGGTGGAACTGGGAATAGCCCTACTTACACTTGAAAAAGCTGTGACCCGCCCCCACAAAGGGCTGCATACCGTTTGTAGCTAGTCTGGAGCCTGGGCAGGGAAAGCAGTAAACCTGGGCACTTCAAAGAGAAACCTATAAGGAAGAAGCAGACATAAATATTCGGACCTCAGACACCAACTCTTCAATACACTTAGGTACCTGTGGAGACTACCAAGAAGAAGGAATGCTGTGCTGCTGAAAGGGCCGCTACTCTACTGGACTGCTGCCTTGATGAACTACTGCATTAGTGGACTGCTGTCTTGTTGGATTGCTGCCCTACCTCTGCTCTTGTCTGAGTCAGTGGGATTTGGACCTGTCTGAACCCAGGATTCTCTGAGTGACTCCTAGAGCTAGTCTACTGGCCTCTTGTTCAGAGCCACAGGAACATAAGTCTCCCAACCACCTGAATCAACACCTAGATCCAGCTGGAGCAGACCCCTCCCCCCCACATGGTAACTTTCAGGTCCTAGACCCTTGGTGTGACCTCAGAGAGGCTCAATTAAAGTTATGAGCTCGTTGCAATGGTGAATGGGCCCATTGGTGCTGAAGCCTTGTCACTCTCACAACCCACCAATACAAAGTCCTGCCAGCCCAACCCTACGCACTATACTATGCACCACTTGCGGGAGCTCCAACACGAAGCACCAAACTGTCAGTTCGCAACCACAACAGTATCATTCCACTACAGCGACACGCATCTCCTGTGCCAGGCGAGCTCTTCTCTCTACATCGACAACCCTCTGCTTCTCGCAATCCCCCACCACCTCGGACAGAACTGTATGCGCTGGACTGAGAAGGCAACCTTCCAGCAGGACTAATCTGCTCCCTGTATCTGACCTGCACTCCATTGCGGTTGAGCTGGACTTATGACTTTCCCTGACCTCGCATGAGCACATAGTTGTGTGTGGCGCTTTGGGCTTTTTGTTGTTATTTTCATGTCAATTGTTTAAATTGCATATTTCCGGGTCTACTGATTGAATTGCTGTGATTTGGGGCTTGTTTTATTTATCAAAATCTACTCTGTCATTCTAACTTGGTGCGGGACATTTTTTGTGTAGTGTTTTCATTTTATTACTTTTGGAAGTGTTGCACAAACACTTCATACCTTGCCTCTAAGTTAAGCCCAACTGCTCTGTGCCAAGCTACCAGAGGGTGGGGACCAAGCTACTAAAGGGTTGAGCACAGGTTAATTTGGGGTTGCTTGTGATTTCAACCTGACACGGATTGTGGTTGCTGCTTGAGTAGGGTTTCACCCCTTCAACCCGTAACACAGTGTCTAATAGTAATCACCCAAATGACTTATTTCCCAAAAATGTGAATAGGTGCAATAAATATGACCCCCACAGAGTTGAATTTTATCAGGTTTGATAAATATTGCACCAAACACAGGGCAACTCACAATGAGGGCCTAAATGGAAAACATGCGCTAAGCCAATGAGGATTGTCTCAATTGCACGGGGCAGAGAAACACATGTACATGAGGGAAAGTCCTTCAAAAAAAGTGCTAGCACCAGACTGATTCATGAGCCTTCCATATTTCTGGAACGATCAGTGGCTCTCTTTCTTATAATGAAAGGTGCTCTGAGTGAAACAAATGGTCTAATGCCGATCAAGGTTATTTAAAATAAAGTGATCTCTTTCGATCCTGTGTCTGTCTCCTGATGTAAACAAAATGTAAATTCTTAGAAGTGCGAAAAGCCTGTGGATTACATAAATAACACTAGTGTTGGGTCACTTTTGGACAGGCATCTGCACTGGCTTTGACTAGTGACCTTATCTCTTGTACAGCGAGCAAATATTTCCAATGTTGTGAATTAAGGAAAATCCAGTACACTACTATGCTCATAAACAAAATGTTTTCGCAGGAGCCTGTTACAGAACCTAATTCATCACAGGCACACATATAATGAATCTTGAACTTGTTCACAAAGGGGTGAACCTTCAACTTGCGTCTAAGCTTGGATGCTTGAGTTTTGTTGTTCCTTTTAAGTGCAATATTTATTTTTAGATTTTGCTTCCGGTCTAATTCTAATCTTGAAATTAAAATGACCCCATTCTAGAAAGCTTTATACTTCAAGCTGGAATTTAGTCAAGACTATCAAATGCCCAAATGTCTTAAAGGGCTTAGATGCACAACACAAACATACTGGAACGCCTTTTTACGATGCGCATGGACAGAAAATGAGTCTAGGTAAGACTAGCAGTGCCTCAGTGGTGATGGACGTTCATGTTTAGCAAGGGCTAGACTATCAGGCTAAGTTAGAACCTGGTAGACTGCCCGTCATGCAGAGGAAGCCTTGCTTGTTGGTAAACTGCCTCCATAGTTAGAGATGGCCACCTGCCAACCGGAGATCTCAAAAACATTCATTGCATTGAAGGCTGTGAACTTTGCCAAGTGGATAAAGTACTTTGTTTTCTAGAAACATACCTCCAACTAATTGTGGTCTTGGACAGTGTCAACTAGTGATGGTTGATTTCCCCTAAATAGGATGTGATGTCCATCACTTTGACTTAGCACTCCTGTAGTGGATGAGCCTTCTGATATAAGCTTTGTACCTGCAAAGCAAAATGAGTATCTTTTGGTGCAAACTCTCTTGCAGACTAATGCCAGGTCAAAGGGTTGCATCAATGGAGAGAGCAAAGTGTCCGCTAGTGCAAGCCTCGCACTCTGTCAACCTATAAAAGAGGTGGGGGAATCGCATGTATGTAGGAGAAGGACCACCTTTATGTCTGGATGCCCATATTATACAGTTTTTGGGCTCTACCCGCACCCAGACGGTGTGGTCCATCCACCTTTTTTGTCACAGGCAGGCACATAAATTAGGATATATGATGTGAAAACTTGTATGTCAAAAAATCTATTCTGCATAATTCCAAGTTACAAATTTCCTCAGCAAACTATAATGCAATGAAACTAAAATATTTTTGTGTTGTAATTGTTCCCATGCAAAGGGCTGTGATAGCTATAGTGTATGCACTATATAAAACTGCAAATAAATATATAAGATCCTGATTTGAGTTTGTAGTCTTATTTCCAGTTGCCTATTTCTCTCTTCTGCCAAATTATTGAACTGGGGGAAGAAAGAATGTACCCATTTCCTTTTTTCACAGTCACCAACCGTATGGAAAAAACTGTGCACAAAACATTGATCACAATGAAAACAAAATAAAATATAAGAACTTCCCAACTTTAGCATGCTGAACGTTTTAAAAAGTTGGCATTTTTCTTGCTTTAACAATTCTGTGCATCTGCCTGTTTCTGAATACACATCTGGGGTGGGTGAAGCCTGGGATTTTTGCAATCCCTTCTTTGCAGTCACTCACAAAGGTAGCAGATATGTGTCATTCATATCCTGATGGCCCATCATCAGACTGACAGGACTTCCTGAGCTAGATGTGAAGGAGGAGCTGACACTTGCATCTGAATAGACTGTGCCTGTCCCCACACAAAGAGCTGAATATCCTGTGTATTGAGTCTGGAGCCAGGGTAGGAAGGGCAGGGACGTTGTAGACTTCAAAGGCCTCTCTTTGAAGTCTCCTCACTTAAAATGCACAACTGGGCGTACTGGACCCTTGGCACCACCAACTCAACATACTCTGGACCTGAGGGCGGATGTATGGCGTTACAACGCATACTTTTACCACGCATACCATTGCAACGCGGTATTTACAATGCATATCTTACAACGCATAGCGCTTTGGGGTGCTGGATAGTGGTAAGTATAATTTTATATTCCAACTCCAGTCTCCGTGGACACTAGGGAAGGTGTTGGATATAAAATTATACTTATTCCCTATCCTAGAGCGCCCCCCAGCGCAATGCGATGTAATGGTATTCGTGGTAATGCCTGCGTTGTAGTGGTAGTACGTGGTAAAAACTTCGTTGTAAACGTTGTATACCCCTGAGGGCACTCTGCTATAAAGAAGGACTGCTGTGCTGCTGAAAGGATGGACACTCTGCTGGACTCTTCTGGATTTGCTAGACTCCTGATCTGCTGTGTCTGGCCTACTATCCCTTGCCTGGTGGTGAAAAGGACTGGACTTGAATTTTTTCATCTTCAGAAACAAGAGACTCTAAGGTTTTTTGGCTTGCCTCCTGTTCTGAAGTCTCAGGGAAATTAAAGACTTCTTTCAATTCTGCTTCAGCTGCTAGACTCTGCCAACTGTGTGTCCTGTCCTGCCAAGAGGTGCAGATCCAGTCCTGGGCCTTGAAAGGGGTTTTGCAGCTCTTTTTCTTCAAAAACCCATGCATCGCCTACTTTGCACCAGTTGCAACCAATTCATTCTCCTTCGATGTCAAACTTGCGCCATTTCGAGGACATCCATGCATGGCTCGATGACGACGCGAAACCCGTAAGGGGGCTCCACAATGATGCATTGCCTTCATCGTACGGGGTTCGATGATGACGTGGGACCCGACTACGAGGTTTGACGATGGCACATCGCCTCCATCGTAAGGGTTTTGATGTCAATGCAGGAACTTCAAGGCTCGACAATGATGCAGCTCATTCATTGTATGGGGTTAGACGAGGGCATGAGACCAGACTTCATGACTCCAAACCGATGCATAATGCTCTCGTCATCCAGGCATCATCTGGAAAGGTACTGTTTTTAGCAGGCCTGCATGATTTCTGTATCGAACTTGCGCTCCATCAAGGTCAGATTGACTTTTTGGATTTGCACTGGTCCAGCTGCATGGTGAAACATGGAGAGAGGCAGAGAAATCCCCCAGACAGATGTGTGCATTGCTGCATTCCTGTAAGCTGGGTGGGACACATATTGGAGAGGCAAGAGCCAAGCTTCCTGTGTACACTTCGAAGAGTGCTCTTTGTTTCAATGAGAGGTTAAAAATAAGGGTCCTGGGCACACCTCAAGAAGGAGATAAGGCTGATAAGAGTATCATACACAGTAAGGCTGGGGCCCAGGGCTAAACATTTGATATACATATCACTGTGGCTGACATACAGGTGTGAACTCCATTCACTCCCATGGACTGTGTTGTGGGACTATCAGCTTTGGAGTCACTCTTCCTCTGATAGGATTATTTCAAGAAGGCAGAGAAGTGGACACTTCAAAAGAAGCAGACCCCTTACATAAAATTCAAAAACTCAGAATCTAAATCATGTTTTTTTTTTTTTTTTTGCTTATTGCCTGGAATCAGA
Organism: Lissotriton vulgaris; assembly: GCF_964263255.1. NCBI lineage: Eukaryota > Metazoa > Chordata > Amphibia > Caudata > Salamandridae > Lissotriton > Lissotriton vulgaris. Next base: position 235,176,531 of record NC_141691.1, read on the forward strand.
CTATAACAAGGGGAGTTTGAGACTCCAAAATTGTCACCTGTCTAACCGCCAGGCAGGCTGCGTGCAGAGGAAGATCTTCAAGATTTATGCTTGTGCCCAGGACTTTGGGCCAACAGCTGCTAGTATCCCTGCTGCGTGAGGGGACATCACCCAGTGAATCGAAGACCACCTGTCCTGGAGCCTGGAGCACCAGCACCTGCAAGAGCGTTGGAGGGAACGAGGGTCCAGTGGGGAGCGCTGTTGAGCGGACTCCCATGGGCAGGTATGACAAGACAGCTGCTGCACTGATCGGGTCTTTGCCCTTGTGCAGGATGACATTGGGGACCCTGGTATGCCAGAGAAGGGGCGCTGTGAATTGAGTCATCTGCATTACCTCACTGTTTGGCCTGGTTCCCGTATGCAGTGTGGAGCCAGAGACCCCATATGCCAGGAGGGGCCACGCAAGAAAAAGAAAATAAACCTTCAAGTTGCCCGGTTGCCGTTACTGGCTCTGACAATGCTGATGAAAATTTTAAAGCATCATGTACTGACAAAGCCAATAGGGGTGCATTGCGAAAAATGGGCATCAGGAGAGGGGTGGGATGGTACAGAAAGCCGAAAGAACACACAGAGAGGCAGTGGAAGTGAGAAAGATAGAGCGGCTCCAATCCGCAGAAGTGCACGCTGTAAGACGGAAGGAAACAACTGAGGGGGATAGAGAGATGGGCAGGAGGGATTTGAGAGTAAGGTACAGAAGGAAAAAGGGAGATCAGTGCATTCACACTCATGGAGTGCTTAATGATAAATGAAACTTAGAAAATATAGGGGCATATTACCAACAACTAGCGATAATTATCGCTATGTTGGTTTAGCGGCGATATTTTTATCGCCGAGCTGCGGCGATTTTTATCGCTTAGGAACCTTGCTATTATCAAGGTATATCTCCTAAGTTATAAAAATCGGCAGAAATGCATGAATATCGCTGAAAAGTCAGCGATATTCATGCATTACCGAGCTAATGCTCTTAGCCATGTTATCCACCTTCCATTGGATAACATGGCTAAGAACTGCTCAGGGGCAGGTGTTAGCTTTTGGAGATATTCGCGCTTAGCGCGAATATCTCCAAAAGTTGGTGATAGGAGATAGCGATGTTAGCGACTGTTTCCAGTCGCTAACATCTTGGCACGCCCACTTTGCATGTGATTAGTGATAAATATCACTGACATGCAAAGTGGGGCCCAAGATGGTCGCTATCTCCTACTAGCTGTCGCTAACTGGTGTTAGCGACAGCTAGGTAATAGGGAGATAATTTTATCTCCGCTTTCTTGGCTTTTAAAGCCAAAAAAGCGGAGAGAAACCCCCTTGATAATATGCCCCATAGTTCCCGGACTTTATCAGTTGAAGGATACTAGTCATCCAGTCAAAAGCAGTGATAAAGCCGGGATGCACTAGGGGTAGGATAAGCAAATGAATGCGCAGGAAACACACCAAATAAGGAACCAAGCCCGTTCTATGTAGTATTGTTCGTAATGCTGTCTGCGGCAGATGGCTTAAGCTGTCTGTTGTGAGACCTCAACAAATGTATGATTTAAAATGCAGGTAGTAATGCCATGCAACCGAAAACAAATGCATTTTGGGTGGGATTTCGGTTGTAACATTTGCAACATATATATGTGTAAACAATTAACTCATGTTAAGAAATTAATTTTCATTTAAGTAAGGCAGAGAATAATGAGAATAGTCGGCTCTTGTCCAGCATCCACAGTAATGGCGATGTCTTTTTTTGCTGGCGTATTAAATTTTGCTTCAAGAGATTTTTTAATAGAGAGGATAAAACTGAGTTCAAGGCAAAATGAAGAAGCCAGAGGATTGGCAACAGTCAAGCACTAACAGTCAATGTCTTCATTTGATCAAAGTTAATAACCGGGAAGTGTCTCGTGTAAAATCAATTAAACAGAAGGATGTGCAGCTGAAGCAGCAGCGCCTGCAGCTTGAAGCAGGGGCACTCGAGGAGGATGCTCAGCAGGGAAGGTGGCTGATTACTGATTGGTTTCAATAATTACAGTGTCTGACTATGATATTAAGATCCATAAGTGCACTGCTCTCCACTCTACCATTCACTCTCACTAAATTATGCTCTATATTGATAAATAGAAGTTGGTGCTAATATTAAGCTGCGCTTCTACCCAGTTTTCCATCACATTTGTAGAACTTAAAGAAAAATTGAGTGGAAATATTGTGTATTATTGTGCCAGTTTTGTATACATTTGCCTAAAGGATTCCTTTTTTGCAGTCGCTGCTAATGCTGGTGGCTAAAGTGAGCGCATATCACGAGCAAGTGATGTTTACATTCAGCTCTAGTTCAGTGCAACTGCAGACCGGCCACATAAATAGTTGGTATCCATGTTTGCACTGCTCAGGTCTAGGTGAGTACTTTGGTTGCATTTATTGTTGCACAGGATTCATTACACACAACAAAGCCTGCTGTATTTCATACATGCAGCTGTTGTATGGCGTTTTAGATTCCGAATTGATTTTACTGATTCATGCCCTCACATAGGTACAATTCATGTTGCCCCAATATAGGCATAGACATCAAGCCCATATTTAGGCATAGCCCATGCTACCTAAATACAGGCATGGCTACTTCCATCCGTTCACCAAACTTCACAACGATTTCTTGGAACACCAGCTTAAGCCGTTAGGGACTTCCCCTTGCTTGAATATTGATTTCTCCAAGAACTCAGTTAGTTTCACAATGAACATCTATTCCTTAGGGTTTCATTCATGACGGTCATATGCCCGACTTTATGTCAAACATGGCATTCCTAAACACCTTCAAGGTATAAATATACCTTCATTTGCTATAGCAAAGCACGGTGGTTCGGAGCAGTTCGACGACCTACTTGCCCGAACCAGCTCGCTCCAGCAAGTGCCGAAGAAAGCTGACTCTCCAGCTGACACACTGATCAGGAAGCTGCCCTCCTCTGCTGAGAAATCCAGCTCCAGTGTTTCTAACTCCCCTTGCGGGGTGTTGGGAAATCGAGTCCCGAGACAGAGATACTAGACCTCCTTCATTCTAAGGTATAGAGCTGATTAGAACCTAGAGAAACCTTTGGTAGATGCTTGGCAAGAACTAAAACCTATGCTAAACAATACTTACTTCTTCCCTCGTACTAGACCTTGGTTAGGTACATTGGGGTAGGAGTATTTTAGAAGCACCAGTTGAGTATTTTAGTCTGTTATTTATGTATGTATTTTTATATGGCTTAGAAACCATACAATGGTCTTACAGTAATATTTCATAATACTATTCTCATTGTACGCATTATACTTTGCGTTTTGTCTAACGATTGTAGCAGTTCACCTCTCTTGCATGAGAAAGAAGACTGTTCAATAAACCTTTTTATTAAAAACGCCTGTCTCACTATTTCTCTGCAACTCTATAGAAGCGAAGCATGCACGATTGACTGAGTGAACTAGTTATCTATTGTTTCCACGACTCTGAGAGATATGTTCTTATTCTTGGGGAAACAAAGTTGTCATGTTTATGCAGTTGTCAGAAACTAATCTCTTCTTATGTATTCAAGAAAGTTTCTAGTGACCTCTGAGCTAGCTGGTACTCACAATTAAGTTTAATATATTCGATAGAGACCTATTGACATAAGTACTATGTCAAATATATAGGATATATTATTCCAAAGCGCAGAGCCTATTGGGAATATAGGAACTACACTACATGGTGCCCAATGTTTGGTAAGGCACTAATTTAACGTTAGATAATAAAGTAACTCAGTTGTACTTTTCTCAGAGACCCCTTTTCCGTAAATACTCCAATAGACGTCTGGAGTGGGTAAAGGGATAGTATCCGCCATAGCGGAGTAGGACGAAAATCTTATGCTTTTTGGTTTGTTCAAGGTTGAAGGATACAGTTTTCCAAAATATTGTGCACCTTATCTTTGTTTCCTTGAAACTTGCTCTGCAATTTTCATTAAACAATGTTGAATAACGGCAACAACATCGAAATCAGTGGAACTGCTGCTGACCAAGCCGATGCAGCTCTTAACTATTCAGGTTTTAAGAAACCAACGAGGATTCTATTAGCATTCTGTTAAGTTTAAGGAAAGCCATCACTATAAAACTTATAAGAAATGGCCTAACACCGAGAGGTGGTAGGATGGTTTTGTGATAGAGGCACATGAATATCATCAGATGAGGTATTCTATTCATGGATAGTCCTCCCTGAAGCTAATCCAGTAACACATGTGTTTCACTTCTACAAAGAAGATGAACCACCAAAGGAATACATTCCCTTCGAGGATATTGAAATTCCTCTAACTTACCAGGAGCATGCGCTCTTTTTTAAAGGTACCCTAAAACATATAAATCACATTACCAGGCTCGGTCCACTAAGTAGACCAGGAGCAACATGGCCGGTTTTAGCCAGCTATACTCCACATCCTGACATTAATGAAATGACAGATGTGGAGCTACAAGCTCAACTCAGAGAGCTAATCAAAATCTATAGACAATTGGTTCAATATGTCCTGCGGACTCTTACAGTCCAACCAGCAATAATGATTGCACAGTATCCTCCCCACCAGGGGAACACAAATAAAATTACACCACAGACTTTACACTCAGTCGTTGGTAAAATACCCGCAAAACGGGAACAAATTCCATTCTGGCTAGCTCAAAAAATAACTCAAATTGAGGCAGTATTTCCTAATACTACCCCTCATGAGAAATACAGAATTTTAATAATCTGTTCATCAATGGGGATCGCACCACATCTGGAGGACTGCGACACTTGGGGTACAGTCTTTGCTGCAATCTACACTAAAACACATGGTGTTCCGTCTATGGCGGTAATACCAGATGTCCTGAAACAGATTCAAAACAAATACGGGACAGAGCCTGCTTTAAATCTATTAAAGTTATTGAAAGATTTCGAACAGGTCTCAACAACAATATTAGCTAATATTAAAGGCCAGAAGTTAAGGGAATTTGATGTAACTGAGCAACCACAAGAACTGGCCAGAATAATTGAAAAATCCTATGAAGAATTAGGCAGGGACAGCTTTGGTGGGAAACCAGTTAAACCCCAACTGTCTGAAGGTCCTGAAAGTGTTTTTACTAAAAACACTCTTACTACTTCTAAAAGAAGTGGGAGAACACGAAACAAACTTCTAAAGAGAAGCGTTCTCAATCCTGAGGTAGGTCTCATCAAAAGGAGCCCTCTGAAAGGAGGTATAACCTCAGGAATAGGGATATTTTGAGAAAACCTGATAGATATCAAGATACTGGTACACGTTTCTCTCGTAACTTTCAGATTTCATCACAGAAATCCGAAAGAAGAGGACGGTAAGAAAACAAGGAAGAACGTGTGAATTCACCAAAAAGAAGGTAGCAGGTCTAAAAATCAGACATGCCGAGGATCTTGAGGACACAACTCAAGAACGGGGAATGGGCTCAGACAATGTTGGACAGTGTCGCCGAAGTCACCGTAGCTCGCAAGAACTTGAAGGATCATCTGGAGACAGTGGACTTGAATAATTCAAGTTGAAACTGTAGATACCAGGGTTAGTTGTCCACATAAGTTATATGAAATAACACTCCGGATGGAGGGGGACATACCAAGAGAGATAAGTTCGGGCTGGACTGTTCCCGTGGGGCACAGGGTCAAGAGTGATTTGCATATAGTTGGGTTCAAACTGGAATGGCATGCTGAGCAAAAAAATGATGGATTTAGGCCCAGATCTCTGTATTGGGGTGAATGTGTGGCATGGTTCTGCAATCTGTCCATCAACTGTTGTTTTTCCATTTGTCACCACGAGTGGGACGGGTATGCTCAGACGTGAGTCCCGTGCTCTCCATGCCACTGGAATCAAGCTATCCTGGCTGATGAGGGCTGAAAGCCCGAAACCGGTCCTAGGATGCTTGTTTCCAGTACAAGGAGGACCTGGCTTGGCAGTTCGGGCTGGACTGTTCCCATGGGGCACATGGTCAAGACTGATTTGCATATGGCTGGGTTCAAACTGGAATGGCATGGTAAGCAAAAAAACGATGGATTTAGGCCTGGATCTCTGTACTGGGGTGAATGTATGACATTGTTCTGCATTCTGTCCATCAACTGTTGTTTTTGCTTATGTTTGACGAGCGAGTAAGGGTTGTGAAGCAGGCAGGAAAGGGAGGTGAGGTTGTGCATGGTAGTGTGTGTGTGATGTGGATCTGTGTGCGATGCACATTTGGGGGGAGTGAATATGGGTTAGGGTAGAAGCAGTAGAAGTGCAGGAAGGACAGGAGCATGCACCTTCAGTTTGAGTAGGGAGACCTTGGTGCAGTGTGGGTCAGACATTTGGGGTTCATGACAAGGAGGGTTTTGGCCGAGTAGTGTCATGGGCTCCAGTGGGCGGTTGCTGAACGAGTGTTCCTGGTGCTAGGTGCAGATGAGCTTGCCTTTGGTGAACCTTTGACATGCCAGTGGTGTGTCTGCCATTAATAATGTCTGGGCTAGCACAGTGTGGCAAAAGGTGAGAGGGTGTGGTGCAAGAGGCAGGCAAATAGAAGTCAGGACAGGATCCTTTCAGTAGGGAAAACCAGCAAGATGAGTCCAACCAGCAGTGCAATGTAGGTGACTTGTGCTTGGTGGCACTCCGGTGGTAACCTCTGTTTTTGTTTTTTTTTTGCAAAGAAATCTTTGGAAATGTTTTTATATCCCAGCTTTTAGGATTAGGCATGAGGAGTACATGTTGACACTTAGCCTGGGTCCCAGGACTTTAGGGGCACCACTTTGAGGTCAGTACTCACTCCAGCAGAGTGCAGGACACACCCAGGTGGAATTGGTCATCTGGGGTCTTCAGGAATGTGGGTTTCTTGCAGCTTTTGTGTCCCTGGCCCTTAACTGTAGGCTAGCCAACTTGCCCTTGGATCCACTCTTCTGCCCTCTGTTCAAATAGGAGCAGGTCTGGCCCTTGGGTCCCTCTCCACAGGGTACAGGCAGTGCACTCCTTTTTCTGAAGTCCAAAGGGATTCAGCAGGTGCAGCCCTACTTCTGTCTTCCTCCCATCCAGCAGAATTCAGAAAAGTTATCCAAGGATGCATTTTTTATGCCAGGCACTAGCTTGCAGGTGGGGGAGTATTGAACCTGACATCCTGGCATGGTTTCCCCCCCCTGCTTTTTACTTCCCAGCCTCCTGTTTTTGCTGACTTTGTTTTTGGTAGCCATAGGACACTTTAGCGCTGCTAAACAGTGCTAAAGTGCTTGTGCTCTCTCCTTTAAACATGGTAACATTGGCTTAAACCCATTTGCCATATGAAAATGTTCTTGTATGTCCATAGTAAAGTAGTATTGCATGTACCCAAGGCCTGCAAATTAAATGCTACCGAAGAGTCTTCATAGGGACCCTTCAGGGTAAGAAGGATGCACTCTTTAGATAACCCCTGCTCACCCCCGCCCCTGTGTAGCTTGACACGAGCAGTCAGGCTTATCAAAGGCAATGTGCTAAGTATTTGTACCAACACTCACAGTAACACAGTGAAAACACCACAAACTGACTCCACAACAGTTTAGAAATTAAAGGTGTTTAATCGAAACTACACAAGACCAAAACAACAAAAATCCAACATACAAAGTTCAAGAATATGGTTTCAAATGAGTTCTTAAGGATGCGTTAAAATAATCCACAGTTGCGTCACGTTTTAGCCAACAGTACCTTTGGATGCGACAAAAGTTCCAAGTGAAAGCTGTAGCATTGAAAAGCAAGCGATGCATCACTCCTGAGACCCTGGGGAGGCGATGCAGCAACCCCGCTGGACGTAGTGGGCGTGTTGCGGTGACTCCGGTCTGTATGGGGAGGGATGCGATACCTTGCGTGGATTCCGGTGCACAGGTTTCGGTGGAAGCGGCTCGCAAAAGGTACGATGCGACGATCTTCGGTGCGGCGACGATCTCCGGTGCGGCGATGATGTGCGGCTCAGCGGCGTTCTTCTTTTCTTGCGGCCCCTCGATGCGATGGCTCTGTGATGACTCTCGCAGCGACGTGATGCGGTCCACAAGCAAGCGGTGCAACGATCTCACCCGGTGATGACAGGCTACTCGCAGTGATGGTAATCTTCCCACACTGGACTGGTGCGTCCCACAAGCGAACGATGCGACGGCTCTGGCAGCGGCAACAGGCGCTGCGTTGATCTCGGCCTTCGCCGCAGCGGGAATTTCCTCGCACTGACGGGGATGCGTTCCGCAAGCAAGTGAGGCGTTAAAACTTGCAGAAAGTTCTTAAAATCTTGGTTTCCAGCTTTCCAACACAGGTACAACTTCCAGAGGCACCACAACTGGCCCAAGCACCCTAGGAAGGACAGAACTCTCTCAGCAGAGTTCAGGGAAGCTGGGGGTGAAGTCCTTTTGTTCCTGGGACTTCTTAACAGGGAGCCAGCTCTTCTTCAGGCCCTTGGGGATTCCTTCAAGCCTTAGCCCGGTCCAAACCAGTTCTAGAGCACTCTGTTTACATGACTCCTTTCCTTTCACAGTGCAGAGCATAAACATCAGCCGCCCCACAGGAGGTGGAGCCAGCATTGTGGAGGGAAAGCACAGCCCTGGAGCACTTTGTTGGCATGATTCCTTCTCTCCTTTCACAGTACAGGGCAGAGACATCAGACGCACAACAGGGGATGGAGCCAGCAATGTGGGGGCAGGCACAGTCCTATTCAGGTCCCAGGTGCAACTCCTCCATCCCATCTAGATGCAGATCTCTCTATTCACCACTGGGCGGACTTGTTCTGTCTCCTGGAATCCCCCAGCACTGTCACTCACAAACCAGACAGTCAATTCACAAACAGGCCATGTCACCCAGAAAGGTCAGACAAGAGAACAGCCACTTTCTAAAAGTGCTGTTCTCATACACAGGATTTAAAAACCACCTTTCCTAAAATATGTGTTATTAAATTCAGAGTTCAGGGATACCAAACTTTTATGTCCTATCTTGCTCCTATGGGAAGATATGCAGGTAACCACCGTAGCCAGCATTCCCCATTAAAGCCTATGGGCAAATAGCCTTACAATAGTGAAAAACGAAAATGGCTGTAATTCACTACCAGAGCATGTCACCTGAACTAGTACATGCTCTACCTTTCACATACACTGCACCCTACCCAAGAGGTACCTTCTGCCTTCCATAGGGGTGACCAATGTGTACAGAAAGGGAAGGGTTAGGCCAGGTCAGTGGGGACACTGACCAGGTTGACATGGCAGTTCACAGACTGCACATAGAAACTGCGGTGGCAGGCCTGAGACACCATTTTAGGGCTACTCATGTGGTTGGCACAATCAGTGCTGCAGGCCCATTAGTAGCATTTGGATCACCTGCCCTGGAACACTCAGTGCACTTTACTAGGGACTTCCTGGTAACACAAATATGCCAATCATGGATAACCAATCACAATAACAATTTATACAGAGAGCATATGCACTTTAGCACTGAACAGCAGTGGTAAAGTACCCAGAGTCCTATTGCCAACAACCACAGGTCAGGAAAAATAAAGGAGGAAGAAGCAAAAAGTTTGGGGATAAACCTGCAAAAAGGGCCCTTTCCAACAACAATCAATTCTGTGACTGTGTAAAGGACTTATTTCTGAAAAACCATGTGCTCAGTGTTGAAAAGCAAACAAGGATAAGTGAAACTAGTGAATGCTAGAAACTAAGACATAAACAAGCTAAAATTCAATCTTTACCAGTCTTAAACTTGGTAAACCAAACAACAGGTTCTCAGATGACACTATTGGTTAATGGGCATTGAGGAGATCCAGGTTTATCTAACATGGGCTTCCAAGCTTTTGCTTGTTAATGAAAAAACATTTAGTCTTCCATATTGATATTCGTTGGGTTGGATCCCCCGTAGATATTGGTCTACGCGTTTCAAACCCAAAATGTCTTTGCAGACTCTCCTCAGGGCTAGGGGTTGCACCTCCAATGGTCATGATGTGTACAGAAAGGGAAGGGTTAGGCCTGGTCAGTGGGAACACTGACCAGGTTGACATGGCAGTTCACAGACTGCAGACAGGTACTGCGGTGGCAGCCCTGAGACACCCTTTTAGGGCTACTCATTTGGTTGGCACAATCAGCGCTGCAGGCCCATTAGTAGCATTTGGATCACCTGCCCTGGCACACTCAGTGCACTTTACTAGGGACTTCCTTGTAACACAAATATGCCAGTCATGGATAACCAATCACAATAACAATTTATACAGAGAGCATGTGCACTTTAGCACTGAACAGCAGTGGTAAAGTGCCCAGAGTCCTATTGCCAACAACCACGGGTCAGGAAAAATAAAGGAGGAAGAAGCAAAAAGTTTGGGGATAAACCTGCAAAAAGGGCCATTCCCAACAACAATCAATTCTGTGACTGTGTAAAGGACTTATTTCTGAAAAACCATGTGCTTAGTGTTGAACAGCAAACAAGGATAAGTGAAACTAGTGAATGATAGAAACTAAGACATAAACAAGCTAAAATGCAATCTTCACCAGTCTTAAACTTGGTAAACCAAACAACAGGTTCTCAGATGACACTCTTGGTTAATGGGCAGTGAGGAGATCCAGGTTTATCTAACATGGGCTTCCAAGCTTTTGCTTGTTAATGAAAAAACATTTAGTCTTCCATATTGATATTCGTTGGGTTGGATCCCCCGTAGATATTGGTCTACGCGTTTCAAACCCAAAATGTCTTTGCAGACTCTCCTCAGGACTATGGGTTGCACCTCCAATGGTCATGATGTGTACAGAAAGGGAAGGGTTAGGCCTGGTCAGTGGGAACACTGACCAGGTTGACATGGCAGTTCACAGACTGCACACAGGTACTGCGGTGGCAGCCCTGAGACACCCTTTTAGGGCTACTCATGTGGGTGGCACAATCAGTGCTGCAGGCCCACTAGTAGCATTTGGATCACCTGCCCTGGCACACTCAGTGCACTTTACTAAGGACTTCCTTGTAACACAAATATGCCAGTCATGGATAACCAATCACAATAACAATGTATACAGAGAGCATATGCACTTTAGCACTGAACAGCAGTGATAAAGTGCCCAGAGTCATATAGCCAACAACCACGGGTCAGGAAAAATAAAGGAGGAAGAAGCAAAAAGTTTGGGGATAAACCTGCAAAAAGGGCCATTTCCAACAACAATCAATTCTGTGACTGTGCAAATGAATTATTTCTGAAAAACCATGTGCTCAGTGTTGAAAAGCAAACAAGGATAAGTCAAACTAGTGAATAATAGAAAATAAGACATAAACAAGCTAAAATTCAATCTTCACCAGTCTTAAACTTGGAAAACCAAACAAAATGTTCTCAGATGACACTCTTGGTTAATGGGCAGTGAGGAGATCCAGGTTTATCTGACATGGGTTTCCAAGCTTTTGCTTGTTAATGAAAATACATTTTAGTCTTCCATATTGATATTTGTTGGGTTGGATCCCCCATGGATATTGGTCTACGCGTTTCAAACCCAAAATGTCTTTGCAGACTCTCCTCAGGACTAGGGTTTGCACCTCCAATGGTCATGATGAAGACCGCCTTGTAAGGGTTGAATCACCCTCTTCTAGTATCTGGGATCAAATTGTGAACTTTACCTAAATTCGGACCTGTACTTATCCATCGTGCCCAGGAGCAGATTATTTATAATGCATTTGTGGCATCGTATTAGTTGGGTTGTTTAGCTAATATCTTAATACATTGTTAGACAGGTCTCTTTCATTATTGAGCATATTGTAAATATTGATAATTTTATCCTTACTATCACATCCCCACCCTTTCACCAGCACTACCTCGAGCACCTTATTCACCTTTTCACTTTGGAGGAACCATCGAAATTTTGAACTTGTGATTATTGCATTATATAAATCTCTTTGATTACCAAGTTGACCTGTTCAGTGTCCATTTCAATCATTGTGGGGTGTTTTTTAATTGTATTTTCGTTTGTGAGAATATCACTGTTCAATTGGACCATTTTTTGTACGTACTAACTTTTTAAAAGTAGTTTTTTCAACATAGAAATTTAAAATCCAACTTTATCATCTGATTGGTTTTTAATTTCCTATTAAATAATGTCCTTCAACCTTGGTTCAGTGTGAGCACACAATAAGGCCATTTTTTTACTGAGCTGAAAAGCAAAAAGAAAAGGAGCTAAAAAAGTGAAAAAAAGAGCTGAGAAAGTGAAAGAGATCTCACAATGGGCAAGAATGAAAAGAGCTGAAAGCGGCAAAGAAAAGAAGAGATAAAAAAAGAAAAAGCGCTGAAAGAGTGAGAGCAGGACAAAAAGTAAGCAAGAAAGAGAGGCAAGAGAGTGCAAGAGGGAAGTGGGATACCTAAGGTAAGCAGAAGAGACCTGAAAGGGCCAGGCCTAGTAAGAGGACCAGGTGCTCAGACAGGGCCAAAACAGCACCTATTTATGGAAAGCCTCCTTGTTGATGTTTGAAGACAGAAAGTATGCCTAGTGCTTCCCATTGAATAACAATAGCAGAGCAAATCAATCTACACTTTCACAGCAGGCAGAATATAGTCCTAACATTTTTCCCATAGAGCAGAATGCATAGTATTCAAAAAGTTATGTTATGTTAAATATTTATAACGCTCTCAAATCACCCTGGGGCATCTCGGTGCTAACTAGGCACAGGTACTGAGGGAGGAGAACCAGGATAGGTTTAAGTGTCTTTACTAAAACAGAAAAGCTTTCAGTTGTTTCCTGAAGATGCTGTAGCCTGGGATTTTGGGTAGAGCCGGAGGGAGCTCAGTCCAGTATCTTGGAGCAAGATATGAGAAGTCTCTACCTCCAGCGCAGACAAGACGAATTCGGGGAACCTGCAGGAGATCCTGAGCACTAGATCTAAGATTCCTGCAAGGAGAGTATTTCAATCGTTTTTTTCGCAGGTATAGGGGGCTTCTTTCATTCAGTGCGTTATATGTCAGGCAGCAAATCTGGAAAAAGGATCTCTTCTTTACTGACAGTAAGACATGCATATCTAATGTTTTACATGTCTCGGCAATGAAAAACATCCAAAGTAGTTTTTTACTGACACAATGCTTACTCTCAGATAGGTTAACACAGGTTTACGCTATTACCTTTGATAAGTGTTATTTGGAAATAGCCAAAAAAGACTCAAAGACTAATTTTAATTTAAAATCCAACGTTTAAAAGTCAAGTGAAATTTGATATTACTATTTTGGAAATGACACTTTTAGAAAGCTGTGATGTTCCTGCCTAAAACTAAATGGCTCTCCTGTCAGTGTCCCTTTGTCAAGTATACCCTGTATGGACAGATGTGTATTGCTCCCAGAATGTAGACAAAGGGGTCTATTTGTGGGGAGGGTAACTCCTCCCTTGACAGGATGGCCTGGGGGGCATGCCCCTTACTTAGCTTTATAGGATGCATACCTTGTACCTGGCAGATGAAGATCAAACTCATGCCTATCTCTACTTTGTTACTTTGGTCAAGCTGGCACCCAATCCAGTGGGAGTAGAGGGACTGACCAAAACTGATTCAGGGGGTAAACAACGGCTTGCCGTTCACCATCAGGCTTGCATTTTGGCCTAAAAATGGAGCCCACTGATCTCTACTCAGAACAATTTGGACCTGTGCAGAATCAGAAGGAGTGACCTGTGCTGTCTGAAGAATCTGAAGGAAGGCTGGACCTGCATGCCTTAAATCCAGGACCAGCTGGACATGCCTGGGTCCTTCTGTTGGAGTGTGTCCTAATGACAACATGTGCCACAAGGTTCTGTATCCTCAGTGAGTGTACTCCTCTTGTCCCTAATCAGCAAGGAGTTGGACTGGTTTGCTAACTTTCCTCTCTGTAAAACGGACAGGGACCGAGATCACCCTCAAATCGGCAGGTGAATCGCTGGTTGGCCTTTGCTTGCTGGTTTGCCCTGCTGAAGGATATCCGACTTCTGAAAAAGACTTTAAGCCGAAACGTAGAGGGCTTCATCTGGACCAATGCTGATCCGCATCTGATCGACATTGAGGGCTTCTCAGGCATGGACTTCGCCCACATGGAGCTTTCCAACCTTCATTGGCAGTACCACCGGGACCCCGCTCTTCAGAAGACTGCAGTTGTTAAGCCCTGTAGTTTGGCCCACAGACTACGCATTGAAAACCACTTTTTCGCTATAGACATTTCTAATTCAGAAGCTAAGCTCTTCACTGGAATGATGCTAACCCCAGTTTCCAGCCCATGCTCCATCATGGTCAGCATTAATTTTTGACTTTGACCCACTCTAGTGTGACCAGATAACTGCAGCTAATGCTTTATGGCTTTTGGTGGTATTTTAATTCAAGCTTTAGAATTTCATATCTCAAATTAAACATATTAGATTTTTGTCATCTTTTTATATATTTTATAATTTTAAATATTCCCTATATTTCTAAATTGGTTCAGGATTTTTCTTGTGTTGTGTTTTCTGCATCCATACTTTATGCATTGCCTCTAAGTTAAACCTGACTGTTTTGTGGCAAGTTACCATAGGGTTAGGCACAGGTTATCTAGTGACTTTTGTGGTTCACTCTGGCAAGGGTTGTGATTATTATCTAATTAAACTAATACTCCAGTAGAAATGTGCACTCTTGTGGGAAAAACAGTTTTCTATGTGAGACAATTCTTCAAGTACACCCTGAAAGGGTAAGTGTATGTTAATTTCCTACTTCTATCTACAAAGGCCCTCATCCTCTGCCTATTTAAAAAGCTACATGTGTGTGCATTTGAAGACTTTGCATTACCTAGAAAGTGCTTACGAATAATCACAACCCTATAAGTTTGTTAAACACATTAGGAAGCCACATCTTGATTCTAACTTCTCGTATGCCTATTCCTTAATTTAGATCAGTAAAGAATCCACTGTACTGGTCCATAATTATTACAGGTGGAATTTCCCTCACAGTGGGAGAAATCTGAAATCATAAAAAAATGTGTGGGCTACTGATGTATTCTATTCTATTCTATTCTATTCTATTCTATTCTATTCTATTCTATTCCATGAATCTTGTGAAGCGCATAGCTACCCAAAGGACTCCCAGCACTTGAACAGTAATCATTATAGCCAACTCACCTCCAGTAGAGAACTAGTTACTGTAGAGCTAGATTTTCAAGGCCTTACAAAAAGAGAATTCATTGGTCAACTGGTATAAATCAACTGGGAGAGTGTCTCAAAGTTTGGGGACCAGATAAGACAAAGCACCTCCTCCCCAATGAAACCTACAGATTTTGGGGACCTGTAGCAAGTAAGCTAAAGATCTGTTGAAAATGGCCCTTTTTGCAGGGTTATCCCCAATCTTTTTGGTTCTTCCTCCCTTGTTTTTCCTGACCTGTGGTTGTTGGCAATAGGACTCTAGGCACTTTAACACTACTGATCAGTGCTAAAGTGCATATGCTCTCTGTATAAATTGTTATTGTGATTAGTTATCCATGATTGGCATATTTGTTTGACCAGTAAGTCCGTAGTAAAGTGCACTGAGTGTGCCGGGGCTGGTGATTCAAATGCTACGAGTGGGCCTGCAGCACTGGTTGTGTCACCCACATGAGTAGCCCTAAAATGGTGTCTCAGGCCTGCCACTGCAGTGCCTGTGTGCAGTTGCTAACTGCCATGCTGACCTGACCAGTGTCCCTTTCTGTGCACATTGGACACCCCTATGGAAGGCCTTAGGTATCCCCCTGGGCAGGGTGAAGTGTATGTGAAAGGTAGAGCATGTACTGATGGAGGTGACATGCTCTGATAGTGAAATACTGCCAATTTTGTTTATCACTTTTGAAAGGATATCTTGCCCATAGGCTATAATGGGGAATGCTGTGTATAATGGTTAGCTGCATATCTTACCATAGGACCAAGATAGAAAATTAAAGTCTGGTATCCCTGAAGTCAGAATTTATTAACACATCTTTTAGGAAAGATGATTTTTAAATCTTGTGTTTGAAAACAGCACTTTTAGAAAGTGGCTGTTTTCTTGTGTGACCTTTCTGTGAGCCTTGGCCTGTTTATGAATTGACTGTCTGGTTTGTGAGTGACAGGGGCTAGGTTGGCTCCAAGGAGCTGAGTGAGTCAGCCCTAGGCTGAATCGCTTCATCTGCATCTTAAGTGGTGGGAGGGGATAGCACCTGGGCCTGAATAGGGCTGTGCCTACCTTCCACAATTCTGGCTCCACCTCCTGCTGGGCAGCTGACGACCCTGCCCCTCTCTCTCAAAGGAAAGAAGGAGTCAGGTAAACAAAGTGCTCCAGGACTGACCAGAACTGGTTTGGACGAGGCCAAGGCCTCTCTGCCCTCAGAGAACAAAGATACTTTTAGTATAAAAAGGGATACCCAGACCTCAGAAAATGATATCATCCTGGAATCAAGAAGGAACCTCTGCCAAAGAGGAAGCTGGAAGACTGAAGAGGAAGGACTATCCTGCTGTGTGTTTGTGGGCTGACGTGCAGTTCCTATGCTGCCAAGGAGAGGGGAAGGACATTGCTGTTGCTATGTCCCCTTGCTTGAAGAGATCTCCATGGGCCTGAGAAGAGCTGGCCTCCAGTTAAGAAGTCCCAGGAACAAAAGGACTTCACCCCCAGCTTCACCCCTGAACTCTGCTGTGTGAGTTCTGCCCTTCCTAGAGTGCTTGATCCATTTGTGGGGCCTCTGGAAGTTGTTGCCTGCTGTTTGGGGAGCTGGAAAAGAAGAAGAACAGAAGATCTACAATTTTTACGCATCGCTCGCTTGCACAGCGTATCGCCGACAGTGCATGAAAATTCCCGTTGCCGTGAAGATCGTCGCAGCGCCTGTTGCCGCAGCAGGAACTGATCCATCATTTGCTTGCGGAGC
Organism: Lissotriton vulgaris; assembly: GCF_964263255.1. Classification (NCBI taxonomy): domain Eukaryota; kingdom Metazoa; phylum Chordata; class Amphibia; order Caudata; family Salamandridae; genus Lissotriton; species Lissotriton vulgaris. Next base: position 235,193,352 of record NC_141691.1, read on the forward strand.
ACATCGCCCCGGTGTGGGAAGAGATTCCTGTTGCTGTGAGTATCGTTGCAGAGCCTGTCGTGGCTGTGAGAAACCATTGCATCCCTTGCTTGCGGATCACATCCTGTCGCTGCGAACATCGTCGCAAAGCCAACGCATCGAGGGGCACGCGAGAGAAAAGATCGTCGCTGTGTCGCGCATCGCCACCGCATCGAAGAACGTTGCGGTCCCGAAGATCGTTGCATCCTGCCAGTGCGAGACGCTTCCTACCAAATCTGCGCACCGTAATCCATACAAGGTATCGTATCCCTCCCCATACAGTCCGGATTTGTCGCAACACGCCCGCTGCGTGCAGCGGGGTTGTCGCATCGCCTCCCCAGGGTCTCAGGAGTGAAGTATCGCTTGTTTTTCAATGATGCAGCTTCCACTTGGAACTTTTGTCTACAGGTACTTTGGGCTAAAAGTGACCCAAACCCTAAAACTCTTTTAAACTCATATTTTTGGATTTTTGTTGTTTTGGTCTTGTTTAGTTTAGATAGAGATACTTTATTTCTAAACTGGTGTGGAGTCCATTTGTGGTGTTTTCACTGTGTTACTGTGAGTGTTGGCACAAATACTTTACACATTGCCTTTGATAAGCCTGTCTGCTTGTGCCAAACTACCAAGGGGGTGAGCAGGGGTTATCTAAAGAATGTATCCCCCTTACCCTGACTAGAAGCAAGGGTCCCTATTTGGACATTTGTACCTACCTCTGCCAACTAGGGACCCCCAGATCTAACAAGATCTAAATTACCTTACCGGATTGTATGGGATAGTTAGCGATCTTAGCATAGATTGACCCTTTCTTATGGAGTGATCTGTGCACAATGCATAAGGCCTTCAATTGCACTCTCTGCTCCACTTTAAGCCATTGCAGATCTTTTAGGGTCTTTTATTGCAAATTAGTGTCTTGGGAGATCTTGAGGAGCTGTGTGGCATTATTCTGGGTGATATGCAACCTTTTGAACACATATTAGGACAAGGAGAGATATAGAGCATTGCCATAATCAAGGTGTAAAACGATAAGAGCCTGGACAATTAGTCTTCTAGTTAGAAAAAGATCTAGAGCCTTTATAAGCAATCTCAGGAACCCACAACAAATAGCAGCACGTTTGTTTCAGCTGGGTGCTCCATTGTAGGCTGGAATCAAGCCACAGACCAAGAATCTTTATCACACATTTCGGGCAAGGAGCCCCTCCAAGCAATTCAGCACAGAGGTTAGGACTTCCTTACTAAAATGATTGCCCAGTAGCATAACCTCAGTCTTGTCTTCATTGAGCTTCAGTTTACAGTTAGCCATTCATCTGGCTACTTCATGAAGACAGGGGGCCAGACTGAGGCGACTAGAGCTGGAATCAGGAGATACTGAGATCACCAGCTGGGTGTCATCAACATAAGAGACCAATGACCGCCAAAAGAGCACACTGTTTCTTTCAGCTAGGAAGTACAGATAAAGAATAAAAAGGGTGGGGCTCAGGGAAGACCTCTGTGGGAGTAGCAGGAATAATCTAACACCTTGAATGTTCCACTCTCCGGAGAGAAGGAAAGCCATTTTATCTCATGGCCATCGATACCCACATTTAATATCCTACAGATACGTTTTGCATAATCTACTGTACGTTTTGCATAATCTATGTATCGAAGCCTGCACTGAGATCTAAAACAATGATGGCTTCCGAACCTCCTTGATGCAACCGAAATTTTAGTTCCTCGGCCACTGCCTGTGAAGCTGTTTCTGTGCTGTGCTCTCTTTTTTGTGTAATCAAGTAACATTTTTGTGTTAAAACCTTTGTGAATCAGGGTCTCTATTGCGCATGATAATGCTATATATATATGGTGTATTTTATCTGGTGTTTACTGATTCTCTCTTTCTTTTTCAGCATTACTCACAGACAAGCCTCCGAAGCCACTGTTTCCTTTGGAGAGCAAGCCAAGTGTTATAGAAGTCCAGCTGGGTAAGTCCCCCTCTGGGAATGATAGATCTTAACCCTCCACTTTGGTAACAGATGGAAACTCTGCACGTAGCTTGGAAGGTTTATTACCACTGTTATTACATGCAAATCAATTTGCTTCTTTCGATTTATACCGGTTGAGTTTACTGCAACAGCAGTTCAATGAAATGACTCTGTGTATTAGTGAAGACATGCAATGCTAATTGGCTACAGTGGGCATTAAACACACAGTGCTGCTGCTCTTTTCTGCTGCATGATTGATGGGTTAATGAACACACGAGATGGCAATTCTGCTAATTGCTAGTTTTTGTGCTATCTAGTTATAAATAGTTCTGCAAACGGAATCCTGGAAAATTGAGAACAATGTCAAATGACAGCAGTCAAGTTGATCAGTGGCTGCAGATAGAAACTCGCCAGGGGGTAGGCCTTGACAATCTATCTGCATCCTTGGCCAAGAGTTCAAATTACAGCATCTATAAGATGGGTGCAGCCATTCATACAAGCGTCCAAGGATGCGAAACAGGCACCAGTTGTGCTGGATGAAAAGATGCATTCGTGCCTATAATCACGTTTTTTAAAAGCAGTAAATTCTTCCCTGAACCTGAAAAGATTATACGATGCAGAGAGACCAGACCAGTGGGTAGAAAGTTATGGATCAGACTAAATGCTTCCAGGATAATAGAGTAGGAGTCTTAAGCCCAAAGCAAACCTCTTCTTGTGCCATTATTTGAATATGATTAATTAATGTCCTCTTTAAAGTGCTTCTTAAGTGTTTGAAACCCTGCTATTGACAAATATTTTTAGATGGTTCAGAGCCAAGAAATGGGGGTGAAATCGTTTACCCCTGCACTCATGGCAATCCAATTTTATTCAAGTATTTCCAGAATGCAAGGTTTTGCATTTTTTGCGGTGCAATCTTGCACCAACATTTATACCTAAGATCACAGTGGTCTCTCCCTACAAAGTGCTGTTTTACATTTCTCAATCCCTGCAGTATCTGTTTTTAGAATGGGCAATAGATACACCTGGCTTTCTATTAAAATCGAATGCTCACTCCTTCTCCCTTAGGATTCATGCCCTCGGTTTAGAAACTTTGTGACAAGCAACATCATTCCTACATGAGTGTCTAGAAGTGTGGACACAATGACAGGGAGATGGAAGGAAACTTCTTTGTGCAGAGTGATTGCAAAATGAGGCAGATTTCTGTAAGTGTCATTGGCTTTAAAATAATAAAATTGCTGCTTACAAAAAAGATAGTGTATCCTTTTCCTTCAAATAGCTGGTGGATGGGTCAGCTTACTGACGTATGCTGAGATATTCGCTTGTAACTGGGTTGGAGAGAGTAGAATGTTGAGGAGATAATTCCAGATCATTGTATAGATTCTGTTCTCAAAATGGCTGCTGGCGGTTACCTGCTGTAGTGACAGGACTTTTGATAGTGTGGATAACACGTCTCTGACTAAATATGGAGAGTTTTGACCCATGCATTAGAGCTTGTGCCATCTCTTCCTAACCATGAGTCATTGATTACAATGCACCTCAAAATCATCCAAAGATTAAGAGAAAACTATTTATTGTTAAATTCAGCAATGCGCCGTTGTGTCACACTCTATCCTACATATGCTGCCGCTTTATGCAATCCTAAGAGCAATCCTTGTTCTTGGGAGCTCACGTTTGAGTTCTTCATTGTGAAAAAAAGGATTTTTCTTAGTTTGCTCAGATCCTGACAGAAGCCACACAAACTCAATCTGATCCATCTCACATGCACATCCGGGAGTGTATAATTCTTCCAACGTCATGCTGGCTTGTTACATTTTCAATGATTTATTTGGTCAAACTTCCATCAGGGGTTGTGATGGTGTTGCATTTATATAGTGTGGTCCTTGTGGTGAACGGTGCCCCAATAGGTCCCAAAACCCAAAGATACACAATCGAACGAAGGGACATTCTGGAATGCCTGCTATAGCAATGCAGAGCAGGGCAAAAAGAACTGTTAATATTCTCTGCACTGGCTTAAGTATGTTTACCTCTACCTTCAAAGAGATGGAGGATGGATATGGCATACATAGGCCAAGAAACAGAATCGTCACCAAAATCAAGCATAGCTTATCAATACACGATCGTGCCCACATTCACATCATCAGACTGAATAGTTCTTCCGAATGAAGTGAATGTTTAATTCTGGATGATTTAATTGTGTCAAGAAAACAATAATTTTTCTTATGGTTTTAGTGCTGATGGGGCTGGTGGTGTTAGCTTGGATTGCACATCATCCAATACGTTTGATCTTTAATTTGGTAGGTTGTTTAATTTATTTTATTGTGAGGTCGTAGAAAGGCTGGCCCACCTTGGACTTTCATCAATAACTGCATCCATGTTTCCTGCCTTGTCCTTGACAACATTTCTTTTCAGCTGTTATGCCTTGTCATTCTACTGGGAGTAAGCTTTCTGTTTCAAAGTTATGTCTGGTAATAAGCTGGAGTCCTATTCAGGAAGCGTGTATGAAGGTGAACGCAGCAGACCTATATTTCTATTATGCTTATTCTTTTTAGAAGGAAAGTTACACACACAAGAAAAGAAAACTACCTTACATGGTCCTCATCACGTGAACTGAAAAGCACAGTAGTCACAGGAAAGACAAACAACTTCAGAAGGTACTTATTATGAATCGGGTGTAATGTAATGTAAAATAGATTTCTATAGCACAATACCACCCTACGGGTATCTTGGCACATTAAGAGAATACCTTCTTATAAGCTTGCTAGATCAGTCATCCCGAAAAATACAGGAACTAAGTTAGAGAGAGCAGGGGGGAGCCAGGCAAAATCCGAAGAAAGGCCAGTGACATTGTATCTGTGTATTTCTTATCCCTCTGGAATAACCATGTCTTCAGTATCTTCCTAAATTGTATTACATTCTCACTCTGCCTGATGTTGGATGGAAGCTCATTACACAGTCATGAGGCCACTGAGCTAAAATCTCTTCCTCCTGTCCTAGCTCTTTTAAATCTTGGGATGTTGACCAGATTTGCTGTTAACGAGAGAATATTTCTTGCAGGAGTATACCATGTAAGTTTATTCCGCAGTGGGCTAAGGGCCCAGGCCATGTACTGCCTTAAAACAATGCAGAGAGATTTAAAATAAATCCTCTGCTGTATCGGTAGCCGATGAAGGTCTCTTAGAGCTAGGGATGCTGAAGATCTGCGCTGCTGATTTAAGGCCAGCTTTACTGTTATTGTTTGGATTCTTTGCAGCTTCAATATCATGGAGTTAGGGGCTCCAAGATACAGGGAGTTGCAATAGTCCAGCCAGCTCAAGATAACACTCCTCACCACTTGTATTCTGGCAGAGGCTGGTAGTAGCGGGAGAATTTTACGTAGAGCTCTAATCAAGGAGAAGCAAGTGCCGACAGTTTTGTTAACTTGTCGTTGAACATAGTTACTAGGGCTGTTTCTGTTCCATGCTCAGGATGGAATCCAAATTGTAGTTCATCTAGTAGATGATTTACCTCTTGGTAGTGGAACAGAGACATTCTCACTATTCGCTTGAGGATTTTTACTGAATACGGTAGTAGGGAGATAGCTCTGTAACTAGACATCTCAGAGGGGTCAAGTGTTGGTTTTTTAAGTTGTGGGGTCACTACTGCCTGTTTGCAGCATTCTGGGACCCCTCCTTCCTATAGCGATTGGCAGCATATCTGGCGCAACCGGGGGTAAATTTCCGCCTTAAATTCCTTCCACACCCTCTGAGGGAGGGGATCCAGAGGTGACCCTGAGGAAATGGTTAACGCTATATTATTAAATGTTTCCTCCAAAGGCAATTGAAACCACTCCAAGGTAGGCTGATGGTTACTATCTAGTCTCTCAGTCTGTGTCTCCAGCACAGTTGGCCTTAGTAAATCATTTTCCGCCTTTGTAGGTGTATTGTTATCACCGTTTACTCCAGTCTGCTTCTTAGACTTAAGGCAGTCGATCATTTTTCTAATCTTTTCATTAAAGTAGGTTGCCAAATCGTCATATAGCTATTGTGAGGCTATTATCTTATTAATTACACAAATTGGTTTAGAAAGATCCTTTACTATATTAAAAATAGTTCTAGCCTTATTCGATGATTGCAAGATGGAGTTTGTGAAGTATTCAGCCTTAGATTTGGCAATTGCCTCCTTATACTTATGCAATTGAGTTTTGTACGTTTTTTTTAATCTTTTTCAGCATATATCCGCCTCCATTTTCTTTCAGCCAGTTTGCATTCCTTCCGTTGTAACCTCAGGTCCTCTCTGAACCAAGGGGTGGAAGGTTTATCTCTGTTTTTCAGCCTCTTTACAGGGATTCTTTGATCTAGGGTATCATTTATCTCAGCGCAAAGGGTGAGATAGTTTTCTCCCAGTGACTTTTTTGAGTCAAATAGATTTTCCTCTGTAAGCATTGATCGCTTGCTGGACTTTAGGAAAGCAATTAAAACTTTTGTCTTTCCCCCTGTCTAGTTATTTCCTGTCCTCCTGTTGTTTTCTGGCGCCTTCGTGCTCTGTTTCTTAGCCCTGATTTTCTGACGCTGGCAGCGCCGGGACGCCTCTTCGCTGAGGCAGCTGTGCGCCATATATAGACCTAGATCACATTAACAAGTAGTGGGACTTGTTTGTTTTTTAATAGTTTGGGCCATTCCCTACCCTGCCAAAAATTCCCATGACAAGTCTGAAAAGAAGAGCCTTCACAGGTTTCTCCAAAATACTTTAGTAGATTTATTCTCAATACAATATCCCAGCTCAGAGCAGCATCTTACATCACTGGTGCTCTCCAGTCACTGTCCCAACTAGAATCCTTATACGCAAACATTCTGCAACATAATTAGGCAGCAGTATGCATGGCACACATGCCAACTAAAGACATCTTTACAGATCTCCCCCCTTACAGAATACAACATAAGAATACAATAGGAATACAAAATATAAATGGAATGACCTAAGGAAAAAAAACAATAATTTATACAACAAGAACCTTGATAACACAGAAAGTATTGCATGGTTCACAAACCTTGCAAACATTTCCTAAACTCCAAGTGGAACCATCATTCAAAATGACAACATTAGATTGTATATCTTTAACTTGAAAAGGTCTTGGATATTTGCTATCCCCTTCACAAATCCATTCATTCTTGCATACAAAAACTCAATCACCTCCTTGAGCACATATCTGTTTTACACCTTTCCTCAAATTGTAACTACTTGTCATTTTTCTTTGCCCCTTCACATTATCTCTTACTTCATCATGATCAATCCAAACCTTATCCTCATTAACTAAATAGGACACTTTTTTTCCTGGTGCTCTTCCTTTAAAGGATACAAAAGGAGCCACCCCAGTTGCTGAATGTGGGGTAACCGTATGTGTCCACATAATTTTTCTTAATTCTTGTATCCATGATAGTCCATTGGCAAGAGATTATTGGATGTTATCCATAATGATTCGATTAACTCTTTCCATAAGCCCATTAGCCTGGGGTCGAAAAAGAGCCACTTTCTCATGTGTAATACCCATTCTTTCAAGGAAATCTCTCATCTCCTTAGAGACAAAATTTTACTCCATAGTTGGACGCTAGAGAAGTAGGAATTCCTTCCTCCAGAAAAGTTCTTTCTAAAAATCTTAACACATCTGCAGTGTTTATTTCTCCCACAGTTTCCCCCATAAACCATTTGAAATGATAATCTACTAATATAAGAATAAGTCTATCTCTTGTACCTAACTTGCTGATCGGACCAATGGAACCATTAGCTAATTTCTCCCATGGTCTTGACGGAAACTTGGTACATTCCAAAGGAGGTTGACGTACAAATTTAGACTTGTCACTGTTACACACTGTCTACATCACTATCAACTCCAGGCCATCAGAATGATTCCCTGACCCTGTGTTTCGACATACCTTGACCAGGATGACCTTTGTGGATAATATCAAGGACTCGCTTTCTTACTCCTTTGGGAGGTACAATCTGCCATCTCCTCATACCATTTCCTTTGTTTATACTCAACTCAGCTCTTATTTTGAAAAAATCATTTTATTCTACATCTTTACTATCATCAGAGTCCCATCCTTGAATAATTTTCAGATCTACTCTCAGTAGCACAGAGTCACTCTCTCTGTCCTTATTCCATTCTTCTGAAGACAGGGACATAACTCCTTTATTGACATCATCACCGATGATGTCTCCACAGATTTCATTGTATTCCTCACTCAACGGCATCCGCGATAAATAATCAGCAATTATATTTTTCTCTCAATTAACATATTAAACTTCATAATTAAACTCCATGACAGATAATAACCACCTAGAAAATCTTTTTGTCACATTACATTCCAATCCTCTCCCATCTTTAAAGATGAATAATAATGGTTTATGGTCAGTACCGACATTGAAGGGGAGTCCCCATAAATACAACGTAAAATGGCTTATTCCACAACAGCAAGGTAAAGCTTCCCTTTCGATAACTGAGTAGCATCTCTCGGCACCCTGTAATCTCCTTGATGCAAAATCAATAATCCATTCTTGACCATCCACCACTTGTGACAACACTGCTCCAATTCCGACCTCACTAGCATCAGTAGTCAGATAAGTCTTACAAGTAACTTAAAAACGATCTAAAGTAGGTACTTCAGCGATATTTTTTTATGAGTTCAAACGCCCTCTTACATTCATCAGACCATTTAAATACAACATTCTTTTTCATGATCATCCTCAAAGGTTCAACAATTTCACTAAAACTACCCACATATTTAGCACAATATTCTGCCAATCCTAAAAAACATCGTAGTTCATCTTTACTTGATGGTTCGGAGCCACAGTTATGTTATGTTATGTTATGTTATTAAATCATTTATTGAGCGCACTAACACTGATTAGTTTCTTGGAGCTGAAAATTAGCAATAACACAATCGGAGGTGAGGAGAAGGTAGGTTAAAAAGCTTGTCTAAAAAGCCAGGTCTTCAACGCTTTCCGGAAAGATAAAAGATCTTGGCAGAACCGGATTTCCAAAGGAAAGGTGTTCCATAAGCAAGAGGCAAGTGTTGCAAACCTACGTCCACCAGAGCGTTTGAGTTTGAAAGAGGGAGTCTGGAGAAGGCCTAGGTGGAGTGAACGAAGGTTGCGGGAGGGAACATATCTGGTGATTAATTGATTAATGAATATAGGGCTTTTACCATGCAGCGACTTAAAAATCATACAGCCTGCTTTAAAGGTACAGCGTTGTGTAACCGGAAGCCAGTGCAATTTAATGAGAAGGGGGGTCGCTGCCTGCCACCTTGGTTGCTTCAGGATCAACCTAGCAGCATAGTTCTGCACCATCTGGAGACGCTTCATTAGATAGCTTGGGAGACCCAAGTAGCTGGCATTCGCGTAATTCAGATGGGACAGAACAGTGGCGATCACAACCTGGGTAATAGCTTCTGGCATTAGTAGTCGCCGGACCTTCCTGATTTTTTTTAGCTGGTAGAAGCATTTGGAAACCACCTGGCCCACTTGTGCTTTTAAAGAAAGGTCACTGTCCACAATAACTCCAAGCGTTTTGGCCGATGAAGATGGTTGCGGGACTTGACCCAGATCTGATGGCCAATAGTGAGGACCCCAGTACTTAGCACTGTCCCCAGTCAATACCAGTTCGGTTTTACCGGGATTTAATTTCAGCTGATTTTGATCCATCCAGGATTTAATAAACCTCATGGTTGACTGGAAGTGACTGATGGATTTTTCGGAGTTGTCAATGATGAAGAGTAGCTGCAGGTCATCTGCATAGTTAAATACTCTCACCTGTTTTATCCCTCAAGGTTTGTATAAGAGGGAGTATGTATATATTAAAGAGGTGAGGTGACAGGGAGGAGCCCTGTGGCACTCCGCATGGGATAGGCTGTTTGACACCGGTTAAATCCCACAGTCACTGCTCTTACAATACTTTTCTTGGGTCTTATGCCATCCGAACTTACTTCATGACCCAAATATTCCACTCTTTCTTTTCTTAACTGACGCTTTTCTCTCTTTATTGTTAAAATATAATTCTCTAATCTACTCATTACTTCTCCAAACAATTTTTCATGGTCAGAAAAATCTTTCCCAGCAATCAAGATATCATCTCGAAAACACCAAACTTTTTATCAAATTCCGGAATATGCTTTTCATAGCTCTTTGAAAAATGGCCAGAGCTGAAGCCAGTCCAAATGACATCCTCTTGTATCTAAATGCACCAAGAGGAGTGGCAAAAAAAGTGAAATGTTTGGATGATTCATGTAACTTTATCTGATGATACGCAGCAGACATATCTAGTACACTGAAAATTCGTCCTTGACCCATGGTTGATAACATCTCTGATATATTTGGAAGGGGTTCTCTATCTACCCAAATGTTTCTATTAAGGTCGCGCAAGTCAATACAAAGACGAATCTTTCCACCATCCTTTGGAGCTATCACAATCGGAGCCAACCATTCAGATGCTTCGATTGGTTCTATAATCTCTTGTTTTAAGACATTTTCAATCTCTTTTTGTAAAGGCTCAACATTAAATTAGGAACATTCCTTATCTTGTGTACAACTGGTTTAGCATTTTCTTTCAAAATTATTTTATGTGAGATGCCCTTTAATAACCCCAACCTTGAATCGAAAACCTTGGGATACTTCTACAATAACTCATTGCAATCACTCACATCTTGAACAGATGTTTTTTCTAGCATCATAACGGGTTCTGAAGCATTTGGATCAATAATGATGTTCAAATCTTTCTGGTGACACCATCCTAGAAGATCTGACCCAAAATCTGTAATATATACTCTCTCTCTAACTGCCTCACCCTTAAAATATAGAGTCATCCAACATATACCTTTAATTTCTGTTCTCTTTCCTGCATAAACCACTGCTCGACTATCAGGAGAATGCATAATTGGACTGTTTTCTTTAGACTAATTGTTTTCAAAAGATCTATTTGAAATAAGAGTATATAAACTTCCAGAATCAGCTAATACATGTATCTCCTTATCTTCAAATAAAATATTGCAATGTGGCTTTTGCAGTTTATCAGTACTTTCCATTTTCACATTATTGACAGTGTCTAATTTATCATTTGTAGTTATTTCGAGATTATTTTGGTCACCATCAATCACCAAAAGAATATCATCAACGTACTCCAAATATCTTCTTCTCCCACTTTACTCTTACCATAAAATTTTGTATGACACATTTTTGAAAATTGTCCTCTTTTTCCACAAGTTCTACATAAAGTACCCCTGGCCATGCAATTAAGGCTACAAGCAATGTGCCCTGGGGAACTACAGCGAAAACATTTGATATCCCTCAATTGATAAGTTGCTTTCTCAGCTTGTGGTTTCCTAAGATCAGTATTCAATTTAACATCCCTTTTCGTATTTTTTTTCAATAGCCTCAACCTTTTTTTGTTTGTTAGTAACAGAACTTTTCAATTCTTTAAGCCACAGAACAGTATGCTCCATTCCTTTTGCTGTTTGAATTGCTTCATCTAAACTATATTCTTTCATTAGTAATTTTTCTTTTATATTCTTACTACTAGTACAACGCACTTATTAATGAATCATTTAACTGTTCAAATTTACATGTTAAAGCTAAACCTCTCAGAGTAGAAACATAGGAAGTTATTTCTTCACCATTTTTTGATTTCTAGTACAAAACGTATGGCACTCAAGAACAACATTTGTTTTGGGAGTAAAATGAAGTTGTAACATTTGAATAGACATTTCATAAATGTTATTGGGTTACCCATTCCTAGAGAAATCTCTGGTAACTCTTCATAGACTTTTCTTCCTTCAACCCCTAAATGTAGAAGAATAGCTTGGCGCCTAACTGGGCCATAGTTATCTCTGCCAATAGCTAAAATATAAGTCATAAATAATTTTTTCCATTGTATCCAGGGTATTACTGGTTCATCGGGAGATGATAGAAAAGGTGGTGGAGATGACATAGATTGATCAGACGACAAAGTACCTGTAAAGATATCAAAAAAGAAAAATCTAAAAGAAAAATTTAGAATATAAAATTAAAATTATAATTGAAAACAAAAAATATGGTGTTATAATTATTGCATTTTATTCCTTTGAGTAGTTCTTCTAATTAGTTTTTTATAGTTTCCTTAGTTGCTGGAAGTAGTCATTTTACTATTTCATGAGAATTTTTCTTTGGAGTAGCGTGAAACCTGGTCTGATTGGTATAATTGGAAAGAAAGGTCAAATATTTCAATTACTTCAATGTCAGAAATGTTGATATTTATTTTCCCTCGTCACCACGAAAAGAAGATCCTTCACAGGTTTCTCCAAAATACTTTTGTAGATTTATTCTCAATACAACATCCCAGCTCAGAGCAGCATCTTACATCACCTGTGCTCTTCAGTAACTGTCCCAACTAGAATCCTTATACTCAAATATTCTGTAAAATAACTAGGCAACAGTATCCATGGCACAAATGCCAACTAAAGACATCTCTACATAGTCCCCTTTTTAGTTGCTCTAGGTAGGACTAACAGAAAATTAACTAAAGAGTGGTCAGTTTAGCATAATGGTAGTTCTTCTACCACTCTGGCTTCCAAAGGGTTGGCAAATAATAAATCCAGGGTACGGCCTCTTTGATGTTTGGATTCTGGCACTAGTTTTGCATATTAAGACTCTCACATGCTTGTGCTAGATCTCTAGGGCTGAATTGCCAACCCCCTTGTCTCAGAGATTAAAATCCCCTAATAAAATCAATGTAGAGTGAGTAAGTGACATATTATACACCAAATCAATCAGATCCTGGCAGTGAGATCTCTGTCCTATGGGTGGCCTATAGCACACAATGCCAGTGAGTTTCTATCCCTTATCCTCCTTCAGGGAGGAATCCCAGAAGTTCTGCACCATCACCTTGTCTATTTGAGGTGGAGGGAAATTCAATTTTTTTTAATATCACTCAAACCTCCACCTCCTCTCCCATGCATTCGGGGTTTATGGGAGGCTTTATATCCTGAGGGGCAGGCTAACCCTAGTTCCACTGTAGAATCACTCCGAGTCCATGTTTCCGTGATAAACAGAATGTTGAAGTCATAACTTCCTAACATAATAAAAATCTTTTGATAGTGCTTAACTAGGGATCTGTAATTGATTAACCCGCATTTTAAGCTGTCAGGATGTAACCCTATCAGAGGGGTGATTACATTCCCCTAATTATTTGCTGTTGGACCCCTAGTATCTCGCTTACCTATAAGAATAAATTGTTCCCTTGAGTAGGAAGTACAAGTATTGCTGGGTGGATGGTATTCCTCGCCGGCAGCATAGCTGGCGTAGTGCGCGGTCGGTGCGCAGATGGACGCAGATGGGCTTGCCTCTGGCACGCCTCGGCGGGTGCACTGCTAGCTTGCATTCCCCTTCCTTAAGTAGAGGGGGAGCGTCCTGAATACCGATCAACTGAAACACTGACCAAGATGGCGTACGTTGGGTGACCCGCTCTGACAGGCGGAAGTACACCAGCACCAGGGTGGAGAGGATTTACCTCATGGGATTCCGCTCCACCTGAGTTTGAGTAGCCTGTTCTGTCTACATCTAGGTTTTCTGGTTGTAGGAGAACCTGGCTCGATTTTTCTGGCTGGTAAAATGGACCAGACAAATGAAAGGAGCCTTTGCTGCAGCTGCAGATAATACTTTCCCTCCTACCACTCCTCCACCACCCCCCTAACTCTCACTGTCACCTACTCCTCTACTCCCCCACCTAGAGGCCCTTGCATACATTTGCCACTTGCTCAGCTCAGATGGTTCAGGTATGAAGTGAAAGTATAAGAACTGTCAAATTCTGAGTGGTTTATGACTGGAAAAATCAGTCCGACATGATAATCCTCCATTTCGTGGGGTTTTATTCACAATTGCATGGTACTAGTGAGAAATGACAGCATGAGAACAGTAGAATTGATGGCAATTCCACCGTTACCCTAGCACTTTGCAACATATAATAAGGGATAGATTGAACTAGCCAAATTAATTTCTACAATGGTGCACTCTACTTTCCACTGTGCCTTGCTCCTAATTTAACAAAGACAAGTAGTTATCTGCCAAGTTCACACTCAGGGTCATTCCACTTGATTAAAGTACATTGATTGCAAGTTGGCATGAACCTCTATATAAAGCATGCAAATCACTGATCACAAGATAGGACCAAGAGAACCTTTCTGACTGATAGCATACATAGAAAGATACACATTTCTGCTTCCTAGATAGTTCTAATGATTCTAACCAAGCCAGAAGGCAGACTGACGTCCTCTCGCCCAAAGATTATAAGAGTGCATTTACACATGCCTGAAATGCAATGAAAATAGGTATAAACTACATACATGCTGGTAGGTAGGCTGAACCACAACTTAAAACATGGGCGTTGCTTTCATGTACAAATTTACTAATTTGACAAGCTTTTCTTCTAGGGTAGCTTTATTTCCCCTAAGTAAATTAGATAAAAGCTTTTACGCAAATAATCTGTTTTGACACCCAACCCAAAAATATAGAGATTGTGATAAGGCTAGTATTAGCCTGACATTTCGGTGCTCGGAGGGGAGCATGACGGCAGGAGGTTAACGGCCGTGACGGAGCTCCACCTCTTCCTATGCGGTGCACTACGCAGGTGCGAGGAGAGAACCAGCAGTGGCAGTAACGGCAACAAACGTATGGGGAATAGAGCGTTTCTACCCAGAGGCCTTTAGAGTGTGATATTTTGAGCCCCCGGACTGCGGCGGTAATCGGGCGAGGGGTGTCTATCAGCTACCCAGCAAAGAAGCAAAGAAGCAGGCGCGGGATGCGAGGCTCCCTCTTACAAATTGGTACAGACAGCGAGAGCAGTGAGCGGTATCGGCCCTAGTGACCATAGCTTCTGTTGGTCTTAAAGCTACACACCCTTCTCAAATCATTAGTATCGGGAGAAAGTGTGGGGGAAGGCGTGAGGCGCCCAGGGCTTAATAAGTGCCTTTAGAGTGTCTGACTATCGACTTTTTGACTATTACCCTGGGACTACGTTTTTATTATATCTCAGACCTTTTCCCTTTCCTATTCTCTTTCCCCTGTCCAGGACCTTAGGCCAAAGATAGATTGTTTAATTCACTAATTCTCCAGGTACTACGGGGGAGGCAGTAGGGAAAGTCCCGGATGGTTAACAGAGGAGCCTTTGCACCCCACGAACCGGCTTGGTTTCGCGAGTACGGTGCTATAAGATTCTGGAGGGTAAATATTGGAAGACGAGTTCAGAGCTTAAGACAGTGGAGAGGCAATATTGCATCTGTGTATGTACAAAGCGAGAGGAACAGGAGCGAAATTCTTGAAATAAGTAGCTACGGGGGGCAGTCAGCCTTGATAACACTGCGCAGAGTCAAAGACTTTTGTATGGAGACAGGTAGTCCCGACATAGCTAATCTGCAGGTCAGCCCCCCTCAGTCAATTCGGGTAAGCCTGCACCAGCTGCTCCTGATCTGCTTTCCGTGGCTAATAGATATACCCTCCGCAGTCGGGTGGCCAACCTGCCCCGAGTTCATACTATTACACCTGCCCCCCTCCCAGTGACTCACGTTAAGTCTCTAACCCAGAAGAAAGGGGCTAAGGTGAAAGGGTACAGAGGTAACCACGACATTGGTGACATTGGTGGTGATTCCGAAACTCCACCAGGAAAAGGAAAGGGCAGGAAAAAGCTGAAGGGAAAGATCCTTGCTTCCTCCAAAATTACACTGTCACTAAAATCGTTTTACAAGGTTCTCTCTACTAGTACATCAAGTACATCAAGTACCTCAAGTAAAATTAGAGATCCAAAAAGAACTATGTCATCTCCAGCTATGGAAACCCCGAAGGAAGCCACTCAGACCGAGATGACGGAGAATGATAAGCTTATATCTACCCCCTCACCTACTCAATCTGGTATCTCCGGTCCTTCTTCTTTAACACCAACAATGTCTCCTACAGTCAATTCGCTTGAGCTAGTACACCCAGCGGTGGAACTCTCAAATAGCTTTTCAGCATTGGAAATTCAAGATGAGCAAGCTGGACTAGATGAGGCGGGTAATGTGGATGCCTCTCCGCCTGTATCAGACATTCAGCATATTCCTGTATCTACAGTATCCTCTGTGATTACAACAGCCCCAGGAAGCCCTGCAACTTTAGCAGATATCCTTACGGGTTTGCCATCGACCCTGTGCAGCAGGGATCAGATCCGGATCCACCAAACTCCGCTGCAGGGTGCTGCCTTGGGGACTCCACTGGAGGGGCCTGCACCGGTGCTCCTTTTCCTTTTGGACTCGTCTTCGGAGCCATATCGTCGATCTCCACACTTGCGGTTAGCCGGGTTCCACCGCTCCCTCTCACACCCTCGATCCGGGCCAATTCCAGCTCCAGACCACGGCAGCCAGCAATCAGCTGCTCTGCGATCTTTGCAAGCACCAAAGCTGCACGCCTAATCTCCTGTAAGCACCACTCAGTTATGCGAGCTTCTTTGTGGCGGCAATTCTATACGGGCGGAGCGCTATTCAGGTCCTCTTTATCCTATATTTGGCCAAAACTCGCCATCACTGGGGGGGGGGCCAACAACGACCGACCTCACTCAGTCGCCATCTTGCCCGCCGGTCTGACATCCCCATAATCATAGCTTCCTCTGTTAAGGTCAGTCAGCCCCACATCACTTTTTCTAATGTCTACGATAAGGTGGAACACCAAGAGTGGTTTTGGTATCACCACCATGATTGTTATTGTTCATTCTTCCATAACATATAAATAGCCAAACTCGCCAATCAAAATCTTCTTACTCAAAGATTCCCTACAACTGATCTAATCTGGGCTCTGGCAAACCAAATGTCATTCAGTTTCCTTATTTGAAAGTTTAGGAGTAGAGCCAGGTGTATACCTTCCCTCGTGTGAAGAGATACCCTATTCATTAGAACAAAAAGTAATGTGTTCTTTATGTATTTGTAACTGATTCCATGTAGAATGCTTGATAACATGTAACGGAACTGGTGCTATGTAAAGCGCTCTGATAACCTAATCGGTTCAAGTTCGCGCTATATAAAACTCTAAAAATAAATAAATAAATAAATAATATTTCTATCACTTCCTGTATTTAGTGAAAGGCCTGTTTCTTTGACAAGTAATACTTGGACTGCAGGTCTTATATTCCATAGTAAGGTGTCTATTCATAATAAGTGTCAATGTTTCTGTAGTAGTTTGTATATTTAATTGTTCTCTGTTGTGTATCGTATGACAAACCCAACTATTAAGATACTTTATAAAGTGCTTTCTAAAATCTGTTCTCAAATTCACCCTTTTGTTTTTAATTTTCCTCTTCTGGGATTACACACTATTTTTTGATAGGTGAAAGACCTTCTCCTATACCCTAGCTAAATGTGGGGATGACCCATTCCTCTTTCCATCCTGGGAGGGGAGTTACTACAGACCAGAGATGGAGTAACTTTACAATTTTTTTTAGGATGGCAAATGGTTGGATCGGCATTTGATAATGCCCACAGATATACACGTTTATTGGCAATCCCAAACTTCCTAAGAAAACCACTCCTTGGAACACCCCATTCCCTACCCTAGGTCTGACGGCAGATTTCTCTGTACTCTGGCAGAAATATCTACAGTAGCAAAGTCATTCAGGCCTGCCGGGAATTCTTTGGGGAATTCCCAGCAGGCATAGATGGAGGTAGTTTCAGTTGTAAACTTATGTTTATGGGCAAATATTATTTTGTGATTAGGGATCATTGTTTTGTCAAAGATGCTAATTGCATCTTAGGACCTGATTAGAATTTGGCTGTCAGGGTGGTGAGGGCATAATGTCTGCCACCCTGATGAATACTATATGCCAAATTTAGAGATAGCATCTATCCCAGCAGTGATCATGGTACCTTAATAGAAACCATCTTCATGGCAGTTTCTGTCAAGTTGCAAAAAGTTTGATGGACAACTATCTTTGTTTTTGGCTTAACCATGTTTTTTTTCTTTTTCAAAATAATCTACAAAATTGAAGTTCGGTATTGAAATCAAATAGGTAATGACCCCCAGACCAAGGGATTTTTTTCCATGGGTGTGTGGGAGTGTTTTTTTCTATCCTGGAATTGATGGACAGAAAAAAAGGACATCATACCATCCACCCCAAATATGGTTAGCATTGTAATGCCCTTCCTCCAAGTACCTTTAATTGGTAGAGCTATCAGAGGAAGCTTTCGCTAAATGGAGTCAACTGGGGCTCTATTGACGGAAAGCTGGTGGCCTCCTTGCCTTAAATAATGTGGGTGGACCGATGATTTTGTGTGACAGGGTACTCTGTAAGGTTTGCAATAGAATACCTTGCCCACCAAACTATAAATCTGCCCCTGATGTCGTAGGTCCTGTTTATGATCATGTTTGTAGGGCAATACCCACGGGGTAAACACCGTCTCAATTTTCCCCAGGTCATTTTTGGCAGATGGAACGATGGGAAAAATTCCTTAGTTAACAAGACAGGCAGAATTTGGGGCCAAAAGTACCAAAATCTGTCTGCAAATTCTCATTATCACTGAGAAACTCATGATTAGGGATATTTATGGCACTTGAAAAATAATGACCATTGTTATTTATCCGATGCAGTGATTATCATGCTAAACAGTCACCCATTAGTAATGAAGGCGTAGTTGCAGTTCTAATTCTGTATTTTCAAGATGAGGTTGTGTTTACCATTTTAGTTTTGGAGTTCCATGCTATTATGCCAATACCTTGCTTGAGACTATCTTAGCATTGCACAATGAAGCCTTATGAACTTTGCCATTTGCACATAACTAGATTAACAAGTGTTATGTTTTTAGATACTTTTCACATCGGGGCGCTGTCTGGGCAACGTCTATGTTAAGTTAGCTTTGCTATTGTTATCATATTTATCTTATAAAACTACGTTGGGTTTCACAGATGCGCTGCTTAGTATGACAGTTCATTGTCAAGCTACACTCTTGTCTGCATTTGTTTGCTCCAATGAGAGCATATATGAAGGGCAAGTGATTCCACCTATCCTGCTTTCTCTTTCAGAGTGATATATGTTTTACACTTTAAGAGCCAGATGTACTAATAGTAAAAATTGTGATTTCCAAATTGTGATTCTTATAGAATCACTATTTGGAAATTCCAGCTCCAAATGCATTAAAATGTTAAATTAAATTTAAGGATTCCCAGTGGGTAGAAAATTGACCTATCTCAAGAATATTAGTGTGTTAGGCAGCAGTTTAGGACCCACTGCAAAATACAGCCATCGCAGGGATGGTGGCCTGCTGGGGTCAGAAGACCATTATGTCTGTGACTGCTTTTTAATAAACCACAACATTTTTTTTACATGCAGCCTTTTCCCTGAAAGGAAATAGCGCCTCATTTAAAAAGAAACGTTTATTTGTGTTTTTTTTAATTTTAGATAGATGCAGTGGTCCCATGGACTACTAACTCCTCTTAAACAAAGCTGTGTTTTTCATTTACAAAGGGGAACAGGTTCCTAAAGGACCCCTTCCCTTTTGGAATGGGTTACCACTACATGATTGTAGTCAGTGAATTATTAATCTTTTGTGACCGTAATTTGGTTGAATCAGAAATGGGTTTTCCAGTTGGCTTGGGTATGCACGTAAGCCACGAGGAATCCACCACTCTAGTCAGGATAAGGGAGTTACACACCCAAGATCACCCCTGCTCACCCCCTTAGTAGCTTGTCAGAGCAGTCAGGCTTATCCTGGAGGCAATTTGTAAAGCATTTGTGAAACACACACACACACACAAGTGGCACACTAGGCACACCACAATAGACATTCCACACAATTTTATATAAAAATATCCCCTATATTACATAAAAAAACACATTGACCATAATCACATATATCACTTTGCCAAATAGACAATTGTTGTAATATTACAGGCAGTGCTTTAAAGTAAATACTTATAAGGTGCACAACATAAAGAACACACTCAAACTGTGCATATGATGTCAATACTGCAAAAGGACTCATCATCCTGAAAATGCAGCCTTCCAAACGACATCCATTATGTTGTCAGTAAGGACTTGGCAGTTAATACACCAGGTTATGATATGAAAGCACATGGGTCATCAATGTGCATGCCTGAGAATGCAAACCTAAAAAAAGATACACATTACATCAGGGCAGGATATGTAGCAGGTCACAATGCCCCAAAATGTATGAACCGAAGCAGCTGCATGTGATCATGTGACACAGTTAAAAGTGCTCTCCAGGACTTAAATCCCCCACAAAGGTAGGCAAATGGGGAGGCCTGGTCGTCCCCTCCTGTCTCTACAAAGAGCTCCACATGGCTGAAGTCAGCGGGGAGACCTCGTCCGGTCTTCCCAGTGGATATCTGGAGTGCAGCAGCCCTCGCTGCTGCTGCAAGAAAAACAGCCTCTGCCAGTGAGGTGACCTCACCGGGTCTCCCGCTAACTCGCCCATGCCCCAACCACCCCTCACTCAGAAAAGGCAGCACTCCTCACACAATTCTTCTGCTCTTCTTCTTTGCAGAGTCGACTTGTTTCTTGTAGTGATCTAAAGTCTTGGAGTTTAAGGTCCAATAATTATACTCCATTTTGTCATTGTTTTCTTTGTGGCAGAGTCTATAAGCGCTGACCAAACCAGTTCTGTCCTCCCAGGCCCAGCCTGACCACAGGGGGCAGAGACAGCATTCTTATTCAGGTGCAAACTACACTCCTCCCACCTCTCTAAATGCAGACCAGGTCTCTTCAGCCAAGCGATGAGTCACCCAGGCAACGCAGGGCACACTTTAACCCCTTCTGACTGTCTAGAGTTAATGTATATCCCCAGCTCCTGTCACTCCAAAAACCGAGGCTGAACACACAAACAGTCAGAGACACATAGAACGGTAAAGCAAGAAAATGCCCACTTTCCAAAAGTTCTAAATAGAAGGGGGTACTCCCAAAGAATTAGAACCTAGATCGGGCCTAGTTAAAAGTGTACAACATGAAATCTAGCCAGCACATGTATTGCGGTTTTCTATTCAAACAGACAAAGGACCCAACCTTAATTCATTGGTTCTGTTTATTTATTTAATTAATAATTCTTTTTTTCCGATTTTTCAAATATCATGTATGCCTGAGATTGCGAAAACACTTTTTGTTTCAAAACAATACTTTACATTCATTCAACGTAAGATAAACAACATTGCGTGAAACACATGAAAAAACAATACACAAACACAAAATTCTAAATGGTACACCAATCAGTCATTTTTAGAATTTCATATATGCAGTAATTCTAATATGCATAATTTGGACAGTCATTTTGGCTAGGATGCTTTCCATTGAGAAACAAAGGGTTAGAAACAGCTGGGGTTGAATGTTACACAATATCCCTCAAAGCTGCTAGTGTTTGTGATTTAATGCTTCCTCAATGGTAGACCCAGTAGTATTCATGGGGCTCTCTTCAGGGCTTTGACTTGGTGTGATCTAAAAAAATACATAATATACTAATAAACAGTGTTGCTGTTTTGTAGCCAGTCCTCCTTTCTCAATATTCATTTTATCGTATTTATAAAATGTACTGCACTGTACCTGTTTGGTGCTCTATGCTTGTTTGCTAGAGAAATCTTCGTCACTAATGCAGTGAGGACACAAATTCAAAGACGGTTCTATTAAATAATGTAACAGAAGAAGGGGTACTGTAAATGAATGAAAACTGGACTAATTTTAACCCAGCCCCCCAAAATGATGTATTTTTATTATCAGTGTCTTACTTCAATGTTATAAGGGCGTAACGGCAGGAGTTTAATTCTTATTTTGGTGTGAAAATCAGTTTATGCGGGCAACTATGCTTCTTCCTATAAATGGAAACATACTATTTTAGACTATATCCTTTCCAGCCACTTCCTGCTTGTTGGATCGGTTGGAGAGGCAACGCATTAGCTTACTTATGAATCTGGGAGACTTGAGCTCTCTGGAATTATTCCCCAGGCACGCTCTGCACGAAGCGTCTTCAACTGCGACTCGCCCATTATTTCTTTCTGTTTGGGTAAAACAGACACAAGATTAGGGATACGTTCTCATGTGGGACACTGTAACATTGTGTCTAAGCAGAGCGGAGGAGGTTTCCTTTCTTACTTAATTCAGCTACGGTGTTCTGTCATCGTCTTTCCGAGTATGGGCGGTGGCGATTACTTCCTTCCTGATTAATTTTTAAAGAAAGGACCCTCCCATTCTGGGTGGAATGTGAATTGCTGCTTTAAAAACATATAATGAAACGAGTATGCTGCAATGAAAGCATATTTTTAAATACGGGGGTTAAAGGCACCACTGAAACCTTTTTTAACTTTTCAATGAACAATAAACAACAATGAAGAACACAGAGCATAGCGACACTGTAAACAAAACTCCTATTCCAAATCTGATTATGATGCATGGTGGGACTTGAAGTCCTTGGAATGAAGACAATTATGTCCTGGATAATTCTGACATTTTGTTCAAGCCTTTAATTCTGCTGTAAAATTTCAGTATGCGGTATGTCTCTTTTTGTAGTAGAGACGCTTCTACATCTCCGCCTCGAGGATTTTGTTTAATCACCGAAAGTACAGTCCATTTAAGTTCGTTCTCACTATATTTCTTTTCTGTGAAGTGGATCACTATGGGCGCTGTCATCACCTTTGTTTTAATTCTGTAGCGGTGCTGCACCATGCGTTGATTCACTTGTTTCTTTGTTTTACCAATATATATTTTGGGACACCGGCAGACGACTGCATAGATCACATTCTTTGTTTTACAGTTGGATAATTCTTTGTGGGAACACTTCTGGGTATCGTGTCTAAATTCACTTTCTTCAACTGTGGATTCGCAGACCGAACAGTTGCCACACTTGTTGTGCCCCTCGATTGGTTCTAAATTCCATTGGGTCCTTAATTCTATAGTGGGCAGGACCTTCTCAGCTCTGACAATGCGTTGGCCAATACTGGCATTGTTCCTCATTGCAAATATAGGGTGCTCAAACGGATATTCCAAATTTTGGAGAAGATGCAAATTCTTCAGAACAATTTGTGAACTTTTTTGGTATATGGACCATAGATCGAGACACAAACCAATTTATCCAAGGGCTGTGTTTTTTTCGTAAGGAGGTCTTCACGTGGACTATACCAGGCTCTTTTAATGGCATGTTTAAGTAATTTCTTTGGGTACCCCCAACATTTCAGTTGGTCACAAAAAGCTTCAGCATGGATTTCAAAATCTTTTATGCGGGAGCAGTTTTTCCTATTTCTCAGCAGTTGGCCATGTGGTAAATTATCCCTCAAATTTATTGGGTAGGAGCTCTTATAATGAAGGATTGTATTCTTGTCAGTAGATTTTCTGTGTGATGTGGTCAGTAGTACATTTCCATACGGTATGACTCGCCATCCAGGAAGGTCAAGCCTGTCTTGCTCTTGGTAATGGTGAATTTTATGTCCTCATGCCTCGAGTTCAACCATCCATGAAAGTTTCCAAGATCTTCTTCCGATCTGCTCCAGAGGTACATGATGTCATCGATATATCTGTAACTCTGGAGTAGGTGTTCTTTGAATGGGTTCCCATTGACGATGAATCTGTCTTAAAATCTGGCCATATAGAGTACTGCCATCTCTGAAGCGAAGGGACAGCCCATTGCAGTCCCCTTCAATTGAATATAAAACATTTCTTCAAACTTGAAGTCGTTTTTCTTCAATGCTACTTCAGCAAGTTGGAGTATGAATTTTGTTGGCACTCGATGTGGGCATGTTCTGGTCTCTAGGTAAAATTCAAGGACTTCCAGGGACTCCTCTTGGGTAATCTGTGTATATAAAGAGACTACATCAAAGGAAACCAACCACTGTTGTGATGCGTTGAATTCTTCACCTTCAATTTTGCTGATAAAGTCAATTGTATCCTTTAAATATGAGGGAACTTCTTTCAGGAAAGCATCAGAAAAGTATCCACATACTTGGAAATTGGCTCCATCAAGGAGGCACAACCTGATACAATTGGTCTTCCGGTTGCTTCAATTAAAGACTTGTAATTCTTGGGTAAAAAATAAATGATGGGAATCCTTGGATTTTTTTTTGTTCAAGAATCCAAATTCTTTAGGTCCCAAGATTCCTTGTTCAAGCACTTCTTTCAATATTTTTGTGATGATATCCTCTATCTGTCGGGTGAGATCTTTCCTTAATTTGTCGGTACCACTCATCGTTATGGACTTGACTTCTGCCCTCCGCCAGATACATTTCTCTGTCTGTTTAAATAGAAAACAGCAATAACTGTTGTGGCTAGATTTCATGTTGTTCACTTTCTAAAAATTGCCTTTTTAAACACACAATATAAAAACCACCTTCACCAAAAGGTGCCTTAATAAATTCAGAGTGCAGAGAGTCTAAATTACATTTTTCTATCTTGTTCCAATTGAAAGTTACACATGTAAAATTTTACAGTGCAGCCCCGATGATAGCCTATGTAGCAGATTGCCCTTCAACAGTGAAAAACAAAGTATACAGTATTTCCCTATCAGGACATGTCAGCAGTACATGTCTTCCTTTCACATACACTGCACCCTGTCCATAGAGGTACCTTGGGCCTACCTGAGGGGTGCCTTACATGTAAGAAAAGGGAAGGTTTGTGCCTGGCAAGGTGGTGCACATGTGAGGTCAACATAGCAGTTTACAGCTGTCTGCACAGACACTTCAGTGGCATGTCTGAGACACTTTTGCAGGCACACTCATGTGAGTGGCGCAACCAGTGCTGCAGACCACTAGTTGCATTTGATTTAAAGGCCCTGGTAAACTCATTGCACTCTACTAGGGACTTACCACTAAATCAAACACACCAATTATGGATAACCAATCATATTCACAATTTACACAGAGAGCATATGCACTTTAGCACTTACAAGAAGTGGTAAAGTGCTCAGAATCCTATAGCCAATAAAAATAAGATCAGAACAATAGGAGGCTAAAGGCAAAAAGTCTGGGGATAAACCTGCAAGAAGGGCCAGGTCTAACACTTTCCAAAACATTAATACATACCATACCTATTCGTTATTTGGAAGG
Source organism: Lissotriton vulgaris (assembly GCF_964263255.1). Classification (NCBI taxonomy): domain Eukaryota; kingdom Metazoa; phylum Chordata; class Amphibia; order Caudata; family Salamandridae; genus Lissotriton; species Lissotriton vulgaris. The sequence goes on from NC_141691.1 coordinate 235,218,377, forward strand.
GAAGTCCTAAACACATGCTTTCCAAATACCGAATCAGATTTGGATCACAAACACAAGTTATCAAATCACAATTTGGTGGTTGTACCATTAATACAACATACTTGCAGTCGTAAACAAGACTGTTTGCAACCTAAAAATGCTTTGTACATCTGATCCTTACTTTTAGTGGCCAATCCCTTGTGAATCTCCAGTAGATAATGTCCCGAATACTGGTTCAAGGCTTAGTTCCAGTGTTAAGAAAGGTTTGCAGAGGGATAAGAATTCCAATGCCCTCATTACAGGTTCAGAGCTAAATTCCAAAATGTTCTTAATTGCAAGTTGGTTGATAATTAGCATACTCTGGAAGTTCTCCCCTGATAGATGTTGGAAAGTCAAATCTGCTAAAATGTATCAAGGTCAAAAGGCCCAATAGAAAAGGTAAAACATGCCGAATTTGTAAGAAACATTTTATCAGTCCTATTGCGATCAGTAAAGTGCATTTTGCCACGTACAGAAGGCAATATGCAGCATGGAGCTAGATTCATGAAAGAGCCGTTTTGCGAGTCCTTAATAGCGATTATTAAGGAATCGCTATTAAGGACTTGCAAAACGGGATTCATGTAGGAATCGCAAAATAAATTGCGATTCCTACACATTCCTTATTTGCGATTAGCAAATTTCTATTCGCAAATAAGGAATTCCTATGGGCCTAAAGGCCCATAGGAATGAATGGGGAGTATTCCTTATTTGCGATTAGCAATTAGCTAATCGCAAATAAGATAGAGATTGCAAGGGTGCCAAGGGTGTCCAAAGGACACCCTGTAGCACCCGTGAAATGCAAATTTACACAGGTGTTGCGCACACACATGTCCAAAGGACATGTGTGTGTGTATCATACAACTGAGAAAAATTCACAAAAGTGCATTTTTCTCAGTTTTCGCTATTTACCACGAAGTCTGACTTCACAGTAAATAGCGGCAAAAAATACCGTATTCGCTATTTTATAATGGTTCATGAATAGCATTTAAGGAATCTCAAATTGAGATTCCTTAAATGCTAACGCAATTTGAGACATCGCATTTTTTTGCGATTTCTCAAATTGCGAGTTCATGACCCATTGATGAATTTCAAATCCCATTTTTGCGGGCGCAAACGGCCGAATTCTGCGATTCGCACCGTTTGCGCCCGTAAAAATGCTTCATGAATCTAGCTGATGGTAACTTGTTACCAAATCGCATTTTCATGTTGTATTTGGAAGGAGCACGTTTTGGACGTCCCTTCCTAATACCGAATAGCACTGGTATGTAATATGTGCAGGTACCACCAACTTCAAGTTGGTGATAACCATTTTTGCAAGGCTCAACATTCTGTGGGATAATCACTTCATCTCGCCCAACCTACCAAATATGGTAGCTTTCCATTTTTATTTTTGAAATGCATCCCGTTTTCCTCTAAGGAAAACGGGCTACATCACAAAAAAAGTATAAATCAATCACAGACATGGTGATCTGCTGACCCCAGCAGGCCACCATACCTATGATTGTAGCCATTCACAATGGGTCCCAAATTGTGACCTGCCTGATGAATATTGATGAGGCAAGTTCATTTGCGGGCCACTGTGAATCCCTAACAGTGTCAAACACACTGCTGTACATCGCAGTTTGCAATTTCCTAATTGCGAATCGCAAAAATTCGCTATTAGGAAATCTCAAACACGCAATTTAGTACATCTGGCCCTTGGTATAATAAATAGCGATTTTGCATTTCATACCTTATTTCCGTGTTGAGAACTCAGACCAGGAAGTATTTACCACAAAAGGTTAATAACTCACCCCGGAGTAAATGTATTTACCTGGTGTGGTAAACACCTCACCCTATTCTGAACAGCTGGTCAGCAGAGTCATTATATCTAAGGGTACGATGATAGTACCTGGTGTGTCGTTAGTGGACTGCTGTTGTTCTGATGGTTTCTGAGTTGGGGTTGTTAGTTCTGCTAACAGTGGCTGAGCCTGCACTCGGTGATTTGAAGTTGGCGTCTGGCACCGAATGTGGTCTGCAGTTAACAAGTTCAAGCCACAATCGGCCAATACAGGCTTCCATCGTTTCACGGTCGTTTCAAAGAGAGCCATTAAATTCAGTATTAGGAATCCCTGTTAATTTACACTCCCTAGGCTCTGCAGCCGTTCAGTACGAAGCCCCATGCGCGAGCAAGTCATCACAAATGCGGAAAATGCTGACTACACAAATATGTTGTTCATATTCCATTCATTCGCCCCGCCCTCGCACAGTCGGGAGACTTGCCACCAAGCAGCCAATCCTTGACTACTCTCCCCTTCACCACTTGGGGTGAGGCTCAAGCAATAATAATAAATCCAGCAACGGCCCTATAAATAAAAATATAATGAATTTTGTTATAATATCTCAAGAATGTGGAAAACGTCAAGATGATAAAATGAAGATCTGTTATATATAAGCGCCGAGCCGCTCTCGGTGATACATCTTGCTGGTTTTTTAAATCTTCTGGTATTAATATGAAGCTTTAGTACGTTCAGTTTGTCTTACAAATTGCATTTCCATCTAAATTGACTGCAGTCTTCCTGTAATTCATGCAGGGCGCTAAATGGAAAGTCTGTGGTGAGTCCTCCGTAGGGGGGCGCAGTGATAAAGATGTTCCCGCGCATCAGCATAAAGCGCGCGGGACTGTGATTAAATTTTGCAGGCTGAGGTTTTCAACCCTGCATTGTTTCTTCATACTTTACAATGATAATCCTTTAATCTTGGAATTAAACCTTGAAAAAACAGGTCTAATGCAACGTGCCTGATGGCAAGTTGAGTTTTTGGAGGCACTTTTTAAATAATATCAAAAGCTCATAGATATTAAAATGCCATATGCTTTATCAAAGCAAGAAAAAAAATAATCATAAATTGATGTTAGAACCTCAGAAATGCCTACCGATGACACCTATGGAGCAATGTGCTTCAAAGGTTTTCTGTATCCTAGACATGTCTCAGACACTGCAGGAGGTAGAGACCTTGAACAAAAGCGAGGCCCGGTTATAGTGTCTGTAGGCCAGAGATGCGCAATGAGCCAGTCTTCAGGGAAGTATATGAGGGCAGGGACGAGCAGGTGAGACTCCTCTGGCGTGTACGAGAGCACTCATATGCAATGAGTGAGACTGCAACGGCGTGAAAGAGGGCAGTGACCAGCAGGTGAGACTCCTCTGGCGTGTACGAGAGCACTCATATGCAATGAGTGAGACTGCAGCTGCGTGAATGAGGGCAGTGACCAGCAGGTGAGACTCCTCTGGAGTGTACGAGAGCACTCATATGCAATGAGTGAGACTGCAACGGCGTGAAAGAGGGCAGTGACCAGCAGGTGAGACTCCTCTGGAGTGTACGAGAGCACTCATATGCAATGAGTGAGACTGCAGCTGCGTGAATGAGGGCAGTGACCAGCAGGTGAGACTCCTCTGGAGTGTACGAGAGCACTCATATGCAATGAGTGAGACTGCAACGGCGTGAAAGAGGGCAGTGACCAGCAGGTGAGACTCCTCTGGCGTGTACGAGAGCACTCATATGTAATGAGTGAGACTGCAGCTGCGTGAATGAGGGCAGTGACCAGCAGGTGAGACTCCTCTGGCGTGTACGAGAGCACTCATATGCAATGAGTGAGACTGCGACGGCGTGAAAGAGGGCAGTGACCAGCAGGTGAGACTCCTCTGGCGTGTACGAGAGCACTCATATGCAATGAGTGAGACTGCGACGGCGTGAATGAGGGCAGTGACCAGCAGGTGAGACTCCTCTGGAGTGTACGAGAGCACTCATATGCACTGAGTGAGACTGCAGCGGCGTGAATGAGGGCAGTGACCAGCAGGTGAGACTCCTCTGGAGTGTACGAGAGCACTCATATGCAATGAGTGAGACTGCAGCGGCGTGAATGAGGGCAGGGACGAGCAGGTGAGACTCCTCTGGAGTGTACGAGAGCACTGATATGCAATGAGTGAGACTGCGGCGGCGTGAATGAGGGCAGTGACCAGCAGGTGAGACTCCTCTGGAGTGTACAAGAGCACTCATATGCAATGAGTGAGACTGCGGCGGCGTGAATGAGGGCAGTGACCAGCAGGGGAGACTCCTCTGGAGTGTACGAGAGCACTCATGTGCAATGAGTGAGACTGCAGCGGCGTGAATGAGGGCAGTGACCAGCAGGTGAGACTCCTCTAGAGTGTACAAGAGCACTCATATGCAATGAGTGAGACTGCAGCGGCGTGAATGAGGGCAGTGACCAGCAGGTGAGGCTCCTCTGGAGTGTACGAGAGCACTGATATGCAATGAGTGAGACTGCGGCGGCGTGAATGAGGGCAGTGACCAGCAGGTGAGACTCCTCTAGAGTGTACAAGAGCACTCATATGCAATGAGTGAGACTGCAGCGGCGTGAATGAAGGCAGGGAGGAGCAGGTGAGACTCCTTTGGAGTGTACAAGAGCACTGATATGCAATGAGTGAGACTGCGGCGGCGTGAATGAGGGCAGTGACCAGCAGGTGAGACTCCTCTGGAGTGTATGAGAGCACTCATGTGCAATGAGTGAGACTGCGACGGCGTGAAAGAGGGCAGTGACCAGCAGGTGAGACTCCTCTGGTGTGTACGAGAGCACTCATGTGCAATGAGTGAGACTGCAGCGGCGTGAATGAGGGCAGTGACCAGCAGGTGAGACTCCTCTGGAGTGTACAAGAGCACTCATATGCAATGAGTGAGACTGCAGCTGCGTGAATGAGGGCAGTGACCAGCAGGTGAGGCTCCTCTGGAGTGTACGAGAGCACTCATATGCAATGAGTGAGACTGCAGCGGCGTGAATGAGGGCAGTGACCAGCAGGTGAGACTCCTCTGGAGTGTACGAGAGCACTCATATGCAATGAGTGAGACTGCGGCGGCGTGAATGAAGGCAGGGAGGAGCAGGTGAGACTCCTCTGGAGTGTACGAGAGCACTCATATGCAATGAGTGAGACTGCAGCGGCGTGAATGAGGGCAGTGACCAGCATTTGAGACTCCTCTGGAGTGTACGAGAGCACTCATGTGCAATGAGTGAGACTGCAGCTGCGTGAATGAGGGCAGTGACCAGCAGGTGAGACTCCTCTGGAGTGTACGAGAGCATTGATATGCAATGAGTGAGACTGCGGCGGCATGAATGAGGGCAGTGACCAGCAGGTGAGACTCCTCTGGAGTGTACAAGAGCACTCATATGCAATGAGTGAGACTGCAGCGGCGTGAATGAGGGCAGTGACCAGCAGGTGAGACTCCTCTGGAGTGTACGAGAGCACTGATATGCAATGAGTGAGACTGCAGCGGCGTGAATGAGGGCAGTGACCAGCAGGTGAGACTCCTCTGGAGTGTACAAGAGCACTCATATGCAATGAGTGAGACTGCAGCTGCGTGAATGAGGGCAGTGACCAGCAGGTGAGACTCCTCTGGAGTGTACGAGAGCACTCATATGCAATGAGTGAGACTGCAGCGGCGTGAATGAGGGCAGGGAGGAGCAGGTGAGACTCCTCTGGAGTGTACGAGAGCACTCATATGCACTGAGTGAGACTGCAGCGGCATGAATGAGGGCAGTGACCAGCAGGTGAGACTCCTCTGCAGTGTACGAGAGCACTCATATGCACTGAGTGAGACTGCAGCTGCGTGAATGAGGGCAGTGACCAGCAGGTGAGACTCCTCTGCAGTGTACGAGAGCATTGATATGCAATGAGTGAGACTGCGGCGGCGTGAATGAGGGCAGTGACTAGCAGGTGAGACTCCTCTGAAGTGTACAAGAGCACTCATGTGCAATGAGGGGGACTGCGACGGCGTGAATGAGGGCAGTGACCAGCAGGTGAGACTCCTCTGGAGTGTACGAGAGCACTCATATGCACTGAGTGAGACTGCAGCGGCGTGAATGAGGGCAGTGACCAGCAGGTGAGACTCCTCTGGAGAGTACGAGAGCACTCATATGCAATGAGTGAGACTGCAGCTGCGTGAATGAGGGCAGTGACCAGCAGGTGAGACTCCTCTGGAGTGTACAAGAGCACTCATATGCAATGAGTGAGACTGCAGCAGCTTGAGTGAGGGCAGTGACCAGCAGGTGAGACTCCTCTGGAGTGTACGAGAGCACTCATGTGCAATGAGTGAGACTGCAGCGGCGTGAATGAGGGCAGTGACCAGCAGGTGAGACTCCTCTGGAGTGTACGAGAGCATTGATATGCAATGAGTGAGACTGCAGCGGCGTGAATGAGGGCAATGACCAGCATTTGAGACTCCTCTGGAGTGTACGAGAGCACTCATGTGCAATGAGTGAGACTGCAGCTGCGTGAATGAGGGCAGTGACCAGCAGGTGAGACTCCTTTGGAGTGTACGAGAGCACTCATATGCAATGAGTGAGACTGCGACGGCGTGAAAGAGAACAGTGACCAGCAGGGGAGACTCCTCTGGAGTGTACGAGAGCACTCATGTGCAATGAGTGAGACTGCAGCGGCGTGAATGAGGGCAGTGACCAGCAGGTGAGTCTCCTCTGGAGTGTACAAGAGCACTCATATGCAATGAGTGAGACTGCAGCTGCGTGAATGAGGGCAGTGACCAGCAGGTGAGACTCCTTTGGAGTGTACGAGAGCACTCATACTCAATGAGTGAGACTGCAGCGGCGTGAATGAGGGCAGGGAGGAGCAGGTGAGACTCCTCTGGAGTGTATGAGAGCACTCATATGCAATGAGTGAGACTGCAGCGGCGTGAATGAGGGCAGTGACCAGCAGGAGAGACTCCTTTGGAGTGTACGAGAGCACTCATATGCAATGAGGGGGAGGGACTGCAGCGGCGTGAATGAGGGCAGGGAGGAGCAGGTGAGACTCCTCTGGAGTGTACGAGAGCACTCATATGCAATGAGTGTGACTGCAGCGGCGTGAATGAGGGCAGGGAGGAGCAGGTGAGACTCCTCTGGAGTGTACGAGAGCACTCATGTGCAATGAGTGAGACTGCAGCGGCGTGAATGAGGGCAGTGACCAGCAGGTGAGACTCCTCTGGAGTGTACGAGAGCATTGATATGCAATGAGTGAGACTGCGGCGGCGTGAATGAGGGCAGTGACCAGCAGGTGAGACTCCTCTGGAGTGTACGAGAGCACTCATATGCAATGAGTGAGACTGAAGCTGCGTGAATGAGGGCAGGGAGGAGCAGGTGAGACTCCTCTGGAGTGTACGAGAGCACTCATGTGCAATGAGTGAGACTGCAGCGGCGTGAATGAGGGCAGGGAGGAGCAGGTGAGACTCCTCTGGAGTGTACGAGAGCACTCATATGCAATGAGTGTGACTGCAGTGGCGTGAATGAGGGCAGGGAGGAGCAGGTGAGACTCCTCTGGAGTGTATGAGAGCACTCATATGCAATGAGTGAGACTGCAGCGGCGTGAATGAGGGCAGTGACCAGCAGGTGAGACTCCTCTAGAGTGTACAAGAGCACTCATATGCAATGAGTGAGACTGCAGCGGCGTGAATGAGGGCAGTGACCAGCAGGTGAGGCTCCTCTGGAGTGTACGAGAGCACTGATATGCAATGAGTGAGACTGCGGCGGCGTGAATGAGGGCAGTGACCAGCAGGTGAGACTCCTCTGGAGTGTACGAGAGCACTCATGTGCAATGAGTGAGAATGCAGCGGCATGAATGAGGGCAGGGAGGAGCAGGTGAGACTCCTCTGGAGTGTACGAGAGCACTCATATGCAATGAGTGAGACTGCAGCGGCGTGAATGAGGACAGTGACCAGCAGGTGAGACTCCTCTGGAGTGTACGAGAGCATTGATATGCAATGAGTGAGACTGCGGCGGCGTGAATGAGGGCAGTGACCAGCAGGTGAGACTCCTCTGGAGTGTACGAGAGCACTCATATGCAATGAGTGAGACTGCGGCGGTGTGAATGAGGGCAGTGACCAGCAGGTGAGACTCCTCTGGAGTGTACAAGAGCACTCATGTGTAATGAGTGAGACTGCAGCGGCGTGAATGAGGGCAGTGACCAGCAGGTGAGACTCCTCTAGAGTGTACAAGAGCACTCATATGCAATGAGTGAGACTGCAGCGGCGTGAATGAGGGCAGTGACCAGCAGGTGAGGCTCCTCTGGAGTGTACGAGAGCACTGATATGCAATGAGTGAGACTGCGGCGGCGTGAATGAGGGCAGTGACCAGCAGGTGAGACTCCTCTGGAGTGTACGAGAGCACTCATGTGCAATGAGTGAGAATGCAGCGGCATGAATGAGGGCAGGGAGGAGCAGGTGAGACTCCTCTGGAGTGTACGAGAGCACTCATATGCAATGAGTGAGACTGCAGCGGCGTGAATGAGGACAGTGACCAGCAGGTGAGACTCCTCTGGAGTGTACGAGAGCATTGATATGCAATGAGTGAGACTGCGGCGGCGTGAATGAGGGCAGTGACCAGCAGGTGAGACTCCTCTGGAGTGTACGAGAGCACTCATATGCAATGAGTGAGACTGCAGCGGCGTGAATGAGGGCAGTGACCAATACGTGAGACTCCTCTGGAGTGTACGAGAGCATTGATATGCAATGAGTGAGACTGAGGCGGCGTGAATGAGGGCAGTGACCAGCAGGTGAGACTCCTCTGGAGTGTACGAGAGCACTCATATGCAATGAGTGAGACTGCAGCAGCGTGAATGAGGGGAGTGACCAGCGGGTGAGACTCCTCTGGAGTGTATGAGAGCATTGATATGCAATGAGTGAGACTGCAGCGGCGTGAATGAGGGCAATGACCAGCATTTGAGACTCCTCTGGAGTGTACGAGAGCACTCATATGCAATGAGTGAGACTGCGGCGGTGTGAGTGAGGGCAGTGACCAGCAGGTGAGACTCCTCTGGAGTGTACGAGAGCACTCATATGCAATGAGTGAGACTGCAGCGGCGTGAATGAGGGCAGTGACCAGCAGGGGAGACTCCTCTGGAGTGTACGAGAGCACTCATATGCAATGAGTGAGACTGCGACGGCGTGAAAGAGGGCAGTGACCAGCAGGTGAAACTCCTCTGGAGTGTACGAGAACACTCATATGCAATGAGTGAGACTGCAGCGGCGTGAATGAGGGCAGTGACCAGCACGTGAGACTCCTCTGGAGTGTACGAGAGCATTGATATGCAATGAGTGAGACTGCGGCGGCGTGAATGAGGGCAGTGACCAGCAGGTGAGACTCCTCTGGAGTGTACGAGAGCACTCATATGCAATGAGTGAGACTGCAGCAGCGTGAATGAGGGGAGTGACCAGCAGGTGAGACTCCTCTGGAGTGTATGAGAGCACTCATATGCAATGAGTGAGACTGCGACGGCGTGAAAGAGGGCAGTGACCAGCAGGGGAGACTCCTCTGGAGTGTACGAGAGCACTCATATGCAATGAGTGAGACTGCAGCTGCGTGAATGAGGGCAGTGACCAGCAGGTGAGACTCCTCTGGAGTGTACGAGAGCACTCATGTGCAATGAGTGAGACTGCAGCGGCGTGAATGAGGGCAGTGACCAGCAGGTGAGACTCCTCTGGAGTGTACAAGAGCACTCATATGCAATGAGTGAGACTGCAGCTGCGTGAATGAGGGCAGTGACCAGCAGGTGAGACTCCTCTGGAGTGTACGAGAGCACTCATATGCAATGAGTGAGACTGCAGCGGCGTGAATGAGGGCAGGGAGGAGCAGGTGAGACTCCTCTGGAGTGTACGAGAGCACTCATATGCAATGAGTGAGACTGCAGCGGCGTGAATGAGGGCAGTGACCAGCAGGTAAGACTCCTCTGGAGTGTACGAGAGCACTCATATGCAATGAGTGAGACTGCGACAGTGTGAAAGAGGGCAGTGACCAGCACGGGAGACTCCTCTGGAGTGTACGCGAGCACTCATGTGCAATGAGTGAGACTGCAGCGGCGTGAATGAGGGCAGGGAGGAGCAGGTGATACTCCTCTGGAGTGTACGAGAGCAATCATATGCAATGAGTGAGGCTCCGGCGGCGTGAATGAGGGCAGTGACCAGCAGGTGAGACTCCTCTGGCGTGTACGAGAGCACTCATATGCAATGAGTGAGACTGCGGCGGCGTGAATGAGGGCAGTGACCAGCAGGTGAGACTCCTCTGGAGTGTACGCGAGCACTCATATGCAATGAGTGAGACTGCAGCTGCGTGAATGAGGGCAGTGACCAGAAGGTGAGACTCCTCTGGAGTGTACGAGAGCACTCATATGCAATGAGTGAGACTGCAGCTGCGTGAATGAGGGCAGTGACCAGCAGGTGAGACTCCTCTGGAGTGTACGAGAGCACTCATATGCAATGAGTGAGACTGCAGCGGCGTGAATGAGGGCAGTGACTAGCAGGTGAGACTCCTCTGGAGTGTACAAGAGCACTCAGATGCAATGAGTGAGACTGCAGCTGCGTGAATGAGGGCAGTGACCAGCAGGTGAGACTGCTCTGGAGTGTACGAGAGCACTCATATGCAATGAGTGAGACTGCAGTAGCGTGAGTGAGGGCAGTGACTAGCAGGTGAGACTCCTCTGGAGTGTACGAGAGCACTCATATGCAATGAGTGAGACTGCAGCTGCGTGAATGAGGGCAGTGACCAGCAGGTGAGACTCCTCTGGAGTGTACGAGAGCACTCATGTGCAATGAGTGAGACTGCAGCGGCGTGAATGAGGGCAGTGACCAGCAGGTGAGACTCCTTTGGAGTGTATGAGAGTGCTCATGTGCAATGAGTGAGACTGCAGTGGAGTGAATTGGGGTAGTTAGGTGAAGGTGAGACTCCAACGGAGTGTACGAGAGCAGTGATGGGCAATGAATGAGAATTCAGTGGATTCTAGGAACTCCTAGAGAACAAAGAATAACCTTGGCGGCGGAACTACAGTGCTGGTGCGCAGCTGGAATCCAAGATACCGGAGATTTGTTGCGGGATGGGACCCTTATCCCATACACCGAGCTTGTGGAGGAGGAGGGTCTTCATCCAGGTTGCTTCCTAGTACATCATTCCCTCATTGCGTCCTTATCATCCAGATGAGGCTGTCTGTCCACAGAGCCTCCTGTGCATCATACAATCCAATACTTACCTATCATGGGTGAAGGGGGTCACCTTATTAGATGGTTCACAGCATCATTCTATCAGCATGCTGCAGATTGTCTGATCACCTGAAAGCTACACTGTGAAGGGGATCTGGGACGAGCCTTCTCAGAGTCTGAATGGACAGCTCCCCTGGAGGGCGCCTCCTGGATCCCCCGCAACCAACGTTTTTTGTCAAATACAGTTTTTCATTCTACATCGAGCATACCTCTCCCCAGCCAAAACCAATAAATACTTTCACTGCACAGACTCTGCCTGCCCCAGATGCCACTTAGCTGATGCGGATGTCTTACACATGCTATGGCACTGCCCAAGCTCGTCACGTAGTGGGTCGAGGTGGCTACCACTTTAACCCGCTGCACTGGACGGGACATACCTTTCCAATGGGAGGTCTATATCCTTAGTCTGTTTAAAAGGAGCAGGAAACATAGGGTTGCTTCCAACTTTCTAGACCTAGGCCTAGCCACCGCTAAACGCCTAATCACAAAAGGATGGAGAGCGCTGACTGCTCTGCACGCAGCAGCGTGTTGCCGCTCTTTACTTAACTGAGTGACCATTATATCAGATTTGCTGGAGATGGAAGCGACGTCGGGGAGTTCGTCAGTGGGGGAGGAGGACATAGCCGCCGCGGTGGTATAGTAGGGATGACTCATCAGAAACCACGCCTTCAGAGATACAGCTAAGGCAGCTCCCTATATGGGTCACCTAATGGGCCTATATGTAAATATAAGACCTCTCCTGCACATATCACACACACATGTGTGGACTGGTCCACATACAGGAGCGGGCAGCAGTGTTTCACTCACATTTATCCCCCCTTCCTTGATCTTACTTTGTCCTCATTATGTTGAACCCGACTCCCACAGGTCAGATATGTAGCATAACGCTTTTGGACAAAATGACCTCTCATGCATCACTCCATAGTACCTTTGCTGCGAAGAACACAGACATGTCACATCACAATACATGTATCCTGATTCTTAATCCTAAATACTTCACAGGCTTATTTGTACCTGATTTGTATGATGATAAGAAATGGACCATGTAATTGTAATGTATACATTGGCATTTTCCCATGTTGTTGCCGGAATATGGAAAGTGTTAAATGTCAATAAAAATTTTAACAAAAGAGTGAGAATGCATTGGAGTGAATGAGGGTAGGAATCAACAGATGAAACTCCTCTGAAGTGTACGACAGCACTCATATGCAATGAGTGAGACTGCAATTAAGTCAATGAGAGTAGTAAGGTGAAGGTGAGATTCCTTTGAAGTCTATGAGAACAGTGGTATGTAGGGGAGATTCCAGTGGAGTGTAACGGGGAGTAATGTGTAATGAGTGAGACTTCAGTTAGGTTTATTAGGGCAGTGATGTGCAGTGAATAAGAGTCTAGTGAAGTTTATGATGGTAGTAATGTAAAGGTGAGGCTTCACTGATGTGTATCGGGGCAGTGATGTATAGGGGGCAATCTAATGAAGTGTAAGACTTCAGTGATGTGTAAGGGCTAAGTCCAGTGCGTAATATTTGAAAAACATAAAGTGCCTGAGCCCTTGTCAGGAGGCCAGTGCAGCTTGCACTAGCCCATTGCTTCTTTCAGCCCACCAATGACAGAATCAACGTAACTACTAACCATGAAACCCTACAAGTGTGACAGTTCAGACTATTCCAGGACCCCAGAGCTGTAGGAATGGCTTGGAAGGCAGGTAATAGCCATTTTAAGGTATTTTGATTTAATAACCAACTGTTGATGTGCTTGTCTCTATATTAGACAAACATTGACACCCTGTGGCAGACTGTCATTAGTGCTGGTGTTGACAATTAAGTGCCGGTGCCAAGCACCAAAAACCACGGTCAGGATGTAATAAAAAACACATACCTCCCGGCCGGCTGGCCGGCCAATGGCCGCTGCCTCTACTGTGTCCTCTTCCTGGGAGAAACAGGAAGGAGGAAGCACCAGGGACACGGCACTCAGCCGGGGGCAGGAGGGGTGGGCATGTTCTCCATGCTGGCTGTATTGCAGCTTGCTTGGAGAACACTGAAAGTGCGCATGACTGTTTTGGTCAGCCCGAGAGGGCCGACCATACAGTTATGATACTTTGGAGTCTTCTACTTCTTCTCCCCGCTCTGAAGCCCACCCCTCCCCCTCACGCAAGGTGCCGCAGCAGGAGAACAAAATAAAATGAAAATAACATAACATTATTATCATTTTATTTTTCCTTTCTTTTGCTGCTTTATGGCAGTGGGGCGACGGTGCTCCGCTTTAGCGGAGGAGCCGCCACTGCATGGAACATGAGGGGCAGGGATATGCAATGAGTGAGACTTCCATGAAATATGAAGGGCAGTGATGTGCAATGAGTGAGACTTCCATGGGACATGAAGGGCAGTGATGTGCAATGAGTGAGACTTCCATGGAACATGAAGGGCAGTGATGTGCAATGAGTGAGACTTCCATGGGACATGAAGGGCAGTGATGTGCAATAAGTGAGACTTCCATGAATCATGAAGGGCAGTGATGTGCCATGAGTGAGATTTCCATGGAATATGAAGGGCAGTGATGTGCAATGAGTGAGACTTCCATGGAATATGAAGGGCAGTGATGTGCAATGAGTGAGACTTCCATGGAACATGAAGGGCAGGGATATGCAATGAGTGAGACTTCCATGAAATATGAAGGGCGGTGATGTGCAATGAGTGAGACTTCCATGAAATATGAAGGGCGGTGATGTGCAATGAGTGAGACTTCCATGGAATATGAAGGGCAGTGATGTGCAATGAGTGAGACTTCCATGAAACATGAAGGGCAGTGATGTGCAATGAGTGAGACATCCATGGAATATGAAGGGCAGTGATGTGCAATGAGTGAGACTTCCATGGAACATGAAGGGCAGTGATGTGCAATGAGTGAGACTTCCATGGAACATGAAGGGCAGTGATGTGCAATGAGTGAGACTTCCATGGAATATGAAGGGCAGTGATGTGCAATGAGTGAGACTTCCATGGAATATGAAGGGCAGTGATGTGCAATGAGTGAGACTTCCATGAAACATGAAGGGCAGTGATGTGCAATGAGTGAGACATCCATGGAATATGAAGGGCAGTGATGTGCAATGAGTGAGACTTCCATGGAACATGAAGGGCAGTGATGTGCAATGAGTGAGACTTCCATGGAACATGAAGGGCAGTGATGTGCAATGAGTGAGACTTCCATGGAACATGAAGGGCAGTGATGTGCAATGAGTGAGACTTCCATGGAACATGAAGGGAAGTGATATGCAATGAGTGAGACTTCCATGAAACATGAAGGGCAGTGATGTGCAATGAGTGAGAATTCCATGGAATATGAAGGGCGGTGATGTGCAATGAGTGAGACTTCCATGGAGCATGAAGGGCAGTGATGTGCAATGAGTGAGACTTCCATGAAACATGAAGGACAGTGATGTGCAATGAGTGAGACTTTTATGAAACATGAAGGGCAGTGATGTGCAATGACTGAGACTTCCATGGAATATGAAGGGCAGTGATGTGCAATGAGTGAGATTTCCATGAATCATGAAGAGCAGTGGTGTGCAATGAGTGAGACTTCCATGAAACATGAAGGGCAGTGATGTGCAATGAGTGAGACTTCCATGAAACATGAAGGGCAGTGATGTGCAATGAGTGAGACTTCCATGGAACATGAAGGGCAGTGATGTGCAATGAGTGAGACTTCCATGAAACATGAAGGGCAGTGATGTGCAATGAGTGAGACTTCCATGGAACATGAAGGGCAGTGATGTGCAATGAGTGAGACTTCCATGGAACATGAAGGGAAGTGATATGCAATGAGTGAGACTTCCATGAAACATGAAGGGCAGTGATGTGCAATGAGTGAGACTTCCATGGAATATGAAGGGCGGTGATGTGCAATGAGTGAGACTTCCATGGAGCATGAAGGGCAGTGATGTGCAATGAGTGAGACTTCCATGAAACATGAAGGACAGTGATGTGCAATGAGTGAGACTTTTATGAAACATGAAGGGCAGTGATGTGCAATGACTGAGACTTCCATGGAATATGAAGGGCAGTGATGTGCAATGAGTGAGATTTCCATGAATCATGAAGAGCAGTGGTGTGCAATGAGTGAGACTTCCATGAAACATGAAGGGCAGTGATGTGCAATGAGTGAGACTTCCATGAAACATGAAGGGCAGTGATGTGCAATGAGTGAGACTTCCATGGGACATGCAGGGCAGTGATGTGCAATGAGTGAGACTTCCATGGAACATGAAGGGCAGTGATGTGCAATGAGTGAGACTTCCATGGGACATGAAGGGCAGTGATGTGCAATAAGTGAGACTTCCATGAATCATGAAGGGCAGTGATGTGCCATGAGTGAGATTTCCATGGAATATGAAGGGCAGTGATGTGCAATGAGTGAGACTTCCATGGAATATGAAGGGCAGTGATGTGCAATGAGTGAGACTTCCATGGAATATGAAGGGCAGTGATGTGCAATGAGTGAGACTTCCATGGAACATGAAGGGCAGTGATGTGCAATGAGTGAGACTCAAGTGAAGTGTATGCCGTCAGTGATATCAGGGCGAAATTCCAGTGAAATGTGCGAAGGAAAGGATGTGCAGAGGAGACACAAGCGAAGCTTTGGAAAAATGACCAGTGGTATTAAATTGCTATATTGCACGCACATCTGGAAACATACATCTGGAAACATACATACAACTTTGTACAGTCAACATTATAGGCAGACAACATACATCCAGGTATGAATAACAAAAATGCAATTTACAGCTAATACATGCACATGGCACACATAGGAACGAATACGCACACACATGCATTCATTGATATCCTGTGTATAAGTACCCAGATAGACATATACAAGGGAGTAGCCATTAAAGTAAAAAAAGCCCCTACTTTGAACCATATACACTGAGAAAGTGAGCACAGAAGTTCATCTTTGTTCTGTTCGCCCTTCTTTCAGTCTGTTGTCATTCTTTCTTTCCTTCTCGCTGTATCTTCCACATTTGTTCTCTTTTTTTCCTTCCATACATCCTTCTTTCTGTCATTTTATTTACCCATCCTTATGTCTCCATCCTCTTTTCCTTCCTTCTGTCACCCTTCATTCTCTCAACCCATCCTTTTCTCCATCTAACGTCCCTTCTTTGTTTGTCCATTCATCTATTGAGTCTTCTTTTCATCCATCCATGCGTTCATCTCCTAATGCAGCCTCTCTCTCTCTCCTTCTCTAAAGCATCCACAATTCTATTGTTATAATACTTGAAGCACAATGCTGTATCAAGCAGAGGGACTGAAGCTTGTTCTGGACTGTACTAATAGAGCAAAATATGAGGAGTGGGAGTGGATCCGCCAGTAGCCAAGATATCCCAATCTATAACTATTGCAGTATATGATAAGCTATAGGGAGTCACTGTTCCAAAGGATGCAAAGGATGAGAGTCCTCACTGGGTCACTCTGGTGCTGCACTGAGAACCATTGTACCTTCTCATTGCAGCGCATTGATGTAGTCCAGATTTGGTATGGGAAAAGCTGCCAGTTCACAGCAGTCTGTCTCTCTCCCAAGTATCACCAGACACATCAGCATTTGAGAAGCTGGTGGTTGGGTCAGAGTGAAGATCTAGGCACATAACAGTATATTGTACTGATATATATATGAAGCTCTGAAGTGAATGGTGAGTTTGGCACTATGGCCGGAAGCTATCCATCGAGAACATTAGCAGTGCTTTTCTGACGAGGCCAATGTTTGTTTATATTTATGGTTTTATAACGCACACAGCTACTCAAGAGTGTCCCGGCGTCGAGATGCTCCATGTGTTGCATTATCGATCTTGGGTATTGCCATTGTGGGTAAAATATAATCATTTTGACTGGTCTAACTCATAAAAATAGAATTAAACTCCATCAGATCAATTCAATGCTGTCAGGTCGCTTTTTATTAAAGTCCTGCAACTTGTCAAAGCCAATTGGTTTAGCTTGCATTTCCAATTATAAGCCAAATCAATGCTGGTCAGCGATGGTCTGATGTTTACGTAATTTTAGTAATCTCGCGAAGAACAAGCAGTAGTTGAGCACCTATCTGCCCATGGTTGGCAACTTTCCAGATGTTATGAAGGGTCATTCACCCAGACCTGGTTTTTCATCCAGTATGGAAAATTATTTTAACTGTAGGTCCGTGATTGGAAGTGTACATCTACAAGTCCCAACATGGTGCTGTTGGCTTAAGAACATGAATCATTTAACTGGGCCTCATACTATTAGGCCAGCGGATAGCTATGACATCCCCATTTAAGTCGGCAGACTATAATGGCACAATTATACACACCGAGTACTTACTGGTGGTTTTAATTAACTTTATTATTCATTCATAATATTTTGCAACCTACCACATTCTCCTAAATGTGGCTCCTGGTCCTGGGATGCTTTTGGTACTACTAAGGGCTGTATTCACTGCCTTCCAGCATGCATGCAGGTGGTTACCATAAAGAACCGAAGTTGCCACTGACTATGCCGTATGACCAGTATGCTTCTCTGGTTGGGGACCTTATTACATCTGTATGGGCGGCAATGATGGGCTCTCTCTGGTGATTTTTTATGAATGGACATATTAGGTAGAACCATCAGCTGAATTTAGTTGGGATTGTTGCCAGTGCATCAAACGAGCTTAGTTCCATCAAATGTACATCTCTAGGCAATACTTCACATTCCCAACAATGATTATCTGTCCCCACCATACATACCACTCTGACTTAGAATCTCCCCAGAATCTAATAGGTTCTTTTACCCATCACACACGTCAGAAAGTGTACATCTCTAAGTCGTTCCAAACATGAACACCGTTTTGTTGTTCCTAATATCAGTTAAAGGTGTGACTTATTTTGCTTATACATAGACATTTTGGCAGGGTCTACTTTTTCTACTTTGTCCCCCCATTCCTAGCTTAAGGTTTCTATAATAGTTGGTTGTTTGAAACTGTGGTGTTTCTGACATAAATCACATCAGGAGCTGACAGACACATCTGGCATGCAGGAGCCCGCACATGGGCAACATAGCTCAAGTAGAACAGACACTCAAATCAACACCACAAAATATATTCCTGGCTGTGCAAAGTTCATAGTGTAGGCAAACACCAACGCTCGTTGTAAATTCCAGAATCCAATAGGAAAAAACGGCTTACAAAATACACGTAAATCAGAATTCTACGCTACTTTATGCAGACTGCCAGCTTCCCCTCACTTGGTGGTTGCCGCCCTCTTTTCACTTATATTCACCTTCCCCACAAACACATTTCCTCTATAGACTTCAATGGTACTACCTTCGTCTCAAACCTACACCACTCTCCTAAAACCTATTCGTACTTTGTTTACCGTCATGGGATCCCACTCTTAATCATCTGACCCACACTCATCTTAGAGCAGGCTGACAGGTATGACTAATTAGCAATGATGCCTCTCCCTTCACTGTCTGGATTTAAATTCTTCACACTGTTTTCACTGTCACATTTAAAGCTAGGAATCAGCCTCACAGCCCCACACATGCCCTCATGCCAGCCTCCTTTGAAGGTGGCACAGCCAGATGTGATGAGAAAGGATGGCCAGTGACTTCCCATAGTCGATCACTCCCACTTCACATCATTGACTCCACATGCTGCCTTTCCTCGCCTTGCCTAGCCTGCATTCACTGCATATTCCTGTGCAGTCTCTGGCCTGCATGCCTTGCAATTCTGCTTTGATTTCCCTCCTCTCAAATAGTGTTAAGTTCAAGTGACTCAACTCCATTGTGCGGCCACACAGAACCTAATGCTGTGCAAGCCACACTAAAAACACCATTAAAGCAATGAAATGAAACGCATAGCAAGCATTCAACACAAGCATCTACTAACGCAAGGTGAGAGGCATATGTATCAACGCAAGTATGGATAGGTGTGATTTAAAATATTTGTGGACAGAACTAGCAGAAACACATGTATCAGTGCATACATGTTCATGGTATTTACACAAACCTAGAGGAAAGTAAGTAGGGTACTGTACAAGGTCCAAGGCGAAGACACAGTCAATGTGTGGTTAGCGTGCCAGCTGGTTTCTAATAGAGAAAGTGGATTGTAATACAGCATGTGCAGTATTTGTTTCTTAAACTGGAGAAGCACTGGGACAGTCATGAGGGATATTTCTTGATACTGTGTGAATAGAGGAAGATGGCCGGTTGCCTTGTTTTTCACTTTTTTGCTCTTCTTAGACTCCAATCTGATAGTGACCTGGCTGCGCTTGTGAAGACAGCCACCAAAGAAGTGAGCCTGTTAGTCATATATTCGGGGATGCCAGTCATGATGGCATTCTAGAATATGATGCTGATATAGAAGTCTGTATGGTCTGGCAACGATTAGCAGGTGAATTCCACCAGGGAGGGGATGTTATGATCTTATTTCTTCAGGCCCTTGATGTGTTTTGCTGCTGCCTATATGACTCACTTAAGCTGGGCCAGTATGGACTCTAGGAGTTGGTAGAGCAGGGCTTTGCTAATTTTTAGATTCAAGACTAAAAGGGCTTGAACAGCAGTTCTGAAGTCGCTAGTTTCTTTTTCCTTAGTAGGGAAGCTGGTACAAGGCTTTCCATTGGCGTAACGCAGGCCCCCGCAGTGTGGGGGTGGGGCCGAGCTGCAGGGGGCCCCCTCAGCACAGTAATGTGGCCTGAGAGCACTGCATTAAATCCGGAGCGGTGGTCCCTCCATATACCTTGCATGGAGTCCCATCAAGTTTCCTTATGCTACTGAGGCTGTCATAGTTTTCTTGGTGATGGCCTGCTTCAGGGTGAGCTCAGCGTCAAGGGTGAACCCATGAGACTTTGCATTGGGTAACAGCTTGTGTCCAGATACATCCAGTGTCCTATCACTGAGTAAGATTTGAACTAGTTGTTGCTTGTTGTTCTTGGAAAGCACCAGGAATCCTGTTTTGGTCAGGTTAAGCTTCAGGTAGGCGCAGGTCATCCAGGTCTGGATAAGGTACACACATTGTTTGAAGCTCTGGTTGTCTAGAGCCAATGAGACCTTCAAAAACAGGTCTGTGTTGTTATTATGTTGGTGAATTTCAATACTATCTTTTAATAGATCACCAAAGGCCTCCAAATGGAGGTTGAAATGATGGGGGACAAGATCAAGCCCTAGGAAACTCTACTAGCGACACACATTTTCACATTCTTCCTACTTAGGATTTCTTCCCAGTCCCCTGTTAACATCTTCTTTCATTATTTTTCTTTTACACTGCTCTTGCTGAGTTGTTTTATCATTTGCATTTTGGGGGAAACTGCTGGGAGATCCAAAATGAGAGAGTCACATTAGAGAGAACTTCTTTACAGTGTGAGGCCTACAGACTATCTGACCAGAGATTGGCTTTCTCTTCATGCTGTCTGACGACTATGTGTCAGTATCCTTCTAAGCTTGAGCCTGCTGCAGCCTCTATCCTCTGTCACTGGATTCTTGTTAAGTCTGACACATGCATTTGGTGGATTGCTGCATGCTTGTGGAGGCATATTCAATTGATATTCAAACAGGATAATCATTGTTTGCTCTTTTGAAGTTGTACGCGTGTTTCCTTGAAACAGAGTACCACCAGACCCACAGAACAGAAATGTCAGGAGTTTGCAGTGTGGGCCTGCTCTCTGATACTTTTGTGGATACCCCGCTGAGAAGTCATTAGTGTGAGGATGGAGAATTTTCCTTGAGACTTGTGGAAAGCTGCAGGATATTTAGTGTTGTGGAGTCTCTGACAGGGTGAATGAATTGCCATGGCATTGCAGTAAACTATAGGTGTAGATGACCTGTTATTCAACAGTGGCACCTAGGGGATGCTAGAAACTCTGTCAGTGGGACAGCAGAGTCTGTGGACAAAGCTGAGGAAGGCCAGTGGACCAGGGTGGTTGCAGGGACGCAGTTGTCCCTGATGTTGTGTGTCTGGGCTGCTATACAGAGTATAAGCTTCTCAGCTGCTGGAAGGATCATGGAAGCTCCAGGACTGTTTACTCCTTATATGCATTCGTTGAGCATTTTCTTGGGCCTGCACCACCAAAACCTGCAACGTAGTTTCTAAGCTGACTACAGACAACATGAAAACTTCTAGAAGACTACTAGCTTTAGGATATTGAATACTGCATGAACATGACTCTCGTCCACTCATTTAGTGTGCAATATTCCATAAGCACCTCTTGAAGAATATGGAAAGAGACTAGGAATGGGAATGAGGGCAGTGCCTTAAAAAAATAAGTGTTCTGCTGCTCAGAAGCCCACAGCCCATGCTATTGCATGTCAGCATGCCGAATACCAAGTTTATGTAGATTTGTTTCCACTATTCCTCTTTAATTTCCGACCATTCACTTCCTGTCCCTTTATTTCACTTTTGCAGGTTCTTGCTTTCTCAATCATGTTTTTGTCCATGTTTTTACCCAAGTGTGTTTTTCACTCTCTTGTTCTGTGTCGAAGTCTGATGAGGAAAAATAAGTGCTGATCCTCGAAAATGAGTGCCAGTTGGCGAAACCACGAACCACCAGCTCAAATTAAGCACTGAATGGGAAGCATTTCCAAATGGGGGCAGTCCCGGCCATCACCACCAAGCTCTAGATGCTATTGCCCGCCAAAATGCCCTGACACATGACCAAGCGATGGGTGCTGGAGGAAGCGCCTCATAGAACATAGAGGGAGGTAGCAGTTGCTGAGCTATGGTCAGATACCAATTCACTTGAGGCTGAGGTGTAAGATACTGCAACATCCTTCTAATACAGAACAGGGACAGACTCCGAAGACTCTTTTCTGGCAACCCTTTGTTACTTGTAATCTGGCTTTTACCTTCTCCAAGGAAGAGAATAGGAAGGAAAATGGGACTCTTGATGACACGGATGGGGCAGACGGAGGAAATAGCACAATGAGATATGCCAGCCATCTGGCAATTGGGAAAGGAAACAAGAGGCTGCAACAGTATGTTAAGAAGTTACCCAATTAGGAAAATAATATAGTAACATAATTAGGAAGTGAGATATCCAGCCATCTGGAAACTGGGAAAGATAGCAAGAGGCTTAAACATGTGATAAAAAGTGACCCAATGAAGAACATAACACAACATCATAAATAAGAATACTGCATATCTGCATGAACAATAAGTCAAAGTAAAGAATGATATTGCATTCTCGGACCACAAAGGGGATATGAAAGGTACTGTAGTAAACTCTATTGTGTATAAATAGAGGAAAATGAGCCAGATAAAGCATGTTGGGGTGTCGGTCAGCCCCCCGTTGGCAAGATTACAATCATTACATTCAATAAAGAACACTAAACTTCTAAGATTTCCAGATTCTAAAATATCAGCAATGCTCAAAGAACTCTTCATTCCCATACTACAACATGGCTTCAGCCCCCATAAATAAACAACAAAACCCACAAAAAAATAGATGTCAAGAAAAAAAAACAAATATCAAAACATCAGTGGCAAACACTAAAACAGTTAATAAGAAGCGTTTTTATGTAAGAAATAAATGTACCGACATCTCAGTGGCAATCTGTGGACTCGTTGATTCCTGCACACCCCACACAAGACAGATTCAGGGATCTCAATCTCATCACTCCCATCATTAATATTGTTACAGTATACCACTCTTTCACAATTCCACTAATGTTGTCTGTTGACTCTAATGACACTCCCACACACTTTGCCAACATCCACCAGTTCACCAATCTTATAATGTCCTTTCCTGATGTGCCCTGGTCTTTTAATCTGCATCAGGTTGCTCACCTGCAACAACACTGCTTTCACACATGTCGTTTGGTCAAACCACACTTTTTAGTTAACTTGGTGCAAGTTAACTATGGTGAGGGGGAGCCACCTGCATTGGTGCTAGGCAGCCAATTCTGCACCAGTGCAGAGGAAAGCATTAGGGATGCCTCATATTGCTGTAAATAGTACACATCCCTACACTTTTCTAATGACGCTGCTCGGCACATCAAGATGGCTTCATTTTCTAGTAAATATGCCCCTGAGTTGTTTGTCCTTAACCATAATGTTCTCAAAGTAATTACACCTAAATAAATACACAAATGTAAACAAAATGATTATTGAAACACCTCGCCCTCACATTCTGTAAAGACAACAAGTCTGAGTGGTAACTTTCCCTTGTTTTTTGCGTGAGAACGAGGCCGTGACTGGATTTGTTGGGGGGACACGAACGTGGAGTTGAGTATGGGATTAATAAAGGAATGAAGAAGCTAAAATAAGCCCTTAGACACCCAACCTGCCTCATTGTACTTTATCTAGATGCTGCATTTGATACAGTGGATATTTCCATCTTGATCAAGCAGATTGTGTTGGTGTGAATAACAGGAATTGCCTTGGACTGACTGATTTCCTGTCTTGAGAACCGAAGGTTTACCGCCCAGCTACATTCACGTAGCCCAACTATCCTTTCTTCAGATTGTGGAGCTGTCACCAGTCCTTTTCAAAACATGCAAAGATTGTTACAAGGTCTGTTTTTAGAATGACATCATTCGCATGTGATACTCAGATTCTTTTGCAATGTGACAAGTCTATGATGGAAATCAGGGATAACTACAACTGTTTAGTGGAGGTGTTACAATAGGCGAACTGTGATTCTTCAAGATTGAATGGTTCAAAGACTGAGGAAATTGCCTTTGGTAAAAAATAATCCTTGGGTGCACACGTTGTGGCCTGAACTGCGTGTATTGCCATCTGCAGTCACAAAAAGGTAAAGCTTAGGATTCACATTTATAAGGAGCTCAGCCTTATACCTCGGGCTGATTGTAGTTTTGAACTAAAGCTACTGCACAAATGTACCCTTTCACCTCGAATAATTGAGAGCAGTGCTGGTGAATCCTTCTTTAAACTCAAATATTGGTAAGACAAACATGTGCCATTTAGGTCTTCCTTATAGAATCTTACGCGAGCTTGGGCTCACCCAGAACTTTTCAGCAAGGGCCATATTCAAACTTCGAATATCCGATTCTGTCTCTGATGCCAGTCTATTCCTTCATTGCCTTCCGCTCGAGAGACCCATGAAGTTAATGGACCTATTATTTAACTATAAGGCCTTTCACATAAAAACTCTTTTTCTTTCACAGGCTACTCACAAAATAATCATGTAATAGGTCTCTGAGATCAGAGCAACTATCCCTATCATGGATGCCACATATTTTGAAAGCCAGAACGGGGGCATAATGTTGTGGCTTCTTGAAAAGGACAGTCTGCACGCTTTAGTAAGGAGCTTAAAACCTATCAAGTTTGTTGAGTAGCATGAAGCATTAGGGCATCGTTTATACTATATAAATATCTGTTCACTCTCTCACTCACAATGAACCATGGGAATTTATATCTGGATGACTTTGTAGAAAGAGTTCCATCCTGGCCTGCATGATCAGATAGCCTGCAAACACTGAGCCCCTGGAGCACACTGATTGAATCTGGTTCAGTAATATATTGCTCGGAGTTGTAGGAATACATATTGTCTAGATTTCAGTCAGTGAAAAGCCTACTGTTAATGAAGATGCCTAATGGTGAACTGTGAAGAGTTATGTACATTTTAGGCTAGTCAAAGCTCAAACCCATTTTAAAGATAAAAGAAAACATCAGAAGTGTCTGGTCGTTGTTAAAGAAATGGGAGGGGAGAGAGAGAGTTAGAAGGTAGAAATGAGGCGCTGTGAAATGGGATCCGCTTTAAGATAACTACCAGCAGACCTAAAGAATCTCACAGCTCTTCACCTGCCATGGATTTGGTGGACATATTTACTGAGGACAAACTGTGCTATGTGTGTTCAATCTACTATAAAAAGGGGTGCATGGTATACATGATTCAACCAACAGGTATAAAAAACAGAAGGAAGATAGTACTTTAGATGTGATCAGAAATAAGAAGGGACTATAGGCTTCTGTGGCTAAATCATAGTGGAACACCTTAGGCACAATTAAGCAAGGTATGTCTGGTACTGATTGGGAAATTTAATTATATATTGTTTCACCTATATGTCAAAATACTTTACCGTCAAAATAAATGTATGGACAGATATCTCAGCTGTAGGGAATTAACATCACAAAACAACTGTGAAAACAATATCATTTAGAACGAAACCAAACAATGCTGGTGAGATGTTAAGAGGATCGTTTGATTACAAATGGCATGTCTTGGTATCATCAAAATTCAAGAAGCCACACGTTGTGTCCCAGGTTAAAAAAAAAAGATGGCCGCACAAGGAAAACACTAGACTAAACAGGGGACTAGGAGAAAAAAATATATTTGCGAACTGGTATTTTCATAAAGAGGACAACACCGAGTGTAGTAAAGCATGACGGTGTGGCAAAGTAGGATGCATCCAAGGGAACTGGTGATGGAAAGGGGAGAAAGCACAAAAGATGTGATCACAGAAGCATGAGGGTTGCTGGCCAAGATTACATTTGAACATTGTTCATTGTTTTGCGCAATTCTACAATGGAATTGTAGAAAGAGGAGCTTTCATCTGCTAAACCCATCATGCTGTGAAATTCAGAGAAACCTAATCTTAAAGACCTATTCATGGCATAAGAGGTTTTTAAGCCATTTTTGTAATACCTATTGGGAAATGGTGAGGTGAGGATGTGTCTATGTTGAGGAGAAACCTTTTCCATTTAACTATGCCTCCAAAGGTCTATTGGTTTCCCTTAGTCAATGGCTGATGGGAGATGTGGGCAGAGATTTGGATGAGATATTTCACATACTGAGAACTCCACTAGTCCTAGGACTATTAAAAAGAATGTCTTTAAATTAACAATGCACTTACCTGAAGCTTTTACAGTTTAGTTTCATCAGATTACATTTCTACAACTGTTTATTTTTCTACCAGGTGGTGGCATATTTATTTTCTAGTTTTACAAAACACTTGCAAGAAATACATCAACAGAGGGCTTTCCCAAATGCTTCAGAAGATAGAAAAAACAGTCCTGACATTGCACTAAGGTATATTACCGTTTAATTTGCGTATATCCATTCACAGAAAAAGTCTAATTATTGTTAACTAGTCATCTAGCCTCCCTCTGTTAATGTGACAGTCACGAGTTGGAAGATGTTCCTGGATCGTTGATCAGTATAAACCTCACACTCTAAAGTATCTCATTTTATGTAAGGCAAATATATGGGGAGAGACAAAGCACACTAATTAAAAAATAACCTGCAGTGAGTTCAATAAAGCGAATCAGTGTCTAGTTAAAGTTGTCTGTGTTCAGAGAAGTTGAATTAAACTCTGCAATTAATGTGAAAAACAAACTTAAGAGGCAAACCAAACTGTGCATAATTCAGAAAACTTTTGGAAACATGAGCTTTCAAACTTTCCCGCAGGTGAAAGTAAATGACACATTAAAGGAATTGCAACTGAACCCCTTCTGTTCAGTTCATTCAGCACACTGAAGTAACCGTAAGAATGTACATAACACTTTATAAAACTCTTAGATAGCTAGACAGATGGGCGGGAGGGAATGTAGACAGACAAACAGAAAATTGACACTAAAAGCCCAGAGATAGAGGCGGCATTGGTCAGCCATTGGCTTTCATGTTTTTCATGATTGATACCGGTTGGTTCATCAATGTCATAGCATTTTGCTGATGGTTAAATTGCCTATAGGCTTTCCCATTAACTTTTGGTAAGGGGACTCAAATTGTTGTTTAGTTAAAGTAGACCTGATGTACTTACTATGATGTACAGCATTTTAGTTGCTGGTTTATGTTTTTTTGTTGTAGGAAGATCTTGCTGTTTGGAGACAGTGCTATTCACGAATTGCCCGTGCATGTTCATTTGTTGAACTACGCTCTCATGACAATATCTTGCTGGATTTGCAGTTTTTTTTGTTCACAGACTAAAGATGTGCATGCACACAGGCTTGTTATGTCTGAGCTTGTGGGCTCGAGCGCTCAGACCGGGAGTAATGTCGCGTTGCAATGTGCTTATTTAACGTGCGTACGTTGTCTGGCCTGGGCCGCAATAATAAGGTAGGACACGGATTTGTTACTTGCTGACGAAGTGTGTCGACTCTGATGCCACACGCACAGCGATTTATTAACACCATCCCGCGTAGCGTGGGACAAACCAAAACTCACACGTAGGCGGGGAGAGCTCATCACCCACCCCCGCGTGTGCTCAAAAGTGATGGGCACACCCAACACAGAATATCGTGAGGAGCGATATAACATTCCTCCCCAAACAAAGAATTCACACATTAAAACATTTTCTACGGCTAACATCTCGGCTCTACAGTATTATTTACCAGCATAACATACATCAGTTACATCCAGTGCAACCCTAGCAGTGAAAGTTCTTTAGCCGGCTCGATGGCTCAGGATTGTTTCGCAGTGCATACCTGGTGCGATTCTCACGACCCTCACCATTGTTCTCAGCGTCCACAGGAGACTCCAACACCTCTCGTTTAACACCCAATGGAGGGACAGATTTCACCACTCCTTCAGTTCCCTGGACATCATGATCAACTTCAGACCAAGTATCCCAGCGACAATCATCAGGATTTGGTTCCGCTAATCTGGACACCCATGATACTTTTTGAACGGCAACACATTTCTGGTGAGCACTTCCATGTCTCTTTTGACTGTGACTTGCGTGCCTCTAACATGAGTGATTTGCCAGGGATCTTTCTCAAATGGAAGGCGAAACTTACTGCCAAGATGCCTGTCCTGAACAAGGACTATGTCCCCTGTCTGAAGCTTAGATGTCTCTGCTCTACGCTTTCTGCTGACATGATCATTGAAATGAAATGAAATGAATGAAACTTATATAGCACACGACTTACCCTGGGGCATCTCAGCGCTTGCTTAGGGAACCCGTCCTGGTATTCCCCTGTGAGGGTATCCACAAGGTGAAAGCCAGGCATCCCACCGCGAGGGGCCGTTGTGGAGATTAAGCAAGCTATTGCCCAGAGTCGCAGAGTGTGAACCCGTGAGTCGAGAAGGCACCGGAGCGAGAATTAACGAGTCCGTGGAATTTTTGAGCCCAAGACCCGCCGAGGCGGGGAATTGAACCCTGGTCCCGGGCCGAACTCAAGCTCCAGGTCTGCCGCCTCTAACCCCTGAGCCACACTTCTCTCTTCCGTCTGAACTTCATCCCACTATTGTTGAGGTTTTCAGAAATCCAACTTGGATGATGAGGGATAGAATCACGAACCACTTGTCCCATGGACAGGTGCCCAGGAGCACACCCAGTTGTCGTGTGGGGAGTCTGTCATCACCATGTACCACAGCTATTCTGATAACCTTATTCAATGTTCGCATAAATGCTCTGCTTCACCATTTGCATGTGGCCACTTCGGGGTTATCTTCTTGTGAACAATCCTTTTTGATGTAAGGTATGATGCAAATTCTTGTCCTTGAAATGGTGGACCATTATCAGTTCTGATCTCTTTGATGAGCCCATGGGCAGCCATCACCTTCTCCTGCTTGTGTATGGCTTCTCCAGCACTCAGGGAGGACAGCACCTCTACCTCTGGGTACTTCGAGTAATCATCAATTACCACCGTGGAGTGTCTTCCGTCTGGGAGAATTCCAAAATCCAAGCTGGCCCTTAGCCATGGGCCTTCTGATCGCCGTTCGGTCATGATTTGCGCTGGAGGATTCGGTTCACCGGTGGCTTGTCACCACTGACAGGATCGCACCACTTCTTCCACCATGTCATCCATGAGTGGAAACCAGACTTTTGTTCTCAGTCTACTTTTAGTCTTCACCAATCCCTGGAGTCCTGCATGTGCCCATCTGACCACTCTGTCCACAAGAGTTAATGGAACCACCAGCCTGTGACCTCGGAGTAGGTACCCGTGGGGATCCACACTCAGCTCATGTCTCCCCTGGTTCAAGCTCTCAATTATCTTCTTGGCTGTCGGAGTAAAAGTTGTCACTTGACTTCTTAGGGGATGTCACTTGTTCGTTTTCACTGCATTGAGCTCTTTCTGCAGGCATCTTTCTTCAGCTGTTTCTTGGCACAATTCTACTAGGGATATTGGCAGCGGGCGTGACCGGTCCACTCTGTATCTCACATATTCTTCGGTTTCTTCACCTTCGTCCATCTCAACACTGGTAGTCGCTCGGGGATGACGTAACAAATAGTCTGCAGGATTACTGGCTCCAGGGTGGTATTCAGTCTTACAACTGTATTCCTGCAACATGCACTTTTCTATGCGAGGTGGTGGCTTGGGCGCTGTTCCAGTGAAGAGAGGTATTAGAGGCTTGTGATCAGTGGTGACCAGGAAAGGTTTCCCGTACACATATAGATGGAAATGCCTGAATCCCCAGTGCACCGCCATTGGAAATACCTTTGTCCCGTGGCAGTCAGTGACCCTACTTGCAAAGGCCACAGGAGCCCATTCGTCCTCATCAGTCATCCACTGAAGTAAGATGGCTCCCAGCCCTTTTGGCCCAGCATCTACTGCAACTTGAGTCTGTTGCTTTGGATCAAACTATCTCAACATGGTGGTGCTCGACAGAGCATATTTTGTTGCTTCAAACTCAGTCTCTTGTTCCGGACCCCATACCCCTGGCACCAACACTTTAGTCAACTCCCTTAAAGGTGTAGTTAGGGAGGCTAGGTCTTTGATAAATCGGCCCCAGTAGTTGACCATCCAGAGGAAGCTTCACACTTCCGTTACATTAGCAGGGAGCTGGGGCCTCCTTAATGTCCTTGACTTTAAGGAACTCGTACTTTTCTCTGTGCAACGTGAGCCCCGAATCCTGTATCCACTGGAAAACCTGCCGCAGCCGATCGGGTATTGATTTTGCATGGACCAGAATGTCATCACTTACATTCATCACACCTGGAAGGTCGGTTAGGAGTTCTGTATTTTGTAATACCTCTGCTGCGCTTGAGATACCGAAGCTTAGCCTCTTGTATTGCCTCAATCCCACAAGCATGGAAAATGTTGTGATATATCTGGACGGTTCATCGAGGGCAAGTTGATGATAACCAGCTCGCAGGTCAAACTTCGAGAACCAGCAGGCCTGGCTTAGTTCCCCTTTAAGGTCATCAATGGTGGGAGCAAAATACCATTCTCTTTTTATTGCTGCATTGGTAGCCCTCACATTTACACAGATTCTCACCTCTCCTGGCTGCTTGGGCTTCCTTGCAACCACGATTGGTGACACCCAGGGCATCGGACCTTTCACCTTTTCGATAATCCCTGCTTTGTCCAGTTTATGCAGTTCCTTTTCCACCAGGGGTCTCAGATGAAATTCAACTCGTCTGTGTTGAAGGGCCACAGGCTGCACCGAGGGGTCAATGTGAAGACGTATCTGTTTGTCCTTTAAGCATCCAATCCTATGAACACCTTTGGGAAGACTTATGTATTTGATTCACGCTTCTCAGCGTATGCCGAAGGCTAAATTGACAATGCCGAGGGCCTCTGCTGACTTGCACCAAAGCAGAAGCGCACCCCTGAATGAAATTGCCTCTACTCTCCTCCATCTCATCCCTAAACCCACATATGCTGGCTAACTCCTTTAACCTGGCATGAAACACATCTAGCAACTCTACAGGCTGTTGCCTGGCTTGTCTGAACACAAGACTTTCATAGTCACGATTCGCCATGGGCTCGAAATGAGCGTTGAGGGCTGCGATGAGAGTGAGATGAGTTCTTGGCACTGCCTGTGCCGCTAACTTAGCTATCTTGTACACATCCTTCACTCCAAATTGTAAAATCATCGCCCTCTTCTGTTCATCATCTACCTTTGTAGCATCAAAGAATAAAAGTACTCGCTCAACCCATTCTTTTCACCTCGGGCCTGAGCAGACTGGGCCCATCCACCATAAATGGCTCTACGGCAGGGATGTGAGCCAGGACTGGGAAACCTCAATGTCACTGGTGTGCCCCTCTGACTAACAGATGATGCGGCTACGCCTGTGGACAGACACTCACTTCAAAGATCCAGTGCACTCAGCCAGCACTTACTCAAAGTTCCCCTGGAGCAGTCATGACCTTCTCACAGCCACCAGCCAGGCTAGTAAATCATCACTCCAAGGCTGCCCTGTACAAACTTTCAGCAGGGTGCAGCAAACGCCTCATTAGAAGTTCCTCCTTAACGTGCCCACGTTGTTGGGCATGGGGCGCAATAATCAGGCAGGACACAGGAGTTCGGAACTTGCTGCTTGCGTGTGTCGGCTCTGACACCACATGCACCTGCACAGCCATTTATTAACACTGTCCCGCGTAGCGTGGAACAAACCAAAACTCACACGTAGGCAGGGAGAGCTCAACACCCACCCCCGCGTGTGCTCAGAAGTGATGGGCATGCCCAACACAGAATATCGCGAGGGGCGATATAACAAGGCTTTCGTGAACATGCAATAAAACACTGCCCCTTCGTCAAAAGAATCTTCAGTGCAATAGTTTGCTGCATATGCATTTCAATTTCAGCACTTGCATCCAAGCATCATCTTCCGACCCCTGTTCATAATACTCTTCTTTGAGGATCCAGCTGCAAGATGCTAACGCGGTCTGTTCGGAGCCAGGACCTACTGCTGTCCTCCATAATGCTTCAGTCTTTGATTTTACATAATTATGGGATTTTCTTTCTAGGAATACTGATGACAACACACACAGAGCCCTCCAGCTCTTACCCAATGCTTCCACTAACAAACATACAGACCTTCCTTGCTTTGCCAATGCTGTTTTTTTGCCTTAGACCTTGGTGGTGTTGAGAGCAAATTACATTCCACTTGCTTGGGTTATGTTTGACAAGTTACACTGTTTCTCCTGCTGGTGTCTTTTCCTCAAAGTACTATCATTCTGCATAGGATACTTGCACTTCTCTCCACTTTGGGGTGAAATATTCAGCCTGTGTCTTAGTCTCAGTTTGTGGTGGGCTCCTGCAGAGAAGAGGCAAGGACGGGGTTCAGTGTACTCAGGGGGCTTTATCACATAAAGTGAAGACTGACAGTGCTAATGTAAGGCAGGGCGCACCCTGTCTTAACTAGTTGAAGAGGTTGATCAGTGGTATTTTACTTGCTTAGACACCGGTAAATGATTGGTTGTTGATTGTATCTTTAAAGGATCATGCTGCTTTGAACTGAAAATGTTGTAGCATTAGTTGTAATTTCTAACGTAAAACAACAGAGCACTGAAAAATGATGTAACGCAAAGCAAAATAATCACACTGTCAAAACATACCAGAGCTTAACAAAAAATAAAATAAATTTGCAACACAACAACCAAAATACATCACTAACCCTTCAAAAATGCAGCACAAAAACACAAGAGCGTGAAGAACAAAAGAACACATCACCCTCACAACAAATATACGCAAACATTCTTGTTACACATCACATATCGCACGTATGAGACGCTGTTAACAATGTTTTGTGTTCAGGCACTTGATGTTAGTCAGACTTTGAAATAAAACCCCTGCTTATCGGATAATTGCATCTCCAGTTGATCTTTTCATATTATCTCATTTATTTTCTTTATGTATAAGCCCTCCGGATTTAGAAGCAGATCTTAACCCTTCATGGTGCTTTATATATTACAAAGCAGTGCACGCACAACTTTGACAAAAGAAATGAAGATATCTAGTAACTTTTTTTTCTTAACACCTGCAATATCCTGTAAGATAGAAAAATGTCATGGCTCTAGTCAATTATGCGGAAGTACCCATTAAGTGGCCACTGATTTATTGCTGTTCTGTTTTGCTGTGTTAACTTGATTTTCCCATGGTTGTATTTATATAGAATTGATTACACTAGATATTGTAACAGCATGACAACTACAGCCATAGCAACATGGGAATCGCATCTCTTGTAGAAATATTTATTGTTTTTTAGGCAAACTAAAAGACAAGGGTGCCATCAGCCTATAGGTAGATTGAAAATTAGAGTGCCGAAACAACATGGCCCTTTAGGATTAAATAGAGAGTAAAATATTGGACGGGTGATAAATGCAGTGATGCCTTATACATTAATCAATGTGCCGACCATTTCAGTGTTCATATTTAAATAAGTAGTCTTCATAGATTTATAAATATATATCTATATATATATCTATATCTATCTATATATATATATATATATATATATATATATATATATATATATATATATATATATATATATATATATATATATATATATATATATATATATATATATATATATATATATATATATATATATATATATATATATATATATTTACTAACAGCCCGCCCCAGCGTTGCCCGGGGCAGAGGGGGGCTGAGGGCAGTATTTCAGGCTTGCGTGCACTCCCGCCCCGGCCCCCGCCCGCCATGGCATTTCCACTCCTCCCCGCGCTTCACTCAGCCGCACACGTCCCGCCTCCTCCCAGCACTTCACTGAGCCGCACACGTTCCGCCTCCTCCCAGCGCTCCCGCGCTTCACCTACCTCAGTCCGACTTCACCGCTCCTCGTTCCGCCTCCTCCCATCAGCCCGACTTCACCGCTCCTCGTTCCGCCTCCTCCCATCAGCCCGACTTCACCGCTCCTCGTTCCGCCTCCTCCCATCGCTTCTCTGAGCCGCACACGTTCCGCTCCTCTCCGCGCTTCATGTATCTCAGCCCGACTTCACCGCTGCTGTCCGCCGCTCCTCCCCGCACTAGATGATGTCAGCACGCATGTCCACGTTGTTAGCACACACGGCCGGCGCTACTTCTTCGGGACGACTTTTTTTATTGTTTATTTTTTAAATAACGTTTATTTAGCCTATGTCCATCTACAGGACCCCACCTTTCCAACGCTGTATTCGGTGTTGCGATTGGTGGTGTACTTTTCGAGTTAACCTGGCTCAAAGGACACAGTTCTCTCTTTATAATTGTAGTTTATATATATATATATATACAGGAAATTGGGTTGCTGGTTAAATTGGGCAAAACCATATTCATATTCAAGCAGCAGCCACAATTCGTATCTGGATGAAAAACAAGCACACCCCAAATTAACCTGTGCTCAACCCTCTGGTAGATTGGAACAAAGCAGTCAGGGTTAACTTAGAGGCAATGTGTAAAGTATTTATGTCTCTTAAAACAGTAATAAAGTGAAAATACAACACAAGGAAAATCCCACATTGATTTACAAAATAGAGTGACATTTATTACATTCTTTAACAGCAAAACAACAAAAATCCAATCAGGAGAACCGGATATATGAAATCGTTAAAGATTTAGATAAAAATAGTGACTAGAAGTGCAAAAAAGCCAACACTGGTTATCTGGTGGCGCCAGACAGGTGTAAAGTTACAAGTACACTCTGACCACCATGGAGTGCAGGCTGCATGTATGGAGAAAGTTAGGTCTGCTGAACAAAGTACCTTAAGTGCTGGCTATGGAGCGTTGTGAGATCTTGTTGCTCAGATGCAGTTCTGATGAGCTGCAGGCTGTGATGCGAGATCCTGCATTGAGCATGTGTTACACAGCGGTAGTTCCAAGGAGTTGCAATGTGAGGTCCTGTATCAATGTGGTGTTACACAGTGGCGATATTGAAAAGCTTCAGGTTTCTGCATCGGAGATGCATCATGCTGCAGACATTCCGATGCAGAGCTGCGAGGAGATGCATCATCCTGTATTGGTTCCACCTAAAAGACCACAGCTGGACTAGCAGAGCACATTCAGGCCCACTACCAAGGGACAAGACTGAGTTGGCACCAATTGGGGGGGAGACTAGTAGCAGGCAGAGTCCAGGTGCAGAGTTCAAGGTAGTTAGAGCCGTGTTTGTCCCTGAGGCTTGGTTCAAAAGGCCAACCCA
This sequence comes from Lissotriton vulgaris, assembly GCF_964263255.1. Classification (NCBI taxonomy): domain Eukaryota; kingdom Metazoa; phylum Chordata; class Amphibia; order Caudata; family Salamandridae; genus Lissotriton; species Lissotriton vulgaris. The sequence goes on from NC_141691.1 coordinate 235,253,209, forward strand.
TCAGCCACTGGAGTGACTCAGGTGGTCCTGGGGTCAAAATGCAGGTCCGGCCCCTTTCTCATTCAGGGAGCAGGGCATCAGAGTAGCATGTCACCAAATAGCAGTCCCTCTTGCAGCAGAGCAGTGCAGCAGTCATTCCAATTTTTCCACATGTCCAGAGATGAGTCTGGGGGTCCAATATTTATAGTTTGTACCAGATTTGAAGTAGGAGAAGTGTCTAGAGGGTTCCACCCCAGAAATGTTTGACATTTCTTCCCTCCCTGCTGGGCTCCAGCTTGCCTGGAGGCATAAAGACTAGTGTGAAACCCATTCGGAGTTTGCTGAGGCAGAGGCCCTGCCCCCCAACAAGTCAGAGATGGTCCATCCTGCCAACATCTATTCCCCCTTTGTGTCTGGGAGAAATACACAAAGACCAACTGCCATCTACAACTAGTCATGTGATCTAGGATATAGGCTGCAGGTACCAAATGATTGGTACAAGAACATTCCAATTTTCTAAACGGTAATTTTCAGGATGGTATTTTCTAAAACAACATTACTATTAAAAAGGTTTTTCAAATACAATTATTTTGGCACCATGCTCAATATTCCTACCTACTCCCAATTGAAAGATATCACTTATTAAATGTAATAAGGTAATCCAATGTTATCCTATGGGTGAGGAAGCCTTGTAGTAGTGTGAAAAGAATTTAAAAGTTTTTTAATACCAGGACATGTAAAAGTTTTAACCATATATCCAACTTTTTAAATACACTACACCCTACCAATGGTCTGTTTAGGTCCTACTCTAGGGGTGGCATATGTATTAAAAAGGTTGGTTTGGGCCTGGCGAAAGGTCTATTTTGCCAGGTTGAAATGGCAGTTTAAACTGCACACAGGCTGCATTGGTAGGCCTGAGACATGGTTAGAGGGCTATTTAGAGAGTGAAGCGCTACTGTTGGGTGCTTCTCTCCCAATGTCTTAATGCTGCCACGCATACTTGCACCTTAATGCTGCCACGCATACTTGCACCTTAAAAAAAACAGCTTTTTGCTTTTAAATTCCTTTTTACTTCACTGTGTTGTACTTTTGACTGTGTTTTAATTACTGAATTTCTGATCTCGCTGCTACCCTCTTCCGGTGATGTCCTTCTGCCAGAGTGATCCCAAAAGCTTCCAGGTTAGCGCTCTAGCACTAATTAATTTTGGGAGTTTAAATTCCACTCTGGGGTGACTGTGCTCGGCGGACACGCCGGCGGCGCTCCAAAGGCAAGCATGTCTGTGCCCGTCAGTGTCCCGGTTGCCTCATGCGCAGGAAAAGCTGAAGGAGTGCCTGCAAACACTATCACCCAACAGTTTTTTCTCCTCAGAGAAGCTTAGGGAACTACGCAAGGGGGTGATTTGTTGCTCTCCCTTCCCCCTCTCTGAGGGTATCTAAGGTAACGCTCTGTCCTCATTGTGGCTGGGCGCCTATGTTTCCCTCAGAACCTATCATCAATTTTCTGACCCCTGTCTTAGCAGCATTATCTAATCTCAAAAGGGTTACAGCAGACGATAAACTGCTTTGCTTGCTTCTCAACACTAGATCCATGCGTAAGCACGCCTTTAATATGTATGAGTTACTGGAAGAGGGTGGCCCTGATTTTCTGTTTTTAACAGAGACTTGGCTCTGTGACTCGCCAAATCCGTCGGTTGGCACAGCTACTCCTGAGGGTTACCAATGGTTAGGGAAGATCGCCCGAGTGGCAAGGGTGGAGGTATAGCCATTATTTTTTAAAAGCCTTTACTTCTGCTTGCTCCCCCCTATGGAAGAGGTTGCTGGTGCAGAAACTTTAGGGTTTCATTTGGTGAGATCCCCCCCATCAATCTATGGCCGGGATACCTGTGTACCGACCCCGGCCTGTTTCATGAAGCTATCAGTAATGCTGCGGCCCCCTTTGTGTTAAAACACAAACACTGCCTTGTATTCGGGATTTTAATGTACACACAGATAAAATCCATGATCCAGATGCCACCAGCTTAATGGATGCTCTAAAAAATTTTTCAACTGACCCCTTTTTTTCAGGTTCCAACCCACGAAAAGGGCCATATTCTTGATCAGGTGTTTTCCACATGGGACGTAGATGTCTCACCCCCTGTCCTCTGGTGTGATCAGATCATTTTCTCCTGGAGTTTAGAGTCCACCAAGAAATTGCACCCTTAAACACCCAGGGCAAGCCCCGTATGGGTAGCTTTAGAATGTACCACTGTATCACTCCTGAAGCATTGATGGGGGCCCTTGAGTCCCACCCACTCTCTTTGAGTGGAATTATGGAAGATGATGTGACTGCCTCGGATAGGTGGTCACTTCTCCGTGCCACAGAGCTGGCCCCTCTCTCTTCCCGCCCTGCTCATTCTTCCAGTGTCCCTGTTCCCTTGTTTACTCCTGCTCTTAAAGAAAGTAGGAGTATTTGCAAAAAACTCGAGAGAAAGCATGGCGGAAGAACTTTGAGATAAGGGAGAAAATCGTATATAAACAAACTCTCAAGTCTCATCACAAACTCGTTCTAGAAGAGAAAAAATCTTTCTTCTCATCGAGAATAGATGCAGCAGGGAATACCAACAAAGAGATTTTTTAAATAGTAAAGGAATTCTCATCCCCCAAGGCAAAAACTAGGACTTTTCCCCCCTCTGCACTCTGGATGGATCAGATGGCCACTTTTTTGCTGAGAAAATTCAGGATACATTTCCTACCTCCCGTGGGGCTACCAATATGGACAGGGGCCCTTCTCATTCTTCCCCTTGTCTCGCTGTGCCTCTCCTTATGGAATTCCTTCCTCTGCCGCTATCAGCTTCATTAGGCATTCTGAAGAATCTGAAATCAGGCGTTCCATCTGATCCCTGTCCTGCGTCTATTTTGGCAGCTATAGCCATGCCCGTTAATCCCTATGTGAATCAGATATGGAACACCTCCTTGCGGTAGGGGTGTGTCCCTGGCAAGTGGAAGGAAGCACACATACTTCCCCTTCTGAAAAAAACTAACATGGATCCTGAGACACCTGCTAACTATAGGCCCATATCTCTCATACCTGCCTTTTTCAAAGTACTGGAAAAATATGTTCACTCAGTCACCTCTGTCTTTTTAGAGACCAACAATATTTTGTACCAAAGCCAAGGAAGGGTTTCGCCCAAATTTTAGCACAAACGGCACTCCTGGAAATTTCGGAGTCTATTAACCCCTTTCATTCTGATGACGGCCGGGAGCCATCATCGCACACAGTGCTCGTGTGCTGATGACGGCTCCCGGCCGTCATGACCCACAGGCGATTGGAATGTGCCGCACAGGTGCAGAATCGCGGCCGCAGCCAGGGGGTTAAGTACGTTTTGGATAGGGGCGGTAAGGCTATGTTGATATAGCTGGATCTCTCAGTGGCCTTTGATACCGTCCCTCATAGCACACTCCTAATGAGACTCCAGGAGTCTGGCTTTGAAGGGACAGTACTCAAATAGTTTGCCTCTTTTTTGTCAGGGCGCCAACAGACAGTCTGGGCTCCCCCTTTTTCTGCACTATTCCCCCTTTGCAGGTGGGAGTTCCTCAGTGTTTGGGCTTTAGCCCTACCTTATTCAATCTGTACATGTCTCCTCTGGCTAGTCTAGCTGAGTCGCATGGAGTGAGAATAGTATTGTATGCAGACGATACCCAATTACTTTTTCCATGCGACAAAGATTCAGAGTTTGAGGGAGAAGCTATTAAGACCTGTCTTTCGGCACTGTTTTCCTGGCTCCAACAGAATCAACTTAAATGTAATTCCAACAAGTCGGAAATCATTTTCTTTAGTGGCCCATCTAACAAATTGTGGCAGAGCTGGTGGCCTCAGGATATGCACCCTCCGGCTAACGCGGTGTTGTCTGTAAAAAATCTAGGTGTAAAACTGGACAACTCTCTGAGTATGAAGCTACAGGTTCAGACTGTGGCCAGTGAGTGCTTTGGCTTCTTGAAAATGCTCAAACAATTTATGCTTCTAATTCAGATCCCACACAGGAAAACTGTGGTCCATACCCTGATTGGCTCTAGGCTAGATTATGTGAATATTCTATTTCCTGGCCTCCCAGAACACCTGCTTACCAACCTCCAGGTGGTGCAAAATGCTGCAGCCAGGGCTATTCTTTCCCTTTGCCCTAGGACCCGGGTGTCGGATCATCCGAACTCCCTTCACTGGTTACCAATCCGCAAGTGGATACAGTTTAAGGCCCTTGTTTTGGCTCTGGAGCCCCGTATTTAAGGAAGAGAGTCCAATTCTACTAATCTAGTCGATCTCTCCATTCCGCCTCTTTGGCGTTAGTTTGCACTCCTGTGGTGAAGCGCTCCCGTTTAGGACGCTCTTTCAGTTCCAAGTGGCTAAACTATGGAATAATTTACCACTTGCTCTGAGACTTCTTCAGGATATTCTCCCCTTCAGGAAGGCTCTTAAGACATGGCTATTACAGTAATATTTCAGCACTATGCATCCCAGTATTCTTCCCCCCCCCTTTCATGTTAGTCTTCACTCACCCAGCGCCGGGACACTCAGTAGAGTAGATGCACACTAGTAGCATTTAATATTCAGGTCATGGGTACATGTAGTCCCATTTTACTAGGGGCTTCCAAGTAAATTATATGTGCCAGTTTCATCATGTTACGAGAGAGACCATTTAGAAGTGATAAAGTGCACGAAGTCCTAAAGCCAACAAAAACGAGAACAGCAAAAACAGTAAGATCAAGGCAAAAATGTTGGTTCTGATAGGGCTCATATAAATGTATATATATATAATTCAGCAGTTATAATTATCCTTCTAATTATATTTATGTTCAGAAATTGTAACTCATAGCCCAAAGTTACTTTAACCCATGAGTTATAGTTTCCTCAGATAATTATTATGACAAATATAACTATAACTGCTGAATTGCTATGGTTTGAGTGGGTAAAACGTCAACCTAGCTATAATGTCGTTGTAACTGTTGTTTTTATCAGTGGATTTCTAATGCTTTTTTAACATAAAGTAACATACAATTACCATATGTTAATACAACCCCCACTGAACATGGCCTTTGGTAGTGCATGGTGTGGGGTTTTCTGCCAAATTAGGTGTAAATTTGTTCAGCAGTTTGGGATGTAGCAACTGTTTAAAAATGAAAAATCCCAATAGACAATGTGTGGGGACAAAGCATTTTGGGACCCCTTTTTCCTCAGCCCCCACTTGACAAATCCCCCCAAAACTTCCCAAATAGCAGCTGAAGGAATTGGCATACTAGTTTTAATACATTCATGATGATTTGTAAAATGGTGCCAAAGTTGTTAGCAAAACAAAAGCAGCTAATAAGATCTCAGCATGGGATCTCTCTGGAGGCTCCGCCCAGATATCTATATTTCTTTTTTACTTTATTACCTCCAAAACTACTGAGCAGATTTACACCAAATTGCAAAAGAGATCCTTCTGGACCAAGATCTAGCCTTCTGTCCAATTTGGTGTCAATCCCTTCCGCGGTTCGGCATGAACTCGTGTTAAAAAATGCAAAATCTCCATAGGCATTGCATGAAGAAAAAAAGCATTATGGTACCCCCTTTTTTCTCAGCCCTCACTTGACAGATCACCCTGAAACTTTCATATGTTGAACTAGGCAAAGTAGGACACTCTTTATGGAAAGGTGTGTAAGCATTCGTCAAACGACGCCCAAGTTGTTCACAAAAAGAAAACATGCTTTGTCTATGGATGCTTCATTTGTGGGAAACCTCCTACAAATCCCAGAATGCACCAGTGATGTTTACCAAAGTTTGTACTGTGGTGCAATATTCAATAATGCTTGATAGCATCACAGCACCATAGTTTGAAAGTTATTCATATTGTTTCCAGTGCAATCTGTTTCAAATTAAGTGGCCACATGCATATCAAATAAAAAAAAATATGAGTTTTGCAAAGCTTGCTCATTATTATTATTATTTGCTCTTGCAAAGAGTACATCATTTCCTTAGGGAGAATAATAACTCTCTCTTCTCCTTTTCTCACCCGTGTGGCCAGTAATAAATGGCTAAATCAGTATGAACTTTGAGCAACAATAACGCTATTTTATCAGTTATAAATGCTTAAAAAATACCTACACTTACTTGGTGATGTCATCAGTGATGTCAATTGAGATATCATGAGTGAAATCATTAGTGATCTCATCAGTGATGTCACTGACCATGTCATGAGTGATGTAATATGTGAGGTCATAAGCAGTGCATTGCAGGGGGCAAACATTATAGTTAGCTGTGATAATAACGGCTGAATTTCACTGGTTTTGCATGAGTGAAATGTAAGCCTAACTATATTGTCCCTGTAACCTTAGTTTTTTTCCAGTGAATTTCTAAGGTTTTTAAATTCTACTTCCTAACTATGACGTCCCTTTAACCTTTGGTTTTATGATTGAATTTCTAATATTTTTTAAATTCTGGTTCCTAACTATAACATCCCTGTAACCTTTGGGTTTCTTTAAGTGAATTTCAATGGTTTTGTTAACTAGTAGTCATGATTTGAGAGTGGTGGAGAAAGGGGGCGAGGCCTCCAATGAGTTCTCAGGAATCCCACTTTGTGAGACTTACTGGAGTTACCAGGAGAGCTTCTTGACCCCTTAAGGTCCCTCAGGAGTAAAATGGACTTTGTCCCCCAACCACTAGTGTCCCAGGAGACCCATTTACAGAGTTGTGTGTAAAAGGGACGTGGCTCCGAAGACCACTTAGTAATTGCGCTGTGTTGGACTTAACAGGAGGACTAGAGGTCAGAAGTTCAAGCGAGTCACAAGATGGCTGCCAACACTTCCTGGTTTGAAGTGTTGGCATCTATTCCAAAGAGGAGCCAAGAGGGAAAAAGGGGAATTAGGGTTGCCCCCCACTCATAAACTGACAATATCACAAAAACCTTGTCCCCAGGGCGTTCAATATCAAAACTCCTATTAATGCAATGGCGAGACAAACGGTCAAAGTCCAACGCTGCACCATCAATTTTTGAAAATTTTAGGTTGGTGTGTTTAATGTATTTCGCCCAAAATTCTCAACGTGAAAATAAGGGAAATTCCTAGTAAACTTCAAAAAGACAGTCAAAACAGAGCACTAAACGATGTCTGCATCAGTCCTGTACACAGGACATCTGACCACACTTACTACGTGTGAAAATATGTGTGGAGAAAAGAATGACACCTCCTGGGCGCACCACCCTCGGGGCAACTGGCAGGTGTTCACCAGATTGTGCCCCTTTTCTCATCATAGGTAGTCATTCAATTAAAAAAAGAAAGAAGAAGTGTCCAAAACAAACCAAGAAGATGTGTAAAGTGCAAAGGAGCAAAACGCATTCACTCCCTTCTGTGACCAATAACATCTAATTGGGCCCACGCAAAGCTTATTGCTACACTGAAATCAAATTCAGCTGGACTTCACAGTAAAGGTGAAAGGCCTCATAGAACCTTGCCTCGGTATAGTGTCCAGTCTAGTCCCGCTGGTCTATATTGAGAACCAGAAAAATTGACTAAGTCCAAAGGTAAATCCTGAAGCATGGCAAGAAAGCAAATCTATCCCAGTGGTGAGTTGACCTTGAGTGTCTGCAACAAAGCCATTGGCTTCAGCAGGAGCTCAGTGCCCTATCTGATTTTGTGTCTAATGCATCCAGATTTTTCTTGCTCAGTATTTAGGCAAAAAAAACAATGCCTTCAGCAGGGTACTAATGGAATCAGAGGAGCAAAATAAGGAAAAATATGTGAATCAGCTAGGTGCGTAGAAGTCTCTACGGTAGGTACATTGGTCTGTTATGCATCACAAAGAACTTCAAAGGCCAGATGGGCACCGTGGCCTGAGCAGTAGCTCAAAAGACTTCAAAGACAAACCAGAACTCTGCCAAAAACATAAACAGGAAAGGGGAGAAGAGAGAGCAAGCAAAGCAAAAGGAAACCAATGAGCGCAGGGAACTGAGGAAATAGCAAAGATATTAAACATGTACAAATCAGGGAGTCAGTACAAACTCTAAAACAAGTGAGAGAATCCCTCAACTCACAGTGTTGCCATGCAGGACTAGCGGGACATATAATCAAAAAATTAAAGACTTGTGCCTTTCCACTCCAGCAGGGTCTGGTGCAGCCTGATAATTTACGGAGAGACCTTACCTTCGCCCCTGCCCCTTTAAATATCTGGGACTCCAAATCTTCCACATGGAAGAAGATTTACGAGGGGGCATCTTGAGCCCGGTTATTAGATCTCTCAAATTGTCTGTAAAGTTTTGGCGGTCGCTTCGATTTTCTCAGATAACCAGCATAGAGCTCTCAAAGATGATTATATTGCCCAGATTTCTTTATTATTTCATGAACCTACCAGTGGTGATTTATCCACAAGGGTTTTCTGATCTGAACCAGCTACTCCAGGAATTGATATGGGATGGAGCGGAATAGGGTGGAACTAGAGGTTGTGCAAAGGGCACCCAAGGAAGGAGGACTGGGCGCCCCAGAATTTGAATTATACTATCTGGTTCCAGTGGCTCGCTCAATGGGTGGATGGTCAGTGTTTGGGAATGTTGGATGAGGGGAATGGGAGAAACAACCCAGAATGGCTGATAGCCAAACGAATACACCAGAAGGTGGTACTCCTGAATCCCAACATACTACTGCAGGCTGCACTATATTGCTGAAAAAGATGACTCCGGTGTACAGGAAATACCTCACCTTAAACACCTGAGATACTGTTGGTGGGAATTCCACACGGGGACCCCTGTCTCTGTACCCCAAACTCCAATTGGCAAAATGGACGAGGGTTGGGATAACAGCGGTGGGAGATTGTTTTCATTTGGGGGCATTGATCCCTATGGATGAATTAACATGCCAACATGAACTAAATTCCGGGCAATTGCTGACCTATCATTCTCTGACGCGGGCGTTCTGGTACATGTGGCAAGGGGGCTCCACAGAACCCGCTATACATAGAGTGCTCCAGGTGCTACTGACCCTTGGAACGGCAAGGCACTTGATACAGTGGATATATGGGGCGCACCTGGAATCGGTTAAAAATAGCTTTGATGGGACTAGAAGACAGTGGGAGGGAATTGTGGGGAAACAGTTAATGGATAAAGAGTGGTCCTGAGTGCTGAGGGGTTTGAAACAGGTGTCAAGAAATTCTAATTTTAAAACAACGAAATGTAATTATATACACATGGTGTATCTGATGTCTCATAGACTGAACCTTATGAGAGGAGACACTGACCAGTCCTGCTCTAGATGTGGACCACAGGATGCCGGCATATGACTTGGGAATGCCCATGATTAAGCGAATTTTGGGAGAAGGTCCTGGCTGAGATTGGAAAAACATTGGATCCCTCCCACATACACCTGAGATCTGCCTACTAGGCCTGTTCCACAGACCAAAGGCCAAAAAAATAGGTAATAGATTTGTAGACCTGGCAGGCACACATCACCCTTGATAGCGGAACTATGGGCTGAGGTTCTGCGGGATTGGGAAACAAGAAACATGATAGATGCTGAGGGGGGTGAAGAAGATACTGATGAATATGGTGAACATATCGCAGATTTGGGAGAGTTGCCCCCCCTCAAAACACGCTCACCCCTGTCCCTCCCTCCCTCCCCAGTTACAAATAGGATATATTTGCATATGTGAGACATAATGACCTGACTAGTATGTACCCACGCTTTGCTAGGAAACATATGAGAACTCATATCACTGACGGTAGAAATCATAGAAACTGAACACGACAAGGTTTGATATGTTTGGTTTAATGTTGATAGAATGAAACACGCTATCGGCTTACACTTGGCTAACTGTGGAAGTAGCTACCTTGAACACAAATATGTTGTGATATATAATTCCATAGAGAAAAATATAAAATTAATTGTTAATAAGAATGTACGTTAATTGGCAATTCCTACTCATATGCATGATCTGTAATATCCAGTCTTTTTTGGGTTAGCAAACACAGCAACTAGACATGATTTCTTATCTGTACTGATTTGAAAGGCCAATAAAAGATGTTTAAAAAAAATAACAGTTTTGCCAGGCAAACAGGGATTTTCTTGTGGTCTAACATACCCTGAAAATTAAACCATCAAAGGTAGTTAAGATCATGCAAGATGTGATAAAGTGCAATGTTCCTCCTGCATATTATGCATAATATCCAAAAGCAGGATGACCACTGGACAACACAATACATTTGTGTCAGTTCTGTGTCACACCTCTCTTTTCTCAATAAACCAACCACACCTGCCGAAGGCAGTTCTTTTTTAGTATACCTTCTGCACATAAAACACACCAACACAGACAATGACGGGTCTCTATAGCTTCCATGGCCCCAACCATCAATGAATTATTTTCTCAGGAGTAGCTCTCTGTAAGTAATTGGCCATATGTGGGCTAGCGGTGTACTGTGTTTGACTCTGAATCACAATGGCATACAAATTCAAGGGACCTGTGGAAAAAGGTAGGGCTAGGACCTTTCTCGAGAATTGCCCGGCGCTAACCACCCTTGTACCATTCAAATTTACCAAGCAATGAGGCAGGCGCCGGAGACCAGAAGGCAGGAAACAGAAGTTTTATTCCGACGGAGCAGAACACATCAGATCAGACAACAAGGTATCGTCTCGAGGTGCTCTAACAGCCTCTCGGAGGCCTGGCCTCTTATACACTGGTTTATGGCATGTGACCTTTCTTTATTACAATCAGAACATTGACATAAAGGAAAAGACATCCCCGTAATCCTCGTGTCAATCCCACCCCCATATATCTCCACAATAGAGGTCCTCAACCTGCTGATAAGAGGAGGGGGTCATCACGCAGCTGAGTGTTCCGTCGAGTCTTAGGATGTGTGCGCCTGATCATATCACAGGGGGTGGGGAGGCCTGGATCAATAGAGGGTCCTTTGAAGGAGAGCGACCTCGTACAATAAGGGGCAGTAAATGATATCTGCCGGCTTAGGCGATGGCCTCAGACCTGTGTGGACAGCTGGACACGGGGGAAGGGGTCATCAAAGGAGTGGTATTCATGCCGTGTGGACAATCGAGCGTGGAGGGAAGGTTTATCAACAGAGGGGCATTCATGGGAGGAGAGGAGGTGCTGGTCAGGCGCTGGCGTGACTCCCAAGGACAGGGTCATGCAGAAGGGTTATGCTCATAAGGGGGAGGGAGGGGGAGCCAGGGTGCGCGGAGGATGCTTGCTGGGTCAGAGGGGCGCGCTGGCGACTGATTGTGGACAGGGAGACCATGATGCCTAAAATGGCGATCGTGCATGTTGTACGTGGGTGACAAGCTGGCGCAGATGATGTTCAGTTCGTAAACTAAAATTCCACAGTCCTCCCTTTTAACATGTCTCGCCAACTTGTCAGTTTGGATTTATCCCCATAAGGCCACGTATTTCTACTTCATAGAGGGGGCTCATGTGCTCATTTCGGAAGTCCAAAGTCTTTGGGCACATACAGTTAGAAACAAGGCCGCACAAAGGTGGCAGACATTGTATACCTAAGCAACACCCACATAATATCACAACAGGTATCAGCACGAAGGAAAACAACTTCCAACCCCAATTCCTCAAAGTGTCCCAAAACCAGCTCCCAAGCGACCATCCTTCCTGCTCTTGGTGAACCTCCGAGGAAAGTCTGTGGAGGTGTTCAATGGCTTTGTAGACTGAAGGCGAGCTGTCTGGCACGTAGGTGCAGCAGCTGGATCCGATGATGCGGCATGCTCCTCCTCGGTCGGCTAGGACCACGTCTAGGACAAGACGATTTTGAAGGGTCACAAGGCGGACCGCCTGAAGCTCCGCAGTGTTGTTGGCGAGGATGCCAGCCGTGATGTTGATCGTTGTTTCTACTGCCTGGGTCAGGTGTCGGATAGCACGGCTGTTTGCCATTGGGCCCCACAGGGGAACAAGTCCCTTTGCTGCATCCAGGAACTGTGCTCCGGTGGAGTCGGCTTGTCCCATGTCGTCTGCACGCCTCTGCCGGTGGTGGTTGGCAGGGGCTACATATGTGGGTGGAAGAACGAAGGCAATGTAACAGATACCCTTCCAACCTTTCGGGAGCCAGGTGTAAGCTTTGGTGCCACACACAAAGTACATGTTTGGAGAGGCGACAAAAGAAGGGGGGTCAACTGAGTCCAGTGTTCTGGTGATTCGGCAGGAACTGTGACCCACCAGCTGCGTTCCCTGGCCTTCGAGGCACACAAGGCCAGTGACATTGATTACAGACAGAGCCACAGTCAGGGTGGCAGTAGTTTGTTTTTGCAGATGAGAGAAGGTGGTTCTGGCTGGATTGTGGAGCACCTGCACTTCGACTCGTTCTTTGGCTGGAATGTCTTTGAGGAAGGTGGCGCCTGCGAGCGCAGGACACAGGGCAGCAGGGGTCTTTCCGGTTTTGTTCAGCCAGAACCCAGAGTAGAAGTGTGACACTGTCCGGCTGGAGGTGGCGTTGTCCTTGTGGCTCTCTTGCATGAGGATCAACCAGGCGAGGCAAGAGCCGTGAACTGAGAAAGGAGAAGGGATGAAGGGGATGGAGTGTCCTGTGGCATGCGGGAGCAACCCGCAGATCCAGCAGTTCGTAGCATTTGCAGCAAGGTTGTGTTGGTGCAACAGTTGCACGAAGGAATTGTTCCAGAATTCCCTGCGCCTTTCTCGGAGCTGGGGCGACAGAGAGATTAGGTGATGCTCTTTCAGGGGTGTTGGCTGTGCAGTAGGTAGCAATGCCTCATGAGCCGGCGTGCTTTCCTCCAGAATCCAGAAGGAGGTCATGAGAAGGAGGCAGAAGAGGAAGACAATGAAGAGTGCGATTGTCTTTGATTTGTGCAAGTTGTCAGTTTTTGGATTTCTATACTGGGTATTTCCTGTTGCTTCCATCATCTTCTTATCTGGCGCTTCCATCATCTTCTTATCTGGCGCTTCCATCACCTTCAAGGGGCTCGGTAGTGGGCAGAACCACAGACTTCGTTTAGCTTCTCTCCCGGTAACCCTTAATTGTGCTTAGGTCACCGTTCTGAGATTCAACTTAGTCCGTGGCCTACTTAGCCGAAACTCCCTCCTTTCGGCGCAGGAAATACCCTTCTCTGGATGGCACAGTGGGATCAGAGAATTTTGCAAGTTCGAGTGCCTCAGTATCGGGATAACAGTCCAATATCGGTTGGTCTTTGCTCAGGAGCTCTTCTTGGGTGTTGACGTTTTCTGTCGTGGCCAGGTTCGCAGAGACCTTCCGGCAATGATGTGCGTGCAGCCAGTGCTTCTTCCCCTCCACTCGGAGCGCCGTTCGGGTGGTAATCAGCACTTGCCAGGGGCCCGTCCACCGCGGTTCCAGACTCTTGGTCCGCTGGAAATTTCGTATCAACACGAAATCTCCCGGTTGGATGTCATGGCCGGGGCCCCTGGAAGCATCGGGGATGGCCTGCTGCACCTGTTGATGAATGACAGACAACGTTTTAGTTAACTTGCACAAATAATCAGACAGTAGGGCGTCTGGGACGTCATGAATGGAGGTCGGTTTGGGAGCAGTCCAGAGATTCATCGGTCGCCCAAACACGACCTCGTAGGGGGTCAAATGGTGCTTGGTGGGAGTGGAGCGCATCGATAACAAGGCCAGTGGGAGGGCATCCGGCCAGTTAAGTCCAGTGGTGGCCACTATTTTTGACAATTTCAGCTTCAGTGTGGCATTATGGCGTTCCACTAGACCGGCGGATTGGGGGTGGAAGACCGCATGAAACCTTTGCTTCACCCCCAACCCCTTTAGGATTAGTTGGATAACCTCAGCTATGAAGTGGGGGCCATTGTCGCTCCATAAAATTCGACAAAGGCCATAGTGAGGGAAGAATTCTTTCAGTAGTACTTTGGCAGTAGTCATGGCAGTGTTGTCACGGGTTGGATAGGCCTCTACCCATTTGCTGAAGGCACATACGATGACTAGTACATACTTCAGGTTTTGGCATCTCTCTAGTTGGATGTAGTCCATCTGAAGGACCTCAAAGGGGTGATTGGGGGTCCCAAACCCTCCCCGGGGTACCACAGTTCCTTTCCCGGGGTTGTGTTGCAGACAGATGAGGCGCTGCTGAACTAGGCGTCTGGCTGAGTCAGGGATTTTGTCGTTGTGCCAGACTTTGGAAATGAGTTTGATCATGGGTGCAGATCCTATGTGTGCGGGGGAGTGTGCCATTGTCAGTATGGGAATCAGGTATGAGTCGGGTAGCAACCATCTGTTTGCATCTTTTGTTCGCCAGCAGCCCTCTTCGTCCTTCAAACCCACCCCTGCCCACTTAGTCAGTTCGTGAGGGGTGCTGGCCGACTGGATGTCTCTGATCATTTCCCTTGCGTCAGTCCATCTCTCTGCTTGTGACCTGGTCACATACATGCGTGTTGCCGTCCTATTCTCAGCGGTGGTTCGTGCAGTGATGTCGGCCAATGCATTCCCTTGTCCGACTAAGTCTGTTATCCTTTTGTGTGCCTGACATTTGATCACCGCTAATCGTTTGGGGAGGAGAACTGCTTCAATCAGAGCGGAAACTAGATCTCCGTGGAGGATTGGAGTGCCGTGGGACGTCAGGAATCCCCTCTCCCTCCACAGGAGTCCAAAATGGTGGACCACTCCGAAGGCATACTGGCTGTCCGTATATACGTTCGCGGTGGTCCCTGCGGCTATGATGCATGCTCGGGTGAGGGCTATCAGCTCTGCTGCCTGGGCAGATCGTTGTGTGATGCAGGCTGTCTCAACTACTGTTCGGGCTGTCGTTACTGCATAGGCAGCTGAAGTGGTGCCATCTGGGAGTTTGATGCATGAGCCGTCTACCCATAGCTCTCCATCGGGGTCAGGAAAAGCAGTGTCTCGGAGGTCAACCCTACTCCTAGTCTGTTCGTCTGTGAGGGTCACACAGTCGTGTATGGGAGGCACGTCGGGGTCATTTTCAGGCAGGGGCAGTAATGTGGCAGGATTCAAAGTCGTGCATCTCTTTAGTGTGATGTGGGGTGCAAGTAGAGTCAACTCGTACCCTGTCAGTCGTGCGCTAGTCAGGTGTTGGGTCTTTGTCTGGTTCAAAAGGGTGTCGACTGCATGGGGTACTAATACTGTGAGGGAGTTGGAAAGTACGATTCCCTCGCTCTGACGGATAGAGACAGCAGCGGCAGCTACTGCTCGAAGGCAGGCAGGCAAAGCTCTGGCTACAGGATCAAGAGTGGCGGAGAAGTAGGCACAAGGGCGCTGCTTAGGACCAATCGATTGAGTTAGGACAGACAATGCGCATCCCTCCCTTTCGTGGGTGAAGAGGGAGAAGGGTTTGGAGTAATCCGGCGTTCCGAGGACGGGTGCTGAGCAGAGTGCATCCCGTAATTCCTTAAAGGAGGCTTGACACTCAGTGGTCCAAGGAAGCGGGGAGGGGACATCTTTGGTCAGCAGGGCAAGTAATGGCTTCACAATGAGGCTGTAATTAGGCAACCACTGTCTGCAAAAAGAGGTTAGGCCAACCAAAGAGCGGACCTGCTTTTGTGTTTTTGGGATGGGGGTGTCTAGGATGGTTTGGATTCGGTCGGGTGTAAGTTTCCTCCCTTCTTTGGACAGAAGATGGCCTAGGTAAGACACTTGTGGCTGGCAGAACTGTAACTTCTTTTTGGAGACTTTATGGCCATTTTCTGCAAGAAAGTGTAGGAGTTGGACGGTGGCTGTTGTTGCAAGCGGGGTGGTGTCGGCCGCCAAAAGGATATCATCGACATATTGGATCAACACCACTCCCTCTGGTAGCTGGAAGGCATCCAGCTGTCTTTTGAGGGCCTGGCTGTAAATGCTGGGACTTTCAGTGTACCCCTGGGGAGCTCTACAAAATCGGTACGAGCGGGATTTTAAAGTGAAGCCGAAGAGATAACGGCTGTCTGGATGAATAGGGATAGAGAAAAACGCGTTCTTAAGGTCGATAACAGTGAAGGTGGTGGCAGTGGACGGGATGAGGGTCAGAATGGTGGTGATATCGGAGACTACAGGATATTGGGGTACAACCACTTTGTTAATCTCTCGCAAGTCGATGATGAAGCGGTACGCTTTCTCATCTCCTTCACCTTGCTTCTTAACAATAGGTAGGATTGGGCTGTTGCAGACGTTGCTAACCACCTCTTCAACCACTCCTGCATCTACCAGAGACTGAATGATCGCTACCAGTGCCTTCTCACCCTCTGGCGATATCTGATATTGCGGGAGTTTCGGGAGCGTAGCGTCCTGTCGTACAGTTATGTGAATAGGATCAATCATCATTCGCCCCACATCAGAGTCATTTTTGGCCCACAGGTACGGAGGCAGGGTGTCAAGCAGGGACAGGTCAGCGTCAGTTATGGAGCACATGTGTCGTGGGGGACGGGATCTGGGCATGTCTGGGTTGTCGTACAGGATGACTCGTATTCCATCTGGGGAACACCTAATGGTAGCTCGAAAATGTTTCAGTAAGTCAATGCCCATAATGGCGTCAGGGGAGTTGGAGGAGAGTAGAAATGTCGCGTCAGTGGTGTTGTTTTCTAGGTCAAAGGTAATAGGTACGGACAGGGGGTTAGTGGAGGGCGTTCCATCGAAACCTATCGACGTTATGTGTGAGCCAGACAAGGGTGCCCTTGGAATCAGTCGTTTTGATAACACACTAGGTGTCGCCCCAGTGTCTACCAAGAATGGAGACTCTGTACCTAGGACCTTAGCGGTGACATAAGGACCTTGCTGGTCAACACAGAGCTCGACTGGATCCCTCCCTTGCCCCTGGCAGTCCTATGCAAAATCGGGGGCATTTTCACCTTCGGATAGCTGATATTGGTTCTGTCGGGGACGGTCAAATGTGTTCAGTCTCCCTGATCTGTCATTGTTGGTGTCGTTGGGGTTCCCTCGTCCCTGTACTCTATTCCTCGGACCACCTGCCACATCCCTGGAATCCCTATTTCTATTCATCTCTAGCAGAACCGGACACTGGGATTTCCAATGGCCGAACCCTTTGCAGAAGGCGCATTGGTCATTGCTAATGTCTCTACGTCCAGTGTGGGGTGCTGGGGTGTGATCCTTAGGAGGTAGATCTCTGGGGGTGGCTGATTGGTAGTTCCCCCTTTGGTGTTCCCGTCCTACCGCTATACCCTGTATCTGGGCTATCATTACCCTTTCCTTTAAATCTTTCTTCTTTTTCTCGGACGCCCTATCATTCTCATTCTTTTGGTGCTCGTAATACTGAGCCATCTGAAGGATAGCTGCGGGTTTGGAGGCCCCCCAACTACTCTCACTCGTCTGCAGTTTTTGGGAGACTTCTTGTGTTAGGCCCTTTACATAATTTTGTACAAACAGGTGCTGTCCGGTTGCGGTGGTCATGTCTTGGCCACTGTAGTCGGAGAACACTGTCTCGAATCGGGAGAAGTATTCTGACACATCTTCCTGGGGTTTCTGTCGACAGGCCGTGACTATCGACCAGTCTACCTTTCTTTCCGGGATCAGTGTTTTTAACTTCTGAACTAGTTTGTCTGGGAGTTCCAGTATGTCCTTCACTGGTTTCCTTCCTGGCTCTCGCTGTCTATCTAGTTTACCGAGTTGGTCCCAGGTATGTCCAAACAGGTCCGCGTGGTCAGCCTTCCGGATTTGCTTCCACACGTCAGCTGGCAGGCATAACCCAAAGAACAAGTCAATGTCCGCTAAAGTCATTATTGTCGAACCCAAGGCTGTGCCTAATTCGGTATAAAATGCCGTCGGGTTCTTTCTCAAATCGGGCAGAGTTTGTTTGAAGGTTAGGATATCCTGTCGGTCCCATGGTTGGTAAACCCAATTGTACACAACCCTCCCTTTTGCATTTTCATTATTAACATCATCGCTCGTTCCCTGGCCCCGTGGCGGGATCCAGTAAGGGGCCGCTTCTCTGATAGGCATCATAGTATTGGCTACTTCTACCGAGGTTGTTTCAGGGACTGTAACCTTGGCTTCTGGTTTTTGTTCCGTGAGGTGGCGGAAGACCTCAAGCATCTGCATGAAGAGCTCTGTCGCCTCACGTTCAGTCCCATCTCCAACATCAATCTTCCTATACAGCGTTGTTAGTTTAGCGGGACCCTTACTTTGATACCTATCTTCATATGCGTTCAGGGTGTAGTAGCTGAATCGCAAGATGAAATGCCGTCTGTGGCTGTCGGCATGTGAATTATATACACTCATTGTATAATCTTCGCTCTCCCTTCGTTCTACTAAAGTCTTTGCTATTTTGTCGATCCCATCCTGCTCATCTTTGCTCAACCTATTTAGTCTGGCTGATGATTGTTTGCTAGCCTCGGGATCGCCTGACGAAGTTGTTAATGTGGCTGGCGCAGAGGCCGTGAGGGCTGGTGCACTAGCGCTAGGGTCACTTTCACTCACACCCGGGGTTTGCAGGCTTTGTTGGCTGGGAGCATATGGAGGGGGCATGTAGATGGTTGGGGGACCTAGCAGTAACTCATCGTTTGCCCGTTGTTTGGAGGGCAATTCAGAGTAGAGCGCAGAGGGGGTCCTAACAGGACATTGGCCTGTCGACCCTGATTCTTGGTTTTGTGTAGCTTCCTTTCTTTCTTTTATTTCCTCTTCTAGTTGCTTTGCGGCCAGGTGAGCTGCCTTTCGTAATTCTTTCCCTATTTTTGCTTCTTCTCTTTTCTTTCGTTGTTCCGTTTCTTTGCGCCACATGCCGATACTGTCGAGCATAGTGGGCGTGGTCTTATTCTTCTGGAGCGCTATTTCTAATGTTTTTATTTTATTTTCATTAAAGGAACCTATCAGTGGCCACTGACTTTCAGGGTTCTTTTTTGTATATTTATGCCATAGTTTAGTGTAAGCTATAGCGACTAGTCCATACTTAGTGAACATGTCCTTATTAGGGGTGCCCTCCAGTGGAGCTGGATGGTTCATCTCTAATAAGCGGTCTGGGCTAAACAGGCTACCAACCAGTGGGGAGAAGATAGGCATGACGGATTACAACGGGGACAAAAGTCTGCACTACCTATCTTATCACGGCGGGCAAAGACTAGACAGAATATTTCTATTCTCCGTTGTTTGCCGGCGGTGAATACCTCAAACGAACCAATACCGAACAATCGGTCAATCAAAACAATCAGTGGGGAGAATAAGTGGGCACGAAAAGTTATCGTTACCTACTCTTTCTCTACATGCAAAGAGAGACCTTGTTCTTCCCTGTTTGCAGAAAAAGAATCTCCAGACAATAATCCACGAATGACAGTTCGGGAAACAGTGGGGGAGGAAGATAGGCACGACGGATTACAACGGGGACAAAAGTCTGCGTTACCTATCCTTCACTGTTTGCAAAGAGAGAGCCTGTTGTTTTCTCCGTTTGCAGACAGCGAATCTCCAGAGGTTTCAACAAAGCGTAATACTAGTATTATCCAAACAAAACAATCTTTTCTCAATTCGTCGTGTTTACACGACCTTACCCGGACCGCATGGACGGTTTCCTGTCCTCTGGATCCAGCGCCCGATCGTACTCTCTCCTTCGTGATGCCCGTGGCACTCCTGATGGTTCCCAGTCAGGACCGTAGATCACTCGAGAGAGGTCTGTTCAGAACTAGTGAAGGTCGGATGATCGGCTGTCAGACGAGGGTCTATCGGACACGAGCTCTTCCCGATCGTTGCAGTCGTTCACTCTGTCATCGGGACCTCTCCCACTGGATCCACGTGTCGCTGATGGGCCCCACGCTTTGGGACGCCAATTGTGGAAAAAGGTAGGGCTAGGACCTTTCTCGAGAATTGCCCGGCGCTAACCGCCCTTGTACCATTCAAATTTACCAAGCAATGAGGCAGGCGCCGGAGACCAGAAGGCAGGAAACAGAAGTTTTATTCCGACGGAGCAGAACACATCAGATCAGACAACAAGGTATCGTCTCGAGGTGCTCTAACAGCCTCTCGGAGGCCTGGCCTCTTATACACTGGTTTATGGCATGTGACCTTTCTTTATTACAATCAGAACATTGACATAAAGGAAAAGACATCCCCGTAATCCTCGTGTCAATCCCACCCCCATATATCTCCACAATAGAGGTCCTCAACCTGCTGATAAGAGGAGGGGGTCATCACGCAGCTGAGTGTTCCGTCGAGTCTTAGGATGTGTGCGCCTGATCATATCACAGGGGGTGGGGAGGCCTGGATCAATAGAGGGTCCTTTGAAGGAGAGCGACCTCGTACAATAAGGGGCAGTAAATGATATCTGCCGGCTTAGGCGATGGCCTCAGACCTGTGTGGACAGCTGGACACGGGGGAAGGGGTCATCAAAGGAGTGGTATTCATGCCGTGTGGACAATCGAGCGTGGAGGGAAGGTTTATCAACAGAGGGGCATTCATGGGAGGAGAGGAGGTGCTGGTCAGGCGCTGGCGTGACTCCCAAGGACAGGGTCATGCAGAAGGGTTATGCTCATAAGGGGGAGGGAGGGGGAGCCAGGGTGCGCGGAGGATGCTTGCTGGGTCAGAGGGGCGCGCTGGCGACTGATTGTGGACAGGGAGACCATAATGCCTAAAATGGCGATCGTGCATGTTGTACGTGGGTGACAAGCTGGCGCAGATGATGTTCAGTTCGTAAACTAAAATTCCACAGACCCTAGCCAGCTTCAGCTTTGAAACTTGCCTAATTAGTAAATATTGAGCTCCAAAACGATAGACTCAGTCAGAAGGAAAAGAATAGACCTGTGCAACCCATTTGATGTGCTCAATGTCTGCTTCATCGTGGTTGGCCTGAAATCATGCTTAGATCCTAGCCAACCATGAACTGTTAGTTTACTTTAGTGCTTTAGATTTTTAGACGTTAAAACTTCTTATCTCCTGCTCCCCTTATCTAATTATGAACGTTTTGTTGTCATTTTTGCTTATAATTTCTTTACTCTAATTTTTCTAAATTAGTTTGGAATTTTTAGTGTTTTTAAAATTGCTGGTACTATTTTAATTTAACTAATAATTCTCTAGGAAATTGACTGCTTCTTCTGCTACTGTGTTAAAAAGATGATCTGACACTGGATGGGTTGAAGAAAAGGTTTAATAGTGAAAACATCACCAACAGCTCTTCAAGTCACAGTTAACTCCTCCAGGCTCCAAAGCTCCAATGCCTTTGGAATGACAAGCAGTGGAACCAAATGAAGTAGTAAGAGAACACAACTATGTCATAACATAAATGAAAGGAAACAAGCATATGTACATTACAACACATCCCCATTACTATAGAAAAGAGAAACAAGGAAGGAATAAAAGCAATAACTGAAACAAATTGTTGAAGCATGAAGAACACACCTGAAAAGGAAACAAAAAAGGTAAGGCAAATTAAACATAGTCTCTGAAACGAGCAGGTGCTTGATGAGTTCTCTGAGGGAACCTTCTAGAAGGAACAGCACCATGAGCATCAGGAGGGGCGGAGGGACAGGAAGAATCCACCAGGGAAGATGAAGGAGAAACCCCAGGAGAGAACTTAACAAGCCTAGACATGCTCCATTTACAACCATTTTGCAAGGTAACAACATTGTTGTGAATCTTGGTAATCCTAAAAGGACCCATGAACTCAGAAGAACCTTTTTTAGAAAATCTTGGTTTTTTAACAAGGACCCAATCTCCCACACTCCACAACACGGGTTTGGTAGAATTCTTCAAATCATAACGCTCTTTATACCTTTGTTGGTGAGAAAGAATCCTATCCCCCACACTTCCCCTATCCAAGGAAAGAGAAGATTGAAGAGGAAGCCAAGTGGGGTTCAATTTAGAAGAGGCTTGTCTACCTCGTAGTAGAAAAAATGGAGAAGACTTGGAAATGTAATTGATGGTGGTGCGATGTGCCCACCAAGTATCACGCAAAACATCTTTAAGAGAACATTTCATATCTATAGCTCTCTGCACACATCCTTTAACCACACGATTCATTCGTTCAGCAAGACCATTTGCTTGAGGCGCATAGAGTGCAGTTCTAAGATGGGATATACCATGGTCGTTTAAAAAAAACTCCATATCAGTGGAAATAAACTGGACACCATTATCTGTAATGATGCACTTGGGAATGCCTTCAGAAGCAAATTCATCACGTAAGAAATCAATGACCACCCTAGAAGTGACAGTGGGTACACACTTGGTGGAAACCCATTTTGACATGTAGTCAACAAGAAGAATAACAAATCTTTCAGAGGGAGTAAGTAGATCAAAAGGTCCCATGATGTCCAAACCCAGTTTGGACCAAGGTTGGTTGGGGACAGACACAGGAGAAAGAGGGGCCTTACTCACGACCTTGGACTTATCATTAGTGGCACACTGATAACAATCTTTAACCACAAGTTCGACATCACTGTCCATATTAGGCCACCAATACCTTTCTCTAAGGCGAGATTTAGTAAAACTCCTGCCCATGTGTCCATCATGGGCAAGATTGATGAGTTTCGAACGCATCATGGAAGGAGGGATCAGTCTCTCACCACGCATAACAATGTCATCAACAATGGTAAGTTCATGTTTAACTGACCAAAAAGGCAAAAGGTCACAACAGATGTCTCTGCTGTTACTGG
The DNA here is from genome assembly GCF_964263255.1 of Lissotriton vulgaris. NCBI lineage: Eukaryota > Metazoa > Chordata > Amphibia > Caudata > Salamandridae > Lissotriton > Lissotriton vulgaris. The sequence goes on from NC_141691.1 coordinate 235,275,695, forward strand.
GCCAACCTTTAACCACCAGGTCCTTGACCAAAGGTAAGACTGAGTCATTGGATTGAGCAAGAACCCAATCATCCAGAGAAACAGCACTCTCGCAAACCCAAGACACCTTGACAGTACCCAAATCTAAATGTTCGTCCAGATTTTGTAGGGGTAACCGTGAGAGGCAAGCAGCAATCTTATTTAATGAACCAGGAACATATTGTACAATGAAATTAAACTCTTCTAACCCCTCGCTCCAACGTTTGAGCCTGGGAGTTAATCTCTCACTTTTGCATACAAGAGAATACCTGGATTAAGGGTTTGTGGTCAGATTTCACAACAAAAGGAATGCCCCACAAATAAAACTTAAAGTGTTTGATAGCCCAAACCACAGCAAGAGCTTCTCTTTCTATACAAGAGTAATGTTGTTCAGCCTTTTTTAGGGCTCTGGAGGCAAATGCCACAACTCTTTCACTGCCATTGTCCAGTTGAGAAAGAACTGCCCCCAATCCGGAAAGACAGGCGTCAGTAGAAAGAATTGTCTTTTTCCTGGTATCAAAGTGACCTAAACTTGGTAACTGACGCCAGAAAACCACTATTGCAATCAACACTCCAGTCAAAATGGACACCTTTTTTTAGAAGATTCCTGACAGGCTCAACAATAGAGGCAAAATTCTTTATGAATTTGGAATAAAACTCAGCTAGGCCAAGAAATGACCTAACTTGGTCTTTATCAGTAGGGGTGGGAGCCTCTGCAATACTTTTGGCTAATTCCAATTTGGGTTGTATACCTTCACCAGAAATTACATGACCAAGGTAGGTAACAGAAGTTACACCTATCTTGCACTTAGCTTTGTTAACCGTTAGACCTTTGTCAGCCAACCTGAAAAGAACTGCTCTCAAAACCTTTTCATGTTCCATATTGTCCTTGCCAAAAACTAAAATGTCATCTTGGAAAAATATGACATTGGAGACATCTCCTACAACCATTTTCATAATTCTCTGAAAGCAAGCAGCAGCGGATGCCAGCCCAAAAGGCATCCTAACAAAACGATAAGCTCCTAGAGGAGTAACAAAGGAGGTGAGATGCTTGGAATCCTCATGAAGTGGAACCTGGTGGTAAGCTGAGGACAAATCAAGAACAGAGAATATTTTAGCCCCAGCAAGCATAGTTATGGACTCAGGAATATTAGGTAGGGGTTGTCGGTCTACCCAAATGCACTTATTTAAACCCCTGAGGTCCACACACATGCGAATGTTCTTCCCACCATCCTTGGGGGGCAAAACTACTGGGGCCAACCACTCTGAAGATTCAATTTCTTCAATAACATTCAAATCCATGAGTCTAGAAAGTTCTAGTTTAAGAGGAGCAAGCATCATTTTAGGAACTTTCCTAACCTTAAACACACATGGAACAGCATTTTTCTTTAGAATAATTCGGTGTTGAAAATCTTTCAATAAACCCAATTTTTCAGAGAAAACATGCGGAAATTCATCAAAGAAAATGTTGGAGATAGAGATTTGGTCAATAAGCATGACCTGGTCAGTGGGTTTAAGGGCATTGGGATTAAGGATAATTCCCAAATCTCTTTGGTGTCTCCAGCCTAAAAGATTGTCGCCTCTGTAGGCAACATAAATTTTTCCCACAGTTTCACGACCTTTGAAATGAATTCTCATAACAGTGTAGCCAGAAACTTCAATATGAGAACCATTATAACTAACAGCATTGATATCAGGTTTGAACAAGACAATTTTAGGAAAAATTTTGTTCCAATTTTCATTTCCTATTAGGGTAAAGGGAGAACCAGAGTCAGCTAAGACAACAAAATCTTCACCACCAATAATCACATTACACTCAGGCATGACGATGGGATCAGCGTCAATATTCCCATCACTTGTAACACTAGAAACAACAAGTCGAGGAGAATCTGAGGGAGGCATGGAACCTTCAATAGAGTGTACTTTGGTGGAGGATTTACATACTCTAGCATAATGTCCTTTAATACCACATTTGATACAAGTGGAAGATTTGGCATAGCAATTGGGAAAGGATGAAGAGTGATTAGGGCTGCCACATCTATAACACTTGATTTTACTGCGATCAAAAACAGTTTTTGGTTTGGTGTTTTGCATAACTTTACAAATAGTGTCTTCAGAGATGGTAGGTTGAGAGGAATTGAGGGGTTGAGCAACCTGATGAATACTACTGGAGGTAGAAGAACCATCAGGAGAGATTTTGTGTTCTTTCATCTCTTTAGCCCAACCAGAAGTATTCTCAATACCCTCAACAATGGCTAAAGCTTCTCTGAGGGAGGAATTTTTAGACAAGAGTTTCTCCTGTACTCTGGGGTTATTTGTACACCTGACCAATTGGTCACGAATCAAGGAATCAGTGAGTTCTCCAAACTCACAAGTACGACCCAAAGTCTTTAGTGAAGCAACATACAAACCAACTTTTTCTTTAGGTTCTTGTACTCTTGCAAAGAACTTATGACGTTCCAAAACTACATTAATTCTAGGACCAAAATAATCCTCTAACATCTTTAAAGACATGTGGAAAACATCTGAAGGAGAGTCACCAGAACCATCATTGATAGGTATTTCATCAATACTGTCATAAATATTGCGACCCTCTACACCAAGATTATGCAGTAATATTGCTTGTTTTCTTACAGCAGAAAATTTTTCACCACCTATGGCTAAAAGATAAGAATCAAAAAGATTTTTCCATCTTTTCCAAGGGAGAATAGGTTCACCCTTTTCACACAGGAAAGCAGGGGGTTGGGTCATGGAAGAAGAAGAAGCCATAATGTGGTGAAGCAATACAGGACAAGAAATAAGTAAAACTGCAATTATCAGTGTGTGTGTACCACAGAAGATACACAGTCAAAAACGAAATAATAAAACCAAAACGTAAAACCAGAAAACGTGGATAATAGAGAAACGAAAATCGCTGTGGAAACAAGGCAAAGTCAAATTGAACAAAGAAAAAAAACGGTGATTGACCGTGAAAGCGCTAATGCAGTCTGGCGAAAGCAGTGAGGCGAAAGCGCTGATCGTCAGTGAAAGCGCTGATGCAGTTTGGAGAAAGCACTGAAGATCGGTGAAAACGCCGATGTTCGGTTGCCAAGTAACCAGTAACTAAGCGACGAGTCAAGCAAAGATGGCGGCACGCATGCGCGGTGACGTCAAAGCGTTCAGACGTCGCGCAAAGGATGCCGGGATTCAAGGGGAAAGCAGAATTCGATGGCGGAGTTCTGTTGTCAAGCGCCGGTCAAGCGCGAATGTCAGGACCACTCCAGCACGTTGATGGCCGAATGAAGGGAGAACGAGGGAACTCTCGAGGGAATGGCCGGAGCGCGCACAACGGCAGGTAGGGCGGTTTGAAGTTGGAAGTAAACAGGCAACCAAAGAATTACCTTTACACGGTGAAGGAAGGCTATTAAGCGCTTGAGAAAAAAAAAAAAGATAAAAAGTCAGGAAGTATTAAATCCAGAAGTCAGGCGGTGTTAAATCCAGAAAGCTTTAAATCCAGGGTGATAAATCCAGAAAGTCTTAAATCCAGTTAAGTTCACAAAGTCCAAAATCCAGGTAGTTTTAAAATCCTTAAAGTCTCACGTGGAGAGCAATCTCACGTGGAAGGCAAGTAAGATAAAACCATAGATCCAAGAGTATTTGAAAAGAAATATCCAACGAAAAAAAATCCAAAAAGTGGGTTCAGGGTTGAGTGGTGATGTGGCTAGTCCCTTCCAAGCTGCCAATCGCCGCCAGTGTTAAAAAGATGATCTGAAACTGGATGGGTTGAAGAAAAGGTTTAATAGTGAAAACATCACCAACAGCTCTTCAAGTCACAGCTAACTCCTCCAGGCTCCAAAGCTCCAATGCCTTTGGAATGACAAGCAGTGGAACCAAATGAAGTAGTAAGAGAACACAACTATGTCATAACATAAATGAAAGGAAACAAGCATATGTACATTACAACATACTGCTTCTCAAATTTTCTCTTAAAACATTGTTTAGACCAAACCAGAATCTGTTTGTTAAATTCCCAAATTAATAATCTACTTATTAGTGTTTGATAGTAATATTTGGGAATACATGCCCAGTGTTTTGTTTCTCTTAGGAAGACTGCAGCCCTCAGTGGTTGAACAGTACAAGTACCTTGGATTGCTATTTTCAGGAAAGATAGGCAGGATAACCTACCGGGAAGTAATCTCTAAAACTTCACTCCAAGCAATGAAAGGCTTGATTAATATATACTCCTTTATTTATGTTATTTCATTAAGGCCCTCATAAGGCATACAATAAAAAATCGGTCCAATTGATGTGTATTGCTGCTTGGCAAACTGTCTCTGGGCTACAGTCCTGGTTTTAAGACAACTTGAAGGGTAGAGTTGGAAGAGTTAATTACACCTCCCCATTTCATCTGGGTTCGGTGAACATTTTTTTTAGAGGCTTGCAGCATTAGACCAAGGTATTGGGATTTACATTTGTCTTTAAATGACCAAGAGAAAAATGCGCCTCACTTGCATATCTGTGCATTCGGGAAGCTGTGAATGGATTCAACCTTGGAAATTCCAAAGAAATGACAATCTGTCAACGTGTTTCAGATCGTGCTTTAGACAGCGCTTAAAGTGGGCCGGTATGGAGTACCGACACTTTTTTATTTTGAGAGGGAGAGTACCAGCACTTCTCAAGAGAAATGCTATACTTTCAAGTGGAGAGTGCCTGACCTTCTCAGAAACAAGCATGTACTCTGGTACAGAGTACCTGCACTTCTATGTCTCTATTTGAAGCACTGACTTGAGATCTATGAGTGCCAGCCTGCTACTTTTGTCCTTTTGTGCCTTACTCTGTATAAACAATTTTTCAAAAGAAGATTGCAACATTGTTCTTTTTTATGAACTTAATTACACTAAAACAGGTTGCATTTGTGCTGGAGAAAAAGACCACCAAAAGTGCGATTAGTTTGCTTAGTTATTTAAGTTTTTGTGCCTGATACGATTTTGCTTCATCGTTTGTTAATGGCACTGGTGGGCTTAGCCCCCCTACATTCTCCTATGTCCTTAAAAGTAACTTCTGTCATGTGTTTATAATGACAATTTATGCTGCGTGTTGAAACTCCTAATAAGGTGTGCCATCTATTGCCTTTGTCTTTAATGTTTTCTATTGATAGCGAAATGCATATAATAGATTTTCTTTTTAAGCATGCTAATAAGTAATTTCTGAGTGCTTCTGACTTGTTACTAGACATGCAGGAAATGGACATAGTGATAGAGACTGCTTTTTTTTTACATAATATTTGGGCTAATTAATTTTATTTTAATTTGTTTTTTACTCCCAATTTTCGTCTGTAATGTTTGTCTGTATTTGAATAGATTTTTATTTATTATTTTTAACTATTTTTAATTAATAACAAAATCATTCCTGCTTTGGATGCTTGTATCCTTCCCTGCCAAATGGAGAATTACAACGGATACAGTAGTACCATACCCCTAATGTCCCTTTCCCCCCCAGACATTTCACTATCTCAAAACTTGCACAACGGCCAAAAATGGGCATTACCATGTCAATTGTGTGCTGTGACACTGATCTCTTTTGTAAAACTTAATTCCTAAGGCTACCCTAAATGTAACACTTAGAACCTATCAGTGTTCCAATATTTCAAAATATTATGTGCCGTTACATTGATTTGTATAACGCACTAATCATTCGAAAGGGTATCCTGGCTCTTGGGCAGCAGTATAGGTTTGTGGTCCCCGTGGTGCTTATACATAAAGCTAGGACTTCAGCTTCTTGTGGAAGTCAAGAAGTGAGGAGAAGGCTGTGATGTGTTGCAGGAGTTCGTTCCATTGCCTTGGCTGCGATGTAGGAGAATGAGTGAATTCCGGGTTTGCAGGGAATATGTGCAAGTGTGAGTGAGGCAGACCATAGGTTTCTGGTGAGTTGGAGAAAGTGTATGCAGCTGATCAGGTATTCCGCTCCTGTGTTGTGTAGGGCTTTGTATGTGTGTGTGAAAAGTTGTAATTGGCTGTGCTTGTGAATCAGGAGCCAATGAATCTTCCTGCGGTGCTGTGTGATGTGGGTGCAGTGTGGGAGGTCAACTATAAATCTTGCAGTTATGTTCTTGATGGTTTGGAGTCTGTCTAGGAATTCTTTGGAGATTCCGGCATAGAGAGTGTTGCCGTAGTCCAGCCTGCTGGTGATGAATGCTTTCGTGATTGCCTGTCTTGTGTTCTGCGACAATCATTTGAAGATTTTTCCCATCATGCTTAGGATGTGAAAGCAGGAGGTGCACACCATGTTGACTACAGCTGTCATGTTGAGCTGTCATCTAAGATGATCCTAATATTTCTTGCATGGTTTGTGGGTGTTGTCCTAGCTCTAACAGTCACCAAATGGGGTCCCATTGTGAGGTCTTGTTGCCAAAGAGCAGTACTTCAAATCTGAGTTGAGCTACATGCAGTTGGTTCGCATCCATCCTGCTACCATGGTCATGCAGTTGGTGAAGTTGGTTCTGGCGGTGGTTGTTTTGTCTGTCAGGGAAAGTGTGAGTTTGGTGTCAATGGCACAGGAGATGATGGTGATGTCTTGTGATCGAATGATGTTGGCAAGATGGGTCATGTATATGTCGAAAAGGGAGGGGCTGAGGGACGATCCCTGTGGGACTCCTCATATTCATTTCTTGGTCTCTGATTCAAAGGGTGGCAATCTGACTTATTGGATTCTATGAGAATGAACAGGTACATTTGAGAGATCATCCTTGTATGCCAATCTTGTGGATACATGCTGTATCTTTCATTCTGGGTGTTGAGCATTGCATTGGTCTTCCCAGCCAAGACACAATGAGGGCCAAACCATATTTTGCTAAATAAGAGTTATGCCAAAAATGTGCTTTGGTTGATACAAGGATACATTTTAAATGCTTTGTTCAAAACCCATCATTTTTACTCACATGTGGCAAAGAAAATATTTTGGTTGAGTGTAGGCAGATAACTCTAACACAGACACTTCCTCTACAGACAGTGAATCCACCGCAAGACCACGTAAAAACCAACCCACAAGGTCACCTCAAGAACAAACCCCAACAGAGGAAGCAACCACAAGTCAAACACATGATAGCAGCCCTTTTTTAGACCAGGGCCAAGCCCAAAAAGGAGACCCAGGAGAGGGAAAGGAAAAAGAAAAGGAAAAGGAGAAAGATCGGGACCCACCGACAACCCGGAGCACCACAGCAACTACCAAAATAACGGATGTTGGAACTGGCCCTTTTTGCAGGGTCATCCCCAAACTTTTTGCTTCGTCCTCCCTTATTTTTCCTGACCCGTGGTTGTTGGCAATAGGACTCTGCGCACTTTACCACTGCTGGTCAGTGCTAAAGTGCATATGCTCTCTATGTAAATTGTTATTCTGATTGGATATACATGTTTGGCATATTTGTATTACCATGAAGTCCCTAGTAAAGTGCACTGGGTGTGCCAGGGCTGGTGATGACAAATGCTACTAGTGGGCCTGCAGCACTGATTGTGCCACCCACAGGAGTAGCTCTAAAATGGTGTCTCGGGCCTGCCACTGCAGCGCCTATGGGCAGTTTAGAACTGCCATGTCCTCCTGGTCAGTGTCCCCACTGACCAGGCCTAACCCTTCCCTTTTCGTGCACATCAGTCACCCCTATGGAAGGCCCAAGGTACCCCCCTGGGCAGGGTGCAGTGTATGTGAAAGGTAGAGCATGTACTAGTGCAGGTACCATGCTCTGGTAGTGAATTACAGCCATTTTCGTTTTCACTATTGTAAGGCTATCTTGCTCCATAGGTTAACATGGGGGATGCTGGCTACAGTGGTTAACAGCATTTCTTCCCATAGGAACAAGATAGGACATAAGTATCTAGTATCCCTGAACTCAGAATTTAATAATACATCTTTTAGGAAAGGTGGTTTTTAAATCCTGTGTTTGAGAACAGCACTTTTAGAAAGTTGCTGTTCTCTTGTCTGACCCTTCTGTGTGCCTGGGCCTGTTTGTGTATTGACTGTCTGGTTTGTGAGTGACAGGGGCTGGGGAATTCCCCCAGAGGCTGGATGAGTCAGCACTAGGCTGAATGAAGCAATTGCAACCTGAGTGGTGGGAGGAGTTAGCACCTGGGCTGAATAGGGCTGTGCCTGCCTGCCACAATGCTGGCTCCACCTCCTGCTGGGCGGCTGAGGACTCTGCCCCTCACTCTGAAAGGAAAGATGCAGCCAGCACATCAAGGTGCTCAGGATCCACCCAGAACTGGTTCAGACCGGGCTCAGGGCCCACATGCACTGAAAGAACAAAGACTTTAGGGGTATAAGTACAGGACCCCTGACAACAGAAAATTAGATCATCCTGGAAATCAAGAAGGAACCTCTGCCAAGGAGAAAGCTGACTCTGAAGAAGGAAGCCTATCCTGCTGTTGCTCTGCTGGACTGACCTGCTGTTGCTTTGCTGCCAAGGAGAGGGGAAGGACTTTGCTGTGAGCTGTGTCCCCTGTCTTGTAAGGAATCTCCAAGGGCCTGAGAAGAGCTGTCTCCCTGTTTTGAAGTCCCAGGAACAAAAGGACTTCACCCCCAGTCTCCCTGAACTCTGCTGAGAGAGTTCCGTCCTTCCTAGAGTGCTTGATCCAGTTGTGGGGCCTCTGGAGGTTGAATCTGAGCTGGGAAGCTTGAGACTAAGCTGAGAACTTGTGAAACTGAAAAGTGTCGCATCGCTCGCTTGCGGAGCGCATCCCCGACAGTGCGAGAAGTTTCCCGCCGCTACGAAGGTCGAGATCGGCGCAGCGCCTGACGCCGCTGCCGGAGCCGTCGCATCCTTCGTTTGCGGAACGCACCAGACCGGTGCGGGAGAATCGAACATCGCTGCGAGTGTCGTCGCAGAGCCTGTCGTCGCTGGGTGAGATCGCCGCACCGCTTGCTTGCGGACCGCATCACGTCGCTGCGAGCACCGTCGCAGAACCATCGCATCGAGGAGCTGCGAGAGAGAGGATCACCGCTGGACCGCGCATCGTCGCCCCGGAGATCGTCGCAGCCCCTACGAGATCATCGCATCGTGCCTTTTGCGAGAACAGACTTCCCACGGAACCTACGCACCGGAATCTACGCAAGCTGCCTTCCTCCCCATACAGACCTGATTCGTCGCAACACGCCCGCTGCTGCAGCGGGGCTGTCGCATCGCCTCCCCAGGGTCTCAGGAGTGACGCATCGCTTGTTTCCACCGCACCAGCTTCCTGCTTGTGGAACTTTGTTGCATCTAAAAGGTACTGTGAGTAAACGTGACGCATCTGTGAACTTTTCACGCATCTGTGGATTATTTTGACGCAACTTAAAGAACTTTGATTACAACCTGAAGAACTCTTTTGAAACCATATCCTTGAACTGTGTATGTTGGATTTTTGCCGTTTTGGTCTTGTGTAGTTTAGAATAAATATCTTTATTTTCCTAAACTGTTGTGGAATCAGTCTGTGGTGTTTTCACTGTGTTACTGTGAGTGTTGGTACAAATACTTAACGCATTGCCTCTGGTTAGCCTAGACTGCTCAGGCCAAGCTACCTTGAGGGCGAGCAGGGGTTATCTGAGAGGGTTATCTCCTTGTCCTGACTAGAAGCAAGGGTCCCTATTTGGACGGTGGTACCTACCTCTGCCAACTAGAGACCCCCAGTTCTAACATTGGTGGTCAGGCGGTGGGATTTGAACTTGTATTTGTACCTGACCCACAGTAATTGGTGTACATCACTAGTGAGTGCAGACCACTACGCCACCGCATACTACATTTTTTTTATTTTTGGTTCTATTTTTGATCGTATCCCTGAAAGAATCCAAGCATCATGTCTCAGAATGGTAAACCAGCAAGTGATGTTGCAGAACTGGAGTTTGATATTGAAATGTTAAGTGATTACAAAGTAGGTCAACTCAGGCAGTTCTGCAGGAACTTTGGATGTCCCATGAAGCGCAGCTCCAGGAAGGAGGAGCTACAGGAGGCCGTAAGGGCCTGGTGGGAGACCAAAAAGGCTGGGGAGACAGATGATGCAGAGGTGGATGAGGATGCACAAAGGGATGGTTTCAGGCCACAGGATCTGCCTGTGTCCGGAGCAGCCTCAAGGGCTGGCAGCAACCATTCAGCTGAAAGTTTTTCCCCAGAGGAGTTGGAGGAAAACCAAAGGGCTAGAGATCATAAATTAGAAATGTTGAGGCTTGAAATGAAGATGAAGCAAATGGAAAAGGAAAGGGCGGCGGAGGAGAGCAAACATGCCCGTGCCCTGGAGGAATTGAAATTGTCCTTGGCCCATGAATTACGAATGAGGAAGCTTGAGTTGGAGCTCAAGAGGCGTGAGGCCATGAGGGTCTCAGCTGAAGAAGAAACATGGGTAGCTCAAGAGGTGAGCTTTGCTGAGTTGGAGGTGGAGTCCAGCTCAGATGGTGGCAGCAAGATTATAGTTTCCAGTGCTGAGAGAAAGGTACAAACACCCAGAGATGTGGCGCCTGACTTGAGGGAGGGGGTCAACATACACCAGGGGGTTCAGGTTTATGATGTAGTTCCAGTGGAGTGCAGTGTCCCTGAAGTAGATTGGGGGACTGGCACAGGGGACCATATTCCCAGTGGTGGGAGGGACACTCTACTGACTCCAGATGAGAGGTACAGGGAGAGGGGTTCCCCCGTGGTAGAAACCTTGGTGTGTGTGAGTGAAGACCAGCCAGAAGAGTGTGGGTTGTGTGACAGAGACAGTCAGATACTGTCTTGCCAGTCTCAGGAGAGTGGTGTGGAGTACTTGTGTGAGGCACTGGAGGGTGAGGCAAAGGGTAGCTTGGTTAACAACTGTGGGGGGCTGTGTGATTCATTTGATGGAGAGCATATTTTAAGTCCCTGTTTTCCAGAGCTATGCCAACACCCGGTGGAGTGTGAGTTCTCTGACCCCAGAGAGCTTGCGTTGGAGGCAGACCTCTTGGTGAATTCCAGAGAGTCTGAGGAGGCATTGGGGAGTGATCCCAAAAGAAGTGGCTTAGATATCTTCCAGACCTGTGAGGTGGAAGAGGTTCAGTGTAGCCCGGTTAGGTCCCAGTGTAGTGGGAGGGGTGTAGGGGCTCATGTCCGGTCTCAGTGGAGAAGGAATGAGTGTGGGATGGTGTGTCTCACGGTGCCCGAAACCCAGTCTCAGGGCCTGGAGGGTTCCTTAAGGGAACACCAGGATGGGGACCTAGACTGTACTTGTAGGCCATTTGAGGAGGATCTCCTAGTGTTCGGTGAACGGGGAGTGCCTGTAACCAGGCCTCCATCAGTTCTGGTGTTTGGCAGTGCCGCTCCATTTGGGAGGGTACAGAAGTCCAGACTGAGGGGTGAGAGGGGGAAGGAGTCCCCAGTGGGAGAACCAGTGGGTCAGGGACCAGTCAGAAGGGCTGAGTCTCCCAGGAGTGACCATGGTGACACCACTTCTGTCCTGGGGGATCTTCCAGCACTGTCAGGTGGACAGGGGTCGGGAGATCTGCGCCAGGCAGACTGTCACAGGACACATGAGTTGTGTGTCACCCTCAAGGGGGTACTATGTGAGTCCCCAGAAGTCCTGGCATGCCAGGCGAATGCACAACTGCAGGTTTTGGTCCCTGGATTGGGAGACCAGGTTCAGGATCTGCCTGACCTGGAAGGAAGGACATCTGTAACCAGTGTCCTGACCAATATGGTTCCCAGGGGTACCCCTCCAGTAGGGAGGGTGCAGCGCTCTGGAAGGGGGTGCAGAGGGAGGGAGCACTCGCCTCTGACCCCGGTACAACCTGAGGGGTTAAACCCTAGGTTGGGAGACCAGTTGCTGGAGGGAGGTCCTGAACTGGTAGGAAAGTTGTGTTCCTGGTTGTCCTGGTGGACGGATACAGGTCCGGGACTGGTGGGTCAGTGCCAGAGTATCAGACCTGAACTAACAAGAGAGAGAGTGGACAAAGGGTGCCAAGCACCTGGGGCTACTGCCCCCCACCCTCTGATGCCACAGGGGTTTGAGAGCCATGGGAGGCATGAGGCCTGGGTCTCATCCCTGATCACTGTTGGTGGTCACTGTGGCTTGCTGTTGGTCTGTTGGGACACACCTGTGAGGAAAGTAAGGTTAGGTGCTGCACAGGTGGTGTCCAGTATGGATAGAGTGATACAACTGGGTTTAGGACGGCGTAGAACAGGACTGCCCTGCTTTTTGGGCCAGGTTCCGTGTTCTATCGCCTTAAGCAGGGAATCCCATCGAGGTATCGTTTGGTCTACCCTGGCTTTAGGCTGGAAGGGGGTTGTGTTGGAACTGGCCCTTTTTGCAGGGTCATCCCCAAACTTTTTGCTTCGTCCTCCCTTATTTTTCCTGACCCGTGGTTGTTGGCAATAGGACTCTGCGCACTTTACCACTGCTGGTCAGTGCTAAAGTGCATATGCTCTCTATGTAAATTGTTATTCTGATTGGATATACATGTTTGGCATATTTGTATTACCATGAAGTCCCTAGTAAAGTGCACTGGGTGTGCCAGGGCTGGTGATGACAAATGCTACTAGTGGGCCTGCAGCACTGATTGTGCCACCCACAGGAGTAGCTCTAAAATGGTGTCTCGGGCCTGCCACTGCAGCGCCTATGGGCAGTTTAGAACTGCCATGTCCTCCTGGTCAGTGTCCCCACTGACCAGGCCTAACCCTTCCCTTTTCGTGCACATCAGTCACCCCTATGAAAGGCCCAAGGTACCCCCCTGGGCAGGGTGCAGTGTATGTGAAAGGTAGAGCATGTACTAGTGCAGGTACCATGCTCTGGTAGTGAATTACAGCCATTTTCGTTTTTCACTATTGTAAGGCTATCTTGCTCCATAGGTTAACATGGGGGATGCTGGCTACAGTGGTTAACAGCATTTCTTCCCATAGGAACAAGATAGGACATAAGTATCTAGTATCCCTGAACTCAGAATTTAATAATACATCTTTTAGGAAAGGTGGTTTTTAAATCCTGTGTTTGAGAACAGCACTTTTAGAAAGTTGCTGTTCTCTTGTCTGACCCTTCTGTGTGCCTGGGCCTGTTTGTGTATTGACTGTCTGGTTTGTGAGTGACAGGGGCTGGGGAATTCCCCCAGAGGCTGGATGAGTCAGCACTAGGCTGAATGAAGCAATTGCAACCTGAGTGGTGGGAGGAGTTAGCACCTGGGCTGAATAGGGCTGTGCCTGCCTGCCACAATGCTGGCTCCACCTCCTGCTGGGCGGCTGAGGACTCTGCCCCTCACTCTGAAAGGAAAGATGCAGCCAGCACATCAAGGTGCTCAGGATCCACCCAGAACTGGTTCAGACCGGGCTCAGGGCCCACATGCACTGAAAGAACAAAGACTTTAGGGGTATAAGTACAGGACCCCTGACAACAGAAAATTAGATCATCCTGGAAATCAAGAAGGAACCTCTGCCAAGGAGAAAGCTGACTCTGAAGAAGGAAGGCTGTCCTGCTGTTGCTCTGCTGGACTGACCTGCTGTTGCTTTGCTGCCAAGGAGAGGGGAAGGACTTTGCTGTGAGCTGTGTCCCCTGTCTTGTAAGGAATCTCCAAGGGCCTGAGAAGAGCTGGCTCCCTGTTTTGAAGTCCCAGGAACAAAAGGACTTCACCCCCAGTCTCCCTGAACTCTGCTGAGAGAGTTCCGTCCTTCCTAGAGTGCTTGATCCAGTTGTGGGGCCTCTGGAGGTTGAATCTGAGCTGGGAAGCTTGAGACTAAGCTGAGAACTTGTGAAACTGAAAAGTGTCGCATCGCTCGCTTGCGGAGCGCATCCCCGACAGTGCGAGAAGTTTCCTGCCGCTACGAAGGTCGAGATCGGCGCAGCGCCTGACGCCGCTGCCGGAGCCGTCGCATCCTTCGTTTGCGGAACGCACCAGACCGGTGCGGGAGAATCGAACATCGCTGCGAGTGTCGTCGCAGAGCCTGTCGTCGCTGGGTGAGATCGCCGCACCGCTTGCTTGCGGACCGCATCACGTCGCTGCGAGCACCGTCGCAGAACCATCGCATCGAGGAGCTGCGAGAGAGAGGATCACCGCTGGACCGTGCATCGTTGCCCCGGAGATCGTCGCAGCCCCTACGAGATCATCGCATCATGCCTTTTGCGAGAACAGACTTCCCACGGAACCTACGCACCAGAATCTACGCAAGCTGCCTTCCTCCCCATACAGACCGGATTCGTCGCAACACGCCCGCTGCTGCAGCGGGGCTGTCGCATCGCCTCCCCAGGGTCTCAGGAGTGACGCATCGCTTGTTTCCACCGCACCAGCTTCCTGCTTGTGGAACTTTGTTGCATCTAAAAGGTACTGTGAGTAAACGTGACGCATCTGTGAACTTTTCACGCATCTGTGGATTATTTTGACGCAACTTAAAGAACATTGATTACAACCTGAAGAACTCTTTTGAAACCATATCCTTGAACTGTGTATGTTGGATTTTTGCCGTTTTGGTCTTGTGTAGTTTAGAATAAATATCTTTATTTTCCTAAACTGTTGTGGAATCAGTCTGTGGTGTTTTCACTGTGTTACTGTGAGTGTTGGTACAAATACTTAACGCATTGCCTCTGGTTAGCCTAGACTGCTCAGGCCAAGCTACCTTGAGGGCGAGCAGGGGTTATCTGAGAGGGTTATCTCCTTGTCCTGACTAGAAGCAAGGGTCCCTATTTGGACGGTGGTACCTACCTCTGCCAACTAGAGACCCCCAGTTCTAACAACGGAGAAAAAACCAAAGAGGAATTAACCAAGGAACATCTGGTCATTAACATTAGCGACCAACACCTGAGCACATATGAACTCAAGCTATTGGAGAAAGGAACTTCATTTGTACCCACCACCCAGACAGATCCCCTGGAGCAAGAAGTAAGCTTTTTCAAGCTAATGCGTAAGCTTAGACTCAGGCATTTTTTTGACAATACCCTACCTGAACGCCCAACACAAGATAAAGATCAACTATTGGGACTACGCCCACAAAGTTCATTTCAAGCACCCACTAGTCATAAGACCTTGGACCTGTTTGAAAACTTAGTAAAACAAGATCTGAACAAAATCAAATACACCAAACCCAAACATAAAAACATCACACAGAAAGATTTGGATACAATCAAGAAAATATCAACCAATGACCAAATAACCTTCACTAAAGCTGACAAAGGAGGAGCAATTGTTATTATGAACACTTCAATGTATAAGGACAAAGTAACCGAACATATCATGGACAGATCAACTTACTATGAATTGGATTCTAATCCAACTATGGAATACGCAAAGGCGTTAAAAAATATCATTGATCGGGCACTAAAACAGGGAACGATAACGGAGAGAACAAAGAATTTTCTTATAACCAGCAACCCTAAAAGTCCCACGTTAAGAATGGTGCCCAAAATTCATAAAAACCTCAGGAACCCTCCCATGAGACCAATTGTCTCTACCAGAGGCAGCATACATCAACCAACAGGACAACTTATAGACAAGTACCTCCAACCCTTTGTACAGTCTACCGTAACATATATAAAAGACACAACGCATTTCTTGCTCAAACTACAACAAATCCAACTCAACCCCAATGAAGAAATATTGCTATGCACGGCTGATGTCAGCAGTTTATACACTAACATACCACATATTATGGGTATCGAAGCAATGGAATCAGCTATCCTCAAAACCAACATTGACCATGACTTTCAACTATTTCTGATGGAGCTTATGCAATTTACCTTGTATCATAGCTACTTCAAAGTAAATGACAAATGGTACCAACAGCTTACCGGGATGGCAATGGGCAATTCAGCCGCACCGGTATACGCCAATACGTTCATGCACTGGTATGAAACCCAACATATCCTCAACGACACTAACTGGACAAACCACTTGAAAATGATAACAAGATACATCGATGACTTCTTCATTATATGGTCAGAGTCCGAAGAAAAACTGAGACAACAACTAAACAATTTTAACTCTATCGACCAAAGGATCCAACTGACTTGGGAGATTTCAAGTACGGCAGTAAACTTCCTGGATGTGAGAGTTGCCATAACACAAAATGGATTTACCACTGACCTCTTTGTCAAACCCACGGATCGGAATAATATGCTTTTACATTCTAGCTTCCACGAACCCAACCTGATTAGAAACCTACCATACTCACAAATGGCAAGGGTCAAAAGAATTGTTTCGGAACAAATTACTCTAAATTTAAGACTAACAGAGATGTCAAACAAATTTTTGCAAAGAGGTTACCCTAGGAGTCTAGTGGAAGAAACCAAAAAGAAGATGGAAAAATTCGACAGAACTAAACTTTTGACACCAACCGTGAAATCTGAACAAAACCAAACAGTAGTGGTTTCTAAATTTTCAACTAACAGCAGAAAGTTCAAACAAATCATAATGAAACACTGGACTATCCTTAACCTTGAACCAGACTTCAATAAATCTTTCAGCCAACCTCCGGTATTCGCCTACACCAGAGCTAAGAATCTAGGTGAAATTTTGCAAAGCAAATCCAATGATCCCATTACATATCTCGGAACAAAACCTTGTCTAAATTGTGGTAATTGTAACTGTATCATTAAAGGACACACTTTCAATCACCCAACAAAGGGTTACCCGATAAAACTAAGAGTCAATGCCACCTGTGACTCCAGCAATCTAATATACGGGATCAAATGCCCGTGCGGCAAAACCTATGTGGGGAAAACAGAGAGACGCATCAAGGTACGCCTCAATGAACATAAATCTAATATAAGATTAAAGAATACGAAGTCAGCACTTTCGGCGCACTTTACAGAACTTCAACACAACGTTTCCCAAGTGAAGTTTATTGTTCTAGAGACTGTTCCTAAATATGAAGGAGTCAACAACAACAAACTACTGTTAAGACGAGAAAACTACTGGATTCATAAATTATCTACCCAGAAACCCATTGGTTTAAATGAAAGAATTGAATTTTCTTGTTATCTTTAACAGATTTGCTCTGCTAATTGACCAGGTTGTGAATGTGCATGTTCCCAGTATTACACTGTTGATTCTTACCAGCCCAAAAGCCCCTTGATGTTATTAAGATCGTGATAGCTCAGTTCACTCACACAACATTACTTTTCTCCCATTATGGTTTGATCCTGTAGAGCCTCACTTTTTACACACACATATTTTTAAACGGGAAATCCGTATTCCGTTCACTTTCTTCTTAACCCATCCGTTTCATTTATACCTAAACCGCCTTTTTTATTTATTGTATTACGTACATTTTTTCACACATAGGTAATGACCACCACCACGACAGTCTTTTTTCAGTATCTAATCACGTGATCGATCACATGACCGCGGGAACTTGTTTTGAACTTAAGAACGCCGGAAACTGCTCAGTTTCACCGGCGAGTCTGAATCACTAGCCCCGGACAAGACGCGAGACGCTTTAACTTCAGGTTAGTTTCCATACGGATCCCCAGCACCGATAATAGCGCTACCTTTTTGTGAACCATTATGATACTGATCTCATTTTTTGACGAGCGTTCAATATTTTCTTCCCCCGTTTCAGATTACCGTGACAACGTTCACCAGGCTTGTAAGTGAACGATATATCTTCTTCAGCTCACTTTTTCTTTGCACTTTAATCACAATGCTTGTCCTATTTCCCCACATCACCATTTCACCCCAATATGCATGATACACTTGTGATTATGAGCTGACAATCTTGATAGAACCATTTATGTGATATTGTTTACCATGATATTGATGTAAATACCATGTAGATCCGTTTGATCCTAATGTCCGTTTATATTATCTTTTTGTAGTGTCAATCCCTGATGAAGGGCATGTCACTTGAATGCCCGAAATGCATTGGATATGCTTTTTGATATCGCCTGATGTATGAATGATTAAACACGATGAAATCTGATAAATAATAATGAAAATCATGAAATAAAAAGAAGATACTATGAAAATGGTTTGAAAGTGTTTTCTTCACACAAAGAAACACGAAAAAGTGTGTGCCGATAAGGGATGACACCAGAGTCTCTCTGGTTTCACTGACAAAGAAAATATTTTACCACTTTGTAAAATTGTGCAGTTTTAAAAGTTTTTTAGTGAAAGCTGTTTAAAAAAACTTAAAATTCGAAGACTGCTGTTTCAGACATCATTGGAAGTAAGGGACGGGGGGCCTCTGTTCTTGAGCTTGAGCCTTCCTATTGTTCCCACCACAATTGGCCCAAATCTTGCTGGACACACTGATGTACAAAAATTTGCCATGGCAAAACTTACAATTGATCAGACAGGCTTGGCTGTATAGCTCATTAAAGTGGATTTATTTGAGGTGAAAAATCATATCTATCAAATAAAATAGCATGCTTAATAGTTCCCTTGTTTGACTTTCTGTGTTGTTTAATTCCAGATTTTTTCCACTCAGCCCAGATATGCTTCTTTTGTAGCATCAAGTTGTCAGGCAGGCAGGTATTTAGTTATTGTGCAATGGCACAGGGCCCCTGTTGTGAAACAATTTAGTTCCACCACTTGCATATTTTTTGAGAGATGTACACTCATTTTCAAGGTGGTGTTGCAAATGCAAATGAGAAAGTCGCTTTCCCTCTGATACATGTCTGTATTGAGTTGTGCAGCTGGGTTACCTAACTGGCTGGGAGGGAGTTAAAGGTGAATTACTCAAAATAAATGCTAAGCCCAGAGGGGGCTCTACAAGTAGGCAAACCATGGCAACTCAGCCTGGTGCAGGGTGGCATTACCTGCTGCTCTTCTCAGAAGATGAGGAGTTTCTCATTTTGTAGAGTTGGACCTGAAAGATCAAGTTTGAGCAGCTGCACTCACTTACCAAGCAACTCACTGAGGGTTGGTAGGGTGCTCCATTGTGCAGGCCCTGACTGCTTGAATTACACTGCCACTGTGGCACATTCTTCGGGTGTATGGTAGAGAGGGAGGATACTCACTCAATCTCTTGCTTGTTCATTTCCCACTCTTCTCAGTCAGGACATTGATTGATTCATGCTCGCCTCTGTGTCCCTTTACATTGTAGCCACTGATGAATATTGCGCTATTGATCTCCTCAGAGGAATGGTGTCCATTATTTTCTAATCCAATTGAAAGTAATTCACGGTCTGCATTCATCTTAGTTTAGCAGCCAGGACCGTGCCGGATAGGAGTTCTATCATCGCTTCCTCTTGTTGCGGCCATCAAATGTATCAGAGGAGTTTCCTCTTCATGTTCTTTGTCATCCCGAGTAATCTACAGCTAAATGCAGTGATCTGTGTTCCAAGTACCGAGCACAATGACGCCGGCAGCGCAGACCCTGCTCGATTTGAGATACATGACCTCTCTGGTTCTTGTAATGTATAATGATTTCTCCTAACACTATCCCTCTCCTCAGCATGCTTGTTTATACCTTCTACCTCCTCGCTAATCCTTATTACTACAAGGTCTTTTTTTCCGGAGTTTTATTTAGCGCAAATTTGACCCGGAGGTATTAGGTATCAGAGCGCTTTACATGAGCACCAGTTGCGTTACACAAGCATACATCCATTTTTGTTAGGTAGAGGGAGATTAAGGGGGCACATGCATCATTGTAGGCAATTGACATTCCATAATTGTGCTTATTAAGGAATCGCAATTATGGAATCGCAATTCCCTATGCATGTAGGTTTCGTGAAAACATTAGAGATTCCTACATATTCCTTAATTCAGAATTGCAAATTGTGATTCGCAATTAAGGAATAACTTCCCATTCATTCATGAATGGAAATTGCATGCGCAATTTGCAACTATCAAATAGCACATGCAATTTCAAGGGCACAAGGGGGCCTAGAGGTCACCCTGATGCACCCCTGAAATTGGCATGTGATCACATGTTGCGCAAACGCATGCCACTTTGAAAAATGCACTTTTGCATTTTTCAAAGTTTACTTAAATTACGCAAATTACCATCAATATGAAATTGATGGTAATTGGTGATTCACTGAATCCATTAGCAATTTAGGTAATCACAAAATTTGCAATTCCCTAAATTGCAAATTTGCATTTGGGGTGATGCGACTCTGTCCAAATCTGTACACTTGCTACCTGTATTTACAATGATGCATGCGTCCCTAAGTGATTTACCCAGAATCACAGGATGTTGAGCGTCATTGCCGAGACTCAAACCCGGTTCCCCAGATTTGTAATCGACCGCCCTACCCGTTAGAACACATCTTCTCCCCATATCCTTCATTCTTGCTGTTAAATATGCTTCTTTACGTTGTGGAAGGCAGTGGTGTTGTATAAGTAGAACAGGCCCTAATGCAAGGAAGGAAGTAGGGGTTGGTAGTAAAAGTCAACAACTTATTGGGTGAAGTGGAAAGCTTAGGCTTCTAGACACTGTCACCGCTACACCATGTCTAGGTTTATATATATATTCACTCAAAAAACCATAGGTTATAGACCATATATAGTTAGGAATTAGCATTTACAAAACCTTATTTTACTCACACAAAACCATTGAAATTCGCATATATAGTTAGTTGTAACTCCATGGATGAGTGACAGTCTGTGAGTGTCTGTTTACACTGAGTGTATCTAAGGTTATATTAGAGTCTGAAGAGGTTCATCGTATTATCACATGAATGATGTCATCAGTGATGTGATCAGTAATGTCAAATGAGATGTAATCAGTGATGTCATCAGTGATGTCATTTGAGATGTCATCAGTGATGTCATCAGTGATGTCACTGACCATGTCATGAATGATGTAATATGTCACATGATCAGCAGTGGATTGCGGGTGCGCGATATATAGTTAGTGCAACTAACTATATATGCGAATTTCAATGGTTTTGTGTGAGTAAAATAAGGTTTTGTAAATGCTAATTCCTAACTATATATGGTCTATAACCTATGGTTTTTTGAGTGAATTTTCAAGGTTTTGTAAATGCTAATTCCTAACTATATATGGTCTATAACCTATGGTTTTTTCAGTGAATTTCAATGTTTTTTTAATAGCAAATATCAAAAGCTGTAAAATGTATTCTTCTTTTATTAACCGGGCGCTAACCGTGCGAAAATTTGAAAAAAAAAGTGTTTTCTTTTTTACATATATGGGCCTCCTCAGCCACCCTCAGAAAACCTAGGGGGTCAGGATATGTCTCCCGTGCCCCCTTATACCCATTCCCAACATTGTTTATCCTCCATCTTGTGACTAAATTAGTCCAAAACACAAGATGGCGGACTCCCGTTACGCTACCGGTGAGCTACCCGGTTCGCGTACCAGGTAGCGCTTCCACCGCGAAAAATCGAAAAAAAATGTATTTTATTTTTTTACCCCGCGGGGCCCTTTAATAGCCCCCACATCAATCCAAGGGGGTCAGGAGGGGTCTACCTTGCCCCTTTCATTCATTTCCCCCTTAGTTTATTTCCACCTCTTGTCTCTCGATCCTACCGAGAGACAAGATGGCGGCCGCTCCGGACTGTTTAGAATGTTGAGAGTCACCGGAGAGCCAATCCGCTTCTCCTCGCGAAGGTCCGTTACGCGTCTGGTACGCGAACCAGGGCGCTAACCGGGACGATGTCACAGATATATATATTTTTTGGAAAGTTAATTTCTCAAAATCCACTGGAGCACATATCTTGAGACCTAGCAAAGGCACATCGGGCAAACAGTCTCTACAATTATGCCAAGTTTCATAGAAATCCATTCAGCCGTTCGAGCTAAAAGTGAGTCCAACCGCCCTATAGAAAACTCAATGTTAAAAACACGTTTTGGGACCCCCCTTTTTTCTCGGCCCCCGCTTGACGAAACCCCCCCAAACTTTCAGGGGACGCTCGGAAACAAAATGTGCCAATTCCATCCATCAACGCCAAAGTTATTCAACATAGAAATATTCGGAAATCCCTATTGAAAAAAATCCTAACTATATATACCTACTGGCGACTGCCAGTAGGTAATATATATATATATATATATATATATATATATATATATATATATATATATATATATATATATATATATATATATATATATATATATATATATAACATTTCTACGGCAAAATGAAACCCCTCATTTTGTTCCTTTGCAAATTAAATGTTTTAAGTATTAACACTTTATTCCAATCAAGATGACTTCAGGTGTGCCATACTTTTGTCATAAGAAATACTGTTAGCGCTCTAGTTGTTCTTTAGAACACTCTTGGACATTCTGTCACTGGGCTAAAGTTGGGCTACATCTGGCTGATATTTGGGCTACATTTGTTTTTTTTTGTCTCTGGTGGCCCTCTTTGGGCTACATTGGGCTACATTGGGCTACATTTGGGCTCTAACATATATATAGCCCAATGTAGCCCAAAATATATTTTCCAAAGTAAATTTTTGGAAAAACCACTGGAGCATATATCTTGAGACATAGCAAAGGCACATCGGGCTACCAGTCCCTACAATTTTGCCAGGTTTTGTGGAAATCCATTCAGCCGTTCGAGCTAAAAGTGAGTCCAACCGCCCTATGGAAACTCAATGTTAAAAACACGTTTTGGAACCCCCTTTTTTCTCAGCCCCCGCTTGACAAAACCCCCCCAAACTTTTAGGGGACGCTCAGAAACAAAATGTGCCATTTTCCTGAAAATTTCAGCCAATTCCGTCCATCAACGCCAAAGTTATTCAACATAGAATTTTCAGAAATCCCTATTCAAAAAAATCCTAACTGTATATACCTACTGGCGACCGCCAGTAGGTAATATATAATATATATATATATATATATATATATATATATATATATATATATATATTATTGCGGACATTCCTATCCTGTATTGCTACTAAAAATATTTCTAGTATGTGCTTTTTTTAAAAAAATTGATTGACTCGTTTTTTATTTTGTGTACATTTGTAGGGATCTGCCTGTCTTGGATTGCGACAATAATTAACCTATGTGCATTGATGAAATCTGTCCACACGCTTTTACGGCACTCTGAAACACGGATGGGTGGGATTTGTGTAATGTAGGGCAATCTATAATTACATTAATAACAAGCACTGTCAATGCCAATAGGTCGGCCAATCGGTCTGGTTTATGAATGCACTGTCAAGCCAGACCTAAAAAATCCATGTAGGTTAATGACTGTCTCCGCCCATCTGTGCTGCTGCCAGAGACCATAAACTATCTAAGACACTTTAAACGCATTTGGCAAGTGTAGGTCCCTGAAAAGTCACTCTCAGGCAACTGGATAAATAAACAATATGATCAAAGCTGGGGTCTGGCAACCACTATAGTGTCATGCCAGACCATAAAAAGCAGGCTATTTCTGTAAAGCACTATTTTTAGGTCGAACCTGGGTAGTGCATGCGCTGCTCTGCGAGGCATGTTGTATTAGGTGTGGACCTAAAGCAATGCCCATGTCCCACCCATCTTTTCAATTGGCTCCTGTTACTTTCCTTTTGAAAACGTTCATTTTGATTTATGAATAGGAATTAGTAGTCTCTCCTTAGTACCGCCTTATCTGCATTTGTAGCCTCCCATGAGGACTGGAAATTTTCCTTGTGTTATTACACAATCAGTTTTATGTACAGTCTGTGAGCACCAATTTCGTTAATGTCTTTAGGTTACTTGCTAAACAACTCGTGGGACTCTACTTTCACAATGGCAGCTACTTCTTTCCAAGCAGACCGGGACAAAATCCAAGCAGCCTGGGACACTGGCGGCCGCTTCTTGTTTTTTTTATGTTCCGCACACGAGGCGCGCTTTCACTTTCCAAGCAACCTTGGACAATGGTGCCCGTTTTTTGGTTTTTTTTATGTTCAGCACGGCATGCGCTCTTCCAATTTCCAAGCAGCCCAGGACAACAGCGGCCACTTTTTGGTTTATTTATGTTCATCGTGCCAGCACAATTTAACTTTCCAAGCAGCCCGGTACAACTTTCAAAAAGAAAAAGAAAGTAGATAAAGCGAGAAGTATTTATTTATTTCAACAGCACACGTAGCGCACTGACTCCCCCTCATCCAAGCAGCACTTGATAAAGGGGCTTAGACCTTGCAGAAGGTGTTCGTGTCTAACTCTCTCTGGGGTTGCTTGCTGAAGAACAAGCACTTGCTGTACAATAGGTCTTTCATTTCTGAAAGTTTTACTTATTGTATTGTAAATCACAATGCTTTTTTTTATGTTCACTTTGTACTTGTAGTTGTCGATTGCAGGTTTATTAAACACATAAATGAAAGGCATTGTCATTTGCAATGCCAATAGCTCAAAATCTCGCAAATGCAAGATCTATTGCATTGAAAATGCTTGTTCTATTTACTTACAAAATAATTTACATAGCAGATAAGACAGTTGGTCAGGCACACCTAAAAAATGTGAGAGGAAATTCCCCTGAACTTGGAAGCTGCCACTTTTCTCTTTAGGTTTGGAATTTTGCTGTGAAAGGCGACCATGCAGTTGACAAGGTGTGTTTTTTGTGTTGTCCCCGGTGGTATTTCAATGTTTAGAAGCCGCGAGGGCACAGTTAGAGCCTGATCTGTGTTTCCTCTTATCTAGAGTGAAATTACAAGGTTTTTGTTTTAGCTATATAAATCTATGCATTGTTTATTAAAGGAAAGTGCATCTAAGGAAAAATGTCAGTTTTATAAATGTCGTAACATAATGCCCAATGAAATGAATGTTTATTCAGATATAATACGCTGTATGTTGTCAAAATATATTGTGCTTTTAGTAAAAGTTATCGGTATATTGTGAATCAGAAAGACTAAAGAATTTTGAACTAGAAGTTAAAAGATGGTGTCGTTTTCATGATTGAGAACAGGCCTTATTCAAGCCATGGACCGGATTATGTCCAAATATACTCACTTGTGGGTTTTATTTAGTAATATATTATACAGTTGGTCTCGCAAAATAAGTTCTCATTAATTTATTTAACATCTGACCCTGTTTCTGTTTTTCATGGCAATACATTGGTACGAAGTTATGAAAGAAATCAAGGTCTGCCCACGAGTAGGCATACATATAATTTTATCTCATGCCCCTGCTTTGTAAATCGTCAGGCTGACACGAGTTAGCTGTCACTCTGATGCAATGTTCATTCAGCTATGTGCTGAATAAACATCTTTGCAAATCATTTTCTGAGAAATGCACAAATATCTTTGCGAGGCAGAGAGGAGTTTTCCTTGAGGCTAAATTTAAAATATGCATGCATGCATACCGCCTCCGTTGCAACATTGCCCGGTTCAATGTATGCCAACTTGGAATATTTTCCAAATGTGCGCTGTTAAATTCTAAGCACACATACCCTGAAAACATGCCTAAAATAAACCTTGGATGCTTGCAGTCCTTCACAAAATGTTGACATGCGAGCAAATCTGTATTTTTATGGTATAAAAAAAAATCGGTTTCTATGTCATATTGTAAAATAATGCAGCTTGATTTATCCGACTGTGTATTGTTTGTGACTGCTGAGTACGTTAATATCTAACATAGAGTGTGCGAGATGTATGTAGTTCATCATGCGTTCTGTGGCAGGAAAAAGGACAGTGTCATTTTGTGGGAAGGAAGGTCACTTAGGGACATATTTATGAAGTTTGTGGCAGAGGCAGCACAGAAAGTCACTGTATTTATCAAATATGGTGAATTCCTGTCGTTTTCCATTTCACTGGCTCAGTTTGTGCAGCCTACGGCTAACACAGTTGTACTGTGTTGTAGGCAGGATTTTTTTTCTGCAGGAACACTTTCCTGCACAAAACCCCCTGATGCTTTTAACTCTTTCTATATGTGCTGGAGAATGAAGGACACCTAGAAAGAGGAAGTGACGAGGAGAAATCAAGATATTTCTCTTGTTACGCCTCACCTGCGAAGGCATATCTTTTTGGAGCATTCCCAGGTTTACAAGGTCTTGGGGATCTGGAATGCGACAAAAACCATGGGAGTTGTGTGAGGGGAAACATCCTTTACAACAAAACTTTTACAACACAGGTTTTACAACGAAAACCATTACAAAGCATTGCACTGGGGGGCACTCTAGGATAGGGAATAGTTTTAATTTACTATCCAACACTTCCCTACTATCCACGGGGACTGGAGTTGGAATAGTAAATTAAACTATTCACTATCCAGCACCCCAAAGCGCAATGCGTTGTACCAGCATGCGTAATAAAAACTGTGTTGTAACAGCATGCGTGGTAAAAGCATGCGTTGTAATGTCATACATCCTGTGTGAGAATACCCAATCAAGGCCCATGGCACTTCTACCCAGGGCAGAATAAGGCAACGCAGCGATTTGCACTGTGTTCTTTACTCTACATTCTTGGAGCCCTTTGAAAAGCCACACAAAGTGGCTTTGGGTGGCTTAAAAAATCTGAGTAATGGTTTGTGTTGCTCTTGCACCACACTGCGTGGTGCAAGAGTGATGCAAACCGGGTCATGAATATGGCCCTTAGTCTATAGACAAGAGGAAAGCATATGTTCCTCTATTTATCTGATGGGGAGGGTCCTACTTCATTGAAAGTGTTAAAACTTGAGAGACAAAACCAAATAAAAAATACATTGTGGTGGTTCAGTGAGGTGAACCCTTGAGACTTGCAGTAATCTACAGCCCAGCAGTTTATATTCTAAAAAGTGTGTCTCAGCCTTTGGTCCTTCCAAGCTCTGTAACTTGAGGACAACTAAATAATATTTGCAGCGCTTCGAAATGACGTAAGTGCAGTAAGAAACCTCATGTAAAAATCAAGTTATTGTTCTATTATTATTTTTCCTTGACATTACCAGTAAAATTGTAGTTCATAATTTTGAGTTATCATAAGATTACAACAGACGCATACATTTAATCTTAAACCATGATTTGAGATCACATTTTCTTTGCTGAAACAAATCAAATGTCACATGCAAGCGCTAAAAAGAAAACCATATCAGGAAATGACAGGTCTACCCCAAATAATATGGTCTACGCACCAATACCTAGGACCCATAATCCTCCAGTTCTCATCTGGAATGACGACCTAGTGCATGAGAATTGACCTTACCAGCTGTTCTAGCTCATAAAATTTTTACTCATCTGTTAGTAATTTTCATTAGGAGCTGCAGATTTTGGCCAGGTATCGCTCCTCAATTGGAGCGTTAGAAAGCCACCATACCTCTTTTTCCACTGTTACTCCAAGGGTGTGTGAGGGTTGTTGCATTGTTTCTGCTGTATAGGTCCATAGACTGTCAGAGTGACAGAAAAAATACTTTGCATAGGCCTGATGGGCTAACACTCCATTCTCAGTCCATCAGACATGCACAGTTTGTACGGATTGAGAATCAGTTCAATCAATCAATCAATTACTCAATGAATTCATAGAGCGTACAGCTGTCAATAGGCGTCCCGCTGCTAAATACGAGAAAGGACCCGACAGCCAGACAACATTAATCAATTTCGAAGAGCTAAGTCTCAGGCTGGGACCTGACCAGGCTTTCCTTCTTAAGAAGCTGCAAAGCCAATGGTGACGAGTTCGAGGCCTTGGGTGCCAGGACAGTAAATGAGTGCCTGCCTTTAGTCATTAAGCGAAACCAAGGGCATTTAAAAATAGAGCATGTTACGATCTAAGACATGCGCTGGCTGATGATGTCGGAGCCTGTTAGACAGATGTCTAGTAGCTATCTGATGGAAGGTCTGAAATGCAATGACTAATGCTTTAAAAGTGATGCTCTGTTTTATAGGAAACCAATGGGGTTCTTTCAGATGGGGATTTGCTGATTGAGTTTTAAGCAATCACAATATAAGACTTACTTCTGCATGTACCACGATCTGCAAATGATTAAACAAATAGGTTGGTATTCCTAGATTAAGTGCATTGGAATAGTCCAATCTGGAGATGATGGGCACATGCACAATAGTTTTTCATGTGTCTAAAAGGACATATTCCACCAGTAACAAAGCAAAACATGCCCCTACCACTGAAGAGAATGGCCAAAGGAGAGAGTGTTATCAAATTTAACCCTCAAGTTACTAGCCACCGTAGGAGGAGGAGGGGGACGCTCTAGCGCCTTAGGCAACCAGTCGTTAAACAATCCAGTAGCAGAATGTCCAAAGAGCAGAAACTCCATCTTAGAGGCATGCACTTTAAACAGATAATATGCATCCAATCTACCACATCCAGCAAGCATTTCTTTAGCAAAGCTGGCTCAACTGGGCCCGCTTCCCATTCCAAAAGAGAAAGTAAGTTGGGTATCATTGCATAAGTGATCACCTTGATAACGAATCTTTCATCAATATGTGCAAGTGGAGTCATATACATCAAACAGTGTAGGGCTCAACAAGGGGCTTTGGGGGCGGGGGGCATACTTCATCTCTGTAGACATTGAGAACAAAGGCTTCAAGGAAACCAATTGCACTCATCCGGGTAAGAATGAGTGACATCAACTCAAAGCAGTACCACCAATCCCCCACTTGGCAAGTCTAGACAACAATATCTGATTAGACAGTGTTGAAAGTCGCGGACTAATTCAACAGGATGAGTGAGCCATCTGGCCCTGACCAGGACATTTTTTAATCACCTTGATACTTCAAGTAGGGCCGTCTCAGTACTGTATTTGAAGTGAAAGCTCGATTGTGATGAATGAAGTAGGTTGTTTTCTTCCAAATTCATACTCAATTGGAGGTTTACTAGTTTTTCCTAAACTTTAGCCACTGTTGAAAGCAAAGTTATTGGCCGAAAAGGTTCTAGTTTAGTCTAATTCACTGCCAATTTTTTTAAGTGAAGGGATGACCGCTGCCTGTTACTAGCACTTTAGTACTTAACTAAGGGTAGGCGTAACTCACGTATATTCAATATAGCGTAATCACACTGAAATACCTAACAATTCTGCAAGATTATACTTGAATTATGCGAGAAGAGTAGATCTACATGTAGCACTATTTCTGTGCACAAAAATGCCGCCTCGTGTCCAAAATGGAGGCCAGGATGTGTTTTGCATTAGGAAATTGTGCTAAATGCAGCAGAAAACCAATAGTGAGCGACTGCTTAAGCTCACTGAACGTGCTATCGCAATAGAGTTTTTCCTCCTATTTATTCTTGATTACACTAGGAGGAGTAGTTGCATGATTATTGGTTATTCTGCATCAGTGAGTAATGGAGAATTACAGAAATTATTCTAATGACTCTGGCAAAATGTTAATTTAACCCTGGCCTATGCATAACCAGAAGCAAGAGAAGAATAACAAAAATGGTTAAAGACTGAATTAATCACCCCAATTGCAGGGGCTAATGCACTGAGAATACATGGAGCAAGAGGTGAACTAGATTAACAGTTGTATATCACCTGTGAAGCTGTAACCATAAAGCAATCATACCTCAAGGGTGAGGCCAAGCCCATTTTAGGAAATAAACCAAGAAATTCTCTATTTTCTCTACCACTCAGCTCTTGGGATGCTGGCATTCTAATACTGCAAGCTTTAGGGTACAGAAACTGTTTCCAGTCTTAAAAGTTTAAGGAGTCAAATTGTTTGCCTTTTTTAATCTGGCACCAAAAAGTTCTGCTTGTTTTACTTTGACCTTTTTGAAACAAAGTGCTTATATAGTTCTGTGAGGAGAAGAAATAACTGGAAGAGAAGCTGCTTGATTATCTGCCCATGAGAGTCAGCTATGATCAGAAGACAAAGCTTCATCTGGATGAGTACTGGGTTAGAGCCCTACAAGGCCATGAGTTAGACATGTCATCAAAGAGTGGTTTTCCCCAAAACTTTTTTGTCTCCCATTTTTGCTGATTGTTTTTGTTGCCTTTAGGACTCTAAGCACTTTATCACTGCTAACCAGTGCTAAAGTGCACATTCTTCTCCCCTGAACATGATTGGTGCATACCTAATTGGAAAATGTGTTGCTCTGGTAAGTCCTTTGTAAAGTGGTATACCATACCCAGGGCCTATACTTCATAAGCTACTAGGGGGCTGCAGCACGGATTGTGTCACCCGCAGAAGTAGCCTTTCAAACCTCTCTCAGGGCTGCCACTGCAGTGCTTGTGTGTGCAGTTTACTGCCACTTCAACTTGGCATTTAAAGCTACTTGCCTAGCCTTAAACTCCCCTTTTATTACATATAGGTTACCCATTAGGTAGGCCCTAGGTAACCCTAATAGCAGGGTGCTATGTTAGAACTAGTAATAACATAACACCCTGTCATTAGGGTTACCTATGTAGGAACTGTATCTTTATGCTTTGCATGTCCTGGTAGTGACAAAGAGCCTATTTCATGTTTCACTACTGTGAGGTCTACCTCTGCAATAACCCAACATCGGAAATTCCTTAAAAAACTTTAAAGCTATAATTAAGCTATAATTCCTGATCAAAGAGTACCAGCACTAGGACCTACAGGAAGGCGGGGTGGGGGGGACACAGTCACCAACATAAGTGACCATAATATATTGGCATCCATGAATCCAAGTTTCACCTTCTTCTAACTGAGGTGCTGCCCCATTATTGTGGACAGATGCTTGTAATCAAGAGATTTAATGAGTCCAGATCTGTGTGCTCATAGCATTCTGCTGCCTTCTATACGGCTGAGTGAATTCACTACAAGAACTATCCTTGTAATCTAGGAGACATACTTACAAGGGCCTTGTGCCACAAGAACGTCCCTTTTAACAATTTTTGTGTGGCCCAATTCCCTGCTCCATATTTACCAAGTTGTGTTAAGTAACTTTTTGTGGATTAACCCCGCTTCTAAAAAATATGGTACCCTTACACGCAGGTATCTGTGTGAAAGGGGCGAGCAATGGGTGTTGCTGTAGGCATTCCACTGAAACACCCATTGCTTTTTGACGCTGCTGATTTACAAGGAAGTGTAAATCTGTGGCAACGCCAAAAAACAATGCAAGAGCAGGCGTTAGAATGGGGCAATGCTTTTATTCCTCCTCAGTTTTGCTAAAAATGATCATCCTTGCAATGCAGGCACACTTGCACCTTGGTGCAAAGGTTCCTATGTTGTCGCCCAAAACCCCTTAATGATTGTTTATGTGCAGGAAGGTATTCATCTGTGCACATATACAATTATTTATTAATGCTGATTTGCTACTGCACACACAGAAGTGACAAATAGCAATAATGTATTGTTTATGTGCAGGAAGGGACGCCTTCCTGAACATAAATAAGCATTCCCTGCATGCAGGCAACCTTGCACTGTTGTGCAAGGGTGCCTGTTGGCGCTAAGCAGCTATTTTTGAACCCCAGTGTTAGGGAAAACACAGAGATGTGCAGTATTGTAGCAAATACAGTGCATCCCTGAGTATTGAAGATGTTAGAGTGTGGTGCTGCCAAATATTTCACAGCTCAGAGCTCTGACATTTTGAGGTAGATATGCACCTAGGTTCTTCACCTTTAGAACAGAGATCAGACTCTGTTTCTCGAGACATACTGTAAAAGTCTAATAAAGGGCGTTACACACAAGTTATGATGATCCAAACGCCTAGCATCGGAAACCCCAACTATATTGGCAGCCATAGACAACTCCACCTTGCAGAGTCCTCCAGATCAGAATCCCCATATAGCATTCCAAGAATGATGCAATGGTTACAGAATATTGCATCTTCGCCTGGTTACAGAACACCACATCACCTCCGTCAACCATAACAATACCAAATAACTTCCAAAATAACAACTAGAAGTCTGCATCACACATGAAAAACTATCTACAAGTTCTTCTCATCCAAGCAGGTCAGCTTGGCACAGATTCCCAGATAAGAATGTCTCCCTCATTACATTCCAGGCATCATACAGTGGTTACAGGGGTTTTTCTTGGGTTAGAAAGATGTAAGAGAATTACACACCTAAAAGTAGATGAACAGGCTTCCTACTACTGCGCTATGGTCTCATACTTTGATTTTATAATGAATCCTCCACCAAGGATCTAGCATCCTCATACTCCACAGGACAGTATCCGGCCACCCTGTTGAAATTCCAGATCCTATGGTCCCTTGTTTTTACTGTGTTTTTAAAAAGTTTTATCATCTTGAACGGCTGAAAAAATTTGGAAGCTTTAGCCTCATTCTGAGGGGACTTGATTTTTATCCAATCCCCTACTTGCACTAGAGTCTGCAGCACACATAGAAAGAGGAAAGCCCCTCTGGTGATTGTTTTTGTGCAGGAAGATCCCTTCCTGCACACAAATTAGCATCCTTGCAATGCAGGCACACTTGCACCATGGTGCAAAGTTTCCTATGTTGTCACCCAGTAGCCCATTGTGCGCCGGCGCAGGTGAAAAGGACAGGAATGTGCCATATCTTATAGATACAGCACATTCCTGCCCTTTTCTTTTGCCGTAGGGCAGAGCAGCAGGAAGGCCTGTGGTGCTTCCCTACGGCAAAACCTCATAAATGAGGCCCTCAATTTCAGATAAGATAAATCTACATTTCTCAATTTTTAGTGTTAACACATATCTGTGCAACCTCACCAAGACTTTGCGTAACCTTTGATAATGTTCACCAACACACCAACACTAGTCCCAAACACTAATATGTCTTATTGATAAATCTTCAACCCCTCAACACCCTTCAAAATCTTCACCAGTGCCATTCGTGTCCATTGGGCTCTGGAATAGCATTCTACTTGCTGAAAAATGCTTCAACACCCCATTAGGGATAGCAAGAGCTATATAAATGCACATCTTTCCCTCTTCTATAATTTTCAATCCAAACAGCGGATTAACATATCAACCGCTCAAATTAATTCCATATTTCACAATACTAATTCACCACTAATCCTTTTTGGGTTCCGGAGTAGCATGCTACTTGCCGAAGAAGCACTTCAATGCCTGGTCACGCGTAGTAAGCGCTATATAAATGCAATTACAATTACCGTATTTTCCGGCGTATAAGACGACCCGGCGTATAAGACGACCCCCGACTTTGGCAGAAAAATTTTAGGTTTAGTGCTATACTCGCCGTATAAGACGACCCCCCACTTCCAGCGCAGCATAGCCATTCCGAGTATGTACCGGTATTTTGAACTTACCGTATTAGTCTAGTCCTCCTCCCTGTGGGTGAGCAGTAAGGCTTTATCAGTGGGCAGTGGGTACCTATAAGCGTTTATTTTACAAACTGAAAGACTGAACGCAAAGAAATTGGTTGTAGAAACAATCTTGCTTTACTCGGAAACATTTTATTTAAAACCATATCAAAAACTGTCACTTCTGAATAACGGCAAACATAAATAACGTAGTGCATGAAACAGTGCAAGTGCATTAAACGTTCCATAACTTCCCATAAATCCAAGCGATTTCTACAGGATTTATAACGTTCCCTTTAAAAACCTTCAAAATCCTCCTCTTCGTCATCTGATCTCATAAGTAAGTCTATGAGATCTTGTGGTACATCTGTAAGGCAGTCATCGTATGGATCTTGTACCAATTCCGTATCAGATGATGTGGTCTCTTCTTCGGCATCCTCTTCACCTTCCCACAGATAGTCGTCCTCCATACCATCTAATGAGTTCGATATGCCACACTTCTTGAAAGACTTTATGACTGTTTCTGCATCGATGTCGTTCCAGGCCTTTATGACAAAGTTGCACAAAACATCCAACTGTGGCGCACGCATGTTTCCTCCTTTTGTGAATGTTTTTTCACCGCTAACCATCCACTCATTCCACTGTTCTCGGATGCGATCTTTAAATGGCTTGTTTAGGCACACATCCAGTGGCTGCACCAACGATGTCAGTCCTCCAGGTATAACAGCAGCATCCGTTTTCAGTCTTGCCAGCCTTTGCTTGGTGCTGGGAGTTAAATGAGCCCTGAACATATCCCACACCAGTAGACTACGCCTTTGTAGAAGTCCACCTGGTCGCCTGCTCCATACGTTATCAAGCCATAGCTTTACCCCTTCTTCATCCATCCATCCTTTCTCATTAACATGCACAAAACAACCAGCA
Source organism: Lissotriton vulgaris (assembly GCF_964263255.1). Lineage (NCBI taxonomy): Eukaryota > Metazoa > Chordata > Amphibia > Caudata > Salamandridae > Lissotriton > Lissotriton vulgaris. The sequence continues at coordinate 235,309,515 of NC_141691.1, forward strand.
GGAAACTTGAGTTTTGGCATTGTTTTCCTTTTAAAAATAACCATTGGCCTCAGTTTGCCACCATCAGCTGTGCATGCAAGTACCACAGTGAAACTGGACTTCTCATGTCCTGTTGTTTTTATTAAAATTGTCTTTTCGCCTTTTTGATGGACAGTTTTGTTGGCGATCATATCAAAATTCATCGGAGTTTCATCCATGTTTCCGATGCTACTTAGCGCATACACATGTTCATTGCGCAGCCTAATGACGTAGCGATGGAAGCTATGCATTTTGGCATCAAGATCCGCTGGTAATTTCTGGGCAATTTTTGTCTTTTGCCGCAATACCAGATTATGCCTTCCCAAGAATCTGGTACACCAGGACACAGTGGCCTTAAATCTGTGGCTGAGATCGGGATTAGATTTGGCCCACTGAAGTGCAACCAAGCGGATTTTATTTCGGGTCACGACATACCCGCTTTGCCGATGCTCGGCCACCATGTCTGCTACATGCTTTTCCAGTTCTGGCCAATGTGGGGTGCCTCTTCTTAGTGCACACTTGCCCCTTGGCATACTCCGCAATGCTTGCTCATTTGCTCTCCAGGCCCGAACCATCTTCTCTGTCACTCCATATTGCCTAGCAGCAGCACAGTTATTATGTTCCGTGGCAAAAGCCACAACTTTGAGTTTGTAGCTGGCTTCATATTTTCTTCTCCTTGCCACTGCTGGAGCCTTGCTGAGTTCTAGACTGCCAGCCATTTGCTCTGGATGCGCTGCTGGAGCCTTGCCGGGTTCTTCGCTGTCTGCCATTTGCACGGAATGTGCTGCTGGAGCCTTGCCGGGTTCTTGACTGTCAGCCATTTGCACTCGATGTACGGTACTGGTGCTGTACAGAATGGACAGGTGCAGAGACTGTCTTCAACACCACACGTACGGTACGGCAAATACGCTATCTGGTCACGAGACTGTTTTTCCTCTTAGCAACAACCAGCCAATCACGGCAAGTGCTCTACTGCCTTCGGGAACATTCGGGAACATTGTACAGTCCCCTTTCTATGCCACGCCCATGCCAAGGGGAGAGGTGAGCGTGCCAAAACGTGCCAAACGTGCCAAACGTGTCAACACACCGGGCGCTGCCATCTTCGGCGTTGGCTGCCCATTACCATGTACCGTGTTTCGGACGTCCTGCTGCCTCGTCCTGCTGCCTCGTCTGCCTGGGGATGTGCAAGCGGTTGGAGGCGCGTGTACAGCGGCAGCGGCAGTCGAGGTAAGACTCATGGCGCCATTTGCTCGCTTGTGAAGCGGTTTGACACCTTCGAGTGAAGTCCTTGCTATGAAAAAAACGCTCGCTTTCGATACTTCATGGCGTGGGGCCTGGGTGTGGACGTTGCCAGGGTCGGTGGCTGTATTTTTTGACATAAGGTGTGTTGTTTCTTGTTATTTCCTATTGTGAAGCCGTCTGACACCTTCGAGTGAAGTCCTCGCTATGACAAAAACACGCTCGCTTTCGATACTTGCACAATTCATGGCGCGGGGCCTGGGTGTGGACGTTGCCAGGGTCGGTGGCTGTATTTTTGGACGTTGCCAGGGTCGGTGGCTGTATTTTTTAACATAAGGTGTGTTGTTTCTTGTTATTTCGTATTGTGAAGCGGTCTGACACCTTCGAGTGAAGTCCTCGCTATGAAAAAGCGCATGAAAAAATACCATAAAATTTTGTACCCGGCGTATAAGACGACCCCCGACTTTCCAGAAAATTTTAAGGGGTTAAAAGGTCGTCTTATACGCCGGAAAATACGGTACGTGCATGGAATCAACAGAAAACTGTGTACACAAGGAGTTTGTAGTCACATCAAGTAACGTGGGCCCAAACACTCAATTCCCATAATTCTTAGTGAAATAATCTCTTTTCCACTGTTACTGCAGACATGCCTTCGATTACACTCTAATTTAATACAGTAACTTCAGAGATAGTCCTTATCAGTCATGTATTTCCACATATCTGCTACAAAGGAGCGTGTTCTGCACAAATAGTCACTTTGATTGTAATGATAATATAATACCTCATTTTCAAACTCTCCAAACAGGCATGAGCATTTTCAAGTCCAGATGCAGAGCCAATACGGAGAGCTTCTTGATTGCACCTATTGTTGCCACAACTGTCACAATCCTAAATTGTGTGGTGAAGTTTAAACTTTAGGGTAAACTCACATCCTCAAGCGAATACCGAACAGTTCATGAATGCTGTTAAGCGTTTGGAAGGAAAAACAAGGAGAGTAGACATGATTCCCCATGCAATTTGCTTCTTTGTGTACTGTGATTAAAAGAAATGAAAATGCAGAATCATTCGCGAGGCAGATGGCGCAGAGACACCTTGTAGACAGGCGACTTCACATGGGACTCATCAGCTGCCAGGAAATCTCTATTGAGCTTTCAGAGCCTGATTACTTTTGGGAGCTGTTTCTATGCTCTGTTTAAAAGAAGTAAAGCTTCCTTAACTTATTGTACTGCTTTCGCGGGGAATTGACAGCTCTTCTAACAATCATCACTACTTTTGCGCATCTTGTGCTTGTTTTATTACATCAACTTTGATGAAAAAAATCAACCTTAACACACTTTTCCTACAAAAAATCTGATACATATATTTGATGGCTTTGTTGCATTCACACTATTCCATTACTCTGGACAGGTACTGAAAAAAGTCATTGTATGCCAGATAACCATTCTATTTTTTAGAGAAAACGCTTCGGGCATTTTCACAAGAAAATTTTGGAGTGTAGAGCTGCGCCAAATTTAGCAGTGCAGCGCTCTGACATTTTCAAAACGCAGAGATGTGCAGTATTCGCAATAATACAGTGCACCCTTGCCTTACCCCTCAGCTGGTGCAATAAAAGCTGCCTAGCACCAGCGCAGGCACCCTGCCACCATGTGGCAAGGGTGCTGGTGCTGCAGAGATGATTGCTTATGTACAGGAAGGGACAACATCCGGCATATAAACAATCGATAATGGTGATTTGCACCTTCTATTGCAGCACACATGGAAAGAGCAAAAAACGAGGAGAAAATAATAATTTATCCCCGTTGCGCCATTCTAACACCTAGTATTCCATAGCATTAGTTTTGGGCTCTGCCTTGCAAATCTGGGTCAGCGTCAAAAAGCAACGGGTGTTGCAGTGGAATGCCCACAGCAACACCCATTGCATGCCCCTTTGCTGCAGAGGACTGCGGTGGAAAGGGGCATATTTATAGGGTATAGAAAATGGCACAATGCCACTGGAGAATCAAAAAAAGTGATTCACCAGTGACGCTGAGGGCTTGTAAATATGCCACTTCATTTCTTAAATATTCTGCACTAGGGTTAATTAATTAATGCAAAATTAATGGTATATGTAATAACGCTACCAATGTGGACTTGTTATCAAATATTATTATTAGTACAGCCGTGACTGTACAGGTGTAACTCCCCGTTTACATATCAATCTCATATGCTCTTATTTACAGGCTCTAGTAAACTTGTGGAGTCTGGTGCAGAGCAGAAAGGTACATGCAGCATTATCTTGAGTACTTGGTCGTAGAGTGCCAGTGCCACTATACGTATTTTTTGGGCCACTGGCAAGACATATTTGGGGGCCCTACATGGAACAAATCAGAAATGTATTATCTTTTTTCTGCTAATTGCAGACCACAACTTGGCAAATAGTGAATTATACTCACACTTTAAGAAAATGTATCCCAAAAAAAGTGCTGAAATGTGTCTTGCTCGGGGTCCCCAAAATCCTTAGAACGACACTGGGGAATGAGGGAACGAGTGTGAGGTAGATGTAGGCAGAGGCAGGAGTGTTTCTGTTGAATAAATAGGCTGTAGTGAGATAAAGAGATAGAAAGATCATTTGCACAGGGTCCCGTTGGAGGGTGGAGGCTAGCCTAATAGCTAACTTTGCCTGTGCCCTAAAACATCCATGTACAGTGCTTGTGTTGCCATGCATCATGAAACAGTGCATATTGATATAACAATTTTGTGTTCTGCACCGTAAAGCTTCAGGAGTGGGCACATACATGTTATTCCTCAGAAATGGTGAACAGCACATGCGTACCACATTTCCTCAAAATTAACACTCTAGTAGAGAAATGCATTCCCGCAACACGTCTTCAACAGAGCAAGCAGCTCCATTGGACCCCACCTGCGCAACGTCATCAATCTCTCCCTCGAGACCGCGACCTTCCCAGAGGTCTGGAGACATGCCGAGATCAACGCCCTATTCAAACAACCTAAGGCAGACCCAAGAGACCTCAAGAACTTCCGGCCCATCTCTCTGCTCCCCTTTCCGGCCAAGGTCATCGAGAAAACCGTCAACAGACAGCTAACCCGATACCTCAAAGAAAACAGAATCCTGGACCCTTCCCAGTCAGGGTTCCACAGCAACCACAGCACTGAGACTGCCCTCATCACCGCCACCGACGACATCCGGACCGTGCTGGACAACGGTGAGACCGTAGCACTCATCCCCCAGACCTCTCTGCCGCCTTCGACACCGTCTGCCACCGCACACTGCACGCACGCCACCACACCGCAGGGATCTGAGACAAGGCTCTGGATTGGATCACCTCCTTCCTCTCCGGCAGTACCCAGAGCGTCTGCCTCCCCCCATTCCATTCCAAAGCCTCCAAGATCATCGGGAGCGTACCCCAGGGATCCTCCCTCAACCCGACGCCGTTCAACATTTACATGGCCCCGCTTGCACACGAAGCCCGACAGCACAACCTCAACATAATCTCCTGTGCCGACGAAACTCAGCTGATCCTCTCCCTCACCAACGACCCCATCACCACCAAAGCCAACCTCCACAAAGGAATGAAAGCCGTCGCCGACTGAATGAAGACCAGCCATCTGAAGCTGAACTCGGACAAGACGGAGGTCCTCATCCTTGACTCCAACGCTTCAGTCTGGGATAACTCCTGGTGGCCGATGGCACTGGGGGCAGCCCCGACTCCCACCAACCAAGCACACAACTTGGGAATCATCCTCGACTCAACGCTCTCAATGACCAAGCAAGTCAATGCCATCTCCTCCTCCTGCTTCAACACCCTACGCATGCTCCACAAAATCTACAGATGGATCCCGACAGATACAAGAAAGACAGTCACCTAGACCCTCGTCAGCAGCAGACTAAACTACGGAAATGCCCTCTACCACGCCATGGCCACAACACCCCCCACCTGAGAAACCTGCACTGGCTCCCCGTCAACAAGAGAATGTCCTTCTAGCTCCTCACCCACGCACACAAGGAAAACCACAAGACCGGCCCAGCCTACCTCAACAGACATCCTTCTACATCGCCAACCGCCAGCTACGCTCCACCGACCTCCCACTCGCCACCATCCCACGCATCCGAAGAACAACCACTGGTGGGAGATCCTTCTCCCACCTGGCTGCCGAGACATGGAACACCCTCCCACTGAGCCTACAACAGACCCAAGACCTGCTGACCTTCAGGAGGATACTCAAGACCTGGCTTTCAATCAGTAGCGCCTCCCGCACCTTGAGACCCACGTGGGTGTGTAGTGCGCTTTACAAATGATTGATTGATTGAATGCATCTGTTAATGAAGCACAAGCAATTCTGCAGAAATCTGTGCGGAAGCTGCTAGTTTCTCCTTCACCTTGATGCAAGGGGTGCAAATGCGAATGCAGGAGAAGAGACCATTTTGCAGGGAAGCTCCATGCCTCTTTTTACCAACAACTACATATTTCATGGGTCCCATTAACGAGCATGTTTCTTCCCTATTCTCCCTGATAAAAAGTCCATGGCACAGGGCTGCAAAAGCACTGGGTCACCAGGAATTTTATGCAATAAAGAAAAAGGCACACCTGAAAGTGAAAAAATAGCAACTGAGCTGACACATGAGGAGTTACTCTTACTGTAGTGACAATCCATTGGAAGCTGATTTTAGCAGAGTGACATCACACTAGGAACTGCACTTATTGCAGTGTCATGACACTGGGAGCTGACTTTATTGAATGGCATTATGGGTAGAGCTGATCTAATTGACTGGCATTGTACGTGGAACCTGTCTTATTGAATGACATTGTGTGTGGAGCTGACCTTATTGAGAGACATTGAAGATGGAGCTGAGCTTAGTGGGTGACATTGTAAGTGGAGCTGACATTATTGAGTGACATTTATGTGGAGCTGACCTTATTGAGTGACATTGCATGTGGAGCTGCCAATATACAGCATCCTCACACTGGGAGCTGACCTTATTGGGTGACATTGCATGTGGAGCTGCAATATACAGCATCCTCACACTAGGAGCTGACCTTATCAAGTGACATTGCATGGGGAGCTGATCTTACTAAGTGGCTTGCATGTGGAGCTGATTTCATTGAGTGTCATTGCATTTTGAGTTCTCAATATACAGTGTCATCACATTGGGAGCTGACCAGCTGACCTTATTGAATGACATTGCATGTGCAACTGATATTATTGAGTGGCATTGCACTGATGTCATTGAGTAACATTGCATGTGGAGCGGCCAATATAAAGTGACATCATACTGGGAGTTGGCCTTATTGAGTGACGTTGCATGTGGAGCTGCCAATATACCATGTAATCACACCGGGAGCTGACCTTACTGAGTGATATTGCCTGAGGTGCTGACCTTATGTAGTGCACTGTTTGTGAAGATGATGTCATTGAGTGACAATGCATGTGAAGCTACCAATATACCATGACATCAGACTGGGAGTTGGCCTTATTGCAATTATTTTACACTGGGATCTACCCTTATTGCATTGATATTACATTGGGAGCTACCATAATTGTAGTGATGCATACCGGGAGCTGCCCTTATTGAGTCCCATCAGACTGGGGGAGTACCCTTTTTGCAGTGGCATTGCAGTAGCTGCTGATGTTATACACAGTGGGAGTCGCCCTAATTAGAATGACATCACCCTGGGAGCTGTTCTTATTGGGGAAGATCACACTAGGATCAGCTCTTCTTGCACTGAGATCAAAATGGGAGCTGCCGTAATTGCAGTGAAATCACTCTGGCAGCGGTCCTTATTGAGTAAATTCACAAAGGGAGCTGTCCTTATTGCAGTGACATCACACTGGGCCCTTCCCTAATTCCAGTGATATCACACAGTATCTATGTGTGAAGTACACCACACACAAGTTTAAATTCAGTCACATGGACAGCACACGCAATCCATTGCCGACGTATTGCCCATATTTCCAGTTTCCCTAGGTATTCAATATGACGTAAAAATTGGCTGTTTCTATAAAGTGTATTTCTTTTTGCTCAAGTATGAACACATTGTTCATTTCTTTGTTTCTCTTAAATGAACGCCATAGCAACTTCCTAATTGCCATGCTATGTATACCAGTACTCATAGTTTCCATAGTGTTCGAGAGGAACTTTTCCACATTCTGTGAACCAGTTTCCACACTGCCACATTACACACTTTTAAAAGTTCTCAGCATGCCCTCATGACACATATACATAATGCACCAGAAACACCATATAAACAGTTACCATAATTCCTTCAAGCTCCTCACCCACACACACAAGGAAATCCACAAGACCGGCCCAGCCTACCTCAACAGACGGCTCCCCTTCTACATCCCCAGCCACCAGCTACGCTTAACCGACCCCCCACTCGCCACCATCCCACGCATCCGAAGAATAACCATTTAACTATTTTACAAAATAACATAGTATTCTATAACACCCCATCATGTATACATTGTGATCCATTTACCCAGCCCCCTTAAAGACATGTTATACCTATTTCACTAGTTAGCTGAAAGCTGAGGGATGACCATATGTTTTCCTTAATGCCTCATCGTAGGCGGATTCTCCATTTAAGTGGAGGAGCATTGCTCCACAAGCCCCAGAGCTGGAAAATAAAACTTTAATAAAGTTTATTTATTACCAATTATTTTTCAGCAACCCATCCCAAACTGAGTGTCAGGAAGGGGCAGGCCATTGTGCTGAGTGGCAGCAGAGAGCTGTGCGGTAAAGTTTGAAATGCGCATGTCACTTTGGCCAGCGATCTTGCAACGGCCAGTCAGACATGCACATTTTAAACCTCTCTAACCCAGCTGTTGCTGACAGCTGGGTTAGAGAAAGTGCTATTGAGAGTGGGGAGTGAGGCAACCCACTCCACTCCTGGTGCTTCTCTCATGCTGGTTAACAACAGCATGAAAACAGCACCAGGATTGGTTAGGGGTTCTGGCTGTGTGTCCCGCGTTGGAACCTCCCTTGAGGAAAGAAGAACCGAGGGAGGAGAACATTGTGCAGCAAGCCAAGAAACTAAGTATATATATTTTTTTTTATGCCGCACGTCCCTTGGTACATGCCCTACTATACTCCCTCCCTGTGCTTAATTTGAGCCAGTGGTTTCTGAAGCCTGACACTGGCATTTAATTGGCAACACAGGCACTTATGACAGTATGCCACATGGTGGGGCGGTTTGTCTAATTTAGAGATGAGCACAACAAAAGTTGTACATTAATTCAATCGATATTAAAATGACTAATACCTAACATTCTTATAGCTTTGGGGGGGTTGGATTAGCCTGAACGGTCACACTTGTAGCAGGGTGATGGTCAATAGTTGTGTTGGTACGGTCATTGACAGCTGCCGTGGGCAATGGATGGTGCAAGCTACAGTAGTGTCCTGATCACCGGCCCAGGCACTTATGTTTTTCACAAAAATAAGCACGGCCTCAGTCCTCAGTTTTGTCAGTACTCAAGTATGCACTAGTACTAATTTACAGAAGGTCACATTAGCCTACATTGCCAGTTAGCACAATACCCTAAAAGCTCATATGGACAAGTTTCCATATCTCCACAGCACACATATAATACCAGATCCCACAATATCTCTTTATGTCCCATTCTCTCTGCTAGATAGCCGATGTGATCTTTGCAGAATGACAGGGCATATTACCAAGCAATAGCGATAATTATCGCTATTGCTTGGTTAGAGACAAAAATTTACCGCTGAGCTGCAGCGATTTTTAACGCAAATAAATCTTGGTATTACCAAGGTTTATCGCAAATGCGATAAAAATCGGCCGCAATGCATGAATATCGCTGAAAAGTCAGCGATATTCATGCATTACCGATCTAATGCTCTTAGCCATGTTATCCACCTCCCATTGGATAACATGGCTAAGAACTGCTAAGGGCAGGTGTTAGCTTTTGGAGATATTCGCTCTTATCGCGAATATCTCCAAAAGTTGGTAATAGGAGATAGCGATGTTAGCGACTGTTTCCAGTCGCTAACATCTTGGCACGCCCACTTTGCATGTCATGAGTGATAAATATCACTGACATGCAAAGTGAGGCCCAAGATGGTCGCTATCTCCTACTAGCTGTCGCTAACTGGTGTTAGCGACAGCTAGGTAATAGGGAGATAATTTTATCTCCGCTTTCTTGGCTTTTAAAGCCAAAAAAGCGGAGATAAACCCCCTTGATAATATGCCCCGACGTTTTTCTGTCTGTGAGTTCCTGAAAGGGGTGGTGGAGTGTCCAATGAGGGGTGAGTTGAACATTCTGTTATCTCCTACCCGGAGAAAGTAGCACCTCAAAAGAGCCACTGAAGACGTAGTTTTGCATCGAAGAAGCTTAGTTAGTTTCCAGGGCGTTCTTGACAGTTTTAATGTGCCTTGTACAGCCCATGTTTGACAACCATCTCTGCGCCCTCTGCTACATCTGTTTCCGCCTTTCCTGGAGACTGTACAGTTTCTCTGAGCACTGCTACTGCCATGTTTAAACCTGACAGTAATTAAGAGGTCCTGGGAAACATGAAGAACGCTGGCTCCATAATGAAAGTGAAGCCGTGCCAAATTTACTGAATGGAAGCGTCTAAGTAATTCATGCTGTGATGGCAGTACAATTCTGCATGAATGCCTAAATACATCGCATTATAGTGTCGAGTTGAGTGGTACATGTCGCTGGAGAGTCCAGTGAAGGAACCATTAATGCTGCAAGAATTACCTGTCTGAAATTGACAACACTGACTGTTTTCTCATCCCTTTGTGACTCTAATTCCAAAACTAACCAAATGTTCCTCTCATAACATCAGGGTCGACTTTAGCCCTCATGACCACTGTAGCGCCAATCTTTGTTGGCGCTATCCAGTGGCGTCCTTCTCCACACATTCCCTCAATACCACTCTCTAATGGTGCCCCTCATCTGTCCATAGCCCCTTTCTCTCATTTATTTAATTTCTTTTATAGCGCTATTCATCTCAGTGTTGGGCGTCAAGGGCTTTACATCACACACACACACACACATTTTACTAAGACAATGATTCATACAGGCGTGGGAATCAATGTATAGGAAACTGTATTTAAGACAAAGAAGGCTAGAAGATGTAGGAGTCACATACCATCCATACTGTTAGGAAATATATGCTAAGAGTGCTTGAGCTGGAGACACATAAACATAGGATTTAAAACGGAACGCAGTAGTTAGGGTTGTGTATACTGATAATAATGTATTACTACCCAAACGAGCCCCTTTTAGCAACCTCTCCTCAGAAAGCTCAGTTCTTTGAGTCTAATCTTTTTAATCGCTGTTGTATATATATTTTTTTAAATAATTGTCAAAAATCTTGCCAAGCCATGCCTATGAAAGGAAGGACACTGTAATAGTTTTGGATGGAATTGTATTTGTAGTGTCCTCAGTGCGGGTTCTCTAGCGGGGGAATCGAACTACCATCGGCCATTGTTGATTGGCTGTGTCTTCACTCAGTTCCTGCTCTAGTGTGCCACTCTCTTATCTCTGCCTCAAGCCAGCCTATTTAAACGCAGACTCACACATTCGGAGCGCCGTTGGTACGCTGAAGGCACGCCAAAGGCAAGTAAGGCTGCGCCCGTCTGGCTTGAACGGGACCAGGGGCCAGGAATCCAACACCCCAGGTAGGCTTTCCTACTCCGCTGCACAATTATATGCTTTGCTACCCCCGTATCTAAAGCTTGTCTCCCTTTCTCTGACTTAAATGGTGCAGTTACCACTAGGAAATGCCTTCATAGTAATTTTAGGTCTACCATCTCACATTCTGAATCTGTCTCGACTCCTACAGCCCATGCAGTGCCCCTGAAGGCTAACTCCGCCCAGGACGGCAGGGTCTTTAAGTTTTTCAGTCTCAATTTCTGCTGGTTAACGAAGTATCACTGGGGCATGTTTAACTTCTTGATAAACCATGGGCCAGAAGCAGCCTTTCCTACAGAGACTTGGTTCAATCCTGCCTCAGGGGCTGACGTAAACATACCCTTATCCCCTTCCCATAGAATCCTAAGATTGGTGGAGACAACGAAAAAGGTGGAGATAATGCTGTCATGTTTAAAGAGCATTTTGGGTGTAAAATAGATCACTTGTCGATTCTCGATTGTGAAGCTTTTGTCTTCTCAGTATCATTGACTTATAACCTTACTTTGTCGGGAGCTCCCATTTACTACCCATCCGGCAATGCATCAAATTGAGGCTCTGGTGTCTCAGAAGCTCCTGCTTCACTTATTCTTAAATGCGCTAACTTTACCATCTTAGGCGACCTCAATATCCATTTTGACAACGTGGCCTGTAATATGCCTATAGCTTTCATTGTGGACTTCGCTGCGCTTGATATGCAACTTATACGAAGTCACCCACTCATGTTGCTGGTCATTTGCTGGATCCTAATTTCTCCAACTGAAGCAATATTCAGACAGACCAACCACTTTCTCTGTCATGGTCTGACCATTTTGCAGTTCCCTTTTTCCTCCCTGCCCTCCAGGGAGTTCATACCTGGGGCAGCCAGTTGAGATCTTCTGTCTGGAAGTGGCCAAAGTTAGATATTTCTGCCTTTAATTCATCATTGGAAGTTAATCAAACTTTATTGAGCCACTCAGTGGAAGAAGACTCAGACAACATAGATGCATGGATCATATCCACAATGGATGCTTTAGCTCCGATTACATGTAAGAAACATCATCGAATCCTCCCTCCTGCCCCGTGGTATGAGTTACTGCATCAGTTGAAGAAACTGTGTAAAGGTTGGGAAAGAACGTGGCAGAACACCTATCACAATGAAGATAAACAACGTTTTAAGAGGGATTTAAAGGATTATCAGAAATAGTAACACATTGCTAGAGCTAAAAACTATGCAGATGAAATTGCTGTGGCAAATACTTGTACTAAAACCCTATTTAGGATGGTAAGAAATCTCGATGCCCAGACTTTCATGGCCCCTACCACTTTACTTTCACAGGGCCAATATAAAAAATATTGCCGATCTCTTTGGGAAAAAAATTAAGGATATTCAAATCACATTTTTTGAGACTTATACAGATTGTTCGGATAAATCGCCTCTATGTTCATCTGGTGCTTTGTATACTTTTTGTCCATTGCTGGTAACTACATTTAGTTCACTATTGGCAACTAGGTTAGGATCTCCATTTGATCCTTGCCCCCATTCTGTTTTAGCTAATTTAGACATACCAATTATTACCCAGGTTATAAATGTCTTTCAGACCAAAGGTTGTGTTCCTGGAGTGTGGTAGCAGGCCTTGGTCATACCTCCACTTAAAAAAACTAACCTTTACCTTCTCACACTGTCACAATAGAGGCCCATCTCACTTTTAACCACACTAGCCAAAGTGTTGGAAAAATATGTTAATCAACAACTTACATCTTATGTTGAGCGCAATGGGATATTGCATCCATCACAATCATGAGTCAGGGTAGGTTACAGTTCTGAGTCGGCTCTTCATGTTACAGACTATCTTCAGGCCAAGTAGACGCAGATAGTACTGCAGCACTGATTCTTTTCAATCTCAGTGCCACATTTGATACTGTGAATCACTCCACTTTGCTTTGTAGGCTAGAAGGAATGGGTATAAAGGGCACTGCTTTGTTGTGGCTAAGATCTTTCCTGTCTAACCACACATTTCAGGTGCATTCACATCAATACAGGCCCAAACTACATCACCTGCTGAAATTGTGGAATCCCAAGGGCCTACACGTTTTTCTTACGCTGATGACACCCATATTGTGGTATCCTTATCCTTTTCGGACAACCACAATGCAGAAGCCCTTAATATCTGCCTTTCCCATGTTTCAGCATACATGAACATCAATTTGCTGAAACCTAATGGGGAAAAGACAAAAGACTGAAGTTCTGCTTGTGGGAAATCATCCCCACGTCCGGGGTCCTCCTCTTTGACCTGCATACATGGTTTCAACCCCCGCTCCAGCTCAGGTAGTTAAAAGTCTGGGAGTGTGGCTGGACGATAAAGCTACTATGTTTTACCAGAATAACAAGGTGGTGGCTACCTGTTTTGATATCCTTAAATGGCTGAGGAAGATCTTGACATGTATTCCAGTTTCTGCTCAATGTACTGTGAACCAGGCCCTGTTGGTTTCCAGACTGGACTACAGTTGCATATTATATTTGGGTTGGCAAAAGCTTTGTTTGAAAGGCTTCAAGCAGTCCAAAATGTGCCAGCCGGCTTCTTTCTTTATCCACTCAGTTTCACAGCCTTCTACGCACCTTACATTGGCTACCTATTGAGCATCGGGTCCACTTCAAGCCCCTTTGCGTCATGCAAAGTGCCTTGCCAACATATTATATTTGAGGCTGTTGGTGTCTGGGTGCTGTCCAAATCGTACACTTCGAGCTACCCATCAGGATATGCCAATAGGTCCCAGGATCAGGACCTCTTGTCAGGGTGGCCTAGCATTTGTGTTTCTTGGCCCTAAGCTTTGGAACCATTTGTCACATTCGCTGAGAGCCTGCAAAGTGCTCACAGTTTTTTAGAAGCTGCTAAAAACGTGGCTGTTTCCATCTTCCCTTTAATTGATAAGGTTATGGCTTGACTATTCGGGGCTTATGAGGAGGCTAGCGCTGGGAAACCTTTTAGGTAGCTATACGCTATATAGTAAAATTAAGAAAAATAACATAACAATAACAAAAGATAGTGGGAAAAACATAAGGTCTAAACCTTTGCCTTCTAGTTACATGCAGCTCTTTGATGCTGGTTCATAACTTACTGTGTTCGAGTGCAAGGATTGCCACATATGAACTGCAATTAACAAAGGGAACTCTGTGAAAAAAGCAGTGACCCACTCAGCTATCTATGTAAAATACAAAACTGTGATCTGCATGATACACATATTATGCTTTGCAGCAGGTACATTAACCCTCTGTGCTACTGTATGAGAAATCTACACTATGACAAACCAAAGATCTCGCCAGCAAGTACATTAGGCACCAGAGTTATCTGGTCATTATAATACCCCCAAAATGCCTGTCTGTACGTACAAAGATCCCTGCAGCAGGTGCCTTTAACCCCTTCGATGCTGATGACGAGCTCAGCTCGTCATCAGCCACGGGTGACGTGTGCGGATGACGAGCTGAGCTCGTCATGTAACGCGGTAATTAGAAAACAGCCGCACAGCGCAAAAATAACCGCAGCAGCGATGCAGTTAACCTGTACGTTATTTTAAAATGCAGCGCCCCCGAGCTTGGCACCCAGTGTGGTGGCACACGTCACACCACCCTAAAGCCGGCACTGCATAACATTAACAGGTATGGGCACACCACTCACACTTCCATTATGCAGAGAGGCATCATGCTAACTCCTATTACAGTAGGAATGGTCTGTCGGTGAAATACCTTGAATGCTATCATTTTATTACAATTTATTTGATTAGTTTTGGGATTGGTTTGAACGATGAATTCTAGTTTATTTTATTTATCTATTTTATGTGTATTGCCGAGAGCAATTTGTCCAGCAGAGCATGACTGGTAGTGCTAAAATTCCAGGGATTTTCTGCTTGGTTCCCCTGGAACTAGTCCATCAAGAGCTGCTATTATCCGTGTCCAGCACTGCTGTATCTTGAGAGAGGGTTTTAGAGGCTTTGCCAGAAATCCTGACTGTTTTCTTATCTTACCACCCTCCACATCGCTACAGTGAAAGGAAAAGCGGAATTTTGGTCCATCAACAGTAAATTAGCAAACAATGCATCTTGACAAGCAATGTATATGAAAATAATTGCCATTTTTTAAAAAATTTACTTTTTCGCAATTAGGGACAATGTTCAGCCTAATTTGGTCTCAATTAAACTGGCCCAGTTAAATCTGCTGACCTCCAGATTCGAAGTTGTTCTACTGTTGCACTTATGCCCAGAAGTCATTAAACAAGTCATCCAACTGCTTAATGGCTCCAATTTGATATTCGTGTAATGCAAAACGGGATTTACCTTCCAAAATCCTTTACAGCTTTGTGGCTCTTCAATTTCCACCATTAGGGAGTGAAAAGATAGTTTGCATTGTGCTCACTTTGCACGGCAAAGCACTGATTTGGCTGGCAGTCGATGTCTGCGGGGTTAGTATCTCAATCTTATATCTATCAGCGGACCTTCATACTTTAAAAAAATATAATCTTTGTTTTTGTTTGCATTCACAGCGTTTCATGAAAAATGCACCAAACATTGCAATAAGGCGCTAAACGTCCCCTGTCAATAAACACTAAACACTAAATAAAGAAGGAGGCACTCACACCCTCCAGTGAAATCACAAAAGGCACTCAAATGACATTTCCACATAGAGAAGGAATTGCAATAATGGTTAAAGTTTTGTTCCCCCACATGTCACCATACTACACTCATCGCAAGGGAGTCGCAGCTCTTGGCTAGAGAGGTATATCATAGTATATCAACCACCCACCCCGGATGTTGTGAAATTTTCCACAGGCACACCCTACATTTGTATGTGACCCATTCAGCCAATATATACAGGTCTATTCCTCTTTGCCACTCCACCAATGTCGGGGTCTCAGATGTCCTCCAGTTTCATGCCACATCTCGCTTAGCCATCACCAGCCCTAAATTGCAAAAAATAAGTTGTGACCTAGAAATATCAACATCATCTGGCACTCCATATAGGATGTATTTGGGAAAGAGACGAATGCTATCACCCACCACCCAACTCAGTCCTCTCACTGTATCTGTCAGAGTTAGGGAGCTGCGTGCAGTAGCAAAGTTGATGAAGGAATGCAAAAAGGAAACACTTGGCCACAAACCTTCTTCATTTATGAACCCAGGAATCCTGAAACAAATCCCTGCATCACTCAGCACTGCCTCATCCTAGTCCAATTCAGGAAAAACCGTAAAAAATGCTGCTGTGAAGAACACTATAACATGACATAGTAAACGTCTACCTCCACTCAAAAGGCATCTCCCATTCTATTCATTGATCACTGTATCTTTGCCTTTGACCCTCTACAGCGCTCCTCTACACATATACCACCTTCATACCTACATGAATGCATACAAAGCTACAATCTGGAGCATGATGAATACCTTTATTGTTGCAGGTTACATGTAGGTAATCGCATCCATTTGACTGAGCCTTAGGGGTTCAATTTCAGTTGTTTCTTTATATTCTTACTAAAAACGTTCCCAAGCTGCAATTCAGATCCTCAGCACAGTCTTGAATAGTTAAAGTATTAGTTTGGTGTGCAATAACTCATGTTTCATTTCTTTCAGAATAGTGCTGATGGTGGGGTTCATCAGCAAGGTGGGTGATCATGACCTGTTAATGCTTCTTTAAAGACTGATTCAGAAAAGGGGGTTCAGAAAAGGGGGCGGTGATGAACAGAGTGTCTGAATTAAGCAGACCAAAGATCAGGGCTTGATCCATCACCGTTTTTTAGCTCACTGCACCATCCCAGCTCAGAACCTGGCTACATGCAAATTAGTCTGTTCCTGTCCCAGTGCATGATGGGAACAGGGCAAACCAAACTACCAAGCCAATTCTTATACTGGGAAGGAAACAAGCTTCCGGGGACCGGTTTCTGGCATTTCAGCCGTCGTCGGCCCGGCTTGCTTGAATCCTGATGGTGCAATGAGCAAGGGACTCACATCTGAGTATACCCTTCCACGCTTATGAAGGACAAAATGATTCAGGAAAGGGGGTGGTGATCAACAGAGTGTCTGAATTAAGCAGACCACTCCTACCCAGTCCAAAGATCAGGGCTTGATCCATCACCGTTTTTCAGCTCACTGCACCATCCCAGCTCAGAACCTGGCTACATGCAAATTAGTCTGTTCCTGTCCCAGTGTATTATGGGAACAGGGCAAACCAAACTACCTAGCCAATTCTTATACTGGGAAGGAAACAAGCTTCCGGGGACCGGTTTCCGGCATTTCAGCCGTCGTCGGCCCGGCTTGCTTGAATCCTGATGGTGCAATGAGCAAGGGACTCACATCTGAGTATACCCTTCCACGCTTATGGTGGACAAAATGATTCAGAAAAGGGGGTGGTAATGAACAGAGTGTCTGAATTAAGCAGACCACTCTTACCCAGTCCAAAGATCAGGGCTTGATCCATCACCGTTTTTTAGCTCACTGCACCATCCCAGCTCAGAACCTGGCTACAGGCAAATTAGTCTGTTCCTGTCCCAGTGCATGATGGGAACAGGGCAAACCAAACTACCAAGCCAATTCTTATACTGGGAAGGAAACAAGCTTCCGGGGACGGGTTTCTGGCATTTCAGCCGTCGTCGGCCCGGCTTGCTTGAATCCTGATGGTGCAATGAGCAAGGGACTCACATCTGAGTATACCCTTCCACGCTTATGGTGACAAAATGATTCAGAAAAGGGGGTGGTGATGAACAAAGACTGGGCAGTGCACCCTGAAATATTGGTCCAGAAGCAAGAAGAGGTTTCAGCTTGCTCTACTAAGTCAGTGGCTTATCAAACAAGCATTTGAAATGCAATCTGCCTCACCTTTGGGACCTTATATGTATTTGGCTATGTAAATTGTAAGGAGCACATTAGCATGTGTGCTGAAACATCTACTGTTCATTAACATGGAGGGAAAGTAAGCACCAAACTGCAGAACACACCAGGTATGGGAACACATGGAGAGAAATACTGCCTATCAGCGGGAAATGGTATAGCCCTGTTTTTAATATAAAATCAGGGCCTTCGGTGGTCATATCACTGAAAATACAACATTTAAAAAAATATTATTGTCTATGGGTGCTCGTGGAAGGCAGTTTCTATAGACTGGAATCTAGAGAATGTTAAAGTGATTCTGTTATATTACTGACCTCTGCTGGTCGTTTTATTTCAAGAAAGTTAAATAGAGGCAATTGCTGGAAAAAAAAAAAGAAAGTCCCTCAGCAGAAAGCAATTCTGGTATTTTACTGACCTCTACTGATCATTTTCTATCAAGACATTTAAATAGAAGCAGTTGAACAGAAACAAAATTCCCTAAACGGAAGCAGTCAAGTCCTAGGGCTGATTTCCGGAGCCCACAAAGCACATACAAATATAAGTATATACTAAAGTATATGCAAGAGGTCTCGAATGCCCGACCTAAAAATGAAGAGCCATCCTTAGCATTTAGTGATACGCCTCTAAAAGTTCACATAGGCTGGTCACCTCACAAATACTCAAGGGCCTTGGTCTGAGCAAGAACACCTCAGCCACTGTGCATTGAAGGAGCTTCACAGTACTCTTTAATGCTGCTAAATTGAGTCCTTGCATACTAACCATTCAGAGCAGTGCCAAGGAAAGGTTTCGGCTCACTGGGCTGTGTCGATGTCAAGGTGATGAGACGCTCCTAAAACTTCACCAGCGCAAGCTGCCTCAAAGATAAAGAGGGGCCATGAGCTTCACAGGGGCTACAGGCACTTACATTACTCGTCTCACCCCATTAGCCATGTTCTCAAATACTGATCTCCCAAAACATTGGCTGAGAAAATGAGTGAACCCTCCTCAATCCATACAATTACATCATTTATAATTAAGGTATATAGTGTGCCGGTGCAAGGGTGGGATTGGTCACATGGATTAGTTGCTAAGGGGAGATGCTAAAAAAATGGTGAATTTCAACTGCTGATGACAGCAAAAGGTATGTGTGGCATGATTGAGGCTTGGTGAACTAATACAACCATTTAGATTGCTGAAACCGTTATAGATATCCTGGGTAGGGAATTGACTAAAACGTTAGGGATGTAAGACGAAATATGATTGGGACTTTCTTAACCTTCGCCCTAATTTGCATGAATTAATTAGCTGTTTTTAATAATAGGTGAAAATGCCGATCTTTTGTGTGGAATTCCAGCACATTTTTGCCTTCTTTTACTGAATCCATTGTTTGTCATAGGACTCTGCACACTTTACTCCTGCCTAGCTGGTAACATTGACGTATACCAAATTTGCACTTTTAATTTACTTGTAAGCCTCAACTATATGTGACAATATGTACTCAGGGCCTGTAAATGAAATGCCGATAGTGGCTGTAGCTCTCATTGTACCACCCACTAAAGTAGCACTATCAAACATACCTCTGCAATCCAAGTATGTAGTTTTAAACTGCTATTTCGACTTAGCGAAATAACCTTTTGCCAGGCCCAACCCATACTATTTAATAACTATATGCAACACCTGAGGTAGACCTTAAAAACACAAAGGGCAGGGTGCATTATAAGTAAACCGTAGGACATGTATATTTAATGCTTTACATATCCTGGTAGTGAAACCCCCCCAAAGTCATTTTTCACTGTAGTAAGGTAGGCTATTCCATACAGAAACACTCGGTAAATGATAACAACTTCCAATGCTTAATTGTACTTTGGTAATAGCTAGAAAATTGATGTAAGGAATAGTTGTTATATTAATTATATTGTGGCTCAATGGTCAAGTCAGTGTCCAGTGGCACCTGACTGTTGAATGGCCCCCTTGTAGTGAGATGTGGATTGCCCCCATGCAGTTGACAAAAGACTTTGGCATGTAGAATGGGTGTTCCTTCTTGAGAAGAATGCCCTGTGGGTTTGTGCCCAGCCCCATCCTGACCTTCAAAGGGGCCTACCGTATTATTGATAGATGTGCAACTAAGTCTCCCTTGCTTTGTCTTCCTATTCAGACTAGCTCCAACTAAAGTGAGATGGGGAGCTGCCACAGAACTGGTTTGGAGTGATCACAAGGGAGGGTATGCCCTTCTTCCTAGTCAAACCTCTGGGTAAGCACAGGAACCTCTGAGCTTGGAAAAAAGGGTCACAATATGTTTGATGTAGGTAGAGTGAGACACTGTGTGACACTTTACAGTACAATACACATTAAGTGCTGCAAAAGTGTTTGAGGTCACCCCTGGGAACTTTTACCGTAGTGGTTAGGAGGTGGCAATGAATGAATGAATGAAATGGAATGTATGAAGCGCAACAGCTGCTCCGCAGAGTGTCCGGGCACTAAAGCCTCATGAATGATGAATGTAAATTAAACCTTGAATAAACCTGATTAATAAGCTTGACTTGCTTGCCTTGACCCCAGAAGTGACTTCAAAAATCAGTTGGCTAACCTCCTGTTTTAGTTACAGGCACACACCAAGCTTCCATAGGTAGACTCTCTCCTTGCAACTGCGCAGCTGATCAGGTCCAAATGAACCTGCCCAGCCTCTCTCCTTACATCAGTACAGCAGAACAGGTCCAACTCACTGGACTGTGTTTCGAAAGAGTCATAACCCCCAAGTGGTGCCTCATCCCCATATCCTGGTGTTAGAATGTACTCCTCCTGTCTAAACTGCAAAAGCCGGGTGTTAGAAACCATTTGCCAATGTTTGCCTCAAAGAGTAGTTGGAAGATTAGGACCACTATTGAGCAGAAACTGTCAATGTCAACATGCTGGTTTGCCATTCTGCAGAAGATCTGACCTCCAGAAAAGTTTCTAATTATGAATGTAGAGAGCTTCATCAGGGCCCATATAGAGGCCTCCCTGGGCGCAGATTTTGGACATTGCCCACTCAGAGCTTTCCAGCCTTCGCTGATTACCGTGCTGAGATCTGGCTCTTCAGCAAGTCACTGTCATCGAGCCCTGCTGCGGATTATCCTTGCAGCTTGCCTCACTGGTGACTCGTTCTCAATCACTTTATTTCCAGAAAAACTTCAAAGTCAGATGGTAAATGTTTCAACATGATTAACCTGGTCCCTGTATCCGACCTGTGCTCCATTTTATTCGGCTTTAACTTTTGATATTGACCGGGTCTAGCATGACCAGATAGCCACAGTTGGTGCTGTGTGGTTTTTGGTACTATTTTTAATTCAAACCTTAAAAAAACCATATCTGTTGCCCTACTTATTGTATTTTTGTTGTTTTCAGTCTATTCCATGGGTCACCGCCATTGTATCTGCCTGTTGGACCTGTCAACCCTAGGGTGGTCTCCACCTACATTTTTGTCCTTGTGCCTCCGAAGAGGAGCCGCACTGAGGAAGGGAAACCCGAAGCTCCACCGAGCAGCCCGGCCGCGTCCCAACCATCAGCTGCTGCACTTCGAGTTGCTTTGGGCGGACCGAGGTAGCGAAGCTGTGTGGACAACTGCCTTCGCAAGGAGCTCTCGGGGATTGGAGGAGCCTCGTGCCGGGGCCAGGTAACACACTGAGCGGGGCGCTGGAATTTCCCACGTACAGGGTTGCTGACGGAATGTGGGGCATTCCTCCTGTAATCGGGCCCGAGACTGGTTTAGTTTAACCGCGGGCCTACCGGGACTGCTTGCGCCTGCCTCCTGGGAATGGGGGTGGTTGACTATGCCTCTCTGAGACCAGGACTGGGCTTATCCGCATTATTAAAAGCGGGACTGTGATTATCTGCATTATTAAAACCTGGACGGCCCTCGCTTAATAGCGGACAACCAGAGACTGCATTGTGAACAACAGGGCCTGCCAGGGAGGCTCCTGGTATATATTCAAGGCAAATTAAAAGCACAGCTTAAACAGTGGAAGCTGCCCCAAGCAATTGCTTTAAGGACATAAACCCCCCTGGCAATCACGCGTTTCAGAGCCCCTCCTCCACTCTGCTGGGGGAACTGTCTTTGCCTGAATGTACTCCCCGAGAAAGTCAGTCTCTACTAGGAACTCTGTAAACAGCCATCTTCAAGGACATCTGACTGACACCTTTTGATTGCAGATGGTAAACTATGACTATTTCTGGGATCTTACATAATTTTAGATAAAGGTATTTTTATTTTTATATAAAACCGGTGTGGTGTCCCTTCTGTGTGTGTCTTCCCTGCGTTACTGTTGGTGTGTGTTGCACAAATACTTTACACATTGCCTCCTGCATTTAGTCTACCCGCTCTGTGCCAAGCTACCCTTTCGGAAGCGGTGGTTTCTACTTGGGCTAGGGTGCATACCCCTGCCAACTAGAGACCCCAGTTCTAACACTGCCTTACTATGCAAAATTGGGGAAAGGGCACATTTTCCATGCTAACATTAGAGTCCAGAGAACCTTTGCTGTGCCAGTGTTTCTTAAGATCTCGGAGCAATTGTCCACCATACATAATATTAATCTATGTTACTACCCAAAAGGGGATTGGGGTTCCTTTTTTCTTCCTTGAGAGCATTAGGGCTTGGCCACCCTTTCTGTGCCAATCTTGCTTTCCATCTCAGTTCTATGTTGCATTGGAGGGGGCTAGGCCAATGCAGCATGGTTTACAGACTACATGCCCAGGTCACAAAATATGAACTACAGAAGGGCTGAGTGAAAACATGTTATGACTTTCCCAAACACTTAGCCGTGGCAGCATGACAAAGGCGACAATTAAATTATGATTATGTCCTCTAACCAGAGGTTTGCGTAGCCAATGCCATTATTTGGCGGACATAGTTATGAGTGTTACATCTTTTTACTCAGTCAGTCAGAAATAACTTCATGTGGCTAAAACAACGTTGGCATAAAAAGTATTCTACAAACACATCTACATCAATTTCCACTGTTATTAGGATATAAAATTACGTGTATAAAAACAAGGTTTGATAAAAGAGATAAAAATGAGTTTAAAAAATTGATCATAGACTAAGAGAAAACATTAGTTCATAAATATACACACAAATATTGCACAATCCAATGCCTTGATTTGATACATCCCTTCAATGACAAAATGTTTGAGCTTTATATAAATTTATTGTAGCTAGAATGTGTTTTATCAGTGAAAAACATCACCTTTTAATGGATTGACCTGGCTTGAAAACCCTTCATAATTGACTGCAGGAGACTGTATTGTGCGTAGATTATCATGGTGGATAGATATATCTTTTCAACTGCAATTCACAATAGATGTATTTTTTCAGCTTTTCTATTCTTTCTATATCAGTGAGTTTGTCTGGAAAATGTGGAGCAGAAATCGAAAAGCAGAAATAGTAAAGATTGCAGCTTGCATATACAACCTATTACACGATCATTATTGGATGACTGCAGGTCATGAGTCCAGGGTTACACAATAAAAATCCATTCTATGAACAAGGAATGTAAACTATCAACATCTTTTCCACTGAAGCAATCCTTTAGTTGCTATACCCCATAAACTGATCTTTTGCAAGCTAAGTTTTACAGTGTAGCAGATTTCTGCATGTAGCAATAAAACTTTCAACTTAAAAAATGACATGTTAAGTAAACAGTAAAAAACATGTAAATAATAAACAACTTAATGACTGACATTTGGTTTAGTATATTTATATATAAATATTCACTGAAAAAACTAAAGGTTTCAGAGATGTTCTAGTTAGAAATTAGCATTTAAAAAAGCTTTGAAATTCACTGAAAAAAACATACGGTTTCAGAGACGTTATAGTTAGAAATTAGCATTTAAAAAAACCTTAGAAATTCACAGAAAAAACATAGGTTTAGGGGTATTCTAGTTAGCTGGACATTTCATTCGTATAAAACCATAGAAATTCCTCCGTTATAGTTAGTTCTGCCAACTATAACTCGCGCGCCCACAATGCACTGCTGATGAGGTCACATATTACATCATTCATGACATGTTCAGTGACATCACTGATGACATCACTGATGACATCTCAAATGACATCACTGATGACATCATACGGTGAATGAGGTTTAGTTTGAAATTTAAATATGCATTATATATATATACTAATCTTTATTGAAGAGTGAGGGGATATATAACTGTCTGGATGGAGGATTTAGTAGCTGTCTGACTGTCTAAGTGAGTAATTAAAAGTGTCTCACTTAATACATGGATTAGTAACTAAAGTATGGGAATATGTCCATCACTATCTCTGTTGTTGTATAACATTCTGCATCAGTTGGTCATTTACTACATGAGTGTGTATATTAGTTTTTGTTTAGTTTGGTGAGTATTTGTATGGGACACTAAGTTTGTGTGGTTGGATGGGGTGTGTGTAACTCTCTACATAGATGTGTGAATGGTTGATTGACCAAGTGTATAGGTTTAAGAGTGCATGTGGAAACAGTTGTTTGGGTGACTGAGTGTATTTATACATCTTCGACAAAGTAAAATAATAAGAGGCATTGTATGTAACAGTTGTTATATATAAATAAGTATATGTAAGAGTCAGTGATTGTGACAGTAACTATATGAATGAGTGTATAATTGTAATGGTGATTTTTTAACATATTAACTATGAGTTACAATGTGTTTGAATGAAGGAGGTGTTGTATTATGTATAATTGTGTAAGTGAGTAAATGTAAGTGTGATTATTTTTTTCATGAGTGAGTAGGATGACTGAATAAGTGACTTAGATGACTGTTGATGTGTCAATGTCTATGTATGTGTATAAGTGCATTTGATAGTGTTCTATTAGTGATTGCATGTATAAATGCTTCAGTTGTTGAATGGGTAGTTGTGTGTGTAGACTTAGGAATCAGTGAGTGGGTATGTAGTAACTGGTATTAGTGTGTCAAGGGTTTCAAATATGGTACTCTGTATTTTACAGTGAGTGATGAAAGGTTATACTAGTGTATGATGAGGTGTATCACATTGTCACATGGATGATGTCATTAGTTATGTCATTTGAGATGTCATCAGTGATGTCATCAGTGTTGTCACTGACCATGTCATGAATGGTGTAATATGTGATATCATCAGCAGTGCATTGCGGAGCTCGAGTTATAGTTAGCAGAACTAACTATAACGGAGGAATTTCTATGGTTTTGAACAAGTGAAATGTCCAGCTAACTATAACACCCCTGAAACCTAAGGTGTTTTCTGTGAATTTCTAAGGTTTTTTAAATGCTAATTTCTAACTATAATGTTACTGAATCCTATGTTTTTTTCAGTGAATTTCAAAGCTTTCTTAAATGCTAATTTCTAACTACAACATCCCTGAAACCTATGGTTTTTTCAGTGAATTTCAAAGGTTTTTTAAATGTACATTTTTTAACTGTTTATTTATACATAATTTATTCATTATAAATTCTGAAAAATTTCCCCAAATATTTGCTTTTTTTAAATTCAAACTGAAGTATTGATTAATTTTTGTTTTTTTATGTTTTTATTTTAATATTGTTATATTATTTTCTTTGTAATTTTTTTTTCCATTTTTGTTTTTTGGGAGTTACGCATCCAAACCGTACATATAACGGTGGGTGTGCAGATTCTAGCTGCCATTTTTGAAAAGTCATGAAGGATCCGCGTACGGTGTGCGATAGCTGCGTGTTTTTCAGTTACATCATATACATTTAATATCACGTGATGTGCGCGATTGGTATGCGACCAGTCCGCAACTCCTGCTCCAGCGCGTTCACGACACATGCGCATTACGGTACGCAATGTTTGCGGTGTGACGGGTCCCACGTGATGTCATATACGTACTGGGACGCGCTGGGCACGCGACTCCTGCAAAAGATTTTTATGTTCTAAAATGGTATGTATGTGTCTTTAATATAAAATATTAAGGCAAGAGATTATCTAAGATATTAATAAAAATATTATATCTGTACTTATAATAAACCTATATTATTTTTAAATATATTTTCGCAAAGTCGCGTCGGGTGCGTGCATCGTGAGCGCAGAGTGCGTGGGTCTCATGTGACCTCAAAAACAATATTTAATTGGTTCATAACATGTCCCACTGCAACTATTGAAGAACCCCACCCATTTTAATCATTCTTCTTGGAGCATCTTTAGAGAGACATCTATTATCCTACAAGAACCCTTTTTGCTTATTGTTTTTGGTTTTTCAAAGCATATATGACAAAATGTCATCTACTTAGCAGCAGCAGCAGGAGGAAGTATCTTCTGAAGAACTTCTGAAGAAGAATTCTTGCAGGATGCACCACATCCACAAAGCCAGAATCTGTTGTGTGGAAATTCTTCACTTTTCCACCCGGAGAGAAGAAAGTAAATGCGAGAAAAGTGATGTTCAAAATTTGTGACCAAGTCCTGTCAAGAGGCAGTGGAAAAAACTACTTTTGAGGCACTGCTGCTATGTACAAGCATCTCCGGACCACACATCTTCTCAATCTTGCTCGGGAGGAAATGAGGCAAGCTTCTTTAAACCCCTCACCTGCAATGGCAAGTACGCCTGGAGTGTTCTCAGGAACACCTGCAATGGACATTAAGCCAGAATTCCCCTTTCTTGAGCAACACTGCATGAATGCTGTTTGTGCTGCGCAAAGCAACCATCGCTGTTAATTTTTAATTTTTTTAGAATGATAAATAATGCCAAAGGTTTTCTGTTTTATTCATTCTTTTTTTGTACATTTTTAAAAAATCACAGCAAGCTGTTTGGCTGCACTGTGGCACTTCCGAAGCACAGGGATGTGACATATGTACATGAATATGTTGCAACTCTGTGCTTCCCTCTGCTCTGCGATACAAAAGGGGCTAAGTGAGCTAAAGAATGGTGATGGATTAAACCCAGATCAGTTGACTGGGGGTGGGTGTTTGATTTGCTCAAACGCTCCGTCCATCATCCCCTTTTGTATCGCTTTGTTCGCCCTAAGTTGGCAGGGTATGCTCAGACGTGAGTCCCTTGCTCACTTGGCCACTGGATTCAAGATAGCCTGGCTGATGAGGATTATGAATCCGAAACCGGTCCCAGGATGCTTGTTTCCGGTCCAGGGAAGACATGACTTGGCAGTTCGGGCTGGACTGTTCCCATGAGGCACAGGGTCAGACTGATTTGCATATGGCCATGTCTGAACTGGGGTGGATGAATGAGCTAAAGAATGGTGATGGATTAAACCCAGATCAGTTGACTGGGGGTGAGTGTTTGATTTGCTCAAACTCTCCGTCCATCATCCCCTTTTGTATCGCTTTGTTCGCCCTAAGTTGGCAGGGTATGCTCAGACGTGAGTCCCTTGCTCACTTGGCCACTGGATTCAAGATAGCCTGGCTGATGAGGATTATGAATCTGAAACCGGTCCCAGGATGCTTGTTTCCGGTCCAGGGAAGACATGGCTTGGCAGTTCGGGCTGGACTGTTCTCATGAGGCACAGGGTCAGACTGATTTGCATATGGCCATGTCTGAACTGAGGTGGCTGAGTGAGCTAAAGAATGGTGATGGATTAAACCCAGATCAGTTGACTGGGGGTGAGTGTTTTATTTGCTCAAACGCTACGTCCATCATCCCCTTTTGTATCGCTTTGCTCTGCTGCACAAACTGCAGCCATGCAGTGATACAGGCACCCTTGCACCATGGTGCAAGGATTTCTGTGTCATGCGGAGATTGTTTTTGTGCAGGAAAGGACACCTTCCTGCACAAAAACAATCACTAAAGCCATTTTTCTCTTTCAATGTATGCTGTGGAATGCAGCATGCATTGAAAGAGGGAAAAATTCGGAGAAATGAATACAATTCTCCTCGTTGTGCCTTGCTACACCAACTCTAGGATGGCGCAGCATTCACACACATCTCCAGATTTAGGATTTCTCATAAATCTGGAGATGTGTCTTGTTCTATGGGTGTTGCGTGGGAAGACACACATCAACACCTATGGAACGCCCCTTAGATGCAAAGGTCTGTCTATGAAGGGGGCGTATTTACAAGAAGAGGAAAAACCACATAGGGTGGCTTTTCCTCTCCTTGTAAATATGAAGGAGTGTCTGGTGCCATCCCTACATTACAAAACGTGACATACCGGTGGTGTAGAGTGCTTGTAAATCTGCCCCATAAGTGCTTAGGTATTAGCAGACTGATACAATAAGAACAGAGTGCTGGATGGGTGATTGAAGGATTGCATGTGACTGACAGGAGGTATCCTACGCTGCATGGCTACTACTTCAGTATGTAATGGAGTGGACCAATAGTATGTATCTGCTTAGAGATTTGTAGGGATTATGCACAGAATATTTTATGTGTACTTGTGTTGGTGCCTAGGTCATTTTATAATAATATCACTAGCAACTGGAATGATGTCTGTGAACACTTAATTTATAAGTGCTTACGTATGGATTTAGTGATAGGATAAGTGGATACTGATAGAATAGTGAATAAAGAAGTGCATAGGACAGACTGGACAATTCCTACACTGCATGAGTACTAACTGGGTATTTAGAAGAGTGTATCAATAGTATATAGATAGTTAGAGGTCTGCTTGGATGTGCACAAAATAGTATAGCTGTACTTGTGTTAGTAGCTAGGCCATTCCATAAGTTCATGACTAGTAACTAGAATAATTACAGTAATACAAACAGAATGTATCGTTAGTTTATAAGTGCTTAGGTATTGGTAGAGTAATAGGAAAAGTAGATAGTGCTGGATGGGTGATTAGAGAAATGCATGGGACATAACAGGAGGATTCCTACACTGCATAGGTACTAACTGGGTATTTATTAGAGCGTATCAATAGTTTGTAGCTGGTTAGAGGTGTGCATGCATAGTGTACAAAATATTGCACCTGCACTTGAGTTAGTGACTACGCCATTCCTTAAGTATACGACTAATAACTGGAGTAATTTCAGTGTTGCAAAGAAAGTGCGTGCTGCATGTATAAGTGCTAAGGTATTGGTGGAGGGATAGGATACGTAGATAGCGCTGGATGGGTGATCGGAGAAGTGCATGGGACAGACAGAAGGATTTCTAGACTGCATAGGTACTGACTGGGTTTTTAGAAGAGCGTATCAATAGCATGTAGCTGGTTAGAGGTCTGCATGCATAGTGCACAAAATATTGTACCTGCACTTGTGTTAGTGGCTAGGCCATTCCTTAAGTATATGATTAATAACTGGAGTAATTTCAGTGCTGCAAAGAGAGTGCATGCTACATGTATTAGTGCTTAGGTATTGACGGAGTGATAAGATACGTTGATAGTGCTGGATGGTTGAATGGAGAAGTGCATGGGACAGACAGCAGGATTCCTAGACTGCATAGGTACTAACTGAGTATTTAAAAGACTATATCAATGCTATGTAGCTGGTTAGAGGTCTGCATGCACAGTGCACAGAATATTGTAGCTGTACTAGTTTTACTGGCTAGGCCATTCCTTAGGTACATGACTAGTAATGAGAATAATTTCAGTGCTGCAAAGAGAGTACATGTTGAATTTATAAGTGCTTAGGTATTGCGGAGTGACAGGATATGTAGATAGTGCTGGATAGAGAAGTGCATGGGACAGACAGGAGTATTCCTAGGTTGCATGGGTAGTATTTCACTAAGTAGCTGTTTAAAGGTGTATATATATAGTGCACAGCTGAATGTAGTTGTGCATTGATAGTGTTTGGATTACTTGATCTTACCTTGACAGTAGTACATATCAAAAAAATGCTAAACATTTTTATTAGTTATTTTAAGTGATTAGGTATTGGTGGAATAATAGAATAAGTAGCTAGTGATGGATGGGTGATTGGAGAAATGCATGGGTCAGACAGGAGGATTCCTACACTGCATAGGTATTAACTGGATATTTAGAAGAGCGTATCAATACTATGTAGATGGTTAAAGGCCTGCATGCATAGTGTACAAAATATTGTACCTGCACTTGTATTAGTGGCTAGGCCATTTTTAAGTATATAACTAATAACTGGAGTAATGTTAGTGCTGCAAAGAGAGTACATGCTCAATGTATAAGTGCTTAGGTATTGGTGAAGTGATAGGATATGTAATAGTGCTGGATGGATGAATGGAGTACTGCATGGGACAGACAGGAGAATTCCTAGACTGTATAGGGACTAAGTATTTAAACCCTAATACATTAGACCTACCTAAACCCTAAAACACTACACTACACAAACAGTACTACACTACCCTAAACCCTAAAACACTACACTACACTACACAAACACTACTACACTACCCTTAAACCTAAATCACTACAACAGTACCCTATACCCTAATACACTACACTAAACAAACACTACAACACTACACGACTACACTACAAAAGAAAAAACACTCTAAAACGTTAAAAAAACACACAAGCATTAGAGCACTACTAAGTACTAAGTTCTACTTAGTAACCCTAACCCCAAGCTCAAACCCCCTTACCTCTCTCCTCTCCAGCTTCGCAATCTCTGCTCCCGGTTCCTGCTTCCTCCTTCCTGCTTGATGCACGTGAGGAAACAGTCTCAGCTTCCTCACAACGACTTGGGTAGCCACCGCCGCCATTACACATTACATCGCATGCATTGTAAAAGCGCATGCGATGTAATGGTATGCGTGGTGTTTACCAAGCGTTGTAACATTGCATGCGTTGTAACGAATGCGATGTAATAGCAACGCGTGGTGAAAACTGCATTGTAATGGCTGTTCCCCCAGTTTGGTGCACCTCTCCATGTCCCTCCTGTCCTCTGTTATCCAAGTGCATGTCCCTACCCCAATTCCTCCTGCCTTCGATGATCCAATGTACCATACTTGCTAACATTTTGATCTTGGTCAGAGGGAGATTTTGAAAATAAACACTGCCCTCCATAGTCTGTTGTGCTGCCACTGCCCTTCCTGCCTGCCCAGTGTGGTCAAATTGTTGCCTTTGCACCCTCCTACCTGCCTTCAATTATCTGAGTCTGTGCCAATGTCCTCTGCCTCTCAACAGTATCCTAATGAATAACTAGATTGCTAACATTCTCTATTTATTACAAAATTGTGGAATGCCTGACGTCATCTTGATGTAATCAAAACTGTAATACCTAGAGCATTTCCTTTAGAAATTACAAATATGAGAAATGCATCAAAATTATGGTTAGTGCTCTACAAAAACGATAATGAGGACATATAGCGACAGAGCACTTTTAAACTATTTGTTATCTTTATTTTTTCTATTCAGTTGACCACTTGATTAAATGTTGCACTTAGGGGAGAGGATGTGATGTTCCAGAGCTGCAGGCTTTGGAACTGGGGAACCAGGGTGGAGTTGTTGCTTCAGCTCGACATTCTGTGATTCCGGTCAAATCACTTAATCTCCCCATGTCTACAACCAAAATGAATTTGTTCTTGTGTGATGTAACCAATGCTCATGTAAATCAATCCAATACCTGACAAGTCTGCACTATATACAACTGCAAAAACACAAAAAATAAAAAGTGTTTTGCACACTTCTGTCATTGGGCTACCTGTGGGCTACATATGGGTGATATTTGTGCAACATTTGGTCTCTTTTGTCTCTGGTGGCCATCTTCGGAGACTTATTTGTATGAAGTTTCCTAATTTTCTCATTTACTGCAGTCTCCTCAGTAGAATATACTTTCCGTTTTTTACTTTGGTTCCATCAAGAAGACATTCAGCTGTGTCACACATTTGCCATCAATTCAGAATGTTAGCACTCTAGTTGCTTATTAGATCACTGTAGTAAAGCTACTGCTCACGAGGGAAGTCTGCTGCTGGTATTAGAGTGCATGTTTCAGTCTGCATGTCAGAATTCTTTAATGAAATAGAAGGGGATTTGAGAAGTCACTCAAAATGTGCCCTAACTTTTCTTTCTGCAGCACTAATCATTCTTTCTATGACAAAATGAACCCCCTGTTCCTTTTTAAATTAAATGTTTTAAGAGTTACCACTTTATTCCAATCAGGATGGCTTCTGGTGTGCAATAATTTTGTCATAAGTAGGACTGTTAGCGCACTAGTTGTTCTTTAGAACACTCTAGGAAGCTGCTGTAGAACACAAAGGAATCAACTGACAGTCTCTGCCCTTATTGAATGTATCATGTTTTACTGAGAATGTCAGACTTCATACTCACATGACTGAAAAAGATAATGTGAATTTACAGAAAACATGCTCTCATTTTAGTTTATAGATCACCTTCCAAACCTCTGTGGGAAAAGTAAGAGAAAATAGTTTTCTCTCAAACATGATTAATCAATCAATCAATCAAACCATTTATAGAGTGCACTTCTCACCCGTGAGGGTCTCAAGGTGCTAGGGGAGGGGGGTGCTGCTACTGCTCGAAGATCCAGGTCTTGAGGTGCCTCCTGAAGCTGAGATGGTCCTGGGTCAGTCGTAGGTGAGTGGGGAGGGAGTTCCAGGTCTTCACTGCCAGGTAGGAGAATGATCTTCCTCCGGAGGTGGTTCTGCGAATTTGTGGGATGATGGCGAGGGCGAGGCTGGTGGAGCGAAGCTCGCGGGTGGGGGTTTAGAACGAGAGTCGGCTGTTGAGGTAGTCAGGACCATGTTGTGGAGCGCTTTGTGTGCGTGGGTGAGCAGTCTGAACGTGATCCTTTTGTTGACGGGGAGCCAGTGGAGGTTTCTTAGGTGGATGGTTATGTGGCTGTGGCGAGGGATGTCGAGGATGAGTCGTGCGGCGGCGTTTTGTATGCGCTGGAGCATAGTCTGAAGTTTGGTGGTGGTTCCTGCGTATACGGCGTTCCCGTAGTCCAGTCGGCTGGTGACGAGGGCCTGGGTGAGTGTTCTTCTGGTTTCTGTGGGGATCCATCAGAAGATCTTTCGAAGCATTCGCAGAGTGTTGAAGCATGAGGATGAGACGCCATTGACTTGTTTGGTCATCGTGAGGGATTAATGATATTCCAGCAGAAGGCTTTTTCACATGGTAAAATCACCTTAGAACACACCACAGTTCCTAAATGAGTATGGTACCATCAACAAATGGTTTATAATGTAACTAAAGTCTTAAAACCTTCTATTAACTGCAATGCTTTTTAATGAGGTTCTATCGTGTATATTGGTTCCAAGATGGCTGCCAACACTTCTTGGATGAAGTGCTGACAGCCAATGAGATGTGTAGTTATGCTCCACCCAGATATATATATATTGCTTTTTCCATTAATATTTTAAAAACTTCTGAACAGATTTATACCATTTAACTAAAAGGGCTCTTTCTGAACCAAGAGCTACCTTTCTGCCAAATTTGGTGTAATTCCATTCAGCAGTTCGGGCTGTAGCCGTGTCTAAAGTTTCCTATGGAAAATTGCATGGTGAAAACACGTTTTGAGACCACCCTTTTTTCTCGGCCCCCACTTGCCGAAACTTTCAAGATAGGAGCAGACCGGAGCAGGCCATAAGTTTTAAAAATGTCACGAACATTCGTCAATCGGCACCAAAGTTATTGGGAATAGAATGTTGCGATTTTCCTATGGCAACTAGGTCCTAACTATAACTACCTACTGGCAACCACCAGTAAGTAATATATATAAATATATATATATATATATAGCGAAGAAATTGATTAAAAGACAAGCCTGAATGGCAACGCTACACTTGTGTCGGTGTCCGATTTTTATGTGGAACTCTGAAATGGTGTCTATATGTGTATATATATATATATTGTATCAATCCTGGTGGCGGAGAAAAGACAGGCACTGGTGACAGCAGAAGAAGTTTTAATCCTTCAACAACCAAGCCGCTTTTCGACGGCGTACCGCCTTGTTCATATAAATATATATATATATATATACATATATATTTATATAT
Organism: Lissotriton vulgaris; assembly: GCF_964263255.1. NCBI lineage: Eukaryota > Metazoa > Chordata > Amphibia > Caudata > Salamandridae > Lissotriton > Lissotriton vulgaris. The sequence continues at coordinate 235,343,111 of NC_141691.1, forward strand.
CCATCACAAAGTTTGCCTGTGAAAGGGAGGACACCACGCAGTAGAGTTCTGTATATTGCTCTTTATTTCATCGGAGGCACACACGGGAAACGGCAACCACGGCAATGTCGCTTCACCCCTCCGATGCGTTTCGTGCTGTAGAAGCACTTAATCATGGAATGCTGGGGTTGTGGTGATTATTATTATTATTATTGCATTTCTTATATAGCGCCAGAATCGACCCCCGAAGGGGTATCTCCGCGCTTGCCTTGGGAACCCGTCCTGGTTTTTCCCTGTGAGATAGCCCCTACAGGGCATCCCAAGGTGAAAGCCAGGCATCCCGCCGCGGGGGGGCCGTTGTGGAGATTAAGCAAGCTTAATGCCCAGAGTTGCATAGTGTGAACCCATGATTAGGTCAGGCACCGAAGCGAGAATTATCGAGTCCGTGGACATTTGAGCTCAACACCCTGCCGCGTCGGGAATCGAACCCTGGTCCCGGGTCTGACCTCTGCTTCAGGGTCTGCCTGCTCTAACCAGTGAGCCACACTTCTCTTGAAAACAGCTTGATCCGCTCCCACTATATGACCACTGTTACTCCGCCCCCTGGGCGGCGCCTCTTGTGAGGCCAGCTGGTCATCGTAGTCGAATGGCACTGAAAAAACCATAGGTTATAGACCATATATAGTTAGGAATTAGCATTTACAAAACCTTATTTTACTCACACAAAACCATTGAAATTCGCATATATAGTTAGTTGCACTAACTATATATCGCGCACCCGCAATCCACTGCTGATCATGTCACATATTACATCATTCATGACATGGTCAGTGACGTCACTGATGACATCACTGATGACATCTCAAATGACATCACTGACGACATCACTGATGACAACATCCAGTGACTGTATGTTTCTGTAAAGTTAATATATGGTCTATAACCTATGGTTTTTTCAGTGAATATATATATACACACACCTATATATACATGTATGCAAATACATATACGTATTTATATATATTAATGAAAGAAGACACTGAAACATATGGACTCACAAAAGAACACAAATATATTTCCACAACAACATTTCGGATTCCGCCTTCCTCAGGTAGTAGAAGATTGTTTGCTCAGTAGTTGCACATCTGACACTGCTGGATTGTTAAAAAAGCATCATGAGTGAAGATTCCATTTGGAATACGGAATCAATGGAGTCCTGATATCTCTGGCAATGTGCTGTATTCAGGTGTTATTGTATTTTTAGTATTGTTCAGTCTACATGGTAACACTGATTGTAAACGGTACAATCTAAAATGTTTTTCTGAAGTCCAGTAGTTCTTCCTTTAAGACTTGTTCCATACAGAAACTCTTCAAATTTGATAGCAAATAGACCAATTGGTAACAAATTAGAAAATTTTCTCTGTGGAAACATCTCAGATAATAGGCATGAAAACCATAACTTATGCACTAATTGCAATGCTCATTACTTCACCCTTGATTCAACAGGTGCAATTATAAATGTTGAGAACTTATCACATTACCCTTACCTCTTTGTCAGAGATGACTATGAACATAGCATAATCTATTTTTTGACTACTTTTTATGGGCTGATGCTATCAGCTGAACAATTTTTATTAATGAACATTTTTGGGTGCATGTGTTTCAAGGCTCTTTTGTGAAGCCTGTGTGTGTATGTTTTTTATTTCGTTTCCATCGGCACCAAAGAGTTTATGGGATATTTAACCACTACACATTGTTTCTTATTTGTGCCTCTCACATATGCAACACATTCCAAGATTATCACACACTGGCCTCAACTTTCATGGAAAGCAATTTAAGAGGGGAGCCAAAAACATATTAAAAACACAGGAATGGCATAATTAAGCTATTGTTTGCCTTCTTGCACTCCTAACTAATCAGTAGAAAAATATACTTTTGACTCTATCAGTCCCAGTGAAATAAAGAAACCTTGTGGGTTTGTTAAAACATGACCTGTAAATTATAAAATGATGTTATTATTGTGCATGTTGGGTTCACATTAACGATTATTATTCTCAATTTTAGGATACTGAACATTATTCTCTTTTTTTAACTTCCGTGTGACTAGGGGACTTAATTAAACCTTCCTTTTCTCAAGTGGGAAGATGGAATTGAGTCACAAGAATATGCTCAGTAACAGGTCCCATTGCATTCTGGTAAATGGATGCCATAACACTATAGGCCCGGATTAATATGTGGATTTTGTTGTTTACTGCACCAAAATCTGCATGATATTGTCAATACCATATTTTTTTATCCATTACATTTTGGCAGATTTGATTTGCCGAAAGTTAACAAATGTTGAGTTATTTAACGCATCTAATAATCATCAGATGTGTTTAAAAAAAAGCTCATAATTTGACCTGTGCATAAACAAGAGGTTTATATAATCAAGGGCCAGATGTAGGTAAGTATATTTTACCGATTCATAAATACCGAATTTTACCGATTCGGTATTTATGAATCGGTAAAATAGAAGGGGGGAGATTTAGGGGAAAATAGGTATTTTACCGAATCGGTAAAATAGGGCCCCTACATGTCAATTACTAAATACCGGTCGGTAACGGCCGAAATTGACCGTTACCGACCGGTATTTCGGCTCCTACATCTGGCCCCTAGTGAGGTGGCATGGATGCCATGAGTGGCATTCTGCCAACATGTCCCGATAGATAGGAAATGCTGCCTTATTTTGCACAACTATAAATGAAAAAATGTATGCTAAAGGGACACGGTGATAGATGTAGCATCAACTGTTTAGCTATCATTTATTTGGCCTGCTAATGTTCAGTTTATTATTTGTTTCATCTTCAAATTACAACTAAGTTACATTTAGCAAAGCATATGCCTGGTCAAATGTTGCACTTCAAGTATGCTTGAAATATCGTGTAACGTATTACAGATTTCGATGTCCTTAATTCACTGTTGCCATTTTACATTTGTTATTGCAGCCATTGGCAATGTACCCTTTCTAATTAACTAACTGAATGTGACACTTATCCATCTTTATTCCTCTGTACTCACCATAAAGCCTCAGAATGACCTAAATTTCCATTTACAAACCCAAGAGCTGCGCTTAGTTGCTCCTAAACTAAATGTATAAATATGCTTTTTTAGATGCGCCGCAGATAGGCCCCAGAGCATAAAAGACTGTTGCCTTATATTAATATTTTGATTGCAGTATTTGTTTAAAACTGTTCATTGTTGCTTTGAACACAATGACTAGGAAGGCAAAAGGATTTGGAGTTTATGATGAATAGCCAGTGGTCTTTATTAACTTATTCAAACTATGCAAGTTTACACATACATTCAATTACAATTATACATACAGTTTAAGAAAAGGCTGAAAACATTTCTGAATGCTGGAATTGGTGTTACAGGATTCCTCTTTTACATACTCCTACTCCTCTGTGAATTTAGGAATGCAAACATTAGTGCTACAGGAGTACTCCTTTACATAGCCTTACATTAATTTGTGATTCAACCCAAAATGTTCTACTTCCATGTTAAAAGTACAAAAAGAGAAAAATCTTTTCTTATTTTCGATGATTTTATATCATTATTCCCTGATAATCCGCATTTGATATATTTAAGTGGACAAATTCCAAAATGCCTTCGTGAAAAGGTCCTAATGTTTATAAGAACATTGGAATGTTGGGAGCTCCATTGAAAACAATGGAGTGCTCTGGGCTTATAATGGCTGGTGTAAGCCCGGAGCTCCAACATTCCAAAGTTTCTTTGTTCACAGCTCTGGCTGTGAACAAAGGCTTCAGGGAGCCGGAGGGGATTCCAATCCCCTCACGCCTCCAAAAGGCTTTGGTTTTTTTTTTTTAGCAAAAAACACAGTTGATGGACAGAATGCAGAACAATGTCTTACATTCACCCAAGTACAAAGATCTGTGCCTAAATCCATCGTTTTTTTGCACTCCACACCACCCTAGGTCAGACAATGGCTATATGCAAATCAGCCTTGACCCTGTGCCTCATGGGAACAGTCCAGCCCGAACTACCAAGCCATGTCTTTCCTAGACCGGAATCAAGCATCCAAGGACCGGTTTCTGGCTATCAGCTTTCTTCAGCCTGGATAGCTTGACTCCAGTGATGTGGAGAGCCTGAGACTCACGTCTGAGCATACCCAGCCCACTCGGGGTGAAAATTGCAAAAAACACAGTTGATGGACAGAATGCAGAACAATGTCTTACATTCTAGTGACAGAAGGTTCTAATAGCCTTATAGCCCTTTGTAGATGGGCTACACCGCTATTACAGTCCCTCTCCCTTGTTAAAGGCCCTCGCCTTCGGCTCGGGGCCTTTAACGCTGGAGAGGGCCTTTAATAGCCGGTATAGCACTCTACGGCGGGCTATAAGGCTATATTAGACCTATAGAAGGACACTTAAGATAGCAAAGGTTTAAGAGTGCACACAGGGAAATGATGAATCCACAGAAGCATATTCTGAACTCAGGAGGACCTTTCCAGAATCTGCTTTTGAATATTTAGGGTCCCCTCTTTTATTTGCTTCATAAATTGATTTTTTTTTAATAGGTTAAATTGTCATATAGGTATTAAACCAATCTACCTCAGTAATACTGAATATAGAGCATTAGCCTATGCTGATGATATAATTGTAGTATCTAGAGATCTTGTAACAGCCCTTCCCGTAATAAAGTCACTAGCGGTGCAGTTTGGTCACTTTTCAGGGTATAAACTCAATATAGAAAATCTCAGATACTTTATTCCGGCAAGGATCCCTCGCCGGATGTGGCAATAATTTCAGAGGCAACGTATTTGGGAATAAAAATTACCTCCTTGGTGGATAGGACTCCTGTCTTGAATATCCTTCTAGTTATTGAGAAGGTAAATGCTACCTTGGAATGACTTGACCATCTTCATTTATCTCTTCATGGTAGATGTAATGTATGAAACAGCTGGTTCCCTCAAAATTTCTATATATGTTTAGAACAACTCCCTTAGAGGTCCCTAATGTCTGTTTTTTAAAAATAGAGAGGATGTGTTCTAGATTTTTGTAGGGGTACCGAAGATCAAGAAGGGCTTATAAGAAAATGGTTCTGCCTAAACATCGGGGGGGGCTGGCATCCCACACTTTATAATGCATTATTGGCCAGGTATGATGCAGATTATAGGGCCATTGGTGGTGGGGAGCAAAGCCCAGATTCCCTTATGTTATAGACCATCAATCTATGAATTTGGGTTGGGAAGTGAAGTCAACGGCTGTCTAGTAACAATCATAGGACCGAGTTACTATAAAAAAACAAGGTTTAAGATACTGAAGGCAGCATATAGAGTCTGGCTACAAATTAAACGTATATTCTGAATTCCAAAATTGAATTTCTATACTCCCTTTAAGGTCTCTGGGCTATTACCAATAACTTTCCAGGATTTTATTGCATTTAGATGGGTCTAAAAGGTATATATTGTTTAGGGGATCTGTTTGATCAAGGGGATTTGTTACCATTTTTAGATCTTAAAGAGAAGTTTGGGCTAGATAAGCAAGATTTTTTTAAATACTTGCAAATTCGGAACTTCTTGGCTAAATTGGGCTCAAATGTAGGACACAAATTTAGGAAAATTGCGCTAATTGAAAAAATGAAGAAGAAAACACCGATAGGGCAGTATTATCAACAGATGGTTGAAGTCTTTCCAGATGATCTGGAGGAATGTCAAATGTAATGGGAAAGTAAATTGGGTGCTGAGTAGGTTAATATAAGCAAATCGCTGGAGCTTGCGAATAGTGTTTTAGCGACAGGAAGATCACGTACCCAGCATTATATGGCCATTTTTGATTTGTATTATTCCCCCAGGAAGGTCTCTCGTTGGGGTGCAACAGCAGGGGATAAATGTAATTGGTGTGGACTGTTTGCGGCGGATTCAGTCCATATTTGTTTTTGCCCTAGATTGGGGGACTTCTTTCAAGAATTGAAGGGATTTTTAAATACTATATTCGGAACCCCCACAATGTTTACGGGAGACTTAGTGATCATCGGGGTCGGCTCATATTTAATGGCTAATGCAAGATCGGATGCTTCAACCGCACTTCTGCTCATTATGATGGCGGTGGTTCGTGCGTGTATCACCAATGAGTGAATCTGCTCCGACCCTCCCCCTTTTCTGAATTGGAGAGCTAGATTATTGGCTATGTATAATTTTGAATCATTTATATATAGAACTGAAGGGAGAAGGAAAAGAATGATGGGTGTTATAATTTTGGTCTCCAAATACTTGAATGGATTTCTTAATGGTTGGGATATCAGACTGGGGACTGATCAAATGAAACTCAAGGGGCATTTGGGGTACAGGAGGGGTTTGTCTTATCTAATATGATATATGCTACCATTCAGTGCTTGCATTGTACTAATTTTGTGTTTGGATTGTACCATAACCATGCTGTATAATTTGTATATTTTCTGCTGTGCCTGGGAGAAAATGGGGATAAAAACTCAATTAAAATGAATTTTTAGGGTACTTCCGCTTCAAACCCTAATTGGTCCTCCTGTAAATGCAGCTCTGGTAGGCTTCCTGACGCCTTCTGACTAGTGTGGGATGCATTTCTTTCTATAAATCACATTACAAGACTACATAGCAAATGAACTAATGATGCACTTTCAATTTATATCAAAGTATCTTTACACCGTAAAGGCATACATCTTACAATAAATACAGAAATAATAATGAGTGCATGAATACATGGGTTCAAAAAGCCAAAACATTTGACGCAGAGAGCAACTAAAAAAAACTTTATCCACACATTTAATTTATTTAAATAATAAATTGTATTACGTACACAATATGTCTAGTCTAGTCAAACAACAAACCCCATAGTCTTAGTTCATGATACCCAATTTGTTTATGGTTACAATTGGGCCTGTAACAATAACACACTCAAACCTGTCCCCCTAGAAAATGCGACCCACGAGGGAGGTCATATCCTCGACCCGGTCTTTACAAACCTTCAATTGGCCGAGGTCTCTCCCCCTAGACACATGGGATGGAGTGATCTTCACCTTATTGAGCTTTCTGTCACTATGGTGACACAATCCACTGGGAAGCCTGATAAAACATCTTTCAGACGGCCCTGGAAAAAGCTCAAATTGGAGGATTTCCATCGTCTCCTGCTCACCACACCTCTGGCTCACTCGGATGACGTTGCAACCGGGTATTCCATCTTTTGCGCCTGGATTGTTAAAGTCCTTGACGTATTAATCCCAGCCGGTTGGAGTAGGAATCGACATTCTCAGCCTAATCCCTGGTACACGGAGGCACTCAGGTGTATTAAAGCTACCTGCCGACAAGCTGAAAGAGCATGGAGGAAGAACTATGATAAAGACCTAAAAGTATGCTACCTGGCCAAGGTAAAGACATATCACAGAGCTGTCTGCCGGGCCCGAGCTGATTACTATGCACGGGAGTTCCAGGCGAGCTCTAACCCGTCCAAACTGGTTTTTAAAGTCTTGAAGGAGCTCACAGTGAACAGACTTCCTATTACGGAGATCTGTTCCCTTGCCCACTGTGAGTCGCTAGCCAGCTTCTTTGTGGAAAAAGTAAATGCCATCTACCGCTCTTTTCCCAAAGCTGACTCTGACAGTACGACCTTGACATTGCGTACTTCTCAATGCTTGGCCTCTTTCCCTATACCATCGGAGCAGGAGTTTAATCTCCTAGCAGCCAAGGTCAAGTCTGGCTCACCAGATGCCCCTTTGAGACCTGCCCAGTTTATGGACTCTGCGTCCTTTTGCCTTCCTCCTATCCGCCATCTGGTGGAGCAATCCCTTACCATCGGTTCCGTTCCACCTAGTTGGAAGGCTGCCTGCGTCATGCCCATCATAAAGAAGCCTGAATTGGATCCGTCGAAGCCGGAGAGTTATCGACCTATCTCCCTTCTTCCCTGGGTGGCAAAGATTACAGAGGCCTATGTTAATAACATCTTAACAAACCATCTGGAATCAGCACATCTACTAGATCCTACACAGAATGGTTTTAGATCTGGACATAGTACAGAGACGGCACTTTTATTCATGGTCGAACATCTCCGCTCTGTACTAGATGCAGGTCAAATGGCGGCACTGGTCCTCCTGGACCTCAGTGCCGCCTTTGACACTGTATCTCACACCATTCTTATTCGAAGGCTTGGTGAGGCTGGTATCTCAGGCAGGGCGTTGGATTGGTTTAAATCGTTCCTTTCAGAACGAACCTTTCAGGTTGTAATGCCACCGTTTAGATCCAAGTCCCATGCCATCACTCAGGGAGTCCCACAGGGCTCGGCGTTGAGCCCCACTCTCTTCAACCTCTACGTTCAACCTTTGGCGGAGGTTGCGAAGAGCTGGGGTCTCACTATGGTATCATACGCCGATGATACCCAGTTGGCGGTGGCTCTTAACGGGGACTCTGGCCAACTGGCGTCGAACTTTGCGGACGGTTTGAGGGCTGTTGCTAGCTGGCTTACGTCCAACTGTCTACAACTCAACGCCCTCAAAACTGAGGTGATGGTGCTGGGGAAACATCCTGATCGATGGGGCGCCAGCTGGTGGCCTAAGGAGCTGGGACCTCCCCCTAAACCGGTCTCCGAACTTAAAAACCTTGGCGTCTGGCTGGATTCCAAACTAACCTTCTCGTACCACACTAGGAAGGTGGCATCCACGTGCTTCGGCATTTTGCGTGGTTTGAGGCCTATCCTCAAATTTTTTGATGCCCCCACACGCCAGATGGTGATCCAAGCCAGCGTACTATCGAGGCTCGACTACGCGAGCTCACTGCTCTTGGGCGCCAACCAGGCAGAAGTCCTGCGACTTCAACGGGTACAGAACGCGGCAGCTAGAGCCCTGGTGGGCCTGCCACGCTTCATAATGTGAGAAAGAGTTCTCCCGAGTAATTTGAGGTCCAGAGGGGGGAGAAACAAACCAAGCAAAAAAGTACAGAGCCTCAGTAAGGACCTATATTTCTTTTAACATTGAATAAATCTAATAAGTTTGTATGAAAGATGCCAAAGAGAGAAACTTTAAAGTATTATTCAAACATATAAATTATTTAATCTTTTTTCATTTTTTGGAAGAATTTTTGAGACACATTTGTACAACTATACAAATCATTTTGTTGTCAAAGGAAAATTAATCAATTTTACATACATATTTTCAATAAAAAGCAGAACATTAAGAGTGCCCTCTAGTAACAACTAATCTTAACAATCAAACACACAAACTCACATACCAGTCATACTATTGCCTATTTTAAAAGAAGCATATCTGTCATCATGAACACAAAAGACTAAATTTTATAAGACATAGGACTAACACAATTGGCAACTCTAAGGTGTACTTAGTTGAATACACATGGGAACCTAGATGGTATAGTTCTACTAGTTGTGATGGAATTAACCAGTTCGTATCCAAGACAGTAGATGTTGGGCCGACGTACGTTTCGGTGAGAGCCACCTTCCTCAGGGCCAAGAACAACGTATACAACAAATTAACAAAATAATCTTAAAAGATTGAGGGCATAATGCAATTTTCTGAAGGATAGAAAGTACACAAAAGCATATAAATGTCAATGTTCCTATTACTTCTTTATATAACATTCTAACTCAATGGCATCAAATAAATACATATCTACGCTTTAATAATAACAAATAAATGCTCATAGCTAACAAAGCCTCCTTATGTCGAGTTAAGATTGGATAGACAAGAAAATTGAGAGTCCAACAGTGAGAAGGAAAAGGACAGAACATAGCAATTCCCATTGTATCTGATACACCCAAAATGTGCTACGATTAATTGCATGCAGTGCTTGTAGGATATTTTAAAGTGCTGTTTTATGGTATTGACATAGGGGTTAAAAGGATTTACCTATGATGTGATCTGTGTAGACACTGAATGTGTTGTGGGACAAATGCTGGTCAGTCTTTATTAAGGCAAGAACTGGAAAAACAAAAGGACTTCTGTAGTTGCCTGCTAGCATAAAAGCTAGCGATTAGAAATGGCATATGGGTCGCGCTATATTACCTCTGGTTTCGGCGCAGAATCTCTAAGTTATGGAGCCATGTATTTTCATGAGACGGGAAGCTTCTGTGAAACGAGGATTTTTTCTGTATAGATAACAGTAAATGACCTATTAAGTATCTAGCTATTGGCCGCACAACAGATGGCTATAACCATGTAGAAGGTTTATATAAAATACCTGGTCGTTTGTAATTATAGATGTTTCAGACACGGGTAACATGGTTCAGTGCGCCTCTATTTATATACTGGAAAAAACATGACAGAGATATTTTACTCTATTTTGTTGCACTTAACGTTGGAAAAACCACACAGTCTCTACTTTAAAATTTGACACAGCATTATGAAAAGTGCCTTGATATGCATATCTAGTCAAAGGCTCAAATTGTTTGTAATGCTTATTTGTTAGTTGAGGGCAAGTCCTGTATGAAGCCTTTTTATGCTGTAGTTAGAGTTGGGCTTTTGCACCACTTACAGTGCATTTTTAGACTTTGCAGCGGCAGCGCGTTTGTTGATATTGCTACCTATTGGTATTTTATTACACCAAGCGTTGAGAGAGCTGCTCAGTCTCTACTTTAAAATTGATACAGCATTATGAAGGGTGCCATGATATATATGTCTAGTCATAGGCTCATGTTACTTATAATGCTTATTTGCAGCGGCAGCGGCAGCGCGTTTGGTGATATTGCGACCTATTGGTATTCTAAAGCACTCGGCAGTATTATGTGACTTTATCGTTTTACCTTGTATTTAGAGGTATACCGCCGCAGCCGGGGGTTCCATGATTTTTAGCCCAATGTAGGGAGTTACGCGGATATTCGTCACAGAGCCTAAAAATAATAATGAGGGTTGCGATAAGACAGGAGGCTAGATGCAATTACAAAAATGCCAGAAGTAAGTGGTGGCATAGGACTGAATTACGCATTATGCTTGTTACGGCATGGATTGCATATTGTTTGCAAACGTTCCGTACGATGTGATAGCCAGGGTGCAGATGAGCGCGAAAACGGAGCATGCCTTCAGAAGGTCTCTTACCTCTTCCGTGATAAGCTGTTGCCGTGATCGGGGGTTCTTGGGAATAGTCCCAGCGAGAAAGGTTTCTGAACTAGGGGAACAATTTAAGTTGACAGACTAGGGCTGGAATGCCCACACTGTGGCGGCTACAATATTAGCTATGAGAAGGCTCAAAGAGTCACTCTTTGAGCCTTCTCATAGCTAATCTTGTAAATTAGAACTTGATGACATCCCTTAATGTATCCTCAATCTCGTCATATTTCCCTTTAAGACCATGTATCTAAAACCAGCTCCAATATGGCCGCCACAGTGTGGGCATTCCAGCCCTAGTCTGTCAACTATGTTTACACTCTCTCCAAACGAACGCAGAGCGAGAATCCTATTTCTCTGCCCATGCACCCACACCTGGATGTAATTTTCACGCTGTACTTAAATTGTTCCCCTAGTTCAGAAACCTTTCTCGCTGGGACTATTCCCAAGAACCCCCGATCGCGGCAACAGCTTATCACGGAAGAGGTAAGAGACCTTCTGAAGGCATGCTCCGTTTTCGCGCTCATCTGCACCCTGGCTATCACATCGTACGAAACGTTTGCAAACAATATGCAATCCATGCCGCAACAAGCATAATGCGTAATTCAGTCCTATGCCACCACTTACTTCTGGCATTTTTGTAATTGCATCTAGCCTCCTGTCTTATCGCAACCCTCATTATTATTTTTAGGCTCTGTGACGAATATCCGCGTAACTCCCTACATTGGGCTAAAAATCATGGAACCCCCGGCTGCGGCGGTATACCTCTAAATACAAGGTAAACCGATAAAGTCACATAATACTGCCGAGTGCTTTAGAATACCAATAGGTCGCCATATCACCAAACGCGCTGCCACTGCCGCTGCAAATAAGCATTATAAGTAACATGAGCCTATGACTAGACATATATATCATGGCACCCTTCATAATGCTGTATCAATTTTAAAGTAGAGACTGAGCAGCTCTCTCAACGCTTGGTGTAATAAAATACCAATAGGTAGCAATATCAACAAACGCGCTGCCGCTGCAAAGTCTAAAAATGCACTGTAAGTGGTGCAAAAGCCCAACTCTAACTACAGCATAAAAAGGCTTCATACAGGACTTGCCCTCAACTAACAAATAAGCATTACAAACAATTTGAGCCTTTGACTAGATATGCATATCAAGGCACTTTTCATAATGCTGTGTCAAATTTTAAAGTAGAGACTGTGTGGTTTTTCCAACGTTAAGTGCAACAAAATAGAGTAAAATATCTCTGTCATGTTTTTCCCAGTATATAAATAGAGGCGCACTGAACCATGTTACCCGTGTCTTAAACATCTATAATTACAAACGACCAGGTATTTTATATAAACCTTCTACATGGTTATAGCCATCTGTTGTGCGGCCAATAGGTAGATACTTAATAGGTCATTTACTGTTATCTATACAGAAAAAATCCTCGTTTCACAGAAGCTTCCCGTCTCATGAAAATACATGGCTCCATAACTTAGAGATTCTGCGCCGAAACCAGAGGTAATATAGCGCGACCCATATGCCATTTCTAATCGCTAGCTTTTATGCTATCAGGCAACTACAGAAGTCCTTTTGTTTTTCCAGTTCTTGCCTTAATAAAGACTGACCAGCATTTGTCCCACAACACATTCAGTGTCTACACAGATCACTTCATAGGTAAATCCTTTTAACCCCTATGTCAATACCATAAAACAGCACTTTAAAATATCCTAAAAGCACTGCATGCAATTAATCGTAGCACATTTTGGGTGCATCAGATACAATGGGAATTGCTATGTTCTGTCCTTTTCCTTCTCACTGTTGGACTCTCAATTTTCTGGTCTATCCAATCTTAACTCGACATAAGGAGGCTTTGTTAGCTATGAGCATTTATTTGTTATTATTAAAGCGTAGATATGTATTTATTTGATGCCATTGAGTTAGAATGTTATATAAAGAAGTAATAGGAACATTGACATTTATATGCTTTTGTGTACTTTCTATCCTTCAGAAAATTGCATTATGCCCTCAATCTTTTAAGATCATTTTGTTAATTTGTTGTATACGTTGTTCTTGGCCCTGAGGAAGGTGGCTCTCACCGAAACGTACGTCGGCCCAACATCTACTGTCTTGGATACGAACTGGTTAATTCCATCACAACTAGTAGAACCATACGGTTAGAACTGGGGGTCTCTAGTTGGCAGGGGTAGGTACCACTGTCCAAATAGGGACCCTTGCTTCTAGTCAGGACAAGGAGATAAACCTCTTAGGTAACCCCTGCTCGCCCTCAAGGTAGCTTGGCCTGAGCAGTCTAGGCTAACCAGAGGCAATGCGTTAAGTATTTGTACAAACACTCACAGTAACACAGTGAAAATACCACAAACTGATTCCACAACAGTTTAGGAAAATAAAGATATTTATTCTAAACTACACAAGACCAAAACTGCAAAAATCCAACATACAGTTCAAGGATATGGTTTCAAAAAGAGTTCTTCAGGTTGTAATCAAAGTTCTTTAAATTGCGATCAAATAATCCACAGATGCGTGAAAAGTTCACAGTTGCGTCACGTTTACTCACGGTACCTTTTAGATGCAACAAAGTTCCACAAGTAGGAAGCTGGTGCGGTGGAAACAAGCGATGCGTTACTCCTGAGACCCTGGGGAGGCGATGCGACAGCCACGCTGCAGCAGCGGGCGTGCGGCGACGAATCCGGTCTGTAAGGGGAGGAAGGCAGCTTGCGTAGATTCCGGTGCGTAGGTTCCGTGGGAAGTCTGTTCTCGCAAAGGCACGATGCGATGATCTCGTAGGGGCTGCGACGATCTCCGGGGCGACGATGCGCGGTCCAGCGGTGACCCTCTCTCTCGCAGCTCCTCGATGTGATGTTCCTGCGACGATGTTCGCATTGACGTGATGCGGTCCGCAAGCAAGCGGCGCGGCGATCTCACCCAGGCGACAGGCTCTGCGACGACACTCGCAGCGATGTTCGATTCTCCCGCACCGGTCTGGTGCGTCCCGCAAACGAAGGGTACGACGGCTCCGGCAGCGATGTCAGGCGCTGCGCCGATCTCGACCTTCGTAGCGGCGGGAAACTTCTCGCACTGTCGGGGATGCGCTCCGCAAGCGAGCGTTGCGACACTTTTCAGCTTCACAAGTTTCTCAGCTTAGTCTCAAGCTTCCCAGCTCAGGTTCAACTTCTAGAGGCCCCACAACTGGATCAAGCACTCTACGAAGGACAGAACTCTCTCAGCAGAGTTCAGGGAGACTGGGGGTGAAGTCCTTTTGTTCCTGGGACTTCGGAAACAGGGAGCCAGCTCTTCTCAGGCCCTTGGAGATTCCTTCAAGACAGGGGACACAGCTCACAGCAAAGTCCTTCCCCTCTCCTTGGCAGCAAAGCAACAGCAGGTCAGTCCAGCAGAGCAGCAGCGGGACAGTCTTCCTTCTTCAACGTCAGCTTTCTCCTTGGCAGAGGTTCCTTCTTGATTTCCAGGATGATCTAATTTTCTGTTGTCAGGGGTCCTGTACTTATACCCCTAAAGTCTTTGTTCCCTCTGTGCATGTGGGCCCTGAGCCCGGTCTGAACCAGTTCTGGGTGGATCCTGAGCACTTTGTTTTGCTGGCTGCATCTTTCCTTTCAGAGTGAGGGGCAGGGTCCTCCGCCGCCCAGCAGGAGGTGGAGCCAGCATTGTGGCAGGCAGGCACAGCCCTATTCAGCCCAGGTGCTAACTCTTCCCACCACTCAGGTAGCTATCGCTCCATTCAGCCTAGTGCTGACTCATCCAGCCTCCGGGGGAATTCCCCAGCCCCTGTCACTCACAAACCAGACAGTCAATACACAAACATTCCCAGGCACACAGAAGGGTCAGACAAGAGAACAGCAACTTTCTAAAAGTGCTGTTCTCAAACACAGGATCTAAAAAACACCTTCCCTAAAAGATGCGTTATTAAATTCTGAGTTCAGGGATACTAGATACTTATGTCCTATCTTGTTCCTATGGGAAGAAATGCCGTTAACCACTGTAGCCAGCATCCCCCATGTTAACCTATGGAGCAAGATAGCCTTACAATAGTGAAAAACGAAAATGGCTGTAATTCACTACCAGAGCATGTCACCTGCACTAGTACATGCTCTACCTTTCACATACACGGCACCCTGCCCAGGGGGGTACCTTGGGCCTTCCATAGGGGTGACTGATGTGCACGAAAAGGGAAGGGTTAAGCCTGGTCAGCGGGGACGCGGACCAGGGGGACATGGCAGTTCTAAACTGCCAGTAGACGCTGCAGTGGCAGGCCCGAGACACCATTTTAGAGCTACTCCTGTGGGTGGCACAATCAGTGCTGCAGGCCCACGAGTAGCATTTGTCATCACCGGCCCTGGCACACCCAGTGCCCTTTACTAGGGACTTCATGGTGATACAAATATGCCAAACATGTATATCCAATCAGAATAACAATTTACATAGGGAGCACTTACACTCTGGCACTGATCAGCAGTGGCAGAGTGTCCAAAGCATCTAAACCAGCAAAAACGAATCCAGCACAGCATCAAAAATACAGGAGGCAGAGGCAAAAAGATAGGGGTAATCACGCCAAAAGATGTCCGGTCTAACACGTGTCCCCTCCAGCTGAAAGTGGGGAGAACTACCCACCCTCTTGGGAGTTCTCTTCACTAAGGCGGAAAAACCTGGACAGACCATCAGCGTTGGCATGTTCTGTACCAGGGCGGTGTTCCACCGTAAAGTCCATTCCCTGTAGGGAGATGGACCACCTCAACAGTTTTGGATTTTCACCCCTCATGTGCATTAACCACCTGAGGGGCCTGTGGTCGGTCTGAACACGAAAGTGAGTCCCAAACAGGTAGGGCCTCAACTTTTTCAGAGCCCAGACCACAGCAAAAGCCTCCCTTTCAATCGCACTCCACTTCTGTTCCCTGGGGAGTAGCCTCCGACTAATGAAAGCTACCGGCTGGTCTCCATTCCTCTCAGTGGCTTGTGAGAGTACTGCTCCCACACCATGCTCTGAAGCGTCCGTCTGAACTATGAACTCACTGGAAAAGTCAGGTGCCTTGAGCACCGGTGCTGTGCACATCGCAGTCTTCAGGGCCTCAAAAGCAGTTTGGCAGGCGTCAGTCCAGTCAACTCTTTTGGGCAACTTCTTGAAAGTGAGTTCTGTCAAGGGGGCGACAATGGTGCCATATCCCTTGACAAACCGTTGGTAATACCCGGTGAGTCCTAAAAAGGCTCTCACCTCTGTCTGGGTCTTGGGGGGCTCCCAAGCCAGAATGGTATCTATTTTTGCCTGTAGGGGAGCCACCTGGCCGCTCCCCACCTGGTGTCCCAAATACACCACAGATCCCTGCCCTATCTGGCACTTGCTGGCCTTGATAGTGAGGCCTGCCTTCTGCAGAGCCTTCAACACTTCGCAGAGGTGTTGCAAGTGTTCTTCCCACGTGGAGCTGAACACAGCAATGTCATCCAGGTATGCGGCGCTGAATTCCTCCAGCCCGGACAGTACCAGGTTAACCAGTCTCTGGAACGTGGCAGGGGCATTCTTCAACTCAAAGGGCATGACACGGAACTGGAAGTGCCCCTCTGGCGTTGAAAATGCTGACCTCTCTTTGGCCCCGTCAGTTAAGGCAATCTGCCAGTACCCCGAAGTCAAATCGAATGTACTGAGGTACTTGGCAGCTCCCAACCGATCCACGAGCTCATCTACTCTGGGGATAGGGTGTGCGTCAGTCTTCGTGACCGCATTGAGCCCACGGTAGTCCACGCAAAACCGAAGTTCTGGCGGGCCACCGGGGGTAGCAGCTTTCTTGGGGACCAAGACCACTGGGCTAGCCCAGGGGCTGCTGGAGGGCTCAATCACCCCTAGCGCCAGCATCTTGGAAACCTCTTACTTGATGCTGGCCCTGACCTTGTCAGCTACCCTGTAAAATTTCTGTTTTACAGGCAGACTGTCTCAGTGTCCACATCATGGACGCACCAGTTGGTGACTCCTGGGGTCAGGGAGAACAGGGAGGAGAACTGACCCAACACTTGGCGACAGTCATTCTGCTGATCTGGGGTCAGGGTGGGCGAGAGGACCACACCATCCACTGACCCACAACCTGAACACACCACAGACACCACCTGAATAAAACCCCCAACTCACATGCCACCTTCTCAATAAACCCATCATCTTCCTCACCAAGACCTGAATCAACCCCACATCTGCCCCAGACATTGCCACAGCGATCCCCAAAGGATATAAAATCACTTACCAGGACCGCACCTACAACCTGGGAGGAAGAGGAGCCATCTTCAACAAATGGACCATACAGTGCACCATCACCACCGACAACACCACCACCCCCATGGTTCTTCTCAACTTCAAGCTCCACAAGGATGGCAAGACAACCATCAGAGTCACCCTTGCATACTGGCCTGCACTCAAGCTTTTGCAACACCATCCTAGACTTCATTGCACCCCTAGCCTTAGACTCCATGAAATATATATCTTCCTCAGTGACCTACATTTCCGCATTGACAACCACAACGACAACACCACACACCTCCTCAAAAGTATGAGCAACACTGTCCTGACCCAGATCATCCACTCCTATACACACCCTGCAAGCCACAGATGGGACACCCATCATCATCTCCAGAAACCAAGTCAAATACAGCCAAGTCATAGAATTCACATGGACTGATCACTCCAACATTCACTTCAGCATCTCCAGCCCCCACACCACCACCCCCAAGATGACTAACGCCCCCTAGTGGAGGTGGAACAAAATCTCACCATATCTCACTACACGCTGATCGAAAAACTCTACCGCATCAGCATGCAAGGGGAAGCTCTCAGATGAATTACCACCTTTCTCACTTGAAGAACCTAGAGGATTAGTCTCCCACCTTTCACCTCTGAGCCCAAGGAGATCACCTATGGTGTCCCCAGAGCTCATCCCTCAGCCCCAGGCTCTTCAACGCACATATGATGCATATATGACCCCGCTGGCCAACATCGTCAGAGTCCACAGTCTCAACGTATTTTCCTATGCAGACAACTCCCAACTCATCTTCTCACTCAGCGACTAGTTCACCTTAGCCAACTTCCACAGATGCATGACAAGCATCGCCGACTGTATAAAGAACAACTGCCTGAGCAGAACACAAACAACACGGAAATACTGACCTGGCATCTTTTGGTGTGGTTTCCCCTGACTTTTTTCCTTCTGACCTCCTGTTTTGATTATGTACTAAACTTCATTTGTGCTGGTTTTAGGACTCTGTGCATAATTTCACTGCTGACCAGTGTTAAAGTGTGTGTGCTCTGTGTCTAGAATGTAATGGCATTTGTTTTCTCCATGTTTGTCATAGCTGATTTACTGATGCATCCCTAGTACAGTTCACCTCATGTGCCCAGGGCCTGTAATTCAAATGCTGTTAGTGGGCCTGCAGCACTGATTGTGCCACCCACATGAGTAGCCCTTCACAACTGGCTCAGGCCTTCTACTGCAGAGCCTGTGTGTGCAGTTTTAAACTGCCATTTCGACCTGGCAAGTTCACCGAGTTACCAGGCCCAAACCACCTCTTTTATTACATATTAGTAACACCTTAGGCAGGCCTTAGGTTGCCCTAGGGGCAGGGTGCAGTGTATATAAAAGGTAGAACGTTGTACGTGTTCTGTTAGTGAAAAACTGCTATATTCGTTTTTCACTACATCAAGGCTGTTGGACTTGGCCCTTTTTGCAGGGTCATCCCTGAACTTTTTGCCGTCCTCCTGTATTTTGTCTGACCTGTTTTTGTTGGTTTTATGACTCTGGACACTTTACCACTGCTGATCAGTGCTTAAGTGCATATGTTCTCCCTATTATAAATTGATGTATGGATTAGTGATTCCATGATTGGTTGGTTGGTTTACTTGTCAGACCCTAGTACAGTGCACTGGATGTCCCCAGGGCTTGTAAACCAAATGCTGCTGGTGGGCTTGCAGCACTGGTTGTGCCCCCCACAGAAGCAGCCTGTAAATGTGTGTCTTAGGTCTGCCATTGCAGAGCCTGTATGCAGTCTGGTAATGCCATGCTGACTGAGCAGTGCACCCACTTGCCAGTCCCTAAACCTTCCCTTTTATTCATATCAGGCATCCCTATTGGAAGCCCAAGGGCAGGGTGCATTGTAAGTATAAGATAGGACAAGCCCTGATGTGTGTGGCATGTCCTAATAGTGAATTACAGCCATTTTCGTTTTTCACTACTTAAAGGCTACCTATTCCCCATAGGCCAGAATGGGCAGTTAGATTATTGCATTTTATAACCCTAACTGACTCAGGGAAGTAGGTAGAAATTCGAGTTCAGTATGCCTGAACTCAGAATGATAAAATACATCTTTTAGTGAAGTTGGTTTTAACATTCTGTGTTTGAAAATACCACTTTTAGAAAGTAGGTATTTTCTTGTCTAACCATCCAACCCTGCCTCTGCTAGGTTGTGTATTCCTTGTCTGGAGTTTGAGTGACAGGGGCTGGGGGATTTTAGGAGACAGGAGAGAGATCTGCATGTAGATGGGCGGGAGGAGTTGCACCTGGGACCTGAATAGGGCTGTGCATGCCTTCCACAATGCCGGTTCCACTCCCTGTGGTGCATCTGTTGTCCCTGGTCCACACTGTCAAAGAAAAGAAGGAGTCATGTAAACAGAGTGCTCCAGGACTGACCAGAAATGGTTTGGACCAGGCAAAGGCCTCTCTGCCTTCAGAGAACAAAGAGAAACTGTGCATAAAAAGGGGGAGCCAGACCCCAAAACTTTAGATCACTTTTGGGAAACAAGAAGAAACCTTTGCTGGGGAGAGGAACCAGAGAGACTGAGGAGAGACTATCCCTAAGCTGAAGTGCTTCTTGGGGGATGGGCCTGCAGTAGTTGCCTGATACCAAAGAAAGGAGAGAGGAACTTTGTGAGTACTTTCATCAACTTGTAAGGATCTCCAAGGGCTTGAGGAAAGAGTTTGCCTCCTGCTGAAGTCTCAGGGACAGCAGACTTCACCCACCAGCTCCCCAAGAGTTCTTTGGAAGTGCCTGCAGTTGTACGGGACTTTTTGAGGACCTGCGCATCGCAAGAAGCTGGAAGTGCGACTCACGAGCAAAAAGCATGACGCCGAACTGCCGCTGCAGCTTCATATCACGAGAGCGCCTCGCCAGAGAGAGCATCAACATCGCAGCCGATGCCGCTGCATCACCGGAAAGCGTGTCGCAGGGCCTGTCAATCAATCAATCAATCAAGCATTTATATAGCGGACTACTCACCCGGAGGGTCTCAAGGTGCACCCAAGAACCGCTAAGTCATCGCAGGGCCCCCGAAGCGCCTCGCATCGTAGGAGAAGAGGATCGACATCGCAGCAGATGCCGCCGCATCACCGTGAAGCGTGTTGCAGGGCCTGTCGTGGCTCGCATCATTGTTGAAGCACCGCGCATTGCCGGAGAAGAGGATCGACGTCGCAGCAGACGCCGCTGCATCACCGGGAAGCGTGTTGCAGGTCCTGTCACGGTCCGCATCATGTTGCACCAAGAAGAAGACGACATCTTTATTTCGTTGCACCAGATCTTCATCGCATCACGGCGTTGCGGGCCGCATCGCCACGGAAGCGCAGTGAGAAACCTACGGATCACCTCCCCTCGCAAAGAAGAACCAACGCATCACAGTCACCTATTCAGCAGTAGGGAACCAAAGCATCACCATTCTTGCATGTTAGGAACCGATGCATCACCTTCCCTGCAACACTTTCGTTGTATTGCGTTACGCATCTTAAGGTACATACACTCTAAGTTTCGCATTTTAAGATCAAAAGAGAACTAAGCTAATTCTACCATTTTAGGTACAGTATTGTGGATTTTTGTCGTTTGTGGTCTTGTGTTAAATCTATAATACCGTGAATATACGTAAGGGTCCCGATTTGTCCATTGTACCTACCTGTCCCAACTAGAGACCCCCAAATCTAACAAAGGTCTATCTCTAAAATAGATAGGCATTGAAGCGGCCTTGTAGCACTTTACAAGTGTAACTTCCAATTGGGAAAAGATAGGAAGAGTATGTTTGGTGTCTCTGGACTCACAATTTAAAGCACATCTTTTTAGTGAAGTTGGTTTTTAAATTACATGTCTGAAAATGCAACTTTTAGAAAGTTGGCATTTTCTTACTTTAACTGTTCTGTGCCTATGCCTGTCCCTATAATAAACATCTGTGTTGGGTGACAGATGGGCTTTGTGCATGCCCTCTCGAAAGGGAGCTGGGGTGTGCCCTGCATATCCTGATGGCCCATCACCAGTGTAATGGGTCTTCCTGACCTAGAGTGACCTGACACTTGTACCTGAATAGGGCTTTGCCTGTCCCAACAGAACGAGCAGCATACCCCCCTAAAGTGTGTCTGGACCTAGTGCTAGGAAGGGCGGGGTCTTGTGCACTACAAAGACTTTCTTTGAAGTCTTCCTACTTCAAAGGCTAAAACGGGTAAAAGTATATGGTGCCAAAGGTCCAGTGTCACACGCCACTATCGCCTCGGATTATACATGCCGGTAGGATAACAGGAACAACAGGGACCTACAGTCCTGGAGGAGTAAAACTGAATCGGATGTCGGGCTATTGGGCCATTATGTTTGGGATTAATATACTGGAGATTGAATCATATTAGATAAGCCACATTTATAAACCAGAATTGAAAATAAAGAGTGCAGGATACTAGTTGTTATAGCCCTGATGAAGTCTTTTGGAGAATAACCATAGACAAAACACGTGTGTTGGCTGTATCTCTAGCTGTATTGCTGTATTTGATTTCAACATTCATGGACTGGAGAGTTTGTTAACAAGTCCTCGTGGAGGAGTAAAGAAATAAGACAAATAAAGAAACCACAGACTTATATTTAACTTTTTTCTGCTTGAAATTATCATTGGGAATTTTATTTTAATTTGTGATATTACAAGAATATATTCAGCTCAGGGATTCTTAAGAAAATTGGTAATTTACGCATTTGGGAACAATTGTGGTTTAGCGGCACAGAGTGGTGGCTGTTTAGACTCCCTTTGAAGTATATCATAAATATTGCAAAATAGGATACCTAATCCGTCAGACATTGCGCAATAGAGACCTCACTGCCCATTTATAGAACCTATAAAACACATTATGCAGTAATCATGGTGCATAGCACACTGAAATAACCCCCAGGCCATCTAGCCTCCCTATGGGGCTCAATGCCCTATACCCCAAATGCCCAGGCGTAGCTGCAAATGCAGCGAAGCAAAGTGCACAAGGCGCTGGGGCAGAGGAGTGTTTCTCACTCCTTCCTTCCTAGAAACAAAATGAAATGCCCCCTTTGTGGCAGCTGCCCTCTGTCCTGGCGGCTGCAAGAAATTGGCTTTGGCACCACTGTGCCTAGGGAGCAAACATTGACCCTTGTTGCAGCTGCCTGCGCTCCTGTGGTGCAGCTGGGAGTAAAAGAACGAGCCCTGGCACCAATTGTGCTGCTGCAGCCCCACTCCGGGATTCCTCAACAGATTATAGCCCAGCCCTACTTGTCGGGGCTCCATGCAGGAAACAAAACAAAGGGTGCCACCGAAGGCACCAACAATAGTCAATCGTAGCCCCACTCACCGCGACTCTTTTAGGACTGCTCCTGCACAGGTCTCATGCACCAACAATGTGCCTTTGGCGGGCCTGCGCTTACCGTGACCTCTCTAGACCGGCTCCAGTCTTCCTGCTGGTGGTACTGCGCGATCTCTGCAGCCTTCCTCCCCTTCTTCCAGGTGGGTTGAAGGGGAGGGAGGCAGCAAAGGGTTCCTGCACGGCTTCGTCGCCCCTCGCTCCTTTCTTGTCTCCCGCTGGAAGATCAACGGCACCTCGTTCCTGTGGCCCTGTCCACAGCCAGGCAAGATGCCAGTCTTCCGGGGCACCCGCTGTTAGCACAGGCATAAATGAGGGGTGGGCTCCCGCAAAAGCACTCTGAAATGCTGGGGGGGCTCCCGCTCAATAAAATAGGCAAAGATGCAGGGTGGGCACCCGCTCCTCACTTCCAAAACACGGGGTGGGCTCCTGCTGAATAAAATAAACAGCAGTTTCCCGAGCAGTCGTCACAGCGGCACGCTGCCAGGCACCAGCGCTCCTCTTGAGTTGGCAGCAAAAAGATAGTGCTCACGGGGCGCTAAAGTCCCCAAAGGTCAGGGGGCACAGCTGGGCCCAGGCAGGCCAGCACACAGGGTCCTCCAGCAGGGAGGCAGTCCCTCGTGGCGGTTCCTCTTGGGCCCCAGCAGCAGCACACTCCCCAGTAGAAGGAAAAGCACAACAACTTCATGGGTCAAATATTTATACACCATATTCTCTTTGTCTGCCCTGGCACAGGGCTTGGGGGAACCAGCTTAAACTGGTTCTGGTTTTTTTTGGAGCACTTCGTTGACAAGGCTCCTCTTCCCCTTTGTCAGGTGGGGCTCGTCAAAAGGCACACCACAGGGGGGCAGAGCCAGCATTCACATAGGCAGGCACAGACTTTTCAGGGTTGGGTACTACTCCTCCCACTACTCCAAATGCAGATGCCCTATTCAGCCTAGTGCTGCCTCATCCTGCCCCTCCTGGAGTCGCACACACCTCACCAGCCCCTGTCACTCCAAAGTCAGACATGCAATCAACATCAGGCAGGCAAACACATAGGACACAGAAATGCCTACTTCTAAAAGTGGCATTTCTAAAATAGTTATAATAAATCTGTGCACACCATTGCGCAGCGTTTATTATCACTATTCCAGATATGCCAAACTTGAATTAAATTGAAATAAATGTATAAAGCGCAGCTCATGCCCGAATTACCACTGAATCCCCAGTGTATTCCTATGGGAGAGAAGCCTCACAACAGTGAGAAACCAAAATGGCTGTTCGTCACTGCCAGGACGTGTCACACACTTAAGGTACATGTCCCAACTTCAACCTACAATGCACCCTGCCCATAGGGCTAGCTAGGGCCTACATTAGGGTTGACTGCCATGCAGTAAAAGGGGGGTCACAGACATGGCACGCACTTCGGGTGTCACGTCACAGCAGCAGTAACACTGCGCACCCAGGCCTTGCAATGGCAGAGGCCTGAGACCGATTTGCAAAGCTACTTTGGTGGGTGGTGCAATCACACTGCAAGCCAACCAGTGGAATTTAATTTACCAGCCCCAGTTATATGAGATACCACTTTACAAGTGACTGACAGGTAAATTAAATTGGCCAAACAAGTGTAGACCTATCTTATCCTGTTCAACACAGTGAGCACACACTCTTTACACTGGACAGCAGTGCTAAAGTGCACAGAGTCCTAGAACCACCAACACCATGTCAGAAAAAGAAACTATGAGAAAGGCAAAACGTTTAGGGATGACCCTGCAAAAAGGGCCAAGTACAGCACCCTACTTTATAATAATAATAATAATAATAATAATAATAATTCCTATTTGTAAAGGGGAGATTAAGTGAGCTATTGCCCACAGTCACATGATGGTGAGCTGAGCTGCTGCCAGGGATCGAACAATGACCCCATGCTCTGGATTCAGCTGGTCTGGCCACTGTGCCACAGCTCTCCCTACTTTGGAATCGATGCGTTGCCTGTGATAGAAACACATTTCATTTCAATGCATTGTACCCGAGCATCGACGCATCCAAGTTCTGCTTGACTACTGGGGCCGGCCTGTGCTCCTACGTGGTCGGACTGAACTTTTGTATTTGCCCTGGTCAAGTGCAACCAGATAGCCCCGGTTGGAGCTATTGATTTCGAAGTACTGTATTTTGATTTAATCTTGCAAAATGTATATCTTGACTTCTCTGTGTTGGATGTTTGGCAATTTGATCTTGTTATACTCAGATAAATATTGGCAAATGTTTCTAAATTGGTGTGGAGTTCCTTTGAGGCGTTTTTACTGTGTTACTGTGTGTGAGTGCACACATACTTTACACAATGCCTCTTTAGTTAGGCTTGACTACTTTGTGCTAAGCTACTGGAGGCTGAGCACAGGTAAACCTTTAGTGTGTACTGCACTTGCCCTGACTAGGACTGTGGTTCCTTCTTGGACAGGGTGCATACCTCTGCCAACCAGAAACCCAGTTTTAACACTGTACAATGTGCAGACCGTCCTATTGCTACTTAAGGATGACTGACTCTTGGTTGTGCCAGTGGAACCCCAAAGGCAAGTCTGCCTGTTCCCATCCACTATATCCCCAGGGTCAAGCACGCTGTTTGATTTGATCCAGGTCCGGCTTGTATTGAACAGTCTTGTGAGCTTATATTGTCGCTTAAATTCTCACCACTCAGTGTTCCTTGCCCTTCAGCTCTCCTAAGTCATTATACCTCATTAAAAAATATTTTGCCCGATAGTAGTGGGGTGAGTTTGAATCACTCAATGACCCTTTAGGAGTATAACGTGGTAAATTATATGTAATATACATGTGTGAACTCAGTTAAATCATAAGCTTGAGGATACCTTGGCAAATCCAAAGAACGACTTCAAATGTGCCTTAGTTAACGTATGTTCTTTGATAGCCCATGCAGCAGTAATCCGACTGGTCTTGTAGGAATGCACGTTAGACTGTTTGTCTGGAACAGAAAATTGATATAGGTAGATTCTGGACCTAACTCATTACTTTCATTGCCTCTCGGCTATGTTATACCTTCAGTCAATCGAGCTACTAGAACAGGTAGAGGAGTAACTATCATTTATAAAGAAAGATTCGAATGGTTATTGTGGTCCACATTGCCATATTGGGAGTTATAATTTCTCACTAGTTAGCCATAATTGTTCAGTAAAATCTTGTTGATTTATAGAGCACTAGCTTCAGCGAAATATTTTTAGGATCACTTCAAGAGACATTATCAGCTGCTTATCTTGAGACCAATTGTTTTGTCGTACTTGGGGACTTAAATATTCACTATGACTATGCTGTTGACTCTATTACTATACAACTTGCCAATGGTTGTTTGTTTTTTGAACTGCAGAAGCAGGTTTGATTTCAATTTATCAGGCTGGGCATACTTTGGACCATATGTGTGTCAAGGTGTTAACTATTGATGCCTTCAGGGAAGTAGTGTGGTCAGACTACAAGCTGATTTGTTTTTGTCTGCTCACGGCCCGTCCCCTTAGACACAAATCATCCTATTAAGGCTGCTGTGAACTTAAAAGTGAAAAATTAAACTGCTTAAAAAAATTCCAACCCTCATTAAATAATAAGGTAGAGAGTGCCATTGCTCAGTTTATTACCTGGATTTCAATTCCTTAGATGAAGTGTTACTTCAAACAATCAGCGCCCTCATCAGAAATCCCCGTAGGCTCCCTGGTATTCTGAAGAACTGATACTAGGCAAAAGAAGAAGTAAAAAGTGAAAGAAAACACAGGGACTCTCGCACGTGAGAATAGATGAGGAGGCAAACAAACAGGAGTCCATAAAGTATTAATGAGAACAATCAAATGTAGTTATTACCAGAATATAATTTTGTCAGCAAAAATTCCCTCTTTGGGGTTTACAAATCCTTCACAAAAAATGAGGACAACTTGCCCAAGGTCCCCACTTCTGAAAATATTTGCATAGAACTGGCTGAGTTCTTCCGGAACAAGAATTCAGTCTTACTGCCATCTTTTACATCCGTGACTACAACTGTAGAAATGTTTGGTTCTGCAGACTGGTTGTTGTTACTGGTTGGTCTAATTTTATGCCAATAACGGAGGAGACTGTAGCATCCACATTTTCACTCATAAATTCTGGTTCTCCTCTGTATCCTTGTCCAATTGGGATTTTGTTTTAAAGAAATAGACTCCCCTAATATACACACAATGTAGCAGGACTGTCCCTACTCCCTGCAAAGCAGTATTAGTTTCCCTCTAGTAAAAAACTGAAAATTAAGAACCAAATTTGCCTTCAAGCTATCATCCAATTTTCCGTCTTCCTTTTTTTGCTAAAATCTTAGTTTTGTGTGAACACACAAGTATCTTCACATATTGAGGAACATTGTATCCTCAATAAATACCAATCGGTCTTCAGATCATCATTCAGTCCAGAAACGGTGCTCCCGGCTGCTGTCAGTGATGTTCACATGATTCCGGATAGGAGGAGCTCAGCTGCTCTCATCCTTCTAGATTTGTATGCAGCTTTTGACACTGTCTCACATGGTGTATTGGTGGAAAGACTAAACTCAATTGGTCTGTAAAATAACATTCTGCACTGGTTTGAATCATTTTCAAAGAACAGAACACAGGTTGTTCAGATGACTTCATCTCAGTTGGACTTTAAAGTTGTATCTTGTGGGATCCCCAAGGATTATCCCTAAACCAGACCCTGGCCGACCTGATTGCCTTTCTTGGGTTTCAATTGCATGTCTATACAGATGATCCTCAGATTATCATCCTCATAGGGTGGTAATCTCAGCCAATGTCAATACCAATTTAAAACCCGCTTGGCGAAGGTGGCTTGTGGGATGAATGCAATTCCTTGTGTCTAAACTCTGACAAAACTAGGGGGTAGTGTTCAGTCTTCCGTTGACTGCTCCTCCCTATGGTAGCCTCAAACACTAGTGCAATGTCCTAAAACTGCAACTAATGCCCATAATTTGGGCATTCTGCTTGATAACAAATTGTCATTTGCACATCATATAATAAATGAATGACTACATGCTTCTTAATGATGAAAGAGGTAAAACATATTTTCCCATTCATACCCTAATATTCTAGGCAGCTATTAGTCCAAACAAAGATTCTTAGCAGACTTGACTATTGTAATGCACTGTATGATGGTCTTCCTGCCTATCTTTCACAAAGATTAAAATGTATTCAAAATGTGGCGACTAGACTGATATTTGGTATTGGAAAATGTGTCAGTGTTTCTACTTACCTTGAGAAGTTACACTGACTCCAAGTTCAAAAAAAGATGCTGGTTTGAAGCATGTGTCACAAGGTCTTCCATCTAGCAGCCTGCACTACCTACTCCTCTGGTATGTTTAAAAACCATACCCCATCTAGGTTGCTTCACTCTGCCTCTGTCTATCTGTTCAGCATCTTCAAGCATTGGAGATCTAGACTGGGAGTATGGGCTTTCTTGATGATTACTCCTTGGGAATTGACCAACCTTCCCAATCACACTACGTTTGGAAACTAATGTTTTAAACTTTGTAAGCTTCAGACCCACCTATTTTCAGAATAATTTTAACTAGTCATTAATATTCCCCTTCCCTCCATTAGTTTTAAAAATTTTATATGCAAAGTTAAACACCTTAACTGAGCACCAGGACACTTTTGAGTAATCACGCGCTTTACAAAATTAATAGTAAAGATAACTGTCAAAGATTAGGTAACTGATTCTCACAAAGCTTATTCAGCATGGGCCAACACCTTTAAATAATGGCTTGTCAGGAGGCCACTGCAGGTTGCACCAAACATTGTCCCCTCTATGCTGCCAGTATAGTAGCACCACTACTAACCATCATACTCCTACAAGTGTGACAATTCAGACTATTTCACGCCCCCAAAGCTATAAGAATGGTGTGGGCAGCAGGAAAAAGTAATTTTTAATGTATATTGAATTAAGCATTAACTGTTGTTATGGTTATCTCTACATTAGCCACAGAGCGCCACCTGGTGGCAGACTGTCACAAGCACCGGTGGTGACAATTAAGTGCATGTGTCGAGCACCGGAAACCACCCACTCAAATTAGGCACTGTTTAAGCACTTGTCTCGTTTACACTCATGCGTGACCTATGACCCTCAGATAATCTATCCCCATAACATATTCATGTCAATATGGCTAATTTAGACACAAAACAATAAAATGTAAGTTTCCTTTAATATTATAGTAAACGTAAATATTCATTTAAATTAATGTAGGCCATTTTATTTAATATCTATGTGCTCATACACGTTAAGGTAACATACAATATGTTATGTTATGTGTGTTGAGAAGACATTGTCCATGTACCCGTGATCAAGATGATTATTTTATATGAGTTCACAGTGATGTTTGCTTAACGAGCAAACGTTATTTCCCAGCCTAGCTGTAGGCGTTGAGACATTACATTTTTATGTTTTACTTTGAAGTTGAGCATATTGTTCTAGAAAAGCCCTATAAATGATACTGTCTGTTTTTTTTGTTTTATTACTGTCATCTAAACCATAGAACCATCCAGCATAAGGTATTTAATTCTCTCTTCATGTCCCCAGTGCATCATATTAACACTACTCAATGTGGTGCATATTTGAGTTGTCTTTTTTAAATGAATTATGTCTTGAGCTGTGTAGTGCAGAGGAAGCAAGATGGAAATGCAATGAGAATCAAGTTTAAAAAAATCACTTTTGAGAAAAGGACTACACAGGATGTTGATTCTCTCTGGCTTGTTTTATTTTAAATCTATGAAAACCTTCATGAGCAGAATAAGAGCAGGCCTTGCAGGGCGATAATTATGTATAAGAAGGAGAAATAGATTGGAAAACAATACCAAGTCATGTAGCAGGAACTGTGAGCCAGATGTACTAAGTACTAAGAATTGGTCGCAAACTACCAGTCGCAGTTTTGCAACCAATGCCGTAAGTTGTGAACTGACTTATTTAGTAATAGGTTGGTTTGCATATTACCGATTCCTACTGTCGCAATTCGACCTAACTCATGAATGTTAATAAGATAGTGAGGTTGGTTAAATTATGACCCACTAGGTAACACAGTCATCACAGGAATGGTAGTCTGCTGAGGTCAGCAGACCACTAATTCTGTAATTGCTTTTTAATAAAAAAAAATTTTAAGCAACCTTAAAGAAAAACAGCATGCTTTTGAAATAAAATATGTTTATGTTTTATTTTTTAAGAGTAGACTGTGGTCAATGGGGCCACTGCCTACTCTTACAAATGTTTTTGCCAATGTTCACAAATGGGAAGTATTACCTCGGGGACCCCTTCCCATTTATAAATGACTTACCTCCACCCTTCTTAATGAGGTGATAAAAGATTAAAGTTTTGCAACCAGAATGTGGTTGCAAAACATTAATACATACCAATCTGGGCCTGTTTTACAGATAGGGTGCACTTTCCATGTTTGCACCATGGTGCACCTTAAAGCAGGTGCGCCTGGTTCAAACATGGAAACTGCAGCATATCAGGAAGAATGCACTTTTTCTGCAGCTGCTGCGTACTCACACTGCCCCCAGGGCAGCACATTCACGAGAAATACAGAGCAGCTGTTTCAAAGCTGCTTTGTGTTTCTCTGTGCAGGCAGCAACCTAACTGCACTTTTAACAAGCATTAGAAATGCAATCGGGCTCGGATTTATTTGAGTTTGAGCTAATGGCATTGTAAATGCCAATGTCTTTTTGCCATGTGTTATGGAGTGTGTGCATGTGGTGTGTAGTGGAATTATGTGGGTTAGATTGTAATTTTACCAATGGTTGCATGCTGTGCTTTAGATGAATATGTTTAAAAGTAAAGTGTATCATACAGCGATTGCTACAATAGTTAATTGTGGATGCGTTAACAATTGATGCGTGGACTGATGGCTGTTGGTGTGTGTGTTTGGTAGAAGAGTGCACTGGCGCCTGGAGGTGTGTGTGCCTGGTGGAAGGGTGCACTGACGGCTGGTGGGTGTGTGTTTGGTAAAAGCGTGCAGAGATGGCTGATGGTGTGTGTTTGGTGAAAGCGTGCACCGACGGTTGCTGCTGAGTGCGCCTTGTAAAAGCATGCACTGACGGCTGCCTGGTGTCGTACGCCTGATGGTGTTTGTGTTTGGTGAAAAAGTGCATTGATGCCTGGTGGTGTTTGGCCCTGGTGAAAGCATGTACTGACGGCTGGTGTTGTTGTGTGTGTGGTTGTGTTTGTAGTGGTGAGTCTGTGGGGGTGAGTCTGTGGGGGTGAGTGGTGATGAGTGTGGTGTGTATGAGTGGTGATGAGTGTGGTGTGTATGTGTGGTATGTGTGTGTCGTGTATGTGTGTGTGGTGTGTATATGGTGTGTGTGTGGTGTGTGTGTGTGTGGTATGTGTGTGTGTGGTGTATGTGTGTGTATGGTGTGTGTGTCTTCTTGTGTGTGGTGGTATGTATGTGTGTGGTGGACTTACTTTGAGTGTTTGTTTCCTGCACACTCACACACTGCCCCTACACATTCACACACTGCTGACACTGCACACTCACACTGTTCACCCTGCATAGTCACACAATGTTCATCCTGCAGACTCATCTTGCACACTCACACAATGTGCACCCTGCACACTTACACACTGTTCACACTACTCACACTCTGCAATAAGTGTCACTCTGCTGTCACTCTGCAATCAGTGTCACTCTGCTGTCACTCTGCAATCAGTGTCACTCTGCAATCAGTGTCACTCTAGTGTCACTCTGCAATAAGTGTCACTCTAGTGTCACTCTGCAATAAGTGTCACTCTAGTGTCACTCTGCAATCAGTGTCACTCTAGTGTCACTCTGCAATCAGTGTCACTCTAGTGTCACTCTGCAATCAGTGTCACTCTAGTGTCACTCTGCAATCAGTGTCACTCTAGTGTCACTCTGCAATCAGTGTCACTCTAGTGTCACTCTGCAATCAGTGTCACTCTGCAATCAGTGTCACTCTAGTGTCACTCTGCAATCAGTGTCACTCTGCAATCAGTGTCACTCTGCTGTCACTCTGCAATCAGTGTCACTCTGCTGTCACTCTGCAATCAGTGTCACTCTAGTGTCACTCTGCAATCAGTGTCACTCTAGTGTCACTCTGCAATCAGTGTCACTCTGCAATAAGTGTCACTCTAGTGTCACTCTGCAATCAGTGTCACTCTGCAATCAGTGTCACTCTAGTGTCACTCTGCAATCAGTGTCACTCTGCAATCAGTGTCACTCTGCTGTCACTCTGCAATCAGTGTCACTCTGCTGTCACTCTGCAATCAGTGTCACTCTGCACTCACTGTCACTCTGCACTCACTGTCACTCTGCACTCACCGTCACTCTGCACTCACCGTCACTCTGCACTCACTGTCACTCTGCACTCACTGTCACTCTGCACTCACTGTCACTCTGCACTCACTGTCACTCTGCTGTCACTCTGCAATCAGTGTCACTCTGCACTCACTGTCACTCTGCTGTCACTCTGCAATCAGTGTCACTCTGCACTCACTGTCACTCTGCTGTCACTCTGCAATCACTGTCACTCTGCACTCACTGTCACTCTGCACTCACTGTCACTCTGCACTCACTGTCACTCTGCACTCACTGTCACTCAGCCCTCACTGTCACTCGTCACTCAGCCCTCACTGTCACTCAGCCCTCACTGTCACTCAGCCCTCACTGTCACTCTGCACTCAGTCTGCAGTCACTGTCACTCTGCACTCAGTTTGCAGTCACTGTCACTCTGCTCTCACTGTCAATTGCTGTCACTCTGCACTCACTGTCACTTGCTGTCACTCTGCATTCACTGTCACTTGCTGTCACTTTGCATTCATTGTCACTTGCTGTCACTCTGCACTCACTGTCAAAAGCCCTCCTACCCCAAATAAAGATCAAAAACTGATTTTAACAGTGGGTCAAATATGTGCAGCAGTGGCGTTCAGCATTTGTCCATAAGCCGGATTCATGGAAGTTTGTTAGTTTAACTGCTAACCAGGTAAAAGAGTTCGATTCTGATCAATTGCATATAAAATCATTTTACCTTTGTTGCCTTAAAATCTGGCGCGGTTTTGCCTCTTGGGCCTACTTTGGACACCCATGTTTAGAACGTGCTGCACAACTCGCACTCGTCGTGCACGGCTCGAAATTAAAATTAGGAACATAGAATAATAAGCCCAGAAGCCATGCCCACTACTCTAGTTAAATCAACTTCTCGGTTTGGCACAAATGGCCATCTTTGCCTCCTTGCAAGGCATAAACTTAAGAATGTAAATGCTGCGTTTATGTAAATTTGTTTTTTTCTTCAACATTACTAATCCTTTCCCAGCCTTCACAAATAAATACGTCTAAAATGCCGTGGAATTATGTTGGTTTTAAGTACATTGTATGAGAGCAGGAGTTGTTCGTGTAGGTATTATAAATACAGAGCTGGGTGCCTGCCAGAACGTGTTGAAAAAGAACAGCTGAATTTAACCCTCAAACTGCCTGGATTGCGCCCAGAATAAGACAGTTCTGTATTTCAAAGGCAGCTGAAAGTTATTAATGCTCCTCCCTTCCAATAACACCATGGTGTGGATGGCTTCCAACTTGGGTATGGGGGGGGGGGTAGGGGCGGGGCACTTGGTATTTTCTCTTTGATGGTACGCAGAAACTGGTGGTTCTGTCTTTCGAGAGTGACCTGAGGCGCCCTTTTCAAAGTGAAGCTGGACTGCGCGTGCAGTAAATGGGGAATGTATACAGAATACCGGCCTGCTTCAAGGCGCTACAATAAAATGCCGCTGCCTGGAGGGAGGGTGGGGAGTCTCGCGGCGGCGGTTGCTCTCATCTGCGGGTGTGACAGCGGGTGGACAGGGGGCGGGTGGTCGGTGGAGGGCAGCGACCAACTTTTGGCGGGAGAGGCTCAAGCGAGGGCGCTATACTCACCCTCAGGGGGGGGAGGTCTAGGGCCCCTCGGCAGCCTTATCCTATAGACATATGTACTGGGCCCTGGAAGCTCCTATATGAGGATGGCGAGGGGCTTCGAGGCGCTTAAACGTAGTCACTCGCGCATCCCACCATCAACGGGGCTCCTACTTCGTGGCGTCAAGGACGCATGGCGAGCCTCTGGTAGCCTCGGCCACACGTTGTGATCTTGGGCAAACCCCCGTCCGTTTATTTCAATTTGTAAAGGTGCGGAGAGAGCTTTAAAACCCCCCAGGATGCAAACTCGGGCCACAACTTGACAAAATGTCGTCGCTTTCACATTGTCACGCAGCCGTGCTTTGTGTTCGCCGGTGCCCTTTGAGTTTAAACGCACCCAGCCCAAATTAGGCGCTTTGTGTTTGTTTTTGGCTTCATACACGACGAGAAAACTTTAATTGTGCCCGAAGGCTGAGGTGCAACTGCTCTGTTTCACACCAGTCAGTCAAAACTCTCACCCATTGGAAAAGAGGTAGGTGCTTGTGGCCTCAGTGCGCCTCAGACCACACAGTGGAGCCGCTGTACTCCGTGCCTTCAGCCGCTGCCACCTCTCATTGAGTACGTGACCTTTGCCCTCCTCGAATCTACACGACCCGCAGTCACTACATTCCTGACAGACATTCAGTCAAAGATTTGTAGTGGCACCACTCACCGGTGAGGATTTCTACGCGCTGACACAGTGTAGATGGAAATTGGTGAACGTGCACCACGCGTCATCAGCTACTCACAGTTTCACTAATATCTGCCAGTAGGGAGCGCAGCTGCGCTGTTCACCAGCGGCGTGGTCAGCTCCCCGCAGTCACTACATTCCTGACAGACATTCAGTCAAAGATTTGTAGTGGCACCACTCACCGGTGAGGATTTCTACGCGCTGACACAGTGTAGATGGAAATTGGTGAACGTGCACCACGCGTCATCAGCTACTCACAGTTTCACTAATATCTGCCAGTAGGGAGCGCAGCTGCGCTGTTCACCAGCGGCGTGGTCAGCTCCAGTCACAAGCGACAGAACGAATGAACAAACCATGCCAACTAACCACCAGGTGATTGTACACCACGGAGCACACGAGGGGGCAGCTGCGCTGGTCGCCACAGCTGTAGCAAAGTTTCACTATTGCACAGTTCACGAGGGCGCAGTCTCACTAGTACCCAGCTCACGAGGGGGCAGCTGCGCTGTTCTGTCGCCATCAACTGCACCAAAGTAACGTCTGTATTTCGATAGCGCCCAGAAGCAGGAGGGCTGTCGTTCGATACTGGTGCTTCTCGTTTGCATGGCAAGTGGTAGGCAGGGTGGGCCGAGCTTCGCCGATACCGATGAGGGAGGGGGGCGTGGGCCCCCGTGTCTTGCTGTCTCAGCGCCGGATGAGTGAGGCTAATGAAGCCCTTTCCCGGCCTGGCATGCAGCAGCAGCGCGCGGAGCGCTGCTGAATGGTGAACGCGCCCGGCCATCTGGATTCACTTACGGAGGCACCCTGACAGCTCCTAATTATAATTAATGTACTTCTTTGCGCGAGCACGCACGAAAAATGCCCAAAATGGCGTCCGAAAACTACATTTACCCTATCACTTCAAGCCTATTAAAACGACAACACAAGGAAGACGAATCACTGGCCAGATGACAGAACACTCTAAGGAATGTGTGGAATTTCTCTCGCCAAAGCCCTAGGAGATACTTTTTTTTCTCTTCTTTAACATTAGGATCTCGAAACTCCTCCCACTTACGTGGGCGGAGGCCTCGCCCTAAAAAGGAATAAAGGGGGAGGAGCTACGACAGCAACCAAGATGGCCGCATAGTCTCCCGGCTCCGCTGACCTCCGTTCTTCGCTCTATTATCCTGTTGCTTATCCTGCTTACCTGCACCGGATCCATGTGTGTGATCCGAACCGTATTCCAGGGGTGCAATCCCAGAGTTTCTCCGCCGCTGTGGAGCGGAGCTACATCGAGTGTCGCATTGAGGCCTAACCCAGCAGGGAAGCCGGGGTCTCGAGTGCTGACTCTGCCGGGTCTGAGTTGAATAACAACGGACTGCTGAATGTGGTTGGGCCCGGTCTCCGGAGCACTCAGACTTTTTTGATTGTTCTGCTTCCATCAGCTGCCTGGTGCCCTACAGTAGGTGAGGTGACGAGTGACGCACGGTGCTGTGTCGCGGGGGTCCCTGACCGGGGGTTCGGCATTCACATCGCCGATTCCCCCGGGTCGGTGCTTCGCTGCGTACTACTGCTAGCTAACCGTCAGTCCCTCATGGCTTACTCCTGCTCCGCCTAATTTTGCCCCGGAGAAGGCGCCTCTCCGTGGGGATCACCATGTTGGAGGACGAAAGGCATCTAGCGGAGCAGGCTCGAACTGGCCCGTCATTGCGAACGGTGCTGGAGGCACTCATGGCACTGAAGGGGACTATTGAAGTCCAGACTTGCAGTTTATTGTGTGCGTCGGATGGACTCACAGGCCTGAGACCGGATCCTGACTCGACACCCGCGACCCGGCAGCCAGCCCGCTTTTCAATAGATGTTTCGAAGACATGTTTTGACCCGGCGCTGGAAGCAGGGTTTGCCCCTATTGTAATGGATCTACCTGATTGTACTGTGCCTGGACACCCAATGGAACCGTTGGAACCCCCGATTGTGTATCCCTCGGAACATTTACATGTTGTCTTCTTTTTGGAACTTTCTACTTTCTATCTTTTCTGATTCGATCCGTGTCGACTCCCGTCCCCTGTCGGTACTTCAAGATGGCGGATGGTGTAAAGCTTGGCTTCAAAGGCAGGGAGGGGCAACATTGGTACCAGCAATCTACATTGGGACCTGCCATTCTTTTCTCATCTGTGTACTCCTGTTCTGCAGACTTCTACAGTATTTTGTGGAAAGGGCTTTCCTTACTTGACGACTTCAGTGAATTTGATCGACGGGGCCAGGGTTGAGATTTTTATCTGGGTTTCTCAATGTGACACCATGTTTAACGGGATTGTAGTATTGACCTACCGGAGTCCGGGGCGGGGCTGGTTGTGATGGGGGAAGGAGACCGGGAGTCCGTAGAAATATGCCCTCCTCCGACTTTCCTCATCGAGTGGGGTTCTTTGCCTTTTCCTTTTTCTTCCCTTTCTTCTATATTTCGGGTTCTGGTTACTGGGCGACAGGCACGCAGCGAGGGGGGGTGGCCGTAGTCATCAGCAAGGGTGCAGGGTGGGGGGGTGTGGGGATGGGTGTTCGTTTTTATTTTTGTTCTATGGCCTCTTTTCTTTCTTTCTTCCCTTGTCTTTTCTATTTTTCCTTTTCCGGGTTAGTGTAGTGGGTTCGGCTTTCTTACATCCTTGTTTCTACATCTGTACCTTGACTTTTCTTGTGGTTTTGGTGCTATGGGGCGGACAATAATGATGACATAGACGAATAATAATGTGCTAGTTTATCCTGATGCCGTATGTCTTAACGCCGTAGATCTACATTATAGTGCGCTTAGTTTGGACACGTTGTTCTTTTGCTCGCCCACTTTGTGATCCAAGACACTGTACGACACCTGATCCCTTCTACTTACTATTGTAAAAAGAAAACCTCTCATCCTGTTTCCGAATTGAACTGCCTTTGCAGCCGATGTGCTTTGTGGATGGGGTCCTATGCTCCCCAGGGAGGCGGGTTTGAAGTTGGACTGTAATACCGTACTGAAACGCTTAGCGGCCAGCCCTGGGGGTTGTAGGCCCTTGTCTGTACTTGATTGCAAATGCTAAATAAAGGTTTAAAAAAAAAAATAAAAAAAAAAAAGGATTAAAGATTCCCTTCCAGGCAGGTGCATTGAGTGATTACACCCCCTTGCAAGGGGATATCAGGGAGTTCAGGGTGCCCCCTTTCATCCCTTTCGAGGGCTGCATTTAGAAAGTGCACTGAAAGTGCGCCACGTTTTTGTGGCACACTTTCATTGCGTCTTCTAAATGCATGTTTGCCTCTGAGCCCACTTTGTTAATACAGTTTGGGTGCAGAAGCACAGTGATTCCCTCATTTGCATGCGGCCAAGACCGAAGCAAATGAGGGGATGCTCTCTAATGATAGAGCTGGAGCTGTATGTGCACCAGCACTATCCGTATTACAAAAGGGGCCACAAAAGCATTGGTGCCCGCTTCTATAATACCAATGGGCCCCAAGGGGGGGGCGCCCAAAGTCAGAGCAAATGCCAATTGTGCCTCTGGGACATTTGTCTAATAAGGCCACTGATTTGGTATTTGAAAGGGAATGCCATAATCGTGTTCTTTCCAAATACCTAATTGGTCACTGGTAGAAATTGGGATGTTGGGTGACTGGGGTGTGAATCTTAGTCAAACAGCAACCACAATTCTAGTCAGGGTAAGTCACAAACACACAATAAATTAACCTGTGCTCACCCTATGGTATTTAGGCTCAGAGCAGACATGCTTAACTTTATAGGCAATATGTAAAGTATATGTGCAATGCTTCGGGCAGCACAATAAAAACACCACAAAATGACTTCACACTACGTTAGAAAAATACAACGTAATTAATAAAAAAAAACACCAAAGCAACGAAAATCCAGCGAGTAGAAGTCGAAATATACATTTTTAATGAATAAACTGCAAAATAGCAGGCAGCAGAGCAGCATAGCAAGTTAGCAGGTCAGCAAAGCAGCAGGCCAGCAAAGCAGCAGTCAAGCAGAGTGGCTGTCCTCTCAGCAGCACATGCAGACCCAGTTCTTCTCACCCAGGCAGGAGAACAGCAGGCAGCAGAGCAGCACAGCAAGTCAGGACTCCAGTAAAGCAGCAGTCCAGTGGAATGGCAGTTCTCTCAGCAGCACTTAAATTCTTATTCCCAACAGCGTGCTTACAGGTCCGAATCTTTATTGAAGTCATGGTGTCACAGGTCCAGTACCTATACCCAGCTGTGCCTTTGAAGTGGGAGGGGGCTTCAAAGAAGGGTCTTTGAAGTGCACACAGATCCTGCCTTCCTGTCATAGCTCCACACCCGGTATAGGGGGGTATGCAACCCTTTGTGTGTGGACAGGACACAGCCTATTCAGGAGTAAGTGTGAGGTTGTGCCCAGCTTCTCCCTCCAATCTCCCAGGATGGTCCATCAAGTCACACCTAAGCTCCCTTTGTGTGTGGCTCTCTAGTGGGAATACACAAGGCCATGCTGTCACACAACCCAAACTGAACACAGACGAGCACCAGGCACCAAATGGATGAAGTAAGAGGATGCCAGCTTTCTAAAAGGAGCATCTTCAGAATTGCAATTTAACATCTGACTCACCATAAGTTGTGATTTTAAATTGTGATTCCAGAGACACGAGACGTGGGGGTCATATCTCTTCCCAATTGGAAATTTCACTTATAGAATGTAATAAGGCAATCACAATGTTATCCTATGGGAGACATAGGCCTTGCAATAGTGAAAAATGACTTTGGGAGTTTTTCACTACCAAGGCATGTAAAACTTACATATTCTGCCATTTAAATTAATTGAACCCTACCCACTGGGTTATCCAGGGCCTACCTTTGGTGTGACATATATACATATATATATATGAACAGGCAAGGTTTAGGTCTGGCAAAAGGGTTGTTTTGCCAGTTCGACATGGCAGTGTAAACTGCACACAAAGGCTCTACAATAGCAGACGTGAGACATGATTAAAGGATTACTTAAGTAGGTGGCACAATCAGTGCTGCAAGCCAAACAGTAGCATTCAATTTACAGGCCCTGGGCACAATGGGTAAGACTTTACTAGGGACCTATAAGTAAATCAAATATGCGAACTGGCGATGAACTAATACTACCATGTTTGGGGGAGAGAGCATTTTCACACTGGTTAGCAGTGGTAAAGGGCACAGGGTCCTAATATCAGCAAAAACGAGATAACAAATGTGGAGGAGGTAGGCAAAAAGTTGGTGGAGAAGACCACCCTAAGGTTGTGAGGTTGGGTAGTCACAAAACTAAATTGTGATTCACTGATGTGTTACTGAATCGCAATGTAGATTTGTACATAAGAAAGGGTCTTTTTACGTTTGCGATCACATAAAGGCTTCACACATTTGGTACAATGTTCCAACCATCAGGGCTGTTGTTAAGGAAGGGAAGGTGGTGGAAGTAGTTATCTCCTGAAGATACCTCTGTTTGGGAATTACCTCTCGATTACAGTTGGATAGCATTAATGGGTTGGGACCTCCCATGACAAGAACTTCCTGATGGAGGTACCCTGCTCTAATCAGCACTACTGAGCAGTTAGGGCCTCATGTACGAGGTAAAACCATATGCAAAGAAGAACCAACTCCCCATCATTCCACCAATAGATTCCGATTCTGTATTAGAATGGAAGGTATACAACAGCCCTTTTATGGCATTTTCTTGAAGAATTTGTCTCCCTGAGATTGATCAACAAGTGGTTCTCCACTTTCACCTTTGGACAAGATGGACCTTAGCCTCTTTCCTAGGGCGATCACTTTCCCCACCATTGCTGACCATAATGTGTTTGGACTCCTTTTTGTATATGCCCTCAATGCAGAGAGATCATGTAAGTAGTCTATCAAACCTCCGATATTAGTGCCTGGCAAAGAGAAATTCCACCTTCGAAAGCAGATGCTTTTTCTGCTGTAATAAGGTCCAAGAGGTCGGAAACTTTCTTTACGATGTTTAACACAACCTTGATAAATGAATGAGTAAACTATTGGAGCAATGCTTTTTTCCCATGGAATGGATTTGAACATAAGGATCTGGGTTCTCTGCAACTCAGTTGTTTTTTCATTTGTTTATTTATTTAACCACGTGATAGCACAGCGAGATGTAGGTGTGCTCTGCAATATATCATGAACAATGGCTCGCATTTCCTACATCGAACACCTGGGTAACAATCTGAATAAGTTGGATCGCAGGAAAGGAGGAGCTGCATGACAGAGGAGTAGAGGCCGAGAGCAGTAAAGGGAAGGGAG
The DNA here is from genome assembly GCF_964263255.1 of Lissotriton vulgaris. Classification (NCBI taxonomy): domain Eukaryota; kingdom Metazoa; phylum Chordata; class Amphibia; order Caudata; family Salamandridae; genus Lissotriton; species Lissotriton vulgaris. Next base: position 235,383,657 of record NC_141691.1, read on the forward strand.
ATGGATAGAGAGGTAACAGAGAAGGGAGTAGAGGTGAGAGGGGAAGGAGTTGCATGTTACAATGACATAACGTTGTAGGGCAAGGCAGGTACAGAGAAGAAGGAATTAAGGAGAGAGAAGGAATCAGTGAAGAAGAGAAAGGTTAGTTAGGAAATAGGTGCTGAAATTAGAAAAGAAGCAACTAAGAGGGGAAGGGAGAAGGTGGGGGGCAAGGGCCTAGAGTGCTGGGAAGGGGCCTAGGAGAGCAGTGGAGGGGGATCTGGAGTTAATGGAGGAAGATGGAAGGACAGTGGGAGGAGATTTTGTCTGGTAGGAAGCGCTGAGTCAAGGAAAGAACAGAAAAAAGAAGAGTAAAGGGGCAAGAAGTGACCAAGGCTTAGTGGGATGGCAAAGGACTGGAGAGGAAGGAAGAACAAGTTGAGGAGAGTGTTGAAGGATAAATAGAAAGAATGGGAAAGGCCAGGATAAGATAAAGAACGGGAGCAGGGGAGATCTCTGGGGGACTTAGGTAAACTAGGGAGAATTGAACAGAAAGTACAAGGAGACAGGACGAAAACAAGGAAAAGTGAGGAATGGAGGGAAACACTGAAAGGGCAAGTGGGAAAGGTGGAGGGTGAAATAAAAGTCCTAATAGTTTCTGGGTCAATTTGGCTCAAAGTGCCAAAATAGTCAACTATACATGGAGATAGAAGCAAATGAACACGTACATCAAAATACATTTAGGCATTTTTGAGAATATTCACAAAGCTGACTTACACTTGTGAATAAGTCACTTGTCAAGTTTACTTTTACACTTTTGAGTAACTTTACTACTTTGTGTATTTATCATCCAGTGGCTGGTCCTCCACTAAGGCGGAGGAGTGTCACCCCACTAAGCAATTCAAAACAGAAAAAGAAATGATAATAACGCAACGTTATTATCATTAAATTTAACCGTACTGTCTCAGTTGGTTGGCGGGTGGATGGAGCTGGGCTAGTTACGGCTGGGGGAGGAGTGGTAGGTACTTCCTAAGTGCGCAGGATATTTTGGTCAGCCGTTTCAGTCTGGCCAAACAGTCATGCGCACTTTTCATGTTCTCCACGCAGACTGCATTACAGCCTGTGTAGAGAACATGTACAGCCCCACAGCTCCTGTCAGGGCGCTGAACCACGGCCCTCAGACTAATCACAATGCTGCTCTAAGGCAGTGTTGTGATTTGTCAGGGGAGTCTGGGTGCTTCTTGGTTGCTGCTGCCCAAGAGAAGAGAAGGTGACGGAGAAGACGTGCTGGCCAGCCGGCCAGCAGGCAGGCCGTATCCAGGTAAGTGATTTTCTTTTTTTATCTCCTCTGCTCCCCCCCACCCGCTGGTCCCCCCCACTCCGTTTGGTAGCAGCCGCTATTGTCATCATCTAGTTCAAAGTTACTGAAATGTGTAGACCTACATGTCTTCACACAACAGGGGGTGGAGCCGAATTTATGAGTATTAGTTACTACTGCCAATAAGGAGAAGTAAAAAGTCTAACACTACACATGGCCCACCACCAAAACCGCAACATTCTCTCATAGAACCAAGCATTGGCAAAATCATTTTCTTTGGCCTTTAATCAATGCGTTTTCCCTTTGCTTTAGTTCAATTTAATTTTAGCATTCCAAGATGGCTGACATGTAGAAGCATTTTATCAGCCACCTTGAAAAGGTAAACAATGGTAAATGCATCCCAAGGTGGCCCGGCAGAGGCAGCCACAAAATCAATTAAGGATACCTGCCTGTGCATGCCCATGGGCAGCTTACTTAAAAAGGTTAGTGTCAAAGTCAATTGTGTTGTCTATTCAGTATTTCATCATTTTGAGGTCAATAAAATGAGTTGAACATCAATACATAGTAATTACTCAGCAGCAAGATGTCACAGACTCTGAACATTTGCAAATACTCATATTAATAAAAGAATGACACTATTTGTGTGGTGGAGCTTCTCCATTACCTTTTTATGATTGTGAAATACCTCTAGAAAAAACGATATATATTGCTTACGTGTGCTAATGCTTGCAAATGGCGTTGTACATGCTCAAGTTTGCATGCTCTTGGACAATAATGCCAGAACCTCTTGGCTTCGCTAGCAAAACATCACACCATTACACTGCTTAGCAGAAATGTACTGTTATACAATTTATTTTTGCTCATGTTATCGATCCAAAAGGATGAAAGACTAAGTGGGCCCACTAGAATTCAGACCTGTAACCATGAGGTCAGCATTCCTGGAGTGAACACTTTGGAAGACTGAGCCACTAGATTAAGTTTATAATGTGCTTCACTGTGCCGTCTTTTTTGCATTGAGCAAATGCAATTAGACTACAGCTGCAACGCTAATAGCTAAAGCAAAAAAAAGATAGAAAGTGAACGTCATATTTCAACAGGCTAAAATGCTCCTCCGTGGGTTCCTGTCAACTCGAGGAACTAGGAATTGCAAAAGGAAAATGAGACAACATAGAATAGAAAAAAATGTATAAGTGCACTCTTAGGAAGTTTCAGCTCATGCTGAAATAGAAATGCCATTTCGTACTTTTTAATTGTATTTTTGTGAAATCGTGTTAGAAACAGCCTAGAGAAATCGTTAGAATAACACCACACTTGATATAAATATGTTTAATGCAAACATAATTTGTTGAAGACCTTGATAAGAGGCTGTACATTGTAAATTAAAAATGTATAAGCTTTCCTATTTAATGACACATTGCAAAGAAGTGAAAGCGGGCTTAGCAGTGGCGCATTGTACCTAACAGCTCCTGCAGCTTCATGTAAAGAGAAAGGCTAGGACTGTGCATGGGGAGAAGAAGGCCAAGGCCATGTTTATGTTAAAGGTTCCTATTGCTGTAATGTAAGCAAGCATACATGCCAAAGCTATTGATGCTTTCCAACTAGCACATTCATTAGAGGTGACTTTGAAGAACTTTCTCAGACATTTAATCAGAGAAAGGCCGTCAACAGAAAGGGGCTCTAGATAAAGGGTCTGTGTGCTGTCACTGTGGGTGGCGGTAAGGAGAGTGATGCAATTTCCCAAAGTTTTCAGCGCTGGCTTTTGCAGAAACGTTATGTACCCTAGCGTTATAAATAGATACATTACAATATCTCTCTCTCTCTCTCTACATATATATATATATATATATATATATATATATATATATATATATATATATATATATATATATATTCACAGAAAAAACCATAGGTTATAGACCATATATAGTTAGGAATTTGCATTTACAAAACCTTGAAAATTCACTGAAAAAACCATAGGTTATAGACCATATATAGTTAGGGATTAGCATTTAAAAAACCTTATTTTATTTGCACAAAACCATTGAAATTCCATATATAGTTAGTTGCACTAACTATATATCGCGGACCCGCAATCCACTGCTAATGATGTCACATATTACATCATTCATGACATGGTCAGTGACATCACTGATGACATCACTGATGACATCTCAAATGACATCACTGATGACATCACTGATGACATCACTGATGGCAACACCCAGTGACTGTATGTTTCTGTAAAGTTAAAATATGTCTTACATATTGAAGAATGAGTGGATGTATAAGTGTCTGGATGAAGGATTTAGTAGGTGCATGACTGACTGAATGAGAGAATGATTAAATGTGTCTCACTGAGTGCATGGGTTAGTGATTAAAGTGTCTTAATTTGGCAATCATTATTTATGTTCTTCTGTAAACTGCTGCATGTTTAAATCAGTAGCTATATCAGTAACTATATGGGTTATTGAATGGTTGCCCAAGTATTTGTATGGGAGACTGAGTATGTGTGTGGGTGGCTGGGAGGTGTATAACTCTGTGCATAGATGTGTGAGCAGTTGATTCCCTAGGTGTATGGCTTCAAAAGTGCATGTAGAAACAGCTGTATGGACAGTTGACTGTGTGCATGAGTATATTGGTGAGTGAATGGATATCTCAGTTCTACATGTCAAAGTAAGTACATATGTAAAACACACTCCATGTGAGAGTTGACATATATAAATAACTGAACATAAGAGCCAGTGAATGTGAGAGTGGCTGTATGAATCATTGTGAACTTGTATCAAGGATTGTATAAGAGAGTAAATATGTGTTAGTATATGTTTGAATAAGTAAGGTGTGTATAACTGTATAGTTGAGGAAATGGAGGTGTGATTGATTCTTTGCATGACTGACTAGGTGTGTGAGTAACTCCATGGATGTGTGACAGTCTGTGAGTGCCTGTTTACACTGAGTGTATCTAAGGTTATATTAGAGTCTGAAGATGTATTATCACATAAATGATATCATCAGTGATGTAATCAGTAATGTCAAATGAGATGTCAGAGATGTCATCAGTGATGTCATTTGAGATGTCATCAGTGATGTCATCAGTGATGTCATTTGAGATGTCATCAGTGATGTCATCAGTGATGTCACTGACCATGTCATGAATGATGTAATATGTGACATCATTAGCAGTGGATTGCGGGTCCGCGATATATAGTTAGTGCAACTAACTATATATGGAATTTCAATGGTTTTGTGCAAATAAAATAAGGTTTTTTAAATGCTAATCCCTAACTATATATGGTCTATAACCTATGGTTTTTTCAGTGAATTTTCAAGGTTTTGTAAATGCAAATTCCTAACTATATATGGTCTATAACCTATGGTTTTTTCTGTGAATTTCATTGGTTTTTTAAAAGCTAATATCTATAGCTGTAAAATATATTCTTTATTAAGTGACGTATCACATAGCCCGTGAGACGCCTCATGATGCATCGCATAACCGTGACGTATCGTCTCTGCAGCGCAAACCAAACCCAAAACGTAAGCGCGCCAAAACACGCTTAAAGTTATATATATATTTTTTTAACCTTAATTAGACAAAATCCACACGTGCACATATCATGAAAGTGTTTCCTGCAATTCACTAGCACCATTTTTGGGACACTATTAACATGGCTAGGTAACTCCCATAATCAAAATCCAAATTTGCCAAGCACAAGTGGGAGCGTATTTACAAGACACTTGCCCCAAGAGGAACGCTTTACATTTTAAAAGGAAAACATAACATCTTAGACACTCAAATACGTTATAAATATGGCTCAAAACAACCTATGAAGCTCTAGCAGTACATATCCAGAAATGAAATTGATTTCTGAAATCGTTTTTAAAATATGCAATTACAATTTCTCAAAGAAACAAATTCTATTTGTATATCACTAGAGACAAAACCACATTTTAAAAACACAGTTCTTCATCATTTTCTCCTTAAATCATACTATTCTCTATCTAAATTAAATAAATCTTTTCTCACCTTAGCAAATATTTTTTGAGTTTTGAAAACAGTCTCAGAAATACACCAAATTGTCTTCAGCAGAAGAAAAAGGATGCACTCCAAAGGCTGCAGCTATTGAAAGCACAGAAATACAGATATTCTTTTCACATATCTCTCATATCAGCCAATCATACCTCTTCCCTCACTTTTTTCAAATCAAAACCCTTCCCCCCTCTGCCCTGTCTGCCTTGTATCCATAGCAACCACCTCCTGGAAGACCTCTCATGTTTGCAAATTCACACAACAATGTTTCAATTGAACTCTGAACTCTCAGTGCACCTGCGTATCCAGTGCAATCTTTCATTAAATGTTTCTTCCTTGACCATTCAAATTACATCTTTCAAAGAACACATCCATGCACCCTAACATTCTGTTTTCAGAAATGGAAATGCACCAATCACTGCTAATGAATCATTAGCATTGTAAATCCACAGTTTTTTTTCTTTAGAAACTCCTACTGTTTCAACTGCCCTTTCATTACCACACTTCATCGGACTACAGAACAACCTTCAGCCACCATGTTTAACGTCTGGATTGTTGGACATAGTTACATCCACTGGGCTCAAAGGTATGCTGAGAACAGAAATTTACCTAACCTCAATTTACAAGATGTGGAAATTAAGTGGTTGGGCCAAAGAGGATTAAAATGTCACCAATTGATACCATTGGTGAAAACCTTTATGCATTTGCCAAAACCTGACCTGTTAATAGTGCACTGTGGAGGTAATGATTTGGGCACTTTGACAGGGGTAGGTCTGGAAATGCTTTTAAAGGACACCTTTGAGCAATTAATGGCACTTTTTCCTCAAACTGCCTTGGTATATTCCAATATATGCCAAAGACAGAAATGGAGGTGGTCCAACCAATTTTGTCCACAAATTGAGAAAGCGAGGAAGCATGTAAACAAATCTGTTTCAGCTTACATGAGAGACCATGGAATGGGTTCCCTGTACAACAATAACTTGCGTTACTACATGCAAGATATCTACAGAGGAGATGGAGTTCACTTCTCAGATGAGGGCAACAGAATTTTCATTCTGAATTTAAGAATGTGCATTGGTACCTACTTATAAGTACCTAAATGTACCATAAACCCAAAAGCTCTTCTCAGAGCTACCCTTCATCTGATCACACACTTTTATTATTTTTTTTCTAGCTTTTTTTCTGTAATTTTCAACAAACTACGCTTAAAGAGCGCTATCCGGTACGCGAACTGAAAGCTAACCGCGCAAAATTTCACAAAAAAAGTTTTTTCTTCGCAAATATAGTCCTCCTCAGCCACCCTCAGAAAACGTAGGGGGGCAAAATACTTGTACGATGCCCCCTTCTACCCATTCAGAACATTATTTACCCTCCATTTTATACCTTGATTCGACCGAAACACAAAATGGTGGACTCCCGTTACGCTCCAAGTACGCGGACCGGACCGCTATCCGGAAAGCGGTCCAAAAAAAGGCGGGAAAGTAATTTACAGAAAAATGACTAGAGACACTCTCACCAAATATAAATTACCTCATACTACATAACAATCCCTTTCATTCTCACAAATTTGATTGAAATTTCATTTAGCCATTTAGCCTTTAGACCTCTCCAAATACCGTGAGGTAAATTACTTTACAAAACACATCTGAACTGTTCGAATTGACAACCAATGAAAATGTTACTTTCATTATCTACTTTTATTACCTGACATTTGATTGGTTATATACTTGAATATATATCACCGAAGAGAAGAAAACACAGCCATTTTGACTACTACTTCTTGTTGTACAACACCTTTTAATAGCTTCCAAAAACTTCAACTTCTTTGTGAAGGTAAGATATAATTTTTAAAAACGAAATATATTGTGCACTATAACTTAATATAATAGAATTTTTCTGCTACATATACACTATCCCTCTGTAGTACTAATGTATTTAGATAGACTTCTCTGTTATAGTTATGAATGGAGTTAGGCTTGTCTTGGTTAAATCACATACACTTTTTTATAGTCCTATTTCCACTCTGATACTATACACTGCCAAAAGATAAATTCACTGATAAAAAATGACTATCTAAAATTAATCCCAACAGTGCCCTATCTCTACTAATATATATTTTCTTATTCAAAATTTCAGGCAAAATGGAAGGCGAACAACAAATTTCATTTTCGAATCAACAGAAGGAGAGCAGCCAAGACAAACTTGATGACTTTATGGATGACAGTAGAGACCACGAACTTCTACAATGTGTTCAAGCAGTAGACAACTTGCTTGAAAATGAAAAACAATTACACCCTATAATAAATTATGACATTTCTGACAATGAAATGTTAGAAAATTTAATAAAGTATGAAAAACAATGAAAATAACAAAAATAACTTTAAAAATAAAGACAACAAAAAAAAAGAAAAAAAAACAAACAATTAACATACAGTCTTTGAAAAGTGTATCATTCTATTATCCTTATAGTACGCTGCCCAGAACGCTTTCCGGTTCGCGTACTAGACGCTCATCGCGAAAAAAAAAATATATATATTTTTTTGGACCCTGCTGGGCCCTTTTAAAAACACCACATAAAACCTAGGGGGTCAGGGAGGATCTACTATGCCCCCTTATTGAAATTTCCCTCTTTGTTTTGGCCTCCTCTTGTCTCTCGATCCTACCGAGAGACAAGATGGCGGCTGCACCGGACTGTTTAGAATGTTGACAGACACCGAAGAGCCAATCAGCTTTCCGTGCGCAAAGTTCCGATAAGCGAAAAGTACGCGAACCGGAGCGCTGTTACAGATATATATCTTGATTTAAACGTTAATTTCTCAAAATCCACTGAAGCACATATATTGAGACCTAGCAAAGGCACATCGGGCTAACAGTCCCTACAATTTTGCCAAGTTTCGTGAAAATCCATTCAGCCGTTCGGGCTAAAAGTGAGTCCAACCGCCCTATGGAAATTAACATGGGGAAAACGCGTTTTGGGACCCCCCTTTTTTCTCGGCCCCCCCTCCACAAAACCCCCCCAAATTTTCAAGGGCTGCTCAGAAACAAAATGTGCCATTTTCCTGAAAATTTCAGCCAATTCCGTCCACAAACGCAAAAGTTATTAGGCATAGAATTTTCAGAAATCCCATAGGGAAAAAATCCTAACTATATATACCTACTGGCGACCGCCAGTAGGTAATATATATATATATATATATATATATATATATATATATATATATATATATATATATATATATATATACTTCCGTCTCATGTGTATCCAATGCAGCCTCCATGTCTTTCCTGTGTTTTTTGGCCTCATCCTCTTTACCATGAGATAATATGAGGGATTCTATCTCCGCTATTTTCTCATGTAGCTCATCCACATCAATTTTAGCATATTTCACTATGATTCTGATCATGTTGATTGAGCACTGCATATTATTGTTGCCCCAGTCAATGAGCATTTCAAGACGTGTATCCGGATGATTAGGGAGAGTATAAATTCTTAGGCCTCTGGGGACCATTTTACATTCAAGATATTTTTCCAATGTGAGAATTTCCCAACTTTTAGTTATTTCTTTCTTAAGAAGACTTTCCAGTTTCACGAATAATTGTTTTAATGTCATTTATCCTAGGTCGGATATATGTATGTATGTGTGTGTAATAAACGACTGACTTAAAGTGAAAAATGTATGCTCTTTAAATGAACAAGCGAAACACAGATCCATAGCTTTAGTAGATGTATGTCCTCCAGTCCAGAGACTGCATCGTCTGCACTAAGAGCAACATTATATGAGGTTCACCTTTAAGTGACTGTGGTTGGCGGACACACAATGGGATTAACACCATGACAGACGAACGTATGAAAAGGGCAGCCTCAAAACCCCTATCTCTGTATGTATATATGTATGTAAGACTTTTTTTGTAGAAACAAATAATGGTGGCAGGGACTTAAAATAGAATCCTATAGGAAACAATGTTAAATGTAATTCATTTATTTTGAATGTTAAAACGCACACAAAATTAATTTAAGGTTAGCGAATACATATAATAATTTTACTCGAGGTGGTATATATTTGTAATAAGTTAATAGTGGTGTAGCATTGTTGTATTTTGGTCTATGTTTAAAATAAACATGTGACATTTGTTTATATGCATAATTAACATAAACATGTTTGTACTATTTTTTCAAGTTTAATAAACTTTTTTACTTTTCCCTAAACTTTACCATAGAGAAATTCCAGAGTTTAGCTAATAGTACTGAACATGTCGAGTCACCCCATTTCTGATGTCTGGGAGAGGAGATACACAGCAAGTGGGCCAATTGAGATCTCAGGGGTCATTTAGGAGAGTAACAAGTCAATTCATCTGTAGGTATTTGGGGTCGGTCCTGTGCAAGGCATACCGTAGTCTGTCCTTTGAAGATTATCCACTTCTTCCCTGGAATCCAATGTAAATGGCTACTATAGTTGGATAAAGAGGTGCATTTAGGCATTTTAAACTGAGGGTGAATGGCCATATTCATACCTTCTGAAGTTTCTGGATAAAGTAGTCTGCTATGCTTATGTATAAGATATTTGCATAACCGAGTCGTGAGAAGATTAAAGCATGTACCACAATTTTCTGGGAATCCCAGAGCAGTATTTTTAAGGAATTTTTTTAACATCTTGAGGATTCAGCAGGAGGGTTTGATTTCAATGGATATCTGGGGCTTGAGGGATAGATTAGTATCGATCAGTACTCCTAGGTTTGTCGTCATTTTGATAGGAGGAGGTGCTGTACAGTTCACCGGCCAGGTACCTGACCCGCCGAGTAGGAGATTATTATTGCCAAAGGGCAGGACTTCTGTTTTGTTGGGATTGCATTGCAGAGAGTTAGCCTTCAACCACCCTATCACAGATGACATGTAGGCTGCAAAGTTTGTTATTGTATCTGGCTCATTGTTGTTGCAGATCAGTAACAATAGCATGTAGTAAGCGTAGGAGACAACACAACTGCCAAATGAGTCTATAAGATGTTCTAACAGCATCATATAAATATTAAAAAGTGTGGGACAGGCCATACTTTCCTTTTTATACATCAGAGTAGTGTGGTTTGAGCCACAGTGCCTGCTCCTTATCCTCAAGGAAAGATCCCAGCCAAGCCCATGCCTTAAAATAGAATCATGTAATTATATTTGAATAAAAATGTGTCATTTATAATTATAATTATTTATATTCCATTATAAATTATTGAAACATATTTTACAATAAAATAATAAATATTTTGTTTGTAGATACTTTTTTAATATTAAATGATATTCATTTATATTTTAAAACGTTTAAATATTTTAATTTCCTTAAACCTTATGTCTATAGAGTTTTAAATCCCTACTTCCATTGTTTTGTATGGGAGAGTCTAGGAAAACAGTGGTTGGCCATGTGTGGTGCTTGACTTACTCCAACTCTGAGTTGGAATGCATATACTACTTGTTGGAAATGGCCCTTTTTACAGGGTTATCCCCAAACCTTTTGCTTCTTCCTCCCTTATTTTTCCTGACCTGTGGTTGTTGGCAATAGGACTCTGGGCACTTTACCACTGCTGATCAGTGCTAAAGTGCATATGCTCTCTGTATAAATTGTTATTGTGATTGGTTATCCATGATTGCATATTTGTGTTACCAGGACGTCCCTAGTAAAGTGCACTGAGTGTGCCAGGGCTGGTGTTTCAAATGCTACTAGTGGGCCTGCAGCACTGATTGTGCCACCCACAAGAGTAGCCCTAAAATGGTGTCTTAGGCCTGCAACCGCAGTGCCTGTGTTCAGTTGTTAACTTCCATGCTGACTTGGACAGTGTCCACACTGGCCAGGCCTAACCCTTCCCTTACTGTGCACATTGGATACCCCTATGGAAGTCCCTAGGTACCCTTCTGGGCAGGGTGCAGTGTATGTGAAAGATAGAGCATGTACTGGTGTGTGTGACATACTCTGGTAGTGAATTACAGCCATTTTTGTTTTTCACTATTGAAAGGCTGTCTTGCCCATAGGCTATAATGAGAAATGCTGTGTATAATGTGTACCTGCATATCTTCCCATAGGAGCAAGATAGAAAATTAAAGTATGGTATCCCTGAACTCAGAATTTAATAAACACATCTTTTAGGAAGGAGGGTTTTTAAATACTGTGTTTGAAAACAGCACAAACGCAGAAATTGGCTGTTTTCTTGTCTGACCTTTCTGTGTGCCTTGGCCTGTTTGTGAATTGAATGTCTGGTTTGTGAGAGACAGGGGCTGGGGTGGCTCCCAGAGGCTGAATGAGTCATCCCTGGGCTGAATAGCTCCATCTGCTTTTTGAGTGGTGGGAGGGGTTAGCACCTCGGCCTGAATAGGGCTGTGCCTGCCTTCCACAATGCTGGCTCCACCTCCTGCTGGGCGACTGAAGACCCTGCCCCTCTCTCTCAAAGGAAAGTAGAAGTCAAGTAAACAAAGTGCTCCAGGACTGACCAGAACTGGTTCTGACTAAGCCAAGGCCTCTCTGCCCTCAGAGAACAAAGAGAATATTGGTATGAAAAGGGCTATCCAGACGTCAGAAAATTAGATCATCCCGGAATCAAGAAGGAATCTCTACCAAGGGGAAAAGTTGGAAGACTGAAGAGTAATGCCTGTCCTGCTGTGTGTTTGTGGGCTGACCTGCAGTTGCTTTGCTGCCAAGGAGAGGGGAAGAACTTTGCTGGTGCTGTTTCCCCTTGCTTGAAAAGATCTCCAAGGGCCTGAGGAGAGCTGGCCTCCTGTTAAGAAGTCCCAGGAACAAAAGGACTTCTCCTACAGCTTCCCCCCTGAACTCTGCTGTGTGAGTTCTGACCTGCTTAGAGTGCTTGATCCATTTGTGGGGCCTCTGTAGTTTGTTGCCTGCTGTTTGGGGAGCTGGAAAAGAAGAAGAAGAAAAGATCTACAATTTTGCATGCTTCGCTGTCTTCCGGAGCGCATCGTCGACTGTGCTGGAGAATTCCCGTCGCTGCGAAGCTCGTCGCAGCGCCTATTGCTGCTGCAAGAACCGACGCATCGTTCAGTTGCGGAGCGCATCGCCCCGTTGCCGGAAGATTCCTGTCGCTGCAAATATCATCGCAGAGCCTGTCGTTGCTGTGAGAACCGTTGCGCGGCTTGCTTGCGGACCGCATCCCGTCGCTGCAAACTTCGTCACAGAGTCCAACGCCATCACATCAAGGGGCCGCGGCAGAAGAGGATCAATGCTGAGAAGTGTGGCTCACTGGTTAGAGCGGCAGACTCTGAAGCAGAGATCAGGCCCGGGACCAGTGTTCAAGTCCCGACGCGGCAAGGTCTTCAGCTCAATGTCCGCGGACTTGATAATTCTCACCTCGGCGCCTACTCTAATCATGGGTCCCACGCTGCAACTCTGGGCAATAGCTTGCTTAATCTCCACATTGACCCCTACAACACTCGGATGCCTGGCTTCACCTTGGGGGTGCCCAGGAGGGGCATCTCACAGGGAGAGCCAGGAAGGGTTCCACAGCGTTATACAGCTCCTGGACGGCCTTTTGGGGCAGCTGTGCGCTTTACAAAACACACTACATTTACAAAATACACTACAATGCTGCACCAAAGATTGTCGCCGCCCCGAAAATCGTTGCATCGTGCCTGTGCGAGACGCTTTCTACCCGAGAACCTGCACACCGGAATCCATACAATGTATCACGTCCCTCCCCATACAGACCGGATTTGTCGCAACACGACTGCTGCATCCAGCGGGGCTGTCGCATCGCCTCCCCAGGGTCTCAGGAGTGACGCATCACTTGTTTTTCAACGCTGCAGATTACATTTGGAACTTTTCTCGCATCTACAGGTACGTTGGGCTAAACATGATGTAACTGTGGATTATTTTGACTCAAACCATAGAACTCTTTTAAAATCATATTCTTGAACTTTGTAAGTTGGATTTTTTTCGTTTTGGTCTTGTGTAGTTTAGATAAAGATACTTTATTTTTCTAAACTGGTGTGGAGTCCATTTGTGGTGTTTTCACTGTTACTGTGAGTGTTGGTACAAATCCTTTACACATTGCCTTTGATAAGCCTGTCTGCTTGTGCCAAGCTACCAGAGGGTGAGCAGGAGTTATCTAAAGAGTGTATCCCCTTGCCCTGACTAGAAGCAAGGGTCCCTATTTGGACATTGGTATCTACCTCTGCCAACTTGAGACCCCCAGATCTAACACTACTGTTTTTGGCCCCTGCTAGCTGTAATTGCTCTAGAAATATAGTTTATGAAAAGAAATGCATGCTTTCTCCTCACTAAACCCCACTCAGTAGTAAATATGCCTCTTTTTCCAGCCACTCCCCCTTTTCTGCTCCACATTACTACTTAGTAGTCAAACTTACATGTGTGAGGATCTCCCCATCAAAGAACTAGGAAAAGTGGATATTTACACTCTGAGGGTTGTGAATTGCATTACTTCACATAGTACAAAATGCAGTTTGTAAATTTGGCCCTTTGAGTTGGATGCAATCACAAAGAGTGAGTCGTTAAGTGTTTGTGGAAAAACTGGAGAATGAGTTTTGTCCTTGGGTCCATGGTGCAAAAGTTCTATAGGAGTGTAGTAGCTCCTGAAACAATTTGGTGCCACCGTTCTGAGGTTTTGAAGCTGAAACTCTCAAGAAGGCCTCTTATACCACCTGATAGTTTGAAAAAAGTGAATTAGAAAGGTGGAGATTTACTGTGGACAGCTCTGTGGGTTAGATAGGGAAACATCCTTTACAACGCAACTTTTACCACGCAGAGCCTTTACATCGCAACTTTTACAACGCAAACCATTACAATGCATTGCGCTGGGGGCGCTCTAGGATAGGGAATAGATTTAATTTGCTATCCAACACTTTCCCTACTATCCACGGGGACTGGAGTTGGAATACTAAATTAAACTATTCACTATCCAGCACCCCTCAACACTATGCGTTGTAAAACTTGCGATGTAAAAGCATGCGCAGTAAAAGCATGCATTGGAATGTCATACATCCATTAGATAACACTGCTTATATGATATCCCACTTCAAAAGGGAGCCAACATAACTTGATGCGGACTGTATTGAATTATCTTGAAAATGTAAAAAGTCTGGTTGTCGTATGTACGACAACTCGGACCGACAAGAGGGAAACTTGAGTGACGGCCACAATGGTGGTATTTCTTAAGTCAATAAGTGCCAAGATTAAAGCAGGTGCTACCGTCTGTAGCAAATGAGCGAAAGGAGCATCTTTATTTTCCTCCAGGCCCGTAGGTGATAGTTACCTAGACGCTTTGAAAATTTATTTTTCATGTTTGATCATAGATTTGGATGAGTCTTGTGTGATTCCAAGCAGGGAAATAGTGGGTGAAAGTGAGGGAGAGAAGTCCTTGATATTTAGTTGTTTCAGCCGTTCAGAATTAAATGACTTTTTATGTCTGCGGAAGAGCAGGATGAATTTAGTCTTTTGTGGACCGACAGTAACAACGTTTTCTGACATCCAAGTTGTTTATAAGTAAAGATGTGAGGATGTAAGCACTGAGGAGGGTTTAAAGTAGAGTTGGGAGTTGTTAGAAATGGGGTCTTTGGTCGGCAGTTGTTTGCACCCTGACGAAGTAGGGACCTTCACTATAGTCAGGATAAGGGAATCACACAGCTAAGATAACCCTTATTCAGCCCTTGGTAGCGTGGCACGTGCAGTCAGGCTTATCTCAGAGGCAATGTGTAAAGTAATTGTGGACAAACACACAGGAACGCAGCAACATTTCTACAAAAGATGTCCACATCAGTTTAGAAACATAGCCAATACTTATCTGGGTAAAACAAGAGCAAGACAACAAAAATCCAACATACACAAGTCAAAGTATCACTTTTAGTACCTTAGATGTGTCAAAAATCAAAAACGAGGCACGGCAGCTGGCGAGGTGAGGTGTCAACAAAGCAAAATGATGCGCTGGTTCCTTACTACACAGGGGAGATGATGTATTGGTTCCTTACTGCTGCAGGAGAGGTGAGGCATTTGTTGCTTTCTGATAGACAGGGGAGGTGATGCATCGGTTCCTTACTGGCGGGGGAGGTGATGTGTTGGTTTGAAGACCTCCATACTGCTGAGCAGTGTTGATGAAGAATAAGTGCCCAGGGACGATGTGTCGAAAATCTAGATGCACTGTGTCGGTTCAACAGCGGGGAAGCAGGCACTTCATCCATTCCACAGCTGTAAAGCAGGCACTGCTTTGTAGTCGGATTGGGTTTCACGGACATCTGTGATGCGGTGCTAAGGACTCACGCAACGGCCATTCTTCTGATGTGCTTCGTCCTGTGGTGAAAGCCACGGTCAATGTGGCAAGCCGCAATCACTCTTCAGTACAGGCAGCGGTGATGCAGCAATCTTCACAGCGCAGCGTCGTTTCGGACAGATGCTGGGAGCTGGTGCATGGATTTTCTCCTAAAGATCACCAGATTTCACTTACAAGATCCCAAGAACTGGATATGGCGCTGAGACTTCTCAACAGGAGGCAAGCACACAAGCCCTTAGAGAACCTCGGAAGCAGGATGTAGACAGCAAAGTCCAGTTCTTTCACTCCCAGAACAGAAGAAGCAAGCATACCAGCACAGCAAAGTGTCTGTCCCTCCTGAAGAAACACAGCTCTTCTTCCTGACAGAATAACCTCAACCCAGAAGTGTTATGAGTATATGGTGTTAGAGGTCCAGTACTTATACCCATATCAGCTATCAAAGTTAGCAAACTTCAAAGGAAAGTCTTTGTAGTGCACAAGACCCTGCATTTCCCTGCCCTGGCTCCAGACACTCTACAGGGGTGGAGACGGCTTTGTGCGAGGACAGGCACAGCTATATTCATGTGCTATTGTCAACTCCTCCCTTTACTCTAGCTCAGGAAGATCCGTCAGCCAGTTGATGGGCCATCAAGATATGTAGGCCACACCTCAGCTCCCTTTGTGTGACTGTCTAGAGTGAATGCACAAACAGTCCAACTGTCATCCTAACCCTAATGTGTATTCAGCAGACAGGCATAACACAGGATGATTAAGCAAGAAAATTCCCACTTGCTAAAAATGGCATTTTTAGACAACCAATTTAAAAAACAACTTGAGTCCAGAGACCCCAAACTCCAAATCACTACCTATTCCCAACTGGAAGATAGACTTGTAAGATGTTCCAAGGCAGCTCCAATGCTAACCTATTGGAGAGATAGTACTAGCTGTAGTGAAAAACGAAATTAGCAGTACGTCACTACCAGGACATGTAAAACGCAACAGTACATGTCCTACCTTTTTAAAATATTGCACTCTGCACATGGGGCTGCCTTGGGCCTACAATAGGGGTGCCTTACATGTAGTAAAAGGGAAGGTTTGAACCTGGCTAGTGGGTGCACTTGCCAGGTCGAAATGACAGTTTCAAACTTCTCACAGAGACATTGCAGTGGCAGTTCTGAGATAGGTTTGCATGGCTACTCATGTGGGCGGCACAATCAGTGCTGCAGGCCCACTAGTAGCATTTGGTTTATAGGCCCTTGGGCACAGCTGGTGCACTTTACTTGGGAATTTCTAGTAAATCAAATATGCCAATCATGGATAAACCAATCACCAAGACAATTTAGACAGAGAGTACTTGTACTTTAGTGCTCTTCAGCAGTGGGAATGCGCCCAGAGTCCGAAAACCAGCAAAATTGAAATGTAGCACACAGTCAAAAACAGGAGGACAGAGGCAAAAAGAGAGGGGAAACCACGCCAAAAGATGGCAGGTCTAACAGGTGCCATCTGTTTGTTGATGAAGGGACACCTGTTCCTACACCTACATGGGGCTTGAATAGATCCCTTGTTCCGAGGATATTACCTTCAATCTTTATGATTTCAGAACATTTGGAGAGGAATAAGATAAACCACTTTAGCACAGTACCCTTAATTCCAAAGTGATGTTAAAGCATGGATAGCATTAATTCATATATGTTTGTGTAGATAACTGCGGTCCGGTAGAGCAGGATCAGGAGTAAGTAGTCCCCACTTTCCAGCTTCTTTTGGATATCACACAGAACTTTTAACCTGGATGTCCATGGCCCGCTTTGAACCTAGACTGATGAACAGTGAGATGTTTCTAAAAATGTATGTAGTCTGCTAGCTGTATGGTGTACATTTTTCTATAGACTTGCCTATTGAACAAAGGTTTGAATTAGGACAGTAGATTGATGACAGGATATGGCCACGGTTAGTTATTTTTCAGAAGAGGGGTGATATGGATTAGGAAATTTAGAAAGGTTCCTTGGCTAAGGGATTTGCTGATGTTTCTTCAGCAGGCCTCAGCAAAGTAATAAACATTTGCCTGGATGATGTTGACTAGGAGAACATCACTGTGATGAGAAGTGTTCTGGAGTGAACATGGGCTTCTATGGGAATTCACAAGGTCATATTATCAAGCCCATTATCGCCGCTTTAGCGACAGTTTCCTGCCGCTAAAACTGCAATAATTTTACCACCATTCTTGATAAATGCCCCATAGCTGGGTAACATAGGAGTTCAGGTACCACTGCATAGACTTTGCTTTCTCAGCATGCACGGAAACATCGAACAGTTGAACTCACAAAGTGTGCCTTACTAGGATTCACACTCAGGACACTAGGGTTACTTTTTGAAACAATTAATTTATATATTATTTGAAGAGTTGCAATTTGTGTTATTATACTAGAAAAGTTGCATTTTGTATGCACTTCCGAAGAACTGGTTCGTGTTTGATTAACCCCTTCGATGCTGATGACGAGCTCAGCTCGTCATCAGCCACGGGTGGCGTGTGCTGATGACGAGCTGAGCTCGTCATGTAACGCGGTTTTGCGAAAAAAGCCGCACAGCGCAAAAATGACCGCAGCAGCGATGCGGTTAACAATCAGTGGCATAGCTAGACCTTTGGCTGCTCGTGGTGCCCCCTGCGTTTGCCACCCCGCGACGGCCGCAAGTAAGGGCAAGGGGGTTTCTGGTGATCCCTCGCATAGCCGCAGGTAGAAGTGGGGGGAGTGACAATCCTTGTGTTTGCCGCGACAGCCGCAGGTAAGAGCAGGGGGGTTCTGGCGATCCATCGTATGGCCGCAAGTAGAAGGGAGGTGGGAGTGGCAATCCTTACGTCTACCGCGACAGCTGCAGGTAAGAGCGGGGCTGGGAGGGAAGCTGCTGCGCCAAACTTGTGCTGCCCGTAGCGGACCGCCCCCTCCCTCCTCTTTGCTACGCCTTGGTTAATAATATTTCCTATTTCCATATGTTAATCACGTTTGAAAAGGCGAAACAGACTTTTTCATTCAAAACTGTATTTGAATGCACGTGCACATTAACTTTTGATATTAGAGCCATAAATATCATTGCCAGCGTGAGACAATGTTGCTCTGATCTTGTTTAAATAATCTCTGAATGCAGATAAGAACCACAGCATACATTATAACATAATACGGAGAAAGATGTTCCCGTTGAAGGATTTTCAATCTAAGTTCCATTTGTACAAGCGGATGCAATATTTTTTATTCTTTTATTTTAAATAAAAGTGTAACAAATCTTATTAGGAAATGGTTTTGTGTACACAATTCAATAGAGATGCAGGGAGCTTTTATGCAGGACTTTGCAGATTTCGCAGGGCTTTTTATGTGTTGCTTTTTAGTTCCAGTTAACAATGTCTGATTTCATGTCATCACATCCTCTGTATAGCTTCCCCATCTGTGATGAGACACAGATTCTATGCTGCCTAAACCGATTCCGCTAAATAAAGTGAGGGGTGCATTTATCTCAGCGCAAAGCCCACATCTCCAGTATTCGCTGAGCTCCTTACAATGAATTCAACGCCATCTGTCATAAATATTACACCCAGACAGATCATGATTTAGGAAGCCTTTACCCAGACATACTTTTGGAAAATTGGATTTCTGAGCAGCTTAACTGGAAAATGACTTTTTCAAAATGAGATTTATTAGGGTAATTCATGACACATTTTTGCTAGCTTCAGAAATCGATAGATTTTTTTTTTTTTAACTTTGAATTATCTTAGCTGGTGGGACGGATTCGACTCACTCTGGCCGTAAAAGGTAAAACAGCGTGTGTAACCCTTACTTATGTTTAAGAGCCTTTCACATTCATGAATGTTGCTATGCAACTTAACACATAGGAGACAAGCTTTTTATGAGTTGTTTGTTCATGTTTGAATATGTATTTATGTATTACCTCATTTCAAGGTGGTACTCCGGCTCTGCGTTCGCGTTTCTTGACAGAACAATGTCAAGTAGTCAATCATATGCCTGGGTCCGCAGCTGCCTTCCTTATCATCACCTTTTCTAGTTATAGAGATGTGCCTATTCTTCATTCGGGGTACTTCCTGTGGGTAGTGGCCATGACAGGAGTGGGTTCAAATGTTATGCTTTCGGTATTGCCTACTTATGTTGTGCCTGGACAACACTATGGGGCCATTAGGATGGCGGGTGGATCGCCCCCGCCAGGCTGGCGGTAGCCACCGCCGGCCTGGCGGGGGCGATCCGCCTGCCATCCTTGCCCTGAAAACCCCCTGCCATATTAGGATGGCGGGGGGGACTGCGGCGGACGGTAAGACCGTCGCCGCTTTTCTGCCCCAGTCGCAAGGCGACCGGGGCGGAAAAGGTATTATATGGTGGCAGTGTCTATGAGACACCACTAGCCATATTATGATGGGCCAATTGGAATGCCTTTCCGTGGCGGCCTTAGGCATGCGGAGAATCCCTGCGGGGGCCCGATGCGGGCCCCCAGGGACTCCGAGGGGTGCACATGGGTACCCCCCGGATTTCAAAGTGCAACATGGCAGGCACCATGCGGTGCCTGTCATGTTGTGCTTTGAAATGCACGATGTGCATTTTTACCATTGCGGCGGGTGGTGCTTTCAGCACCGCCTGCCGCAATGGTAAAAATACAGAAGCATCCTAATGCCACCATCGGGGCCCCCGCCCTTATTGTGGGCGGACCCTTTTTCCGACCGGTTGGCGGGCGGACCTAATGGGGCCCTTTTGAGGGAGTATTTCTACCACAATGTACCAATCAGGGGTGGAAATGACCATGCCTTACTACTTATTGTGTCATTTGTAAGTGACATAGAATAATAACCAATATGGTTAATATCATAAATGAACAAATATATGAATTAGTAAAGACACTGGTAGGTTCTATAGGGGAGGGAGTCTGCTAGGCTAGAGGGTAGTTCCTCGTTTTGTCCTGACGTGTTGGAGGAGGAAGGCAATGCTCATGCTTGACACTGACACCAATGAAAAATATTGAGGTACTCAAATCAAAAATGTTGTCATCATTTAAGTTCCACATTTGTTTTTGAAAAGGGCACATATTTTTGGCTAAATAGCAAAATCTTTAAGGCATTTCTTTGTGATTTGCGCATGGAATTAGATGTACGTCTTGCATGATAAACTTAGTAGTGAGTGACATAGTATGAACAATCTATGTTACAGGTACTGTGGTGTAATCTAAAAAAAGGGGTGATCTTTATGACATCATGCTATTGATTTACGTTCGACAACTGTGATTCCATAGCTACATTGGAATTTATCTGTTCATCTGTTGGATTCACTTCGGATCATATGAAGAAATATGACCCACATTATTGATTGAATAAAATTTGGAATATTTATTAATTCAACATTTGCTTACCTCACACGTGCTTATACACAGCAATTAATTTTGTCTATAGGAGTGCTCAAGTACTCATCCTTACACACGTAAGGCATCCTATGTATAATTTAATAATGGAAAGAGTAACTAACTTCTTCATTTAATCTCAGAGAGTAATGTCCGCTTTCCCAGCGATGTTTTGCAAGGCTGGTCAAGCAAATGCCACCCAAATAAGGGAACACGTTTAGAGTAGCAGCTTTGTTGGTAATAACAAAAATGTACAATGTTCTTCTCTTATCTATATTTCTAAAGTCAAATCTGAATGAACCACACGATAGTGGCACCAAACGTTTCAAACCATCACTTCACATTTGCACATGGGGTGGTGTAGAAAAAGAAGGTAAGTTGCAGGGAAACGCTTGCAGTGAAGAAATAAAATCATTTCTCGAGCTATTTTAACAATTTGACCACACACATGGGAATAAAGAAAACAGGCGTGCTCCAATGTAGGTATGCCAATTGTAAATGTATGTAGTGTATTTTATATAGCGCATTTCTAACCGGAGGCCTCGTAGCGCTGTATTCATACAGCTGTGGAACCCATCCTCGCTTTCCTGTGAAATGTCCACTCCTGGGCACCCCCAAGGTGAAGCCAGGCATCCACAGCGCTGCTGGGGCCGTTGTGGAGATTAAGCAAGCTATTGCCCAGAGTCACAGAGTGGGACCCATGATTAGACAAGGCACCGAGGCGAGAATGATCAGGTCGGGGAAATTGAGTCCAAGAGCCGCCGAGGCAGGAATTGAACCCTTGTCCCGGGCCAGACCTCTGCATGAGGGTCTGCCGCTCTAACCATTGAGCCTCGCGTCTCCACGATTTAGTGTAGAATTGTAGTGTTTCACACAAATGGGAAGACAGGCATTGCTCTCTGCAATCAGTAAATGCATAGCAGTCATTCAAACATGTAAAATGTATTTGTACATCAACTTCATAGTGACATCTTAGTGTACATCTATATTTATTTAAATTCCAAATTTCAATGCTGCTTCAATTTCGCAGTGGTATGTTATCGTGTTATTAACTATATGTAATTTATTTGGTGTGTCCCCCTTCCCCATTTTGTGCTTGGATTTCAAGTATTGCAGCCTGCTGAACAAAGCAAGTTGTGTGTTCTGTTTAATATATAGGTGTGTTTTGTCAAAATCCCATACCTTAGACTTCAATAAGGCTGCTGTCTACGTGCTAATTTGCTGGACTTTTGCACAAGAGTACCGGTATGGTAAGCAGGAGTGCATGTTTTGGGGCCACAGGTACGTAGCTTTATCTCAGTCACAAACTGCCTGATTTCCAGAATCAGGCCGTTCGCAACCGGTAAAAAGCCTTTTTCTCTGTACCAAACCCTAATTTGTGATTTAGTGACCTATGACCGAATCTCAAAATAGGTTTAACGAGACTGTATAAGGAAGGGCCATTCAAAGGGCGTCCCTTCCGAATAGCGACTTGCAGAAGTATGTATGAATGTTTTGCGATCAAAATATAGTCGCAAAACATTAGCTTTTTAACAACAAATTTAATTTGGTGGTAACCCGTTCGTTAAAGGGAAGGGGTCGCAAAGGGACCTCTCCCCCTTTGTGAACGTATGCAAAAATGTTTTTTAAGAGCAGGCAGTGGATCACAGCTTTCTTATAAAGAATGAAAAGAAAACTTTTCATTTTCATTTTCGAAACGCATTCCTTTGTTTATTTTAAGGAAAAGAGGAAGCATTTAAAAAAAATGTTTTTATATAAAAGCCAACACAGACATGCTGTGGTCTGCTGTCCACAGCAAGCCACAATCCCTGTGCTTTTAGCGATTCCCAATGAGTGGTAAATTGCGACCTACCTCATGAATTTTAATGAGGCAGGTCAATAGCGACCCCATTAGGAATCGTTAAATGTGTCAAAGACACATTAGTACAAAGATATTTGCTATTTCCTAATAACGATATGGCTGAGATACCCGCCACCCCCTCTCAACACAATCCCCAAGGATGGGAAGACGGAAACGGTTCTGAACTTTTGGAAGGCGGGAGGGAGTTACCCTCCCGGACGTATTTATTAAAATATGAAACAAAATTAAAACGTTAAAATAACAGTTTCATATCATGTACAATTTCATTTACACATTACGATGTTCATGGCTGACCTTAACACATCTCTAATACAAAGGTTCTCCTAGCCGATACTAAAACATCCTGCAAATGCATTACTTCAAATTGAAATTGTACATCCTAACATTACGGGCCAACGGCAAGGTCGTAACCGGTGTCAGCTCCCCAATACCAGAACTCCCCCCTCACTTGTGAGGGGCGGTCGCACAGAGGACTGTACCTCTGTGCCAACTTCCAATTTCCCTTGTCTTAGCGGGGGCCCCCTGTTAACTCAACGCCATCTTTAGTGGTCGTCCGAGGACTCGTGTGAGGTGTCTAGAAGGTAGCGTAGACCCCCCTCCCACCCCACACAACTTACCACATCTGCCGTCGCAGATGTCCTGGCCCCTGGAAATTCCCAGGAGGGGCCCTAGCCCCTCCTCCCCAGGGAGGGGCCCATGGCCGCCTTCCCTTTCGGCGTCCCCATCCTTAGAGGGGACCGCCTCCCCGTTTGAGGGGCCAATGGCCGCCTCCCCCCGGGCGCTCCCATCCATAATGGGTGACGCCCCACCTCTAGGGATCTTCTAATTCCTGCTCACCGATCATGACCTTACCGCCCGACCAAAATAAATACGACAATCTAAGACTAAAGTGGAGAAAAAACAATTTATACTTAAGCAATTCAAAGTATAATCTCTACCGCGCAACCAATGCAACTACTTGCTGAATAAAACATGCTGAAAAGGAAAAATTATCAACTTTATTACACACCAAATTACCAACTTTACTCAAAAACAACCTGTAAGAGAAACAATATCACGACACTCGACTTTATTCCAACAAATCGCTGTCATCAGGGGCTGGTGGGTGGGTCAAAAATGGCTCTTCGTTCCGTCTCGAGCTCACGTGCAACGGGGAGGTGCAGCTTCAGAGCACAGGAACAAGAGGCTGCTTCCTTGGCTTGTTGCTCCTTTTATCCTTCGTCGGGCGGACGTGGACCCTCCTCCAATCCGCCTCCAGGGCGTGGCTAGCGGTGTTGGTGTCTAGGACAACCCCCTCTTGGGCGGGAAAAAGGCGCGCCCCGGCTACGCCGCTTCGGGCATACCAGCCGAGACTCGCCTCCCGCCCAAAATGGCTTCCCGGGGGGATCGGGGTACTCCACCATACGTTCGGGGGGACCGAGTGGTCGCCCCTGTCCATATGGCTGAGATACCCGCCACCCCCTCTCAACACAATCCCCAAGGATGGGAAGACGGAAACGGTTCTGAACTTTTGGAAGGCGGGAGGGAGTTACCCTCCCGGCCGTATTTATTAAAATATGAAACAAAATTAAAACGTTAAAATAACAGTTTCATATCATGTACAATTTCATTTACACATTACGATGTTCATGGCTGACCTTAACACATCTCTAATACAAAGGTTCTCCTAACCGATACTAAAACATCTTGCAAATGCATTACTTCAAATTGAAATTGTACATCCTAACATTACGGGCCAACGGCAAGGTCGTAACCGGTGTCAGATCCCCAATACCAGAACTCCCCCCTCACTTGTGAGGGGCGGTCGCACAGAGGACTGTACCTCTGTGCCAACTTCCAATTTCCCTTGTCTTAGCGGGGGCCCCCTGTTAACTCGACGCCATCTTTAGTGGTCGTCCGAGGACTCGTGTGAGGTGTCTAGAAGGTAGCGTAGACCCCCCTCCCACCCCACACAACTTACCACATCTGCCGTCGCAGATGTCCTGGCCCCGGGAAATTCCCAGGAGGGGCCCTAGCCCCTCCTCCCTAGAGAGGGGCCCATGGCCGCCTTCCCTTTTGGCGTCCCCATCCTTAGAGGGGACCGCCTCCCCGTTTGAGGGGCCAATGGCCGCCTCCCCCCGGGCGCTCCCATCCATAATGGGTGACGCCCCACCTCTAGGGATCTTCTAATTCCTGCTCACCGATCATGACCTTACCGCCACAGGCCGGATAGTTGACCGGCTATCCGGACCCCCCACAAAACTCCTACTTAAAGGTCATGGCTGCAAACTCTTTAACCAAGCTACGAGGTCTCCTATGAGTAAAGTATTCCCCACCCGGGACAAATGGACCCCATCCTCCAGATACATATGGTCCCCCCTGATACATCCATGCGGAATAGAATGCAATGTACTTGTACGGAACAATCTACCAAGTTTGTTATTCACTTTCTTCACCGAATGATTTACAGCAGACACAGAATTAGCCCCCCGCCACACCTTCCGTGGAATCATGTGTGACCATGCAATCGTGCACCCCGGAACCCTTCTCGCCAACCAACTCACAGTGGACAGTATCAACTCGAGAAGTACTCGTCGACCAGTGGTCACCAAATCATTGCCCCCAAGATGCACTATGATTACAGACGGCGGTGACCTTGTCCGCCCTAACAAACCCTCCATAAAACTTTGAAACTGGTCAATACAAAGCCCGCCCCTTCCGTAGAAGGTCACCCTGTACCCGTATTCCCCAGCCATGTGAATCATGTCACCTGCTTTGAATACGTCTGCGGCACGCCTCACGTATGAGTGGCCCATGACCCACACCACTCTTTCCTCAGCCGGTGGTCTTTGACCGCTGGTTCCCAGGTGTCGGGTCGAC
The DNA here is from genome assembly GCF_964263255.1 of Lissotriton vulgaris. NCBI lineage: Eukaryota > Metazoa > Chordata > Amphibia > Caudata > Salamandridae > Lissotriton > Lissotriton vulgaris. The sequence goes on from NC_141691.1 coordinate 235,409,331, forward strand.
TGCACAGTCCGCCCCGCCTCGTAGGCTCGCGACACTGTAAACCAAACAAAAACAAGAAGCGTGAGTGCAAGACATAGGCTTCACAACATGTGCAACCGCACATACCTTTTATAACAATTCGAGGACCAACGCCCCAACTGTTTCACTTTTTCCACACTCAGACCCCTGGCTGTAGCCTCTGTAGCAGCCCCTATCCGGAAGGAATGGGTCCCAAACTCGCACGGGTTCAAGCCCGCCGCTGCGATTGCCATCGTTAGCACCCGCCGGAACAGAAACCTAGTCAGTGGGGTGGCGTCGGTGTGCCTCAGCAAGCTTCCCCCCCATGTGATCGGTCAACAAGGAAAACATGTTGGGTTGGTGGTAGCAGCCCGGCGCCATTATTTGAGAGACGCTGCATAACGGCAGACTGGACTACAATTGCTCACCTGATTTTTTTAACTAATATCGTGATTTTGCTATGTGTTTTTAAACAGTTACTGTGTGACTGCAACGGTGTATCGGTTTGCGTGCAGGGCGGCTGACTCATAGCGCCATTTGCACCCTTACCTTAATAGCGGCCCCTCTGCCTTGGTCCATCGCGGCTTCTGCCGATTGTGTGGAGGGCGGCTCACCTACCGCGGCTCCTAGTGCCGGGCTGGTGGTGGGAACGGGCGCCATATTGGGAGGAGCCAGAGAGCGCAGGGACCTGTGGCAGCGGTCCAGTCGCTCGAGGCTCCCTCACATAAAACGTCATGTGGTGGAGGGAGCGCAGCGGACGAGCGCAGCGGGCGCGACGGAGGCGCGCCGGAGTCGCGCTAGAGTCAAGCTCGTTTGCGCTCGTCCGCGAGCGTCCGGGACTAGGGGCTAAGGACTCTGTGTGTCCTCTGGTGTATACTTCCGCCGAATTATTAGCGCTAAGACCTTCTACCATGAAGTGCCCTCCCGTACCCCTCAACGCGGTGAAGCGGACATTTCGCCTAGGCATCAGTAATCCCATCACCCTAACTACGGACTCCGCCTCTACTTACGCGGTCTCGGCAAGCATGCCAGTTACCACCTGCAATTTTAGATGTGTTTATTTAAACACACGTTCCATGACCAAACATCAGACAGATATCTTTCTGCTACTATCTGACATTAAACCGGATTTACGCCTGTTGACCGAAACATGGCTCACCCCGGACTCATTACCGGACATCTTGGCCGCCTTACCTGCTGATTATTATATTATCTCCGTGATACGACCGGCAGGTAAAATTGGGGGCGGGGTGGCCATCATCTCCAATAAAAAACATCAACTTAGACAACTCCCCTCCTTGGACATTTCTAATGTGGAGAATATTGTTGCCAAATTGGACACTGTCAGTGGGACACTTGTGGTGGTTTTACTATACCGCCCGCCCCAAACCATGGTTATGTTCCCTGCTATTCTTGCGGAGCAACTGGCCATGCTAGCTACTGATAATTCAAAACTGCTTTTGGTCGGGGATTTAAATCTCTGGTTTGATAACATTCTATCTGATCCTCAAGCAGCAGAGACTAGGGACCTTCTGAGTGATCTGAATTTAATACAACATATAGATACTCAGACCCATCAAAAGGGCCACAGTCTCGACCAACTTTGGTCATTGAATTTAGCCATTGATTTTATTGATATTAAACCTTGTAGCTGGTCTGATCATTTTACTATTAGTTTCTCATTTTGTGTTGAGAAAGCTCTTCAATTTAAGCTGAAGGCTACCAGTCTGACTCGGAAATGGTCCTCGCTGGACATGTCTGCTTTCTTAAATCTGTTAAAGTCTACTCTGCCAGAGCAGAGCTCAGATGTGGAGATAGCCGAAGGTAGGCTTCAAGACTGGCTAAATTCGGCCATTAATGTTAGTGTTCCCCTCACTCGTTTTGATAACTCGCGTGGCGCGGATGCGCATAAATGGTTTACACCGGAGTTGAGGAAACTAAAACTTGAAGTGAGGCAGCAAGAGAGAACATGGCGCTCCAACTATTGTCCTCAAGCAAGGATCGCTTATTGTTCTACCCGCAAAGCCTACCAAAAAACATTGCACACTCACAAAACTGCTTATTTCTCTTCTAAAATACTTAATGCCACCAACAAGTCGAAAGAAATTTTCAGGATTGTGACGGAGTTGTGCAATGATGAGAGAACTTCTCCCCCGGTTGTCCCTCCACAATTGCTCTGCAATTCGCTGAATGACTATTTTAATGACAAAATAGCGCTGATTAAGGACACTTTATCCAAACTTCCAGTTTGTGCCCCGATAGACGACACTTTTTTAAACCCTCTTACCCTGCATTCCTTTCCCTTAATCACTCACCAAACCCTTCAAGACTTACTCACTAGAGTTAAATCAGGATCTCCTCAGGATGCCTGCCCTCCCCAAGTAATGAGAGAAATTGGTCGGGCGCTCCCAAATAGCCTGATTCCACTGCTCAATAACTCCCTCGTGTCAGGAAGTGTCCCTAATAGTTTTAAACAGGCCTTATTGATTCCTTTGAAAAAAAAACTTGGCATTGATTCCTCAGACCTCTCTAATTACAGACCAATATCGTTACTGCCTTACTTATCCAAAATATTGGAGGCGCATGTAACCAACTGCCTATCAAGTTTTGTGGAGGTTTCCGGGTATTTACAACCCAACCAGGCAGGCTTCCGGCCTGGTCACTCCACTGAGGCAGTGATATTGGCCGTTCAGAATACTCTAAGGTCTAATGCAGACAGGGACTTACACCAGGCTTTGGTGTTACTGGACCTGTCTGCGGCGTTCGACACGGTTGACTATACCATCTTGGTCAACTGTGTCGAACAGGCCGGTCTTCGAGACTCGGCCTTGGCCTGGCTCAAGTCTTTTATTTCTGGACGTACTCAATCGGTTCGACTAGGTTCCTTCACAGCCCCTAAAAAAATCTCCTTCTGTGGGGTCCCTCAAGGATCTTCCTTGTCCCCTTTATTATTTAATTTGTACATGCGCCCACTGTTATTCTCTCTACGAGAGTTCAAGGTCGATGTCTATAACTATGCAGACGACCTGCAGTTGGTTTTTGTGCTAAACTCCCACAATGCTGCCGAGGAATTTCGAGCCACCATGTCTTTTATCCAGAGGTGGATGTCTCTAAACCACCTTAAGTTAAATCCAGGAAAAACGGAGCTCATTCTACCTGGGAAGAGTGAGATCAGCTGGAGTCCTAGTTTCTGGCCATCGGACATGGGCTCGCCCCAAAAAAAATCCCGTACAGTGAAAAGTTTGGGAGTGACTCTTAGTGAGGACCTTACCTTGGTGAGCCAAGTCGGAACTGTGGTCTCCTCGGGGTTTTTTCAATTGAGGAAGATTAGAAAAATAGCACATCTTCTTACAGGCCTGGCTTTAATTCAGACAATCAGTGCTCTAGTCCTGTCCCATATTGATTTCTCCAATGTCCTCTACTTGGGGGCGCCTATTGGCCAACTTAAAAGATTGCAGTACTTGCAAAATCAAGCTGCGAGACTTATCTGCAAAGTACCTAAGTGGGAATCAATCAGACATGGACTAGAGACCTTGCACTGGCTGCCTGTGGAACAGAGAGCCACTTTCAAGGTGGGTTGCATTGTGTTCAAGGCTCTGGAGGGCAAGGGCCCCATGTTCCTTAGATCACTACTGCGCAAATATACACCTTCGCGCAGTCTGAGATCAATCCACAAAGATCTACTCGAGGTCCCTCGTTTCAAAAAGAAACGTCAAGGAGGCAGCAGTTTTCAATTTTTAGCCTCCTCATTGTGGAATTCCCTCCCCTTGACCCTGCGACATAGCAAGGATCTCCTTGCTTTTAGGAAGGCATTTAAAACTCTTCTTTTTTCCCAGGCCTACTGTAAAAAATAATTGTATTTTTTTTATGCACTGTTATGTTTGATTCTCTCACCAGCGCCAAGAAGCCCCAGGGCGTATGCGCGCTTAACAAATAATAAATAACATAACATAACATAACATAACATATTTATCAGCCCATATCCTTTCTTTTACCTCAATCGGGATATGCTGAACAACTTTTTCCCTCCTTGAAGGTACCGATCCCTCCCCTGCAATCGGCAATGGCTGCTTACCTGAACCGGGCGCTGTGACCGTAGTTCCTGCCGAACCAACGCCCGAAACTGGTTGTTCCACGGGAGCCTGCGGGGAAACAAAAGGACACGGTGCCTTCGCAGCATCTTTCGATTGCCGCAACTGCTTCATTATCGCCCTGGCTTCATCAGCCGTGGCCCCCTCGTTCTCTTTGCCTAACCATGCCGCCAACTGGGCAGCCAGCTCAGGAGGCATATCCTCCCCGTTCACAGGAGTGACTACCACCGGGATCGGTTGCCCCACGTTTGGGACCGGAGTCGGGGCCTCAATCGGGGTGACCGGGTGCGTAGGGGGTGCTTCGGGAACCGGGGCCTCACCACCCGACGCTCCCTTCTTGGCCCTTCTACCTCTCCCGATAGGGACCACTCCCGGCAATGCTGGTCCGATGACTCTCTTAGGTCCCCCCGCACCATTCATTATCGCCATCTGCCTTTTCATATCTGCCATGTCCTTCATCAGCATACGAAGCATCTGATCGGTCCCGACCCTCTTTCCGACCTTCTTGCTAGGCATCGTCCACGTATACTCCGCAAGGTCCTAGGCCAGGAAGCTCCGAACTCACTGAAAGAAGAAACACAAGATTAAATCCTCAAAAATGGCTCTTCGTTCCGTCTCGAGCTCACGTGCAACGGGGAGGTGCAGCTTCAGAGCACAGGAACAAGAGGCTGCTTCCTTGGCTTGTTGCTCCTTTTATCCTTCTTCGGGCGGGCGTGGACCCTCCTCCAATCCGCCTCCAGGGCGTGGCTAGCGGTGTTGGTGTCTAGGACAACCCCCTCTTGGGCGGGAAAAAGGCGCGCCCCGGCTACGCCGCTTCGGGCATACCAGCCGAGACTCGCCTCCCGCCCAAAATGGCTTCCGGGGGGATCGGGGTACTCCACCATACGTTCGGGGGGACCGAGTGGTCGCCCCTTTCCATTCACAAAGATTTGCTATTAGGAAATCGCAAAAGGAAAACTTAGTACATGTGTCCCATAGTTCTTTCATGTGCTCTTGAAAATATATCATGATTCTACAATGTTTGTTTTCTTTGCAGCCTCTACTATAGGGCATATCTCTTTCTATATAAAATGCACTGTGAAATTTTATTGCAACTTTTGATCTGAAAATGGTGTCAAAACCAACTTTATATATTTATTTATTCATTTATTTATTTACTTACTTAGCCATTTTATATAACTCAGCAGGGATTATTGCACTTTACAGAGAACTAGCAGAAATTAAGATACAATGCAACATATATGCGGGAATAGTAGAATTGTCATACAGTGTTACAACATTGATAGAGTTTGGAGTGTGTTAATATTTTTCTTCAGTGAATTTCAAATTTTTTTTTTGCATAAAGTAAGATGATCATCACTGTGCATGGAACTGGGTTGGGCGCAGGGCAGAAGCTGCCCTGGGGGCACAATGGGTGTTAGAGGGTACTCATTGTGCCCCGGGAGACTTTGGTATTTTAGAAAACGTTGCAGATCACCTTCTATTGCATGGTTCTCTCTAACGCACAAATTGTCAGTCTGCCACAGATAAGAAGTATTGAGGTAGTGTGCCCCTAGGGGCACCCCTTGGGCTTTGAGGAGGGGAGTTCCATTGAACCCCAGGCATCCATCTGCAGGCCGGTGCAGTAATATACTGTACCCACGAGCAAGAGGATTCCTTTCTTCTCTTCAATGAGAGTCCACTTCACCTCACGCTAAATCTGAAGCTCCGACTTTCACTTGCAGCCCTGCTTTTCACTAATGTGCTCTTCTCAGTGTAAAATATCAAAGCTTATGCCTGCACTTAGAACATCATTTATTTCTAACAGGGTCCTAAGTCCTGCTCTCCTGGATGTTTTAGGGGTACACTGTGGTGCAAACTGGAATAGTGTGTCCAATGTGAAATTCAGGTCCAGGATTTTTTTTTTTTAAAGAATGGGGTGGGGGACAGGGTAACCTGGAATTGGCCACACACCCTAATGATGCAGCCCCAGGCCTAGAGCCCAAATATTGTAGTTGTCCTCATGACGAGTGAGAGGAAATTCGGATTATATTGGATGTAGTGTCGCTAAGTGGGCAAGTAGGGAGAAAGTTGACTGTTCCATTCTATCTTTGCTGGGGATGACACAAAGACTGTATATTGCCTAGGGCTAAGACCCAATGCCAAGATGAGCCTGTAACCCCTCAACATTCCTTTTTTGGATGATAATCTCTGCCTCCTAGTGGGTTTTCTGCTCTTTGGACAGGAAGGAAGGAAGTGAACCCCCCAATCTTTCAAATAAGGGGGCGAAAAGATTGTATGGTGCTGGGAGGGGGGTGCAGTCCAGTGCCAGGATGGGTACAGCCCACACCCCATTCTGTTTCTCATGTTTCCCTGATGGTCCAGTGGGCTTTCTAACCTCTCCTGGGATGGCTTAGTAAGGGTGAAATGCCCCAATGTGTTAGTGTAGGAGGAAAGGCAGAAGGCTTACCGGACTTCCATGAGATAAGTATGAAAAGGAATTGTGTAGGAACTTTGATAGTTGGGTGGGGCATTGGGTTACACCTCCAAGCACACAATACTATTTCTGCCCCTGAGGAAGAAGGTATGGGTGGCTTACCCCACTTTGTCACCTCCGCTGTAGCGGTTTCTTCATGAGGGCGAGGGAGCATCACTCCCCACCCACTGCGAACTGCGCAGAAAACATAAAACGGAATTGAACAGATATCGTTGCATTTTATTTTTCTGATGTGCGCACTGCAGCAGCCAGCTGACCCCAAGCCCAGATAAATGGGAGGTGTGTCCTCTGCTATTGATTGGCAGCAAAGGACAGGAACAGTGGATGGCTGGATGATTCAACATGCAAATGCCACTATGGCCGGCTAGCTTTGACCAGCCAAAGTGACATGCGCACTTTGAAACTCTCCTCCCAGCTATCTTAGATAGCTGGGTGAAGACCAAGCACAGGCCTCCAGAGCCTGAAGGAGCATCGAAGCAGCCCACTTCATCCAATCCTGCCACTGGTCTCATGCTGATTAACAGCATGAGAGCAGCATCTCAATTGGTTAGGGGAGCTCGACTTCCACAGCAGATTCAGAAGTCGAACGCTGAGGAGGACATGCAGCCATGTGTAAGTACCTTTCATTTTATTTATTTATTTAACATGTTTTCCTTTTGTGTTTTCTTGACTTTTGGAGGGAGTGGTTGTTTTATTTTGGGATTTTGGAGGGAGGGGTGCTTTACTTTGGGGTTTTGGAGAGAGTGGGTGTTTTACTTTGTTTTTTGGGAATTGATGGGGCACGTCACTTTCAAAGGGTCTGCATCCCTGCACCCCAGATCTTCGAACTACATCCAAAGAAATTTCAAATTGATCTCACTTGTCATGGAGAATGGCTGTAGAATTTCACATCTGGGTCTGCCGTAAAGAAGGAAACCTTTCAACGCTGGACATTTTTCAAACCTAGAGACACAGTTGACTCAATGATGGTGTGCTTGCATGGAGTTCAGCGCATATTCCTGCCCATGGCCCTGCATATGCAAAAATATGCCTAATGCATCCAATTTCGTCTCACTTGCCACAAGCATTACTACAGGTACTGGCAGGTCGGACCTGTCTCTCTCAGGCTCACTTTTAAAATTGTATTTGTTTTTAAATCAGCGCGCAGCTCACTCTTAACTCACAGTGCTGCCCCGGTCTGCCACGGCTTGCCAAATGAGCAGAGGGCACACACACCACGCTCGCTCCACCACGAAGCCCCTATACTCAGAGGTTAGCGCTTCACTCTCCCCCACGATGCTGTCAGTCCCGCCCACTTCCTGAACCTTAAAAGAAAGGGGGCCGAGCGGACCTTACAGCCACAAGCATTACTGCAGGTACTGGTAGGTCGGACTTGTCTCTCTTTCATAAAAATGATTTTTGCTTTAACCTCGTCGCGCAGCTCTTCCTCAACTTCAGTGCTGCTCGGTCTGCCACTAAGCCCCCGTCCGAATAGGCTGACGCCAGACGGCAGACACCCTACCCCATTACAAAACACCGCCCATCTATGGCCTCATTAAAATACTCTAACCAAGAACTTCATGCAATCAATAGAGCACCATGCTCACGTCCAGAAACTCACACACATAACACCTGGACAGGCCTATACTGTAACGCCCGCTCACTTCCCAAACATGCTCTCGAAATTTGGAGCCTATTAGATTCAGAGAAGCAGACCTATATTTTGTTACCGAGACTTGGCTCCATGAGGCCTCCTAGCCCAACATCTCCATAGCCCTCCCCCCTGAGTATCAACTTTCCAGGCTAGACAGGAATGATAAGAAAGGAGGGGGTATCAGTATCGCTTTTAGGGCCAACATTGGCATTCAGATCATGGACTCTGTCCTATCGTCCTGCAGAGAAATTTGCATATTCAAAATAAATAGTACCAGGAAAGGAACGTGGAGAGGGGCCTTACTTTACCGCCCTCCCAGAAACAAAAATCTATTTTCCAGCCATATAATGGAGGCAATTGTCCCGCATGTCTTAGCCGCGGACAATTTCCTCCTAGGGGATTTCAATCACCACGTAGAATGAACATCCAATCCCCATTCAGAGGATCTCATTGCAAGCCTTAACTCTCTTGACCTTGACCAACTAATAAAGAGCCCCACCCACACAGCAGGCCATACCTTGGATCTCATATTTACTAATTCCCCCTAGTGAAGGTCGAACAACCAGTCCCAGTACTGTGGTCTGACCATTACTTGCTTAAATTCCAAATACGGGTTATAGCGGCCCAATTGAATCCACCAATAGAATCGCGTCCCATTAGGTCCTGGAACAAAACAAACCTATAGTCCTTCTCCACTCACTTTGCCCATCTCCCAACACCCAAACCACAGTCCCCAAATGAGGCGGCCATATCACTAGATCTGGCCATCACCTCCACCCTCGACAAAATCGCCCTGGCCAAACTAACCAAATGTCCCCACAGGATCTCCCCTTGGTTTTCACAGGACCTGAAAAATGATAAACTAGCAGCCAGAAAAGCAGAGCGCAGATGGAGACGCACACAAACAGCTCCAGACAAGCAAAACTATAAAACTGCACACCGGCGCTACATGGACCATATAGCAGCGGCCAAAAAAACTATTTAGGGGACAGAATCAACTCACAAAAAGAGCTATACAAGAATATGAAATACTTCACCAACCTGCCTGCATGCCAACCAATCCAGCCCTCCTAACAACAGTGGGCTGACTCCCTCTCAGTCTTCTTTGTGGATAAAATTAACATCATCCATAGCACGTTCCCACAAGATAATGGTACTCCCCCCTCTGATAGAGTCCCGGACATAGCTAGACTGCATCTAAACCCCCTCAGAGATTTCCACCCCACCACCGAGGAAGAAGTCCTATCCACCCTTTTCAGAATTAATATCGGCTCCCTCACCGACCCTGCCTCCGCCCATTTAATATCCAAAATTGGACCTGCCTTAATACCCAGACTTACCATGCTACTTAATAACTCACTGTCCATTTCCACTGTACCCACTATCTGGAAAGAGGCCATAGTGAAACCCATCCTAAAGAAGCCGAATTCCAACCCCAAAGATCATAACAATTACAGACACATCTCCTTCTCCCTCTATTTGGGAAAGTCCTAGAAACAATGCTAAACAAACAACTGTCAGAATACCTTGAAAATAACAACCTGCTTGACCTCTCCCAGTCTGGTTTTCAGGCCTTCCACAGCACCCAAACAGCTCTGTTGGAGATGGTAGATAACATCAAACTTGCCCTAGATGGCAAAATACCTGCCGTCCTGGTGCTGTTGGATCTGTCTGCCGCCTTCGACACCATCTCCCACGATATTCTTATCAACCGCCTATGGGAGCTTGGTGTCGAAGGCACTGCACTGAGCTGGTTCAAGAACTACCTCACCGACCGTAAATTTAAAGTCCAAACGGGAACCTACACCTCCAGCAGCCAATCCATAGATAAGGGTGTCTCCCAGGGCTCCATTCTTAGCCCTACTGTCTTCAATCTGTATTTATCCCCTCTGGCTAAAATAAACAAAGCACACAGCTTTGATATAGTGTTGTACGCCGAAGACACCCAACTATTAATCACCCTTGGCCCAGACCTTACCTCCACTAATCTTAAATTCAAACAATGTATGACAGACATTAAAGACTGAATGACCACAAACCACCTACAACTTAATGCCGGGAAAACAGAGATCCTACTCTTCGGAAAGGCCGTACAGCTATGGGCTGACGACTGGTGGCCCGCTGCTCTAGGTCCCTACCCTCCCCCAAAATCAACAGCTCGCAACTGTGGCAAACTCATAGACACCAACCTCTCCATGTCTAACCACGTCAATCAGATAGTACGCGCATGCTACGGGCTAATGCGTAGCCTAAGAAAAATCTTCAAATGGATACCGCTTTCCTCCCGTATGCCATTAGTGCAAGGATTAATCAGCAGCCACGTTGACTATGGCAACGCCTTCTTGGCATCCATTAATGCATCTCACCCAACCAAGCTCTAGGTTCTAGAGAATACCGCAGCAAGACTAGTCCTTAATCCCCCCCGTCACCTCCGCCCCCAACCTAATGGCCCTACACTGGCTTCCCATTAAAAAATGGATCACTTTCAAAATATGCTGCCTCGTTCACAACACCTTAAACAGTAAGGGACCTCGCTACCTAGCCCAGAAACTAATAGCATATCATCCCCCAAGAACCCTCCACTCATCCAGCAAACATCTCCTAACCATACCTAAGACGCGCACCGGCCGGTCATTCTCTAAGATTGCCCCTACTATCTGGAACACATTGCCCTTATCTCTTAGAACAGAAGGCAACCACAAGAAATTCCGTATGTCCCTTAAAAACTTCTTATTCTAATCACCTGTCCCTCAGCTCCTCCTCGCTGTGACCTATGGTAATTGCTGTTGCAGCGCTATGAGACCGCTCGGAGATATACGCGCTTAATAAATGTCACAAACTAAACTACACTAAACTTGCCAGGGAGTGGTTCAAATATTCAGGCTCTCTGACAGCCAGAACCCTTGGAACCATACCAATCCTGCATTTGAAAAACAACAACCTAGGCAACTAATATTTAAAATACCCTAATGGTAAAAAATGAATAGTTGGCTACAGCTGACTAAAAGACATCGTTTTTTATTAAGTAATTAAAACAGTTGACAAATCATTAACCTAACACAAAATTAGGGTTAAAAATTCACAATGTACATTATCACAAACACTATTACACAGAAGTTAATAAACAGTATAAAAGGATTTTTTATCTATAGTAGATAGGTGGCAAAAAATGAGTCTCTACGCGCGTTTCGGCGGCCAGCGCCTTCTTCCTGGAGCAGCCACGTAATTTCTATAGAATAAAAATACATATAGAGTACAAAATTATATCGTTTCAATGTCACATTCTTATACAGATTAAAAAAGTCTAACATCAAAAAGATTTTAGTTTTAGCAGCTGTAGTTTACTAGTTAAAAACAATCTAGTTTACATTTTCCTTTGTTGTTGTCATTTCCTTGCAGTATTCTGACTATCTCCTTGACAAACATTTCTTGAATGAGAAATGAGAAGGGGAAAGGGAACTTGACATCGATAGGCATATATATAGTACCTAAAGCGAAAATTCTTGATTCATCATTTTATAGTTTTTCTAGAACTTAATAGAGCAGAGAGTAGAGAGTATTTAACAACGATATCTATCGGTTTACTATTTTATAACAGCCATAGGATTTTTTGGAGTTCGATATATGCGATGTATGGTAAGGGATCCGACGCATGATAAGAGACAACAGCCATAAGGTATATGAAAGGCTTGCTATATTGATGTATGATGGAGAAACAGATGCACAATTAAAGATAGCACTCTTATAGGTTTATTGTTATTGTTTTCTCTAGTTAACTCATATATTTTCGGTTTTAATTAAAAATCATTGTAATATGAAGCATTTCTCTTATCTAATTTATTAGTCAAAAGATACTCACTAGTAGGAAATTTTTGTTTTAAAGAAACGTTCAAGTAAGGTTTCTGCTTCTTATTATGATTCTTTCAACGTCAGGTATTGCCAAGGCTTAAAAGGGAGAGATCATACTGGCTGTTAGTTTTTTAGAGTATTCTAATTATCGTTACTTTACAAAAAACTATTTTAAGCTGACTTTACCTGATTGGTTTGGAAGTTAAATAGTTATTGCCCGCCAACCGGAACCCTTTATATAGAATAGCGCTGGATAATATTCAAGGTGAGTTCCTCCAGGGATATTCTGGATATCTATTTTTTGACAGTATAAAGAGAAATAAGGAAGTGTTTACTTTTCATATTCTCAGTAGTGATTATAATTAAATGAGTTTGCTCATAGTATGTCAGAATGGAATAATATTCCTTTGTTTATATTTAATCTAATCTTACCTATTGAGTTTGCAATGTTTTCTTGATACCTTGAGCCTAGGCTTCCGTTCTATGATATGATCTGTTAGCAATGTATTGCTTCTGGTGGCTTCCTATTGGCCTAGAAAGAAATAGGTGTAAGGGTAAGTTATATATCATAGATCATTTGCACCTGTCTTTTACTTTAGGTTACGTCATATTACGCACGGAGTTATCTGATTAAACAAGTAGTGGCGGAGTTACTGCGTAGGCTCCAATGGTTGGAGGTCTGACGCTCGCGGAGTTTCGCGTGGGCTCCAATGATTGGAGATCTAACGCTCGCGGAGTTTGCGTTTGAAAGTGAAGAAAGACTTTCATTCTGTAGTTTCAATGCTTGGAGGAAAAGCGCTTGTGTAGTCAGCGCTTATAAGTGAAGAAAGATTTAAACTTTGTAGTTTCAATCCATTATTTCTATGTCTTCACTAGTCATTGTATAAATTTACAAAAAGATGGTTAAAAACGTTTGCGCGGTCTGTAAAAGCCTATAGAATATAATGAATTCATGATAGCTAAATATTTTAGTTTAATCCTATTTGATTTAGAAGTTATTTTATCTTATTTGCGTAATATGACGTAACCTAAAGTAAAAAACAGGTGCAAATGATCTACACCATTTAACTTGAGTATATATACAAGATCTGCGAACGGGTAATTGTTCATCATTTCCCGCGCTTGTTGTTGCCAGACGTACTAACCCGCCACCGGACATAGAGAGCCCTGCCGACCATCCTCAGGTGAGACTCTAGACCAAATCTAGCTGCCATGAACTAGAGTTAGATTGCTTACAATGGAACTTAATATCCCCCTCTTCTTTATATTCACAGGCAGGGAGATCTTTTAACATTAACCCTTCATATACAAGATTCGAGAATCTTTTTTAACATCATCCAGATCTCTGAAGTACAAGAAATCAATTTTCTAGGTAAGACTACTAACAATAAAGTTAGGGACCATGCTATCAGAAAATAGAAAATATATAACTTACCCTTACACCTATTTCTTTCTAGGCCAATAGGAAGCCACCAGAAGCAATACATTGCTAACAGATCATATCATAGAACGGAAGCCTAGGCTCAAGATATCAAGAAAACATTGCAAACTCAATAGGTAAGATTAGATTAAATATAAACAAAGGAATATTATTCCATTCTGACATACTATGAGCAAACTCATTTAATTATAATCACTACTGAGAATATGAAAAGTAAACACTTCCTTATCTCTCTTTATACTGTCAAAAAATTGATATCCAGAATATCCCTGGAGGAACTCACCTTGAATATTATCCAGCGCTATTCTATATAAAGGGTTCCGGTTGGCGGGCAATAACTATTTAACTTCCAAACCAATCAGGTAAAGTTAGCTTAAAATAGTTTTTTGTAAAGTAACGATAATTAGAATACTCTAAAAAACTAACAGCCAGTATGATCTCTCCCTTTTAAGCCTTGGCAATACCTGACGTTGAAAGAATCATAATAAGAAGCAGAAACCTTACTTGAATGTTTCTTTAAAACAAAAATTTCCTACTAGTGAGTATCTTTTGACTAATAAATTAGATAAGAGAAATGCTTCATATTAGAATGATTTTTAATAAAAACCGAAAATATATGAGTTAACTAGAGAAAACAATAACAATAAACCTATAAGAGTGCTATCTTTAATTGTGCATCTGTTTCTCCATCATACATCAATATAGCAAGCCTTTCATATACCTTATGGCTGTTGTCTCTTATCATGCGTCGGATCCCTTACCATACATCGCGTATATCGAACTCCAAAAAATCCTATGGCTGTTATAAAATAGTAAACCAATAGATATCGTTGTTAAATACTCTCTACTCTCTGCTCTATTAAGTTCTAGAAAAACTATAAAAATGATGAATCAAGAATTATCGCTTTAGGTACTATATATATGCCTATCGATGTCAAGTTCCCGTTCCCCTTCTCATTTCTCATTCAAGAAATGTTTGTCAAGGAGATAGTCAGAATACCGCAAGGAAATGACAACAACAAAGGAAAATGTAAACTAGATTGTTTTTAACTAGTAAACTACAGCTGCTAAAACTAAAATCTTTTTGATGTTAGACTTTTTTAATCTGTATAAAAATGTGACATTGAAACGATATAATTTTGTACTCTATATGTATTTTTATTCTATAGAAATTATGTGGCTGCTCCAGGAAGAAGGCGCTGGCCGCCGAAACGCGCGTAGAGACTCATTTTTTGCCACCTATCTACTATAGATAAAAAATCCTTTTATACTGTTTATTAACTTCTGTGTAATAGTGTTTGTGATAATGTACATTGTGAATTTTTAACCCTAATTTTGTGTTATGTTAATGATTTGTCAACTGTTTTAATTACTTAATAAAAAACTATGTCTTTTAGTCAGCTGTAGCCAACTATTCATTTTTTACCATTAGGGTATTTTAAATATTAGTTGCCTAGGTTGTTGTTTTTCAAATGTACTGTTTTCCCTGACCTAGGAATTTATAAGATTCATATACTCAGGGGGTCCTTGCTAAATATACACATACCATACCAATCCTGGACATCTAAAAAAATAGAAAAGAAGGAAAATCCAGAATGATGTGACTTGTCTGAATTATAGACTGTTTTCTTATCTGTATGCCCTGTGAACATGAAATAGTAAAAAAACACAATATTACCAACATTTTTGTGACAGAAATCACAGGCATTTGCAGGCAAAGGCCAACGTTTTACCATCCTGCATTCCCACAATTCCCCTTATAAACATGCTATTGCTCATGTGTGGATGGGCAGAACACACCTGATGGGAATGGACCAAAGTGTGACCATGGGAAGACCACATTGACACTACATTACCGTCCCACAGTCTAAGTTTTTACCTGTTCCTGTTGTGGGCAATCGCCCCACCCACACAACTGATGTATGTGTTTTATTTGGGAGAAGTGTGGAAATACAGGGTAGCCGGGTTTTTGCCAATCCCCATATATTCTGGAACTTTCCTTCACAGAGTCATGAGAAAATCAGTGATGTGTAGCTAAAGTTTAACATTTCCAGGGCAATCTGGGTGGTCAAATATATAGATACACAACAGCACTCCCAGTACATCTAGTTGTCAGAAATGTCTGATGTTTTAGGACTTTGGGCAATCATCAAAGATTTTAAAACTTTCCATTTCAGAAAACTGCAATAGATTTGGTAAATGTTGATGGTTTCAGTGCATTTTGGGTAAGAAAAGTCAAAGTATCAATGTAAGTCACACCACCCTGGATTCCCTCTCAGGTGCCTAGTTGTAAGAAATGTCTGGGATTGGTAGATTTCCCTGGGAGCTGGCTAACTTAGGCCCAAACACCACAGCTACCCACATCACCTGAAAGATTGAAATGCCATGTAACCTCTTTAGCTTATCTATGTTATATAGTGGGGCCTTTCCTTTCACGCTTGATAGGCCCACCCACATAAATGGGGTACCATTTATATTTAGAAATCTGTAGTAATACAGAATTGTGGAATCTTTGTCATTTTCTATTGCATTTCTCTCCATGTTTCAGTGATTAATTTGAACCAGTGGTTTCCATCACTTGCACTTAATTGTTAACATCAGAGCTTATGACAGTCTGTCATATGGTGGCGATATCTGCCTAATTTACAAATGAGCACAACAACAGTTGTATATTGAACCAATATACATAAAAAATGACTAATCCCTGCCACTCAAGCCATTCCTGAACTCAGGTTTGTAGTTAAAAAATGCACAGCATTCTTCATACCCAATTTTCCATTATTAGGTCATACCTTATGACTTGATGCAGGATCATTATAAGGAAAAATCATCATATTTTGCAATTCAGCTGATTATCCTGGGGATTGCATGTTTTTGAACTTGCAACAAACACTACATGCCCCTCTGAATAGAAGAGTCTAATGGAAAAAATGGTACATTACTTTTGTAGATTGGCTATTGGGCAAAAAATTGCAGGTGAAAACATTGAAATCTATTTTTGTTTTTCCTACTTACTCTCCTTACTTTTTAATTTCAATGATTAGTTTCTTAGGAAAACCCATCACTGATCGGTGTCAATGTCCCCTGCGGAATTCAGTATTTTGTCATTTTTTAAAGAAATCTGCAGCTCTCTGTGGCCATTAATTGGCTTCACACCTTCCCCCCCCGCCCCCCCACAAACACCAAGCACCGCAAAAATACAAAATATTGACTGTTAGACCTGGCATAATTTCCCCTGTACTTTTGCCTTTGCCTCCTGTTATTTTGCTGCGCGTTGGACTTTGTTTTTGCTAGTCTAGATGCATTGGGCACTTTGCCACTGCTGTGCAGTGCCAAAGTGCAAGTGTACCTTGTAAATTGTTTTTATGGGTTGGTGATATTTGATTTACTAGTCAGTCCCTTATACAGTGCACTGTATGTGCCCAGGGCCTGTAAATCAAATGCTGCTTGGTGGCCTGCAGCACTGATTGTGCCACCCACATATGCGGCCTGTAAATGTAACTCAGACCTGCCCCTGCAGTGTCTGTGCTGTGCGCAGTTTGATACTGCCATGTTGACTT
Organism: Lissotriton vulgaris; assembly: GCF_964263255.1. Lineage (NCBI taxonomy): Eukaryota > Metazoa > Chordata > Amphibia > Caudata > Salamandridae > Lissotriton > Lissotriton vulgaris. The sequence goes on from NC_141691.1 coordinate 235,426,378, forward strand.
GGCAAGTGGACCCACTTGCAAGGCCCTACCCTTCCCTTTTCTTACATGTGAGTCAACCCTAATATAGGCCCAAAGTACCCCTGTGGGCAGGGTGCATTTTATGTGAAATGCAGGACATGCCCAGATGAGTGTGGCATGTCCTGATAGTGAATTACTGCCAATCCTGTTCTTCACTACTGTAAGGATATCTGGCCCGTAGGTTAGAATGGGGAGTTTGCTTATAACATCTTATAAGCACGACTGCCCAGGGGAACAAGATGGGAAAATAAAGTTTAGCATGCCTTAACTCTAAATCCTAAGATGCATCTTTTAGTGAGGGTGATTTTTACATTCTGGGTTTGAAAATACCACTTTTAGAAAGTAGGTATATTCTTGCGTAGCCATCCAGTGTGCCTTTGCTAGGTTGTTTATTGACTGTCTGGCTTTGGAGTGACAGGGGCTGGGGAGGTGCTGTGGCTCCAGAGAGTCTGTATGAGTCAGCGCTAGGCTCAATAGGTCTGGTCTGCATTTGGAGTGGTGTACATTTTGTTCAGACAGCCCCTCAGGGGTGTTAGGTGTGTCCTGCCTTTCCATGTTGAGTCAGGCGTGGGCTGAATAGACCTGGGCTGCATTTAGAGTAAGGGGAGGAGATTTAATTTCACCTGAATTGGCCTGGTCTGCCTAACACAATGCTGTCTCCACCTCCTGCCAGAAAGCTGCACCAGAGAGGACCAAACTGGTTTTGTCTGAGCACAGGGCTTCTCTGCCACCAGCGAACAAAGGATTTTGCTGTATAAATATTGGGGCCGGACCCCAGAACTTTAGATTACTTTGGACTTCAGGAGGAACCTCTGCCAAGGAGAAGAGCTGGAAGAAACTGGATGAGGAGTACTTCCCCGTTGCTGTGTGCTGTCTGGCATTGACCTGCAGTAGCTGTTTCTTCCAAGGAGAGGAACAGTGTGTTTATCCTCCTCGAGAACAGTCTCCATGGCTTGGAAGGGGAGCTTGCCTCTTGTTCACTAGGTCTCAGCAACAACAAACCCCTCACCATCCTTCTGGGCACAATCTCTGAAACCGCTGGTTTCAGTCACTGCAGAAGAGAAGGGCCACCGACTCTGTCACCGAATCCATCACAGGATTGCATGTCCTGACGACCTTTCAGAAGACACCGCCACACCGCATCCTTAATCTCACGGACGCTGTCTGAACTATCATCACCAAGCCGTTGCTTGCAATGTGTCCTGTGGGCACCGCACCGCCTTATCTAACCCTGCCTGGATGTCACCGAAACTGCTGCTGCCCGAGGGGTACATTGGCTGGCTCCGTCACCTGCTCCCCAACCCGCAAGCACCGCATCAAGCTCTGCCCCACCCTGCACTGTAAGCCTTGGGCTTTCTAAATCGTCTGGACGATCGTCACCGAGCCGCTGCCTGCACCACATCTTGAGGGCACTACACTGCTTCAATTTGTTTGCAACGCAACCGCAACCGCAACGCTTGAAATTGACCGATTCGCACCAACATGTCAGCCGCAACAAGAAAGGTACTGTGTTGCAAGGTAAATTCCAAAGATGACCAGTGGTAGCCAGGAAATATATTTCAATTAGAAGGTTTATTGGTTGGTTCAGTAGAAGTATGTTACAGGTCTCACCAGGAGCAGCATGGTTACTGCTCAGCCCACTCTCTTCAACTGCCATTCTCTCCACACAAGCAGGCACGCTAACATTCCGCCCTCCCTGTCATCAGGCATTCTAACATTCCACACAGTCATTACATTCATTTCGGTCGAGCAGCTAAGGAGGAGATACACTTGTAGGAATCAAGGTATAACATACTATTCATGAGTCTGTCAACGCTTTAGCTGGCCCCTGCCAACGCGGTCGGTTGGAACTGTTAAGACTTTGTAGTTTTCGCATAAAGTTTGCCCCGGATGGAGCTACAGACTCTAAGGAACTGTGTTTTTCAGCTATTTCTGCAATTTAAAGGGTATCTTGCAAAGTAACTATTTTTAGTCTTGTATTGTGGATTTTTTTCGTATTTGTTCTTGTGTGGTTTACATAAAGATTACTTATTTTTCTAAACTGGTGTGGTGTCTATTTGTAGTGTTTTCACTGTTTTACTGCATGTGTACACAAAAGCTTTACACAATGAATGCCTCTGAGATAAGCCTGTCTGCTCATGCCAAGCTACCAAGGTAGTGAGCAGATTTTTTTTAGTGTATCCCTCTTAGCCTGACTAGGAAGAAGGCTCCCTACTTTGACAAAGGTACCTATATCTGCCAACTAGAGACCCTCTTTTCTAACATTGACTACCACTGCAAAATCTGTGGTGAGAAAACGATTTTTTGACGACTCTGCCTGTTCCATACAGTTGGAAAGAGGGCATTCTTTGCACAGCAAACCTGTTTTTGATGTCAGCTTTAGAAAAAAAAATCTTTCACAGCACTTTTTATCCATTGTTGTATGAAAAAAGCACAGGATGTTGCTTAATTTGACTATAATCTCTGTTCCCACCATGGGCCTTCACAAACACTGGGCACATCTAGAATCCTCAACCGGTGGAAAAAAGAAAGTATATTTTGCTTAGATATCGATTGTGGAAAAACAGTTATGAAGTCTTCATTGCAAACCACCACTAATCTGAAAAAAGGTCTCAACTCTTAAGGGGTTAAAATGTGTTTATTCTAGGTCTGGTGTCTTCTACAAATTAAAGATCTGATTCAGCCCAGTCGTTCAAATCAGTATCTGCATCCTGACCCCCTTGCAGCTAGGCTCCACTTCCTTCAGAGCCATGGCTACTTTGGTGCTAGCTTTTTAGTAGACTGCTATGCACATTTTCTGTAAAAGTAGGAAAGTGCAACCAGAAATATAGAGTCCATTGCTTTGGAGAGCATTAAAATGCACTGCGCTAAGCACGAAAGCACTAATCCTTGGGATGTCTGGTATTTCAGTGTTTAATGATCAGTGTGTGAACTAAAAGCCCTTAGCAAAGCATGCAGTTGTTAGCTTTCTCAAAGGCAGTTACATGCAGAAATGAGAGCATACCAAAGATGGATGTTATCATCACAGTTATTTAGTGGGCGGCAGACATATTGGTTTATTTGCCACTGAAGTAATGGACTGTTGTGGTTTAGCTGTTTTATCAGGAGAATCAGTCACTCCTCTGAGGTTAACTGCTGGTCTTTCCTCTAATCAGCATGGTGGACACACGCTATTAATTTCACAAACAAATGTGGCTGTAGATCAATTTGTGAAATTCATATTCTGAAAATGGAAAGTCCTCAAATGAAATGAAAAACATCAAACTCAGGCGCAGTAATTGCATTGTCGCTTATCTCGCGTCACCCCTGCTCTGCACACGCGCTCAAGTGGTAGGTAGATCATTAAAAAGTTCTATCTCTTCCGGCATCAAAAATAAATTCTCTGATGCAGGTACAACATATGAATGCTAACAATATTAGCAACACTTGCAGCTATTATTATTATTATTATTACTATTATTATCATTATTATTATTATTATTATTATTATTATTATTATTATTATTATTGTTAATATGATTGCTAGTGGTTGGGGTAGCAAATAAAATATTATATGTGATAAAGGACTCTCTGCTACACATTATAAGGATATTGCAAGCCACGGAGGAGCTCTGTGACTATATAGAGGAAGAAGGTTGTCTTTATTTCATGTTCTTGGTGGTAGGTTAAGGGTGTGCTTAGTGCAAACATCATTTACCTCCTTATTATGAAAGGAGGTCTCTGAAGGTGGTAACATGAGACAAGAATGTTTATCCGTATTTGTTGTGTAGCATTTTGATGAGATAATGATGTGTTCTGTCGTAAGCCTCAGTCAGCTTTTCAAGGCATAATTTAGGGGTGACGTATTAATATATAAAAATATGTTTTCCTATATGACAAGGGCACCCTTTTTTTCTATGTGTTACTGCATTGCCTTTAATCTGCAGCCCAGCCAGAGCACAGCAATGCTCCTGGCAGTCATATATTTCTGTCATTATGTGGATAGGGTAAATACAAAATGCTCCACAGATAAGACATTTAACTTCCATGTCTCCTTATCGTTCCTTATAGCTACCTCATTTTTCTCTATTTTCTTTATATCATATATTTCTAAAACATCTCCATCTGTATCCCTTCTCCCTCTACTTTACGTCTCTTGCTGTACTGTTTTGGTATCTGTCCATCTCTTGTCCCCCCGTCCCATTTCTCTCATTCAGCAGGGCAGTCAGTGAAACACACTCTTCTAAAGAGGAGAAAAGGAGAAGGCAAGGGAACAGCATTTGTAAGAAAGCTATTACGTTTTGACCAATGGAATGGTGAAAATCCTCAGAACAGCAATTTGATTTTCACTGCTGCACCAAGAACACCAATAAAGAAATATTTGTGATAGAAAATATTGGGCAACTAAAGCTCCATTTTCAAGTGCAATGTCCATATGTCTTACTTTCATACTATGCACTTGTCCAACAAGCATCTAATAAGCCACCATTAGCATGTAAGAAGCTGTTTCTTACATAAACCATTGTTGATACATGTAAAACGAAAATCTAGATACAAACTCAAAAAGAAATGGCTGTATCAAGCTTGCTCAAGTTTCTTTGTTACTGTTGGGTTGGTGATCATCAGGTAGCTTGAGCTTTTAGCTGTTTATTTATGCCCCGGTTTGTGAAGGTTTGAGATATCATTCAACATTATTCAGCATCACAAGGACTTAACTGAGCCTGGAAGGGCTCATAAACCCAAAGTTGCTCCAAAATATATATTGCCCATTGCCACACAAATTCCTAAGATATCACTACTTGCTTTGCATTGGAAGACTTCCCACATGGATAGAAAGTCTACATTAAGCATTGTGCACTCTGGGTCGTGCAGGAGACTTACACATTCAGGTGCCTGTCTCTGACAGCACAGTCAGCACCTCCAGGGCAGAAATGGCCACACCAGGTGAAAAATCCATATTGACCAAACTAGAGAAGATTTAGTAGAAAGGCATGTGATAAACACAATTAGTACTCTATGAAGTCATGATGGTGCATGGGACACATCAAAAACCACTTATACTGGAAAGAAGACCTCTGAGTGAAATGAGCAGTGTGGCGCTCCGTTGAAGACACATTATACCTGGATGGCCGTATCTGCTTCATTTCTGTCTTCTGGAAATTAGAAATTAAATGCTTGGTCTTCGTATCAGGCAAATGTCTCACAGTCCTTTCCAATTTATAAGCAGAAATCGGATAGTTCAGCAAAGGTGTTAGGTTTACTGATCACTCGGGCTTTCAAATTCTGTTCCTTTTCTCAACTATTTATATTTCTGTTCAAACAATAATAATAACAACTCAAAATCAAGGGCTGAACAAGGTTTTGTCATATTATATTTATAGTTTATAAGGCCCTGGAAATAAAAGCTGTCACAAACTTCAGGTACTATGGGCAAAACAATGACTATGGAAGCCAATCGCTGACCACTGTTACAGCCTATCTGTATATTTATGGATGAGCATCTAGCATTTAGTACTCGGTGCAAACAGAACAAAGAAAGTAAAAAAGATGCACAACCTGATTGTTTCATACTCTTTCTAGACAGAAAATCGGTCTAATTTTGCTGCTGGTTATCCCTACTTAGGGTCTCATTTACGAGGCCCTAGTGGCATTTTTGCACCGCAGGAGTGTTACTTTTTTAATGCTCCAGTGGCTTAATGTGCTGCAACATATTTTCAAGGCCACACAAAGCTACTTTTTGTGGCTTTTCATGGCCATTTAAATATGTGCCCCTTTCACGCAGAACACTTGAGAGCACGTGCGCAGTTTGTAGCCAAAAAGATTCTGGCCAGCACAAACCCCGCAAAGACCATCTTCTCCCTGCTCAAAGGCATGAAGAGTGAGGGTGCTCCTAGAGTCTCTCCCATTGCTTCTATTCGCCAGTGTGACGAACTAGCGCAGCACTTCGTGAACAAAGTTAAGCAGATCTATTGGGGTCTTTCTAAGGCGACTCCCCTTTTGGAGGGGGTGGCGCCTGGAAGGGGGGATATCATGAAGGGAAATTTGTTTATCATAATTCCCACCCCTGATGCCCCCGGAATTTGAGGCCTTGCACCAAAAAATCAAATCAGGTTCCCTGGCTGACCCTATTTCACCTGCCCACTTTCGCCAGTTCCACTTACTGATCTCCCCTGTAAGTTTAGAGTTGGCCAATCTGTCTCTGAGGTCAGCTTCTGTACCTCAGGTGTGGAAGCACACCAAAGTCATCCCTCCGATAAAAAAGCCCTCTCTGGATCCAGAAGAACCCGGTAATTATCGCCCTATTTCCCAGCTGCCTTTTTTGCTCATGTGAATTCTATTCTATCTAATTTCATTGAGCAGAACGACATCTTTGATCTTTTGACCATGGCATAGCACTGAGTCAGCGCTACTGGCAGTGTCAGAATCCATTCGGAGTAGGTTGGATGTGGGAGACTCGGCGGCCTTGGTCCTGCTGCACCTAAGTGCCGCATTCGATACGGTGTCCCATGAGATTCTTCTTGAACACCTTCTGGAAGTTGGGATCAGGGATGGGGCCTTGGATTGGATCCAGTCTTTTTTAGAGGAACGGTCCTTCCAGGTCTCAGTATCACCTTTCCACTCCCGGGAGTTTGCCCTGCACCAGGGGGTACCACAGGGCTCAATCTTAAGCCCACTTTTGTTCAATCTATATGTGAAACCCCTAGCGGAGGTGGTAAAAGGCAGGGGGCTGTCCCTGGTGTCGTATGCCGAGACACCCAATTGGTAATTGCCTTTTCAAAAAATTGCAGTGCCAATTTGCACAAGTTCAAGGAGGATCTCCAGTAAATCGGAGATCTTGCTGTTCGGCAAGGATCGGGAGCTATGGTCCGAGAAGTGCTGGCGGGTCCGCCTCAAACCCGCCCCTCTACCTAAGGAGATTGTGAAGAACTTGGGCATGTGGTTTGATAATGGACTGACGTTCGAGAAGCAAACAAAAGCCGTTGCTGCTGTCTGCTTCGGGCTCCTGCGAGGCTTGAGACCCCTGCTTGGTTTTTTCCCTCCTAATGTTCGCCCCACTATTCTTCAGGCATCCATTTTGTCCAGGTTAGATTATGGTAATTCTCTCTACCTGGGCACTACTAAGGCCAGCATTAAGTGCCTGCAGAGGGTTCAGAATGCGCGGCGCAGCTTTTGGTGGCACTACCCAGATCATGCTCGGTGGAGCATGTGCTCCCCAAACTTTACTGGCTGCCCGTCGAAAAGCGCATTCAGTTTATGGCGCTGTGTATTTCATATAAGGTCTTGACACACCAGGCCCCATCAGGGCTATCTCGTCTGTTGATGCCCTATGTGCCTGGGCGTTCGCTGAGATCTGCAGATCTCGCGCTCGTTTGGTCACCTCGAGTATGGAGAGCGAGGGCCGGAGGACGCTCTTTCTGCTTTTTGGTGGCAAAACTCTGGACCTCGCTCCCGGCTCACATTAGTCATTTTGAACCTTCTGGTGTTTCGCAAGGCCATAAAGACCTGGCTCTTCTCTACGTCTGATTAGGTTGTTCTCTCATGCTCTTCTCTCCGGTTGCGCTGGAACGCCTCGTCACTGAGGCAGCCATGCGCATTACAAATCCGTAAATAAATAAATAAATGTTCCCAAAGAGCACCCATGGAATCTGAAGCATTTCCAGATTTAACAGGAAACGTAAACCTGGGAATGCGTCAGATTCTAACACCACCTCAGTGGTGGTGTTAGGGAGGTGCAATGAGGAGAAATATCCTTATTTCTCCTCGTTTTTTCCTCTTTCTATGTGTGCTGCATGCTGCATTGGCGTTAGGCTGCTTTATTAGCGTCGGCGCAGGGGTCAGTACAGGGATGCTTGCATTATTGTAAATATGGTGCATTACTGCACTTTTAGAATGCCGCAACGCGGCGTTGCATAATTGCATGCGGAATCACGCTGCACCATTCTAAGCCCTTAGTGGTATTTGATATCTACTGGGGAGACAGACAGAGATGTGCAAGCCTTTGCATTGCCTCGTTTTTTTCCCCTTTATTTATGGTCCACTTCTACTTTTTTGTCTTAGTCTGACATATTTCACCAACTAAAAGCTCAAACCTGTTGCACATTACATCAATTTAAGACTGAATTCTGTGTTTCTGTGTAAATATCATTCAATTTACTAAATGTAAATATTGGGTGACTTTAAAAAAGAACACATATTTCATAGACTTCTTATTGTAGCCCTGAAATCACTTATTGTAACCCTACCCTGACCAAGAAACAATTGATTACCGAAAATTCCCCATAACAAAGAGCAATTTATGTGTGGCAGCGTAATAACAATCTCAAGTTCTTTTATTAATATACAGAAACACAGGTTTACCAATATCCCGTTGTAGGATATAAAGATTTTCATTTTTAGAACGCCTTTCTGTTCAACTGAGAATATCTTTTTCCCAGCCACTGGAAATAGGGTTTATTAAAAAATAAACGAAGTGAAGGAGGAGAAAGGAACGTCTGAGCTGGAGGACGAGCATTCGTGATTAAATTGTTATTCCTTGGACCCCTGGAGGTTCTAAATACTGGCAACCATTTTATGATAACAATTGTGTTAGAGCAGTCTACAAAATTGTTACCTCGTGTTATCCGTGAAATGCTGAAAATCTATATTGATGTTTACACAGCTTGTGCACTAAAATGATGATAAGGAAAAATGTGCTGCTCTTGAGCATTTGAAATGGTCTTAAAACAAAATCTGTTTACAGCCAGAATGTGATATACTTCTGTTTACATGGGCGACTCATTTAGAGCTCTTTCCAGCATGTTTCCCCTTCGACTGTGTGGCAAATGTTTAAATATTTCTTATGAAGCAACATAGGGAATTAAATGGAAATTGTGTATATTCATAGATTTTAATAAGTAGGGGTCAGATGAACAAACCATTTTTTCAGTCGCAAATAGTCTGATTCGAAGTTTGCAATTGCAAAAACAGTTTTTCATATGTACCATTCACATTTTATGAATCAGTATAGCTTCACCGGCTAATAAAATTTTATTGCGATTAGATCGCGGGGGCATAGTGATAAAGAAGTGTGGGGGGTCCACAATCCCCCCCACACTTCCCCGGGGACCGCCGCCCCGGGGCAAAGCAACGCAGCCCCTTGGCGCATACTGCAGGTTTCAGGTGGGCTAGTTGGCCTCCAGGGGCCCCCAGTATGCAAGGGGAATTAGTTCCCCCTCTGCAAACACGCCCGGGGGCTGTGTTGCAGAGAGGTGTTAAAAAGGGTGTGGCCTCATTACACCTCTCTGCAATGCAGCCCACTGGCACATACTGGAGGTTCGATGTGGGTTTGTTGGCCCCCAGGGACCCCCAGTATGCAAGGGGAATTAGTTTCCCCTCTGCAAACGCGCCAGGGGGATGCGTTGCAGAGAGGTGTAAAAACAAAAAGGGGGCAGGGTAGAAAAACCCTCACCCCCTAGGGCTGCTCAGGTGGTCCCACAAGGATATTAACATATTTAAACGTTATCCGCTAATAGAATTAGCATTTAGAAAACCTTGGAAAAGTATTGGAAAAAACCATAGGTTTTACGCCTGATATAGTTAGGAATTACCATTTAGAAAACCTTGGAAAATTATTGAAAAAAACAATAGGTTTCAGGCCTTATATAGTTAGGAATTAGCATTTAAAAAACCTTGCAAATTCATTAAAAAAACCATAGGTTTCAGGTCTTATATAGTTAGGAATTAGCATTTAGTATTTTGAAGGGGCATATACTGAATCAGTATCCAATGTATCAGTTTGCAAATGGAATTCCAACCGGTCTCAAACCCTTGAAATGTTACAGACTACTAATATATATATATATATATATATATATATATATATATATATATATATTACCTACTGGCGGTCGCCAGTAGGTATATATAGTTAGGACCTAGTATCCATAGGAAATCCGCAACATTCTATTTGGAATAACGTTGGCGTCGATTGAGGAATTTGCGTGCAATTTTCCAAAATTATGGCCAGCTCAGTTCTGCTCCTTCCCTGAAAGTTTTGGGGGGATTCCTCAAGCGGGGGCTGAGAAAAAAGGGGGGTCCCAAAACGTGTTTTCCCCATGTTAATTTCCATGGGACGTTTAGACACGGCTACAGCCCGAACCGCTGAACAGAATTACACCAAACTTGTCAAAATTGTAGGGACGGGTACGCGGAATGCCTTTTGTTTAAATGGTGTAAATCCCTCCAGTAGTTCCTGAGAAAATCAAAAGAGAAAAATATATATATCTATAGCAGCTTACTGTAAGCTTACTGTACTCAGTACCATTCCGAGCACGAGCTGCATAATGATTGGCTGCCAATGTCTGTCAACACTCCAAACCAGAAAGTGTTGGCAGCCATATTGTGCCTCGGTAGACTGAGGCACAGGAAAGCAGAAAAACAAAGGTGTAAAATACGCAAACGGAGCAGGGTAGAAGCACCCTGACTCCCTAGGCCTGCTCAGGGGGTCCCACAAGGACCCACCAGGCCCAAAATATATATATATATATTTGTTTTTTAAATCGCGGGGTACGCGTACCATGCGCGTACTTACGCGTACGGTGCGCATACCCCGCGATTTTTCCAAAAAGGCCTAGGAGGTCAGGGTGCTTCTACCCTGCGCCCTTTGCGTGTTTTGCACCTTCGTTTCACTGCTTTCTTGTGCCTTGGTTAAACCGAGGCACAAGATGGCTGCCAACACTTCCTGGTTTGGAGTGTTGACAGACAGTGCCAGCCAATCAGCATGCCTTCCTGAGAAAGCTGCATGCTCATTGGCTGTCAACACTTCTAACTAGGAAGTTGTGGCATCCATCTTGTGCTAGTGTTGACAGGCAGTGGCAGCCAATCAGCATGCCTTCCCGAGAAAGCTGCATGCTCATTGGTTGTCAACACTTCTAACCAGGAAGTGTTGGCATCCATCTTGTGCTCGATAGACAAAGGCAAAAGAAAGCAAAATAACAAATGTGAATAACACAAAAAGGGGGCAGGGTAGATACACCCTGACACCCTAGGCATGCCCAGGTGGTCCCACAAGGACAAAAAAGGGCCACATTTTTTTTTTAAAAACCTGGTCTGTTTTTTAAAAAATTACCCCCCGCGGGGACCAAATCGCGGGGGCATAGTGATAAAGAAGTGTGGGGGGTCCACAATCCCCCCCACACTTCCCCGGGGACCGCCGCCCCGGGGCAAAGCAACGCAGCCCCTTGGCGCATACTGCAGGTTTCAGGTGGGCTAGTTGGCCTCCAGGGACCCCCAGTATGCAAGGGGAATTAGTTCCCCCTCTGCAAACACGCCCAGGGGCTGTGTTGCAGAGAGGTGTAAAAAAGGGTGTGGCCTCATTACACCTCTCTGCAATGCAGCCCACTGGCACATACTGGAGGTTCGATGTGGGTTTGTTGGCCCCCAGGGACCCCCAGTATGCAAGGGGAATTAGTTTCCCCTCTGCAAACGCGCCAGGGGGATGCGTTGCAGAGAGGTGTAAAAACAAAAAGGGGGCAGGGTAGAAACACCCTCACCCCCTAGGGCTGCTCAGGTGGTCCCACAAGGATATTAACATATTTAAACGTTATCCGCTAATAGAATTAGCATTTAGAAAACCTTGGAAAAGTATTGAAAAAAAACATAGGTTTCACGCCTGATATAGTTAGGAATTACCATTTAGAAAACCTTGGAAAATTATTGAAAAAAACAATAGGTTTCAGGCCTTATATAGTTAGGAATTAGCATTTAAAAAACCTTGCAAATTCATTAAAAAAAACCATAGGTTTCAGGTCTTATATAGTTAGGAATTAGCATTTAAAAAACCTTGCAAATTCACTAAAAAAACATAGGTTTCAGGCCTTATATAGTTAGGAATTAGTTTTAAAGGGGTTATAGACCAAGCTGAGGCGAAAAGTAATGCAGTGGGAAGGAATGAACTACTAATTGACAAACCTAAGACTGGTGACTCAAAACTGAGACTAATCACGAATTTCTCAGAGAAATCTTCAGAGATGTTTCAAATCCTTAAGAAAAATTGGAACATTCTAAAATCAGATAATGTCGTGGGCAGAGTACTATCAGATTACCCACTAGTGACATATAGGAAAGGATACTCTCTTAAAGATCATTTAGTCAACAGCCATTATGAATGCAAAAAGAAAAGGAAGGCACCAGTTGTAGAATTCTACCCATGCATAAAGTGCAAGGCGTATAAGAATTCACACAAAGTTAAAGACTATCAAATACCAGGAAAAGCGAGCAGAACGGTGATATCAAAATTGCTACATTGCAATTCGGAGTTCACTGTGTACTGCTTGGTGTGCCCATGCGGGAAAAAATATGTGGGAAGTACCATGAAACAAACGAAGTTGAGAGTCTTGGAGCACATGAGAGCTATCACTACAAAGGACCAGAGCTATCCGGTTGCGCGACATTTCAAGCTAATGCATAAAAGCAACAGTAATCTACTCACCTTCTTTGTCCTAGATCAGTTGGTAAAAACAGAACGAGGGGGAGACTGGGTTAAAAAACTTCGAACTCTGGAATCTAGTTTCATCATAATGCTCCAGACTAAGACCCCAGGGGGCCTTAACAATGAAGAAGAGATGTGGGCACACATAGGATAGAGTCAATCTAATGTGGAGGTAGGAATGAAAGTATCAATGACACTACACTACCTACGCCCTTTTCCGTCCACCCCTCCAGCTGAACTCTCTCACCTAAGTCAGAATGAACACAATGCTGCGCTCTACCCAAAATAATAACCAGTATAGGCCCATTCAGGGAAATATTAGTATGGGCAGAACGCTAATCAATGGCACAATAAATCAGGCCAATAGCAACATGAGTTATGAAATCAGAATAACAAAATTATACTTGTCAAGTAAAAGAATAATGCAACGAAATATAGTCCTAGTATAATGAAGGACGTAAATGTATTGAGCAATAATAGATTATAGATGAAGATACTGATACTCACATAGGGGCCGATTATGATCGCGGACGGACTTGCGTCCGTCCGCGATCATTGAAGAGGAGGGGACGTCCGCATGGGCTGCGGAGTCCCCTTCTGTGCGATTAGGATGTGACCGCCAGGGTGGCGGTCACATCCTCTATTTTTAACATTGCAGCGGGTGCGGCTTCAAGCTGCACCCGCGGCAATGTTAAAAATGCACGCATTGCATTTGCATGCAGAAAGAGGCAGGCACCGCGCGGTGCCTGCCGCTTTCTGCATACAAATGCAGGGGGGTACCATAGGTACCCCCCATGTGCATCCCCCACCCCCCCTTCACCTAGGGGGCCCACAACGGGCCCCCGCAGTGAAGTTACACATGCTTTTCCACGGCGGAAAAGCCGCAGCGGAAAAGCATGTTTGCAGGCACATACTAATCTGGCGGACGGTGTCTGAGAGACACCGTCACCAGATAAGTGCTTTTTCTCCGCGGTTGTAAGCCAACCGCGGAGGAAAAGCTGCGGACGGAAACCAGGACCCACCAGCCATCCTAATGTGGCGGTGGGTCTTTGGTGGGTCCGCTGCGGATTTTCCCCATCCTCCGGGCCGGCGGTGGCTTCCGCCGGCCCGGAGGATGCGGAAAATCCGCAATCATAATGAGCCCCTAAGTGTTATTTTGATCATTGCAAGATGGCCGCCACAATGCATGAATTGTATAGACTGTGCCGTTTTTTATTTCTTTTTTAATGCACGTGACCGAATGCCACAACCAAACTTTATTTAAATGCACACATAATGTAAAGTAGGTTTACACTGACGAAGGCGGCAACGCCGAAACACGTTTGTTAAACCCTTTTAGAAAACTGCAATGCTATGAATAAATATGGCATGAGAACTGCACAAAACAGCTTGAGTGCTCTTTATTGGGAACGGTCCGAGGAGTGGGGACTGAGTGTTTTGGATAATAATACGCACTCCACCGTGCGGTAAGAGGCACCCGTGGTGAAGCGGAGCAGTGGTTGGTGGAAGAGAGTTAAGGAATATATATATATATATATAAAAATACATTGTTCCAAACTCGCCTTCACTTCTTTCTCTCTGCCACACGAACAGACGAGCGTGGACCCATATATTTCTTTAACTAAATATTCTTTTTCTTTACTGTGAATTAATGACAATCTTACAGAAAAATATACTTCGAAGTCAATCAAGCCTGGATATAATGTATTTATTTCTTTTGTGATGGATTTTATAGTACTATAGCTATTGCCTTGCTACCACTTTAGGAGTGTGGAATTCATCGAAGATTTCTATGAAGCTGATCAGCTCCAGCTTTATGAGCATAGTGTCCCTCAAATGCTCGCACAGCATTTGGTGAGATGCAGTTTTTGAAAGTGATGCTCGGTCTCTGGTGGGCATTGTGAAATTGTCAAATAATGGTTGGTTTCAGACCTATGATTATGCAGGATTTTACTGGACCTGTATTAATTAATGGGCACAGTTTTCTGTTTGCACCAAGGTGCACCTTTAAGAAGGTTTGCCAGGCGCTATCCAGAACAGTGCGTCTTATTGCAATCCATTAAATGCTCCCAGCGAAGCCACAAACTTGAGGCTGCCCTGGGGCCAGCATTTGAGTTGAAATATAGCGCAGTTGCTTAAAATCCATTTCAAAGTGCATGTAGCAGCCACCTGCACTTTAAAGAAGTGATAGACTGCAGGCAGGTGCAGTGAGTGACTGCAGCCGCCTTCAAGGCGATGTCAGGGATGTTGGGTCGATGGGACCACCAGTCACCTTTCAGAGAGCTGACCTCAGGAGGTGCCCTGATTGTGCGCTACCTTTTTGTGGCTGTGCACCTTCTAGGGGCCTGTTTGCCTCTGCTCCCGCATCTGTAATAGGACACAGGCTCAGAGGCAAAGTGATTCCCTCATTGCATGGGGCCATGCCCAACGCTATAACCCATCAATTGTAATGTGTTCTGGTTTCCAATAATCTTTCCTGCATCATGGGTATGTTCTGTTCCATCTTCGCCTTAAACCAACTAAAGCTCAGATGAACAGTGAAGAGCCACCTATTAGGATAAGCAAATGGTCTGTCAGCCTTTAAATGCCTCTGTGGGACTCTCTGGACACATCCCAAAGCCTCCACTCCCCGACTGGAAGTGGGCTCTTCCGGTGGAGAAGCATGTGACTTAAGCGTATAGTAACATAAAAAGAAAGGACGGACTGGGTGACATCAGTATTTGAAATAATAGATGTATTTATGCATCTATTCATTTTTAATAACTGGCAGTCAGCTATATAGATCAATGAGACAAAAGTAGATTTACAGCGCAGTTAGAACAGAGATCCCCGGATAGGTGGGATTGCAGCAATATCCTTGAAGTTGGCCTCGCCAATGGCTTTGGCCAGCAGCCGGTAGGATTACAAGCCTGTCACCCGCCTCGGCTGAAACCCTAAAGAATCCATTATGCAAAAATCTGGGAGTAAATTTAATGGAAAAAAGACCTGATTCTATCTGCCATGTCCGGGATACAAACCACGTATTCCGCAGCAGCTGAGACCATCCACACGATCGCGAGAACAGTAAGTGACAACCTGACAGTATTGGACAAGTGAAAGAGACCCTATCGGACAGAGCTGTAGTGAAACAAACACATCTATTACGGCACGCTGCCTGCCATTCGATATTCATTGACTCCAACATGTATGGATTTTCTGCCTTGAAAATCAATCCAGTAATCCTCTTCGCATAGGCAGATCCTTCTAAGCAGCTGCGTTGTTTCTTGCGCATTAAATGTTATGTTTGGCTCTAGCAGGACAGAGAGCAGACTGGAAATACACTCCGGTACTGGCGCAAAGATGCTTATGCTCTCAGTTCCTTTTCCTCTTTTAAGAAGGTGACATATGTCTTCCATGATGGTACAGCGTCAGTTAGGGTGGGACTGTGGATGGAGGGATGGATGGATGGGTGTATGGTTGGGTGGGTGGATGGATGGAGGGATAGATGAATGGGTAATTGGCTGGCTGGATGAGGGATGGATAGAGGGATGGATGGATGGATGGATGGATGGATGGATGGATGGACGGAAGGGCAGGCAAACAGGTGGGTGAGTGGTAAGATCAGTACAATACAAGCTGTGTAAGCAGATGAATGAATGGATGGCTCATTCAACAAAGGTATATATAAATGAAGGAATATCTCAAGGATACAACCTGAATTTGCCCCAAAGCATTTCCTGCTCTGGAAGTTATGTAGATTACGAAAACACGGAGCTCCTTTTCTGGATGGAAGTTTGTTGCCAGCAGTTAAGATTGTCTTGTAAGTGTTGCCTACAGTTACCACTATTTGACTATGAAACCGTGTGTCACAGGGGAGTGCAAGAGAATAGACTGGAGCACAAAGCACATACTGTTTTATCACTTGAGGATTTTGATGTGGCAGTATTGCCACAAGACCCAGCAGTGATTTTTATCGTCACCGCTCTCTTTGAATCCGACCCGACTGTACGTGAATTTGACAATACTCACTTTGTTCTGTCAAGAATATGATGTTTTGATGACTTCTGAGTTGCAAAGAATGTTCTCAGGCTGTCTTCTGGTGGTGCAGTCAGCATCAGCCCGGCGGTGCACCCCGTGCAGGCGAGATACTCCACGACCCCCCTAGTGCATGTGCCATTGCAGTACATGCAAAGCGTCATGAAGCACAGATTGCACTCTACCATAAGGGTGGTCTGCAATCTGTGCTCCCAGACTGGGGGCAGGAAGCATCCTCTTGAGGTCATATAAGCAGACCTGGACACCCTGCTGTAAACCCTTACAGATGTTCCAAATATGAAGCTAATATGACAGTATACGCAGCTAACAGCGTTATGAAAGCAAACATCTGAATGATGGAAAACTGTCTTTGATGATCATCAGCAGTGATAAAAAAAATGTTGTCAGTAACGAAATATGGCAGGATTTCAGCAAATAATTGTACCTAATGAGTAATATATGTGTTGTATGTATGTATGTATTCTGGTTCCACTGCAGAGGCGCCTGAGGGTCTACAAAAACTGATATTATGCCCCCATTTACAACTTCTTGCAAAAACTGGGGCTATTTCTGGTGCCTGCCTTTGGAGAGCAGGAAGCACTACAACTTCCTCACTGTCCACCATGTGCAGGAGATGGCAAGCTCACAGTGGAGGGATGGGTCTTCTTCTGCAGGGTACAGTTTATGTAATGGGATTGGGCAGTGCACATATATTTGCACACCAACTCATATAGGTAACATACGCCCAAATACATTCAGGGGGAAAATGTGCTGAGCAGTATCTGAGTTCAACACCTTGTGTGTGGAATTTCATTGGCCCTTGGTCTCCTTTCATTGTTTTCAATTCAAGCTGGAAACCCATTCTCAGCATGAGCATTCCTATTGGCTGAAGCTATAGCAGTCAGCTGCCCGAGGCCCTTTTAAATTCAGATTGAGTGTATTGTTTGGTACTCGTTAACCGCATCGCTGCTGTGGTCATTTTTGCGCTGTGCTGCAAATGATCATTTTGCTGTTTACATGACGAGCTCAGCTCGTCATCAGCACACGCCACCCGTGGGTGATGACGAGCTGAGCTCGTCATCAGCAGCGAAAGGGTTAAACATTGCAAGGAAAACTCTACGACAATGCTTTGAATATTATCAAATCTTGCATTCGTTCTTTTCTATATTATCTCTGAGTGCATGACCACTGATTCTTGGTTTTGCTTCGAGTTCCATTTTCCCAAGCACTCATTTGGATGAACGTCACACATCAAAAATCGTCATATAGCTAATTCAGATTGAAGGTTTTAGAATGTGTAAAGTAAGGTTGCATAGAATAGCTGGGCATCACATAAAAATGTGCTTTCCCAGTCTGTTTCCTGTAGAAGATTCAGAAAGAAGGTGGCCAAAGCATGTCAGCCTTCTATTTCTGAGGCAGGAGCTTTCAAATCATTGCCCCAAGGGAAAGGTTTCCTGCAAATTGTACTGTGATCCGATCAGGATCACCACATTTGCTGAAACACAGTCTTTTGCCTACAATCAATTATTCGAAATGTTTAGGAGAGGCAACTGCACTAATAAGAGACATGACGAGAGAGCTGGTGTACCCTTTCTTGTGTTAATCAATTGAAAGCACTGATGTAACCAATACTCAACGATTGTATAATTGTACAATGATATAATTCATAGATACTGTTCAAGAATGATAGGACATGATGAGATAGAACTACATTTCATGCTTAGTACTGAGAGAAACTAAAGTACCTAGGACCTAGTTGTCTAGTGAACCATGATAAAGTACGTTATTATTAATGCATCAAATTTAAAAACATCTCAATAAACATCAACAGGTCTAGTTAAAGAAACTGCAATAATTTGTGTCAGTTTTTATATTCAGTTACATTTTGTTATATTTACAAATGCCTTATTTTTTATTAGATATCTGCATCATTTCCGAATACGGGAAATGTCTGCAATTTTAGGATCACTCTAGAGATAGTAGTACCCCTTCTACAAAATATCTTCAGAAAAGAGAATGATAAGAATAATTGGAGCTAGTGCAGTGCTTAATTTGTGAAAGAATAGGTGGTGGTACCAAAGCTCTGCTAAGAATTTTACACCTTTTATTATTAAATGTTGGTGCACCCAATGTGTAGTCTTGATTCCACCCCATTCCTCTTTTATCCACTACCAGACACACGCTTTCACTTTCTGACCATCTTCCAAGTTCCTGTTTTCTCCAGGTTTGTGACAGGTTTTCTGTATTTCTCTTTCACCTTTTTCCTATTTGTTTATTCTTCCCCATCTTGTTCTCAGTCAATGTCTAATGAGATAAAATAAGTGCTGGTCTCCAAAACTTTAGCTCCAATTTAGTACTT
This sequence comes from Lissotriton vulgaris, assembly GCF_964263255.1. Lineage (NCBI taxonomy): Eukaryota > Metazoa > Chordata > Amphibia > Caudata > Salamandridae > Lissotriton > Lissotriton vulgaris. The sequence continues at coordinate 235,445,217 of NC_141691.1, forward strand.
AGTAAGTGTATCACAGTTTGAGCATATTTTACCCCAGAATTTATTGCAGCTTCACCCGCTGATGCACTCACCACTCTTGCCTCGATTGGTGTCTCTGGATTCACTATGTAAAAATTCCATCTTTTAGTGGAGTTGGTTTTTAAATTGCAAGTCTGAAAATGCCTCTTTCAGAAAGTTGACCTCTTCTTACTTCAACCATTCTGTACCTCTGCCTATCCCTACAATACACGTCGGGTTGGATGACAGCTGAGCTTTGTGAATTTACTGTAGACAATCACACACAAGGGGAGCTGAGGTGTGCCCATGATGGCCCATCACCAAGCTGTCAAGCCTTTCTGAGCTAGAGTGATGGGAAGAGCTGACACTTTCACCTGAATAGGACTGTGCCTGTCCCCACTCAAAGAGTTGCATACCCCCCTGTAGTGTGTTGAGAGCCAGGGACAGGAAGGGCAATGTATTCTACACTACAGACACCTTTCTTTGAAGTCTCCCTACTTCAAAGGCTAAAAATGTGTATAAGTACTGGCCCTCTGATGCCATTTACTCAGAACGCTTCTGGACTGAGAACATTCTGCCAGGAAGAAAAGCTGTTGTGCTGCCAGGAGGGACTGCCACTTTGCTGCTTGATTTGCTGTGTTGAACTGCTGCCTGCTGCTCCTTGCCTGGGAGTGAGAGGACTGGACTTTATTTTCTGTCTCCTGCTTTATAAGGTTCTCCAGGGCTTGACTGAGCTTGCATCCTGTGGCTGAAGTCTCAGGGACATCAAAAACTTCACCAGCATCTTGCTACCAGCACCTGGACTCCTCTGCTGTGAGTCCTGACCTGACAAGTGGTGCCAACTCCAGCCCTAGGCCCTTGGAGGTGAATTTCGTGCTGGATCCAAGAAAATGATGCATCTGGCACATCTCTGCAAAACTGACACATCGCCGCTGCCTGCACCAAAGCCGTTGACACTGCTCACCGTGCGTGACACAACAACCTCGACTTTCAATGTAGCCCGACTTTGCCGTAGCACCTCTAAAGAACCGCTACTGCTTGAGTCTCGAGCACCGCCTCACAGAAGTCTATGATGCACCACTCTGACACAGCTATTGCGTGAGTTTTGACCAATACATTGCATTCAGCCCGGCAGTTTGAATTTGATGCCAAAGAATTGATGCACAGCACTCTTCACATTGATGCATCATCAATGCTACGTCACTTCAGGAACCGAGGCCTTGAATCAATGCATCACCTCCTCTGCACAATGCATCATCCCTGAGCGTTAAAGCTTCAATGACCTTGCACCAGCATAATAAACTGACACATCACCTGCATCTGCAATGCCTCACCTCCTCAGCACCACGCATCATCTTAGATTTCCAACACATCGAAAGTACTGTCAAAGGGGTTTGCATGACTCGTGCTCTATCGTGGTCGTGTCCGAGTCATTCCTGACCAGATAGCCCCAGTGGGAGCGATTGATTTCTAAACACTATATTTTGATTTCATCTTTAAAAATGTATATCTTGACTGGTGTATGTTGGATTTTTGCTGTTTTGGTCTTGTTTTACTTAAATATTAGCTATTGTTCTAAACTGGTCTGGAGTACTTTTGTGGTGTTTTCACTGTGGTACTGTGTGTATGTGCACTAATACTTTACGCATTGCCTCTTGGTTTAGCATGACTGCTCTGTGCCAAGCTACCAGCAGGCGAACAGAGGTAAACATTTATTGGGTACCTCGCCTACCCTGACTAGGGTGTGGGTCCCTACTTAAACAGGGTGCATACCTCTGCCAACTAGAGACCCTATTTCTAACAGAGTGGATAAAGACAACAAATGGTTTACGATTGATTGCAGTCCTTGAGTTTGGAGGGACAAGATTCTTTTTTTTTCTGACTTTGCATGAGTGCTGCACTGTGCTGCACCCATAAAGAGTGGGAAAAGCTTTTCAACTTCCCTAGGCCTTCTATTTTGTACAGCAAGAGTACCCTTCTAGTACAAAACCTAAGCTAGACTCATGCACACACCCTAGTGCTATGTCGTCAAAGTGTGTGCGTGGTGCTTGGCAACTCAAATTGGCACCAGAACTAGGGAGAGGGGAGGCGAGAGCCATACCTCTATAGATACTGTGCTCTCCTGCTCCCTTCCTGTTTCGGCTGCTGTGCTGCGTTGAGTGACAGTTTTGAAAATCTGTCCCAAGTCTTTTCTGGATAACAATGGCATCTTTATATCATCCTAGATGTAATGGGTTGGTTGAGCACTTCAATCAGACCTTGAAGGTCCAATTGCAGCTGGCTATGACTAATACTTTACCTTGAAAGCAAGTGGATGAAAATATGTTGTGGACAAACAGAACAGCACCCAATGTGTATGCAGGCAGGTCTCCATTTGTGCTTATGTGCGAATGAAGATTCAGAGTCCAAATAAATAGAGAATGGATGAATAGGTGACTGGTTGATGCCACACATTTGTCTGCTGTGGTTGACGTGAGAGAAAAGGCACAAAGCAGATATGCTTCTGTGTGACAATTGGAACATTGTAACTGGTTGTTGAGTCAGGATCAAGAAATCAGGTTAGGTACGCAAAGGTGAATCCAGGTATTCTTTTCCAATACAAGTTACTAACATTTTTTCGATTGTGGTGCATTCCAGTGATTGGAAGGTTTGGAACATGGCCACTGTAGTGTCGCTGCGCCACCACAAAGGAAGCAAACTATATATTATGTATGGAAGCAGGAACTACGACAACAATGATAAAGATAGATACAAGACAGCCCTGCATAACTATAAGAAACTTATTACAAAGGAAAAATGTAATTTCTACACCACACAAATAGAATCAGCTCAAAATTCGAGCAAACAGTTATTCCAGGTGGTAAAAAAGTTATCCAACCCTACGGCTCCCGATTTTATAGAACCTTCTCAGGCCTTTTGTAATGAAATCGCAGACTTTTTCAAAGGAAAAGTTACGGATATTTTTAATAACTTCACACAAAAAATCTCTGATGCTATAGTTGGCCCAGCTGCTCCTCAGAGATCTACCAGACCAATCCTGGAAACATTCTCCTCGCTTCCTCAAGCATCCATAGAAGAAATTATGAATGCGGTCAAATCAGGATCTCCTACGGACCCTTGCCCCCCAAGTATACTTAAACAAGTATCTGATCAGGTAGCCCCGGTGCTTACCCACATTTGCAACACGATGTTCCAGACAGGAGATTACCCTAAAGTCTGGAAGAAAGTCATCGTGAAGCCCCTTTTAAAAAAATCAACACTAAACCCAGCAGAGTTAAAAAGCTATCGACCCATTGCCTCACTTCCTTATCCCTCTAAGGTATTTGAGAAGGCAATTAATTTACAACTCTCTAGCTTTATTGATGATAACAACCTACTAGATGAGACCCAATTTGGGTTTAGAAAGGGTCATGGCACCGAGACCGCCTTGATAAAAGCAACTGAAGAAGTGAGAATAATTCTAGACCAAGGCGGTACAGCAATCCTGATACTTTTAGATCTATCGGCTGCATTCGACACGGTCGATCATAACATCTTGATTGACCGTGTCGATGCCATGGGCATCCAAGGCAAAGCAAAGACTCTTCTGGCATCTTTTCTATCAGACAGAGAACAGTCTGTGAAAATGGGTAGCTATTATTCGCCCAATTTCACCTTACCTTGTGGAGTTCCTCAAGGCTCCTCGCTAAGTCCGACGCTTTTTAATATCTATGTATCGGACTTAGCGAGGGTGATCAAGTCATTCGGCATAGGAATAACATCATACGCCGATGACACTCAATTAGTCCTGGCTATTCATAGGAACGGAGCTGCAGTGGCCGCCAACTTTCAGGAAGGAATGAGAGCTATTTGCACTTGGATGGACCAGAACTGCCTAAAATTAAACTCTGACAAGACGGAGGTCATGCTCTTTGGTGATCTGACCCCGTCTTGGTCACCAGTTTGGTGGCCAGCAGAGCTGGGAGATCCTCCTCACCCTGTGCAAAAAGTTAGGAACCTCGGAGTTCTATTCGATAATAAGCTTACTTTCCATAGCCATGCTAACGCAGTGGTCTCGGCGTCCTTTTATACTTTGAGAATGGTAAAAAAGCTTCTTCCTTTTCTTCCTCCAAACTCAGGTAAAACCCTAATGTCTACACTAGTCCTCTCAAAGATTGATTATTGTAACGGACTATGGCTGAATGCACAGGAACAAGTCATGAATAAATTACAATTAGTGCAAAATGCTGCAGCAAGAATTTTAACTGGCACACCCAAATTCTCATCCATATCGCCCATCATTCGCCAACTTCATTGGCTACCAGTGAGAAGCCGTACAAAGTTCAAGGCCTTGTGCATCATTTATAAAACACTGAACAATACCGGACCGGACTTTTTAAAAAAATCCATCACTCCCTACAAACCCAAGCGTTCCTTACGCTCTGAGGCATCCCAGCTACTTCACATTCCACGCACTAAGAAAGCAACATGGGGCGATAAACGCTTCACAATTGCTGCTTCCAAATTGTGGAATGAGCTCCCTCTTAATATTAGATCAAGCTCTTCCCTACTTATATTTCGGAAGCACATTAAAACGTGGCTTTTCAACCAGCAAGTTATGTAGGAGCTCTCTGCAATCTTAACGAACTCTAGCGCCGAGACACCGGAAGGTATTTGTGCGCTTTAGAAATTTTATAAATAAATAAAATAAATAAATTTATTCACTTGCTTCCATGCCGTTACTGTCCCTGCTCTACTCTAACTTCCCCCTCGCTCCTCCTCTTCCGCCACCCCAGCTCTCCTTTCATCCCTTAGTTTCATGTGCTGTTCCTAGCACCCAGCACATGTCACAACATTACATCTTCCCCCTTCCTAAACAATTTTAACTATTTCAGATGTGTCCGTTCATGCAGGGTTAAATTATAATATAAAACAATATAGTTACAGTTCTTCAATTAGGCGAACTGGTCTTTGATGAGTTTGTTGTGGCCGGAGATGGGCCTCTTGAGCCCCCTGTTCCCTTTCGTCAGGAGACATGGAAGGTCGATGATCACTTACTGACTCAGATATATCTCCTGTTACCACACTAAGCGGTGCAGTTAACGCTTCGTGAAAATTGGGCGTGCACTTCTGAAAATGCATCACATTCCTTGTGACCCTCTTGTTCTCCGACTCGGCTGTAATCCTGGTCCCTTTTTGTTTCGTCACCAGCAGTGGGCATGCTTTTATTGACAGTCTGCTTTTCTTCGTTGTTCTTGTCGCACCAATACCCAGTCCCCTTCATGTATGGATGGCTGTGCAGCTTTACTCCTTCGAACTGCATATTCCTTCATTTTCTCCTTTTTCAGTTTGTCTGTGGCTGCTAATTCTTCATGCTCAGAGTCTTGAGACAAAACATCAGCTGCATCTTCCCATGTTGGTAATCTGGTTCGCACAGTGCGACCCAACATTAAGGTTGCCGGACATTTGCCTGTGGTAGTATGCGGTATGGTTCGATAGGCGCATAATACTTCATTTAGAGCCACGTGCACATCACGCTTTGAAAGTTCTGCCTGCTAGATGGTCTTCTTTAGAGTGGCCATAAATCTTTCCACCATTCCATTGGCCTGGGGCCACAAAGGAGTGATCTTCCAGTGTCTGAAATTGAGGTGCTTGTCAACTTCAGCGAAGTCTTGTCCATTGAATGAGGGGCCCTTATCTGTTTTCACTACCTTCGGTATGCCCCATGCGGCGAACACCTCATCAAGTGCTGGTATAGCGGTGGCGGCCTTAGTTGACGTTATGAGGTGCGCAATAGGGAAGCGTGAGTATTCGTCCATTATGACTAGGACATACTTTCCGGAGTGTAGCAGTCCAAAGAAGTCCAATGCAACATGATGCCAGACGCAATCAGGCAGTTCAGACACGTGAAGCGGTGCAGGGGGATCCTCTTGACTTACTAGCTGACACTGTGGGCAATCTTTCAGTGTAAGTTCCACCATCTGATCCAGCATAGGGAGCCAGACTTGTTACAGCAGCACTCTCTTCGTGGCTACAATACCTCTGTGCCCTTCATGCGCTAGGTTGATGACTCCTTGGCGCAACTGTTTCGGGATGATGAGTACAAGACCATCTGCGGTGATGGACAATTCCTCCTTCACATGTTTGAAAGAGGACAGTTCCTGATTATCAATCTTTTCACTCTGTCCGGATTCTTCCAAGTGCCTCCAACTGTTTGTCCGAATGCGATGTTTTACACTTTGAAGTGTGACATCTTCATTAGTAGCGTCAAGGATGGCCTCTAAGGGAACTGTGGGTGGTTTGGCTTGAGCCGCTACAAAATGGATGTATTCCTCAGCTAGTGATGGATTAGTTTTGGACGTTGCCTTGGGATGTTGTGACATATAATCAGCAGGATTTGCAGCTTTTCCCAGCTTGTGGATGACAGTATAAGTGTATTCTTGAAGGCGGATGCTCCAGCGCCTTTATTCTGGGAGGCATTTTGGCCTTGGGATTTCCAAAGATGGTTATCAGGGCCTGGTGATCTGTAATAAGTGTGAAGTGTTTTCCGTAGATGAAAATGGGAAAATGCTCGCAGGCCCAGACTACCGCCAGGCTTTCCTTTTCAGGCTGAGTGTAGGCTCTCTCTGTGTCTGTGAGGCTTCGACTGGTATATGGTACAATATACCGTTGATCACTCTCTTTGTCATACTGAGCTAATATCGCTCCAAGTCCTACGGGACTCGCATCCATAGTGATTTCAGTCTTTCTTCTCAGATTGAAGTATGCAAGATTGTTGGCAGATTCATGCGCAGTTTTGATTTCATGCAAAGATTGATCACATCTCGGGGTCCATTGAAATGGGTGTCCTTGTTTGGTCAGCTTTCTCAGGGGTTAGCTAATAGTGGCATAGTCCTTGATATAGTGTGCACAGTAGCTTGCCATGCCTAGGAAGGAACGTACATCCCCGTGTCTCACGGCCTGGGGGTGTCATTCAGAGCAACAATCTTTTCTGGATCTGGTTTCATTCCCACGCCTGAGAAGATGTGTCCGAATAAGTTTAATGTGATTGGTGGTATTCACATTTGTCTTTATTGAAAGCGAGATTGGCCTCCAATAGAGCATTACCTACTCGGTCCAGCGCTGTGTCGTGTTCTTGCATTGTTGTTCCATAGACCAAGATGTTGTCACTGTAGTTTAGAGTGTTGTGAATGTGATGAATTACCTTTCTCATGGCTTCCTGAAAAATCTCAGCAGCAGAAGAGACCCCAAAGCTGAGTATTTTGAATCTGGACAGGTCTTGGTGAGTCGAGAATGTGGTAATATATCTTGATTTTTCATGAAGTTCCAAATGGTGATAGCCCTTGTTGGGATCTATTTTGGAAAATATTTGCGCACCACTGAGTGAGACAATCATGTTGCTATTATGAGGTACTTGGTGTCTTTCTCTTTCAATGACGATGTTGGGTGCCCTCATATCGACACAGAGGCTCACTTTGCCAGGTGAGCCCTTCTTAGGCATGACGACCACTTGAGAGACTCAGGACGTGGGTCCTGACGTTCTCTCAATGTCAACTTGGAGAAGATCCTGCAGTTCCTCCTCTGAAGACTGTTGAACGTGAAATGGAATTTTCCTGTGATGTTGTGCTATAGGAGTTATTCGTTCATTTATGTGGAATCGAACATGGCAGTGAGCCATCTTTCCAAGTCGGGCGTATAATTTTGGAAACTTATGAACTATGTCCGGTTCATCATCGACTTTATAGAAAATGTCTACTAGTCGAAGTCGTTTCGCCGTGGGCAAGCAAAGAAGACAATCCGCTTCAGGGCCATCAATGACATGACTGTGGGCTGGAATAGTTCTGTCCTTGTATGTGAGATTAGTCGGGAATTGTCTGAAACACAGAAGAGGTTTATTTGACATCCAAGTGCACACACTGTGTGGTGGTGGACTAATTTTCTTGTATTCTGCAACTGAAATGTAGTTGAGAGATGATCCACTGTACAGAACAAATTTGGCCCAGTGTGTGTCCATTTTAATATCTAGTCACGGGTATTTCTTCAGCCGGTCCCGGTCCGCAACAACGCAGACGTACTCATCACTGTCTTGCGATATTGGTGACAGCGACCTTGACTCACGAGTTTGTGATCATCAAGATCGATATGTCCCATGAGACTGACGACTGGACTTTGAGGAACCAGTGGAAGAATCTCTGTAGTTCCACACTGCTTTGGCATGATGTCGAGTGTTAGGCTGTCTGGATTGTCTGTAATTGTCTCTGTGAGTGTCTTGGTGAGGGGCTCCGCAGATGTTCTCAAAGTGATTGTCCCGACCACACTTCCTGCATTTCAGGCGTAATGCAGGGCCTGTCTCCGTGTGAGGGAAGTCATATCCACAGCAATAGCATTTAAGTTGGCGCTACTGTCGTTTATCAGTCCGGCTAGGACTGCGATGCCGACAGCTTGTATACTGGGACTGAACTTTTGGATCTGGATGATATTTGCTTTGCAGGGGAGGACCTGTTGGTGTTATGGGATTGGAGCCGAAATGCTTGTTCAAATTTTTTCGCCTCTTCCAGCTTCCATTTTTTTGGCATGTTCTTCTGCCTGATCATGTACTCGCGTCATTTCTTCGATCTCATCCACAGAGTAGCTCTTCTTTAGTAGACGTCTGCATAACGACTCAGACTGGCATCCTTCTATGATTTGCAGGCAAAGGGCGTCTTCCGTTGAGAAAGAATCAAATTCACAGTAGTGGGCCAAACGTTTAAGTCGCGTGATGAAACTATTCACGGGCTCGTCATTTTCTTGAGAAGCCAAATTGAATATATATCTTTCGTAGTGAACGTTCCGTTTGTGAAGACATTTTCTGGTTAGTGCGTCACGCACATTGGCATAGGACAAAGCAGCGTCAGCCGGAAGCTCCTTTAAAATCTGACCAACATCTTTCATGATTAAATTGCGTAATGCATTCAGTTGCTGCTCCTCTTTGGTCACATGAGACCCTTCCATGAAGTCTTCATAGTCTTCTAGCCAATCCTGCCAGTGAAGGCCCATACCTCCCCCCAATATGAGGACCAAGGGTTCCGGCGGGTGTAGAAAAGGGACTCCGATCAAGCTGAGTCCGTGTCCACCCATTTGCCCTGTGGACGTAGGTGACTCTTGCCACGTGCTGGGGCTGGCAGAGGCATGACTATGTCTTGACGTTGGCGATCCAGACATCGCGTATGAAGATGGTGAAGCAGATGCTTTGTGAAGGATGGTCGAATCACAGAGACCCTCCCAGTGCATGGCACTTGGTTCAAAATGTCACCGTCAGCACCACTCTTTAATTATGCTATTGTGTAGGGTCAATAGCAGGGCGCCTATGAAACAAAAAACAGTCCACCAGCTACTTGAAGTGTATGTAATTGTCACTTGTATCATTAAACATCAAGGGCAGGCAACCAGATGAGCAGGCAGTCCCATAAATCTTTGAAAATTACCTTGTAACTTGCTATAAAATACCTGAAATCTTCCCACACAGTCTTTTGCCAATGCTGGCAGCAAGAACTCACACACACCGGGCACAGCACAGCAAAGGAGCCCACATACCTCAGCAGGCGGCACTTGGTCACAGACACTAACAGCCCAGAGCACGCGACCGGGGAGGGATCCCGAGTCGCGACCTGGACGCAGCCGCTTCTTTAGCACACGCGACCGGGGTGGGCTCCTGGGTCGCGGTCACGGCAACTCCACTCCAGGAATGCACGCGGCTGGGGTGGATACCTGCTGGGGTGGGCACCCAGTCCAGCGACGCAGCACAGCTCCGAGGCAGCGGAGCGCACGCACAACAGGAGACAGGTAGGCAGCATGCACAGGTTGCGACCACCCTCGTCGCCAGTTGTAGTGTTGCGACGCCACCACAAAGGACGCAGACACCATATTATGTATGGGAGCTTTATTCACTTGCTTCCATGCCGTTACTGCCCCTGCTCTACTCTAACTTCCCCCTCGCTCCTCCTCTTCCGCCACCCCAGCTCTCCTCCCATCCCTTAGTCTCATGTGCTGGTCCTAGCGCCCAGTACATGTCACTACATTACAGTCATGATTGCTGCTATTCCCCGAAACAAAGAGAGCTTTGTCCATGCACAAATGGACACAACAGAGTATGGGGTTGTACCAAATGATTATATTTGAAACCCCAGGTAACTCAGTCACATGAGGTTAGGCGTATTATGTCTGTTAATAGATAAAGGTTTGTTACTATAGCTTTAAGAAAATGTATCTTTATTATGTTCTTACAGTATAAGGAAATTGTTGTAGCTAGTATGTAACGACTATTCCATTTGTTCTTGGTTGTATTTGGGTTAGTAGTTGTTTTGTTTTATGTTTTACCAACTAACAAGCGTGGTGTTGCATGTTTTTTGACAGGAAGTAAACAGGAAGCGTTTTAGGTAGGAATATCCTTGGTTTGATTGAATGTGGTTGCCAGAGAAATGAAAAGATGATTTTTGGGAGTCTCTAGCAACTACAAATTTTCATTTAGGTCGGTGTTCTCCATGGACAAAAGCACACTACGAATGAGGAAGGTGGTGGCGCTACAGCAGTGACCTTGCGGAAGGAGCTCGGCAGCTGCCAGGCATGTTGACTCTTACCGGCAACTACACAGCAGAACTGCTCCTGGGCACATTAAATGTGGTTGTTAGGGAAGCCAAAGGAGCGATCCTCTTATTGAAATTACTGCTACGATTAGAGGAATGATTTTGGGCACTCCCAGCAATTGCATCACTTTACTGAAGCTGGGCACTCTCCATGGAAATCATCACCATCACAGTAGGTGCATATGAACTGCTCTTTCACAAACATTTCAAACATGGTAGTATTACACAACAAGTATTTAAATCTACAAATGTATCATATATAATACTACAAACAAAAGAATGCGTATACAAGCATTAGGTAAGCAAACAAGTCTTGTCTTTTTTTAATCAAACTTCTCTAGAGCCAATCATCTGGCTTTTAAATCAGAACAATTAGCTTTGGCAAGCCTGTGGGAGGTAGACTGCAGTACAGGCCACATCATTCTCAACGGCAGAGTGGGCCAGAGATTTTGATACACTGCTAAGCCCCACACATGCTGCGGCTCTTTTTTTGGCTAATGTGGGGGCAAGTTGATGCCGGTGCTTGACCTCCCGGCTTACATCAGAGGACTCAATGGCTCTACCCTGGTGCCTACAACATAAGCCATAGTCCTGCTTTTGCCCGGATTATGCGCACTTTGCCCTGCTCTGCTTGCTCGGGCTTTCGGGACTTCATGGGAATAAGCGTGCCACATCTTGCAGCTTGTGCACAGTGGGACTGTCAATGGTTGAGCTGGCAGCAGGTGTGCTGGTTACGCATGTGTGCTTGGGTGGCCCCTATTATAAACCAGATAGTGGCAACAATTCATAAAGGAGAGATGCTGGGTGCCCTGGTCTGGATGAGCATCCATCAGCCAAGGGAAACAAGGGAGTAATGTGTTCCCCTAAAGGAATCCTCGAAATGATATGTGCTAATGCAAATTGCATTGGATAGCCCATGCAGCCAACACTTGAGGGAGGCTAAGCCCACCAGGCAATGGAGGAAGAAAGTTAACCAGAAGCCCCAATCAGTATATATATGTGTTTGTATATATGTGTTTGGTGTGGCTCTTGCAGCTTATCGTGAGACCTAAAAAAAGGTAACTACCTTTAATCTCATTCATTGGCTCCAATTGAAGATAATTCACACATCTGTGAAATGCCATGAATAGCCAATGACTGACGAGATATGCCCTTTCTATGTGTTCCTTGTTATATATTACGTCGTACAGTGTGTGATTCCTATGGGGGGCGGACACCATAACCTCAAACCAAACACCAAAAACCTACACAAAGGGAGAAATGTGGCTCTCCCTAGACAACTACCTGTCCTCACCAAGCCCCCTTAGGCTGCCATCCAAGGGGTACAGCACCCACACACACATCGTAGGAGCAAAAGCCGGGCCGCCCCAATCTGCTCTCGAACAATGCGCTTCCTCCCGCTTAATCACTTTCTCTTTTCCCACTTTCCTTTCCTCGTCACCTCGGGGTACATACACAAGCCGCTTCGAAGCCACACACCAAGTATACGAATGTCGCACACATGCCCTTACAAAAGGCCGTATGTAACCAAACTGGCATATAATGTTATCAAGCTTTTTCTTCCCCTCAGGCGACCCATACTGTACTCCTGTATACTGTACCTTTGTATATAAAAACTTTTTTTTTCTTAATAAAATTCACTTGAAATAAAACAAAAATATATGCTATTGTTGGTAGCAGTGAAATAGCTGCTGTGAGAGCTAAAGCTGTCCCTAGGCTAGACCTAAAAAATAGATGGAGTTCAGCCTTGGGCCTTCTCATGTCTGTATTAAATGATTACCTGTTGTGTACATGAATAAAACGTAAGGGATATGCGGCAGGGGTTATATTATAGTTCTCGCCTTTGCCGCATGTGTAATCTACAATTCAAGATGCTGAGTCACAGAATGTACTCTTCCTGTCTTTGATCTGAGCAGATGGTGAGCCGCACAGTTTAGCAAAGAGACCTCACATTAGGCGCGTGCCAAGCCTGGAAGCAAATTGACAAATAGGGTGTAGAGCAAAGCGGCACCGACGAGGCTCAGCCCCGCTGAGTGCGGCAGTGGAAAGAGGGCGACTTCAGATGAGAGTAAATGATTGCATCGAGATGAATTCATTTCCTAAATTACAGGGTGACCCTTTTAGCCCTCTCCTTGCTATTCCAGTCTCTGGATTTTAACTGCGTGTGGTCTTCAAACTGCTGCAATTTGTTCCAGCAAGAATCAAGCCTCAGCAAACAGCATAACTGATGGCATTCTCCTCTCTGAATCCACAGTGCTTTTAAGGAGCACCATTCAGCACAGCTAGAGGCACCGTGTGTGCTAATGACTGACAAGCCATGCCAGAAGAGCAACATTGTAATACGAAAGCTGAAATGTATTGACTGACGCTTACTTTCTTTAAATTACAAACATTCGAAATGTAGAAATGCCGTGCAAATAGACATACGTATATTTCACTTGTCGAAAGCTGTGCTTACATTCTTTACTAATGGTTCCTTTATCACCACCTGCCCACGTCACTTCTCACAGCGGTCAGAGAAACACAGCTGCTCAATGCCCTGACAGCAGTAAGATTGCTGGAGGAGAGCGTACATCGACACTGAAGGTTTGTGTTACGACACTGGTATTTGTTCATCGCTGGTGTACTCTCTTGGTGTTCGTCGTCGGTGATAGGCTCAATCCTTCTGGACTCTCCGGGTGCCTGTCACTTCGCATGCTGCACAGAGTTGGGCCGGCCCTTCTCAAAGCTGCCAGGGTTTCAGATTGCCATGTGTGACATTTTTCATAATTTCAGTGTAATTATGAGTGACATTTCATTGACTATGAGTGACACTTTCTTGCGTGCAAAATCACGTAATGAAGACGCGGGAAATATATAAATATCAGAAATGACATCCATTTAAGCAACGAGAAATTCTATAAAGTGAAGTCCTGCAAAGGACCAGAAAAATTTGTAGGCAAGGGACAAGCATTCTGTGAAATTAAAACACAAACCGCTGCTTAGTTTCTTAATTATATTTGCAGGGTGATAGCACAACACTGCAGTGTGCATTTTGTTCCTGTGCTATTTTCCATAATAATGCATCCAAGCTTACGAGTGCACACTCACCAAGTTCAGGCACCTACATTGAACCAATGAGCATGCTTCAGCGGATGTATGACGTTACACCGCATACTTTTACAACGCATACCTTTACAACGCATTTTTTAAAACCCAACATCCATTACAACACATTCCATTACAACGCACGCCATTACAACGAATTTTAAAAAAATACCTTTACAACGCATACCATTACAACACACATTACCTTTACAACGCATACCATTACAACACATAACATTACATTGCATGTATGGTAAGTATTGGATAGTGTAGGGATAGAAATTACTATTCTAACTCCAGGGGGGTGCAACAGTAGGGTAAGTGTTAGATAGATTAGGGGTAAAAAATACTATTCTAACTCCAGGGGGTGCAACAGTAGGGTAAGTGTTGGATAGTGTAGGGGTAAAAATTACTATTCTAACTCCAGGGGGTGCAACAGTAGGGTAAGTGTTGGATAGTTCAAGGGTACTATGTGTTGTAATGGTATGCGTTGTAATGACTGGGTTGTAATGACATGCGTTGTAATGCCATACGGTGTAATGGATGTTGCGTTGTAAAAGTTTCGTTGTAATGGTAGTGCGTTGTAAAAGTTGCGTTGTAAAGGTTGTTTCCCTGCTTCAGGAAGTGGTTATCAGGGGTCCACTGCTAGCATGGCCGAGCCTCATTCTAAACATTTTCACAACAAATGTTTTCGAGCTTCTGAGGACTGATGCTACCTTTCTCATGCACCTATCGTGGATACAGCCTAATCCTGAGTCAGTGTGTGCTTTGCGCATGTCTTTGGCAGCTGGCCATGGCTGGGGAGGTGCAGGGGGTGGTAAAGATACGCAGATTGCTGCCGATACAAATGTGTGAAGTGCTCCGGTGGATGCTCCTTACACACTGACCTGAAGCAAAGCCGCCTTGAGGGGGCAAGGGATGTTCGAGTGGTGCTGTGAACAATGACCTCAGAACTGGGGACGGATTACAGTGAACACACCTTGCAACTTCTTGCTGTTATCTTAGTTTGAGCAGTGACATCAAACCTTCATCATGCCAGAATCGATATTAAGCAGAAATATATGGCACCACTGTAATACCAGACAAATACATTTCCACAACATGAAAAAGACTATTGAATACAACCACCACTGCCACCATTTTAACAACTTTCTTTTTTTTTAGAGTTTTATATAGCGCAAACTAGACCCGAGACATTGGGTATCAGAGCGCATTACATGAGCACCAGTTTTGTTACAGATGGACACGTTCATTTTTGTTTGGCACCTTAATGTCCACCTCTCTTCTCACCCTGCCATATATCTGCACTTGGACTCTACTGATGACTGTGCCAAGTGCCAGCTGCACAGCATGTCAAGCAAGAGACAGCTGCCAGCCTGTGTTTCCTTCTTCTGGAACTACTTTTTCCCATATTAACCTCTTTAATGCTCATGACGAGCTGGCCCGTGGAACGCTCACATGCGGGGATTATTCCCCTGCGGTGCTGAACGTTCCACGGAGCCAATGCACCTGTGACGAGCTCAGCTCGTCATGAGCATGCGGGCGCTGTGCACACCCCCTTCCCCCCCCCCAGCACAGCGGGGGATTAACCCCCACAGCAAAGGGGTTAAAAGTGAAGCACAAGCGGCCCCAGGGACCTGTAAATAAACCTCCTAGTTTGTTTGTTCCTGCACGCTCATGCCATGTAGCAGCATTTTAAATAGTGCTTCTTGTTCCTCTCAGAAACACAAGCTCAGTTGAAAGGATGCTGACTCAAGTCAATTGAGCAAGCAAGTCCCTGAGTTGGATGTTAACACAGACAGGAGAGTGGCTAGAATGGGAATGCTTCAGTGATGGATCAGAGGAGCACAGAAAGTGTCAAGACTCGACCATGATCTGTGGAACACCAGACATTAACTACTCTCTGGCCTGGCCCTGGTCTTGGAGGCACATCAACCCAGTGGAAGAGAAGCCATGGACAGGGACAGAGAGAGAGACCAGACTCCCAGAGGGCTCTTCACTTTAAGATATAACAGTTGTTTCCTAGTCGCCTTGCTGTAGCTAAAGGACATCAATACACTGTACAGCCAAAATAATACGCAAAAACCAAAATGGTCATGCACTTTCCAGTTTCTTGAAGATAGCCACGACCAGGTGCCAGCTCTGAGTCTCAGACAACCAGAGACGGTAAAGCAGCCAACTGCAGAACAAAGCTGAAGGAAAGAATACTGCAGAGTAAAGAATCACCTGTTTATATTGGGAAAAGTAAATTTGATGCAGCACTCTTTGAGCTTTTGGCTGAAAAATAAGGACTGGCTGAGAGTGGTAAAGGCTTCCCTAACTCGAGGGTGCCGCACACATATTGTCTGTCGCTGGGACCTCGGGTGGGGGTCGGCCTCGTGATGTGGAGAGGCCTCAGCGATACTAGGCCATTATCATGCTGTCACCTCTAATTGGCCCCAATAGTGCAACAACCTATTTGAGACGGTGCAAGATGCAGCTCAACACTCAGCTTTAAATAACATGCTGTGACATTCATTGTGTGACAATCTCGGACATTGTGATAATGTGGAAACCTTTCTTTAAATGCATTAGTATAACGCGCAATGCGTGGCACTTGGCAGAGCTGCATTCTGACACCACAAAGGTCAATTCAGCAACTAGCCAGGAGTAGCAGAGGTGACATCAAATGCCCTTTGACCTTCAGTTCCTCTCCCACACACATGCTTACACGCACATTCACACTTACACATACACATTAGCAGCTGATATGGGGCAGTAGTGGTGGGGCAGGGAGGGGGTTAAAAAAAAGAAACATCCTCTAACTTCTAGCTGCCACCTCTCCTCCATCAAACTCAGGAAACAGGAAGCGCACAAGCTCCCAGTCCCCCCTAAGCCAATCACGATGCTGCGGTCACCAACATGACAGCAGCGCTTTGATTGGTCTCAGCGCCCTGATTTGGTGCTCAGACAGGCAGTGGCATGCTGTGCATGTTCTCCACCCAGGATGTGCAATACAGCTGGGTGAGGAAATGCTAAGTACACATAACTGTTTGGCCAGCCCAAGACAGCCGGTCAAACTGTCATGCCCACTTAGAGAGTGCCCACCACTCCTCCCCCTGCCCCTGTGACAACCCAGCCCTGCCCCGCCTGCACCTAAACAGGGCTAGTACAGAGAAATAAAATATTAATAACATGGTGTTATTATTATTTAACTTTTCTTGTTGTGTGACGCTCCTATGTCTTAGCAGAGGAGCCGCTGCTGCACATACACTCTCTCACGCAAATGCACACCTACCCGCAACTACGCACACAACATACATTTTTCTTTCTAACCTCAGCAGCCAGGGAAGATCATATTCCAGCTAATTGTACTCCATTTTATATTACACTAATTGTGAATAATGAAGCATTATTTAGTATTATTGTAATTACATTTTTAAGAGAAAGCAAAGAGAGTGGAGCCCCAACCAGCATCCATAAGGACGAATTGCCACTGCGTTCCTGGCATTAATTTTGCCACCTCTGAGGTGCAAAGGCAGTGTTAGGGGTTGCAAGGGTCTAGCCACTAGGGCGTCCCTGGGGTAAGTCTTAAGAGGTAAAGCAAGTGGTAGGTGAAAGGCAGGGCAGATAATGAAGAATTCCCATCTGTGTTTTCACTATCTATGAGGTTTCCTCTTTCCATAGGTTAACATGGGGGAATAGTTAAAATTACTTTAAGCTGCAATATTGGCTTACAGTGGAGCATCCTCATACTGTTTCTTATCATTGGATTCACAATGACAGACCCTCTCCTGTGGTAAAGAGGGATTCGTCATTATTTGTTTAGAAATTCCACTTCTAGAAAATGGGCATTTCTCTGATCTAAAACACTTTGTGTGCCTTTTAGTTTGACTCCAGTCCACACCAAAGGCTGGGGGAGCATATCTGTGCATTTCCCGGAGGCAGCTATAAACATTGGGCATGCAACTAGAACTACATACCTCTGCCATTTGAGGGCCTGCCTGGATAGATTGGAGGAAGAGGTTTTGACACTTGTACTCTGGGAGCCAGATCATAGTCCTACTAAAGATTAAGATCTGTATTCCATGGCCCCAGGGCAGAATAGACTGAAGTTTAGAGGAGACATCTGTGGTTAATTGGGAAACCCCTGTAACCACCCCCAACTTCAAATGCACACTACAGTAGAATGACTGGTATCATACTACTGCAGGGTAGACATAGACTTATGGGGACATTGGACCGGAGATCCTGGAACTGCGTCTTGCACACTGCCAAAGAAATCAATTGTTTACAAGGAGCATTACTGCCATTGGAAGGGACCATGCACACTTTCTGAATAGTGGTTGGCCTGGGCTGACTACCTGCTTCTATGTGGCACCCTGAAGTGTGCTCTCCAAGAACTTGTTGGCTTCCCCCATTTTCTTGGGGAGGTCTCAGGGATATCAAAGACCTCCCTTGAGGAACCCACACGTCTATTTTTGACACCTGGAAAGCGGCGGAAAGCGATGCCCTCTTAAATGCCCACATCGTCTGCTGGATCCCAACTACTAGCGTGGCATGAGATTTGAACTAAATATTGTACCTTGAAACCGTATTCCCTTGTGCAGAGCCCAAAAAGTACTGCGTGCAGCTAAGGAGTGTGCCCACTGCATTGTGAGGCTTTAACATGCATAAATGTATTTTTGGTGGTGAGCGGATTCACCATTTGCAGGACCCCGCATGGCCTGCTTTGTCTATCATGCCACATCTCTCTTGTGCAACACGCCAACTGCATGCTCATTTCGCGTGTTGTCCGATTCACAGGTTGTAACCCTCATAGGTGAGGGTGTACTACTCTCTCATGCTGCACTGCCGAACTTGCGCCTGCATGTATCCCCAAAATTGACTGGTGCGACCCGGATCAATACTCACCAGATGTTGTGCCTCATTTCCAGGGAGGCATGAAATTTGCAACTCTTCACTGTGTGTGACTGGAATTGTCTGGTGTGACCCTTATCCACACATTCCAGACGTTGTGCCTAATTTCCAGGGCGATACGGAATTTGCAACTCTTCGCTGCGTGTGACCGATATTGTCATGTGCGACCCGTGTCAGAGTGCACCAGACATTGTGCCTCATTTCCAGGGAGATACAGAATTTGCAACTCTTCATTGTGTGTGACCAAAAGTTTCTGGTGTGGCTCAGTCCAATGCATACCAGACATTGTGCCTCATTTCCAGGGAGGAAATGAGTTCATGACTCTTCATTCTGTGTGACCGGAATTGTCTTGTGTGGCTCAGTTCAACGTGAACCAGACATTTTGCCTCATTTCCACGTAGGTACTGAGGAGGAGTTTCATGTTACGTGGTTTCTGGATTGCCTATGTGCTACTTTGATTGACATGTGTCTGACGGAATGCCTCCTTCTTCCCAGAAGCTCCCCTGCTTCATCCCCTATTCATTGATTCTTCCTTTTGTGCCCTCAGTGCGGTGGACCAACTGCCCACCCCTCACCCTCTGTGTTGCCAGGTAGTATTGCCCAGACCGGGCCTGGGCGGGGAGAGTAATTTACTGGGCTAAGGAATGCTTCTGAGAGCAATCCAAAGCTGGTCAAGAGACTGTGTGACCCCCTCCCCCTTGTGCTTCGATGAACTGAGCTGGTGCCGGAAGGCACAGTGTGGAATCCAAGGATCTCATACCATGGGTGACCTTCCCAAGTAGTGGCCAAACCCCCATTTGACGACTTTCGCCTTGATATACTCAGAGTCCTAAAACCAACAAAATGATACAGCAAAAAGTGAAGGTAACAGGAAAAAAGTTGGGGGCAGACCCCCTAAGGATGACAGGTCTAAAAGTGCTCAATTACCAACACATTCTGCGCCTGATGATGAGTTGGGCGGTGTATTCCGATCCCCTGTTTACGCACATGTTAAAATTGCAAGTTGGTAGGTATTTAACACATCTGATAATTATCAGATGTGTTAAACAGCTCAACGTTCGGTAAATTTCTGCAGGTGAAAAATGCTGAAATTTAACAGGGGAAAAGCATACAGTATTTCCTGTATCGTGCAGATTTTGTTGCATTAAACAGCAAAATCTGAATGTTATTCTCCAATAACTCCTAATAGGAGCTTTTTAGTGCACCCTATAAATAATGTACTCTGTGGTATTTGGTATTTATCAGTTGCAATCGATAGCACCTAAACGCGTAACCAGGCCTTCTGAGTTTGAACCTTTGTACGGAGGGTAATGGGTTAACTGCACTTTTTTTCTGCTATTCTGAGGTGTACAAACTCAAAATGTGTGCAATGGGCCTACAATATTGGCACCAGGATTTACCTAGTAAAAATGAACTGTGCAAAGAAAATGGTGGATGCACAATTTTCTCCCAAATCATAATCTTTAAATGTGCACCCCAGTTGGAATCAGGGCCTGACTCATTTTTAGATTTGAGCAGGAAGGTGCACGGTTTTTGATGCATCCTAACTTATAATTGTTATTTGGCAGCATTTCTCTTGTAAAGTATCAGCCCCTTCCACCGGTGGGTGAGCAGCGTTGCCGGTGATGCACCAACTCTTTTCTGATCCTCTGCACATTTTCAATTACAGTGCGCGTTAGTCATCGCGAGACAGGCTTCTGATATATCTCTGACCTGCGCCTTGGAGTGCGGAACAGCTGGCTCATGCATATGCAAGGCCTATAAATCATCTGCCTCCTTCGCTCTGACTAAAGGGATCCCTAATAGAGAGGCCTCCTGTGGACGGGGAGTTTGCGTCGCTACCAACAGCTGCCATCAGAAGTGCTTTCTCTTGGAGAGATGCAAGCTCGGAAGATGCCAGCAAACCTTTCTCTCTCAATAAAGGGAATATGTTATGAATGTTACCGACAGCCTGCTCTTTTTCAAGTGGCATCGTGATGGCGCGAGCTGTCTGCGTTGGCTCGCAGACCCTGACTCCGTGCCCGCGGATCTGAGACTGTGTTGGTGTTTGGCACATCACACACACATCTCTCCTTTTGAATTCATGGGTAGAGTCAAGGCACAGTAGCAGAACCCAGGCTATTGTTCTCAGTACATCAGGGCTCTTATAAAGGATGCGGATGCTGCTTATTTCAGGTGGTCTTGTTTCTATTGAAGGAGGCACAGGGAAACACAGTACAGCCCATACAGAGTCCTCCCCTGGAGCAGGGGACTTTTCTATTGAAGAATCATAATTGTAATAATATTAAAAATAGTAATACTACTACCAAATTGTTTTTATTTAGAACTTGATGCTTCTTTTCTCCTTTTTAAATGTACTTTAAGTAATGAGTGTTAATACTACCCAATTTAATGGCCAGTATTAAAAAACCTTGGAAAGGTAGAACTTCAAAGCAACTCATGTTATCACACGGCATCCACAATTTTATTTTGCAGTTTTAGACTTGATGCACTGTTTTTTTTAAACTGTAATCACTGACAGACTGGTACCTAGTCTTCCATTACTCTTACCCTTAAAACATGGTGAAAGTTTTGCATCGCCAAAATGGCCAAACCTTAAAGTAGGGCCATGGGAATATGGTGCATAAAACTGCACTCAAGTGGCATAATTTTTTATTGTTATCTGTGGACTACAGTGTCTATTTCGCAAGTGCTGCAATTGCTACCAAAGTTGAAGCATAGCTACCATTGTAGCGCTACTGGCTGCAAACTAAAACACCGCAGCAGCACAAGTCAAAAGAAGCTGCTATTCACTTGCAAAAAATCCTACTCGTGAGCGTTAGCTACATCACACTACAACCAGCTGATAAATTGGGAAAAGACTGATGTAGACCCTGTTGTAGCCCCTGCTCCAGTAATGCTTTATCTCTCAGGGCCTTCCCCGGAAGTGCAGATGCTTAGGGGTAATTAAGAAGGGGTTTTCTAGCACCTCTTGGAAGTTGGGACCTACTTATTTTATGATGGGCTGAGGACCTGAATAAAAGGACCATGACAGGGACTAATACTACCCAGAAAAGGCATGACCCCAGGGGGCAAAGTATCCAGGTTGTTTCTGCTCTCAGAGAAAGGCTTTAGTAGGACCTTGCAGCAGGGAAGGTATCTGTTTTTGTGGAGCTCTGCCTGGCTACAAGTTTCAGACTTGCCTCACTTCGAGATCCAAAAAGTCAAAAATTGGGACAAGATCAAGGCACCTAGTTTAAAGCACCTAGCGTCAACCGTATCAAATGCCACTGGAAGTTCCAGGGGTCTAGTTAGTGTTGTAAATGATCGGCATTTGATGGGCAACTATAGATTAGGAATGCTACAATTTCTGCAGAGTGGGAGATGATTACAGCAGGTAAGACTGGTGCATTACTTAGCAGACAGTTGTATTACTGCACCTGGAAAAATTGACATTAATGACTGTAGGCAAGGTTAATACATAAAATTCTTCTACTTGATGGACGAATAGTTTTTTAATCTACCTTACAGCAGATGCCTGCATAAATAAGTTAGATTCATTTGACTTCTGCCAGCTTCTCCAAAGCTGTCAAAGGCAGTGCTTATCGAACCTTAGTTCATTAGAGTAACAAGAATTGAATAGCTTATATGGAGAGTGATTTAGTTTTAGATGTTCTCAGCAGCAGAGGTAAACACGGAGGAGTAGAGATGTAAGGGGGTTGGCTGAGCCTTAATTGTGATTGATTGTCACTTAATAAAGATTTTAATATACACCAAAACTCAGTGGTCTTTTTACAAGTTGCAACACATGTGAAGAACAAGAGAGTCAAATGTACTAGGAGAGCAAGGTTCAATTTTTTGCAAAATTCGTTCTTAGAACAAAAATACCTTTATAGATCAAGATCAAGTTCAGTCCATGATCAGTAATCCTAATTAATTGACATGTGGAACAAATGTAATAATCATGCACACTTGTTTCGAAAATATATACATATATATATATATATGTATATATATTTATATATATATATATGTGTGTGTGTGTATATTACCTACTGGCGGTCGCCAGTAGGTAGTTATAGTTAGGATTGTTTTCCATTGGAAATCCGCAACATTCTATTGGGAATAACTTTGGCGCCGATTAAGGGATCTACCTGTAATTTTCCTTAAATTTGCCTCGCTGCGCTCCATCCCTGAAAGTTTGGGGGGGATTCGTCAAGTGGGGGCCGAGATAAAAGGGGGGTCCCAAAACGTGTTTTCCCCATGTTAATTTCCATAGGGCGGTTGGACTCACATTTAGCCCGAAAGCTGAATGGATTTCCACCAAACTTGACAAAATTGTAGGGACTGGTAGCCCGATGTGCCTTCGCTATGTCTCAAGATATGTGCTCCAGTGGATTTTGAGTAATTTAGGTTAAAAAAATATATATATCTATAAGCGTGCCCCGGTACGCGCACCGGGGCGTGCTCCAGCGCGCTAAGGGAATTCGCGAGCGGAAAGCTGATTGGCTCTCGGGTGTCTGTCAACATTCCAAACAGTCCGGAGCGGCCGCCATCTTGTGTCTCGGTAGGATGGAGACATAAGAGGTGGCAAAATCAAAGGGGAAATGACCAAAAGGGGGCAGGGTAGACCCCCCTGACCCCCTAGGTTTGATGTGGGAGCCATAAAAGGGCCCCGCGGGGCAAAAAAAGAAAATAAAATTCGATTTGCGCGGGGGGAGCGGCTGGTACGCGCACCGCGGAGCGTACCCGGGAGCGTACCATGGGGAAAAAAGAATGACAGAGTTTTAAAAAAAATGTAGCTTTTTTTATAAATTGGAGGTAGTTCTAAAAAGAACTGTTTTTTTAATTCTTTTTGTTGTTTTATAGTTTTTTATTGTTTTTTGGAACATTTTTTACTTTTTTTGGATTTTATGAACAATTTTATATTTTTTGGGGAATTTTTATGGGAACAAACAAAAAACAGAGAATTGTAAACGGCTCAACTGGAGCAAAAAAAATCAGGAAAAAATTAAGGTTCATTTCTGCAGTTGTGGTTGTCTCCAGCACGGGTAATCAGTTTGAGGGGGATTTGTCAAGCGGGGGCTGAGATAAAAGGCGGTTCTCAAAACGTGTTTTCCCCATGTTAATTTCCATAGGGCGGTTGGACTCACATTTAGCCCGAACGCTGAATGGATTTCCACCAAACTTGACAAAATTGTAGGGACTGGTAGCCCGATGTGCCTTCGCTATGTCTCAAGATATGTGCTCCAATGGATTTTGAGTAATTTAGGTTAAAAAAATATATATATCTATAAGCGTGCCCCGGTACGCGCACCGGGGCGCGCTCCAGCGCGCTACGGGAATTCGCGAGCGGAAAGCTGATTGGCTCTCGGGTGTCTGTCAACATTTCAAACAGTCCGGAGCGGCCGCCATCTTGTGTCTCGGTAGGATGGAGACATAAGAGGTGGCAAAAACAAAGGGGAAATGACCAAAAGGGGGCAGGGTAGACCCCCCTGACCCCCTAGGTTTGATGTGGGGGCCATAAAAGGGCCCGCGGGGCAAAAAAATAAAAAAATTTCGATTTGCGCGGGGGGAGCGGCCGGTACGCGCACGGCGGAGCGTACCGGGAAGCGTACCATGGGGAAAAAAGAATGACAGAGTTTTTAAAAAATGTAGCATTTTTTTATAAATTGGAGGTAGTTCTAAAAAGAACTGTTTCATTATTCTTTTTGTTGTTTTATAGTTTTTTTATTGTTTTTTGGAACATTTTTTACTTTTTTTGGATTTTATGAACAATTTTATATTTTTTTTGTAATTTTTATGGGAACAAACAAAAAACAGAGAATTGTAAACGGCTCAAATGGAGCAAAAAACAAAATCAGGAAAAAATTAAGGTTTATTTCTGAAGCTGTGGTTGTCTCCAGCACGGTTAATCAGTTTGAGGGGGATTCGTCAAGCGGGGGCCGAGATAAAAGGGGGTTCCCAAAATGTGTTTTCCCCATGTTAATTTCCATAGGGCGGTTGGACTCACATTTAGCCCGAACGCTGAATGGATTTCCACCAAACTTGACAAAATTGTAGGGACTGGTAGCCCGATGTGCCTTCGCTATGTCTCAAGATATGTGCTCCAGTGGATTTTTAGTAATTTAGGTTAAAAAAATATATATATCTATAAGCCTGCCCTGGTACACGCACCGGGGCGCGCTCCAGCGCGCTACAGGCTTTCGCGAGCGGAAAGCTGATTGGCTCTCGGGTGTCTGTCAACATTCCAAACAGTCCGGAGCGGCCGCCATCTTGTGTCTCGGTAGGATGGAGACATAAGAGGTGGCAAAAACAAAGGTGAACTGACCAAAAGGGGGCAGGGTAGACCCCCCCTGACTCCCTAGGTTTGATGTGGGGGCCATAAAAGGGCCCCGCGGGGCAAAAAAAGAAAAAAAAAATCGATTTGCGCGCGGGGAGCGGCCGGTACGCGCACCGCGGAGCGTACCGAGGAGCGTACCATTGGGGAAAAAAGAATGACAGAGTTTTTAAAAAATGTAGCTTTTTTTATAAATTGGAGGTAGTTCTAAAAAGAACTGTTTTTTTAATTCTTTTTGTTGTTTTATAGTTTTTTTTATTGTTGTTTGGAACATTTTTTACTTTTTTTGGATTTTATGAACAATTTTATATTTTTTTTGTAATTTTTATGGGAACAAACAAAAAACAGAAAATTGTAAACGGCTCAACTGGAGCAAAAAAAAACCAGGAAAAAATTAAGGTTTATTTCTGCAGTTGTGGTTGTCTCCAGCATGGTTAATCAGTTTGAGGGGGATTCGTCAAGCGGGGGCCGAGATAAAAGGGGGGTCCCAAAACGTGTTTTCCCCATGTTAATTTCCATAGGGCGGTTGGACTCACATTTAGCCCGAACGCTGAATGGATTTCCACCAAACTTGACAAAATTGTAGGGACTGGTAGCCCGATGTGCCTTCGCTATGTCTCAAGATATGTGCTCCAGTGGATTTTGAGTAATTTAGGTTAAAAACATATATATATCTATAAGCGTGCCCCAGTACGCTCACCGGGGCGCGCTCCAGCGCGCTATGGAAATTCGCGAGCGGAAAGCTGATTGGCTCTCGGGTGTCTGTCAACATTCCAAACAGTCCGGAGCGGCCGCCATCTTGTGTCTCGGTAGGATGGAGACATAAGAGGTGGCAAAAACAAAGGGGAAATGACCGAAAGGGGGAAGGGTAGACCCCCTGACCCCCTAGATTTGATGTGGGGGCCATAAAAGGGCCCCGAGGGGCAAAAAAAGAAAAAAAACATTTTTCGATTTGCGCTGGGGGAGCGGCCGGTACGCGCACCGCGGAGCGTACCGGGGAGCGTACCATGGGGAAAAAAGAATGACAGAGTTTTTTAAAAATGTAGCATTTTTTTTTATAAATTGGAGGTAGTTCTAAAAAGAACTGTTTTTTATTCTTTTTGTTGTTTTATAGTTTTTTTATTGTTTTTTGGAACATTTTTTACTTTTTTTGGATTTTATGAACAATTTTATATTTTTTTTGTAATTTTCATGGGAACAAACAAAAAACAGAGAATTGTAAACGGCTCAACTGGAGCAAAAAAAAAATCAGGAAAAATTAAGGTTTATTTCTGCAGTTGTGGTTGTCTCCAGCACGGTTAATCAGTTTGATACTTTGCTCTCCATAGCAAATTGTAGTCCCGCAAAATTTACAAACTATTTTAAAATCTCCAAACTGGGGTTGGATATTTGGGACCATCTCCCTTGTCTCTAGACCCGATGGAGTGGGTTGTTTTGTTTTGGAGGTGCTGGGAGAAGATTGGGGAGGGTTCCTTGTCAGTTCTCTGACCTCTGCCGCAGCATAGTTGTTTGGGTGCCGGCGTTGCATGTGGCGAATCATAGTATTGTTGCTAAAGGAATACTTTTTGGCAGCGTTCCCCCTGGAAAGTACAGTGCCACAGCTCAGATATGTAACTTTTGGAGCATTAACTTTCTTTACGCCCCTTGGGATTTAAAAAAACTGCCAGACAATGTGCTCCTTTGGTTTATAGGGAGTATTATCTTCAGGCAGAAACTGCCTCTCCCCCTTCTCCTCCTCCTCCTCCTCCTCCTCTACTTCTTCTCCACCACTGTGGTGTTGTGGTGGTCCTTGTGATGTGGTGGTGGTGGTTGAGATGCTCCTGCTGCTGCTGCTACTGTAGCCATTTCTCACTACAAATAGGTCTGCAAACAGGTCTTCCTCAGTCAAAGTACAAAGTGAGAATGAGGAAAAAAGGTGGGGGCTTTCATCATTTGGGAAAAAAACTGTTCTGAACCAATGAAAAGTGTTATTTTCAGGTCACATGACCCGACGCGCTTACGCTACGCGCCCCGGGGCGCATACGTAGCGCGATCGTATGCGCTCTGGTGCTTCCGGGTGCGCTTACGCCGTGCGTATCACACGGACGCGGCTACGCGATACGTCACGATGATGTTTTAGTTCACAGCAATAGCGCAAACGGGACGCTCACCGGTACGCGCACCGGGGCGCGCCGCAAGACTGCGCTTCCGGTGCGCACACCGGTACGCGCACCGGAAGCGCTCCAGGGCAAAAAAAATAAAAAAACATGAATAATATACATAAAAAAATAGTATTACATAAATATACATTCTAGGATTCATTATAAAAAATATATATTTCATAGCTATAGACATTTGCTATTAAAAAACCTTTGAAATTCAATGAAAAAAACATAGGTTTGAGGCCCTATATATAGTTAGGAATTAGTATTTAAAAAACCTACTAAATTCACTGAAAAAACCATAAGTTTGACACCAGTTATAGTTAGCTGGAAATTTTACTGACATAAAACCATTGAAATTCCCACGTTATAGTTAGTTGGACTCACTATAACTTGAGCGCCTGCAATGCACTGCTGATGACGTCACATATTACATCACTCATGACATGGTCAGTGAAATCACTCATGACATCACTGATGACACCATCCTTGTGACAGAGTGACAGACCTCCTTTCAGTGTAATGTAACCCTTTAAACAAATATTCAAAAATAGAAACTAACATTTTTTTTAAAATGGAGATACCCATACCAGTTACAACAACCAATTCAGTAATTCCACCATCTATATACACATCCACTCATTCACCAACAGTTCTATATAGTCACTCATACATATATTCACTCATCATATGTAGTGAAACACCTATACAAACTGTTAAACACCGACAGTCATCCAAAAGTTACTCACACACATACTCACACATGCAAATAAACTATTGAACATCCATTTATTTGCATATACAGCTATTGACACAATACCACCTTACTTCTAAGGAAACCTACACATACTTACTCTCTTAAACAATCACTTATAGAAACACTTACTTATTTAAACAGGAACTCTTTCAATCTCTCACTCTCACATATACTCACTTATATACATCAATACTCACATATACTAGATTAAAACATATGTAGTTACTGATAAAGACACTAGTGAGACAGTCATTCACTCACTAACACACACATATACACACTCATCCACCCATAAAGTCCTGCACATTTGCTGTCTTCAAAACACATACAAACAGTGAGTCAGTCATTGATGCATCTATTTGCTAAGTAATACCCCCACCAAACCATACAGACACTCATACCGATACTTAAAAAAATCTAATAACCCATATACACACATGTAGCTACTCACCAACCCATGCAGCCTCTTATACACAAAGTGAAACACTGCTACAAACATTTAAATATTTAAACAATACTCGCTAATTTATGTATTCACTAAGATACACTCAATAAGCCAGTTAACCAATCAATTTTTTTTTAAAAACCATCCATTAAGACACTTATTTAAACATTTATTCTTCCATCGACCTTTACATATACATATATAAAACATATTTATTTGTCAGAAAGACACACATTCACTGGATGGTGTCATCAGTGATGTCATGAGTGATGTCACTGACCATGTCATGAGTGATGTAATATGTGACGTCATCAGCAGTGCATTGAAGGCACGCAAGTTATAGTGAGTCCAACTAACTATAACGTGGGAATTTCAATGGTTTTATGTCAGTAAAATTTCCAGCTAACTATAACTGGTGTCAAACCTATGGTTTTTCAGTGAATATATATATATATATATATATATATATACATATATATATATATATATATATATATATATATATATATATATATATATAATTATGTTATTATATTGACTACACTTTTGATCTGTGCCTTCATCTTTAGCATAAATCGTATACATAATAGTTTTTTTTAATAAATCTAACTATTCAAAAATCAGAATATATACACCTTGATGGCTAATCTTACAATTATTATTTTATCTTGCTCATCAGAGCATTCTCTATTAATAGAGCAATAACTCACCAAAGCATTCATAGCATTGGGCTGAATAAAGCAATCAGCAATTCACCTTACGCAACAGCCGGAATAAAACAGTTCATGAAAAAAGTATAAATATCACCAAGGTTGTCCCCAACTCCAAAGGCACTTTGGGACTGCAGTATGTGGAAGTGCACGGAACTTCCCAGTCACCTCCGAAGGAAAAACATGTACTCATCGATACTGCAGCAACCTGACCTCAACTTCTCTGAGCGAAAGGTTTGTTCACGGGTCAAGTGCTGCAGTATCGAGGAGTATATGGTTTTTCCTGCAGAGGTGACTAGGAAGTTGTGTTGGTAGATGTATATTACATGGGTAAGCCTTGGTATTGAATGTTTGCCAGTAGTTTTAAAGCGTGTATTTCAAAGAAAAGCTGTCTAAATGTAAATTAAGAATATGAGACGTTACAACTCCACATATTACATTGCGGTAGGTAACAACGCGGATGTTACATCGTTCGCGTTGTTACCATGTATGGCATTACAAAGCAAGTCGTTTCTATGACTTGAACTAGATGGCGCGCTGGACGTAGGAATAGTATGAATTACTATTCCTACCCCAGTTAGCGCAACAGCAGGGAATGTGTTGGTCTTAAAATCCAACACATTCCATGGTGTGCAACGCCATCTAGCGTAAGTCGCTGAAACGACTTGCGATGTAATGCCATGTGTGGTAAAAACGCGGACGATGTAACGTCCGCGTTGTTACCAACGTGAATGGTACAGACAGCATTGTGAACGCTGTCTCCCGTAAATTATATCACATAATTCACAGTGCTGAATTCATTTGCAGGATATTTAGCTACATAACACAAAAAAAAATTACATCGATAGGTAGCACAGCATTTCGTCTTTCTTTCAGTGATTGCAGATACAGTTGGTAATGAGGTGACCCATATTATTAACCGCTCCTTTCATACTGCAACTGTCCCGGCCTGCTGGAAACAAGCAAAACTGCTCCCACTCTTAAAAAAAAATGGTTTGGATCCCGCTGTCCCTGCCAACTTCCGGCCTATATCACTGCTGCCCGCTCTTGCTAAAATATGTGAAAAGGTTGCCTTTACACAACTGGACAAATTTGTCGAAACCTCTCAGGCACTCCACCCAGCGCAATCAGGTTTCAGAGCAGCCTACAGTACGGAGACTGCTCTAGTTGAAATATCCGAGGCTATCCGGGAATGTCTGGACGGAGGTGGCAGAGCGGCTCTGATTTTATTGGACCTCTCTGCCGCCTTCGATACTGTCCCACATTCCCTCCTGCTCACCAGACTAGCGGCCATAGGCATTACAGGCCCTGCCCTCGATTGGTTGACATCCTTTCTAGAAAACAGAACACAACAAGTCTGGATGCCGCCTTTTGCTTCCTCCCCTAAGAAACTTAAAACTGGTGTCCTTCAGGGCTCTACCCTCAGCCCCCTGCTTTTTAATATTTACCTCACCCCCCTTATCTATCTTGCAGAACAGTTAGGAGCGAAAATTATGGCCTACGCCGACGATACACAACTTTTGTTCACATGGCCAAAAAACGACTTGGATACGTCGGCAGCCCAATCATGTTTATCAGCTGTCTTTCGCTGGCTTGCCCTCGCCCAACTAAAATGCAACGAAAGCAAATCAGAGATCCTGCTGTATGGTTCCTTTCCTAACAACTTTAGTGATCTTCTCTGGCCTGCCGACCTGCCATGTCCTAAATCTATCGGCGGACCTGCAAAAAATTTAGGAGTCTGGTTTAACAACAACCTCAAATTCGAGGATCACATAAAAAACCTTACAGGGGTCTGCTTTTCCACACTTAAAACGCTACGCAGATTTTTTCCTCTTCTTCCGAGAGAGGCCAAGGAGACCGTCATTCGCGCCCTTATACTATCTAGACTAGATTATGCGAATGGTCTTTTCTGTGGCCTTCCGGCATACCTGATACATCGCCTCCAAGTTATTCAAAATGCTGCTGTACGACTTTTGTTTAACATACCCAAAAGCTCCAGTGTCCGCCACCCTCTCTGTACCCTCCACTGGCTCCCAGTTGCTCACAGAATTTTGTTTAAAATCCTTGTCCTTTCTTACCGCGCTATCCATCAAACTGGCCCAGTTTTTGAGAAAAAGATTTTCCCTCTATGTTCCCAACCGACCCCTTAGGTCGGCCAATGTGTGCCAAATGACGGTACCTAAATTCAAATACAGCAGACTTGGTGGCCAATCCATCTCAGTCAGAGCTGCGAGAGCTTGGAACACTCTTCCTCTCCACCTGAAAACAGCCCCTACCATCACTGTTTTTAAGAAAGGATTGAAGACCCACCTTTTTAACATCAATGTGTAGGGTTCTCCTTCCTTTCTTTCTCTGGAACCTTTCTGCTCTGCCCTCTCTCCCTTCCGCGCCAGGATACTATTTTCTTAGTAATTGAGCTCGCTACAAAAGCCTTTATAATAATAATAATTGTTGAAAACATTATTTCACAATGACAGCGCTGCTTTCAGAGCATTATTCAGAACACCTAACAAGATCATCCTCACAGACCCATCCTGGATGCAAGAATCTATCAATGAATCGCATCCTGTTTTTGAAAATAAACATTGTACACACAGAATCCTGTTAGCAAAAAGCTACAGTGTACCGCATTGCACTTTATGTTCTTTCTTTATATAAGCCCTGTTAAACCTTCTCGATAGAGTCAATATACTACAAAAGAAACACTCATATTAGAATACATTTCTAATTTCCAATGTGCTTTGATTTATTTTAGTCTGATTTGAAAAGCAGGTAAAACAGATTTTAAATATGTTAAAAAAAGACCTTATATATTACTTATGCACATTGCCAACACTGCAAACATTTGGTTAGTTATCAAGTGACTATAGCAACCTTGAAAAGTAATATTCAGCTACAGAGAACTCTGAGCTGAGGGAGTAATTCAGTTCACAGATCTACTCTTGTGACAATTTACTACAAAAGAAACACTAGTTTTAGAATTCAATTTTAATTTCCAATGTGCTTTGCATTTAAAATTTCACTTATTGTACACATTATTGAATGAAACACATTTTACATATTACCATATTATTCACAACAAAAATACACATTTCTCAAAACATGGACAGGCAAATCTGCAATCTCAGCAAACAATGAATACTAAATGTAAGGTACTCAAGTGCTTCAAATCTTTCTAAAGTACTAAAATCATTTAATAAATCATGTGATGTGAACACATACTGAGCGACTTGTACTAAGGTCTTAGTTGCTATCCCAGGTTTCAGGTGACATTTTCGACCTCGTGGTCCCTCAATAGCAGTTTGAACCAATATTACACAGTTAACCATTACGTGGTCTCCCTCTCTCTCTCTCTCTTCATATATGTGTGTGTGTATATATATACAAATATATATACATACATTTGTTTTCAGCAGTAGCAGCCCGTAGTGGGAGTGCTGCTGGGGGCTGACGTGGGGCGGGGGGTAGGGTGCCGCTAGTAAACTACGGATTACGGCTGATTGGAGGTCAGTAAACATATAAATAAATTAAACAAATTTTGTTGCGCGAGCTGCATCCCATTTGGCGAAACGAAATTTGTTTTATTTATTTATGTTTACTTACCTCTGAACGTCCATAATCCGTAGTTTACTACCTTCCACCCTGCCCCTCCCCCGCCCCACGTCAGCGCCCAGGAGCACTCCCACTACGGACCGTTACTGTTTTTCAGGGCTGTTCCTTCTCTATTGCAGCACCTGTTGAAACCACACAATTGTCTTCCGCTCTGTTTGCCCTAATCACATTTCTTGGCATGGCTTAGGCTTTGTTCACTCTATTCTGAATCTTCCACTTTCTCCTCGAACCCTTCCACTGTTGTAGTCTTTTAAGAAGGAGTGAACCTTCAGAGTAATCTGGGAGCACTCAATTCAACCCACAGCCTCAATCTACTGGCATCTGCCCATCAGGCATTCAGGGCACAACATGTCTATTGAACTAAGTGACATGTCTATCTCTCATTTGTCTCATTGAAGGTATCCTTGCAGCTGAAGAGATACTCATTTACTTGTCAATCACAATTGATGTTATCACAATATAAAATGGTAACTGTCTTTGAAGTGTTTAGCTCATGTGAAGCAGGAAAAATTAAACAAAAGTATGACCATCCGCGATTGAATTTAAAAATTGTGAGATGTCAATATTAATGTTAATGTTAATAGTATCTTATAGAGCACACGTACACCAAGAGGTTTCATGGCGCTAAGTCTAGCATGTGCCGGGGCTAGCAGAGGATTATACGTGGGCCTGTGGAAATAGCCACGTTTTTAGCAGCCTTCTGAAATTTAGGAGGTTGTTGCAGGTCCGAATCTCCAAGGGAAGGAGTTCCAAAGTCTGGGGGCCAGAGTCGCAAACCTGCGCCTGTCCTGGCGGTGAAGCTTGAAGGAGGGGGTGGTCAGGAGATGGAGGTTGGCGGAGCGGAGGTTGCGGGAGCGGATGTACCTAGGTAGAAGGTTATTGATGAATTGGGCGCTGCGGCCGTGAAGGGACTTTAAGATGATACAGGCCGTCTTAAAGGCAATTCGTTGGGCAATTGGTAGCCAGTGCAGTTTTTTCAACAGAGGCCTGGCTGATTGCCAAGGCGGTTGCCTATGGATCAATCTGGCCGTCTGATTCTGAACCAGTTGGAGATGCTTGACAAGGCAGAGTGGGAGGCCTAAGTAGATGGAGTTGGCATAGTCCAAGTGCGATAATGCCAGGACTATTACCACCTTGGTCAAGGCCGATTGGGTAAGCATCCAACTGATCTTCCTGATCTTACGGAGCTGGAAGAAGCAGGAGGACACAACTGTGCCTATTTGGGTTTTTAGGGAGAGATCCTTGTCAATGATCACTCCTAGGCTTTTTGCAGAGGGAGAGGGAATAGGAGCAGGGCCGAGTTCTGGAGACCAGTAGTATGGGCCCCAGAGTGTCTGACTCTTATTGATGAGGACTAGCTCGGTTTTACCGGGATTCAGCTTTAGATGGTTGAGATCCATCCATTGGCGGATATGAAGCAAAGTGTCCTGGAACTCCCGGATGGATTCAGGGGAGTTGTCTCTAGTAAAGATCAGTTGACGGTCATTGGCGTAGTTGAACATAGTGGCCTTGAATTCCTTCAGGGACTGGATCAGGGGAAACAGATACAAATTGAACAATAAGGGTGACAGTGAGGATCCCTGAGGGACCCCACAGGATGTAGGGAGTTTAGGAGCAGTGAAAGGGGCTAAGCGGACCGCTTGAGTGCAGTCACTGAGGATGGACCTAATCCAACTATAGGCCGAGTTGCAGATGCCGGCCTGTTTGACACTGTCCAATAGAATGGTATGTACGACTGTGTCAAACGCGACCGAAAGGTCCAGAAGGACCAGGGCCCATGGGATTCCTTTGTCAGCATTTCCTCGGAGGGCATCCATGACTGCAGTGACGACTGTCTCGTGGAGTGGGCAGGGTGAAACCCAGCTTGGTGAGAGTCTAGGTAATTGGACTGTTCTATGAAGTTGGAAAGATGAGTGCACTCGTTCTGTTCTACTCCTAACAATGGTTTGTGTGTGTTTTATAGGAATGCAGTATAGGTATTACTCTTGCTTAGTGTTCCATTAAGGATAATCTGCAAGCACCTAGTCATAATGCTCTAGTTCATTCCACCAACTATGACAACAGTTAATTGGAAAGAGCCAGAATCCACGAGGTTTCATCCGCACAGGGCTATCAAATGCCTGGATGAATTGTTTTATTTGCCCATAAAATGTGCAAACTTCGTATTGCCGCAATATTGCAGGTGCGAACATTTACACACTGTGTGCATTTAGCATACAAGTTCACACGGAGAAGAGCTTGCATAAGACTCTTCTCCTACAAATAGTCCCATGCTGGTATGAAATGTTATCTTTGAACTCGCATTACATTTTTATGTGTGTTTCTGGCTAGTACATTTCATAAAATTTCATGTATGATTCACAAACAAATCACGATTTCACACGGTCATAATGTGAGTCTGTAAGCATGCTGGCAGCTCTACAATGAGGTCTAAGATGGCCCCACTGTTGTACTTATGAATGTGGTGCAGTGTTGTCATGATCCTGATGGACTGAGATTTAGCTAAACCATTTAAGCATTTTCTTTTATGTGAAAGACAGCTTCTCATGCCTATTGAGGCGTTCTCAGAGCAGAGAAACCCCCAGAGTATGCACTTCTTTCAGTGACAAGAGCATGATGGTTAAGGGTATGCAATGCCTTTGTTAGGGCCAGATGTATCCACGGGTTTTACCCATTCTGTCTCTATGGGAATACGTGTTTGTACATATGGCCCAAAGGTTTGTATCAAATGATGTTGGATAGAGCTTCCTTTGCACATCTGCACAGGCCCCTGAGACCCCCCTACCGTTGACACCCCCTTTGATAGTATCTCTCCGCACGCTTGTGAATTCTTGGTTCATTTTTGAGTCCAGAACTGAATCTAAAGGTACAATGTACACATTTCAAGATAGGAGTCTCTGCTAAATAAATTCCCATGGAAGCAGACAGGGTCAACGAATCAAGACGTTCCTTGTCTCTTCGACATGTCACCCCACTCTTCTTCGTTAAAAGGACGCACTCAGTCCATCACTGTAATTAGATCAATATAATATCCTGAATTAAATGGACCATATTTTAGCACGGTAAAATAAAAAAAGCGTTGACTAACACCTGGGACCTTAATGGCCCTCTACAGACAGCAGTTTATCAGCAGTGTGTCCTCTGCGGAGAACGCTCAACTAAATACATAGCAGCTGCCGAACTGAATATGGAGCAGCAGGGGTGTCTCTCCCAACAGGAAGAACACTGTTACAGTCATTTTGGGCTCAGAGTATTAAAAATTGCTTACTAGTTTGCTTTCCTATTCATTATACGATCTTTGTGGTTCCTAGTCCCCAAATATTCTATGCTGTTTTGTTAATTTAGTTTTCAAATATATCACTCAGCAACACACTGACTTTTATGCAGACATAATGAGTCTCTGTACTTTTAGCAGACAGCGTGATGGATGTTTGATTTTCTGCAGATGAGCACATTTCGAACAAATACTATCGCTTATCTGGAAACATTTTCTACTTTTAAGATGATTTACGCAAATACAATTGCCAAAATAATCTATGCCTGTGATTGTTGTTGAGCTTTCTAGTTGAAAATAAAGCAATGCAGCAGACATAGAACACAAACATGAACCGCCTTCAGGCTAGGTGGCAAGAAATAGCCATATGGTTTTGGTAAAAACATCACAAGCTTTGGTCAACTTTTTTTTAACGGGGAAGATAGCTATGCAGGACAATTCTAGATAACAGTATAGGTTCATAGGCTCACACCAGTTTATAGGAGAGCCAAGTCCTCACAACAAGAAGCTTATGGGCTCAATGGTGAAGCAGTGATACAATGTCATTTTTCATAACGAAGCACACGTCTTTCTGTTTGAATTGTTTAAAGAAAGAACACTTCTGTAGGAAGTCTCTGAACTGTGAAAAACCCAATTTTTTAAAATTCTTTTTTGGGCCTCTCTGGTGGTGTAGGAACCTCTAATGGAGTCCCATCCACAACAATGTTATAGGGAAAAAGATTTGAGTCTTACCAATAATGTCCGTCTTATAAAATAAGATCAGCCACTGTAGTCAACTGAGATAAGGGATTGTGGGTAAGTTGATTGCGAACAAGTGTGCCCGGTGTGCCCGGAAATGCAGCATGTGTGTGAAATACTCGTGGCTTGTACAGCCTGGTGTCTGCATACAGGTAGCACTATTTCAGATGGGGTCCAGAATTAATTATCATGATTTAATTGGTGACCAAAAGAAATTGCACCATTCCATTTATTTTTTGTGTAGTGTAACACTTCGCCCTATAGGTGAAAATAGTGTGCAAATTAATGGAAGTTTTTAAATGTTTGGATTCCTAAACATAATTTATGATTTGGTATATTTGTCTGAGTCGTTTTTGATGACGTTTGTGTTGGAAGCTGCCTTGTCTTTAGGAGTTGATCACTCTTCTGCACCAGCTGGCAGGTCTAAGGCCCAAGGACAAAACAGAGCAACTTCAAGAGGATTAAGGGCCTAATGTAAGGATTGGCAAATGGCACACTGTCCATCAGGGTTGTGGAGGAAATGACACCCTCCACACTGACGGACTGTCATCCTCCACAGTTTGCAATGACCGCTGTCCCATAGGAGAAATCTATCCTTTTACATGAACCACCCTCATAGTGATTCCCCTTAAGGCCAGCAAGTTTGGTGCATGGCTGCAGACTTTAAGATGTTTGCACACAAGATTTCTCCCTGAGTTTGGCAGTCATTTTCTTTTTCTCTCTCCAAAAATGCCAGATATTTATCTAACATGGTTAAGTGGTCTGATGGTCTTATGGGCCCTACTTTATTGGCCCATAAGAGTAAGCTTTCTGACGGCGGAGCCATCAGAGGCAGCACCATTAGAATGATTACAGTCTGCCAGACTCTAAATAGAGTGGGCAGACTGGGGTTTGACAGACAAGGCCAAACTGCTAATCAGACCCTCAGCCTCTACTGCTGGAAGAAGGGGTCATGGAGTTTCCATACCCGTGTAAGCACCAGGGACACAACAAGCTCAGAAGACAGAGCAACCTAACTGCCTGTTGCTTAATGCTTGTTGGGAAGTGGGTTATTATTAGTGGCAAATATGCATCTGCCACTGGCAATACGGCCACTAACACTGTCTAGGGCTCAAAATAGGTCTCAGAAAATTATTCCCATGCTCAACCCTTGGAATCTTGGTGGCAAGCAGGCAGGTTTAACTTCAGAGACAGGTATGTAAAGCATTTAAAAACATCAGTTCAGTAAATAATTAAGACACAACACACAATAAAAATCCAACACCAGTTTATAAGAATAGGAAATATTTTTATATTGTAAAAGACATCAAAATTAAAAAATCCAATGTAGGGAACCAGATATATGAATTTTTGAAGATTAAACACTTTCTAGTGATTAAAAACCGATAGACCCACTTCTGGACATTAGGTCACCTCTGACCGGGACAAAGTTAAAGTTTGAGGCTGACCGCAATAGAGCACTGTTCGGATATACTAAGAGGAAGGCCCCGGTCAAGATTTTATCTTCACACTTAGAAACCTTTCTGGAGAAATTCTCACCATACGCCAAGCAGCCTCCTCAAGCAGGCTGGATTCTGTAAGAGTTCACTGGATTGCCTTTCTGTGAGGTTCCAGTAACCCTCTTGAGCTGTTTCACAAAATTCACCACACTTTCCCAAACTTCTGGAACTTTGTCCTGAAGTTCCTCATGAGAGTCCAAAGTGTCCAAAACACACTCCAATGGTCTGGAATCTCCAAGATGGTCCTTGAAAGGTTGGGACCACAATTCCCACAAATCACCAGGACAACACCCTTAAAAGTGCACTGGATACACTCCAGGCAGGGGACTCAGTGGTGTTGATGCAGGTGAGCTCTGTTAACCTGCAGCTTGAAGGGAGACCACTCTTTGTTCCTCTTGAAACAAGGAAATCCAAAGGGCTGTAGTTTCAGATAATACAGCAGGTACAGTCAGTCAGAATGCAAGGCCTGATAGTGCAAATCAAGCTCCAGCTTGGCGTCCACTCCTAATACCTCTTGAAGCAAGGTACATCCAAAGAGCTGTAGTTTCAGATAATGCAGCAGGCGCGGTCAGTCATGCTGGGCGTGATGGTGCAAATCAAGTTTCCAGCTTGGCAATACTGTTTCTCTCAGTTTGAAGCAGCAGAGCTGAGAGGCACTGCCCCTCTTGGATACCTATTCACTGTGCTTTGGGGTCACACAGGTGGGCACTCCTGTCCAATGAGGTGCAGGACAATAGCCGAGAGCATGCCCATTTCCTCCAAAGTGTGGCACAACAGTCCTCCAGAAAGCACGATTTCTCCAAAATTTAATATGGCTGAGGTCCCCACAGAGAGGCAAAAGCTGGCTAAACCAACCTCCAGGATGGCTCATCTACATTTTCTCCCTCCCCTGGTATCTGCACCTTCCTTCCTTAAGCCTGCCATCTGGCTGGGTTCAAAGAGTAGGGCTGTAAATGAAACCGGTGTCTCCTGCCTGTCTCATCCTTCATTTGAAGATCATTGTTTACGACCCCTACCCCTTGCTCTGGCATTTACATGTAGCAGAAACCTCTCCTCCAAGATTTGCTCTTCCGCTCCATGGGCTACTTATCACCTCATCAAAGCACCCTGGCTAATCCACCTAACTCTGACCCATCAGGACAGAACACTTACAGACAAGAAAGTTGTATTACTTTATGTCTGTACCTTTTAGGATAAATTCAACAATAGCATATGGTTGGATTTATCAATACCATTCTAGCAAGTCATTGAATGAAATGTTTTGGGTTTTCCTGGTGTGAATTATTAATTAATAACTTCTTACCATGATAACCTGTGTGGTTGGGGATCCGCAATCGGGAAATTTAACTGGCAATTTCTCCAACACCAGGGATTATAAAACATCTTTTAAAAGGACCCTGCCTATATCTACAGGACTTCCTCCCCCACCCCGGAAACACATAGGGGAGACTTAGGGAATCTGAGTATACAAATATATTGCAGATTCTCATTTCTTAGTGCCCCTAGCACAAAAGTCGATTTTGCAATGCATTGTACAACAAATGCAAAATTTCTCTAAACACAAGGCATATAAAACGTATTTTATAAGGGTCCTCCTTGTAGGTACCTGACACCCTCCCCCCACCACCATTGGGACACCTAGGTATGTAGGTGTTTTCACTGTATTGTAAGTGTCTTTTCAGCATAGCACTGGTCCTGAGCCTGGTTAGGCAGAGCACAGGGACAGTCACAGTCAGTTACCACCAGCACCAGCCAGAAAAAAAATGGGGTGCCCAGGGCACAAGGAAAACTTTGCAACACTACTGGAGTGAGCTCTAGCCCCGAAATGGTG
This sequence comes from Lissotriton vulgaris, assembly GCF_964263255.1. Classification (NCBI taxonomy): domain Eukaryota; kingdom Metazoa; phylum Chordata; class Amphibia; order Caudata; family Salamandridae; genus Lissotriton; species Lissotriton vulgaris. The sequence continues at coordinate 235,485,127 of NC_141691.1, forward strand.
CCCCCTAGGTCCTGGACTCTTGGGACTTTATTACGAGTCTGGCGGACCATGAACCACCAGACTTGTGGGGGCGCAGCGGTGGCGCTTCAACCACTGCCACACTAGCGGTCCAACCGCCGTATTATAAATTTGGTTGTCAGGCCACCATTTGACCACTGCAACTGACAGGGAACCATGTTCCCTGGTGATAGCACTGTGGTCAGGGGTTCAGAATATGCTGGCTGTGCATGTTTTGTGTTTCCCCACTGCCAGCCTTACATGGCGGTCTACACCACCATGTAAAAGCTGATGGTGGGGAAATAAGCGGGCCCTACAGGGCCCCCCTTATCACCAGCAGGCAGGTGCATGCAAAGGGGCACATTTTGTGCCCCCTGTGTGCAAGCACCCCCCCAGTTCCAGCACGGCATGGACTTCCATGTTGTGCTGGAACATGCTGTGGCAGTCCCAAGGTGGAGCAGTATTCAAGGCTCATTGAGCCTTTTTACTGCACCGTCGAAGGAACGCCATGCTGCCCATCTCCAGACAACGATTTGTATTGCAATCTGGTGGGTGGGAACCATTTGGGTTTGGTGGCTCGGGAATAGGGCGTTGGTGAACCGCCCGCACCAGTACTGCCAAACACATAATAAATCCCTTGATGTGGTGCTAAAGTGGCCTCCTCCTATGAAAACCCAAAACCTAGTAAAGTTTTTTTTTTTAAACTGTTCTGAGAAACAACAGGAAAAAGGAATCTACCAGCACGCTGATCCGACAAATGTGTTTTACCAGTGGAATTTACCTCACCACAGCTCCCATTACGTTCTTCTCCACTGTATCAAATCCTTTTCAGCTAGACCACTCAATGTGTGTACCAGCCTCGGGAGCTTTTTTTTTAAATTTTCTTTTTTTATAGTTTTATATAGCTTGAACTAGACCCGAAGATATCAGGTATCAGAGCGCTTTTCATGAGCACCAGTTTTATTACAGATGGACACATTCATTTTTGTTAGGAACAGGGAGATTAAGTGATTTTCCCAGCGTTGACCCTGAGACTCATACCTGGTTCCCCAGCTTCGAGGTCGCCTGCTCTAGCCCGAAGACTACATCCTGTCACCCTCTTTTTGGCTAAACCCTGCAGCCTGGTCATGCTGGAAGAATCCAAGCTCTAGATAAACTTCTAAGTCTGAATGTAGAAATCCTCACCGTGACTGCTAGCAGCCTGAACGCCATTGACAACTTACTTGACCTGAAAATCTAGCTTTCCCCTCCATTTTCGACCGATTCGCTCAGCTACATCCTGCTGACTGTCCCCAGTACGAACGCTGCCTTTTCCAGGGAATCAGCAAAAGTTCCTCTAAGTCTGAGAGTAACTCTTGACCGGGGTGAACCCATTGTTTTTTTTTGGCAAAAACATTTCACTAAAAACATACAAAATTCTTAACTCTGGTTCAACTGATTGAATCTAATTCAATTTGGTGTTAACATAGTTATTAAAATGTACATAAAAGTATGCAATTTTTCTTGTGTTTTCACTTTATTTCTGTTTGTGTGTTATATAAATACTTTGTACTGTGCCTCTAAGTTGAGCCTGACTGCTTGTTTGCCAAGCTCTCAGAGGGTAAAGCACAGCATAATTTAATGACTTTCTGTTATTCACCCTGACAAAAATGGTGCTAGCATCTGTGTAGGGCTTCCACCCCTCTCAACTAAGGGGCTCCCAACCCGCTCAGCTAATAACCCAAGTTCATACATAGCCATCATCTGATTTTCCTTCTGCAGGTTCTGTAGTAATTACATTTTAGCTACACACTAATAACTAGCTTGCATAACTGCTAAACCAGATACTAATATTTACTTTTGTTACTTTGAAGTCTTATTCAACATGAGAAATGATAAAATGTATATTGTAAGATCATAAACTTAAATTAAACTCCCAGGACTGAAAATGAGAAAATAATTTTTAAACTGGTAGTCTTTATTTTGTTTCAAACTTGGGTCCTGTTTTGAACATCCTGTAAGAGAATGAATTTGCTGTTGTTCTATTCTTTGTATTAACATGATAAAATAAAATGCAGGAACTAAATTAGACCAATATATATTGAACAGTAAATTTAAATGGCGGAGAAGGTATTACATATGTTGCTTATTCTGAAGTCTGTGCATGCCTGTTGGCATCTTTATTACTTTTTAAATGTGTCAGGCATATTACCAGTGCATTATGTGTACATAAGTTAGATAACATGAATTACATTTTTATCATTTAAATACCAAGGGTAACAACTCATCACAGATCAATTTAATGATTAATATACATTTGTTGATCCAAATTTACACATGACTTTCCTGTACTTTACTATGAATAAAGAGTTTGCCCTAGATGCCAGATTCCAAATTGATTAGATTACTGTTTTTAAATGTAACTTGTTCCTAAACAACATTTGATGCGACCAACCAAATTGAAATAGCGTAAAGAAAGTTTTACCGCATTTTTTAGCTTGAATGAGTCCTCTGTGAATCTATTCAACGTAGAAATCTTTGAACTACAGCCATCTTGTTTTATCTATTGACTGAAATGTGTGATAATTAATGTAAAGTCAAATTAGTTCTGTGACGAATGTAAAGGTTCTATCTAAATTATGATTTTATTAAATGTCCTACCATTACACGTGAACCCAGACACGAGTATGTCCAACTGAACACAAATGGGCATATTCACAAAAGTATTTTGGGCCATGAATACAAATTTATAGTTAAATTTCCTCATTTGCGTCTGCAGGAGTACACAAAGAGATTCTTGGTGGGCCTGAATAAAGGCATTTACTATTCCAAATGTTTCTGGCATCAGTGCAGACAAATCCGCAGTAATGAATCCCTGGAACTTTGGCAACGACCCACAAACACGTACATTTGTGTGTATTCTGTTGTCAATATTATTATCATAATTAATAATGATAATATAATGATTATTGCTTTTATAATGCTTCACTGGTGTTAAACAATGATCAATGTTGCTGCTATTATACCACTTCCCTGATGTTAAATATTCTTTTATTACTATAATTATTATTGGTAATATAATTTAATAATATTATTTGTAGTAGTACTAATAGTAGCAGTAGCAATATTATTATTGACATACAACACCCCAGCAGTTAATTGTTCTATTATTACTATAACTATCTTTATTACTACTATAATTTATACCAATAGTAATGCTGCTATAACTGACAATAACAATAGTAATAATTCTAATATTAGTACTACTAATAATAACAACAGAAATAATAACTACTAATAATAATTGATATAATATCAATAAGCACATTCTTTTGGTGTTTGGGATTAGAATACAGATAATAGTTTTACCATGCCAGCATTTGCCACATTTTATGATCGGTGAATGTTGGTGATGTTAATCATATTTCCACACTCCAGACACTTTCAATTGTCTTTCAGTAACACAATAATAATCCTCCCGTTTAATTTAAAGCAACACAGTGCTAATCAAAAGTGGTCATCACCAGACAGCCCCTTGGATTCATGTGGGTCTTTAAATAAAGCTGATAACATTTTAGGGAAACATTCCCTAGGGCCAGAAGTGCTGTCAGAAGAATCATAACTTATTGATATGAAGATAAAAAAAATATTTGATTGATTTCTTGCCCGAGGAAGCCCTTTTTAATTAGTTTGCTTGTTCTTATTTACTTTTTAGCTTTAAAATAATTACGAGCCTTTTCCCAGTTGTGTACCCTGCAGGTAACAGCTGAGGTGACCTCCTGATGGATGTGCATAGCATGCTTGACTGCCTTACAAGATGTTGTAAAATGTTGCACCAAGGAGCACTCGCATGATAAAAGAAAACGTTTCATGCTAAGCAAATGAATACAGCTAAAGAAGGTTGCCTAGAAACATGGCCCACTCTTTTACGGTCATGCCTCCAATCATCCGCCTCCTGCTTCTAGCGCTATTCCCATGGGCCGCATCAAATATAGTGAGCGCCGGAAGTGTTACATTCAGACAGGTCTCAACCAGAGTTTTTGGGCTGACTGCTGTCTTAAATAATGGAAGAGCCGGAGCAGCAGTATATTATCACCCTAGGCAACGGTAAACCGTTGTTTGTGACTGGAACTTGAAAGGAATGTGCTGCTTTTGGCTGCAAATGGCGATGACATCTGTAAAGTAAGCACAGATTGTAACCCAATAACATAAAACACATCAACATAACAGCAGAACTAAAACAAAACAGGGCACAACACAATATAGTCACAACCCAGCAACCACAGTAAAACACAACCAACAAAATGCAATGAAGAAGCACAAAAACACATTCCAAACAGTCATATCACCACCACAAAAAAATGTTGCACGGCAAACGTACAACAAATCTCTTGTTCGCCATTACCATCTCCTGAAATTCGCACAGAGGTAAAAGGTGTTTACATCAAGCACAGCCGTACTACCTAGGATATGAGATGGTGCCAGTCACTTGTGCATTGTGATCCAGTGCGGCAAGTCAGCTGTGGAAAGAAACACATAGATGGAGGTGATTTAATGTATTGATTTTAGCAGTATTCCAATGCAAAACGTGGGCCTCAGACAGCATCCTATATGTCTGTACTAAGTCCTAAGCCTGCATCTCATAAAGGGAAAACTGGGAGGGCTAATTTGAGAGGTTCTGCAACAACTGTGAGCTGACCCATGTCTTAAATAGCTGCTGGAGCAAAGCTATTTCATCACTGTAGACAATAGTAAAGAGTTGCTTGACACAGTACCTGTGACAGATTGTGTAGTTGGCTGGGAATGTAGCAGCGACATTGTTTGTTGTACCTAAACTAAACAACAAAACATATTGCAAAGGATCATAGTACAATTAGAGCATGATGGGGTGCGACACAACAAAATAGTCAAAACACATCAGTCAAAACAGGAACACAACACAACTCCACGTTGTAATAATGCAGCACAAAACACAACAGTAAACAAAGCAAATATAGCACCACCACAAAATACCACATAACAAATATACACAAACATTCTTGTTAAACATTACCACCTCTGGAAAACTGCCTTCATAATACTGCGGGAAAAGATATTTGAATTAAGCAGCACCTTACATAACACTAAGTACATTGTCTAGCACCAGCCAAAATGTTTTCTAAACTTTATAGTGTAGCTGCAGAAACAGCAGGTGGACTTTACAGGGAAGTTGTTCTTGAACGTTTGGGTGATATCAAGAAATAAATAGTCGATCTGCCTGGATCTGAAAGATACTGCAATGGAACCACACATGATGCTGTGCAGAGCAAGTTAGCGCTGTCCTGTTTATTGCTAAGATTTTCATTAAGTTACTGAATGCTAGCATATCAATGAAGTCAGATTTCTATGTGCAACCCTAAGTAAAATGGTAGATTTAAAATTTTTGAAAAATCTGCCAGTTAACAGTTTCATTCAAGGGCTAAATATTCATGTGATGGATTAAATTTACCTAGGTGGTACCCCTGTGTTTTAGGTCTGTTTGACATCCTTGCTATCTCCATACCTTATGTAATCAACAGAAAAAGAGCTTTTGTTAGTACACCGTTCACATGCTGATGCCCTTGAGGACAGCTTTTGATTGGGCAGGATTTGTGTGGGTCTACTTAAAAATGAGTGCTGTTATTGCACGTTTTCCTTGTCAAACTTTTATGCCTAATATTGCAGGACTGTGTTGGCTGTAGCAAGTCAGTGATCTGACTTGTAATGCAGGACAAGAATATTGTTGTTGTAAGTTTGCCGTGGTGCATTTTGGTATGGTGGTGATGTGTTGTGTTGCAGTTTAGGAATGTGTTTTTTGCTTCATTATTGCATTGTTTTGGTTGTGATTTACTGGGATGGCTGAGTTATGACTATGTTCTGTTTTGCCCTGTTTTGTTTCAGTTCTGTTGTTATGCTGAATAGCTATGTCAAAGACAATCAATAGATCTGTTGTATGTATCAAGAAAAGCTTATATTAAAGTCAGTAGTCACTTAACGGTGGATTGTTATTATTTTGTATCTAAGCCCACAGAGTTGTATTTTTGTCAAGTAATCGTGCAGATCTCCATAGTAGACAAGGGCCATAGTGTTAGGTACCACTCTGATAAAACAGAGGAAGTAATATTTTTTCTGTAATAATCTTTTTTGGCCCTAAAGGGAGAAATAATACTTTGTTTTGACAGCTGTAATTTTGTATATGTTTGCATTTATATGATTGTTAGCCTGGTGGCTGCCTTGTGAGAAAGCTTATGATTAGTACAGTCCATTACGGTTACAAGCCAATAATTAATTCCATAGACCTGATTGACTCACTGGAAAAATATTAATTTTGTGTCCATATGTCTGATCTGTTTATTATGGAATGTTTTCCAAAAAGTAGTAAGCCTGGCTTATTTTTTTCTGAAAAACATTTGTTAAACCCATCGGTGTCCCTGAAGATTGCAGCACGTGTGGGGTTGTGAAAACCCGATATATCCAGTTTCAAGACTTCATTGATAGCTAAGAGAAACACGCACTCCAGAGAAATCGTTCCAGTGAATTGTTATGTGCTAGTGACCACTCACTCTGAGTGAGTGTTCACCAGCACATCAAAATGATATATGGATACAAATATCCACTGAAAGAAACAAAGAATAAAGTAATGTTATAGGTGGGTGAATATGTCTGTGCCAACATTAACGTTTTGAACTAGAAAACCACAGAAATTCACCAGTAATAGTTAGCAGAGCTAACTATAACTTGCACCCCCACCAGGCGCTACTTATGACCTCCCATATTACATTACTCATTACATGGCCTATGACATCTTTTATGATATCACTGATGACATTTCAAATGACATCAAAGATGACATCACAGGGCTGTTTTATTTTAAAGTGGAGGGGAGCCACTTGGTCCCTCGTCCTCCAGCCTCATTAGGTCCTGGGGACTACACCCCTGGGTCCCAATTATTTAAAGGAGTATGCCCCGGTGCCCACCCAGGACACCCACCATCCAAATGCTGAGGGCCACAAGGGAATTCCCAGGGTCTCTGCGGCCCCAGCAGGCTCCCCTCATGATGCAGGAACGGATATTGGTCCAACCCTGAGGGAACAGTTATCTATGCTGCATCCTTTGGGCAGGAGCAATCTGTTCTTCTGGTTCCCTGCCTGCAACAGTGGAGGCAGCAAAACAGAATACAAGCTGCACCCTGCTGGTGGGAGCATTTTTATATATCTCGCAAGCTGACGCTAAACTAAACAACAGACAATGACAAAGATAAAGGGAAAAATATACAAATAAGGAAGCCACCTTTCTTTGGCAAATCAAAGAGGAAGCATATAGTGCATTTTGTTCCAGTCATTTGATGGGCGTATTCTTTTCACTTTGTCATAGTCTTTCATTTACACTGTGAACTGTATTTGTAATTGTTTGTTTTGTGTATCTTGTGAGCACCAATTATATATTGTATGTTGTAATTCTGTATTATTCATGTTTTTATGAGCATTTTGCAATAACATATGATTGTTCAAACAGTTGTGGGTTACCGTACCATTATTATCTTTTCTGATTGAATTTTTTGTCTTATTTGTGTGGAGTGATTGTGTCAGTTGCATCATAGTTTTTTGTTCTTTTCCACAAATTGATTCCCTGAACCAGTGTTGCTGCAATGTCGTATCTATAGTAAGGCGTGGGTGCAGTGGCAAGGGGATTCCCTCATTTGCATGAGGCCACGCCCCATGCAAATGAAGGAACATTGATAGCGCTGGTGCTATATGTGCGCCAGCACTATATGTATTACCGAAAAACCACACAAGCTTCTGCAGCCCTTTCTGTAATACCAAAGTACCCCGGGGACACGCAGATTTCCCCCAAAGCTTTTTGCACTTTTAGGGACTATTTTTCACTATAAACTTTAAGAATCAATATCTCCGGCTCTACTAATTGGATTTTTGGTCTTGTTTTATTTGTTAAAATCAGAGCTATTTTTTCGAACCTGGGGTGGAATCGTTGTGTGTGGTGTTTTCACTGTCCTATTGTGTGAAGTGCTGCTCAAATACTTTACACAACGTCTATAAGTAACGCCTCACAGCTCTGTGCCAAGCTACCAGTAGGGGAACACAGGATGATTTAGGGTTTGCCTGCCTCATACCTTGATATGGATTGTGGTTGCTGCTAGACTCCTGTCAACCAGTAACCCAGTTTCTAACATCTTGTCAGCTATTTTCATATATAGATGCTATAGTAATAACTTATTTTGGGAACTGCTATCCTCCATTGAATATTGTACAGAGCTGCCAGATAATTTAACTTCATCTCTAAGCAAGACCCTCCTCTAATAAAGCACATGGGTTTTCCTCGACAACTTTGGTCTTTTAGCTCCCAAATGGAATGAAGTGATCATGATATCAAATAGTTTCTTATTAGGTTTTTAAGTTATTCAATGCTGTGAAACAAAGTAATACAATATGTCTAATATTATAAAACATAAAGTGATCATATCAAATCTTGTTTCAGGTAAAAGGGGAAAGTTTGGTTCAGGAAAAGGCACTGTGGTAATATGACCATCTTGATGAGATTGGCTCTGCCCACAACAGAGAGTGATGTATGCCCCCAAATCTCAAACTCCTCCATGGTTTTTAAAAGTCAATTTTCAATTTAAATTATATATATCCCCAGCGAAAGTAGAAACTGGGATCCCTAAGTAGCAGGTGATGGCTAACCATGCTCCGGAATGGAATTTGCGGTTTTACGAGATATGTATGACTGGTTAGCAGGGCCTCTGTTTTTGTCTCATTAGTTTTATGCCCAAAGATGCTGGACAGTTTGCTAATTACTTTGTAAACTTTTTTAATGTGATAATTCTGTGGAAGTAAAATAGGGCTATATAATCCTCAATGAATGCATCCCGCACTTCTGGGGATCCCGCACTTAGACTTCCTGTCTGAGGCAAAAAAAAAAAGAACTTCATGAATTTGGCAACTGGTAAGGGGGCAGAGGCTCTCATTGGTTTATGCCTTGCTCTATCAACATATCACTTACAAAGGTTCATTATCAGCCTGGTACAATGAAAGGATCAGCCTCGTGAACTGGGAAGTTGAATTCATTTCTTCAAATATGATATGCGATTTGATTACCTTCTCAGTATCCCAAAAAATCAAACCGCCAAGGGAAGCTAAAGAGTCTCCACCAAATCTTTCATTTCATATAGACAATGAACTTTGGAGACAAGCAAACTACTTGACATGAACCCAGTGTTATTCGTACCAACCTTGGCTGTCTGGACCTCATAGTTTGGGATTCTTGCCAAGTTTTGAAAACAAAATCAAGTCAACTTGACAAAGTAATAAAGGGGATCAGCACAATGCGTGATATATATATATATATTTTTATGGAGACTACTACAGCGCAAATGTTTTGCCTAATAGCTACTTTAGGGCACTTAGGAAGAGGAAATGTCAAACATTCAACCCCGGTACATAGATCTGGGCTTAAATCCATCCTGGGCAAAAAAAATATAGATTAAACCAAGATCTTTGTGACTGGGGGTGAATGTTTGCATTGTTCAGCATTTCGTCCATTATTTATTCTTTTTGCTTTTGTCGCCCTGCGTGTGAAGGGTATGCTCAGTCCTGGGTCCCATACTCTCGGTACCATAGGATTCAAGCTAGCCTCCAGGTCCAAGATGCTTGTTTCCAGGTTAGGGAGAACCTGGCTTTGAAGTTCGGGCTGGACTGTTCTAATGAGAAGCAACATCAAGACTGACTTGTATATGGCTGGGTCCAAACTGGGGTGATGTGGTGAGCAAAAAAAGGATGGATTAAGCCCAGACCTTTGTGACTGGGGTTGTATTCTTGCATTGTTCAGCATTTCGTTCATCATTTGTTCTTTTTGCTTTTGTTGCCCTGAGTGCAAAGGGCATGCCCAGACGTGGGTCTCGAACTCACTGTGCCACTGGACTCAAGCTCGCCTTGATGATGAGGGGTGGTACACTGATGTTGGTCCCAGGATGCTTGTTTCTGATCCAGGGAGGAGCTGGCTAGGCCGTTCAGGCTGGACTGTTCCTGTGAGGAACAGGGTCAGGACTGATTTGTATATTGCTGAGTCCAAACTGGGGTGGCGTGGTGAGCAAAAAAATTATGGATTAAACACAGATCCTTTATGACTGGGGTGAATGTTTTCATTGTTCACTTCCGTCCATCATTTGTTCTTTTTGCTGTTGTCACCCTAAGTGGGAAAATTATGCCCAGACTCATGTCGCATGCTCACTGCACCACTTGATTCAAGCTAACCTGGCTGAAGAGGGGTGATACCCTGAAGCTGACCCCAGGATGCTTATTTCCAGTCCAGGGAGGACTTAACTTAGCAGTTTGCGCTGGACTGATCCCATGAGAAGCAGGGTCAACACTAAATTGCATATGGCTGGGGCCAAACTGGGGTGGAGTGTTAAGCAAACAAACGATTGATTAAACCCAGATCTTTAGGATGGGTGGGGAATATTTGCATTGTTAATCATTCAGTCCATCAGTTTTTCTTTTTGCCCCATTTAAGATGGCACCTGACTTCACCCAGAACCATTGGGTGTGTCGCAAGTAATAACCTGTTAAAGGAATTTACACCCACATTGAAGATGGCTCTCTAAGCCTCAAATAAGCTTGGCTCCACCATCAGTTAATAATATGGCACCTGACTTCACTCAGGACTGTTGGGCGTGTTTTAGCATCTTTCAGGCATGCCCATCTACTTCAAAGATGGGCATGTGTGCCTTCAGCCCTCAGCAACTTCAGCAAGTGCTTTCCAGAACCATTAGGCATGTCACGCTCCTCAGCGACTCCTCATACTGCTGCCTTTCGAGACCAATGGGTGCATCCTGGATTGTTTCAGACCCTCCCACTTGTCTCCATCACATGGCAGTCTGTGTCTTTGGTCCGCAGCAACACTTGATACATCTGTGTTTGAACTGGGGGCCTCTAGTTGTCAATAGTTTTCATCTTTGTTCAAATAGGGACCCTTGCTTCTAGTCAGGGAGAGGGGGCTACACTCCTAAAATAATCCCTGCTCAACCCTGTGGTAGCTTGGCACGAGCAGGTAGGCTTACCTCAGAGGCAGTATGTAAAGTATTTGTGTACACATACAGTAATACAGTGAAAACACTACAGATGGGCACCACACAGGTTTTTATAAAAATAAGTATTCTTTATATAGACTTAACACAAGACCCAAATGACAATAATCCACAATACAGTATTAGGAAAATGACTTTATGCCGATTGGTCATACACGCTCACTCAGGCAGACCCAACATCTCTAAATGAGACCTTCTCTCCGCCATAACCCAAGGGGAGTTCTCTAAATCGTTGCCCAACATACATCCAGAGGCATGGCTGGCCTCATAGCTACTTGAAGGGTACCTGAGACCCCTCCCCCACTCAAAGGGGACCTGAGCCACCTCACATTGGTTCTCTGAGTTGTCCGTGGCAACTACAGGGAAGAATGCATGGGGGACACTGGCCCTGGTGTCTCTCAGACCCTCCACCTTATGGCCATTGATGGTCACCCACTGCCTGTATTTCGTAGTGGGCATCTGGGTCCTAGGGACCATCTCACAATCTCCAAAAGAGACAAGGGACATTTTGGCAGGACCCCACCCACCTTGGGCACCCATCTCCTCCTCCCCAGGGCTACACTTGCCATCTGACAGGATGGTGCACAAGGTGGTGCCTTGGGATCCCTCAGGGAACACTTGGGATCATACCAACAGTGGACCACTAGACCACACTTAAAACATGTGGGAGGCCCCTGTGAACAGGTTTACCTGCCTGGACCTCTGGCTTCTTCTAAGGGGAGGTTCGGAACCCTTCACTTGGTTCCCTTGGGGAGTACTTTGGGGCCCTTTCTGGAACTCCCTCTGTTTACCCTTGTCCCCTCACTCTTCTGCTGGGGATGCTGCCCCCCCTTTGGTGAAGTCTCCCACATGATCTTTGTGGACCCGGGTACCTACCCAGCTGTCCGCCTCAATAAGGTGCTGGTGTAGCTCAGGAAAACAGTTACCAGACAAGTGCTCCCATGCAAACAAATCATGGAGCTCCTCAAAAGTATTCACTTTGCTTCACCCAACCATCCATAGCTCTGCAAAAGAAAGATACATATTCTACCCTGGTAGTTGCCTCCAGTTTCTTACAATTCCTGAACCTCTGACTATAGAGCTCTGGGATCTTTCAATACCTGGTCATCAGGGCTTCCTTCATGTGGGCATAAAGCATCCTATTCTCACTGGGCAGGTCTAACAAAGTATCCTTCCCGTCACTAACAAAGCAGCCCCACAACCCGCTCCCCAATCCTAATCAGGGACCTGGTGGGCTAAAATTGCCATTTCATAGGCTGCAAACCACTGCCCAATAACATCATGCTTATGAAAATCCTTAATGACATCCTTGGGGAAATATACTCTTCCTTCTGTAGGCACAGATGGTGCGCCGCCACCAGAGGGTTTTATTTCTAAGCTTCCAGCTTTGATCTCTAACTCCCTCAACATTCTCTCACGTTCTAATCACAGTCTCTCTCTTTCCAATTCTAACTTGTTATTCAAACTCCATATTCTTATTCTCTAGGTCTTTTTGACCTGCCATCTTGAGCTTGGCTAGCTCTATTTTATGCACTCTATTTCTCTCCCTGTCCTCCAGCTCCCCTGGGGACAGGCCCTTGGAAGAAACACTGCTGACTGACAGGGAAGGTACTCTCTCACCGGCTGGACCCAATGGCCCATCTAGCTGCCCTTCTGTATTCTCTGCCTCTTTCACATGCGCAGAGGCATTTCAAGGCTCCAACCAGACCCTCTGGGCCTTTTGGAACTCATCCTTCTTGGTGAGGCCTGGAGTAGCTACTTTAAATTTACTACAGAAGTATTTCAGCTGTTTCGCAGTGTAGGTATTCACCCTCTCATCCTCAAAATCTAGATCCATAGATGCGTTGGATGATGTTTTGCTCATGGCAATAAGAATTGGCAGGCTTTAGCAAAAATAACAGTTCCAAGAGAAAAAATTCTACCAAAATGTATGTGGTTGTGTTTGGTCTGCACTCCCTAGTAGTGGACAACAATCATTGTATATGAGTTACAAATGCAAGTCCAGAATCCTCACGCTGACCCCCAATGTTAGAACTGGGTGTCAACTGGGTGGGTTGTCAACTAGAGACACTGGTTTACCCCTTTTCCCCAAATAGTGACCCTTGCTTCTAGTCAAGGTAAGGAGGCTACACTCCTAAAATAACCCCTGCTCAACCATGTGGTAGCTTGGCACGAGCAGTTAGGCTTATCTCAGAGGCGGTATGTAAAGCATTTGTGAACACATACAGTAATACAGTGAAAACACTACAGATTCTTTATATAGACTTAACACAGGACCCAAACGAAAAAATCCACAATACAGTATTAGGAAAATTAATTTTAAATTATAAAAATAGCTTAGTTCAAAGGTGATGGTCAATGCGACACATTTCTCACAAAGCACCTTTGGATGTGTAACTCAAGATAAACAAACGGTTCGCAGGGAGGACGATGTGCTGGTTCCTTGCTTCGAAGGAGGCAACGCGGCTGTTCCTCAAAGCTTGCGCAAAGTAGGCAATGCATCTATTCCTTAACGGAAAGGAGGTGATGCGTCGATCTCGTATTGCGATCCGGTTACGATGCAACAAGATGGCGCCTCAATGCGCTGATCGAGTTCGATGTGACAAGATGGCGTCTTTGATGCGGTGCGAGGGTGTGAAGGTGATGAGCACACACCCGACGGTCATGCGGCGACTCAGGACCTTCTGAGCCGCGACAGGCCCTGCAACACGCTTCTCCGGTGATGCACCGGCGACCCTTGCAGTCTCAATTCTGTAGCATCAGTGATTTTGGGAGCATCAGAAAGAAGAGGAGGCTAAGAATGTTTTCTCAAAATGTCCCCACAAAGGATCTGGAAGTGAATCTAATAAATCAGAGCTGAGCAAAATACAGAGGGCCGAATTTATCAAACTGTCACTCAATGCAAGACTACATGCTCCACTGCACTGCATGACAAGGAGAGAGCAAGAATGCTCCATATCTACTGAGAGAGTGCAATCCTATTCTCTATCTTCGCTGTTGCACTGAGTGCTACCTAAAACCAATGCAGGCATCCCCTGCACTGTGGTGACACCTTCCTGCGCAAACATTATTCAAAGGGGTACCTCCTCTTTCTTCATGTGCTGCTGAACTTCAGCACACATATAAAGAAGAAATAATGAGGAGAAATAAAGATATTTCTCCTCATTACGCCTCTGTTGGCAAGGCACAACATTTTGACGCAATCCTGTGTTTACTAACCGTAGTAAATCTGGGATTGTGTCAAAATACATAGGTGGAAGCAATGGAAAGCCCATCCACTACCCATGGAACACCTTCACAACGTAGAGTAACGTGGGGCAGCGAGTTGCTTTGCCTTGTGTTAGTCTGGATTTACAAACACATGCATCGCTCACAATCGCTGGTTTAAATTCCTGTGCATGCATACAAGCTAGCAAGAGCAAGTTAAAATATTTAATCATTGTAAGTGATGAACTACTTGAACATTTTGTGATCTGACAGATAATGAAATAATGTGCAAAGCTATGCACACAGCAGCATATGCTGTTGTCTTACGGATGGTTGACAAGCAAGAAAGACACCTCGAGAGAGGCGTTCTTTAGCAGTTCCTTGTAGACCTCCATTATGAATTTTGTATCTGTTTGTTAGAGTTGAGCATTAACCACAGCACACTACTCTATTCTTTGACCACTGTAGATCTAATAAATACATTGCAGTTGTTATACTGGACCAAATTCATACCATTTATTTTTACCGATCTCCACTACTGCATATGGAAACACATATTATGCATATATACATAAGAGGAGTAGTAGACTAAGGGCCATATGTATGAAGCATTATTGCATTGGCAAACGCCAAAATTCGCCGAATTTCGGCGTTCCCGAATGCAATTTTGCAAAAAGGTATGTATCAAGGCAAAATAAGGAATCGCAAAATTTGCGATTCCTTATTTTGCGATTGCATTTAAGGAATCTAAAATTTTGCGATTCCTTAAATGCAATGTAAGAAGCCCCCCAAAAAAGTAAATTGGCTTTAAGGAATCGCAAATTACCACCAACTTCAAGTTGGTGGTAATGCGCAAAGTTCTTGAAAAATGCAAATATTTGCGTTTTTCAATGTGCCATGTGACGCACATACATGCCCTTAGGGCATGTATGTGCATCACATGTGCCCCCAAGGTTGTTTCAGGGGTGCAACAGGGTGTCCTTTGGACACCCCTGCACCCTTGGAAATATTCTCAATTTGCGATTAGCAAATTGCGAATCGCAATTTTCCCTTTCATTTCTATGGTCCAGGAGGCCCATAGAAATGAATGGGAAGTATTCCTTATTTGCGAATTCGCAATTTGCAAATTCGCAATTAAGGAATATCAAGAAATCACAAAAAAATTGCATTTTTCTTGATACATACCATTTTGCGATTCTGAAATAGCGATTTCTTAAAAATCGCTATTACAGAATCGCAAAATGGTTCCTTGATACATATGGCCCTAAATCTGTGAATGTACCATATATGCTCAAGTGCACAACTGTTTTTTTTGCAAAAGGTCAGAGGTATGACACCTCCTAACTCTACTTTTTTTTTTGATTTCAAGAACATTTTATTGATGAGAATAATGATAAGAATAGTAAGAATAAAATACAATACAAGTGATACAATCAAATCAAGATACATATGCAGAAAGGGCTAATATCGATAGATAAACCAAGGAATTGTATATAAAGGAACATTAGCCTATGAGAGATATAGATTCCAGTTAAGTAAAAGCCTCTAACAAAGCAATAAAACAAACATACCACTATCAATTTTGGATAAGAGGAAAGGGGAGGAAACAGAATACAAGAAGATAGGAGAAAAGAGAGAGAATAATAGAAAAGATGAGCAGGAAGAGAGGACAGGAAAGAGAAAAGAGAAAAGAAGAAAAAGAAGAAAAAAGAAGGATTCCCACAGGACAACCCCCGCCTAGAAAAAATAGCAGACAACAATTAGACAGACAGATCAAAAGGAAACTGAGGAACCAACCCATTGGAAGATAACTCCATATAATCATCCAAAGCTTTCTATACCCCACTAGAAATAGATGGAGAGAGGTGAGCTTGATCAACCGAAGTGTGAGCACTGCGTAAAAAGGAGACCCAAGCCCACCACGTATGGTATGAAACTGACGAAAAGGATTTCCACTCCATAAGAATGATTTTCACCGCAACAGTCAGGAGAAGATCCAACAACTGTAACTCCAATGGATCTAAAGGGAGAGGAGTAGGGGCAGCC
Organism: Lissotriton vulgaris; assembly: GCF_964263255.1. Taxonomy (NCBI): domain Eukaryota; kingdom Metazoa; phylum Chordata; class Amphibia; order Caudata; family Salamandridae; genus Lissotriton; species Lissotriton vulgaris. The sequence continues at coordinate 235,501,478 of NC_141691.1, forward strand.
ATCGGGCCTAATAAAATTAAGGGGAAGGAAAGTTGGAGCTCAAAACCAAAGATAAGAGAGAGATGCTTCTGGATGAGGTTCCAAAACGGTTGAAGCAACTGAGACTGCATTAAAGAAGGTGCGATTTTATTACGGAGAGAGAATTTACCAATTGATTGCCAAGTATCAGAGGAAATATGCTCTGTAATAGCATGATCAAAATGATGTAACCATTTTTGTTGAGCAACCGTCTGTGCAGGAAGTGAGGCAGAAGACAAGAATTTATAAATTTTGGAGGCGACATGACCAGATTTAGTCCATATATGAAAAAGTGAGATTGTAGAGGAAATAGGATGAAGACGAACTTTAGCAATGGCCACTTTAATTTTAAGAAAAGTATAAAAATCCAGATTTGTTAAAGAATGCTTTTGAGCCAAGGTAGAGAAAGGTAATGGTTCATCAGAAACACCATAGAGATGTTTGACAAGAGAAATCCCTTTAACTGCCCAATAGGACATGAGAGTGGGAGTAATGATAAGCTTAATTTTGGAATTCCGCCAGATAGATGACCACCTAGTTTTATGCAAAGGAATTGCCACCTTCTTGTCTATTTTCCTGACCGCAGCAATTGTATCGAGAATGATAGAACGGGAAAACAGGATATGTAAAGTAGAAGTAGTGCAAAAAGAGGCGGGAGGCAAAGGGAATGCTAGTTCCTGTTCTATCAGCAGCCAAGAGGGAACGTGAAGAGATGGCGGAGAGAACCATAAAACACCTTGAGAGGCCAAAAAGGCAGTTTGGTATTTTTCCCAATCAGGAAAATTACAACTTCCCATATCACAAGGGCGACGCAAAAATTTGTATGCAAGTCGAGCACGTTTGTCATTCCACAAAAATTTTGAAGTCAGAGTATCGATTTCGCGAAAGAAGGAATCTGACAATTTGATCGGAAGCATGGATGAAACAAAATTAATAATCGGCGTAATCATCATTTTGAGAGTCTGGAGGCGACCCCACCATGAAATATGTTTCGGAGACCATGTATCCAAAAGACGACGCACTTTAAGGATAGTCTGGGATTCATTATAGGCAGCGGTGGCAGACAGAGTAGAACAAAAATAAATTCCTAAGTACTTCAGGTGTGTAGACGGCCACTTAAAGCCCGCTGAGCCCATATGAGAAGGGAAACAATAGGCATTCAAAGGGAACATTTCCGTCTTATCTTTATTCAGGGTATACCCTAAAACCGAAGAGAATAAGGAAATGGTGTAAGAAATAGCAGGGATTGCCAAAGCGATATCATCTGAAAAGATAAGAACATCATCTGCGTATGCAGCAGTTTTAATACAGTGAGGCCCAAAAGAAAAACCTTTGATGTCAGGGTGTAACTCAATCAAACGAAGAAGGGGATCAATAGATAATAAAAATAAAAGTGGGGATAAAGGACATCCCTGTCTAGTGCCCTGACTAAGATTGAAAAACGACGACGTAGCACCATTAACTCTAATGTTAGCTTTAGGTTGAGAATATAAGGACATCACCATATTAATGAAAGAGTCGCCAAGGTTATGCGCGCACAGAACAGCACGAAGGAAAGGCCAAGAGACCTTATCGAAGGCCTTTTCCGCATCAAGGGCCAAGGCCGCGGCGGGAAGTTGAGACCGTTTAGCAGCACCGAGAATATAACAGAATGTGCGTATATTGTCTCGCACAAGACGGCCTTTCACAAAACCAGTTTGGGAAGGATGCACAAGATGAGGGATAAAGGATTCTAATCTTTTGGCCAGGATTTTAGCAAAAATCTTAGCTTCCATATTAAGGAGAGAAATAGGTCGGAAGTTTTCAGGATCCAAATGGTCTTTGCCTTCTTTCGGGAGCACCACTATAGTAGCCTCAGCAGCCGTACCAGAAACAGATCCATCCTTAACAAAAGAATCAAAGACAGATTTTAATTTGGGGACAAGCGTAGGGAGAAAAGTTTTATAAAATAAAATTGGATAACCATCAGAGCCTGGAGCCTTGCCAGAACGAGTAGCTTTAACCGCAGACACGATTTCGTCGGGGGAAATAGGCTTATTTAAAAAAGAGCGATCAGCATCAGAGACCGACTGAATCGGAACCGATTTTAAAAAATCTTGACATTGGCCAAAAGATGATTGATTAGAAGTAGTATACAACTTATTATAAAAATCACGAAAAACTTCAAGTATTTCCCCTGTTTGGAATTTTTTAGAGCCTGTGTGGTCAGTAATGGAAGAGATTTGCGAGGATTTGAAAGAAAAATCCTGAAATTTTAATGTAGCAGCCAAAATTTTCCCAGCCCGATTTTTTAATAACAACTTCTTGGATTTTTGTGCTTGTACCCCAATATGGGCTCTTTTAGTAACAATGGTATTATATTTGTATTTTAGTAGTTTTATTTGTTGTAAACAAGTTGGATCCTTAGAGTGCCTAAAGGAAGCTTCCAGAGATTTTATATCAGAAGACAATTCCGTAAGTTCCTTTTTAATATCCGAATTACGTTTGAACATACATTTAATGACTTGACCACGGAAAGTGCATTTAAAGGAGTCCCATAGAACAATTGGGGAAGAGACAGAGCCTTCGTTTTCGTGGAAAAAGGTATCTATAGCTTCAGAAAACTCATTAACCTGAGAAGGATCATGCAAAACTTCGGTATTTAATCTCCACGAACGAGCACGTGATTTAGGGGCAAAGGATGATAACGTAAAAGTTACCGCAGCGTGATCAGAGATCAAAATAGTATGTATAAGCGGAGAAGAAGAAGATGAAACAAGAGAAGAATGAACCAGGAGATAATCAATACGAGAGAAGGAAGAGTGAGGCGAAGAGAAGAAAGAAAAATCACTACCAGTTGGATTATGAAGACGCCAAATATCTTGAAGATGAATAATGGAGCACATGTTGAGCATTTGTTTGTGGGATTTAGGAGGACGAAACTGAATAGCAGAATTCCTGTCTAAAAGAGGATCCATTGGTAAGTTGAAATCTCCACCAACAATAAGATTACCAGAGTGCGGGGTGTCATTTAATTTTTTGGTAACCGATTTCCTGAAGGACGGATCTTCAACGTTAGGAGCATAGATATTCATCACATACAGATCATGCTGTCCATCCGACAATTTAGACAACAACCAACGACCCTCCGAATCATGATCAGAAGAAAGTATCGATAAACCAGAATTCTTTGAAACCAGTGTAATGACTCCATTTCGTTTACCAAAGGCATCAGAACAGCAAACATCCGAAACCCATTCCTTCTTTAAAAACAACGCCTCTTTGTTAGTGACCTTGGTCTCTTGAAAAAGAACCAAATCAGAAGACAGAGACTTACAGTAATCTAAGATTTTCGACCTCTTCACCGGATGATTCAAACCCTTAACATTAAGGGATAATACATTTAAACCTGGCATAGGAAAACATAAAAATAGAAAAAAGACGACATGGATGACAGAAAAAGGACCAACGCCACGAATACAAGGAGCCAGTCAGCAAACAAAAGAAACATTGAGGGAGCGTCCATGTGGGGAATCCAAGAAAGAGAGAAAGAAAGAAGAGAAGAAAAGAGAAAAGAGAGGAGGGAGAGAAGAAGCAGGAGGGGAGGCCTAAAAAAGACCAACATCATACTAGGGAGAACGTGGAAAGGCAAGTAAGGGACCCGTACTAGGCGAAAAAATAGTTGATAACAATAACCCCAAAAACTACAATAACCAGATAGCAGGAAAAAAAAAGAAACTGGTAACAATCAAAAGCAGTACCGCAAAGCAGCTTAATAATGTAAATAATCATACTCTAACTAAGATATTTGTACAATCACATTTAAATAGCAATCAATGGCGAGAAACATAGCTATATTACAACATATTATTAGAAAAACTGATAAGAAAAAGAAAAGCATGAGGTAAAACATGAACAGTAGATTAATGCATGACAATCAATATGTATATCCTAAAAAAATAACTACATATTCAATGAATACACTATAACTGTATATAATAACATTATATATGTGAGAGAAGAAAGGTAGGAAAATATCAGAATAGGAGGGAAAAAAAGAAAAAAGAAAGATAGAGAATGTCCCATACCAGAAAAAGCAATGTAACTATTAAGAGATAAGCAGCAAGAAAATAGAAAAGTAAGTCGAAAGAAAAGAGTTGAAATAAGGGAGTTAAAAGTCAATACAGCAGTATGCTAACAGCAAGAAAGAGAAGAGGAAACAGCGAAATACAGAAAGCCACCATAAAGGAGACTAAAGAAGACATTTCAAGTGCCCGAAGCACCAGGATCCTGGAATGTCGCCCTTTGAATCTCCATCTGAATCTCCATCTGATTGTCCAGGAAGGTAGCTAAATCCGCCGGCTCATCAAAAATCCTGAAACGTCCCTTGTAAGAAATGCGGAATTTGGAGGGACCAGCAAAGGAAAAGGGAATGTTCATCTCAGAAAGACGTTTCCGAAGATTAAGGAAGCCCTTCCTCCTTATGACTGTGTCCCTGGCAAAGTCTTGAGATATTGAAATTCGATGACCTTCCCAAACGACATTTTTAGTCTTGCGCATGTGCGAAAGAATTTGTTCAGTATGTTGATGATGCAGTGGCTTAAAAATTATTGCTCTTGGCTGGGTGGCAGACTTAGAACGAAAAGTTGGAACACGATGTGCTCTTTCTATCTCAAAGTCTCTTTGAAATGAAATTTGTAGCGTATCAGGAATCCAATGATACAAAAAATCAGTCATAGAGGAAGATGATTTCTCTGCATCTTCCGGCAGACCAAAAATGCGTAGGTTAGATCTACGATTACGGTCCTCCTGCTCAGTGAGATCTTTACGCAACGCCGCCATTGAACGCTCTAAGTCGCTGAGAGACGTGGCTTGCTTCTGGATATTATCCTCTGAGGAACTTATACGTGACTCCGTGGCCGAAACTTGAAGAGACAGGGCTTTGAAGTCATTCCGAATAGCGGACACCTCCACTTGTAGTAAATCCGTATTAGTCTTTGTAGATTGTGCAATATCATGCACCTCATTAAGGCGCGATAATATTGCGTCAAGAGTAGAGGTGGTGTCTGACGGAGCAGTCTCAGGTGTAGGAGACACAGACTTAAGACGTTTGAGTGAAGCGCCAGCCTCTTTTGGGTCTTTATTAGTTGTGGAACGGCCCATACTTGCAGCCATGCAGAGACAGACCCAAAGAAAAAATACACAGCCTCTTGAGAAAAAAACTGCGCAGTTGCCCCAAAAACAAGAAATACAGCACACCAAGCGTGAGAAGCGCTAAAATCAGTGACAGTGGCGGACTTATAAGGTGAGCAGGCAGCAGAATATATGGTAGAGCCTCATAGACCTCAATAGGTTACACCAAAAACATTGTGAGGCAAAAGCAGTTCCATCCATAGATAGTATCACTGAAGAAAATAGAGAGCATGCAACATAGTATCTAGCCAAGCAGCCCAATGAGCATAAAAAAAATAGAAAAAAGATGTTACCATTTCAGCACCGTGATGAAAAATGTCCAGGCTATCCCCACACCTGCAATATTGTAACAAAAGCGGCACCTCTGAGGAGAAAGCGCCGTCTCCGTCACAAGCGGTAAGATGGCGGCCGCCCGTGAAGAAACCGGGCGTCGCAGCAGCTGACCGGGGAAAAGATGCAGCCTTCAGCAGAATTCGCCCAAATGGATGTCTGACGACTCCTGACATACTCCGGCACCTGGAAATGACTTTTCAGCGAAGAGAGGCAGTCAGGAAGCGGTAAATAATCTCCGCTGGCCCCCACTCGCCTGAGAGCTCAAGCGCGACAAGCCACGCCCCCTTCACCTCCTAACTCTACTTTAAGCTCCTTCCCTTTAGAAGTACACATTACACATTTTCTGCCACCCCCCCCCCCTCTGTCCCACCTACATTTTCTACTAAAACATATACGTATGCGTGTCGAGTCTCTGCAGTTGCAGTAGATACATCCGCAGATAAAAAGGTAAAAGGGACAAAGGCGGAATCTTCACAAGTACATTTTGTGAAAAGTATTTTGCTACATTTCTATTTCAATTGTATTTGCTGCATGTTTCAAAAGACCATCAAGATTTGGACCACGATAGAGACAATGGTACTTATGGCTCAGAAACAGTAGACACAGGAGCATGCTCAATCCCTGAATCCTTCTTTGCTTTTGAGCAGCAACACTTATATTGCAGGGGACAATAAGGTTTAGACGCAAAAACCTAGATTTAGAAGTTATGCTCCTCTTTAATTTGAGCCTTGCTGTGCTTTTGTAAACTGTAGTAAAGTGCGATTCTTGAAGCCCTTAGCAACGGCTGCGGAGTAACACGTTCTATGTTAAGAAAGAGTGCCCGCAAATGCATTCCACGCTGGGAGACGTGCAACTGCTGGCTCACTCCCTGGGATTCTGGTCCGCGTTTTGCATACTTCCTGACATACGAGTTTACTTGAGCCAACTGTTTTCGAAGATTAGCAAATGTCACTTTAGTCTTGGAAATGTGGCAACAGTAGTAGTTAGTTAGTGGGGTGCGTGAAGTCGGAAAAAAACGGAAACATCTTTTATAAGATTTGATACTTGACCTCCAATCACAAAGGAATCTGTATTCTTCGCTCAATGTTGCTATTGTTTTCTTGGACTCAAAATGTGAAATGACTCTTGGAAAGACGAGGCAGCGAGGCCATTGCCTCACTGAGGCCCAGACTTAATAAAGGACTGAGCTGCTCGCGCTCAACACGTCTGTGCAAACGGCAATGCTTATCACCATTCATGCACAAACACTTTTTTGTGTCAAAAAGTGAACCTCGCACAATGCCAAAACGGCTTAGCACCAAAGTTCTTTTAATTTATGCAATAGGACAGTGAATGGAACTGAATAGCACCTCAGACAAGCCTCCCCTGCACAAAGTACACAACTTGCATGTCTGCCTCCTGTGTGGTGGTCTATACCTATGAATTTGTACTGAAGGTTGTACCACTAGTACAAATCCTGCGGTACAGTGCTGGTGACCACTACACCATGGTGCAAGGTTGAGAATTGTGATGGGCCCTGTGGTTACGGGCGTATTGGGGTTGTGTCACAGTGGGTGCGGAATAAAGGGACGCACACACTGGTAGATATGTTACAGGCTAAAAGACCTTGTGCTGTCTGTGCCCCTTTATTATATAGCCTCTGGCCACGCCTGCCCAGAAGTTGTCCAATGGGCAGTTTCCCGGTCAGATTAGCACAGTGGGCAGGTGCTAAGATCTTGCATCCCTCCCCAACTTGGCATCAACCTTTGTTCTTGTGCTTGACTGGCAAAGTCCCTGAGTCTTTGGCTTGACGGTGTATTTGCCTCAAGTTGTAGAGTCCAGGGTGGAAATGGCTGTCTCCACCTTCAGACCTTTGCTCGCGCTGAGGGTCTATCTTGGTGCTTTTCCTTGTGCTCAGTGATCCAACTGTGGGGCAGGTCAAAGGATCTTCTCCAGGTTCATATTGCGATCATTGACCGTCCCAGGTGACTTCCTCTTCCTCTGATCGGGTGGTCCCTTGGCAGGGGAAGTCTACCTTCTGCAACCACAATACATTTCTTATGATAGTCTCTTGACCCTTTCTGGCAATTACCATGGTGCTACTCATGTCGCCGATCGTCCATCTACGTGGTTCTAAAGGTATCCGGAACTTCCACCCCGACCATTGATCTTTTATATAAACGAGAGCTCCTGGTAGGAGGTGTCGGGACTTGCTCAAGTCTTTTCAGGCTGACATAATCCTTTGTCCTGGTGCTTGCTTGCTCTATGAGGTTGGTGTTCTTCAGTGGTAGACGGGGGTCGTGGTCCCCGGATGTCCTTTCAACATTAGGTACTGGGGGACTGCTGCGTGGTGCAGTGGGGTGTCCCCCCGTACTCTCACAGGAATTGATTCAGGCTGAGTTCAGGGTTGGTGCCTTCTGCAGCCAGGATCCTGAGGGCTTCGCTCAGCTTACACATAAAGCATTGTACTTCACCATTGGCTTGTGGGCACTGTGTAGTGATTCAGTGGTGCTTTATGCTTGATGTTGTGAGTAGATCCTTAAATATGCCCCTGGAACGGCAACCCGTTGTCTTTTTTTATTTCCTGGTTGAGTCCAAATGTGGCGATGGTCCTTTCTAGCCCTAAAGCGGCATTTAGGGAATGCTGTTGAATCCACCACCTTGACTATGAATTATTTAGAGTAAACATCAATAATCACTACTGTGATTCATCCATCTGGGAAGCTCCCAATGTCGAGGCTTATCTGGGACCATGGGGTTGTGGTCTGTTCTTCCGTGATGATCGGTGCTGATGCTCCCTGGAGGCTTTGTGAACTGGGATGATGGGAAGTGCCTCACAAAATTGGCCACCCTGACCTCCAGGCGTGGGAACAAGACTTTCTCCCTCATCTGAGACCTCATCTAAACAGTGCCTTGGTGGCCTCCATGGTCTAGAGTTTTCACTCGGATTTGGAGACTGTTGGGGATTATAATGCGTGATCTCCATAACATTAGACCTTTTGCTGTGGCGCGCAGTCCATCGCGCACTCTCTATATCATCCTGAAGCGTTCTTCATCCAGGCTATGCCAGTAGAAAGTGTTGCCAAAGCTTTGTCGAAGAGTGTTCATGACCTTCATCATGACTGAGTCAGTTTTGGTTGCTTTGCTGATTTCCCAGATGTTGAGCCCTAAGGGGCACGCTCCGTGGGACACCATGCTCACATATTCCTCTGTGGTGTCTGGTTTGTCTTTGCTGTCATCTACAGGGAATTGTGGGTCATGGGATAGAAAATCTTCCGGGTTCTTGAATCCTTGCCAGTAGACTACCTCCATCTGTTAATGCAGCAGCTGGATGGGCCAACGTTCAATCAGTGTTGGAGGGTGTGGAGCTGTGCCATGGAATACAGGGATGAGCAGTTGGTGGTCGGTAAACCTGCAGAGCGGCTGTCTGCTGAGGTAGAGGTGGAAGTGACTGCACTCCCACTTGAGGGCCCATGCTTCTCGTTCTATCTGGGAATATCGTGCTTCTGTTGGTGGGAGTGCTTTACTAGTGAATGTGACTGGCGCGCACTTGCCTGGTTCCACTTTTTGGGTGACCACAGCTCCCAGGCCTACGGGGCTAGTGGCTACAAATGGTTCAGCACGTCTCTTGAAATCGAAATAGGCCATTGTTCTCTTAATGAGTAGATCCTCCTTGATGATCTGGAAATACTCTTCTTCGCTGCGGCCCCACTTCCAGGGATAGTCCATCTTGATGAGTGATCGTAGAGGCTCGGCCACGGTCGCCAGGTTCAGAATTAACCGGCCACAGTTTGTGGCTATTACCAGGAAGCTGTTAACTTCCGACACTGTGGTTGGAGCCAGTGCTTGCTTGATGGCATGGGATTTGAAAGGGTCTATCTGAACTCCTTCTTCGTTGAATACATAGCCAAAAAGCTTGATTTAGTTCTGGAAGAAAGAGCGCTTGTCTTTATGGAGGGTGACTCCATGATCAAATAGCAGTTTCAAGGCTGATCATAAGTGCTGGTGATTCTATTCAGTGGTCGCTGAGTGGATCAAGATTACGTAAGCCGGACAGGGTTTCCCAGCTTGCATCTTGGAAGACCTTCGCCACTGTGGAGATTTCGAAGTTCAACTGCTTGTATCGGCGTAGCCCTAGGTGCAACAAGAATGTAGTTACATAGTGGCTCTCCTCCACCAGCATCAGTTGGTGGTACCCAACGTTGAGGTTCAATTTAGAGAACCACCTTGAACCAATAGGGTGTACGATGATGTCATCCATTATTGGCGCTAATAGCCTTTTGAGTTTGATGGCTTGATTGGGGAGGCAGATATCTATAAATAGTTGTATCTTGCCTGTTTGCTTTGGCGTTTCGGTAATCACCATGGGGGACCCACACAGCGTTGGACTCGAGACCTTCTTGATCACTCCTTGTGTTTTGAGTTCTTACTCTACCAGTGGTTTCAGGTGGAACAATATGCCCCAGTGCCAGAGGGGCTAACGGCTTGATTGTCTTCAATATCAAAACCCACAAAGCCAGTGAGGGAAAACAATTACAGCCGCACTTGCTCTTTTTTCACTCAATGTACATTTGTCCAACAGTCTAGCTCGTGCCCTCCTTTGTAAGTCCACTGCCCCAGAACTTCAATTTAGACTATACAATATAATTGCTCAAAGAGCCACGAATTAAATGGCACCTAGTATGCGCATGAATCACACAGATTATTGAAGAAACTTGTCTTCATAGAAAAATCTTCGTTTATTCTTTATCCACACAGCCAACGCATTTCACCCCAGCGGGCTTCATCAGGGCTGTTAAAAATAACAAATCATTTGTAATGTGTACAAGTTACGTGTTCTTGTCGATGTGTAGTTTGATGAGAGGAGCTTTGAGGCATCTGAGTCCTGTGAAGAGATACGTAAACTGGCTTAGGATCTCCTCTGTTGGGAAGGACTTTACGGTGTGTGCGGAAAGTACTAGACCAAGGTCCTCTCTGATGTGGCTTCCAACAAGGGTGTCTACTTCCTTGTCAATGACATGGAAAGTGGTTGTGATCTCCTGGCCCTCTGCTTTTATGTGGACGATCATCTGCTCTTTCAAGGGTAACTTTATATGGTTTCCGTATGTAAAAATGTCGGTGTTTGTCAGAGACAGAGGTTGGTTGGAGGCTGCGGTACTGCTGGATCCCCATTATGTTTACAGAAGCCCCATAGTCGGTAAGGACCTCCATGCTGGAGCATGCAATCTTAACTATGCATTTAATGTTGAGGTTGCCTATTTTGTTTGAGGTCATTTGTGAATGAGATTAGGAATGCTTCCTCTTCGTCATCTGGGGATGAGTCTTCTATTCGGTGTTGGTGACGAGGCGGTATCTTACAGGCAACCTGGGACTCTGGGTTTTCCATGGACAGATGCCTTACTGATTTTGATGGTAGTCTCCTACCATATGCACCTCTGCCTCTAGGCCCACCTCCTCAAGTGGTAGCGAAGTTGTTGAGGGTGCCTCAATTCAAGCATGGCATTCTTCGAGGGGGTGTCCTTCTCACCCACAATATCCACAGCAGGATCAAGATGGAGGAGGAGCGGACTGTATTGACTTGTCCCCCCTACATTGTGCACAAACCTAATCAGCGAGTTCTATCTTCACCTGTGTGTTCCTTTCTGGATGCTGTGTAATGGCTAAGTCCATTTCTATTGCCCTGGCGGTAGATTGGTTGTGGGACCGAGTCAGGATGAGAATATCATTCAGGGTTATATTGGGCAGCTGTAGGATGAGGCCCCTTAGTGTTTTTTTTCTGCAGCCTTGTATAGTTTGCGGCCTCACTTCTTTTGGTTGGTTGTCCGCTTTGCATGTACTGGCCAGTTCCCGCAGATGCGTGTGAAATGTGTCCATCGACTCCACCTCGGGTTGGCAGAGCTTGATGCATTTGTAGTCTGAGTTAAGTTGTGAGTCAGAATGTACATTGAGTGCTTTAACTGCTTCGTCATTAGTTGGTTTACGCACCTGTGTTGTGCAGGTGCGCGCAGAGTTTGTTGATTTTGTCTGCCACATAGTGGAGCAGGAGGGACCTCTTGTCAGCGCTGTTGGTCTCGAGAGTAGTGACGCAGTAGTTGTCGAGTCGTCAGATCCAGGTCTGACAGCAAGGTAAGGCAGTGGCAGGGTGTGCGAGCTCCCCAAAGGGAGGCAGCGCACTAACTTGTATGTGTTGAGGTGTAGCTGTGGAGGAGGCGGGCCTTGCGGGACGCTGCATTGATGGCATCTTTGGCTATGGCTGTGGAGCCCTGTGAGCGTAGGTGAGACGTGAACATTTGAGAAAACCCAAGGGGGAATGACACAGCTCACTAGGGTCATGAGTTCAATGGTGAAGCAGGTGCAGTGTCACTGGGCCCCAAAGCTCTATGAACACCTATAAACACCAAATATTGCAATATTTTACTACTAAACAGGCAGCCACAAGTGCAGTTACCTTAGAGGCAATAGGGTCATGATTTGAATTGTGCAGTAAGTGCAGTGGCACTGGGGCCAAAAGTTCTCAGAACTCCTCTAAACACCATATATTACTATATTTTACTACTAGAATAGAATAGAATATCTTTATTCGATTGTTTACATGATACAATCATAAAAGAGCATTTCATACACATTAATCCATACAATGATAAAAAATAGTGAGAGTAGTATTACAGCAAGACATTCACAAGCATATACACAGTAATATGGTTAAAAAGGCTAAAATACATTAAAAGTGAGAGTGCAATCAGCAGCTGAGTTGGTTACCCTTCCATGCTTTTTCTATATTTAACTGCGAGTTTTAAAAAATTACATACAAACATAGTACATTCGCTGTTTAGCATTTGAAGGTGACACAAAGCAGGTCTGTATTGTGCAAAATTCAGGTGCTTAAGTAAAGGTTTTAAAAACAGGTTTCGGGGGAGTGTATAAAACTGGCAGAAAAATAAAAAGTGTGCCAGATCTTGCGGAGACTTATTGTCGCAGCCGCAAGCTGGCAACACTTGTCCTCTGTGCGCTCCTCTTGGGACAGCTAATAAAAAGTGGAACATATCAAATCGGAACCTTGTTAATAAAAAGCGGTCATAACCGGACATGGGCCAGGACAGGTAGGGTTCCATATATAAACAAGTTTTGGTTAAGGCATACTGTCTCACACTGCTTTTCTTGTATTCGTTTTCCTCCCGTGTCATACACCTAGACAGCATAAAAGTGTTCTTTACTAAGGTTACATCAGTTTTTGTTATTGTTTCGGGGGATAAAAATAGATCTGGTCGGCCTAATTCAAAAAGCCACGTTCTTACATATTTTATCCATGGGATCTTAAGCCTACCATCCCACAGTAGTGCCTCTTGAAGGATGTTTCTGGTGAGAGGTATGGCTGTGTTAAGCCAGCTATTCAGCCAGCATAACAAGGGGTTCACTGCCAGCTTGTCACTTAGATATGGAATGCCAAGTTCCTCATGTACCGGAAAGTTGGCCGTCCCCCTGGGTAACCTTAGGACCTTTTTTAAGAAATTATTCTCAGTAACTTCAAGGGCACCTAGTGATTCTGATCCCCAAATTTCACTTCCATAACGTGCAATAGCGGTGCTTTTGGCTTGATATAACTTCAAGACAGCAGCCACCGGACTATTGCCCATTTTTCTAGTGAAGTCCAGTATTGCTGCGTTGGCCCGCACTACCTCGCCCTTTTTCTTTTGTATTGCTGGTGCCCAAGTTAGTTTGTGGTCAAAGAGAACACCAAGGTACGAAAAGGTCTTTGTGGTGGGTATTCTATCTCAGTTTACAGAGTGAGGGTATATTTTTTTTGGGGGTACACCTGCCACCATTGTAGAGGATTTAGAATTATTAATGCTCAGGCCACGGGAGTTCATGAAATCATTAAAAGAATCTAGCAAGATTTGAAGACCAAGCGCCGTTCTAGATATTAACACGGCGTCGTCCGCATATAATAGGACCGGTATGCCCTTCTTGCCAATGTAAGGAAAGTCTGTACCAGTTTTTAATAGGTGCTCCTCCAACTCATTAATATAAAGATTAAAAAGAAAAGGGGCAAGGATGCATCCTTGTCTTACTCCTTGGGTTATTTTAAAATCTCTGGTTACTTTTAAGTCATGGGTGTAACGGACGTTTGCTCTTGTGTCCGAGTGGAGGTCAACAAGAAGGTTGACCAGGTTTTGTTCCACCCCCATTTTTAACAGCACCTCCCATAGCCTGGTTCTGTCTACGCAGTCAAACGCGGACGATAGATCCATAAAGGCCATATGGATCGTCCCTTTTCTTGCTAGGGTGTATTTACTGTTTATTAAATATAGGTTCAGACATTGGGTTATCGTGGAATGGCCTGGTCTGAACCCATATTGTATTGGGGACAGTATGTTATTATCATTGGCCCAGGCTGTTAATCTGTTTAGGATAATACCCCCCACCACCTTTGTGACTGAGTTAATCAGGGATATGGGTCTATAACATGTAACACTACCACGGTCACCCTTCTTAAAACCAGGGACTATGGTGGAGGACCCCCAGGCTTTTGGGCAACCAGCCAGGATACCTGCATTTACAACTGCGGTGATGACTGGCGCCCATAAAGAAATATTTGATTTAAATAGGTCAGGTGGTATACCATCGGGTCCGGGTGCTTTGTTACAGGTTAATCCTTGTATCCCCTTTTCTACCTCCCCCACTGTGAAACACAATACATTTTCGTCAAAGAAATTAAAAACAAAGTCTGCTTGCAAATTGTCACTTTTAAAAATTGTGCTGTAATGTAATATCCACTCTTCCTCAGGTATATTAGTCCCGACGTTAGAGTTTAAGGGGACATCAAACAAGGGTTTGTTTACAATGCTCCAGAACTTGGAGCTATTGCCCAGAATTGCAGGATCACATAGTTTCTCCCAGACACCGGCTTTTACTTCTTTTTTCCGGGCTGCCAGGACTGACTTATAGTTAGATCGCAGTGACTTAATAAGAACAGGATCTCTTGGGGTAGCCTTGAGTGCTTTTTTTAAGTCTCGGCCGGCCTTTGAGCAGGCTTGATCGAACCACCCTGGTTGATGTTCATGACGTCCCTTTATTGGAACTGACAACAATTGGCCGATTTTCTCAACAACAGTAGCAAAGGCAATCAGAGTCGCTTCGGGCAAAGTAGATGGAGAAACACAAAGATCTAGGTCATTACTACAGCTAATGGCAATTGAATCATACAAGGAGTCGCTGTTGACCTTTGACCACTTCAGGCGACGATTTCCGTTGATGGGATTTAAAACACCGTGATCAGGTCGTGGCTTCCTCTGATCAAAAAGGTTACCTCCGATTCTGATTGATAAAGGATTGTGGTCGCTGAAAGTGCTTGTTAGGATTTCAAAGTCTGTGGCTAAATCAACTAGATCTCTCGAAAGGAATATGTGGTCTATGTAGGAGCCTTTACCGTGGCCTTTAAACGTGGGGACGTTGAACTGGTGTGAGTCCTCCAGTGTGGCCATTGCGTCGGTTAGATCCTTTCCATCTATTTAGTTATTGATACTGGTGCCTCGAGGTGAATGATCAAAATGAAAGCCAGACCTCCTTTTGCAGCCTAAGAGGCCAATAGGTGTCGTTTCAGGGTTGCCACAGGGATAAGCATTAAAGTCTCCAGCAATAATGATGTTTCGAGGTAGACTATCCGCTTTTGTCTCTAAAAGGTTTTGTAGTTTGAGAATATTACACTCCTTGTTTGATGACACGGCATTATAAAAGTTGATAAGTGTCAGTGCCTTTTTACCATTCCTGAGCACTAAGATTTGAATATGCTTGTTGTCCGATGCTCTGGTTGTAACCTGGCAGCTGAGTGCAAGGCTTATGTAGGTTGCCAGGCCCCCTTTAGATCTTCCGCTATTTGATGGGATAGCTGGTAAGAAAAAACTTTGAAAGCCCTCAATATGTGCATTTGCATCTGCTAACCAGGTTTCTTGGAAGCATAGAATGGTATAATTTTTTACATAGGCTAACCACATAGGATCATTAACCTTAACGGCTAGGCCGGCTGTGTTCCAAGATAAAAGATGTATGGAGCGTTGTTCGGTGAGGCCCAAGCCTGTTATCAGGGCCTGGTCTGCGGAAGGAGAAATTGCTTGAACCCCATGGTCAGTTGTTAGGTGTTCTTGCGATGCATTACTAACAGTTAGAGGGTTTTGTACACCACTGTGCACTGTGCACTGGGTTAAACTAGTGGCACTTGGGTAGCTGCGCCCACTCGCATTCGATGTGATTTCTTTAAGTTGTACTGGAGGAGCTGTCCTAGGCGCTTCACTGATCTCCGGAGAGGAAACACTTATGCACTCTGGACGCATACTTGATACTCTGTAAAGGGGAGCTGCCTTAGTTGTGGGCTCAGCAGGAATAAGGTAGGAGGATGGAGATACGCTTTGTCAATCGATCTCGTCTAAATAGTCGATATTATAGAAAGCGTCATACCTGTTAGAAATAGGTACCCCATATTGTGTGTCTGGGTGTTGGGGATGTGAGTAGAGCTGCTGCTGTGGACGGGTAAAAGGCTAATTTCTCTCCTGGTATCTACCGTGATGGTTGTTAGGTCTGCTCTGCCACGGTTGTTCATGCCTATAATCAATGTGGTTTGTTCGAATATATGGGCCAATAGGCAGTGTATAGGCCCCTGATTGGTTATCAACCATGGGCTCAAGCAGCCCCTCCTGTCCGTAGACTGACTGCACTTGAGTACGACGATGACCATGGTTATTTGGATAAAAGTAATTTAAAGCCATGGTACGGATCAAGCTGCTTGTCACACCGCTTTTCCAGCTGCTTATAAAGCTGGCAGCACGACTATCCCTAAAGGTTACCACTATACAGTCCCCCTCGGTCGATTTAAATCTGTTTCCCACCCAGTCTACTCTTCTTACCTGTGCAATATGACCAATGATATGTTTAGGAATCCGTCTGTGAGTTGTGAGCCAGTGGCTCACCTTGTTTTTTAGGTCCCCATGAGTTTCCACCCTATCCCCTGTTAATTTGGGTACCCCAATCATTACAATGGTGTACGGGCTACATTCAGGCGGGAGGTTAACATGAGGTGGACTCTTTACTACCGTCGGTTTTGTCGTGGTAGTACCTATTTGTTTTGAGGATGTGCCCTGTTTAGGGGATTTGGTTATTCTCGTTTGTTCTACCTGGGTAGTTGCAATTTTGGTTGGGGAACTTTCTGCGGCCCATTCACAATCTTCTGTCTCTGCATCTTGTAAGGTTTGAGAGCTACTCGGTGTTGCTGCCACTGGGAGGGATATAATGGTACCGCTATCTTGAGTTGTCGCTGGGGTGGTTAGAGGAGTCTTAGGCTGGTTTTGCTTGCTAGCAAGGGTAGGGTTAGCTATGGCTTTTTTTGTCCTGGGATTTTTGTTACTAATCAGAGTAAGGGAGTTACTGGCTGGTGTGAAGGTAGAGGTTGATTGTGATACCTTCAATGTTTTAGCAAGGTGGATGTTGCGTCATTTTGGGCCCTTTCAAACTTCCCTAAGGCATTCTCAATGTTGAGGACTCTCTCACTGATAGGTAACAAAAGGGACTTAATCAAACTTTCAAGATCACTCAGAAGTGATTTTGTATTTATCATCGTTTGTTCAGCCCCGGTTGTGGTGTGAATAGACGTATTTGTAGGTGCTGTCGTCTCTTTATTCAAGAACAGGTCTGAGTTTTGACTGCTTATGAAAGGACACAAGGTCCCCTTCTCTGGGGCAGGTTTAGCCAGTCTAAATGTAGACCAAACATCTTTAGCTGAGCTAGGATGTTTGGCCTTGAGGTGAGATTTTTGTTTTTTTGTAATAGATGACTTGGGTTTACCTCGTGTACCAGTTGTCCTAATTTTGCTCTTTATCAAGCGACTGACTCTAGTAACCGGTTTTGTCGTTGTGGATGTATAACCACCCGCTGAAGGGGCTGCTGGGTGTAAGTGAGCTATAGGTGACATATGGTTGCTACTACCGTTTTCACCGGTAGGTGCAGAACTGTTGTTCCTACTGTTGCCTGAAGGTGAAATAAGCAAGGCTGTTTGCGTGTTGTCTCTTGTTTGGGGACTGGGAAGCCCTGTAAATGACAGCGTTAAAATAGACTCCTCAGAGTTTATGGTGTTATCCAGAATGTTTATGTTACCAGTAGTGTGTAAAGAAAGGTCGGGGAAACATAAATCTGGAGTAAGTGAGAGTCGTCTTTCGGAGTCCTGAATAGCATCCGCCACGACATTGATCGTTTTTTGTAGCATTAAGTCTATGGCGGTTATTGTGGGAAGAGGGCTGTTGGTTACATCTTTCAATCTGGTAGCTGATCTTGTGGTAACGGGGGTATTTCGACTTTTACTCATCCTCACGATGTTTTTGTCAATTATATGCAGTGGCACTGTGTAAGGAGGTGATGGTATCGTGGGTGCTGAAGTTATAAAATGTTATTAGGCGTTTACCTTTGTTGAAGACAGCTGGACGAGATCTCAGGGGAATGGCCCGTCCCGGACTCCTCGGTCCCCGGAGGGCCACAGAGGGCCCGCCCTTTGCCCGGGCTTAGCCCGGCGCTGCCCCGCGCGCTCCCGCGACGCGGGTGTTAAGGGCTGTTTTTAAGCGCCTCCTGGCGCGCTCCGCCTCGACGCGACTTCCGGTCGCGGAGGCTGCTGGGAGGTGTAGTCTTTCCCTCACCCCCACTCGGCGGCAGCACAGTTGTTGCGAGGCTGCGGCGGGGGGGGAGGTACTCGACAATGGAGCTGCGGCAAGGTCGGCGGCAGTGGTGGTGCTCCTGAACGGCTCCGCTGGCAAAGATAACGACTCTGCTCCTGGTGGGTTATCAGGCTGTTTGATTGTTACCCAGTGCTTTGAAGATTAAGGGCTGCTTTTAAGCGCCTCCTGGCGCGCTCCGCCTTCACGCGACTTCCGGTCGCGGAGGCTGCTGGGAGGTGTAGTCTTTCCCTCACCCCCACTCGGCGGCAGCACAGTTGTTGCGAGGCTGCGGCGGGGGGGGAGGTACTCGACAATGGAGCTGCGGCAAGGTCGGCGGCAGTGGTGGTGCTCCTGAACGGCTCCGCTGGCAAAGATAACGACTCTGCTCCTGGTGGGTTATCAGGCTGTTTGATTGTTATTTTACTACTAAAACAGGCAGTTATCTTGCAGGCACTAGAGGCATGATTTGAATGGTGCATCAAGTTCAGTGGCACCAGGCCCAAAAGTTGTCAGAACTCCTCTAAACAGATAATATTGCTATTACATTGATTAATTCTATTATTTTCCGCTTTCCGTTTTCAAAATTTGCACTACACCAATAATAACAGCACCATATATTGCCTTTCTGTACATAGACATGGCATAACACTTTAACAGACTTTCTGTAACTTATATTGCACAACTACTCAGAAAGCTACAACTTACAGCTTATTATAAATCACATAGTCGAAACCTAATGCATTTACTAATGCTTGTTTCTACTTTTTCTTGTTAGAGCTTTATAACATTCATGATTTCTTGCATAGGACCGGGGCAGTATAGCTGACCACCAGAAGCCTTTTATAGTCCAAAAATATACAATGTTGCTATCGTTAGCAACTTTTTCGTGGGTGTCAGACAAATGTCTTTAGCTCCTAAGTGTACTTTTTCATAACCCACTTCAATTAACAGCAATAACTTCAAGTAAGCTGCACTAATTACATCACTTGCTTGGAAAGCTGATAAATGAACATTACTGACAGCTGTTAATAGACCTCTTGAGCAATTAGAGGTATTGGAATGAAAATAAGAGGTGCCACTCGAGAATAAGATGTGGTACCAGCTGTACATGACTGAAGTACTTACATCTTTTAGCAGTGTAATTGAGGGGATTTAACATTGAAGAAAGTAACATTGAACCATGCTGCTACTGTAATTAGCTACAGAAAGCCTCGGATTTGCAGGCTGTGTTTGGAGCAATCGAGCTACCCATTGCGTTTAACAAACCTACCCCCTAAGCATGACATTTTCCCACTGCACCCCTATTGCTTGTTTGATAATAAACGAAATGTTCACATAAGAATTATACTATTGACAGGAAAAGCAGATTTTTGAGAGGCAGTAACTTTTTTTTGAATGTTGAAAGTCATCATAGATATTATTAGAATCCAACAGCAATTAGTGCTACTTTGGGTTGAAATAGAAAAAGGAAGGAACTCTTGGCAAGATCATGGGGGATAGCCCTCACTGTTTCTTTTATCTCCTCGGTGGCTCTGGAGGCAATTGTTCGTCTCACAGCGGCGATCTTTTTGTATAAATCTGTTAGAGCCTTTTTGCACATCTGGAAGCACTCGCTCAGCATGTTTTCCAGTAAGATGTGAAGTGCTGCGGGAATCCTCCATCTCTCTGAGGATATTTAACATCTATGTGCATCCTGTAGTTCAACCCGTCAGATCCTTTGGCTGTCCTGCTGTGCTATCCTTTGGCTGTCCTGCTGTGCTACCCTTTGACTGTCCTCCTGTGCTACCCTTTGGCTGTCCTGCTATGCTATCCCTTGGCTGTCCTGCTGTGCTGTCCTGTGGCTGTCCTGCTGTGCTATCCTTTGACTGTCCTGCTGTGCTATCCTTTGACTGTCCTGTGCTACCCTTTGGCTGTCCTGCTGTGCTACCCTTTGACTGTCCTACTGTGCTGTCCTTTGGCTGTCCTGCTGTGCTATCCTTTGACTGTCCTGTGCTACCCTTTGGCTGTCCTGCTGTGCTACCCTTTGGCTGTCCTGCTGTGCTGTCCTTTGGCTGTCCTCCTGTGCTACCCTTTGGCTGTCCTGCTGTGCTACCCTTTGACTGTCCTACTGTGCTGTCCTTTGGCTGTCCTGCTGTGCTATCCTTTGGCTGTCCTGCTATGCTATCCCTTGGCTGTCCTGCTGTGCTACCCTTTGGCTGTGCTGTCCTTTGGCTGTCCTGCTGTGCTGTCCTTTAGCTGTCCTGCTGTGCTATCCTTTGGCTTTCCTGCTGATGATACACTGCTGATTGTGTGTCTTAAAAACTCAGCTGCTAAATTTACCACCTACCTTTCATTTTTTTGCAGAGTTTTATGGATTTCGAACTTGACCTGAATCGGGTATCAGAGCGCTTTACATAGCACCAGTTACGTTAAATGAGGACATACATTCATTTTTGTTAGGCACGGGGAGATTAAGTGATTTGGCCAGAATTTGGCCAGAATCACAGGGTGTTCAGCGTCATTGCCGAGACCCGAACCCAGTTTCCCGGATTCTAGGTCGACCGCCCTAGCCGTTAAGCCAACTCCAGTCCTATACCCAAAAAATCAGCATTTGAAGTCCCTACATTTTCTCAAACTGACCAACGAATCTGATGTTCTGTTAGATGGAAATACCAACATTGAGAGATGCAGTCAAAGTCTCTGTCTTTCCTCTGTGGAGATGCTCCCTCTCGGCAACCAAGGCTGAATCCCTGGACCTCTTGGTTAATTCATAGTTACCATCCCAAGCTCAAATGAATATAATATCATCTAATTGCTTTTTTAATTTGAGAATCTTAAGAACATTTTTCCCATTAGTACATAATCCTCTCCATGCTCAGGTGGTCTCAGTCGGTGTCCTCACTAGGATTGATTATTGTTTGGGGGGAGAAGCCAGGCAGTTTAATTTCAGTGGAGCTTTGCAGTCTGAGTGACTGCTGCTATATTTGTATTTCTGCATACTGGGAGCCATTTTGTATGTATAGATGCCTATAGTGAATTTGCATGGTGTTATAATTCGCTTTTTTAAATGAACTGTGCTGAACTTGTTTTTTAATTCTATGTCACTCTATTTTGCATTCCTTTGCAGGCCTAATTGTCTGGAGCAAAAATGGAAAGCACACAATTGAGAAAAACATAGTTCTGTGCTTTTGTTCATCAGGCACGAGGATACAATTTTTTCCTTTGCCACAGTCCCAATTTTTTAGGGCATTTTGTAAAAGTAAAAACAAGCAGCTGCACGGCCATGCAGCAGATGCTAGTAGTGGGAGTGCTGCTAGTGCACCAAAGCTGCCTGTGCCCGTCCATGCTCAGCACCTGCCATGCTGACTGGTGGATGGTTCACCACTCTCTAAATATGAGGAATGCATGCTGGGGAGGTACACAGGATGAAAGAGGTGGAGGATGTGGACATAATTTGTAAACTGGAGAATGAAAAGCTTACTGTCAAACCTAATATATGTGTCATATTAAATGGCAGGATGGCAGTTGAACATGCCTAGGAGATCCAATTTATATGGCAAAGTTATAATTGATGCTTGATTGGGATTCATTTCCCTTAATGGTAGCCTCGTTCATTGCAGATTGGTGTATCTAATCTGAAACAAATCATCAATATCGCTTATATCTCTATACTTAAGAAGTAAGGCCAACTACTCTAAATACATTCAAATGAGATTTTATAGTTATAATTATGTTGTATAGTCTATTAGGAATGTATATGTCCTTTGTTGTAGGTGTCTCCTTATATGTCCTGATGAAGCCTCCATTATTACCTATTGGGATTGAAACATCGACATGCTTTCTGTTGACTTTATTAAGATATTGCCATAAATGTAACCCTGAATACAGGGCTCCAGACACCTCGAATTTGTGCATTTTAGGTCAACTTTTGTACGTTTCACTCCGTACTTTTTGTTCGACAAGTATGTCACTATCACCCCACACTGCACTGCTTACAAAGAACAACTACTATTTGTCATTTGTTATTTCTGAGGATATCTGTATCATATGTAAATGTGTATACCCTACATTCTCACAGGATTGTGCAACTGAGAATGTGTAGGGATCCATTAAACAGTTGGTCAATATACAACACCTTTGTTGCCACGCACATTCGTTTAGCCTAGGAAGCTAAGGAGTAAGCTTCCACGAGGGAACCCACTTATATGCTTATCTTTCCTTGCAGAGAGCAGCCACAGAGATCATTGGCCTACCACTGCTGGACATCTGTAATAACTCACATAATAGTGGGATTGTTCCTGTGGAGTGGACAAGGGCCTTGTAAGATCTGCTCCTAAAAAAAACGACTGTAGACTCTGATAATGACAAACTACCGACCAAAAAATATATATCCCACTGGTCACTTAAAAATGACCTACTTGTGACTGGCTTTCGCCAATTTCACAGCACAGGAATGTCTCTTGTAACAGTGGAAAACTACCGACGAATGCTGGTGGACCAAGGGTAGTGTGCAGCCTTACTGCTACTAGATTTGTCTTCAGCATTTGACATCTTACTCTTGGCATAATTGGAAAGGTACTGGAATGGTGTGGGTCTTATCTACAGGGGAGATCACAAGCAATCTTGCTACCACTCTATACATCTGAGTTTAAATATTTGAGTCAATGAGCGCTGCCTAAATCAGCTTTGAGTCTGACATTTTTAAATATATACATATGCCCACTGGTCAAGCAAATAAAATCTTTTAGTGTCAGTTTGATGGCACCCAGCTGATCATCACATTGGAGCAAGTGGCTGAAAATCCACTTGAACCATTTCATCAGTGTATAGCTGTGGTATCATAGAGATTCACACTCAAATTCAGCTTAGTCAAAACTAAAGTGCTGTGGGTGAGACATCCTGGTTTCCTCGAACTTATGCCACCAGAACTTTGGTCCTACTCCCTTATCGCCATTACATACAAAAATGTTTAAAAACCTATGGAAGTACTTATACCCAGATCTCTCTTTAGAGGGTCAGATTAATCACCTTGCATGCACGTGGTTCTTCCTTTCAAAACAGCTCCTGAATCTCCTGCCCCCGCCAGTTCACCTGGTGGTAATCTAGGTTACTGTCTTGACTTGCCTGGACTATTGTAACTCCCTCTACTTAAACCTTGATGCAGGGCCTTTGTAAAACTGCAAATAATACAGAATGGGTTTTCCCTTGGTTGGCCATGTTCTTCTTCATCGACTGACGCACTCAAAGCTTTTCATTGGCTGCCAGTAGGCAAAAGGGTGATGTTTAATTCACTCTGTCTTGTCTATATGGCTATGCCCCTTAGTGGCCCTGATTATTTGGTCGAGAAGTACCATCAATACATTCCGGGTCACAATTTAAGATCAAATGAAGCTAATTTACTAGTGGTTCCTCTCTACAAACGAGTTAATGCGGGGGGATCCTTTGCAGTAAGTGTATCAAAGCTTTGGAATAAGCTCCCAGTGGGTTTATGGCTCACACCCACCCTTCTCAAATTCAGAAAGACCTTAAAAATATGGCTTTTCGAAAAATAGTTGGCTCTATAATATTACTTAGGACTCCCTACTTTTATTCCACTGTAATCTAAATCTTCCAGTTTTCTCCCTCTCTGTTACACTTTCTGCTCTGCTAGAGTACCCAGCACGAGGACACCACTTGGGGTAGCAGTTGTGCTGTATAAAATTGTTATGACATAACATAACAAACCATAACATAACATAACATATTCTTCAGCTATGTCTTTCCTATCTATCTCTGACCAGCTCCATTAAATATAAAATTGCATGGTTCAGCTAGTTTGTTATCTAAGAAAATTTCATGTGCATTAAAAACATACCATCCTGTTTGCCTGCAGAAGGACCATAAAAATCTTCCTGTTCTGTTGATTTCATGTTGTGGTTTCTTTTCACACATGGTTCTGTTTCTAATGCCAATGTGCTTATGTTGGCAAATTAGTGCTTAACAAGTAATAATAACAGTAATAAAATGCTGATGATGATAATAGTAATATTAGCAATATTAATATTATATCCAATGTCAATTCCAATCTCTACTTTGGCCCTCATTAGGAGTTGGCTGGAGCGATATAGCCAGAAAACTACCACTCTGGTCAACCATGAATTGTCTGCTGTTTTCAGATGAAAAATGATCAAGTCTGGAAACAGTAGACCTAGTTTTACTAGATGCAGGCAGAGAGCACCCAGTAAGACTATAGGTCCAGAGGATCATGGGTCAGTGGGCCCTGAAGCAACTCCAGTGACGCGCGCACCCATGATCTCCATAGGGGAGCAGACAATGATCCACCTAGAGACTCCTAATACCACCTTCACTGTGAAGGTCCTCCCCAACCCTGATATAATCTCGAGACCCACACCGCTCTGTCCCACAGATATTTACCACCTGAAAAGAGCACATAGCAAATATCTCCATTAGGGTCCTCATAATCTGAGAAATCCTGGTAAATTCTGGTGAATCCAGGTAATTCCCCATTTTTTGGGACTGTGAATTGCAATTGCTATCTTGAATCATATGTTTAAGCCCACTGGGTCAACAGGGAACATTAAATGCAGTCCTAGTGAGTTCAATGACATTTCATCATTTCTACTTGAACAAAGTTCAATGATGTAATTCACTGGCAACACCATACCAGAAGCGCCATTTATGGATTAGCCAGTTAATGCAGAGGGTAAATATGCATTCTGATAGGGCTCCTGGTCAGCTATACCAATGAAAGAGAAATAACCAATTATAAAAAAAATAGTTCCCCATTCTAAAAATCCAACTCTGAAATGTAGCAAATGCTACTTTCCCTTGATAGAAAGAGACTGCACAGATTATATTTTGTGACCAGAAGGTGACCAGATTAGGCCCTGGATACTGCGCACATTGCTGACCAAAGAGATTTTTCTATTTCCTAATTCCTTGAATGTCAGGATAATTGAAGCAGAGGTATGATCACTTGGCTGTCTCCTGGGGCACAAAAGAATGGGAGAGTGCTGCAGCAAATGGGTTTATTTGAGCAATAAAACTGAATTTATGAGTGCAAATACCTTTTGATTCAACTATTAATTTGGTTATTGCTATTTAGGGTTGCACAAGAAACTTGCTACTTTTTATAAATTAGAATGGAGGTGAATACAACTGGAAGAAGACACGTAATGCTGTGTGGCATAGGGAAAGTGCCTAAGATTAAGTTTCAGTTAGCATTAAATCATGAGATGCAAATATATTCACCTATAAGAGATTCAAATCATCATGAAGGCTTAATGGATGACAACCTTTAAAGCTTCCTAATAAAATTGTAGTGTGGCCTCTGTAAAAAAAATATCAGCAATGTCCATCTTAACAACTGTGAAGTCACTGACAATATGAATATTTCCACCAGCAAAATACAAGCACAGGGTGTTGTATTTAGCCCCACATTGCACCAAATACCCTCTTCTTAGTGACCACTGGACACAGGAAAAGGTTGTTGTCTTTGCCCATTGGGATACACAACCAAGAGATGAAGCCACATCCTGTGTGTTAGACCTGGCATCCTATTCATGGTATTCCTCCATTTTGTTGGCCTTAATTCTGTTTCTTTGCTGAACTTGTTTTTGTTGACATTAGGACTCTTTACCTTTACTAACTAGTTCTAAAGTGTTGTACACTCTCCTTAAAACATGGTAAACTTGTACTAGCTCTAATTGAAGCATTTAATTTACTTGTAAGTCCTAGTACATGGCACAACAGGTGGCCAAGACGTGGAATCCAAATGCTACTAGTGGCTGCTACACTCACTTTACCACCCACTAAAGTAGCTTGTAAAACATGCCTCAGGCCTGCCACTACAGACTGTTGTGCAATTAAAACCACCATTTGGACCGGGAAAAATGTATCTTTTACCAGGCCTAAACATTCCTTTTCAATACTTGTAAGGCACCCCTAAGGTAGGCCTTAAAGTCATATAGTGCTGGGATCCTTGTATTTAAAAAGTAAGATATATGTAATGTTTTACATATCCTAGCAGTGAACAACTCATAAAGTCGTTTTTCACTTTTGTAAGGTTATCTCTACCATAGACTAACACGGGGTTGCTTTATCATGCTTAATAGCTGCTAACTTCCGATTGGGAGCAGATACAGGTATGCAATTTACACTGAAATCAATTGCAACTGAAAATCCTTTCCAATGGTGAAGTCGGCTTTTCAGTTACAATTTCGAAAGTGCTACTTTTGGAAAGTTGGCATTTTCATGCTCAAACCAACTGTGCCTTTTTGCCAGTGTCCTGGGTCACATGACTGAATGGCTCTGATGTTGTGTGTTGTGTATTGACTCCAGACAGCGAGACAATGAAATCCTTGATGTGAGGGGAGAGGGTGTTTCTGATAGGATGGTTACGGAGGAATTGTTTCCTGCCCTGATTACATTTCAAAGGGCCTTACCTGCAGCACACGCAAGGTGACACAAGAAATGCCCTTGCCTTTTTCACATTAGACAATTTGGAGCCAGGAATAGGGGAAGAACTGGCTGGAACCTATTTGGGGGGTGGGTCAGAGGGTTCCCCCACACAAAGGCTGGCACTAGGTATTAAATAGAACTTTCAGCACCACTCTTGAGAAAACTGCTTGACCTGTGGAAGATTTAGAAGATGGACTACTGTGCTGCTAGAAGGTCTGCCCCACTGTTTGAAGGACTACCTTGCTGTCTGAAGAAGGAAGATTGGACCTGCTTGCCTTGATCTGAGGCTTCACAGAGTGACTACAAGGCTGACCCCTTTTTTGAGCTACAGAGACACAACAAGTTTTCAGGGTCCCGCCCTGCACCTGCCCAACTGACCACCACCACTAGACCTGCCTAAGCTCTGTTGTTGTGAGTTATGATCCTAAAGAGGTGCTTCCCATGTCTTGGACCCTTAGCTGGAGTCAGAGTGTACTGCTACTGGTGCACCTAAAGGTTTCACTGAACCCACGCAGCCCAACTCTGGACCTCACACCACAGCACCTGTCAGCTTCTAATTGGTAGCTTCACCAAACCCGCCAAAGTCTGAAGCAGCACCTTGCAGCTCCTGGTTGTTAGCTTCACTGAAACTGGGGCAGTCTGATGCAGTACCTTTTACCACAACACCTTGCAGCTCCTGATTGGCAGCTTTACCAGAACCAACACAGCAAGGGGCAGCTCAACACAGGACCTCACATCTCAGTACCTGAATGATGCAGGCTGTTAGAACTTAGGGTGTTATTCGCAACTTTTTGCCTGCCTTCCTCCATGTTTTTGTACTCGATGTTGCTGACTTTGCACACTTTACCACAACTAATCAGTGCTTGTGCTCTCTTCCCTAAAAAAAGATTACATAAGCTCATACCCATATGGCATGTTTAATGTACTTATAAGTCCCTAGTAAAGTGCCCAGGGCCTGAAAATGAAATGCTGCTAGTGGGTCTGCAGCACTTATTATGCCACACACATAAGTAGCCCCTTAATCATGTGTCATGCCTGCCATTGAAGGGCATGTGTGTGCAGTTTACTACCACTTTGACTTGGCATTTAAAGCTAATTGCCAAGCCTTAAACTTCACATTTATTACATATATGTCAACCCCAAGGAAGGTCCTTGGTAAACTAAAGGGCAGGGTGCTATGCAAATAAAAGGTAGGATATGTACTTTTATGCTTTACATGTTCTGGGAGTGACAAAGAGATAAATTCACTTTTCACTGCTGGGAGTCCCACTCCTTTAATAGGCTAGCCTTGGGAGTTCCTTAAAGTACCTTTAATGTAATTCCTGATTCGAAAGGAGTAGGGTTTTCATGTTTCATATCTTTGTAATGGTAATGATAAATTATCTTTACTGGTAAAGTCGGATTACTATTTTACAAATGCCACTTCTAGAAAGGGGATATTTCTCTGCTCTTATTGCCATCTCCAATACACGTCTGGATGGCAGTTCCCCTTTTGTACATTCCCCCCAGACACCTACAAACATAGGAAGGCTAGGTGTGGCTGAGAACCCATCTACATACATCTACACCTGCATTCTGCATTCTGATGGCCCTTCCTAGGCAGATGGGAGGAATAGCTCATACTTATACTTCAAAGGGTAATGGCCTGACCACACAAAAGGGACCCCCCCAACACACACACACAGATGGCCTGGAAAACTGGACTGGATTGAAAGGGCTACTTGAGCACTTCGTAGCCACTCATTGAAGTTTTCCCCACTACAAAGGCATATTTGGGTATAAGTACTAGAACTCTGACCCCATCAAATCAGACACTTCTGGATCTTGAACTGAACCTCTGTCAAAAGAACTGCTTTTCTGCTTCTTGCCCTGCAGCCTGCTGCTCTCTGACTGTGCTGAAGGAGAGCTGGACACTGCCTTATCTCCAAGTGATCCCCAAAGACTTGTTGGCTTGCTTCCTGTTTTCTGAATTCTCAGAGACACAAAAGACTTCCTGCAACTCACCTGGTGTTTCTGGACTTTGCCTTCTGTAAGTCCTACCCTTGCCTGAGATGATCCTCCAGTTCTGGGCACCATAAGTGAGTTCTGCAGCTGTTTTGCTACATAATCGACACATCGTAATCACTGTACCGATGGGAACCGATGCACTGCTCTTCAATGCCGACTGCAATACTTGAATTTGATGCATTGGTACCGTGAATCGGAAGCGATGCATTGTCCTCACTTCATGGAGAAGATCGACACAAGTTGTTGCTTGTGTCCAGGAAAGGTACAGGAGGCCTGCTTGGGTCCTGTAGCTGATAGGCGCTCATCGTGGTCAGCCCAAACCTTGACTGTGCACCAGTGCAGCGTGAGCGAAAGTAAAGGTTTTAGTTCTAAGCGCTTTACTACATTTATTTCTTCAAAATTCAATATCTTGATTCCACTTGATTGATTCTGCTTGTTTTGGTCTTGTTTTGTACAGAATATAATAATCTATTTTTCAAACCTGGTGTGGAGTCTTTTTGTGGCATATTTACTGTGTTGTTGTATGAGATATTGCACAAATACTTTGCACATTACTTTCTAAGTTAAGCCTGTCTGCTCTGTGCCAAGCTACCAGAGGGAGAGCACAGGATAATTTAGGATTGTGTTGTGACTTACTTTAACTAGGATTGTGGTCCCTACTTTGACAAGGTGCATACTTCTGCCAAATAGAGAACCAATTTCCAACACAGACCAATGCAGAAACACTGATCTCAGTACCAGGGACAAAAAGGTACAGCTCCCAGTGACTCTAGCCGATCTTTTACTCACCCTGTACGCAATCACAGTTGGCCTGAACTTGAGGCTGTGACCTAGTCCAGCGCACCCAGATAATCACAGGTGGTGCTTTGCCCCTTTTGCCTCTATTGTTACCTAAAATTGTAATATCTCATATCTCTTGTTCTACTGGTTGTATTTTGATTATTTTTAGGTCACTTTATTTATTAATATTTACTCTATTATTCTATGTGATTCTTCTCATGTTATATAATTACTTTATTACTGTTTGTGTGCCGCATAAGTACTATACACGTTACCCTTAAGTTAGCCTGACTACGTTTGTGCCAAGCTACTAAAGGGTTAAGCACAGGTTAATTTAGTGACTTTTTTATGGTTCCCCTGAGAAGTACTGTGTGTATTATTTGAGTGGGGTTCCACTCTTCTCATTTCTTACAATGTGCCTTGTTCTCTTGCCACGATAGTCTGTATGGTGGAAGTTTCTGTCCCTTATCTCCAGATCTCACTGGGTATGACCTTGGGGTGTATCCAGAGACTCTCTGCAAACCAGAGTAAGTACTTCCTGTTCCCTGCTCTAAGAACTTCCTGAGCATTGCCTTTCACAATTACTTTTGGATTCTGGGCACCATGTGAGGTCTCAAGTCCCACTAAGCTTGCTGGCATATCCTCTGGCCATTTTCATTTGGTTCTGTGTAGAATATGTGGATTTTTGCTGTTCCCGTCTCCCAGTTATTCTTTCCTCACATCCCACAAGGTACATCTTTAAGTAGTTTTTCGAAACAAGGAGAGACATCGGCAGCTCCCAGCCTCCAGATCTTACAAGAAATGGCATTCAGCCTTTGAAGGGGTCTATTATTACAGAGTAGCCTAAATGTGATCTTCAGTCATGACGGTTTGTAATGGTTTTTGAGTATATTAGGTGAGACAACCTTTCCAGAGCATCCACCTGCTGCGTCACATCTGGGCTTCTCTGGTTGTTTGCTGGCTGGGCACTGCCTGCCTGTCCACATATTCCACTATCAGTAGGACAAAGAGCAAGAGACCTGGTGTGAAGATGCTTGCCCTTGGCCTGTTTTCTTTTGAGGATAAATAATCATCAGAGCCCAGCTGCATCTGGGAGTTCAGCCAGAGTGACCTATCGAGCACTCTGACACTGCCAAATAGGCCTGCTTCAAATGGACAGTGTGAGGCCCATTTTTGTGTACTATATGCATGACAGGACCAAAAATAATTTGCATTTGGCATTGTTAGAGGGCCTTATAGGCCAGTCCAACCCAAAATGTGTCTGTATATTCTTGGCCACTCTCTCTTTCAGGAAGGTCTAAGACGAGTGGAAGACCTCATCCCAAGACCCTGGAGGTGTTCTTCCAATACTCCTTCTGCAACATGTTCCAGTCATAGAGAGTGCGAATGTAAGCAAGTTAGCTTCAGTGCATCCTAAAAGGTGCTGCAAGGTTACCAAAGGATTAGTGGAATTATTTTTGTAATGACAACTTCAAATTTGAGAACACACCTATTATGTGGCACTTAAATATGAGCCTTTATCGAAACATTAAAGTCTGTCGCTTTTTTATATTCATATTGCCATAAAATCCAGAACAGGTGTGGAGGAAAGTGTTCATCTTTGCGCAGCTTCTTTAAGGTACTCACTTTATTTTAATTCTGTTTCTGAGG
This sequence comes from Lissotriton vulgaris, assembly GCF_964263255.1. Classification (NCBI taxonomy): domain Eukaryota; kingdom Metazoa; phylum Chordata; class Amphibia; order Caudata; family Salamandridae; genus Lissotriton; species Lissotriton vulgaris. Next base: position 235,532,548 of record NC_141691.1, read on the forward strand.
GTGAAGCAGAAATACCTCCTGAAGAAACTCTAAGGGTAGAGAAGAGATTTGGACACATCTTTTCCATATCTGTTTAGGAAGATAAATACAGCCAATTAATGGCGTGCTCCTGCAAAATATCTGTTTCATAAACATTACAGATAATATAGATTCATGATTCAAACCGAGACTCAACAGCATTTTTTTCTGAACTATTTATCTCCTTGAAGGATATTTTCTTTGGTCCTGGAAATTTTTATGTATCTCACGAACCTTGCCCATGGCTAAAAAAGGGAGCTCCTAATCAGACTAGGGCATATGGCATACCGTTTCCCAGATAGATGCAAATCACAATGCATTCTCCCACTAGCACCAAGGTTCATTGGAAACCAGTAAAGAACTAACTGAGTGTGTACAAAATAATTGTCTAAGGACCTTACACGCTGCCATGGTCTTCTCAGTGCCCTGCTTTACCCAGGGCGTTCAACTGGTTAATGAATGCTGTGAAGACTTCATTGGTCTCTTACTTTGATTCACTTGCACTTGAAAACTTTCATGGAAAATACCACCAAGTGAGAGATGGTTGCTTCTCTCAGTTACAATTTCTGTAAAAAGGACCACTATTTACTGTAACCAGTTACTGGCCTGGGTACTCCTAAAGTTCCTGCTCATGGGACAGTCATTGATTCGCCTATGTGCATGAACCATGTAAATCAGGGTATCTCCAGCATCCCTGCACGCGTTCTCAAAAATGTATATGTGCTAGGCTGGTATACCACTTGAAGGAATGGGCAGATGTAGATTAATCAGATGTTACCCTATGTTTGATTAAATTATATTTGGTTATGGAGGACCATTTTTCCATTTTAGAATTTTCTAAGATAGCATATTTCCTCACGTGTTTGCTTCCAAAGTCCGGTCAGAGGCTTCCTGGTGCCAGTGACGTTCTACCCCCAACCAATACATAGAATACAGTATTACCATCAAGCAGGATGGTAGATCTAACCTCTGACCAACCCTCAAGCATGCTGCAAGTGGCCCCTGCATTTACTGCAAAGTCATGAGTGACAGAACGACTCCGCAATGATCTGCAAGGAGTGGAATAGTGTGGCCAAGTTGATCGATGGACTCCAGATTGTTTGCAGCTTGTTGCCCTTGGGATGCCTCATGGCAGGGGTACCAGAGGACCAAGAGGTAAAAATCAGCCGCAGGCTGGATAGAGGAGGTCCTCACATGGGGTCCTTGGGATGCCACATGGCAGGGATCCCGTAGAGCAGGGAAGGGCCAAGGTGGAACTGGAGGCAAGCGGGACGGCACTTGCGGCCCGGGCAAACACCCACCAAGTAGGTGGCAAGTTGAAGCCTAATGCCTGGGCAACAGTGTCCCTGGTATTGGGGCCCTCCCTCCAAAAGGTGATCTGTCTGAAAGGAGATAACAACCCAAACCGGACTGAATGAGCCGCAATGGCAAATCATTACGCGAGGCAACAAAATGTTATGTATAACCACGAGAAACAAATGTATAAAATGTTTAAGAGTTTAATAAACTGTGACCTTTTTTTGGCACCAAGAAATTTGTCCATGAAGTGTTTAAAGGTCAAAAGGGCGCAGTTGGAAAATGACTAAGGGGGGAGGGGGCAACTCGCCACCTGGGAGGGGTTTATTATTTTTGAAATAATATCCTTACAGACCAAAACCAGCATGATCAAAATATTTAAGTGTTACTTTTAAATATTTTTATAGTTATGGATATCAATTTGAATAACATTTTATAAGTATTGTGATTATATGTGATTGAAATGTGTGTTTTAGCATTGATTTGTTTCAGTTAGTGTTAAGAAATAATTTGAGGAGTTTAAGGGTACCCTCGGTTTCCGAAAGTCTCTGTTTTGTTTTGTATCAAATACATTTATATTTCATGTCTGCAAAAAAGTGCAGTGTCAACTGCGCTGTAGTATCGTCAACATGAGGGTGATACCACCTCCCCCATTTACGTATGGGGGAGATTAGTTGGGCCCCCCTGCACGTGAGTGTAATGGGCTGGACTGACGTACGCAAGTCCAGTGTAAAGTTGCAGTTTAGCCAGCTACTCTATACATGTTGTGTGCAGTCCGTAACTGTGCGTCCCTGTTAGACCTCCACCCCCTAGTGCAACACTACATGCACAGGAAACCGTGACTCAGTTGCCAAGCCATTCAAAACCGCAGAAGGGCATTCATTTAATTTTTCTGTGCTGTTAGTTTTCAAGGTTATTCGAATGTGAAAATGTGAATGTTAAGTTTTTGATTACTGTTCCAAGGTTAAGTAGAAAATGTGGCATATGACAAAGTTAAATGCCTCAGGTATGCATTAGCAAGATGTCTGTTTCAGGACGCCTGTGTGCTGTTATTGGGTACAGTCAGAAAGGAGTCAGGCCTGCAGCCCCAGCATTGATGCTTGGGTATTAAATCTAGAGTCACAAGAGTTTATTATAATGTAATAGACAAAAAGATGGTTATCTACCTGAGATTTTAATTACTTCGCAGCCCATTTATTAATTCGACACACGTTGTCCTGAAATAATTAATACATATATATTCTGCACGACTCTCTCATCTGTATTTTACCATTGAAATATAGAGCCATAGCTGTGGTCAAGTCACGCAGTGCAGCTCAGCAAGTCACCTTGATGCACTGCACTGCGTGGCAGGGAAAGGGAAGGAATGCACCATATTTATGTAAATACTGTAGATTACTACCTTTTCCTCTGTTCTGATGCTGCTTTTCGCTGCCTAGCACCAGTGCAGGCCCCCTTGTACCATGCTGTAAGAGTGCCTGCCTTATAAGGAGGTTTGGTTTTATGCAGGCAGGGTTATCTACCTGCACAACACAATCCCCTGAGGCTTTTTCCTTTTTCTATGTGTGCTGCATCCTGCAGGGAAGGGCCAAGGTGGCGCCTTTTCCTCTTTCTATGTGTGCTGCATTCTGCAAGGAAGGGCCAAGGTGGCGGTTTTTCTTCTTTCTATGTGTGCTGCATTCTGCAGGGAAGGGCCAAGGTGGCGCCTTTTCCTCTTTCTATGTGTGCTGCATTCTGCAGGGAAGGGCCAAGGTGGCGCCTTTTCCTCTTTCTATGTGTGCTGCATTCTGCAGGGAAGGGCCAAGGTGGCGGTTTTTCTTCTTTCTATGTGTGCTGCATTCTGCAGGGAAGGGCCAAGGTGGCGGTTTTTCTTCTTTCTATGTGTGCTGCATTCTGCAGCACATATAGAAAGAGGAAAAAGCGAGGAGAAATAAAGATAGTTCTCCTCATTACTACTCCGCTGGGGAGGAGTCGTTTATTGTGTGCATTCACTGGTCATAATTCTGGTGAATCTGGCACTGCGTCAAAATCCCTGGAAGGTGTCATCGGAACACCCACGATAACGCTTCCCTGAAGCAGAGTAATGCAATGCAGCGATTTGTACTGTGTTGCATTACTCGAGATTTATAAAGCCACTCAGAGCCAGCCAGTGGCCTTGTGTATCTTCATAAACCTCGATTTTAAGTTGTGTTGCTCATGCACCACATTGCGTGGTGCAAGAGCAACACAAAGGGGTTCATAAATATGCTCCATAGATTCTAAATGTTTGGAACACACTAGCACTCCCACGCTAGCAATGGACAATAATGCCAATAAATAATAATAATAGCTAAGGTGTCCACATTCTTTTGTGTCCGCCATTGAGGGGAACGTGAAAAAGAACATCTGATATCATATGTAGAATCTGCAATTCCTATCTAGTCCAATGAATGCATTGATATTATTTGAACAGGTCCCTGGAACGTTGACAATGGTTGCATTCAAGTCGATTACTGTAGATTGTAATTGCTTACCTTCCACAGATGGCGAATATACTGCTTGGTAGTTGATACACAGTGCTAGTAGTGACAGGTGAAGGCTCCAGCCTGCAGAAAAATTCTCTCATTGCCGGTTGGCAAGAGAAGCATTATTTGCATGGAGGCATCTAAATGCAAAAATGGATTATTCACTTTCAATGGTCAGGCCAAATACCAGTTTCATGCTATGATGAATATTCTCTGAGGGCAAACATCTAACACATTTTCAATAACATTTTACTGATCTCTGGACCATATGTATCATTGAAATTCGCATTCGCAAAGGCCGAAATTCGCAGAATTTTGGCCTTTGCGAATGCAAATTCTCAATATGTTATGTATTAAGCAAATGTGGGTCAAAATAAGGAATTGCAAAATTTGTGATTCCTTATTTTGCGATTGCATTTAAGGAATCGCAATATTTGCGATTCCTTAAATGCAATGTATGATGCAAAAAAATATTGCTAATTGTCCCTAACGAATCGCAAATTACCACCAACTTCAAGTTGGTGGTAAGTTGCGAATTCCTTTAAAAAAGCATTTTTTTTTTAAACAAAAGGTGCCATGTGACGCTCATACATGCCCTTAGGGCATGTATGTGCGCCACATGCGCACACATGTCATTTTCAGGGGTGCAGCAGGGTGTCCTTTGGACACCCCTGCACCCTTGAAAATATTCTCAATTTGCGATTAGCTAATTGCTAATCGCCCATTTCCCCTTCATTCCTATGGGCCGCCTGGCCCATAGAAATGAATGGGAAATTATTCCTTAATTGCGATTAGCAATTTGCTAATCGCAATTAAGGAATTTTAAGAAATCGCTAATAAGAAGCTGATTTCTACATACATACCATTTTGCGATTTCTAAATAGCGATTCCTTAAAAATTGCTATTTAGGAATCGCAAAACGGAATGTTGATACATATGGCCCTCAATGTGGCAGGTGTTTGTAGGGTCCACCTCTGTGTCTTCTATGGGTGATTGGAATGTTTCATTCTGTCCACGGAACTAAGCGAATCAGCATTACTTTTGTAACACCGAGTTATGGCCAAATTCCACTAGTTGCCTTTTTTTACTGTGAGGCTCCAGAAATGGAAGCATGAATGAGATTTGGTATCCCCAGCACCTTTCTCTAATGTTGGCGGTTGCAAGTGATCACGGATAGAGGGCTCTTTCTCAAGTCGATTTGCTGCAGCTCAAGTAGATCTGCTACTTGAGTGGCAGCAAAGCCAGCTCGCCTCTCCACGCGCTCTTGCTCACTGCATGGTGCCATTTGCACTGATTTGTTAGTGCAGCTTGAAGTACTGGCTCTAAATTGCAGCTCAAGCAGCACAACATGCATATTTCTTCCTGCTGGCAGAACTCAGGGGAATCTCGCAGTTTTTATGAATTCTGTGGTATTATAAAGAGTGAAGTTCTGCAAGTTCCGCCCACCCCTAATGTCATCCAGAGACCCACCGGCATATAGTAAGTTCCAAGTGATACCTTCAAATTCAGGGAGGGTTCTGCAAAAATGCCTCCTGAGGAAAGCATATGAAATTCCACTTTCCACCTGCCAGTGATATTTCTACTCCTCCCCCCATTCAGCGAAAAGCTCGGCAGAAAGGACCGAGCATGTTGGGAAACTAAATTCACAACCGTTTTATATACACCACCCTGTGCAGTGAGTAAGCCCTTTGCATTATCTCAGTAAAACCTGAAGTCTGCCTCGGATTATGGCACATTTTATGTATTATAGGCCGAACACCTGTCTCATTGATGATCCCTCAGGGGGCGGTGGCGACATGTAAGTTTGCACTTAGGTGCAATACTACACTCAATAATGCTGATTAGCGAAATGGTCTAAGGCTGCATATAAATGCAAAAGTAAATATACACACGAATAAATCTACACATGTAATTTACCTTTGTGAATAAAGAGTTGTTCTCATGCCTTTTATCAAACAATCTCTCACTAATAGCAGAGTGATTGATTAGGCTCATAGCCCCTGTTTAACATTGCTTTTTTTCTGTAAAAGTGGTTTCTCAGGACAGAATGCCTCCTAATTTACTAGGAATATTTTTTGAGTAGTTGTGTCATATTCCGGATGAATTTCCAGCAGTAAAACCTACTTATTTATAGATCTTCTTTACAAAATCTTTTCCATGCGAAGGCATGCCTTCCTCTTGCAATTTATTGAGAGGATTGATACTAGAAATTCTGGTATGGTTCATACTAATGGCAGTAAGACATATCTACTCAAAGAAAAATCTTTGCAAATTGGGTCCCTTGTTGACATCATGGAATTCTTTCATCTCAAAGTTGTTTATGTCAAGTTCATTCTGTGCATGAAGATGTTATGGGAGAGAGGTAAGCAATGTGGATTGTCTGTGCTCCAAGGTAAGCTGAAATGCCCAGAGGTCAAGTACTAGGAGAAACCTTATAACTTTATCTTTCCCTAAAGATGTAAGAAAAATCATGTCATTTTGTTCAGGCTGATAATTTCTCTCTCTTTTCTTAGGCTTGTTGTAGAGAGAGATAATGAGTTTGTTTCCTGTTCAAAGAGAGCAGATTGTTTTTTAACTTGTTGATTTTGTCTGGGAGAATCTTTGATTTTTGGACACTAATCTGGCACAGTACAGCATACTCTCCACTGCTGAGTGTGTGTTAGATTTAGACAAGAATATGTAGTCCCCAGAAACTTGTGTTTATGACTCCACACTCTGTTGTGGAGTACGTGAAGTTGATCTAGTTTACTAACATAGACAGTAGGATTCTGTAGACGTGTAGGGCCAACAGCTACACTGGGCAGCTAGTAACTTGCTTGCAGAGACTACCATAAACAATGTATACATATCTGCACATGGAACCACCAGACAAAATTAATATTCTAATGTACGGCATTTATGCCTCTAGGAAGGTAAAAGAATACGCATTAGCCGAATTATAATCTCATATGCAACGCTAGTATGTGATGTTCCTCTCAGAGATCAATCCTGACTTTCTAACATGCTAGTTTTTCCAATGTTGGAACACAGGTTGAATGGAGAAAACACCTTTGAATCCTCGTTAAGAGTTGTGTGGAACCAGAAATATTCTTCCCCCTTACTTCCCACCCCCACATTCCCTCCTTCCAACCTGCACAACCCAGAAGCCCTCACACATGTTTATCACCTGCTCTGAACAGATGGTAAATTTGAAAGTTAAATCTCTTGGAGTGGGAAGTACCAAGTGGAATACCACAAAGTAAGTCCATGTCCATTCAATAATTCCCTTTCACAAGGGTTTAACCCATAAATTGCAGTGTGCTAGCCAGGTGTTACAGCACAGTTATCATAATTACTTGTGCGGAGTTTGCACACTGCCGCCAATCTGCCAATAGTAATTGAAGACTATGGGCCCGATTACGATACAGGCAGGAAGGACTTCGACTGTCGGTCGGAGCCCTCCTGCCCGCATCGTAATTGCCAATTCAGATTCCCTTCTGACTGAGCCATTTTGAGGGGTTTGGTCGGAAGGAAATGCAAATCAGTCTTCCAAATGGCTTACGGCGGGCTCGGAGAGCCCATCATCCTTTTGGAAGGCCCACAGTAATGCCCCGGCCAGCTCTTACTGGCAGAGGGAATATGATGGTAGTTTCCCACTGCCTTTTTGTGCCAGCCTTTCTGGTCAGGTGGTAATGCAATGAAGGACCAACTTAGCAACTATTTTTAAATGGGTGTAAAGGTAAACAAACATTTGCAATGCAATAGGTCTCAAATGTACGCTAGACCTATTGCATTGCAAAGGTTTGGCAACTTGGCATCACTGGAGGGCGGGGGGAGTAGGTATGGACATCAGTAGGGAGAGAGGGATTTGAAGGTACGGACAACGGGAGGACAGGTGGGGAGCAGTGGGGGAGAAGAGGAGAAGGTAGGGACAAAGCTGAGTGAAGCTACGTGTGCACAAAGGAAATAGTACATGCCCCATGTAACAACCAAGTAAAATGATGACATGGCTGTACTGAGGAGGCACTAGCAAACCTCATAATGAATCAGAAGCGAGCATTTACAAAGGACAAACACACAAGCCAAGGAAAAGCAAGGGCAGGGGGAGTGGGCAAAGCTTCTCTCCCTACTCAGCTACCACAGCTCTTTGCAGAGCAGCGTTTGCGTGCTGGCTCACACTCGCCCTAAAAAGAAGTGGATATTTAGTTTAGTAACACACTGATGAAAGGAAAGGGGTGCCCTCTGGCAAATAATAGCACCTCTGGCTTTACACCACCTTGCCTGACAAATGGTATGTTCACCATCAGATAAACTCAGATTAACTAATGCGCTTAGTACACTCCCTGTGCTGTGTAAAAAAAAAATTGGTATCCTGCTGTTTTGTAGGGGAAATTTTGCAGTGATAGAAACTCAAGAAGAAGGGATGAGTGCAGGTAAGTCACTGGATAAATGTCAGACTCCTAAACCTCCCTGACAGGGGACCAGTCTGGATAGTCCTTTTTGGTCTTATACTGCAGATAAGGATCACTCTTTTCATTTCAATATGGAACCTTTGGTCTTTTTCATGGAGCCACTAGCAACATAACAGCAGGTGTCAGCACACATCTCAGGATATGTTAAACAAAATAAGCAAATTCATGGAAAAGTGAGTGTCTGGTCAGCTTGATCTACATCCTCCACTCCTGTCCTTCCAGTTAGCAATAGAAGTCTGTGCTCTCCTACTCTGCACCTGCGCTTGCGTGATAACTCTACCCCTACCTACGCTCTTACTGGTACTGCTGTCTACAAGTGATCTATATTGTTATAAAGAAAATGAAGAGGCAACTTGCCAAGTCCTGTTGACATATCTTGTAAAAAACGAATGCATATATATATATCATAACACGCAATGTCTTCCAAGTTAATTGAATGTTTGGTAGATCAATGCTTGTTAAAATGTCTAAAATACTAATTTCACATGGTTTGGAACACCAATAACTTTTCATATAAATTCACTGGACTATTAACTTAGGTACAAGCCGCTGTAACTAATATTCTGTACTTTCTGTACACTGTTTCAGACAGTCTGCTGGCTGTTCCCTTACTATTGATCTTTGAAGTATATTGCTTCATGAACAAGCCATTTGCCTGGCACATACAAAGTTGTAGAAAATATGATGGGTCTCCCTTCAGGTACTTATTGTTCCTGTCAGCATGACCTCAGCAGACTAATGGCTGCTTCTGCAAATAGTCATCCAGTTGACAGGATGTGGTACAGTTCATTTCACAAAGGTGAATCACGTCCTAGAAGTCTTTCAGTCTAATAATACAAACCTCTTACATTAGGAGAGAGCGAGGACAAAGAGTTCTGCTCAGCAGCTGATTATCCACCCACCCTGATTAGTTCAGTTGAAGAAAGACACCTTTCAGATGTGTAATTGAATATAAGCGCTTTGATCTGTGGTACCCCACATATTGTGTGGCATTTTCCATGGTAAACATGACCTGCTGTCTTAATGCAGACATTTAAAGTTAAATGGGCGCCTCTTCATGTGATTTGATCGCTACAGCTAGCTGACTTTGATCGGTTTATGAGGCTTAAAATGTTACATTATTTGGTCCTTTACTGAAGTGAAAGCTGAAATCTGCCTTTTATCATTTCTTATAGTCTAGTACAGAAATCAAGTTGCTTAAGGTTTTGTGTGCATTTTATAAAAGTCGGATTTAGGGATTGCTATTAGCCAGCATGCCATCTCTGAATGCTGTATATAGCCCCATCTCATTCATTCAAGAAGAGGGGCCACGCCCCACCACCTTTTACCCCCACAAGAAGAGCGTCTCTCAGGCAGAGCTAAGGTCAGCATGACAGAAAATGTTCTTGTTCCGGCTCTGTAGCTAGGGGCTTGAAATGCGCTAAATGTGCAGGAACCTGGCTGCCTGAGCTGAACTTTGCCAGGCTGAGGATTCCACGACCCTGTAGGTGTGACCTTCTCAACCATGCAAAAGTCCCTCGAGGCCTGAAACCTCATGTCGAGGGCGAGTGGCAATCCATAGACCTGGATGCTTCAGTTTTAAACTTTGAAGTGCACAGGGCTGAGTGTCAATCAGTGACACTTCATCACAGAGTGTGGTGAGGTGGGGTCAGGAGTCACACTGACCCCATCCCACTCTGTACTGCGTGATGGGCTGCTGGCTTCTCTCACTGGTTGATTTAAGATCAGCCAATGAGAAGAGGCGGCAGTCCCATCCCAGCTGGGACCTGCAAGGCTTTCCTCTCCAGGAACTGCAGTGCGGGTAAGTTTTATGTTTTTTTAATGTTTGCAATCGTCTATATATTAATTTGTGAGTGAGTTCTGTGAATGGGTGTGTGTGTTCTTGTGTGAATGCATAGGTGTGAATTAGTGTGTATGTGTGCGTGACCTCCCCTCCCTGCTAAAAGTCCCAGCTGCCACTGGGTCTGTTTAAGAAACTATACAAGTTTATAATGAGTCGCATAAAGAAGTGTTATCATAGTGATACAGACACAACAAAGGGATATTGTGACCACAGCTATGAACTTGACACTTTGAGAATACATGCATGCATGGTCACTGTCAGCATTAATTGTATAAATTAAAACAACACATTTCTTTCAAAATATTGTACATCTCGCATCTCACTAGTAGCCTTGTAGGATTACGTCTAGCAAACTCCGGGATTTTTTCAAGTGTGCTTGGATGATATTACAATTTTTTTGAAGCCTTTTAACTTTTCTGAAACTCCTACGGAGTCATTACTGGAAGCCGATGACCTCAGCCTGAGCAATCTCGAGGATTTGAACTTCAAAACAATGGATACAAATATAGAAACAAGACAACATCACACAAATACACAGAAGATGAAATGTGTTCTTTAATTAACACAAACAATCTTTTCACTTCTTTATTCTGTTAATATGTTTTAATTCTCTAAACAACAGCAGACCCCCTGATCAACTGTCATGGACCCCACATTGTGTGAGGGGTCATTAGTCTTTTAGTTTCCAATTACAAACTCCTGCTTTGGGAGTTTGTTTTTGAGAAAAACTAAAAGGTTTGGTGCACGGCCACCTGAAAGACATTTTCTATGTCAGGTGTTTAGTGCATGGCCCATTAGCCGAACTGTGCTCGACACAGGCCGCATTTGCTTTGCACACATTACTATATGCACATGTTTATCTTTGTGTCACATTGTATTTTCACACAGAACTTGCAGGGGTTTTTGCGTTCTGTTCTTTCATGGAATTTAGTCTGAACACAACATACAAGGTCCAACAACAATGTCCATTGTTATTCCTTTCTGGTCAGGCTCTAGCACCTAGACACAGTACACGAGGGCAGCTGTTTGTCAACGTTTGTGCCTTGTCATATAGGTATGCACAGTAATGTAACATACATAGATAGAGAGACTTTCCGGGAGGAGATCACAGCTGCACCTGAGATGTAGAGTGTCCACCTGTGTATTGCAAGGTACGGGGTCAACTACTAATCCCAAAGATCTTTGTTATATAATCATTCTTCTTCTGTACAAGTGGAGGGGGGTAGGCTAAACTGTCTTATAATTGACAGGGCTTTTCATAATTTGTGGTTTACGGACTATTTTGACGATATTTTTGTTAAGTATGTGTTTTCTGATTGTGGCACGAATACTGCATTTTAGAACATGATAGTTTAAATAAACATTTCAAACTTCTTTAGTGTCTCTATTATATCTTATTATGGATGAGTATGAGTTTGAGAGTGAAATCAGGTATCCTGCCACCCCTGAGAGGGTCGGGAATGTTTTGTTTTGGTGTGCCAATTCACTCGTCTCTATGGTCATGGTTAGGAGGGCAAGTGTGACACTACAGCTAGTCAGACTCAGGCTCATGGGTATTAAGGTGGTATGGTGACTCATTCCCTACCTACTGATGTTCTACAGTGCCAAGCACAGTTCTGTTCCTGAACAGAATCCCTGCAACACTATACATGTAAGAGTCCATTACGAAACATGCAGATACTTCAGTGCAGCTGCCATGACAGTGGAGTCTCTGAAGGCACAGATATGACCCAAGGGCTGGTGGTGATCTATAAATCTGGTGAACAGTAGAACACCATTTGTGGTGGAGGTAAGGGTCTCTGCAACTCTGGTGGATCAATGGGCTGCCCGCCCAATGCTAAGTCAACATAAAGTCAATTTTTTGGTAAGTCAAAACCCTCCTGTGGGGCAAAGCTGGAAGATGTAGTCAGGAAAGTCTGGATACCTTTAATGCAAAGTTTTGTTGGACATGGAGTCGCAAAGCAGAAGATCTGAGTGGGACACAAACCTTGTTTTCTTGAATATCTAGGGTGCAATCTTCCTGGGCAACCCTCAGCACCTGGTAGCAGTCTTCTGTAGGTGGAGTCACACTTTTCTCCAGATGCTGGGAAAGTTCCTTTGATTCAGTCCTGGAGACTAAAACTCTGCAGAGTATGCTTCAAGGCATCTTGTTGTCTTAAATACCTTGAATACCTTGGGTGCAATCGTCCTTGGCAAGCCTCAGCATCTTGGTCCAGTCCCAAGTAGGTGGAAAATATGCATCTCACTTTTCCCCTGCTTCTGGGGAAGTTCACTTGAATCAGTTCTGGAGCCCAAAGCTCCTCAGAGTAACTTCAAGGCAGCCTGACTTTCTGAACCCAGGTTTACTGTAGGATCCTCTGTGCTCATCTGGGCACTTTTGGATTCTGGAGACCTTCTGGTTTTGGTGTCCCTGAAGCAGATAAAGAGATGGTGAACCACTTGAATTCTAGTCCCTAGTTGGCAGCAAGAGTCAGCAATTTTCTTCCCTGCTAAAAGGTCCGTAGGAAATAGTACCATAGTCCTCCTGGGCTCACAGGCAGACCATTGTGTTATCAGCAAGGGTTGTGAACTTGCAGATCCAAGGATGTGTCATCAAGCTCTGGAAGTGTAATAGGTTGATGAATTGGGTTTAAGACTGTTATGGCTCAAGCAACTTCAAATACATTTTTATATAGTTACCTTTCCATTCAAGTTAGAATCTAAACAAAATCTGATTGGCTGCCACAACATCAACAATGTGGTGTTAGCTATCTTAGAAGTCAGAACCAAGACCAGAGTCTTAGGAAAAATTATATAAAAAAGATAAAAAGGGGCAGCGTAGGGATACCCTGCACTCTTAGTCTTGGTGGGGGTTCCTATATGCTCTGACACATAATAAAAATAACTCCCCCGGGGTGGGCCATGGCCCCCGGGTGCGTCTCATTGATATTATGGGAAGGGATCCCACAGTCCCCCTCCTTGATCCTCTATGAGGTCCCATGGCTAATGTAATAGTTAGGGAAGGGGGCATGCAGCCCCCCTCTCTGTGCCTCAATGAGGCCCCAGGGCCCCATACATTGGGGCTGTGTAGAAAATAAAGGAGAGAGAGGGATGTGCCCCCCCCCCTTCCTGGTGCTTCTCTAAGGGAGAAATGTTTCAGACAGGGGATGGTTCCACAGCTAATGTCCCAGAGCCTGTTCAAGATCCTGGGATGACATTCTCTGAAGTTGAATTTATTGAAAAAGGGGAGCAGTCATGAACCCGCTCCTTGAGATTGGCCCCCGAGACCCCATCCCCCAGGGCTTGATACTTAACAGTCTCTTGGGGAGCCCACTTCCTTCAGGCAGGTAACAGACATTTGCCTCCACCTCATGGGAGCAGTTAAAGAATGCTGCTTCCACCTAGTGGGAGCAAATGAAAGGTGCTGGCTTTTGCCAACACCCTGTATAGTGCTGGCCTGGGAGCAGGTTCAGACCATGAGGGCTTTGGGGCTCCCCGACCTCTAACATACCATAAATTGTGAGTGCACTGAATGAACAGAACCTACTATAGAAAAAAAAAGGCTACGTCCCTCTAGGTGAGCCATTGGAGGCCCCCTGGGGGTATTCAGTTGATCATTAATATTATTAATTAATTGATCATTTATTAGGGTAATTGTTTATATTTTTGTGTATGGGTTTTACTTTTATATGGGTAAAGGGTGACGAGTCAATTCATTTTACTTACTTTATAATTAGTTGTTAACTACTATTAGTTTTTAATTGAAAGTAAGTTATTAATGTGTAATTATTTTTTTTACAGTTTTATTCTAGCTGTGTTTTGTGGGGATTATAGGGGTAACGTGTGGGAAGTTTATTTATTTGTATGAGTTTTAATTTATTTTTTAATTAATAATATTTCTTTAATTGGTAATTAATTATGTTAATTCTGTAAGTATATTTTTAAAACAAATTAGATGTGGGTTGTAAATTGGGTGGTATTATAGGGTAGGAAATAAAAAAGTACATGTTTGTAATAATTAAGGATTTTGTTTCTAAATACTTTTTGATTAAAAATATGTATTTGTTTGAAAATTATGTTTTATTCTATTCAGTATAATATTTTTAATTATTTGTCACATGCATTTAACCTTTTATTATGTTTAAAAAAATGTATAATATTAAATATATTTGTATTTTAATTTTTAACATATTTGTATATTTTTTATTTATTTTGTTTTTGTTAATATTTTGTTTGTTTTTAAATTTGAACTGACTGGAGTGAGAATATTGTTACCCCTCTGCAATCCAACACTTTTCCTACTGTTGCACTGATTGGAGTGGGAATAGTCAATTTTATCTCGCGACTATCCAACACTTTCCCTACTGTTGCTCTCACTGAAGTGGGATTAGTAATTTTAACCCCTCCGCTGTCCAACACTTTCTCTGCTGTTGCACTCATTGGAGTGGGAATAGTTATTTTTACCCCTCCGCTATCCAGCACTTTCTCTGCTGTTGCACTCATTGGAGTGGGAATAGTAGTTTTACCACTCCTCTATCCAACACTTTCCTTATTTTTGCACTCATTGGAGTGGTAATGGTAATTTTTACCCCGCTACTATCCAACACTTTCCTTACTGTTGCACTGACTGGATTGGGAATCGTAAATGTTACCTCTCCTCTATCCAACACTTTCCCTACTGTTACACTCACTGGAGTGGGAATAGTAAGTTTTACCCCTCCGCTATCCAACACTTTCCCTACTGTTTAACTCATTGGAGGGGGAATAGTAATTTTTACCCATTCGCTATCCAACACTTTCCCTACTGTTGCACTCATTGGAGTGGGAATAGTAATTTTTAACCCTCCGCTATCCAACAATTTCCCTACTGTTACACCTATTGAGTGGGAGTAGCAGTTTTTACCCCTCCGCTATGCAACACTTTCCCTATTTTTGCACTCACTGGAGTGGGAATAGCAATTTGTACCCCTCCACTATCCAGCACATTTCCTACTGTTGCACCGACTGTAGTGGGAATATTAAATCATCCCTCCGTAATCCAAAAATGTCCCTACTGCACTGACCGGAGTGGGAATAGTAATATATTACCCATTCGCTATCCAACACTTTCCCTACTGTTGCACTCATTGGAGTGAGAATAGTAATTTTTACCTCTCTGTTATCAAACACTTACTCTACTGTTGCACTGACTGGAGTGGTAAATTTAAGTTTAAATATTTTTAAATAGTTTAATGTTGTAATCGATAATATAGATATAGATATAGATTTTACGCTATTGGTATACATATATATGTATGCAATCTGTTTAGTAGTTTTGGAGTTATTAAATGAAGAATTGTATAGATATCTACGGACGTGTATCTTTCATAGATGCACTCAAAGGGGATCCATGGAAAAAGCAAAACCCTGATTGGAAGGCTGCAACCTGAAAAGAAAGTTGCAGCTGCCATTTCTGTATTTTCAAATTCTATGGTTTTGTTTGGGTAAAACGTCAACCTATGTTTAATGTCCCTTTAACTTTTGTTTTTTTAATATATATATTTGTTGTTTTCAGTATATATATATGTAAGTGTGTATGTATTTTATATTGTATACATTTGCTATTAACATTTGTGTATATATGACAAGTCTTTTTTTTAGATTCAGCCCTGTTCAGTGCAAGATCTTTGGCAGAACTAACACCAAAGACTTTGGAGTTCAAAAGCATTTACTAAAATATATTAAAGTTTTTTCAAATCACAAAAAACTTCAGAATGCTTCACTGTGAGCCCAAAATATTCATAATCAAATCTTTACGGAACCATAGACCTTGACCCGTAAAACCATAATCTATATGCTGAGGTAATGCTGTAGCAACATTGTAGTTCAAGTTGCTGAGCAAAGATGCAGAGTTCCATGAGGAAAACTATCCCAGACAATACAAGATGGTAAAAACCTCTATCAATACATGCAAGAGTTTCTGACGAACCAGGAAAACATGGTTCACATATGATGCTGTCCGATATTGCGAGTTCCCAACACAAGGGCAACTTGAATTCTGCGAGGGCTGACATTCCATCCTGACCTGCTTTTTTCCCTTGCTGGAAGGTCCTCATGTAGATGATCTAAGGTAATGCTTCTTCGCACACCAACCTGATAAACCTGATATAATAGTAAATAGCACTTCCAGTCGTGCAATCTGACAGCTGAAAAGACTTTGTCTGTTTTCATTTTTAATACAGTTGTGTGATTATTTTTTCAATTAAAAGTGTGATAATTACCTCTATCTACCACTGTAATAATGTACAATACTATTGGCAAGGTGTTCGGAAGTCAGGCCACATGCAAATGTTTCTTTTTGAATGATTTTCTGATGGGTAGTTATTGTGAAATCTGTATAATAGAAAGTTCAGATAATCCTTCTTCAATTTCTCATTACGATGGATTGCTCTTCTATAGGCTTCTTTGAAACCATGAGCACTTGGAGAGTCGCTTGATATGTGCTCCTCACAGGAAACCATAGGCTAGTATTAGTTCTGTATGATTTACAACTTATGGTTTGCTAACTCCTTTGTCACTGTGCTTTTATACATTTTAGTGATCAGAATGATCTCTTTTCCTCTCATAATATAAATTAGAAGAGAAAGGAATGTTCTCACCACAACTGTCCTCTCGTCCTATTGGCCAGAGAAACACCTGTATAAAACCAAGTGAGAAAAGCAAAAATCAGTGAAAAACGATTTCACTTTGTTCCACAACTACCCCAATACTTGCGCTTGGTGAGGTCTCAGGACTGTGGTGTCGAGGAACACATCCCCACTTGTGTCTGCTGTGTATAATGTGACTTTCAGTAGGTTCCACAGTTCTACTGTTATGGAGTGCCACCATTTTAGGTTCTTGGTTCTTTTTGGTTCCTGGTCTCGTGGTTGTTGTTGGTATCAAACTCCTCTGGATTACCTCTGGACTCCTTGGAGGTTATGCTCTGTATCTCAAAAGGGTTTTTTGTTTGCTTTTTATAGAATAGTTTCTATTGTCCTCAGAATGTCACAGAGCAGCTGATAACAGACGAAGAAAGTAATAAGAATTAAGCACAACATAAATGTGAAAAAACTGGAATTGATGTGTTTTGCAGTGGATGTAGATATATATTTGTATCACAAAAATACAAAACATATATAAATCGGGATTGCATATGAGCCTAAAGGGAAACTAGTGAAATATTTTGTTACTAAAGCAACAGAGAAGGCAGGTGTATTTACTGATAATATCGAAATATCTAAGGACACAGAACAAGCTCTCAGCTGCAGTTTTATAAATCTCTGATGGCCACTTACTCTAGAAATGTGGGAATGTTAGATTTGGGTGTCTTCTCTTGGATGCGGCATGATGCGTGCATGCCCGACGGCCGTGTGGTGACTCAATGATTCTTTTGTGCCGTGACAGACCCTGTGACATGCTTCCTGGGGATGCGGCGGCGTCTGGTGCGATATCGATCCTCTTCTCCGGTGATGTGAAGCGCTTCGGCGATGATGCAACAGCAGCCCAACATAACTGCAGGCACTTCCAAAGAATTCTTGGGAGCTAGTGGGTGAGGTCTGTTGTCCCTGAGACTTCAGCAGAAGGCAAGCTCTATCTCAAGCCCTTGGAGATCCTTCACAAGTTGATGAAAGTACACACAAAGTTCCTCTCTCCTTTCTTTGGCACAGTTTCTCTTTGTTCTCTGAAGGCAGAGACACCTAAGCATAGTCTAAACCAGTTCTGGTCAGTTTAGGGACTGGCAAGTGGGTGCCCTTGCACTGTCAGCATGGCAGTACCAGACTGCACACAGGCTCTGCAATGACAGATCTGAACACATTTTTACAGGCTGCTTCTGTGGGTGGCACAACCAGTGCTGCAAGCCCACCAGCAGCATTTGGTTTACAAGCCCTGGGCACACTCAGTGCACTGTACTAGGGTCTGACAAGTAAACCAAACCAAACAATCATGGAATCACTAATCCATACATCAATTTACCATAGGGATCACTTGCACTGTGGCACTGGACAGCAGTGGCACAGTGCCCAAAGCATCTATAACCAGCAAAAACACATGAGTCAACAGCAAAAAATGGAAAAGAGACCCACGCCAAGGTGCCAGGACTAACACATGTCCCCTCCAGCCGAAATATTGGGAGAACTACCCTATCTCCTGGGAGTTCTCATCATTAAGGCAGACAAATCTGGACAGACCATCAGCATTGGTGTGTTCTGTACCAGGGCAGTGTTCCGCCATATAATCCATCCCCTGTAAGGAAATGGACCACTTCAACAGCTTTGGATTCTCACCCCTCATCTGCATCAACCACCATCTAAGGGGCATGTGGCCTGTCTGTATCCAGAAGTGAGTCCCAAACAGGAATGGTCACAGCTTCTTCAGTGCCCAGACCACAGCAAATGCCTCACGCTCAATCATACTCCACATCTTTTCCTATGGAAGCAACCTCCTACTGATGAAGGCAGGTTGATCTAGGCCCTCCTCATTTATCTGTGACAAAACAGCCCCCACACCATGCTTTGAAGGGTATGTCTGAACATTAAACTCTCTGGAGAAGTTGGGCACCAGGAGCACGGGCGCCGTGCACATGGCAGTTTTCAGGGCCTCGAAAGCTTTCTGACAGGTGTCATTCCAAATCACTTTCTTGGGCTGCTTCCTGGAAGTCAGCTCTGTCAAGGATGCAACAATGCTGCCATACCCCTTGACAAATCTCCTGTAATACCCAGTGAGTCCTAAAAAGGTTCTCACCTCTGTCTGGGTCTTGGGGGGCTCCCAAGCCAGGATGGTTTCAGTCTTGGGCTGTAGGGGCACCACCTGGATGCTCCCAACCTGGTGTCCCAAGTACACCATGGAGCCCTGCCCAATTTGGCACTTATTCGCCTTGATCATGCAGCCTGCCCTCCTCAGTGCCATCAACACTTCCCAGAGTTGGCGCTGATGTTATTCTCAACTGGTGCTGAACACTGCAATGTCATCCAGGTAGGCGGCACTGAACTCTTCCAGTCCAGCCAACACCTGGTTGACCAACCTCTGAAAGGTGGCAGGGGCATTCTTCTTCCCAAAGGGCATAATCCGGGACCAGTAGTGCCCATCTGGTGTGGAGAAAGCCACCCTCTCTCTTGTCCCATCAGTTACGGCAATCTGCCACTGACCAGACGTTAGATCAAACATGCTGAGGTACCGGGCAGCCCCTAACCGATTAATGAGCTCATCAGCTCTGGGAATGGGGTACGTGTCAGTCCTCATGACTGAATTGAGCCCTCGGTAGTCCACACAGAACCGGAGTTCTGGCGTGGCACCCGGTGTGGCAGCCTTTGGGACCAAGTCTACTGGGCTGGCCCAAGGACTGTTAGAGGACTCAATCACCCCTAATGCAATCATCTTGGATACCTCCTCCTTGATGCAAGCTCTCACCCTGTCAGTCACCTTGTAAGTTTTGTGCTTCACAGGAAGACTATCTCCAATGTCCACATCATGAATGCACTAATCAGTGACACTGGGAATCATGGCGAACAGATCAGAAAACTGTCCCAGAAACTGGCGGCAGTCATTTTGGTGCTCAGGGTGAAAGAGAGTTTCACACCATCCACTGACTCATCTTGCTCTGTCGCCGACAGGAGGTCAGGAAGAGGCTCAGTCTCTTCCTCCATTCCAGCATCTGTCACTAAGAGCATGCCCACTTCGGACCTCTCCAAGTGGGGCTTTAGGTGGGTCACATGCAGGACCCGCAAGGGGTTCCTTGGAGACCGAAAGTCCACCAAGTAGGTAACAGGACATTGGCTCTCCACCACCTCAAATGGTCCCGTCCACTTATCCTGTAGCGCACAAGGCTCCACTGGGGCCTGGACCCACACTTTCTCACCAGGCTGAAGCTCTACTAGAGTGACATTGTGGTCGTACCACCGCTTCATCTCCTTCTGGCTGGCTTCCAGAAATGCCTAGTCTGGTTCCTGAAGGCCAACATGTAGCTATATACATCCTGTGGCACCTCACAGTATGCAAACAGCAGGCATGGTAAGAGGTTGTCCCACTTACACCTCATAGGTCCCTAAAGACCCATAATCATGCCTTTT
Organism: Lissotriton vulgaris; assembly: GCF_964263255.1. Taxonomy (NCBI): domain Eukaryota; kingdom Metazoa; phylum Chordata; class Amphibia; order Caudata; family Salamandridae; genus Lissotriton; species Lissotriton vulgaris. The sequence goes on from NC_141691.1 coordinate 235,552,724, forward strand.
AGGGTTCCGTTGAATCTCTCGACCAACCCAGTTCCTTGGGGGTGGTAAGAAGTAGTAAACTTGTAAGTTACCCCACACTCCTGCCACAGGGACTTCATATACTTGTAAATGAAGTTTGTACCTTGGTCAGACACTACCTTTCATGGGAATCCCACTTGTGAGAAAATTCCCATCAGTGCCCGTCCCACCACAGGGGCCATAACTGTCATCAGAGGTACAGCTTCCGGGTACTGGGTGGCATGGCCCACCAAGACCAGGATAAACCTGTTGCCCATGGCTGTCTTGTGGTCCGGTGGCGCCACAATGTCAATACCAACCCGTTCAAAGGGGTTGCTGACCACAGGGAATGGTTGCAGAGGAGCCTTCTGCTTCCTCCCACTCTTTCCACTTGCCTGGCAAGTCTGACATGTCCTGCAATGAGTGTCTGAACTCTTGCACATTTGGGGCCAATAACAGTGGGTGACAAGCCTCTCAAAGGTTTTTTCCTGCCCCAAATATCCTGCTAATGGCACATCATGAGCCAGCTCCAGTAGGAAGGGGTACCACCAACACACGGGCTGACCCAGGCTCAGCAACCTTAGGCATACTATTGAGGAGACCATTCTCCTAGTCGATCCAATGTGAATCAGACTGATCGCCTGCTGCCTGGTCTGCAGCCTGCTGCCGCAGACCCACAAGAGAAGGGCATTCCTTCTGCTCCTGGCAGAACTCTTCCCTGGAGGGTCCTCCTTCCCTCTGCCAATGGGTCAGCTGAGGAAGATCTCCCAGTTCAGCTACCTGTTCCTCTGTATTCTCCAGGGAATCCCCTCAGGGTATGCCTCCTCCTGGACTGTGGGAACTTCAGGGGCCAGTTTCCCGCACCCCCTGCCTTGTCTCTTTAAGGCAGGCCCCTGGGTCCCCCTCTCAGACTCCAGATCCTCTTGAACACCCTTACTGGCTGCCATGGACCGTGTGGTTGCACACGCCCAGTCAGGCAGACCCAACATCTCCAAATGAGCACTTCGCTCCAACTTAGCCCAAGGAGAACTTGCCAAATTGTTCCCTAACAAACAGCCAACAGACATGGCTGGCCTCACAGCTACTTGAAGAATACTAGAGACCCCCCACTCAAAGGGAACCTGAGCCACCTTGCAGTGGCTCTCTGTGTTGTCAGTGGCAACAACTGGGTAAAATGCATTGGGGACAACGTGCTCTTCAGACACCAGGTGACACTTGACAGCTGTCACACTGGCTCCTGTGTCTCGAAGACACTGATGGTCACCCACTGCCTGTACTTCTTAGTGTTATCAGGCAGTTGGGTCCTGTGGACCACCTCAGTCTCCTAAAGAGACAAGGAAATTAAATGAAATGAAAGGGCATTTGTAGAGCGCATGCTAACCCGGAGGCCTCCCAGTGCTAGACTGAATTTACTGATCCGGAGGACAGAACGAAGGGAGTGCTTTAGGGAAAAAGGAAGGTTTTTAACTGTTTCCTGAAGGAGCGGTGGCTGGGTTTGGTCCGGAGGTGACAAGGCAGAGCGTTCCAGAGTCTGCCTGCATTCAGGGAAAAGAGTCTACCACCACAAGGGACATCTCTGTGGGACCCCACCCACCTTGGACAACCCTCTCGTCCCCCAGGGCTACACTCACCATTTGCCTGGGTGGAGCACCAGTGGGTGCTGTCTTTCCAAACTGTGGGAACCGGGGAACAACAGACTTATGGCCCACTTTACCACATCTGAAGCACCTCAGGGGTCCCCTGGGAACAGGTCTACCTGTTGGGTCCCTTGCTTCTTCTCAGGGGTATGCTGGGAACCCTACCCTTGGTTCCCTTGGGAATTACTTTGGGACCCTTTCTGGAACTCCCTCTGTTTACCCTTGTCCCCCCCACTCTTCTGCTGGGGACCCTGCCCACTCTTGGTTGAGTTTCCCCCGTCACCCTTGTGGACCCGGGTGCTCACCCAGCGGTCTGCCTCCTCAGCAAGCTTCTTAGGGTTAGTCAGCCTACTATCAATCAGGTACTGGCGTAGCTCTGGGAAACAATTACTTGACAAGTGCTCCCATGCAATGAAATCAAAGAGCCCTTCAAAATCATTACCTTTGCTACCCTTCACCCAACCATCCAATGCTCTGCAAAAGAAAGTGACATATTCTACCCATGTTCTTGACTCCAACTTCTTGCAATTTCTAAACCTCTGTCTATACAGTTCAGGAGCGCGGGGACACGCCTGCAGGCGTACACCAGGCGCTCTACAAATGCCCCTAATAATAATAATAATAATAGGAGTCAACCAATACCTGGATATCAATGCATCTTTCATCTGGTTATAAGAATGATGGACTTCAGAGGGCAAGTCTAACAGTGTATTCCGCCCCTCACTAAGGAACCGTCCCCACAGCCCTGCTCCCCAATCCTTCTCAGGGACCCGGTGAGAAGACATGGCTACCTTATAAGCCTTAAACTTCTGCCCAATGTCATCATTCTTATAAAACTCTCTCACCACATCTTTAGGAATATACACTCTAGCTTCCACATGTATTGACGGTGTGCTGCCACCAGAGGGAGTAATCTCTAAGCTCCTAATTTTCATCTCCAACTCCCACAAAGTTTTCTCATGCTCCAACTGCATTCTCCTCTCTTCCATGTCCAATCTCCTATTCTGTAACTCCAGTTGCCCACCCAACTTGAGCTTTGCAAGCTCCAATTTGTGCATCCTGTTTTCCTTCCTGTCCGCCAACTCCTCTGGGGACAGGTGTTTGGCAGAAACACTGCTACCTGCTGGGGAGGCTGCTCTTCTCCCTTCTTGACCCAATGGCCCTTCCAGCTGCTCATATGCATTCTCAGCACCCTCCTAATTCTCAGGGGTATTCCTTGCTTCGACCCAGGCCCTCACCACCTTTTGAAACTCATCCTTCTTGGTGAGACCGGTCATTGCAACTATAATTTGTAGAAGTGCTTTAGCTGTTTGACATTGTAGCATTCCAGTTTCTCCTCTTCCCAATCAAGATCAACAGATGCTATGGAAGCTGCTTTACTCAGGGTGGCTAAACTTGGCAGTTCTTGGCAAAAATAGAAAACCCCAGGAAAAACAATCTACCAAAAGTGTGTGGTCGCGTTTTGGTCTGCACTCACTAGTAGCGTTCACCAATCACTGTATATGAGTCACAAATGCAAGTCCAACTCCCACTGCTGACCACCAATGTTAGATTTGGGGGTCTCGAGTTGGCAGAGTTAGGTACCTTTGACAAATAGGGACCCTTGCGTCTAGACAGGGTAATGGGGTACACTCCTAAAATAAACCCGCTCACTCCCTTGGTAGCTTGGCACGAACAGACAGGCTTATCTCAGAGGGAGTGTGTAAAGCATTTGTGAACACAAACAGTAACCAAGGGCCAACATTACAGATGGACACCACATAAGTTGTAGTATAAAAATAAGTATTTTTATATAGACTTAACACAAGACCACAAACGACAAAAATCAACAATACAGTACTTCAAAATGGTAGAATTAGCTCAGTTCTCTCAAGATGTAAAATGCAACACTTTGAGTTCAATGTACCTTAAGATGCATAATGCAAAACAACAAAAGTGTTGCAGGGAAGGTGATGTGTCGGTTCCTTGCACACAAGAACGGTGATGCGTCTGTCCCCAAATGATGAGTAGGGGATGCATCGGTTCTTCTCTGCGAGGGGAGGTGATGCCTCGGTTTCTTACTGCGGTCCGGTGGCGTTGCGACCAGCAGCGCCATGATGCAATGCAGATCCGGAGCTATGAACAAAAATGGCATCATCTCTTAGATGCGACACGATATGTGCACGCCCGCTGGCCTTGCGACCAATCAACAATTCTTCTGAACTGCCACAGGCCCTGCGACACGTTTCCCGGTGATGCGGCGGCGTCTGGTGCGACATCAATCCACTTCTCCGGCAATGCGAGGCGCTTTGGCGATGATGCGACAGCTGCAGCGGTGGCGACACGCTTCTCCATTGATGCGGTGGAATCTAATGAAACGTCGATCCTCTTCTCCTGTGATGCAATGACAGCGGCAGCGTCACGCTTCTTCTCCGTGAGTCGCGCTTCCAGCTCCTGGCGACAAGTAGCGTAGTTCCAACACAACTGGAGGCACTTCCAAAGAACTCTTGGGGAGCTCGTGGGTGAAGTCTGTTGTCCCTGAGACTTCAGAAGGACGCAAGATCTATCCTAAGCCTTTGGAGATCCTTCACTAGTTAATGAAAGTACACACAAAGTTCCTCTCTCCTTTCTTTGGCAGTCAGGCAACCACTGCAGGCCAATCCCTCGAGCAGCACTTCAGCTTAGGGATAGTCTCTCCTCAGTCTCCCTGGTTCCTCTCCTCAGCAAAGGTTTCTTCTTGTTTCCCAAAGGTGATCTAAAGTTCTGGGGTCTGGGTCCCTCTTTTTTTATAAACAGTTTATCTTTGTACTCTGAAGGCAAAGAAAGAGCCCTTTGCCTAGTCCAAACCAGTTTTGGTCAGTCCTGGAGCACTCAGTTTACATGACTTAGCATTTTTCTACAAAATGGACTTTTAAAACTTGAAACAATATGTTCTCCTTTTTAAAAACAATGCAACCTGCACAATGAGCCTTTAGGGCCTACCTTAGTGGTGCCTTATATGTGATAAAAAAGAAGGTTTAGGTCTGGCAAAATGTTTCTTGGGTCAAGTCGAATGGCAGTTTAAAACTGCACCATAGGCTGCAGTGCCAGACCTGAGGCACATTTTAAAAGTTTACTTCAGTGGGTGGTTCAATGAGTGCTTCAGGCCCACTAGTACATTTAATCTACAGACCCTGGGTACACGTAGTACCATGTACTAGGGATTTACAAGTAAATTAAATGTGCATGAAGGCCAAATGTACCATGCTTTAGGGAGAGTGCATAGAGTACTAATGCCAACAAAATCTATTTTGGTCACAGAAGGCAACATTTGGGGGAGACCCTGCAAAAAGGGCCAGTTCCAAACATGCATTTTTTAGCCTAATAGCTGGTGCCAGTAATGATGGCTTTGTAAATAATGCCAATGATTTTGAAGTTGGTGCAGACTGGAAAGGGACCTACTTGAGTTCCATCAAAGTAGTGTTGATGTGGTCATATCTATCCAAGCCTCTGATGAAAGCATGCAACATCAGTAAAGATTTTATCTATTAGTACCTATTCTGCCACTGAATTTAAAAAAACAATGTCAGCTGATGTCTGCATCCTGGTTTTGACTTGAGAATGGCTACAATAACCTGTGCCTTGTGGCATTTGTTCTAGTACACATAAACATTTTAGCACTTTGCAAAAATGGAACAAATTGATTTCACAAAGTTAATACAATAAGAATTTAAACATATATATTTACCTCCACTCGTTATTGAGAAAGAAACATACCTTGTTTTATACATTTTTAAATAAAGGTTATTTATAAGCATCTTTGCTCTTTATTTATTTTACTTACACACTGGTGGAAAAGCAAAGGTGTTTAATAGACGTTTTGCAATTGTTTCACAATCCTATTTGCCCACTCTGAGCCAGTGAAAACATGTGAATGCTACATGGAATGACCTGTTATGCTATGTTATATTAATATGTTTTGTAAAGCCCTCAAATTCCTAAAGGTGTCTTGACGCTCGCTGTCTTGGAGAAGAGATCCGAATCAGATAAGCGGAGCAAAGGTCCTTAGATTACTGATCAAAAAGCCAGGTTTTCAGGGATTTCCTAAATTGAAGAAGATTTTGTGATGCTTTGAGATTAAAAGGAAGGGAGTTACAGATCTTTACAGTGCTGTACACAAAACTGTTTCCTGTTCATCATGCTTTCTTAAAGGTAGGTACTATAAGATGTTTAGTGTTAGATGATACAAGTGTTCTAGAGAGTCAATACCAGTTGAACTTTTGTACAAAGAATTGTGCTCCAGAATTGTGCAGGACCCAATAAGTGATACATAAGGCCTTAAAGGTAATTCTTTTTTAATATGGTTGGCCAATGAAGTTCCCGTAAGGTCATGGAAGCTGACATGTTTAGGAATGTTAAAAATAAGGTGAGCTGCTGTGTTTTGTAAAGTTTGAACTTGTATCAACAATTTCTATTGTACATTAATGTACACTCCATTGCAGTAGTCAAATTTAGACAGTATAAGTGCTGTAACCACCAGTTTTTGAAGGTGAGTTAGGCTAAATGGCATGATTTCCCTAATGATCTTTAGACGGAAGAACACAGCAGATGTGAGTTGATTTAACTTGGTATTCAAACATGTATTTTATCAAAGATTACTCCAAGGTTTCTAACTTTTTCTCTGGTGTTGGGAGAGCACTGAGATTTGTTGGCCAGCAGTCCGAGAACCGGAAAGTGTTGTTTTTTCCGAACAGGAGGACCTCAGTTTTGCCTGAGTTATGGCTCAGGCAAATTTCACTCATCTACAAACTGATGTTTTCCATAAAGTTGCAACATTTTTTAGCTGTCTGGGCATGATTGCCAGACACTGATGCAATGATTTGGGTGCCGTTGGTATACAACACCACTGTGAAACCAAAGTTCTTAATTAGTTTGATACAAAGCCATTTATGGCGACTCATTGTTCTCTCTCTGATAGGATAGAGGCTAGGAGAGATGAAGCAGTATCTTTGATGCCCAGATCTTGTAGGCGTTTTATGAGAATCTTATGGTTAATGTTGTTGACGGCTGCAGATAGATTCAGGAAAATCAGAGCCACATTCCCACCTTGGTCAATTATTGATCTTATTGATAAAGCTTGCTTTTGACTTTGACTTTGATCTTATGTTCTCTGCTGCAATAATAAGGACTGCTTTGGTACTGTGCTCTTTGCGGAAACCAAATTGGTCTGCATCGAGTAGATTATTTGCATTAATGAAGTCCGATAACTGAAGGTTTAGTGCTTTATCCAAAGTTTTGCCTGGAAGAGGAAATCGCGAGATGGGGAGATAATGCCTGAGATCTGAGGAGGATAACATATTTTTTTATTAAAATCCGAAGCAGGATTGAGGCTTTTTTTCAGAATATGGGAAATATTCCCAAATTGATGATTTCATTGAATATGAGAATCAGCCAAGCAGTAACTACCTCTGTGGCCTGATGAAGAGTTTTTAGAGGGCAGGGGTCATCTGGTGATCCAGATTTTGTACAGAGAATTAGAGGGAGTACTCGTTCAGTAGTAAGAGGAGAAAATGTATTCTGGTTTTCTACTAAATGACTTTGGCTTGTGACCTCGGTTGTACATGGCACCCAAGAGGTAAATACCGAAAACACGTTTAACACGTTTGATTGAAAAGTTTGCTCAAGCATATCACAGAAAGATTGAAAATTATCAGGGGCGGGTGGGTTTGATAGGAATTTAACTGTTTTAAAAAGTTATTTGATGGAGTTTATTGCCCGCTCGATTTTTTGTGTAAAATAGGTTGACTTTTCATCTAGTATCATGGCCTTATATTTGGAAAGGGCTTTGTTATATTCCACCTTGTCGGAGACTAAATTGTGCAATTTTGTTCCAGATTCCAACACCTTTCCTTTTGTGTTTTGAGATTTAATAAGTACCAGAGTTCTGAGGGTCCTTTTTTGTTGCTTGACTGTTTCGCAGGAGGAGCTAAAAGAGATGTGGCATTTATCAGCCACGAATGATAGTTTACAGCCATGGTGTCTGGGTCAATCCCAATTACTGAGGGGAAGATAATAACGTATTGTTGAGTTGTTCAGGAATTATTCTGTGCCAAAGTCTGATTGTTTTCTTTTAGGGATTAGAAACAATGGGGTTTGGAAGTCCAATCATAATATCAAGTAAGATCGCCGAGTGGTCAGACCAAGTAAGAGTGAGAGCTTTGTCGAAGGAAAACACAATTCTTTCATAAGTAAGCAGCGAAGACATTGAGAAAAGTCCTGCATTTTTCACAAGTGTAAAATTTATAGAATTTGTCCCTGGAGTTTTTTACAACATTATGACTTTGTATAATTATGGTTGGCTTTTTTATTTCGAGTTATATTTAATTTAAACTAAAATAATAGTATTGTTTTATAAAATACTGCACCAGTATGCGAAGTAATGCAACACAGTTTCATATAGGTGAGTGCAATTTGCGTATTAAAAAAACAAATATTTTTGGTTATCTCATCTCCGTTTGCCTTTTTCAGCAATTATCGTTTGAAAATGAAAGAAGAATGGTTTAAGAAAAGGAGATAGAAAACTAGAGTATATCGCAATAAAATGTTAGTTCAGAGTCTGACACTGCAATGGCTTTAAGTATGAGGCTAATGTGGATTTTATCAACTGAATGCATGGCATGAAACGTGGAGCAAACCAAAGTTGTGGCCACTAATAGGTTTAGGCCAATTAGTCTATTGACTTCAGTAAATCATAGTTGTCAAAGCAATCCAAGGTCATTTCCAAGTTGGCATTTACCTGGGTTGATAAATTGTGGCTCAAATCACTGAGCACAAACATTTGAAATGAAATCTCGTAAAAAGCTTTTCAGCTCAGGAAATTGACATAATTTCCCTGTGTCAAGTGGTAACAATGCCAAACAAAGTAACTGAACTTGTCACACAAAAAAACTAGAAAACATATGCAGTCACCTCATTCATTTATTAAAAAAAGTGAAACAAATGTACAATGCATGTTTGCAAGAATCTCTGAATATTTTAGAGATTACTTTGCAAAATTTGATATTTTAGACGATGCTGAAGGGGATGTATTGGGTAATGTATATATTTCGGCATGTCAAATTACGTTACAAATCATCCATGGAAAAAAGTGAACTCAGGAGGGTTAGGGTATAAAAATAAGTGATTTCCCACAGGAAATGTTTTTCATAATCTAAACCCTGCTTTGCTGACCGAATTTACAACAAACGTGGCCACCACCTGCTGGTGGTCCCTCGGGTCAGGAGTCCCTTGGGTCAGGAGAACCCGGGCCGGAGGCCGCTCCTTCCGGTACAGAGCGGTGATTCTTTGGAACTCCTTGCCCCCCTATATTCGGGGTCTTGACCACTTTTCTGAATTTAGGAAAGCTATTAAAATCTTTCTTTTTCCCACTGTGTAAACTGATTCCTGTGCTTATGTTGCCTATTTCGCTCTTAGCGCCGGGACACCTATTGGCTGGGGCAGCTGTCATACTCTATAAATGATTTAAATAGAAATAGAATAGAAGAACTTTACTCAAATCCTGATCATTTTTGGTTTAGTATCAGCGCTTAATTTGAGCTGGTGGTTTCCGGTGCTCAGCACTAGCACTTAGTCATCAACACTAGCTCCTTTCATGATCGCCAGTTAAGATATGTTCATATAAGGTAGGCACGGGTAGATGAAGGGATTTGCCCAGAATCACAGGATGTTGCGCTGAGGCTGAGACTCAAACCTGGTTCACCAGCGCCCAAGTCGGCAGCTCTGGCCGGTACCCCACATCCTCTCCCACTATCATGGTTAGTAGTGGGTTCTGTTTCAGTCAACGCTACCAGGAGAAATGGGCTGGTGCACGCTGCCGCCTTAGGAGAGCCCCGGCACTTATTGTTTAACAAATTAATCAGTATTCAGAGTGAACCTATTTAGTACCTTTAAAAAAAAAAGCATTTAAAAAAGTTCCTGAGCATGTTTTAAAGGGTTAGCCCAATGCCAGTTTAAGTGGGTCATGACTCATGAATAATGTTATCGCATTTTAATTTTTTTATTTTGTACAGCTAATTTAATGGATTAGGGCTAAAACAAATCAGCAATCTTTAAACTCGAGAGTTAACTCCAACACCCGAGCTTTACAATGGTTTTCTTTTGTCACAGCCCTTGGGTAGCCAACCCCAAAGTGACTGACCCCAGAGTCATGGTTACCCAGATGCATGGTAAAAAACCCACTCCTGCGAAGTAGGAGCCGAAAATGTCACCCAACTAGTGAGTTGGGGCTAGCTTGCAAGTGGCAATTTTACTTGCTAGATTTAATAGCAGTTTTGTGCAAGTTCCTTATGACTTTCTAGTTTCAGGTAATGCAAACAAAAAGAACAAGCAAAGCCAAACAATAAAATGAGTGTCTTCTGACTTTGCTTGGAAGGTGGGAGGTACAGTGCCATGTGTAGAAAGGCTTCTCGGCCAGGTAACATATGTGGATGCAGTATACTATAAAAAAAGAAATTCAATTAAAAACTCAGTATTCGTTATGGTAAGCATTGGTTATAAGACCTTAGAAAAACCTATAAAATCACTTAAAAAGCCACCTTTAAAGTACCATTATGGTCACCAATTTAAACCGGAAAAAAACTAAAATCAACACTTTTGCTTAGCTCCTCTAACCAGTGCTGTATAATTAGCATGGGCTAAGGTTTTCTAACCACTGCTAGCCACTACTTGCATCTAACCTTGTTTTCATTACTGAATTTCATTTTTTTTATCATACACATCCAGGGTCTATGAAAGTATACCCTACCCAGATGTGCTTGGCTTTCACCCATATGCAGTGGTGGCTGGCCTTAGGGCTGGTCTGTGGGGAAGCCTTGCACCAACCCAGCAAAGGCAGTTATCCCCCATTCTATCTGCAGTGCTGATCAACAAAGGGGCCTAGTTGAGGCCATTCACAGCATTTGGTGAATACTAATCCTGCACATGACCTTTGGCCTAGCACATTGGGGTTTGCCCACAGGACCTGGCCTTCAGCTAGGCTCTGCCCCCAAATCTCCATGGGCTCCTGTGCACAATGGCATTGAATACCAGACCTGGCTATATTTGAATTTCTGCACACAGCTGATCCCAGTGCCCAACCCTCCTACAGCCTAAGGGCCAGACCCTCTCTCAAACCTTTGCAGGTGGCCAACCCCATCTGCAGACAACCTTCGGCGATTGTCTGCAGAACGTGGCTTTACATTACATATTACTTTAGCATTGCCTTTACACATGATGTCACTATGGATGCAGTATAATTTCTTTATTTGTGACAGGTCCTGTTAACTAATGATGTTAGGTTGTGCATTTCTGTGATTTATGTCTTTAACCCCTCGCATGCTTGTGACGGAACCGTTCCGTCACAAGCCTCGGGTGAGCTGTGCTTGTGACGGAAAGGTTTCGTCACGGCTCGCTCGCCGCGCCTGCGCGGCACGAATTCCGCGCCTGCGCTGACGTTTTAATGGGCGGGCGGGCGGGCGGGTTCGTGACAGAACCGTTCTGTCACAAGCACAGCTCACCAGCGAGCCGTGACAGAGCGGTTCCGACACAAGCACGGAACCGCCGCGCGGCCGCCACACCCCCTTAGCGCTGCGGCGGAATAGCCGCCGCAGCGAAGGGGTTAAATAGTCTGCTTTTGTAAGCAGTTCATTTGGTAGATAAGTTGTTATTTTCAAGGCGGAGTCATGATTTATGTGTTGCACAGCTAAACCTGGTGGTCAATTATAGCTGTTTTATTTTATCACTATCACTGCATGTTAAATGTGGTTTTAATTTAATTTTGTCAACACCTCTACTTGTAGGTTAATTTCTGTTCTTTTGTAATATCCCATTATTTGTGAATACTATCTGGCACAGTTATGTCATTCACACATTCCAGCATGCCGCAAATACAGACTCTCTTTTATCATATTCTTCAGTAGGGTATTGATATATTTAGCTCTTCCTGTCTCATGCGGCTATTAGAGGTGGAGAGTTCTTAGTGTCGCACATACTCCAAAAGTCTGCACCCAGTATTTACACCAAGCTGGCTGCTCCATACCTCAAATCTGTTACAAAAGAACAGAAATGTACCTAACATTAGGGATCCAGAACTGGTACTGACGAAAGCTGTGTGACCCTTGAGTGATAGGTGTTTGATGGAAGCATGTTGGGGCATATAAGCTAGAGAAAATAACAGTCCCAAGGAATGGCATTATCTGTTTTTAATAATGTCAAGGTACCCTGCAAATACATTGATATAAGTACACCATTGGCAATGTTAACTCCAGGATCCCACGCAAAAAATAAATATCAAAGAGCTCCTTTGGGTTTTAAGATGGAGCCCATACAGAGACAATAGGTTTGTGGATGAGGTCTATATGATGAAGCATGCTACTGGAAGCCCCAGTTGGTGAGTCCTCAAAAAAACTCTTAAGTGTGCCCCTATAAGGTTGGAGTAGTGAGAGGCAAATAAAAACAATGGTACTGGATCTCCTCACTACTGATACATTTTTATGAAATACTACAATTCCTATGAAAACAACTCCTGCTGTTCATTACCTTTGGTTGTGCACATCAGGGGTTGACTTCTGGCCTTGGCACTGAACCTGTCCCTGTGCTCAACTCCCCATGGCTTGCCATACCCCACTGCTTATAGCTTTCAGTCATGCCTAGCGCGAGTAGGCCACAGAGCCAGGCCTAAGGACAACCCTCTGTGGGCAACCTACCAGTGCTAGACTCAGCTTTTGTCTCTGCAATGGAACAGCCCTCTGCAGGAGTCTAATACTCCCTAAGTGTGTGTTTGGGGGGTCAGCCTCAAGGCTTGGCCTATTGCCAATGTGCAATTTTTCATTCAATAATTCAACGAAAGATCTAGGAATTTGATTGAGGGGCACACCTAAATTACACACATTATGGAATAAAGTAAGCACTCACCAGTATTTAACTAGAGAATCCTCCTTTGGAAGCTACTTAAAACAAAAAGAAATTGCAATACTGAGACATCATTTATATGAGAGAAAGAAATAGAGGATAAGGTCCAGAGAGGGACACCACCCTATTACGGAATTAAAAAGATCATGCAAATTGGTAAACTAGAAAAGAAGGGAAGAATTTTCATTTAAAAATGTATGCTGCACTAGATGCAATACTGAGATAAGAAAATGACCCACAATTTTCCTGGTTTATCCCAACATTAATTTGCCAGGCAATTGTCGCAAGGACAAAGTAAATACTGGGGAATTCTACATAAGGATCTGGTAATAGATAGAAAGGAGGAGAATGGACCACTAATCACTTCTGGAGGCAACATCCCTGATAAAAGGAAACTGCAACTACCCAGTGCGAAAACATATTCAAGACGTTCATGACAACAATGAAATATAGTGAGCTCTTTCACTATTGACCGAGTTGAGAGGAACTCACGAGATCAGAATAGGAATCTTGAACGGAGATGTCTTGAATCAAAATACATTTTAGTCACGTAATGATGTGTCCCTGATTGGTGAAATACAGAAGAATGCCTCTGGGTACACGCGTAATTACCCAGACGAAGTGTAATTACCTATCATATTGGCGTTAGAGTAAAATGGTGCATGATTTGTCTGAGTACAAATTATGAGCCTACTTGAACCTGATAGTGATAATTGAGAAAGTAACATTTGTTTGCCTTTATACACTATTTTATTCGTGCTCCAAGGATCTGTGCATATAGTAGTTCCAATCAGTGCTGATTGTGAACTTCACTATGTTTATTTTAAAAAAATATCTATTTCTAATTTCATTTTGACTGCTAAAATATTTCATTATATACATACTTAAGCTTCCCATTGATTTACTGGTGGGTCCAGTAGTGGAAAGGTCGATATAGTGGTAGAGCAATGTTTTGCTGCTGATTCTAATGGGGGTGTAACCTGTATACATTTTAAGACTTTTAAGACATGCGCCCTGCATGTCTTGAGTTCCCAACTGGAGACAGACAACATTGATCCATCGATCACGCACCTCTGTTTCCTCAAGTTAGAGGATACTTAATTTTTTGTGTATGTTTGGTGAAGTGGCAGTTTGTAGAGTGGTCCTTATTGTAAAAATTGTAAGTTCCTATGTGTGTTTTTGTATTATGCCTGAGGTCGTGTTCTCCATGAGGTTTAGGAGGATGCTCAAAATGTGATACGGTAAACTTATTGCTTAATTATGTGGTGCAGGAGGGAATGAAGAGCATATTCTTACCATTTTTTAGAAGAACCTTCCGAATTTCTTGTGATGGGATAGAGTGTGGATTTATATTGTAGTCTACTTGGTAATAGGTTGGGTGTCATGCAGGGTGGTCATATAGAGACTAAGCTCACTCTCTTCCTTTAAATGTAACTTCAGCTCCCTCCAATAAGCAATTTTCTGTTTTAAAAAAGCACATCATAAATTCTCATATGCTTATTCATAGTAGACAAACATGGTCCTTTAACCAGCATGTTATTGACTACATGACCATTTCTTTCATGTTAATATTAAAGAGACTGTCATGTAGAGCATTTAATATGCCCCATATTCACAATGGTAAATTTACACAGGTACAATTACTGATGTGTAAATCAAGTATTGCTCCTAGTCATTTCTTTCCACTTCTTTGCTGTTTACAATTTCTGAGTGAAGTTACTTCTAGGTACAGGCTTACATGTATCTAGCCCCTGCTGGATCCTCCTAGAATAGGATTTTCAAGGATAACGCTACTGCTTGTCATTTTTCACATATAGTTGGATGTCCCTGGTGTGTTGATCTCCCAATGGTAAAGTGTATTTACTAAAGTTTATTTAACTTAAAAAAATAACATGTTCCTAGAAAATATTAATGTGAAATAATGTTATATATGAAGGGGGGTCCGCTCCTCCGATAGTGCCTGCACTATCGGAGTAGCGGACCCTGCTACCATTGACATGAACTCTCCGTGATAAAGGGCTCCTTGCCCGAAATGCATTGGAGGAGTTCGCATTCATTTTCTACCCTAAAGGGATCAATACTACACATTGGATGGATATTATGTTAATATCACTGAAAAAATCATCATGAACATTATTGAATAATAAATAGTATTTGGACAACAACCTTTTGAATCATTTCATGATCACCTACGGAGTGCCTCACCTGGGGATGTATCAGCATTCCTATGCGTACACTACAAGTTCCTATGATCTATTGGTGTTTTGACGGAAACACCACCCACGAGTGCACCCAAACTTTATGTTTAAAGTATTTTATTCAGCATGACACACCAAGGCAAATACACATCATCATAGAGCAACCTATGTTCGCCAGAAAAACTCAATGTTCGTAGAAAGCTATAAGGCATAGGCCACACATGGTAATCCAGCCTAGCAATAGAGAGGGTGCATAAACCTAGTGTGACATAACATTTTAACACAAAAACTACCCCCCACCCCAACTTCCAGTCCACCCAAACCAATGACCCCCCACCCGTCGTCCAGTGCACAATCATCCTCTAGTATGTACCTCAAGGCCGTAGGTCACAAGAAAGGGGAGTCCCGTACCAATTCACCGGTCAGGTGTCGGTGGGCTTGTGAGCCGCAGGAGGCGGAGATATTTCGGACAGGTGAGCTCTCTGAACTCCATGAGCAATAGGGAATGAAACGGCTGCCAGAGTTCGTTAAATTGTGCTACGTCTCCAGCCACTACCAGCGAAAGCTTTTCCATACCTAGCACATGCCACAATCTGTGGAGCCAGCCTGTGATGGTGGGTGGTGTGACAGTGCGCCAGTGTATCAGAATATTCTGGACAGCAGAGCCTAGGGCGATGGCGATCTGCCTACCTCTTCTGGACCTCAGGGGATACATTAAATCATTTGGGAGTCCTAATAGGGTATATGCGGGGAAGCGCGGGAGTTCTATCCCAAAGTGGGAGTCTATTTCGTCCAGCACTTCCTTCCAGTAAGTGGCCAGAAGAGGGCAGTCCCACAGAATGTGCGTAAGCGTACCCCGATGTCCACACCCCCGCCAGCATGTGTCCGTCTTACTGCGGTCGAACTCGTATATCCTCTCAGGCATGTAGTACCAATATGTGGAGACTTTGGTGAATGTGTCAGTGAGGCCCATATGATAAGCTGAGTGACGCGCCCTATAGGAGATGTGGTCCCACTCCTTGGGACTCAGTGTTCGCCCGAGTTCCTGCTCTCATCTCTCCCTCCCGGGGTTGTGAAAGTGTGTAGAGGGTAGTTGTAAAAACCTATATAAGTCCGTGATCAGTTTAGAGTCCGATGTACGAGACAGCAGCCATCTCTCATACGGTGAGAAGAGCCTATCCACCGTTTCTCTCACTTGCGGCTGGAGAGCCCAGTGTCGGGCCTGCATATAGCGGTGCCTCTCGGTCTCGGGGAGAGAGAATTCCTGGCGGAACTGCGTGAATGGGATGACCCCTTCGGGCCCATACAGATGACATAAAGCTCTACATCCTCCCTGCCGCCAATGTGTGAAGGCTCCCTTCTCCATTGCGGGAGTATAAGCCGGGTTATCTACCAACGGCGAGAGCGGTGACGGAAACGAGGTAAGGTCATACTTAAGGCAAGTCGCATCCCAAACCCGCAGAGGCACCCTGGTGACAAAGGAGGCGTAGAGATTCCTAGGCCGGTGGGACCGGTGCAAAAACGGCACCTCTTGCAGCGGCTGACCTGCCACTGCTTGGTCCTGGAATAGCCAATGCTTATCCGACTCCCACCTGCACCATTCTACAAAATACCGCAACTGTGTCGCTTGAAAGTATTTACGGAAGTCGGGGATACCCAGACCTCCTGCTTCAGGAGACAAAAGGGAGAGGGCCCTGCGTAGCCTGGGTTTTTTCCCTTGCCAAATGAAGCGCGCCACATCCGACTGTAGCTGTGGCATCCACCCCATCGGAGGCTGAAGCGGCAGAGCCCTAAACAGGTAAAGAACTTGCGGCAAAATCGTCATTTTTATGGCTGCGATCCTTCCCATCCAGGAGAGTATGCTGCGGTTCCACCGGCCAAGTTCCTCGCTGATCTTCGCCCCCAAGGCCGTGTAGTTAGCCGAAACCATAGCCGGTAACGTGGGCGCTATCTTAATCCCCAGATACGGTACCGTCTCCGAAGACCAAAGCAAGGGGAATCTGCTCTGTAGGTGAGCCCTGGTGGCCGGATCTAGGGAGACATCCAAAGCCACCGACTTCCCCACGTTCATCTTAAAGCCTGAGACCGCGCCAAATGCATCCAGTTCCTCCATACAAGCTGGCAAGGCTGTCCGGGGCGTGGCTAACGTAAAGATGACGTCGTCCGCGTAGAGGCTAATCGCATGGGTGAAGCCACCCATCCGTATCCCTTCCACCGCTGGGTTAGCCCTCACCCTCTGAGCGAATGGCTCCATGTATAAAGCAAAGAGCAAGGGTGAGAGTGGACAACCTTGCCTAGTGCCTCTCTCAATGGTGAAGGCCGGGGAAGTGTGTCCATTCACGCGGACCACGGCTGTTGGCTCTTTGTAGCAATTGAGGATCATGGAGCGAAACTTCTCTCCAATGCCCACCTCCACCAGCACCTGTTCTAAAAAGGGCCAATGTACTCGGTCGAATGCCTTTTCCGCGTCAACCGCTAGCATCATTCGCTCTCCAGGGATCCGAGAAGCCTTCTCCAGCAGGTGGACCACCCGCTTTGTGTTGTCGACCGTCTGCCTCCCTGGGACAAAGCCCGCTTGATCCGGGTCAATGAGACCGGGCAGGTGGGGCGCCAGGCGACTGGCCAGGATCCCGGTATAGAGTTTTAAATCTACATTCAAGAGGGATATCGGTCTGTAGGACCCACAGGATTTTGGGTCTTTCCCTGGCTTAGGGATGACCGTGATGGAGGCCCTCAGAAGATCAGACGGGATGGCTCCAGGTTCCGCAAAGGAGTTGAAAAGGCGGGTGAGGTTAGGGGCTAACGACGTGCAAAACGTCTTATAAAAAAGGGCGGAGTAGCCGTCCGGGCCCGGAGCTTTACCGTGTTTGAGTTTGGCAATGGCCGACACCACCTCCTATATTCCAATGTTCCTATTCAGGTGGTCTGCCTGCAGGGGTTCCAGGGACGGCAAGGTGACCGATTCTAAATAGGAGGCCGTGGCCGTTGCGTCCGGCGGATCGCCAGCGTAGAGGTTCTCGTAGAACCCTCGGAACACGGCCGAGATACGGGCATCTTCCATCTCCAGACTTCCCGTGGGGTCGGAGATCTCCTTCACCACCTGGCTGTGTCGGGCAACCCGGAGTCTATTGGCTAGCAGCTTACCACTACGATCACCCCCGTATAAAAGGCGTGACGCAGCTGGAGAGCCGTGTATTCTGCCCGGTCCATATCCAAGGCCGCCAAAAATTTCCTTGCCTCCTTAAGCTGGCGCCAAATCCTCGGTGCCCCCGTCCTACGATGAATCAACTCAAGCTCCCGAACCCTATCCGTAAGCTCATCCCTCTTAGCCCTTCGGTCTCTGTTGTCGGCAGCGGAGATTGACAAAAACTCCCCCCTGAGGACAGCCTTCAATGCTGACCACTGCGTAGCCCGGGTGGTATCGGCGTTATCATTGTGAGCCATATAGTCCCGGAGCACTTCTTCAATACGATCCACCACCATCTTCCTATGTAGTAAAGTATCCCAGAGGCGCCAAGTCCTCGAGGGTTGAGTGGCAGGGGGCAGACACAACGAAGCCTCCACCGGAGCGTGGTCCGATAAGGACAGTACTCCGATGTCCAGCAAAGAGACCAACGCCTGCACCGGTGAAGTGACTAAAAGATGATCTAGCCTCGCATAGGTCTTGTGCGCATGAGAATAGTCGGTTTGCGTTTCTGTAGTGTAACCACAGAGAGATCCTGAAAGAGGGCCACCCGGTGACCCCTGAACTCCAGAGAAGGCTTGGTCCGGGCCACCCGGAGGATCCTCTCCTTTAAGGGGTAGTCTGGTAAGTAGGCCAAAAGATCAGGAGGGGGCGCTGGTGATCTGCGCCGCGGGCCCACTCTATGCGCCCTGTCGATTCTAACAAGAAAGTCGGTCGGCTCTCCCAATATTTCCCTGAACGGATCCTGCAGGTAGGCCGCAGCGTCTTCCTCTTCCTCTCCGAGAGGCACACCCCGGACCCGAATGTTGTTCCTCCGGGAACGGTTCTCGAGATCCTCCACGTGCGATTGAAGATCGATTTGTTGGTCCCGAAGCCGTATCACTTCTTGTTGAAGCTGCGTGAGTTCCTCATCCCGGGCGTGTCCGGCCTCCTCCACCGTAGCCACCCTCTCTCCCAGGCCATCGACCTCCCTCCGTATTTCTCGGACCTCCCCCACAACTTCCTGCTTAAGTGTCTGAAAGTCCTCGCGGAGGGTGCTAAACAAGGATTCTAGAAAGGACCTGGTGACCGGCGGCTCCCCTCCACCTGCCCCCTGGGAGCTGCTCGACTGTCCTGGGGAGTTCTGTCCTCGGTCTTGTCGTGCTGCGCCCCTGCTCAGCATATCCGGTAGGGTGCGGTCACCCTTCTTGTTCCCCTTATTGCCGGCCATTCTGAACAATATTCCGGAGTCTGCAAACACCACTGGGAATACCAGAGAACACCGTGCCACTGGACCACCAGGCAGTCGGTCAGCCCCAGTCTCCCGAGATCCCTGCGCCCTTATGCCGTCTCCAGATGCCTGTTCTGGCCCAATCCGGCCAGCCCCTGGGAGTCAAGCTCCAGGCGCCGGGCCCGACCGCAGGCAATGACGGGGAAGTGGTCCACCGGAGCCCCGCACCACTCCTCCGAAGAACCCAGACCACCACCAGGCCCGCCGACCCCTCCTAGGGCCACGCCAATGTCCTCCGCCACCACTCGGACCAGGTGGGAGCAGGACCTCACGCTCCAAGGCCGAGTATATCCCAAAGGCTATTGAGGCCCACCGCCGTCTCGCTGTGCCACTGCGCCGCTAATAATCTTGACCAGCCACCTACCAGATCGGCCGGCCGGCGTCAGTCCCCCCAAGGAATATCGGAAGAGGGCCGGGCGGGTACGCTTCCACCTCCGCCTCCGAGGCCTGCACCACACTAACAACTCAGGGCCCTCAGCTGTGGCGTCGCATTGCCTCCCTCGCCAACAGACCACGCAATCCTCAATCTCCCAGTCCGACGTGCTCCTCACCTCTCCGGCTTGGTAGGGTCAGGGGGAAGGGCCCCAATCCCCCCCGCCAAGCTGCTCACAGACTCCTGGCAGGCCTCCATGTCTGAGCACCCCCCCTTGGCGTGAGGGCCGGCAGCGAATCACCCCCGGTGCATGTCCACAATGCCTCAGTCACAATTCTCCCAGATCCACCCCTGGGCACCGGAGAGGCAGCGCTGGTCCTCTGTTTGTGCGCCCCTCCTCCAATTCACTCAGGCCTTCTGCAAAGGAAGCCGGGGCCTCGCGTAGGTCAGCTGCCCCGCCGGCCGCCGGGGACGCAGGCGGCCCCGAGTGGCCTCACCTTCCTGGAGGCGGGTTCCCGTCACCTCCGGGCCGCCGGGGAGGGCCGCCACTGAACTGTTCTCGAGTCCCACCAAGCCCGGGGACTCACCCTGCACCACCCGGCTCTTCCTCCCGGCCGCGACTCGGCCCCGCTCCGCAGTCGGTCCCGTCCCGGACCCTCAGCCGCCCGTGTCTCCGCTTGTGAGGGATATTGTGCCCGGCTCCTCACGGGTGTCCGCCAGCCCCGGCAGGGCTCCTCCGCTCCGGTCCTGGTCGAATCCGGCACCCCAGGGCAGCTCCCCGGGCCCAGTCAACTCCGCCTGGTGAGCTCAACACCACTTCCGGCCGGACTCGAAGGCCGTCTCCGATCCCGGCACAGCTTCCAGAGCTCCTCAGTGGCGTCCCCAAGGCTCGTTGCTCTACGGGGTGAGACACTTGAGTTCCCCACACCTTCCGCTGCCGATAGATCGCAGCGTGGGGGGAGATCAGCAGCACTGCAGTAGTGTAGGGGCCCTGGTGTGGAGGAGATCGCGGCAAGTGCGACCTCTTACACCGCCACCTTGGCCACGCCCCCCAAACTTTAAAAAACTTTCAAGAACCGTACCTAAACCTGCAGTGCACCACCTACTTCCTTTTCTATGATATGTTCTAGGACATCACTGATAACTTCACTGCAACATCTGAAATTACATAATTAATGGCAATATTGTGCATGGTGGGGTCGCAAACTAAAATCACTGTAGGGAGTGAGTTATAGCGAGTTGAAAGAACCATAACGGGTGAATTTCAGTCGTTTTTTGCATTTAACATGTTATGTTGTTACTGAAATTTTCACCTAACTATAATGTTACTTTAACGTTTGGCTTTTTAAATAAGTATAAGAATATATATAAAATCAAAATAAATTTACTTGCTTAGTATCATTTACAATGGGTTGCTAATTTAAGTTCCTGTTGCCATTATTTTCCATGGTAGTGTGTTGCAGTACCTGTTAGTCGCCATTTGTGATGCTGACCTAGTCCACTTACAACTGTTTTGAAACCTTTTTGGCTGTAGAAACTGTACAACTGAAGTTTGTGAATAGCAAGGGTCTCCCACTTGTTTAGTGACTATTTTATTTTTAGATGTCCATCCCTAAACATTTTCTTACCCCTTCCTAAACACCTCTGTGTTAGTGTTCCACATTTTCCATCCTTTCCCTCTGTTCCTTCCATATTTACATGTAAAATGTAGACCTCTATCTGCTGAGATCTCCTCACTCATGGCAGAGGTACCACATGTAAAAGATAGAATAGGCAGAGGTGGAGAGCTCCACCTATTGGTTAGTGAATTTAATTTTGTAGTATTTTGTAGTGCTACAGTAGTACTACTGTCGTAAACATACTCCAAAATGCAGTCAGCGAATATGCCTCTATATAATCCAGAAATTATTTTGTAGATGGTGCAAGACATGGACTTATTCACCGCTGCCCACATGTCAAAACATACTTTTTAAATCTTGTAATAGAAAACTGAACCAGGCCTTAGAGACATGTAAGTGTGCACCTAGAAGTAAGTAATTTTACGCGTGGGAATCATGAACCTTAAAAAGTATAACGTTTTTACATGTTGGTAGCAAGGAGTACTTGTTTTGATTGGGCGGAAGTTATGTGCTTCTATAAAAAAGTGCTTGCCTTCCATGAAGCTGTGATAATTTAGTTTATTGATACAGCTGACTGAACAAGAAGCAGTATGGCTGTACAAGCTTTGACGTTTAAGGCATTCAGATGAATACTGTGTGTTAAATAACTAGATCATTTACCGTGTTTGTTTTTCTCCATCTGAAGCACAGATGGGCAGAGGGCAGTCATTAACATTAGACTTCAGAGTGCAGTTTTATGTTTGAGAGTGTCACGTGGCTGATAGGAACATTGTCGTTTTTCACTCACTTAGCATGAGCACGTTGCAGCTTGCCTGCTACTTTGCACACATTACTACACGTCTTTATTTTTTGCAATATTTTCAAAGACTGCTTTCACTTGAGAACTCCTTCCTGTGTTCACTCTCTGCATGTTCCTGTGATTTTGGCTTAACATTATCTGCAAGGTTGAACAACAATGCCCCTTGTTATGTTGTTCTGGCCAGACCTTAGCCCTTAGACAAAACATACCAATGCAGCTGTTGTTTGGACAGCATACTTGGGTTTTTAGTGGGGTGCACAAATACATTAGACACTCTTGGAGAGGGACCTATCCAGGGAGAGGAGCACCCATGATCTACCATCTATAGGCTAAGGTATAGGGCCTGCTGACAAAGCCCAGAGATCTTCTATTATATAATAATACTTCTTCTTAGCAAGGGGGGGAGGTTAGGCACTATAGTTGTTTCTCCATTGTCCCTTCATGATGACATCTCCCTTCATGATTTATGGACTGACTTCTCTGCTGACAATATTTGTACCATGCATTTTGCTGCTTGTTGTTGCGTGCATAATGCATGTTAGGGCACGCTAGTTACAATAAATATTTTAAACTGTTTCGTGTCTCCGTCAGATCTTATTATGGACGAGTACAAGAGAGTGAGCGAAAGGGTGTGTCTTGTTATCGCGATTCCTGAGAGAGTGGGAGTGTTGTGTTCTGGGGTGTGTAACCATTTGCTTTTCTGTAAGTGAGTAGGAGAGCAAGTGAGACACTATAGCTAGTCAGTCTTGGGTTTGTGGGTACTGAGTTGGTGTGCAGACTCAGTCCCTATACTCCAAGGTCCCATTTCCTGTGCATAGTTCTGTATTTGTGTAGAACCCCTGCAACAAAAGCCCATGACAATACTAATCATTATGAACACTGAGTGTGTAAAATAGGCCACACCTCACAAACAAGTAGCAGATAAACTACTAAAGATTATATCCTGGAATGTATTTGGGCTTAAGAAAACTATAAATTACAGTGATGCATTCAAGTTCTACCAGACTGAGGACCTGTTCTACTTACAAGAAACCTGGTATTGTCACAAGTGCTAATTCTGAGTTTCATAGAATGTCAACATCCAGTCAGAAAGCTTAACATATACGGGAGACTGTCTGGAGGCTTATCAATTGATGTCAGTTCAGGTGCTGATGGTAACTACGGTTAAAATACCTCTCATTACAAGCTGTCCACTTGCAAGGCTTGAAGCTGCAAGGGCCCACAACTGTGATTTTACACCTAAATGCGTCTTTGAACTGCAAGGACAGTCCAAGTATGGGTAACAAGAGGGAAGCTGTCTGGATCTTGGAACATCTACTTCATGACTCTCCTAATAATGAGTCAATAATAGTCAGTGATGTTTAACACTCGAAATGTAGCCAATAAGAATGTGGTAAACTCACTAGTGGACCCTGCTGGCAATATTCTAACCACATTTCTTAAGACACAACCCTGTAACAGTGGGTGTAATTGTATTCTTTATAAAATAATTTTAAAAAATTTAAAAAGACACATCGCTCAAGGTCTGCACATGAGGCCAATTTCTCTTGAACATGTCCCAAATCATATAGTAATATCTCGACCTTAGATTACGTGTTCATGAGCAACCCTCTTTTCAAACAAATTGTGGACTCTGCAATATTACATCAGCAGACCAGTGATCACTTTCCTCTTACTGTTGTGATCTCCCTCCAGTCACTCCAGGCCACAACTCCTAAATACGTTGGGATCTCCTACTGGCGGAAAAATTCAAATGCTTACACAAATGGTAAAGTGGAAGAAAATAGATATGCCATTCTTGGTAACATTGACCAGCAACAACTGCGCTTGCGGGCTCACAGTCTTAAAATGGCAATCAACAGCAGCAGACCTGTATCAACAGCTTCAAGGCAGGCCACTTGGCACTCAGTCGGTTATCAAGGAAAAGGTGTGTTGCCTGCCAAAACCTTACTGTGCAAAGTTAAAGCAGAGCAAATGAACTTTGAGTCAGGCCTCCCACCCCTATCAACACTTAGGGTAGGAAGATTTGCTCCACAAGTGGTTAATAACTTGGAAAACTCACAATATGTGTATCTGGTGGTATAGAAAACAACAGGAATAATCACAATGGTTACACGCTCACACTCTTTTAAAACAAAGCAGATAGGAGGAATTCTGGCAATACACCAATACCCTTGCAGGTCATGGCCATGGTAGATGAAATGTAGTTCCAGCTGATGCATGGAGCAGGCAAGTTCAAACATTATACTGCATGGCCGGCACCTAAGCCTTCTTCAATAATCAATTGCTTTCAGGAGAGAGTACCGCACATTACACTTTCTGTCAGACATGGGGCCACACAATCAACCAGTTCTGCTTCATCCGCACCCATGTGAGAGTGCAGCTGCGTATTAAAAATCCTAATGAATATAAGAAGTAATGGGGCTCAGGGCCTGAATGGGCTCCCCAGTCACCTATTTCAAGAGGACTACGAATTCTGGGCATTCTCCTTACACCTCTGTATCAGTTCTGCACTTTAAATGCTAGAGTCCTGGAATCCTGGATGGGCTTGATACTACAGTCAATACACAAAAAGTGGGACACATATGATCCCACATATTACAAAATTAAAGCATTTTTAGATGCCGAAGCTAAGGTTTATGCAAGTCTCCTATTACGTGACCTTGAAATCTGGGCGAGAGACAAGGGCATCTTCCAAATGCATCAGTCAGGCTTCAGGGAGGGATCCTCGACAATGGACAACATTATGGCCTTGGACTTCTTAGTTGAGCAAGCTACTCTCCCAAAACAGCATCCACTCTTCGCCTGCCTTGTGGACTACACCGCAGCTTTTGACTGTGTTAATAGGAACATCCTTTGGAAGAAACTGCAAACAATAGGGATTCTGAACACACTGCTGGGTGCCATTATAGTTCTTAACTCTCAAACTTGGGTACGTGTTAAGCTTACCCGAACGCAGCCACAGCCAAAGTGTATACAGGCCAAGTGCTCAAACAAGGATGTATCCGGGTGCCTATACTTTTTAATTTGTATACCGCTGATCTAGGAAACTCCCTAACACCTGCTAACCAAAGATTTGACAGAACTGATTGTTTTTGATAAAGTATGCCGGTGACATGATCCCAATGGATCACATAAAATGGGTTTACAGAAAGTTAAGGATGCATTGAGTAACTACAACACTGAGAATAAATTAGTGGCCGAATGCAAAAAACATAAGGTTCTTATTGGCCATTACACTAATAAACACAAACATCACTGGAGACTGGGCAACCGGAAATTATTTACTGCCTCCAAATACAATCAATTGGAGTTATGGTTTATGAGTACCGCCAAGCTTAATGCACCTATCTCTTCTATAGAAGAACTCCACACCAATCTGTTCAGTCGACTACTGTGGAAATTCGCACGGTAGTCGGAGCCCAACTACTGCTTTCAATATCCTATGGACAAATTGCCTTCCTTGATGCCTTGGCGAACACAATGGAGTTGGAGATTGTCATGCTTATAAACATATTTGTCAAATTCCAATACATGACTGGAAAGCTCTGGTACACAGTGAGTGTGGCCTAGATAAACAAACCATAGAAAATTGGGCATCTACAATTTGGTATTACTGCGGAATCTGTTTAGAACCTTTTCGCATAATGTAAGACATTTTGAAGCACATTTTTTAAATGGCAATAATGCTTGCTCAGACTACTTGGTGGTAGCCTGCTCTAAAGTGAACCTGGACATGACGAATTGGGAAGCACATTTACATTAACCACTGCCACTAAAAACTATACTCAAATACACAAGAAACCTCTGCCAGTAATATCCACATCACTGTAGGCTCTTACAGGGACAAATTATGTCAGCCTTACTTAAACTGTGCACTGAATAAACCAATTTTAAAGCTGATCATGTTTGCCAGAATTATGGTTTACCAATAAAGGATATACACATATTCTGGATATCCCTGGCAAATATTGGCATCTGCACACTGCTCTATCTATCAGTCTGTTGAATGCACGCCGCACTTTAAAAAAGCCAATTTTTTCAAAAATGCACAGAGTCGATGGAACTTCTTTTTAATGTGGAAACCCCAATGGAACTGACAAGGTTTGCCAAATTTGCTGGACACCTTCAACGGCTTTTGAGTGTAAGGAAATTTCAAGGGTTTTCATCTAATATTGATAATATCAAAACAACCTATTTTAATGATTGAAAGAAGTTTTTATTGCCTTATATGCCACTGTGGCCTGACCTTATGTTATCAACAAAAAGAGCTTTCAGAGTCCTACTGAGACAGGAGCTTAAGTTCTACCCACATGTTGGTTGTCCTGGGTACAGGATTTAATTGGGCAAACGTTTTGTGCCTCAACTTAAAAGGCTACTTGTACGGTACTTTTCTGGGTTGTGGCAAAGTTTATACTTGATATAGCAAGACTGAATTGGATATATTCCTGATCTGTTATTATGACATGTTATGATAAAGGCACTGGGCATGACATAGTTACTGGAAAAAGCATATGTTAACATTGATAGGCAGTGTGGCTTAGTACTATTCTATGTTAAAGCCTACACATAGGTATTTTGTTAAATGGAATTTCACAGATTACCATAATAGGCAATGGTCTTGGTGATAGTCACTCATTGATGACAAACCGTGTAGGCAAAAGGTTTGCTCTGTGAGAATCCTTGCTAGGCCATCAGGAGAGATAGGCCAGCTCCAAATCCAGTAGGAGGGAAAGAACTGCCTAGAACTGGTTTAGGGGGGTGTACAATGGCTTACCCTTCATAGACAGACTGGCGCTGAGCATGAATGCGAACCCCAAAGACCTCTCCTCTGAACACTCTTGAGCCTGTGAAGAATCAGAAGAATTGCTGTGTTAAGATTTTTAAAGAAGACTACACCTGCTTACCTTGAACCCAGGGCCCAAAAGTGACTCAAAGGATCAGCTGGCGAACCTCCTATTTGGTTACAGGCACACAACTATGTCTATGTCTATGTCTATATATTTATTTTTATATAGCGCATAATTCACCAATAGGTCTCAGACAACTTCGAACAACTTCGAGAGGTCTCTTTCACTGCAACTGCCCAGCTGAAGACTTCCAACTGGACCTAACCTGGATCCGGGTGCTGGCCCCAGCTCAGTGAGTTCTCTCATGCACCCCTGTACCTAGACCCTTGTCTTACATGTAGTGTACTCCTTCTGTCCTCAAATTGCAAGAAGTGCAAACTTTTTGTCAAATTTCTGCCTGGAGAAACGATGAAGCCAGCGTCAGAGTTGAAGCCACAGCCATCGGTGGTGAATTGCCAGTTGGCCTCAATTTGCTGGTGCAAAGAAAAGTCTGAACGCTGAGGGTTTTAGCTGGACTAATGCCGAACAACATCCGATCTATGTCAAGGCATTCCTCTGGATGGACTTCACTCTCTCTGAGCTCTCAGAGCTATTCCACCATGGTTGACAACTGCACCATGCTCCATTCTTCAGCAACTCGCCATCATGGAGGCTTGCTTATCATCCAGCTTGCAACTTGCCCTACTGATAACTCATCAATGACCACTTTTTCTCCATAAATGTTTATAATTCAGAAACTAAACTTTCTACTGAGATGAACCTGGTCCCTTTCTCTGAACCACACTTCATCGCAGTCTGCCTTAACTTTTGACTTTAACCCAGTCTAGCTTGATATATAACTGCGAGTGGCGCTTTCTGATTTTTTGTGCCATTTTTAATCCAAACCTCAGAAATTCATATATCCTCTTCTACTTATTGGATTCTTGTTGGTGTAATTCTACTCCTTAAACTATCCTCTACTTTTCTAAATTCCTTTGAGATTTTTTTGTGTTGTGTTTTCACTTTATATTTGTTTGAGTGCTGTATAAATACTTTACACTTTGCCTTCTAGTTAAGTCTGACTGGTTTGTGCCAATCCGTCAGAGGGTTAAGCACAGGGTCATATGTTTATTTAGTGATTTTAGTGGTTCACCCTGACAAGGACAGCGATTAATATTGAAAGTGGGTTTTCACCTATGTCAATAAATTCTCCAATTTCTTGCACCATTGGTCTCGTAACCGCTTATTATGAAACATTATGACAAGAGCAGTTGATCTGGCTCATTAATTGTGGAAAGCATATGCTAAAGGCAGAAAGCCTTTAACAAATGATTGTTATTGCATTGTGCTACAGGAAATAGACAGGTGGTTTGTTTCATGCAATCTCACAGATGACCATAGTAGGCAAGGTTTTTGTCATGAACCACCCACTCCGATAAACCCTGGGGGTTTCACTCATCTGATTGTTGTTAGGCGCTGTTAGGAGAGGTTCTGCATTGTTTTGCCAGCTGTATTTTTTGGCTTATTTGTAATTGTAATCATCATCCCTCAAACCCAGTATCTGGGGGGCAGCTCAAATGGATACCCACCATCTGGCCCCAGTAGTAAGAAACCTGACCATAAAAGTTGACTCTCACCCGACTTTTGAGCCACAAATCAAGGCATTATCCTCCACCTTTTTCTTCACCCTAAGGTCCTTAAGAACTCTGCTGTATCTCATCCCTGTGGAATTTCACAAAATGTTAGTCCATGCCTTGATCAAATCCATGTTGGACTATGCCAATAGTCTTTCCTTGTGGCTCGCCCGCCTTCCTGATCCAGTGACTTCAAGTCATTCAGATCGCTGCTTCCTCTTTAATTTTCAAGATTCCCCTCCCCTGTCCACCCCCCAGGCAGCTGTGTCAGAACACCTGGGGCATCTTCCCTGGCTCCCTGACTGTTGTGCAAACAAAACCGAGGTGCTGGCTTTTACTGAGTATCCACTGCCATCATTTTTTGTTGTATTAGTCAAGAGTTTTGTTTACCCCCTCTGAAAAACAATGAGTATCGATTTGCACCATGAGGATCCTTGTTAAACACTGTTTGGAGGAAAAAAAAATTTGCTGAGCCAGCTATATTTTTTTATTTGCTTTTATATGACTGTATGCCTGATGGCTTCCTTGTGGGAAAACTTATCCTAAGTATTCTAGACCTAAGTTGGTTATTGTGACAAGATAATGTGACAATCATATTAGCTATAGACTTGAATATTGTGCAGGGAAATGTTATGCGCGATGCTCTAATTCTCACCAGTTTATTATGAAAAGTTATTACAAAGACAGTAAGTCTAGCTTGTTTATTGTGAAAAGCATAAGATTGAGCCAGAGGTTCTCTATTAGTGGATTGTTACAGGCCAAGGAAAGGTAGTTGATTACATGTAATCTCACAGATTTCCATAGTAGACAAGGGTTTTGCCGTTGGCCACCGACTCTGACAAACCCTGGGAGTAGAATTTTACTGTAATGATTCTTTTAAGGTGCTGTAGCGAGGGTAGAATATTGTTTTGTCAGCTGTTTTTTTTAACATATTTGTAATTTTATGAATGTATGCCTGATGGTTGCCAGTGGGTGCACACTTCAGAAGGATTGTGTTGTATATAGTGTGTAACCAAAGCTGGAGGTCTTATCAGTTCACTGAGAAAGTTATGTCAGATTCCATAGAATTGATCTGTTTATAGTTAAAATCTGGTTTAAACTGTGAATACATATTCCTACATCCATTGGCCGTTGGGGCCGACTAGGTGGGGAGGGGGAAGGAGGAATGGGGTGGGAGGAGTGGGGTGGGGAAACCTTTAAAGTAGTCATTGGAACCTACAAAAAAGAGAAGCTAATTTCCCAGCTTTGATCTGTTTCTAATGAGTTATGACAAAGCAAGTAGGTTTTATTTACTTATTGCGAAAAGCATGTGCTAAAGATAATAGGTGTTTTAATGGTGGATTGTTATTCCACTGTGCTAAAGCCTAGAGGCACGCAGATTAATGTGGTAGGCAAGTGTTATTGGGTGCTATAGGTGACCCACCTGAACAAACCACAAGGATGTGTACTATTGTAATCCATATTAGTCTCTATTAGTAGGGATCGTATCCTGTTTTGGCACTGAATCGTGTACATATTTGTAATTTTGTTATGGTATACCTGGTGGTTGCCTTGTGGGAAGGCTAATGAACCAACACAGTAGGTGGCAACTGAATGATAAATGTTATAGGCCTGATTATTTGTAATGAAAAGTTACAATAAAGGCAGTAGGCCTGACTTACTGGATTGTGAAAAAAGCAAACACAAAGAGATGATGGACTCAGTGCTGAAACTTTTCTGACACTCACCCCAAGTCACTATGAGATCTGGTTTGAATCCATCATCGTTCTTTAGCTCATTTCGCCACCCCAGTTCAGACCCACCCATATGCTTGTGTTTGCTTTATTGATTGTGAAAAGCATATGTCAAAGGCAAATGGCATTTAAGGGTAGATTTGTATTACTGGAAAAAAGAGGATAGGGGGGTCAACTGGGGAAAGTTTAATGACCACGGTAGCTCAAAACCCCTTTCATCAACTAAATAAACAAACAAGAGGTACCTGGTCAGATTGCTAAACTAAGAGTTGTGTCGTGCCAAAGATACCACCACACCAAACTGACCTCCCAATGACAATACTAGGTTAGAAAAAGTCCCATCAGCCCACCCTTTATGGTGGAGTGTCGTCATGTGGGATTGCAGAGGTAGGACCAATGGGGTGCAGTGCTAGTGAAAACAAAAATAAGGGTGATTTTAAAATTGGCTCCTGTGACAAAAATTATATTTATTCAGCATTGTCCAGGGTCAAGGGTAAAAACAACGCCTATAGTATTAACAAATGACTATATCACGGCGTAGTGCATAGTGGTCAACATGTTTCAGCTCATAGGACACCTGGTCCGAGCTTTTTTTCCCTTATTTTTGTTTTCACTAGCACTGCACCCCATTGGTCCTACCTCTGCAATACTTGGGTTAAGAAGACCACCTTCCAGAACCTATCTCTGCATCATCACTAGATGCATCAGGAGGAAATCTTGGTTCATGGTCCACATCCCACATGACTTCTCATAAACTGTGGAAAAGGTATCACTTTGCAGAGGAAGAATTAGCTATAATAATGACGGGGCATATTACCAAGGAGTGCGTTGGAAAACGCACAACGCACATTCCCGTATCGCCGGCCATCGCTGGATTTCATCGCCGTTTTAGTGCGCAATTATCAATGCGCATCAGATAGGCGAATTGAAATCCGGCGATAGTCGGCGATATGGCACATTAGCGCATGAAAACAAACGTTGTTTTCACGCGCTAATGTGGGCCTTGATAATATGGGGGGGTAGATTCAGCTTTATGATCCACACCCCCATGTTATCAATGCCTAACGCCTGGTCTGAGCAGGCGTTGGGAGACCTGCGATAAACAAGTTTATTGCAGGTCTTTTCCTCCCAACGCCTGCCTTGGTAATAGGGTGTTCCCACCTCCAACCACATTTTTCATGTGGTTGGACGTGGGAACTCCCACTTTGCATGTCATTAGCGATGTTTATCGCCGACATGCAAAGTGGGCTTGGGCCAGGCTTTAAAATGCCCTTGTTAATAGGGCTTTAGCAGTATCGCCGCTTTCTCGGCACAATTCGCTGAAAAAGCAGCGATACTTGCCCTTGGTAATATGCCCCCAAGTTATTAGCCAGGCTATAAAAACACTTTATTTAAGCGACTTAGGGGCATATTACCAACAACTAGCGATAATTATCGCTAGGTTGGCTTAGCGGCAATAATTTTATCGCTGTGTAGCGACGATTTTTATCGCTTAGAAGCCTTGATATTATCAAGGTTTATCTCCTAAGCGATAAAAATCTGCCGCAATGCATGAATATCGCTGAAAAGTCAGCGATATTCATGCATTACCGAGCAAATGCTCTTAGCCATGTTATCCACCTCCCATTGGATAACATGGCTAAGAACTGCTCAGGGCAGGTGTTAGCTTTTGGAGATATTTGCGCTTAGCGCGAATATCTCCAAAAGTTGGTAATAGGAGATAGCGGACATCTTGGCACGCCCACTTTGCATGTCATTAGTGATAAATATCACTGACATGCAAAGTGGGGCCCAAGATGGTCGCTATCTCCTAATAGCTGTCGCTAACTGGTGTTAGCGACAGCTAGGTAATAGGGAGATAATTTTATCTCCGCTTTCTTGGCTTTTAAAGCCAAAAAAGCGGAGATAAACCCCCTTGATAATATGCCCCTTAGTATCCCGAGTCAAATAAGCCAACCCGCCTGCCGAAGAATGATGGTAGATGGTATTTCCTCTTTACAAATATTTTATTACATTCCGATCAGCAACTTTAATTCCAAATGTGATTTCGTTAAGCGTCATTTTCTGTTTATAAATGTTTCGGCGTGTCCCTGGTGAGCCGATGTTCTGAAGTAAGAGGAGCCTACAGACACTTGGGGACGTGGTCTCTCAAATGCAGAATATTGCGACATCAAATGTCGGGCCAGCCTGCGGGACAAGATAGTTCAGCATCTTGCTTCTGTGAGATAAGGAGAGCAAACACAGCGGCGCACTGTTCCCAGCGGGTGCCCGCGCGCTCAAAGAGCGGGAATCCCACACTACACTGGGCCTCGCCTCAGATCAGGCCACTTTGATTCCTGGTTCCTGGTCTACATGGGGAAAACGAAAGCGCCCTTGCTTTTTTTCTGTGTGTAGGCAACATCTGCACTTTACAAACAACCGCGACTATCAGAGAGGAGGTTGTCTTCCAAAGATTGCAAGTGTTTCCCTGGCAACTTTCTCCATTCCTTCAGCCTAGCAACTGATGCAGGCTGTATATACTTTAAATAGGAGCGCAGCCCTCCGCATCAACCTGAAACATGCTATTGAGAAGGCATTTGTTTTACCTACTGCTTGATCAGCTATAGCTTTTGAATCCCCTGCTTCCACAATCGCCTTTATTTTCTCAAATAAGACGCTTAATGTCAAAATAGAAGCGGGGCTTTGTCATCTGATGATTTTATGTAATTTAGGCGCCCGCCAGCCTTGACGGGTAGGAACTGATGAGGGAGGCGCGCACTCACAAATTACCTTTCTGAACATTTCAGAATTTCTCTTGCAGTTAATTGCCATCTGCGTCGTCTCCTAAATATAATCCTTAAAGAGCCACGAACAATTACCCTTAAGAATCATGAATCTTCCTTTTTTATAGTTCTTTATATTTATTCAACACCTCCTGAAGGTAGGGTCAAGAAACAACACTTAACATAAAGAAACTGTTCAAGAATAAACTATTTGAAAAAAAGTTAGCCGACTGGGAAAGTGAGTCTGGTGCAACTATGCTTAACCAAGGCAAGATCCGTTTTACATTCAAGCAACCTACAGAAACAGGATTGTTTGTATTCTCCCCGGGCAGAGTTAGCTAGGGAGAAGCAAAGATGATGATTGCTCCAGTGCACACCCGCATTGGGTCTGCATAGCCAGAATTTGCTCAGTTGCTTATCAAAAACCGCAGTGCCCTGTGGAGTTTAGGAAGTGTGCGCATGCTCAGAACAAGGGTGCAATAGAAACAGGGGGCAGCAATGTCCGGCTGCAGGCGTGGCTCCAGTGGCGGAAGAGCCCCTACCCTCCCCCCCCCCTCACTGTTCAGAGCCTGCAGATGATAAATAATATGATAATTAAACCATGTTATTATCATTTTTTTATCACTGTCTGGCTGAATTGAAGCTGATAGAGTCTAGGGCGGGGCGTGGCCCGACAATGGCAGGGAGGAGGAGTGGTGGGCACTCTAAGGGTGCATGTCAGTTTGGCTGTCCGTCTTAGGACGGCCAAAGTAACATGTGCACTCATATGTCTCCAACTCAGCTGTGTTGCACAGCTGGGTGGAGAAAAGGAACAGGTTCCCTGTACCTGAATGAGTATCAGACATGCCCGCTCAGACCTATCCCAGCACTTCTCTCATGCTAGGTGTAGCATGAGAGCAGCGTCTTGATTGGATGAGGAGTCTGTGCATTGTGGCCCATAGACTGCCAGAAGGAGAGATGCTCTGAGGCAGCGGTAGGTACGTCTTTTTAGTCCCCTAAACCCTCACTGTGCCACACCCACCACTTTAGATTGGTGGCAGCCACCACTGTTCAGCTGCCTCTGCCTATATCTTTCCAATTAGTATTTCCAGGTCCACAGCTATTCCTAATTCTAGGGTTTAACGTGAAATTCGAGGAGCTGAAAAGAAAGTGAGTAAACTGGAAGGCGCCAACCCCATCGGGGAATGGCGTCGTTAGTGGCAGCAAAAGGGCCGACCCGGAGCCGGGTCACTTCCGGTTTGCGTGACCCGGAAGTGATCGTCGCGTCAGGACCAATGGGGACAAAACGCCGAGGCACGCCCCGGAAGCGTTAGTAGGGCGCGAGGCTTAAAAGCACGCGACCAGCTTAGAGGCCCCCTCTTTGTCCGCTGATCATCCAGGAGTCGGACGTCTCCAAGAGAAGACATCGTGGGAGCATCGCGTTCGAGTCTACAGCGAGAGTTACCCCGACTCGTGGTTTAGGTTAGCGGGCCTTGCAGTGTGTGCTAGATTCCCTTAAATTTTTTCAACTTTTCGTGCCTAGTTTCTCTTAAATCTTGTTGGCAGGGGGGGGGGTTTGCTGCGGTGAATCCTCGTGTCCGGGGGGAGGGCGAGCGCTCGAACATCCGATTTCCTGGGCCCGGGCCCATTCGCCGCGCGGTGGGCCTAAAAAAGTCGTTGCGTCTCGCAATAAATTTTAACAGTGTTTTCTTTAAGTGCAGGATGCCGTCGAAGAAGGTACCGAAAGGTAAACAACCCGCAGCCAAGAAGGAGGAATTCCTTGCCTTTACCGAACTGCTGGAGTTCACAAGAGAGAAGGGCATGGATTGGGTGCTAAAGAACATGAGAGATGGGGCTAAAGCTGATGCGAACTCTCAGGAGGAGAGGGGGAGAGGCAAAAGAGCGAAGCAGACCCCAGAAAAGCTTAGAAGCTCGGCAAGAGGCAAGCGGGCTAGGCCAACGGATTCACGACCAATATCACCAGGTGAGGAGGAGGCACCAGAGACAATTGATTCGAACTCAGGCGCAGAAAACGACCCAGATGACGCCGATGGGCAGTATGAGGCAACTAGGCCTACACAGATAGGAGGGTTCCCCGTCACTTCTGTGGGGGGGTCCGGTCCGCACGGTATGTTACCGCCAGTAGTGGCGCAGCCGGGTAGCGGAGTATCGCAAGTTTGGGTTCAGCCCGGTGGGGTCGCTCAGTTACCAGGGATGCAGTTATATGGGTCACATGGTCAAGCGATAGGTAGCAGCCCGGTAAGCTCAATGTTTCCTGCTTACACAGCTCACGGGTCCCCCTTAGCAATGACTGCTTTCTCTAATCTGGGATGTCCAAGTCAGGGCTCAAGGGCGAATGCCGTGGGTGAGGTTCCGGGTCCCTCTAATGGCCAGATGCATGGAGGGTTTGGGGGGCAACCAGCTGGTTCCCCGTTATTAGCTTTCAGCCCTCTAATGTTCGGTTCTTCCTCGATGACCTTATCGCCATCCGCGGGGATAACCTGGCACGTCCCTGCAGATATGAAGGACAGGATTCTCAGAGGCGAATACATAGAAGTGTTCGACCTTATCAATGCGGGGGTGGCGGCCGGGAAGTCCAAAGCCGGAAAGGAGGGAGATTACAATCAGAAGAAATCATGGGTAGAATGGTCCATGAAGAATTGGATCACGGGATTTGCAATATATGCCGCTGTTATGCTTGAGAAATACCCTGTTTTAGGCCCACAAATGATGAGCTATATATCATTGATTCATGGAGCGGCAACGGAGTTTCCAGGCCAGGGGTGGCTGAAATATGATAAAATGTTCAGGCAGATGAAGGCAGTTCACCCGGGTATAGCTTGGGACCAACGGGAGATTAATTTGTGGCATACGGTCTTTTATTCCACCCCTTCAACGCCTACCCCAGTACCTTCAGCTCAGAGCCAGTCCTTTCGGACTGACAAAGGGGTAGTTGAGAAAAAACAGGCCTGCTGGCAGTTTAATAGGAATGAGTGTACCAGGGGGGTCTCGTGTAAATTCAAACACTGTTGTTCCTACTGCGGGGGTACCTCCCATCCCGAGATCAGGTGTTTTAAGAAAACCGGTAACCCCAAAGAACAAGCCAGCCACGGTGCCCCAAAAGGGAAGCCAGCTAAGACCCCCGACAAAACTCCCAACTCCAATTAAGCGGCATGTCCTGACACACCTCCTCAGTAAATACGATAATCTTGGGGAGGCTCAATTCCTACGGCATGGTTTTACAATTGGCTTTCGTATCCCGTCTTCTGCCCCCCCTTCCAATGTCCCACCTCGCAATCAGAGCTCAGTGTTGCGAAATATGGAGGCAGCTCGAGAGAAGATCATGAAGGAGGTAGCATTGGGGCGGGTTGGGGGCCCTTTCACAGAACCACCTACCCGTAATTTTGTTTGTTCCCCTTTGGGTCTAGTTCCGAAAAAGGAGGAGGGTAAATTCCGTCTGATCCATAATCTGTCGAGTCCCCCAGTGCTCTCTGTGAACGATAAATTAGACCCGGATCTGTGTTCAGTGAAGTATACCAAATTTGACACGGCTATTGAGAAATTGCAGGCATTCGGGGAGGGAGCCCTAATGGCTAAAGTCGATATTGAATCAGCCTTTCGATTACTGCCCGTGCACCCGGACGACACCAGGTTCTTGGGCTTCACATTTGACGGTAACTATTTTCTGGATTTGTGCATGCCTATGGGGTGTTCTATTGCCTGTGCAGTTTTTGAGACTTTTGCTAGGTTCCTAGAATGGGCGGTCGAACAGTTTCTGGACTCGGACAACTCACATGCTGTAGTCCACTACCTGGACGATTTTCTGTTCATGGGGCCCGAGGGTTCCCAGTCGTGCAGGAAGGCCCTGCTGGGCTTCCAGCGCTTGGCTGAGGCGCTCGGAGTACCCTTGGCGGCGGAATAAAACGAAGGCCCGACCACGTGTTTGACCTTCTTGGGAATAGAGATTGATACGACAGCAGGAGTGTGCAGGCTGCCAAAGCTCAAGGTCGATGCATTTAGGGCCGCTATTGATGGCTGCCTGGGGGCAAGGAAGGTAACCTTACATCAGCTACAAGTTCTTCTGGGCCAACTGAACTTTGCTCTGCGGGTCATACCTATGGGCAGGGCCTTCTCCAGGAGTATAGCGAGGGCGATGTCTGGTTTGCGGGCCAAACACCACAGAGTGAGGCTCTCGGCCGAGGTTAGAGAGGATCTTTTGATTTGGAAAAGTTTTTTGAGGGACTTCAATGGCACGGTATTGTGGCGAGCAGCCTGTTCCTCTAATACGGATCTTGAGCTATTTACCGACGCTGCAGGTAGTATTGGTTTCGGAGCTATATTCGGTCCAAAATGGTGTATGCAGTGCTGGCCGGATGACTGGATCGAGCGAGGCCTGCCTACTAACATTTCCTTCCTTGAACTTTTCCCCATAGTGGTAGCTTTACACCTGTGGGGAGATCTGCTGGCAAACAAGAGTATAATATTCTGGTCGGACAATATGTCCGTAGTCATGGTGATTAACAGCCAGAGGGCCACCTGTGCTTGGGTACTCAGGTTGTTGAAAGAATTGGTTTTGCAATGCCTGAGCCATAATGTCCAATTCACTGCGAAACATGTTCCAGGTGTGGAAAACAAAGCGGCTGATGCATTGTCTCGTTTTAAGTTAACAGAGTTCCGGGAGCATTGGCCCCAGGCGGAGACGTCAATGTCAGCCTTCCCAGCGGAGCTATGGAAGTTTGGTGCCCCACAGCCCCCGAGTTGGTAGCTGCATCCTTGGCCCCAAGGACTATGAGTATGTATCAGAGGTCATGGGAGTCGTATATGGCATACCTGAGGGGGGTGGGCGTATCGGACATCTTTGACCCCCTGAGTGTTTTAGGCTTCATCGTGCAGCAGAAAGGGCAAGCGAAGTCGGTAGCATTCATGAAGAGGCAGCTGTCGGCGTTAGCATTTTATGCGGGTCTACGGGGGGTTCCCGATCCGACAAAAGATCAAAGAGTTAGAAGAGCAATGAAAGGTTGGGAGCGCCTAGCGCCTGGGGAGAAAGATTGTAGGAGGCCGATAGACGTAGAAAAACTGATAAGAATCTTAGGAGCTCTCCCCTTCGTTTGTTTCTCCCAGTATGAGACACAGTTGTTCCGGGTGGCCTATACCTTAGCCTTTTGCGGGGCGCTGCGAATTTCAGAATTACTTCCGGCGTCCAAATCGGATAAGGAAGGGGGTCTGAGGTGCTCTGACCTAATCGAGTCCAAAGGTGTCCTGCGGCTTAGGGTGCGGAGATCAAAGACGGACCCGCTGGGTAGAGGTACCTGGTTGCAACTGGGTAGAGTAGAGGGTGAGCCCTTCTGTCCGGTCAATTTGCTGAGGGTATTTCTCCAAGTCAGGCCCCAGGGAGCAGACGAGAGACTTTTAATTCATGAGAATGGGTTGCCCCTTACCAGGTTCCAGTTCACTCGAGTAGTAAAAATGGCCTTAGCCCGGATCGGAGTGGATCCGGCCGAATTTTCATCACATTCATTTAGAATTGGAGCAGCGACAACGGCTGCTGGCCTAGGCCTACCCGAGCAGGTAATCAAAAGGTTGGGTCGCTGGAAATCATCTTGTTATGAACGTTATATTCGCCCGCAATTAGTCTAATGTATCTTCGCTTGCTGTCCTTTGTGAGAATCGGCTGCCAGTATCTCTTCACATTGTACTCTTATTTACTTTAGGTACCTCCCCTAAAAGAACCCAAATCTGTTGGTGTGGCCACTCCTTCATTCGCAGGGCCGGGGAGCATTTCGAAAAGACACTCAGGGACAGGGTGACCATGAGGCGAGGTTGTGACCATCATTGGGTGGGGATAGGCGGGCAGCGCCTGGCGGACGTCACGAGGGATGTGAAAGCGGCTTTGGCAAAAGGCATGCCTTCGCCAGATGTATTCGTGTTGCACTGCGGAGGCAACGACATGATCCCGGGCGGGAGGAGAGAAGTGAAGGAGTCCCTATTTTCTACCCTAGCAGCAATCAAAAACATTTTGCCAGAAACTATAGTTTTGTGGTCAGAAGTCATCCCGAGACTCGTTTGGGCTCGGGGCGCACCCATGAAGGCAATAAACAGATCCGTCAAAAGGCTGAACCAATCAGTGGCGGAAATCTTGAAAAAATCGAGTATTACAGCGATTCGCCATAAATTAATTCAGGCAGAAAGGCCGGAGCTATATGCAAAGGACGGAGTCCACCTGTCGGAGGCGGGTATGGAGATATTCATAGAAACAGTTCTAGGAGCCGTCTCCGAAGCCCTTGAGCGCAGGGGGGGGAGGTCGAGTCCGCCAGTAAGCTCCTCGTCCTGTGGCGGGGTTCCGGACAAGAATACCACGGGAACTTCTTGTCTAGAGACAGTTAACTCTGAACAGGTTTGCTAGATCAGTATGGACTCTGGGCTGGCGGGAGAGTTGGGGCCGACCTGCTGGTGGCCTTGGCTTTTCAGCCCTACCCCAGAGGCCGCTGGTTGCCCAAGTGGGCGCTTTCCTCACCTGCGGCCCCGTTGACCAGAAGGGGGTTAACGTTATGGGGCAGGTGATCTGGATTGTGGCCTGCTGGCGCAACCCTGAAGTCAAATAAAAGGCCCAGTGGAATGGGCGGTGAATGTATATATTGTATTATAAGTGCAAGTTTATTATTAAATACTGTATTGGAATATGTATGAATAAATAAAGACATTGCTGGGTCAATGAGGTAATTGACCAGAGAACTTAAATTTTAATAAACAAGCAGCACACTGCAGAAAATCAAGTACGACTCCCGAGTTTGATGTGGGGTTGGGTCCTTGTAAAGCATGCAGTGTGGCGGGGGGGAGAATGCACTTTGTCTGCCAGCTATAAGTGACTAAGAAAGACACTTCCACGTTTTCTGGGGATGTAGTGGAACTTCGAGCACTACTATTTGGCCTCTCAACTACAATAGTAGCTAGCACAGTGGATAGAGGGTGTTGGTCCAGAGGGCACCAATTTGACTGATACAGGGGGCCACACATCCTTGCTATTGACAAAAATGCTAGACCCAACTGTGACGATTCCAGACCATTCACTGTTGCAAACCACAGAATTACAATGCTGGAGACACAGTGTGGCCATACGGACGAAGACCCCCCAGGTTGGTTTAGACAGCTAGATACCATACTTGGAGTTCTCATCTGGGACAAGAGCCGCCGGAGAGTGTCTTTGCTAACACTACAGCGCGCAGTTGAAGAGGGAGGACAGGGAGTGCCGAACTTTGAGCACTACTATTTGGCCTCTCAACTACAATGGCTAGCACAGTGGATAGAGGGCGTTGGTCCCATGGGCACTGATTTGACTGATAC
The DNA here is from genome assembly GCF_964263255.1 of Lissotriton vulgaris. Taxonomy (NCBI): domain Eukaryota; kingdom Metazoa; phylum Chordata; class Amphibia; order Caudata; family Salamandridae; genus Lissotriton; species Lissotriton vulgaris. Next base: position 235,592,984 of record NC_141691.1, read on the forward strand.
AGGGGCCACACACCCTTGCTATTGGCTACAATGCTAGACACGGCTGTGACGATTTCAGATCAGTCACTGGTGCAAACCACAGCATTACAATGCTGGAGACGCAGTGTGGCCACATGAACGAAGACCCCCTTTATGCTCCTGCCCTGACCCTGATAGGCCTACCGCACAGCGTCCCTAGGAGGATGTTCACCCCTGAACAACTCTCTAATTGGACGGCGGAAGGGTTGGAGACTGAAGGGGACTGCTACCACCAATCAGTACTGGTCCCAATGGGGGACTTGATTGACAACACTGGACTGCAACCGAGACAGTTCCTTTTATATGAAGCCCTGATACGCACATTCCGTAAACTGTGGAATTGTGGTCTGGAGGAACCCGAGACATGTGGATTGTTACAAACTATACTTACAGTGGGCAGGGCACATCACCAAGTGAAATGTTTCTATATTGCACTACAATTGTTGTCACACGCCCTAATTCAATAGTTACAAGACATATGGATGACTGCATGAACAGGGAGCTGACAGACAGGGAATGGAAAAAGGTACTAGCGTTTCATAAAAAGGTCTCCCGAAATACCACATTTACATATATACAGTTTAATTACACACACAGGACGTACATGACACCACAAAGGATTTTGGTTACTTTTGGGGGATAAACATGCAGCTGTCAGAGATGCAATCACAATGATGCTAATTGGAGCCGTTAGGGGAAAACAAAGATACCAGATATAAGTTGTTTGATGAGCTGTGGCTGTAATTGGAAACTATCGGAGATACGTGTGGAAGAAACGCATTAATGTTCCTTTGGTGTGGACGTTTCAGAGCATAATTTAAGGATACCAATTTGGGGAGAAGGTAGTGCAGGTACATGTGCAAGCGAGGATACTAAGATATAAATGACTCCTGCTGCACATGTGACTATCTGAGGAACACTGCATATTGTGGGCGCTCGGGTATACGTAGTACAACTGAGTCAATAACTGATTGTAATTATCTGAGGTACAAATATCTAAATGATGTATACACTCCTTGTCTCTAGTCACGATGTCAATGCTTGCTGCTGTAGGCCGGTAACGCTAATGCAAACATATTCGGTAGCTGAAGGCACAGGGATAAAAATTAAGATAAAAATAAAAATTGTATGAATCATCTTGGCTCTAAACGCGGCAGCCGTATTAAATTAATTAATTTAATATGGCTGCCGACTGCGACTAGAGACAAGGAGTGTATACATCATTTAGATATTTGTACCTCAGGTAATTTCAATCAGTTATTGACTCAGTTGCACTACGTATACCCGAGCGCCCACAATATGTAGTGTTCCTCAGATAGTCACATGTGCAGTAGGAATCAATTATATCTTAGTATCCTCGCATGCACAGGTACCTGCACTACCTTCTCCCCAAATTGGTATCCTTAAATAATGCCCTGAAACGTCCACACCAAAGGAACATTAATGCGTTTCTTCCACACGTATCTCCAATAGTTGCCAATTACAGCCACAGCTCATCAAACAACTTATATCTGGTATCTTTGTTTTCCCCTAACGGCTCCAACTAGATATAGAGGTTCCCCTTGCAGATCCTGTTTGGACCTACTATCAAGTCTTTCCTTCCAAGATTTATAGGTAAGCTTGCCATTAAACAACAACGAAAGTTGCACTAAATAATTAGTTAGGACTGCCATCGTGAGAACTGGCTAAACTGCATTTTCCTTACCCTACGGTAGTTTTTGTGAGGCACTACAGTGTATTTAAATAGGCTGCCAAAGTAACTTTGAACATTAGAAAAAAGAAATGGACCTTTAAATTTTAAATTTTTCACTGAAGCAGCACCAGTGTCTACTGTCTAATACGTATGCACTAATCTATATCTTTCTCTGTTTCCCCTATTTTCATTCTCTTCATTTGTGCTCATGTATGAAAAGAAAAATGTATTACTTAATTGTATTATACTGTCCTCATAGCCATATGTTAAATATGAAGATATAACAAATTGTAATTTACTTGTTGTAAAGCGGTATACCATGTTTGGTTATCATTCTTCCGACCCTAAAGTTAAAAAATGTACAGATCATTGTGCACTGTTTAGCATAAATAGACATTATTTTAAAACTCTGTTTATCTATTTTTAGTAATACGATGGTATTGCCCTGATGAAGACACGTTCTAAGTGTCGAAACGCGTAGACGAAAAGCCATCACCTCTGTGCATCATTGGGAACACTTCTTATATATATAATTCGTTCATCACATATATGCATTGAAAGAATCTTTTTTATTGTTTTTTAATGAATGATTATGCCAATGAATATCTTCATGACATTTTTATCAAACTTATTAAATTAAATCCTTTATGCTAATATAGTGCTTCATTTTTATCTTCATTTTTGTTTATTTGAACTTTGCCAGTTTTTGTGTTTTGCCTGGGTTGTTTATTTGTCACAAATTGTTTGCCCTGACACAGGAGCCTTATCCTCTTCAGGGGTCCTTGTTAATTACATATAAAGATTAATTGACTACACACACTTTAACACTAAAATATCCACAACACACATCTAAATTAAACTATAAAATAATAAAGCACAAAAAATAATTGTTAATTAAACACTATTACTTTTAACAATTAATAATAAAGTAAATAAAATGTATTTAATACCCACTCTTTACCCCTTTAAAAGTAAAAACAACACAGTAAAATAAACAGGTACCCAAAATACATATCAAGTAAGTAACATTAATTAACAACTATATATTAATTAATTCAACACAAATTACTTTCCACCCTTTACTCCTATAAACACCACAACACACCACTAACATTAATTACACAATTACCCTACTAACATTTTAATTAATGTAATTAATATCTGTTAACAAACATGTATAATACAAAGTAAATAAACTACTTAACACCCTTTGCCCCTTTAAACCCCAAAACACACCACTAAAATAAATTACACAAATACCATAATTAGTTACCAATTAATTTTTTAAAAATATATTAACAACCAATTATTAATTCATCAATTAAAAATAAATTACTTCCCACCTTTTACACCTATAAACACAACAACACACACCTAAAATGAATTACACAATGACCATAAATATTTACCAATTAATTAAATAAAAGTAAGTAACAACCATTAATTAATTATTAATAAATTACTTTACACATTTAAAACTATAAAATCTAAAATAAACAAAATATTATTAAATAAAATGTAATCAATTAATGTAGTATAATTGAATTACTTCCCACCGTATTCCTCTATAAACGCACAACCCGCTATGTAACTAAAAACGCAAAATTCAAATAAAAAAAATTATTAACTACTAAAAATGTAACACATATATTAAAAATACAAACAATACTTATACAAAAAACACATCACATACATATAAAGTATATACTAAAATACATAACATTAATTAAAAGAACAATATTTTAACACCAATATTTTTGCAAAGGATATTAAACATATTTTTAACATCGATATTACTTACCTTAAGTCAATATTCTTGACCACGATATTCTTGCTGTCGATATTTCTATTCTTGACCACGATATTCTTGCTGATGATATTTCTGAAACACGATATTCATTACTCTATTTTTGTGCAACTCGCTATTTTTTACTCGATATTCTGTATGCTCACTCATTTGGTGCACTCTTCTCTGGAGCACGGTGTGATGAAGTCTAGATTGCCTAATATGAATGTGAATGGTTAGGGGAAGGATCTGAGCTCCCTCTCTACCACCACTGTATCTCATACCACAAGAGTTGCTTCCATTAATTGATAAGAGCAAAGGTCCCAATATCTATAGTTCACAGATAGCAAAAAAAACCTCCAGATGTGAGTGATTGTTATTGTTTGGTCGAGCAACCTTCAAATCATCCATCAGTGACTACCACTGCCAAATCAAAGCCACAGAAAAGGATGCCCTGACCCACCAGATTGAGACCAGTGCTAACCAAGCCTAGGAGCTCTTCACCAATGTCAGAAAGCTCACCTGCCTGTCAGCCACCAAAAGCTCAATTCCTAAGTCTCAGGAACTCTGAGACGCCCTACCTGACCACGTCCACAACTTTAAACCCTAACCCTCTGACCTCCTCATCACCCCATCAGCCACAACTGCAGACCACCCACCCACCACACAGGCACTACTCAGCCACCAAACACAAAGACACTTGTGAACTCCATCCACTCAGGAGAACCCAAGACCCCTGTCCCCACCAGAGCTACAATCCAATCTCACTGCTCCTATCCCCTGCCAAATTCCTGGAGATGGCCATCAACCTCCAACTCACCAAACACTTGGAGAGAAACAACCTACTAGCCCCATCCCAACTAGACTTCAGAGCCATCTGCAGCACTAAGACAGCTCTGATCACCACCACAGATGACATCTGCACCGTACTCGACAGAGGAGAATCAGTTGTACTGGTCCTGCTCAAACCCTGTGCAGCCTTCAACACCATCTCCCACCACACACTCATCGATCGACTGCGCCAGAATGAAATTATAGACAATGCGCTCAGATGGAGCATCCTTTCTCATTGGGCGCACCTAGAAAGTCTGCCTCTGCTTCACCTCGCAAGCTAAGCACAGCATCTGCGGTGTCCCCCAAGGCTCATACCAAAGCCCAATCCTCTTCAACATCTACATGTCACCACTTGCAGTCTTCAAATCGCATGACATCAACAGAATATCCTATGCCTATGATACGCAGCTTGTCTTCTTGCTCTCAGCGGGCCTCACCTTGACTAAGACCAACTTCCATAACAGTGTGAAGAACATAGCCTGGATGAGGGACAATTACTTGAATCTCAAACCGGACAAGAGTGAGGTTCTGATCTTTGGCAGACACACAGCCCTCTGGAATACTTCATAGTGTCTGGTGGAACTCTGACCCACCCCCACTCCGAAAAACCATGCCTGCAGGCTCGACATCGTACTTGACAGTGAACTCTCCATAAAATGTCAGGACGAAACCGTCTCCTCAACCTATTTGCACATGTTCTGCATGCTCATAAAGTTTTAAAGTGCCTCCCCGTCTGCACCAGGAAGACGGTGACGTAGACTCTCATCACAAGGTGACTGGCCTAAGGCAGCACATTCAATGTGGGCACCACCACCAAACTCATGCAGAGGCTCCAGATGATCCAGACGCAGCCACCAGACCCATCCTCAACCTGCCCAAGAGGACCCACACCACCCAGTATTACACCGACCTCCCAGAAACCTCCGGTCTGCACAGCTAGCCCTGACACAGATACCTTGCATACCCTACTGCGTCTCCGGAGGATGCTCCTTCTCCTATCTTGCCGCCAAAGCCTGGCACGTCCTCTCCCTCCACCTCGGCACTGCACACTCAATGGCCTACTTCAGGAAAGGGCTCATGACCTGACTCTTTGACTGATACCTGCAGCAAGTGCCTGTAAACCCTCTCAGGTGACAAGCTGCACTTTCTAACTACGGCCTGATTAATTGATCACAGCCATGCAATTGATTTAGCTGCGGGATGTCATTAAAAATGAATGGCAAAAATTGCTAGCACAGTTGGTCTGCAGGGGCCATCCAGTGAATGATGTCACAATATGTTTCAAAACCCAAACAAATAGCAACAAACTTAGGAACATTCAAGAATGCTTATTGTTGGTGATTGTTAGTAGAGAGAACTATTTTTGTGGCGGGCGGTGCACTCAGCACTGCCCGCCACAATGCCAGGAAGGCATGTTGTGCATGGAACTGCAGGCCCCCATGTACACCCTTCACCCCCCAAGGTCCCTGGCGGCCTGCAATGGGCCCCCCAAGCAGACTCTGCATGCCTTTCTGTGGCGGCAATGCCGCCACAGATAGGCATTTCAAACCCCACATTCTAATATGGCCGGCGGTGTCTTTCAGACACCACCACCATATAGAACCCTTTTCTGCCCGGTTGACATGTTGACTGGGCGGCAGACAGTCTTTCCGTCCGCCGCGGACCCTTGTGCCAGTGTAATATGGCGGGGGGTCATTTCTGCATGGATGGCGGGCGGATCACCCCGCCGGCAGTGACGGCCACCGGCCCGGTGGGGGCAATCCGCCCACCATCCTAATATAGCCCTAAATTTTAGACGAGTTGCAAATATCACATAGTAACATTCTGGCGGTCTATTTCTCAAAGGTCTTTTTTAAAAATCGGAAAACTAGTTTCTAAAGTTTCTGCATATATCTGGGTTGGATTTCCAATTTTTTAGGAATTTACAAAAATTATAGCTTATGCGGACGACACCCAGCTTTTATTCACCTGGAGGGGCTCGGATCTGGACACCAACATCGCCCAGACGTTCCTTGCGTCCCTTATTTTGCTGGCTGGCTCATGCCTCCCTGAAGTGCAATGAGGACAAATCGGAGGTCCTCTTGTACGGCCAGTTCCCTTTGACCTTTAGACAATCTCTGTGGCCCCCTGATTTCCCGTGCCCTAACTCTGTGGGAGCCCCTGCAAAGAACTTAGGAGTATGGTTTAGCGAGGATCTTCGGTTCGCTGACCATGTTAAAAAACTGACAGGTGTCTGCTTTGGGACCCTTAAGGCACTTAGAAAGGTTTTTCCTCTGCTCCCTAGAGAGGCTAAAGAGACGGTAGCCCGTGCTCTGATTCTCTCCCGTCTTTATTATGCTAATGCTCTGTTCATTGGCATCCCCGGGTATTTGCTGAAAAAACTGCAAACCATACAGAATGCCATTGCTAGACTCCTTTTTAACATCTCTAGGAGATCTAGCGTCCGTCAGCATCTGCGGGATTTGCACTTGCTGCCTGTGACCCAGCGAGTACAATTCAAAGCTCTGACCCTCGCGCACAGGGCCCTTCATGGTTCTGTTCCTGTGTATCTCAGAAGACGCTTCGCCCTGTATGTTCCCAATCGATCTCTGCAGTCTGCCTCTTCATGCTGGCTGGTAATGCCACGTTTCCGCAGAGCTCGCTTGGGAGGCCAGTCTCTTTCTGTTAAAACAGCAGTGGTTTGGAATTCGCTTCCTGCGGATCTTCAGCTTACTCAAGATTTTGAACTTTTTAAAAAACGCTTAAAGACACACCTTTTCAGTCAGGTACCTTAATTGGTTTCCATCTGCCTCGCCCCAGTTCACTTCGGCGCCAGGACACTCTAGAGTATTAGTGCGCGACACAAGCTTTCTATAACATAACATAACATAACATAACATAACAAACATCTAATAAGTACTAATGGAATTCCAAACCTGTGGTATATTTAGAGAGACAATACTTTCCTAAGCAATATCCCTTGTGGGGAAAAAACACACATTGGAAAACCAAGGGGATTGTGCATTGCACATGTAAGGTTTCATCCAGCAAATACTGCAACTCCAAACAAAAACTTTGAGAGCCACTTTACAATATTTCCACAAAATTTGCAGAAATGCCCACAAACCGATGAGTGTATGGGGTTTCCATGCATTTGAATCACTTCATCCCTGACATGAATCCTTTTCCATCCCTAGACCTAATATACAGTAGTGGATTGTCTGACCACATGTCATAGTTTCCACTACCTTAATTGCACTCCACTATTCTGTGCTTCAGAGTGTAGAATTTAGAATCAAACACGGAGGTCAGAGTGTTACGAATGAACATTATGCTTGATCAGCGCCCACGTCCTTCCCTTATTCCTGTTTCTGAGAAGCAAGGCCCTCATGGGAGCTGGCAAGAGGGTGCACAGTCAAAGGGACTGGGAGGAAAATAGGCGTTACAGAGAACGGAAACAGAATTCAATTGAGAATTGTAACTTGACACAGAGATTAAAGATTAATTGTCTAGGCTATGCAGAATTTTGCAGAAACATTTTGAATTGTCTGTATTAAGTTTCAATACCCATGCTAGCAATGTGTGGCTAGTGATGCGGTTTCACAAAACCTAGCCATACAATATAGGTCGTTGTGACATACAGAGGGCAAAAGTGTTGTATGTATGCGAGGGGAGGTGTGCTCCAAACTGACAAACAGTATGATCACATGCTCAGTTATGTTTCACTCTACTGTTTCAAATCCCGCCAAAAGCACAGCTGCATAATTATAGCAACACAAAGGGAGCGAGTTACATGCCATTGTGAATTTGTATTAAAACATCTAAAATAGGAATAGAATGGAAATAATCCAGAAATGTGGCTGTGCAATTTGTACGCACAGAAAGGACTGGGCCTCTTTGTCCTTTTGCAACTATGGAGTTGAACATTTCAGGACTGATTTAAAAACGCACGCAAGAGTATGTAAAAGAGTACTCCTGCAGCACTACCGCACATAACAGTTTGTAAAAGAGTACTCCTGCTGTAGTCATGCATGTAAGAGTACGTGAAAGAGGATTCTCCTGTAGCACTACCACACATAACAGTTTGTAAAAGTACGGCTGCTGTACATGTAAGAGGAATGTATGACATTACAACGCATACTTTTACAACGCATACATTTACAACGCATTTTTTTCAACGCAACATCCATTACAATGCATTCCATTACAATGCATGCCATTACAACAAATTTTTCAAAACTACCTTTACAACGCATTCCATTACAAAGCATACTACCTTTACAATGCATACCATTACATTGCATGTTTGGTAAGTATTGGATAGTGTAGGGGTGAAAATTACTATTCTAACTCCAGGGGGTGCAACAGTAGGGTAAGTGTTGGATAGTGTAGGGGTAAAAATTACTATTCTAACTCCAGGGGGTGCAAAAGTAGGGTAAGTGTTGGATAGTGTAAGGATACTATGAGTTGTGATGGTATGCGTTGTAATGGTATGCGTTGTAATGGCTGCGTTGTAATGATATGCGTTGTAGTGGTATGCGTTATAGTGTCATGCGTTGTAATGGTTGCATTGTAATGGCATGCGTTGTAATAGATGTTGTGTAAAAGTTTTGTTGTAATGGTAGTGCGTTGTAAAAGTTGAGTTGTAAAGGTTGTTTTCCATGTAAGAGTACGTGAAAGAGGACTCCTGCAGCACCATCGCATGTAAGAGTTTGTAAAAGAGTACTCTTGCTGTGCTCATACATGTAAGAGAACGTAAAAAAGGACACCTGCTGTACTAACGCATGTTAGAGTACATAAAAGAGTACCTTTTTTACTATTAGTTCCCTTACTCATAAGTGCTTTGTGAATTGCCCCCAAAGAGATATTGTCTGGTATTTATCACACATGAGACCAAAGCACTTCCCGCGTAGACACGCTCACAACTCACACCTTTCCAACCAGACACCACTGCGGAATAAAGCTCAAGCAGTCGGTCCCGCCCTTTGATCGCTCCCCTATATTCTGAAGCGCAGAGGCAGTGAACAGAATGCTCTGCCCTCACTTACGACACCAAAACGCTTTCTCCATAAGACACATTTCCAATTCGACATCCTTCCAACTACACCCAATCTACGGTGTGGCGTACTATTAGCTGCAATGCGCTTTGGCATCCATCGGCTGTATAAACTGATATGTAAAGTGCAATACAAAACAACACAATCAGAATCTACTGTTAACTAAGCGTGGGATATCATGTCTTAATTCATCAGTATGTTCCTTTTGTCATCTCTGCGAGATATGATATCAATCGAAACAGGTTATGCATGTGTTAGGTGTTATTCTATCAGAGATTGCAATGAGCGGGCCACGCAAGCGCAGTCACAGTCACAGGCGCAGGTGTTGGCGGCCATGTTGTCTGACTGCATTTCAGGTGCCTCGTGCCATTAGACGAGAATAATTACTTCAGCACGATGCGTTTAAATAAAATTGTGTTCCCACTGCCTCGGGCTTGTTTTTGACACGTTTTGTTTGCTTTGCTCATTTTTGGTTCAATAAGCAAATCTGCTGAATTGTTCAACTCCTCACTGAGTTTTACAGAGTTGCCCTGTGAATCTCAAACAGCTCCATTGTTTATTGTTATGGAAGTCTAATGCGGAGACTAATGAGGAAGTGTGCTTGTGTGGATAACGGGGCTGGGTTCAAGTCAATTTAATGTAAAGTAATTGCCTTTAAGATGAGCAATGATTGTTTTAATTAATATTGCATTCCATCTTATCACTTAATTACTTTTTGTATGCATGCATCCATATTGTCAAACATAACAAAAGTGTTATTTTAACTTAACCTCTGCACACATATATCAAAGTATAACTATTATTAGTTTTCGCAATGATCTGCACCATGAATATTAAAACTGTTGTGACTTGACAAGTGTATTGATGTCCACATTATTGGCACATGCATCATTGTAAAAACCGGTCGCAAAGGGCTTTGCAACTGGTATTTTTGCATTTGGGATACATCAACCCAAAGGCAATCTCATAATTTAGGAAATCGCATATTTTGCAATTACCAAAATTGCGAATGCATTGCATGATGCGTGTTATAATTGCGATTTCACAATTTGGGATTGCAAATTAACATCAATTTAAAGTTGATGGTAATTTGCCAAAACTTTGAAAAATGCACAAATGCATTTTTCTTATTGCACACACATATGCCCTTGGGGCATGTGTGTGCGCAACATGTGATCACATGCAAATTTCAGGGGTGCATCAGGGTGGCCTTTAAGCCCCCTTGCACCCTTGAAATTGCATGCACAATTTGCGGATACTTATTTGGTACTCGCAAATTGCGCATGCAATTCCCATTCATCCCTATGGGCCTCTAGGCCCATATGAATTAATGAGAAGCTATTCCTTAATTGTGAATCGCAATTTGCAATTCGCAATTAAGTAATATGTAGGAAGCGCTAATATTTTAGTGAAACCTACATGCATAGGCATTTGTGATTCCATAATTACGATTCCTTAATAATCACAAATATGGAATCGCAATAGCCTACAATGATGCATGTGCCCCTTTATCTTTGAAGCATAACAGTTTTCACTGTCCGGCCAACTCGTTTCATCAAAGGCTTAATTTTGGTTATTCCAAAAGTGGTAAATCGGATGGCCATGAACAACTTGGTGTCCAACTTAGGTTTTATGTGTTGGGACAGGGAGTCTCAAAAGAAGGCAGTGAGTTCTCTGGGTCTTCATACTGAATTGGCTGTTCTTGGATGCTCAGTTAAAACTAATACCCCTGTGGCAACAGTTCATGCAACTGGTAGCAACAGTTCAGGTCATAAGAGGATTTGCAAACCTGCTATGTAACAGCAGTGATGTGTTCTACTAGTGTGTACTCACTTCCAAAATGAGAAGTGATTGTTGTAATTACTGTTGTATTCTTCAATAATTCTTATATGAGAGAATAGAATTTCTCATGTAACAGCAGATACAAAGAAAATGAAACTGCACAGAAAACTATGCGTGGCGTGTCGACCATAAAGGTTACAGCCTGGAGGGAGATGTTTATGGTGTGAGAGAGTGAAAGGGAGGTGGGGTTATACGCTCAAAACTGTTTATATATTGGAGAGTATAGAAATGTGCAATAGATTCGAGAGGGATATTTATGAATGTTTCATTGGATGAAGAAAATATTGAACGGAAGGCGTGAATATTACTCAACTGTTTGGAAATAAATGCAACCAGGACAGCTGTACCCTGAATCGGGGCAGCTGCACAGTGGATGGAGGCAGCTCCACCTTGGATGGAGACAGCGGCACCCTGCATGGGGGCAGCCGCACTGTGGATGGGGACAGCTGCATCCTCGAAGGGCGCAGCTGCACAGTGGATGGGGACAGCTCCACCCTCGGTGGGGGTAGCTGCACAGTGGATGGGGACAGCCGCACCCTGGATGGAGACAGCAGCACCCTGCATGGAGACAGCAGCACCCTGCATGGAGACAGCAGCACCCTGGATTGGGACAGCTGCACCCTGGATTGGGAACAGCTGCACCCTGGATTGGGAACAGCTGCACAGGGGATGGGGGCAGCTGCACAGTGGATGGGGACAGCTGCACTCGGGATGGGGACAGCTGAACCCTGGATGGGGACAGCTGCACCCTGGATGGGGACAGCAGCGCCCTGGATGGGGACAGCTGCACCCTGGATGGGGGCAGCTGCACCCTGGATAGGGGCAGTTGCACAGTGGATTGAGAAAGCTGCACCCTGTAGGGGTCAGCTGCACAGTGGATGGGGAAAGCTGCACCCTGGAAGGGGACAGCTGCACCCTGGAAGAGGACAGCTGCACCCTGGAGGAAGATAGCAGCACCCTGGATGGGGACAGCTGCTCCCTGGATGGGGACAGCTGCACCCTGGATGGGAACAGCTGCACCCTGGATGGGGACAGCTGCACCCTAGATGGGAACAGCTGCACCCTAGAAGGGGACAGCTGCACCCTAGATGAGGAAAGCTGCACCCTGGATGGGGGCAGCTGCAAAGTGGATGGGGACAGCTGCACCCTAGATGGGGACAGCTGCACAGTGGATGGGGACAGCTGCACCCTAGATGGGGACAGTTGCACCCTGGATGGGGACAGCTGCACAGTGGATGGGGACAGCTGCACAGTGGATGGGGGCAGCTGCACCCTAGATGGAGATATCTGCATAGTGGATGGGGACTGCTGCACCCTGGATGGAATCAGCTGCATCCTGGATGAGGACAGCTGCACCCTGGATGGGAACAGCAGCTCTCTGGATGAGGACAGCTGCACAGTGGATGGGGACAGCTGCACCCTAGATGGAGACATCTGCATAGTGGATGGGGACAGCTGCACCCTGAATGGAAACAACTGCATCCTGGATGAGGGAAGCTGCACCCTGGATGGGAACAGCTGCACCCTGGAGGAGGACCACTGCACCCTGGATGGGGGAAGCTGAACAGTAGATAGGGACAGCTGCACTCTGGGTGAGGACAGCTTCACTCTGGGTGAGGACAGCTGCACTCTGGATGGGGAAGCTGCACACTGGTTAAGAGCACTCGCCTTTGAGTCAAAAATATAGTTTAAATAAAAGGGATCTGACATGTTATACAGCAAAATGGAAATTTATTACACGGAGACTCACTTGGGCTTTCTGACAAATTGATGGCTTGATTGCTTTGGGGATCTATGCAGCACCAAACAGGTCTTACTGAGATCTCAATGTATTATCCTGAAGACGGCGGACTGCCACTGTGCATACCGCCTGCACTTTCCTCGGATCGCGAGTGAAGGAGTATTACCTCCACGCTAAGACTTCGAAAATTTAAAGTGTAAACCCTCAAGAGGTCTGGATACACTATATTGTCCCGTGATTCTTGAACCCTTCCAAGCGGGACATTATCCGATACAAGATTGGAACTTATGGCAACAACCCTAAACCTATCCGAATAGGACATTGAGGCACCAGCCCTCCACCCAACTATCTCTCCTAGACTCTCAGGAGGCTCCTGAAGATCACTCGGAAAGGTTTTTTTTTAAAAAAAAGCACATACAGGCAATACATTGTAAAGTCCTGATGATGATCCCAGTTCACTAGGAGCCGGGGATCGAAACGCCGTCGACACTTTTTCCAATTCTGTAACTTTCCCATTGTGTTGACACTGTTACATGAATTGGTTGTCTGAACTTGCCTTGCGAATATGCTATTGATGCAAGGGACAATTGGCTCCCATGTTCTTTTTGCCTGAAATTCATTACCCTCTTCTTTTTGCTCTTTTTCCTACCCTTGAATTCTTTTTGAGTGTACTTTTGGATAGGTACAGGCTTGTACCCTATCAACTGTCATATTAGACCTCCTTGATGGTCTTTTAAACTTGTTTATATTTGAAATAAAATTTCAGGCCCGGCTGGGTACTGAAAAACTAGTCAATATAGTACTGATTGGAGTCTATATTTGCATTTGTTTTTGTGAAAATTCAATCCTATGGACCACTGTTTTTCATAATAATTGATTGCCCAAGGCCCCTATGTACTGATTGGGTCCCCCTTGTTTTTGAAAAATGCACACTGGCTAAGAGCACTCGCCTTTGAGTCGAAAATATAGTTTAAATAAAAGGGATCTGACATGTTATACAGCAAAATGGAAATTTATTACACGGAGACTCACTTGGGCTTTCTGACAAATTGATGGTTTGATTGCTTTGGGGATATATGCAGCACCAAACAGGTCTTACTGAGATCTCAATGATGTCAAACACATATCATTCCACACACTAGAATATAATAACAATTATGTGAAACGGTGTGACTGGCTCCATCGTGAACATAGCATAGCAATTGATATTGTCCCACAAGGCAGGAGGACTTACCAGAAAATGGATATTGTTCAAGGCGCAATGCGACATATTCAAATACGATTTCATTTCTTTCAGATCTAGTGGCATGCACCTAGTAAGTCCAATGCTAAATAAAGGCATGCTGGAATCTCAGAAAACAAGTTACATTCGTCATTAAATTACTTGTCAGATTTACTGATGATGGACAATGTTGGATATGGTCTTCCAATTTGAGGAGAAATGTGGTGCAAACTCCTTGCAGCTGAAGTGACTCTTTTACTTTTTTACATTTAGCAGCTTAATTCTGTGTAGCCTGCACGCCCCTTATTCTTTAAATTATAAATGGTGTGCTTGAAGTGCCTGACCTGTGGATAAAGTATGTGCACCAGAAAGAGTCTGTCTTCTGGGTGTCAATGTCATTCACTTAGAAATGGTGCCTTGAAGCCCCTTTCCTGCTTTTCAGTAATGCTTTGGGCCAGTCCAGCTGATCAACAGTATCTGCCTGAACTAATATGAAAATAAAGATTTACAGTAACTAATGCACATTGAAAGGCGTGCTTGGAGATCAAAGACCATATGTATTTTATATGATTTGTTTGGTCCCTTGCTTTCGCTGACAATAGCTCCACAATGGAGCCGGTTGCATTTGTATTTCAGCACAATTGTGTCAAAGATGAGGTGCTGTGAATTAAGCCCTATTGTGTTGTCTGGCAGAACCACGTTAAAAAAACTGAGGTTTGATGGAGAGGTAGAAATATAATGGGAAAGCCGTGGAAGAACAGCTACTTATTACACAACTGACTCATATTTACCTTCCAGTTTTTTTTACAGTTTGAAGCACAGGAACATAAAATGAATTGTCGGACTCACGCTCACGTTCAGATCTCCTGATTGGACGGGTAGCAACGGCATTGCTTAATTTGTGCGGGGGGGGGGGGGGGCATGACACTCGTTTTTAGGGGCTGGGACTTTTTCATTATCAGATTTTTGCCCAGAACAGTAGGAAGGAAAGGTGGAAGAGAGTGAGAGAAAGATTAGGAACAACGACTGAGAGAGAACAGCATGAAAAAGATCCTTCAACAGTGAGAGAAAGAGACAGGGCGTTTAGGGTGGTGGAAGAAGAAGGCACGAGGCGGACTCACGGTTGGACAGCCTTTGGTGCTCAGCAACTCCAGCAGTGGACTCCGGAGGAACTTTAGGACCCCTGTATGTTTTTCAGACAAAGGACTGCGGAGCTAGTAACACTGGCGCCAGAGCACGATAGGTTGGGATTGGCATTAGTCCAGCAGCTACCCTGAGATTAAAATCAGGTAATCCATTGATTTCACCTGGTGAATAAAAACGACAAAATGCAGATAGTGTGTATTTATATTATATTTGTTTTTATTTTATTGCAGTAAAACAAACTGGGTTGGCTTGTGTCTTGCTGTCTTGTGAATCAATAGCTCTGAATGTTTTTCAAAGAGTTAAATAAAATAGAGTTATATCCTCGTGCGAATGCAATGTGTGATACTGTCTGGCCTTGTAATATGTACTGGAGTACATTAAAAACTGAGAGGCACGTATATATGCCAGATTCACAAGGCTAACGGCCAGCCTGTTGTGCACGCAGGAGAGTGACACAGGACATGGCGTGCTGTGACTGCCCAGACAGCTCAGCAGTAAGATGTTTCTTGCTGCAGTATTGGGATGTTGTGGCCACCTGAGGCAAGGACCAGGTCATTTCAGAGTTTGGAGTCGCAGTCCCAGTTAGAGACTTCGGTGCTGGTGATATTTGGAAGACGGGAGCTGGATCAGATGAGTGACGTGGGACAGCGAAGGCTCACAGCTGGCATGCATCGGAGTGCCAGCATTGGCAGACAGTCTGGGGTTTTGGCCTCGAAGCCGCTACACATGATGCAAACTGCCTTCCAAATGTCCCTGTGCCACATTACTTGGGTTGCTGGTGCAGTGTGTGCCAGCTTACGTTCCTGTGAGCCACTGTGCACCATGGCAGCAACACAGACGTCACACACTTTGCCGCCACAGTTTCTGCCATTTAATGTATTTGTATCAAGCGCATGATGGCACATGGGCATGGCTCCGGAGAGCAGCAGAGCGCTTTTCGGACAGCACTGCTTATTGTGACAGGAGCTTCTGAAACACCGGGTACTGCCCAAGTCAACAGGATTACTTTAGAAGCCATCCCAGAGTCATTGAATGATCATCCAACTACTCTAGAAGTCATTTTCCATCATCAAGCTCTTGAGGTCATCAGCAGAGCTTGGAAAAGTGAGCCTGATGATTTGAGGATGAGTTGAAAATGAGTATCTGATGATGCCACAAGGTGTGATTGTTTCTGATGATCAGAGGATTAGCAGTCGATGACGTCTCAAGATAAGATGGTTCCTGATGATTTGAGGATGCTTTTAAGATGACTATCTGCTTACTTCATAGGCACTCACAAAATTAAACTGGCCCTGATGGTTTGAGGAGGGCTTGCTTATTACTTGAAGAGCCTTTCTCTGTTCTAGTTTCATTTTTGTCACAAAAATAAGCCTTAGTAGTAATTAAAGAATTACTTGTTGATTAATGAACAATGAACACCGTTTAGCTAATTCACAAGTTTTCATTTACATACAAATAAATGTTGCTTCATACTAATGGGGTCTGCACGCACCAGGAAGTAGAGTGTAGTATGCTGCCTTACTGAAATTGAGTATTTAATATTAACATTGTACATTTATGACAAGTCAATGTTTCTCAGTATACTTTTACGTTTAAAAGATAACAAATAATATGATTTACCACAATTCAGCATATAAAAGAGATATATTTATTTTAATGTAACATGATATTTGTTGTATGCTGACAGAAACTATTTTTAAATTTTGCTCATGCACCAGCTTTTACAGCCTGAGCCAACCCGTAACTCTGGTCTTGCTATTACATATCTGCCAATAGGAAATGTGGGGTTTGGTGGGAAATCCTTTCCAGTAACTCACCTCAGTGCAGTGGTGGGGGCTGGGGCAGGGGGAAGTATCACTGAGACAGCACTAAGCAGCACACCGTTTCACACATTGTTTTACCTCAATGCAGGTATCCATATGTATGATGTCTGACAACAGGCTCATCTTTGGGAGAAGAGAGTGAGGAGGATGTAGTTTCAGACCAGGCTTACTCTGGACAGCCATTTAACCCTCAAACTCGTCAGGACTCCACCAAACCATCACAATCTCTCGTTAAATAAATAAATATATAAATGTGTATGTATGACCTCTCTCTGTACATATATATATATATATATATATATATACCTCTGTTGTCCTTTTTTTGTCTGTTGCCTTCGCTCTCTTTCTCTCGGACCTTCCATCCCTACTTCTGTCTGTTTCTTTTTTCTTGCATCTCTGCTTCTCTCTCGTCTTAGTCTTTTCCTCTGTTCGGCACTTAATGTGGTCTGTCTTCAGTCTTCTTCTCTATTTTTCTCTCCATATCCCTTTGACTCTGCCTGTATCCCTTCCTGCCTTATCTTTAGTCTGTCTTGTTTTCTGCTATTGCCTAGGCAAGTCTCTATGCATCTCTCCCACGCCTCAGTCTTTTCCTCTGTTCGTCATTCTATGTGGTCTGTCTCTTTCTGCCTCTGTGTTTCTTCTTGCTCTATATCCCTTTATGTCTCTGTGTATGCTGCATCTCTTCCTGCATTTTCTTCAGTCTGTTCTGTTTCCTGACCATAACTTTCCTTCCGCCTAGGCAAGTCTCTATGCACCTCTCCCTCTTTTTCTGCTTCTTTCGGTCTCTGTCTTTGTGTTACTTTTGCCCCTCACACAAACTCCCTCTTCCTCTACTGCATCTCTTTTCTCGATGCCTTGGTGATACGCCTTGTCGAGTCAATAAGAGCTAGCAGTGACTGAGCTGTGTTTCCGGGTATCATTTCCGGTTCCGGTACAGTGGCCTCTGGGACTCTTCTCCTTGTGACTGGGCATTCTACAGCAGGAGCGGAGGAGAGGATTATGCATTTCTTTCCTCACGTTTATTAACCCCTTCCATGCTCATGACGAGTTCAGCTCGTCATGAGGCACAGTGGAGCTGTGCTTATGACGAGCTGAGCTCGTCATGAACAATGATAAATCTTACTTTGTAGCACAGGAGGGGAAAAGTCACAGCAGCCAAGATGTTAAACAGCAAGTTCAAAGTAAACAGAAAAAAACATGTCTTGAACTACAACTCTCATGAACCTCTGGAGTAACCGTGGCCACCAACAGTCCAATCACGAGAGGAAGTGCAGTCCATAAACAGTTGCCGTAACCATAGTCCCTTCTCTTTCTTTACTGTTGGCCCCTCAGTTAAGTCCCTTCACTCCTTTCCTGGTGGTTTGGGGATTTTGCGTGGGCTGTTTTGGCTATTTTAGTAGTGTTTTGCCAGTATTGCCTCGCTCCGCTTTATCTGTGATATATATTATTGGGTGTCCTTTCCCGTTTCTGCCGCGCGGTAGGCTTCTGCCCGAGCGTGTGATTTTTTGATTCAGCCCGGGTAAGCTAGGTGGCGCTGTTTCGCGCCTCTCATTGCATCCTCTCTCCACAGCGCCGGTTGCGCCGCTGGTGGGGCAAATTGCGCTTTGGAATCAGAGCGGCCTCCTGCTCGTGCCTAGATTCCTTCTCCCCCTCGCCTGACACTGCTGCGGGCGGTAAGTTTGACGGGCTTAGCCCTTTGACATTTTTGCATATTGCCAGTTTCCGGCTCCCGCCTGTCATCGCCTGTGTGTGACAGCGTTTCTGGACACCGGCGAGTGGGTGGGCCCCCCTTAATTAGATTGGGGCGTTTTTTCTGGATGTCCTCGTCTCCTATTCATCATGCAGTCACAGCGTGAGCATGACTACACCCCCTCTTTATCCTATGAGGATAGGCTCCCCCAGGCGCGCAGACCTGCAGAGATGGACAGGCTCCTCTCTTCGGCCATTGCCCAGGCGCTTGCCCCTTTGCAGGAAAGCGCTGACCGTCTCTCCGCCCACGTTTTCAAGGGCACTGGAATTCTGGGGGGCGGGGGAGCCGGGCCTAGCGGGCTGCTTCCCATTCTCCTGCGCAAGGCACCTAAGCGTGATGTGGGCTTCAGGCATCTGGTGTAAGCCTTCCAGAAGCGTGGGCGCACGCTTCGTGATGCACCCTACCTGGAGGAGCTCAAGGCTTCCTCTTTGGCGATCCTTTCATCAAAGAGTTAGGGAAGTTTGTTGCTACATTCTCGGCCCTAGATAAAGCGCAGGCTTCTATGAAGAAGATTTTCCAGGGGAAGGTTTTGGGTGGGGCCGGAAGAGGCAGGGGTCACTCCTCCGGCCGCCAATTGAGCCAAGGCCCTAACAGAGCCCAAGCCAAACGAAACAACCGATGGTAGGATGGTCACCAAGGGACCTTCTACCCCTCCTGGGGTGGCAAAGGACAGTACAGCCCAGGCCGGTTAGGAGTCCACAACAACTCCAGTGGATACAACGGTAAGCACCCTTTTGTTATCCCCGTTACGGTTGGGGGGGAGAATCTCCCTGTTCTTTCACAAGTGGGCAGAGATCACCTCAGACCCTTGTGTGTTAAAAACTGTCAGAGGGTTTCACATAGAGTTCTACGGGACGCCGGTACAAGGTTGCAGACCCTGGCCACTGGTGTTTTCTTCTCAGGCCGAGTCTCTTATAGACAAAGAGGTACAGGATCTTTTGTCCAAAGGGGCAATTTGACTTTCAGAGCTTCAACCCACGGGTTTCTTAAGCAACATCTTCTTGATGGAAAAGAAGGAAAAAAGGCTATTGGACTGTTATCAACCTCAGGGCCTTCAACGAGTGGCTAGTTTATCACCACTTCAAAAATGGAGGGGATCCATCTCCTCAGGGATCTTCTTTTGCAGGATGATTGGTTGGCGCGTCTGGATCTCAAGGACGCCTACCTCTCCGTTCCCATTATTCCCCCACACTGCAGGTTCCTCCAGTTTCAGTGGAGAGCGCAGTCTTTCGAGTTTCAGAGCCTTCCTTTCGGCCTGTCCGCATCCCCATGATGCTTTACAAAGCTCCTCAAGCCAGTGGTG
The DNA here is from genome assembly GCF_964263255.1 of Lissotriton vulgaris. Classification (NCBI taxonomy): domain Eukaryota; kingdom Metazoa; phylum Chordata; class Amphibia; order Caudata; family Salamandridae; genus Lissotriton; species Lissotriton vulgaris. Next base: position 235,613,178 of record NC_141691.1, read on the forward strand.
GAGCACCTACGGACTGTGGGCATTTAGTTGATTATTTACCTGGACGGCATTCTGTTGATGGATCAGTGAAGGACGCAATTGATCACCCACTTAAAGGTCACAATTTCCCTCCTTATGAACTTGGGGTTTACCATCAACTGACAGAAGTCGGACTTAGTCCCGCAGCCGAGCATGACCTTTTTGGGCTTCAGGATAGATTCCAGGGCAGCGACCCTGAATCTGCCGGAGCAGAAGATTCTCAAAATCAAGAAGGAATTGAGGAAGGACCTCAGGAGGGACAGGATCTCCTTGCGGCAGCTTGCCAGGATAGTTGGCTTGTTATCTTCTTCGATTCAGGCCATCTTTCTGGGTACCCTGCACTAACGAGCTCTACAAAGGCTGAAAGCGCCCCTTCTGCGGAGGGGTCTTACTTACTCCCAGTTAGTCTCTCTGACTCAGGAGGCCAGGACGAAGCTCCATTGGTGGATCGATCACATGGAGGCTTGGAATGGCAGGGTGATCTTTGGGTCGCAGCCGGATCTTGTGATAGTCGGACGCCAATCGCCTGGGCTAGGGAGCCAGATGCGGCTCGAACTCCGTGGGGGGCAAGTGGACGGAGGAGGAACTTTCCCTTCATATCAACTATCTAGAGCTCCTGGTGGGCTCTTTTGCCATTCAGTCGTTCATGAGGGACAGGGTATCTTGCTGTGTGCTCCTTCGGTGCAATACATCAACCGCTTTGGTGGCACGCGGTCCAGAGCTCTGGCGGAACTAGCCAAGGATTTCTGGCACTACTGCCTTCAACTCCAGATTTCGGGGACGACCGAGTACCTTCCGGGAACACACAACTTGGTGGCAGACTGGAACTCCAGGCACTTCCGGGATGCCAGCAATTGGAGGCTAGACTCCGCAGTCTTCCAGACACTGATGGACACTTGGGGCCCCTGCCAAGTGGATCTATTCACTTCCAGATGGAACACCCAGCTCCCCAGGTACTTCAGCTTTAGACCGGATCCCGGGGCTGAGGCGGTGGATGCTTTCTTTCAGGATAGGCCGTCGATGCTCGCCTTCACTTTCCCCCCATTCTTGTTCATTCAGCATGTGGTGGTGCAGGTTCATGTGCAGAAGGCCTCCATAATCCTGATTAGCCCAATCTGGCGATCTCATGCGTGGTTCCCTTCTCTCCTAGAGCTGGTTTGGGATTCTCCGATTCGTCTGCCATTGTTCGACAGAATCCTATCGAACCCCCTGGGTCATCCTCATCCCCTAGTTCTCCAGGGCCATCTTCATCTTATTGCATGGAGGATTTCAGGAGAAGTTGGTCGGACAACTCACTTTTGCATGATGCTGAATTCCTCATACAGCAGGCTTCGGCCCCAGGGACCATCAAGTGATGCAGATCAGTCTGGAGGAGATGGGTACGTTGGTGTGTAAGAAAAACACCTGGATACCGTGGGCTCCAATGTATCAGATGTAGTCAACTTCTTAGCGTAGCTTTTTCAGGGGGTCTGGCTAATTGCACCATTAACTCCTTCAGATCAGCCATCTCGGCAGGCCATGTTCTGGTCAACAACGCTTCGGCGGGGGAGCATCCCTTTGTGAGTAAGCTCCTTATGGGCATTAGGATTTCTCAGCCCCCTGATCCTCGTTATGCAGGCCTTTGGGATGTCAACCTGGCCCTACGCTTACTGTTATCTTGGCAAGACAATCAATATCTGTCGAGAAAGGAAATCTCGGCGAAACTGGCGATGTTGTTATGCCTCATCTCATGTAAGAGGGCGTCGGATGTAAGAGCACTCGATCTTACCGCCAGAATTTTTACCCCGGAAGGAGTTACCTTCACCATATCGAGGAAAACCACGACGAGTACAAGGTCAGTAACTAATCCTGCTTTCCCTAATTCCCCGAAGTTTTGTGTTGTCCGATGCCTGAAGGCCTATGAGGATATGACATTAGAGGATCGGCCTCCGAATGAGCAACGGCTGCTGATTGCCATTAAGAAACCGTTGAAACACTCTAGTTAGAACTATCTTTTTTCACTCAAAGGTGGCTAAAAACAGCGGCCTCCCTGTCACCGGGTCCTGGTACAGCTTCTTGATGTCATGTTTTTTACTTGTATTGTGTTTATATTATCATGTATTGTGAAGTGTGAATATGTCATTAATTTTTAGAAATAAACTGATGATTTTAATTATTGGTGCAGATTAGAGTGTTTTTAAACGTTGCATGTTTCTACTATATTGTATACAGAGTTTCCAAACTGACGTTTAGCCACCTTTGAGTGAAAAAAGATAGTTCTAACTAGAATGTATGGTCACTTTTTAGGTCGGATACTGCCTCCCACAAACATCTTAGGTTGGCTGTATTATGACATAAGGGATATCCTTAAGCTCAGGGACTTTTTTTCTTTTAACCATGCCCCTCCTGCACCAGTTGACCGTACGCAGGGGCATATTTCCAAGGGGGGCGATAGGCAATTATCTCCGATTTAGCGGCCGTTTTCAGCCGCTAAGCTGCGATAATTCTATCGCCCTATTAGCAAGCTGTCGCTAACTGATGTTAGCGACAGCTTGTAGGCGATAGCGAGCGGTTCGGGGCCCACTTTGCATGTCAGCGATATTTATCGCTAATGACATGCAAAGTGGGCGTACCCAGCCAGTTAGCGACTGAAAGCAGTCGCTAACATCGCTATCCCCTATTAGAAAGGCAGGCGTAGCGTTGGAAATATTTGCGCTAAGCGCGAATATCTCCAAATACTAAAACCTGCCCAGACCAGTTCTTAATTATTTATTAAAGGGGGTGGTGATAAACAGAGTGTCTGAATTAAGCAGACCACTCTTACCCAGTCCAAAGATCAGGGCTTGATCCATCACCGTTTTTTAGCTCACTGCACCATCCCAGCTCAGAACTTGGCTATATGCAAATTAGTCTGACCCTGGCCCAGTGCATCATGGGAACAGGGCACACCAAACTACCAAGCCAGTTCTTAGCCATGTTATCCAATGGGAGGCGGATAACATGTCTAAGAGCATTTTGTTTATTTATTTATTTATTTATTTTCGAGATTTTTATTGCGCATACAAATACCCGGAGGTGTCTCGGCGCATATGAGGACTAAGAACGATCAGACAGCAACTTACTGGTTAAACAGCCAGGTTTTTAAGAGCTTACGAAAGCTCATCAGATTGGGGGCAGTTTTAATCGCCAGTGGCAATAGATTCCACAGTTTGGGTGTAGCCACCAGAAAGCGCCTATCTCCCCATGTAGCAGTTCTTGTGCGAGGCACTGGAAGGAGGCAGGTGTTGGCGGATCTAAGCTGCCTCTTGGGGGTGTACAGCTGAAATGCTTCTGTCAGAAACCTAGGTCCGACGCCATGTACTGCCTTATAGGCAATGCAGAGGGCCTTAAATTTAATTCGGCTCTCTACTTTTAGCCAATGCAGATGACGAATGGCGGGGGTAGTGGACTGGCGACGGGGGATGTCAAGAAGAATCCTTGCAGCCGCATTCTGTATAGACTGTAGCTTCGCTAGGACCTGTTTCTGAGTGTTAAGAAAGAGGGCGTTCCCATAGTCAATTTTTGAAAAGACTAGGGTGGAGACCAGGGTCTTCCCAGCTGAGGTGGGGAGGTAAGGCAGTAATTTTTTGATTTTCTTTAAAATAAAGAACGTAGATGACACAACCTTGTTGACGTGAAGGCTGAAAGACAACTTGCTATCAAACATAACCCCCAGGTTTCTAACCTTTTCTACCGGGACGGGTGGAGAGCCCAGCTGGACAGGCCACCAGATGGAGGACCATTCCGGGGAAAGCTTACCGAAAGTCATGATCTCGGTTTTGTCCGAGTTAAGCCTCAGACAATTGGAGGCCATCCAAGTGCTAACAGCAAGCATGGCCTTTTGGAAGTTAGCTGCCACCACTGGGTCCGTCCTTGTGGATTGCCAGGACCAGTTGGGTGTCATCTGCGTAAGATGTAAGTCGCAGTCCATAGGCCTTTATTACCCTCGCTAAGTCCGCTACATAGATATTAAATAGCGTGGGACTTAGCGAGGAGCCCTGTGGGACTGCACAAGGGAGTGCAGAGACAGGAGAGTAGAAGTCATCCAACTTCACTGTCTGGGTACGGTTGGTCAGGAAAGATGAAATGAGATCCCTGGCCATGCCGTTTATCCCCAGGGCTGCGACACGGTCAACCAAAATAGCATGGTCGACCGTGTCAAAGGCCGCAGACAGATCCAAGAGAATCAGGACGGCCACACCTCCCTGATCCATGATGGCTCTGATCTCATCTGAGGCCTTTATTAAGGCGGTCTCGGTTCCATGCCCTTTCCTGAAACCAAACTGCGTTTCGTCGAGAAGTTGATGAGTGTCGACGAACTCCGAGAGTTGTTTGTTCATCAAAGATTCGCATATTTTGGCAGGAAAGGGGAGACACGCAATAGGTCTATAGCTGGCCACAGCTGTGGGATCCAGGGAGGGTTTTTTCAAAAGGGGTTTAATCACCGCCTTCTTCCATGAGGTTGGATAATAACCAGTTTGAAATGCAGTGTTGCAAATTTCCATAAGTGGTTGCGAGATCACTTTGCTTAGGTTAGCCATCACAGAGGGAGGGCAAGGGTCCAAGGGGGAGCCAGACTTAACCTCATAGCTGCGTCGAACGTTCAGCGCCCAGTGCTGAACGTTCGAAGAACAAATGCGGGCCCGTCGGCCAACGGTCGTGCGCAGCACTGGCAAGGTAGTGCTCACGACGACCGTTGGGCGACGGCAGCACTTAAGGGGTTAATAGTAGAAATAAGACTACTAATGTGGTCTTCCTTGATGGGGGCAAAAGAGGGAAGAAGATCGTGATCGTGATCAGGGGTTAATTCTTCCCCAATGCAGACTCTAGGTCTGGTCCTTATGTCTCCCTCAAAAGATGAGTATATGTCTGCCACCTTGGTGGTAAAGAAGGTGGACAGAGCATTACAGAAAGTCTGAGAAGGTTCAACCCCGGGACCAGTGGAGGGAGTGGACAGCGTGGTGACAACTGAGAACAGTTCTCTCGCGGAGTTCTTGGCATTCTCTATTTGGGCAGAGAAAAAGGCACTTTTTCGAGCCGTAATCGCCTTTTTATATATTGTAAGGGCATCCTTGTAGGATTGCTTGGCTATGGGGCAATAGAGTTTCCTCCAATGCCTTTCTAGGTTCCTGCAATGTTGTCGATGGAGCCTAAGATCTTCGGTGTACCAAGCCGCCGATGGAGTTGTTCGGTTGGGTCTCGTAAACTTCTCCGGGGCCACTTGATAAGCAGCATTCCGAATCCAATCTTGGAAATCGGAGGCTGATAGAGCAGGATTGCCTCTTCCCGTAGGACAGGATAGTGCCAGAAAGTCTAACATCTGAGGGATATCCGCATTCTTCCAGGCACGAGTCCCTGTCCTGGTTCGTGGCCTGGAGGGGGGAGGATAAACAATCCGGGTGTGTATCCCAAAGATAATAGCCCTATGATCTGACCACGTGAGGGGAAGAGTATCCAATACAGAGATATCAGGGTTGTTGGTGAACAGTCCGTCTAATGTGTGTCCCGCCTGATGAGTAGTTCCCTTCACCAGTTGATGAAGTCCTAGAGTCAAGAGGTCAGCAGTAAGTTGAGTGGTTTTGTGGTTATCCTGCTCTTCCAAATTTGTCGCTAATGCGTGAATATTGCTGTATTCTCAGAGATATTCACGCATTTCGCCGCTATCGCTGGATATTTTAGCACAATGGAGAAAAACGTTGCTAATAGCATGTTTTCTCCGCTAACATATCCAGCGATAGGCAGCAATAAAAAAATTGTTGCTAAGCCTATTTAGCGATAAATCTCGTTACTTGTTGGTAATATGCCCCCTAGTTTCTAACTGTGGGGTGTTATTGGAATGTTTGCTAGACCTGTAAAGTTCATGTATATCTGAAAGTTTAACAATTCCTCCAAATGCATGTCAGAATATCCTGTGAATAAATATGGCACTTTCAATATAAAAATATCTTGTCTTCACATGTAGATTGTCTAATATTATATTTTAATCAAATGGGGGAGGAGGAAGTTTCTGATCCATTCAGCTTCCTAGGCTTAGATATATAATAATCAGAGGGGGAAGGATCACTGGTCCTGCATAACCAGGGTATGCAGGTTTTATGGTTTGTGTGTCCCAAATAAAAAACCCTCATGCATGTGCTGGAAAGGTCGAGGTAGCGATATATCTTGTTTCTCCGCTCTTCATACACGTGTGTGCATAATCATTGGGTTGGTTTGTTATGCAGACTCCACCCGGAGGTTCTTACCCATGGTTAAAAGCAGTAGTGATGAGTGATGTGACAGTGCGCAATATGGAATTAAAATATCCGGACAGCCAGATTCTATACTTTATTCAGTCTGGATTCGGATAGCCCGTTAATGAAAAAATTGTGCTTTTTGTGAATTATTAGGAATTCAAATGCACGTATACGGGTAATTAAAAGTGGCCGACATGTTTCTGCCCTTATTGCCTGGATAGGTCTATCGGGCATTCTTCAGGACCAAGGTGCGTGGTAAACAGTGAGTGTCTTATAATAGATATTTTCTAATTATAAAGATTAAAAAAAAGGAGTAATGTGACCTGTTCTCTTTAGTTTCATGAAGGTCTCATTGTACCTTGAATGTGATGTTTTTACACTTCAGCTGGTTAATTGGGAGGGCGAGGATGCCTACTGCGGCGTTTCTCCTCTAGCACTACTTGTGCTGGCGCTGCCTCCAGAAAAACCCATTTGTTTGTTTTTTTTACCCGCTGAAGTGTGAAACCATGGTACATTGTAAATGCGGCGCACCATGGGTGGCGGAGCTGCGGCGCACAATAACTGGCGCATTCCTGGGGACGCGCCAGTTATTGTAAATCTGCCCCTCAGTATGTAGGAGGCCATTCAAAGCCACGCAAAATGACTTTTCATGACCTCATAGAAATAATTTTGTAGTGTGCGTTGCTACAGCGTCACAAAAAGTGACGCTCCGGCGGAGCAAGGGGCTCATTAATGTGCCCCCAAGTGTGTGACTCATATTCCTCCTATGGAAGCAGAATAAAGCGTGAGCCATGGTTACTTGTTATGCAGCCCGCCCATTAGAGTATAGGATTATTTCAGCAGGACTCCAGGTTGGCGGCAGCGCTTTAGGGTTTCGCTACAGGCATTTCTTCATCGAGAGAGCCGAGGCGCTCATGGGTCTCACCAAACCATCACTGTGGGGTTAATGGTTAAGTCTCACCCTTTTTCCGTTTTTTAAAGGAAGAACATATTTTATGGTTTACAAGAAATATTGGAGTAAATAGAAAAAAACACTTTACTGAGAAATTTTTCAAAAATTCATAAGGGAATGGGCATTGACAAACGTTTTCTTAGCTCTCTGTACATCAGAGAAAAATGGTGCTATTTTTATTTTCAAAACGGAGCCACCCATCGCTGCAGTATTTCATTAATACGATTCCGAATTACTATAACTGATACACTGTTAATGACAGTAGCAAAGGTGAAGTTTCTGAGCAAAATTATGACCTGGTGGTATAAAAAGATGCTGAATTTAAAAAGAGCCTTTCCTACCTGAGCACTGTTTCCACACTCAGAATTAATGAACATAAATTTGAGTTGTGCTTCGGGGATAGCATACCTAAATATCTTAATCGTTCATTTATTTTAAATGCCTGCGTGTTAACTTAATATGAGCTAAGAGAAAACAGATTTCCGCACACTTGTGGTGTATTTCTTTTTTAAATCGATGCTCTCTTTGTTCTCGGATAGCACGAGTGCCCCCTTGTGGGCAATGGCTTTTAAAGACTCGCGCTGGTAAATTTTATTATTAGAACTGTCTGAGAACATACAACTTGTATGAGAAGAAATAGCTCTGCTTGAATTTACAATGTGCTATCTGTCAACAAGCCGTGCTCTATAACGATGTCTCAAGGATAGCTTCTCTGAAGAACACAGATAAATAGAAGTGGGCTAGGCAGTGCCCTTGCAGTGTCATCTTTTCGAAGTGGGTAATTTGAAATTGTTTTAGGCCCAATTTCCAGCTATTTAGAACTATGGGCAGTAGTGTACACTGCCCTTGATGTTTAACTGGAATGATTTCTACAGGTATTTTTTGCTTTAGCCCACCCTTCCTTCTAAAGATTTATTTGATGTCGATTTATGGGCTTTCCTGTTCCTTTCTATATTGTGGTAATGGTCCATTATTCTAAACGGATCTTATTTATTAAGATTTTGCATCGGGCTGCAATCATTTGTGGCTTTTACTAAACCAGGCAAAGCCGCTTTGCCTGGTTTTGTAAATACAAAGTAACACAAAATAATGCTTGCATCAGGTAGACATTACATAACAGGTGTATTTGTAAAGCGCACGTTCACCCCAGCAACGGGGCATCTTGGCGCTGAAATAACAGATGTATATTGTTACCCAGCTCAATGGTAGGTATTACATGGGTGTAGCATGGGCGTTCCAGTGCACCCACCCATGTATTTTGACGCAAACCCAGATTTACAAAGACTTTTAAACCTGGGTTTGCACTAAAATGGCTCACCTACCTGACAGAGGCGTAACGAGGGGAAATATCGATTTCTCCTCATTACCTCCTCTTTCTATGTGTGCTGAAAATAACCGTAAGGATTGTTTTTGCACAGGAAAGTCTCCCTTCCTGACAAGACCAATTCTGTTCATAAGGAAGGCTCCTAAGCCTTATGGTGTGCGCGTGCGTGGGTTGCAATACGCAGCGCACAGTGTGCTAGCGCAAGGAGACAGCAGATATGCTCCATACCTTTGTAACAGCTTGCTGCCCTGCGTTGGATGGAAGATTAGTAAATAAACCTGTATAGTACTCTGTGAAACAGGAGAATGCATGCTGGGGAGAAACCAGGGTACGTCATTTGCACTGGTTTCAGTGCAACTTTTCACTAATATTTTTCAATTACAAAGCTGTCAATCTGTCTGATGCAATTTTACATCAACATTTGCACTGACATTTTGACCAACAGTCCTGTGTAGTATGTGTTCCTTTGCAATTGTGAAACTGTGCAAACATAACCTTTGCAATTTGCAGGCAGTGTAAATTGGTTTAGCAGGTGTCTGCAAAATCTGATGTTTGCTGGGGATGACCACAGGCCAGTAGCGGTCGGTGGTGGAAGTGCTGCTGGGAGGTGACGTGGGGTGGATGAGGGGCAGGATGGGGGGTAGTAAACTACGGCCAAATGCAGGTAAGTAAACATATAAATAAATAAAACGAATTTTGCTACTCGCACTGCATCGCCAAATTTGTTGCAGTGCGAGCAACAAAATTCATTTTATTTATTTATATATTTACTTACCTGCATTTGGGCGTATTCCGTAGTTTACTACCCCACCCCACCCTGCCCCTCCCCAGCCCCACGTCACCGCCCGGCAGCACTTCCACCACTGACTGCGACTGCCACAGGCACTCATTTTTTAGGGCAAGAATAGCGTTCTGCTAATTGTGTCTAGCCACAGGTAATCAGTTCAATGGCTTGCTACATTTCCATTCACTCTTTATAGTGACACTGCAGCTGTCACTTGTAACATCACCATCATCTACGTGGTCCATGAAGTATCAACCCACAATCCATCTTAGCCATTGGCCATGACAATACCAGGCCTGGGCCCACATGGCTGCCAGATCCTCCTAGTAGTTAATACTTATTCTGCTCAAATTGAGTAGGCCATGATCAGCTGCTAGCAATTCTCCATCTTCTTGTGTGCTTCCAACTTTCCACATCTCCCACTGCCCAGTAGTAGGACATGTTCGCCATACAACAAAAGAAGGCCTTTGGATGCGCCTATTCTACGCCGATGGCCGCCACGCCCTGCTCTGTAACAAGGCAGGCTGAGGTAGATCCTGAGCCCTGTATCAACGCCCAGAGACCAACATGCCTTGCTGCCCACTTTCTGATAGCAGCAGACGGGCCACACAGATGGGGAATGCATGACTGTGACATAGCTGTGGCCCACTTCTGTGCACCCTTCACTCCTCCTGACCTCCGTTAATTTGTGGACCTTGTCGAGAAGTTGATCCCTCCCAGTCGAGCACCAGGTCCAAGTAAAATTTGTGAAGTTCAGTTTGAGCTCTTGCCATCTTTGCTTTACAAAAGCTCTGCTGACCAGCAGTCATTTCTAGATATAGCAGTTTGTAGAGAAATTACAACAATGATAGTCACAAATGAGGGTAAATAGGTAAGAGGGATGTCTCCTTGGAATCATAATTTTTAAAGTGCAGGGGTCACTTCAGGTTCTCTCTGTTTCTGTCTGTGCACATGATGTGCTGTCATTCTGCCATCATGTGACACCATCCATGTAATTGCTGTATTCATAGCTTTGTCACACATCTAGAAAGCAAAAAGAGTGACTGCCGTGTACACACCAATCAATCAATCATATCATTTGTAAAGCGCACTACTCACCTGTGAGGGTCTCAAAGCGCTGGGGTGGGGAATGCTGCTACTGCTCGAAAAGCCAGGTCTTGAGGAGTTTTTTGAAGGTCAGCAGATCTTGGGTCTGCCGTAGGTGGATGAAGAGGGTGTTCCAGGTCTTGGCAGCGAGGTGGGAGAACGATCTGCCACCGGAGGTCACTCTTCAGATGCGGGGGACTGTGGCGAGGGCGAGGTCGCCGGAGCGGAGTTGGTGGGTGGGTGTGTAGAAGCTGAGTGGTCTGTTGAGGTACTTTGTTCCGGTGTTGTGGAGTGCCTTGTGTGCCTGGGTGAGGAGCTTGAAGGTTATCCTCTTGTTGACCGGGAGCCAGTGCAGGTCTCTCAGGTTGGGTGTGATGTGTCTGCAGTGAGGGATGTCGAGGATCAGGTGTGCAAAGGCGTTCTGGGTGCGTTGGAGCCGTCTCAGGAGTTTGGCCGAGGCTCCTGCGTAGAGGGTGTTTCCGTAGTCCAATCTGCTGCTGAAGAGGGCCTGGGTGACCATTCTTCTCGTTTCAGTGTGGATCCACTTGTAGATCCTGCGGAGCATTCAGAGGGTATTGAAGCAGGAGGAGGAGATGGTGTTGACCTGTTTAGTCATGGAGAGGGTGGAGTCGAGGATGACCCCTAGGTTGCGTGCATGATCACTGGGTATTGGAGCGGTTCCCTAAATAAGTAATCTAAGAACTAATGAACTTTTCAATATTTTTATGGAATCCTTCATAGAAGATAAATAATTAATTAACATAAACAATGTGGAAAAGGGGAGTTTTGAAAAATGCAGATATTATTCAATGGTGAAGTCATCTTGGGCTGGTGCTTTCCCATTCAGAAGAGGTGTGGCTGCTGAATAGCATTCATCAATAAGTAGCAGTTGCTCAAGGGCGGACGTGTCATGAGTAGATAACGTCTTAGCCTTATGCTTGGAGAAATAAGTATTAATAATTTCTCGGATGGAAAGGTTTCATGAGAATATAAGGTTTTGCAATATGTTGCAAAACAAGCTGTAATATCAGCATCACGGAAGAGGTTTTCACCAGAATCAGTGATAATTGATTTAATATTCGATTTCTCTTCCCTACAGTTGAAATAATTGGTCAAGAGAGACCCAGTCCATTTATTACTACCATAATATCAAGCATAATGTTTAGAAAGCTTGCCGCTAGCCTTTTCAGTGGTGTATTTATTTAGTTTAATTTTCACCGTTACCAAATCATCAAGGGCAGCTTCCTTATTTTTTTAGCAGAAACCTACCCAAGTATGAAACCCCTAGACACTGCCTTGAAGGCATCCCAAACAAAATGAAAGGTGTTTGCCCATTATCATGAATTTTGAAGTAATCATTACAAAGGTTGTGTAGGAGCAAAGAAAGAAGGTATCCAAGAGCAATGAATTATTGAATCTCCATCATGATTTATTGGAACTCCAGGTCAGTCCACAGCGAAGCAGGATTAAAATTATATTTTGAGCCAATTTCCGAATTGATCATGTGTTGTAGTAAACTTTTGAGTGGGAATATGTAATCAATTCTAAAATGGGAGTACCAGAGACTTGGCTCAGGGTGGATTGGATCATGAACATTCATTATTATAAGAATGGTGTCATCAAGTTTGAGTCCAACTAGGATCCAATGTCTTTCTGAATCCTGGTGTTGGGAAAGTAATAATATGTTTTAGTGCTTGTGGCAAACTATGACTACACTGTTCTTATTGATTACTGTGGCAGAAAACAGGATTTTGCCAACCCAATATTTTAAAACGTGTTGACCTCCATTTCAGTGAGATGTGTCTCTTGTAGCAAAGTCATCTGACAATTCTATCAAGCTAAATATGACAATACATGTTGATGATTAATTGGGTTCTTAAACCCCTTAACATTCCATGTAACCACTCTAAGACTCATGATAAGTATTAATGCTTAACAACTTTTGACTTGGAATAGAAGATTCATGTGACATGGCTAAGAAGAGGGAAGAGACAGGGAAGGAAAGAGATGCGTATGAGTGGAAGAAGAAGATAGAGGACATAACAGAAAAAATGAAGGAAGACATCCTCCAACAGATTACCATGGAGCTGTATGGCAACACAGTAAGAAAGTTCCTCAGTTGCTGGCAAAGAAAGAATGTTAAAAGAAATAACCTGGGGCATGAAGGGACAGCAGAACACTTAAGAGAGGTGGACTGGTTACTGCCCTGTTGAGAGAATGAGGAGAAGGTGGGAATGTCTTGCAAGGAGCTGTAACCGAGAAGAAAAAAGAAGAATGAAGTACCTGAAACAAAATGCTCCATGAAAATTTAGAGGGCTAAAGTCTTACCACTAAAGACAAAGGGTAAAATCAATGGGTGGATGTACAACATGACAGGGATAGGAATATATGCGAGACCAGGACAAGGGATCCACACACATATCTGTAAGAATGGGAAAAACATTTTAAAAAATCACAATTAATGACATAAAAAGGTGATAAACTCCAGGAAAGAAGAAGAGAAAATACATTGGTTAACCTCAAGTAAACATGAAAAATGTTATGCTGCAACAGGTTGTCCTAAATCCACATCCTGGTGTCTGTTTTGATTGACGAAAGTATGTAGTTAAGCAGGATCCCTAAATTGTGTATGATGTGTCCTTGAAGGTAATTTTAAAATAACAATGATGTCATAAATCATATCTGACATTCATAAATCTCAAATGAGGACATATGGCTAGAATGTGCTTCAGTCTTCAATGTGTTGCAGAAAGGCATTTATTTTAACACTTAATGGCCTCATGGCCTCGTTTATAGCATCCTCCTAAGTCAGAGAAGGTGATTTGGGAGAGTCCACACCTTTTTTAGGCCTCTTGACAGAATTGTAGCTATTGGACTTTTCAAAATTGGTCCCGAGGCCTGAGAAGAAGTCAAGCTAGCCCTCCCAGAGTCATGGCTGCCCTCAGTGAACTTTGGTGGAGAGTTAGCAGCAGGGTCCTTTTGATGGTACTTTTCAATGGGTACGATTCACAGACGTGAATGGAGAAGAAGAGTTATATCCACTTTTTGCTCCATGTGGTCTCCCGATGCGCAGTATAAAATAGTGATGGCTATTACGGTGGTTGATAATTAAACAATGGCGAGGGTTACTTTTGGATGACCAGAAGAGCGGGTCAGCAAAAGTGTAATTATGTATAAAGATATGTTCTATGTATACCAAATGGAGATCCACGTGCTTGTGTGACAATGAAGGCATGTGCTGTGTGGATATTGGTAATGCAGTCAAGCAAACAAGTAGCTAAACAGTGTAATGTGCAATTACATGCTTCAGTGTGATTAGTAGAGCCCTCCAAAATTATGCATATGTTTCTGGCAAAATGAGACAGTTGGAATTTCACAATAAAGCCGGCATTCAGGAAAGCCTCGTAGACTGTGTCTAAAAATTACCTCGGAAAATAAGATTGCGGCCGTGGACGTGCACACCACGGGATAAGGCCGTTTTGGTGGAGAAATGCAACTGTCATTGAGATGAATTCCACCTCTGTGCATTGTGCCCATGCTCTAACAGCCTCCCTCATACAAATATCAGGCGTGGAGAGTGATGAAACGCATTCTCTCTGGTCTCCCATCAGGAACAGTCAGGAGCTCAACGGAACAATGGCCATCTTGTGTGAAATTCAGCCCAGCCCTCATTTTTTTGACCACTTTTGGACCAGGACTCTCAGCCACATTTTTTCTCCTTGATTTAACATTCCTCCCTTTATCCGTACGTATGACTCCTCTATGTGCATGCTAAGAACTGGAGCAGGAGTGCTATATCTATCATCCTAAGTAACCTGATCCTAGCTTAACCTGACCGCAGCATACAATCTGAACATAACCCCCCACTTTCCTGAGATTTTCAGTGCTAATCAGAACCCAATCTCCTCCACCCGGGCGGTATTTCTTCATCTTCTCCCATATCTTCAATTCTTGTACAGAAACACCTCCACCACTATCATCCAGATAATATCTTTCCTTTTTCCCCAGACTTCTCACTGCTCGAGTAATCTTGTTCCTTACTCTGCCTAAGATGGTTCTTAGTCCCTAAATATTTCCCACAGAGCAGCATCCTGGGTCGCTTTTGTGATATTGTCAATGGGACCTGTGATTTGTTAGTCATGCCCACGAATAAACCTGTGGCAGTGCTGTTCCCATAGCTAGATGTTTCTTTGAAGTGTAAACTCCTCTTGGCCCATTTCCTTGGATCTCTGTCCATTGGCATCTCTATAGTCTTCGCATTGACAAAGTTAGGAAGTCTTTGACCATCTTTAACACCTTCCTGTTACTAAACACCCTGTGCTTACTGGCACCCGGTCACCTGATCCTTGTCCTCTGGAGCCACACCACATAATCTCGACCACTAGAAACAAGATAAATAATAAGGCATGGAGTTCCTCAAGACTGGGATCTACATTTGGAATATGTTTAATTTATAACACTCATCGTACATCTTGTGCTAACCGTAAGTCCTGAATTGGTGTTTGGCAGCCAGGCTACACCATATCACAAACATGACGGATATCTGGCATATTACAAGTGCATTATATCCTACGGCACAGGATGTCCGTCATGTTGGCAATGGAGAAACCAGTCTGCTGAAGTCTAAATATGGCTACTACTCTTCAAAACAAATCTAAATGGAATGGGTTGTGGGTGCATGGAGTACTGAACGTGGAGTATGGTAATTCTCATGTGTGGCTTTCCTCATGTATGATCATCTTCTCACAGAAGCAAAAGCAAATTTGTACACAAGGTAGAATGTAGAACTTTAGTTTTTGCCCAATCTCTTTATGGATTTTATGGCATATTGTGAGTCACAGAATCAGGACCTGCAGGCACTCACACCTGCAGGGGATCACTATGGCGACATAGAAAAGACAGGGTTACATTTTCATCAGTCCTGTTAAACAGTTGTGGAACAACATGTGTTGTCAAAATAGATGCCATGGAAGTCTTAATTTGATAAGCATTCCCCAAAGATCTCAATGTTTTTTTCCACAGCATTTGTACATAGAAAATGTTCTAAAAATGTTGTAGTATTTGTAGTGCTTAATTTATAAAAAAAAAATAAGTGCCAGGGCCCTCATCAGGAGGCCACCGCAGTTTGCACCACACATTACCACTGTACTCACAGAACTAGTAACCCTCACACTCCTACAAGTGTGACAATTCAGACTGTTCGAGGCCACCTAATCTTTAAGAATGGCTTGGGTGGCATGTATTAGTTGTTTTAATGTATATTGAATTAATAAACAACTGTTTTTCTGCTCATCTTTATATTACTCAAACAGCGACGACGTGTGGCAGCTGTTATAAGTGCAGGTTCCGGAAATTAAGGGTAGTACTGACACCACCTACTCAAATTAAGCACTTAGTATGTGGGAAAACACGGGGGCAGATTTACAAGCCCCTTGCACTGTCAGTGCATCACTTTTTGTGACACTCTGGCAGCGCAATACGCTGCCCCATATTTACAAGGACAGGAAAAGCCACCCCGCGTGGCTTTTCCTGTCCTTGTAAATATAACCCCTTAACACGCAGATAGGGGCGTTCTATTGGTGTTGCTGTGGGTGTTCCCACGCAACACCCATGGAATGAGATACATTTCCAGATTTACAAGGAATCGTAAATCTGGAAATGCGGGGAGGCGTAGGGAGGCGCAACAAGGAGAAATGTATTCATTTGTCCTCGTTTTTGTTTCCTGTCACTATTTCTATACACATTGAAAGAGGAAATCTCCTCTAATGATTGTTTATGTGCAGGAAGGGTTCCCTTCCTGAACAAAAACAATCATTGAAAGAATGCTGTTTTTCAACTTATATGTGTGCTAATGCAGCACACATAAAAGTTGAAAAAAACGGCATTTCTGATTGGTTTGATTGATTTTGAACAGGAAGGGAATCCTTCCTGAACACAAACAATCCCCCCCCACGACGCAGGAATCCTTGCACCATGGTGCAAGGGTGTTTGCGTCGGAGCATGGCAATAGTTTGTGCGCCAGCGGATGCACAGAGTTGCGACATATTGTTGTGAATATGTTGCATTGCTGTGCTTTCCAAGCTAACGCAGCACGACGCAGCAAAATGACTTGAGGCACCGTGCTACGTTAGTTTATTGTAAATTTGCCCCAAGGTATGTTATGCTACCCTCTCCATATTTGCTGGGGCTGTTATTTCTCCAGTGCAAATTATCAAGAATACGGTAAAGGTTTCCGTGTAGAGAAATAAATGTAAAAATGTTACCGGTGGACATGCTTATTGCACATTAGTAATGGGAGGGCCCATGGGCCCTAATACAAGCTAGCGAAATGGGTCCTTAGGTCAGATGGGGAAAGTTTACTCTAATTTGAATTGAGAAGTCCCTGACACTTATGGGTCCCTCCGTTTTCTGATGATTACATTTTGTGTATGTATTTGTAACTCAAACCTTAAAGGAAACCGAAAAGTTTTAGGAATGAAAACCCCATGGTGCACTTGACTGGTGTAAAAACTATAAAATGTATTTTTCGTTCTCTAATACACGGTATTGAATGAATTTACATTAAATGTGTCTAAAAAAAATCTCCCTGCGTCCATCGCCTCCGCAGTACTTGCGGCCCTGCAGGATGCGCCGAGTAAATGACAGGTGCCGACACTCGCGAGAGCCCACGTGCAGGAAGCCAGGCTTTGCCTGGTGCTTGTTGCTATATTCGTCCTTTCCATTAAAGTCATATGTGCACTGAACACCTGCGAGAGGTATTACAGAAAACCATTACCACCAGCTTCTTAGCTCGATTCCCTGTTCTGAGTCACTATGACGACCCGAGCGACACGAGCGATTACACATTTGACTCGCTGTGGCTTTCGTTAAGATCAGACCGTCAAAAACGAAAATAAATCCTTGTAGTTTCATAACGCAACAAATATAAAATTCGAAAAACATTTAAAAAAACCCACACCTTTATCTATATCTTTGATAGTGGTGCGCAGCGTGGTAAATAAGGTATGTAGGCCTTTTATTTTGTTGCAAGGTGATGTTATGCAATCTGACCACTTATATTTCCTCTTTAAGTCATTACAAAATGTTTTTTAATATTTATGTTGTTATGTTGTATAGTGCTCAGGCTAGGGCCATCCCCTAATTACTATGACTCTGGGACGCAGTAATTCTTAGGTTCATAATGTGCGCCCGATCCTGAGTTGCAGACTTCGAAATGAGAGAAAAAATACAAATTAAATGTGTTTATTCGCATTCCAATTTGAATAGAAAGGCATTTTTTTGCTATTTGCTTACTAAGCGTGCACGTTTCTTGGCAGCCACAAACAGAAATGGCAAGAATGTGCAGTTGGTGAAATTTGCACCTGATTTGTAATCCCATTTTGGGCACAAAGTGAAATTTGTGCCTGAAACAGCCCGGTTGTAATTGAAGCCCATGTGTGGTAACAGCTATAAACAGAGAAAAACAATAGGGTACAAACAAAGAGGCCAAGAGTGCATGCTCGGTGAGAGGCCCTTCACAGGTCTTTCATTGTTTGTTGATGCCAAATGTTTCATGAACAGGTTTTGAAACCTTTCCCTTTTTTCAGGAAATCTTATTCAAGACGAAGGTGGCGAGGCAAAGAGTTCCATAGTGGAGAAGTGTGGCTCAATGGTTAGAAGAGGCAGACCATGAAGCAGAAATCAGACCCGGGACCAGGGTTCAATTCACGACGGGCAGGGTCTTGAGCCCAAAATGTCCATGGACTCGATAATTCTCGCTTCGGAGTCTGCTCGAATCACGGGTTCACACTCTGCAACTCCGGGCAATAGCTTGCTTAATCTCCACTATGGCCCCCCACGGCGGGATGCCTGGCTTTCACCTTGAGGGTGCCCAGTATGGGTTATCTCACAGGGAAAAACCAGAACGGGTTCCCAAAGCAAGCGCTTAGAGACCATTGGTGATAATGCGCTATATAAATATAAATTACATAGTGTAGACCTCTCACACCGGTCTGTTTATCTTTGATGGTCTCATAGCAGGCAGGTTCACTGAAGCTGACAATAGGTCTGGGCCATCAGTACATTTGTAAGCCCTTGTTTAGGTGAACTGAGGACTTTCCATTGATGCCCGTGTGGATAAAGCACCTTGAACAGCACCCTCTGCCTGACTGGTAGCCAATAAAATTTTCGTAATAATGGGGATTTGTGTTCTGTTTGAAGTGTATTGGTGATGAGGTAGACTGCTTGATTTTGAGCACTTTGGAGCATTGTCTTCTTTGGGTCACCTCCAGTGCTTTATTTCAGCCGGAGGATTCCAGTGCTCGGCACCAGCACTTAATGGTCAACACTCGACGCTTATGACAGTCTGCCACAAGGTACTGATGTCTGGCTAATTTAGGTCTGACTACAATAAGCAGGGCACAAGTCCTATAAATAGAAGTGGGGGGATGCTCCAAGTTAGGTGGTGTCACAGGAAGTGGCGCCACGGCAGGAAGTGACCTCACAAAAAGATGTCCCCTCTTATTACAGGGAGACATGCTTCACTTGGGGGGCCATGTTAACACACAGTGGAATGTAGTGTCATTATCTGTGTGTTTTTGTGAGCGATTCTGTCAAAAACTCTGTGAATCGTCCTGGCAAGGTTACACGGCGATGGGGGCAGGTACAATTCAGCTGCAATTCAGCTCTCCCAAAATTGACAGTAGATTCACCAGATCAGGCGCTGGCCAATGGCCACAGTTCACTCTTTCCTAAGGGGCCTTCGTGTAGCCTATTACACCCGCTACCACCATGTGCCCCCTGGCAGCTGCCATGCTCCTTCCCAGTGAAATCCATGACCCGCCATACTTAGTGGTAAAAGTATACGCACCTCCAAGAGGGGAATCTTGAAAGCCTCGGCGATCTTTCCTTGCAGCTCCTTCACGTTGGTGAAGCCCTCAATGCGGCCAGCTATTGGGAAGGGGGGACGGCGTCCACCCGGTAAAATAAGTGGGGGGACGCCGTACACCCCCGTGGCACCCGAACTCGAGCCCTGACAATAACAGTTCATTATTAGCTGAATATACATTAAAAATTACTATTACCTGTCACCCAAGACATTCTTATATTTTTTGGGGTCTGGAATAGTCCGAATTTTCATACTTGTATGAGTGGGATGGTTAGTAGTTGTGTTGTTTCTATCATTGGCAGAATAGCAGTGGCAATGTGTGGTGCAAATTGCAGTGGCTTCCGGACGAGAGCCCTGGCTTTTGTACTTTTTTCTTTCATTTTTTCCCATTTTCTTTTTTTTTTACTCCTAGCACATTCAACAGCTATTATGATGGGGCAGGTGAAGGTGGTGTGTCTGGAGGGTAGGGAGTACAGTCCGTTGTGGGGCACATGCCCTTTCCAGAGGTACCATTGATGGTGCACTTTAGACTGAAGATGGTGAGGGTACACAGTTCTTCCTCTTTGAAACAATATTCAGTGTCTTTGTGAGTAGTCCTACTTAGAAGATCTTGCCGTCGTTTCGATGGCATTTTACAATTATAAGAACCAGGACCATCTTGCGAAGCCTGGACTGGAATGACAGTATGCCATGATTAGCATAGTCATCCCATGATCATTTTACATGAAAGAAAGACCACATTCACCCGCATTTCCACTGAGAGTGGTCTTCCCCCTGCCCTGAGTCCCCATGTAAATGAAAGGAAAAGGCACCCACACAAATTTTCCTTGAACAAACTGATTGTCACAAATGTGTAAGTAAACTTCTGGGATTAGCCCCAAATGACCTCATTACGAGTCAAAGAGTGCAGCATCCCTGGGTTTGGGAATACACTCGGTAAAATCAAATGTCCAGAGAAAAGGACCTGGGATCTGGAACCATATGTAATGATGGACCTCGAAAACCCAGGTCTGACATCCTATACTTGTGATGCCCAGTAATTGGGAGGGGGTACGCCAGCCAGAATCATTAAGTCTGTGGTGATATCGCCTCCTCACATTACTAAACATTTCTTAATGAAGTGAGTACTTAGCCTGTTTTAGAAAAAAATGCACAATGTTAGATCAAGCTTGTGCTTGCAGTGATCGAAAACATTAGCCTTTACAAATCTACCCTTAAATAACTTCTCAACATGTTTAGATGGCTTGAAGAGCTCTCTTCTGGAGAAATACAAGCATCAGATGTAATGTACCCCTCGAGCATTAGCTGCGGAAATGTGGGGAAACATTTCATCGAAAATACCACTTATGAGAATGTACGTAGTGTTAAATCTTCAAAAACAGTAGAGCATGATATGCACCCCACCTCTTTTTCTCCTGGAAGTAGGAGGACGTGGCATTCAAGAGGGTTCTAATTCTTCGCCCAGACGTGTATTGATAGAACGATTTTAGCACTGGTGGTTTTTAGAGCAGATCGGGTTTTACGTGCATAAAGGGAGGCAAGCTAAAACAGAGCAAGCATTTGACTTAGGAAAGTAGAATTCAAAGGACGGATGAGACCTATCTACCTAAGAGAGAAAAAACTTTCTTACACTAACACGATGACTAAATTCTCATAGAAAAAACCTCTGAACAAAAAAAAAAAACAACAAAAAAAACGTTATAACTTCTTTGAGATTTCTAATTTTTCTCAGAAATATATTTCTGCATCAATGAAAACAATTTAATATTTGATTCATTTGTATCTCAGCTTTGCCCATATTATATACGTCCTTGCAAGTGCTTCCATGCTGGATCAATTACTAGATTTTGAAAACGCCGATACTTCTAACTGCATAATTTATATTTTCTGATTGTCTTCGTGTATTTTTTAGCAGAAAACATGAAGTAAAGGGAAGTTTCGTAGTACTTTTTCTCTTGCAGCTCACATCGTTCTCGTGACTGCAGGTTTTACACGTGCCACATGAGTAGGGGTGGGGCCAGCGGAATGAAAATGGTGACTTTAGCGAAGCTTTCCTTCATGAGAATTGTATTAACACCATCCTTGGTGAGAGTGAATTACCTTGCGTACCTTTCCCATGTGACATGCCCATTGTCAGTTGCAAGACTTTTATGCTTGAACCACCTCTCCTGAGAGAAAGGTACAAGGTTGGCGTAGGCTAAAGTGAAACAGGAAATGACAGGAGCTACCGGAAGTCCATTGAATGGGATACACGCAAGATTTAGCCCATTATGGGACCTACACAAACCTGCTGTATTTCTCTATACTATATACAGAAAAAGCTGAACAACAGATACTTATGCACAGTGGCGGCTCCTCTGCTATGGCGGAGGAGCGTCGACTCCCCGCCAGCCTCAAGAAGGGTAAAATAAAACTATTTAAAACAGGTTTATTATAGTTTTCTTTCTCTTCACATGAATGTGTCTGGGCGGCGAGGCCGGCTCGGGCCGTCATGGAAGGGGAGTGGTGGACACTGCTAGAAGTGTGCATGTTGGCTTGGTCAGCCGTTTTAGGACGGTCAAACCGACATGCGCACTGAGCTGTCTTCAACCCGAGCTGCGTTGCTGGGTTGGAGAGAGCAGGCACATGCTCCCAGTCTCCTTGAGAGTGTACATCCAGGCCACTCTGGCCAATACTGGCGCTGCATTCATGGATTGGCCGCAGGGGAGTCTGGGACCCTATGCTGCAGTGAGAAGCAGGAGGTGTCAGGTAAGTAATTGTTTTTTCTTTTGTTTTGTGTTTTATTCGTCGCCCCCAGCTCCCACCCCGCCTGCCACTCTGCCCGGACGCCAACCACTACTGCTTATGCAGTGCAAACCATGGAACCACAGCTTGACAGAGTAAAGGCATAAAAATAGTAATGTCAATTCAGGATTCTCCTATAGAAAAAGATCATGAATTTCTAAATGCTGTAGTGGAGAGTGAGAAAGAAGAACAACTTGTTCGGATAAGTAAAATCTAGATTTCCAGAACATACGTTTTTGTTGGGAGTATAGAATCTATTAGGTCTGGGATTAGTCAATACCTTTTAATTTTATTAATATTAAATGTTTATAATACATTTACTTTTAGGGGCTTTCATACAGCCCTCTTCATACATTGGTCTGTGGTTCTGTCATTCAAATTTTTCACATCCCCCCGCCCCCACTGCAGCAAACAGCATATAGCAGTCTGTCAACCCACTTCAGCCATTGGCTAACTCCACTCTCAGTGATGAGTTTCAGCTCTTTCGTACAGAGCGCTTCCACAGAAAAGTAGTTCCCTTTAGTGCCAGGAGCTACTATGCAAATGGTCTTTCAGAGACCAAATTATTTTTGCTTTTAGAAATTGCTTTCTTTTTTTTAAACTGGTAAGGGCCCTGCAGTAAAGCTTCAGAAAACGATTTAAAAAAAGCACTGACAATGCCAAAAGGCTAGCAGCCATTACCAGCTCTATTGCTTTAACAATGATTGCTTTGCCACTCTTTGATGTTAATAAAGTGGAGCATTGCAAAGTACAACTTTATTGGCCACTGTTAATGATACATGATGAATCTGGGCCAAAACCTTCAGCCTATTACCTTTCTTCTGTGTGGGGGGGTGTATTGCCCACTCAAGGAGTCATTTTTGGCATTACTATTTTGAAATTTTGAACGCATTGACTTTACCAATTATTCTTTTGCATGTATCCCAGCAAGGGACAGATTAATAATCTAATTTTGACTTCGCATTTACTTGTGTAGTAGAAACCCTATGCTTTTTTATCTGGAAGGGACAGGTATTGAGGGGTTGTTTGATGTAGCGGCTTTATCTGAAACAAAACTAACCCTATTTTGCCCTAATTAGAGACAATTTTCACTCATAAACAATTAATACTATTGCCAGGGTAAAGCCGTCAAACTATTTCAATTACATTGTTCCTGGAAATATTGCTAAAGATTTGAATCAGATAAAGCCTATTTTACTGGATATGTTTTGTGAATTCCTCTGTTAATCCAGAATGTGTTAAAATTAGCCATGGCTGATTCACCCCTGAAGAGACCCACCCTGAAATGATGCAAGTGACCTTAGTAACTTCGACTTTGTAACAAGTTCATCTTTCCTAGAGCTGATTGTATGTAACGTTTCTACTCAACTGTCTCAGCGTAAGTTGGATAACAATATATTTTCCCATTCTTAGCCGTGCCTCTCAAGGTACTCTTCCCGTCTTATCCATGCTAATCATGGCATACTTCCTTTTGTGTCCAGTCTTCTCAAGATGGCCCTGGTTCTTACAATTGTAATATGCCTTCTAAACGACGGCAAGATCTTCTAAGTAGGACTACTCACAAAGACACTGAATATGGTTTCAAAGAGTCAGAACTATGTACCTACTCCATCCTCAGTCTAATGTGCACCATCAATGGTACCTCTAGAATGTAACAGATGCACGTGTGCCACTATAATATGGATTGTTTCCATTGAACAGGGGAGAGAGCAGGGCCTGGTGAAGGCAGTAAACATGGGCCCTACATCAACTCGGTTCAGTGGATAAACTTTAACAAGTAACATGACTGACTTCATGTCTTCTGCATAATTAAGAGGTAGAAATGGAAACATACCCATCGGTATTCTTCTGTTCTGCAAGTTTCAGTTTTTGTAGAGTCTCATAGTATGTGCTTTGCCAATTGCCTTTGGCAGTCCCTGGTGCTGGTGGCAGAAATGGAAAGGGTAGCTTTTGAGATTGCTATTAAAGGCTAATTCCTTCGTGGATAAGAGCCTCTGCATCCACCACTTCCCCTGGCCAACCACAAACTATGTACATGATTGTCTTGTGGGTGTGCACACATAACTCAAGTCGCACACCTGCAGAATAATCCAATGCAAATAACTTTTTACAGTCCAAGGGGCAATTGTCATGAGGGACCATTGAGTTTGAAGATGGTATGTTTGAAACCTAGTTTAAATATGCTGGTAGCAGATTGTGGGTTTGAGCGCTTGACTGAATTTGGAGAAGGTCCGGCATTTTCAAGCTAAAGTACAGCTAGGGGTGTAGAGTAAACTTTTTGGTTGTTCACATTGTACAAACGGCTTGATTTGAGTCGGGTGCGGGAAATCTGAGACACTTCATCAGGTTGAAGACCGTTTCAAGGGAACTAAGTTAGATTTAGAAGAGTATTAAGAGAAGGTTGTTGCAGTAGTCAATATTACTGAGGATGAGATCGATAATGTGATAAATTAGGTTTTTGATAGAGTGGTGTTTGAAGAATCTGAGGAGGTGATAGTGGGCAGACTTGGTAAGTGATTTGACAAAGATGATAAGCTTCATAAAGCAGACAATGAAATGGTTTTAGGGATATTACAACTCAATAGGAGGTAATGTTACTTAGGAAGGCTGTTGCAAGGAAGAATATGAGGTGGCAAATAAACGTGCACCTTGTAAAAGCAACAAAAAAAGTAGCCGATTTTTTATCATATGTTGATTTCCTGATATTGATGATGAAAATGTCAAATCTAATATAAACTTTATAGTTTTATAATAGATACAATTAATTTTTTCTATTAAATTATTGTTAATTATTAATTATCAGCTGGTTAACTCATTATCCCTCCACCCCAAATAAATTGTGAAATCAGCTCAGAGTGATGGCTACTTCTTACAAGTCCTGAAAATTCCTATGATGGGATTTAATGATAGATGTATTGCGGCACAGAACTTTACATTTAATTCAGCGATTGACCAAATCTTTTGCATTTGCTGTATTCTCACATTCTCCCCTATAATATAAAACCTTCTTACTAATGTATTTACTCATGTAATGCATGCAAAATACCTGACGATAGTTAGCATTCTGAAACGGTGCTAGAAAATGTCACACTGACAGATGGATTAATAAAACAACAATTATCTAGGAATTTTTAGGAGGGTAACAGAGATTGTTCATTTCCAACATGAAGGGGCGGTTCAATAAATAGCCTGTGTTCTCGAACCAAAAACTTCTGGGTACCTTATGGCTTACATTCTATTTGGGGGACAATTAAAAGAGAAGGATTTTCTACTAAGATAATACGTTTTTTTGGCACTCAATAAGTTAGGGCTAGATGTTTTAAGGCTTTTTTGCAGTCTCAAAGGGTCCACTCAGCAAAATCGGACAATTTGTTTCTGCTAAATGGCCCTTTTATATGCATCAAATCTAAATTGTAACTATATACCGAAACAATATTTTGAAGGGGCGTGTTTGGGCCTCTTCCAAATAGCAATTCAAATTGGATGTACTAATGTTTTTAAATCAAAATCTGAATGCAAAGTTTTAATACTTTACAGGCTACTGAAAAAAAGATGTACACCATTTACAAATGGGAAGGAACCAATAAGAGACCCCTTCCCATTTGTGAATGTTGACAAAAACATTTTTAAGAATAGTCACTGGTCCCATGGGCCACTGCCATTGCTACTTTTCAAAAAAAGTTTGTTAAACTTTGCATTTTTTTCAAAGGCATCACATTTTGGAAAAACAGGCTGTGTTAAAAAACAATTGCTTTATTTAAAATCAACCATAGACATGGTGGTCTGCTGACTCCAGCAGGTTACTAACTCTGTAATCACAGAGAATCATAGTCGGTGGTAATTTGCAACTTTCCTCATTAATATTCATGAGGTATGGCAAATTGAGACCCACTACGATTTGGTATTTTGTGAACAGATACAGGTCAGCTCACAAAATGCTACACTGGGGCAAAAGTACTGGTGAAAAAATATGACCACTTTTTGTAATCAGTGTTTAGTATATCTAGTCCTTCGTGCCTTTTAGGGAGAGTCAGACTTTGAAAGTTCGGCCTAACTTTATAGGTCACAAGTACATGCTGTTTTTGCAGATGTGAATCATGATCTAGGGTACACAGACGAACGAATAAGGTGATTTACAGAATGTTTAAGTTGTTTCCCATCATGCCAACTATGTTTTGGGAACAACATTATGTTTAACTTTCCCATTGTCCAAATCAGAGTTGGTCCAGTCTTCTCCAACAACTTTGTTGAGTTGACATCGCTCAAACAGGCACTCTTTGATGACATAATTGCTTTAAGGTACAAGACATATATCTGCATACAATAAAACACACATTTCTATATGGTATGCAAACTTATATGCACCCTTATTTGGAGGAATGGGAAGAGCGTGAATCTAGAAACATTACTTCCATCATGGACATGTTGATTTTTAGGCTACTTTCTTCTATACAATCCGTGACCTTGTGTTTGGTATAGCACACCTGAAATTAATCGTTAGACGAACTATGCCAGGATAAATCTGAGTGTAACAAGAATAGGGAGGGAGGGTCATTGCTTCTGATATATCAATTGGAGGCGTGCTCTGATCTAGGCATTGGAAGGTGTGTGTGACAATTCGAACAATGTGAAGGACTCCAAAGTTGACTAATGTCAGAATAAGTGGTCACAGCTAATTTTCTAAACGATCTATCGGTGAGGCATGTGCAACAGTGTTAAAAATCTCCGGGGTCTAGCATGATCAGTCCGTCATTACCAGGTATTCTGAGGGTGAAACTGTTAACGAACTAAAAGAAGGCCAGTAATAGAAGGCAAACTCATTTTTACAATCTCCACCCTAACCATTGTAATCCTGCAATTGAAAGTGACTTGTTGCTTTCTTAAGTAAAGAATGAAAACTGTGTCTGAAGTTAGTTAGCTGTTAATTGTCTGTGTAAATTGGGGCCAGAATGTGTCTTAGTAACTAAAACTAAAAGATGGTCTTCCAGTTTGCACTCAAAAGTTTTAAGAATGTAAAGGCAGACTCTAACACAGTATGAGAAGATAAACAGAGAGCTAAATTTAAAGGACTCTGTATAGTACACAAGGCTGTTTACGGTCAAGCCCCTGTGTATATTAAACACCGCCTCCAGAGGTATAATTCCACTCGCTCCCTCCGCTCCTCTGCGGATTGCCTGCTAAAAATCCCCCACCTTAACTACTCCACTGAAGGAGGACGAGCCTTCTCAGCCTCTGTTCCCACTCTCTGGAACAAACTCCCAAGACACCTCCTGGCGGAAAGCCGCCTCCTGCCTTTCAGGAAACAACTAAAGACCATTTGTTCGCAGAGGCCTGGACACATCCATCTTGCTAAAATATCTGGCATATCTGTTTTCTTCTTGTAGTGCTTAGAGACCTTCCAATATTAAGCGCTTAACAAATATAAATTAACATAACATAACATAACAAAAGACTGAAAACAGACAGATGTCGATATCTGGATGTAAAAAATACATTTGAGCAGGTGATCCCACCAGCAATAACAAGTCTCTGAAGACCATGCACTTTGTTGAGTAAACTGTGTCTATGTGTGAGGAAGTAATAGCCAAACAAAATTCTGTCAAATTTAGACTCATAGCAGCATATGATCTTAAGGTGACACTCACCAGTCTCTTAGATGGAGGAATGATGGGCCGGAGGAAGGGCTTATTGCAAACTTTTCAAAAAGCACATATGCACAGCTGCACTCATCCCATCCCAATTTTCGTCCCTGTTGCGCTGTCTGATTGTGTATTGCTGTGAGACAAGAACATTTACTACCGCATTAGTGAATATTTAAAATGGCATCATTCTGAGCTCCACCACCCAAATTGCATTTACTAAGTTAAAGAAGATTGAGTATAAAGGAAAGAAGGGCAATTACCTCAAATACAATGCCCACTAAAATATTAATTAATACTAATAGACCATGCTCGCCTTTCTAAAGTATCCGATTGGCCAACAAACTATGAACCTTCCTGTGTTCCAACAATTAATTCAATGGACTCCTTTAGACCACTGTAAAAATATATTGAAATAACCTGTTGAATTGTTTTTTATTTTGCCATACGTATTTAGTCAACCTGACCCTTTTCCTCTTTGATTTCCAGGTAGCCCAGTAAATATCGCCTGCAGAGCATTCTTTGGATTTAGTGGAGAATCCGGCCCAATTATTTACTGGATGAGAGGCGAGAAGTTTATTGAAGAACTGGAAGGCCACATTAAAGAAGGAGTAATCAGGTATGGAAATATATAGAGTCTGGACATATTCTGCCACTTTAGAAAAAGTGCAATTAAGCAAATATGAAATCGTTCGACATCAGGTTTATAGACACAAATTCATGGTACACCTACATTAGGTAATAAGAGTGCATCATAGGTGCATTAAATATACTTCATCCATGATGCCCCCAAACTTGGAAGAAAAAAATGTAAATGCCATGATGATATAATGCATAGAACGTGCAGTAAAATAGGTACGGTAGTCAGTCAACGTGTTTTTGTCTAGTAGAAGATCAGTAGGTTGTTCATAATCATAGTGTAGAGCCTGAGCCCAGAATAGGGAGGGAGGTGGTAATGAAAAGGCTCAGTTACCAATCTAGGAGTGGATAAAGGTTTAGAAAGGAGCCAAAAAGTCGAATAATAAATGACTTTGCTAGTGGGACAAAATCATCTGTTTCAATGTATTTGATGGCTAAATGTCTAGGTCAATAGTAAACAATTTCATTATATACATGTGATCCTATCAGGGGGTGTTCATCTTCCTCAACCAAGTATTTAAAACAGGAGGCGAACCACCTCACTACACATGCAACTTACTGCACAGAGGTTGCCCAGCACCCTTACCACCAAAGCCTCCTTTCATTGAAGCCCTGATTCTCCACTGGAGGGGAGGGGGTTGAGAAGAATTTGTTGGGTATGAGACTTAATGAGATTGCCGATTGGTAATGACATATTTACATCCTCCTCCTCTTTCACATCTGATTAGTGATAAACAACCATCAAAGCCTCAACTGCCATTCACCATTCACTCATCATTTTTTCAGGGTCACAACAATCTTAAATCTGTCATAGTTGAACATAACTCAAAGTACAAAACATGTTGGAGACTTTAGTGGACGGTTAAGAGGAAAGATGATATCTCATGTCCAGCAATATCTAAAAATTGCACTGCACCTCTTAAAGAGAAGCTATCTTCAACTAGTTTAATGACTCAAGGTTTTACCTGGTCACAGCCAATCCAACAACCACACCATCTTTATCACTGTCCTGATCCACCTATTCTATGTCCTATCTAGCTTGGACATAATTTAGTAACATGCTCTCAAAGTGTCTGATATCAAAAACATATACCTAGGGAGGCTTTCACAGGTCTGTGGATATCTAAAGTGTGAAGTTAGAATTTCTGTTGTGTAAGTGGATCAGGAAAAAGAAAAGAGCACATTATCGGCAAACTGTGGGATAAGGGTATATCTTAAAGATGAACCTCCAATTGTGTTACAAAATTGTCTTGTCACCAAGGAATTAAATTATCTCATTGTAGGAACTTTGACTAGAAACCTAGCTTTGTTATTAAGCAGTTTCAAAGTTTTGGCTTAAAAAGAATCACCAACTAAGTCACATAAGAAGAGAGCAATTCCAACAATAAGTCCCAGGAAAGAGAAGTAAAGCCCTCTACTGCCCAAAACAATTGAAAACACTTGGCGAACTGATAAATAAATGAATGGCTCTATAAAAAATGTCTCAATGTCTCCATAAATTCTCAGATGGCCATCACCTGAACTCACATAATGGGTGATTTAATTCCTTAATCAGTTCACCAGATTATTAAATCCAGAATTATATGGGTGTCACCCTAGATAATTCTTGCTCTTTACAGGAATGGAAAGACATCCAGTGGTGGTTGTAGGCCTTAGGAGTACCTTAGCATCTGAATGGCTAAGTGCCTAATGCTAAACCCTTTGTCATGCTTGTCTGTGGAGCAGTAACATTCAACGTCCAGGCTGATAAGAATAAAGTCATAGCCATAGGAGGGTTAGAAGATACCAAGAATAATCACTATTGTTCTATCACCAGTTCCATCACTTGTAGACACTGACCTATCTGCCTCTAACAAGGGACTGCAGTATTAGCTGAATGTCCTTATAGAGTAGTATTCCAAAATATGACGTCCAGAAATTCTTTGTTTCACCCATTAAGAATTTCCCACATATCAAGTCACATATCAACACAGCCACTGACACACCCACTAACACACATACAACCACTAATACAGCCACTCACACACCCAGAAAACTTTTCACACACCTATTCACAAACTCATATAGCCATACACTCACTGACAGACCTACTCACCCATTCACACACCAAGTGACAGATCCATACAGACACCCACACCGATTTACACACTGATACAAATAGTCACACAGCTACTCAGATAAAATATGTTGGTAGTAAAATAAAACATAGATTTAAGTTATGCAGTAGCTCAGTATATATGTTTCAGTGAAAGAAACCTTTAGGAAACACTCACTGGATTATTTAATCAGTGATGTCATCAGTGATGTCATATGAGATGTCATCAGTGATGTCAGTGACCTTGTCATGAATGGTGTAATATGTGAGGCCATATACAATGCATTGTGGGGGCGTAAGTTCTAGTAAGCTCAGGTAACTATAACTTATGAATTTCTATGGTTTCGTGCATGTATAATCTAAGCCTTACTATAACGTCCCTGTGCTCTTTGGTTTTTGCAGTGAATTTCTTAGTTTTTTGCGTTTTTTCCTAACTATAACATCCCTGTAACCTTTGTTTTTTTCAGTGAATTTCTATCAATTAATCAATCAGTATTTATATAGCGCAGCTTATCATCCCGGGGGGTATCCAGGAGCTGAAGTTATAGAGAGCCTTAGTCAAAGAGACAGGTATTGAGTCCCTTTCTGAAGTTGGAGAGTGAATGGGAGTTTCAGAGGTGGAGTGGGAGGTAGCTCTGGAACTTGGCAGCTCGGTAGGTAGAAGGAACAACCCCCACTGCACTTCGGTTGATGCTGGGGACATGTGCAAGGGTGAGGGAGGCAGATCAGAGTTGTCTGGTCAGCTGGTGGAAGGTCAGGCGGTGGTTGATGTAGGAGGGTACGTATTTTAATTGAATTCCCTAACTGTAACCTGTAAAATTTGAGAGTGGATCTGTAGGTGGCTGTAAAGTTTGGTGAGTGGGTGTGTGAGTGGCTATATGGGTGTGTGAGTGGGAACATGAGTGGCTGTATGGGTCAGTGAGTGGGTGTGTGAGTGTTTTGTGAGTGTGTGAGTGGCTGTATGGGTCTGTGAGTGGGTGTGTGAGTAGTTGCATGGGTCTGTGACTGGGCATGTGAGTGCTTGTGTTGGTCTGTGAATGGGTCTGTCAGTGCCTGCATGGGTCTATGAGTATGTGTGAGTGGCTGAGTGGTTGTGAGTCTTCTTGTGTGATCTGTGAGTGGGTGTGTGAGTGGCTGTGTGGGTCTGTCAGTAGGTGTGTGAGTGCCTGAGTAGGTCTGTGAATGGGTGTTTGAGTTCCTTTTTGAGTCTGTGAGTGAGTCTATGAGTAACTACATAGGTCTGTGAGTGGGTGTGTGAATGCCTGTGTGGGACTCTGAATGGGTGTGAAAGTGCCAGCATAGAACTGCGAGTGAGTGTGTGAGTGCCTGTGTGGGTGGGCAAGTGCCTACATGGGTATGTGAGTGGGTATGTGAGTGTTGGACTTTGGCCCTTTTTGCAGGGTTATCCCCAAACATTTTTCTTCTTCCTCCTTATTTTTCCTGACCTGTTGTTGTTGGTTTTAGGACTCTGGGCACTTTACCACTGCTAATCAGTGCTAAAGTGCATATGCTCTATGTGTAACTTGTTATTATGATTGGTTATCCATGATTGTCAATCAAATGCTACTAGTGGCCCTGCAGCACTGATTGTGCCATCCATGAGTAGCCCTGAAAAACTACCTCAGATCTGCCAGCGTAGTGTCTATGCACAGTTGGCGAACTGCCATGTCGACCTGGTAAGTGCACCCACTTGACAAGCCCAAACCTTCCCTTTTCGTACATGTTAGTCACCCCTAAGGGAGGCCCAAGGTACCCCTGTAGGCAGGGTGCTGTGTAAATGAAAGGTAGGGCATTTATTGGTGGGTGTAGCATGTCCAATTTTGTTTTCCACTATTTAAAGGCTATCTTTGCCCAGAGGACAGAATTGGAGTTTATTTGCAACATCTCATAAATATAACTTCCCATTGGAGCAAGATAGAGAAATAAACTTTAGTATGCCTGAACTCAGAATGTTAAAATGCATCTTTTAGTGAAGGTGATTTTGGCATTTTGTGTTTGAAAACACAACTTTAAGAAAGTAGGTATTTTCTTGCTTAGCTATCCGGTGTGCCTCTGCTAGGATGCGTATTGGTTGTCTGGCTGTGGAGTGACAAGGGTTGGAAAGGTCCAGTGGTTCCAGAGAGTCTGGATGAGTCAGGACTGGGCTGGATAGACCTGGGTTGCATTTAGAGTAGGGGGAGGAGGTTTCCTTTCACCTGAATGGACCTGGTCTGCCTTGGACAATGCTGTATTCACCTCCGGCTGGGCAGCTACACTAGAGAGGACAGAACTGGTTTTGGATGGGCACAACTCTATCGGCCTTCAAAGAACAAATGCCTCCTGTTTTGAAGTCTCAGGAACACCAAGACTTCACCCCCAGCTCCCCTGAACTTCTTTGCTAGGAGTTTTGACCAGCCAGGAAGGCCCTATGACTGTCTTGGGCCTCTGGAGATTGTTTCTGCTATTGGGAGCTGCAAAAGCAACGCAACTACAAGAAAACCGAGGCATTACCCTTCTTGCAACAGATTTCTGATGCAACGCCGTGGTGCGAGAAGAATCTCCCCGCATTGTTGCACCGCTGCCGAAAATGACACAGCGCCTATCACCACTGCAAGAACCAGAGCATCGAGGGATCGCACTTGAAGAAATCGACGCTGGTGCATCCTTCGCCAACGCTTCCCGGATTTTCACGCATCGTCCCTGTGCAACAAGGTTTTCCCAACGCATCACCTGCCGATAGGAGTTGTCTCCGAATCAACGCATCGCTTCCCCCTACAGACTGGACCCGATGCAGCACTACCCTGTGCCCAGCGTAACTGTCACAACGCATTCACTAAGGTCTCAGGAAACAATGCATCTCTGTGTTATTGTGTTATTTTATGCTCCCCATCGCTGAGGCCGTTTGGCTTGGTGAATTTTGTGGCAACAACAGGTACTTTGCAAGTGGTCACGTATCTATAGTTTTCTATGAACTCAGTTGCTAAAACATTATTAAAATCATTTTCTTTATACTTGTATGTTGGATGTTTGTCATTTTGATCTTGTTGAGTTTAGATAAAGATACTTAATTTTTTCTAAACTGGTGTGGTGTCCATTTGTGGTGTTATCACTGTATTACTGTGTGTTTTGAGTACAAATACTTAACACACTGCCCTTGGGGGAGGCCAGTCTGCTTGTGCCAAGCTACCCAGGAGGTGAGCAGGTTTTATCTAAAGCGTGTATCCCCATTACCCTGACTAGAATCAAGGGTCCCCCTTTGGACTCGATAATTCTCGCCTTGGTGCCTACTCGAATCATGGGTTCACACTCTGCAACTCTGGGCAATAGCTTGCTTAATCTCCACTACGGCCCTACCGCCATGGGATGCCTGGTCTTCACCTTGGGGATGCCCAGTAGGGGTTATCTCACAGGGAAAGCCAGGAAGGGTTCCCAAAGCAAGCGCTAAGAGACCTGTCGGTGATTTGGCGCTATATAAATCGAAATTAACATAACATAACATAACATAACAAAAACCCTCAGGTGATGATCTTCCCTGAATATATCATTGCTGTGTAACATCAACAGTCTTGCTTCATACAAGTGAAGAAAAAACTTTGGTCTCACAGCCTAAAATATGCACTTCTGTATCTGGTGAAGCTTCATGTGGTTGCTAATCACTGTAACTTCTTCTTCACTGAACGGAGGTGGCGTGGGATTGGCCGGAGACAAATCATTTGACAGAAGGTGTGTCACTATTGGCTTGGCCAGTTGGCACCTCAAAACTTCAATGCCCCAGCTCGAACAGACATACCACACAATAAATTATTAACAAATAAATGTTAATTGTTAATTGTTTATTTTAAATATGCAACTTATGGACTAGGTATTTTATTGTTATATTTTAGGTGTGGACTGGGTTGTTTGTAGGTGTACAGGTGGGAAGTTAATTAACACTTGAATAACAATTAGTAATTAATTGACAAATAACCTTTTTGGAATAATAATTATGTAAATTAATGAATTGTTTTTCGTTTTTGAAATTAGTTTTTTTACATAATATTTTTGTTTATTAAGAGTTTAATATTTTTCTACATTCATGAGGTTGCTAAAACGATAGATTTTTTTATATGCGGAGACTCCGCACTAATAAAGATAATACTCAGAAATCCCTTTGTGATTAGCAAACAATCGTAAACTTGCACAAAAATGTAAGTTCAGCTTTCTGAATGAGGTCCACAGCTAAGATCTGGTGAGCCTCAAAATCAGGGATGATCTTTCTATCTAGTAATATGAAAAATGTGTTTATTTGGGCAACTCCTAGTTTATTTGTGAGGTATTTATTTCCATTAGTAATGACTGTGTTTCTGGTGTCTTTTTGTCTTTTAATGTAAAATCTTCCGCTCATTAGCTACATAGTCCATGAGTGCGGTACTAGATGAATAATGCTTACCTTTGCTATGACTTTTGGAACCTCTGAGAGTTCATTTTGTTCTGCCTGGTTATGGAAAGTAGAAAAGAGGACTCCTAGCCACAACCTCCAACCCCAATCTTTTTTTGTTTTGAATCGCTAATTCTTTTTACCTCTACTGTGAGTGAGTCTCCCTAATGGAGTTACACTCCCTGTGAGCTTTTGTTAATAAAGTTTTTTAGCTGGCACTGTCAGTGCCTACCTGTTAGAATTAGGAAAATTAATATGCATAGCTATGGTAAACAGCACCCAGCAGGTCATGTGTGACATGTTTACTCACATGTCACACATGACCTGTGAGTAAACATGTGCTTATGTAAAAATGTACGGTTTCCAGCAAACTTTCCATGCTGGGCTTTCCGACATAGAAAGCCTGTCAGATACCTAGCAGGGCCCCCATCTGTTTGCCGCCTCTAGTTTGATGGCCGAGATCCCTGCACCATGTGAGAGACAACCCTGTCCTGCGGTGTAGGAATAAACACAACATCCCATTTCCTTATGGGAGCTTATGGTACGGCTGGTTTACGGCCATAACATATGGTCCCATAGGGAAAAGTGAGTATTCGACCGCACCATGTGCGGTCGCATCGCAATTAGGCAGTCGGTACTGCTGAGCGGAGATGGTTCGGTCCAGTTTCTGCGACGTAATAAGCCTGTTAGTCTCGAGTTGAATAGATGGATTAACTCCTTCAATATGGTCACTTGTTTACCGTTGGGCCTGAAGAGGCCCACAGAAAGGGAATAGGCCGAAATGCGCCAACCTTTATTTTCACTAGAAGAGCCAACACAAGATGGACTTTGTTGGTAACATTTGAGAGTAAGAGGTTCGAAGAAACGCATACTTGGTCTGAAACCTGTTTTCACTCTGGGTACCTCTAGGTATATGACAGACTTTAAGTAGTTAGATACACTACCTGTTGTTTATGAAATTGCTGGGATTGGTGAGAAATGACCCATTTAATTATTTTGTTATGATTACATTTTATGTAATGTATGTGTGAGAGAATGTTTCATTTTTTGTATTGTGTTTTGATGAATAATGGAGCAAAATATAATATATGTCTATTGTAATAACATATATTTTGTAAATACGCTGGTTAAACTTAGTTGTGTGACGAATATTCTTTTAGAGCTATGCTGACGGCACAGGATGTCCTGCATCCAAATTAGTTATGTTTTATAAGATTGTCGACCCAAATGATATATCCTCACGCTCCTCGCTATATGAACTCAGAACCCTTTGTAACAGTAATTCATCAGGCCCTAGAGGCGAAGAACATTTCGACTGAAGCTGAAGAGGTAAAAGCCCTACTTTATGGAGATTATATTTTTCTTCTCTTGTCCCATCCTCGCACCTCAAAAGTGTGCAGCGCTCTCTATATCAAGATCTGCTAATAATTTGTGCATTCACTACTATAATATGAGATAGTTTTCTGCAAGGCTCCACTATTTGGGTATAAGAATAAATATGGTTCTTCCCTGCATGTTGGAAGACAACCTCCTCCCATTGATAGAACACACAAAGTGGTATTTCCTGAGATTGTCACACCTTAACCTTTCCCTTTGGGAGAAAGAGCAGGCTATTAAACAATGGTAGCTCCCAGTCTCTTTGCCATGATTCCTCTTTGGGTACTTATTAAACTCCTGGTTGGCTTCTGGGCAGATATGAGCTCCTACATTTTGAATGGGTGCAAACTGAGGCTGAGTGCTGAAACGTTTCAAACACTCACCCCCAGGATGCTTGTTTCTGATCCAGGAAGGTCCCGTCTTGGCAGTTAGGGCTGGACTGTTCCCATGGGGACTAGGGACAAGACTGATTTGCATATGGCTGGATCCAAACTGGGGTGACATGGTGAGCAAAAGAATAATGGATTTAACCCAGATCTCTTCACAGGGGGTGAGTGTTTGAAATGTTTCAGCACTCTGTCCATCATCTAGTCGTGTTTACTATTGCCAGTGATGGCCCAGGTCTCCCTGGTGAAAATGGAAGTGCTGTTACTTTTATTGTATTACTTTTCAAGCCTCTTCCTACTAGTCCAAGGTTTCTTCTTCCGAAGCTTCGACTCAGCGGATGTTGCTCTAATTTGGGGGTCGGGCAGGAACCTCTTAGTGCTCTGTACACTGAAACTATCTTTGTTGGTGGGGGACTTGGCCCTTCCGGATTACAAGCGCTACTACTTGGCTTCTCAGCTTCAATGGGTGACTCAGTCGCTTTCTAATGATCCTTGGCAGAAACAGGATTTAGTATGGGCTTTCCCAATTACATATTTTTTCCCGTCTCTACCCCTGTACCGCATCCCTCAGGGATGCTTCACACTGCACTTGAATGCCTCACTAGGGCATATAAGCGTACTTCCACAACTGTACCTTATGCTCCCTGTTAGGGCTTCCTACTTCTACAAGACAGATTCATTTCGGACAGATTTGTCAATTGACTTCTGAATGAGCTGCTTGAATTGCAGGACCTCATGACAACTTGCAGCCTCCCTCTGGGTCAATTCCTTACCTACAAAGATATATATCAGTCTCTAGCTACTCATCTTTTTACTCACCACCTTGTTCCAGCTACCCACGAGGTGTTTCAAAAACTGTATACTATAGGCACTAGCTGCTGCATGGTGAAATGGTTTTATAGGGCTTTCTGGCAGCAGACAAGCCAATCTCACATGAGTCTTTTGTCCATCTGGGAAACAGACCTAGCTAGGCCATTGCACAATGCTGACTGGGTAAAACTCCTGGTTATCCCCATAACGTACTGTGTAATGCACACCTTATGTATAAACAATTCAACATGTTAAATTGGGCCTACCTTATGCTCAGTCAAATAAATAAAGAATTCCTGGTTGCATCTGCACATTGTCTTTGCTGTGCCCTCCTTACTGCTGTTATACGGCATATCCTTTTGTCCCTTCCATCACTTTCTGCATACTGACGGAGAGTTCTCAATCACGACGAGTCACACTTTGCCGGTCTCCATGATGCAATAGTGTTGGGCATATACCCCTGTCCTGACCTAGACAGAGTCACTACTAGGTTCCTTGACCTGGCTCTTCTGTTAGGGATGTGCAATAATACAATCCATTAAAAGAACACTGCACCCCTGGCTATTGAATATTGGACCATAGTTGCACTCTCTTTGTTTTGTTCAGACAGCACATGGAAGAGCGGGCAGGTCTATGGAAATATTTCATAGCCTAAGCATGGGATACCTTGGTTGAGAACTTCAATGAATATACCAAAGATTATGAGTACCCACTGTGAAACACCTCTGCCACACTTCTTGCTGACTCTACTTATCTTTCTATTACTTACTTTGAGGTTGATACACTGTCCCTCTACCACTGGTGATTAAGCGGACATCCAACTTGGATTTAGGGTGGAATGGCTTTTTCTTCCCACTGATCTGTTCTGGCACTGTAGGTCATGATTTCCACATTAACGCCCTGGATGTTGGCGGGGGATTTAGGCAACTAGAATGGGGGGAGGGTTGGGGTTAGTTGCAAAGTAGCATATAATTCGATGTTGTCTTAGTTTATAAAAGAAAACAGCAGGTGTTCTTCTAGCCACATATACTGTCCGGATTAATACCGTCACGTCTCTACATGTTGTTAGTCTATTGTATCTACAACTTACAAAAACGTTAATGCACTGTGTATTCCCTCTGCTTCAATAAAACTATTTTTCTTAAAACATAGTGTAAATATCAAATTTCCAGTCAATTTAAGATTAAATTGCTTTATTAGAGAGTAACTGAAGATACCTCCAGCACAGCTTCACAGCCTACAGATCAACTTCTATAATCAAAAGCTAACATTCCATCCTAGCAACATAGCTAACATTCCAATGATGTCATACACATGTACTCAACTCTACACATAGGTTTTACACTGGAAGGGTCTGTTCTTGTACAGAATACAATACCTGGATACACTTTAAATTGTGTGCTGTTTAGTGCAGCCTGCTTGTATGGTGAAATATTGATAAATCTTGTGGTAAGATATATAAAATTACCCAAGCTTTTTAATATAAAAATAAACACACAATTATTTATAAAACATATGCAACTACAAACACAGTGTTAAAACATATACATAAACATATATAAAATAATAATAATTAAAAAAGACAATACTAAATCCAATTTAAAAGAAAACATTCTCCTAACAATACATTTATACATTTTTTTTAAACAGAATATAAAATAACAATAGTAAAATAAATGAATATAAATAATAATTTACAAACATTACACAAAGTATGTACCTTGAAATATCTCAATTTACTATTCCCACTCCATCGTATACAACAGTAGAGAAAGTGTTGGACTCCAAAGAGGTCAGATTAACCACCCCACTCCAATCTAAGCAACAGTATGGAAAGTGTTGGACTCTGAAGGGGTGAGATTTATTCTTAAACTTTGCAGTAAATGTACTACTTTTGAAAATTCACCATTTCCGGTGGCAAATATACTACAAAGGGTAGACTTGTGTGTCTCTGCCCCTGAATAGAGTATAAAGTTACCACAGATAAAAGGGACCTAAAATAGAGATAAATGTGCTCCAGCTCAGACCTGGAGTGCCAAACATGGCTGACCAAAGGGGATGATGGACGGAGCATTTGAGCAAACCAAACACTCACCCTCAAATAACTGATCTGGGTTTAATCCATCATCATTCTTTAGCTCACTCCACCACCCCAGTTCAGACATGGCCATATGCAAATCAGTCTGACCCTGTGCCTCATGGGACCAGTCCATCCCGAATTGCCAAGCAATGTCTTTCCTGGATTGGAAACAAGCATCCTGGGACCGGTTTCGGGATAATAACCCTCGTCAGACAGGCTATCTTGAATCCAGTGGCAGAGTGAGCAATGGACCCACGTCTGTGCATACCCTGCCAACTAAGGGCGAACAAAGCAATACCAAAGAGGATGATGGACGGAGCATTTGAGCACATCAAACACTCACCCCCAGTCAACTGACCTGGGTTTAATCCATCATCATTCTTTAGCTCACTCCACCACCGCAGTACAGACATGGCCATATGCAAATCAGTCTGACCCTGTGCCTCATTGGAATAGTCCAGCCCGACCTGCCAAGTCATGTCTTCCCTAGACCAGAAACAAGCATCCTGGGACCGGTTTCGGGTTCATAACCCTCGTTAGCCAGGCTATCTTGAATCCAGTGGCAGAGTGAGCAAGGGACACACGTGTGGGCATACCCTGCCAACTTAGGGCGAACAAAGCAATACCAAAGGGGATGATGGACAGAGTATTTGAGCAAATCAAACACTCACCCCCAGTCAACTGATCTACTGACTACTGGCACTGCAACATGCCCCATGGAAAGCTACTGAGACAAGGACTTAAATAAGGACTCTATCAGAAATATTGCTCAAATGAATTGATTTATTTTGACTTTTAAAAAATATATATA
Source organism: Lissotriton vulgaris (assembly GCF_964263255.1). Lineage (NCBI taxonomy): Eukaryota > Metazoa > Chordata > Amphibia > Caudata > Salamandridae > Lissotriton > Lissotriton vulgaris. The sequence continues at coordinate 235,653,476 of NC_141691.1, forward strand.
AATGTAATTTAATGTTCAAGCAATTATATATCGATAACAAATTATTTGTGATAAAATATTGTTACCTTTTAAATTTACAAATACAAGTAACCATAATTTATTACAACATAATTAAAGTAATTGTAATTAATGTTGTACTTAATTTATTGTAATTGCCATACATGAGTAAATAGAAACATTTTACACTAAGTGGGAGTTTTATAAATAGATCTTTAAAAATGAATTTCAGTTTAATGTAATATATATAAAATAATTTAATATTTAATTCAAAATTAACTTTATAGTGTAAAGTTACTACATGTAATTTTTCAACATAGGCGAAGTTTTCCACCACTGAGATATAAAAGGTATAGTGCCGGGTTTGTGCCAGAGTAATATGAACACAGGACAAGCACTTCACTGATTTCTGACTTGACAGCAATGAATTTTCTACTTTGTAATTCAGGTTCCACCCATGTGGTGGGCCATTTACTGGACTCTATTTTTTCGAATGTATCTAATATTTTATGCCCTGCAGCTCTTTCAGTACTTTGGTCAGATAATTTTTTGGTCGGCTTCAGGGTTAAGAAGGAATGGAAGAGTGCATCCACGCTAACTTTGGGTACCAAGCCTAAATCTAGAGACTGGAGGAAATTAGATATAGAAGTCTTTAACAAACTCCTATCTAAAAATATCACTGCCATTACTCCAGTTGGTTTGACAGATTAGGACACCATCCATACTTGGATTTTAAAATCCATTGATGCGTGCCTCCTATCTTCTATTAAAAAGGTGAACAATCACCGGCCTCATGCCCCTTGGTTCTCCGAAAGATTAAAAATAGAGAAAAATAAATGTAAACCATTAGAAAGACGCTGGAGGAAGGACTATGCACCCAAATCCAAACTCACATATAAATTGACTAAAAGGGACTACCATTCTCTTTGTAATGTTGCCCGAGACGAATATGTGAGCTCTACCATCACAGTGGCACAGAATAGTTCCAAAACCTTGTTTAACTTAGTTAAAGAGCTATCTGGTGCAGCTTGCCAACCCACCCCCACCCCTGTGTTCACTGAATCTCAATGTGAGGATCAAGGGAAGTTTTTTCTCAGTAAAGTGGAGAAACATTGCGTCACCGTCTGGATACTGGTGAAACTGTGGCACTAATATTGCTTGATTTGAGTGCAGCTTTTGACACGGTATCTCACACCGTGTTACTGAAAGCTTTACAATAAATTGGTGTTGTCTGCTTGGCACTCAATTTGCTCACTGATTTTCTGGCAGATCGTACTTTCTAGGTCTTCTCTCCGTCAGCCAGTTCTAAGACCCATGCCTCTCCTCACGGAGTACTGCAGGGCTTCATTCTCCGCCCGCTATTGGATGCTGGGTTGTCTATTTTTTCCAACGCAATATGACACCCAGATAATCTTCTCCCTCTACACTAAAGGGGCAGCTAAGCCATCATCTCTCCAGTCAGGGTTGCGGAATATTGCAGGTTGGATTCAAGCCAAATTGCTTAAACTCAATGGCGGAAAGACGGACGTGCTAATGTTGGAGAAGAAAAAAGATCTCTGGGGCCCCCAGCACTGGCCTCCTGAAATGGGTGGATTTTCCCAACCTGCGCACCAGGTCCACAATCTAGGTGTTATCATTGATGACCAGCTTTCAATGAAGAAACAAGCTGTTAAGGTCACCTGCTTCACTATCCTAAAAAGGCTCAAAAATTTTGGGGGATGCTGCCTGGTCCCACTCAAAGAACTGTGGTCCAGCCTCTTGTTACTTCTAGGCTGGACTATGGCTACGTCCTGTATCTAGTAGCCAACAAGGATGTGACCCGTAAACTTCAGGTGGTACAGAACTCGGCAGCCAGGTTCCTAGATTGGCTTCCATCTAAGGCTCTCTCCGTGACCTTCACTAGCTCAGGGTGGAGAACCTTATTAAATTCAAAGCCCTGAGTTATATGTACAAAATCAAATCTGGCACAGCACCTCAGTACCTGAATGCCTTAGTCCACCCTTAACGTCTATTGCGCCTTCTTCGTTCCTCCACTCAGGCTAAATTTTCGGTTCCCAGGACCAGGCTGTCGCGAATGGGTGGTCAGTCTTTTTCTTGTCTGGGACCCTCTTTGTGGAATTCTCTCTCCTTGTCACTTCATAAAGAAACCATCTATGTGAATTTCCGAAAGTGTTTAAAAACGTGGTTATTCAATCAATAGTTCCTTTTCTACTCTGTTCATGTCAGGCGGCGCCGGGAAACTTCTGGGTAGCTGTGCGCCTTATAAAATTAAATAACAAGCTTCACCAACCCATGCTTTATCATTTAGGAGGTCATGGGTTCAGAGCTGCAGACATACAGAAGGAGAGGCTTGTCTCAGAGAAGATTGCCCTGGTTTCTCAGAAGTTGAACAGGAAGCTTGCAGGGGGTTCGACGATTCAAACCAGCGCCTGAGAGCACAACAATTTAAAAATAAGACCATGACAAGTTCTGTGTGCCAACCTCTTTGAGCAGTGAGTTTTGTCCCCACACAGGGAGTTGGGCATTGGTCAACTCGCATATAACATGCAAAGTCCATGACCCCACACTTGATGTGACGGATGTAATAAAACAATTGTGAATAAACTTACAGATGAGATTGCATACCATGTTTTACTTAACATTATGAAAGATTGACTATGAATGTGGCATTATTTATTGTTTTGATTGTATTGCACTTTTACGTCCTGTTATTAATTAGTTTAAAAATTGTGAGGTCCGAAACGCTGCATTAGGTGTGGTTATGGTGTGTATGGGTGTTGTGTAACTTATAAATTGCTGTCCTAACCACAGCTTTACATTTTTTGTGTTTTTTCGGTTGTAATTTGTACCCATTACTGCACTTTAACTGTGCTTTATTTCACTGAATTGTAAATACAGGTCAGGTTTAGGTGTTAAAGCTCTCTGTTGGGTTTTTTTCAATTCATTTTTCAGGGTTTTTTGATCATATACCATACCCAACAGTTTCTTGCACCCAGTCCACCAACCAATCAATCAATCAGAGTACTTGTAAAGCGTGCTACTTACCCGTGAGGGTCTCAAGGCGCTATGGGGAGGGGGGTGCTGCTACCGCTCGAAGAGCCAGGTCTTGAGGAGTCTTCTGAAGGTGAGTAGGTCTTGGGTCTGCCCTATGTGGGTAGGTAGGGTGTTCCAGGTCTTGGCGGCGAGGTAGGAGAAGGATCTGCCACCGGAGGTCGTTCGTTGGATGCGGGGGACAGCGGCGAGGGCGAGGCTGGTGGAGGGGAGCTGGCGGGTGGGGGTTTGGAATCTGAGTCTGCTGTCCAGGTAGGCTGGTCCGGCGTTGTGGAGTGCTTTGTGTGCATGGGTGAGGAGTTTGAAAGTGTTCCTCTTGTCGACGGGGAGCCAGTCTAGGTCTTTCAGGTGGGGGGTGATGTGGCTGCGGCCGGGGACATTGACGATCAGTCGGGCGGAGGCGTTTTGGATGCGTTGTAGTCGTCGTAGTTGTTTGGCTGGGATTCCTGCGTAGAGTGCGTGGCCGTAGTCCAGTCTTGTGCTAACGAGGGCCTGTGTCCCCTTTCTTCTTGTTTCGGTCGGGATCCACTTGTAGATCCTGCGGAGCATGCGGAGGGTGTTGTGGCAGGAGGAGGAGACGCGTTGACCTGCTTAGACATGAAGAAGGAGGAGTCGAGGATGAATCCTAGGTTGCGTGCATGGTCAATGGGTGTTGGTGCTGTTCCTGCTGTTCTCAGTGTGGTGGGCCACCAGGAGTCATCCCAGGCTGAGGGGTTGGGTCCGAGGATGAGGACCTCTGCCTTGTCCGAGTTCAGCTTCAGACGGCTGCTTCATTCACTCGTGGAGGTTGGTTTTCGCGGTATGTGGGTCCTTGGTGAGAGAGAGGATGAGCTGGGTGTCGTCGGCGTAGGAGATGATGTTGAGGTTGTGATGGTGGGCCACTTGTGTGAGGGGTGCCATGTAGACATTGAACAGCGTCGGGCTGAGAGATGAGCCCTGGGGGACGCCGCAGATGATGTTGGTTGCTTCGGATCGGAAGGGTGGGAGGCGGACGCTCTGGGTTCTGCCGGAGAGGAAGGACGTGGTCCAGTCAAGGGCCTTCTCTTGGATTCTGGCTTCTAGGAGGCGTGTCTTTAGAGTGCGATGGCAGAACGTGTCGAAGGTGGAAGACAGGTCCAGGAGGATGAGGTCATTTGCAGCAAGAGTTGGCCTGCAAGATTTGGTTCAGCCCTGCACCCAACCTGCATCAGTATGCCTCGCAGTAGCTGTGCCTCGCTGACTCTTGTAGTCATGATGGGCCTTCACACTGGCTGTGGATCTGGTTCTGTGACTGGGGACACAGCAGAAGTTCAATCCAATGTCCAAGACACTCAGCAGTGGCTGCTCCATTAGAGCAGAGGAGCGCCCCCATCACCACCAGGAAATAAAACGAGAATGAAATAGGTTTTAAACACATTTTATTATTGTTTTATTTTATTCCCCTGGACCCACCCCCAGGAGTCTGACGAGTCTTGGGTGCGGGTCAAGGGACGACACTGCTGGTGGGTGAGTGGTGGAGACGCCCTTCACTGTGCATGAGGGTTTGGGCGGCTGTTTCAGGCTGGCTAAACCCTCATGCCCAGTGAAGCTCTCTCCAGCCCCAGCTGCATTTCTGGGGCTGGAGAGAGCAGGCACAGGCTCCCAGTCTGCCTGTGAGCGTAGGTTTCCGGCGCTCGCGCCAATCCTAAAGGTACTCTCATGTGAGAAGCATGAAGAGCGTGATGTGGCTAGAGACAGCAGCGGCACAAATTTATTTGATCTTAATTCTATTTTATTTGTCTTCAAACCCTCCCTACCTCCCTCCTCCCTAACTCCCTCTGGCCTGGCTCGCCCATCCCGCCACTTTGGCAGGGGACGGGCCACTACTCAAGACACTTGCCATGGGTTAACAGTCCCCTGCTAGGTATGTGAATCCAACCCTAGAGTCCTCACATCCCATAGCAAAATAATGTATTTTACTTACATTTTCATCATAGGGTTGCTCTTGGAGTCCCTCCTCCTGTGCCAGAGGGTCAGTGTGTGCTCCCCTTGTTCTCTTTCATTTTTTTTTTCATGAGTGTGAATCCTCCAGTCACTGCATTCTGTAATAGGTGCCACGTTTTTTCTGAAGTTGTACTTAGCCATTCATATTTTTGTTATGTTGCTGTGATTTCAATTTGTAGAGCACAACTGTTACCCTCAGAGGAGGCATCCTGGTATTGAAAAGTCACGTTTTACCAGTGGTGGCTCCTCCGTTAAGGCGGAGGAGCGTCGCCCCGCTGCCTTGGAGCAGCAAATAAAAGGAAAACATAAAATGATAATTACAAATGTTATTAGCATTTTATTTTGTCCTCCTGCTGTGGCAGATTTCATGAGGGGACTGGGCGGGGCTGAAGAGCAGGGGAGGATGAATCCACCCTCCTAAGTGCGCAATGACTGTTTGGCCGGCCATCTCGGGCCACCCAAACCAGTCATGCGCACTTTCCCCATTCTCCACTCAGGCTGCATTCTAACCTGCATGGAAAACATACCCACCCCTCCAGTGCCTGGGTGAGGGCTGTGTCACGGCACTTAGACCAATCACAATGCTGGATTGCAGTGTTGTGATTGGCTGCAGGGAGCATGGGAACACTGGTGCTTCCTGCTTCCTGTTTCTTAGAGGAAACCAGGAAGAGGACACAGTAGAGGTAGTGGCTACCGGCCTGCCATACAGCCAGGAGTCAAGTGTTTTTAAAAATGTTTTATTGTGCATTCTAGGCCAGTTCGGTGAAATTCTGTTCAGGGTTATTTTCTGTTTCAGAGGTGGAACTGAAATGGGAAATTTCATTTTTGGGACCCTGCTCTCCCATATTTTCTGACTCGTGCTTGAGGGATCTGCCTGAACCTTGCAATGCCAAATGCAAATCAGAGGAACTTTTTTATGTAGAAGTTGTTTGTCAATCACAGAGAGAAAGAGAAACAGTTAAAGAGAGAGTGAGAGAGAGATACTGTATATACGGCTGACATTAAAAAGTCAATTTCACTAATAATACAATATGACCTTATAAAATAGATTTCACCTCAAGGCATTTTTCCCGACAAAGAAATCACAACTTACCTCGCCTCATTTTCATATAAAATGTCATGTGTATCGACCCGAGGCTGAGAAATGAAGAGAACGTACTTTTGCCCTCTGGGTTGGTTATTACAGTGTATTTGCCAAAGTGAGCAATGAATTTCTGGTTGCATCGCCAAAGAAATGTATAATTTTCACTTATGAATTTCATTTTAGAAGTTGCCCTATCAATAGCTAATGGTTTATTCTTTCATCTGTTCCATAATCATTGATGAATGTTCCCTAATGTGGTGCTCTGAGAAATGTGTTTAATTTATTTTTTTCCAAAGCATCGCTCAAGCTTTTGTTTTTGAAATGAAAACCATTTAATTTGCATTAGAAGTGTCACTCTATTGACATAGCAAAGTCTCAACAAATGTAACCTGTTTACTACAACTTTGATCGCTCACGTAGCACACACTACAAATAGAAAATCGTTATTGTTCATAAATATAATGCATTATTATTACACAACTCAAAAGTACTTTGTTTTTGACCCCATAAGAAAGAAGTTATCGCCCTCGACTGTGAAAGGACAACTGGCATCTCTTTTATTGGGGCTAAAGGGCATGATACCTCACATCCACTGTATTCATGAGTTTAGGGAAATTGTACCACTGTTTTACAGAGATCTTGGCAGGGGTCTCAAACCACTGAGAAGCCAAACGAGAACTCACAAGTGGTACATCCCCACTACTCCAGTAGACTGCCCTGAAATTAAGACCTAATGCTGTTTTGAGGCATTGCATATTTCATTTAAAAAAGTGTTTCTGTATTATATTTATATTTTTTATTTTATTTACTATATTACGTATGATTGTATATATTCTAAATACATTTGAAATCGTTTTTATTATAGATAGTGCAACAACAATTAAAATTCATCATGCTACACTTCAATCACAACACTGAAGTAGGCCGAAACAGGTCTGACGTGTTTGTGTTCCATTCTGAGGGGGAAATGGTCTAACAGTTTGGCTGGACTATTCCAAATGAAGCAGGAACCAGGCTGGTTTGCTAATGACTGGGCTGCACAGTGGATGAAAAACAGTGCAATGGATTGTGGCCTGACTGATGTCCTGTGGCTGTCATTAATTCAAATGTTCCCTTCATCACTGTTTTGTGTGCTGCAGTAGCCATCATCAGTCTGTCCGGTGGCCCATTCCCACTGTGCCACAAGAAGCAAGTTACACATCACTTTGCTACAGTTCCCAAAAGTTCAAAAATGCCTCTCCACCACTTTAATGTCTGCTCCAGCAGATATTCGAAGTGTGACGGATATTGCCAGAAAATTGTTCCGTGGATGCTGGCACACAGGATTCAAGCTACACCTTGCTTAGGAGTCTGAGACCAGTCTAGGGACCTAGCCTGGTGGTCTGGACCAGTTGCTAGCACGGGAAGGACAATGGACTGGAATGCTGACCAGAGCAATGGGCTGTAGTTGAAATTAATTCAAGAAGTCCTTCCATCACTTTGGTATTTTGATGATCATGCACAGATTATAGCTCCATATTCACCACATGATTCTTTCAACACCTCACCAACAAGGCTTAAGCAGGCCAAAAGTTGTCTGCTTATATTCCCATCTGTTTGTTGTATTATTGTACTTACCACAACATTTATGAACTGCTTCTGCACCCTATGCAGAGGTGACAGCAGGAGTACTATAAACTTGAATACTTCTTGAATATTTCTGCATCTTAGTTACAGTCCTGCTCTTAAGTGGCTGGCATGACTGAATTAGGACGCCGGGATGGCATGTATGAAATATTATTAACTAGAATACCTTAAGTAATTAGCATTATAGAAGGCCTGACCAGTTACCGATGTAAAGGGTTATTAAACAAGGAGTAGAATGTGTGACTCTTATAGCCCTGAATCTCACAGGCCTGAAATATGCCTTTCTGGCTTAGAAGATGACTTTGGGTTGATAGATGATTTTAAGACAAATTTTCATTGCTGTTAAAAACATATAATTGGTGCTTTTTTTAGTCTTGGTGATGCAAATGCATAGTTTTCTCTATAAGGGCAATTGCGTCTGCATCACACAAATCAAAAATAACAGTTTAAATATTTGTCATGGGTTAATTTGAGACATTTTACTTGCTCATATTTTTACAGTTAGACAATACTTAAATAGGTAATTAACTCTTATGGACTGATGAGAATCTGAATTTTTCTAGTGCTAGTTTTCCATCCGTGACTTTGACACATGATGGTAATTCAAAGTCTACCTGAGACACAGGGTGCGATAAGGGGATAGAACTGGCAAGCAATAACTTGCCTTTTACAGCAGATAGAGAATTGACCCTTTGATCATAATATGTAATCTAGCCATACTTTCCAAAACTATCTGAACGACAAGACCGTCTGGGGTGCATCGGGGATCGCAGACATTTTTGAAGGACCCTATTTCTTCCATTGTTACCAGTTGGCATGAGCACTTAATTCAAAGTATAGAACATGTCCTAAAGGGAAAAAGGAAAGAATGCCTCTGCTGACATTTCCAGGGATGGCCTGGTAAAGCACACCTGCTCTTTTAGCAAGTATATAAGTGATGCCTATCTATGTTTGGAGGGAGCTATTGGTACATATACGAGAAAAATTAAGAGGTCTTGTCCAGGGAGGAAGCCTTTTGTTATATGTGATTCCCTCTGTGAGCTTTGAACATCCTCAAACCAATTACCACAAGACATAACTACACTCTACTGCAGTACAAGAGGGAGTGATATGTGTGGGAAATACTGTATGCTAGGTTAGATTTTTTCTACAAGTGTATAATAGGAGTTTTACATATTTATGAATACTGAATGCCTTTTCATCCAGTGAAAAGGAGAGGCTCAGTTCAAGAAACTTATTTTGCACCTATGGAAGGATTACATTGAAAGTTTATAATGTTTTTTTCTTTCTTTGAAAAATGCCCTTCAAATCTAAACCAACAACTTTAGGAGTGGGCCTCCAAAGACATAAAGGCATAAGTGCTTGGTGCTGTATCTTACCGGGCTTCTAGAGGGACTGTGTTCCAGAGAAGCTGCAGACATGTATGAGATTTCTAGTTAACAGTGATATTTCAATTTCAGAGTGAGCAGAAATGCATAGAGGGGAGTAAACTGAGCCTGTGTATTACAAATTTTCCGAAGAACTAATAAATGGAAAACATCCTTTACTCCTGACACACAAGCCATCTTTTGAGTGGGGTAAGCCTGCAACTTTAAGTCAGTAGTGTTAAGCTGTGAGTCTGCACCACCTGGCACTTTGTACCAGTTGGAGATCTTTTTACTAGATGTCAAAGTTGACGGAGGACTACTGCAAGATCAACTTGAGGCTCCCTGGGCTTGAAGTATGACACAGTTACAAGGATGGTCATTCTGAAAATTTCTGAGCTACAAATAATCTGGTAAATCCTATGGTAGAAAAACTAACAGGTTGGATCTGCCAATTCTAGGCCTAATACATGCAATTGAGTACTAGCCTAATCTTGGTTTTCTCCCTTAAGGAACTGAAAAGAGATACACCATCTAAGGTGCTCCATCCTAACGCTTTATCCCCCATTTACAAAACTCTCAATGTAGAATCGTAAGGCAAAATAAGCATCTACCTTATTTCCAAGAACATTCTCCACTGCTTGTGTTCTTATCATAAATATTTTGCTTTTTGAGTTTTTGTAAATAGAGTATAATTTGCCTTGGATTATCGGTGTTATTTTTATATATATATATATATGTTATGAAGCCGCTGTCCAATGTTTCACCAGTGTTGCTTAATTTTTTTCTTACTACATTTGTCTCTGTTTATTTAACTTTGATTTGGCCATTGACTTGCTTTATATTTTACTCTCTTTTTTCAATTGGGTGGGAAGTTAAGCACATTGCTTAAGTACACTTTTTTCGATGATTGCTTTATTGCTCAGCCTACACTGCTAAAGGAGAGCCAAAGCTACAAACAGCAAAATGTTTTATCTATGGACAGGACCGATGTCTATCCCCACAGTGACCATATTTAAACGATTGTTGCATCTAGAGCATTACAGAAGCACTTGGAACTGTTTGGACTGCCATCTAATATTGCCGTCTTAATGTGAAATAAACAGAATCCCACCTCAAAGTTCCAATACTCCATTCAGTTCAGGTCATAGACCCTGGCTCGAAAGAAACGTAATTCAGTTGTGTGGGTTGAATTTTTATGGAAACAAGCATTGGCAAGGTTTAATTGGTCTGAGGTTGGTTGTCAGCATGTCAACTATCATTGCTTGATGTATAAACCTCATTGTTCAGAGTGCTGTCGGGTCAACATCAATATAAAGAAAACATTGGTTAAGAGCAAAAATATTTTGGTGTCTGAAAGCACACATTGCTACGATACTCCCTGACACTGAAAATAACTACTGTGTGGGTTTGTGTGTGTGTGTATGTGGGTGGACATGTGTAACCCGTGCTGTGAAGACTGGATCGGTCCTCATGGTGTGGGTAAACTCTGACAGAAGCAGACAAACACTATCTTTATGAGAAACGGTGCGTTAGGAGGACCGGTCTTGGTAGAGTGTTTAGGTACTTTCGAGTGAGTATATCACAAAACTAAAAGTGCAGTTATATTTGTCTCAGTCCTAACACACTACTATCAAAGCGCATGTGGAGTTAGAATAGTGAATACACTCTTCATTACGGTCAATGGCCTCATTATAAGAGGTATGTTATGTTGTGTGTTTGTGTGTATATGCTCCTTGTGAAAGAACAGAATGCTGTCACTCACAGTGAATAAGAGCAATGGCTATATTGGGCTGACCCACTGGTCCATATTACAGCAGTAGTGGGTGGAAGAAAAATGTGAATGACACATCAACTGACCAATGGATGAAGAGGGCTTGCTGAAAACTCCAGTAAGAACATTATATGTATGTGCATTAAATGTAAATTATAGATAATTTTAGTAAAATCTAAAGGCCTTGGTTAACGTAAAAAAAAATCGGACACATCATTAGGATGCAGATGTCCCTGTGCTCAGTTTTGAGAAAGGATTTTACTCTCTGTTATGCAAGGGAGGATAAATCAGAATCTATTGCAAAGATAAACCTTTCCACATTACATAACAGTGTTAAAAAACATTACAAATCTATCAAACCTTTTTATTGCACTAACTCAGTATGTTGTAGACCGTTTACTACTAGGTTAAGGAGGTACATTTAAACAGTCAGGGTCACTCATTCACTAAAGAAGAAAATCCTTTTCTAGTATCTCCCTACAGGAGTCGGGTGAAAAAAAATGACATTCATTTGGACTGCAATTCAGTCTCTTGCACATCAACACAACAGCGTAATCTGGCATCCGGAGATGGCGGGAGAAATGAGTTATAAATCAACTGTGAAGTATTATGAATTAATACTGTACAGTGAGCTCAGACCCGGACTGGCCGTTGCGAGCACCGGGCAATCCCCCGGTGCGCCGCAAGTGTGGGGCCGGTGTTGGGCCCCTGGGGGCCGTTTTTGTTACAGGGTCGTTCTTGCAGTGTTTCTGCAAAAACGGCCCTGTAACAAAAACGGGCAAAAACCAGCCCTGGCAAAGAGTGCGGGCGCACCCCCAACCTCCTCCCACCAGGGGGGCGATGGGGGCCGGCCGAGCACTTTGCCAGGGCCAGTTTTCGTTCCCAGTCCGGCCCTGAGTGAGCAAGTGGAAGAGACCTTGAGTGATTGCAACATTATTGAGCCCATGTTGGAAAGTTTTCTTCAGGAACCGCAAGATCAGAGTCAATGGAAATAAACAAACATGACTTTGCTTGACTGTGTGCAGCAGAAATAATAACCAGTGAATGTGCAGGTGGGACATCCATTTGAAACAAGATGGTGTTGAGGTCTAACTGAGGCTTAGAGAGCAGAAGCAGGTAAAAAGCACTTCAGCATTCATAGTGAAATTATTACACATGTATATATGAGTGTAATTCTATATTTTTTACAAACTTAATAAAACACAGTTTTATAAATTCACAAAAACTCCCACACATGCCTTTGTCCAACACCTGTAGCCTGTCAGAGGCACTAGCTGATGGACTATAAGGGCTTAAGGACTGAATCATGGTGGGAAGTGTGATTATGAATAATAACAGAGACCTCAGTAAAAGGAAAGAGGGACAATAATCAGGAAGTAGGCAGGAAAAAGGAACGAGAGTGCAGAGATGTGCAGTGAGAGGTGAGTGGCACTGCTACAGTAGAAGGATTGAAAGGAGAAAGAGAGGGTTGGTAGTAGAGATGGGGTGTGACAAGGGAGTGACAGAGAGAACAAGGAAAGATACATACGAGTGAGGGGAAACTTATACTAGAAGAAGGGATTTTTAGGTGAAGTGGACCTTGACTGGAAAGTCAGACACTCACATGGGAGGTGTCACTTACAGGAGAAGTGGACACTGACATGGGAGCTGAAATGGATATGGGTGAAACATGTGGACACTTACAGGAGTGGAGCACTCTGACTGTAGAGTGGGAAGATAATGAAAAGGTAAACCAAGAGGCCGATGTGAGCAGGTCAACAGTTGATTTGGGGCATAAGACAGTTCCTTATCAAGGCTACAGTTATATTTGTTTTGGAAGAGACATGGGATAGATGGCAATGATGAAATAGGCTGCATTAAAGGGAGAGAGGGAAGTTATGAAGATGGTCAGTAACCTGGGGTTTGGCAGTAACAAGGGAAATGACAGAAGGGGCAGTAGCAGAAGAGGGTGCTATGATTTGCCAACAATTTATTAGTTTCCATAAACCCTGTCTTATTCCATCCATAATGTTCAGGATGGATCGTAAAACATTTTACTAAGTATGACGAAATCTGAAGATCTCCTATCTACAGTATCTACACATGGGGTATTTACCTTTGAGGGTCAGCTCACTTTACCATTCCGACCAGAAAAAATGCCCAAACTAAATGTAATATGTGTTCACCACATATATTGAGAATAACTGCAGTTAGAATTCTTCCAATTAAATATTATGCTGTTGTGTTGATTTGCAAGAGACTGAATAGAAGTCCAAATGAATGTCATTTCTTACAGCCAACCCTGGTAGGGAGATACTAGGAAAGGAATTTCTTCTTTAGTGAGTGAGTGACTCTGACTGTTTAAGTGTACCTACTGAACCTAGTAGGAAACGGTCCATCAACATACTGAGTTACTGAACTAAAAAAGTTTGATGGAATTGTAATGTATTAACACTATTATGTAGTTATCATCATGTATATTTGTTCCAATTGAGTCTCATATCACAAAAGAAAAAAAAATGCTTAGAACTCAGTTTCTTTGCTTTTTGGCGTACAATATAAATTGTATTCTACTTGCCGCCGCAAAAAGCCTTATATTGACATTTTTCATCAACCAGTTGAAACGTGTGACTTACTTGGCTTAAGCACATAATATCATCTGTGGAAGAAGACTGGGTGTGGTTTAGAAGCATATCTGCATTTGGATCAAAATACTGTTACTGACGCCCTATTGAATCAATGTGCATAGATAACTAGCTCACCTTCTTACTTTGCAAAGAAGAGATGCATATAGTAAAAGCAGAAAGGATGAAAGCCCAATGAAATGCTGTGCACTTGTCCCTTCTAAAGAATTTTCAGGAGCCAAGCATATGCCATATGGTGGCCTGCTGGAGACTACAGGTCTCCACTCAAATGTTGGTGATCCTGAAAGAGGTCTAAATGAGTCCATACTGAGGACTTTTCACCTGTGAAATGTTGAAAACAGACTTCTTAGGGCCAGTACTAACTATGAACAGAGATTCATTTTGAATTTTCAACAACATTGTTATGTTATGTTATGTTATGTTATGTTATGTTATGTTATGTTATGTTATGTTATGTTATGTTATGGTATGGTATGGTATGGTATGGTATCAGAGGTATGTTATATTACGTTAGAAAAAATATATAATACATGTGCTCTCAAGGGTTTCCTGGTGTTGTGCACCGTTTTTAGCTTCCTGGAGCTATTTTGATACCTTGAATGTAGTGAAAGTGTATTTGGACTATGGGGACGGGGGGGGGGGGGGAAGGGGGGTGGTGGAGGCGTATCCTAAACCTACCGTGGGCCTTTCTGGGTGAACATGCAATAATTCGGTTTCAAACATGTGTAGGATGGACAAAGTTATTTGTATGACTCCACATCCGTCTTTCCGAATTGTGATTTTCACTTTCTGAATCTAACTTAATAGTCACTATCTCTTTAAGGCCTGTTCTATAAAGATGTCAAGAGAAGGCTGCAGTGATCCCTTACCAAATGGTACTTCCACACTTGACTATAAAGTGGGTAAAAATGCTGCTGTCATCCACGCTGCAGGTTGCCAACTCCATTCTGTCTTCACCTCTGCCCCTTCCTTTTAACCATTGAATCAGGCTTCAAACCTGTAGGACAATTCTGTTGTGCATATCTGTGCCCCTTGGGGGTTTGTTTGGAGGCTACAGCCCTTAAAATGTCAAGCTCAGAGTACCAGCCCAGGTGCTACCACAACTGCTTAAGGAGAACCAGTGTTTCTGTGGCACTGGGGTGGCTGTCCCAGGAAGTCTTGAGCTGTGCCACACCACCATCGGCACTGCTAATTGTGGAACCTAATCACTCAGTGGAAGAGCTTCTAACAGGTGTATCGTTGTCTGAGGGATGCCACAGTTGGCTCGGACCTTAGAGCCATGATGTGCAATTACATTTTGCTGGAAGCAAAGCATGCATCAAAATGTCTAATTAGGAGCCAAAATCACTAAACAACAAAGTTTCAACACCACTGTTTTATTGTACCTCCTCTGATTTCTGCTGTGATTCTTCTTTATTCAAAATATCATTAGGTGAACCAAGGCCTCACTGGAATCACAATCATCTTTTTGTGGATTTTGCAAAACTAAAGCATCTAAATCCACCTACATCCACTTGCTAAACTCGACGGAAGTTGACATTAAAGTCCAATTTCCACGTACTTTTATGAAATAGTGGACTGAAATGTTTTTACCTAAACTCTTGGGTTACTGGTTATATGTAGACGTACAAAGAATATGAGTTTGTTTTTCCAATATTTTTTAGTGTGTCCATATGCATACATAATAAAATTTGACTAAGTTTCCAGTTTGATATTTTAGAAAACAGCTGTTTTCCTCATGATGTATCGTTTGGCCATCAATCAATAGTTGGTCTCGATAAGTTACTATTCAATTGTCTCTTGGATAGATAGTTTAGGTTTGTATGATTAAGGAAATTACTAAGGGGCATATTACCAAGGGCCTTATCACCGCTTTAGGGGGAATTTTTCCAGCTAAAGCGGCGATAGTTTTATCGCCCTATTACCTAGCTGTCGCTAGTAGGAGATAGGAGATAGCTATCATCTTGGGGCCCACTTTGCATGTCAGCAATAATTATTGCTAATGACATGCAAAGTGGGCATGCCAAGATGTTAGCGACTGGAAACAGTCGCTAACATCGCTATCTCCTATTACCAACTTTTGGAGATATTCGCGCTAAGCGCGAATATCTCCAAAAGCTAACGCCTGCCCAGAGCAGTTCTTAGTCATGTTATCCAATGGTAGGTGGATAACATGGCTAAGAGCATTAGCTCGGTAATGCATGAATATCGCTCACTTTTCAGCGATATTCATGCATTTCGGCCAATTTTTATCGCTTAGGAGATAAACCTTGATAATAGCAAGGTTTCTAAGCGATAAAAATAGGCGAAGCAAGACGATAAAATTATAGCCGCTAACGAAGCTTAGCGATAATTATCGCTTATTCTTGGTAATATGCCCCTAAATTATTATTTTGGTATTAAAAGAATCTCAATACTAACTTTACGCCAAATCTCATAATAGTTTATGATTTGAAATCTAGAGCAGACCTGCTACTTTATTTGTATTGGATTTTATGCAACTTTATTTACCTGTGACTAATGACGAATAAAGATCCACTGTAAGAAACAGCAACTGCTGCACAAAAAGTAGACATTTAAGACATCTGAGAGATATAGTGGCTATTCCTTGAACTAAAAACTAGCTTCACAAAGAAACAGTACAACAATTATTTTGAAACAGAATGTGGACCGGATAACAAAACATTTTTTACCGACACTGTTTCATGTTCTCGGTGGTGAGTTAAGGCAGTGATTGTTCCAAATACCTTTTACCACCATATTTTGAAAATGGGATTCTGGAGGTGACAAGACCATTTGTTGTATAGCATTTTGTTGTGGGGGAGATATGTTCTGTTTTTAGAGCTGCTATGGTTTTGGGCTGCATTAATAAAATGTGATGTTGCTCTACTGTGGTTATTGTCTTACGTTCTGCTCTGACTGTTTTGTCGTGATGTGCTCTGTTATGTTTTCTTTGTGTTCTTATGTTGCTTTGAGTTTCTTAACGTATTTTGTTCAGTTGTTCACTTAAGCTATGTCAACAAACACTGCTTTATTACCAGTCAAAAGCAACATGTGCCTTGAACTTTCCTGTGACAAGCAACTATTTCACATTGTATAAGGTGATAAAATAGCGATGTCTACAGCTTTTCAACCAGTCAGCCCAAAATTGTGGCAGAGAGTGTATCTTAACTTATAGTTTCCAGAGCTGAATCTCAAAACATTTTTGACTGTCAAGTAGTGCTTACCACAATATTATGGAAAAAGAATTCTGAAGGTAGTAATGTGTACCATACACATAAAGGCTGATGAAAAGAAACCAAGTGACTATCTAAGAAAACCATTTTTCGGGGAAGCAATCCCTCACCCACTAATTGTGACATGATTCATCATCGGCTGCTGCTACCTCCCTGTGCAGCCAACAACAGGGGTGGAGAAAAAGAAATTTGGTTGATTTTCAAATCTTGAAGACGGGTCGAGATTGTGAGTGTATTGATAGGTTAAAATTGCATTAAGGGTACCCTGTCAATGTTATTACTTTATTCCTGGGTTCCCCTCACAGGATAAAAAAACACTTTGTTTGATGGTCTATGGGCCTTTTGGTCACCCAACTATCGCTCCAGATATTATCAATGTGTTTCGGCCAATCTTAATATGCCACTAGGGATTGTGACCTTCTGCAGGACTGTATTATCACCTATTTAATCACTGTCACTTTTGTTTAGACAGTAGTATTTTCAGTCAGATATGCAAAGTGTTAAACATACACAATGCAAATACCTTACTCAGGGTATGCGCACTATGATGAAGGAGTGTTCTTCATTCGCCTGGTTAGTAAATCCATACCTGGGGTGGGAGAGGGAGGATTGCCCTGTAGTCACACATTCATCAAGAGCTAGATGCAGGCACCTGCCTTCCTGCTCCAGAGCCTGTAGTGTGGAGTCTGGATTTACGATCCATTGGATATCTGGATGTACTTGACTGGCACAAAGTTACAAGTTGGTATCAATGGAGCGCCGCGAAGCTACAGAGAACCAGGTAGGCCAGCTGAACTAGACTACCTTAAATCCTGCTTAAAAAGAGTTGCAGAGTCCCGCATCGAGGTTGAGTAGCACAGCCAAGGCGATGCGAGGTCCGTATCGGAGATGTGCTGCACAGCATTGGCTCCAAGGAGTTGCAAGGCAGAGATGGTCCCGTGTTGTTGTCAAGGTGGCTGTCCAGTGTCGAGGAT
This sequence comes from Lissotriton vulgaris, assembly GCF_964263255.1. NCBI lineage: Eukaryota > Metazoa > Chordata > Amphibia > Caudata > Salamandridae > Lissotriton > Lissotriton vulgaris. Next base: position 235,671,168 of record NC_141691.1, read on the forward strand.
GCTTCGTGCAATGTGGCTGCTGTCAAAAAGAGGCTTGCGATGGCTTGTTTAAGAGATGCATCGTGCAGCAACAGTTCTAATGGGGCTGCTAGATGTGATGCATTGCATTGAGAACATCCACACAACAGAGGTGATGCATTGGGACTGCTCAGGGTTGCACTGTGCAGCAGAGGAGATGCATCAGTTCTGACGAATCCACAGCTGGGCTGGCAGAGCACCTTCTTGCCTGCTTCCAAAGGTCCTTAACTTGTGCAGCACCACTTGGCAGGGTAGGTCTCCCAGGTGACAGAGTTGAAGTGCTTGGTTCAAGCCTTCTGTCCCTGAGACTCTAGTGAGAAGGCCAGCCAACTAGACCTTGGAATCACTCTAGTGTCTTGGGTTCAACAGATGCATATCCAAGCAGCATGGCAGCAGGCAACAGAACAGCACATTAGGGCATCAGTCCTTAAGAGCAGCAGTCCAGCAGAGTGGCAGTCCTTTCAGCAGCCCAGCAGTCCTTATTCTGGGCAGAGTCCACAGGTTCAGAAGTGTACAGAAGCCTGTCTCCCTGCGCGGTGAGCCTAACCTCCTAAAATTCCGGAAAGAATTAAAAACCCTTCTTTTCATGTAAATCCCACCCCCTTCACTTGCCCCCCAGTTACACTCAGCGCTACGAGGCCTCCGGGTTGTTTGCGCTTAATAAAATTCATTTAATAATAATAATAATAATAAGGTCCAATATTTATACCTGGTGCCCACTATGAAGTGGAGGAAGCTTCTAGAGGTTTCCACCGCCCCTGAGCTGTCAACCATCCTCTTCCTCTCTGCCATGGCAAAAGCGTCTCTGGGGAAGTGATAGACTGGTGACAATCCATTTGTGAGAGTACTCAGGCAGTGCCTTTGTAATGTTCAAGTGCGGTAGATGACAGCACCTCCTTCTCCTTAATTCAGAGTGGCCCGTCCTGCCAACACCTATCTTACCTTTGTCTCACTGTCTGGGAGTAATTCACACAGTCCATTTGCTAGCTATACCTGGTCATGTAATCCAGTATCAGGCTGCAGGCACTACATGGTTAGAACAATAAAAGGCCAACTTTCAAAAATGGCATTTTCTTTAAAGAGAAGTTTTAATTACAAATTTGTAGACACCAAACTCGACATTTCTTCCTGCTCCTAGATTATTAAATATAATTAGTTAACCCCAATGTTATCCTATGGGAGATGTAGGCCTTGCAGTAGTGAAACATGACTTTAGGAGTTTTCCACTACCAGGACATGTAAAACTTAAAGGTACATGCCCTACTTTTTAAATACACTGTACCCTGCCCTATGGGCTGTACAGGGCCTATCTTAGGGGTATGTATTAAAAAGGAAGGTTTAGGCCTGGCAACAGGTTTGTTTTACAAGGACGAAGTGGCAGTTTTTAAATACATGCAGTGCCACTTTGCTAATAAATGAAATATGCCAATTGGTTGTTTTATGAAGAGAGCACAAGCCCTTTAATACACATTAGTAACGGTAAAGTGTGCAAAGTCCTATAGCCAGCAAAAACACAGTTTGCAAAACAGGAGGATGGAAGGCAAACGGTTAGGGTAAGCTGTGGGGCGTACCAGGTCTAACTGGTACGCCCCACAGCTGAAAGTGGGAAGAACTACTCACCTCATCGTTAAGCTAGAACAACCTGGATAGGCCAGCTACACTGCCGTGGTCTCACCCAGGATGGTGTTCCACCAGTAAGTAATTTCCCTCTAGTAAAATAGACCACCTCAACAGTTTGGAATTCTCACCCATCATTTGCATTAGCCATCCTAGTGTCCTGTGGCCAGTCTGAACTGAGAAGTAAGTTCTAAACAGGTAGGGTCTCATCTTCTTCAGTGCCCAGGTCACAACAAAGGCCTTCCTATCAATCGCACTCCACCTCCGTTCCTGTGGAAACACCCTCCAGCTAATGAAGGCTACTGGTTGGCCCATGCCATCCTTATTTAACTGTGCTAAAACAGCCCCTGTGATATACTAAGAAGTGTCTATTTGAACTCCTTACAGAATGATTACATTTACAGGCCCTGGTTACATGTAGTAGCACTTTACTAGGGATTTACAAGTAAATTAAATGTGTCAATTGTGTTTAAGCCAATTCTATCATGTTTTAAGGGGAGCGTACAAGCTCTTAAGCACTGGTTAGCAGTGGTAAATTATGCAGAGTCATAAAAGCAGCAAAAATGAAGTCAGCAAAACAGGAGGATGGAAGGTAGAAAGTTCGTGGAGTACCACGGCAAGGATGCCAGGTCAAACATCTTATTTTGTAAGAGTGTTTCATTTCATTACTTCCAGTTGTCACTTTTCTAGCTCATGTTAGCATTCAAATGGCTTTTCCTAGACCAATAGGATACTGCTAGAGTTACGGCAATCTCATACTGTCTATTACATTGCTCATGGGTGCATCCACAAAGCTGATTCAACAAGTATTCAATATTGAGATCACCCTTGACTACTTCCACGCACTGTTCATGCAAAGAAAGAATGTCTAAATAGTGATCTGCATAGTGCTGCACCATTTGACATGGAGCAGCCATTTGAAGAATTTTTGGTTTAATTGACTGGCTTCCTCCTTTTTTTGACAGAGTTCCTAATCAATATTCAACATTGCTTCCTATCCAAGCAACGTACATTAGGTATAGCCTGACCTTTACTGCAGTTCAGTACATACCTTCAACATGTTGCTTTTTTCATCTACATGTGTATAAGCAACAAGTACCTAGGGGCAGATTTACAAGGCCCTTGCGCCACTTTTGCGTCAATTTTCCCATGTTAAAAGTGACGCAAAAGTGACGCACCAGGCTTGTAAATCTGCCCCCTAATGTGTAAGGCTTCCTTGAACCCTTGGTCTGGAGCAATGACCCGTCTGAACCCAAGTCCCCTGGAAAAGAGAGCCAAAGTCATTTTTTGTGGGAGCCCAAACTAGCCATTAGGGACCTGCGCGCGACCCTATAATAAAACATACCACCTATAGGGTTTGTGGTGGTCCCCAAAAAAAGACAATTTTGGGTCTCTTTTCCAGAGGACTTTGGTTCAGCCGAGCTATGGTTGGTACCAGTGGCTGTAGGATATCATTTGTGATTTCAGTTAGAGACAGAGAGGCCGTATTCTGTATTCCCTCCAAAACACTCTTCCTACACAGACACTCTTTTGGATAGTTTGAACTATTTTAAGGCATACTTGAAACCAGGAGTCAATACCCTCTGCAATTTAAGGAAGTGCATTGAAAGCAAAATAAATTAAAAAAAGACAAACACGGTAATTCCGCCTTGGCTGTAAACATGTTTAAAGTACGAGGTGCGGGCAAACACCACCCATTTCACCAGGATATTAAAACTGGTGAACCGAGGAAAAGAAAGGGCTCGGAAAGGAGGGAAAGCAATCAGTCAGGGCACAAACACCAATTTCAGTTACGGTTCTCCATTCCCAAGCTGAAAACGTGTACTATGCATTAGCAACACAGTTTAGTATTAAAATAAGTAGGTGGAGGTTGCACACTATGTCTTAGTAGGCCACTGTGTGCTGCACCGTTCAGTGCCGCTATCAGCGCAGCCGACATCGACTTTCTAGTTGAGTGTATTTTGAAGCTCATTACGTGAAAGAACATTAACATTGATTTTTTAATGTATGCATTGCTTCCTTTCTAGTGAGAAACATGCAAGCACCAAGCGCCATTGTCAGCTACTTAATTTAAGGAATTCTGCAACTTATTTTTCTGCTAACATATACATTGCTTCTGAATTTTAAGGGCTTTTTTGAAACTGGCCCTTAAGAAATTATGCACCGAAACACATTTCCTTGAAGAGTCACAGCCCAGGCCACTCAGTGCAATGATATTAAAATACAGAGCCCTTCATATTTCCTTGTCCGCCATGCCACATAAAACTCTGCTATTAAAGCGCTGCAAGCCTCATACAGTTTTGGCAGTGCATGTCAACTCTGGTTGACAGTATTTCCTGATGTTCAGAACATAGACACTCACTGGGCTCTACCCATGCACCTCTCTCTGATCCTGCAGGCATCAATCTGTCGGAACCCCACTTCGCTATTTGAACTCATGTCAACACTTACTCAGTGCATCCACTGTGGGTCCAACATTGAGGTCACTTTCACATCACCTGCCATTTTAGCTAAGGCCTTCAATGGGGCACTGCCAATCCTCCTCAATCTTGACTTGTGGGAACTATAGACCAGATTTACTAACATTTTACACCATGGTTGCACCACTTTTGTGGCGCATCCATGATGCAAAATGCTAGTAGATGTTTATAAAGCCAGGTAAGGGGTGATTTGAGCTGCCTTGCGTGGCTTTTGTGTTAAAATGTGACGCAGCGCAGCGGCTTGCGCTGCATTGTGTTACATTCCATTCTAGGAGGCGTTTCGTGGGTGCAACATGGGCGTTACCATGCATCCACCTATGGATTTCACACAATCCCACATTTACGTAGGTTTGTAAACCTAGGATTGCGTGAAATCTCTACGCCTCCCAAGAGTTTGGGTAATGAGGAGTAAAACATTTTTTTCTCCACATTATTTCCCCTTTCTATGTGTGCTAAAATCTGCAGCACACACAGAAAGAGGAAAATGCCTAGAGAAATAGTTTTTTGTGCAGGAAAGTATCCCTTCTTGATGTGTGTCTATGAGAGAGTAGAGGTGCTCCATATCTTAGTAGATGTGGCTTTTTTCTGCTCTCTCCCTCTCACAGCAAATTGAGGCACAGCAAATTGCCTTTCTACACTGCTTTGCATGAAAGGTTAGCAATCTGGCCCTACATCTTTATGAACGTGTTAGTGACAATGTCCTTCGATGAGGTTTCTTATTTTTGACCAAGTTCATCCAGTACATCTTCATCCTGTTAAGAAGTGTACTTCTAGTGCAACTCAATTCTGATCAACAGCATAGCCATCTATGCCCAGCACCAGTATAAGACTTTATCAATTCTTCAACCTGTTCATTCCACCCCTTTCACACATCAGTCTATACCAGCACCCGAGGGACATACTACTACACCAACGTGCTTTAATATTGACATGCATCACATGCTATTTAAACTTTGTTCATTCAGTTGAGTTGAGCTCAAATACAACTTCTGTGTTGTTCATGGTGTAGTCACAAGTTTGGAAATAGTTATCTAAAAAGGAATGAATTGCATGATTTTACACATTGGCAGTGCTTAATTTGTGAAAGAAAGAGTGCCGATGATGAAGGTCTGCTCATAATCCGGCGGCTGGTGCAATTGATGTTGGTGTGCTGAATGCCAAGGCTGGTAGCCTTTAATCCACTGCCAGAAACGTCCTGCCCTTTTTTCTCACTTCTGCAGGTTCTTTCTCCTTTTGTAACAGTTTTGCCTTTTTTCTCTTCCTCCAGCTTTCCTATTTGTGTGCCTTTACCACTATTGAGATCAGTAAACATATGAGGTGGGAAATAAGTGCTGGTCCTCAACAATAAGTGCCGGTGCACCCCCACTGGCAACCACCAACCCAGAAGGACTGTACAGAAGCTTCTATTTCAGTGTTCACTCTTTGACTGGAGTTAAACATTTTAGGGCCTAGTTACAAACTGCATGTTGTGGTATGATTAGGAGTACTACAATAGTACTACTAACGTACTACAAAATTCTATTCACTAACCTACATATTGATGTTTTGTGTGCAGAGATCTCCATACATGTAAGCACATTTTTGTTGTAGTAAATGTGGAAGGGGCAGTGGGGAGTCACTGGAATATGAGAAATATTTACGAATATATGAAAAGAGTTTAGGAAGGAGTAAGGAGTTATCACGGGAGGGGCAGACACCTATCCAGAAAAGAGTATGCCCATTACTATTTACAATCTGCACTTTGATAGTTACTGTTAAGCAAAAAGGTCCCAAAATCATCGTAAGTCTTCTCCAGCTCAGCTTTGGAGTAACTCAGCGCCACACATAGCTAACCACTGGTATTGCAACACTCCAACACCCATAGAAAATAAGGGAGACCGGAATGTAAACTAAAAGCCAACAGGAACTAATGTTAAAAACACATTACCATTAAAAAAATGTAAAATATAACTACATGTATTTTAATGTTTACAAATAATAAAGACATAATATTTAAATATGAATTATACAATATGTCAGTAATATTTTTTTAACTTTGAACATTAATGCTTGTATTGTTATATTAATTGAAATAATTCTATACATAACAATGGTTTTTACTGCGTAATAAATATAAATGTTATACTTCAGATGGATCTTTTTTATTTAATCGTAAGAAAAAAAATTTGATTGGTTATGTTAAACATAATTTAACATTTGATTACAAATTAAGTAGATAATTCTGCAGCTTCTTTTTCTTTTTCTACATTTAAAACAAATAATTTAAATTATGTACATTCATATTTAATATCAAAATATTTTTGCTATGTTCAATAAACTTTTCCTTATTATTTACCATAGGCAAATCTCTGCCCTAGTGCTGAAGATCTCTGCTTATGTGTGAAAAGTTGCACATAGTAACTTCACACTCATAAATTAGGCTCCACTTCCTGAATTCAGGAGGTGGTGTAGTGTCCTCCCCATCCAAGTATCATGTAAATGATTTACACCACACACGAAGCTCGGTATTACACCTCTTCATTATCAGAGCTGCACATTCATTGTCTTAAGTGTTCCTAATCCATGAAACGATGACGGACACTGTTTCACTATGTCGTGATGAGCATTGATATTGTAATTCACAGGAATTACTCCCATCTCAGCAGCAGAGCTGAAACTGAGTATACAGACACTCGAGGAAGTGCCCTGAAGGACTTAAATTGGGGAAGTTACCTTGGTCTTTTTTATGTTTCATAGTTGTCATAAATAAACGTTGACTTTGCAATCGTGTCAATGCTGCCCAATGTGTATACTTTGGTTTTCAATTATGTGAAAAGGGGCACCAGTGACAGTTCATTGTACTTTTCGGCTGGCATGACATTTATCGACGCACCACTGTCTACGATGCATAGTATACAGAAAACATCGATCATCAGTTTGATTTTGGGACAGTGTCTTGTATTCTTTCTTGCAAGAGGCCAAACCCGAATGCACACGTCTTTCAGTAACTAGCATTGGCATTGCACACCCATCTTCTTCACTGTCACTTGACAGTGACGTTGAAGAATCACTCAACAAAGACTTAGATGACAATTGGCCTCTTTCAGTTTCTACCTGCCTCAACTGATGTTGTTGGTTACTTTGGTGGGCATGACTGAAATGCTTCTGGGCCTTTCTGGCATCCATTTTGTGTTCACGACTTCACGCACTTACTCTTTCTTTTGCTCTAGAAACTGTTACAAAATGTTTCTCCCAAAGTCTTTACATAAATGCCCAATGGAGGAACATTTACGTTCATGTGGAAATGAAATTCCACATCGAAAACACAGCTTCTTCTTTTTAGTTTTTTTGCTTTTTGTACTCATTGCCAATTTACTCTGGGCTCCTCTGGCCTTCATATCCATGGCTCGTCTGTCTGCATGTTCTTCAGCTCTGGGCGCCAAGAGCGCATGCACAAGACTGAACAGTTATCTCAGCATTCAGTGCCTGAAAGAATCAGACAGGCAATCATCTATGACTCTGAAAGAATCAGACAGGCAACCATATATGACTCTGACATCTGTGGCTTCTTCGTCATTGAACTCGATACACTTAAAAAAAATGATGAGCATTTCAAGTCCAATTTTCATCCATCGTTTTACCAGCTTTTTGTCTGTCTTCATTGGAGATGTACCTTGCATTGTCGACATTGTGCTTCGGATTGAATTTCTTGTTTAGCACCACTTTAATTTGACAGTATGAGGTTTCTTCACCTCTTGGTATTTTTATTACTTCAAGCCGTCACCTGCTAAATTTCTAAGCTATTTGATGATCTTTTTATCATCTGCTTCTTCCAGCGCATCTATGAAATCGAAAGCTTTTGTCCAGACAGTCCATCTAGCACCAATATTCTGATTCTTAGCAACATCGAAAATGGACATTGGGTTTAGGAAGGTGGCAGACCCGTAGAGGGTACTCTCTCCGGTAGTCTTGGAAGAGCTGAAAAACTAAACTATTCCCACCGTCATTCACGGCCTCTTTTGTCAGTGCAGTAGGATTCAACAGCCTCACAAGCACAACCCACATGCTTGCACCTGATGAGGTTGTCAGATGACTCTTTTTACTCCAGATGTTTGGTAAGTAAATAATCGTTTCTTGCTTCTGAGGCCCGCCACACATAGCATTCCTTCACGCTTTCTTACACCTGATTGACCTCTGTCTCTTATTTCTTTGTGCTCATCTACTTCTACTTGCAACGTTCTCTTACACCTGGCTGTCATCTTTTGTTATGCTTTCTGTACCTGGTTGATACTGCCTTTGACGTTTTTGCACTGCATGAATGACAGTTCTGTGTTAGGTTCGGTAGTCACTATTCTACTCACTGTCGTATTAGCAGTTTTCTACCAAGAAAAAATGAAACTTTCAGTGGGGCCTTCTCTTTCTTCAAAAGTCTTGTGCTGGTTGGAGTTGCTCTGCAACTACACCAACCTTTATTTCTTCACTTCAACTGAGGTGCACATGGCATGAATAAGCATTTTGCTTTACCTTGGCAAACTCTCTGGGAGAGCACTCTCTGGATTGTGGGGTTTACGTATCTCCAATTCTCGTCGCCAGTTGTAGCATCCTCCCCAGGCAGGTAGGATGTAAATGGAAAGGGGCGACCACTCGGTCCCCCCGAACGTATGGCGGAGTACCACGATCCCCCCGGGAAGCCATCTTGGGCGGGAGGCGAGTCTCGGCTGGTATGCCCGAAGCGGCGTAGCCGGGGCGCGCCTTTTCCCGCCCTAGAGTGGGTTGGCCTAGACACTGACGCGGCTGGCCACGCCCTTGGGGCAGGCAGGGGCGGGTTTACGCCCGCCCTGAAGACGGATAAAACTAGAAGCAAGATCAGAAGGCATCCTCTTGTTCCTGTGCTCTGAAGCTGCACCTCCTCGCTGCACGTGAGCTCGAGACGGAACGAAGAGCCAATTTTGAGCGTTGTAATCGTTCTTATTTGTTTTTCAGATACTCTGTTGGAGAATGCCGAAGAAGGCGGGAAAGCGCATGACTACTGACCAGATGCTGCGCGTTCTCATGAAAGAGGTGACCGACCTAAAGAGGCGAATGGATAAAGACGAGGAAGGGGGACCGAAACGTCCTTTGGCGGGAGCAGCCCCGGGAGGGAAAAACAAGAGGCCCAGGAGGGGAGCAGCTGGGGGAGACAACCCGGGTCCCAGTACCCCGCTCGAGGCACCCACTCCCGTGCCGGAGGAAGGGAATCCGATTCCCGTTGTAGTCACCCCCGTGTCTGGGGAAGATATGCCGCCCGAGCTGGCAGCACAATTAGCAGCGTGGTTGGGAAAAGGTAGCGAGGGCGCCACGGCTGTCGACGCACAAGAGCTGATGAAGCAATTGCGTGAGTCACGGGAAGCAGCGAAGGTGTCCACGCCGGCTGCCGCAGTAGAGAAGCCGCAGGGGACGGGTTCAGTAGCAGAGGCAACGTCCGGTGCAGGTAAGCGGCCATTGCCGATTGCGAGGGATGAGTCAGCACCCTCTCGTAGGGAAAAGTTGGGTCAGCATGTTCCTTTGGCTATTAAAGAGAAGATATGGGCAGGGGAGTACGTAAACATCTTCTCGTTGCTTACTGATCACTATGAGATGGAGCATGTTAAGGGCCAGAAGGATCTCATGCATCCGAGTGTTTGGCGCGCAAAAATGGCCGCCTTTAAGGTAAATGAAAACATTGGCAATTGGGGCCAAGCGTGGGGGGTTTTTACATCGATCCTGGGGGAACGAAGGCCCGATCTGTTACCCGAATTGCCAATTTATCAGTCACGAATCATGGGGTACTCGATATCACACGAGGGTAATCATTGGTTCTGCTATGATAACCTGTTTAGAAAGGCTAAAGAACATGATAAAAACTTAACGTGGGATTGTTATGATTCTGTGTCATGGTCCAAAATGAAGGAAACTGGTATGTTAAAATTGCCATTAGTAGGGAGTATCGTTGGCGAATCCTCCCGCCAGTGTGCGGGGACGCCCTTTCGATCAGGTGCGGGTACTGACAATTACTCGAGGCCTGCCGGCAATACAGGAAAAAGGGGTGTGTGTTGGAACTTCAACAGGGGTAAATGTACTAGGCCCCAGGGATCGTGCAAATTTAGACACGAATGTAGTGGGTGTGGGCAATCATCCCATCCTGAGTCCACGTGCAGAGCCAAAACGGGTGATAACGGGGGTAGAGGAGGCGCCAAACAGGTCTAACATAGTCCGAGGGGCGCCTTTACCTACCCCGATTGATACCTTGGCAATGATTCCTTGGCTCAGTGAATACCCGGATCGTACTTCTGCTGGGGTGTTGCGGAACGGGTTTTCTTATGGTTTCCGCATCCCAGTGGGGGACTTTCAAGGTGTAGCGGAATGTAAAAATCAGCTATCGGTGTTCCAGCATACGACCGTAGTACAGGAAAAGATCAGGAAGGAGGTTACTCGAGGTCGAGTCGCCGGTCCGTTTAGTGTACCACCGGTTCCTAACTTTGTTTGTTCCCCGTTGGGTGTGGTCCCAAAGAAGGACCCGGGTGAGTTTCGGCTGATACATAATTTATCAGCCCCACGTGGTCTTTCCGTAAACGAAGCGATAGACCCGGAAGTGTGTTCGGTGCGGTACGCATCCTTCGATGAGGCCGTAGCCATTTTGAATCGCCTGGGGCCCGGGGCGCTGATGGCAAAATCTGATATCGAGTCAGCGTTCCGGTTGCTCCCGGTACATCCAGACGATCAGCGTCTCCTAGGTTTCATGTTTCAGGGTCATTATTACATGGATAGGTGTATGCCGATGGGGTGCTCTATATCTTGTGCCTATTTCGAAAAATTCAGTAGTTTTCTACAATGGGTCTTCACAAGGAAGACGGGTTTCCAAAGTGTGATGCATTACCTTGATGATTTTTTGTTCCTGGGGGCAGCCGGGGATCCGGAATGTGGGCAGGCTTTGGCGCAATTTTGTGTCTTGATGAATCAGTTTGGCGTGCCATTGGCACCAGGTAAGACTGTGGGGCCTTCCACTTGCCTCGAGTTTCTGGGGATCGAGTTAGACTCCGGAGAAGGTTGTTTTCGTTTACCAGCTGACAAAGTGTCAAAGTTCAGGACATCCCTGCAAATGTGTATAAGTGGATCTAAGGTTAAACTGCATCAATTACAGCAGTTAGTTGGCTAGTTGAATTTTGCCCTGAGGGTTATACCAATGGCCCGCCCCTTTTCCCGTTCGATTGCTCAAGCCATGGTCGGCCTGAAGGAGGGCCATCATCGCACGAGGCTCTCGGCTGAGGTCCGCCAGGACATGCGCATTTGGTTGGCATTTCTGGCGGATTTCAATGGTCGAGTCGTCTGGAACAAACCGGCCGTGTCCTCTGAGGAGCTGGGGCTGTGGACAGATTCAGCAGGGAGCATAGGTTTCGGTGCCATCTTCGGCACAAGATGGTCTGCACAAAAGTGGCCGACATGGTGGCATGACAGTGGACTGACAAGTAACATTGCTTTCCTGGAACTTTTCCCCATTCTAGTGGCCCTGAGAACTTGGCCCGAAGGGTTCAAAGATCACTCTGTGGTATTTTGGTCTGACAATATGACCGTGGTCGAGTGTATCAATAGTCAGGCAGCACGATGCAAATGGATTTTGAGACTGCTCAAGGAAATTGTTTTACTGTGTATGCAATTGAATGTGCTATTCAGAGCAAGACATGTCCCAGGGGTAATGAACCAGGCGGCTGATGCACTGTCTCGTTTTCGTATGCAGGCTTTCTGGGGTTTTCTTCCCACAGCGGACCCGGAGCCGGCACCCTTTCCCGAAGCTCTCTGGTCTCTCGGTGCCCCGAACTTCGTAACCTCGTGGGAGAGAGTTTAGCACCCAGGACGAGGAAGGCATATGAAGGGGCGTTCCGGTCCTATTTAGCCTTTTTGGGGACTGATAGAGAGGAGCTTTGGGGCCAGGAGGAGTGGGTGGTAAATTTTCTGATGTCCTTACATCTGGTCGGGAAATCGGTGGCCACGGCTCAGAGGCATCGGGCTGCCATTTCCTTTGTTGCTAGGGCTCATGGGATCCAGGACCCGACAGCGTCTTTCGTTGTACAGAAAGCGCTACGGGGGTGGCAACGCCTTGAGGGTCGCAGAGTAGACGAGAGGCGCCCGATAGGTTTGGATAGGCTGGCCCAGTTATTATCCAGACTCCCTGCTACGTGTTCATCTCAGTTTGAGACAGTGTTATTCCGAGCCGCTTTTACGCTGGCATTCCATGGGGCTATGCGGGTAAGCGAACTAGTGGCGAGGAACAAGCAGGATGTGACAGGAGGATTGTGCCAGGAGCACGTCCAGATCAGAGGGGAGACAATGACGGTCTCATTTGTCAGGTCCAAGACCGATCAAAGTGGGATGGGTGACTGCGTAATCATACGCAGGATTCCCGGGTCCTCCATGTGCCCGGTAAAGTGTTTAGAAGATTATTTAGCACGAAGGGTGGCATCATGGGGGGGGACCTTGTTGAGACACGCTGACGCCACCCCACTGACAAAGTTTCAGTTTCAGCGGGTGCTTGCGATGTCGATTGCCGCCGCGGGCTTGAACCCGGGCGAGTTTGGGACCCATTCCTTTCGGATAGGGGCTGCTACAGAGGCTACAGCCAGGGGTCTGAATGTGGAACAAGTTAAACGGGTGGGGCGTTGGTCCTCCAATTGTTATAAAAGGTATGTGCGGTTGCACATGTTGTGAAGCTGTAACGATGTACTCACGCTTCTTGTTTTTGTTTGGTTTTCAGTTACGCAAGCCTACGAGGCGGGGCGGACTTTGCAGTCGACCCAACACCGGGCCAGCGGTCAGACATCACCGGCTGTGAAAAAGGAGGTGTGGGTCGTGGGCCACTCATACGTGAGACGTGCCGCAGACGTATTCAAGGCGGGTGACATGATTCAGGTAGCTGGGGAATACGGGTACAGTGTGTCCTTCTACGGAAGAGGCGGTCTCTGTATTGACCAGTTTCAATCATTTTTTGAGGGTTTGCTAGGGCGGACGAGGTCACCGCCGTCTGTAGTCATAGTACATCTTGGGGGTAATGATTTGGTCACCACTGGTAGACGACTTCTTCTTGAGGCGATGCTTTCCACTGTAAGTTGGTTAGCGAGGAGAGTTCCAGGGTGCACAATTGCGTGGTCCCATATGATCCCACGAAAAGTGTGGCGGGGGGCTATTTCGGTTCCTGCTTTGAATCATTCTGTTAGAAAGCTTAATAACAAAGTGAGTAGGTTGTTCCGTTCCAAGACACTGCATTCTATTTCGCATGGGTGTATTAATGATGACAGTATGTATTTGGGGGATGGAGTGCATTTGTCTCGGGTAGGGAATGAATTACTCATAGGAGACTTCTTAGCATGGCTAAAAACGTTATACCATGACCTTAAGTTAGGAGTGTTGTGGGGGGTCCGGATAGCCGGTCAACTATCCGGCCTGTGGCGGTAAGGTCATGATCGGTGAGCACTAATTGGAAGATCCCTATGAGTGGGCGTCACCCAGCACGGATGGGAGCGCTCGGGGGAGGTGGCCATTGGCCCCTCAACGGGGAGGCGGTCCCTTCTAAGGATGGGTCGCCGAAAGAAAAGGAAAGGCGGTCAAGGCCCCTTCCTGGGTAGGAGGGGTTACAGCCCCCTCCTGGGGAATTTCCCGGGGCCAGGACGTCTGCGACGGCAGATGTGGTAAGTTGTGTGGGGTTTGGGGGGGGTCTACGCTACCTTCTAGATACCTCACACGAGTCCTCGTACGACCTCTAAGTGGCGTCGAGTTTTATTGGGGCCCCCGTCAAGTCAAGGGAAATTGGTAATTGCACTTGAGGTACGCCTCTGGGCCGCCCCTCACAAGTGAGGGCGATATTTCTGGGTTAGGGATCTTGACACCGGTTACGACCTTGCCGTTGGCCCTTAAACGTTAGGATGTACAATTTCAAAATTTCAAGTAAATGTTTTGTAGGATGTTAGTTCGGCTAGGAGAACCTTTGTAATAGAGAATCTGTTAAGGTTAGCCAAACATCGCAGTGTGGTAATGAAATTGTACATAATATGAAACTGTTTATTTAATGTTTTAATTTTGTTTCATATTTTAATAAATACGGCCGGGAGGGTTACTCCCTCCCGTCTTCCAAAAACTTCAGAACTGTTTCCGGTTTCCCATCCTTGGGGATTGTGTTGAGAGGGGGTGGCGGGTATCTCAGCCATATTAATTACGCCACACATGGAGCCTGGTATTACACTGTTTTATTTTTCTTTAAGTGCAATTGATAACTGAATTGTACTGCGTCATGAATTTTATCAACCATACCTGACCACTTATGTCACTAGACTACATAGTCCATTAGGGACCACAAGGGTCCTGCACTATATAATGCACAAAACAGTACAGGAGGAAACATTTAAGTTTACAATTTTGAGTAACTTTCCACTTGTTAATTGTGAATAGACGAAAGAAGTAACAATCTCAAAAGTATAAGAGTAAACTTACATATGTAGATTTACTCATGTGTACGTTTACTGCTGTAAATAGACCCAATACTGCTAGATAATCATTCTTCCTCCCTCTCTCCTGTTACCCCACAGAGACATTTGAAGGAATGGACAAAGGGGGCCCTGATCTAGGGCCCTAGCCTTTCAGGGGCCCCCTTATAGAGCCAGCTCTGTTTTTGCCCTAATGACCTTTAATAATTGTTAATGGATTTTTTAACATAGCATTTTCCAATAATTTATTTTTAATGTGGGTGATGCATTGGAGTCTATTGCAGACATTTGGCAGATAAATGTTTGCTTTTCAACACAACGCAACATCCATAAAAATAGTTTATTTTTGATCAAAACAGAACATCACATATGAGAAATCTGAGTGTGTCACAGAGATTATTTGCAGTAATATTAGTGAGCTACTGCTGTGTTATGATAATGAAATCACAGGTCACTAACCATGAATATATGATGTAAACACATTTAGTATATGGATGAGTGCACCTGTGCACTGTGAGTGACCTGGTCAAAGAGGTCATGAAAGAGACCATAAAATCAAAGCTCTTACAACAAGCATTTGCAATGCAATCGGTCTTGCGTTTACTAAGTTTGAGAAATTGGCATTGTAAATGACCATGCCTTTTATTATGATTTGGTATTTTAAACATAAATAAAAGGCATTGACATTTACAATGGCAATAGCTTAAAATTGCGTAAATGCGGGACCTATTGCATTGCAAATGTTTGTTTTTGTTAGGCATGGAGAGATTAAGTGATTTGCCCAGAATCACAGGATGTTTCAGCATCCTTGCCGAGACTTGCACCCTGTCACCAGATTCGAGGTCGACTGCACTAGCCAGTAGGCCAACTACTCTCCCCAATTGTAATGGAGTCAATTAAAACTGGTTCCACTTGCATCGTGCACATGGATATTGAAGTGTATCGACATCAGTTGTTAATTTATTAATAATCAACTAGAAAGCCTTGTGTTTGCAATGGACACAGGATGTGCAGTGTCTGAAGCCCTACAGATCGTAAGTGGGTTTTGTAGAAACCATATGTAATGGGATTTTTCCACCTAAGTTTACAATTGTTCTTCTATAGTTAGTTAAATAGCAGAACGGCCAATAGAAAGGCAATGCTGTGAGTCCACCAATGGGACTCACTACATTTAAAATGTAAATCACCATCATAGGTCTATGCCACAGCAACACATTGTGGTTTGAATGCTTTAATATTTTAATTCAGGGTGTTGCGCACAATGTTAGAAATGAATAATTCTTTATTTCAATGAAGGGGTGGTGCTGTGGTGGCCGTGAGTGATGCTGTGGTGGTGCTGACTGATGATGTGCTGATGTTTTTTGATGTTGTGGTGCTGTGGAGTGATGCTGTGTTAGCGCATAGTGATGTTGTGGTTGTATTGGGTGATGCGGTGGTGTTCGTGAGTAATGCTTCGGTGTTCCTTAGTGATGCTGTTGTTGTGGTGAGTGATGCTGTTGTTGTGGTGAGTGATACTGTGGTGGCCCTGAGTGAGGCTGTGTTGGTGATGATCGATGATGTTGTTGTGATGACTGATGCTGTGTTGGTGTTGTGTGATGTGGTGGAGGTGGTGAGTGATGCTGTGGTGGTGGTGAGTGATGCTGTGGTGATGCTAATTGATGATGTGGAGCCGCTGAGTGATGCTGTGGTTGTACTTAGTGATGCGGTGGTGTTTCTGAGTGATGCTGAGTGATGTTGTGGTGATTGATGCTGTGCTGGCCCTGAGCGGTGCTGTGCTGGCCCTGAGCGGTGCTGTGCTGGCCCTGAGCGGTGCTGTGCAGGCCCTGAGCGGTGCTGTGTTGGCCCTGAGCGGTGCTGTGCTGGCCCTGAGTGGTGCTGTGCTGGCCCTGAGCGATGCTGTGCTGGCCCTGAGCGATGCTGCGGTGGCATATAGTGATGCTGCAGCGGCGTATAGTGAGGCTACGGTGGCGTATAGTGATGCTGTGGTGGCGTTTAGTGAAGCTGCGTTGGCGCTGCGGTGGCGCTGAGTGACGCTGCTGTGGCGCTGAGTGACATTGTGGTGTTCCTTAGTGAGAGAGAAAGGGTGTGCAGACAATAAAGGGTGAAGCGATAGAGGAGAGAGAGAGAATTAGAGAAGGTGGAGAGAGAGAAAGGGTGTACAGAGAAGAAAGGGTGGAGTGAGAAGATAGAGAAACAAGTTAAAGGATATAGGAGAAGAAGCAAGGGGTTCAATTCAGGGAAACCACTGCAGACTAGTGAAGCTACTATTATGAAAGAAACCTTAGCAACTGTATCTATCTGAATTAGATTGGGAAATAGTTTCAATATCTACATAAGGAAGCATGCCATTCAATGAAGAGTTTGCTTCAAATTTGCAGTGCTATTAGCAAACGAGTTAAATATGTTTTAAATGCTATGGAAATTATATTTTATAGAGTATGAAATACATGCTGCAGAGCATGGGTTTAAACAGGAACACTTATGTTTTACATTCTTGAACGATAAACATCATTACGGAGGGGGGTTAACGATCTTAAATTTACTAACTATAACCTCAATTTACACCCTTCAAAATAATACCTTATTGGCAAAACAACTGGTTGTCTTGTCACATACAATAAAGAACAAACATGGCATCCCTATAGCAACTACACTGCCCTGAGAGCTCCCTTTTTCGTTAAATAATTTTGTTTGGTCATTATCAACTGGTTTTAGATTCTGTATGACAAGGGACTGGCCTATTTTAAATAATGTTTATTTTAAAGGCGTTGGCCATAAAATACAGTAAAGTATTTTGGCTCTACACTCTGTTATGGAAACATTCTACAAACGCAGTATGTGTCTCCCATACTAGACAGAAATTTAGACTTGGCAGATGTCATCCAACTTGCCCTTTAATTCCGGATATAATATACAAAGACTCTTTCTTGCAGGTCGAGCGATAACAACAGGCAGGTTTCAGCTCATGGTTTTCTAATTCTCGGAGTAAGGAGTCCTTTTATGCATGATAAAGCCAAAAAATAATACAGCAAAGTCAAGCATTTTTAGGTCTAGAGACAAAGTACTTCTGGACAGACTGGAAAAGTGCTGACTCAGCTGGTAAAACTTTAAACAGACACACGTGGAAAGCAAGCGGGTACTCAGGGTCATGTTTCGCAGCATCTGTGCTCCTGTTTGGCAATGTGCACTTTCACTTTGAAAGAAAAGGCAAAGTTACTCACCTCCAGGGTTAATGTACAGTTCCGAGATCCCCAGTGAGAAGCCAAACATGGAGGGCACCATTATGAGAACAAACATCAGTGCCACCCACACCGACAGCGCATACAGGATCGCAGCCACGAAGGTCTCCATGGCTCGCTCTTACAGCTCGACCCCGCAGCACGAGAACCCGCCAGCCCCGCCAACTCCACTGACGGCTCGCGCCCAACACGCAGCGAGCCTTCCCTGATCTTTGACTCTAAGGGAGAAAACAAAGTCGCAGGAGCGACGAGTTCCTCCTTCCCTGACACACCCTCATTACCCCTTCCAGATAATGACTCGTGGCTGGCAACTTCAGTAAGTGGGTGGGGAGATATCAAGCGCTGACTAATAACGAGGCCTGGAACGCAGGCGAGAGGGGCGGGCTCTGCTTTGATAGGCAGGAAAGTTCCTTGGAGCCTGCGAAGTTCCGGGAGATGCCCCGCCTCTGTAGCAGGCTCGCGGTGACGTAGCGCATCCGGAGCGCAGTACCTTGGAGGCAGAAGGGTGTGGGTAGTGGAGAGCCCAGAAGAAAGCAGGGATTCCGGGAGTACTGGGGTTCCCGGGAGAGAGCAGGCAAGGCATAACGGTGCAAGCGAGGAAGGTCCTCCAACTCCCAGAACATCCCGTAGCAGCGCAGAAAAGAGCCCGGTGAGTGGTGGGGGTGGGTGGTGTGTGCGTGTATGTGGGTGTAGCTGTGTGTGTGCGTGTGTGTAGCTGTGTGTGTGTATATGTGTGGCTGTGTGTCTGTTAGCTGTGCGTGTGTATATGTGTGGCTGTGTGTCTGTGTGCGTGCATGCGCGCGTCCTGATCCATGGTGACTGAAGAGCATGCCGGAATCGGAGCACGTGTTCATGCGTGCGACCTGATCTGATTCCGGCATGCTGCGTGTGCCCATCTCTTGTCTCCTTGTAAGCAGACTCGCTCACTATAGGTCTCGCGGTGAGACACAGCTTTGCGCTGTAATCGCCAGGGCAAGACCTAAAAAGGGTCCCGTTTGGCCCAGGGCCCCCAAAATCCTTAAGATGTACCTGAACACACACCTTTTTGCTGGCTCATTAAATTGTGTTCAGTGTGTGCGGTTGATTATATCTCGACCCCAAATTCTTAAAATTGTAATTTCCTGACTGCCGGCATTTTCTTCCTATCTCGTACCAGGACAGGGTAGAAGCAAGGCTATTATGTGCTATATTTGTGTTGTCTGGCTAGGTGATGGATCACACAGTAGGAGGCAGCCATAAAAGACATTATATTGATGAGTGTGCATTGGGTTACCCGAAGGCCCGGAATCAGAGAAGCTGAGGGAGGACCAGCTTACAAAATAAAATATAGACTGCAGATGCCTTCACAGTCCCAGACTTACTGCCATCGGTCAGAAAGGAATTAGAGGATTCACAAACTGCAGTTCTCAAAATCAGTCCAGCATTGGAAATGGGATTAAAGTAGGAAATTCCTGACGGGCTGTAATGGATGTAACATGCACTGGGAAGGTGCAAGAGGCTGATTCACAAATGCAACAAGCTTGAGGGATGAATATTCCATAAAAATGTCTTAGGTGGTCAAGAATGCAGAACCATTTGGGCTGTTGATGACAGGTATCAGAGCTGGGCAGGGGAATACTGGTTCGGAAATTAGCTGAAGCTTCCCAGATTCGGACAGAGAGGGAGGAGGCAGAATTAATATATAACTCCGGCAGAAGGTATCATGGCCAATTAGGTTTGGGGACCATAAAAATCTGATAGTGATCAAATGAGCTTTCCTGAGCTGGGGCATTTAGAGGTTTTTAGTAATGAGAAACCCACAGACCTTGACATTGAAATGAAATTTGGAACTTATATAGCGCATGGCTGCCCGAGAGCGTCCCAGCGCTGGTATTGCAGAACTACCGAGGGGACAGACAGGGAGAGAGAAGAAGATTATTGAGGAAAGAGGTGGGTTTTTAGGATCTTGCGAAATTTCAGCAGATTGGCCTCAGAGCGAAGATGGAATGGCAAGGCATTCCAAGAAGTGGCCGCAGTGACCGAAAAACGGCGTCCTCCAGTCCGGGCTTTTTTGATTTTATGGACCGTGGCCAGATGGCCTTGAGCTGAGCGAAGGGGCCGATTAGGTCTGTATGGGAATATCATGTCTTTTAGCATTGGGGGCCCTTGATTGTGCAAGGCTCTATGGGCCGTGCAGAGGGCCTTAAACTTGATCCTTTCGCGGATCGGCAGCCAATGTAGTGCCTTGAGTGCGGGTTTAGCTGAGACCCTGCGAGAGGTCCCAGTGAGAATCCTAGCTGCGGCATTTTGTGTTCTTTGCAGAATGTTTATCGTGGATTCCGGGGCAGCAAGGAAGAGGGCATTGCAATAATCTAGTCTTGATAAGACTAGGCCTTGAACAAGTAATTTCTGAGAGGGTCCTGGAAGTAAAGGAAGGATCTTTCTGATAGACCGCAGTAACCCCACACAAGTACCAGCTGTCTTTTTCGCTTGCGTTTTGAGGGAAAGGTCCTGTTCCAGCCAGAAACCTAGACTTTTTAATTCAGTCTTAGGTTGGGGGAGAGGACCGAGGCATGCTGGCCACATGGCAGATGGGAGGGAGGATATTTTATTTCCCAACAGCATGAGCTCAGTTTTCGAACCATTGAGCTTAAGCCTTGAAGCAGACATCCATGCCTGGATGCCCTCTAAACAGTCATGGAGGTTTTTTACCTTGTCCTCTTCCAGGGAGAATGATACGATCATTTGGGTGTCGTCAGCGTATGTGACGGCTTTTATCCCAAAAGGGGAAACCACATCATCCAGGGGGGCCATGTAAATGTTGAAAAGTGTAGGGCTCAGTGACGAGCCCTGAGGGACCCCACACTGGAGAGGGAAGATGTCGGACCGCACATTTCCTTCACTGACTTGAAATGTTCTATCTTGTAAGAACGACGAGAGCCAGCAAAGGGCAGTGCCCCTTACACCCAGACCGGAGAGGCGTTTGATGAGGGTTTTGTGGTCCACCGTATCGAATGCAGCGCTTAGATCCAGGAGAATCAGTAACACTGATCCTCCCGAATCCAAGATGCATCGTGCCTCCTCAACTACCTTCAAAAGTGCTGTTTCCGTGCCTTGACCTGGGCGGAAGCCTGTCTGAGTGGGTCGAAGGAGATTGTTAGTTTCAAGGAAGGCAGACAATTGTTTGTTAACTACCTTCTCTGCTATTTTACTTAAACCAGGAAGGAGTGAAATTGGACGAAGGTTAGTCAAATCTGTAGGGTCCATACCCGGTTTTTTTTGCAGGGCTTTAACAATAGCATGTTTCCAGTTTGGAGGAACCACTCCCTGATTAAACGAGGCATTAATAAGATTGGTGGCCAAGTACGAGATGGTGGGTCCAACTTGTTTGAGAGTGTGGATAGGTGCAGGATCATTAGGGGAACCGCTTTTAAGGTCTGAAAGGGTTTTTACGAAAACGTCCTTGGCCTCCATTTTAACCCACCTCCCCTTGCTTCTAGTGAACCTGGGGGCATATTACCAACGCAAAGCGATATTTGTCGGTAACGATGCTTAGCAACGAATTTTTTAACGCTAAGCATCGCCAGAAATTATCGCAGATAAACCTTGCTATTATCAAGGTTTATCGCAAAAGCGATAAAAATCGGCCGCAATGCATGAATATCGCTGAAAAGTCAGCGATATTCATGCATTACCGAGCTAATGCTCTTAGCCATGTTATCCACCTACCATTGGATAACATGGCTAAGAACAGCTCAGGGCAGGTGTTAGCTTTTGGAGATATTCGCGCTTAGCGCAAATATTTCCAAATCCTTGATAATAGGAGAAATGTCGCTTAAGAACATTTCTCCTATTATTTTTCTCTGGAATGCCCCCTTTGCATCTCATTAGAGATGCAAGGGGAAGCGTAGAGAAAAAGGGTGCTAACATGCGAATTTGCGTGTTAGCACCCTGTTGCTGATAGGGAGATAATTTTATCTCCGCTTTCTTGGCTTTTAAAGCCAAAAAAGTGGAGATAAATCCCTTGATAATATGCCCCCTGATTCTGCATTTCATCCTCAACTCTGTTCCATCCCAGAAAGAGCCCGATAACCCATCACTACAGGCCCAAAATAACAAACTTCAAAGTGAAAGAGGAGATTGAAAGTGGGGATGGGCTTCATTTTCGTAACCTAATTGGTCAAGAAATTGTTTAGCTGTTAAGTTTCTAATTTTGTCAGAGTCACAAAGCGACAGCTGTTTATGAATCATTGTAAGAGATAACTTTGGGAAAGCTGCCTTTGTTACCGTTCTGACTACAGGAGCATATTTTAACATACTGAGACCAAACAGACCATGCATAGAAGGAGGGGTGGAGGAGAGAGCCTGCGGCTGGACCCTACCACTACCTTCCAAGAAGATTCCAGTTATATCTCGCCCAAAATGGACGAGGGGGAGGGGCCTGTTAGGCAACTACCTAGGACATACCTAGCCCTTCATACCTGCCCTTGAACCTCATATCCAATAGTTACAGAGTGCAAACAATGCATTGGATCCATAGATTCTGTTTTTTTAAACTATTTTTATTGTTTTCATTATAGTACAGCATATACATTTGATTTGTATATAAATCTATCATAACACAGTCAACAGAAGGCAGTGTTACATGTTCTTCAATTATCCTGCATACTGATATAAATACCCTGCATTTCCCCTACTCTGTCCCACCCCTCTATCCACTCTGTATTGTCTTACATCTTGTCTTGAGCTGCCCCTTGTTCCTCTGCCTCTTAGAGCCCATAGTTTCTTATACATGGACGCCATATTGTTTTAAACTTATTGGGGCATCCACCAATTTTATATGCTGTTTTTTCCTCCGCCATGTATAGGTCCATCCCTGCTCTCCATTCCAGGAGTGTGGGTGCTGTAGTCTTTTCCCAGTGGTGTGCCACGTCGTGTTTGGCCATTACTAGACCTAGATTTGCTAGCAGTAACTTGGCTCTGGGGAGGTCTATTTCTGTGGGTACTCCCAGTATTACCTGTTAGGTGTCCAGGGGTACCTTTTCCCCCAGTATTTAGCTCAGCTCTTTTGTGATAGTACTCCAATAGACTTGTATTGCTGTGCATTCCCATAGTGTATGCATGAAGGTAGGCTCTTCATGTTTGCATCAGTGGCATTCAGGTGTTTCAACCCTTCCCATTTTATGTAGATGGGCCCTGTCATATTACACCCTATGTAGTATTTTAAATTGTATTAGGTGGAGGCGAGACTTGATTGCTACCTCACGTGGATTAGAGCAGTCTCCCAGTCAGGGTCATGGATCCATACATTCTTAAACAAAAAGGGTCACGTTACCGAACACGTTCTGAGATTTTGAGTCACCAACACTGCATTTCTACAATTCCAATATAGACCCTAGTGTATATGTTTGTTGTATTTAATTGACGACTATTCAAAAAGGAAGATTTGTGGTTTATATAAATATATGTTATATATAATAACATACATGCCTCTTACCAGGTCTTAGGATGGATGGGTGATTAATTTTCAGGGACCTCATGGCAAAAATCCTTCAGGTACAGAAGGCTGCCATTTGCTATGAGATGTAGTTGCATGGAGGGTTGCTTTCCGATGAGGGCTGGTACTTTTGTGATCGTTGTGATCCCTGGGCTAGGACCGAGTGATTTGCAAGAGGTTTCAGGCTTAATGTCTTTGTGGTTGGCCTGAAGCTATCATCATTTTTCCCAAGTCTGGGGCAAGAGAAATTTCAGCGATTGCTCCCGTTCAAAGGAAACTTCCTTTACCTCTCTGACTTCCGGCCAGACAGCTATTTATTTTAACAGTTATAGCGATATTTCCTACATGCGAGGAATTTGTTATTTTAGTGTTGGTGAAAACCCCTTTTGAATATGTCCAGAAACTGAAGAGTTTAAGTTCTGTATCTTTTGTTGACTTCCTTCTCCTGATGAAGGTGGTAGAAACAATGAGAGATAATCACCGAATACGTGGATGTTTTTAATCGCCCACTGAAATTGGCCACCCAAGGATATGAAACATAATGAATTCTTGTCTTCCTTTTGTGGTTGTGGATAGTCAACAGGGGCTTTGTTTTTAATGGAAGGACTTCGTCGGTTCTCCAAGTATCTTTATTGAGGCATGCTTTAATGTTGTTGTGTTTTATTGCATCTTGATTTTAGATTTGGTTGTTCATTAATAATGTGTATTTTTTCCAAGGAATGATGTCATTATTGAACAATGAACTATCAATATGGTTTTGAAATTGTAGACAGATTCGATAATGTTGAACCAATGAATGAACAGATTTGATACCATTGAGTCAATTAATTATGATGTTTTGTATACTTTTTCATGATTGATCTAATGTTAAAATTCCAACAAGGCCATGAAATGAGCAATATATGAATTACTAATAGATCATTATAATATTGTAAGTTTGATTGTGATTATTATTTATTGAACGGGCTTGGAAGAGTTGTTGGTGATGGCACAGTTTTGGAGTAGGTACTCTTAGGTATTTAAAATACCACACCCTGTTTGTTGTTAAGGTAGCTTAATGGACACACCATGATTTTCCATGAAAGATCAAAGTACTCCCTTTCACTCACCAAAAGCTGAACTTAAACGGGCGATTGTTCTGAATATAGGATCGCCATTAAGGGTCTGCCATCACAAAGTTCTCGGTAGGAGATCTCAGCTCAAAGACTACCACATAAAATGCCATGAAGTACAGCAATCCATAGAGTATTCCACAACTAGGAAATGCAAGATAAGCTAATCTCGATCTGTAGCATACACTTGCTAAAAAACAGAACTGCTAACCCTCATAGCTGTATAAGAGATGCACGCATACCTTGTTAAAATTTGCATTCAAAAGGTGAAATGATGAACGGAAAAAAAAATACATAGGGAGATTTCTAATAACATTATTGTTAACTGAAGGGAACATGAAAAGTGTTGTTTTTTAAGGTTTGCAAATGTAGTTTTCTGATACTAAGGGAATTTGTGCATGAGATATATGAAAGGAGCTCAGATGTTGTTAAGTGAACTGTGACAATACAATGGCTGTAATTTGTTTCTGCACCACTCAAGTGTAGTGCATGTATAATAATTTCTAGGTGTGTGCCTAAAAACATGCATACACAATATATACATTATACATGAATTTAATTGTTATGCATTGTACATATATTGACATAACGATGACGACAAACTATATATATATTTGGACATTGAGAATTTTGTGTTAGGCGAATGTAACCTCATAAAAATCCTGCTCATATTGTTTTCTTGGCATAATTTTGGCTCACATGAGACTTGGTTAAAGCACAGCATGTCTTGCAGGACCTGTGACTAGAATGTGTGCTGCTGCTGCATGACTTGCATCAGCAAACATTCACCGCATCACTAGAGGCAGTATATATGGACATGACATCTTTGTACTTTTTGTATGTACAGTTTTCCTGCAGGCATTCGCCTCAATAACTGTTATTGTGAGAAACACACATATTATTTATGTGCAGATAAAATGCTTAATTTCAGCCACCCCTGAAATATATTTAATAAAGTAATCTGAATTGTCATTCCAATCAGGGATTTTATAGGCTCGCCTAAGAAAAATGAATTGCTTCTTTTTACTTTCCCTCGCTGTTTACTGATCTGTAGTAAAAAAAGAAAACACAGATAATTGAACGAAACCTATAATTCTAAAGGAAAACTCCCCGTGACCTAAAACAGGATTCACTTAACAAATGTAAAATTTGGGAGTAGCCAGTAGATGTATGTATTGTATGCAGGCAGATTGCTTGTTACTGTGAAATTTAAGTACTACAAATACGCTGAACTTGTGGTCTCATTTGACCTTGCATGTTAGAGAAGTACATACAGTTTTTTGTAGAGAACAGAGAATCCCAGTTAGATTGAAAACTAAATGTGAGATGAGGGTTTATTAAACATTTTCTTGAACGCTGATCATGAAAGTGCCTAAAATATTGTGGTTTCAGACTCTGAGATGTGGCATGTGCCTATCTGAGGTCTGTTGAGTTTTTTGCACAGAACATAGCAGTAGAACTATAAAGAGATTTAAGAAAATTAAAATACTTCCAATAATTAATTGATTTCTCTTCATGCCAGTTTGATTGTAGGTGGGGTGGTTTAGTCATGGTCCTGATAAAACCTATGGAGATCAGTGCAGCATTGCCATGTAACATGTGTCTCCACCTGTGAAAATGAAAGGTATCTTTCAAGAGAGAGGCTGGCAGGCAAACCTGTGAAAGCCTACATCTAAGTTTAGTCTAAAAAAAACCTGTCCTGGCCATAAGCTTACCTAGCAAGGGAAAATGTGCCACCTGTCCCCCCACATCTTCTTCCGGCCAACTTTTTGTTTTTGCGTCAGTCTGCTCAATATTCTGATGGTTCACTGAGGATGCACAAGGTTTTGAAATTCCTAAGCATCTCACAAAGCTCTGATGGCCAGCAGATACCCTCAAAGTGTAGCTCCAACCATAGCCGTACATTTGGAGGGACTAATGGTTGACGACAGCTGATGTTCAAGAGAGCAGGCCAGACAGTACTAGTACCCCTGGCAGAGGTGCCTACTGACCCAGTCTGAGAAAAATCTGTTCATTAACCCTCTTAATAGGGATTCAGCAATGGATGAGGTATTTGTTGAGATACTCTGTGGTGTGTAGCATAACAAAGTGACTCGCATACAAGATGAGGGCATTCCAGTTTCACAATTCCTGAAGAAACCTCTGCGATTGTGACTGAGAGACCCCATAGTGCTTCACCCATGCCTAGGTTATGGCTCCAAAATTCCTTCAGCTTTGGCTTCAGCCTAAGGGTAAAAGAATGATCCAAAAAGGATTGATCATCCTCAGAATCTGGGCCTGATTCACAAAGGGCCTCCGCACTTGGGGCGTAATCTCCGCAATGAGAATTCTCATATATATATATATAAGGCATGGATTACAGACATTTGCGCAACACCTACCCGCCCTGCACAACATCGCCCAGAAGTGCTTCAAAAACTATGCATGCTGGGACTGGTAGTCACAGTACATGGAGTGACTTTCCAGTGATGTTTATGATAGGCACCTACCAATTGGGGGCGGAGCTGCATAGAACCAATCAGTATAGGGCATGATACTACATCTGTGAAACCCGCCCTATACCTGAACTAAAATACCACTGGCGCTGAGGAAGGCTCAAGCAACTGCCGAAATGCATTCGCCGATCATGGTGGTGAAACTGTTTTCTGTACCTGTGAAGGAATAAATGGTGTTTCCTCATGTTCCCCTGCTGTGGCCTCGCACTTTGTCTTCGGAGGAGGTGTGGATGTGATTTATAGCGCGATCTCCAGGGTCGCGCAGACGAGGTCCCCGTTTCCTGAAGCAGGCTCTGGCACACTGGTTTCCACGTCGTGGAACTTTGGAATGGATCCGGGTTACCGGAATGACCAGAGCCCACCTGTCAACGCGGAATGAGAGGAGGCGGTGTTGAGGCAATTCTGCTTCACGCTGGGCAAGGAGCATTTGTGTTTCCAAGTCCCCGTTTAATCCAAACCGGACGTTTTTCAGGTTGGAACGGTTGGGGAGATGAGGAGACATCGTGTCCAGGAAACATGAGGCATGGATTACAGACATTTGCGCAACACCTACCCGCCCTGCACAACATCGCCCAGAAGTGCTTCAAAAACTATGCATGCTGGGACTGGTAGTCACAGTACATGGAGTGACTTTCCAGTGATGTTTATGATAGGCACCTACCAATTGGGGGCGGAGCTGCATAGAACCAATCAGTATAGGGCATGATACTACATCTGTGAAACCCGCCCTACACCTGAACTAAAATACCACTGGCGCTGAGGAAGGCTCAAGCACCTGCCGAAATGCATTCGCCGATCATGGTGGTGAAACTGTTTTCTGTACCTGTGAAGGAATAAATGGTGTTTCCTCATGTTCCCCTGCTGTGGCCTCGCACTTTGTCTTCGGAGGAGGTGTGGATGTGATTAATAGCACGATCTCCAGTGTCGCGCAGACGAGGTCCCCGTTTCCTGAAGCAGGCTCTGGCACACTGGTTTCCACGTCGTGGAACTTTGGAATGGATCCGGGTTACCGGAATGACCAGAGCCCACCTGTCAACGCGGAATGAGAGGAGGCGGTGTTGAGGCAATTCTGCTTCACGCTGGGCAAGGAGCATTTGTGTTTCCAAGTCCCCGTTTAATCCAAACCGGACGTTTTTCAGGTTGGAACGGTTGGGGAGATGAGGAGACACCGTGTCCAGGAAACATGAGGCATGGATTACAGACATTTGCGCAACACCTACCCGCCCTGCACAACATCGCCCAGAAGTGCTTCAAAAACTATGCATGCTGGGACTGGTAGTCACAGTACATGGAGTGACTTTCCAGTGATGTTTATGATAGGCACCTACCAATTGGGGGCAGAGCTGCATAGAACCAATCAGTATAGGGCATGATACTACATCTGTGAAACCCGCCCTACACCTGAACTAAAATACCACTGGCGCTGAGGAAGGCTCAAGCAACTGCCGAAATGCATTCGCCGATCATGGTGGTGAAACTGTTTTCTGTACCTGTGAAGGAATAAATGGTGTTTCCTCATGTTCCCCTGCTGTGGCCTCGCACTTTGTCTTCGGAGGAGGTGTGGATGTGATTAATAGCGCGGTCTCCAGTGTCGCGCAGACGAGGTCCCCGTTTCCTGAAGCAGGCTCTGGCACACTGGTTTCCACGTCGTGGAACTTTGGAATGGATCCGGGTTACCGGAATGACCAGAGCCCACCTGTCAACGCGGAATGAGAGGAGGCGGTGTTGAGGCAATTCTGCTTCACGCTGGGCAAGGAGCATTTGTGTTTCCAAGTCCCCGTTTAATCCAAACCGGACGTTTTTCAGGTTGGAACGGTTGGGGAGATGAGGAGACACCGTGTCCAGGAAACATGAGGCATGGATTACAGACATTTGCGCAACACCTACCCGCCCTGCACAACATCGCCCAGAAGTGCTTCAAAAATTATGCATGCTGGGACTGGTAGTCACAGTACATGGAGTGACTTTCCAGTGATGTTTATGATAGGCACCTACCAATTGGGGGCAGAGCTGCATAGAACCAATCAGTATAGGGCATGATACTACATCTGTGAAACCCGCCCTATACCTGAACTAAAATACCACTGGTGCTGAGGAAGGCTCAAGCAACTGCCGAAATGCATTCGCCGATCATGGTGGTGAAACTGTTTTCTGTACCTGTGAAGGAATAAATGGTGTTTCCTCATGTTCCCCTGCTGTGGCCTCGCACTTTGTCTTCGGGGGAGGTGTGGATGTGATTTATAGCGCGATCTCCAGTGTCGCGCAGACGAGGTCCCCGTTTCCTGAAGCAGGCTCTGGCACACTGGTTTCCACGTCGTGGAACTTTGGAATGGATCCGGGTTACCGGAATGACCAGAGCCCACCTGTCAACGCGGAATGAGAGGAGGCGGTGTTGAGGCAATTCTGCTTCACGCTGGGCAAGGAGCATTTGTGTTTCCAAGTCCCCGTTTAATCCAAACCGGACGTTTTTCAGGTTGGAACGGTTGGGGAGATGAGGAGACACCGTGTCCAGGAAACATGAGGCATGGATTACAGACATTTGCGCAACTCCTACCCGCCCTGCACAACATCGCCAAGAAGTGCTTCAAAAACTATGCATGCTGGGACTGGTAGTCACAGTACATGGAGTGACTTTCCAGTGATGTTTATGATAGGCACCTACCAATTGGGGGCGGAGCTGCATAGAACCAATCAGTATAGGGCATGATACTACATCTGTGAAACCCGCCCTATACCTGAACTGAAAAACCACTGGCGCTGAGGAAGGCTCAAGCAACTGCCGAAATGCATTCGCCGATCATGGTGGTGAAACTGTTTTCTGTACCTGTGAAGATATAAATGGTGTTTCCTCATGTTCCCCTGCTGTGGCCTCGCACTTTGTCTTCGGAGGAGGTGTGGATGTGATATATATATATATATATATATATATATATATATATATATATATATATATATATATATATATATATATATATATATATATATATATATATACAGATGTGCTAAGAGTAACATGGTATTTATCACAATTGATGAGTGTTGGGAAAGGCCCTGAATCTCTCAAGTGGTTTATAATTTGCTATCAATGCCTCCCAATTAGGTGTTTCAAAGTGATAGTAGGGGCATGGGAGTACTATTGAAATGAACTCACTCTCAAACTTACAGTTTAACCCGTTGCATGCGTCGGATGGCCCCCAGCCGTCTGACGTCACGGTGGGCATGTGCGTCGGACGGCCGGGGGCCGGCCAATTTGCGCATGCGTGGAATTCGCCCGCACAGCAGGGGAATTCCAGCCACGGCCAAAGGGTTAATGTCACACTTTGTAAAGTGTGGCAAAATCTGAAACAGCTGTCAGTGTCACGCAACCCGGAATGTAAAAATATGTGTTAATGTGTGCTTAGCCATCTTCACCGTCCAGGACATAGATAATCAGCAAAAAAGAAGCAATTGCTTCATTGGAAAATATGTCAAAGGTGTTTGTAATAAAGGAATCAGCATTGTAGCCAATAATTGAAGAGGAAGAAGAAAAAACATTATCATTTGCAATTAGTTCTCGGTCTATATAAATAGCCCTGTCTGAGCAGTTGTTTTTCCTGACAAATTATTAAAGGTCATTTTCCTATATGCAGACTTTATTTGCTCTTTTCTGTTGTGAAAGAACATATTGCCAGTAAGCAGGGTCACTTGAGGTAGTAATTGCCAAATGTTGTTGCTGCTCAAAATCCTCTGGCACTATTTTACAAATAACAACTTTTTTACTCACCTCATCCTATGCTAACGCTGATGAGTATAGATCGTTGCTAACATATACCTGGGTGCCGACACTAGGTACCTGAGATCAGACACCACTTGGGAATGTATACAGTGTAAGAGATCCGAGTGCACTACTAACAATGGGCATAGGAGTGGGACTTGGTAATTTCGATAGCCAATAGTTTTCACCAGCCTCAAGATAATTATTTATCTGCTTTCTGGATACAGAGAAGACTCACTGGGGCCATTTTGCTGACTATTTATGATGAAATTGATAAACCTATATAATGGATACAATGCCAAGATATTCTGGATAGCCCGGCAACGTATGCGTTCCTTCTGGAGAGTGCATTCTCTTACTAGCATACTACTTTCCTGTTCCTACTTGCGCTACACGTTACTGATCAGAAGTTGATACAATACCATAATGCAAGCGTGCACCTGGGGAAGGACACCCCTTCTTACGGCTCGTATTCTCGGGTGCCTTTTTCATCTCATCATAAGAGTGGAAAGACAATAAATCAGCCTAATTATAGTCTGCTCAATAGTGTGAAAGAACACCCTCCCATGCCCTCACTGGTGACACCAAATGTAGCTAGCAATCTCCAATTCCCTATAAAGAAGCCTTTGTGTAGTTACCTTGCAGTTAGTTAGCTGAGAGTGGCGGGCAGCATTGGGTTAGGGTGCTGTTCTAGCCTTCTTACCAACAGGTTCTCGACCCATTAATGACATGATCTATGTTTCCCATTTTACAGCTCTGTGGGGATGCCAGTAGATCTGGATCCGTTCAGTATCACACCTGCATCCATTCTTATGCAAAATTTTTAAAAACAGGTATGACACAGGGTGCTCTTTGGGAATGTGTATCTAAGTCACTCAGGACAGCCTAGTGCTGGCCTTTTTAGGACTTAGTTTTCTAAAACACCTGCCTGATTTATCCTTTGAGGTTCCATTCAAGTTTGGGGACATCCAAAAGGATTAGATTAGTCTCCTCCCCCCTCCTGCATGTTGGCTTGGCTTGAGTGAAGCATATGGGCTGCTTGATCAACGGACTGCTAACTGTGATCTTAACTGCCTCATGGCAACAACTGACAGCATGACTCCCACATTTTCACACCAAGTACCGAAATAGAAGAAGGAATCCAGTGTATGATGTCCCCCTACTTGCTGTTACTCACCAAGAACTCTGCCTGTAGTACCAACTGGCTCTCGCAGCCTATGCTCACCATTAGGCATGAACATCCATTCTCATAGGGACAGGCCTAGATATGACGTCAATTTTCTTCTTGGTATCAACCATCATTCAGTAACATGCAGCTGCCTTGAGTATTTAGGGCTTTAAAAAAATGCCTCTACAATGTCCCTTTATCAGGGTCAGTGGTTGCATGATGTCAATGTAGGAAGTGTTATTGAGGGTGAAGAATCAATTGATTTTAATTTCCACCACCCCAAGAAAATTATTGCAATAACACCACTTTTGTTCACATCAGAGGATTGTTACATTTGTCTGGTCTGATTTGTAACAATGTATGTGAGATGGTTTATAACAATTATTTTAGTAATGAGACATGAGCTACCTATCAACACAAATAAATACAGGTTGACTTTTAAGCCCGCAGCATGGGCTAGATTTGTTCATAGATCGCTCATTTGAAGACTTTTGAATGTTTCTTTCAAATAATGGAGATTATTTTCCGCCACAATTCTTTTAGCATATTAGAAAAGATCCTCATCTAATGATGTAGATTTTCTAATAGATGGTACACTGCAATCCCTGTATAAGAGCCTGTCTCTAACTTCCATAATAAAGACGACTTGTGACCTCTTCAGTCACCATTGACTTGTTTAATTTTACTCTGCAGATTGTGCTTTTAATATTCTTGTCTGTAGTGAATATGAATAAGGAAAACACTCAGGATGTTAATAGTTTGATGAAGGGTGATGGGTGTGACTAAGTATTAGAAGAGATAGAATACCCCCTGTCATACATGAAAAGATATTCCAAGTCACCACTGAAGTACATGACCTTAGAAATGAACTCAGCCTTAACCCTTGTTACCCTATATGGTGATGGTACTCCTTGGTGACTTGCATCCGGGGGTACTTTTTCTTAAATATCATCATTATTTCACTGCTTCTGACCATTGTGTGGATAGTATTCCTATGTGATGTATCAATGGGGTTCAATACTCCTTGTCTGAGATAATATTTGTCTTTGTTCCAGACTACTAAGAGAGGACCTTGGGGAGAAAGAAGTAGAGTTATCATTAACCTTTGATGCAATATTGGAAGCGGACCTGGGAAATTATACCTGCCATGTTGAAAACAGGAATGGACAGAAGCATGCCAGCATCATCCTGCGGAAGAAAGGTACTTGTTTCCTATCAGATATTTCCACTCACTTGTTTGCTTAGCTTCCACGTATAAATTACATTTGATATTTTATAGGACCACAGGTTCTTTTGGTTTATGTCAATCTAAATTATGTTCTCTTTCAATGCAAAATATTCATAGACCGCTTACTGGTTTTATTGGTCTTTTGCTGCTTCTTACTCATTTAAAGTACAATAATTGTTTTTATAGAATGGTTCATTTAAGCTCAGCTAGTTTTATTGTTCTCAAATGATGGCCACGCACATTTCAGGTTTTTGACCAACATGCACAGGGAGTCGTTTTGGATGTTTTTTAGGTACCGCTGGTCATTTGTGGATCTATTGGTATTTGTGGGACATTGGTTGTCCAGAATCATTTCCATGTGTTGTGTTAATATATGATATTTTTGCTCAGGTTACCACTGTTCAGTTCTAAAGGGGAGCCTGTTCAAATAACTTCAAGGGGTCGCAACATCGACTTTTGACTGAGTCTTAACCATGTCTGTATTGAATGCCAGATGACAAGAAATCCTGAGAAAATATTTTCTGCGTATTCTATTCTGTATTTGATATGCTGATAGTTAAAGCATGTGTATGTTATGCACACAGTATTGCTGTTTGGTTTTGCTTTTCCCACTCACTTGTTTTCACTTACACTGCGCCGTCATTTGTAGCACCCATTTACCTATTGGAATAGTCATCACAATCTTGTTATGTACAAACCGATTAAATTAATTAAATT
Source organism: Lissotriton vulgaris (assembly GCF_964263255.1). Lineage (NCBI taxonomy): Eukaryota > Metazoa > Chordata > Amphibia > Caudata > Salamandridae > Lissotriton > Lissotriton vulgaris. The sequence goes on from NC_141691.1 coordinate 235,704,941, forward strand.
AATAATCTAACAGATATGCAGTACATTGATTGTGACATGAGAGCCATAGAGTAAAATAAGCCCGGTAGAAGAATTTAATGTTTTTCTGAATTCGTCCTTTTGGAACTCTGTTTCATACACATGACCCCAACTTGCTTGGCAAATTTTGAACACAAAAGCTGACTAGGCTGTCTTTTCTTCTATGCAAATGTTTGAGTTTGTTGTAAAGAAGGAACCTATGGGCGTATATTCCTAGATCCCAAAAGAGTCAGTAAGAAGTCAATTGCAACATGCATTCTTAGATGTACCAGAGAGAAGAATCCTGGGATTGTCCAGGGACAATCTCTCAAGCTGATTCCTTACAGACAAAAGCCTTGACAATTGATATGGGCCGAATAAGCCCAAGATGACCCAGGTTCAGCAAAATTGATATGGGCTGAATAAGCCCAAGAAGACCCAGGTTCAGCAAATCCATCACTCTGCTCTGCAGTTAGGAAACTTGAGAGATGGAGAAAGATATAATTTTGCTTTTCTCTCTTCTCACCACATTGTTCTTTGCCTTTCGGTTGCATATGGGTGTTCTTTGGGCTGCCTCTGCATAATATAAACACAGTGTTTATCTGGCATGCAGTACACACTTTATGATAGCTTTCTCTTATATTACTGCAGAATTGGTCTGAAAAAGGGTGAAGTATGGGTTTCAACTAAGAGTCCACCTATTGTGAGTGCCTGCATCACGGATGCATCTCACAGCGGCTATTCTAATGAAGAGCGCAGGATGTGGGTAAAGCTATGCAGTCTATTAAATCTGGTCCTTTGGGTGAAGCTTGCCCCCACTTTATTTTTTCTTCCAACGCATACTTATTCAGTAGCTCTCTTGGTGCCCTGTTTAGATTCTCTCTCTACACAGTTGACTTTCCAATTGTGTGGGAATACACTAACGTGCTTCCACTGCTGAAGAAGCCTTCAGCAGATCCACTCAAGTTAGCCCACAAAGACCTATCTCATTTTTACTGCATCCAGCAAATGTTGTTGAAAGCTTATCAATGCACAATTAACCTCTTTTTTACCCGCCCTTTCACATCTCCACCTCTCCGCATCATTCAACATGGTATCCAACGTGATACAGATCAAACGTCTGTATGGTATTGACGTATATTCTAAGGCCTTATAATGATTCCAGACATTTCTATTCAATAGATCCAAATCTGTCCTGCTCCCACCATATACTTCTAATACAGTTAAAATCACATGTGAAGTCCCTGAGTGATTCTCCCTTAGAGCTTCTCTTTTCAACATTTAATTGAGCCCTCTAGCTGCAATCATCAGTGCCTGTTGGCTGTTATATACTTTCTTACACAACTGGCACACAAATGATTTTCTCCACTGAAAATGTTGATTTAAAGTTAAAAAAACAAAAGACAGAGGTCATCCTGTTTAGAAAAGCTAATACCCTGTGGTCTACTTATTGATGGCTCTGGTCATCCTCATGGATAATAATTTATCTATGAAAGAAGGGCTGACTGCAGTTTACACTACCTGCTATGCCATTCTTTATATGCTGAACAAGATCTTTAAATGGATTTCTCTGACACTCAAAACCATCATTCAGACATTGATAACATGCCATCTCGATTACAGCAACACATTTAATGTGGGCATCTCCGAAAATCTACTAGAAAATAGACCATCCAAAATGCCGCTGCTTGGATGGTTCTTAATACACCAGCCCTTACCTCCTTGATACACTGAAATCCCTTCATCTGAAAAACAAATTCTCTCTGAGCAGACTCTCTAGGGCTTTCAGAACCTTTTGCAAGGCTGACCTCCATCCCTCGGATTCACCTTGTAAGAGCTGGAAGTTCTTTTTCCTGCCTCGCAGCACATTTCTGAAACACTCTCCCTTTACATTTCCATCTGACTACCCACTTCCTCTCCTTCACAAGAATGCTAAAGACCTGGTTATTCTGATCCTTCGTTACACGAGCTAATGGAGCCTTCTGTCATTCATCTGGTAGTTAGATTCTTAGTTCAGGCAGCTTCTTTTGTTTTCACCTATCCCTGGGCCAGGATACAACTTTGGGCGTGAGGTGGGGAGGTGTTAAAGAAGGGCTACAGAGGAGTTTATGCAGGGACATGCACCCACCCTTTGTATTTACAAACTACACTTCTAGAGTTTCTACTTCCCAAACAGTTGTAAATGTAGTCCAGCTCGGAGTTGGAGAAAATCCAGCACACCCAATGTCAACTAACATGTACAGCAACCCCCTACATAACGGAGTTAAGGACCTCAAATAAAACCCGTTAGGAAATAGTGTTAAAATAAATGATCTTATTTAAACTTGTTATAAATATTTACATTTAAATGTATTTTAAAGTTAAAAATGTAATCATTATAAAGTAATGTTGTTTTATTTTAAAATAATATATAAAACATTTTTTTCAAGTTAATATTAAATGTAAAATTTATTTGAAATGTAACTGTAGTTTTCAAAACCATTATTTAAATTTAATTAGGATCATTCTATACATACGTTTAAGTGCCTTTTATCTCAGGATAAATGCATTTACACATTTTACATTAGGAAGGTGTTATTTTTTTCAAATAAATATTGAAACATAATTTTTATTTGTTTTAATATACTTTATTTTTAAATCTTTTTTGTCGTTAACAAAATATTATGCACATATATTACATTATTTTACATTAACATTAAACTTACAAATATTATTTTAAAACATTCTAATATTGTTTTAAAGATTAATTAGCTTTTTATAATGTCCCCAAACTTTACCACAGGGAGTTCTGTGACCCAATTGCAGATGTCTCCTCCAAGTTTGCAAAACATCAAACAGGGTTGTAAAGCCACTAACTCCACCTCCTATTTCAGGGATTGGGACTTTGAGACCTACATTTTTAAGTAGTTTTACTCTCGTAAATGGAGAATAGCCAAAGAGAAATGCACACAAATATAGAAATTGTAATAGAAATATCAGTGATTGCAGTAACCATTTCTTTATTTTGCCAGATTAACCACTTTCCAAAGTTATGTATTCTAACTTTTCTGGTTCTTTGAGGCTGCTTGTGTCATTACCTCACACTTTGTGGGATCTCCTAGATCTGTTTCTGCCTCTTTCTGTTGTTTTTTTGTTGCAACCTGGTTTACTGCTGTTGAATTTTAGCCTATCTGATGTCTCTGCTCTTCCTCTAAATCAGAGGAAGAGGAACACGTAGCTAAAAGGAAAGAATCTCCCATTGGTACTGGGTCCTCATTACAGTTAGTGGTTATGCTAGAAAGATTTGACTCACTGGCTGATTTTCTAGGTATTGGAGCCAAAGTGAATTACATCTTTGTCTATGTCAGTGTTTTGATGTTAGGCATGCGTAAAGGAAAAGGCATCCTTTGTTATAATCATTTTTATCCCTATTAAGTTTCTGCAATTCTGTTATCCTTGATATAAAGTTAATGTTGGACCAGTACTCACTTGAGAATTTTGTTATTCTTTTCTGTAGCTTCAGATAGATTGATGTTTTCAATCTCATGTTCTAGTTTGTCTCTTTCAACTAAGCGCATTGTGTATTTTTTTTCTGCATGATGACGTAGTATATTCATCATCTTATAAGATGAATCATGTAAAAGACTATCACATTTAAGCAGCAAATTCTCCTTTAGGTCATTAAAAGATTAAAAATATAGAATTGAGAGACCCCTGAGAGACTCTGGTATCTACTGTTTTTTTTATTTGAGGATGTGCAAATCCAGCTACAAGATAGTTCTTGCTTTTTTAGTTCTTCCGGCGTAATGTATTTATGTCTAAGGCCCTATTTGGCTAATGAAAGTTTACTAGAAATTGTTGTGTCAGTGCTCCTTGTTCTGAAAGTTTCTTGTAGTAATTTGTCTCTATCCTCATTAAACATGTCCATGGTTGGGTTTACTTAGTATTTGTGCTAGAGAGAGGACTGATTACAGCCACAGATATATTCTCTATTGTAAAGGACTTAGGGGCATATTTATGATAAAGTGGCAAAGCGTGTCATTAAGTCAAGAAGGATAAGGACACTCTTCGTCACTACGCAGGGCTGCACCATATTTACTAGAACATGGTGTAGCCCTGCGTTTCCCACTGTGCTGGTGCTAAATTAATCTGCCTAGCGCCAACACTGGCACCCTTGCAGAATAGCGTAGAGTGCCTTTGTTGAGGAGGAGATTGTTTATGTGCAGGAAGGACCCTCTTCCTGCACATAAACAATCTTTAAATGCCATCTTGTAACTTCTATGTGTGCTACTTAATGCAGCACACACTGAAATTGCAAAACAGTATTTTTTTTTAAATGATGGTTTTGTGCAGGGTGACCTTAATGCACATTAACAAATCATAGGCAATTTGCTGTTTCTGTGTGTGCTGCATAAGGCAGCATACACGGAAACAGCAAAACCGAGGAGAGATAAAGCATTTCTCCTGGTTTTTCCTGTTTAAGACCAGGTTTTCTCTTCAGGTCCCCTCACAGGTCATGGTTGCTACCCTTCTTCTGTTCTTCAACTGGTCCAGAGTGTTCTGAAGAAGGTGCCACATTTATGACTGCCACTAGCCCCTTGGTGGGGTTGACTCCTGGCCACTACCTAACCAATAGGGTAAACATTCCCGGGGTAACACTGCCTGCTTTTGCAGCAGTTCCTTGGCTCCCTACTGCAAACATATCAGAGTTTCCATCTCTGTCTAACTCAAAGTCAAAGCTTTCTCCCATTGTGTGGATCCTGTGTGCCCAACCCAGTGGTGGGACCAGGGAAAAGAGCAGTGGCTCTGGTCGCTTCAAACCAGGTCTGAAGGCAATTTCCTCCACACTGGGATTGGAGCCTGTCTGACAGGAGAAACAAAGAATGGGCCTCCTTGTGAAAGGGGAGGCACTTTTGCCGTTATTCAAGTGCCTGGGCACTGCCCAAATGCCTAACTTATATGCCCTGGGTCGACTTATTACCTTATACTAGAGGATTATAGGTAAGTTAAATATGCCAATTAGAAGCATAATAAATTTCAACATGCTATACAAAGGCAGACCACATGCACTTGGGGCCCAATTAGCATAGTCTCAGTCCACAAAAAATGTGTGTGACCACGCAAAACAGGCATTTTCACACACCTAATTTGCATGGGTTGCCTCATTCTTTAGTTTATTAATTTTGTGGGGAATTGTACAAGAAAAAGATATGTTTTTATTTCCTAAATAAATTTGGAATGGTCTGTGAAGTACCACTGACTGAGAGGGACTTTCTCAATGTCTTCTAAATTCGAAGTGTATTTATTTAACATATCCTGCCACATTTAATACAATCAACTTTTTATTTGGTGGTCTAAAGTCTTTTTTAAACACCTGGTTGGTAGAAATGTGGTCTGTGGTTTGAGTCTGTATAGTAATTACTGTGGCTGCTACTGGTTCTGTTTATTTGTTTGGGGATTATATATATATTTTAACTCTGGTACACTATTGCATAATAATACCTGCCAAATTATCAGATACAGTACTAACTCAAATTATTGCTTCTATTATTTGAAGTTGCTCTGCTGCTAATATTTCTTCATTTTACTGAGCTAATTGTAACTTAAGTTGCAGGGATAATTATATAAGCCTGTTTTAGTCCACAAAGCATTGATGTCCATTGTACAAAATACATCTCCAATTACAGTTTCCATTCAAGCCTGCCTAAAACACAGCAGGAAAGCTTCCTTAATGTATGGTTTATAATGCTGCACATTCTAAGTAGCTAAAATGACTATATAGTTACACAATGCCAGGCTGCTTTGGTAAGTATTGAAATTTCTGGGAACAGAAAATTGAATTATGGGAGTATATGAGCTTTTTATTTTAAATAAAGTGAATGCCTTTTCAGTTTGTGTTCCAGTTAATTAGTGTTCAGTAGGAAAACATGAGAATGCCATGCAGCAATGCAGCTTATTGTACTCATCCCACATACATCTTGGTGGTGCATGAACCAGCAAGATGAACCTGCACGCTCAGAGCATCTTTTTGGGGCATTGTACAACAAGGACACATGCTTGTACCCAGCTCTAGCTAAAATGGAGAGGAAAGAGCTTAGATGTGCATCATGATAAAGTAGAAATTTAACAATCTGCTATTCAGTCCCACTATGTGTCCTGGAAGGATGCATGCAGGGCATTTTAAAAGGCAGCACTTCTGGTTGAAAATGGTTGTAGTGGCTGCATGGCAGCCCTAAGGTGGGGCAAGATAGCCAAGCAGACCCTGCTAAGAGGTATAGTCTGAATGAAACTGTCAAATATCTTTGAGTTCAAGATAGATTGTGTTTGTCATGCTTTTCAAGGGGATCCTCCAACCGATGATAACACTTTCTTAGCCTCTCTGAACCCCTTTATTGAATATGAAGTCGGATTGCTATCATCTCCCTGACATAAACCACAGCCTTCTATTACATGCCATTCATAATAGATTAATAAGGCAAAGAGACAACAAAAATCTCATAAAAGTGAAATGATATAAATGATGAAGTCCACAGAGGTAGTCACCACTTTATAGTTAGGACAAGGTGTCCATAGGTAATGGATGTTTAAGTTTGCTTGTAATGTTTCACACCCTTTGATGAATCCTTGCAAAATTTTACAAAAGAAAAAAATTATCCACCTCAATTCCTTCCTGGAATTTTTCATGTTTTCCCAAGCAATTTCACATAAGAAATTTGAACAGTGCTACAGCAAAAACTGTTGTATCATTTTTTGGGGAGGGGATGTGGAGCCCCCTTCCCCAAGCCATAGATTATTTTATTCACTTAGGTGCACCAGTACCTTAATTTATGAGTACACATTCACAATATCAAGTCACAAAAATGTGAATTTACCCCTATAAATGCATTGACTCCCACTTGACACATGCCAGCATGTGATTGTCAAGAACAACACTATGTCAGAATACTTCATCTGCAGTTCTCTTCAGTTTACTGGAGAAGGAATACACAGTCATACAGGAGCAGATAACGTGCATACGGTTCAATGAGATAGTTGTAGTTTCAGAAATACGATCCATTGACCACAACATCAGTCATGGAGTTTGTTCATCCTACTTATCCCTACAACTGTGGTGTGAACAGGTTGTAAACATTATGTAAACATGAACGTTTGGGATGGATAGTTTCCATAAGAAGAATGGTCTGTATTGATTTGCATAAGGCTGGCCTTTGTCCAGAGTGGCACAGTGGCAGATAAACGAAGGGTAGGGATGCTACCCGGAGACATTGCCACTGGTTGGACAATTTGCAGGCCTTTCTCCCCTCATGTTGTCTGTCTGTCATGTAATGCCCTAAGTGGCCCAGACATGGGTCCTTTAATCGCTTTGTAACAGGATCTAAGCTATACATCACTGATGAGAAGGGATGTATGACGTTACAACGCATACTTTTACAACGCATACCATTAGAACGCATTTGTTACAATGCAACATCCATTACAACGCATTCCATTACAACGCATGCCAATACAACAAATTCTTTAAACCTACCTTTACAACGCATTCCATTACAACGCATACTACCTTTACAACGCATACCATTACAACGCATACCATTACATTGCATGTATGGTAAGTATTGGATTGTGTAGGGGTAAAAATGGCTATTCTAACTCCAGGGGGTGCAACAGTAGGGTAAGTGTTGAATAGTGTAGTGGTAAAAATTAGTATTCTAACTCCAGGGGGGTGCAACAGTAGAGAAAGCGTTGGATAGTGTAGGGGTAGAAATTACTATTCTAACTCCAGGGGGTGCAACAGTAGGCTAAGTGTTGGATAGTGTAGGGGTAAAAATTACTATTCTAACTCCAGGGGGTGCAACAGTAGGGTAAGTGTTGGATAGTGTAGGGGTGAAAATTATTATTCTAACTCCAGGGGGTTCAACAGTAGGGTAAGTATTGGATTGTGTAGGGGTAAAAATGGCTATTCTAACTCCAGGGGGTGCAACAGTAGGGTAAGTGTTGAATAGTGTAGTGGTAAAAATGAGTATTCTAACTCCAGGGGGGTGCAACAGTAGAGAAAGCGTTGGATAGTGTAGGGGTAAAAATTACTATTCTAACTCCAGGGGGTGCAACAGTAGGGTAAGTGTTGGATAGTGTAGGAGTAAAAATTACTATTCTAACTCCAGGGGGTGCAACAGTAGGATAAGTGTTGGATAGTGTAAGGGTACTATGCGTTGTAATGGTATGTGTTGTAAAGGGATGTGTTGTAATGACATGCGTTGTAGTGGTATGCGTTGTAGTGTCATGCGTTGTAATGGTTGTGTTGTAATGGCATGCATTGTAATGGATGTTGCGTTATAACATTTTTGTTGTACAGGTAGTGCATTGTAAAAGTTGTGTTGTAAAGGTTGGTTCCCGGTGAGAAATGCTTAATTTGTGCCAGTGCTTTCCGGTGCTCAGCACCAGCACTTAATTACCAGCACCAGGGCTTATGACTGTCTGCCACATGGCAGTGGTGTCTGTCAATTTAGGTACGAGCACAACAGCCTCTGTTTATTATTTCAAATTACATTTCCAAGTATTAGTATTTGCCTCCAAATCCATTCTTATAGATTTGGAGGCCTGTAATAGTATGAATTGTCACACTTTTAAGAGTGTGATGACTAGTAGTCTGTTGGTGCTGTCATTGGCAGTGCTGGCAGTGGCAACGGATGGTGCTAGATCTAGTGTCCTCCTGTCGAGGGCCCTGGCACTACGTTTTTTACAAATTAAGCACTGCTGATGAGGCAAGAACATGTCTGGGGTTGCTTATAGTCCCTTCTCAATGGGGACTCATCTGGCAGCTTCTGATAAACTCACCCCATGAGCAGCAAGGTCAGTACTTATTTATATAAGGTGGATCTTTGTTTTGAGAGGGACAGAGTGTGAAAACGATGGGTTGTAACGCTGCCTCCAGTCTATGCCAGTGGTTAGACTCACTGAAAGCATTCATTTTACCTCTTTTTGTGAAATAAAAGTGCAAGGGTGTTTTTATCAAGACCTTTCACTATCACAACTGTTTACAAATTTGGAAGATACATCATGCTTCTCCTTGTTTAAACATAGAAATGAATGCAAAACTGGATTCAAGTAAAAATGTGCTCTTTACATTCTAAAAATACAAAATATGCCCCCTTTCCTAAATGGAGTGCAGAACCTCCAAATAGTTCATAGTTGTGATGAGGTATGTGACTGGTGCAGTCATGAGATGCTGATGATGCGAACATGTGAGGAATCAGCCAAGATCAACTATCAGCAACATTTGTTGCTGGCACGCTAGATTTCCTTTCGTGTCTTCAAAATGGTTTTATCTGAAAACATCTGTGGCCTGACATTGTGTGGTTGTACATGCTTTTAACAGGCTTTGGCAAGGTTCAATCCTTGAAAGCTTTGATTTTCTTTGACCCGTAAAACCTAGAAATAGGAACACGAGTTGTTTGAATTTGCTAAATATTTTATGTGAGTGACAGTTCCAGTTATAAAACAGTTTTTTCTTTAAAGCATCTAGCGTTGCCAAGAAAGCTTTTGCAATGCATCGCATGAACCTATTTGTAGGTGCAGTGTTTTTAAGACATCACTTTGGCACTTGCGTGGATTCTGCACATTTCTGAACATAGGCACACACTTTTTTACATTCTGTTTATGTGTTACTAAGCGTTAGTCATGAATTCTTGGACCCCTTTCACATCTGTATGTGCTGATAACCACCTCCCCCATTGCAAGAAGTTTTGACGATAACCTCACTCGCTTCTTAATCTCTTTTTTAGCTATACAGTCTAATATGTCACACTTACTTTTTATCAGAATCCCACATCAAGCACAAGGCTTTCATCCAAGCGAAGAATTTAAAACCTTGCGAACAAATTGTGGCCGAGGCCGTGCTGGGCGGGAGCGTGTTCCCAGATGTGTCCACATTCATCAGCTAATGCTCACCGGAAAGCCTAGTCCTGGGCGTTTCACATAAACACGTGCCACATATTTCTCCGTATATCCTCGCAAGGGTGACATAATGCAGCGGCGCGTGTGCGTATTGGTTTCCAAATAATTCAGCAATATTGCTATCTCGGTTTTAAAAAGGCAGTGGATCTGCGAACGCACCATTTGTTAAGATAACGTGTTTAAACTCACTGTAAGGACGCTGAGAATGTACACAACCTGGGGCCATATTATCAAGAAAGGACGATACATTATCGCCGCTTTTATCGGCAGGATACTGGTGTTAACCTGGGCTTCTATGGAAATTCACAAGGGCATATCATCAAACCCATTACGCCGCTTTAGCGGTAGTTTCCTGGCGATAATGTATCGCCCTTTCTTGATAATATGGCCCCTAGTTTTGTGAGTGTGCTGGACTAGTATTTTAGGTTGGAAGAAATAAGAAATACAGATTTTTGAGACTTGATTCCCATGGGACAGATCATTAGTTAAGTCGATTCCAAAATGGTGCATAGCTATATTCATATGCCAGACAATTTTCTCCCAGAATGTATGGTCCCTGTTGTTAAAAAAACATAGCTCTGTTGTGTGTGATTCAGCTTCAATACGTTTACTGATATCCACTAATGGCAAGAGTGAGGCTATTGGCCAGAATGGATGGATCAATGGTCCTTCCTTCTTTTTAATGTGTTTTTAAATTGCCAAAAAGCACCTTGGTGTTGTCGAATTTTCCCAAGCGGAGTGTAGAATTTTGTCTAGGGGGGAGCATGAATAATTGTTTTTGATACATTTTTATGGAGTTTTAGACCTGCAGTACTGGTGAAACAAAAGAAGATGACACACACGGTACTGCATTGCAAGTGGTAAACAGTCCATGCAAGGCAAGACATACAGCAATAGTAAGATAATACATGTCCATAGGACCCAACAGCACAAGGTTACATGCAGCCAACTAAGCAAGTTGCCCCAGCCATTTCCCACACACTCCTGCATGTTTCTGAGGGCAGCCATGTGCTTTAAAGACAGCGCGCTCTTGCTGGGCACACCAATTGACACCTCTTCTGCACTTCGACAGAACAGGTGATCCAGGGCGTTATCCACTGTGAAGCAATATTGTGCTTCGCCAACAGGAAGGCCGTACCCAGGAAAGACCTCTGAGCCCTTGTGCCATCAGAGGACTCATACACCCTGAGGGGAACCAATAGGGGAGAAATAGTAACCTCTCACCCCAACACCTCCAACAATTCCCGGGTCACCCACATCGCAGGCGCACACAATATATGATAAAATGATAAAAATCTGCGTGATCGTTTCCGCACCGAAGGCATGTGAAAGCTTGTCGCAACCTGCCCAATGCAGACAGAGTGGAGAAATGTATACAGAATAAATGCAGTTGTGTCGTGGCCAGAATGACTGGGGGGGGGTACGCACGGGGAGGCGACATGTTTAATTAAATGAATAAACAAAATAAAAACAAACTTACCAGGCATTTCCTGCACCGGTCCCATGTCGCATCACGTCTCCTCTCACAGACATGAAACTAACGTCTCCCCGCTCTTTTGCTTGCCTGGCAAGTGGCAAATCAGAAGACTGGATGCGACTATGGGCGGCTTCACGGCTGTATCCTGGCATTTGACAGGGCATGGAGCGACTGTACATCACCGCCCGAGCAGGATCCTATTTTTAGACTCCTGCACTACACTAGGCAAGCACAGCATAACTAATTTAATGTCAATGGAGTGGGGGGGGGGGGGAATAAAAAGCGCTCTTCTTGCAGATGCGCAGTCGGAGTCTGGACTCCTGCTGCTCGAATCGCCTGCATGCGCTGTTCGTTTGTTGTTAACTCGTGCGCACTTGAGCTGCCAGCACAGGTCAGGCCGGAAATGTAAACAGATGAATTGTCAAAGCTGTCAATCCGTCTGCTTACATTTCTTGCTGCCCGATTGCCTAGTGGGGCGCTGCCCCATTGCCCCTATGGACCAGCCGCCACTGCATTAGTCCATTAAGCCACTAGGACCCTAGGAGTCTCTTAAGGGTGTGCCACATACACCTCGCCAAACCACACTTTGAGGGGTTGAAATAACAATGCTCTTGGTGACAGATGACAGAGTGGAAGAGGAGAGTGAACCTCACCCTGACCTCCTGTCCCCGCAGGAGCATGATGGTCAGTAGACTGGGGTCCAGTTGCTGGGGCAGTTCGTTTATCTGTTCTCCCTCATCAATGGTCTTACACATTTGTGTTCCCAAGACATAGATACTGGAGACATTATGCCTGTGAAGAACAAAATGTATAGTTTGTTGGACAAGATGAGACCTAGCATCAAGGAGGAGGACTCCGAAATGCTGCCATTAGGGCTTATTGAGCCCTTCAACAGTTCTTGTTCTAGCCCCGTCGTGCTGGCAGCCAAGGCTGCCCCACCGGCACAACTCAACAATTTTGGTTCTGTGAGGACTAGAGGGGACTCAATTCAGTCATCAAGACTGACAAACACTTCATACCCTGAGACAGGGTACTGGCAGATTGCTCAAACTGGTCAGGAAAAGAGAGGTCTGCACTCTTACACTGTCACTTTCAGTTTGGGGAGACCCCCTTTGGCTTAAAGAATTTCCCTTTCACCTATCAAAGGTTGGTGAACAGGCTCTTGGCTGGGAAGGACACTGGAGACATATCTGTCTTCAGCTTTAGCTGGGAAGTACGCCTGTACCACCTACAGATGGTGTGTCAGACGCTGCTACAGGCTGGCCTGACTATAAAGGCAGTAAGTGCCCAACAGGGCAGGATTCTGGGGTATATCTTGGCCACATTATGGCAAAGGCAATTTGAAGACTCTCCAGGCCAGGATTGAGACTATCCTGGCCTGGCAACACTCCAAAAACGTATACTGAGTTGAAAGGCTTCCAGGGCATCACTGGGTATTACACGAAGTTTGTTAAGGGATATGGCACCATTGTTGCCCCCTTAACTAAAGTGACTTGTAAGGAGCAGCCCACAAAGGTAACAGTAGACTGAGGCCTGTCAGAAAGCTTTTGACTCCTTTAAGGAAGACATGTGTAAAGCACCTGTACTTAAGGTTTCTGAATTCTCCAAGGAGTTCAATATGCAGAAAGATGCTTTAGAGCATGGCATAAGGGCTTTCTTAGCACAGTTAAATGAGGAAGGCCTAGGCCAACCTGTTACTTTCATTAACCGGTTGTTGCTTCCCTGGGAAAAGAGGTGAAGTACTATTGAAAGGGAGGACTTTGCTGTGGTCTGGGCACTGAAGAAGCTGAGACCACACCTGTTTGGCACTCACATCTTGGTACAGACAGACCACAGGCCCCTCAGATGGCCTTTTACCTGGCCTAAACCTTCCTTATAAATACATATAAGGCACTCCTAGAGTAAGCTGTATAGGGCAGGGTGCAGTGTATTTTAAACAGTGGATATGTACATTTAACTTTCACATGTCCTTGTAGTGGAAAACACCTGAATTCGTTTTTCACTACGGCAAGGTCTATCTATCTGATAGAATAGCATGATAACATTGGTTTATCCTATTACATTTAATAAGTGATAACTTTCAATAGGGAGCAGGTAGGAATATTGAATTTGCTGTCTAAACAATTGGAATTCAAAACCCCTTTATTGGGAAAGTTGGATTTTCAGTCACGTTTCTGAAAAGGCCGCTTTTGGAAAGTTACAAACTTAGGGGTTCGGCCTTTCTACACATATTTCACATAAAAGGAATATGGCTGTGATTATTCAACCTTCATCTTGGCCCATGTATTTATTTTACACTTCATTCAATCAATGAATGAATTGTAAAATACATGGGCAAAGAAAAGGAATTTGCTTGTTCTGGTTATTCTAAAGATGGAGGTTGAATAATCCCTGCCATATTCCTGTTATGTGAAACGTTTGAAAAGTTGGCATTTTCTTGTCCTAACCATCCGGTGCCTGTTTCGTTTCCTTAGTCCTGTTCCGGGAAGTTGGTATTTGGATATCACTCCCATACAGTGAGTAAAAGCATATGTGTTGGCAGGGAGGGCCATCTCTGACTTGATAAGGGAGAGGAGCTGTCACCTACAACAGTTGGACTTCACAAAGGCTCGGCCTGGGGGTGGAAACATCCAGAACCACCTCCTACTTCACAGCTGGCACTGAGTATAAATATTTGACCGTCAGATACAGATTTTCATTACACTCATGCAAGTGGATTCTACAGAATATGGACTGCTGTGCTGCCTTGTTGCCAGAAGCACTGCCGCTCTACTGTCCTGCTACTCTGCTGCTTTGCTGCCCTTCTTGCTGGGAAGGTAGACTGGACCTGCATCGTTCATACTAGGGTGAAGTTACTCCAAGGGTCAACTGACCGACCACCGGTTCTGAGTTAATGGGACATAACAAGCTCCAAAGTCTCCCTGAAACTGCCCAACTGACCTTTAGCCTGGACCTGCAACTGGACCTGCCTTAAACCTGCTAGCCTCTGCTGGAGTGAGTTCCTGACCACCAAGATGTGTCCCTTAGGTCCTACACCTTCGGTGTAACATCAGTTGAGCTTTCTCGTAATGGAAAGGAGAAATCCTGAAGCTTTCGGCTCTTCCTGAATCTGAGTGGGCCTGTTCGTGCCAAGATCTTGTGGCCTGCAGTGCCCTCCAACGTGAAGCTCCGGGGAACCTGACTCTTCTTGCCACGGAGATCACCAACGAAACCCAGCAATGCAAGAGCTGCACTTCAGAAATGTTCAAAATGTTAAAATATCTCCACGTTGGACTAGTATTAATTTGTTCTATTTCAGTACATTGTCCCAGTCTTCCAGTAGAAGTTCAGCTCTTACTGCCATATTTAACAATTGTTTTACCACCCTCCAGTTGGGTAAATCACTGAATGGAATCTACAGTTGTCATTTTACAATAATAAATTCCTGTGAAACCTTAAGGACTATTGTCTCACATGTCTAATTAATCCAGCACCCAACCACAGGATAGGGCACTAGGCTGATTATACCCACTGATCGTTAGACTTCGAAAGTGTCCATAGACTCCTCCATTTACCTTTTTTCCTTTGGATCCGCAGCTGTTAGAGTCACACATAGCATTAGACACTTGAGCTTTCCGCAACCTGAATATATGGCAAAATAGTTGGTGAAGCCTGAGACAGTAAAGTTGGGAGCTCACTCATACAGCTCTAATACACAACTTTACTCCAGCATCCAGGACTGCTGTATAGTCAGTAGGCTCCACATCTGTATCTTTTGGTGTAAGTTTCTAGGCAAAGTTCACCAGTACCAATCTTCATCGAAGCATACCTACATCCAAAGCAACAGACTGCTAATATTCTGTCTCTATAATTATAATTCACAAATGGCAGAGGGTTTGGTTTATGGGTAGAATCTTTTTTTTGTCTTTCACCTAGCATGCCATTACATTAAACAACATCCTTTTGGTGAGTCAGAGCAGGTGCATTGGGCATGCAAATGGGCTTGGATTCATTATAGTTGTCTCCTCCCAATGAAGATGAAGGAATTCTGCCTTGCCACTCACAATGAAGTGTCCATCCATGATAAAGGCAAAGGCATGAAGCATATTGGAATTTGCACAAAAAGGCAAACCATGTATGGGCCTTCATTCATCCATTGAGGGTAAGCCAAGGCACTAGCAGAGAGCTTTTTGAGTATTGTCTTAAGACAGTCTCACTTTTTTAATAACCTTTCATGCAATTAAGATTTAGGAACTGTTCCTTTTGTTCTGCATTAATTTATTATTCAATTTTCATCCGGTTTTGCAGTGTCATCTACAGCCAATAAAAACACAGAAATCTGGATACTGGAGAGATAGAGACATTCCACTATCAACTGAAAAGTAATAATAAAGTTGCACAAAACCTAAGCACACTTGCAGCTTTTTACATTAAATAGATGTACAATAAATATAATTATGCTGTACACACACTAGTAGGCATCACCTATGTTTGCTTTCACTTTCATTACCAGTGTAATGAAATAACCTGTTTTTATAGAGCCCTTCATATCTCACTTCTCCCATTTCTCAGAACTGTAAATAACAGACATTGCTATTACCTGATTACATCTACCCAGTTTACTGTCCTCAGAGGGCAGCATCTGCCATGCTGTGACTTGAATCATGACCTTCAGGTCACCACGATTGTCCAAGGAAAGTGTATATCTCACTGGCTCTACTTGACATCTAGAATGCGGAAGGAAGGGACCGGATGTATGAAATTGTTTTGTTGTGACAAACCATGTTTGATATCCTGTGTCATGATATTCTGGAATGTGGGAATGGTTGCTAGGTGATGGGCTGGAATAGAGACATTTGTCAGTTGGTCTTGGCTTGATGATGGACGGGGTCTTTGCAGCTGTGATACTTAAATAATGCTTTCTTGACCCCCACCATACGATCTACTGTGCTTTCTGGAGGGACACATTTCTACACCATGCGTTTCACAAAAACACACATTTTGTGACTGCAAAATATTGTCTTCGAATAGCTAACCCCCTTTTGTGATTTGTAAAAGATTTGATTTTCCAACTCAAAAAAGGAATCTTGCGACTCATTCTGAATCAAAATCAGAAGGTCGCATGAAAGAGACAACAACCTCTCCTGATCTGCAGGTCACAACAATGGGTATAACTTGTTTTTGATTACAAACCATTTATCACTCATTCGAATGCTGTGGTTGCAATGATAAATGAGTTTCAAAGTGAAAGCTGTCCCCGATCTTTAAGGGGAGCATGCAGTGCTCTAAGGAACAAGTGCGTTCTTCCCTAATGTCTAACCAAAGGGTGGGCTTTAAGAACACAATGTAGCACTGTCACTCTAAGGGGTCCACTCTGCATTTAGAACCTGGGAACCTGGGAAATGGAGTGCTTTTAAAGAATGTGTTAGAAAGCAAATGCATGGATTTTGTTCTTCTGTGCAATGTAGGCCACCACCCCCGCATTTGCAGCCAATCACAGGGGGTAAAAATAGCAGAGGGACAACTATACATTAAGCAGGTAATTTTGCAACTGTGCGCAAATGGACTATTTGTGAGGCATCCTCTTTGTACATAGGTCACACTGCATTTTGCACATCCTAGTTTGCAAACAAGGATAATACATCAGGCCCATGATTCTCAATGCAAAGCCCAGAAAAGGAAAAGTGTGTATTGTTTAGGACAAGTCAGGCAACACCCTAATATAATGGAATACTGTTTCATTCATTTTTACAAATAGAAGATTCCTGGTATCTGGCATGTGTTATGGTGTCAAAGTCATCTTTAACTTTTGTAAGCTGTTTGTATTATATCATTATTTGTGCTTTGTTGTAGAAAGGATGAAAACGTTGAGGGCCTTATTAGCCCTTTTCACCACTGTTACGTCACTTTTTGTGATGCTACGGCTGATTAAAATATTCGCCATACTGCGCCATATTTACAAAGTGACACATCTAGGCAGATGCATCACTTTGTAAACCCCTACGCTACATAATACCTGCATCAGGTATAATGTATGCAGGGTGGACGTTCCCTCGCAAAAAAGGCTCATAGTAGTGGCACAGTGAAATCTATAAGATTTCACTACGTCACTTCTAGGACACCACTGCGTCAAATCCTTACACTTGCTTCAAAGTAGGGCCGGACTGGATACCGGGCATTTTGGCATTCTGCAGAGCTGGGGGCTGATGTCACTGCGGTGGGGGCTAATTTCGTAGATGGAGAACTGCCTGTGCTTCGAAATCATCAATGCAAAACGAATTTCATTTTGCACACGCAGGTCCCCATCAACGAAATCAGCCCCCAGCTCTGTAGAATGTCAAAATGCCCAGTAGCCAGTCCGGCCCTGCTTCAAAGCAGGCATAAAGAATGACGCATGCCCTTTCACATGGCAGGGGCTTGCCCCATGTGAACGGACACATTGCTTGATTTGTGTCTGTTTTCAGACACACCCCAGCAATGTGCCACTTTTGCGCCTACAGATACATCAGGAATACGGACATATCTGTAAATCCTTGCGACATGGAGCACCGTACAGTAAATATGGCACATCCATGGTGTCGCAAGGAAGGCGCACTGAAAAGTGTTTCATTGTTGTTCTCACTCAGCAATGCAGCACTTTTCATAAATGGGGCCGTGAATTTTTTAGCAACTCACTATTATGTGCCCGTTTAAAGATTTCGAGTAAGAAAGCTGGAGAAAGGAGCCATCTAATCGGTTTCCAAATAGGGAAGGACCCTATGTTGAGATTTATGATTGCGGTGGAGAGCTGTTACAGAAGGATGTGCCTCAGCAAACAATTAGGATCATATACTTACAGCATTTTTTGTTTCGAAAGGTTTCTTTTCGTGTCATGTAAATTATTTCATCTGAAAGATCGGTGTGCCTTTGCGCATTCTGTCGTTTAGCTGTGCATGTTTTTAACAGGCTGTGGCAAGATTCATTTCTTTAGATCTTTGCTTTTCAGTGACCAGTGACGCCCAGAAATAGAAACAGGGTGTTTTTTAATGTGCTCAATATTTTATGTGCTTGACAGAGCTAGTTTTAACATAAATTCCTTTAAAAGCGTTCAACGTTCCCAAGGAAGCATTTCCAGCAAATATCTGCTACATATAAGTTTATGTTCAGTTCGTTTGACAAATGTCTTTAAGCTATGTGGTCAAAATCGATGAATAAAGCATGCTTTGAAACACTAAAATATGCATAACGGGTATATGCATATGCATATATTCATGGTTATCTTAAGTAATGTGAGGTTTAATGCACGGATATGCATTCGTATAGCGCGAACCGCGCCTCAAACTATTAGAGCACTGTACAGTAGTAGGGCATGCATTACAAAGGAGTAGGGGTGTGCACGGAATAAAGGAAAGCAGTGGAGTAAGGAGAGAAACGAGGGCGAGGAAAGAGGGGGGGGGGGCGTAGTGTCACACACAAGCATGTATGACTCCGAAGGTTATACCACTGCTTGAATCCCCCGCCCACCCCTCCCGCCTGAGGTTATTTTGGGTGCATCCCATGACATCCTGGGATATAATTAAAGGGTCACGCGGCTTCTGGAGGAGGTCTTTTGGTAGCGAGCTGAAGAGGAATCCTGTGTGTCTGAGTGTTGCTCATGCGTCACTACACAGTCCTGTCAAGGCTGCACTTAAAGCCCAGGGCTGACATTGAAGGGCGAGGACTGACATCCGTCAAACAACATATAGACGGAGATGCTAGCAGACAGGCTAAGGTGAGCGACAGATGGGGGAAGTTTTAAGTCAGCAGAGCAATCATAACATTTTCACGCCAGATCATCGCTCCTACATGGAAACTAGCCTTTGCAAACATCATCAAGGCCCTAAGTAATCTCTTACTGTCTTTCACTACCAGGACATATAAAACCCAAAAGTACAAGTCCTACATTTTTAAGTACACTGCACCCTGCCCATGGGACTGCCTAGGGCGTGACTTATTTGTAATATAATGAAAGGTAGGTGAACTTGCCAGTTTAATACTGCACACACAGGTTCTGCGGTGGCAGTCCATGAGAAATGTTTGAAGGGCTACTTAAGCGGGTGGCACAATCACTGCTGCAGGACCACTAGCAGCATTTGATTCACAGGGCCTGGGCACATTTAGTGCACTGTACTAGGGACTTATCAGTAAATCAAATATGCCAATAATGGAAAAACAAAATGCCACTACATTTTAGACAAAGGGTACATGAACTTTAGCATGTCAGCAGTAAAAAAAGTGCACAGAATCCTAAAGCCAGCAAAAAACAAAGTTCAGCACTAAGTCGAAAACAGGAGGTCAGAAAGCAAAAAGACAGGGGAAATCATTCCAAAAGATACTAGGTCTAACGCTTAGTATGAATAGCATTTTAGAAAGTTACCTTTTCCCTGCTGGAATTTCCTGGAGGGTAATTTGCATTAGCTCCCTAGTAGCTGCCAGAACATGCTTGAGTTTATAGACGAGTGAAGACTGATCTCAGAGCAGAACAATGGTTCAGGCTTTGGGACAGGATGATTTGGGTGTAGGGTATTTAATTCCTCTCAGTCCAGGAAGGACAGTTAGGATGTAGCCAGGAACTTTATTATCATTGAAATAGGACCCAAGAGTTTAGCCCAATGGCTAAAGTGTTTCCCCATGTTGGATTTTAGGAGTGAGGGACATGGTGGAATTGTTCAAAATGGGGCAAACAGGAACTGTTGAAAACATGGGTATGGTTGCCCCTGGGAACATTTTCACTTTTGGTTAGGGAGTGTCCAGGAGTCACTCCATTCACTGGTAAGAGCTAACGATGAATGACTCACCCATACAAACGCTTCTCAGAACACTGACTAGACCTAGGGAAGAACCGAAGAAGGATGGACTCTGCTTTCTGTGACATGGAGTGGAGCCCTGAGAGACTGCACCTGCTCTCTCTTGTACCTAGGACAATGACATGGACTTCAAGCATCAGTTAGCTGACCTCCTCTATGCCTACAGGATTGCAACAAGTGGAAAGAGGCCTTTTTCCTGAAGTGCCCAGTTGATGTGCCAACTGGGTCTGAACTATACCGTGTTGGTGGCTGACTGCTGGAGTGAGCCCTTGTCCCAGTGCTGTCTTTGAGGTCCTTGGTTCTCCAGAAGTGGCCCAGGGGTGCTACTTCAGACAGAGTTTCTGAAAAGCCGATACTTCAAAATGTTTTGGACTTTTATGACCTACGGAGCTGTCAAGGAGACCTCAAGACAAAGATGCCCATTTTTAATGCACCTTCCTTGATACAGTTTTAGGCTTGCCCCACCGGAGGATTTTGAGTTCCATACAACAAACTAAGGGCCTGACTATGATGTCTGTCGGACATCTCTGCGGTTTTAGAACCAACCGACCTCGGTTCGGCGGTCCAAAACCCCAATTACGATGAGGCCGCAATAGGTGCCACCCTGGCCCACAACTGTAGGCCATGGAGAGAAGGAAGTCCTTTTAGGGCCTTCCAAAGTTGCATTCCGACAGGCTTTCCATGTCAGAAAGCCCGACATGGAAAGTTTCCGGAAACAGACATCATAATCCCGATGACGGAAATGCCTTCCGTAAGGGATTGTGATTGGTTTCCAACTGGCCACCACGCTCCATCAGCCCGTTGGAATAAAGTCGGATTGACCAGCAGGTTTAAACTCCGACATCCTTTTTTGTAATAAAGTGGTCGGAGTTGGAACTTTGGATGTTGGTAAGAATGCCTTCGACCAGTGGTTGGAGGCTTTCCGGCCAGCATCCAAATGAGGCCCTAAGTAAGAAGAAAAAATATTTGACTGGGACAAACCCACTTGGTGTATTCGACACGTGCTCCTTTGTTGTCGGCCTGAATTCACACCTAGGTCCTTGACTTCCCCTTCCATTGATTACCGTTTGGGCTTATTTGTTTTATTTGCGCTATTACAAATTTAAAATATCGCTGGTTCCCCTTATTCGAATTGTGTCCTTTTGGTGTCATTTGTTTTTTACACTTTACTCTATTTTTTTTCTAAATTGATGTAGGATTGTTATTGTTTGTTTTAAATTTAGCCTGATGTCTCTGTGCCATAGCTACCATGAGGTTAAGCTCAGGTTAATCTAGTGACTTTGAGGTTCATCTGGGCAAATTAATGTTATTATTGCTTCAGGTTGGCAATCGCCCATCTCAAGCAATAATCCACTTTCTTACATGCATGATGTGCAGCACTCTGCCACCCCAGTGGTACAATGTGCTATTTAAAGATAACTTATGTGCAAATTAAAGTTACAAGCACTCATAGTAAAGATGAAAACCATGATCTTCCAACATCACACATGGACCAATAAATCGAGTGTCCTACATTTACACACCGATCACGTAGCAAGGGAACCATAACCCCCAAAACAAGCAAGGAAAGTGGACCCTATTTGGTAGTAAATAAAAGGTATAGTTTGGATGCAGTGGACCTATCATTGCACTGGGCCCAAAGGGCTCTGCAGCTTCTGCACCCTTGATGTCTACGTGCTAAAAAAAAGGAACTCATCTATGCTGTACTACAAATGATACTTTTTAATTACCACGTTTGGCATAGTCTATGCTGTTGTTTCAAGCAGTGGTTTGTGGTGATGAGCCACCTTGACTGGGAAAAACATGAACATTTATTGTGATATCTGTTGCATAATCTGTATCGCCTAGAGTGTCTGACACTTTGTAAATAAACCAGCAGGTCCTCATCAGCTCCGCTTGCTGCCTGTCAGCTGCCTCCTTCCTCCGTGTGCCCCAACCTTACCAGCCATCTTGCCTATATTCTTCTGACTTAGTTCTCTGTTCTTAATTTTATTTACTCAGTCCTTAGCCTTCAGGCTTAGTGCCCATTCCTTATGTGGCCTCTCCTGGGCACACTCGTTGCCATTTTTGCTCTCTTCCCACCACCGCTTCGTACAGCCAGCCTCCCCAGCTACTCTCCCAGAACTTACTTAATGGAGGCCTCAGCGCAGCCCCATTGAGCAGGTCTTCACCAGCTCCCCTTGCTACAGGTTAGCTGCCTCTTTCCACCATTTGCCATAGCCTTGTCAGCCAGCTTTCCTACAGTATTCTTACTTAGTTCTTTGACCCTTATTTTATTTACTTAGTGCTTAGCCTTCAGGCTTAGTTCTTATTCCTTTTGTGGCCTCTTCTGGTCTCACTGGGAGCAGTTTTTCCCCACCTCCTGCTTCCCACCACTCACCTCCCACTGTCTGACACCAAAGCGCCCCTCCCAGGACCTATTTGATAGAGGCAGAAGCGCCACCGGCGTGCCAAAGGCAAGCCCATCTGCACCCGTCTACTCCTGGACCGTGGTCAACTCCAGGAACCCTGGCACTCCAGACATCCAGTCTGGACCCCGCAAAAACTATTGCCTCAGATCCCCTTGAACAATAGTGGGACTGTTCACCTGCCACTGATGTCTCTTCACCTGCAACCTAGGACCACCTGCCCCTCAGAAACCCGTGCCACTCCAATCTCACTGACGGACACCACCTCAGAACTAGTCTGATGCCTTCTCATCAAGTCCAGATCAATCTGCAAAAACACCATTGAAGTCTAGGACACCATTTCCATCCTCGCCCACGATATAGCCTTCATCACAGAGACCTGGCTCAGCCCCTTTTCTACCCACGACATAGCCACTGTGACACCCAATTGCTACAAGATAAAACATGAAGACCGCACCAACAAACATGGAGGCAGCATCTCCATCATCCACAAAGAATCAATCCACTCCACCACTACCGAAGACGACACCACACCGATCATGCAAAACCTGAATTTCCAACTCCACACTGATGGCAAAACAACCATTAAAGGCACCCTCGCCTACAGACCCCCAGAAATACGCACCGGACTTTGCAGCACCATCACAGACTTCATCGGCCCCACTCACCATCGAATCCAAACGCTACATCTTCATCGGAGATCTCAACTTCCACCTGGATGACTCCACAGACACAAATCAGACAACCTCCTGGAATGAATGAAAAACTTTGTCCTCACACAGCTGGTTACAGACCCCACACAGAGATCAGGGCATACACTAGACCCGATCTTCACACTCAGCAACATAGTTAAATATTGCCACATCACAGAGCTCATCTGGATCGAGCACTCCATCAGACATTTTTACCATCACAAGACCACCCACACTACCCCCAACCCACCCAGCACCTTCTTGCGCAGCTGGAGCAAAGTGACTATGACTCAATGGATGGACACCCTCAACACCACCCAGCCCTACACCGCAACCAACCTGGAACAGGCAATTGAGAGCTTCAACACCTGGATCACCAACACTACCAACCAAGTTCCCCTCACCAAACCAGCCAAAACCTGATATCCACCAAGCAAGCCAGCTGATACACACTGGAACTCAACACTATGAAACGTAGCTGCAAACAACTGGAGAGAAAATGGTGCACCAGCAGAGATGATACAGACCGAGCCACCTTCAAGTCATCCCTCAAATGACTCAGACATGAAAAAGGACAACCTTTCAGACCGCATCGAGGTTAGCGGGAACCACACCAAAGAACTCGTCACCATCATCAGAGAATTCTCCTGCCCAACAGCCACAGAGAACACGATCCCTCTCCCACATGATCTCTGCGGCACACTGATAAATCACTTCCACAACAAGATATTCACCATTTACAGGAACTTCCATTCCCCAACCCATGACCTCCTCCGCCTTATCGCCCTAAAGGAAGCCTCCCCTGACCCACATCTCTCTACATGGGACAGCTCACCACACTGGACACCTCAGCCATCATGAACGCCATCCACTCAGGAGAAACCATTGACCCCTACCCCCACTGCCACTTCAACCTAGGAAACAAAGAGATCAGCCACCAACTCACCACCTCACCAAAATCCTCAATGCATCCATTGCCACAGCCATCTTTCCTGATGCATAGAAACATGCCGAGGTCAGACTGCTCCTCAAGAAACCCTCTGCAGACACCAACAAACTTCAGAACTACCTCCCCATCTCGCTGCTCCCATTTCCCACCAAAGTCCTGGAGAAGGCCATCCCGACAGCTCACTGAGCACTTGGAGAGAAACAACTTGCTTGACGCCTCCCAATCCTGTTTCTGGGCAAACCACAACATCGACACCGCTCTCATCGCCACAAATGGCGACATCCATCCCTACTCGACAGAGGAGAATTGGCAACCCTGATCCTCTTTGACCTCTCAGCAGCCTTTGACGCTGTGTCCTAGCAGCTGAACACTTAGGTGATAAGACCCAATGATGCTGCTGCTGACCTAACCACAGGAGCGGAGAATCAACCTGTGTTAGTGTGATTGAGTGTCAATCCTATAAAGACTCTGGAAAATCGACATACGTTAATCATTCCCTTTGATAGTGAATATTTAAACTGTGGAAGACAAATGAATCTCTGCTTCTCTCTCCCTCCCCTATTCTGTGGGCCACTACTGCAACCACCGTCTCAAATTAAGCACTGCTAACACAGTAGATTCGGGGAGCACCACGCTGCCACTATGCACACAAATTCAAATAACTGAAGAGTAGGACACAAACCCTGCAATGCCTCCGAGAGACAGTAATGCTGCACAATCTACTGAATCTTAGGGACACTAGCATTCAACACTTCATGACCTAGATACAGATCCATCACATTTGCATGTCCTCTAGGAAGTGTAACCTACAATTTAGCATTCCTAGAGACATTAATCCACCACACTACATCTCAAACACACATTGCTCTGGATACCAGACCTGCAAAACTATACTCCATTCAAGTAACGCTGTCTATCCATTCTAGGTTCATATCAGTACTGCTTTCCGTGATAGGTAAAGTATCACACTACTGCATTAGGGAGAGTCAGGAGTCTCCTCCAGGGACAATCTTGATAAGTGCTGTCAGGGTCACTGATACATCGTTTCATCTCGAAATCGATGTTATATTTTGCAGTCTTCATTAGCCGGAAATCACCAAAACAAATACTTCTTAGATCGGCACAAACACGAATATGCACCCGATCCACTCCATTTTTTTTGCTTGAACATAACACACCCAGCCTGCAAAGCAGTCTCCGGTTTCATTCTATGTTTCTGGAAATTCTGTGTCTTTTTTCCAATAAGGGTTACAAAGCAGCGGAGGTGCATATTACGACCCTAGTGTTTTCACTCAGCCACTTTTGGGAGGCGTTCCTGCGCCGGAACGCCTCCTCCTGCGATGATACGCCTCTTCTGGTGCAGGGCTTTACAACGTGACGCATCTGGGAGATGCGTCACGTTGTAAATAACCCGCATCATGGTGCATCTTTTGCGCCACCGCTGCGTCACAAAAGTGACACAACAGTGGCGTAAAAACAGCGCAAGGGGCTTGTAGATCTGCCCCTTTGAGTTCTAGCTGTCCCTCGTAAAAGTATGACTTTGATGCACCTGTGTGCCTGCATTTCACACAGATGTGTATGCCTGCCTCGCCATCTCTCTGCCTCATTCACCATGCCATTCTCTTGCTAATGCCTGTGTGCAGTTGTTCCCTTACTGACTCAGCTCAATAAGATTAAGATGCCTGATGTGATGTACAGAAGCAAGGGATATAATTAATCTTGCGATGAATAAGTAGTTCTTCATTCTGAGTAAACATTGCTTTGTTAATCCCCTGGACATGCTTATATCAATAAATTGATATGACAAGCTGTTGTTGTTCAGATCCACAAATTTAAAATAGAAATGAATTAAACATGACGTGGATTACTGGACGAACAATCTCAATCTTGCTATAGTTTTCAATGTCTATGTTAAGCCAATCTTGCAAAAGAAAATTATGTTTTTGACATTTGCGGAACAGTTTTTAACATGATATAATTACAATCTTTATTTAATGAGTGTACGTGTGCATCTGGGCTATGAAGACTGTAATAGTACTAACTTCACAGAACACTTACAACTTTTCTAAAAGCTTTTAAAACCAGTTAGTAATTTAGATCCAAATGTATTAGTATTTGCTGCAGCGCAACCCACCGAGACAACATGCTGGATTGCGCTGCATCAGATGGAGAGGGCAGGAAGGCATCATTTTTGCCAAGATATGGCACTTTCCTGCTCTCCCACAACACTCGTGCACTATGTGCTGCCTAGCACCAACACAGGCACCCTTGCACTATGGCAGGCGGGATTGTTTGTGTGCACGATGTGATACCTTAGAGGCTTTCTCTTCTTTCTAAGTGTGCTGCAGAATGTGCCAAAAATGCATGTCTGGATGCGTGGGAACAACCGCTCTACCCATGTGTTGCCTTCCCGGAGCAAAGTGGCGAAAGGCATTGACTTGCACCTCCTTGAATTATTTGAGATTTACCTGGCCACACAGGACCTTGTGTGGCTTGGTAAATCAGACTTTAACCCCTCCCATGCTGGTGACGAACTCCAGCCGTCACGCCCCGCGGTGGGCGTGTGCTGATGACGGGTGGGGTTCGTCACGGCCCGCCCTGTTCTTTTGTTTACCGCACAGCGGTAAAATCGCGGCCGCAGCAAAAGGGTTAAGGGTGACGGAAGCGCAACGCATTACTTTGATAAATCTGGGACTCAATAATATTAATTACGCTGAAATCAGTGGGTGGTGGGCTGAGCATTTCGCACTCCTTGTGTACATACAGGTCATAGTAGATGTCTGCAGAAAGCTTGCAACTCACTGGCCTACCTCAAAGGATGTTGTCCATAAACATCAACATGGCGGGCAATCAGGCTATTTCTAAATGGGTATATGTGATTCAAATATCCAAGAGGAAACTTATACTAAGTGCCGCAACTGATATAAACTCTCTTAGCTAACTTACGTATGCCGCGGAAGAGCTCTTGCTACTTAGAGGTAATGTCTCCCCATTTTGCATTGCTTGCAATTGATCACTAGGCAGTTATAGATGTGCTAACTGTGGTTTTACGCTGGGCTTGAAGTACTTTAATTCGGGTATCATTGCATCTAGAGGCAGGGACACTACCACACATAACATTTCTATCCCAAATGCAGGCAAACATCTACACTTTTGGAGCATTCATTGCCGCTCCCTTCCTAAGAACAAAGCACACATATTTGACTTTCTGATTTCAGAGACTCCCGATGCTTTGTTCCTAACTTAAACCTGGCTCCATATTAGTTCAGGACCAGATGTCGCCAGTGCCCTTCCCCCTGGCTATGCCATCTCTAGAAGGGACAGAGGAATTAAGAAAGGAGGTGGGATTGCTGTCATTTTTAAGAACATCTATTCCTGTAAATTTGAGCCCCGACCTTTTCCAGATTGTGAAGCCGCGCTGTTCCAATTGCCTGTTTCTCACAAAATGACCCTATCCGGTATGCTTATTTATCGTCCTCCGGGTAACTCTAAGAATTGGTTGTCTATATTCCTGACTTAGTGGCCCGTTCGCTATGAAGGCGCCAATTTCACCATTCTGGGGGACCTTAATCTTCTTTTGGAGGACCCCCTGGACAGTTGGAGTTCAACTTTTCTAGCTGATCTTGAAGCTCTCAATCTGTTGTTAAATAATCAGGGTCCTACTCATCAGGCGGGTCACCTCTTGGATCCTATTATGTCCAACATTGTGTGGGACTGCAGTTCTCCGACGCTTCCATATGTTGGTCGGACCACTACGCCATCCAATTCAGATTAGTATCCTCGGGGGGCATTGCGCCTGCTCGCAGAGATGACTCAGTCAGAAGAAGGCCCTGGAAGAAGCTAGACCTAGACTCCCTTAATAACCGTTTAATGGTGAATCCCCCGTACATCAAGTTACCTTGTTGTTCCCTGAACTCCACGGTGTCTTACTGGTTAGCTAAGTCTATTGACACCTGCCTTCCCTTGGTATCAAAAAGTAGTTCTACCTACCATCCTCCTGCCTTATGGTTCGATGATGAGCTAAAGGTCTTGAAATCCAAGTGCATGCACTTGGAAAGAAGATGGCAGAAAACTTATACCCTTAGCAGCAAGTCCGATTATAAGGTCACCTTAAACACTTACCATCAGGCCTGTAAAGCGGCGAAAATCTCCTTTGTCTCAAATACCATCACCAATACATCGAATCGTCCACAGGCTTTATTTTCCATGTTCAAAAAGCTGGCTGGATCGAATACTGCTCCGACGCCACCTGCCCTGAACGAGACCCAATGCAATAATATTGCAAACAATTTTATCTCTAAGGTCGAGACGATACACAGCTCATTAAAATCTTCCAGTGCTGTAAACTTAGTGAGCCCCTGGCCTGATTTGACTGGTGGGAGCTACCAGTCCTCAGCAGCTAAGATTTCCATATGGTCTCTCTTAGAGGATCGATCCTTCTTAGATTGCCTAGCTAGGGTAAAATATGGTTCTCCTTTAGACCCCCTCCCTGCTAACATCATACAACAGTTTTCACCAGAAGCTCCCGGAGTTCTTAGAGCACTTCTAAACGCTTCCTTACGTGAATCTTGCGTCCCCCTAGATTGGAAGCACGCAATGGTTGTTCCTTTACTAAAAAAGCCTGGAACTGATCCTTCGATTATGTCTAATTTCTGTGCAATTTCACTGCTACTGGTCCTTTCCAAAATCTTGGAAAAACACGTCAACGGCCAGCTCTCGGCTCACGCAGAAAGCTTGGGTTTCCTACATCCATCTCAATCAGGATTCAGAACCCATTTTTCTACAGAAACTACTTTGCTGGGGGTCACTGAGAAATTGCGCTCCTGTCTAGATAGGGGGGAGACGACGGCGCTCATTTTACTTGATCTGAGCGCTGCATTCGATACTGTGTCTCAGACCATCCTTCTTACGTCTCTCCAATCTGCAGCATTTGAAGGGCCCGCTTTAACCTGG
Organism: Lissotriton vulgaris; assembly: GCF_964263255.1. Taxonomy (NCBI): domain Eukaryota; kingdom Metazoa; phylum Chordata; class Amphibia; order Caudata; family Salamandridae; genus Lissotriton; species Lissotriton vulgaris. The sequence goes on from NC_141691.1 coordinate 235,734,154, forward strand.
CTGTCCTCCTTTCTTAGTGACCACACCTTCCAGGTTTTTTCCTCTAAATCTTCATCTACTGTCAGGACATCCACATACGGAGTGCCCTAGGGGTCCACTTTGAGCCCTTTGCTCTTCAATATCTATGTGAGACCCCTGGCGTCCATAGTGGAGGAGGCGGGTGTAACCCTTTACTCGTATGCCGACGACACGCACATTATTTTTTCCTTGTCCTCCCTTCAGGTGGGGCTACGGCGGGTGTCGGAGTGGATGTGTGCCAATCTTTTGAAACTAAATGGAGACAAGACCAATCTTGTTATTGTAGGTAAACACAAGCATCTTTCGGGTCCTCAACATTGGCCTCTGGAAATGGGCATTCTTCCTCAACCTGTTACCCAAGTTTGTAATCTTGGGTTTATTATTGATAACAACCTCTCAATGCGGCAACAATCGGTTAGTATTGCCGCCACTTGTTTTACCATTCTAAGATGGCTGCGGAAGATCATCTGGATGCTTCCAGACTCCACTAAAAGAAGGTAGTCCAGGCATTGGTCACTTCTCGTCTGGACTACAGTAACGTGCTGTATCTAGGCGGAAGTCAGGAGGTGTTGAGGAAACTCCGGGTGGCCAGAACTCCGCAGCTCGTCTCCTATGTTATGTCCCAAGGAAATTATCCATCTCCCCTTTCCTTCGAGACTTACATTGGCTCCGCATTGACAGTTGTATTAAATTCAAGACCCTGTGTATTGTTTTCAAAATCAAGCAAGGAACCGCCCCAGTCTATCTTCAGGAGCTTGTCCATCCATATGTTCCTTCTCGGTCTTCAAGGCAACCTTGTTACTCCTAGTTGTAGACTTACCAGAATGGGAGGTCGCTCCTTTTCATTCCTTGCCCTAGATTATGGAATTCTCTTCCTAGTCACATGAAACATGAATCTCTCTACCCCAAGTTTAGGCGAGATCTCAAGACCTTGCTTTTCTCTCAGTAACCAGCTTGCCGTCCACTTAGTCTGCAGTAGTAGACACGCCTGCGCCAAAAAACCCTGTCTAGGGTAACTGTGCACATTACAAATTCAAATAATAATAATAATAATATTAATAATAATAATAATAATAATAATAATAATAATAATGGTAAAGATTGGCTTGTGAGGACAGGAATCGTATTCGCGCTCATGACTGGAGGCTGAGACGGCTAGACCGGGATTGCGAGAAGCTAGGTTGAGCCTTAGCTGAAAAAGAAATGAAAGTAGCTCAGTAAGTGAGCTCGGCTGGGCTGGAGGTGGAGTCCAACTCAGATGGTGGCAGCAAAAAGGTGTTATCTATTGCTGACGGAGAAGTACACACACCCAGTAGAGGTAGTACATGACTTGAAGGAACGAGCTAACCTATACCAGGAGATTCAGGTTTATGAGGTGGCTCCAGTGGCGTGCATTGTCCCTTAGGTGGACTGGGAAACTGGCACAGCGGATCAGATTCCTAGTGGTGGGAGGGACACTCTACTGACTCTAGCTGAGAGGTGCAGTAAGAGGGGTTCCCCATGGCTGAAGTCCTGGTATGTGAGTGTGGAGACCACCCAGAAGCGTGTGGGTTGAGTGTCAGACACTGTCCTGCTAATTTCAGGAGAATGATGTGTGGTACTTGTGCGATATTTACAACAAGGGGTGGTGAGGGACAGAGTCTCTGAATTAAGCAGAAAGCTCTCACCCAGTCAAGAGATCAGGGCTAGATCCAACACCGTTTTTTAGCTCACTGCACCATCCCAGTTTCAGAACCTGGCTGTATGCAAATTAGTCTGTTCCTGTCCCAGTGCATGATGGGAACAGGGCAAACCAAACTACAAAAGCCAATTCTTACACTGGGAAGGAAACAAGCTCCCGGGGACCGGTTTCTGGCATTACAGCCGTCTTCGGCCCGGTTTGCTTGAATCCTGATGGTGCAATGAGCAAGGGTCTCACATCTGAGAATACCCTTCCACGCTTAGGGTGGACAAAAATATTTACAACAAGGGGTGGTGAGGGACAGAGTCTCTGAATTAAGCAGAAAGCTCTCACCCAGTCAAGAGATCAGGGCTAGATCCAACACCGTTTTTTAGCTCACTGCACCATCCCAGTTTCAGAACCTGGCTGTATGCAAATTAGTCTGTTCCTGTCCCAGTGCATGATGGGAACAGGGCAAACCAAACTACAAAAGCCAATTCTTACACTGGGAAGGAAACAAGCTCCCGGGGACCGGTTTCTGGCATTACAGCCGTCTTCGGCCCGGTTTGCTTGAATCCTGATGGTGCAATGAGCAAGGGTCTCACATCTGAGAATACCCTTCCACGCTTAGGGTGGACAAAAATATTTACAACAAGGGGTGGTGAGGGACAGAGTCTCTGAATTAAGCAGAAAGCTCTCACCCAGTCAAGAGATCAGGGCTAGATCCAACACCGTTTTTTAGCTCACTGCACCATCCCAGTTTCAGAACCTGGCTGTATGCAAATTAGTCTGTTCCTGTCCCAGTGCATGATGGGAACAGGGCAAACCAAACTACAAAAGCCAATTCTTACACTGGGAAGGAAACAAGCTCCCGGGGACCGGTTTCTGGCATTACAGCCGTCTTCGGCCCGGTTTGCTTGAATCCTGATGGTGCAATGAGCAAGGGTCTCACATCTGAGAATACCCTTCCACGCTTAGGGTGGACAAAAATATTTACAACAAGGGGTGGTGAGGGACAGAGTCTCTGAATTAAGCAGAAAGCTCTTACCCAGTCAAGAGATCAGGGCTAGATCCAACACCGTTTTTTGGCTCACTGCACCATCCCAGTTTCAGAACCTGGCTGTATGCAAATTAGTCTGTTCCTGTCCCAGTGCATGATGGGAACAGGGCAAACCAAACTACAAAAGCCAATTCTTACACTGGGAAGGAAACAAGCTCCCGGGGACCGGTTTCTGGCATTACAGCCGTCTTCGGCCCGGTTTGCTTGAATCCTGATGGTGCAATGAGCAAGGGTCTCACATCTGAGAATACCCTTCCACGCTTAGGGTGGACAAAAATATTTACAACAAGGGGTGGTGAGGGACAGAGTCTCTGAATTAAGCAGAAAGCTCTCACCCAGTCAAGAGATCAGGGCTAGATCCAACACCGTTTTTTAGCTCACTGCACCATCCCAGTTTCAGAACCTGGCTGTATGCAAATTAGTCTGTTCCTGTCCCAGTGCATGATGGGAACAGGGCAAACCAAACTACAAAAGCCAATTCTTACACTGGGAAGGAAACAAGCTCCCGGGGACCGGTTTCTGGCATTACAGCCGTCTTCGGCCCGGTTTGCTTGAATCCTGATGGTGCAATGAGCAAGGGTCTCACATCTGAGAATACCCTTCCACGCTTAGGGTGGACAAAAATATTTACAACAAGGGGTGGTGAGGGACAGAGTCTCTGAATTAAGCAGAAAGCTCTCACCCAGTCAAGAGATCAGGGCTAGATCCAACACCGTTTTTTAGCTCACTGCACCATCCCAGTTTCAGAACCTGGCTGTATGCAAATTAGTCTGTTCCTGTCCCAGTGCATGATGGGAACAGGGCAAACCAAACTACAAAAGCCAATTCTTACACTGGGAAGGAAACAAGCTCCTGGGGACCGGTTTCTGGCATTACAGCCGTCTTCGGCCCGGTTTGCTTGAATCCTGATGGTGCAATGAGCAAGGGTCTCACATCTGAGAATACCCTTCCACGCTTAGGGTGGACAAAAATATTTACAACAAGGGGTGGTGAGGGACAGAGTCTCTGAATTAAGCAGAAAGCTCTCACCCAGTCAAGAGATCAGGGCTAGATCCAACACCGTTTTTTAGCTCACTGCACCATCCCAGTTTCAGAACCTGGCTGTATGCAAATTAGTCTGTTCCTGTCCCAGTGCATGATGGGAACAGGGCAAACCAAACTACAAAAGCCAATTCTTACACTGGGAAGGAAACAAGCTCCCGGGGACCGGTTTCTGGCATTACAGCCGTCTTCGGCCCGGTTTGCTTGAATCCTGATGGTGCAATGAGCAAGGGTCTCACATCTGAGAATACCCTTCCACGCTTAGGGTGGACAAAAATATTTACAACAAGGGGTGGTGAGGGACAGAGTCTCTGAATTAAGCAGAAAGCTCTCACCCAGTCAAGAGATCAGGGCTAGATCCAACACCGTTTTTTAGCTCACTGCACCATCCCAGTTTCAGAACCTGGCTGTATGCAAATTAGTCTGTTCCTGTCCCAGTGCATGATGGGAACAGGGCAAACCAAACTACAAAAGCCAATTCTTACACTGGGAAGGAAACAAGCTCCTGGGGACCGGTTTCTGGCATTACAGCCGTCTTCGGCCCGGTTTGCTTGAATCCTGATGGTGCAATGAGCAAGGGTCTCACATCTGAGAATACCCTTCCACGCTTAGGGTGGACAAAAATATTTACAACAAGGGGTGGTGAGGGACAGAGTCTCTGAATTAAGCAGAAAGCTCTCACCCAGTCAAGAGATCAGGGCTAGATCCAACACCGTTTTTTAGCTCACTGCACCATCCCAGTTTCAGAACCTGGCTGTATGCAAATTAGTCTGTTCCTGTCCCAGTGCATGATGGGAACAGGGCAAACCAAACTACAAAAGCCAATTCTTACACTGGGATGGAAACAAGCTCCCGGGGACCGGTTTCTGGCATTCCAGCTGTCTTCGGCCCGGTTTGCTTGAATCCTGATGGTGCAATGAGCAAGGGTCTCACATCTGAGAATACCCTTCCACGCTTAGGGTGGACAAAAATATTTACAACAAGGGGTGGTGAGGGACAGAGTCTCTGAATTAAGCAGAAAGCTCTCACCCAGTCAAGAGATCAGGGCTAGATCCAACACCGTGGGTAAGAGTGGTCTGCTCAATTCAGACACTCTGTTCATCACCACCCCCTTTTGTAAATCGATTTTGGCCACTATAGGTGTGGCAGGGTATACTCAGACATGAGTCCCTTTCTCACTGCTCCATCAGGATTCAAGCAAGCCGGGCCGAAGAGGCTGAAATGCCAGAAACCGGTCCCCGGTAGCTTGTCTCCTTTCTGGTAAAGAATTGGCTTGGTAGTTTAGTCTGCCCTGTTCCCATGATGCACTGGGCCAGGGACAGACTGATTTGCATATAGCCAGGTTCTGAGCTGGGATGGGGCAGTGAGATAATTAACAGTGATGGATCAAGCCCTGATCTTTGGACTGGGTAAGAGTGGTCTGCTCAATTCAGACACTCTGTTCATCACCACCCCCTTTTGTAAATTGGTACTTGTGCGAGGCACTGGACAGTGAGGCAGAAAGGACCTTGGCTAAAACTTGTGTGGTGCTGTGTTATTCAATTGTTAAAGAGCATATTTTAAGTCCCTGTTTTCCAGACCTATGCTAACACCTGGTTGAGTGGGAATTCTCTGACCCCAGGGAGCTCACACTGGAGGCAGACCTTTTGATGGTTTCCGGAGGGTCTGAAGAAGGATCTGGGGGTGATCCTGAAGGAGGTGGCTCAGGTTTTCCCCACCCAAGGAGGTAGGGGAGGGTTGTGATAAGCCAGATAAATATCAGAGTAGTGGCAGGGGTGTAACGTCCCAATGTTCTGTCTCAAAACATGGGACCTCACACCACTTCCATTTGAAAGGTAAAGGAGTGGGAGTGGACAGTGTCCTGAAGTGCCCGAAACCCAGTCCCAAGACATGGTTGGTTCAATGAGGGAGCACCAGGAGGGAAATCTGGACTGTAATTGGAGGCAATCCACTGAGGGGGATCCCAAGGTGTCAGGTGAGCTGGGGGGAGCTGCTGTAACACGTTTCCTACCAGTTCGGGTATATGGTAGTTGGCAGGGTGCATGAGTCCAGAGAGAGGGGTGAGTGGGTGATGTAGTCCCCAGTGGAAGGACCAGTTGTTCAGGGGTTGGCAGCTCCAAGTTTAGAGCACTACAGGGCTGATTCTGGTGAGGCCACTTCGGACCTGGAGAGGGACTTCAAGCTCTGTCAGATGGACAGGGGGCTGGAAACCTTTGTCAGACAGACTCTTGCACAGCTCCTGAGAAGTGTGCTTCCCTCAGGGGGTGTTGGTGTACTCCCCCAGAAGTCTTGGGTTGCCAGTCTCAGGTCCAGCATAAGGGTGCAGGCCCTGGGTTGGAGGGCCAGGTTCTGGATGTTCCCCTGACCTGGAGGAAGGGGCGCGCCTACTGGTTTGTCTTCTGGGGGCACCACTCTAGGTGGGAGGGTTCAGGGCCACAGTAGAGGAGCCGGGGAGAGGGCAGCGTCACTCCTAGCTCCTGCCCAGCCTACATTTGCAGTCCTTAGGCTGGTGAACCAGTTGGAGGATAGCACCCCTGACCTGGTGGTCGAATTGTGCAGGACTCCTGCCACAGGCGTCCACACAATTCTAGAGTCAGACTTAACTTAAAGGTAACTTGTAAAGTATTTATGGACCACTTCAAACAGTAATAAAATGGAAACACAACACAAGAAAATTCCACACCAATTAAAAATATTAGAACACAATGTTATAAATAAATGAAGACCAAAACACAAAAAAATCATCAACTAGAACTGAAGATATGTAATTTTAAAGATTTAAGTGAAAATAGCACCAAAAAGCCAATGCGCCACTTGCAGTTATCTGGTCATGTGAGACTGGGGGAAATTCACAAGTTGAGGCCGGCTGCAATGGACGACAGGTCAGAAACAGGGACCAGGTTAGTCTGGCTGAAAAGTTACCTTCTCAGTCCAACGCAGAGAGTCCCATTCGTGGTAGAGGGTGCTGCAAACAGCAGGAAAGTGTCATGGGTGGTGCCGTTGTTGTGCATAGAGTAGGCCGGGCATCATGGATGATCGTCGCTGTAGAGCAGTTGCAAACGGTTGGGCCGGAACTTTGCTATGGCACTCCACGCGAGCGGTTAATGCTGTACTGCTAAGATTTGTGCTTACAGAACTTTGCATTGGCTAAGGAAGGAAAATGCTAACTTTCAAAAATTTGTAAAGAGCAGTGGTCCCTAAGTGCTATACAAAAAAATCATTGTCTCGGTATACAATTAATGCCAATGAAGAGCACTAATCAATTAGTAATTTGTTCAAATGGAAGATAAAAACAAGTTTATGGGGTAACAACCCTCCTTTTTTTGTAGGTATGGCAACAACTGGACTTTTTTTAACACAGGCAACACATTTGGGACAAAAAAGATTACCTTAAAAATAACAGTGTCACATGTACTATTCGAACAACACTACTGCACCCAAGGAACCAATTAAGAATAGACATGCGGGTCAGATTGATTCAGTTGATGATGTTTCAGTCTTCTATCAATGTGGGATCATCCTCAGGAGAAGCGATATTTTGCTTGAACGTGTATTACATATACATCAAAGTTCAAAACCTGAAAAGGAAAAGAAAATTTAAGGAAATAGGAAAATTAATTCAAATATTGTACTTGAAAGCAATTAAGGCCAAGAGTGGCAGTGAGCATGCATGTGTATACCATGCACAAACAGGTGTATCATAGTGAACTAGAAGGAAATCAAAACAAGTTCCCAAGTTGATGACACAAAAGAACATTAGGGATTGAATGCAATCTAAAAAGACCAAATGACATAATGATCACACAACAAGGCATGCATAGCTCAAGGCTAACAATGCATGCTAACCCAGAATGAATCAGTGCATCTCATAAAAGTGAGAGGCACTATGTAACATTATAAATAATCAAGGCCCCGCCCAATTAGTAGTAACAGCTTGCTTTCCTGTTAAATCGAAGCCTACTATGTCGCTTTATTGGACCAATTATTGCCCAGAATTGTCAGGTTAAATTGAGTTATGTCTTCCAGCATACTCCTTTAGTTATATTAATCGTCTTTTGTATACCTGACTTATTTCTAGAACTATTTGGGTCCTCATTGCAACATTTACAGGGCCCCCACTTATATCAACAAACAGTTAATTTGGATGAACCTGATTAGTATCCTCTGTGCCAAGGTTCAGTGACTGACTGCTTAACAATAGGCCAAATCTCACAGTTATACAAAGTGGGTCGATCAAGAGTTTCTAATTTAGCCGTCCAAGTTAAATCCCTAGAAACCCATGTACAGGCCCAGCTCAAACTCTTCATGGATGGAACTGGCCTCTTGTATGAATTTCAATCAGGGTTTAGTTCAGGATGCATCACACAGACAGCAATCCTAAAAATGGGCAATGACATACTACACCTTATAACAAAAATTACTCCTTCCACCTCATCCTCCTCAAGTCTTTATCAGTGTTCTTTGACATGATGAATTAATCCACTATCATGAATATCCTCAAGGGTATTGGGTTGAATAATGCAGTGCTCAGTTGGCTCTCATTGTACTTGGATACCCAATGTCAAAGCATAAACAATACCTCTGCTAGCCTTCTGTGCCACAACAAGGGATACCCCAGCTCATAATCTATCTCCTTACACTTGTATCTTCACTTGAAACCTCTTGCCTTCATTCTGAACCATAAGAACAAAGCACTTTTGTTCCATGGGTTTCTTTTAACAGATGTAATGTATATATCCAACCTGCTGAAATGAATCGTTCCATTTAAATAATGCAAAAGATTGACCCAAGACCCATTCTCTGTTAATGAAAGTAAAAAATATTGTTATATCTCAATGGAGGAATGATCAATAGACAATAGTGCAGATGGCGTAATGCTCAAAAGTGGTGAATGTGTAAATCATATACAAAGATACAAATCTCAGGATGTCAAACCAATAGCAAATAGCCAAAGTCAAACATGATATTTAGATTCTCGCTCGAGTAATTTCAGCACATACCTGAAATATTGTTAACGTTCTGGCCCAAACAGTATCAATTTGCTAGTATCAGGACACAAGCCATCTGTTCCCGCTGGTTCCATTTTTTGGGTATAAGGGCGAGTCCTGTGTCATATCCTATTCATTCTAAGCCATTGGGAAAAATTGTATCTGGTATCTACTCCCCCATTCATGATCATGGATGTCATTAAAATTGAAAACATAACAAGAACACAGACACTTTTCAACCACTCACTCCCAGTCAGTAAATCTGAGTTGAATTCATAGTTCTTTTGCTCACTATCCCACCCCAGTTTTGGCCCAGGTCGCTGCACCACTGCTTTCAAGCTTGCCTGGCCGATGAGGGGTGGTACCCGGAAACTAATCCCAGAATGCTTGTTTCCAGCTTGGCAGTTCGGCTGGACCGGTCCCATGGGGAGCAAGGTCAAGATTGATTTGCATATGGGTGGGTCCTAGCTGGGGTGACATGGTTATCAAAATAACAATGGATTGAACCCAGATGTGTGGCTGGGGGTGATTGCTTGAAAAGTTTCAACACTGTCCATCATTTTATTTTGTGATGTTATTCAAACTTGAAGGACAGAAGGCAGCAGAAGCGTGCAGCGGGTGCACCTGCGGCACACCAAAGACACGCCAAAGGCGAGCCCGTCTGTGCACATCAGCGTCCCAAAGGCGGCTAGGGCGGAAATCGCTGCTGGTGCTACCACGACTCAGAATGAGCATATTATGTATAACAGCCTAGAGTTGAAGATGCACATGCCAAGATTAAATTGCCATAGCTGTATAGTGCCAGGGGGGGACTGTAGTATCATGAAGTGCAGCAAGTGTAGGTGGACTAGTTCCATCTGCCCAGTTAGGGAGCCTGAGCCCACTGTAAGAGGGGAGGGACTGAATTCGGAATTGGCCGGGACCTATGGGAAAGAGTATATTAGAGCGTTTTTTACTCAATGTACGCTCCCATAATAAAAATGCCCAACATGTAGCTGACCTCATATCAGACTTAAGGTTGGACATTCTATTTCTAACAGAGACTTGGCTTACGGAATCATCTAATCCCACTCTGGCAATAGCTATCCCCCCCCCCCCCCCTCCCCCCCCCCCGGGTATGCAATCTTGAGTAAAGCCCGAATTACTGGGAAAGGGGGGGGCATTGCAATGATCAGTAAAAATGACATTCCGACCAAAACAATTCCTATGGATGAAATCGAGGGGGCAGAGAGTTTTGGCTTTCACTGCCCTATCTCCGCACGGCAATCTCTGCGGAAGCACTCATTTACAGATCTCCTGGTCATGCAGGGCCCTTTCTGAGGAGTGTTTCCAATGCAAGAGCACCACGTGCCCTAAGATTTAGGCATGTTATGGTCCTAGGGTATTTTAACGTCCATATGGACAATTCAGAGAGTCCTTATGCTACTACATTAGGCGAGGCCCTGGAAACCTTGAATTTGATCCCCCTTGTAACCAGACCTACTCACGAAAAAGGTCATTCTCTGGATCAAGTCTTCTCCAATAACCCTGTACAAACAGAGGAGCCTATTCCCTTAGTTATCACAGATCATTGTCTGTTAGGATTAAAGATAGCCAAATTAATAAAAGCACCTCATATTATAGAGAAGCAGCCTTCTTTAAAATCAAGGCCCTTGTATAAAATCACCCCTGTGGCTCTGAACACTGAGCTCACTACGCACCCTCTTCTCTTGAGTAGTCTGATAGAGAGTGATGCGGTTAGCCTGGAAAGTTGGATAAAGCAAGGCGTGGAGTCGTTGGACCTACAGGCCTCTCATCCTCTACGAACAGCGAGAAGACCCGCACCTTGGTTTAATGAAAATTTGCGGGAATGTAAAAGTGCTTGTAAAAATTCGGCAAGAGTGTGGAGGAAGAATTCTTGTATAGATAGCAAAGTATTATATAAAAGGGAGCTTAAACTGTATCACCGTAAGTTTTGGAGGAAGGCATCATTAAGCACGATGTATCTGATACTTGGACATGTCAATTAGCTTATTTTTCACAAGAAAATAGCTGACATTCAGACATCTTTCGTTCCTTTGTCAAATTCATTGGCTAATCCGCAGCTCCACAGCTTCAATCCGATATGTGAAGCTTCCCTCCTTTACTTGCCCACTATGACTTTTGAACAATCTCTCAACATAATGAAGAGTTTAAAATCTGGATCGCCTTCAAATCCCTGCCCTGCCCAAACACTTGCGACCGTGGCCGATATTATCAACCGAGAGGTCAATGCAGTTCTGAATCTGTCATTAAGCAACAGCCAGGTACCATCTATTTTGAAAAGGGCCAAAATATTGCCTCTGCTTAAGAAGCCTACTGCTGACCCTTTATTATCATCCAACTACAGACCCCTCTCGCTCCTTCCTTTTTTTGCTAAAACAATTGAAAAATATGTGAATTCTGTAACCACAGAATTAATTGAAACAAACAGCCTCCTCCACATGAGTCAATCTGGCTTCCGCTCTAATTTCAGTACGGAGAGAGCTCTACTCAAGATCTCGGAATCCATCAAAGAGACTCTCGATGTGGCCGGGAGAGCAGCTTTGATATTGTTACATCTTTCGGCTGCTTTTGACACAGTGCCCCATGATAGACTCCTACTGAGACCGAGAGAGTGCGGAGTGGGGGGCACAGTGTTGAATGGTTCTCCTCCTTTCTGGATGACAGAAGTCAGGATATCTGGACTCCTCTCTTTTCCTCCTGTATGCCTCCCATAAAGGTCTGTGTTCCCCAAAGGTCTATTTTAAGCCCACTGTTGTTCAATCTGTATATGGCTCTCCTTGTCCCTTTGGTTGAAGGTGCAGGTGCAATAATTATATATTATGCTGATGATACTCAGCTGTTGTTTACCTGTAAAAAGTGAGAGGATTTTGATGGTGAGAAGATTAACAACTGTTTAAGAGCGGTCTTCACTTGGTTCAGATGTAATCAGCTTCAGTGCAATCCTGAGAAGTCTGAAGTGATCCTCTTTGGATCTTTTGCCCCAGATGCTTGGAGGGAGTGGTTGCCTTCAGATATGTCACCCCCACAGACTTCTGTTGGTGTTGTGAGAAATCTTGGGGTAAAAATGGACGACCCACTAGATATGAAGAAACAAGTTCATTCGGTAGCAGGAACCTGCTATGGCATTCTGAAAATGCTCTGGAGATTGTTGCCGCTTTTATCATTCTCTCATAGAATGACAGTGGTCCAAGCTCTCATTACTTCAAGGCTGGACTACGCTAATGTCCTCTATCTGGGCCTTCCGTTGTGTTTATTGAATAAACTGCAAGTCAGTCAGAATGTTCCAGCCAGATCCATGCTTATGCTGGACCCCAGAACTCGAATTTCTCCCCAATTAAAGAACCTACACTGGCTGCCCATTTGCCGCAGAAGCCAGTTTAAGTCACTGACACTGGCCTTTAAAGCTTTGCATGATACCGAAGCTCACTATATTAGGAGACAAGTCACTTTTTACACGCCCGGTAGACTCTTAAGATCATCCCAACAGCATTAGAAGAGCGTGCCTAAATTTGACGCTCCCTCAGAGGTGGCCATTCCTTTCAAGTACAGGTAGCTAATCTTTGGAATAAGCTACCTATTACAATATTACATCTTACAGATGTATGGATTTTTAGGAAACAACTCAAAACCTGGTCATTCCAGCTATAATTTCATCTTGAGAGTTGGTCCTGCTTCTCGGTTGCATTCTGTTCTGCTTAGCGCCAGGACACTCGATTGGGTAGCTATGCGCTTTACAAATACGAAGCAACATACCATAACACTTGGAGCTCCATCTGATCTCACCTCTTAACTGTTCTACTCCACTCCACTTCTGGCTCAATTCACTCACAATATTTAACTGCAGCCTCTGCATTGTGGAATGCACCAAGCTCATTTGCTTCATGTTAGCAAACACCCTTGACCTAGGAGCACACTTGCAAAAACTCAAATTATGTTAAAGAACCAAATCCTTTGTGCTAGAACTGGATGTGAAACAAGTAGTTCCATATCTTTCACTCTTTCATATCTTTCACTCTTACTTCTAGGGATTCATAAATTCACCTGGCTCTGAAAGCAAGACATCGCTTCATATAATTTCTATGCTGGGCACTTGCTCATTTCACCAATTCTGATCTCATTGAAGTGCTTCCAAAGGAGTATTTTCTAACTACAATGAATAACTCAACAGGGCTCTCCACTCTGGAACCCTGAATTACCTACCCAGATACTGCCCATTTCAAGTGACCGGTCTCGAGTTCAATGCTGTTTATTATTTATCAGCAGGTATGAGCTCTTTATTTAGTTTGGAGACTCATTGTTACTTAACTCATTTCAAGTGTTTATCTTACTTATACATTTACAGTAAGAGGTTGTAACACGTCCTAGATCAATTTATACACATAAATCATAATTCAAAAACCAATTGCACATGAAGAAATCATAACATGAGTAATTTGCATAAACATTACACACATAGCATAAATCAACTTTGTAGAAAGGTACACCAGAATTTTTAAAGTTCAGTCCCTTCTCTTGATTCCTTTTGTAGATTTTTAGGACTGACACACTATAGGCATCTTGTTTGTAAAAAGTTCAAAACGTCCTGCATTGCGGGACATCTTTTCTATTTATTGCCTTGTAGTGAGTTCTAGAAATGGATCACGTGTGGAAATGCCGACGCGTTTCCAAACCCCGGTGTAATTACTCGGGTTTTTCCTCAGGGCAAACCTGGGTACCTGTTGAGTTAAAAACCAAATTTTAGTCTCTGCTCTTTCTCTTATTTGCTACGTATTAGCATGCTAGTGGGGCATGAAGTACCTGTTTGTTTCAAGTACGCGATGTCGTCTATGTAGTTGGGTTTCCTGACCTTGACTCTGTATCAAGAGAAAGGAGACCGTCAGTTGTCACTTTGTCTCACTCTCTTTTGAACACATGGGCATATCTATTATTTATAATAGCTACACTTACTTAATGTGAAGGTATGTGAACGTTATTCTGGATTTCAATCACGCTGTCTTCTTACTGCGGGCGCTGGCAGGAATGAATTTTATTTCCGCGTTAGGCGCGTTTCTCTTGCTGAGGTTGCATCTATATTTGGATTGCTTTTGGCTGCAAAGTTTACAAACGCTCAAATTAGTTCGGCGTTTTGCTTCGGTCATAAGTAAAGCTACAGGCGGGAGACTACGGGAGCTCACCTTGTTGGATTCGATCTCAGCATTCGTTCTGCCGCACTGCTCTGCCGGCGTTCACCCAGAAGTGACATAAATTAATCACCTGACATGGCCCGCTGGGCGAGTTATGGGAGTTGTAGTGCACTTCTTGCGAAAGTTAAGAAAGGCCGATTCTTGCGTTTTGTTTGAAGGCAGGATGGGTACTCCAGAAGGAGCGGTGGCATCACAGGAGGGCTCAGTGAATGTTTCTCTGTAATTCAGTTAGTTCATTCATCCCCTCAATTACACAGTTGAACTTTAGAATTAGGTATGCTTCTCGTTGTAGCAACAATGTTTCTACATCTCCTCCTCTTGGTGGAATTTTTATTACTGACAAGACTGTCCATTTAAAGTCTTTTTCTGTGTGCCCACTTTGAGTAAAGTGTTGCACCATTGGGGCTGTTAATACTTTTTGTTTGATTCGGGACCGATGTTGGGCCATTTGTTGATTTATTTGCTGGCTCGTTTTCCCAATGTATAGTTTGGGACATGGACAGATTACCGCATACACCAGGTTGCGGCTTTTGCAGTTTGTGAATTCTTTATGGAACCATTTAGTGTTGTTAAATTCAAATTCAGTGCCTTCAATTGTGGTGGCACATGAGACACACGTTCCGCATTTATGATGTCCTTCTACTGGTTTTAGTCGCCATAGTGTACGTAAGTCCGTTCTGACTTGACTGACGCCTAGATCTGCCCTCACAATCTGCTGTCCAATGCTTTTGTTCTTTTTAAGAGCAAAAAGCGGTTTCTGCAATGGCATCCCCAATCCAGATAGTAAATGCCAGTTTTTGAGGATTATTGATTTGAATTTGTTTGTATAAGGCCCGTAGGTAGTGACACAAACGAGTCTCTCTAAAGGTTTTTTCTGCTTTTTTGACAACAACTCTTCTCTTGGTGTGCACCAAGCCCTTTTGATGGAATGCTTTAACATTTTGTCAGGGTAGCCTCTTCTTTTGAGTTGATTGCTTAAAATTTCTGAATGTGCTAGGAAATCCTCTTTCCTAGAGCAATTCCTCCTGATCCTTAGCATTTGGCCGTAGGGGAGGTTGGCTTTCAGGCTTTGTGGATGGTAGCTTCTATAGTGGAGGATGGTGTTTTTGTCTGTAGATTTACGGTGTAGAGTGGTGATTAGTTTTTGATCTTGTACACCAACCTCTACGTCAAGAAACGTGAGGTGGGTGGTACTGTAAGTTAGAGTCAATTTTATATCGGGGTGTCTCGTATTCAACCATTCATGAAATTGGATCAAGGAATCAACTGGACCCTTCCATTGACACCAGATGTCGTCAATGTAGCGATACCAATTTAAAATATGGTTCTGATAGGGGTTATTCTGGTACACTAACCGTTCCTCGTACAGGGCCATGAAGAGGACCACCATTTCCGGGGCGTAAGGACACCCCATGGCGGTCCCCTTCACCTGCACGTAGAACGTGTCCATAAACCGAAAATAGTTCCTCTTGAGTGCAATTCGAGCTAGATCGATTATGAACTCCGTGGGCACTCTTTGTGGCTTTGGGCGGGTTTCCAGAAAGAATTCAATCGCTTCTAAGCCTTCCTCTTGTGGGATTTGTGTATACAGGGAGACTATGTCAAAGGACACCATTAGGTGTTGGTTCGCATCAAATGGGACCCCTTCGACTTTAGTGATAAAGTCCATGGTATCTTTCAAGTAGGATTTTACCTGACCCATAAATGGCTTCAAAAACACATCAACATATTTTGCTATTGGCTCTAGCACAGAGTCACACCCGGAGACTATTGGTCTCCCGGGCGGTTCTGTGAGGTGTTTGTGTATTTTAGGTAAAAAATAGATTACCGGGGTACGTGGATTCTTTTTCATTAAGTAATTAAACTCTTTCGGACCCAAGATACCTATGTCAAACCCTTCTGTTAGTTTGATGCTTATTTCATTTTGGATCTGTTCTGTGGGATCGTCATTCAACGCTCTGTACCACTCTGAGTTGTCAATTCGATGATGTGCTTCAGCGACATATTTCTCTTTTGCCCACACCACTAGTGCTCCCCCCTTATCAACCGGTTTCACTACTATTGTCTCTAACTAGCAGAAGGGTTTGACATAGGTATCTTGGGTCCGAAAGAGTTTAATTACTTAATGAAAAAGAATCCACGTACCCCGGTAATCTATTTTTTACCTAAAATACACAAACACCTCACAGAACCGCCCGGGAGACCAATAGTCTCCGGGTGTGACTCTGTGCTAGAGCCATTAGCAAAATATGTTGATGTGTTTTTGAAGCCATTTATGGGTCAGGTAAAATCCTACTTGAAAGATACCATGGACTTTATCACTAAAGTCGAAGGGGTCCCATTTGATGCGAACCAACACCTAATGGTGTCCTTTGACATAGTCTCCCTGTATACACAAATCCCACAAGAGGAAGGCTTAGAAGCGATTGAATTCTTTCTGGAAACCCGCCCAAAGCCACAAAGAGTGCCCACGGAGTTCATAATCGATCTAGCTCGAATTGCACTCAAGAGGAACTATTTTCGGTTTATGGACACGTTCTACGTGCAGGTGAAGGGGACCGCCATGGGGTGTCCTTACGCCCCGGAAATGGCGGTCCTCTTCATGGCCCTGTACGAGGAACGGTTTGTGTACCAGAATAACCCCTATCAGAACCATTTTTTAAATTGGTATCGCTACATTGACGACATCTGGTGTCAATGAAGGGCCCAGTTGAATCCTTGATCCAATTTCATGAATGGTTGAATACGAGACACCCCGATATAAAATTGACTCTAACTTACAGTACCACCCACCTCACGTTTTTTGACGTAGAGGTTGGTGTACAAGATCAAAAACTAATCACCACTCTACACCGTAAATCTACAGAGAAAAACACCATCCTCCACTATAGAAGCTACCATCCACAAAGCCTGAAAGTAACCTCCCCTACGGTCAAATGCTAAGGATCAGGAGGAATTGCTCTAGGAAAGAGGATTTCCTAGCACATTCAGAAATTTTAAGCAATCAACTCAAAAGAAGAGGCTACCCTGACAAAATGTTAAAGCATTCCATCAAAAGGGCTTGGTGCACACCAAGAGAAGAGTTGTTGTCAAAAAAGCAGAAAAAACCTTTAGAGAGACTCGTTTGTGTCACTACCTACGGGCCTTATACAAACAAATTCAAATCAATAATCCTCAAAAACTGGCATTTACTATCTGGATTGGGGATGCCATTGCAGAAACCGCTTTTTGCTCTTAAAAAGAACAAAAGCATTGGACAGCAGATTGTGAGGGCAGATCTAGGCGTCAGTCAAGTCAGAACGGACTTACGTACCCTATGGCGACTAAAACCAGTAGAAGGACATCATAAATGCGGAGCGTGTGTCTCATGTGCCACCACAATTGAAGGCACTGAATTTGAATTTAACAACTCTAAATGGTTCCATAAAGAATTCACAAACTGCAAAAGCCGCAACCTGGTGTATGCGGTAATCTGTCCATGTCCCAAACTATACATTGGGAAAACGAGCTAGCAAATAAATCAACGAATGGCCCAACATCGGTCCCGAATCAAACAAAAAGTATTAACAGCCCCAATGGTGCAACACTTTACTCAAAGTGGGCACACAGAAAAAGACTTTAAATGGACAGTCTTGTCAGGAATAAAAATTCCACCAAGAGGAGGAGATGTAGAAACATTGTTGCTACAACGAGAAGCATACCTAATTCTAAAGTTCAACTGTGTAATTGAGGGGATGAATGAACTAACTGAATTACAGAGAAACATTCACTGAGCCCTCCTGTGATGCCACCGCTCCTTCTGGAGTACCCATCCTGCCTTCAAACAAAACGCAAGAATCGGCCTTTCTTAACTTTCACAAGAAGTGCACTACAACTCCAATAACTTGCCCAGCGGGCCATGTCAGGTGATTAATTTATGTCACTTCCGGGTGAACGCCGGCAGAGCAGTGCGGCAGAACGAATGCTGAGATCGAATCCAACAAGGTGAGCTCCCGTAATCTCCCGCCCGTAGCTTTACTTATGACCAAAGCAAAACACCGAGCTAATTTGAGCGTTTGTAAACTTTGCAGCCAAAAGCAATCCAAATGAAGATGCAACCTCAGCAAGAGAAACGCGCCTAACGCGGAAATAAAATTCATTCCTGCCAGCTCCCGCAGTAAGAAGACAGCGTGATTGAAATCCAGAATAACGTTCACATACCTTCACATTAAGTAAGTGTAGCTATTATAAATAATAGATATGCCCATGTGTTCAAAAGAGAGTGAGACAAAGTGACAACTGACGGTCTCCTTTCTCTTGATACAGAGTCAAGGTCAGGAAACCCAACTACATAGAAGACATCGCGTACTTGAAACAAACAGGTACTTCATGCCCCACTAGCATGCTAATATGTAGCAAATAAGAGAAAGAGCAGAGACTAAAATTTGGTTTTTAACTCAACAGGTACCTAGGTTTGCCCTGAGGAAAAACCCGAGTAATTACACCGGGGTTTGGAAACGCGTCGGCATTTCCACACGTGATCCATTTCTAGAACTCACTACAAGGCAATAAATAGAAAAGATGTCCCGCAATGCAGGACGTTTTGAACTTTTTACAAACAAGATGCCTATAGTGTGTCAGTCCTAAAAATCTACAAAAGGAATCAAGAGAAGGGACTGAACTTTAAAAATTCTGGTGTACCTTTCTACAAAGTTGATTTATGCTATGTGTGTAATGTTTATGCAAATTACTCATGTTATGATTTCTACATGTGCAATTGGTTTTTGAATTATGATTTATGTGTATAAATTGATCTAGGACATGTTACAACCTCTTACTGTAAATGTATAAGTAAGATAAACACTTGAAATGAGTTAAGTAACAATGAGTCTCCAAACTAAATAAAGAGCTCATACCTGCTGATAAATAATAAACAGCATTGAACTCGAGACCAGGCAATTTTGATTTACTATCATGAATTTGTCCTGCCTGGTCCTGTAGGACAAAACCCCTCCAGCGAATACAGCTTTAGGAGCGGGCTTCGCCCGCGTGGGTTACGAGGCGTCTAAATTTGCCTCTAGCTTAATAAAGAAATCGTAGTAGGGGCTATTCCCAATAGTCCCCAAAACATGTCAGAGGAAGAAACACTTTCCTTTTCTGAAGACCACATAAAAAAATTAATTTCAGGTCCCTCTCCTTTCTCAGCAATCAAATTGAGCACAAATGCTCAACAACAAAATGAGACTGACAAACTGACAAGACTCACCAAAAAACACATTCGAACTGAATTACATGGGCACTTTTTGTTCGAACATTTGAAGGCAGGAACCATACCGTGGGGACTCCAAGTTAAGAACGTGCCGGTGGTTTTCACAGAGGACCCATTGTACAAAAAGGGATACAGTTACATAGCTACAAAATGCAGCAGGGACCTCATGGTCCATACTGTTGAAACAGCTAAACGAATATGTGACAAAGAACAGGAGGAAATTGAGGCCTTAAGAAAGGCAATTGATGACAACCACACTGTGGCTGAAGCACAGGCTCTCCTAGATAAGATAGATAAAGAGATTCAAACATTCAGGGACAATACCATCAGTTTCAGGTCAAACAAATTTGAAAAAGACGTCAAATCATTTAAAATTGAGTCGGTGTATCCATACTTAAAGGACGATTACTACACCCAAATTGAATCCCGACGCGCCCTATCCCAATACCAAGGGCGATCTAAAAATCGGTTCTCAACCTTTTCTGACACTTCTTCATCAGAATCAGCAGGTGAATCAGACCCCAGAGAAGGCCCCTCCAAACGCAACAACTCTTTTTTAGAGAAAGGAGAGGCCAGAAACAGGGTAAGATTCAAACCACCGACAGCAGGGGAAATGAGGACACGCCGCAACTATTACAAGATCTAGTTGAAACATCCATAGTAAACTTGTCAGAGAAACAACTTACTGTACACGAGAAAACAGTTTTAGAGCTAGGTCTTAAATTTGTCCCAGCCACACATATGGATTTGACCAAATTAAAAATTTAAACACTTGAATTTTGTCGGAAATTGCGACTTCAGGCATTCTTTTTTGACAAGGAAAATACAAGGGTACCTGAACCCTCTGGCCTTGCCAACAGGTCTACATTTATTCCTCCTACACACTTGGTCCCTAAAGAAATAATTACGTTCGAACAAGCAGCTATCTCCTCCATTACACAGTTGGGCAAACAGAAAACATTTCTGAAAAGGAACTTGACAAAGGAACAACAAACAGCCATTCATGATTCACGAAACGATGAGACAATAGTAGTGAAACCGGCTGATAAGGGGGGAGCACTAGTGGTGTGGGCAAAAGATAAATATGTCGCTGAAGCACATCATCAAATTGACAACTCAGAGTGGTACAGAGCGTTGAATGACGATCCCACAGAACAGATCCAAAATGAAATAAGCATCAAACTAACAGAAGGGTTTGACATAGGTATCTTGGGTCCGAAAGAGTTTAATTACTTAATGAAAAAGAATCCACGTACCCCGGTAATCTATTTTTTACCTAAAATACACAAACACCTCACAGAACCGCCCGGGAGACCAATAGTCTCCGGGTGTGACTCTGTGCTAGAGCCATTAGCAAAATATGTTGATGTGTTTTTGAAGCCATTTATGGGTCAGGTAAAATCCTACTTGAAAGATACCATGGACTTTATCACTAAAGTCGAAGGGGTCCCATTTGATGCGAGCCAACACCTAATGATGTCCTTTGACATAGTCTCCCTGTATACACAAATCCCACAAGAGGAAGGCTTAGAAGCGATTGAATTCTTTCTGGAAACCCGCCCAAAGCCACAAAGAGTGCCCACGGAGTTCATAATCGATCTAGCTCGAATTGCACTCAAGAGGAACTATTTTCGGTTTATGGACACGTTCTACATGCAGGTGAACGGGACCGCCATGGGGTGTCCTTACGCCCCGGAAATGGTGGTCCTCTTCATGGCCCTGTACGAGGAACGGTTTGTGTACCAGAATAACCCCTATCAGAACCATATTTTAAATTGGTATCGCTACATTGACGACATCTGGTGTCAATGGAAGGGTCCAGTTGAATCCTTGATCCAATTTCATGAATGGTTGAATACGAGACACCCCGATATAAAATTGACTATAACTTACAGTACCACCCACCTCACGTTTCTTGACGTAGAGGTTGGTGTACAAGATCAAAAACTAATCACCACTCTACACCGTAAATCTACAGACAAAAACACCATCCTCCACTATAGAAGCTACCATCCACAAAGCCTGAAAGCCAACCTCCCCTACGGCCAAATGCTAAGGATCAGGAGGAATTGCTCTAGGAAAGAGGATTTCCTAGCACATTCAGAAATTTTAAGCAATCAACTCAAAAGAAGAGGCTACCCTGACAAAATGTTAAAGCATTCCATCAAAAGGGCTTGGTGCACACCAAGAGAAGAGTTGTTGTCAAAAAAGCAGAAAAAACCTTTAGAGAGACTCGTTTGTGTCACTACCTACGGGCCTTATACAAACAAATTCAAATCAATAATCCTCAAAAACTGGCATTTACTATCTAGATTGGGGATGCCATTGCAGAAACCGCTTTTTGCTCTTAAAAAGAACAAAAGCATTGGACAGCAGATTGTGAGGGCAGATCTAGGCGTCAGTCAAGTCAGAACGGACTTACGTACACTATGGCGACTAAAACCAGTAGAAGGACATCATAAATGCGGAACGTGTGTCTCATGTGCCACCACAATTGAAGGCACTGAATTTGAATTTAACAACACTAAATGGTTCCATAAAGAATTCACAAACTGAGGCAACCTGGTGTATGCGGTAATCTGTCCATGTCCCAAACTATACATTGGGAAAACGAGCTAGCAAATAAATCAACGAATGGCCCAACATCGGTCCCGAATCAAACAAAAAGTATTAACAGCCCCAAAGGTGCAACACTTTACTCAAAGTGGGCACACAGAAAAAGACTTTAAATGGACAGTCTTGTCAGGAATAAAAATTCCACCAAGAGGAGGAGATGTAGAAACATTGTTGCTACAACGAGAAGCATACCTAATTCTAAAGTTCAACTGTGTAATTGAGGGGATGAATGAACTAACTGAATTACAGAGAAACATTCACTGAGCCCTCCTGTGATGCCACCGATCCTTCTGGAGTACCCATCCTGCCTTCAAACAAAACGCAAGAATCGGCCTTTCTTAACTTTCACAAGAAGTGCACTACAACTCCCATAACTCGCCCAGCGGGCCATGTCAGGTGATTAATTTATGTAACTTCCGGGTGAACGCCGTCAGAGCAGTGCGGCAGAACGAATGCTGAGATCGAATCCAACAAGGTGAGCTCCCGTAGTCTCCCGCCCGTAGCTTTACTTATGACGGAAGCAAAACGCCGAACTAATTTGAGCGTTTGTAAACTTTGCAGCCAAAAGCAATCCAAATGAAGATGCAACCTCAGCAAGAGAAACGCGCCTAACGCGGAAATAAAATTCATTCCTGCCAGCGCCCGCAGTAAGAAGACAGCGTGATTGAAATCCTGAATAACGTTCACATACCTTCACATTAAGTAAGTGTAGCTATTATAAATAATAGATATGCCCATGTGTTCAAAAGAGAGTGAGACAAAGTGACAACTGACGGTCTCCTTTCTCTTGATACAGAGTCAAGGTCAGGAAACCCAACTATATAGACGACATCACGTACTTGAAACAAACAGGTACTTCATGCCCACTAACATGCTAATACGTAGCAAATAAGAGAAAGAGCAGAGACTAAAATTTGGTTTTTAACTCAACAGGTACCCAGGTTTGCCCTGAGGAAAAACCCGAGTAATTACACCGGGTTTGGAAACGCGTCGGCATTTCCACACGTGATCCATTTCTAGAACTCACTACAAGGCAATAAATAGAAAAGATGTCCCGCAATGCAGGACGTTTTGAACTTTTTACAAACAAGATGCCTATAGTGTGTCAGTCCTAAAAATCTACAAAAGGAATCAAGAGAAGGGACTGAACTTTAAAAATTCTGGTGTACCTTTCTACAAAGTTGATTTATGCTATGTGTGTAATGTTTATGCAAATTACTCATGTTATGATTTCTTCATGTGCAATTGGTTTTTGAATTATGATTTATGTGTATAAATTGATCTAGGACGTGTTACAACCTCTTACTGTAAATGTATAAGTAAGATAAACACTTGAAATGAGTTAAGTAACAATGAGTCTCCAAACTAAATAAAGAGCTCATACCTGCTGATAAATAATAAACAGCATTGAACTCGAGACCAGGCAATTTTGATTTACTATTATGAATTTGTCCTGCCTGGTCCTGTAGGACAAAACCCTCCAGCGAATACATTTCAAGTGACCAGCACCATCCATAGTGCTTTAACACCTGAAAATTACTCTATTTAAAAAGGGAAAATACTGAAGCACTTTTTTTCAGGAAGTATTTCATGATGAGAATATCCATTCCACAAGCCATTAAGGCAACCCTATCTTATGAAATGCCAAAAAGAGAGGAGAAGAGCCTGCTTTATGTGTCCTTTTCAGCCATTAATGGCCCACAGTGTGATTACACACCTAGGGCCTGATTACGATCTTGACGCATTAGATACTCCGTCACAGACATGTTGGATATTCTGTCAACTGTATTACAAATTCCTTGGATATAATAGAATTGTAATTTGGTGAACTGGATATGAGTCCTCCTGTCTGCCAAGATAGTAATCAGGCCCCTAGCCTATTCATTTTACTTTACATTCTCAATGCTGCTCACAATAGAACCTATATAACTATACATAACTATATTTTCACAATATCTACTGTACATATTGGAATTGTATAACCACTATTTATGTTAATATTGTATTATTCTTGTAGTTATGATTGACCTTCCGACCCGTAATCCTAGCCCTTTATTTTTATTACATTGGGTGTATTTGTTTGTTAAATATTGTTAATTTTTTTTCAAATCATTTGAACAATTCGGATAAATATTAAGCACATCCACGAGTAGATGTAATAATATATGGAACCTATAAATAAAACATTTATGAGAGGTACAGAATTAATCTTGAGTTAGTCAAGTAATCTCAATTGTTTCCACATTTGTCTTTTGCTTCTTGGGGTTCAAAGTCTGTAACTGCATTCAAATACCTTAATATTGTAAACTGCTTAGGTAAAGGACTTTTACACCCCTTGGACCCTGTCCGAGTTATAAAACACGGCTCATAAATTGCACTTGCATTCCAATTTGGTTTTAATAAGGGGTCTTTCTATGCGTTCCCTAACTTTGTACTCTCCACCAGTGGCCTCTTTCACTGTACATCATTACGTTATTTTCATCCTGTTGTAACTTATAACCCTGAGCCTTTACGTCTTTCCCTGTTTTATTCCCCTTAAATATGGATTGCTGCAATTTTATAATCCTAATTCCAAGAAAAATGTATGGTTCAAATAGAATATATGACGTAATTCCGCAAACATTTATACCGCATACCATGACTCCGCATTAAATACAACGCATGAGTCATTAGTCCGCAGTACCATCGCTCTGCAATATTATACCCCGCATATACCTTTATCACGCATGCCTTTACAATGCAAAAGCATGTGTGGTGAAGTTATAAACTTATTAAATTAACTTACCATATATATAAATATATGTATATATATATATATATATATATATATATATATATATACATACACACTAAATAATGCATATGTATATAAATCTTTTTTTTTACTTTTTATACATATTTTTAATATATATATATGTACATAATATATTTTTAAGATAACCCAAACCTACCCCTGAACCCTAAAATACCCCTGTACCCCAAAACCCAAACCTACTGCTGAACCATAAAATACCCCTGTACCCCAAAACCCAAACCTACCCCTCAACCCTAAAAATACCCCTGTACCCCAAAACCCAAACCTACCCCTGAACCCTAAAATACCCCTGTACCCAAAAATCCAAACCTATCTCTCAAACCTAAAAATACCCCTGTACCCCAAACCTACCCCTGAACCCTAAAAATACCCCTGTACCCCAAAACCCAAACCTACCCCTGAACCCTAAAATACCCCTGTACCCCAAAACCCAAACCTACCCCTGAACCCTAAAATACCCCTGTACCCCAAAACCCAAACCTAGCCCTGAACCCTAAAAATACCCCTGTACCTCAAAACCCAAACCTACCCATAAACCCTAAATTACCCCTGTACCCCAAAACCCAAACCTAGCCCTGAACCCTAAAAATACTCCTGTACCCCATAACCCAAAACCCACCCTGAACCCTAATAAAACCCCCTACACCCCAAAACCTAAACCTACCCCCTTAACCCTAAAAATACCCAAGCACCCCAAAAACCAAACTCACCCTTAAAATACCCCTGAACCCCTAAAACATATACCCCAACACCCCCAAACTAAAACCATATACTTACCTTAAACTTAAATTTAAAAAACATATACTTTTACCATTCATACTTTTACAACGAATTTCGTTGTAAAAGCATGCATGATAAAAGCATATAAGATGTAATGGTATGCGTTTAAAAAGTATTGCGGAGTAATGGTACTATCGTTATGATGGTATGCGGAGTAAAGGTATGCGGAAAGAAAACTTCATTGTAATGGTGTTTTACCGTTCAAATAGGTAGGGCTTGACCAACAAAAGTAAAAGGAAAAAGAAACACAGAGGTCATATTGAATCAGCCTAAGCTCACATGGAAACATCAGTGCATCCTATATTGCCATTTTACCTCGGACCACCCAGGAACAAAACATGAATTTTAAAAGATTTGATATGCCAACTCTCTGCTACTGTTGACTTGTATGATTTCTCCCTCTAAATCCCAATTCTATTCATTGTGCCTAGCAGACTGTTGGCACACTTAGGGGCCTATTTCGATTTCGGTCGTAAAGCCTCCGACCACCGGTTGGAGGCTTTCTGACAGACTTCTACGGTTTCACTTCCGACCTCCAAATTACAATGTAGGTCGGGGCAAAGTGGAACTGTCTGCTCATTCCGGCTGGATTCTGACAGGCTCAAGGAGCCTTCAGCCTGTTGAAACCAGCAAATAATCCCAATAGGATTCCTTTTTCAAAATTGGGATTACGATGTCGGTTTTCAATGGGCTTTCCATGCCGGGCTTTCAGACATGGAAAGCCTGCCAGAAAGTCAATCAATCAGTGACACTTATAAAGCGCGCTACATACCCGTGGGGTCTCAAGGCGCTGGGGGGGGGGGGGGAGCCGCTACTGCTCGAACAGCCAGGTCTTCAGCTTCTTCCTGAAGGAGAGGTGGTCTTGGGTCAGGCGCAGGTCGGTCGGGAGGGAGTTCCAGGTCTTGGCGGCCAGGTGGGAGAAGGACCTTCCTCCTGTAGTCGCTCTTCGGATGCGGGGGACGGCGGCGAGGGCGTGGTTGGCTGATCGGAGGTGGCGTTTGGGAGCGTAGAAGTTGACTCGGCTGTTGAGGTAGCTCGGGCCTTGGTCGTGTAGGGCTTTGTGTGCGTGGGTGAGGAGGCGGAAGGTGATTCTTTTGTTGACGGGGAGCCAGTGAAGGTCTCGCAGATGTCCGGAGATGTGGCTGGTTCGTGGGATGTCGAGGATGAGTCTGGCTGAGGCGTTCTGGATCCGCTGGAGTCTCTTCTGGAGCTTGGCGGTGGTCCCGGCGTAGAGGGCGTTGCCGTAGTCCAGTCGGCTGGTGACGAGGGCCTGGGTGACGGTCTTCCTGGTCTCGGTGGGGATCCACCAGAAGATCTTCCGTAGCATGCGTAGGATGTTGAAGCATGCCGCGGAGACGTTGTTGACTTGCCTGGTCATGGAGAGGGAGGAGTCCAGGATGAAGCCCAGGTTGCGTGCATGGTCTGTCGGTTTGGGTGCGGTGCCCAGGGCGGGAGGCCACCAGGAGTCGTCCCAGGCGGAGGGAGAGGAGCCCAGGATGAGGACCTCCGTCTTGTCCGAGTTCAGTTTCAGGCGGCTGGTCGTCATCCACTCGGCTACCTCTTTCATCCCTTCGTGCAGGTTGGCTCTGGCGGCGGCGGGGTCGTTGGTCAGGGAGAGGATCAGCTGGGTGTCGTCGGCGTAGGAGATTATGCTGAGGTTGTGTTTGCGTACGATGGCCGCGAGGGGGCTCATGTAGACGTTGAAGAGGGTGGGGCTCAGAGATGATCCTTGGGGGACGCCGCAGATGACTTCGGTGGCCTCTGACTTGTACGGTGGTAGGCGGACTCTCTGTGTTCTCCCGTCGAGGAAGGAGGTGATCCACTCCAGCGCCTTGTCCTGGATTCCGACGTTGCTGAGGCGCCGTACTAGGGTGCGGTGGCAGACCGTGTCGAATGCCGCGGAGAGGTCTAGGAGGATGAGGGCCGCTGTTTCTCCATTGTCCATCAGGGCTCGGATGTCGTCGGTGGCGGCGATGAGGGCGGTCTCGGTGCTGTGGTTGGCTCGGAAGCCGGACTGTGAGGGGTCGAGGGATCCGTTCGTCTCGAGGAAAGCGGCCATCTGCTTGTTGACGGTCTTCTCGATGACTTTGGCTGGAAACGGGAGGAGCGAGATGGGGCGGTAATTCTTGAGGTCGGTGGGGTCCGCTGTTGGTTTCTTGAGTAGGGCGCTGAGTTCGGCGTGTTTCCAGCTCTCGGGGAAGATGGTGGTGTCGAGGGATGTGTTGATGATGTCTCGCAGGTGGGGTGCGATGACAGCGTCGGCTTTGTTGAAGACGTGGTGAGGGCAGGGGTCGGTCGGTGATCCGGAGTGGATGGAGTTCATCGTGCGGATGGTGTCTTCGGTGCTGATCGGGGTCCAGGCGCGGAGGGTGGTGGTGGGGGGTGGTTGTTCGGTCATGGTGTGCGTTGGTTGGTTGTTGAAGCTGTTGTGTATGTCCGCGATCTTGTTGTGGAAGTATGTGAAAGTGACTTCCTCCTCTCACTGCGGCCTCTGGTTGGGGGTCGAGCACCACCTTTGGTGCCCCCTATTAATCCCTGCACTGGCAGGCACCTTCAGGTGCAGGGATTAACAGAATCTCCAATTTCTCTATGGGAGCTTGTGCTAAAACCTGTTTACCATGTGCGGTCGCTTTGTAATTGTGGTGTCGGGAACGCCCATCGGAGGTCAGTAGGTACCGACACCCCGACGGTGTCGGTTGGAGGCAACTCCGACCGACATCGTATTTTTGCCCTGAATGCTCTTATTCTTATCCCTCTGCACGTAATTTCCTCCTATGTGAAGAACATTTCTGTAGTTGCCCCTTTCTGTGCAGCTTTTTGTCGTCTTGGGTCTTCCCATTTCCCCAACACTCTTATCCATAGTTCTAGTTGCCCTTCTAACCACCAAACTCTCAGCCTGCTCATTAGGCTATCTCTGCCGAAGCTCAAAATTGATTAGTACTACAGCAACACAAGACCTGGGTTCCCCATTATTATCAAGGGCCATCTCTCTTAACCTTTTCTCATGTCCTCTCCAACACCTGTGGACTGTTTTATTTTATCCCTCCTTAAATTCAATTTGCTCTATTGGTATTTGGTGGTTTTATGAATATTTTACTAAGTCTGTATTCTGTGTGTTTAAAAGTCTAAAAGCTGCTCTCACTGTTCAGGGTTAGTGTGCATTTTCCAGAAACAGGCCTAACTTTAATTAGAATTATTATTTTGCATCTCATTTGGGATAATAATGTTAACATGAATCAAAGTGAAGCAACAGCCACAATCCCTGCCAGGGTGAACCACAAAATAAAATCACAATATTACCATGTGCTCAATCATGGGTAGCTTGGCACCCTGTATTTCAAGAACAGGAGGCCAGCTCTGCTTTGGCCCTTGGAGACTCTCAGGACACAGCAAAGTCCTTGAGTTTCAAGTAGGAGGGTCACAGCACACAGCAAAGTCCCTTGTCCTCACCCTCAGTAAATTCAGCAAACTGCAGGTCAGTCCCAGAACACGCAGAAAAGGCAGTCTTCCTTCCCAGTCTCTTCAGCTGATCTCCTTGTACAGCGGTTCCCCTTGATTGTGGAAGTAGTCTAAACTACAGGGGTTTTAGGTCTTACTTTTATACCCCAGAAGTCTTTGTTCTTCATGTGTGTGGGGTCCAGGATCCAGTCCCAACCAGTTCTAGGTGCGCTCTGCCAGGGCATGTCTTCTTCCTTTATGGGGGAGGCCAGGGCGATCAGCAGGAGGTGGAGCCAGCATTGTGGAAGGCAGGCACAGTCCTATTCAGGCCCAGGTGCAACTCCTCCCACCACTCTAGATGTTGATACGTCTATTCAGCCTAGGGCTGGCTCCCCCTGCCTCCTGCAGCCACTCCCAGGCCCTGTAACTCACAGACCAGAGAGTCAATACACAAACAGGCAGAGGCACACAGAAAGGTTGAACAGGAATATAGCCACTTCCTAAAAAGTCCTATTTTCAAACTCAGAATTGAAAAAACATTTTTCCTAAAAGATGCGTTATTAAAGTCTGAGTTCAGGGATACCAGACTCCATATGTCTATCTTGCCGCTATGGGAAGATATGCAGGTAAATATGATACACACCATTCCCCATGTTAGCCTATGGGCAAAATAGCCTTTCAATAGTGAAACACAAATTTGGCAGTATTTCACTATCAGGACATGTCACCCACACTAGTACATGTCCTGCCTTTCACATACACTGCACCCTGCCCGGGGGTTCCCTTGGGCCTACCGTAGGGGTGTCCAATGTGTAAGAAAAGGGAAGGGTCAAGCCTGGTCAGTGTACACTGGCCATGATAACATGGCAGTTCACAGACTGCGCACAGGCACTGCGGTGGTAGTCCTGAGACACCATTTTAGGTCTACTCAGGTGGGTGGCACAATCAGTGCCGCAGGTCCACTAGTAGCATTTGAATTACCAGTCCTGGCATACTTAGTGCCCTTTACTAGGGACTTGACAGGTAAAACAGATATGCCAATCATGGATAGCCAATCACAGTAATATTTTAACCAGGGAGCATTTGCACTTTGGTACTGATCAGCAGTGGCAAAGTGTCCAAAACATCTAAACCAGCAAAACAAAATCCATCACAGTGTCTAAAAATACAGGAGGTAGAGGCAAAAAGTCAGTCGAAACCACACCAAGGATGCCAGGTCAAACAACAAGCAGGTTGGCCCCGGGCTACCCTATGTTCTCAGAGCAGTTTTTAGCTGATAATGTTGCAGGTTTCGGATCTGGCTATCTGGGCACATTTAGCACCACAACTCAGACATGTAAGGACACCACTTGAGGTTTTAGGGCTCACGCAGACTGTGTCCAGGTGTTGTGTTCAAGATGTTGGGAGCCTTGTGGCTCTGAAGGGGAGACCTGAAAACTAGCCCTTGGAGTCATATATACAATCTCAGGCCTAACTGAGTATATGCTGCTCTGTTATACCTTTTATATTCCGATTCATTGGTTTATCATGGGTAAACGTAAGACACTCTTATGAGGGTTAGGCCAACTCCTCTTCTTGATCACATGGGAATCTACTTTAGCAAGTGTTTTTTCCCCCCAAAGTTATTGCACTTTTGTGTTTTCCTAATGGACAAAGGGTCTCATTTGCAAGAGGCCTGCGCCACAGGAGCGTCACTTATTTTAATGCTCTGATGGTGCAGGCCTCTCAATCATATCTATGGTGCGAAGCAAAGCCACCATGCATGGCTTTGCGTGGCCTCATACTTATGGAGTAAGGCAAGGCAGCACAAAGCACAGAGTTGCCTTACTCTGCGCCAAGAAGTCTTTCCATGGGCATTGCAGTGGGTATCCCTTGCAACACCCATAGGTGTTGGCAGATTCCCAGATTTATAAGGGTCTTTAAACCTGGGAATGCGGCAAAACCGTGTGCCACTCTGGGGGAGGCATAATGAGGAGACTTAACTTTATTTTTCCTCGTTTTTTTCCTCTTTCTATGTGTACTGGATTCTGCTGCACACAGAGAGGAAAACGCCTCTATCGGTATCTTATCCTGCACAAAAACAATTTCCCTAACAATTCAGACACCCTTGCATCATAGGACAAGGGTGCCTGCATTGGTGCTAGGCACTAATTTGTGCTCCGGTGCAAGAAGAAAGGACGATAGTGCACTGTATTTCATTAATAGGGTGCATTTCTGGCCTTTCCTTTTGATGCAGGGCAGTGGAGCAAGAAACCTTGAGGTGCTGCCCTGCACAAAAAAGTTGTAAATGAGGCTCATAGTTTATAATTGTTTAGTTATAATATTGTAAATGTCATGTATTGCTTGTATTCGTAAGAATAATTCCTCTGAGGGAAATTGAATCTTCCGTGCAACTGTTTCCACAAATTCACAAGTCCAGTTGTTTTTTTGTTTATTTTGTCTGTATATCTCATCATATATCTCAATGATTATCAATCATGTTCTCCTGTGAAATTTCTTTAGTAAAAATGGCCCTTTTGTGTCACAGAGTCCTATTTTGTCATATTTCTCCGAGGTGGCAAATCAAAGTTCAGATGTAATTTGCCTTTGTAATGAATCAAAACTGCCAACACATATTTCACTCGTTAATGGCCTGAAGCCAGGGCGTTTTTCACAGCTGAAAGTTTCAAAAACCTTTCTGAAGTAATGCTCCTATTTAACCGCATCGCTGCTGCGGTTATTTTTGCGCTGTGCGGCTGTTTTCAATTAACCGCGATACATGACGAGCTCAGCTCATCATCCGCACACGTCACCCGTGGCTGATGACGAGCTGAGCTCGTCATCAGCATCGAAGGGCTTAAACTAAAGGCGTTGGGCGTGCGTCACGTGATGAAGTCTAAGAAGCCAGTATTTGTTTTTCAAATTATTCTTTTTTTTCAATCAGTTAATTCTCACAGAATAGGTGATTTTATGGTTAGACAATGCGTTTCGTTCATTTCTCCTCCTTCTGACAGGAGAATCTCGAATCTAAGATATATTACTTAGGCAGACTGTGGCCCTGCGATACCCTATTTATTTCCAGAGGAATAGCCTGGGCACCGACTTGAATGAAGGATCGCTTTTTCTATTTCAACACGAGAGGTCACACTGGACCTAGGCTACATTGCACCCATTATACCCGTGGAGTGCGATCATTCTCAATGTTTTCCTTTACCTTCAAAGAAAAGATACTCGCCTACTGAGCCCTTACGAAGGCTGACCATAAGTTCACCTATTCTGTGAGAATTAACTGATCGAAAATAAAGATTCATTTGAAAAACTAAATACTGGCTTCATGGACTTCATCCCCTGACGCACACCCAACCCCTCTATTTTGCTTAGGATCTGATTTACAGAGGCATCACCTGACGGCTGGTGCAAGGGCTTGCTGCGCAAGGGACCTGATACAATTGAAACTGATGTGAGGAGCAGAAACAGCAGTCCACCGTCAAAGTATCTCTGTAATTTTAATGCTCCTATTTGTATATATTTCTGACATTTTTACACCAAGGTTTACATTAATTGTTTTCTCACATAATTTCTCACAACATTTTCATTATAAGTAGACTCTATATACATTTAAAAAAATGTTTATTCTTTTAAAAAACATTTGGCATTTTCTGTCTGTGATTGATATATACACTTTACATTGTGGCTAGTTATGATGTTGGGCGGACTTGAGTCTTCCCGGCACTGTCTCGGTCCAGGGACTAACCGACCTCTGGTAGGCAGTCACGACCGCCTAATTAGTATGCAACTGAAACCAGTTCTGTCGCATTCCTACATCTCCCTATGTGAGCATGCATTACGGCCGTGATGTGGCCGTAATACGTGCTCCCATAGGGAAATGGAAGGTGCATCCCTGCACCCCATAACAGGGACCTCAAGGTGCCTGCCACGGGGTGCAGGGATCAACTTGGGGGCACTATAGTTGCCCTCTTGGCCCCCAACAGGAGGCTGTGCACCCAAGGGGATACTGCTGTGGGCCCCCAAACATGCTTTCCAACATTGCTTTCATGTCGAACAGGCCGGCATGGAAACTATGCCGGAAACGGTGCATCATAATTCCAAGGGCGTAAAGGGCTGAGCCCGTTGGATGCCAGCTGGAATGATGGTTTAGAGTCCAACCACCAACATTGTAATGCGGCGGTCGGAGAGTAAGCCAAGGGGCCAATTATGATAAGGCCCAGAAATCTCTGACCATCGGTCGAAGCCTTTACGGGCCGTATCGTAATCAGCCACTTTATGCTGTGATTTTTTTCCCATGTTTCTAACCAATATTTTATTAACTAATACCAAAATGTTATTACATGTTAAACATTCCTGTGAACATATACATGTTTAGTATTTATCAATAAGTAATATAAATTACTAATGTATGTTTTATAGTACATTTTAATATATATTTTTATATTTTTTCATAAATTGTAGGATTTTAAAAACATTGTTAAACACAACGAATCTTTTTTATATAAAAAATTACAATACAAAAAATTATATTAACAATTATGTTTTCATTTCCTCCCTTTAAGGATGAATAGTTTATTAAGTGGCCATTTTTGTTTACTGCTACCTTTATTATTAAATATTTTGTTGTCATTTTGGGTTGTTAGGTGTTCCTGTTGGTCGTGGTTTCCTGCTGCCGCTATACAGATCAGGTAAAAGTACTTTTAATTTACCTTTTGGTGATTTAAAGAGAGGGCTGATGCTATTAGTGAAGTTAAATTAGTGTAGTGTTTTGCTATGGTTTAGTAGTTTTGCACGAGGTTGTAGTTTGAAATTTTGCAGAGTAGTGCAGTATAAATTAGTGTGTTATTTGTAGTTTAGTGCAGTTAACGTCTTTGTGATCTTTATAGGGTTTTTGTGTATTTGGGTCTGATTTTCCTATTTTTGGATGCATTTTTTTAACAAAGGAAATGACGTTGGATGCATTTTTTAAGGATTGGTGACGGTACAACGCGTACCGTCACAACGCGTGCTGTTACAACGCGTCCCTTACAACGCAAGTCGTTACCACGACTTGCGTTGGGGGCGCGGATATCGAATAGTATAATTTACTATTCTAACAACAGTCCCCGTGGACACTAGGGAAGGTGTTGGAATAGTAAATTTCCTATTTTTAATCTTCTAGCGTCCTCCAGCGCAAGTCGTGGTAACGACTTCCGTTGTTACGGACGCGTCGTAACAGCACCGCGTTGAAACATCCGCGTTGTAATGGATGTTTCCCATTTTTTAACAAAGGAAATGAAGTTGGTTATATTTTAACCAATATTTAATTTTCATTTCAATACATTTTTCTGTTTTAATGGAGAATCTTTTGAATTTGTATTTTATTTTTGAGATTCGTTAGCACTTTTAAGGATTGTCTCAATTGATATGTTTTTTGTTTCATTTTTGCATTTTGTGGGTAATTTTTACTTAGTATTTTTTTTTGATTAATTGTGGTGGATTGTATAGACATTAGCTATAAACCTGCAAGTTATATTTCTTTTATTTTTAATGAGTGGGGAATATTTGTTTGTTTTACTGTCATTTATTGTATTGGTATGATTAATTTTATAGTTTTGTGGTTTAGAGTTGTTCAATTGTTCATTCTATTTACTTACTTTTAACATTTGTCTGTACAGTTCATCTTTTGCAAAGGTGGTGTCTTTCTTAAGTCGGTGGGCTTTTCAGGCTTGATATTTTTATAAAAAAATAAATGGAAATAATTAATTTAATGGTTGCTTTTTACTTTAAAGATTAGTTTTGAATATAATTCAGTTGTGAAATGTGTTTAACACCTTGGCTGCGCGGCCGATTTTGTGGAAGTGCCGCACTTCCGCAAAACGGGCTGGGCCGCGTCGGTCATTGGCCGTCTGCAGCTCCAGCGAGGTCGCGTTGCCGTCGGCCAATGGCCGATGGCAGCATGGAAAGGGTTAAATTACTTGCTACGTTTTTAAGTAGGTTGTACTTTTTTTGAAGGTTTAGTCTTTGTTTCTTCTTTGTGGAATCCAGCAAAGTGCCATGCAAATTTGGCATTTTTGCTGCAAAATAAGGCTTGTTTTTGTGCTCTTTTTATAGTGCTAAAGTAATTGGAAAAGTGCTTCTGTTGGTTAATTTGTTTAAAATTAAATGTTATTGGTTGTTTTGCATGGCACTTAAATTATTTTTGACAGTTTAGTTCTTATTTGGTAGATGCTAATAAACGTCTGCGTTAATGTTATATGTATATATTTCAAAGGTGTATTTATTTGCATTAATAAAATGTAAATGTACTGTTTTAAAAATAAATTAGTTGTTTATGGTTTTGTATTTGCTGGTTTATATTTTCCTTCAAGACCTGGCTATTTGAATAAGCTGCAAGTGCCTGGATACCCTATCTGGTGATTAACTTTGTTTTATAAATCCTGTTTGTATGATTGAGTGATTCATTGATTGATTGATCCATCCAGCTGGCTAAGTTGGTCATGCATCGTTGGAAATTGGCTTTGGTATTAGTGGGGTTTGCAGATAGGGAGAGGATGAGCTGAGTGTCAATCGTGTATGATTTAATGTTTATCCCATAGGATTAAACCAGGGTTGCCAGTGGGGTCATGTAGGTGTTGAACAGGGTTGGACTTAGTGGAGATCCTTGGCAAATGCTGCAGATTAAGTAGTTTGGACCTGAAGTGTATGGTGGGAGGCGACGCTTTAGTTCTTTCAGCGAGGAAGGACACGATCCATCTAAGGGCCTTTCCTTGGATCCCATATGGTCGAGTTCAAGAAGGAGGGTGATATGAGACACGGTGTTGAATGCTGCAGAGAGGTTGAGGAGGATTAGGGTTGCGGTCTCTCTTTGGTCAAGGAGAGATATGATGTCATCAGGGCAGTTTCCGTGATCTGATTAGCAGTAATCAGGATTGGGATGGGTGGAGAAGGTTGTTGAGCTTTAGGTAGTTGGGAAATTGACTATTTATTTCTTTTTCCAGAACCTTGGCCGGGAAAGTGAGCAGAGAGATGGGCGTTTAGTTCTTGTGTACTTTGGGGTCTGCTGTAGGTTTTTTGAGCAGAGGTTTTACTTCCGAGTGTTTCCATCCCTCTGGGAATGATGCCAAGGTGGTGGTGTGTTCCTTGCTGATGGTGTTATTTCCTAGGTTGAACATGTGGCAGGGGTCGCTGGGTGCTCCTGAGTGAATGGAGCTTATGATGTTGGCATTGGCCTGTGTAGTTAGTTGATTCCACATGGTGATTCTCGCGTTAGGGGTTGCATTGTTGCTGTTAAAGATTGTTTCAAGGTTGTTGCTGTGTGTTTAGTGGTTGAAGTGTTTGGTGAAGTTGGGCGATTTTGTGGTAAAATCAGTCTGAAAGGGTGTTTTGCAGTGCCTGCAAGGGACTGATGGTGTTGGTGGTTGCTGCGGTGTTGGTGAACTCTTTGAGGATGCTTAACAGCTCCTTGCTGTGGTTAGAGCTGGCTTGCAGGCGAGTGGTCAGGGCTTCCCTTTTGGTAGTTTTCAGAAGCAGGTGGTATTTGATGAGAGCACATTTGAAGTTGGCTCTGTCGCATTGCTCATTTGCCTGATCCTTTCCAGGCATTTACAGATGCTTTTTGTGAATTTTAGATCAGGAGTGAAACAGGTGGATTGTTTTTAAGCTCTATTTTATCTTGTGGATTTGAGGGGTGTGACTAGGTCGGTGCATTCGGTGATCCAGGTGTTGAAGTTGTTGACTGCTCCCTTGAGGGAGGTTGTGGGGGCGTCTGGGGGGAGATATTGAGGGTGTTGGTCCATATATTTTCTGCTACTTTGCTCTTGTGGGAGGGTCTGGTGTTGTTGGTGGGGTGTTAGGGGTGGTTGTGATGGAGAAGTGGATGATGGGGTGATCGGACTAGGGTGTGGCTGTATTTTATTCTGTTGCTAGCCGTGAAGATGGGGTCCAGAGTGTGCCCAGCTTTTAGGGTGAGGTTGGTGACAAGTTGGGTGAGGCAGATGTTCATGCTCTCTATTAGATTTGCTGTGTTTGCATCATTTGGGTTATCAATGTGAAAGTAGAGGTCTCTGAGGAAAAAGACGTTTTTGGAGCTGATGGCCAGAGGAGCAATAAAGTTAGGGATGTCTTTGCAGATGGCGGGCGTAACCTTGGTGTTCTGTAAGCCAGGGTGCCTGTGATGATGGACTTGCTGACTGTATTGAGTTTGAAGTTGAGGTGTTCCAAGATGGGTGTGGTGTCGTCTGTGGTTGCTGTGCATTGGAGGGATTATTTGTGGATGATGGCTATCCCATGTCGTTGTTTGTTAACTTGGAGTCGGGTGAATTGTCTTGTAGCTGCTCAAAGTGGCTGTGGCGATGTCTGGTGTGGAGGCCGGGTAGAGCCGGGTTCAGCCAGGTCTTGGTGATAAAGAGGACATTGATGGTGAGTAAAGTGATGGAGTCCCAGATTTCAGTGACATATTTCTGGAGTGATTGGGCATTAATCGAGAGGCATTTCATTTTGTTTGGCTTGATGAATATTTGCTGGGGTCCGAATAAGGGTGAGTTGATGTTGCAGGAGAAGTGGAACTGTTGGCAGGAGAAGGGCTCTGCTGTAGAGTGGGGTACGGTTATGCAGTAATGGTTGCTGGGAGGTCTTGAGTTAAGAGCTTTTATCCAGGGGTCGGTGGAATTTGCGTTAATGCCGTTACGCAAATCTCTGCGAAACAGTAAAAAATCTCCGCAAACACGCAGAAATTCCGCAAACACACAGAATTGCTTGTTTGCTATGCTTTTTTCCTGTTCGCATTTGCTGTTTGCGTGCTCAGGGGGAAATATCTTACAAACACGCATTTTGAGAACGCGAACAAGCAAAACATTTCGCGAAGTCACGGAACGCAGAATTTTGGGCAATTTTGCGTTCTCCTAGGAACGTGAAATTATCCAAATTACTTAAATTTCGCAAATTCCACGAGCGGAATGGAATTTACCGCCCAGGCCTACTTTTATCTCAGCACTGGAATAGCTGTGGGTGGGCAGAGATCCAGGGGTCCTGGTGCTGGAAGTGGTACAGGCACAGACGAGAACAGATGGGCTTGCATTAGGCACGCTGCGGCCTCCATTAAGCAGGGTCCTTGGAGGGGGCAGGATGCTGGGCTGGGCTCAAAGTAGACGTGAAGCAGGAGGGGGATAATGGTTAAGGTTAAAGTGGTAAATAAGAAACATGAGAGAGAGAAAAAGTTTAAAATGAGTCAAAATAAGGCACAAATTAAACTGTAGACAGTACGGAGGCACAAGTTAATGTGAGTCAAACGGAGGCCAGAGCTCGGTAGGTGGGATGCAGGCTGGCAGTGGTTGCAGGCTTGAACAAGAGCTTGGCCTGCAGCAGCAGGGGCAGCTGGGCAGGGACCCTCCCAATAGGGTTGCACTTTGGCCTCCATTAAATAGGATCCTGGGAGAGGGCGGGTGCTGCGCAGGGTTCATAGAAGGCGGAAAGTGGGAGGGGGATAGAGGTAAAGGTTAAGGCAGTAAAGAAGAAACGTGAGAAAAAAACGTTTATAGGGGAAAACTGAGTGAAAAGGTTAAATTTAAGGAAGAAAGACAGTGATTATAGTGGG
This sequence comes from Lissotriton vulgaris, assembly GCF_964263255.1. Lineage (NCBI taxonomy): Eukaryota > Metazoa > Chordata > Amphibia > Caudata > Salamandridae > Lissotriton > Lissotriton vulgaris. Next base: position 235,772,587 of record NC_141691.1, read on the forward strand.
AAGACCTAGTACAAAAGTTTAAGGTTAAGTTTAGGGAACTGTGAATAGAAATAGGGGGGAAAGTTAATGTGAGGTGCTAATTATACTGTGGAGAGAGAGGTTAGCAAACGTTTAAAGTGAGGCACTAATGGTACTGTCGATAGAAGGAGGCAAGGGTCAAAGTAAGGCACAAATGAAACTGTAGAGAAAAGGGAGGCAGTAATTAATGTGAGACACATGGAGGGAAGAGCTCAGTAGGTGGGTTACAGGTTAACAGTGGTTGCAGGGTTGAGCGGGAGGGCTAGGCCTGCAGTAGCAAGGTTAGCTGGCCAGAGACCTGCATTCCCCCTGGTCCTAACTATAAATACCACACATTATTTACTGCATGAGAATGATTTGTCATGATTTTTTATAATTAGTAATATTTAGGTGCTTAGTTTGACTTTTTTATTGTTATAAGAACAATATTCTGTTGTTTATATTGTATTTATCTATATTTCTGTTATGTGAACTGTGTTTTATTGTGGTGCCAGTATTTAGTGTTTCTTTATTTTTGTTTTTAATGTTGGGAACTATGGTGGTTATTATTTTTTGAGAATAGGATCACAAATATGTTGTAATCAATTTTTTAGGTGATGTTTGTGAATTTTGGTATTGTTTTCCTCCAACCTCCCAGTGAAGTGGACATGAACAATTTGCCCACCACACTGTGCAGCAAAATCCCTCTGGTGCTTTAAAATATAATTTCTGAACATAAGGGAAGAGTTTCCCATGCATCCTGAAGATGTTCTTTTTTGTTTACAATGAGATGATCAACATGCACAGCATGCTGAGCATTACAACAAACAATTGTCCCAAAAATATTGATTTACTCATTGTGTCAAAATTATCCCACTACCAGTACTATAGTGGGATAGAATCTTGGAGGTAAGAATATCAATATTTTTTCATTTTTTTAACTAGTTATATTTATTATCATTGTATAATTATTTTGTTGAATATTATTCTTTGTTATTCGATGTTATTATTTAATTTTAAGTATGTTTAATTTTTTTCTTGTTTAGTTTACTGTTGGGTTATTGGGTTTGATGGGGAATTGGGAGGAATTATTTTGTAGCATTTACTTTGTTAGAAATGAGAATCCTAGTTGGCTGAAGTATGCACCCCGGCCTGGTAGGAACCAGCACTCTAGTCCGTGTTAGCTAGATACACCCAAAAAGATAACCTGTGCTCACCCTCTGGTAGCTTGGCACAGAGCAAGCAGGCTTACCTCAAGAGGCAATGTGTAAAGTATTTGTGCAACACACACACACAATAACACAATGAATGCACCACAAAAAGACTCCACACAGGTTTAGAAAAATAGATTATTATATTCTGAACAAAACAAGACCAAAATGACTCCACACAGGTTTAGAAAAACAGATTATTATATTCTGGACATAACAAAACCAAAATGACAAAAGTCCAATATATAGAAGATGATATATAGAATTATAAAGGAATAAATGCAGTAAAGTGCTTAGAAGCAAGGAGCCTTAAAATGGTTGCTTTAGGTCACTCTAGACCAAGGTAAAGTGAAATCTCGGGCCGACCTCATGAAAGCGCAGGCCAGCTACAAGACCCACGCAGCCCTCGGTGAACAAAGCACCTTTCCTGATTGCATGCAACGGTTGATCTTTGCCAGCATTGAAGGCATTGTGTCAGTTCTAAAGACAGGTGCCAGAGTTGAGAGGCTTCAAGCAATGTGCTGTATTCTGCTACACAGTTGAGGGGATGCATCGATCTCACCAAGCTGCAGTTGGAGCAATACGCTGTCTGATGCGACGATCTCGAGAGGCAAAATGCTGGTTCCAAAGTGATTTTCCGATTTTAATTCCTGAAACGGGTTGATGTGCCAGTTCTGTTACACAAGCCAGGAAAGGCATTGAAATCCATGCTGCAAGTGTCTGGGCCACTTCCAATGAGCCACGAAAAGGAGCAGAGGTAGAACCTTTGATATCCATGAGTTTAAAGCAGCAGAAGGCAAGCCAACAAGCCCTTAGAGATCACTTGAAGGGAAGGCAGAGTCCAGCTCTCCTTCAGCCGAGTCAGAGAACAGTAGGGCAACACAGCAGAAAACCAGGTCTTCCAAGTCGGCAGTCCAAAGATGAGACCTTTAAGCAGCACCACAGTCATTCTGACAGAGGTTCAGTTCAAGATCCAGAAGTGTCTGATTTTAGGGGGCCAGAGACCCAGTACTTATACTCTAAAGTGCCGTTAATGTTGGGAGGTGACTTCAAAGGAGCTCCCTGAAGTGCAAATGCTCTCCTTTCAGCCCAATCCTGTCTGCCAGGGTATCTATAAATCAGCCCTTTGTGTTGGGACAGGAAAATACCTATTCAAATGAAGTGTTATCCTCTCCCTTCCACCGTTCCCAGGCAAGGCCATTAGAATGCAGATGTAGGTAGATTGGTACTCAGACCCACCTATCCTTCCAGTGTTGTGGCTGTCTAGAGGGAATGCACAAAGTGAACCTGTCACTCAGCCCAGGCATGTATAGGAGACAGACTGCAAAGCAAAGTTATAAGCACAGAGAAATGTCCACTTTCTAAAAGTGGCATTTCTAAAATAGTAATGCCAAACCCAGCTTTACCAGTGAGGAGGATTTGTCATTACCATTCCAAACATATGAAACATAAATGCTACTCCTCTCTGATCCAGAATTACAGCTTAAAAGTGTATTAAGGAATTCCCAATGCTAACCTATGAGAGGGGTAGGCCTCACAATAGCGTACAATGAATTTTGGTGTTTTCACTACCAGGACATCTTAGACATAATGGTGCATGTCCCAGCTTTTACTCACATACCACCCTGCTCTTAGAGCTACCTATGGCCTGTCTTATGGGTGACTTATATGCAACACAAGGAGAGTTTAAGGCTTGGGAAGTAGTTGTAAATGCCAAGTCAAAGTGGCAATAAAGAGGCACACACGGGCACTGTAATTAGGCCTTAATGGCGAAATCTGCTCCATTCTCGTAGTTTACAGTGTTTCCCCCAATCCGCACAGCACACAGCGTTAAAGAAAATCAGCACAGGACATTTTTGGATTTCCACAGATTCAATCTCTTTTTTTAAAAATAAATGTATGAAAATCCTGTGGTTTTGGTCAAAGTTTGTGGTTTGCAAGGGCTTTTGAGTACGAAAACCTCATGAAATCCACAGAAGCCACTCCACATCGGACTCCACTGGTTATCTAGCATCCATAAAAGTGTAGGTTTCCCTGTGTGGAGGCGGAGACAAGCCCCAAAATTCACAACTACCCAGATCGGGAAAGAGAGTGGAAATATTTGACATGTCCATATTGCAATTTCTGCCCTTGTTTGTCTTGTGTGCTAGGTCCACACTCTCAAATAAGGTACCAATTTGTGAGTAAACTCTGGGTGGTAGGAAATGTGTGGCTCCCCACAGATTCCAGAACTTTTACTCACAGAAATGTGAGGAAAATTCGTGTTTTAGCCAAGGTTTGAGGTTTATAGGGCATTGTGGGTTAGCAAAGTCAAAGGTTCCATGCAAGGCACATGATCGTGGACTTCTTTAATTGTGTAGTTTAAATTTTAAAAAAATGAGTGTGTCTGATTGCTTTCCCTAGAGCCTGGTTAAGCTTAGGCTCAAAATCCACAGCTAGGCAAGTTGGATAATGTTTTATTTCTTGGGGTGAAAAAATGTGACCTGTCTATGTCGCGTTTTTGGACCCTGTCTTGTTGTAGGTGTTAGGCCCACCTAAACAAGTGAGGTACCATTTTTATCTGGAGACGTGGGGGAACACTGGGTGGTAGGACATATGTGGCTCTCCACAGATTCCAGAAAATTCATTAACATAAATGTGAAGAAAATGCATTTTTTTAGCCAAAGCTGGAGCTTTTCAAGGGCTTCCAGGTAAGAAAACTTTGTGAAAGCCATACAAGCCATGCCACCCTAGACTCCTTAGGTTACTAGTCTTCAGAAATGTGCAGGTTTGGTAGGTTTCCTTAGGTCCTGGCTGAGCTAGGGGCTAAAATTCCACAGTCACCTTCATTGTAAAAAAGAGTTGGTGTTTGGGTGGGAAAATGTGATCTGTCAGTATTGCATTTTGGCCTTATTTCCTGTCGTGGGAGCAGGTCCCGCTCATACAAGTGACGTGCCATTTTTATTGGGATACATGGGGAAATGCTGCTGCGTGGAAGGAAATTTGTGGCTCTCACACAGATTCCAAAACTTTTTCTCACTGAAATATGAGGAAGATGTGTGTTTTTAGGCACAGTTTGAGGTTTGCAAGGGATTGTGGGGAAGGAATTCTCAATAGAACCACACCAGTCATACCACCTAAGACACCCTTAGGTGTCTTTACTTTAGAAATCTTTATTTCGACCATTCGGTCATAAAAGAAGCATGTGCATACATTCAGATAAATTGTGATACAGTCGTAAAAACATCAAAGCATAAATTAAAAATCAGAGCTAGACAATGCAAGTGATTATTTAAAAAGTAGCAAATCTACAATCTACCCAGCAGTTTTTAAAAGACGACTACGCGTGTGCCATACATTCGTAAAAAATTTGGAGACTGCAAAGACAATTGGGCTGGAGGCATCACTTTTCAAGATCCTATACATAGGTCCGTATTCCCTGCCACCCAGATTCTTAATTACGGGCAGTAACCAATATTTTCTTGCTGCCTTATATGCTGGGCAGAAGAAGATCACGTGCAGATCGTTCTCCTCTTTGTCGGCACAAAGAGGACAGAACTTAGTGGACGGGACTTTAGACCAAGTACTGCAGAAGGAGCGGAATGGAAGTGTGCTGTATCTCCACTGGAGAAATAACTTTCTAGAAAGTATGGGGAAAACAGGGTCCAAAGATTTCTCGAAGGCATAAAGGTCCTTGGTTTGCAGGAATATAGAGGATAGGGACCCCTCCGTCTGGACAGCTATAGCCCTTACCCTCTTGTGCTCGTGGTACAGCTTCGCCAATTGTGTCCTGGATATTCTTGGTGCTGTGTCTGCTGGTTCAGACCACAATTCCGGGAGCCCCATTTCAATGCAAACTGACTGGATGTTTTGGACCCAGGGGATGCTGAGCACCTTGGGATGTTTTAATAGTTCGACCAATTCCGCCCTGTAGTCGGCGAGATTGACGCTGCTCCATAGCCTGCGCCAGAAGGCGATGGGTCTTAGGCCTATCTCGTCGGCAAGTGGTCGTAGCCCTAAATCAAGCCTCAGTGGGAGGAGGGGTGTGCTGGGGGGAAGTGCCGTGATTTGCCGTAAAAACCTGTTTTCTGTGTGTGACAAATTCCGACATGACATGTGCCCCCACAATTCAGCCCCATATAAGATAGCCCCCCTTGCCTGTGCTTTGTATATCTGTATTAGGGCCCCCAGGGGGCGGTAGGTCGAACCGGTCATCATCCTGGATATTCCCCCGGTAGTTTGTACTAGCTTAAGGTTTGCCCTTGTTTGATGGCTCTCCCAGGTCATATTTTCATTGAGTGTCACGCCGAGATATTCGAACGTGTCTACTCGTTCCAGTCTTGCTGGTCCCAGTAGAGGGTTTGGGCGCTGCTTAGTTTTTGGGTTCAATACCATATATTTCGTTTTTGAGGCATTGATTTCCAACCCTCTATCCTTGCAGAAGGTCACAAACGCATCAAGTATCTTTTGGATGCCCATGGATGTTTTGGATAGCAACAGTGTATCGTCCGCAAACATTATTGCGGGTACACTATTGCCATTCAGTTTGGGGGCATCTATATAGTCGGTGGCATTTAGATGGGCGATTACCCCGTTAACAAAGAGGCAAAACAGGGTTGGCGCCAGCACACATCCCTGTCTCACCCCTCTGCCCACGGGGAATCTATCGGTTAGCTCTCCCGACCTCCCACACCTCACCTGGGCATAATTATTGTGATGCAACCTCTGCAGGGTCAGTAGGATATCTGGTGGAACACCCATCTCTGCAAGGATGACCCATAGTTTACCCCTAGGCACAAGGTCGAAGGCGGCTTTCAAGTCCACGAAAATCGTGAACAAACTACCGCCCTCGAACCTCGCTATCCTCCAGAATATCAAGTTTAGTCTGAAGACTTGATCCACGGTTGATACCCCTTTCCTAAAGCCTGCCTGGAATGGACTGAGGGCGCCCACCTCCTCTATCCATTCTTGAAGCCTGTTCAGTAGGACCCTGCCGAACAGCTTCTGCGCTACATCTATCAGGCTGATTGGTCTGTAGTTGGCTGGGAGCAGGGGGGATCCTTTTTTAAAAATCGGGACCACCTCAGCCCCCAGCCAAGTGCTGGGGATTTCCATCCCGCTGAGGACGCCATTAAAGAGGGCCGCGAGGTAGGGCGCCCAGACAGTGGGCTCCTGCTTGTACAGATCTCCCGGCAGACCGTCCAGCCCAGGCGCTTTCCCCGAAGCCAGGCCTGAAATGGCAGCTGTTACCTCACTCAGTGTTATTTGGTCCGCCTGCAAGCCCTGTCTTACTGGTTCAATTGTCACAGAAATTTCTCCCGGCTCGGCGCTATATAGCGACTCGAAGTGTGCCTGCCACACTTCCGGCGCTATATTAGGCTCTACTGCCGAGCGAAGAGACCCAGATCCCCCGTTCACCGTTCTCCAAAACAGTCGTTGGTCTTGTACTGCTAAGGCCTTTGAGAGCTCTTCCCACTGATCTTCCTCCCATTCTATTTTAGCTTGTGTGAGGAGCTTCTTGTAGGTTTGTCTGCATTGCTTAAGGTGATCCCCTCCCCTGCCCTCCTTAATAACTCCAAGGAGTTTTGTTTTAGCCCGTCTACAGGCTTTGTTATACCAGGGTGTGTTGCCTAGGGGCCTCGCTCTTGGGTTTTGCGTTTTTCGTGTCAGATGGGGAGCCACCGCTTTTATGAGTTCTTTATGGGCGTCAGACAATTTACACCTTATGTCTGTTTGGTTTGCCACACTATTGAGTGCCCCGACAGTTTCCAGGATGGGGGTGATCTCTTCATAGAGCAGGGGGATTTTGTCCTTATTTGTGACCATATGCTCCCACCTAATTCTTCTCCTATTATTATCTATAAGGAGGGGGGGATGGTTCCCTGGCTCTTGGGTCGCTAGACCCTGCGGTACTGGGTGGGCGAGGTCTAACTCGAGTGCATTATGGTCACTGTCCCTCCTATCGATAACCCTGAAATCCTGTATTAATGGCCACCTTGGTAGTTGGACCAAAATATAGTCTAGGTGTGACTCCCTTCCTTGACGATTATAAGTGATTTTACCAGGTGTGTCCGAAGTGGTTCGCCCATTACACGCTCTAAGACCATACCTTAGCGTTAGGGCCGTAATTTGTAACGCTAGTGGGGTCCAAGCTTTTGGCGGGGTCACATCTGCCCCTGGTACAGCCCACCTATCCTCTTCTTCTGATAGAAATCCTTCCTGAAGGCCGGGAAGTGGCTCAAAGTGGGAGTTAAAATCTCCACCCACCACATAGTAAGAGTCAGTCGGCAGTTCAGATAAAAAATTCGACAGTTCGTTAAAAGCCGGTGATTCTTTTGCCTTTCCCATTGGCCTGGAATAAATATTAACCATCAGAAGGCTAACTTTGTTTGGCCATGTCAGTGTGACCGCGAGGATATCGTCGCAGCTGCATGGGAGCCTTGCTGCCACACAGCCCAGATGAACAGCAATCCAGGTTGCAAGACCCCCTGAGGGTCGGCCTTTGCCTTCCCACCTTGCTGGAATAAAAAAAGATGCATACCCTGGGTGCTCATAGTCCTCTCTGGCCCAGGTTTCCTGGAACATACATATGTCGCCGGTTTCTATGTAGTTTCCCCATGCGGGGTCTTCCAATTTATTGGTTAAACCCGCAATGTTCCAGGAAATTATCCTCAAATTTTCAGTAGTTTGGGGTGTCATGGCCAAGAGGGTGGATGGGGCAGAGCCATGTTCCACATGTGTTGCAAGGCCTGTTCCTGGAGCAGGAAAAGGAGCATGTAGGTCCAGGGATCCAGGTTCCCCCTTGCCCTTGGGGAAGGGAACCACGGCTGTTCGCTCTGCAATAGGTGTTACATCCGTTGCAGGGTTAAAGAATTCAGTTTGGCCGTGTTCTGGAGAGGATAGAACGTTTGGTGGGCCAGGGATTACAGCCAGGCACTTCATCTGGGGGTCCAGGGGGCCATAGAAACCCGGTTCCCCTGGTGGAGAGTTATTAGCGGTGAGTCAGTCGACCCCATCTAGCCCGTTGAGACAGTTAAAGCGATTAAAATCGCAAAAAGGTGTGTCCGGTGGTTGGTAGTGTGGACGTTGAGCAAAGCCTTTGTGGTTGCGTCTGTATTCCACCCTTGTCCATGTATCATGTGTGTGGGCCTGGGGCCTATGGATTGGAGGAAAGAAAAAGGATACTGGGAGGGTTTGTATCGTGGAGTCAAGGGATCGATTCATTCCTTCACAAATGTGTCGAACCGTACCTGGATCTTTAAAGGTTACCATGATGCAATCCCCCACTATGGTTTTCCTGGTCTTCCCCAGCCATGGAACCCTCCTAACCATAATAATTTCGTTGTTAAAATGTGATGGCAAGGGACGGTGTCTAGTTTTCAAAAATGTCTGGGTATTTTAGGTTTCCCTGGGGGCCAGCTCAGCTAGGGGCCATAATCCCCAGCTACCCACATTGTAAAAAAAAGCGGGAATTCTATTGGGTTATATGTGATGTCTCCAGCATGCGCTTTTTGGGTGTTTTGTGGCAGGCACTAAGGCCAACCACACAATTTGGTACCATTTTAATGACAGACATCTGGAATCACAGAAACAGCAGAAAATGTGTTATATACAGTTGGATTTTCTGCATTTGTGCCTTCCAAATGTAAGCCAGTGTGTTGCAAAATGCGCTCTATTCACTTGATAGTACTGCTTCTAAAACTCAGTATCTGGTGTACATTATAGAAATACATAGATACCCTTCATACCCTTTTTCACTCTCTATATTTTACCATATGAATAACTCTAATGAAAAGGAATTGTGTGATGTGGTTCAGTCATTTGCTCTGGAAACCTCGGGTTCTTGTAGAATCTACAAGCCTTTTATGTCCCAGTGATCAAAAGGGTTTACTGGACGTATTGGTATATTGCTTTTGTAAATCGACCAATGTAACAAGAAGTTAAAAATTGAAACGTTGTCACAAATGGCTGTTTTTTTCCGTCATCATACCTCTCCGCACATCAAGGAACTACACTGGCTGCCGGTAGCCACAAGAATCAAATTAAAGGCCTTAACCCTAGCTTTCTGTTCATTCCATGGTACCTGCCCCAGCTACCTGAAACACCGGCTTGGCGCTTACAACAGACCCGCTCATTGAGGTCTAACTCTCAGAACCTGCTCTGCACCCCACGAGTCAGGAAGGCTCGGTTGGGTGGCAGATCTTTCACTCTCGGGGGCTCTCTGCCTAATGCTCAGCGCCAGATCGAATCTGAGCTTCAAAAAAGCAGCCAAAACATGGCTTTTTGATTAGACTAACCTGCTTGAGCCTCGGCTGTTAGTGTGACTCCTGCGTGCCACCTGCTGCTATAGCTCCGGGACACCTCTACTGCAGGTAGCTGTGCACGCTGTACAAATGGCTGTATTATTATTATTATTTTCCTTGCTCATTTTACATATGTTTTTCAAGATTTAAGGGTCTATTTACTAGAAGTTAACATTGTGCTTGTGTCACAAAAAGTCACGCAAAATAACACAAAATCCTTTTTTACTAATTTACTTTCCAGCTCTAAATCTGTTTATCGCTGGAAAATACACTAAAGGAGCACAAAGCAGTGCATAGCGCTGCTTTGCATTACTTACCGCTAAGGAGGCCTACCGTCAGTGGTACATGGGCATTCCCATGCAACCACCTGAGGGGTCCGATGTTAAACTCTATTTACTTAAAAAAGTAGATAGTGTTTAGTGTGAGAAAATAGCGCCCTTTCAAATAGGTGCTATGAAGGAGAAATACATTGATGTCTCCTTTCTTTTCCAACTTTCATCTTTGTATGTGTGTTGCACTGTAGCACACATAAAAAGTGGGTAAAGGTTTCAAGCTATTCTAAGCATGGTATTTTGTACTAAAAGACTCACAGAGACACCCTTACACTATAGTACAAAGGTGTGTTCGTGGTGCACAGCAGCATATTTCTGCGCCAGCGATAGGGTGGGGGGAGGAAAGGGCCGTATTTCCCTAAATAAGGTACTGTCCTGCTCTCCTTTTCACCCAGCTCTGCATTTGCGGCTGCTGGACTGCGCTGCATGAGAAACTAGTAAATTTGACACTAAGATTCTCTGGGCAAACCTTGAGGGATCTACACAAATAACCCCTTGGTGAACTTATAAATATGTCTACTTTTCAGAAATGTATAACCTTCCAGCATCACCCATAAGTTTCACACTGTTTCCATCACAGACTGGAAGTAGGTTGAAAGGAAGAAAAATAGGAAATAATGGTCTACCACTCAGAAAAATACTAAAGCTGTGAAAAAAAATGTTTTTGATAAAGCTTTGCTTGTTACTGAAAACTGTGGAGATGGTGATTTTAGCACAGCAAACATTTAGTTTATTTCTTCAACAGCGCATTTTTCCCCCAAAAACAAAGGGGCATATTCTCAAGCCTCTATCACCACAGGGAACGTCACTTTTTCTGACGTTCCCGTGGCGATGTGGTCAGTGCCTTATTCACAAGGTAGCGTTAAAGCCACTTAATATTAAGTGGCTTAATCCTGCCTTCTGAATAAGGCAGTTTCCACATTAAAAATAGGCCAAAACTGCGAGCCGAGGGTATTGCAGTGGGCGTTCCACCACAACACCCATTGTGCACAACGCTGCCACCTATTCTCAAGAGCGGCGTTAATTGCAGCGCCAAACTTATGACCATGAAAATCCTAGTCTTAAGTAGGCAAAACAAGGAGAAATGCTATATTTCTCCTCGTTTTTGCTTTTCCATGTGACTTGCCTTGTGCAGCACACATGGAAAATGCAAAATTGTATTTCAGGAATGTTTCTGTGCAGGAAGGGGCACCTTCCTGTACATGAACAACCCTCCCCTGCACTCAGACACCCTTGCACTCTGGTGCAAGGGTGCCTGCGTTAGCCCTAAGTTGTGAAACTTAGCCCCATCGCAGGGGAAAACGCCAGGCTGCACCACATTCTTGAGAACAGGGTGCAGCTTCACGTTTCCGAAGTGGCGATGAAAGGTGTTAAGCCCAGGAGGCTCACACCTCTCACCGTCACTTCATTGAGAATATCCCCCAAAAGTCGCTATATTTAGACTCTTTTCTTAGTCCCCTCCAGGGGAAACGACAAACCCTGGGTAACTGTAGAATGCCCATGATGTTGGTTAAAAGAAGGTAAATTTGGTGTGGGATGAATACCTTTATGTGAAAAAAGTTATAGAGGTGTAAGAGCGCATTACTACAAATAGCAAAAAAAGCGTTCAGCACTCGGTTGGAAAAGGCTCAGCAGTTTAAGGGTTAAATATGGAAATCATTTTATTATATTCCTTATTAATAGTAAGTAAGACTGTCAATTATATCAGTAATGTTGATACTTTGTATATTAATTAGTTATATTATGTTTTAAGTTAGTTATATGATAATTTATTTTATTGTTGTATTATTTTTCTAAATAATGTGTACTATAACTATTTTACTACTAATATTTGTATTTGTTGGTGTGAGGGTAGGAATTTTAGAACAATATGGTAGGAAGTTTTTCTAATCCATTAGATTTACATTTTATTAGGTAAAAATGTTTGATAAAATCTAATGATAAATATATTTTTTAATTTGAGCATACTTCCTTCTAAATGGAAGGGGCTTAGAGAGGAGTAAGGAAGGATTTAGAGTGAGACATGCACCTACTCACAAAAGAGTAAGTCCATTGCTATTCTTAAACTGCACTTTTAAAGTTACTACAGTTGCACATGGACCCAAAACATCAGTAAATTGCTGTCAACTGCCTATATATCTTCTCGAATGATTAGCGCGCTCTACAAATTGACTTAACATAACAGAGCTGGAGTAATTCTAGCACCACACATGATCAACCAATTGTACTGTAACATCCTTCCTTAGACAGATAAGGTTGTTAGGGACTTAAAATAAAATCCCATTTGAAATGATGTTAAATTAAACTGCATAATTTAAATTATTAAAAATATCATTAAAAATATATCCTTGGGGAGAGGATGTGGCCTAATGGCTACGGCGGTCGATCTCAAATCTGGGGTACCAGGTTCAACTCTCAGCAATGATTCTCAACATCCTGTGATTCTGGGCAAATCACTTAATCTCCCCGTGCGTAGCAAAAATGAATGTGTCCTTGTGTAACACAACTGGTGCTCATGTTAAGCACTCTGATACCGGATACCTTCGGGTCAAGTTCACGCTATATAAAACTCCACAAATAAATAAATAATATAATTTAAACTTAGACAAATCTAAGAATAATACATATTAGTTAATTATAAAACATTTTAACAACCCTTTTTAACTAAACAATGAATAGAAAATTAATTTTATAGAAATATTATTGCATTTATTTGAATAAATTTCATCTATTACCCTTAAAGATTATTAACGCATATGTTTCACTTTAGGAGGGACTTTAGTGCTTGTTTAAATTTCAGCAAAATCATCTCTTAATTAATTAAACATATTTAAATTATTTAAACATTTGTTTCAAAATTAATTTAATAATTGTGTATCATTTTTCCTTTTGTTCTACATTTAAAAAAAACATATATAATTAATCTACATTATTATTTCAAATAATATCATTCTGCTATTTATTTTGTGTTAAATAAACTGTTTTACTTTTCCCCATATTTAACTTAGCAAAACAGAGATCTCCGTTAAAAGTTTATTTACCTCGAAAAAAAAGTTTTATGTTAAATATGAATGTAAATTAATGTTACATTTATTTCAAATGTAGATCAAAAATATGCTAAAGCACTATTAACGTAATTTTAATCAAATAATTATAAATATGTTAATTTTAACAACCAAAAATTCACAACTTTAAATGTATAAAATAAATTCATGCCTAAAGCAATTTGTTATTATGCATTATTATTGCCTTATAGCCTGCTGCTGAGGGCTCTACTGGTTGCTTAAGGCGATGCGGAGAGGGCCTATAACAAGGGCGAGGGCTTTTAATAACTGGTATAGCCCGAGAAAGAAGGGCTATGAGGCTATTAGAATAGTACACCCACTAAAGTTAAATGTTCTTAAATAATAAGGGGAAAACAGAAAGACAACCGTTGGAATGTTGGAGCAAAAGGCATACCAGACATTATAAGCCTGGAGTGACTCCATGGTCTTTATTGGAGCTCTCAACATTCCAATGTTCTAATAATTGTTAAAAGTGATGTATAACATCTATTAAAGACAATTTACTTAAAAGGTTATCAAAATATTTTAATATTAAAAAATAAATATGTACTAATTTTCGATTTTTAAATTGAAATATATATTTATTTATATTCTAACAATGTTAAATATTGTAATTTAATTTAACATTATTTCCTATGGAGTTCTATTTTAAATCTCTACTGCTATAATTTTCCACGCGAGAGTTCTGTAGTATCAGTGGTTAGCCATGAGTGGTGCTAGACTTACTACTTTTTCCTTTTATGTTTCACCTAAGACAGCGTGCATGTGCTGACAGCGAAATCTTTTGGTAAAAAAAAAACATTTAAAATGGACTTAGATCCCACCCATTACTTACCATTTATTGACTTCAACTGTGGCTTTAAGTGGGGTGAAAAAACTGGGGGTCCCTCAAAGGGGCTTGGCCAATGTAATTGAGTGTGTGGCTTAAAAAACATTTGTTAAAAATCTGTTCTCAGCGTAGTGTGTTGCCCGACTTGTATTTTGCTGTTTGTCATTGCATCCAGATATATGACACAACAAGTAACATCATACCTACAACAAGTCAGGACTATTGCCGTTGTCAAAAGTTGTTAGTTTCCCAACAACGCTCCCCTCGCATGACGTCATGACGTAACTTCTTCACTAGTGAGAAGTGAGCAGCGCACAGCCTGTTTTCACTTCAGTCCGGAAAAAAAACAACCGCCTGTGCCAGGGTACAAAACAGAGTCCGATAGAGACCCGTTTTGAGGCCTCCTTTAAAAATCTGCTGGTGCTCAGACCCGGCCCACTTAAAGCCCTGACTTCAACATCACTCTTGTTTCCTTGCTTCCTATTCGTCATAGCCTTCTGCTCGAGTCCTGAGTCTTCAAGTGCTTGTCCCTGCCAAGTACACATTTTCGCCTGCAGCCAGTATCCTTCCACTGGCTGCATGCTGGTTGCGGTACTTTTGATTTTGTTTTTACATGTATTCTATAAGAGCATTTGTGTCTCCAGTCCCTCACTCCTCCCACCATCCATGATCTTGCGCCAATCCCTCTCCCCGCTCTCCGTTGTGTTGCTGTTCCCACCCACCTCCCCACAACTCCCTCGTGTTGTTTGCCTCCCTACCTGCCCTCCGTTGTGTTGCTGCTCCCTCGCTCCTTTCCCACGCCTCCTTCCTGTTGCTTGCCACCCCCCCCCCCCCCCTTCAGCCCATGACCATTGTGTTGCTGACCCCCACAGTACCTCCTACCCACTAAAAATCTTCCGGCCCCTACAAGGGCTGCCACGAAACTATTAGAAAGGGAGAAGAAACCATAACATCATTGGTAAAAGTGTGTCTCAAAATAATCTTAACATGTGATGTTGGCATTATAGCTTTAGTGATGTAGGTAACATAAACCCTTGTGATATACGTGCCAGCTGTTTGGGTTAAGCGTCTGAACAAGCGAAGGAACAATGTATGAACAATGGCTTCTAGATTTTTCGAACATCCTGTATCGGTTCATGTTTCCACTGGACAGAGAAAGCTTTGAAATTTCACTATCTGTGTGGACCCTTTCAGGGATCTATATTGACCAATCAGAAAGAGGGCATTAAGACATCATAATGCTAAGAAAGCAGTACTATGTAACAAAAAAGCGAAGTTAACAATTGAAAACATTCATTTTGAGGGATTGTCCTTGCATGCCACAAAGTTAGATTACTATTGTTTTGTATCAATTGCATGTAGTGTCACTGAGGCTGTGCCACCTGCTTCTCTGTTGCGATCACTGCTTTGCTTTATATTTGCTCATCGGTTTCCCAATGCAGCTGCTGCTGTGCAGTTCGAAAACAGCTCTCGCCATTGTGAGTGGTATTTAACTTTGTTCAGTTTTTTAGACGTATTGCACAGCAACAAGGGCTGCTGTGCAAGGTGGCGTATAGAAACGAAGAGTAACGATGCGGTGAACGCTGGCCACATCATAGTGTTTCTTTGTTTTACCTTAGGCCATGTTATACAGCAGTCCGCACAGCTGTGCAGCATGCCTAAAACAAATTGACAAAGCCAATAGATCTTGCATAGGCGATACCTATTGGCTTTGACAATGTTTATTTGGCAGTCGTAACATACTCGGAACAGTGACTCTCCCCCTTTTGCAGGGGGGCAGAAATTTGTAAGTCTATACTTTTGAGAAACTTCACAGTCACATTTTGTGAATAGCCAAAGGTAGGAAAATGATTTCAGTAATAGAGTGAATTATAAATGTAATTCACTCACAAATGTAATTTACCTTCATGAATCGCCCGTCAGTGAGATGAACCTGGTGCTCTGGTTCGAAAGTCAGCAAGTCTGGCCATTACACCACATCTCCTCTGACTTTGATATTGCGCTTTATAATGCAGTGTCGTGTTCCGACAGTGTGGGCGATGGACAGTAGGGCGCTAGGACCCTGTGGGTCCTCAGGCAGAGTGACCAGGTCACCGGACACCAGATCCGGTGACGAGACAGGAAAGGGGACAGACAATGACCAGGACATGGACGGAGACGGATGTGCTGACCAGCAGCTGCGCGAGGGGCAGACCAGCAGCCATGAGAAATGCCAATAAAGAAATGTGAGACTAACCTGAGTCCCGTGTTTGGTGTAACCCCCGACACGCACACAGAACATGACAACTGGCGACGAGGGTAAAGAAACGGATCGACGCGTTGATCGACGTGTGTCCAGCACGTGCACCATTGGGGAAAAGACCAGGTGCCCACCCTGGATGCGCCGCAAGTAACATGGAAGACGGCGGGAAGAGCGAAGCGGGAGCCCACCAGACGGCGACTGAAGAAAGCTGCAGCAGATCGCGGTAAGCGCTAAGAACAAGCGCGGGCCTTTGAAACAAGGCGCGAGGTCCCGCGAGAGCTTAGGAGTCTCGGCGGCCATCACTAAGTCAGGCGGCTGAGCCAATCAAAGAGGAGAATGAGTGAGGAGGCCATGATGAGGTCAGGAAAAGCGAGATTTCGATCGCGAAATCTCGCGAGATAACGGCGGCCATTTTAAATGGGACATTGGAGAAATAGGCCATAAGAAACAACGGGGCTGCCATTTCAAGGCCAGGTGAAGAAGAAAATAACTGAAAAGAACATTGAAAAAGATATAATTAAAGGAAAGGAAGAGAAATAAAAGTAAACAGAGGTAGAAAGGGACAAAAGATCCCCACAACAAAATAACAAAGAAGAAAAACAAGGGGGCAAAAGAAGAGAAAAGAGAAGAAACAAAGTACAAACACAATTTAGGCGCCAGAGAAAAAGATAAAGAATAAAGGAAAAGGAGCACAACATAGCATACCAAAAGAAACAGAGACTCAAGAAAAGATTATAGCAAACAGCAGAACAGCCACTTCAAAAACAGGCAAAGGGCAAATAAGAAGAATAACATCAGAAAAAGTGAAGAACAAAGGATAAACAAAGCGCAAAAAGGGCGCACAAGTGAAAAAGGGCAACAAGAGAAAGAAAGAAGACAGTGCAATAAGAAAAAGGAAAACAATAAGTGAAAGGAAGAGAAAGGACATAAAGAAAAAGACAAATCGACAAAGAGAAAGAAGAAAAAGAAAGACAAAAGAAAGGAGCAGAAGAGAGTGGAAGAAGCCAGAGAAGGCTAAATAAAAGACAGAAAAGAGAAATAACACAGAAAAGAAAGGACATAAAGAAAAAAGTAGAAAAGAAGAAAGAAGATAAAGAGAAAAGAAGAAAATAAAGAGGAAGAAAGAAGATAAAGAGATAAGAAGAAAATAAAGAGAAAAGAAGAAGAAAAGAAAAAAGAAGATAAAGAGATAAGAAGAAAATATAGAGAAAAGAAGAAAGAAGATAAAGAGAAAAGAAGAAAATAAAGAGGAAGAAAGAAGATAAAGAGATAAGAAGAAAATAAAGAGAAAAGAAGAAGAAAAGAAGAAAGAAGATAAAGAGATAAGAAGGAAATATAGAGAAAAGAGAAAGGAAGAAAGAAAAGAGGTAAATAGAGATAAAAGAGAAAAGAGGATAAAGAGAAAGGACAAAAGGAAAGCAGAAAAGAAGAAGAAAAGAAGGAAGAGTAAAGAGGAAAGAAAAGAGAAAGAGAAAGGAAGAAAGAAAAGAGGAAAATAGAGAGAAAAGAGAATAAAGAGAAGAAAAAAAAAAAAGGAAAGCAGAAAGAAGAAGAAAAGAAGAAAAATCAGGACCGACTAGAGGACAGACGTGATGAAGACCGCTCCTGTGTAACTAATAAAACGAAGATTATAACAACAAACCTGTGTCCAGTGGTTGGTGTGTATTGCCGCCACGACGGACACAACATCTGCACAGGCCAGGCAAAGAAAAGAGAAAAGGAGTAACACGAGAGGACTTTGGCGCAGGAGAAACAGCAGCAAACAGGCGCCACCCAGGAAATAAAGGCAAGAGGCACCGCATGGCCAGGACCAAATGGGTTGAGACAGAAACAATCTGGATAATAAGAAAACAAGTTCTCCAAAGAATCACTGGCGGTGACGAAAGTGAAAGGGTCGATGATAACGGCTGCCTACGACCAACGACGAATAAAAAAGAGACAGATAGCATTTCAAGGACAAAGAAGGCGGAGAAAGAAGAAATGGCAGCGACAACTGCAGCCACATGGAAGGTAGAAGATGGAGGACGAAGAAGCGATGGAGACACTAGATTCACGAAGGACAAGCAGCAAACAATAGAGACTAATTAAAGAAATGTAGAATGACAAGTACTCTCTCTCTCTCTCTCTCTCTCTCTCTCTCTCTCTCTCTCTCTCTCTCTCTCTCGTTCGTTCACCTCCATCAATATAACTGTGAATGAGGACGATGGTAAATGTGTCACAAACATTTGTTTGCAACAAAGGGGGAGATGTCGTGTTCCGACAGTGTGGGCAACGGACAGTAGGGCGCTAGGACCCTGTGGGTCCTCAGGCAGAGTGACCAGGTCACCGGACACCAGATCCGGTGACGAGACAGGAAAGGGGACAGACAATGACCAGGACATGGACGGAGACGGATGTGCTGACCAGCAGCTGCGCGAGGGGCCGACCAGCAGCCATGAGAAATGCCAATAAAGAAATGTGAGACTAACCTGAGTCCCGTGTTTGGTGTAACCCCCGACACGCACACAGAACATGACATGCAGTTTTTAAGTTTTTGCAGGTTCTAAGCTACCTAATTTATGGTGCTCAATTTAGTGACGTTGGAATGATGATAGGATGAGTGTACCCTTCTAGATTCAAATTTGTCAGTAGCTTACATCGTATTTAATTCACAAGTATGCAGCTATCCAGCCAGAGTTGACTTGTTATTATGCACAGAAAAAAACACAAATGTTCATGTACCCCAGTGTAAATAATTTAATCCAGGATTTCTTCAGGCCACCAGATTTATTTTACTGCTGCATAGGTCACGATAAAAGGAGGCACTTACATTTCTAGGTCTGTGATATTCTATAAGTGTGCACAATGGCGTTTCAAACGTACAGCACAGCAACATTTCCATGCAAAAAAATCAAATATCACAAGGTTGATCCTGGGAAATGAAGGCGCAAACACAGTTCATCATATTGCATGAAAACGTATTTCTGTGCCTCTCAACGCTATCCATGACATCACTTTCGGGGAGGCATAGAAAGGCACATTGACCCCTACATAAGGGACGCAGCAGCATTGCTAAGCCTCCCTTCCACTTCGGAAGACCTGAAACGAGTTTTTTAGCTTCTGCAGTTGTGTCATGCGAGTTGGGTCAGATAACTATTCGGCTGCGAAAGTCAATGATAGTTGTTTAAGGAAGAGTGTTGTAGTCTCTTTAGAAGTGTGTATTACCTGTACAGCTGTAAGATTTATTAAATCCTATATAAAAGCAAAGGTGTTCCTAATTTCGGCACCTCAATTGTTTTTTTTGTTGTTTTTTTTTATCCCACAGATAGCTAGTTAATGTGGAAGGAAGAGTTGTTATATTCGGTCGACTTCATAAGAATAGGGAACTCGTTGGTGAAAGGGTTGAATAAAGAAATAAGCGAAATTTCTGGCATAATTGAAATGCACGACCGGCGTATGACTGGCGGTATTATTGCAGCATCGACGTCATTCCCGGATGCGGTTTCTTTGCTTGTTGTACTCCTGTTTGGCCGTGTTTGTCACTAATATGACAGTGTTGCAAAGTAATGATGCGGATCGTGAGTGAGGTGCGTTACAAAGTGCACATGACAGCCAGGCTTCTCTGGTCTTTTTCCCAAACTGTCGTGTGCAATTATTGTATATGCTAAATTGTGAAAGGTCATTTGTCCGAAGTCATTAAACCATCTTTCAGTTTCTATAAAACCAGGCAAGTCCGAGCTGCCTTCATTTGTTCATTTGCTAATCTATAGTGGGAACAAGAGGTTGCTAAGTTTTTATCCTTGTATGGTAATGGTGTTCGAAATGTTTTTTGTTTTATGTGTGCACACTAAGGGGTCGATTACGATGGCGGTGAATCCCGGCCGCCCGGTGGAAGCCACCGCCGGTCCGGAGGATGCGGATTCATCGCCGCGGCATAGAAAACAGCCACCGCCAGATTATGATGGCGGTGGGATCTGCGGCGGACAGCAGGTCCATCCACCGCTGATCCGCGAGGTGTGGACCGCAATATGGTGGCGGTGTCTGCAAGACACCGCCAGCCGCATTAGGATGGGTGCGGAAACATGCTTTTCCACAGCGGCTTTTCCGCCGTGGAAAACCATGTGGACCTTTGCTTCTGGGGGCCCTTTGCGGGCCCGCAGGGTGTTGAGGGGTGGGGGGTACACATGGGGGGTACCTATGGCACCCCCCTGCAGTTGCATGCTCAATGCGGCAGGCACCGCGTGGTGCCTGCCGCTTTGTGCGTGCAAATGCAGAGCATGCACTTTTAACTTTGCGGCGGGTGCTGCTTAAAGCAGCACCCGCCGCAATGTTAAATATGCGGGATGTGACCGCCAGGGTGGTGGTCACATCCTAAATGCAATGGAGAGAACGCCGCTGCCCCTGCGGACGGTCCCTCCACCTCGGGGGTGGCGGACGGACGCAGGTCCGTCCGCCATCATAATCGACCCCTAAGTTGGGTATAGTTACACACTTATTTGTTGTGATGTGTGTAGCCCTGGTGCTGACACGTTGTCTTGCGATCAGGTCAGAGCCCTGGATTACATAACAGGTTGTGGAGTTGGTATGGATTCCCTGGTATATTTTGGATGATGTAAACATGTGTATATATATATATATATATACACTTGCAGAGGCTGCGCACGAAGGGGGCTTGAGAGCCGGTGCCATAACAATCGGCGTGCCCCCCCATCCTCCGTAACAAGCTAGTCCATGCCACTTTTTGGTGCGCAGACAGGCCTAGGGCACGAAAACAGCCGGCCTCGCCTCTCCTCCTAGTGGTGACCGCCGGACAGGAAGGCCAATGGGGGGTCATGCCACATACAAACCCTCCATTGGGGGACAGCCAAACAAGTTAGGCAGGGAAACAAAGGAAAGGGGGGGATATAGGGCCTGCTCCCCCAAGTAGCTCCATGTTCACAGCCGGAGCGGGGGGAGCAGCACCTTGACTGACCTCTTTTTTGCGACACATGTTACCTGGTGCATCGGCGGAGCACTGGGCGGCTCGAAGTGCTGTCCCCCAGCATAGCAGTGAGGGGGTTTCTGCCAGCACCAAAAAACAACAACTGCCACTCCACCGACCGGAGCCCACCCGGTAACTTTGGACGAGGCAGGGGCGGTCGTGAACAACACGACGAGCGGCACCGGACAGCGAAAGGCATCCAAGGATCGAACATCGACCGGAACCCACCCAGCATCGGAGGGAAACGAGGCATCTTGGACCGGAGCCCACCCGGGAGGAGCACTGCACCGCTCGGACTGGAGCCCACCCGGTAACGGAGCGAGGAGAGCAGCGTGTGCACAGAGAAGCGCTGCCGACCAGGCGGGGACGGTCGTGAGCAACACGACGAGCGGCACCGGACAGCGGAAGGTGTCCAAGGATCCCACGTCAACCGGAGCTCACCCGGCAGAGGAAGGAAACACGGAATCTTGGACCGGAGCCCACCCGGGAGGAATGCTGCACCTCTCGGACCTGATCCAACCCGGTAACTGAGCGAGGAGAGCAGCGTGTGAACAGAGAAGCGCCGCTGACCAGCGGGCGGTTACCACCGCGCCCCTCAAATCGGTCCGCCCTGGTAGAGGGATCGTGGGACTAGTGGGGATCTGTAAAAGCGACATGCCTCTCTGTCGGGACAGAAGACAAAGGAGGCGGTGAGGAAGGCAGCGCATTCACACTAGCAACAGCCGGCCCTTGGCGGAAAGGAAAGCGATTAAAGGGCACACGGACACATCGGTGTCAAACAAAGCGACTCGCTAGGAGACGAGTTGGCCCCTTTTTTCAGAGTGGTGCAACAAACGCAGCCTTTGGGGTGCAAGTGAGGGGGCAAACTTCGTTGGTGCAGGCAATCGGTGGCAGCATCCCGCCAGGCAAGCAGGAAGACAGGCTGACACTCCTGGTGCAGACACAGGGCAGCAGCACCCCGCCTGATCCAGGGATAGCACAAAGATAGCTTGCACGGCAACTTGGGGCAGGTGGAGCTATTTGGTGCGGGCAAATCAGCAGCAGCACCCCGCCAGGTGCACAAGGAAGGCAGACCTCATAACTTGGTGCACACAACTGGCGGCAGTACTCCGCAAGGAGACCCTCCCGCCTAATACGCCATCCCCACGCAGAGGGCAAACGCAACAAGGGGCAGGATGGCAAAAAGAGGAAGAGGCAGGAAGCAACTGGAGGACTTGAATGACTTGCTGCAAAGAATTAGAGCAGCATCGGCAATACACGGAAATGGCTGGCTGCAACCCTACCTTTTGGATGACGGTGGAGAAGGGCCAAGCAACCAGAGGCAGGATGAGGCCAGCTCATCACCAAGCAAGCGGCAGAGGAAGGTGCCGGCGAAGTTCGCAGAGGCAGCCACCCGCAAGACAACAGCCCCGAAGACGGCCCGGCCACCTGGACCTTCCATGGCTGGAACAAGCAAGGGAAGCATGGACACTCCGGCAACGGGTGAGCATATAAGTACAATAGTAGCTTAATGCTTTAGAACAATGACATCAATGTTATTAAGTAATGCGGGTTTGCAGGGCACAGGTTTCCCAGTAGGAGGGGGGCAGGTTAATGCAAGAGGAGCATGATCGGTAGACGAAACAGAGGAGGAGGAGTCATCAGGAATGCCGTGGCATTTAATGGCCCAGGGGTAGCTTGCAGGGCAGCACTAACAGGCCAAGGCGCGATGAACATGGGGTCAGGGTACGGGTCACCAGTGTTAGCATGGGGGGCATGTAGCAACCATATTCCTACAGCGCCAACGCCAGAACCTTATGCACAGCCTTCCCCGGGGCCGGCGTTGTTGACCACCAGGGCCACAGGGCTCGCAAGTTTGATACCATCGGCGGTTAAGGAAAGGATTTGGAGGAAAGAATTTGTGGATATATTCTCGCTACTGGAGATACAGTTGGAAGGGCTAGACCTAACAACGTGTGATAAGAAAGACGAAGAGAAAAGGGAAAGGCGCAAGGCGCAAGGAGCAGAACTTCGATAATTGGCTAGACGCTTTTCGAATTATGGCTTGCATAATTGTAAAAAAATTCCCGCACTGAAGAGTGGATCTGTGGCTTTTGGAAACCAGCATCCATAATGCACAAAGGCAATTCCCAGGCGAAGCTTGGCTCGAGTACGACAAAGGGTTTAGGCTTAAGATGCAGACACATCCTGAAATGGAGTGGAATGAAGAGGATGTATCCGGCTTTATCCACAAAATAATGGTAGCGAAGGAGGCTAAGACATGGTATGGCAGGAATGAACAGTCCTTCATGGGCACACCCACAGGGGAAGAGGGAAACCATTTCAGGCACAGGCAATTTGGTGCGGAGAAGGCAACACACAGTAATGTTCCACCGGCAATATGCCGGAAATTCAAGGCCAATGAATGTACATACGAGGCAGCATGTAAGTTCCAACACATATGTGCCACATGCGGGGGGCACCCAGGGGCAGGATGCCAGCGCAGGAAGGATCACAAAGGGGATAAAAAAGAGAAGAAAAAATGAGGAGATAGGAAGAAGGGACCAAGGGGATACCGTGGGGCTTCAGAACTTTAGGCTAGCATGGTCCGCCATCATGACACAAGCACTGAACAGGCTAGCTAACAGGTATCACATTAAGACCAATGCAGCCATAATAGTACAAGGTTTCAGGAAAGGCTTCCCCATCCCTTTCAAAGGCACCCTCCCTCCAGGTAGCAAGACAAACCTGAAATCCACACTCCAGCACCCGGGGGTGGTAACCAAGAAAATTGAGAAAGAGAAGAGGCTAGGGAGAATAGAGGGCCCCCTCCCTGCTAGGTTGAGCAAGGGCTTGGGGTGGTTCCCAAGAAAGAACAAGGGCAATACCGCCTAATCCACCACTTATCATTACCGGAGGGGACATTGGTCAATGATGGGATTAGCTCGGAGGTATGCTTGGTAAACTACGCCACAATTGACGATGCCATAGTGAGGGCATCAGGTCGAGGGACCCTGATGGCAAAAGCAGACATAGAGTCCGCTTTCCGCCTACTCCCAGTGCACCCAGAGAGTTTTCATCTGTTAGGATTCCAGTGGGAGGGGAGTCTCTATGTAGACAAGACGATGCCAATGGGATGCTCAATATCATGTGCATACTTCGAGATTGCTAGCACCTTAATAGAATGGGCATTGCATGACAAACATCCAACAGGAGGAAAGCTCCACTACCTGGACGATTTCCTTTTCACGGGCCCAGCGGAATCTGCCGAGTGTGGGAACACCCTATTAGCATTCAATGTGCTGGCTAAAGAACTAGGGATCCCCCTGTCGGAAGAGAAGACAGAGGGGCCATCCACCAAGATCACCTTCATGTGTATAGAGTTGGATGCTGTAGCAGGTATTTCCAGTCTCCCCTCCTAGAAGGTGGAAGATTTCCGGAAGGAAATCAGGGGCCTTTGTGGGAAGGGAAGGCAACATTGCGGGACCTTCAGTGGCTGATAGGCAAATTGAAATTTGCGACTAGGGTGATCCCAGCTGGCAGGATATTTTCTAGGAGATTGACACAATTGACATGTGGGCTCACGCAGAAACACCACCACGTCAGGTTGGGGGCCGAGGTGAGAAAGGATTTGGCAATATGGGATTCCTTTCTGAAAGAATTTAACGGCACGTTAATTTGGAGGGAGGGCTGGCTAACTAATCAACAGATCGAGCTGTACATAGACGCATCTGGAAGCACAGGCTTCGGGGCAATCCTGGGGGACAAATGGTGTGCAGGGCAGTGGCCCACTAAATGGCACGGACAAGGCATCACCAAGAATCTCACCTTCCTGGAGTTGTTTCCCATCACAGTAGCGCTGACAATATGGGGTGAGCAAATGCAGAATATGAAGCTAACACTCTGGTCAGATAACAAGGGGGTGGTACAGGCTATTAACAGGGGATCAGCAGATGCCCAGACACACTGCGATTAATGCGTAGGTTGGTTACATTACAGTTGGATGGGAACATGGACCTGCGAGCAGGGGTGGAGAACGAGGTGGCAGATGCGCTTTCCAAGCAACAGACAGACAAGTTCAGGAGGCTGGCACCTAGGGCCGATCAGCACATAACCCCATTTCCAGAGCAGCTGTGGGAATTGGCAGGGCAGACCTGACGGAACTGGTACGCCATGCATTGGCGCCCGAAGCGGCCAAAAGGTACAAACAGTACGTGGAAACACTAATGAGGGTAGGCGGGATCGGTTCCGTGGACGACATGGGCGCTACGCGCAGTGCATCTGAGCAGTTCATCTAGTGGGCATTTGAAACAGGTAAATCCAGGTCATGGGCGCAGGCTCATTTAGCCGCGGTGGCTCATTTCTCAAAGCTAGAGGCAGGACAGCACCCAGTGGCGTCTCACTACATAAAGGCAGCTATGAAGGGGTGGAGGCGGAAGGAGGGCCCAAGAAAAGACGCCAGATGCCCCATAGATTTCTCACGCCTCCGGGTACTGCTGGGCACACTTGGGGGTGTGATTAATGGTGAGTTCGAACTGGTGCTATTTAGAGCAGCTTTCTCCACTGCCTTCTTTGGGGCATTCCGCCTTAGTGAGCTAGTCGTACCAACAAAATTGGGGATGGAAGAGAGATGCATTCAGGCAGGTGATGTAACACCCTCAGCAGCAGGGGTGGAGATCAGACTGAGATGGTCAAAGACCGATTAAGCAGGAAAAGGGGCTAGGATATGACTGCAGTGCATCAAGGAGCAGAAGTGTTGCGCTGTGGGCTGCCTGCTCACCTTCATGGCGGTACGACCAGCTGGGGAGGACCCCCTGTTCAAACACAGGGACGGGACTCAGTTAAGCAGGTTTCAATTCACGGCAGTGATGCGTCACGCACTGGGCAGAGCGGGGTTGCGCCAGACAGCCTTCGGGTCCCACTCTTTCAGGATAGGAGCAGCCACTACAGCGGCTCTTCACGTGATGACTGAAGCGGGGATTCAGGCAGTAGGAAGATGGAGGTCGCAAGCCTACAGAACATATGTGAGACCTCAGCTACTCTAACCCGTAGGACAGGCCTAACAAGTAGCGCGTTTACCCCCTGGAACGGGTGGAACTAGAAGTGACACATTTTCCTTACTTTAACAGGGAAGAGACCACGCCTGGTATGGGTGGTGGAGCACTCATTTGTATCCCGGATGCAGACCTGGTGGAAGCAAGGGGGCAACAAGGCGCCAGGAGGACCAGCGGACACTTGTATCCGGTGGTATGGTCGGCCGGGAATGAGATGGGAACAGTTGCCGGCGACCCTCGAGGAGTTGAGGGTGGACACGGCTTTGCACTCGGATGTACTAATCATGCATCTGGGGGCAATGACCTGGCGAGGTGAACACTCCTACACAACATTCAGAGGGAGCTCACAGAAATTGCCAGGGTATTTAGGGGCTCAGCAATACAATGGTCAGAGGTAATCAGCCTGCATGAATGCCGCAGTGCAGAATCACATAAAGCCGTCAAAAGTTCCTGCAAAAACGGAACCTCGCAGTGAGCAAATATTGCAGGGACAATGGCTGGGCGTCAGTTAGGCATGGGCTCATTCACGCAGGCAGTCCAGAATTGTACGCCAGAGATGGCGTGCACCTGACAGACGATGCCATGGGCTTGTTCTGGAGCAACCTCTGGGGTGCCATGGCACTAGCGGGATGCAGGTAGAGGGACACAGGGCGTAGTCGGAGGGGGAGCCGCCGGGAGACGGAAGCCTCCCAGACTGTGTGGCAGAGAATAGTTGGTAATGAGGCACACTGGAGGGCAGTGTGCCAGGATTGGACCACTAACCTTGGGATGCCTCACGGCTGGGAGAGCTGGCCTAAGGTCAGAGGGTAACATCACTCACCTTCAGATGCCTCACGGTTGGGTGAGGTGATTTGCCGAAGAAGGGGGGTAGCAGAAACGGAGACAGCGCTCGCAGCCCAGCCCCCGCCGGATGGTAGGGCACAACCAGAACCAGGCAAGGTAGTGAGTCGTGGCCTAACTCCGGGTACAGAAGCTTCTCCATCCCCCACACAAGGAGAGCCCGAATCCAATCCGCCAAAGGAAAACGACCCGCAAGGACCAAAAGAGACTAAGACAGCAAGAGTACAAAGTTTATGTATATTGTCACTGTATTCTTAATAAGCTTCAGCCAACAAATGACCACAACAAACCAGAAGTGTACGTTGGTTTATTTTGCAGGAGGGGGAATGCAGTATTGGGGAATGTACAGTGGGGAAAAGTGGGGGCAAGTGCAAAGGTTATCGCAGAGGCTGCGCACGAAGGGGGCTCGAGAGCAGGTGCCATAACGATCGCTGTGCCCCCCTCCCCTGTAACAGGCTAGTCTGCGGCAGTTTTTGGCGCACAGACAGGCCGAGGGCATAAAAACAGCCCAGCCTCGCCCCCCACCCCCAAGGTGACCGCTGGACAGGATGGCCAATGGGGGGGTCATGCCACATAAAAAAAAAAACATGGGGGACAGCCAAACAAGTTAGGCAGGGAAACAAAGGAAAGGGGGGGATATATACCAGCTCCCCCAGGTAGCTCCATGTTCACGGCCGGAGCGGGGGGATGAGCACCTTGACCGACATCTTTTTCCCACCCACCCACACCGAAGGAACAGCAATGTCGCAGGCTGAGGCGTAGCTGCAGGTAGGGCAGAGAACTACGCAGAGAATGGTTGGTAACGAGGCACACCGGAGGGCAGTGTGCCAGGATTGGACCACTAACCTTGGGATACCTCACGGCTGGGAGAGCTGGCCTAAGGGCAGAGGGTAAGATCACTCACCTTCAGATGCCTCACGGCTGGGTGAGGTGGCTTACCGAAGAAGAGGAGGTAGCAGAAACTGATATGGCGCTCGCAGCCCAGCATCCGCCGGATGGCAGGGCACAACCAGAACCATACAAGGTAGCGAGTCATGGCCTAACTCCAGGTACAGAAGCTACTCCTTCCACCGCACAAGGGGAGCCCAAATTCAATGCGCCAAAGGACAACGACCTACAAGGGCCAAAACAGACTAAGACAGCAAGAGTACAAAGTTTATGTATATTGTCACTGTATTCCTAATAAACTGCGGCCAACAAATGACCACAACAAACCAGAAGTGTACGTTGGTTTATTTTGCTGACG
Source organism: Lissotriton vulgaris (assembly GCF_964263255.1). Taxonomy (NCBI): domain Eukaryota; kingdom Metazoa; phylum Chordata; class Amphibia; order Caudata; family Salamandridae; genus Lissotriton; species Lissotriton vulgaris. The sequence goes on from NC_141691.1 coordinate 235,800,624, forward strand.
GAGGAATGCAGTATTGGGGAATGTACAGTGGGGGCAAGTGCGAAGGTTAACGCACACACAATGTTTACGTGCGTGCAAGTATAGTTTATAGTTTGAGTTTAAAGTTTATGTAGATAGGTCATGTAGAGAGATGACCCATACATGTGGCACAGATTTTTCATCAGGGACCAAATATTTCCTATTTGTTTCAAGATTTTTTTTTAGTTCCCTTCAGCTTATGAATATTTTACAACTTTTCTGTACATTTGTGAAATTCAAGAAATTATCAGCATTTTTTTTTATCTGTGTCTGAATTCTAAAGCTGGTAAAAGGTGCTTTTCCCTGCAGCGACCGCGACTGGGACCCCCTCCACAACTGTGGGGCCTCCGCCACAAGCGCGGAGTCCTTTGTGAATTGGGCTCCGAGTACCTTGATAGCTATAATTGAATGCACCAAACATATATGTGCTGTTAGGTCACAAACAAGCAAAGGGGGCCCAAGGAAAATAGCACAAGTTAAAGAGATCCTGTGAGTAGGACGTGTCCGAAAATCACCTGAGAGATGTGTGGTGGGGATATGTGTGAGGAAGATTTAGACCTTGACATTTCGTCTGTTAAATGTGTATCTGTAATGAGCGAGGGCGACAGACACCCTTTATATTTTAATTGGCTTGTTTCCACATAATTGAGAATACAGAATACAAACATAGCTAGTCCAGCTCGGTGTATTTTTGCTCATTATTGCTAACATAAACATAATCAGGATTTTTCAAAATCATTTTTAGATATTTTTCCTCCTTTACTCTTAAAAATGACAATTTCAGCAAATTTTTAATTTTTACTGCATGTTTTGCTGGCTTTTGTCAGGACTGTCTAATTAACTCACTGCCACGTACAAGCAAAAAAGGAATTTTTATGTAATTGTGTGGTTTTCCTGGAAAGTGAAATGAAAATATAGGGAGCAATAAAGCTAAAAATTGAGGAACTGGTTTGGGATGCATAAGCATGTATTACAGGTAATGATTTTATAATGTTTGGATAAATGACTGAGAAATACTTTTGGTGGCTACCTCCACCTGCATTCTGTGACCACTAACTAGGCCTGGGCATAACTTTTCCGTGGAGTTACAGGAAAACTTTGCCCGATTCCTCGGGCTGTGAATAAGCACCAGGAGCTTGCTCCATGCTGAAAAATCAGCGCAAACAGCACCATGTTTATGCGCCAGGGGGGCAGTTTCTCAAGTTGATTTTCCTGCCGCTGGAGTAGATTTTCTTTTCAAGCTGCAGCTTTCTAACCATGAACGGTGGCAAACGCCCATGGTCTTCCTTGTTGGAGAACCGCCTGCGGCTGAAAATTGCACAAGGGGACAGCAAATCTTACTCTTGCTCACAAACTTACTGTTTGCGAGCTGCTTGTGAGAAAAAACTCCATCATGTAGCAGTTGGTGCAATTTGGATGGAAGACCTTGTTACAGGCTTAACGGGGAGTGGCCAAAATTACACCAATTAAGCGGATAGAGTAGAGTCTAACACCCACCCCTAGTGCCCATCCACCCCTGCTAGCTATCATCACCTAGTTTAAGAAACAAGACATATTTAGACATTGTACGCAATATAGTGACCCTGACATAAGGACAGAACTGGTAAAGTTCTGTACGGAATTCTACCACACCAAGAGCCAATGGACTTGATTTTGGTTGTGCTCAGTCTTTCTACACAACATCATAGGAAAGAAACAATACTGATAAACAAATAAATACGTTACATGCTAAGAGCCACGGTTAGTTAAATACAAGGCTTTCTGATTAAATATTTTAAAAAAGGTAAAAGAATCAAGAATTAGCAAAAAGAAAAAAAAGAAAAAAGAAAAGAAAAAATAAGAGCAACAAGAAAATATTCATTATAATAAATGCCTAGCAAGGTGAAGCAGTGCATTTGTATTTTTGATCAAAGGAGAATTAAACTACTAAAACATTGAGAATTATTGGGGAACATTGACTTCAACCAATCAATCAATCAATCAGGATTTGTATTGCGCGCTACTCACCCGTGAGGGTCTCAGGGCGCTGAGGTGGGTGGGGGAAGCAGATCCGTTCAGCCGAAGAGTCAGGTCTTGAGAGTCCTTCTGACGGTGTTCAGGGACGGGGCGTGCCTGATGTCTGCCGGGAGTTCGTTCCATGTTTTGGCTGTGATGTGGGAGAAAGATCTTCCACCTGCTCTGGCTCTGTCAATGCGTGGGGTTTCAGCCAATGCAAGGTTGAAAGATTGGAGGCTCCTTTTGGGTATGTGAAAGTTGATTCTGTTGTTGAGGTATTCAGGTCGGGTGTTGGGAAGGAATTTGTAGGCGTGGGTTAGGATTTTGAAGTGACTCTTTTCTCCACAGGAGCCAGTGGAGCCTACATAGGTGTGGACCGATGTGTTCGTGCCGGGGGATGTCGAGGAAGAGTCTGGCGGTAGTACTCTGTATTATCTGGAGTTTGTGGAGTAGGTACTTTTTGATGGTGGCGTAGAGTGCCTTTCCATAGTCCAGTCTGCTGGTGATGAGTGCGTGAGTGACTGTCTTTCTTGACTCAGGGGGATCCACTTGAAAGTCTTGCAGAGGATTCGGAGGGCGTTGAAGCAGCTGGATGTGACGGCGTTGACCTGTCAGTTCATGGTTAGGGATGAGTCGAGCATGATGCCGATGTTTTTGGCGTGGCCTGAGGGGGTCGGTGGGCTTCCGAGAGCAGACGGCCACCAGGTGTTGTCCCACTCCGATGGGGTGGTGCCAAGGATGAGGACTTCCGTCTTCTCGGTGTTGAGCTTAAGGCAGCTGTTGGTCATCCAGAGTGCAACTTCCTGCATCCCTTTTTAAAGTTGAGTCTGGAGGTGGCAGGTTCTTTGGTGAGGGAAAGGATGAGCTGGGTGTCGTCGGCGTAGGATAGGCTGTTGAGGTTGTGCTGTCAGCCGATGGCAGCGAGGGGGGCCATGTAGACGTTGAAGAGGGTTGGGCTCAGTGACGACTCCGGGTGGTGATGGTGGGCTGGCTGGTGTGCATGGGGGTTGGGCCAGCTGGGTCGTCTGATGGGTGGCTGACGAAGTTGTCGTAGAGGTTTTTGATCTAGAGGTGGAAGAAGGTTCCAAGCTTGTTGAAGAGGTCTTGGAACGGGGTGATGTCTGTGGCTTTACTCCCGGGGTTGGTGAGTTCCCGCATGACAGTGAAGAGTTCCTTGGAGTTGGTGGAGTTTGCGAGGATTTTGTTGTGGATGAAAGTCCTTTTGGTAGTTCTGATTTGGTTGTGGTATTTTGTCATGCCTTTCTTGTAGGTGGTGTGGTTTTCAGGTGTCAGCTTTCCTGGGGCGGTGTTTGTTGGTGTTGCGTAACGGGGCAAGTATGTCTGTGCAGTTGGTAATCAAGGTGTTTAGTTCTCTGGCTGCGGCATTGGCGTCAGATGCCGGGTGTGGTTGTCTTGGGTGCGGGGGGAGTTGAGCTGCCCTGTCTGCGACTTTGCTCCAGTTCCTTCGTGGTGGGCGTGGGGCTGGTTTGGGTGTTTTCGGTTTGTCGACAGTGAAGTGTACCCAGTGGTGGTCGGTCCATGGGGGTTGCATTGTGTAGCTGAAGTGGACGCTATTACCTGCTGCGAAGATAGGGTTAAGGGTGTGTCCTGCCCTGTGTGTCAGTGCGATGGCGAGTTGCTTAAGTCCGATGTTGGTGAGGTTGTCCTGCAGGGTGTTAGAGTTGGGGTTGCTGGTGTTGTCGAGGTGGAAGTTTAGGTCTCCTATGAGTATTGAGTTCAGTGAGGCTATGGTGTGGGGTGCGATGATGTCGGTGATGGTTGTGGCGAAGGGGGCCCAGACACCGGGGCTCTGTAGATGAGATGCACACATCTCATTTACTAGAAATGTGACCAATAGTTTTCAAAGATGTGGCAATCGTTAGACACCGTTAGACAAAACTATTATGTCTTTTCATCATCTCTCAAGTCAGCAAAACATTCATCAAGGACAACAGTACACATCTTAGCTTCGTAAGATCCATTGAATCTACTATCACAGAATTTCTGAAGCGTATTTTAAGTTCCTAGTCGACTAAATCAAGGTGTATACATTCAGTGCCATCTTTTAGCCCCAGGATATTTGCAGATCAATAAAGTAGGTCCTTTCCCACTAGTTTCTCCAGGAGAGCCAACTTCAAAATAGCTCTCTGGAACAGCTCAGGAAACTGGATGCCCCAAAGTTTAAAAAAAGAGTCATGATCATGAAGGTTCAAGAAATTGTTTGGAAAATATTATCTTACACGTGTCACTTAGCACATTCTGAGTTCTATTGTCAAAAGCAAGAATTATTAAAACGTGACCTAGCATTCCATTAGTGGGCAATATTAAACCAATCTGAAGAAATTCTTCGACATCCCTTACCCACAATTTCTCAAGAACAATACAGTTATCATAACAGGGGTCTTTGCAGAAGGTTAGGCTTCTTAACACTAATGCCGCTGACTTCAAAGGGTTACACCATTATTGAACCTGCAGTGATTTACCCAATGTGTACCAATTTCAAAGCACATCTGGAAAAGTGGGCCTATGTAGCAGGCGGTAAAGCATAGTAGAGGTAAAAGCGGAGCTTCAAATTGAAAATAATAGGGAAAAGTGCAAGGTAGATGGAGTTCCTCACCAATAATGTTTTGAATTGTTCTGGTAGGTTGCAGAGGGCCCATATAGTAATTTGGGGGACCAGTGTCTATGCTTGAATGTTCTCTAGCAAGGCAATACACTTTGGCTCTCTAGGGTGTCCCCACCTTGGGGAGCCAAATTGCCACTAGAAGTAGCAAAAACAACTATTTGCCAGAGAAGGTGATTGTAAAATGTCACGTCCCATCGGAAAGTAAAATTACTGTAATCTCCTGCTTCTAGTATTACCTTGTTTCGTGGCTGCAAGGTAACTGTAACTATGTACTATTCCATTAAATACTTTCTAATCAACCTTACACAAAACAGTAAAATAGAACAAACTTTTACAAACCTGCTGCTTCCAAATTACAAGAACCAGTGGCTGAGTAAAAATGAAATGAATTGAGGAAAATTCCCTCTTTAATATAGTTCAAAGTTGTATATATTACTGGGGAATATTTGAGTCAATAAATCGCTGGGGGAGTCTTATATAAAAGGAAAACAATATTAAGATTTTTCATGGTGATGCCAAGCGACAAAGTTTTGCACAAACAATTTATGAAAGGTTATTAAATTTAATGTATTATTGATCCAGTATTGTAGGCACTCAAATGAACCAACATGTTGCTGTTTAATATGCAGCAGATGCAGTCTATATCAATAATCCAGGAGCTAACATAATGAATGTTACAGCAGTCTCACACTCTAGTTATAATCAGATGAAACTTTGTAGCCTGGTGTTCAAGGCATATAGCTACCAGGTTGGACACACCTTTCAAATATGTTGAGATATTAATGGAAATATAGAAACTTACTTTTTTAGGTCAGCCAAGGACAGCTTTAAACACTTGAAATCTCATGTTAACAAACATTAAAAAGTACCATTAGTTCTGTGGTTCTCTTATCCCTTTGTGTATGTGATGCCTTCCCATGGGGTCTACAACCGTTCATTGAAATTAGGAAGTTGATACAGTATATACACTAAAAAAGTAAAATTGAAATGTTTAAGGCGGCCTGGAAACCTAGAGGAATTTGAATTTAGAGACTAAAAATGAAGTGTGTATCCTTTGCTTGATTCATGGGAGCAGCACATGTACACAAAACTGCGGTATATACTAACGGTGGCATCCATTGGAGAACTATCATTTATTTATGCATTTATATATAGCGCAGCCATTACCGAACGTGCTAGTGTGCTTTACAGTGAGCAAGGTTTGTTACAAATGTACAAGATTACACAAACAAAACAAAAGACATAGAATCAAATATTTCCAAGAAGTGTTTGCACTAAGAAGGTAGCAGCTTGACTACTGATGCCTTACTCAGGATGAAGGAGACCTTCAGTCAGCCCCATCAAAATGGTCATTGTTAACACTACCCAAAATGTCTCTGAAGAAAGAGGGCTTTCAGCTCAGATTCAAAGACATCTGCCAAAGTGGTGGCACATAGTTTCGGAGGTAAGGTGTTAAGTATTGTGGTTGTGCCTCCTGAGAAGAAATATGCCATGAGTTGTTCCTTTTTAAAGGATGGGGTTCAAGTGCACTGCTTATGCATTTTGAAATGGTCTGGTGCCCCATAGAGCTTGCATTTGCCCGCCGGGTAGCGCAGAGGGGATGTGTGTAGGACCTTGTGTGTGATGCTGCCATTCTTGTATATAGCCCTGGCAGCACTTGGCAGCCAGTGGAGAGTAAGCCGCATCAGTGAGATGTGATCATTTCTTTTTGTCCCATAGATAGTGTGCTGCCAAATTTAGGATAGATTTAACCTCTTCGCTGCGGATGACAAGCTCAGCTCGTCATCCGCCACGGTGGTCGTGTGCGGATGTAAAGCAGCTTTTTAAAAATTGCCGCACACAGCGGGAAAAGTCGCTGCAGCGATGCGGTTAAGGGGAGTAAGATGGGTCTTGCGGAGACCAGTCAAGAGAGAGTAACTGTAGTTGAGTGTTGAGAGCACTAAGTAATGAACCTGAGTTTACAAATATTTCTCTGGATTGAAGGAGCGGATTCCCCAACTAGTGTGCACTAATAAAAAAGAGGATGCATGAGGATTCAAAAACAGTTATATGCTAGAGTCTAGCATATCATGTTGTCTTTTAGAAATAAAAAAATTGAAAAGCTCTACCCTTGTCATAAAAATGTAACTTTTGTATTATATGTTTATTTATTTTTGAGTTAAAGACAATTGCTCAGAATTTGTTTGATGCATATTTGATTCTGTACCTTGGCATACTTCTTTAAGGTACACATTGTACAAATTGCCTGAGCCAGGGTCCTTAACTTCCAACAATAATTGATTGGGGGTCCATAAAAGTCAAAAGGTACTCCTGGTCTTTAACGATCTAAAATTAGCTTTTCAGATTCTCCTGGTAGATAGCTATAACTATCCTCCAGGAAGACAAGAAGACCTTAACAGCAGTGGAAGTGTCACAGAGAAGCCTGCAGTAAACCAACAAAAGAAACAGAGGACCAAGCCTCAAATTATTAGAGTAACATGATGTTGGTGTTAACTGTGAGATTCTGAGAAGGGATAGAAACAACAAAGGTGTGATGTGAATGGGTGTGAACTGTAAACAGGAACACATATCCTTATTGTTAAAACAATCCTAATAATTACAGATGTTGCCAAGTACTGAATTATTGAAACAAGAATGTCTCTGGTGAAGCTTCGGTGAAAAGGAAGTGCTGGTTCCAATCACAAGTGATTTTTGTCTGCACTTTGCTGCTGCTTCAGCACCCAAAGCACCTTTGATGGCTTGTTCTGCATTGACGCCTATAGTGCATCGTGATATACCACGGCGGACATATGAGTTTCATCCAATTATCAGTTGTCAGGAATTGGCTGTGCAGCCTTTGGTGCTAAGTTCTGATGACGCAGTGGGTAACCCTTCTCCTGACACTCAGAGGATGTGCAGATCTACAGGTCTATGATGCCAGTAAATCTTGTGCTAGCAGATACACAGGGCAGAGTGCCAGCTGGACCAATTTTCTTGACTTTGTTCACTGAAAATTGCAATCGCAAATGATTATCAATCTACTCTATGATTCAATTTCTATTTGTGGTTACATTACTGCATTGGAACCTGGAACTTGTATGAGAAGGTGGTACAAGTTCATGAATTGAATTCATTGAAGAAAAACAAAAAACTCACTAAATACCATTCTTACTGATTTATTTATTTATGTATTTATGTATGTATTATGTATTTATGTATTTATTGATGTATTTATTTATTTGAAAAGTTTTATATGGCGCTGGCTAGACCCGAAATTATCAGATGTCCATAAGGTCTTGTGGTATTGGCATTATTTCAGGAAGTCAAGTGGAAAGGAGGAGAAACTGCAGTAATTGCTGTTTTCCTACTCGAAGCATTCCGATGAAATGGCATGGGCATCCACTTATAATATAACAGAAACATGACAGCTAAACATAGAAGCATGACTAACGTCGAATTCTAGTTCATTGAAGCAGCACGTTGAACAAATTCACAGAGCAGTGACAAATGATAAGCGAAGTTGAAAACCAGGAAAAAGTTTTGATTTCAAGCAATAAATATTGAACAATCAAGTGTCCAGAATCCTCACAACTTGTTTAGGTAACTTTTATGACGCAAAACACAGGTGTGAAAACCCATATAGCACAGGAATCTATGAAATAAGGAAAATATGTTAATGCCCTTTGTGAAATATGGGAAGGATTTCATAGGTCTCTGTAAAATATTGGTTTCGTCATCATGAAGGTAACTCAAATCACACTTCATAACTTTACCTGTATGTACTAATTCTGTTCACGAAAGGTAAATCATTACCTAAACATTCATTGTTAGTTTATCCTGGCAGAGAACAGCGTCAATAGTTTCTTCCTTCTGAAGACATAATGTGTTTTAGCACAGGACCTTTAAAAAACACCTTTCTGGAACTAACGCCCAACAATAATCATGTGATATAAAAAATGCATTACCATTGAGAGGTTCTGGTTACCCATTGTATCTGTCTGTCTGTCTATCCATCCATCCATCCATCCGTCCATCCATTTGTCTGGCTTCACAGAAACAAAGTAGTTTAAAAGTGAGCTATGTTTGAGGCTCAATCATTCAAAATCACTGAAAGTCACAAGTTATGTTTTACAGCACAAACAACACATCATAACTCATGATCATCCATCATGTTATTGAGTTAACTGTTTTTGTGTATGCATGGCAGATGACCGTGAGTTATGCCTTGTATTGTGTACATTGTATAACATAACACATTTCAGTGGTGCATGTTAGAGCATCAAATGCAGCTCACTTTAAACTCTTTTTTCAAGTTAATTGCATATTTTTTTTAGAACTTACTTTATTTCAATCCCTCATTGTGTTTGGCAGCCCAAACTATACTGTGCATAGTCTTTTGCTGTGTGAAGTGGGGGATGATCCCCTATCTCAGACGTCTGAGCAAAGTCATACAGTTACTTTACTGTTTCCCGTTGCTTGTGCGTTTTTTTTTTTTTACAGTGACTGAAAGGCATGAGACAGAAGCAACTCATGAGTCAGTCACAACATATCTATAAAAAAAGCACCTAAAATGGCCACTGGCGAGCTTACGAGTAGGCTTCATTTCATGAGTAATGCTTTTCTTCAGGCTTGCTTTGGATTTCCCATATGTGTGTGTGCATACGTCACTGCTGCCCGGCGATCAACCTGTTTCATTATGACTGAATTTTTTTTAGGCCTAGCCTTTAGCAGAGGTGTATAAAGATAGGTTGTGATAAAAGAGTAAGCTAGAAAAAGAGTAAGGCAGAGAAAATATAAGTAGAAATAGAGAGGGGAGCTGGAGAGGTGAGATAGCAAACCAATTGTGAAGTTGTGAAAGAAGTTAAGTAGGTGGAGAAGATATACATAGAGGTGAGATTGAAACAGACAGTTACAATGCACAAAAATGTGTAAGGTACCGTAGACCTCATCCTACTAGACCTGTCAGCGGCCTTCAACACCGTCTCTCACCGCAGACTAGTCGACAGACTACACTACGCCGGCATCTAATGAACAGCCTTGGACTGGATCAGACTGTTCCTCAATTGGAAGAAGCCAAAGAATCAGAATATCACCCTTCTTCTCTGACCCCATGAAAATAGCCTGCGGAATCCCACGAGGGTCATCACTGAGCCCGACCTTATTCGATATCTACATGGCCCCACTCACAGCCATCGTCCGACAACAGGGCCTCAACATCGTATCCTACGCCATCGACACCCAGCGCATCCTCTCCCTCACCAGACAAACTCAACTTCCAGAAAGGGATGCAAGAATTTGCAGTCTGGATGACCAACATCCACCTAGCTCAATGCTGAGAGGACAGAAGTCCTCATCCTTGGAACCACCCCTTCAGCTTGGGATAACACCTGTTGGTCGACCACCCTCGGAAGCCCACCTACCTCCTCTTACCAAAAAACTTGTCATAGTACTCAACACGTCATTCACCATGACCAGACAGGTCAACGCCGTCACCTCCATCTGCTTCAACACCCTTCGCATCCTTCACAAGACCTTCAAATGGATCTCCCCGGAGTCAAGGAAGACAGTCACCCATGCACTCATCACCAATAGACTGGACTATGGAAACATACTCTACGCCGGCATCAATAAGTCTCTACTCTGCAAACTCCAGACAATACAGAACACCACTGCCAGACTTGTCCTCGGCATCCACCAGCACGAACACATCAGACAACACCTACAAAGACTCCACTGGTTCCCACTGGAGAAAAGAGTCACCTTTAAAAAAATCCTCACGTATGCCTACAAGTACCTACACAAAAACTGACCCAAATACCTCAATGACAGAATCAATTTCCACGTACCCAAAATAAACCTCAGATCTTCCAACCTCGTACTAGCCGAAATCTCACAAATTCCTAGAGCCAGAACAGGCAAAAGATCCTTCTCCCACATTTCAGCCAAGACCTGGAACGAGCTACCAGCATACGTCAGTTGCGCCCCCTCCCTGAACACCTTGAGGAAGACTCTCAAGACCTAGCTCTTTGGCTAACAGATCTGCGGACCCCTCCCCCCGTGCCTTGAGACCCAAACGGGTTGTAGTGCACTTACAAATACCCTTTTTGATTTATTGATCCTTGCCAAGCTTCAATGAAGCATCCCTGCCTAGCTATAAAAAAAAATCAGTTTAATGCTCACTTTTATTAAACCTATCGCTGCTAGGCCTTCCCGCCCCCCCTCCCCCTCCTCCCTGTGCTAAGGCTTTTTTGTCTATTTGGGGTAGTTAGGGCTTAGGCCCCTGTAACTTTTGGTGCACATAAGGTATCAAGCCAAATTTGTGTCCTTTTCGTCCAACATCATGGGGATTTTAAAGGTATCCAGGGTTTGTTGGTTCCCCTGGAAGAGAAATATAAATTAGCCAAATTACACCATTTTTTTTTTTTTTTTTTAATGAAATGGGAACAAAGTGCTGCTGAAGAAAGCGTCTGTTTTTTCGCCCCTGTAAATGATATAAACAAAGGGTGTGGAGGGCTGAAATCACCATCTTCCCAGCTTTCAGGGACAGGCAGACTTCGGTCAGAAAATCAAACAAAATGTTTTACACAGTTTTAGCATTTTACTGGGACATAGCCTATTTTTGCTACTTTTTATGCTTTCAACCTCCTTTCAGTTAGTGGTAGAAATGGGCGTGAAAGCAATAATGGATCCCAGAAACTATACATTTCTGAAATGAAGAAATAATTCTGAATTTAGCCAGGGATCATTTGTGTAGATACTTCTAGGTTTGTTTTATAGAAACAGTTGAAAATAAAAAATATTGAACAAGAGTTAAAAAAAAACAGCCATTTGTGCCAACATTTTCACCTGTAATTTTTTCTAAGTATGACATATTATTTAAAGCAATATACTGTTACATCCGCTGGACCCTTCTGGTTGTGGGGATATCTAGGATGTGTAGCTTCACCAAGAACCAGAGGAACCCAGAGCCAATAACCAAGCTGCGTCTTGCAGTGTTTTTTCATTGTGTACCAGGTACATAGCAATTCATTTGATAACATTTAAATAGTGAAAAATAGGTATCAAGGACACTTATGTTTTTCAAAAATAGGAACAAAATATAGACTTTAGAAGTAGTAGTTATTCGCACATCTTTGAAAATGTTGGGTACCCATTCTAGCATTTTCAAAGTGACTTCTTTTTTACATATTGTCTTACATTTGGAAGGCAGAAATGCATTGAAAGTCAATAGGTAATAATAGTTGCTCTACATATATGTGTTCTCCTAAGTCTCCTGATAAAAATACTACCTCACTTTTATGGATAGACCTAGTGCCCGTAACAGGAAATGGGCAAAAAACGCAACGTGGGCACACAACATTTTTACAGTTAAAACAGACCCTTTTTTAAGTGCCTAGTTGTGGATTCTGTACCCCAGCTCAGCCGGCACTTAAGCAAATCCAGTAAACCTATACATTTTTTAACACTAGACACGCAGGGGAATCCAGGATGGGGTGACTTGTGTGGCTCTCACCTGGTTCTGTTACCCAGAATCCCTTGGAAACATCAAACTTTCTAAAATAAACACATTTTCCTCACATTTCTAAGATGGAAAGTTCTGGAAACTGAGTTGATCCACAAAATTCCACCCACCCTGCATTCCCCAATGTCTCCCAATAAACTCTGTACTCAATTGTGTGGATAGGCCTAGTGCCTGCAACAGGAAACAGGCCAAACCGCAACATGGACACCCCACATTTTTACAGTGAAAACTGACCCTTATTTTGCAAATGCCTACCTGTGGATTTTGAACCCCACCTCTGCCGGCACCTAGGGAAATCTAGGAATCCTACACATTTTTAAAACCTTGCAAACTTCACAATTTGTAAAAAAAACAAAAAAAAAAACATTTTCCCCACATTTCTGTGATGAAAGGTCTGGAATTTGAGTGGATCCACAAACTACCACCCCACATTCCGCTATGTCTTCCGATAAAAATGATGGCTCACTTATGTTGGTAAGCCTTGTGCCCACAACAGGAAACAGGCGAAAATGCAACATGGACACACCACATTTTTACAGTGAAAACTGACCCTTTTTTGTTAAGTGACTAGCTGTATATTTTGAACCCTAGTTCTGCCAGCACCTAAGGAACCCTAGCAAACCTATAAAAATAAAATAAAAACTAGGCACCAAGGGGAATCCAGGATGGGGTGACTTGTGTGGCTCTCACTAGGTTCTATTACCCAAGATACCTTGCAAACCTCAAACCTTGTAAAAAAAAACGAATCTACATTTTCTTCAAGTTTCTGTGTACATAGTTCTGGAATCTGAGGGGTGCAACAAACTTCCACCAACCCAGGTTGGGTAATTGAACCTGGTGAGAGATACAGAAGCCATCCCATCCTGGATTCCCCTTGGTGTCTAGTTTTAAAAAATGTTCAGGTTTGCTAGGTTTCCCTAGGTGCCAGCTGCGCTGTGGCCCAAAATCTACAGCGTTGCACATTGTGAAAGAAATTGCCCCCATTTGCCCCCTTAGAGGCAGAAAACCTGTGGCAATTTTATGGGGGTATTGCGGGAATTGGCATGCCCATTCTGGGCAGCCACCACCACATAACTAATCCATGGTGCCTAGTGGTCTTTTTGCCATCCCCCAGGAAAAGATGAGGAGCTATTGCCCCCATCTGCCTCCTGGGAGGTGAAGAAAGGCGGTAGCAATTTGTTTTGGGGTGGGGGCATTGTCATGCCCACTTTGGGCAGCCCCCACACCCTACATATTGAAAAAATAATCATCTGTGGTGCCTAGTGGGCCCACTGCCCCCCGTGGATCAGATATGGGGCTACTGCCCCAACTACCTCTTGGGGGGGCAGAAAGACTATGTCATCTTTTTTGGGGGGCATTGGCATACCCATTCTGACCAGCCCTCGCCCTTGAATTGTGTGTATCCCTGGTGCCTAGTGGGCTTTCTGCCCCACCCCCCCCACCGGGGCAGATAAGGGGCTATTGCCCCATCTGCCTCCCGGGGGGTGGCAGAAAGACTGTGTACATTTTTGTGGGGACATTGGTATAAACATTCTGGACAGTCTCCACCCTGAATTGTGAAAATAATGTATCCCTGATGCCTAGTGGGCTTTGTCTGCCTCCTGGAAGGGGGGGGGGGACAGTACAACTGTGGCATTTTTTGAGGGTGGTGCGGGCATTGGTATTCTAATTTTGGGCAGTTCCCACCCTGGACTTTGAAAAAATAAGTGTCTGGTGCCTAAGCTCTTTCTACCCCCCCCATGGGGTCAGGTAAGGGGCTATTGCTCCCGGAGGGTAGAAAGACTATAGCGTTTTCTGGGGGTGGGGGCATTGGCATGCCCATTCTGAGCAGCCCTCACTCCTAGATATAAATAAAAAAAACTGGTGCCTAGGGTCTTTCTTCCTGCCCGGGGGGCAGATCTGGAGCTATTGCCACATCTGCCCTCCAGGTGCGATCCACAAGCAGGGATCAACTAAGGAAGGGTACCAAGGGAAAGGAGAGATCCTCCCCTTTCCACCTATACCTCTCCCAAGTGTTTTGGGGCTCGGGGGCGAGCTAGCCCCACCAGCACCGAAACAATGAAACTGAAACTAAGTTTCAGTTTCCTTTTCAAAGCAATGACGTCAGATCGCCATGCATGCGATCATCATTGCATTGAAAATAACAAAAGGCCTCACAAGGTTGGGGTAGTTCTTTCCCGCCTCCCAATGCCAACAAAAAAAGAGGATATCCCTCTTCTGTCTGCAGCAGAGGAATTTTGTGCGCCTGTGCTCATGACAGAATAGTTCCATCATGAGTACAGGAGCACTGATGCTCATAATGGAACCATTCCGTCATGAGCACTGAAGGGGTTAAGGTGGGACTTTTAATTGTCATGATTATTTTAACAGGGGGCATCCTTGAAAAGTAGGGACCCTATGCAATATCTTAACACTTCTACTGTTCACTATTGTGAGAGGTTAGCCTGGCATATGATGTCCACTAGTTCTAGTGGGCACCTTGCACCAGTCTAATCAACCCTTATTGATGGTGGTTGTAAAGTCAACCTTATAGAAAGCTATCCATGTGGTACCCGCAGTCAATAGGCTAAGACTTCAGAGAGCATGTAAAGCCAGCTGTTTTACCAATAATAATCCCTTGAATACCAAATGTAAGGACACCACACAAGGTTTATATCAAATATGTATGTATTTATTCTAAACACAACCCCTCTGCACTCTTTATGAGGTCAGAGGTAAAAGTACATCACAAGTTACTCAATTAGCATATGAAAAGTTGCACAATATAGAGTAACGCCCTAGTGGCCTAAGGAACCATATACTAAGAAAGTGGTATAAGTACCACGTGAGAGTTAGAAAGCAGGCCTAGGGCCTGTAGAATCGTTGGGGCTACACTAAACAACCAAAGGTTAGGCAGTAGGAGACCTACGGGAGTCACGTGAAGTGTCTAAACAAAGGCGCAGGTTCCCATTGACTTTCTATGGAGTTCGTAAAAGATACAAAGTTACAGTTTAAGGACCCTTCCGGATGGACTAGGATGGAACCCTTTTAAACTAGGACATTTCGAGAGCCAAGACCGACGGGAGAACCAGAGTACTCGTGTTACCTCACCCAGGGATGCCGGGTGCATAGGTGTCTTTTTGTGTCGGCTTTGGTCGTCGTTTTCTATGGAGATCGGCAAAGAAGTGCTGCAGGCCACCAGAGGAAAGGTGTCCGGGTGGATCCAAGGGTGGATCAGTGATGTGAAGAACTTGAAAGCAGAGAGGACAGAGTCTGGGTCAGTAGCCAGTGACCAGGAAGGAACCAGGAAGGAACCAGGCGATGTTGGGTGCTTTAAGGTGAAGAAGGTGAGTTTGTCTCTTCAGCCACGAGGTCCAGGAAGCATCAATGATGACCAGGTGCTGGATTCAAGATTTACCACAATGGATCTAGATGACTGCGGTGTCGGTATCCAGATTGGACCCACCAAGCCTTGGCAACTGCAACCCACGCAGGATGTCAAGATTGGCTCTGTTGCAGACCAGCAAGAGCAGTAGTGCTTCTCCTTTTCAAGGAAGCTGGAGCAAGCCTAGAGCAATCAGGATCGCAAGCTAGATTCAAGATGGCATCTTCAGGAAGCTCACTAGCCAATGGGCAAGGAGCCAGGAAGACGCTTCAAGCACAAATGTAAAGGCAGGGCCCACGGGACACTTGTAAAGTGTGGGGGCCTGAGCTTCGGTTCAAGTAATGTTCGGGTCTAGGGCTTCTTGTACCCCAATGCACAACTTACTGAGGTTTCAGAAAAGGAGTGCAAGTAGCAAAATGCAAGATGTCCCAAATGTCCGGTCCCACATCTCTCATGTCCGCCATGGGTCCCAGCTTTGCTGTGGATGTTGATCGGGGTCAGAGAAGTCTGGGAGTCCAGTTCTTAAGTTGCAGAGTCTTCGGGTTCCAATGGGAGCCTTGAAACTGCAGACCAGCAAAGTTGCTGTTGGTGCCTGTTTGCACAGGGTGGTCACTCCTTGACCACAAGGGAGATGTCTTCTGTCTTCCAGTCAGAATGGAATATCGAAGGTCCAAGATATGTCTTACAAAAATTCGTCCAGGATAATCTAAAGTCCTGGGGACACAGCTCCTATAGTTATACTAAGGATGGGGGCTGGATTACCTGACTAGGTCCCTCCTATGGGTGGATCTGAGAAGGGGGTGGTTACACCCCTTTCCCTTTGTCCATTTTCCCGCCAGAGCTGGGGCTGGAGTGCCCCAGCAACTGGTTTGAACCGGGCTGTGCATGGAGCACCCTGTGTGCCCCAGGCAGTGTCTCGATGCATTCACTGAATGCAGCCCTCCCTGCCCCAATACACAAAACCCCTGTCTGGGGAGGTGCTCGCACCTCCCTCGACAGGAAACCTATTGTCCAGGCCGCCCTTGCTGGAGTTTCCCCCAGCAACAGGAAGTCAGACTCGTGTCTATGGCAGCAGCATCCATTTTGTGATGCTGAGGCTCTGTTTAACTTTAACCGGGTAAAGCAGCAACATACATATCTTTTTCCTCTAGAAGGATGGAATGCTACCCCGCTGCCAGAATTGGCCAGAGGTAGTATTCCAAAGTGTTTGACACCTTACACGACATGTTTTGATAAAGCCAAACCAAAGTTAGCATTAACCGCGAGGATTATAATGCACTTAAGAGTATATGGTATGGCTATATCATAGAAAAGCTATAAGGAGATGGTTCCAAAAGCTGCAGAGGGGCTCAGCTCATGCTAGGGAACCATCTCACATAAAACCAAGCACTCTGCCTCCAGGATTGTCGAGGCCTACCATAGGAGTGGCTTATAGGTGAATATGTGTCCATATGTAAAGGTAGATATAGGTATACTGGGCCCGATTCATAGACTGAACTTAAGACTAAATCCTAAACTTACTACTATTTGGTATTCACAGAATGCACTTACTACTTTCGGGATTCACAAAGTGAACTTACTACTTTCGGGATTCACAGAATGAACTTACTACTTTCGATATTCACAGATTAGATTTAAGACTACTAACTTTACGTCCGCACTCGGGCCGTAAATTCCGGCCCGGAGGCGGAGTTTCCAGCTTGATGGCGGAGCTTACGGCCCGTAGGCGGAGCTTCCGGGGCGGAGGCGGAGCTTGTGGCTTGGAGGCGGAGCTTCCGGCTTGGAGGTGGGTATTTAGCTATGGCTGAAATCTCCACCTCTGGGCCGGAAGCTCCGCCTCCAAGCCTCAAGCTCCGCCTCCGGGCCGTAAGCCCCGCCCCCAAGCCGGAAACTCCGCCTCCGGGCCAGAATTTACGGCCCGAGTGCGTACGTAAAGTTAGTAGTCTTAAATCTATTCTGTGAATACCGAAAGTAGTAAGTTCATTCTGTGAATCCCGAAAGTAGTAAGTTCACGCTATGAATACTGAAAGTAGTAAGTGCATTCTGTGAATACCAAATAGTAGTAAGTTTAGGATTTAGTCTTAAGTTCATTCTGTGAATCGGGCCCACTATATCTAAGTAAGGGGTGATTACACCACCTTACACAGGCTGTGTGAACAGACCTGTGGTGTCAGTTTGGAAGGCGAACCAGGGGTGGCACAATACATGCTGCAGCCCCTGGTAGGCCTAGGGTACACCTATGCCCTGGGTACCTATGGTACACTATACAGGGGCTCACAAGAGTGACCCAGTAACCAATATGGTATGTACCTAAAGTACATGGTATCAATTTAGAGAGAGAACAGCTGGGCTGTGGGTCTGATTAGCAGGTCCACAGCCACACTAAAGTTGAAAAACCAGAGAATCACAGCAAAAAGTGGGGGTGACCATAGGAAGCAGACCCTACTCTCCTACAATTATAACCTATTTTCTCTACTCCTTTCGATATCCTAGAACCTGTATGTATTGTAGTGCTTCTATCTACATATTAGTTCTCCTACCTCTACCAAGTGCATTTACCTGAACCTGAATCCAATGCCCTAGTACCTCTACCACTGTAGGCTGCTTCTGAGTGTTCTCCGAAAGAGAAGAGCATTTGTGTGTCTTCCGCATAGGAGACTACCTTCACTCTCCAGGTTTCAATAGGAGTGTCCAAAGGGGCCAGGTATAGGTTAGCACGCAGTAGGCTGAATACTGAGCCCTGACCCTGCAGAACAGGGATCATGGGAAGGAAAGGTTAGTTGCCAGGAGAGCAGAGATTACTGGCAGAGGAAATTGTCCTAGCATGTACACTCCACAATCAGTCGAAAAAATGTTTACTACAACATTTCAAATAGAGGCAATGACTGATATAAGTAACATTGATATTTATTTATTTATTTATTTATAAAGTTTTATATAGCGCGAACTTGATCCCGAAGGATATCAGAGCGCTTTACAATTTGAGGCAAAGGTAACACATCAGAACATTAATGTAACATGGGGAATCTAATGGGCATTGAATCAACTAGTACAAACATAACAGCTAAAAACCTTACAACGTACATGGTTAGCTGAAATTTAAAATATGCATCCTGTATGAATTGTTCTCACCTTCTCCTCTGGTGTTCAATGTGCTATTGGACTTGACGTGCACTTCTTTGATCACGCCCAAAGAGGTCAAACTCAGTCTGGTGTTGCTTTTTCTCCTGTCTATAAAGGACCTGGCTTGACAGTTCGGGTTGAAGTGTTGCTCTATGAGCTGGGCTCAAGACAGATTTGCACATGACTAGCTTAGAGCGGCATAGTGGAAAACAACAAAAACTGGAAAGTGGTACTTCAACCTCAGTGGCCATCACAAACGGTAAAACACCATTGAAAAATGTTAGGGGAAAATATTCGAGCTTCTCAAGTAATATATCTGTTAAAATACACAAATTCATTCATACACTTTGAAATTGTTGATAATTTCAGCTCTACATGCCCTTCCCTTAGTAGAACGTACATTGTTTTGTCCAGAAGTGTAATGATAAGGAGGGGGAACCTTCTCCCATTTGAGGACCATCATCCATTGGCTCTTGTGGCAAGACCCTGTGCATGGTAATATTGTGTAGCACTGCACGAACCACAATCATGTTACAACATGTCTGTGGGTGATATTGACTTCCTTGCTGCTCCAGTATCTGGCAGAAACCTCCCCTGCTAAATAGTTTGAAAATCCACTCCTACCTCCAGCTGCTCCCAGTGCACGCGTCCTCACCACCATCACTTAGAGAGCAGAGTTGTGGGTGTTTGTGCAGAATTATAGGTGTGCTTTTATACCTTCTGCCTGGTTACCACTTGATTGCACTTGATGGTAATTTCCACATGCAGGTCGGCTGTTTTGCAATTATTTACAAATTGCAGTTATTTTCTGCATCGTAGTTATGAATCGAAGTCAAAGAAAGTTGTATTTGGCTACAAAGCAATTGCAACATTATAAACAGCAGTCATGCAAATAAAACATCGCATTAGATTGTTGAAACCCATATAAGCGATCAGAAACCATACTGCATTCGTATCGCACGTTTTAAAATCTTGCCAACACAATAAACAACTGCAGGTAAGAGAAGTGGTTGCAAATAAAATAGAGCGAATCTACAGTTTCTAAAATTCATTCCACGTTAGAGCTGTTCAAGTTATTTAACTCATGGAAAGGTTGCAAAAATAATAAAATGAAACATGGAATGTTCCGAATAATCATCACTTTTACACGAGTGAAAGGAATTAGACACAACCCTTTGGATGGGCAAGCTAATGGTGTAACACGCCTGCTTTAATGAGCAGAGTAAAATCCTATACATCAGTTACATAGGTTAAACATTCCTGACGCTGTGAACAAAGTATAGTGGGCAAATCAAGATAAGTAGGTGTTTATAACAGTTCTCTTTCCTTTCTTACTGCTAGATGCATCAACTTTCGATTTTGCGAGTCCTTAATTGCGAAGTTTAAGGATTCGCATTTAGGGACTCGCAAAATCGGATGCATGTAGGATTTGCTAAAATATTAGCAATTCCTAACTATTCCTTATCTGTGGCTCGCAGGATGCTATTCGCCAATAAGGAATGACATCTCATTGATTCCTAGGGGCCAAGAGGCCGTAGGAATTAATGAGGAGGAATTCTCAATTTGCGATTAGCAATTAGCTAATCGCAATTTGAGAATGCAATCTCAAGGGTGACGGGTGTCCAAAGGACACCCTGTTGCACCCCTTAAATTGACCTGGACACTGGTATTGCGCACACACATGTCCCAAGGACATGTGTGTGTGTAACATACAACTTTGAAAGATGCACTTTAGTGCATTCTTCACAGTTTTTAGGTCTCGCCTTTACCATTCCGCAGGAATGGGAAATGGGGAGAATTCAAGTCGGCTATTTTCTCTTCAAACCAAAGGGCTTTCAGCCGCGGTTTTCTTGCAGTTCATGTGAATCACGTGATCAAACATGCACGAGCATTCACGTCCAGGGCTTCTCCTCCCCTAGCAGCACTCCTCCCACACCAGCAACTCCCCCCTCCCACACCAGCACCTCCCCTCTCTCTCCCCGCAAAGACAGCCTTGCCCTAGCAGCACTCCTCCCACACCAGCAACTCCCCCCTCCCACACCAGCAACTCCCCCCTCCCACACCAGCACCTCCCCTCTCTCTCCCCGCAAACACAGCCTTGCCCTAGCAGCACTCCTCCCACACCAGCAACTCCCCCCTCCCACACCAGCACCTCCCCTCTCTCTCCCCGCAAACACAGCCTTGCCCTAGCAGCACCCCTCCCACACCAGCACCTCCCCTTTCTCTCCACGCAATCACAGCCTCCCCCTCCCACACCAGCACCTCCCCCCTCCCACACCAGCACCTCTCCTCTCTTTCCACGCAATCACAGCCTCCCCTTCCCACACCAGCACCTCCCCCCTCCCACACCAGCACCTCCCCTCTCTCTCCACGCAATCACAGCCTCCCCCTCCCACACCAGCACCTCCCCTCTCTCTCCACGCAATCACAGCCATGCTGCACTGCCGAGCCTGGCCTTTTCCAGCTCTTCCCTCCCACTCTCTCACTCTCCCGCCCCAACCCGACTTGTTCTTGTTCTGAACTGCAGATGTACGAAGCGCCGAGCCAACTGCACAGAAAGAGGCAGTCTCTTTGAATAACAGTCAAAAAGAGCCACAAATGAAAAACAGATCCCTTGAGTCATCTGATCACGTGCAGACGAATGACCGCTTTGGTTTCAATGACCTCGCTTTTTTTTTGGGGTTCTTGTTTGTGCGTAAATATTTGAAACAAAACAATGAAGCAATGGGAAATGGGGGAGAATTCATGTGCTCCATCGGATAGTCAAACCACCGCTTTTTTCCGTGGCGTTTTCTTCGAGTGCACGTACAGGCACGCACATTTGGCCCATACACTTTCATGGCCATCTGGGCCTGTTCCTAATGTCCCTCCCCCCTCCCCCAGCACAGAGCGAGCATCGCGGCCGCACAGCACATCAAAGGGCTTCTCCCAGCGTGTGCTGTGCAGCTTCTCCTCCCCTAATTATGTGGCCGGCCGTACTTGTGTTTCCTGGCCGCTTCCCGGCCGATCAACTTGTATCAGTTTGCTTACATTACCATGGTTTAAGGCACACATAATTTCCTGTATCATGCCTTGCACTCCCTACCTTCTCGGGACATTCTTTGCACTTGTAATCATAGCAAACAAGGCTACTTTCGGATCAGCTATGGTCAGACAGCTATCTTCTTCGCTCTCCTTGTTTTCGACGTTTTATGTTCTCTTCCTAAGCCTTACATCAGTGACGGCCCTTCGCTAGCCTTGCACACCAAAGCCTGTGATGTCACTTATATCACAGTTGTTTGAACTACATTACCTACCCATGCCACCTGAATTTGGCACACATTTTATATTCTCTTGCTGGACATCTCATGCCGTATCGTTATTTTTACTCCTCAATTTCCACACCTGGCATTACTTTCTTTTCATGCCTTGCACCATTTTGTCATGCTTTACTCTACTCATGCCTTGCAAGCCCTGAACCTATTATCTTCCCTACCCAATCTTTCCACCTGATATCTTCACATGCCATATACCTGTATTCTCCTCCTATGCATATGCACCCGTTATCGTCTCTCACATCAGGAAGGTTTTGTTTCCCATGCCTGCTCCTTGCATCAATCTCATGCTCTGCACCTGAAATGTCACATCAAAGGCTCTGTGCCACTTTCACACACACAGCAACACTTACAGACACACAACGCCACTCACACCCACGCAAGCCCACTATCATCCACGCAACGCCACTCACCCAAGCAACACCACTCACACACGCAACGCCACTCATCCACGCAACCCCACTCATACTCATCCATGCAACCCCACTCATCCATGCAACGCCACTCATCCATGCAACGCCACTCACACACGCAACGCCACTCACACACGCAACGCCACTCACACACGCAACGCCACTCACACACGCAACGCCACTCACACACGCAACGCCACTCACACACGCAACGCCACTCACCCACGCAACGCCACTCACACACACTACGCCACTCACACACACTCCGCCACTCACACACGCAACGCCACTCACACACGCAACGCCACTCACACACGCAACGCCACTCACACACGCAACGCCACTCACCCACGCAACGCCACTCACCCACACTACGCCACTCACACACACTACGCCACTCACACACACTACGCCACTCACACACGCAACGCCACTCACACACGCAACGCCACTCACACACGCAACGCCACTCACACACACTACGCCACTCGCACACACTACGCCACTCACACACACTACGCCACTCACACACGCAACGCCACTCACACACGCAACGCCACTCACACACGCAACGCCACTCACACACGCAACGCCACTCACACACGCAACGCCACTCACACACACTACGCCACTCACACACACTACGCCACTCACACACGCAACGCCACTCACACACGCAACGCCACTCACACACGCAACGCCACTCACACACGCAACGCCACTCACCCACGCAACGCCACTCACACATGCAACGCCACTCACGCATGCAACGCCACTCATGCATGCAACGCCACTCACGCATGCAACTACACTCACACACCCCCTCACCCTCAAACAACTTACACTCACACACCCACGATCTACTCACACCCATCACAACACACTCACACTCACTATACATCACACACTCTCAGCCACAAACCACCTCACTCACCCTCACCCTCACACACCCTCACCCTCACACACCCTCACCCACAGTCACACACTCAACATTCAAACTCGGACACCCTCACTCACCTTCACACCCTCACAACACTCACCATCACTCACCCTCAAACTCTCACCTTCACTCACCCACACCTATCATCACACACTCTCACATCCCATTACCCTCACCCCCTCATCTTCACACACCCTTATCCCATCACCCACACTCATACTCACACCGTCACCCTCACTCACCCTCACACACCATCACACACCCTCACACCCCCTAAACATCACATCTAATCACCCTCACACCTTCCAAGTCCCCCCTCACAACCCTCACTCATGCTCACACCGTCACCCTCACTCACACTCACACACCATCACACACCCTCACACCCCCTGAACCTCACATTCAATAACCATCACACTCACACCGTCCAAGGCCACCCTCCTAATCCACCCTACAACACCACCCTACAACTCCACCCTCCAAAATGACAGCGCATCTATGTTAATGCAAGCAAAGCTTTTGCAGTGCAACTTGGTGTACCTTACCAAAAAAAAAATGAAAATTTTTTACATGTATAATATTAAAAACATTACTGATGTCTTTGAGTTTGGATTCAGCGCTAACAACAGCATCAATAAACATTACATAGGTCTCTTAGCTTCAGAAACAACGCATAACAACATTAATACATTTGAAGTGTACAATATTCACTGCAAAAATATAAACACTTATAGCCATCATCACAACAACTCTCACTCACACCAACTCACACCCTCACACACAGCCTCACACACCATCACTCAACAACACACCCTCACCCTCAACAACCTCACCCTCACACACCCTCACTCACCCTCCCCCACTCACCCTCACACACCATCACTCTACATCACCCCCTCACACACCCTCACCCACCCTCACCCACAGTCACACACTCAACCTTAAAACTTGCACACCCTCACTCACCTTCACACACTCACACCCTCACAACACTCGCCCTCACTCACCCACACCTAGCATCACACACACTCACACCCCATTACCCTCATCTTCAGACACCCTCACCCCCTCACCTTCAGACACCCTCACCCCCCTCACCCTCACAACCCTCACACCCTCATTCATACTCACACAGTCACCCTCACTCGCCCTTACACACCATCACACACCCTCACACCCCCTGACCCTCACATCCACTCACCCTCACACTCACACCGTACAAGTCCACCCTCCGACTCCACCCTACAACACCACCCTACAACTCCACCCTACAACTACTAATCCACCCTCCAACTACTAATGCACCCTCCAACTACTAATCCACCCTCCAACTCCAAAAGTAAATAGCATTAGGCAACATTTAATTCAATAACAAAACATCAGATTACACACTTGTAGGTATTCAAAAATGAAAACTTAATGCTTCGCAAGGACAGTGCACAAATTAATACATAAAAACGCAGGAAAGGATTGTTAAATATAACATTTTTTACAGAAAAAAATAAATACAAAGAAAAAAGGGAAACATCTGAATACACAGCGAGTAATACACCAATTTAAAAGGGGACAAAAACCTCTAAAGGACACAAATTCACAACATAAAGCAGTCACTAAAGTAAGGGGAAATAAATAAACCATTAAACAATGGTGGAAAGAATCCACAAAACAAAGAAAGTGCGTAATCACAAGAGCACTAGACCTCACATCCTACTTGCAATTCACTAATAAGTACAAGAAAGTATTTCACTCTAACTAAACAACAACAATACAATTTTTAAAGGTGGCTTCATACTTATACTTTGCCACAATTAATGCACATCTGTAGTAGGAAATTTATAAGGAGGTAAACATTGTCTCGAATAAGCAAACACAGACAAAATCAATGCGCATCTATGTTAATGCAAGCCAAGCTTTTGCAGTGCAAATTGATGTGTACCTTACAAAAAAAAAATAACTTTTGACATGCATTATATAAAAAACGTTACTGATGTGTTTGTTTTTTGATTCAGCGTTAACAACAGCATCAATCAACATTACATAGGGCAGGATTAGCTTTCTCAAAAAACGCTTCACAACATTAATACATTTGAAGTGTACAATATTCACGGAGAAAAAATGATCACTTATAGGCATCATCACAATGACTCACACCCTCACCCACCCTCACCCTCAGCCGAACACACCCTCACTCATCCTCACCCTACATTACACCCTCACACTCTCACAACCTCACACCCTCAATCACACTCATACCCTCACACACCATCACTCACCAACACACGCTCAGCCTCACTCACAACATCAAACGCACAGACACTCACATCCACTCACACTCACACCGTCCAAATCCACCCGCCAACTACACCGTAAAAAACATAAATAGCGTTAGGCAACATTTACCCTCACCCCCTCATCCTCACACACACACTCACAACACTCACACCCTCACTCATACTAAAACAGTCACGCTCAATCACTCTCACACACTGTCACACACCCTCAAACACCCAAACACTCACATCCACTCACCCTCACACTCACACCGTCCAAGTCCACCCTCCAACTACACCCTATAACTACTATACCACCCTACAACTTTACCCTCCAACTGCACCCTCAAACTCCACACATAAATAACGTTAGGCAACATTTATTTTAATACGTACTAATCAGATTACACACTTGTAGCTATTCAAAAATGTAAACTTAATGCAACGCAAGGACAGTGCAGCAATTAATACACAAAAATGAATAAAGGGATTGTAAAATAAAACATTTCTTTCACAAAGATCATAAATACACAAAATAATCCAACAATTTAAAAGTGGACAAAGCGAGCTAAAGGAAACAAATGCACAACATAAAGCACTTACTAAAGTAAGGGAAAATAAACCATTAAACTATGCCAGCAAAAATCAAAAACGAAAACAAAGTGCGCAATCACAAAAACACGCGACTCTGGTGTTGCTCTAACTCATGCTGCTGTTGCACGAAGTGTTTCGGAGGTGCTAATTGCACAACAACAGGAACAACCTACACCAAAACAGCATCAAACAGCATCAAAAGAGCACAACTCAACAACACAACAACACTACTAACCACCACCCCAACACCACGATTCAACACAACATTATCACTCCGCAACAACACATTAACACAATGCACCAACACAACAACACTCAGCACATTAACATTGTCACACTGCAACACTACAACATCGCTCAGCAACACCAGAACAACAATCAAGAACACCACAACACCACTCTCAAGGACCACATCATCACTCGCAAACACCACATTAACACTACACAGCACCACACCAACACTCCAAAATAAAACAGTACTCAGCACCATCACAACACCACTCTCCATCACCACATGGACAAAACAACAACACCACAATGATACTAATGTTTAAAAATTAATGCGGCTGTGTTGCTAAGTGTTGCTAGGCTGCTGGAAAGTGATGCTGCATGTGTTGTTAGCTCTCGCCCTCAATATACCTATCTAACTATCTATATAAATCACAAATTAACAACAACATCTATACAATAATAGCATTACACCACATTTCAATAAATAATAAACAATACAATGCATTCATGTAATAATGGACTAAATAACAAGGCAAAAATAACACCTACACAATAAGATCTTGCTAACACATAAAAAAACTCTTGTAAATTACAATTAAAATACCATTCCTGTACATACGCCAATAAACAAAATCAATTTACACCCAAAATATGCACTTGAAAAAAGGGACAAAAGTAATACACTCGTAAACAAAGGGAAATACTATTAGCAAAAACAAAAAAGTACACAAAATCAATAAATGCATAAAATACACACTTTGACTATACCTTAAAATCAATACATTGCTATACATTACATAAAATTACATTACAACATTTCACATTCACAATTTAGAAAGTTCAATACATATTTAATAATATACATACGATAACGTAAACAATGTTGCGATACACAAAAGTATAACATTAATAATAAACTGTAAAAATTAATCAAATACATCTCTACATAGTCTATAATACATTCACATCATACATTAAATAGCTGTAAAAAAAAAACCTACCTGTCAAACGACGCCGGAAGAAGACAGGAACAACAACACGCCTTTCCCCCACGAAAGTTCCCGAACATCTGGGGATTTCCCAATTAACGCACGTCAAACGCAACGCTACGTGACCAAACGTAGCCCTGCGATTGGCTAAGGATTACGTCATGCATCAAACACATTCACAATACACAAAAAAGACTAGAACGCTAAACACTTAACGTAATTCACGTAAAGGAAACACATAGCGCCCGCCATTTTTATTTCAATAACACTTCATACACAACGTTAAAACAAAAAACATTACAACACATAACACATACTTAAAAATAAATACATACAAAGACATGTTAGAATAAAATACATACATGCAACACAATAACAGTCACACATCAAATCTTACAATTGCTATAAAACAACAAACACAAAGCATAACGCAACAACATATAATACACTACATAACAAACATATATACAAAACTATTAATACACACCATCACAAAAACACAACTACTCAACTATGCAAAACACAAACAACACTCAGCACCAACACATCAACATCTCTGCAACAGGACAGCACCACTCACAAATAATCCAGCATTACATGCAACGCCACACACACATGCAACGCCACACACACATGCAACGCCATTCACACATGCAACACCACTCACACATGCAACGCCACTCACACATGCAACGCCACTCACACATCCAACGCCACTCACACACGCAACGCCAGTCACACAAGCAACGCCACGCACACACGCAACGCCACGCACACACGCAACGCCACTCACACACGCAACGACACTCACACACGCAACGCCACGCACACACACAAAGTAAGTCACACACGCAACGCAAGTCACACACGCTACGCCACTCACACACACTACGTAAGTCACACACGCAACGGCACTCACACACGCAACACCACTCACACACGCAAGCCCACTCACACACGCAAGCCCACTCACACACGCAACTCCACTCACACACGCAACGCCACGCACACACGCAACGCCACGCACACACGCAACGCCACGCACACACGCAACGCCACGCACACACGCAACGCCACTCACACACGCAACACCACTCACACAAGCAACACCACTCACACAAGCAACGCCACTCACACAAGCAACGCCACTCACACACGCAACTACACTCACACACGCAACGCCATGCACACATACAACGCAACTCACACACACAAGGCCACTCACACACCCAACGCCACTCACACACGCAACGCCACGCACACACACAAAGTAAGTCACACACGCAACGCAAGTCACACACGCTACGCCACTCACACACACTACGTAAGTCACACACGAAACGGCACTCACACACGCAACACCACTCACACACGCAAGCCCACTCACACACGCAAGCCCACTCACACACGCAACTCCACTCACACACGCAACGCCACGCACACACGCAACGCCACGCACACACGCAACGCCACGCACACACGCAACGCCACGCACACACGCAACGCCACGCACACACGCAACGCCACTCACACATGCAACACCACTCACACAAGCAACACCACTCACACAAGCAACGCCACTCACACAAGCAACGCCACTCACACACGCAACTACACTCAAACACGCAACGCCATGCACACATACAACGCAAATCACACACACAACGCCACTCACACACGCAACGCCACTCACACAGGCAACGCCACTCACACAGGCAACGCCACTCACACATGCAACGCCACTCACACATGCAACGCAACGCACCCACGCAACACCACTCAGACATGCAACACCACTCACACATGCAACGCCACTTACACATGATACGCCACTGACACATGCAACGCCACTCACACATGCAACGCAACTCACTCAAAGCAACGCAACTCACTCACGCAACGCCACTCACACACGAAATGCCACTCATCCATGCAACACCACTCATCCACGCAACAACACTCATCCACGCAACACTACTCGCACACACACGCAACACACACATGCAACGCCACTCACACATGACACGGAACTCACACATGCAACACCAATAAAAAATGCAACGGCACTCACACATGCAACGCCACTCACACATGCAACGCCACTCACACATACAACGCAAGTCACACATGCAACGCCACTCACACATGCAACACCACTCACACACGCAACGCCACTCACACAGGCAATGCCACTCACACACGCAACGCCACTCACACACGCAACGCCACTCACACACGCAACGCCACTCACACACGCAACACCACTCACGTTGCCAATAGGTATCGCAGTAGGAAACTTGGAGCCATTACAATTGCAAATAACAATGCCTTTTATTTTTTTATCATTTTTAAAACATAAAGGGCTTTGTCATTTACAAAACCAATAGCTCCAACTTTCCTACTGCGAGACCTATTGGCAACGCCAGTGCTTGTTGCTATTTACCATGAAGTTTGATTTCACGGTAAATAGCGACCCCTATTAGCGAAATCGCTAGCTATTTTACATTCATGCATTGCATTTAAGGAATCTCAATTTGAGATTCCTAAAATGCAATCGCAAATAGCGATTTATACATTTGGGATGATTTATGCAGTCCTGCGAATAAAAAACTATTTCTTAACACAAACGCTGGCTACAGGTGCCCTTATGGTATTCAAATAAATCAGTAACCCTGATTTCTGTGCACTTGCTGTGAATGCACTTAAGCCAGGGGCCACCATCAAAAATTAAGAATCACTGCCATCGACTTGCAATTTGGGAATAGCAAAAAAAGCTTCGGTGGTGATATTAACATGCGAGGTTTCCAAGTTGTCATTCAGGAAAGCTAGACGGTGACCACAAATGCTTTAAATGGGGGCGTGGGTGACGGTGTATTTGTATATCTACTGGTTTATGAAAGGGAATGCAGTCTGTAGTAATAGGTGGTACTGTAAATTGTCCGTTGGCTGGCGAATGTACTATGAATACTAACGAGTATTAATTGGGCAGGTTTCAATATCCAACCCATGTGAATGGTTGCCATTAGAGGAGTGAAGGTTTACAAGGTACAGCAGACCTGCATCTCTGCATTTGCTTTTTATTATGTTTTATTTCCACATAATAAACTACTGTTCAGTAGTAGACTTTTATAGACAATTTGGTGGCAATTAATTGAATATAAAGCAGTTATGATATAATTTAAAAGGATGTCTATAACTGGTTGTAGTCTTTTTACAGTCATCATTATATCCATACGTGACATTAAGTGTTTTATAAATGAATTTTATAATTCTTTGCAATTTTTAATTTATTCTGTATTGGATGTAACATTAGATATCGCACTGTACAATTAATTTTCTAGTATGCAGTTTCCCCCATATAGGGATTGCTATGCTGCACTTTTTCTGTTGTGGACTTTTTCTCCAAGATGTACTTTGAAACTCATTGGAACCTCACTAATATATCCCCTCGCTTTGCCGTTGTTTGCAACTGTGACTAATTTAGTTGTTGTTAAATAGGAGCAACCAATTGCAATCACGTGACCTTGGCAAAGGCCATAGAAGTGGAAGAAACGGCATGCGGTGGATACCAACCCTCACATTTTTAGGTCTTGCCTAGCCATCGATTCACTTTGGCTGCCAAAAACGTGCACGCATTGCATTGCCTTCAATAGCAACGCTTTCACGTTGCTATTGAACATATGGTTCCTGCTCGCTTCCGCAAGGGAATCCGGCGCAGGCCCCCTCCTTTTTTTGTTAGGTATGAGGAGATTAAGTGATTTGCCCAGAATCACAGGATGTTGAGCCTCAAACCCAGTTCCTCAGATTTGAGAACGACCGCCGTAGTCGATAGGCTACATCCGCTCCTTGATTAACATGATAAATAATTATGGTCAGGAGAATGATGCCTGGGGCAATGCTCAGTTTATGCCAACTCTGGGATTCCTATTGTAAAGAAAATTGGGCGGTTTTGGGTGAATTTCAGTTGCCAAGTCAATGGATATTGGTGCTTTGTTATTTATGGGGTAACAGGAGCAACACCCACTACTTGTCTATTTTGATGTACTGTTTATAAGTATTATGTATATTATTACTGAACATCATATGGATAGTTCTCGTAGGATAATGTTGTTCTTTAAGAAAATGTTTATGATAGAAGTAGGTAATCTGTCTTGAAAATTCTCATTATAGTCTCCTATCCAACCAAACATTATACACAGAGACAATGGTTTACACCTGTATGGAATGGAACACTGAATTACCTGGAAAGCATGCATATATGGAGAAAAACTAAACTACTGGTAAATTTATTTAAATTATCTATGACTTTAAAGTAGTAGAAAGATACAGGGCCATATGTATCAAGGCTTTTTCCCGTTTGTAAATGCGCAGATGCTCAGAATCGGCCCGTTTGCGAATTGGAAAAAGCTTTTTGGAATGTATCATCCCAAAAGGCTATCGCAAAATAGAGAATTGCAAAATTTGTGATTATCTATTTTGCAAATGCAATTAAGGAATTGCAATTTGTCATTTCTTTAATGCAATTTTGGAAACACCAGAAATTTGCTATTTGGGCCTAAGGAATTGCAAATTACCACCAACTTCAAGTTGGTGGTAATTAGTGATTTTCTTTAAAAAAAAAAGCACTTTTT
Organism: Lissotriton vulgaris; assembly: GCF_964263255.1. NCBI lineage: Eukaryota > Metazoa > Chordata > Amphibia > Caudata > Salamandridae > Lissotriton > Lissotriton vulgaris. The sequence goes on from NC_141691.1 coordinate 235,832,633, forward strand.
TGATTTTTTAAAAGTGCCATATGTTGCACATACATGCTCCTAGGGCATGTATGTGCGTAAAATGTACACACATGCATATTTCAGGGGTGCAACAGGGTGTCCTTTTTCACCCTTGCAACCTTGAAATTGCATTCTCAATTTGCGATTCTGTAAATGGTCATCGCAAATTGAGAATGTTTTTCCATGAATTCCTAAGGGGCCTCCTAGCCTATAGGAATGAATGGGAAGGTATTCCTTAATTGCGAATCTCAATTTGCGATTCGCAAATAAGGAATATGTAGGATTCGCAAAATATTTGCAAATCCTACATACATTGCATTTTGCGATTCTCTAATTACAATTCGCTAAAAATCGCAATTTGAGAATCACATTAATTTTTTTTAAAACATATGGCCCTTAATCCCTTAAATTATTCACACACTAAATTACTAACCTGCTGTCATACATCAAGTGATGGAGCCCCAGAATCAAAGCACAAGTGGGACCAGCTGACTCTATGGTAATAACAAAACCAACAAAGGATCCCACAAGAAGTAAAACCAAAAGAACATCATAAAGGAATTACAATTTTTGCATGAGCAGACCTTTCAAATTGCAGAAAAAAAACATAAAGTCCATTGTCAGGTTGGGATTTGGGTAATTAAACACTGACCAAACCCTGGGACAAGGCAGCATGAAATGTATGGACCTGAGTAGAAATGTAGTCAAACACACCTGTTATTAGTGTTTATCTGGTCTCACATGTTCAAGCGCCAGGATACCCGTAGAGTCACAGTGTGCTCTATAAATGCTGATTACAATTACAATTGGCAGCCATGGATCCATTCTACACCGTCTTTCATGCAACACATACGATCCTACTGAAGGTTTAGACCGTTCTAACCACTCTCTCCCAGTTACACAATACAAGGGAATTATTTTTTTTTACCATTGTTTATCTTTGGATGTCATAAGCCACGGATGAGTGAATCGATTGGGTCTTTTAAGTTAGTTGCATAAATTGTTCAAATAATTAGACCATAGACTTACTAGAAGACCGCTAAGAATCATGCAATCAACTTTAATTTTACGACTAAAACCTGTTTATCATAACAAAAGCAACAATGAAAGAGAGGACAATTTTACTCAGTCTGGTAAATACTTAGGAGCTGTTTATGATACGGCCCGTAAAGGCTCTGACCTGCAGTCGGAGCCTTTAGAGCTGCATTGTAATTGGACGCTCGGTTTTCTTTACCAACTGCATTATTATGATTGAGGCGGACGGAAAGGAAACCAGCGGTCATTCCGGCAGGTTTCGGATGGGCTCAGAGAGCAAAACTACCAGTGGGAAGCAAGCTAGTACTCTCAAGGGCAGACCTTTCAACCCTTGAGATTACGATGCACGTTTCCGACATGGTTTCTATGCCGGTCTGTCCGACATGAAAACCATGTTGGAAAGCGTGTTTAGAGGCCCCCAGCAGAGCACTTTTGGTGCACGGCCTCTGGTTGGAGGCCAAGGGGGCACCGATGGTGTCTCTCTGTTGATCCCTGCACCTTGTGGCAGGTACCTTGAGATACCTGCCAAGTGGTGCGGGGATGAACCGCACCTCCCATTTCACCATCGGACATGCATTATGGCCAGTTTACGGCCGTAATCCATGCTCTAATAGTTAAATATAGGAATCGCATCCTAATGAGGTGGTCGGGACTGCCGACTGGGTGGTGGTCGGTCCCACGACCAAGTCGGTGTTGGGCAGAAATAATACCGCCCAACATTATAATGAGCCCCTCAATGCCTAGCTGTTCTTGACAAGCAAAATTGTTAGTGCCTTGAGATGAGCCTAATAATTTCTTATAACATATGTTTTTTTCCCTCAGCCTGCAAAGGGTAACAGCAATTTCTAGTCCCATAAATATTGTTAGAAATGCATATACTATTGTAGATGTTCACTGTACACTTCATGGGTGTGTAAGGGTGTTTTTTGCAAAGCGGAATAGAGCACACTGGGATTGAAAAAACTGGAGTTTCTGTAAACGCCACAATTCAGAACAATGACCATGGTTTTAAAAAACTTCTAGTTGTCATGTTCAAAGTTAAACTTTTTGTAAGGTTGTTTTTTAAATCGAGGCCCTCCATGAACTGTACATACCATCCAGAAACCGATCTGCATAGAGGAGGACTGGTAATTTTGATTATTTGCTTTGATAAAAGCCTCTCTATTCCATTGATATACAAGATGAAGAGGAGGGTGGTTATGATGGAACCCTACTGCAAACCTCTTCCTAGGCTGACTCTACTGGAGCACTCTCCATTCAAGCCATAATTAACCAGAGCGCAGTCATCTTAGAAAATCCAAGATGTTTCCTCAACACCCATTAAGTCATATCATATGACTTTATAAGGATCTCCAGCAGATCCGTTGAAACCGGCCCAATTTAAGATCTTGGCGCCGGTTTGTCGCACTCCGGTGCTGTTTCTGATCAACATGTCCCTCTCTTCTGGAGTAGTTCCCGTCAGATGGAAGCAGGCTGTAGTCACGCCAATTCTGTAGAAGGCGACCCTCGACCCCCTTAAACCTGAAAACTACCGCCCTATCTCTTTACTTCCTTGGGCCACGAAAGTGGTGGAGGCCCATGTGAATGCCACTCTTTCAGACCATCTTGGTAGGGCTAACATCTTGGACCCTACTCAGGACGGGTTCCGTGCGGGTCACAGCACGGAGACGGCCCTTCTCTCTATGGTCGAACATCTGCGTTCTGTGCTTGATGCAGGTCGGACGGCGGCACTATTGTTATTAGATCTCAGTGCCGCCTTCGACACGGTCTCGCACAGGATTCTGCTTCAGCGACTTGAGGAAGTGGGCGTCTCTGGTCTCGCCTTATGCTGGTTCCGATCTTTTCTCACGGATAGGTCATTCCAGGTGGCGATCCCGCCCGGTAAGTCGTCATCGTACCCGTTGGACCAGGGGGTTCCACAGGGGTCATCGCTGAGTCCCACTCTTTTTAATCTTTATGTGAGACCTCTGGCTGCGGTCGTCAAGCAATGAGGCCTGACGATGGTCTCCTACGCAGATGATACGCAGCTGGCGGTCACACTGAGTGGGGACTTAGACTTGGAGGCCCCCAGGTTTTGCGATGGTCTGCGGGCTGTGGCTAACTGAATGAATTCCAACTGTCTCCAGTTAAACACCAAGAAGACAGAGATTATGGTGGTTGGCAAACAGGCGGCATTGTGGGGTGACGAATGGTGGCCTTCGGACCTTGGTGTGACTCCCTCTCCAGCTTCAGAGATAAAAAATTTGGGGGTATGGCTTGACCCATCCCTCAGTTTCATCTGTCATACCAAGAAGGTGGCGGCTTCTTGCTATGGCATTATTAGAGTACTCCGACCCATCCTCAAATTCTTTGATGCATCCACAAGACAACTGATGGTTCAAGCATCAGTGTTGTCTCGGCTGGACTATGCCAGCTCACTACTGGCGGGGATTAATCAATCAGAACTCTTTCGGCTGCAGCGAGTTCAAAACGCTGTGGCCCGACTGGTGACAGGTGTGCCTAGGCGGTGCTCGGTGTCTAAATCCTTGCACTCTCTCCACTGGCTCCCTGTGCAGCAGAGGATTAAATTCAAGGTTCTTTGCCTTGCATTCAAAATCCTCAAGGGTACATCTCCTGAAATCCTAGAGAACTTGTTGACTTCTTATGTTACCTCGCGCACTCTTAGATCTCTGGGTCAGAATTTAGCAGTGGTCCCGCGCTTTAAATTGAGTAGAGTTGGGGGCAGATCTTTCCGAGTCCTGGCTGCAAGTTGGTGGAACTCTCTCCCTCTGCAAATCCGGGCCATTGATGAGCTCCTTCAGTTTAGACGGGCCATCAAGACCTTTTTATTTGCTTAGCCCCTATGATGTGTTTTAATTCCTTTCCGTTTTTTTTTTCAGTGTTGTGTTGTGTTTGCCTTATCAATGCGCCAGGACGCCCCTTTGCTGGGGCAGCTGTGCGCGTTATAAAAATAAATAACATAACATAACATAACATAAACATAAAATAATGAGAATAAATTAACTTGGAAACAATACCAGCATTATCCCAAGCTATCAGGCTACTATCAACTACATAAGTAGCTCCCTGAGAGCCATGTCTAGGCAGACGTCATGGGAAAGCGAGAATACCTGGACAGATTTGTTGAGTTTGCCAGACAGGTGATAATCTTTCAGGTGGAAGTCAATCCTTCATGTTCAAACAGGATAAAAGAGAAAATATGCTCGAGGTAGGGTCATTATAATCCACAAATGTATTATAAGATTGCGGTACAATCTTAGGCAGTTACTCTGGTTCGGGTTTGCAAATATAACCTAAAGCAACAGCACAAATTCTTGAGAACAAATACTGCTGGAATCCAATCTGACAACAATGTACCAAGAAGGTTCCTTTTCCTAAAATTGATAATAATGCAATCATCATTGCAGTCTTTCTGGGACAATCAAGATCCAGCTCACCCATCAAAGCATTAGAAGCCAGTGCATGGTCTTGTTTTTTTGTCCTCAGTCACCTCTGACCGCAATACCCACTCCAAACTTTGGTACCCATCGTGCCCTGGAAGCAGGGGTAGAAAGATATACAGTCTTTCCCACTGGGGGGTGGCAAGCACTCCACCCATCTGTGACAAATTTCCCTTCTTGCTAGTAATATAGCGTAGAAGAGAAAGGATCTTGCAGAGCCTGCCACTTGACTAGAAATTCCAAAGATAATCATAGAGAGGCTTACCTTGACTTGGTACACGAGGAGAGCGGATATAGTATTACCAAACTTCGTCCAAAACTCGAGAATTTCCAGACATTCTTGGAACATGTGGCTATCGGAAGCTCTAACCCAGTCCACATTTCCTGCATTTTACCAGAGGACAAGTTGTTATCTTCAACAGCTGTTGAGGAGTTAAGTAAGCCCTGTGGACAGAAAAAAAGTGATTCCTCCTTAACCAAGCTGACTTAACCGTAAGGAACAGTGTGTTCAGTGATACTTGCCAGCGATCTTCCCAGGAGACTCCCGGTAGGCAGACACCCATAGTTCTTCAGCCAATCTGAAGTCTCCGTCAGTTGTTTCTTCAATCTCCCAGTACCATCTGGAAACTTCTTTTTTCCTGGCGGTTTTGCCACCAAGTGTTGTTCTAAAGAGTTGCCTGCACCTAATGGAAGCTTGAAATTCTGGGCCCAGATTTTGAGCTGGATATATTTAACCCTGGAAAGCTCTCCCTCCAAAGTGGACTGTAGTGTTAACCAAGATTAAATCGTACTCTCCTGGGCGAGGTCTCCCCAAACGCAGAGACTGTCATTCATTATTGGCTGTAAACACGGACCCTACCCCAGAAGGGTCAGGGGATTTTAACATCATTCTAGAGTGAGTCAGCTGGAATGCCCATACGTAATACTGTAGGTCGGGAAGGGATAACCCCCCACTCTCCCTCCTGTGTCTCAGCTTCTTCCAAGCAATTTTAGTCCCTCTATAGGCCCAAATGAAGGAATGTATGGCCTACTGGAGCTTATCAATGAGGGGCTTTTCGACATGTAGAGAGAAAGTGGAGGAAGTTATACCACAATGAAGATAAATTAAGTGGAAGGCTTCTAGATGCCACATTCAGGGAAGATATACGCACGAAGATTAAGGATTATTTCGATCTTAACAATGGCACATTCGACTCAGTTGGGGTGCTGTAGCAGGCATTCAAGCTGGTCCTCCATGGACATTGCATAGCTTAGGGATATCCGTGGCAGCCTGCACAGGCTAGATACGGAGCTACACAACTTAGAGACACAGTATTTTCAAACACCCACTGCCACAATCATGGGCCAGATCCGCAGCAAACTCACAGAATACGAACAAGAGACATACAGGGAGGTTACATTTTTACATAAACACGCGACCGCAAGGAGATATGGAGAGGGTGAAACATTTGCGAATCTGCTGCGTCGTCCTAGAAGCTCAGCATTCATCACAGCTCTGCATACCCCAGCCGACGAACTAGTACACTCCCAGACAGACATTCTAGATACTATGCGTAACTTCTATGCCCAACTGTACACCTCACAGACGACTCCCATGGACTCAGTCCTTACAGAATATTTTGACTAACCCTGGGCGTAGTGGGCGTAGTGGGGCTACGCGAAGCACCACAAAGTGGGGGGAATCTATGCCCACCCACACACTTCGCGTAGCCCCACTACGCGCCACCTGCCTCCTTCCCACCCTCTTCTAAATGCCCAAAATAATTTCAAACATTGTGAAACTAATTAAAAATGACTTACCTGCGATGCGGCATCCCGGGGCTCCCTCTTCCTAGTTCCTCGCCGACTTCTTTCTGACAAATGCGCGGGCGCCCGCGGATCCGCATTTGTCAGGAAGAAGTCAGCGAGAAACTAGGAAGAGGGAGCCCCGGGACGCCGCATCACAGGTAAGTCACTTTTAATTAGTTTTACAATGTTTTACAATGTTTTAAATTATTTTGGGCATTTAGAAGAGGGCTGGAGGGAGGCGGGTGGCAGGCAACTTCGCTCCGCCATGGCGTATGCGTAGTGTTGCTTCCTACGCCTACTTTACAAATGGCGAAGTAGGCAACACTATGCACACTCCATGGACGGAGCGGAGCGCTATGCCCACCCTTAATTTTGACACTATAGAGCTGCTATGGTTCGGTAGAATGCATAGGGAATACGTCAATCTACCCTTTACAATTGAGGACATACGATAGGTGATCGGGTCATTACCCTCAGACAAGGCGCCAAGTGCAGACGGCCTCACAGCCAATGTATATAGAGAATACTCAGAGTTGCTAGCCCCCCACTTCCTGGCAGTATACCAGGAGGCACTACAAGACGGCATTCTGCTGGTTACAATGCACGATGCCATCATTATCACTCTCGTAAAACCAGACAAAGACCCCCAACATTGCGATTCCTATAGACCCCTTTCATTAATAAATGCAGATGCCGAAATCTTGTAAATTTCCTGGCAAATTGACTCCAACCCCTATCGCCACTAATAGTGAGACCGGACTAAGCGGGATTCGTGCCAGGAAGAGCTAATTCCCATAATCTGAGAACTTTATTTGGACTATTACATTATCTTGCCCCTCATGTCCCTGTGATAGCAGCCCTCCTCGATGGCACAATGGCGTTTGACTCCCTAGAATGGGTATTTTGGTTCCTGCTGCTCGGCTGCCTGGGCATGAGCCCCCTCTTCATCCAGCAGATCTAACTTCTGTATACTAAACCACACAAATCAAAGTAAATGGACTGATCTCGGAGCCCGTAGACATCACACGCGGAACCAAACAAGGTCATCCCCTATCACCACTATTATTTGCAATCGCAACTGAGTCATTGACAGCCCGTCTGCGGCAACACCACGCAAACAGGGGGATCGGCTTCACAACCGGGGCACTCACTGAGACATGGTTTACCCTGAAGAAAACTTATCCCCCACGACACGGGAAATTGTGAGGTACGGCGGTCTATCTGGGGTACATATAAATTGGGAAAAGTCAGTGATTCTGCCATTCACATCAGGCACCCGAGCCTTTATCCCTGAGTATCCATTGGTCTGGTCAACCGGCCAGGTCCGCTATCAAGGCATTTGGTTCAGTGATAACGTGCAGGAACTGAGGACAGAAAACTATGGCAGGGTGGTGGACTGGATCGAGGAAAGGATTAAAAGATGGAAGACACTCCCTCTTTCCCTGGCAGGCTGCATTGCGGTGTCCAAGATGATCATATTACCTAAACTCCTATACTACTTTGTAAATATTCCCTTACCACTCACTGTACAGTTTTTTAATAGACTTAGATCACTCATGATCGAGTTGGTGTGGTCGGGCAAACAACCCAGGATATCCTGGGAGGTACACATGCTCCAGCAATCGCAGGGAGGTATGGCTGCACCAGACTTTGCTCTATATGCGCTACGTGCACAGGCGCAATACTTACACTTTTGGGCACACCCCATACCAGCTGCATGTTGCTATAGAAATCGACAGAGTAGCACCCCTCCCATTGTTTACAGCATTATTCCACACATACAAACGTCTCCGTGAGGAAATTGACACCTTACAAGATTTAAGATGGGCATGGGAGGGCCTCCGCAGGAGAGCCCAGTTGTCCATGCTGTATGCCCTATCCATGCCACTCCACAACAACCCACTTCTCCCCCTGCTCCTTGAAGCTGCCCACATCAATGCCTGTCCACACATACCATACGCAAGGGAGGCGATCACTTTCCCGCAGACAACTTCTGTACAATACAACAATTGTGCGATCCTGCCCTACCCTTGGAGCTAGATATTTTAACCTATTACAAGATCAGGGCTTTATACAAAAAAAAGTTCACTGCTTTTCCAGTGCCCCCGCCAATGCTGCAAGTGCTGGAAAACGTATTAACAGTAGCTTTGGGCAGGAAACTAGTCTCCCGCATCTACAGAGACATACAGAACACATATCCAATCATAGTCCTGACTTTACGCAAAGCGTGGGAGGAACTCTTAGGAATGGGCCTCACAGACAAGCAGTGGGAACTTAGTTGTAGACAATTGAAGACTGATGCCGAATTATCGTCTTCGGTTAATTCATTTCAAAGACATTCATCATCTCTACCGCACACTTACACAGCTACACAGGATGGGCCTCCATGGGGATGACAGTTGTTGGAGATGCGGGACCTCCAAGGCCACCTTCCTCCATTTAGCATGGCAGTGCAGACCGATAGCTAACTATTGGATACAGATATTCAATCCCATAAATACAAACACAGGACTGAATTTCCCGCAAGAGCCTGGTACAGGGGAAACATCCTTTACGATGCAACTTTTACAACGCAGTGCCTTTACTACGCGGTATTTACAACGACAACCATTACAACGCATTGTGCTGGGGGCGCTCTAGGATAGGGAATAAGTTTAATTTACTATCCAACACCTTCCCTAGTGTCCACGGGGACTGGAGTTGGAATAGTAAATTAAACTATTCACTATCCAGCACCCCAAAGCACTATGCGTTGTAAAGGTTTTCGTTGTAAATACCGCATTGTAAAGGCATGCGTGGTAAAAGTATGCGTTGTAACGTCATACATCCCTGGTACAGCGTTATTAGGTATAATGGACATGGTGCAGCTGAAACTTCGTAAACTGCCCGCAATACTTTTTTTAATGGCAAAAAGACAGGTGGCCGTACACTTGGGGTGACCGCATCTCCCACAACAAAGGGATGGGCAACAAGTGTGACATACTGTAAGGCACAATTGGTAATATATTGGGAATTGTTACCAAAACGCTCACACCCTAGAGACATATGGAACCCTTTGTCAGCTGGTTACAGTCGGAAGAAGCCATGGATCTGTGACATCTCAGGGAATGTGCGCTGGTTGTGGGAGGAGGGTATGTATAAACCCGATAAATGTATCTAATGCCGTGGTGTAATGTTTGTCAAGACAATTGTATAGGGTTATTCACAGATGATACAGATTGACATTCCGGGGGGCTCCATGCGAGGTGGAGATGTTGAAATCTTGTACGGAAAATAAGTCACTTGGTGGAAAGCTGTGTACTGCACATTTTGTTGCTGTTGCATAATTTGTAATAATGCAAATAAGCAGACTTTTTTACAAAAAAAAGCAGTATTATTATACATTAGGTGATCTCTGGGCTTTGTCAGCAGACCCATACATCAGCCTATAGATGGTAGATCTACATCATAGGTGCTGTCTTGCTCTTCACCCTGGAAAGGTCCCTCTCCAAGTGTGTGCTACCTATTCGTGTAATCCAATAAAACCAAAGTGCGTTTGTCCAAACAACAGCTGCATCAGTATATTGTGTCTAAGGGCTAAGGCCTTGCCAGAACAAAATAACAAGGGAAATTGTTGTTTGACCTTGCTCATAATGTTCATTCAAAATCCCAGGAATTTGCAGGGAGTGAACACAGCGATGAGTTCTCATGTGAAAGCAGCCATAGAAATTATTGCAAAATTAAAAATGTGTAGTAACATGTGCAAAGCAGCAGGCAAGCTGCAGCCTGCTCATGCTAACTTAATGAAAACGATAATGTCCCTTTGGTCCACGTGACAGTAACTCTTCTTTTAGTCCTTCCTTCTTTCTTTCTGTCTTGTTTCTTTGTTTATTTGTTTGTTTGTGTTTTTGTTTATTTCTTATTTTCTTTCTGTTTTCTTTTTTCTAACTTTCTTTCTGTTCTTTCTTTCTTTCCTCCTTCCTTTCCTCTTTTTCCTTCTTTTTTCCTCCTTTCTTTCTTCCCCTTTTCTTTCTTTCTTCCCTTTTTCTTTCTTTCCTTCCTCTTTTTTACCTTCTTTCATCCCTTGTTTCCTTTTTTCTTATATTTTTCGTTTTCTTTTTTCAGTCTTTTCATATTATTTTTTCTTCCTTTATTTTTATTTGTTATTGTCTTTCTTTCTTTTTCTTACTTACCTTCCTCTTTCTTCCTTGTCTTGTTTGTTTGTTTCTTTCCTTTTCTTCCTTCTTTCTTGCCTGGATGTATCTTTTTTCATTCTTTCTTTCTCGCCTTCTTTCCTAAAGTCAAAGGGCAAGTAAAACATAGTTACTTAAAGGGTTTTTTAGACGGGCTTAGTCAAGTAGTATGTGGTTCTGTCATTCTCATTTTCTTCCACTCACCCCATAATGCATCAAGGGGCACTGTTTCAGCCCTCTTTTGCCACTGACTGACTTCAATATAAGTTACGTCTTGCTGCCCTTTCACAAGGAATACACCAACACACAAAGTAGTTCACTACTGTGTCAGAGAGTACTTTGGTAATGTGTGAGTTTTTTTAGACCAAAAGAACATTTTTGCCCTTAGAGAATGTTTTTATTCAGCTTGAGTGAGGGGCCAGAAGCCTCCTGAACAATGAAGTTTCGCAAAAACCATGACAAAACAAAACAATTTGCCTAAAATCTGGCAGTCAACACCTGACGTATTGGCTTTGCCAATGCTTGTTTGTCTGTTGAATAAGGCAGCATTGCCTCCTCAGAATCCAAAGAGGATGAAGAATCTATTCAGGCAAGAAAGGAATTGACCCTGTGTAAATTCTTCCTCAACATTTTAAAATGTATAGTTTTAGTGCAATACCCCAGGGAATCCAGTGTTCTCAACAGCCAGTTCAGGCTCGAGGGACCAGAGAAAATTGCTAATGTGTAAGACCATTTATAAACCTGTGTTAAAGTGCTTGTGCTTGCTCCTCAAAACCTGGTGAAATTGTCTCACACTCAAATGGTATATTGGATTTATTTGTAAGTCCCTATTAAAGCTGTACAACATGTACCCGTGGCCTGTGAATTAAACGCTACAAGTAGGCCTATAGCATTCATTGTGCCTCTTACTTAAGTAGCCCTTTAAAAATATTTCAGTAGTGGCATTTGTGTAATTCAAAGGAGGGGAGACCCAGCGAGTTCTCCCCGCTGAGCCTGCAGTGTGAGGGCGCCCCTTCCTCTGTTGGTCTGTACTTGGTGCCTTTATCCATTGATGGTGGCATTGCTGGGTAAGTCCTCGATGGAGGCCCCAGATTTGAAACTTCCCGCCTAATAAGGAAACTGGCTTGATTACCATATAACTTGTATCAGGAGCGCGATGGCTTCGTATTTAAGGTACAGAGTGGTGATTTGTGGTCAATATCTGGTAATTCATGTGTAACCGGACTGTTTAATCATATGCGGTGAAATTATCATTCATGGAATTTGAATCCTTGTAAAGACAAAATAAGTTTTATGTTCAGGAACTGTATGATATGCACAGTAATGGTGTCTTTCATGATGTTCTAGGGCATGCGCAACGTAAGAGTGATTACCTTATTGCGCTATACGTACTGTTATGACAATTGCTTAGTTGGCTAGGTGATTTATGGTTTATGTGATTGTGGTTTAATGCGTTTTTATATACAATATATGGGATATTTTTATATAACCTGGTGTGGAGTCTCTTTGTGAGATATTTGTAGTTTCACTGGTATGTGTGTGTGTTATGCAAACACTTTATACATTGCTTACGGGATAAGCCTCACTGCTCTACCAAGCTACCAAGGGGGAAAGCAGGGGTTACTCCCTTACCCTGACTAGAGTGGTGGGTTCTGCCTGGCATGGGTGCATACCCTAGACAACCAGAAACTCCAAATACCAACAACTTTCAGTCTGGAGCCATAAGAAAAGTCAAGTTTGGTTTCTAAAGAATTGTAATTGAAAAAAATCTTTAATGGTAAAGTTGGATTTTAAGTCACATTTCTGAAAATGCCACTTTTAAAAAGTTGGCATTTTCTTGTCCTCGCCATTTGGCGCCTTCAGTCTTATATCCTGTGTCACATGACTGGGTGTAGCTGGCAGCTGGTATTACTCCCAGACTGGAAGACAAAGAGGGAATACGTTTTCGCAGGTTAGGCCATCTCTGACTTGATGGGGGTAGTGCTGTCACTTGACACACTTGCACATCACAAAGACTTTGCCTCAGCACAGACACAAAGAGTTTCACCCTAGTCTTTTGTACCCCCATAAAAGCTGGGACTTTGACAGGGGAGGCAGGAAATGCCTGAAACCTCAGTAGGAGGAGGACTCTAGAAGCTTCTCCCTCTTCCAAGTGGGCACCTGTTATAATTAGTGGACCTTGAGACACAACTCTTCAGATCAATGCTGGAGCTGTGAAAGACCCAGAGGAAGGACTGCTCTGCTGTAAGAAGGACTGCTCGGCTGCCCTGCCCCTAACCCCCCTAGTAGTGACCCTTTAGCCTAGACCATCGGAAGTGGAGTTAAAGGAGCTCTGCGAGCCCAGTTGTAGCATCACAGATGAAGCAACGTGGCACAGCTCTTAGCAGCACCTCATCTGAACTGCTATAGAATGACGCAGCCCTGAAGCAAGCGCACATCACAGCCTGCATGGCTTATTGGAAACGCCACTACACAACACATCCTTGAACGCATTGGAACTGCTGCTGCGTGATGCATCCTATACGCAAGTCCTCATCACAACCCATGCAGCTCAACAGAACCACTGCTTCATGACGCATCTTGAATGCAGACCTCACAATGCTTATCAGCACCGCAGCTGCATGGCACAATGCACCAGAACCTGGATTAAAGGTATATGTGTCAGCTGTACTAGCTTTGTCCGTGTACCCGGCTTGCACTCCATCCTGGTCTGCCTGAACTGGTGACTTTGTCCAGTCTGGCATGACCAGATAACCACAGTTGGCACTTGGTGCTTAAAGCATTATTTTTGCCTAAATATTTAAAATTGCATATCTCCAGTTATACTAATTGGATTATTGTAATTTTACCCCATCTTTCCAAATCAATATGGGATTTTTCTTGTTTTGTATTTTCACTTTATTACTGTTTCAGTGCTGCACAAATGCTTTACACATTGCTTCTAAGTTAAGCCTGAGTGCTTTTGCACCGAGCGAACAGAAGGTTAAGCACAGGTTAAATTTGGGGTTTACTTGTGTATCACCCTTACAAGAATTCACCCTCTCAACCAGTAACCTAATTTCTCACAACCACGTCTTGGAACTGCATCCCATGCACATATTTCTTTTCCGGAAATGGGTTCTGACCAATTTCCTACTCTTCAGAAGGACCAGGGAAAAGGTCAGCAGCTGCACGTTTTGCGAGAGGAATTTCAGAAGACACAGGTCAGCAGCCACTGTTTCTAAAATCGAGTTTTGCAACTCAGATGAGAAAAATTAAGTATTTTATTCTCCTGCTCAGCAACAGGTTCCACTGGGTCCTTCCTGTCCTCCGTGGAGACCTCAAGGGAATGAAGCAAATGCAAAAGCAAAAGAGTTCGCTAAAAAACTGGTTGCTAATCATCCTACCTCACTTCACACGAGATGAGAAAAGAAGAGAAATATACAAGCAAGAGAAGATCTGCTAACCCACACACATTTTTAAAGAGAGGTTAGCAGCAAATAACCTCCAGTCATTCTTAGACACCTTACAGAGCTGAGATCAGGCCAGGGCATTGATCTCCTCCACTAAGATGGAGGAGCATCGTCCGCTGCTCTCCGAGCCGTGAAAAAAGGGAAAATAAAATTATAATAACGCTCCATCATCATCATTTTATTTTTCCTACTGCAGTTGTTTCCTGTGGACAAGGCTGGGCTCTGTGACGCGAGAGCACTGCAGGGGGAGGAGTGGTGGCCCTCTCCAAGTGCACATCACATTTAGGCTGGCCAGTCATGCGCACATGGCATGTTCTCCACCCAGGCTGCATTACAGCCTGGTTGAAGGACATGCCCAGACCCCAGTCCTTGCCTGAACCATAGTGTTCCTACCAATCGCAACGCTATATTGCAGCATTGTGATCGACTTAGTGGAGCCCGGGTGCTTCCTGCCAGGTAAGTGTTTTTTTTAATTCTCTTCATTTCCACCACCTCTCCTCACAGTCCCCCTGCCTACCACCCCATCCAGTAGCAGCCGCTACTGGCTGAGGTCACCCATTAAAGAGGTGAGCCATACTCTTTGTCCAGCTCCTAGTATAGACGAGAGTGGGGGCATTCTTAGAAAACAATATGGAGTTACACATTTTGTTTAACAATACAAAGAACAAAAATGTGTGACAAGCATTGAACACATTTACTGCCCACAACAGCTAAAGCATTGTCTGAGGTGGCAGAGTACCGGGAGTTGTCTTTCCCTTATGCTGCACCCTACTTGGTACAATAAGCGAAAGTTAACAAAATAGTTCTTCATATCTCTGCTAAAGTTCCCCTGTAGCTGGGTCAGTGGCGAGACATCATGCCGTTAGCAGTACGTATGGGCGGCATGGTGAGGTATGGAATAGACTAATACATAAGAAACACCTACCTGCCTTAACAGGAAGGTCAGCCTTTCTCGGAACATCTAAAGGGAGGAGGTAGTTTTGGTCCCAGCTATACGAGTAAACACTGGAGAGGTGTGGCGCCGCGGCCAGGGCGACTGACGTTGGAATCTGGGGTTCATGGTTCGATCTCCAGTGCCGGCGACAGATTAGCCCAACACCATGTGACTCTGGGCAATAGCTTGCTTAATCTTCCCGACATCCCTCAGCACCTGGAGACCCTTACGGGTGATTGTTCGCGCTTTACAAATGTGGGTTATTATTCTTATGGAGGCTCAGCACTTAAGGTATGTAAGAACTCGTTCCACACAGAAGGATGGGTATGTAATGTAATACTGCTTTTACATACACACTGGAACACCAAACTTGACCTCAATGTGTTTCTGTGCTCAGGAGGCTGTGTAGGAAACCTCTGCTCACTGAGGCTTTTTTTGTGAGCCATGCATGTTTCTGCTTTGCTCAGAAGGTTGTCTTTCAAGAGGTTTGAATCCCATCATTTTTAGGTACCAGCAGAAATAGAAGCAATATTCTTCAATCAATGGCTCCAGGCTCAACGGAGCTCATCAAAATGGAGAGCAATGAAACCGCTGAACTCATTTATAGGGATGAATACATGTAATATTTGTGTAGGTGAATCTGCGCCGTCCTGAGAGAGGAAAAATCTGATTAGCGTGTAAGTCAGAAATACTACTAAACACAATGTGCAAAAAATAACCGACACGATTCAGAAATGCAAGAGCTTTGCATATAAGCCTTGAACAGCCTGGGAACGCACAAATATGACCTTAACCTCGTTTCAAATATATATTTTTCACTTTTCAAATATAATGCTTCTGAACATTTTTTATCTTGCAAAGTGGGATGTTTTCAAGTGAAGTGAAAGGTCCAGGCGAGAAAAACAGTGTTGAAAATCACATTGTCTTGGTCTATGTCTGGAACAATAATATAAATACCAATGTCCTTGGTACGTTGAGGAAATATTTACAGAACTGGAGGCAAATAGCCCTACACTAACGGAAAAAATGGGTTTTCGGATACCATATATCCATAAAAGCACATATCAAATATTAGCCTAATATACAACAGTGGTTATAAAGGCGCAAGTAATTTAAAAAGACATACAACGTCGTAAAACATTTTCTGAATGGGAACTTGTAGGAAGGTTATGGTTTCTATCATAAAAAGTAAAATACATCACATCAATAGACAAAGATCAGAATATTTTAACAATAGTCATAAATATGATATTGATATACAATTGTTAAGAACAACCTTCGAGGAATGCACATTGTATCACATGCACGTACTGCTGCTTTCAGAAATGACCCTACACGAAAGATTAATTCATCCTCTTCCAATTTAAGGATTTTCATGTAAGCTGCTTTGTAGTGAATTATGGCGCTTTTTAAAAAATGGCATCAGAAACCATTTTGTATATTTCAAATACAAGTTACAAAAAACCAGAAAGTGTAACGTTGTTCTATTTGTTTGATCGTCACAGGGGCATGGCAGTTGATCAAGGTTGGAATTATACCCTAGGGGAAAACAAAGTGAAAATTTCAATGTGTCGGCCCTTAGGGAAAAAAGCAATCCTCTCTCTCATCGACCTATAGGTTTTAAAAGATAGCTGGATGGCAGATGAGATACATCATCTATGGACATATACCTGGTGATGGAGGTTTTCTGTACCTCCTTTTCATATCTTGCTTTGCTATACTGTGCATACAGAACCTTCTGTAAGGATTTTTTGTTTATACCCTCTAAATCAGTAGGATTTAGGAACATATGTACAAAATTCACACTATTTAAGCTCTCCCTTACAGCAGAGAGTCAAGTTATATCCCTGCCCTTCTCACACTTAAGACAGTCTGGTATTATATATCTAGTGAGGGTCGCTGCCGGGTTTTTCCAGATTACAAGCCAGAATATTGCCAGGGGAGCCCTAATATAATCTTCAACATATGGCAGTTTCAGTTCTTTATGACAAACATACTGTGATGAGGAAATCGGAACTCCCAAGAGTTTCCGGCAAAATTTATTTTCTTCACCCTGGATGCTGTTACACTTTGTAAAACCCAAGACTTCTGCGCCATATGTTGCAGTAGGGGTGCACTGTGATTTGAAAATGTTATTGATAGCTAAAACCACCTCTGTCTTTTTGGGTTGTGGAAGGTCAAGGATTGAATTGATGGTTTTTTAAAACGCACTCCTGCTATGCGCCACATGGTCAACCCAAGAACCATTTGCTGCAAATACCAGCCCCAAATAAGGAAAAGTGTGGTGGAAACTTACAGAGTCTATAGTGATTGTATTAATGAGATACTTTTTCGGTCCACAAGCCATTAAAAATATTTTTTTCAATTAGTGCATAAATATAAACCAGCCATAAAATCTACAAAACCCCATACTAAAACACATAGGACGTTAGTTGTACAGCCCATTAAGATAGAGCCATCCACATACAGTAGGGTGGGGAATGTATTACCATTAATTCTAGGAACATCATTAGTAAGTATTGCCAGTGATTTATGTAAATCATTAATATATAAAATAAAGAGGAGGGGAGCCAGGACACACCCCTGCCTTACCCCCCTACCAATTTTAATGTATTTTGATATCTCCCCGCCCTTACTGATCCTCACAAGGGCATTCAAGTCCCTGTGCAAATAAGCTAAAAAATTACTAAAACCTCACTCAGGCCATATTTTAAAAGAATAGACCCTAATTGTCACCTGTTAACGTGATCAAAGGCTGAGATAAGATCCATAAAAGCCAAATAAATAGTAGATTTTTGGGCTACAGTATATTTGCCAATAATCAAATTAAGGTTTAGACACGGTTCTACTGTGCCTATTTTGCTTTCAAACCCTAACTGGCAAGGTTGTAAAATATGGTTTTCCTCAGCCTTATCTTGTACAAAATCCTCCTTAGAATTTTCAGTGTATTGTCGATTGGGGAGATCAGTCTGTAACAGCTTGGATTGGATCTGTCCCCCTTTTAAAAAATAGGTACAATGATACTAGGAGACAATGTGCTTGGAATCGTAACATTAGTTAAATTGTTAAAAATATTTAATAAAAGGGGCACCCAGACTTGGGTTTATTTTTAATGAGATCAATTGGCAGCCCGCCAGGACCGGGTGCTTTATTGCCTACACTATGTTGAATACCGTCCTCTACTTCTGACAGGGATATCTGAATCCCAGTGGCAGTTTGATATTCATAAGGGTCCTCATTTTGAGTTAGGGCTAAATAAATCTCAGAAAAGTGGGCTTCCCATGCCTCGCTAGTTATGTTACATCTTTTGGGGGTCAGTGAGTGTCCCATAGACCTCATATCTTTAACTGCAGCCCAAAAGCCATTCCCGTTCTTTGATATAGCGGTGCATGCAAGATTATCCCAACACTCTTTTGTAATTTCGTCTTTTCGTAGCCTAGTAACTACCTTATATTGTTGCCTCAAAGATTTAATGAGAACCGGGTCTCTGGGGTTCTGTAAGAGTGCCTTACGAAGCTCTCTATTTGCTAAAGACCAATCTCTATTAAACTATATTTGACCAGAATGTATATCCGCTATGGGCCTCAATAGCATAAGTTTGATACCCTCACAGAGTTGAACAAAGGCACCAATTACCTCGGGATCATGATCTTTTAGTGACAGGCAGATGTCAATAAGTGGCGAGTGTTCTCTTACCATATTGAGAAACAAAGCATTATTATCTATGCCTCGCCAGACTAATTTTAAGTTATCAGTAGAGGGTGATAAGTTATCAGTAGAGGGTGATAAGTTCCTTGCACCACACTCTTTAGCATAAATTGGTTTAGGGGTAATTCTCAATATTATTTTAATAGGATTATGGTCGCCTTGAGCAGTTGGTATAACCTCAGCCTTCTAAATTAGTGGAAATAAAGATGGTGGAAGCACTGCCCCTACCTCTATATGTTGGCTCAGCATGCTTGTCCTTTATGGGGTACTGCAGAAATTTCCATAACATTGAGTAAGTTATGGTTGCATAGGTGATCCAATAATTCTATCTCCCTATTACATGGGGGCACGTTAGTAAAAGAATCCGTGACTAGTTTGTTTTCACTGAAAATCCTAACGTTATAATCAACCCCCAAACAAATACCAGCTAAGTTGTCAAAGCCCTTATGATTTTGTAGGGTTAGGATTAATTTAAACAAATTAATATAATTCATATTTGGTGTGGTGTGGAAATCGTTGTTGTAGAAATTAATTAAAGATATGGAAACCCCCCTTGTATAAATCAAAGCCTGAACATTTTTGTTTTTATGTATCAAGTGTCTTTACACTGCCTCCTTTACCTGCTGAGATAGTAACCTTGATTGAAAGTCCACCAGACTGAACACATAGGTTTAGCCAACTTCCTTTTGCGTTTGGCCCCTAAGGCTGCAGGAATTGTAGGCGGATCCACGTTTAGTAATCATGCAACGGTACTTTCGTCATTACAAGTCTCATTGGAAGGGCCCTCATTATTAGAACTAAATCCTAAGCACAATGGGGTACTCAGGGCAGTGGCCTGTGCATTACGAAGCGAAGAGGGGATAACTAAATTGATTGGGGCCACCCCTATCATAGAACCAGCCTGGGGTGCTTCCCCTCCAAGGAATAGGCACCTCTCAGTTAATTCAATCTCGTTGGCAACTATATTTACTGCCCTTTCCAACATACTATCTATACTTGTGGTGACAGGCCGGAGGGGTAGTGTCCCTATGCGTTTCCCCATGGTGGATATTATGGCAGATTTACCTTTTCAGATATGATGGCACTCGCCTCAACAGTCTTCACAGTTAGCAAATATAAAAGGGGTGGCCCAGCCCTGCCTCTTCTTGGCGCTGACGGGCGCAGACGGGCCTGCCCTTGTCCCGGGCACGCCGGCATATGTCTCGCGCTGCGGGAGCCCCTGTTGACTTTTGTAGGCACCACCCGGCGCTGGCAGAGGTGACGGCGTTGGTGGTAGCTGGCGGGACCGCAAGGGATGCTGGGAGGTGTAGTCCTGCTTCCGGCCCTTCCCGGCTCCCGGACTCCTGAGCACCTGGCCCCAACTAGGGGCTAACAGCACTGCTGAGCAAAAGGGCTTTATTGCACAGCTGGGTTGGAGAAACAGTACAGACTCCCTATGCCTGAGAGAGAGTTAATCCAGCCCACTCAGGTCAAACTCCACGCTGCTTAAATTTTTTAGAGCAGCGCAGGGATTGGATGGGGAGTTTGTGATGCTGTCCCAGGGACTGTTGGCACCAGGAACTGGTAGCAGAGGAGCGGGAGGTGGCTGCAACACCACGATGAGTTTTTATATTATATTATTAAACCCCCTCACTGTGCTACAACCAACCCCCACCCGCGTGCCCGCTCCACCCACCCCACCACTCTTTATTAGTGTCGACCGGCACTGCTTTGTAGGCAGTGTAGGACTTCACTCAAACCGGTGACATTTCGCTGACAGCGGCTACCTATATGACTCCTTACATCCAATTCAGATAAAGTGCAAGACACAAGATATAAGCATGTTAGAAAAATGTCACCCTAAAGCTGGAAAAAACTTCCAGCCATAATTATTAAATAGAAATAGGCGCTGGGTGGGTTAAGCAGTTACGGAACACTCATTGTATTAATGAATCCCTCATAAGAAAAGCTGAAACTGAAATTAATTCCCTTGTAAAAAGAATATGAAACATGATTAAAGTATTAGTATGTCACACATGTCTTCTTT
Source organism: Lissotriton vulgaris (assembly GCF_964263255.1). Classification (NCBI taxonomy): domain Eukaryota; kingdom Metazoa; phylum Chordata; class Amphibia; order Caudata; family Salamandridae; genus Lissotriton; species Lissotriton vulgaris. The sequence goes on from NC_141691.1 coordinate 235,853,188, forward strand.
AATGTGAGATATGCCAGCAATAAAAGCCACTGGATGTTATGTAAAGGAAACTAAATGCAAAGCCTTAAACCACTTTGAAGCATAGTGTTGCTCCAAATCAGTGGAAGGAAAGCAGCATCTAAAAATATACATACAAAACATCAAATATGTAATGATTTCTACAATCCATGTGCCGGGGGCAGTTTGAACACTGGAGGAACGCATTAGCAGAGTCAAGGAATCCAGAGCTGTGAACTTTCTAGGAAAGACTGCGCTTCAGCTTTCAAACACAATCTTGAAAAAAAATATTGTGAACTACTTGTCCTCCTAGTTACACTTTTTTTAAAACAATTATTAGATTCTCAAAGGATCCTCAAGTAGGCTTTAATATTCATAAGCTGCTTCACCATACCCAGTGCTGTATTTGAGCAGGGATTTGCAGGTCGGGCCCTCTCGCACTCAGTTTTGGGGGTTGGAAAATATTTTCCCTCACAAGACATCAGAACAAAACAAAGGCACAAAACACAGAAGAAAGGGAAAGAAAGACGAAAACAGTGATAAGGAATGAAAGCAGGGAGGAACATAACCTCTAGGGTATACACCTGTTACAACGCAACTTTTACAACTACCTACCATTACAACGCAACTTTTACAACGCATACCATTACAACGCATTGCGCTGGGGGGCGCTCTAGGATAGGGAATAAGTTTAATTTACTATCCAACACCTTCCCTAGTGTCCACGGGGACTGGAGTTGGAATAGTAAATTATACTTACCACTATCCAGCACCTCTAAGCGCTATGCGTTGTAATGGTATGCGTTGTAATGGTCGCGTTGTAATGGTAGGTAGTTGTAATGGTATGCGTTGTAACGTCATACATCCAACTTCTAGTAGGAGATAAATGGACAGGGAGTGTCTGGTGGTGGACTAAAGAGGCATCGGGTAGAATCAAGACAACAATGCTTCGGTTTTCAGCCCCCTGATCGACAATTATGCCGGTCGTGGACTTCTCAGCAAAAGGTTGGGACCTGGTACTTATTCATTTACAAATTAAGCACATGTGTGTAAGGAAATAGATTAATGAAAAAAGTAATGATCATATACGAATATCTTGCAGTGGGACCCCGACTACCTGAAAAATAAAGACATACCTGTTGGTATTTTTAGACTTTTTTTCCTTTATCTGGATCACTGCTTATCCAGCAAGAATTTATCTAGTAACTCCCATCTTTTTGGTGGAGTCCAGGATGGGTGGTGCGCCTATGATGAAGCATGTCACGATAAAGTTAGTGAGGCATCAATTTCAATATCTTTTGATACCTCAGCGTACCTTGGAAGTACCATTCTTGTCAGACTTTGTTCGTCTCCTTCCTCCTTCTATTTTTGCCCAGTTGCCTGTGTGCGATAATAGGAAAATCCCAGCACTTCTGGGGGGGCATGGGGTGTGGAATCCTCTGGAAACTTCTCCCACTTCAAAGTGGGCACCAGGTATAAATATTGGACATCAGACACCTACTTCCGTGCACTTCTTGACTTGTGAACTCTGCTAGAAGGAAGGACTCAGGTGCTGCAGAAAGTACTGCCACAGAGTGACTCTAAGGGCTAGATTGCTGTCTTCCTTATCAGAAGCCTCAGAGACATAGCAGGGTTCCAGCAACCTTGAACCCAGCATCTAGACTCTGAGATCTGTGAGTCGTACCCTATCAAGTGGTGCCATCCCAGTCCTGAACCCTTGGAAGTGGGTCTGAAGGTGCTTTGCCAACCAATCTGTGGACCCAGCAGAAATGATGCATTTCCCCTACTGTGTGGTGCAACGTGAGCAGGACCAATTCATAGCCTCTGCTGCCTGGACTTTCCAGGCACAATGTCTCTGCATTGCCCTCACAGCCTTATCAGAACCGCTGGTACGTGATGCATCCTCGATGCAGGACTTCGCAATGCACGCCCCCTCATCAACGGCCTCTGAGGGGCAGATAGGCGGTTTAGCACCATTTAGCATCGTAGCAAGGCTATAGATTGTTTAAAACGTTTAAAAACTAATTAAAACAGGTCTGTGCACAGTAGCAATATTAGCAGCATGCAATCATCAATGCGGACCAGCGCCTTACTCAGCTTTTGACTCTACTCTCGTAATGTGCACTATGCACTATGCCAATATGATCATTAGTAACAGTCAGGAGTAGAAGTAACCTTTAGCATTTGTAATACTTACAGAGTATCAGTGGAAGCAGTGCTCGTGTTATGTTATGTCAAGGCATTTTGTGGAGTGTGAAAATACCAAACTGGCATCCTTTGCTAAGACTGTGCTATCATTGGGAATTCATGCAGGTAACAAACGAATCTTCAGGCATCTTTCCAAAGGTGAGATGATCACCACTTATTCGTAGATGAGAAAGAAGAGAATTTGGCATGAGAATTGGAGTGTCTGCTAGATTTCAATTTGCCAAATTGTGGTGGGGTGACATTCAAGCTGCAGCTGAGCACAGGTTGAGCATTGGAACATGATTAGTGATTAAACCTATTTTCAAAGGAGTGGTCCTATATATAGCGTTGTGGCAGATACAAAGTGCTTTAAATGAATTAGATTTTTTGATTTACTGCCAATGTAATTGTGTAAGATGATATGTGTGGAGGAATAATTTCCATCACTTTCTCTGCCATGTATGCATTGATTATTTTAGCTTTATTACTTTTAGCAGACTTTTCTCTTACTCTATCTCTAACTTACAATGAGATTGGTTTGGTGTCATTCAGTATGATGTAGATTCCACCAATAAATGTAGGGCCAGATGTACAAGCCTTTCATTTAGCGCCTCGCAATTTGCGACTCATAGCAAGTCACAAATTGGGAGGTTCTAAACGAAATGTACAGCAGTGTTATTACATTGTTTTGCGATTCCCAATGGGGTCGCAAATCGCGGGGCTCATTAATATTAATGAGCATATCACAATTTTTGAGCCCATTGGGAATGCCAATGATCCCAGAGATGGTGGCCTGCTGGGCTTAGCAGACCACCACATCTGGGACTACCTTCTAATAAAGCAGCTTTAAAAAAAAAATGCAGCTTGTTTTCCTTGAAGAAAAATGGGGTGCATTTTTTAAAAAATGTAAACGTTTTCATTTCAGTTTTTTGAAGGCAGGCAGTGGTCCCTAGGACCACTGCCTGCCCTTAACACTTACTTTTTAGAGTCAGTCACAAAGTCGAAGGGGACCCCTTCGAAATTGCAACTGCATTATCGCCCTCTTGAAGAGGGTGGTAATTTGCAAGTGTTTTGAGACCGCAATATGTGTGAAACCATTCACACATAGCATTGTGGGCGCAATTAGGAAGGGATAATCAAATACAATTTCTCTTTTATTTGTATAATCAGGATACTCGCTTTGTAAACTTGACTCTACAAGAGTAGTTAGCCAGACAGGCAGACAGTTCTCATACTCAAACACAAACATACACCTTATATATTTATGAATACACCCTTCTTAAGGGAAAAGATCTGCCACCTACCGCTGGCCACTGAAGTTCTCACATTTAGTTCACCACTGAAGGTTGCAACTTACTACATACTGGGACCACTTATTAACATCACACCGTAAAAATCAGATAAAGGATGATGTTGTGAATTAAATATGCTGCAAGCTCAAATATGGTAGTGTTAGAGCTGGCATCCTTGGTGTGGGTTTCCCCTGTATTTTTGCCTTTGCCTCCTGTGTTTTTGCTGTGTGTTGGACTTCATTTTGCTGGTCTAGATGCTTTGGACCCTTTGCCACTGCTGTTAAGTGCCACAGTGCAAGTGTCCACTTTGTAAATTATTGTTATGGATTGGTGATTTCCTGTTTGGCATATTTGATTTACTAGTCAATCCTGAGTACACAGGCACAAATATGGTGACAATCACATAGAGATGCTGCAACATGCACCTCCAGACAACAAATGGCATCAGATTTCAGGGCCTGTAGGTCAAATGCTGCTAGTTGGCTGCAGCACTGATTGTCCTACCCACATAAGCATCCTGTAAATTTAACTCAGGCCTGCCATTGCAGAGCCTGTGTGCAGTCTGGTACTGCCATGTTGACCTGGCAAGTGCACCCGCTTGTCAATATAATGGGAGCACAAGGGGGAGAAAAAGGGAAAAGGCCGCCCCCCACTCAAACTGTAATATACAAAATATGGCCTAACCCACCAACAACACTAATTACGTTAGTCTTCCGGTGACAGAGATTCTTGGGTTTGTGCAAAATTTCACAGTATCCCAACACGTTAACCATACAGTTATTTATTTCTGTCCCAATGTCTTTTCTTAAATAAATGTAAAAAAAGGGGAAAGGGAGTAAAACATTTTTTTTTTGTCAAATACCATCAATACACCACACCATTCATTCAATGAAAAATATGTGGAGAAAGAGAGAAAGTACCTCACGGTAGAACCGCCAATTGGGTTGCTGGCTGACAATTACCCATCTACCCACTTATCATCATAGGTAACTTACTCTCTTGTAGTGGAAAAAGAAAAGAAACAGAAACAAGAAAAAGACCAAACACCATACAACAGTACGTTTTCTTCACGAAAACCAGAAAGCGTGCTGGTTATTCGTGCAATAGCAAGGCAAGGAAAACCACGTTTGCTATTGTGTGGACACATACAACTAAATTACCCCAGTGAGAAATAATAAATGTGAATCTCACCATTAAAATTAAAGAGCTAGCTGGCCACTCCTTATTTTATTCTGGGCTGCGAGCTCTTCAAATTAAGACCGGTTCACACTGAACCAATTTTTACTGTAGTCAACATGTTTCGTTGCTCTATTTTACGCAACTTATTCAGGGCCAACGATGGGGTCGAGTTCACAACGCTGGAGTGAATCGGCTGGGAAGACCAGACTGCACTTGGTTTTCTGTTGGACACGTGATCAATTGTCACTGGCGTCCTAAGTGAGAGGTTTGCAGGTATGCTACCACGACGCAACCTCCAGGTGGTGTAAATATTGAAGTGGAAATATGAGAAGATAACCCCTCGTTGGCCCTGAAGAAGCTTCATCCCAAAATTGCCGCACCTTGGTGGTTCTGACTTTCCACGTTGGTTAAAAAAATACAACAATCTTTCATTCACACACCTCACACAGTATGCTACCCATGTAGGCAAGTGCTTCGGTACCTCACACAGGCATAGTAAGTTCCATTTAAAAGTTACAATATAGTGAAAAACTCCTGCCACATCTAGGAGTAAATCTTTTCCTAGGGTGGAAAGAGGAGCAGAACATCTCAAACTTCCTGGCTGTAGCAGGGCTTGTTGCACAGAAAAAAAATGCAATATTGAATATCTATATTAAATACTGCCATTGCATAATCTTCTTAGCCTAGAGAAAGTTTTGTGAATTTCTAAAATGTATTTAAAAAAAGTAGCCCGTGCAGGAGTGAAAATCCTGGGCCTAGCTTGACGGATTTTTTGTGAATCAGACACTACCTTTTGAAAGAAAAAATGTGTACTAAAACTGCTGCACCTAGGTTAACTTAACAACTACACCACTAGCCAAATTCTATAGCATAATTTTAAACGACTATTGTTTGCCAGTTTGCGGTTTCGTTCAAACAAATGAGGCAGGAATAGTGGACCGTTTTTGTAGAGAAAGCGCTGCAAGTTTTGACTATGGGTTTTAATCTAGTGCAGTTTTGGTTATATTGTATTGTGATTCATTATGGTATTGAAATCAACTGTAGGTGTATTACATTATTCAATGTATTTAATATTTTCGTTTGAATGCAACACCTAAAAACTTTTTATTTTAGACAGCGATTTGTCACTCGTTTGGGGTGACCAGAGGTTTTAGACTGCATCTTGCTCTGTTGTTTAGACAAATAAACACATCATGGTATAAAAGCGTGTTCGGTGTTTATAAATTGGTACAGGGGCGGCCTTATGGCATGTGCAAGCTGTGCACCTGCACAGGGCCGCCAAACCCCAGGGGCCACCACACAATATATTTCCTTAATATAATAATCCTCTGAGGATGAATACATATTTGCGTGGCGGCCCCTGGCAGGGATTTGGCGTTCCATTTCCAAACACCCTGACCCTCCACCCCCTCTTCACTAGCCTCCGCGCCTACGTTCCTCCGGGGGCCCCCTACATTCGCTCCCTGCCCAGGGCTGCCATGAGCCTAGAGCCACCCCTGATTGGTACCACCTTTTTTTTTACCATGTATTAAATTATTCAAGGCTAATTCATGTATTGGAAACATAAGAGAACTTGCAGACGGTATAGTAATAGTTTAACATCTTTCTACGAAACAAATGACACCAAAACAATCTATAAAAACAAAATAAAAAATGACCTTGATTTCTACATTGTTATTCATTGAATAACAGAATATTCGGTCAAAAAATTTCGCTGAACACAATGGTTATTTACAAACAACACAGATGAGGAAAAAGCACATTTTATGCAGGCACTGGGCCATATCTGCGCATGCACACCTTCACAGGCTATGCAATATGTTTTACTATCCGGCAGTCTAGATGTAAATGTAAAATGTACAGGGCCATGGAAGAGGTGAGGCAGGGGCTGGGAGCGAAGACATGATGAACTGCCAGCTCATAAGGGAAAGTAGACGAATGTGCTGCTGCTGCTACACATCTCATTCTTCTAAGCCAGTCCACCATGGCTGGCGCATTGCTGATGCAGGGGAGTGAGCAATGATGACTGAATGCATGGACTGGCATGGACACTGTGCATCACCAAGCGTATGCTCTGATTCTGCAGCGCGCTTCCAAGGAGAGTGAGTGGCTGCCTGTGACAGGGCTGCCTAGGTTGACGCACCTGTCGATGAGCACTACATGCAATTAATGGATAAGCGGCAGCCATCTTGGAGTGGGGGTTTGCAATAAAGGTAATGAAACGTGCAGTGATTTATTCATATACATTAGGAGAGCTCATAGAACTATGCTCTTGGCACTGTGAGCACTCTAAATGTATGTGGCTACATCACAGCAAGGCTGGTGGTTTGTCATCGGTGTGAAGAGCGAAGAGGAGATTTTCCTCTTCCTCTGAATGCACTGCCTGCAAACCTTGGTTTTGATTTTCTGAATGCCATTGTGAGTCTGTGATGGGAAATTGAAGAGCCGTAAGCAGCGAGTGTAAGAAACCATCTCGCTCTTTTTTTACCTGTTTTAGACGCATTTTGTACTTTCTTTTAATTGCTGTTACTCTATTTATTTTGCTGTAATTTGCGCTGCTGCCGCCTTTTTAAAACCGCTGCTACTGTGCTTAGGCATTTTAAAATCGAACAGTTTGGTTGCTTTTAAAACTCCTAAACCTCACCTGCTCTGTTGCTCCTGCACAATCCCCGGTCTGTGACCAGCTGACACAGCCACTCTACTTAAGTGGCATGTGTGAGCGAACGTGCAGCAGTCGCGTGCAACAGGTGCGCCAATGGCACGCCGAAGGCATACCAAAGGCAAGCCCGTCTGCGTCTGTCTGCGGCCGTCCGAGGCCAATGGCCACCCACTATGCCCGTTTGAAACCTGCCCAACCCCTACGATATCAGGCAGCGTCTTGCGGACACTGGAGCAGCCTCTGGCTGAAGACTGCTTCCACTAATTACAGGCAGTAGAAGGGACTACACGCTGTTCCAGCTGCCCTTTCACTCTCAAACCATGCAATACTTCACCTCAGCAAGCTCATGTGAAACCCACCCTCATTAATTGCATATCTCTGGTCAAACATAAAACTGAAATTCATGATTATCTCACTGACCAGCAGCCTGATGCCATGTTCCTCACAGAAACCTGTCTCAGTGTAGAGTCTGCCCCCCACATACTAGAGGCACTCACTAATAACTATGGTATGCTCAGACAAGACCGTACCCTAAAGCGTGGAGGAGGAATAGCTATAATTTTCCACCTATCACTCAACTGCATGCTCGAAAAAGCACAAATAGGTAGCTCTGATCCAGCTTCTTTTAGCTTAAGGAAAGCAAATGAGACTGCATGGAATGGTCTCCTAATCTATCGCCCACCCGAGCCACTCAATAATTTCACAATCGATCTTACGGAACTGGCAACCCAACTAGCTCTTAAACACACAAACTTTCTGGTCTTGGGTGGTCTTAATCTCCACATAGACAATCACCTCAAAATGAGGCGCAAACTCTGCCTAAAGAACTTGCCAGCATACAACTTGAACTTACATTTAAATCTGTGGCACCTACACACCGCACAGGCCATCCACTAGACCCCATCTTCTCAAACCACTTGGGTCCAGTGGTGGAAAAACCTAGCCCTGTCCTTTGTTCCGATCATCACCTCATAGAGTTCCATATAGCCCTACCTAAACAACACTCTATGAAAAACGCTGATCCCACCCACCCACGTTGGAATTGGACTAAGTTCAACCACAAAAGCTTTTCTAAAGTACTTCTGATAACTCCACCTCTTTTAAATAGCGACATCAATCAAGCTAACACCTCAATAGACAAGTGGATAACAGAAGCACTTGATGAAGCCACCCCCTGGACCACAAAACTCCTAAGAGAGAGTAAAAATCAGTGCCCTGGTTTAAAAAAGAGCTCAGAAATGCCAAACAGGAATGTAAACGCCTAAAACGAAAATGGAGAACATCTTTCTCCAAAGAATCCAAAGAAACCTATAAAACAGCACAGAACAAATACCACTCTCTCTCAAAAAGAGGCGCTCCATGTACTATAAAGAGAGAATTGACATGGCAGAAAATTCCTCTAAGGAACAGTACGCTACGCTGAAAGAGCTCTCGTCGCTGGAGAGAACACTCATAAGACCAAACAGCTCTGAACAGCGATTGAATGTAATTTCAGACTTCTTCCTTCAAAAAGTTACCACTATACACAACTCCTTCCCTGAGGAAGCCTGCAATTGTCTTACTGAACTCAAAGAAGAAGTTACTGGGCTGAGCTTCCACCCTTGAGCGAGATTTTCACCCTCTCTGCACTGGCGCTCAAGGAAATGGCTCTACAAATCAAATCTGCCTCCACTGAGGATCTAGCAGCACTGAACAGAATCAAGGAGGGCCTTGAATTGACAGTACCTAAAATACAGCAACTAATTGACACCTCTTTCAAAATGGAGAGGTCCGGCTGGCATGGAAACATACGATTTTTATACCTCTAAAGAAAAAGCCCTCAGCCAAACCCCGAGCTCCTAGATATTCTGCACCCCATCTCCTTGCTCCCATACATATCTAAACTCGCTTAAAAGGTTGTGAATAAACAATTAGTGGAACATATCACACACACAACCTTCCACATCCAACGCGGTCAGGCTTTAGAGCAGCCTTCTCTACCAAATCTGCTCTCCTTTTCGCTACAGAAACCTTACGGAGACGGGTGGACATCGGTCAGATGGTGGCCCTGGTCCTGTTGGACCTAAGCGCCACCTTCGACACTGTATCTCATAATTCAACGCCAACGAGTGTGCGGTCTGGATGGGGTAGCTCTGAAATGGATGTGGTCCTTTCTGGAAGATCTTAGTTTCCAAATAGCACAGCACCCCCATAGTTCTAAAACCCTGCCACTCCAGCAAGGGTTCCCACAGGGATCCATTCTGAGCCCCACCCTTTTCAATCTATATATTGGTCCATTGGCTAAGATTATGGACAATTACAAGATCTCCATGGTGTCGTATGCTGACGTCACACAGCTTGTGATGAGCTTGGCACAAGACTCCGGCGAGTCAGCACAACAGTTTTATTCCTGTCTCAATGATCTAGCCTCCTGGATGTCGAATAACTGCCTCACGTTGAATGGTAGAAAGACAGAGGACATGATTGTAGGGAAATCCCCCTTCATCTGGGATACAACCTTGTGGCCCCAAATACTGGGCCCAATCCCTGAGCCCAAAACAGAGGTAAAAAACCTAGGAGTGTGGCTCAATCCTAAACTCTTGTTTGAGTCCCATACCAGAAAGGTGGCAGGGAGATCCTTTAGCACTCTGAAGATGCTAAAAAAAAAACCTAGACATCCTTTCTGTATCAGCAACGAAAACCTTAGTCCGCACACTTGTGACTTTGCAACTTGATTACGGGAATGTTCTATTCACCAAAAAACTGCATGACTCGCCTTCATCGTATTAAAAAAGCAGTGGCACGCCTTGTGCTTAATCTACCGAGTCATGCTTCAATGACAAAAGCTCTCAATTTCCTCCATTGGCTGCCTATCGAGAAAACAATACTGTTCAAAGCCATGTGTTTCTCTCATAAGAGCGTACACGGGAAAGGCACCCCGCACAATTCTAGCCACCAGATCATATCGACAGAAGCACACCTACTTAATATCCCCAGGTTAAGGAAAACTAGGATGGGCGCTCGATCCTTTGGCTACCTATCGGCCAAGAATTGGAACACGCTTCCTTTCTGGCTACGCATGGAAAAATCTGAATCAGCCTTTCATAAAGGATTGAAAACCAGGCTTTACAAACACTAACTGGAGCCCAGCAGTCTCCATCACTCTTGCCGATGTGCTTCTAGCACAGGGACACACCGTTTGGGGGAGCCAGGCGCTCTACAAATGAACTATTATTAATATTATTATCCCATATAAGAATCCTTACAGCAGTAGTACGGTGCAGTGAATAGAAATTACTGGAACCAAGACTGGTAGAAGGTAAAGGAACTGGTCATATGCAGACGAGGTCAAGATACTGACTGTACCCTTGTGTGTATTAAGGGAAAATAACTTGGAATGTACTTGCATAATGAGGTTTAAAAGATTTTGGGACCCTGGAATCCAATTACTTTGGAATCCCTGGCGCAATTTTAGGAGAAAAATGAATGTCCTTTCATAAATGTCTTGAGCAGACCATATTCATATCTATATCGGAGGATATATAGATATATATATGAAATGGTCTAAGAATGACAGCAGATTTAGAAAACCTTTAATGGAAAGACCTTGGCATGACATCATACCAGCGACACCTATCACTGCTTGCATCAATCACTGAAGCACAGATGAGGGCCAGTGATGTAATGAAAGTTGAGGGGCCCCCCCCTGCCACATACATGGAGGGGCCACCACTCTTGATTTAATCCGGAGCTCTTGGGCCTGAGTATTATGCCGAGGGTCAAGGAAAGAACAGGCGTTACTCAAGCACTCTCACAAGATATGTAATGATCCAAGTAATTATCACAAGTTTACAGAATATAGTTCATTGATAGGAAATGGACTTCCAAAGTACGGATCCAGAGCCAAGCGTTAGACTTCAAATCTTTATTTCATAAACATTAAAAATATTTCCAGCTTGTCCTGCCGACACGTGTTTCGTCTCTTTGGAGACTTTTTCAAGGCCAAGAAGACAGAAATAATGCACTGATTTTGAACACCACGAATCTTGTTATCTAATGCAGATGAATCCGAGTTCTAAGGTCACACCAATAATATGAGTCCCAAAAAAAGATATATCTTAGGGAAACAATCCTTATAGTCAGGTTCACTGATAGCAGTGGAGGAGTCAGGGTGACGCTGCGACAAATGAGTGACTTATCATGGTCATCATTCAAATTTAAGAAAAGTTGATTCCACCTCCACGAAGCAAGACCTGTAATTAATTAAGTCTATCGTCTTTTACTCTGAACGATTACTTTGGATGTCACTCTATGCTCCTCACCAGTGAACCTGACTGTTCTTATCATCTCACTCCTCATTAATTCTTGCTCAGTCAATCATTAATTGTGTTAGTCAATAATCGCTGATTGTTTGTTAATTCCCTTTTATGATTATCAAAATGTATACCTGTTTTTGCTTATTTTGTGTTCATGGTTGTAAAACTCGTGTAAACAGGCATGCACGCATATTGTTTGTGTGTTTTTGCACTTTAAACCGTTGACCGCAATGTGAATTCCGCCACGGTGCGGGCAATTTAATCAGCCGAGCCGTCTAACGCATACGCCCACCGTCACGTGGGACGTCCGGGGGCCGTCCTCAGCATGGAACGGGTTAAAGACAGAACTAGTAGCTGTGCCAAAGCATGCATTCATGGCTTACTATATGACCACAACAGCAAAGCACATTAAACTACATTTTCAAGATGCTAAACACAGGGCCGTAGGAAGGGGGTGTGGTGGGTGTGGGCCGCCCTGGGTGTCATCACTGAAGGGGGTGACAAAATGGCAAAAATTTGTGTTTTAAACACATATTTTTGCCATTTCGTCAAGGCGGGGATGACAACAAATTTTCCGCATCGGATACCACCTGACCTTGCTACGCCACTGACTGAACACAGATACACAGACCCTTTTTGTGCTTTCCCAATAAGCTGGCAAGATGGAGAAGAATGTAAAAACTTGCATTTGATACCTGTAGTAGCGTGGAGGGCACATCTGTGAATCCTGGCATAGCAGACTGAGCCTTAAATCTTTATGAGGTCAATAAACGGGTTACCATTAATTTGGCTGTTTGCTAATGTGCCACTGTAAAGTGCTTAGACATTACAGAAGTGCTGTATAAGGCATAAATAAAAAATTATTTTTGATAGATTCTTCGAACATGGGCCGTGAGAACTAAAAGCTTGAAATATTTGATCCATGAGCTGGGAGAACTCAAAGCTTGAAATGTTTGAAAGCCTGCAAAAAAGCTGGTTTTAATTCAATCCTTACGTTTTTGTTTTGACATCTCTACTCTATAATACAAAACGACATCACAACTCTGCTGTTTTCACATAATACTTATAAGTAGTGCCCCCTGTGCACAAACGTCTACCGCTGGAAAGATAGCTCAAAGACTCAGGGCCTCATTGCAATCTTGGCGGAAGGATACGTTTATTCCGTCCACCGTATTACAAGTTCGATAGGATATATGGGAATTGTAATATAGCAGAAGGGATAACTGTCACAAGATAGTCTAAGATAGTAATCATGCCCTATATTTTCTGGAATTGTTTGCATTACAGACAGACACATACATTTTTTGCAAGGTAGGGGGAGATTGTGTGATTTGCCCGGAATCACAGGATGTTGCGTGTCCCTCCCAGACTCAAACCGGATCCCCACCATTGAGGTCGACCGCTCTAGTCATAAGGCCGCATCCTCTCACAGTATGTTCTTGGCATACAGTTTCTAAAAATTAATTTGTAACATAATGGTCCTTGGTTTGTTACTGGTGAAGAGCAAATTTGTAATTTTGCCAGCAGATTTTAACTGCTCTTCGCAAAGATTCTAAACTTTTGAAAAAGGAGAGTATTTTCACCCAAATTTTTATTTGCTAATAAATTATCCTTCAAAAATGATATTTTTGCAGATATTTTTCCACACGTAGTTTTGTAGATTTATTCTTATCATTTAAAAATGACATAATTCATTACGTTTGTAAAGTTAGTGAAGATTTGAAGGGGACTTCACGAAGTCAACAGAAGAAACACTTAGCAACTTGGTACCTCCCCACTTGTATCTATGCGTTACTAAGATTTTGCTTCTTTAGTTAATTTGTTCCGTGTTTCTCCCTAGAAAAACGCTATGGGCTAAAGGTGATGTTTATACTTTGCTTTACAGTCAAAGTAGGTTGAGGTGCATACATGTGCACTGAATGTGAGTGCAGTGTGAAGTCAAGTGAACCGGAAGTAGGTTCTCCTTTGTAATGAGAGCAGCATAGTCCATCAGTATTATTTGAGCCGTAAATTATTAGTTAACTAAATTAGAAATCTAATTTGTTAAATGTCACTTAATTCCCCTTTTGAGGCCCTCAATTGAAAGTGTTGCTGCGCATTTAAAAGGGATTAAATGCCATCTAATGAAATTGCTCCCAAGACTCAAATGTATCTAACTCAGTCACACAGCCGAAGAAAACTTTTCCTAGTAAACTGTATTCTCAAAGCAAGGCACCTTGAATTTTTCATGTATAAAATAAGGTGCTTCTTTATGTTTCGAGAGTGACTTTTCTCTGAATTGAATATCAGCAAATGTGCCTCTCGGCAGAACTCAAAAACTCATCTTATTGCCTAAAAGATGTTGTACATGTCTTGGTTGCCAATTTGGTGCTTATCTATGGGACTGGATGTTGTATAGCCCTCTTAGATTGTTAAAGCGCCTGTTTTCCTATATGTTACAAGGTTATGAATTAATGATACTGTTTTCTTTCTTTTACATTATAGATCTCTTATACAAAATAGAGCTGGCTGGAGGACTGGGAGCCATCTTCCTTTTGTTTGCTTTTCTTGTGATAATCTACAAATGCTACAATATAGAGTTGATGCTGTGCTATAGAAGGCATTTTGGTGGAGATGAATCTTCCAATGGTGAGTAACTTGTTTGTTGCAAGATTTCAGAGTTATTATCGGATTGACAGTCACACAAATGAGATCAAATCCATATTTTGTCTGGCATATGTACCTTCTACGACACATTTCTTTAACGTTGTAAGATATTTTTAAAAGGTGCAAAACAGCTATAGTCTCTATGAATTGGGAGAATATGGGACTACTGATTTTTGTATGTACCTCCCTACCTAAATCCACCTATCACGAGTTTGAGTCCCTGGAATTAGGGACTAAGCTGTGTGACCTGGAATTACTGGGTTCTTTCCCATAGTGTTTGCCCAATTTGGAGGACTTTTCAGATCAAATAAGCCGGTGGTAAACTTGAGCCAAGGGCATCACTGGGTCACTGTGTGGCTATTGAGGGTTGGGGGTTTGCATCCCCGTAGGCTTCAGGCTGCTGTGGGAAACAGTGCATGCTTCCCTCGTGCTTTTTGGTGGGGGTCTCTTTGCGGCAGGGATGAGTTGCTTCTCGCCAAGGCAGCTTGCAGAGGTTGGTCCTAGTTGATTTCCACATCCCATTGAAACAGGTTCGATAGTCTCTCAGTATTCTCAAACCCAATAATTTAGGCTGCGGCTATAACAGTGCACTCAGAATCAGCCAATGTAGTATCATCATGGGGAGATCGCACAAGCTAATATTGAATGGGTTGTATGACACTACAACGCGGGCTATTACCACGCGTGCCATTACAATGCTGTATTTACAACGCAAGTCGTTACAACGACTTGCGCTGTAAGTGCTGGATAGTGGAATAGTTTAATTTTCTATTACAACTCCAGCCCACGTTACAGTAGGGACAGTGTTGGAATAGAAAATTAAACTATTCCCTATCCAACAGCGCCCTCCAGCGCGTCGTTGTAACGACTTGCGTTGTAAAAGCAGCGTAGTAATGGTAGCGCGTGGTAATGCCCACGTTGTAAAGGCTGCTCACCATTGAATGAGCTCCTTCAGTGGCAAATATTAATGAAGGAGTTGTCTTCAATTTAAAACATCTTTGGGGTCGTAGCAGAGCAGATGTTCATTTAGTTTCTGGTGTTCCTTCAATACTTTCCAAATACTTCTGTGTGAAAAGCCCTTGAAAAGCACTTGTGTATGTCCTATATTGGTCCCAGTTACCCAACCTAGTTAATATTCCCAAGTGTTTGGACGCCCCCCATTAGGTAGCAGTAGCATTATGTAAACACTCATTCATTCATTCTTTCATCCAGGACCTCACAGTTTGGTCAGATCTCTCACTTCATGAGAAATGCAAATTAAGATGTGTTCATAACTTTGTCACTGTTAAATGAATGGGCACTCAGCATCACAAAAATGTTTTCTCTTTTCCTCAATGCTTGCTTCTTTTTTTGGGCGATTCATAAAAGAGATCCGAAGGTATGAGAGTTTCGGCATCAGCTACTGAAATAGCTCTTTGAGGGAATTAAGCCAAATCCAAATTTAACGTGCACATAACCAACCCAGTTTCCTCTGCAAAGAAAATGTGACATTTTAGCAATCTATCAGATATGTTTTTGCTAAGTTAAAAAAAACACATATTACCGATTCAAACCTAAATGTATTCTCAACCATTTGACTGAAAAAAATGTTTGATGCCTGCATGTTCACGATTGATGGACCTTAAAAGCTAATTGGCTAACCTTAGTTGAAAATGTTGATCTAGTCTCTACTACATGATGAGAAGGGCGTCACAAAGCATCCGCTATCCCAGGGTTGCAACATGAAATTATGGGTGTGCCATGTGTTTTCAGAAGTACCAAGCCTAACTATCAGAGGCAGGGCTGGGAAGTCCTCAGAGGTCCGGGAAAATCCATTTTGGAATAATTGAATACGTGGGGATGTCAGTTTGTGTTACATCTATGAGTTATTAATCATTTAGAGACTGATGGTGTATAGGTTTAGGGAACAGATGAGGCTTTCAACTACTCATTATACAACTGATGGTGATTGTGAGTATTTTCGGTCCATGAAGACTTTACAATTGATTACACATCAGCCTCCTGTAGGACGACAGCTTAGCCCTGAACCCAGAGCCAGCTGACCATGGCAGAGGCTTTGCCCTGTGGTCATGCTCAGTAGGACAACTTCTGGGCATATCTAAAGTTCAAACGCAATGAGCTTTGGGCAGAGGAGGGTACAGAAGTGCCCTGTATCATAGCATGTTATGCATGGGTGAGGGACAGCTGTGAAAGTAGGTGAATGGGTGTAGGGCACACAGGCTTTCTTGACTTCCAGGCTTAGAATCCAATGGGTACTGCTGAGAGTCATGTGGAGCGGGTCAACGAGGCACAGGTACCGCCCATGCTCTGGTAGCGGAGTGGGTATGGGGATTAATTGTAGGGAGTGGCCATCAGCCATGTCATGTGTCCAGAGCCTAGTGGGTACGGCTGAAAGGCAAGTAATTGCAGGTTGTAAGGGTAGTTAGGCTGGACACCGATCATGTAGAAAAGTGGTGTCCTGTACATGGTACTCACTGGACTCGGCCAAAGGCCATACCCTGTAGGCTGTGGAGACAGTAGAACCTGGTGTGTTCTATGTCCAAAGGCAGCATCCCACATCCAGTAAAAGATGTGGATATTTCGGCATTTTGAAAAGCTATTGAATTGCTCTGTAAAATAATATAATGTGTTGCAGTTCCATGTAGGGCATGACTATCAGTGCTGATTTGTTTACAGTGATGCTTTTATTTAACTCTCGAAATTACTTTTGGCTTTTTTCCATTTGACATTTAAGACAGTATGTTGACTGCCTATCTAAAAGCACATGAGCAAGAGCCCTATGCGGGTAGATTCCCAAACCTGATTCCCAGGACAAGCTCTGGTGAACTTTTACATGACACAAGTGCCCTTTTTTAAATTCGGAAATTCTGCCGGGACAGTGACATTTCTGCATTCGAAAATGCATTCCTAAGGACATGTTTGTAGGCATTACGGAGTGGCCTACTTGTAAAACCAAGGTGAACACCCGCAAACCAGCCCGTTTGTGGCATTCACACATCTCTTGCAGGCAGTATACAACCATAAAGGCTCGTGTTTTGTCTTACACCAAAGGCATCGGACTTACGCATGCATACATTACACTGGTGGAACATCTGCATGTTTGTATTCAGAATATCATTATGCAAGGAAATCTATTTCTGTCATTGTTTTCCTTGAGTAACACACATTTACTATCATCAATGGCTGTATGGGATAAATTAAGTTTTGAAAAAAAAACATGTATGACTATGCTAGGTAACAAGTTATTGGTTCCTAAAAGAAGTCAGGGGAAAATGCTAACCTGTTTGTACTTCAAACGCCAGTCTGCCATCAAATTATGTGTTTCTTTTAGTGGGAGAATGTGTTTTAACGTAAATGCCCCCATATATGGTTAACTTTGCACCCCCCTACGCGTCTATTTTAACTTATTTCAAGTGCCCACACTTCCTCATTTTATTGCAGGGTCAGTAGAGTTACTGCCTTTCCATTAGTGAAAAATATTGGATTCGTTTGTACCATTATGTCAGATTAAAATGTAAGAAAATGCTGATGAATCATCACCAAGGTGTTCATTTCATACGGCAGTTTTTAGAGATATCTATTCTTAACCTAGCTCTAAAAATGTTTACATACATCTTGCAATTAGTAAAGTTTCACAAAATGAAAAATAGTGCTGGTGTATTTCGAACAGATATATACAAATTGTATGCTCTGGAAAACAGTGAATGGAAACACATCATTGCGGGCACTAGAAGTTGACTTCACATTTTAAAGAAGGCGCTTATCAGATTGAGTGTAATTTTCACATTTAATCACAACCAGACTAAGCAGCTAGGCAGTGGTCGCCAATAGAACAGCATAACTTAACAAGCACTTACAAACCCAAATGGTCTCATTTTCCAATGCAGCACTAGCGAAGCGATCACATTTGCCAATGCCGGACTGACCATTTTAGAAGTTTCAAAGCAATTAAATCGTCGCTTTCTATTTTATCTAGCTATCCACCAACTTGCGTCACGCAACATGGTTTGCGTTGTCTGACAGGTGATGTTTAAAGTGTTCAACGCAACGAAAACAGTGCTATTTCTTCTTTTATAATGGCTGCTGCACTGTGACACACTTGCTCTGACGACGTAACACATCGTGCTATTGGTGGCCATGTTAAAACTACAGACAACAATGTCTACATCATTTACTATAGCCTTAGAGCCCAGCATAGCGGGCTCTATTGGCCATTAACTGGCTGGGAAGGGCTCTAAGGCTATTAGAAAATGTTGCCATTAGAGGGAAGAATGTTCTAATTTGTAAAACAAATTCCTCACGTAGCCCGAGGGGGTTGAAACCCCCTTGGGCTCTGTGAGCCTTTTGTTCACAGTTGTTGCTGTGAACAAACATTGGAATGTTGATGTTCTGGGCTTCTACCGGCCATTAGAAGCGCAGAGCACTCCATTGTTCACAATCGAGCGCTCAACATTCCAATGTTCTAATATTCGTTTAACATGTCTGGATGCCGCTGGCGGTTTTTGCCATTGACTGTGGAGTTTAAAAACTTCAAGCATTGGCAATAGTGAATGCCACCATGTGGGAGGCAAAGTCCAGGGCATTTCCAAGGCTACCACTGGCAGTTGTCATGCATGGGGGACCTTCGAGATGTAGGGTGAGAGGGGATGTCCAAGGCTTGCCAAGGGCACCATGTGGCACCTGGTGCACTGCTGAACTGCATCAGGAGGGAGAGTGGTTGGGAAAATGCAGAGCAACAGCAAGGCCCCCATCTGGCACCTTACCTGTTTCTGAAGAGCATCGGGACGGGAGGGGTGGGTGGGGGGGTGGTGATGGCAGTTGGAAGATGCATGGTAATAGTTCACGTGTGCTCTAAACAAGTAATGACTTAAAACATTACTAAATGTGGTTCCATGAAGTGAGCAATGAAAGGCTTCACCATATTCAATCAAAGCCAACTGTAAAATAGCCTTGTTCAGGGAAGGTTCAAAGACCGAGTAGGACAGGAAGAAACCTGTAACGAGGACGCCAGCACCAGAGTGAGGTGAAGTAATGCTCTATATTCACCACCTCTCAGGCTCCCAGTCACAGAATTCATCTAGGGGTGTGAGGTCTACACAGTAGGAATGTTCGACTATGTAAGGGGAGAGAAACGGGACAGAGGGTGGAATTTCCTGCGCGTCATTCAAGCATGATGACATCGTAACAAAAAACAGACTAATAAAAGCCAAGTACTGAGATTGACAAGAAAGCCATCTATTTCATGACCGGGGGTTGACTCTGTGGGGTATTGTATATTATGTTGGCTGCAATCAGCATCCAAGGCACTCTGTTGCCACAAAAATATACTATCAATATCTAAAGCACATGCAGTGCTTAAATAGTAAAATAGGTGAAAAATATATATTTTTAAGTGTAGAGGGTAAGAATGTTCGTGAAGAGCCCATCTCCTGCGCTCCATAATGCTGAATTTTGAAGAGTCCCAAGGATGCTAAGCCTCGATTCCAACCAATGCCTCCTCCCTCCACCATCTTAACATGTTTGTCTCCTTATATCAAATCTAGATTTTGCAGAGTCTTTAGCCTTTCACAGTGCTTTTATATTCTTCGCTTTCTCCTTTCCTCCTTTTCTGCATTTCTCACTCTTTCTGGATCAAAGTTCATTCAAAGAAATTAAGTTCTGGTCCACAAAAATGAGTGCTGGTGCCCACACTTACGCCACCTGCACAAATTAAGCACTGGCTACTTGGCTAACTGAAACGGTGCATCGGTACCTGTTGTGATAATGATCAAAGGCGCAACTAGAGCCAAACTTTGGAGGGGGGGCTACTAAAAATTTCTGGGGAGCTGATTTTTCCAGCAATATGCAGAGTGGAGATGCAGGGGTTCTCAGAAGGGGTGAAAACACCACAAAGCCTCATTAACAAGTAAATGGTCTTTTAAAGACCTGTGAAGTACTCAGATGCGGCTGTCTGTGTGCCTGAGAAGCTGTCTCAGCTCGGGCTGACACACACAAAGGGGGTGGGGGGGGGGGGCTGAAACCCTTAGAGCCCGTTGGCGTTGTGCGCCTGATATTGAATGGCAAAGATCTCTGAAGAACTTTTGAAATTATACGTCTACTTTATAAAGCGCATAAACGTGTGCCTATGCTGATTTAAAGCCATTCATTTTTATAACTTTTTATCTGTAATTGTGAGAACAAATGTAGAATGTACAGTGCACCTGTTCCTGCCAAACACCATTATGTGTCCCGATTAGACTTGCCAAGAATTTTGGCATTTTATATCGACAAAAAAGCAATTCCCTGTCAATATAATTTTCGGCCACGACACCTGAACTTGCTTATTGCTGCCTCGCATGTGCCGCTGATGCGCTCTCTTTCCAAAATTCGAACCGACATCTCTGGCCAGTTAGTGGGCGATCTTGGCGCCTGTCTGGACCTCATTTTCCAGTATTTGCATCCGTAGCGTGTTCCAGGAAAACTATTTATTCATTCGTTTTTTGCCTGTTTTTCTTCTGGCAAATGAGCTCATTGAGTGGCAATCATTAAATTAGCTGGAATTGCTCATTTTGAAGCAAAACCTCACCGACTAAATTTGCACTATGAATGTGACTTCAGCTTTTACAGGGTCCACTTTAAAGTTTGTACAGTAGAGCTGCACATCTGCATTTTGTGGGAAAGTGGATCATTAGGTGGGATAATATTGTCACTTTGTTTGTTAGGTTCAGGAAAGGTTTCAGTAATTTGAATCTGAGTTCAACCCTTGCTAGCTATAGCAAAGAGCAGACAGGCTTAACTTCAGAAACTAAGTAAGCAATTTGAAGTCCCAAAACAGTCAAAAGGTTGGGAAAAAACAATGAAATATAAATCACACTCCATCTTAAAAAACTAGAGAATAATATAATGAACAAAATATGCAAAACAACAAAAGTCCAGTAAGAGAAGGGGATCAATGAATTTTTAAAGTTTTAAGTAAAAGTAGCTCAAAAAAATGCTAGGAGCCAATGGCGGTCAACTGCTCAAGGAAGACCGAGAACTAGGTAGGATTTCAGGGTAACAGCAATGGTGTTTGAGTCAGATGCTCTAACCAGATTCAACTTGGTTGGAGCTTTTGCCTTGGAACTTACCGGTTGGTTTATCAAGGTTCCACAAAATGCTACGTAGTAAGACATCTTGCTGCGCCGTGTGAAAAGGAGAGGACAGGAATTCATCATATTTAATATTATATGGCATATTCCTGTCCTCTCCTTGCGCTGGTGCACAATGTGATGCCTTGGGCAAATGCTGTGCCATCTGAAAGGGTGTCAGCATTGTAGTCAAGATTGTTTTTGTGCAGGAATGGGCACCTTCCTCCACAAAAACTATCCCCAGAGGCATTTTCGTCTTGTTAAGTGTGCTGCAGGATGCACCTCACTTAGAAAGATGAAACAATTAGGAGAAGTAAAGATATTTCTCCCTGTTGCACTTCTGGTGAAAGACATCAAATTTGGATGCATTCCAACGTCTACAAGTGTTGGTAAATCTGCGAATACATCAGAATACCTGGGGTGATTCGTAGGAACAACCACACTCCACTCATGTAACGTACCTATCATGCAGTGTAACGAAATTCTGCCACTTGTGGTGCCTTGTGTTACACCAAATTTACAAAGTCAGGCAAAACCATGCAGGATGTCCTTGCATGACCTGGTATATCTTAATCTAGGTTTTGCATCCCCCAGTGTTGCCTTGCATGGTGTGATACAAAACATTGATACATTTGGCTTTTAGTCTTTTTCCTTGAAACTAAAATCCTTCGTTGAGGCAAGGCAGCAGGCTTTATCCAAAAAAGCACCCACAACATCAGATGAATGTTGGATGAGGTCCCGGGGAAGCTGTTGGTTTAGCAGGGCCGGACTGGCTACCCGGCAGTTTGAAATGCTGCCGAGCTGCTGGGAGATTTTACTGCGGTGGGGGCTGATTTTGTACTTGACTTGTGTGTACTTCGAAATAATGAAAACAAAACAAATTTTGTTTAGTACACACAGGTCCCCATCACCGAAATTCACCCCCAACTCAGCAGCATTCAACACTGCCCGGTAGCCAGTCCGGCCCTGTGGTTTAGGCAGGACAAGTTTAGAGTGGAAACATTTCAAATTCGAGCCCAGGAAAATACCCTTGATGGCTGGATTCTCCTGGTGCCTTTGCCCGGTCAAGTTTTCTATGTTTGGACTCAGTCACTATTTGAAACTCTGATTCCTCCAGAGGGGCGCAAAGCTACAGGCTGTTGCAAAAGAGTCTTCCAAGAAACTGGATACCTTCTGCATGAGGTCTCACATCTTACTAAAACAGACTTGCTGCTGTGGAAAAGCCTCTAGTGGGAGAAATCTGAATCTTCAACGCAGCTGCAACACACTTCAGTCGGATCAACTTGGCAGGTTTTGTTGTGGTCCTTCAGAGGCCTTTGGAGCCAAAAGGTTTCTAGGTCCAGGTTTTTCAGGATAGTAAGAAGAATACATGTTGACACAGCCAAGTGTCCGAGGACCTCAGGAAGTGCACTTGGGGGTCAAGACTCACTCCAGCGAAAACCATCAGCAGTCTCCAGTACAGGTTCAGTAGTATTTGCCATCTGTACTCTTCATGGAAACCTTTTTACAACTTATTGTGTACCTGTAGTTTAACAGAAGGTCAGCCAAATGACCCTTGAAATCCACTTATTGGTCCTAGGTAAAAGAGTGTAGCAGGTCCAACACTTTAGGTCTTCTCACAGGTTTCAAACAGCAGGTGCAGTCCTTCTTCTATTTTTCCACAGGTCTGGAGTGTTTTGAAGACGGTGCCGAGGGTTGCCACATTTATGTTAGCCCTAGCTTAGCCCATCTCTAACCAATAGGATAAACATTCCCAAGGGTATCCACACCCACCCGACTGCATCCATCTCACAATGCCCCTCTCTTCCTAAATCCAAGATTGTGAAACCCTTCTCTGTTTGTGTAGAGCGTATGTGCCCACCCCAGAGGTTTGGCAAGGGACATGAGCTTCCCATCCTCTGTAAACACTTCAAACCAGTTATGGGGCAGCTACCTCTCCACTGCTCAAGTGTCCTCTGGTATCTTCCTGTGACAGGGGAGGCTCCTTTGAAGGTGATTAAATTACTTGGCACTGCTTAAATGGTTATCCTGCCAGAGGAACAGAAACATATCTCTGCACCCAGGCCTTTGTCTTTGCCCTTTGAGCAGTTTTCACACCTCAATCAAGGCTTAAGCACTCACAGCCTCTGGAGGTTTTGGGCAGGCAAAAGATAACTTTCTAAAAGTACTTCAAATTCATGCAAAATCTGACTTCACCAGTGAATTGGGATTTAATAAGAATTATAAAGAGTCCAAAAAAAATGCATTTCTTTTTGTTTTCTCCACGAAGGCAGCATTATTAAATCCAATAATGCATCCCAGTGATTCTCTGTCGAACAACCAGCCTTGCTACAGTGAAAATTGCTTTTAGGCGCTAGTCACTGTGAGGACATGTGTAACATTACATTTCTACATGTCCTATTTTTAAATTCCATGTGCCCTGCCTCGTGGGCTATAAGGCCTACTCAGGGGTTTTGAGAAATTGGGTTTTTGATTGAGGGGAATGAAGACTCTACTCAAGCACAACCACAATCCCTGTCAGGGTGAACCACAAAGGTCACTACGTCAGCCTGTGCTTCATCCTCTGGTAACTTGGCAAGAAAGCAGTCAGGCTTAACTTAGAGGAAATGTGTAAAGCATTTATGCGGCACAAAATAGGAATAACGTGGCAACACAACACAAGACAAATCTCACACCAATTGAGAAAGATAGAGTAAAATGTAATACATTATTTGCCCCCAAAATGACAGAAATCCAATCAGTACACCCGAAGATGCGCAATTGTAAAGATTTAGGTAAGTATAGCAGCTGAAAGCACACATCGCCACTTGTGGCTATCTGGTCGTGTGACACCAGGTGAAGGTCACATGTTCAGGCAAACCATGATGTAGCGCAGGCTGGGTACAGGGACCAGGTAAATCCATCTGAAAAAATATCTACGCAAAGTCCAGCGCAAAGGGTCCAGTTGGTGGTAGAAAAAATCAAGAGGAGCATGGAAAGGGTTGCAGATGGTCGATGCTATAGCGCAAAGAGCAGGTCGAACACCATGGATGGTCATTGCTGTAGCACGAAGATCCTGTCAGGCAACAGAGATGGTCATATCTGGTGCTTTGTGTTGGTGGTCACGGCGGAATGTCGATGATGTAGCACAAAATGCAGATCTCATCTTGCAGGTTGTCGCTGGTGGCATGATCTTGGCATGAATGGACATGTCTGTGGTCACAAAGAGCCCAAAACGTCAGGTTTTCTCCTTTTCTCCACAGGAGGAGGTCAATTGATGCCATGCTAGGGTGCAGGATCTGTGAGGCACATCTTGGAGATTAGAAACTCACTCCATTACAGGTCAGCAGGGCTCAGGCCAGTCCACTTGCAGGTCCAGGCAGGTGCAGTGCAGCAGGTCAGCTGGCGAGTTGCAGAGAGGCCTCTGGAACTTATGTCCCTGTAGGTCTGAAGGACTGGGTTATTTAAGACCCAGCGGTGCCAGGGCACAACACCTGAAACCTTCGTGGGTAACCTGCTCCGGCGTACGAATGACAGAGACACGGGACACTTCCTTCGGCGTCAAAGATTCAAGGTTTATTTGCTGCAGGGAACACAGATATCACGACAAGTACAACTCGTGCAACTTGGGGAGACTTCTTCAAATTGGTTCTGTGGATCGCTCCTTTTATACAGTTTTTACCCATAGGACAACATGATACACAAAGGTTTACAACCCGGTTCCCACCATTATCCCCCAGAGGGGTCGCTTTGGTCACTTTGATACACATAAGGTCCGGAACATAAGTGCGGAAACATTTGGCGGTTCCCAACTGTAAAAACCCATCTTCCCAACATTAGTGCATTCCAATCGGCAGTAAAATAGATCGAAATAGGAACAAAGACAGGTGCAGAGGAAGACGGAGGCAGTGGGGAGATCGGAAAGGGTGTAAAAGGGGAGGTATCGAGAAACACGAGATACAGGCATCAAAGGGACGTGCCTAATGAGATTAAGCATGAGCGAATTTTGCGGATCTCGCGTTCGCGAATTTTGCGGATTTGCGGATTCGCAATCCGCAAAATCCGCGAATTCCCGCGAATTTGCGGATTTTTTTTTTTTTTGTGTTCGCCCGTGTTTCTGCCAGTTCGCGAGGGTTTTGTACACTTTCGCAAATTGCGAACTTACCTGTCGGGTCGCAAGTTTCGCGAACTTGTTGTTTCTACGTGTCCAGCCTGTTTGGGACACTCTTCTTCATCACTGCCACTCTCTGTCACCACTGCCACTCTCTGACTACTCATGCCACCCTCTGGCCCACCCATGCCACCCTCTGTTTCATCACCACACCCTCTGGTTGTCCAGTGTACATTATTTTCGGCAAAGCAAAGCACACCTTCCCTGCCTCAAGTGACCTGAATTAATTTGGGGCTGATTCATGTGTCACAGAATATTTTTTTAGCTGGCACCTGCTTCCTTAGTGCGCCCTGATTAGTGATCTTTTGCACTTGCTAAGTGCTTTCATTGTTGCAAAATTAGTTACAACACCTGCCCTGCCCCAACTGACAATAATGAATTAGGGGCTGATTAATGGATTTTAACTTCCAGCCTGGCTCCTGCTTGTCTCCCTTAGCTGTAATTCAGGACCTTTGTGGCATATGTGTAACTATTCTGAGGTTCAGAGCAGGGTCACATAATAGTTGCAACTGCCAACTGAACTCTGGAGGGGCCCCTCAGGAAGCACTCCAGGAAATGGCTACTAATGATGAGCCTGAACTTTTGAACCTGGTAAGTAGTTACTTTCAGTTTTGCTAAGATCGTATTTCTGCAATTTTGCACTTATTCGCGGGGCGCGAACTCACGCGAACAGTGCGAGCAGTGCGAGCAAAATCCGCTGCTCGCGGATTTGCGGATTTTGCGGGAAATTCGCAAATCTCGCGGATTGCGGATTTCCCGAAAATCCGCAAAATCCGCGAGCGGAACGGATTTTCCGCCCACGCCTAAATGAGATGCACGGCTGAGGCAATAAACCGGCACGGCGAGATGAGCCTCGAGCGGGGCCATCTGCCTTACAGTATCATCCCCCTCGTCATAAAGACACTCACAAAGAACATGTGTCTTCCGCAAATATCTTGGGAGTCCCAGGGTCGCGAAGCGGACAGCGTCCGTTCGCTGGCTACTTGAGGGCAAGAGACAAAATGGATGCCGTATCCAAGATGGAACCCGTGGGTACAGATGAAAAACCCACATAACAAACGAACGGTTTAAGTTAGCACAGCGAAACTGCGCACACTTACTAAACTCGTCATTTGCGGTTCATAGATACCAGACTCGACCATATTCGTGCGAGTCAAAAACACCACTTACAATTGTCACGGAACCTCAGACGCTCCTTTTGCCCTCATGTAGGCAAGCACTAGTCGGAATCATATTCGATATTCATCAGACCATCGAGATGTTGCTGTAGCATAGCTCTGTCCAACCGAGTCCCCTTGGTAACAGGTGGCTGTCTCATACACGTTGTAGCACAGAGGCCACATAAGGCAGGACCGCACTGCACACAAAGGCAACACGTGAACAGGAACACCACAACGACTCCGATGATCATCAGAATCTTCCAACCCCAAGTCGACATCAGGCCCCAAAACCACCCAAGTAGCGTCCAATCCCCTACATCCACGTGTATGGATTCGGAGATCTTATGCAACTTCGAGATGGCTTGATAGACAGTCGGAGCGTTATCAGGAATGAAAATGCAGCAGCTCGAATGGATCACCTTACATAACCCACCTCGATCTGCTAAGATAACATCTAAAACCATACGGTTTTGTAACGTCATAAGTCTATCCGCCTGAAGTTCAGTGGTGATGTTACCAAGGGCACTGGCAGTAATATTAGCAGTCGATTCTACCACTCGAGTCAACTGTCTCAGGTTCCTACTATTAACCATAGGTCCCCAAAACGGGAGGAAACCCTTGAAAAAGTCTCCTGCCTCTTGACCGGCAGTATCCTCTTCGCTAATTACGCCTCTCACAACTCTAGTCTTATGATAATCGGCATCTACAGTGAACGTCGGAGGCAACAGATTTGCAATGAAGCATGAGCCCATGAAGTCAGCGGGCAACCATGCGTATGCACGATCATGGCAGATAAAGTATGTACCCTTGGCAGCCAGAAACAAAATCTGACTTCACCAGTGAATTGGGATTTAATAAGAATTATAAAGAGTCCAAAAAAAATGCATTTCTTTTTGTTTTCTCCACGAAGGCAGCATTATTAAATCCAATAATGCATCCCAGTGATTCTCTGTCGAACAACCAGCCTTGCTACAGTGAAAATTGCTTTTAGGCGCTAGTCACTGTGAGGACATGTGTAACATTACATTTCTACATGTCCTATTTTTAAATTCCATGTGCCCTGCCTCGTGGGCTATAAGGCCTACTCAGGGGTTTTGAGAAATTGGGTTTTTGATTGAGGGGAATGAAGACTCTACTCAAGCACAACCACAATCCCTGTCAGGGTGAACCACAAAGGTCACTACGTCAGCCTGTGCTTCATCCTCTGGTAACTTGGCAAGAAAGCAGTCAGGCTTAACTTAGAGGAAATGTGTAAAGCATTTATGCGGCACAAAATAGGAATAACGTGGCAACACAACACAAGACAAATCTCACACCAATTGAGAAAGATAGAGTAAAATGTAATACATTATTTGCCCCCAAAATGACAGAAATCCAATCAGTACACCCGAAGATGCGCAATTGTAAAGATTTAGGTAAGTATAGCAGCTGAAAGCACACATCGCCACTTGTGGCTATCTGGTCGTGTGACACCAGGTGAAGGTCACATGTTCAGGCAAACCATGATGTAGCGCAGGCTGGGTACAGGGACCAGGTAAATCCATCTGAAAAAATATCTACGCAAAGTCCAGCGCAAAGGGTCCAGTTGGTGGTAGAAAAAATCAAGAGGAGCATGGAAAGGGTTGCAGATGGTCGATGCTATAGCGCAAAGAGCAGGTCGAACACCATGGATGGTCATTGCTGTAGCACGAAGATCCTGTCAGGCAACAGAGATGGTCATATCTGGTGCTTTGTGTTGGTGGTCACGGCGGAATGTCGATGATGTAGCACAAAATGCAGATCTCATCTTGCAGGTTGTCGCTGGTGGCATGATCTTGGCATGAATGGACATGTCTGTGGTCACAAAGAGCCCAAAACGTCAGGTTTTCTCCTTTTCTCCACAGGAGGAGGTCAATTGATGCCATGCTAGGGTGCAGGATCTGTGAGGCACATCTTGGAGATTAGAAACTCACTCCATTACAGGTCAGCAGGGCTCAGGCCAGTCCACTTGCAGGTCCAGGCAGGTGCAGTGCAGCAGGTCAGCTGGCGAGTTGCAGAGAGGCCTCTGGAACTTATGTCCCTGTAGGTCTGAAGGACTGGGTTATTTAAGACCCAGCGGTGCCAGGGCACAACACCTGAAACCTTCGTGGGTAACCTGCTCCGGCGTACGAATGACAGAGACACGGGACACTTCCTTCGGCGTCAAAGATTCAAGGTTTATTTGCTGCAGGGAACACAGATATCACGACAAGTACAACTCGTGCAACTTGGGGAGACTTCTTCAAATTGGTTCTGTGGATCGCTCCTTTTATACAGTTTTTACCCATAGGACAACATGATACACAAAGGTTTACAACCCGGTTCCCACCATTATCCCCCAGAGGGGTCGCTTTGGTCACTTTGATACACATAAGGTCCGGAACATAAGTGCGGAAACATTTGGCGGTTCCCAACTGTAAAAACCCATCTTCCCAACATTAGTGCATTCCAATCGGCAGTAAAATAGATCGAAATAGGAACAAAGACAGGTGCAGAGGAAGACGGAGGCAGTGGGGAGATCGGAAAGGGTGTAAAAGGGGAGGTATCGAGAAACACGAGATACAGGCATCAAAGGGACGTGCCTAATGAGATTAAGCATGAGCGAATTTTGCGGATCTCGCGTTCGCGAATTTTGCGGATTTGCGGATTCGCAATCCGCAAAATCCGCGAATTCCCGCGAATTTGCGGATTTTTTTTTTTTTTGTGTTCGCCCGTGTTTCTGCCAGTTCGCGAGGGTTTTGTACACTTTCGCAAATTGCGAACTTACCTGTCGGGACGCAAGTTTCGCGAACTTGTTGTTTCTACGTGTCCAGCCTGTTTGGGACACTCTTCTTCATCACTGCCACTCTCTGTCACCACTGCCACTCTCTGACTACTCATGCCACCCTCTGGCCCACCCATGCCACCCTCTGTTTCATCACCACACCCTCTGGTTGTCCAGTGTACATTATTTTCGGCAAAGCAAAGCACACCTTCCCTGCCTCAAGTGACCTGAATTAATTTGGGGCTGATTCATGTGTCACAGAATATTTTTTTAGCTGGCACCTGCTTCCTTAGTGCGCCCTGATTAGTGATCTTTTGCACTTGCTAAGTGCTTTCATTGTTGCAAAATTAGTTACAACACCTGCCCTGCCCCAACTGACAATAATGAATTAGGGGCTGATTAATGGATTTTAACTTCCAGCCTGGCTCCTGCTTGTCTCCCTTAGCTGTAATTCAGGACCTTTGTGGCATATGTGTAACTATTCTGAGGTTCAGAGCAGGGTCACATAATAGTTGCAACTGCCAACTGAACTCTGGAGGGGCCCCTCAGGAAGCACTCCAGGAAATGGCTACTAATGATGAGCCTGAACTTTTGAACCTGGTAAGTAGTTACTTTCAGTTTTGCTAAGATCGTATTTCTGCAATTTTGCACTTATTCGCGGGGCGCGAACTCACGCGAACAGTGCGAGCAGTGCGAGCAAAATCCGCTGCTCGCGGATTTGCGGATTTTGCGGGAAATTCGCAAATCTCGCGGATTGCGGATTTCCCGAAAATCCGCAAAATCCGCGAGCGGAACGGATTTTCCGCCCACGCCTAAATGAGATGCACGGCTGAGGCAATAAACCGGCACGGCGAGATGAGCCTCGAGCGGGGCCATCTGCCTTACAGTATCATCCCCCTCGTCATAAAGACACTCACAAAGAACATGTGTCTTCCGCAAATATCTTGGGAGTCCCAGGGTCGCGAAGCGGACAGCGTCCGTTCGCTGGCTACTTGAGGGCAAGAGACAAAATGGATGCCGTATCCAAGATGGAACCCGTGGGTACAGATGAAAAACCCACATAACAAACGAACGGTTTAAGTTAGCACAGCGAAACTGCGCACACTTACTAAACTCGTCATTTGCGGTTCATAGATACCAGACTCGACCATATTCGTGCGAGTCAAAAACACCACTTACAATTGTCACGGAACCTCAGACGCTCCTTTTGCCCTCATGTAGGCAAGCACTAGTCGGAATCATATTCGATATTCATCAGACCATCGAGATGTTGCTGTAGCATAGCTCTGTCCAACCGAGTCCCCTTGGTAACAGGTGGCTGTCTCATACACGTTGTAGCACAGAGGCCACATAAGGCAGGACCGCACTGCACACAAAGGCAACACGTGAACAGGAACACCACAACGACTCCGATGATCATCAGAATCTTCCAACCCCAAGTCGACATCAGGCCCCAAAACCACCCAAGTAGCGTCCAATCCCCTACATCCACGTGTATGGATTCGGAGATCTTATGCAACTTCGAGATGGCTTGATAGACAGTCGGAGCGTTATCAGGAATGAAAATGCAGCAGCTCGAATGGATCACCTTACATAACCCACCTCGATCTGCTAAGATAACATCTAAAACCATACGGTTTTGTAACG
Source organism: Lissotriton vulgaris (assembly GCF_964263255.1). Taxonomy (NCBI): domain Eukaryota; kingdom Metazoa; phylum Chordata; class Amphibia; order Caudata; family Salamandridae; genus Lissotriton; species Lissotriton vulgaris. Next base: position 235,884,288 of record NC_141691.1, read on the forward strand.
TCATAAGTCTATCCGCCTGAAGTTCAGTGGTGATGTTACCAAGGGCACTGGCAGTAATATTAGCAGTCGATTCTACCACTCGAGTCAACTGTCTCAGGTTCCTACTATTAACCATAGGTCCCCAAAACGGGAGGAAACCCTTGAAAAAGTCTCCTGCCTCTTGACCGGCAGTATCCTCTTCGCTAATTACGCCTCTCACAACTCTAGTCTTATGATAATCGGCATCTACAGTGAACGTCGGAGGCAACAGATTTGCAATGAAGCATGAGCCCATGAAGTCAGCGGGCAACCATGCGTATGCACGATCATGGCAGATAAAGTATGTACCCTTGGCAGCCAGAAACACAGGGGACGAGAACATCGGCAGAATGTAATTTTCAGTGCAAGCACTCGCTCCAAGTCGGGCTTGCGATCTTCGGCCACGACCCATGAGACAAAAATTACCAATGTGGGGTACGACCCATATCGGAGGCGAGCTTTTAAGCTGCTTTTCACTGGTGAACACACTATATTCGCCTCTACTTAGGACCCTATAGGCTTGTACCTCTTCTTCGGGAATAAGCAAGGGATCATAGATATCGCTATCTAGGTCCTCTATTGCTATCGACAAAGGTTTTTGATACGAGGTAGGACCAGAGTAGGGAGAACGTGGTTCTCGAATGGGGTGGAAACCCAGTGCGCTTCGAAATATTGTCTGAAATGCTCGAGCAGACCCTTGGGAACTATACGGTAACACCAGATATGGAATTCCCTTATCCGTAGTATGTGGCATCAACCCACACACCCAACAATTAGTAGTGTTAACCACTAACTGATGTTGATGAAGGAGCTGAATAAAGGAATTGTTGCGGAATTCTGCACGTCTAGCCTGTTCGTGTTCAGGTAAGATATGGAAAGAGTGAGGAGAAGCAGTGGAGGTAAGTTTAGGGTCAGGAGTAGGAGTAGGTGTAGCAGAAGGTAAGAAGTAAGACATCGTGTAATACACCCCACCCGCCAATAATGCAGAAGCAGTCAAAAACAATACAAATAATTGGAATATAAAACATTTGGTACGACTGAGTTGCTGCAGCTTGAATCTATGAGCCTGAGCTCCTTCCAAATCCATCAACTTCGAGAATGCCATTCCCTATGACCGTCCGCAACGTTTCTTGACGCACTTCGTTCTGTGTAGCAATAGTCAATCCCTAGGAGTTCCCAGGAACCGACGGTCTTTAACCTAGCGTCAAGACCTACTATCCAGAAGGAAGTACGCGCGCGGCCCTACGGCCTTTAATGCACAATATATATGTATACGAAACAATGTCTCTCAGCTGTGGAAGCAAAAAGTATAAGGAATAAAGCTCAATGTATATATACAAAATAATTACAATGGTACAAATGTTCAAACTGATCGTGGAAAACGGGATAATGCAGTTGTCAATACAGCAAAGCAGAATCTTTTATTATTCTTTAGTGCTAGATCGCAAAAAGTATCGAGTTTTCCCAGGACGTGTCTGTTCGTCGAACAAAGGATCCGTTGAAGAGACAGCGTCCTGTTGATCAGCTGAATGTTCTGGTCTTGAGTCTTTTGCTGACAAATGTTCAACAGTGTCTTTCTGCTGCACTGAGGATTCTCCGACAGGTTGTGCGTCGCTAAAAGGTACAAACGCCGGCAATCCTTCGGTTTCAGTTGTTGCAATGCCTTTCCTCACCCACGAGTCTGCTGGCAACGGGATGGGGACTTTCTTTGTGTGGGTGGCGTGCACCCAATTCTTCCGCCCCTCAAGACGAACTGCAGTTCTCGTGGCAAGGAGGACCTGGTAGGGTCCGGTGAACCTCGGGTCCAAGTTGTTCTTGCGCGAAAAGTTCCGCGTCACCACCCAATCTCCGGGCTGGAGCTGGTGGCCTGGACCCTCCGTCCGCGTCGGCAATGCTTCGTGAACCTGTTGGTGAATTAACCTCAGTTTAGCAGTCAAGTCATGAAGATAATCGATCAACATTGGATACTCAAGATCACAGAAAATACCTGGCCTAGGAACCCCCCAAACATTCGCAGGACGGCCGAACACTATTTCATAGGGACTGCGCCCTACTCGGGAGTTTACAGTCGCCCTAGTTGACAGTAATGCTAAAGGTAAAGCGTCAGGCCACGAAAGACCAGTCGTAGCCTGAATCTTTGCTAGTTTTAGTTTAAGGGTGCCGTTATACCCTTCAACCAAACCAGCTGACTGGGGATGATTGGCGCTGTGGAATTTCTGACTAATTCCAAGGCCCTTACACACACTCTTCATCACACTACCCACAAACTCACTTCCGTTATCTGACCACACGACTCTAGACATTCCATACCGAGGAAAATATTCCTTCAGCAGGATTTTCGCAGTAGACAAAGCAGTATTGTCTTTGAGAGGATAGGCCTCGATCCATCGGGAGAATGCGCAAACCACGACTAAAACGTACTTCAGGTTATTGCATCGCTCCATATGGATGAAGTCCAATTGAATCACCTCAAAGGGACATGAAGGGGGAGCAAAACTGCCAGGAGGAGTTGGGGTTCCCTTGCCAGGATTGTACATCATGCACACCATACAATTCTTCACCAAACGTTCAGCACATTTCGTGATACCATCATTCTTCCACACAGGAGACAACAATTTGCAAATACCTTTCGTGCTAATATGTGCTAACCCATGCGCCATTGTCACAACAGCCAGCACATACGCATCCGGTAACATCCATCTTTTCTGATCCGACAAATCAATCCAACAACCATTCGCATCCAACTTTCCCGTACTTTCTTTCCACTTCGTCTTTTCAGCCTCGGTGGCCTCATTCTGAATTGCCTTTACACTCTCAATAGTGTCCTCACACATGCTCGATTCTGTAGGCCACCTAACCGAACTCGTCACATACATTCGAGTGCTAAGGTTCCGGGCAGTCTCCTTAGCAGTCTCATCCGCAAACGCATTACCACGACCCACATCATCCGTCACCTTACGATGCGCACTACATTTAACAATCGCTACTTGTTTAGGCAACGTCAGTGCATCCAAAAGATCATTCACAAGCTGGCCATGCTGAATCTTCGTACCATGCGACGTCAAGAAACCTCTCTCTCTCCACAGTCGTCCAAAACTATGCACGATGCCAAATGCATATTGGCTGTCGGTAAACACATTCACACGTTTCCCTTTCGCTAACACACACGCTCTAGTGAGAGCGATCAGCTCTGCAGCTTGGGCAGAATTCTGATTTAATCTTGCAGTCTCAACAACAGTATTCAACGTTACAACAGCATAAGCAGTAGTCACATCGCCATTCGGCAACTTAAAACATGACCCATCCACATACAGCGTACCATCCGGATCTTCCAATGGGGTGTTTTTAAGGTCCACTCGACCTTTTGTTTCTTCTTCAGTCCTCAAGTAACAATCATGTTCTGCTACTTCATCTGACTCTGTGCTAACTGGTAACAAAGTTGCCGGGTTCAGAACATTACAACGTTTTATTTGAATGTGACTTGCCAACAGCGTCAACTCGTACCCAGACAACCTTGCACTCGTCAAGTGCTGAGTTTTCGTACGATTCAAAAGAGTATCGACTGCATGCGGAACCATCACCGTAAGCATATCATCCATGACCAATCCTGCTGATTGTCGGATGGAGACCGCGGCTGCCGCTGTTGCTCTCAAACAACTCGGCAATGCTCTAGCTACCGGGTCCAAGGTCGAGGAAAAATATGCATATGGACGTTGCTTACCACCAAAAGGTTGCGTTAAGACACTCAACGCACAGCCTTCTCTCTCGTGAACATATAATGTAAACGGCTTGCTATAGTCAGGAGTACCTAACACAGGAGCCGAACATAATGAGTCACGCAGTTCAGAAAAACTTTTCTGACATTCTTCCGTCCATGGTAAAGGAGTCGAAACATCCTTGCACGTAAGAGCCACTAATGGTTTCGCTAGCAATGAAAAATTTGGAATCCATTGCCTGCAGTACGACGTGATACCTAGAAAGGCACGCACATCTCTTTGGGTTGTTGGCACAGCCATGAGCGCAATTGCTGCAATTCTCTCTGGGGTCAACCGTCTTCCCTCCTTTGACAATAAGTGACCTAGATAGGTTACTTCTTGACAACAATATTGGAGTTTAGAAGGTGACACCTTATGATTCAACTCACAGAGATGTTGCAGCAGCGACACCGTAGCAATTTTGCAAATGTCCTGAGTATCAGCAGCCACTAATAAGTCGTCGACGTATTGTATTAAGGCCGCACCGACCGGCAACCTAAACGCATCCAGTTGACCCTTCAAGGCTTGACTGTAAATCGATGGACTTTCACAGTAGCCCTGAGGAGCGCGTTTAAACCGGAAGCTGCGTCCACCAAGAGAGAAACCGAAAAGGTCTCTGCTCTCTTCAGCAATCGGGATGCTGAAAAACGCATTTTTCAAGTCAATCACCGAAAACCACGATGCAGAAGCTGGAATCAGAGTCAGTAGCGCCGTGATGTCAGGCACAACAGGAAATTGAGGAACCACAATTTTATTCACCTCCCGTAAATCGATAACAAAGCGATAAACAGGTGGTTTCGAGCGATCAGTACGTTTTAGAATGGGCAGTACAGGGCTGTTGCACACGTTTCCCCGAGTCTCTTCAACGACGTCTTTCTCGATCAAATCATAGATGATCGCTAACAGTGCTCGTTCACCATCAAGAGAAATACGGTACTGGGGAATACGTGGCAATCGCACATTAGATTTCAACTGAACAACATATGGGGAGATATCAAGTAGGCCCACATCGTTGGGACCTGTTGCCCACAAAGACGCAGGAAGAGAACTCAATTCCGGTGGGAGCTTATCGAGAGACAAGTACATGGGAGAGACAACCCTCTCTCCCAACGTAAGCTTTACACCCGCAGGAGAACAATACAAAGTCGCATACAAACGTTTGAGCAAATCCAGGCCCAAAAGATTTTCACCACAGCCAGTAGTCAAAATCAACGGAGCTTCTAGCTCACGAGGCCCAATTTTAAGGGGCAAAGGGCGCGAAACTGGATTGCTAACAGGGGCGCCGGAGAATCCAACGGAAACATTTGTTAAGCCAGACAAAGGTGCGCCAGGGAGTTTCGAATGCTTAATGGAACTTTTCGCTGCACCAGTGTCCAACAGAAAAGGCTCAACGACGCCCGATGTAGCAACTGCGACGTAAGGCCCTCTCTGATCAACCGGAACTGATACCACTCCCTCTCCTTGTCTATGGCTGTCCTAGTAATTACTATCGTCAGTTCCCTGATCGACGTAATAATCGTCTACATTGTACTGCGCAGATCGTCCTTGCGACGATCCACGTTGATCAAAACAATTATCGGAATTTGATGAGTTATCTGAACGATCATTCTGAGCACCACAACCTCTACCACGTGATGTCTGCTGCGAACCACCACGACCTCCTTTAGATGAGTTACCACTATTACGTTCGTTTAGAACAGGACAATCGAATTTGATATGACCCTCCTGTCTACAATAAGCACATTGATTGTACCCTAACGAGGATCTTTGGGAAGAGGAGTCATTACGAGATTGTGATCTGTTCGATTGCGACTGCGATCTATTTTGTTGCGAATTATTCTGATTCGAACGTGGAGGATACGCTTGCTGAAGCAGCACTTTAGTTTTTAGCTCTTTTGTCTTTTTATCAGCACGGTCGCTTTCCTCTTTCTCTCTATTCTCATAATATTGTGCCGTAGCCAATATCTGAGCTGAAGTAGAAACGGCCCATGCACTTTCTGAATTCTTTAATTTATTGCTCAAATCGGGCAGCAAGTTCGAAACAATTTTATCCACGAACAACCTCTGACCACCCTCAGTGCTCATATCCTGGCCACTATGGTCAATGAATGCTTCCTCGAACCTCGTAAAGAAGTCGGAAACACTCTCGTCCTTCTTTTGCTTACAAGCGGACAATTTGTCCCAATTTACCCTCATAGCTGGCATAAGAGTTTTCATTAATGTTATTATTCTTTGAGGAAGATCAGCAATCAGCTGGTCGGGTTTAGCAGCAGCCGTTTGTCCGGCATCTGCCGCTACAATGGCAGCCCAAGCACCACCTAATTCATTTGGATGGTTTTCATGACGAATCTTAGCCCATACCGGTTGCGGTACAACATTGCCGAACAACATATCGATATCGGCAAGATTCATTACCGTAGCATCTACGAGCTGCGATAATTCTTTGTAATACCCTGTAGGATTCTTGCGTGGGTCAGGCAAAGATTGCTTCACCTGCAACACTTCCGAGCGTTTCCATGGGAGATGTATCCATACTCTCTGGAAAAACGGCAGGATCGGAGGGTTAGCTGCAGGATTACCTGGCATCCAAACTGGTGGAACTTCACGCATAGGGAACTGACCAGACTCATCTGGCTGTCTTTCAATATCCTCAACAAACAAGGCTTGAGGTATGGGAGTGGGACGAAAAGATAGCAACCGTTCAACGGCTCGTCGAACGTTGGTATCCACTATCAGTCCAGCCGAAAACTGAAGCTGTAGATCAGACAAAGCGGTCAGCACCTCGTCAGGTGCGTCGGCCGATATCTGATCACGAAGGACCTTGCACATTTCCTCGAATACAAATCTCTGGGTTGGTATATTGAACTGACAAAACGTGTCGAGTACAATACGTGGTGGATTTCTAAGGGGGTGCGTCATCCAACCCATCGCCATATTGTATAGCGAAGCACGTTCCCTGTTACCAGGAAGCTGACTACGTCTCTGAGGACCATCTGAACCAGCGGACCCAAGAACAGGTCCGAGCGAATGAAAGAAACTAGCCGCAAGAGGAGAATTACGACTACGAGTAGAGGGAGAAGTATAGGACACAGGACTAACAAGTGAAGGAGTAGAAACAGAAGCAACAGTAGGAGTTAGTAGAGCAGGAGCAGTAGCGTGAGCAGGAGTATGTGGAAGCGGAGGAGCAGTAGGAATAGCAACAGACGAAGGAGCAGGAACAGTCGGAAGAACGGGTGCAGGTTGAGGAACAGGCAGAGGAAGAATAGGTGCAGGAACAGGTACAGGGGGAATCACAGGAGCTGCGGTACCCTGTACGTACGGAGGTGGCGATTTCATAAGATAAGACATTAAAGGATCCTCAACTGCCTCATCCTTCTTTTCCGACTCCGTAGGCAAAGTAGGATAGCATTTATCTATATTCATACGCTGTAATCTGTCAAACACTTCCTTTTCCTTAACCTCCTTATCATGCTGAAACTGCTCTGCTTTCTTTACAATGGTACCAGCACTATCTCTCTGATTTCGCTTAGTCTGTCTGATTTCTTTCTGTCGGGCTTCTTTACGCCACAACCGAATGGCCGGCCTTGACTTTTTCTCGAACAATTTAACCTCTAGATTATCTAAGATCGGGGCCTCGAAGCTACCATGTGGTGGCCAGCGAAGGTCACCGTCCTTCTTCGTGTATTTGATCCAGTATTCATTAAAGGTAATCGGGCCTAGCCCATGTTTGCTGTACAGTTCATAAGTGGGAGTTCCAACCGGAGGTATCGGACACGAGTCCTCCAGTCGGGAATCCGTACCACAAGGTCTGAAACAACTAAACAAAGTACTGCGACCAGGCATCTTGCACACTAGCCGAGTTTCACAAACTTCAAGGGTTACGGGATTTACCAAGTCCCAGCAAAGAACAAAACCCTCGGTTTTTGGCGGCTGCAGTCGTCAAATAACACAACAAAGTACGCTAGCAAAGTGTCACCGACAAAAACACTCACACAGCGTCAACAACAAAAACACTCGCTAAAGTGTCAACAACCAAGAACTCTGGGAGCGACCCACAAATACTTAACTCAAAGATCGATGGCGTCTCCAGGAAGGCCCGTCAATCGTCTCGCTATACCAAGGTCTACGCCAGGCGCCAAAACAGGTCTACAGTCAGGGCAGCAGTCCGTCGCAGCCGTCAGGAGGCGGGAATCTTCGCGGGAAAAGTCTTCGGGCCACTTATCTCGACAACAGGATCGATGAAGCGGAGTGCACCTTCCCTTGGAGATTTCACACGAAGTTCCTCACGATCGTCGGGCTTGGACCGGTACCACTGATGCAGCCCCACATTGGGCGCCAACTGAAGGACTGGGTTATTTAAGACCCAGTGGTGCCAGGGCACAACACCTGAAACCTTCGTGGGTAACCTGCTCCGGCGTACGAATGACAGAGACACGGGACACTTCCTTCGGCGTCAAAGATTCAAGGTTTATTTGCTGCAGGGAACACAGATATCACGACAAGTACAACTCGTGCAACTTGGGGAGACTGCTTCAAATTGGTTCTGTGGATCGCTCCTTTTATACAGTTTTTACCCATAGGACAACATGATACACAAAGGTTTACAACCCGGTTCCCACCATTATCCCCCAGAGGGGTCGCTTTGGTCACTTTGATACACATAAGGTCCGGAACATAAGTGCGGAAACATTTGGCGGTTCCCAACTGTAAAAACCCATCTTCCCAACATTAGTGCATTCCAATCGGCAGTAAAATAGATCGAAATAGGAACAAAGACAGGTGCAGAGGAAGACGGAGGCAGTGGGGAGATCGGAAAGGGTGTAAAAGGGGAGGTATCGAGAAACACGAGATACAGGCATCAAAGGGACGTGCCTAATGAGATGCACAGCTGAGGCAATAAACCGGCACGGCGAGATGAGCCTCGAGCGGGGCCATCTGCCTTACAGTATCATCCCCCTTGTCATAAAGACACTCACAAAGAACATGTGTCTTCCGCAAATATCTTGGGAGTCCCAGGGTCGCGAAGCGGACAGCGTCCGTTCGCTGGCTACTTGAGGGCAAGAGACAAAATGGATGCCGTATCTAAGATGGAACCCGTGGGTACAGATGAAAAACCCACATAACAAACGAACGGTTTAAGTTAGCACAGCGAAACTGCGCACACTTACTAAACTCGTCATTTGCGGTTCATAGATACCAGACTCGACCATATTCGTGCGAGTCAAAAACACCACTTACAATTGTCACGGAACCTCAGGTCTGAACAGGAGGTCAGTCAGCTGGCCCTTGCAGTCATTTTATCTCAAATGAAGAAAGCACATCCAGTCTTCCTTCTCAAGCAGCATATCAGGTCGCAAGCAGCAGGACAGTCTTTCTTTTGTAGTATCCACAGGCCCAGGAGTGTACTGAAGGGTTGGTCTCAGAGACCAAGAGTTACACCTGGTGCCAGTTTTGAAGAGGGAGAAACTTCTACACTTCCTCTCATATCTGGTTCTGGAATTTTCTTCCAGGTACCAGGATGTCTGGGATGACAACAGACTTGAGTGAAGTACTTTGTGAGTGTGTTGAAGCAGCTCCTTTGAGGTGCAAGTGTAGTAGGTGTCAGTTCTGCCCTCACCTATCTTAGCAGAATGCCTCATCCTGCCACTACTCAGTCTACCCTATAAAATGCACCCTACCCTATGGGCTGCTAATGGTCTATCCTCCGGGTGACTTATATGCATATAATGGAAGGTTTGGGCCTTAAAAAAAGTTATTATCTTGTCAGGATGAAAAGGCAGTATTAAACTGCACACAAACTGCAAAGGCAGGCCTGAGACATGTTTAAAAGGGCTACTTAAGTGGGTGGCACAATAAGTGCCCCTGGTCCACTCATAGCATTTAATTAACAGGTCCTGGGTACAAGTAGTGCTACTTTACTAGGGACTTATATGGAAATTAAATGTGCTAATTAAATGTAAAACAATTTTACCATATTTAACTGAGAGATCACAAGCACTTTAGCACTGGAAAAGTAAATGGATTCCTAAAAGCCAACACAAATAGGTTCCGAAAACAGAAGAAGTGAAGGCAAAACGTTTGGGGGTCACCCTGCAGAGAGGGCTAAGTCCAACAGGGAGGACTTATTGCTAATAAAAGGAAGCTTGAGACTAGTCAAAAGATTTATTTTGGTAGGTCTGCAATGGTAGGACTGAAGCCATGTTACGCTGTCACAATAGTGGATAGCACAATAGCTGATGCAGTCCATCAGTGAAACTACAGGCCATAGGTACAGTTTGTACAATAAGCCAGGGACATATAAGTGCGTTAACTATGCAAATTATGATTAGAACTAATTTCATCATGTTTTAGGGGTCAGAGAAGATACACTTGGGCCTGGTTATCAGAGTCCCAGTACACAGGCCACAGAATAAAAACTTACAGCACTATCAGTCCACAAAAAATTAGGTTGACCACATAAAAATTGCACTTTCCTTCATATTTTCTTTGAATATTTAGCACACTTTTACTTGCAAAAGAAATATGCTGTACCTCTATCACTAGCCTCTTTCATCAAAAGCCATTTTCACAAAAAGGGAGCTTGCATTGTTAAACTGAAATGTAACTCTGCTTTTCACATTCCTGCAATAAGGAGTCAGCGATTTCTCTGTACAGGCCCAGACTCCTAGAAACAAGGTCTAATATTAATTTAGGGCAACTGAAGATTGGCTAATGTTAAAGCAGGTATTAATAATTACTTTTCCCAGTTTGGGCGTGAATTGGTTCTGTCTTGCATCAGTATGACATGTCGACTAGTGCCAAGAGGCCATAAACATGGTAGGTGTCATAGCCAACTTACTTACAGGAGGCCTCATTGACAGTAGCGGTCGGCGGTGGGAGTAGCTGCTGGGCAGTGATGTGGAGAGGGGGAGGGGCAGGGTAGGGGGTAGTAAACTATGGATTAAGGCCAATTACAGGTAAATGCGATGCAGTGCGCGCAACGAAATTCATTTTATTTATTTATATGTTTACTTACCTGAAATCGGCTGTAATCCATAGTTTACTACCCCCACCTTGCCCTTCCCTCTCCCCACGCCACCGCCCAAGCAGCTACTCCCACCACCGACCGCTACTGCTGATTGATTAATTTGCATTCCTCTAACTAGGTAATACTGATTGTTTTGATAGAGTGGTAGATAAATAAAAAATATTGAAAAGCCTTATAAACATAACCAGTGCTGAAAGAATTGAAACACCACTTAAGGAGTCATTCTTCCTGATTTAGCCTTAAATGGATGTTTCTGACTGATTTAGGATACCAGGTTTAGCAGCAATTGCTGTCCTTGTGGCTGTTTTCATGCACATCTTTCACAAGGGAGAACCTGGGGTAATGTAGAACAGAATGACGGAGCACGGTGTTACGCCACAATTGTTAACGCCGCATTCCGACATTCTAGAAATGCAGAAATGCGCCACATTTACAATAATATGGTGCAGCCCTGCATTTCCCCTAGCACTGGCTTTAAATTTAGCTGCATAGTGCCAAAGCAGGCACCCTTGCACTGGTGCAAGGGTATCCGCGCTGCAGGGAATGATTGTTCATGCTCAGGAAGGTGTTCCTTCCTGCACATAAAAAATCAATAATTGCGATTTGTAGCTTGTATGTGTGCTGCAGAATGCAGCACATATAGACGTTGCAACTCATTATTTTGTATTGTTTGTTTGTGTGCAGAAAGCTACACCTTCCTGCACATGAACAATCACTAATGGTGATTTTCTTTTTCTATGTGTGCTGCACAATCACCACACATACAAACAGTAAAAACGAGGAGAAATGAAATGATTTCTCCTCATTGTGCCAAGTTAAGACCAGCTTTTCTCTGGGCTTATTATTTGGGACGGCCCGATATTTACATCACCCTTGTAAATGGGGGGCAAAGTCAAAAAGCAATGGGTGCTGCTTCAGAACAACCACTGCCACAGCTATGGCCTACCCCTTACACGCAAAGTGCTGTGGGAAAGGAGCATTATTCATAAGGTGGCGTTTAGCCACCTTAAGTGGCTTAATGCTGCCTTGTAAAGATGGTGAAGAGGCTATTGCCACCAGAACTTCACAAAAAGTGACATTCTGGTGGTGGTAAGCCCTTGTAAATATGCCCCCGCGTGTGAAACACACTGGTAAAAAAATAGCACCATGCTGAGTATTCAGAATGGGGCATCCGTGATATTACACCAGACCTTTAATTGCTGAGGATCACATTACTTACCTCAATTTTGAGATCGTAACCTTTTCCCCACAAAAGAACGCTTGGAAAAAATGTGCAGTTTTCTTCGGCCATGCTGGGGCAGCGTTTGTCCAATCGAAATTAATTCTTGGTTTCAGAATACTTAAAATCGTTTCAATCAAAAAACACTGATACAAAAGAAAAAATAATAGCACTAGCTCCCTAAACTTATTAAAATACAAGTAATACATGTAATCTATGTTATTAAATATTATCTAGCCAATGTATATAGTTTAAATCTTAAATATCTTTGGTATCCATGAAGTGATCAAATAATCCAATATCTTAAAATAAAATTACTTTAAAATCTTGCATGTAATACCTACTGTTTTTAAATATTTTCCAAATCGAACTAGCTACGTTATATCACGAGTGTAAAAAAAGAATTTTAAAGCTTCAGTGCAGGTTGTTATATTGTGTTTTAAAAACATTGGTTTGAAATGAATACATCTGCCATAAATTCAGAGCAACAGCAGAGTAAGTGCAGGATAGAATCCTTTTATACTTGCAAAGTCTACATTTTACACTGACAGCTTCTGTGTTCTTCCAGCTGCATCTTTAGTTATTGATGAGCAGAAGCATACATCTTGCTCATAAAATGAAAAATCTGCAAGACCTGCTTATCAGCTCTTTGAGATAATACTGCATATGCCTTATTTTTATATAATGGGCACATTTTCGTATAAATAATCAAAGTTCAAGCTTTTCTAGATCTGTTTTCCTCTACATTTTTCAGTAATAGCCCCTTTGAGATGAGTATTAGTCAGTGTTTAATTTGTGAAAAAATAAGTTTCAGGCCCTTGTCATGAAACTACTGCAACTTGTGCTCCCCATTGGCCTTACCAGTGCTGTCAATGACAGTACCAACACAACCACTAACTATTGCACTACATCAAGTGTGGAAATTTAGTCTATTGCGGTCCCCCCCCAAATTTATAAGAATTGCTTGAGGGGAGGTATTGGTTACTTTTCAGGTAAATTGAATTGTCAAACCAGTGTTGGTCTGCAGGTCTCTAAATTAAATAAAAAGTGCAATCATGTGGCAGACCACATGATTAGCAAAATCACCGAAAAGCTAGTTCATGAGGAGCTAAAAACATTTGCAGAGGCCCATAATATCCTGCACCCTCAACAGTCGGGTTTTCGCTCCTGTCACTCCACCGAAACAGCTTTGATCGAACTTGCAGATTCCATCAAGTTCCTGCAGGATGAGGGTAGGCAAGCAGTCCTCATCCTGCTTGACCTTACAGCAGCGTTCGACACTATCTCGCATGTCATCCTGATTAACAGAATGCGAGAGATTGGCGTGACAGACACAGCCTTGGCATGGATTACATCTTTTCTATCTAATAGGTCCCAGACTGTGTCCCTTGGTCCCTATCTATCCAGCGAAAAATCCATCACATCTGGAGTGCCTCAGGGGTCTATATTAAGCCCTCTCTTTTTTAACATCTACATGGCACCCCTCCTTGCTGTGATAGAATCACATGGGATCCTTGTCACGTCATATGCTGACGACACTCAATTGGTCGTCACCATCGATAAAAAGTGGACGGACGCGGACCTACGGTTCAAAAACTGCCTCTCCGATGTATTTAAATGGCTAAATACAAACCACTTAAGATGCAACAGTGCCAAGACAGAAATCATTCCGCTGGGTAAAAATCGGTCCTTCTGTCCGAAAGACTGGTGGCCCTCAGAATCGGAGGCCCCTCCCAGTGCAGTATCATCAGCACGGAACCTAGGCGTGCAATTCGATTCATCCCTTTCATTCGATGACCACGTTAGGATTACGGCTGGTCGCTGTTTTCGACTCATTAAATCCCTGAAAATTTTTTTTGATTTCCTCCCCATTGCAGCCAGAAAATCAGTCGCGGTAGCCCTAATACTCTCCAGACTTGATTACTGCAATGGATTAATGGCTGGAGTGAAAAAGTCCTCCCTCAGAAAGCTGCAGAGCATACAGCATGCAGCTGCCAGACTGGTTTTAAAACTCCCCAGAAGGTCATCAGCTTCAGCAGCACTAACATCTCTGCACTGGTTACCATTGCATAAAAGAATCCTCTTTAAATTGCTCCTTACTGTTTTCAAATCCATGCAAAACACAGGGCCCCACTACTTTGCAAATCGCTTTATGCGTTACAATCCCCCACGTTGCTTGAGATCCTCTGGGACAAATCTTGTCATGATCCCTAGATTCAAATACAAGACCAAAGGTGGGAAATCTTTTACTGTCCTGGCAGCCAAGGCTTGGAATAACCTTCCAGCCAACCTTAGATTAATTAAAAATGAGAACAGTTTCAGAAAACTCCTTAAGACATGGGTCTACCAACAACCAGACACCTCTGTACTGGCTGCCATTTAGCTTCAATCTTTCACCACTTTCCACCTTTCAGTTATCCTCTGCAGCTTGCTCAGCGCCATGATGCTCCCATGGGAGCGAACGTTTGCGCTCTACAATTACACATAAATATCAAATATCAAATAGACCATGGCACCGGTGTTGACAATAAAGTGTCGCTGCTGAGCACCGGAAACCACAGACTCCGAATTACACCGAATTAAGCACTAGTATTACTTCGGGATAAGAGGGGGTTTTGGTCAAGTTTTTAAAATCGAGATCTTTGTTGGATGTTTTTATGTATCTAGACTACGGGTTGTATCTGAGAGCAGTGAGTGGACTGTGGTTGTTGGAATATTTTTATGTAAGCAATGCATTGCCATTTGTCTAAGGCTGATGAAAATGTTGACGGGAAAGATTGTTGGCCATAGGAATTTGATGGTAGCAGCTTAGCTCTTGTAACCTTTATGATGGCTTTTGCTAGCGGGCTATGAAGCTGTCTGTTTTTAATCCACAAACTGCAGAAATTAAAGCAGCTAGCTTTTTTCCTGGTTTGTGTTGGATGTATATTTGATTTTTTAGTGTTCGATATCCAATTGTTTGTCAATGTGTAACCAGTGGTGGCTGCACTGGTGAGACGATGGCCGGGGATAGAAAAAATAAATACTTACCTTGCTGCCGGACTGCGGCCTCGCCTCGCATTCTCCTCTTCTGTTACTGGTTGAAGCAGAAAGCACAAACAGGCTCCCCTAGCCAAACACAATTCTGCAATGCAGCATTGTGATTAGTCTGTGTGCCGTGGTTTGGCGCTCAGACAGGCTCTGGGAGACTGTGCAGGTTCTCCACCAGGCAGGCTATTACAGCCTGGTGGGAACATGCATAGTGTGCATGCGTGTTGGGCCAGCCCAAAACAGCTGGCCAAAGAGTCATGCGCATTTAGGTGCCCACCACCCCTCCCCTTTCTGACTTTGATACAGCCAAGCACTGCCCGCCTTGTAAACCAGAAAAATAAAATAATATCAATGTTTTATCATTCTGTTTTTTCTTTATCAACTGCTCAAAATGTAGTGGGGCGGTGCTCCTCCACCTTAGCGGAGGAGACAACGCTGTGGGTAGCCTATTTTAACTGGGTCGAGATGCCACTATTGTTTAGATTTATTATCATATTTCTCGAAAACGCTCACCTTGGTTTTGTTAACACTTACCACAAGTTTGTTGTCTAAATTAAATGTATTAATCTCCTCCAATGCATAACAGGCCAATTCTTGTCTGATCTATGTTTACTGAGTAATTTGCATATTGGAGGATCTGTAGCTTGTAGAGGTCTCTCTAGGCGGGAATAACTTTGCCCCAGATCTTGCCTTGCCATTGTTCATGGTATACAGTTTGAACAAGAGAGGGGGAGAACGCATTCTTGTTTGAGACCCTTATTCATGTGGATGCTGTCTGAAATTATATCTTCCTGGCCCACTGTAAACCTCATCCATGTTCAGAATATAGGACAATTCTTGC
This sequence comes from Lissotriton vulgaris, assembly GCF_964263255.1. NCBI lineage: Eukaryota > Metazoa > Chordata > Amphibia > Caudata > Salamandridae > Lissotriton > Lissotriton vulgaris. The sequence continues at coordinate 235,900,178 of NC_141691.1, forward strand.
CTTCAGTAGCGGTGTGGAAGTCCTGGTTTGATAGTTTGTCCCATAATATCTGTCTATCCGCCTCATCAAATGCTGTTGAATAATGGACAAATCATGAGAACAGGGTAGGTCATAATGGCAAAGAGACAGTGTTCCATGTAAGACAATGCTACAATATTATCGATAGTGAAAGACATTTGTCTAAAACCAATCTGGTAAAAGGAGATTAACTTTTCTTTTTTGATCAATCCCCTAACTCTGTTAGCAAAATTCGAGCATTAGCTTTTAGTTCCATGTACAACAATGCTATCAACTGGTAGTTTATCGAATCTGTGTTGATGCACCTTCTTATAAATCGGATGTAGGATAGACCCAAGCCACATTTGATGAACTTGTATATTTAAGAATGAGGTTGAATATAGTGGTGCTAAACAGATGGCCCAAAATACAATATTATCTTTAAATAGTGACCCTGGGAGGCTCTTGGGTCAGGGGGCACCGTTTCCTCTTGTTAATTGTATTCCTTTTTGACTACAGACTGAGTGATCAGATTCTCAAAATCATCATGATGGTCCAAAGAATGGTCTGTTAAATTTATTGTCTCTTGTGAGCTTGTGTCCAGCACCGCATAGAGATCATGTGAGTGTGACCCATTTTGCATGTGGGATGCTGTTCCTTCTTTTGAATGCCCTATTATCAGGCATGTGCGTAGTTTCGCTACGTGGAACTCTGCGAAGAGACAAAAAACTCAGTGGAGTTCCGCAAATGGAGGAGTGCAGTGCGAACTGCAGTTTGCGCTGGTCTTCCTGCAGCTCGGGTAGAAATTCTACCCCAGCAGCAACTGGCACTCGTGAACTTACCGTTAGAGAACGGAGGAAAAACTCAGCTGCACTACACGAACGGAGCGGAGTTCACCGCCCAGGCCTACCTATTATCTAGAGTATTGAGGTACTGCCGGAATTTTGCTTGATTGTTATGCCACAATAATGTGTAATGTAGCAGCCATTGATCTTAGGATATGCCTTTATGTTTTTTAGATTGGTCCCCTCAGGTTGTTTGATTTATCTTTTTTGTAGGTTTTTTACACCTCTATTGGCTAATTTACATTTTGCGGCTAAATGTATACAATGGAATGTTCTTGAGACCTCCATTTCTCCTGAATTGTTTTTGATGTAAATGGGAATTATCATTCATTTGGGGTCATGTATTGAGATTGTGATATATAGAATGATTTTAGTCCTTCAAATTAGCAAATAAATCAGTTTTTATTGCAATGTTTTGCCATTGTTTGAAGTGGCCCTGGCAGGCACTGCACCATGTTAACCTCCTCACAAGTTAGCTTTATTAGCTGCTATCTGATGCTCCAATGACATTTAACTGTTCTGCATTTGAGGTATTCCAGATGGACAGAAGAAATCAAAGGAAATCATAAAATAATGATAAGCCATACTAAGCCACTTAGTGTTAAAACTATAGTTCATTGCTGAAATGCCACCATATGTCTGAGGAAAATTATAATTTGATTTGTTGTGGGAATGGGTCTGCTTGAAGAGAGCTTATATCATATAACAGAAGGAGCTTATTCACCTTTTTGCCAAGAAGATCAGATCTATTTGAGGACCGAGATTCCCTGCAGTCTGATCATTCGCCCATGTTAGTTTCAGGTTTTCTATAACTATAATTTTAAGGAATTGCAAATCTACTTATTAGATCTTCGAGGGATATTGCAGAAGCTTCCAAATACCTTTCAGGTCTGTGAAGGTACTGAGCGATCCGATTTTTTCCCCCTCCAGTGTGGGGTCCCCCAGGGCTCTTCATTGAGCCCTACACTATTTAACACCTACATGGCCCCCCTGGATGAAGTGGTCTCCCCATTTGGGATAAAAACCATCACATACGCTGATGACACCCAAATGGTGGTCTCTTTTTCGCTAGAGAGTGCTCAAATCAAAAACCTTCATGACTGCCTTGAAGGGATCTATCAGTGGATGTGTGATTCAAGACTGAAACTGAACGGCTCTAAAACCAAGCTCATGCTACTGGGACCACAAACATCACTCCTCCCCAGCGCAATGTGGCCATCTTGCCTAGGGACCCTTCCCCAACCCAAGCCGGAGCTCAAAAGTCTGGGGTTCTGGTTAGAACAGGACCTTTCTCTTATAACCCAGGCAAAAAAAAACGCAGGTACCTGCGTAGGCCTACTTCTCTCAGCCAGGAAAATTCTCCCCCTGCTCCCTGCCCCCTCTCAAAAGCTCCTAATACAAGGGCTGATATCATCGAGGCTAGATTATGGCAATGCCCTTTTCCTGGCAGCCCCTGAAGCAACCCTGAACATCTTGCAGAGAACTCAAAATGCCGCCGCTAGGCTCCTGACAGGCACCTCCCGCAGAACATCAGCTAAACCTGCATTGAAGACCCTTCACTGGCTCCCAATCCGTGAAAGGGTCAAATTCAAGGCACTATGTATAACAAACAAAGCTCTACAAGATCAGGGTCCCCCGTAGCATAAAACTAGGCTCTTCCCATATAAACCCAACAGATCTCTGCGTTCCTCCCATGGTAACTTGGCCACAGTACATAAAATTAAGAAAGCCCGTACTGGAGGACGTCGTTTCTCAGTTGCAGCAGCAAGACTGTGGAACGCCCTACCCATCCATTTTCGAGCAGAAACGAATCACAACAAATTTCACAAGCTTCTCAAAACCCACCTGTTCCCACAATAATTTGCCTATTCCCTTCCCGTTTTTTGCTTCCCCCCTCAGTGGCTAGTACAATCCCAGCGCTGGGACGCCCCCGGGCAGCCATGCGCTCTAGAAATCCCATTTTCATTTCATTTCATATGTTACTACAATCTCTCCTATGCAAGTTCATATATATATATGAATATACATATATATCTATATAAACTTTATATTGCCTCCTACTTTGCATCGGTTTAGCGTTATTGTGTGTAGTGAGGCCTGATTAATCAACCTATTAGGTAGCTATTAAATTCATTGCAGCTGATAGCCATTCAGATGTCTGCAAAATATTACATTTAATAACTGATTACCAAATTTCATAGTAACCCTCAATTGGTGGGGGCTGTTGCAAACTACCACCTTGTTTGTGGTATTCAGCCATATATTTGCATTATTTGCTGAACCTGTTTTTGCTGGCCATATGACTGTGCACTTTTTACTTCTGCTAACCAGTGGTATTGCCTTGTTCTCTTCACTCTAAACATGTTAGAATTGGCATACTCGAATCAGCATATTTAATTAAATCCCTAGAAAATTGTACCACATGTACCCTGAGCCTGTAAATTAAATGCTATTATTGGGCTGCAGCACTCATTGTGCCTCCAATTAAAGTTGCACTGTAAAATGTCTCCAGATCTGCCACTGAAGTCTGTATGTGCAGTTTTAAAATGCCATTTCAACCTAGCGAAACAAACCTTTTGCCATGCCTAAACCTTTCTTTTTAGTACTTATAAGTCACCCCTGAGGCAAGCCTTAAAAGCCCACATGGCAGGATGCATGATATTTAAAAAGTAGTACAAGTATATTTAAATAGTTAATGTTTTTCATGTTATGACAATGAGAAACCTTCAAAGTCACTTTCACTGTGTCAAGTCTGGCTCTCCCATGGGTTAACACTGATTTACACAATTACATTTAATAAGTACTAAATTCAGCTTGGGAACAGCTAGAAAAATCATTCAAGAACTCATTTTAATAGTAATGTAAAATTCAACTTAATGGTCAAGTTGGAATTTACATTACTATTTTGGAAAATACACTTTTAGGAAGTTGTCATTTTGCCGGCCTAAAGTCAAAAGACTTTCCTGGCTCCATCCCGCTGTCACCGACCCTTTGATTGCTCCCCTTTGATGAGATGTGCATTGCTCCTAGACAGTGGACAAAGCACTTTGAGTGTTGGGAGGGGGGCTGCTCCTTTAACAGGATGGCCTGTGGGGATATGACCAACCCCTTTCTGAGCATAAAGATAGTCCAACCTGTGAGAAAGCTCACAAATAGGCCTGCCTCCCCTTTATTTCTCCAGTCAGTCTGGTACAAAATCCAGTGGAGAGGGTAGAAACTGGCCAAAACTGATTTAGGGGGTGAACAAAGGCCTACCTTCCACAGGTTGATAGTGGGCTTAAAAGAAGACCCTGAGACCTTTCCCCAGAACACAGCTGAGCCTGTTGGGAATCAGGAAGATGGCTGCCCTGCTGTCCCTAGGCACCTGCAGGAAGACTGGACCTGCATGTCCTGAGCCTATGGTCCCAGAAGTGACTTTACGAGTCACTTGGCAGATTTTCTGTTTGAACTATAGGAACACAACAAGCTTCCAAAGGCCTCTCTCTCTGCAACTGCCAAACTGACCAGTTCCAACTTGACCTGCCCCAGACCCTGCTGTCCTAGCCCCTAAGTGGTACCCCCAATGTCCTGGATCCTTGGCTGGTGTTAAAGTATACTCATTATGTCCCCAAACTGCAAGCAGTGGGACTTATAAAACATTTATCTTCATTCTGGCTGGAGAACTAACAGAGATCAGGGTCACCATCAAAGCTGTGGACGTCAAATCACCGGTCATCCTCAACTTGATAGTGTGCCCTGCTGCAGGAGGGCTGACTTCTGGAAAAGTCTTTCAAGTCCGAACATAGAGAGCTTCACCAAGACCGACGCTGAGCCGAAGCTGATCATCATCATGGTCTTCTTGGGCACGGACTTCTTCAGCTTCGAACTTGCCCCATTCATTGATGATAGCAGCTGGACCCTACACTTCAACAGCTCACCATCATCAAGCCCTGCTTCATACTTTACTTGTAGCTTGCTCTGGCCGATGACTTGTTGACAACCAGTTTTCCTCCATAAATGTTTCTAAGTTAGCAAGTAAACTTTCCACCAGGATGAACCTGGTCCCTGTATCCTACCTTCGCTCCATCACGGTCAGCCTTAGCTATTGGTTTTGGCCTGATCTAACATGACCAGATACCCGAGGTTGGCACTATTTTTAATTCAAACTTTAAACATGCATATCTCTGGTTCTATTTATTGGAGTTTTATCATTGTGGTGTCACTTTATTTACAAAAATATTTTCTGTTTTATAACTATGTCTGGGAGTTTTCTTGTGTTGAGTTTTCACTTTCTTACTGTTTAAATAATTTACACATTGCCTCTAAATTAAGGCTGACTGCTTTGTGCCAGGATACCAGAGGGTTAAACAGAGGCTTATTTAATGGCTTGAGTGGTTCACCATGGCAAGGACTGAGATTAATATTTGAGGTTGATTCTCATCCCCTTACCAATACTTTTCTTACAGGGGCTCAGTGCACCATGTCTTCTGCAAGCAGATAATGTCCAAAATGTTCTGAAAAGTTAAGGCATCAGCCTAACTGAGTATTTGTTTAAGGCTGGCCACATTCCGTAATATGAGTGTGAGTTGTTTATTACATGGCCAATTTTCCAGAGTTGTGTTGGCTTAAGTTAGGGATGAGTAATTTTCTTGGAATTTAGGGGGTCATTAGGATGTCGGGCGGAGTGCTTCCGCCAGGCTGGCGGTAGCCACCGCCGGCCTTGCGGAGGAAACACCGCCGCCTGTTTTCCGCCCCGGTCGCCTTGCGGCCGGGGCGGAAAATGATTTACATGGTGGCGGTGTCTGTTAGACACCGCCAGCCATATTACAATGGGCATTTTCCAATGCCTTTCCGTGGCGGCAATGCCGCCACGGAAAGGCAGGCGGACTTCACTCTGGAGGCCCCCTGCGGCCCCCAGCGTGAAGCACAGTAGGGGGATGCACACGAGGGGGTACCTATGGTACCCCCCTGTATTTGCATAATGAAAGCGGCAGGCACCGCACGGTGCCTGCCGCTTTTATTATGCAAATGCAGCAATGCATTTTCAGCATTGTGGCGGGCGGTGCATTGAGCACCGCCCGCCACAATGCTGAATATACAGAATGTGCCCGCCACTGTGGTGGGCACATCCTAATACCACCCCCGGGACCCCCGCCCTTAAGGCGGGCGGTCCCGTTTTCCGATAAGGTGGTGGGTGGGCAAAGCCCGCCCGCCATTCTAATGAGGCCCTAAGAGTCATGGCCAGTCAGTGCTAGTCAGCCTCTTTCTCTATGTCAGGAAAAGCAATAAATGTTAGTTTCATTGTTTTCCTTAGATGTATCACAAATTGGTTCTTCCAGTTTGGTGCAGTTTACGTTTTGCTATTTTCACCTTTGAGAATGCTCTTTGGAGTTTATTTCGAATATCCAGCCTCCATATGGTTAATTAAGACAAAAGGCTATCTTTCTAGATCCTTGCTTCGGGTGTCAACTCACCACTGTGCACAAACAGTTTCTCATCTCAAAGTTAGAATTGTGGATTGTACCCCAGGAGAGGAATGCAGTGTAACAACATGAATTCTAGTAGTATCTTCTGTTTGTATATGTTTTAGTAACTCAGTATGTTGGAATAAACATAGCATGTCGGTTCTGTTTAAAATATCTTTTCTGCTATGTGATGTGTATTGGAGAGTGAAGATCAATTTGTACAAATAACTTTGTCATTACCCTGGCCCACTGAGTCTTTTGCAAGCTCCTGTTTATATAGCACATGAATTGCCTCACTTTGTATTTGCTGTCTGTGAGGGGGCAATAAGATCTCCTCTGACTTTGCCCTTTACCTTCTTAAGCGAGATAATCTAGTATTATGATTGTGCTTGTTGCTTTGATATATAGATTCAATTTTAACCGCCAATTTTCTGGACTACTTTTCTGCTTCTTCCTTCATGCTTGGTGTGATCCCTGAATTAGGTGAAAGATCATATTTGGAGTTTCAGGAATAGTGCTAGCAGTATTTTGATTATTTGTTGTGCTTTTATCTGATGGAAAATGTCATTAGAACATTGGAATGTAGGAATATTAGAGATTCGTTGAAGACAATGGAGTAGCCCTGGGCTTATAATGGCTTGTCTAAACCCGGAGCTCTAAAATTCTAACGTTTGTCCTCATGTTACTCCCTTTTTAATTTAGAACATTCTACCCTTGGTGGGTGAAATGTTCTAATAGCCTTATAGCCCTTCTTTCTTTAGCTATATTGGTTGTTAAAGGCCCTCTCCCTCATTATAAACCCTTGCCTGCAGCTAGGGCCTGTAACTCGGTTTCAGGGCCTTTAACAACTGGTATAGCCCTCAGCTGTAGGCTATACAGCAATAATGGTGATGGTTCTGCCTGGCATAAAAAATTGAGAAAAATCTGATGTTTGCAATTTCACCCATGTTTTGTGTAGATCCCACCTTGTGAATGATAGTATTTCTGTTCAGCATGTTCTTATTCTTTATCAATCTTTTCTTTTCTCTTCTGCTCAGTGGTTTCGAAATTTAAATTGATTTATATTTTCGACCAGCAGGAAGAGCAGATTTGGCAGAGTACAAAGTTTAACTGCAAAAGGTGTGCATGCACTGCTCGTGTTTTGCTTGATATGATAAAATTGCCTGGTTTGATTTGTCATTTCTTAATTTTATCATCCATATTAGTTATACAGTTGGCACGAAATTGCATCAGGTACACCTGTAATTCCAATTTGTGAGATTGTAACATTAGCACATTTGTGGTTGCAAGTAGGGTAGATTTAATAGAGCCTTATAGCCCGCTGTAGCAGGCTATACCAGCTATTAAAGGTCCGATCCAGCGTTAAAGGCCCGAACCGAAGGCAAGGGCCTTTAACAAGGGAGCGGAACATTAATGGCCGGTATAGCTGAGCTATGGAGGGCTATAAGGATATTAGAACATTCTGCTGCTATAGGGCAGAATGTTCTAACAAATAAAACACAGGCCTCTAGGAGCCTGAGAGGAGTTAACTCCCCTCGGGCTCTGAGAGGCCTTTGTAAAACAACATTGGAATGTTGCTTTGACGGCTTTTACCGGCCCGTAGAAGCTTGGAGCACTCCATTGTATTCAATGGAGTGACCCACATTCCAATGTTTTAATGTATCTTAATAGAGCCAATGTTGATAACTTGGAGGCATGATCAACAGTGCCACTAGTGTCTCTTTCTCCAAACTGTTACTGCTCAGCCTTGTCTCATGTTCTGGCATCTGTTTCATTTAAAGCAAAGCTTTCTGTGCTAGACAAGTTTTTTTCCATGTCTCTAAGTGAGGATAAAAAAGGTCCATTGTGGAGGATAATTGGTGTGTCCACCAAATCCTTTACCTCCTTATGACTATTGCGTACTTGTGCTAATGTTTCAATTGTGCTGTGTTGAAAAATGCATTATGTCCATATGGGAACTTTTAATTCTTCAGGGTCATATGAGGGGTGCTCATTCACAGCAGAAAAGTGCACTTCAGGTCATTCAATTTAATACGGGTTCAGTACTGTGTTATTGTTGATAAGTCTATTTTTAATGACAGCGAATTATCCCTGGGCCTGTTTGACATAAGTAGTTCTATTGTCAGGCCAAGACTTCCTATCAGTTGATGTGAAATTGATCCAGATGTTGAACTTTTAGCTTGGTTGTCTCTCGTTCTCAGTCTTGCGTTGTTAAGACTCATTGGAAAATTAGATGAAAATACTATGTTACGATGTGAGTGTCTCTGGCTGCTGTTTCTCCTTAAGGAGAAAGAAGGTCTTTGAGCAGTAGGCGCTAGACCAACACTGTTGGTCTAGAAGAATTTCACTAGACGTAGAAGTGTTTAAACCTGTTTAAGGTCTGTCTGAATTGTGTACGCTGGTAATTAATCTACTTTTAAAATGCGTATGTTGAAACCCAACTATTCACTTGACCACTGGCACTGTTTCTTTATAATATCGTCCAGCTCCACCATTCCTGTTGTTCTGTCACCTTGTCCCACCTTCACCATTCCAAAAGAATTAGTCGGGAGGTAAGCAATCAGCCACCAATAATCAATAATAAGTGTTTACTGGCAGCTCCCAGTATAAATTAAGGTGGCCAATCACACAGGCAGAGCCAGTAATACCAGGCTTTTTTTGGGTAAGTTGAGGTCAAGTTGAGTGGTGAAGAGAAGAGGGTAAAGAAGCTATCTTCAATGATTCCAACCCTACCCTTTGCAACCACCTTCCACTTGCCCCAAGTAACTGCAGCTTCCTGTGGGCTGGGGTACAGTGTGTCTGCTCTGAGCGGCTGTGCGGTGACGTCAGGCTAACCTCAGTTTCCTAAAGCTCTAATGCTTCAACAGCTATAATGGATATCTTTAATGGGCAGTATTTAGCAGGTTCTTGAATTTCCCTAATTGTCCTTATTTGTGTTCCCTGGAACTGGTATACTTAGTTTGCCAGATTGGTGGAGCTGAGATTTTCTTCAAACGAACAAGTATTTGAGCCCGTTTCAGGCCACCCCTGTGTCAAGGCAACATCAAACAGTGCCAGCATGGTGACTGGATGGACCCAACTACCTCCATCCTCAAGGAAAGGTCAACACACTCCCTACCTGCCCAGAGTTTGCAGTTGACTGTTTACAGAGGGGCTAGCACAACAGGAACCACAAATGCTGACATTCACCTCTTGTTCTGGTGTCTGTGTGTGCGTGCGAGGCCTGCATCCTGAACCTGAAGCATGGGCCTGGCTTGATTCTAGGTGGGCTCTCAGTCTGTAATCACCAATTACCTTTCGGGGAAAGGTAGGCCGAAGGGGGGGCACTTGGAGCCACCAACAACATCAGTCCATGGACATGGTAGTAGGTGTTGCATAACGTGGCATTAGGGAGAAGAGAAGTATTGAACTTAAGTCTTCTGTCACCCAAGAAAAATAAGTGGATTCCTCTGGAGGGAAGTGAGCAAATAGCCAGAATGTAGCAAAAATATCAGGTTTTGTTAGGTAAAAATGGGTGGCTTTTTTCCTTTCCAGCACTGTCTTCATGATTACGGATTCAGCTGTGGGATATTGGAAGACTCCGGGGCGCAGAGAAGCCCCCCTTTTCCTGGGGGGGGGGGCATTCAAGTAGAGTCAGGGCCCAACCCGCCCGGGCCCAACCCGCCCAGTTTTAACAAATTGCCGCCTAGAATGGGTGGCCTCTATGTTCAAGGAGCTGCTCCCCAAATAAATAATCACTAATGACTTACTAGAGGATTCCTCCTTGGGGATCACAATCCCTTAGAAGGAATCCTATGCTGAGGGGCATCATTGAAAAGGGTCCACTTTCTTCTTTACAATGGTGACCCTCATGGCTTTGGATGTGCCTGTGGAGCAGTGCAAGGTGACTGATGCAGAGCAGCCAAAAACAAAATGGCAACCACCTTCTTCCCATTCCTCGGATGCCGATTAGTGAGGGCCATGCCCAATGGTCTCATTAGGTAAGGGAAAATGGCCAATAACAAGTGGAATCAAAGGGGAGCGGCTCCTATGCAGGTGTACCCATTAAAAATAAACATTCCCTGGTAGCATAGTAGAAAATTCCTGCTGAGGAGTCATGATCCCAGAGCAGGTCTCCTTTGCTCAGGGGTGCCATTAGAAAGAGGGGTCTCCTTTTTGAATTATGCCACCATAACTTTGGATTTGCCTTGGGGTAGCACAAGGATCCCAGGTACAGTGGAAGCAAAAACTAAATATTTACAGCTGTTGTCCCTTTCCTGGGGTGGAAAGCCGGGGAGGACCATTAACCTGACTGCCCCCCAATGAATGGAAAATTCCCCATAAACAAATTGCCCTCAAGGAAGTGTTTCACTGGGCCCAGGTCATGCCCTCCCAATAAAACAGTTCTATTGCCCTAGTGAAAGAATCCTACTCAGGGATCATGTTCCTTGAGCAGGGATCTTTTGCTGAGGGGCAGACCCTCCCCTTTCCAATGGTATCTCTCATCAATTTGGATTTACCTGTTGGCTGTTCAGTGCCGCCTGGCACAGAGAAATCCCCCAAAAATGGAGATAGCTGTGTTCCCTTGCCTGGATTAGCCGATCAGGGTTCTGATAGCCCTCCAGGAAGGAATAAACCTCCCAAGGATGGAGGGGGTCTGCAGTCCCAGAAAAAGAAATCCGGTTGTTTCTTGTGTAGAGGTCCCTGAGCAGGAATCATTTGCTGAGAGGCATCATTTGAAAGGGAGTACACTTCCCTTTCAAATGGTGCACCTGATGACGTTGTAATCAACTGGTGTATGGCACAACATTTCTCCTTGTGAGTGCCTGCCTCAAGGAGGTGTTATTTATGTATATTGGTAGATAAGAATTTTATTCAAAAACCATTGGTGGCAGCATGGGAATACCCTGTACCACCCACTGATGTAAAGCAAAGCAAGGTAGCACAAATAGTTTTTTCCATTATGTTCATCAAAAGTTTCCAGAGCAAAATAGTTTTGTACAGGAAAGTAAATATTTTAGCAAGACTTTTTGTCATTTTGCATCATCACTTTGTATCACTTTGCAGCAGCCCAAAGTCTTAACAAATCTTTGTACATTACCAGTGATTAACTAGTAAAAGTGAGAGCAGGCCAGGTACACAGAAGTCAAAAACACAATGGCAATTCCCTTGCATGAGTGATCAGGGAGGGCTGTGACCCAATTATCACTCATACCCCTCACAAGTGAAATTGCCCAATAAACTAATCGCTCCCAAGGTCAGGACTGCCATCCCTCCAAAAAGAATTATCTCTGGTGGCCTTGAGGAGGACTCCTGTTCAGGAATCAAGGCCCAGTCACTTCTTCCAAGATTCTTGGAAGGGAGACCTTTTCTACTTTCCAGCCTACCTCCCCGAACGGATCCTTGCTCGGATCCCTTCGGGAAGGTACGCTGGAAAGTAGATAAAGTCTCTCTTTCAAGAATCTTGTTCTAAGGACACAGGATCACAAGCTAACTGGAAGCATTTCTGATGAGAATATTCAATAGGGAAAAGTACAAATGTTAAATATGGGAATAGCTGTTTTATTTACTACAGCGAACAAACTGCACCCTTCAACTGCCAGCCTTGAAAAAAGCGGGTTACAGTAAAACACCTGTTGGCTGATGTGTTTGGGAAATCGATGATACCAAGGATGAATATAAGCTAACGAGTATTGCTTGGATCATATCATCTAACAACCATTTGGTATTAAAGCATTGGGCCTGATATAGAGTTTGGCAGATGGTTAACACCAGCGCAAATGTCACGGGTATCCCATCCACCTTATTACAAGTGCATTATATCCAATTGTATTTTTAAAATGGGAGACAGGATATCCGTCACATTTGTGATAGAGTTAGTCGTCCACCAAGCTCTAAATCAGTCTCCTTAATGCTTTGAAGCGTTCACTTGCTTATACAATTGTGCACAGGTGGGTGTGTGCATGGGTGCGTGTGTGTGTATGTGTGTGTGGGTGTGTGTGTGTGTGTGTGTGACATGCCTAGCCCTTCCAGTAGAAAATAGTATGCTTAGACTAACGTTAAACTTTTCACACAATGGATGTGTGCTTTATTATGCAGCACACATGCAATTTGTGGAAGGTTAGGAGGAATAATAACAATTCTCCTTGTTAACACGTCCTTCAAAGAAAAGTTTTTTGACACAAAGACCTACCAAGTCTACTAATTTTAGTAGATAGAACTTTGTGTCAAAAATCATAAGTGGGAATGCCATGAACCATGAATGGGATGCCCCCTTGACGCAAATTATTGCAAAGCTGCAAAAATCACAATTTTTGTTACATTTAAGGCAACTTTCCAGCGCAAAAGACGTTTTGCTCTGGAAAGAAAATATTTTATCAAGACTTAGTGCTGGTCTGCAACACTTGACTGGTGCAAGGTCTTGATAAAGGTGCCTCAAAGTATGCTACTAGTTACTGACAGAAGTGAAAGCATTTCTAGCACCTGATGATTTCCATTTCCCTAGTTGTTTTAATTATATAAAACACTATACTGCATTACCACAATTACAGGGCAGTAGGGAACTGTTAGAAATGGGAGTCTCTAGTTGGCAAGGTAGGTACCTTTGTCCAAATAGGGACCCTTGCTTCTAGTCAGGGTAAGGGGGATACACACTTTAGATACCCCTGCTTAACCCCTAGGCAGCTCGGCATGAGCAGAAAGGGTTAGCCAAAGGCAATGTGTAAAGTATTTGTACTCAAAACACACAGTAGTACAGTGATAACACCACAAATGGACACCACACTAGTTTTGAAAAACACGGTATCTTTATCTAAACGCAACAAGACCTAAACAACTAAAATCCGACATACAGGTAATAAGATATGACTTTAGAACTGTTACATCCAAAATATAGCTTGTAGAAAACAAATAGCTCCACCTGTGGCTATTGCGATGTTGTGACAGCAATAAATCCAAATTACGGCACCAACGTGAGGTGCCCAGCCACAGGCACGAAGTCACAGCCCCCCAAACAAACAGTACCTTTGGATAATGAATTCTATGATGATGCACGGCATAGGGGAGGTGAGGTGTTGGTGCCAAGGTTGAGGCTGACTCCCTGGCTGCCATGCGGGAGGCGAGGCGTCATGTCTGCGAGGAGGCGACGTTTTAAATCCATGACAAGGAAAGTCGGTTTCGTCAGCAGTGAGGCGTCGATTCTGGTGAGGCACTGCAAAGTCGGCGAGTTTGTGGAGTCACTCTCAGTGGTTCTAGGCCCTGCAATAACATTACAGGATGCAGGCAATGACAATGAAGGAGTCGGTGCGAGCACTGGCGTAGGAAAATACCGATAATAGCAGCCGTCTGTAGGCATTGAAGGGCTTCGGAGCTGGGGTGCAGGATGTGTGGTGCATTGTGCACTCCAGGAGTGGTGCCCCTGGCCTCGGTGCAGGTCGCAGAGTCACCACAGCATCTCTGATGTGATCGGAGACAGGTTTTCTTGCTTCTTTCAAGTTGCTTCCAGCTCTCAACAGCAGGAGCAACATCCAGAGGCCCAAAACTGGAATGGGCACTTCCTGGAAGGTCAGTACTCTCAGCAATAGAGTTTAGCGGAGCTGAGGGTGAAGTTTTTGTGTCCCTGATACTTAAGAGCAGGAGGCCAGCAAGCATAGGCCCTTGGAAATTCTTCTTCAAGCAGGTTCACAGCAAAGGTCCAGTCTTTGTCCTTTCCTTGGCAGAAACAGCAACTGCAGGCATACCACACACAGCAAAAGGGATGGTACTCCCTCTTACAGCTCTCCACCTCTTCTCCTTGGCAAAGCTTTCTCTTGAGTCAAGAAGTGATCTAAAGCTCTGGGGTTTAAGGTCTTTTACGTATATTCCATTTTGTCCTTGTTCTCTGTGTGCAAGGGTCTCGGAGTCCTGTCCAAACCAGTTCTGTTCTCACTGATGCAGTATGACCACAGGGGCTGGAGACAGCATTGCGCAAGGGAGACAGGCCCTATTCAGGTGCAAGGAAATCTCCTCCCACCACTCTAAATGCAGCCAAGTCCCATTCAGGTCAGTGATAATTCATCCAGGAAGGGCCAGGTACACCTTAGACAATGCAGTGGCAGGTCTGAGATACATTTACAGGCTACTCATGTGGGTAGCACACTCAGTGCTGCTGACCCCACTAGTAGCATTTGATTTACAGGCCCTGGCACACTCAGTGACCTTTACTAGGGGCTTGCCAGTAAATCAAATATGCCAATTTTGAATAACCAATTATGATAACAATTTACACAGAGAGCATATCCACTTTAGCACTGATTAGCAGTGGTAAAGTGCCTGGAGCCCTAAAACCAACACAAAGAGGTCAGAAAAAAATAGGAGGAAGAAGCCAAAAGTTTGGGATAACCCTGCCAAATGGGCCGAGTCCAACCGGAATGTGCAGGATAAACGAACGGTGAGTGGAGGGGATAAAGAGAGTTCAGCTTGTAAGGTATAAGGACGACTGAGTTTCATTCATTGAGTAAGACACTGGGTACTACCCATCCTTATGTAATGTGTTCTAGTTACTTTCACTAGTACACAATAAGCTACTGCTCTATAATGGTACTCATTGTGCCTTCGCTACTCCTTGTTGAAATGTAAACTGCAGTAAACATTATTCCAACTAAATGCTCACGATAAGTGATTGTGTATACTAATAGTACACAACCCATTGCACATCCATCAGAATGAGACTTGCCTTTCTTTTCTTTCACAGACAATAAGGAATATGATGCCTATCTCTCTTACACCAAAGTGGATCCAGATTCACTGGATTGTGAGACCAAGGAAGAGGAGCAGTTTGCACTAGAAATACTACCTGGTGTCCTGGAGAAACACTATGGATATAAACTCTTCATTCCTGAGAGGGACCTGATGCCGAGCGCAAGTAAGTGCATCTCATTGTCTGAGCAGTGCTGTGATTATTACATATTTACACTTTCCTAATCCTCCCTAATGTGTCTTCATTTCTGATGAAAACGTCTGACTGCTGATATTCACACAAATGTGTAGTTTTGTGCTTTCTTCATATGCTTTAATAGAACTTTGCAAATGTTGCCCATAAAAGCCTTTGCAGCTTGTGCACCCTATCCTATGTCCATTCTCTTCGCTTCAAGTTATATGAGTAAGTTAATTATAATTATGAGGAGTTCTATTCATAACATCTTTTCTGGGTGTAAATCAGACCTTCATGTGAAAATAGAAACAGCCTCTGGACACAGTATCCATTCCAACCTGTCCTACAAAGGCAGAGTCGGCATATTTTTGTGTGCCACACACAAGAGCGGGAGTTCTACCACACATATGGATGTTCCTGCTGTTGTCTGACTCATCTAATGAGGAGGGGGTTATTGCAAGGAAGTGTCAGGAGTACACATCAAAGAAACATGTAATCTCAGCAGTAAATATGGGAAAGTGTAGCAAACAACCATTTTCTAAAAGTTAAGAGACATGCAAAACAACATTCATTTTACAGAATAAAGAAAAAAGTTATTTGTAAAATTTGCCAAGCATACCAGAAGTTATTATCACGCATATTTACTACAATATGAAGACCCTGCAATTCCTGGGTTTAGGAGAAATAGGTAAATGACAGTGATGTTCTTACATAGGTCTGTCACTTCTCTTAATTAAGGATTTGTTGTAAATATCCATAAGATGGATATCTGACTATGGTTACCCCCAACTTTTTGCCTAGTGTTTAGCTGGTTTTCGACTTAGCTGACCTAGGACCCTGCTATTCAGGACCCCAGGCCCTCTGCTCTCTCTGTTAAAATGGACTGCATGTACTCTAGGTACATACCAATTGGAACATGGATCACCTTGTGAACCCCTGTACAGTGTACCCTAGGTACCCAGGGCATAGGTGCATCCAAGGCCTACCAGGGGCTACAGCACGTATTGTGCCACCCCTGGCCTGGCCTTACTATTTGACACAACTGGCTTATCACTCAGCTGGGGCAAGGTGGTGTAATCACCCTTTGCTTTAGATATAGTATCTCTATATCTAACCCATACAAGGACACACAGTAACCTATAAGTGACTCCTATGGCAGGCCTTATCAATCCTGGAGGCAGAGTGCTTGGTTATGTGTGAGATGGTGCTCTAGCATGAGCTGAGCATGTCTGCAGCTTTCGGAACCATGTCCTTTAGCTGTTTCCTGATAGCGTCATACCATATACTCTTAAGTGCATTATGAACCTCGCGGTCAAATGCTAACTCTGGTTTGACATTATCAAAACATGTTGAGTAAGATGTCATACGAATTGGAATACTACCCCCTCGCCAATTCTGGCGACGGGGGTAGCATTCCACCCTTTTAGAGGGACATGACATGTACAGAACTAGAACCCCGGTTAAACTTAACCTGAGCCTCAGCATCACAAAATGGATGCTGCTGCCACAGACACAAGTCTGACCTCCTGCTGCTGGGAGTCCTTCCAGCGAGGGAGGCCTGGACAAAGGGTTTCCTGCCTGGGGAGGTGCTAGCACCACCCCAGACATGACTTTGTGTATCCAGATAGGCAGGGCTGAAAGGAATGAGACATGCCTGGGGCACACAAGGTGTCCCTGTGCATACCCCGGTTCAAACCAGTTGCTGGGGCACTCCAGCCCCAGCTCTGGCGCGAAACCGGACAAAGGATAGGGGGTGTAACCACCCCCCTTCCTGGTCCCACCCATGGGAGGGACCTAGTCACTAGTACAGCCCCCTTTAGCAGAATAAAGGTAGGAGCTGGTCCCATTCCAGATTAGATTATTCTGAACAACTTTACAAGGAGAAACTCTGGACTTCGACATTCTGCTCCATAGAAGACTGAAGAAATCTCCCTTGTGGCCAAGGAGTGACCACCCTGCACAAGCAGGCACCATCAAGCGTCCTAGCGGTTAACTTTGTCGTCCTTCCTGCCAGAACCAGACCTCAGAGCTCAACAAGACCCGGACTCCCAGACCTCTCCGACCTCTACCCACATCTGCAGCACAGCTGAGACCCGTGGGTGTGACGAGACACGTGGGACCGGCCATCTTTGAAGAACTGCACTTCGCTTCCAGCACGACCTCTGAGGCACCCTCGAGAAAGTGCTTTGGGAATTGAGAAGCCCCAGCCCCGAGCAGCTCCTGCACCGAAGACCAGCCCTCCAGCATCCACGAGATCTGCGTGGGGCCCTTCTGCTTGATTGCTGCTCGACGCGTTGTCTGGTTACTTGCCGGCTGGCTAGTGGCCTCCTAGACGACGAACCTTGAAATCTACACTGCTGGTCTGGTTGCTCCAGATTGGCCCTTGCTTCCTTCCAAAAGTAAAGCACCCCGGACCCTCCTGGTCCGCACCAGACGCCATCTTCACTTGCCGCGTGGGTTGCGTGGGATGATCCTTCCTAGGCATTAGTAATTATCTCTGTTTCAATGCAAACTAAGGCACATGATGACTCACAATACAAATCTACAAAAGACAATAGGGATAAGGCATACAAATAGAATAAGTATTAGCAACAGCATGTCAAATGCTTGGTCAAAAGTCTGTAAAGGGTCATGAAGTGTTGGTCTAAACCACACCCAGGAAATTAAGTGGCATGGGAAATGTCTCAATGAGTCCATTCAAAGGGACAATGGGATTTGGGACCTGGAAAAATGTGGTTCAAGTGGGTGTCCAAAGGTAGGGCCTGGAAGAATTCAGAGAAAGTTCTGCATGGGGCCTCGAAAGAAGTCCAAACTCATCTGCCTATTCTTCCAGGGCAATCCACATATTATAATATATGAAATACATCTTCAACTCCCATTTTGGTATGTCATCAATAGCAATCCATTGTATTTGTTTCAGCTGTTCGTAAGGTTGCTCATGACTTTTAAACCGAAACATAAGGAAAATGTCACATGTTGAGCATGGGAACATCGCCTCAGTCCTACACTCATGGGTAAAGGCAACAGTCCCTTTTTTGTCTGCAGAGTTCTCATCTCCTCGTTGTTGGCAATTTCGTTCTCTGGCAAAGTAGCAAATATGTTACAAGAATATATCATTTCTACCAGTAAGAAGTGCAAGAATACCTGCAAAGAAAGCTACTAAGCAAAAAATACTGCACAATTTGGTTCCCACCAGACTGAAAAAAGGCCTTTTGAGTGATATTAAATCAGTAATGCGCAAATGTACATTGGTATGCATATTTCAACATATATTCAGCATAGGTTTCTTTAGTACTTTAGTCCAATCACCATTATTTAACGAATATGCACTAGGTAGTCATGTTGCACAATGTTAGTTGGGCCTACCTACCACATTTTTGAAAGGCTATGCGTGTAATTTTAATGCATACATTAAAAAACAGCCTGCTTAACCTAATCTAGTATAACGCACATGGTAAGGATCATTTAAAGCTAAGAGTGACATATCTAGCAGATTCATGGCCAGAATTGCACATTTGTATTAATCGTGTGTAAAGTTTCAGTTGTGAAATAAAGAGAATAGTCTTTGGGGTAAAACACACATTTACAATCGTTAATAAATCCTTTAGTGCTAATAAAGTGTATAATCTTTATTATTGCATGGCACTTATTTAGTACATCTATGTAATTTTATCATCTCTACTTCATATGAATTAATACATTTATTTAGTTGAGGATGATTTATATGAATTAAACATTCAAAATCATTCACTTTAAGTTCTTATTAATCCTTTTATGCAAGTAAGTATAAACTTTATAATAAAGACTCTGCGTCAGCAGTATCAAATGTAATGCATGCATGAATCATAAAGACACGCAGGATTCATGTGCAAAGTGCACATTCGTTTTGTTCGTCATGTATCAGTCACATTTAGGCTGTGTGGTGAGTAAAGAGTGGACAACTTCGCCCTGCACCCCCATCAATATCACCATCACCGCCACTATCATTACCACAAACACCAATACCAATACCACAACTACCACCTCTGCTACCACATTCATCACCTCAGCTATCAACATCATCATTTTTCTAGCAACGTAGACTTAAAATAGTTTTCGGTACGACTCTGAAACTGGCAATTATTTATTTATAAAAACAATTTAAGCAAAGTTTTTGCGAAATTTGGAGATGTTTTTTGGAGAGGAAAAGTGGGCAAGCTCCTACATCCCACTGTTGACTACCCTAACAATAAAAAAATACTATCAAGCTGCTCTGAAGGACTCCTGCCGCCACAGGACTGACAGTTGGTCATGTACAACAACACACAACTCAATACAAGTTTTCCCTCGGGATTTCCCTGCTTTTTTGAATCGGCCAAAGATTGCTCATGCAAAGTTCTAATTTTTTCGTTATATACGTCAGATTAACACAACAAAAAGCCATAAGAATCTGGACCTTCTACTATTAAGCTTGACTAACAAAAAAACATAAAAACTCTCAGCAGCAGATGTTTCTGCGAGTTTCAGACTAAGAGACAGAAAAGTAAATGTTTGTTGCCAAGCTACTAAAGGCTTGTTTCCAGACATATCAACATCAATCTCTTTGGCATGATTCATTTTTGGAAGGCTGATGAAAAATAAAGAAAAATATACAGATCCCGGATGTGGAAGAGTTTTCTTACTCTTTTTATTCAACGGGAGTAACATTTTCCCAGAAATATGCCCCTATAGAAAATGCATAATTGATAAAGGAAAACCTCAAATTCGCACAATATCCAGAATCCATTTTGCAGTGAGACGTGATTGGCAGTTAAAACAGGCTACTATTGATGTGACTGAAGTGACGTGTTAAATACTGATAAAGAGCAATCTGATGTGTTAAGGACGGTGGGATTTTTTGGTGTGTAGTTGTGTGGACTGAGGATTCAATCGGTAGGAACTCTCAAAAGCTCGACGGCGGTTGGCAGCAGCCTGAGCAATATTTGCCAAAAATCCAAGTAAAAAAAATATATCAACTCGGGTTGCTGAGAATAAAGAAGGCCGCATCTGTTAGGAAGCAACTCGACCACGTGGCATCATTCGCGCATTACAGGCTCCATCAGTCACTGGGAACTGGCGCTGCCAAGCCCAAAATCATGAAGAAAAAAAATATGTAGGGGATGTAGACGGCGTTCTTCAAGCCAATGTCCTATCTACTAAAAGCTCTGTGTGTCTCGGGAAGGCTACCAGTCTTTGAAACAGTGTCAGACTTTTTTGTGTGAAAATATTTTAATGTAATATAAAATATACATTTTTAATCTAAGTGAATCACTTTGCTAACTCGGAATGAGAAAAGGAAGGCAGGCGAATATAGCCGGAGGGCGGAGGCTGCCTATTTTCTTTAGTAGAATATATTTCCTGATGGGCGTTGTCCCCTGAAGTGTGAGCGAAGCAATACGTTCAGTTTTGAGGGCAGAGATAAAGACAAGTGGCGTGGAAACTCCTGCATCCCTGCACATGGCAAAGACTCTCTGAAAGCGGCTGCACAGATCAGATGTATGCCACAAACCCTGGCCGTAGGCTTTTTTTCATTTTCATTGAATTTATCGACTCTTTCAAGCATGATTTAGAAAGACTTACGACAGACTTAAGCCTGCAAACAGAAGTGGCCTATCCTTGAGTACATTACAATGTATTTTCAAAAGCTTAAAGCAGCTTTACTCAGTGAAAAAAGATCATATCACTTACTCGTGCGTAACGTCCTCACTCTTAGGTTTTCTGTTAAGTGTTTAGTTGTGGTTACCACAGTTTTCAGAGATGGAGCAGCAAGAAAGAGCATTTCATGGGATAATATTTTAAAGGAACAGAAGAAAGGATTCTCAAATTGAATTTAAAAATCCTCTGTAAATATTCCCAATTCTAAATTGCATATGTTTTGCTTGTGAATTCTTTTTCCATTTTCTTTTTTTATCGAATTCTATACACTTATAAGTGAGTCGGTCAAATGTTAAACCTCTTTGGGAAAGGGATGTTGATACAAATATCCAACCAGTGTAACTCAGAATAGACTTTGTTTGACTTAACCCCTTCCAGGCTGATGACGAGCTGGGCTCGTCATGGCGTAGCCTCCTCGCACGCTGATGACGAGCCCAGCTCGTCACGTAACATGCGCTTTTAAAAATCTCAGCGTACGAGCGGAATTCCGCTAGCGCGCGTGAAGTTAAGAGTGTCGTACATTAAACTCCCTTCTTTTGCAACTTTACAAAAGTAGCATTTTAAGAATTGTGACTATTAATCTGACTTTACCATTTGAGAGGGGTTTAAAGTCCAATTCCTTAAACTCCACACTCAATATTCCGAACTGCTTCCAATTGAAAGTATTGACTTATTAAATGTAATACGTTCATCCCATGCTATCCTACAGGAGAGGCAGACCTTGAAGTTGTGAAAGATGAATGTAAGACTTGTTTTTACTACCAGAACATGTAAAAGTTAAACTTTCGTGTTCAACTTTTTAAATGTACTGCACACTATCCAGTGACTGTTTAGGGTCTGCCCCAGTGGTGACTTATATGTCTTAAGAAGGAAGGGCTAGGTCTGCCAAAAGGTTATTTTGGAAGATGAAAATGCAGTGTAAAACTGCACACACAGGCTGCAATAGCAGGCCTGAAGGCATGTTTAAAATGGCTACCTAGGTAGGTGGCACAATCAGTGCTGTTTTAATTTACAGGAGCTGGGTACATGTACCACAAATTTACCAGGGAATTACAGGTAAATTAAATGTGCCAATTGGGTGTAAGCCAATTTCACCATGTTTAAAGAAGAGAGCACACATACTTCAGCACTGGTTAGCAGTGGTAAAGTGCACAGAATCCTGAGGCCAACAAAAACCAGATCAGCAAACAATTGATGAGTAAGGAAAAAGGTTTAGGGAAGACAACCCTAAGGCTAACATGTCTAACACAAGGCTCTACGAACGCTAAATCCCTTCAGACATGAGACCCTTGGTTCTTGGGATATGAGTACCTTACTGGCCGACTTAAATGAAAATTGTAATAAAAAAAGTAACTAAGCAACAGTACATACATAGTCATACCAGACCTACCTGATGCTGACACCTTCAGTCGCAGCTATCAATATCCAAAATAGATTAATTAATAAAAGCTCTGTGCTATCCCTTCAAAGTCTGCTTTTGAAGTTCCATTAAAAAAAATATTCTAAGAGATATGCATAGTGAAAGCGCAATATGATTTTAGGGTAAGTAGAAATGATATAATATGTTTATGGTTTCTATTGTGTACATACTGCTATACCAATCTGTAGAACAGAGATCTATAGACGAGAAATATTGTTGCATAAAACAGCTCCTTGGAGTCACCCTTTCTTTATAATTATCTCAGGACTATTTTCAAGTCAAAATGCTTTTTCTCTCCAGCCTCCTGAGAAGTGTAATTAATTTTTCATTGAAATACATTATTTAGCTAGTCTTTTCATAGATAGTAAACAGCCCTTACATAAACATCCAAAAGTTGCTTTTTCAGTAGTGTTTTCTTTGTCAGTAAAATATGTTGCAGTTATGCAACTGCTCTCATTTAGACCCACTAGGCGCTTCTGCTAAGTGCTCCAATGAGCTATCACTACAGTGTCTAGCTTGGTGTCGATCTAAATGAAAATATAAAAAACACTATAAAGTCACTCTATGTTGTGGCTCAAAATCGTTTTCACCTTCAAGAAACGGAGACATTAACAGAACCTTTTCATATTAGATACGTATTTTATAGACCATAGTACATAGACATTTAGTGATATGTCGCTAGTGAAAATCCCAATGTTGCTAATTTCTTTTGGGTCGAGTTGCTGACAAACACTGGCCTTGGAGAGTCAAATAAACTGCTATGGAGATAACACCAGTTAAAGTTACAGCTTGGTGGTCAGGGCCGAACCGGGAACCCAAAGCAGCCACAACAATTTTGACAGACCAGCCACTGCAGAACTGGGCCCCAGTAACAAACACAGCCCCCACCACTGCAAAATCGGCACCCAGCCTTCCAGCCTCCAAGGAAAATGCCTGTTGCCAACTACATCCAGTCCGGCTCTGTTGACTGTACTAAGTAAAGTAATGATTGGTGTAGTAGCTGGACACAGTTTAAATAACAAATGAAAAGAACTGTGACTAATGGCAAAGCCTCTTCATGACCCACTGTTGTTGCTGACCTACAACAAGTAATACGTTGTTGTGGAACATTTTAGGACCCTATTATAATTTTCCCGATTCATGCCCTTATATAGGTATAAATCATTATGTCCTTATATAGGCATAAGAATCATAACCATATTTAGACATAGCTCATGCAGTCCAAATACGGCAGGTCTACTTCAACTAGTTCCGAAAATCTACAACGATTTCTTGGAAAACTCAGCTTCAGCGGTTAGAGACTTCTCATTGCTCGAATACTGACTTGTCCAAGGACTTCTGGAGTCTTTAATGAAGTTATTATGTCCACCTTTACGTCAAACTCGGCAACTTCAAGGTAAAAATATGCCCACACTTGCTTTAGCAAACACACAGTGGTTTGGAGCAGTTCGACTATCCACTTGCCCGACGCATCCTGCTACTGCTAGTGCCGAAGGAAGCCGACCCTTTAGCAGACGCATTGAGAGAGGCACTGTCATTTCTCCTGCCGAGAAATCCAGCTCAAGTGTTTCCAAGCTCCCCTTGTGGGGTGTTGGGAAATTGAGTCCTGAGCCTGACCTTCTTCATTCCAAATTAAGGTACAGAGTTGATTAGACCCTAAGAGAAATCTTGGACAGATTCTTGGCAAAGAATAGTACATTTATGCTACACCTCACTTACTTCTTCCCTTGCACTAGGCTTAGGTGAGGTACACCGGGGTAGGCGTATTTTAGACGCACCAGTTGAGTACTTTTAGCTTCTGATATTTATGTATGTATTTATCTATGGCCTAGGAACCATACAGTACTCTTACAGTATTATTTTATTCTACTCTTTCTACTGTATGCATTATATGCTGCAACCAGTTTTACGATTGTAGCAATTAATTTCTTATGCTTGAGAAAGAAGACTGTTCAATAAATCCTTTTATTGAAAACACCTGTCTTTCTATTTTCTCTGCACCTCTGGTGAAACGAAGCATGCACGATTGACTGAGTAAAATAACTATCTATTGTTTCCATGACTCTGAAGATCAGTTTTATCTTGGGGAAACAAAGTTGTCATGTTTATTTGGTTGTCAGAAACTAATCCCTTCTTGTGAATTCGAGAAAGTTTCTAGTGACCTCTGAGCTAGCTGGCACTCACAATTAAGTCTAATATATTCGATGGAGACCTAGTAGACATAAGTCCTATGTCACATCTATAGGATATATTATTCCAATGCGCAGAGCCTTTTGGGAATATAGGAACTGCACTACAACGTAGAGAGGCTAGGAGAAGTGCTATGACATTTGCCTAAAGAATATCAAAGTTCCTCTCCAAACACCACCTACATCAAAATGCCCAAGGCGATTTATAGCCTTTAAAAGTCCCAATAGTTATATCACCTCTCCAAATTAGATGCTAATATTGCGTTACTGCAAGAATCACATCTCACCGATGTCGAGTCATTAAAACTCAAAAGAAATTGGGTTGGTGAAATCTTTTTCTCACCAGGAGATGGCAAAAGGAATGGGGTTATAACTCTTTGTCACAAAACACTTAGGGGCAGATTTATGTTAACTGGCGCATCCCCAGGGATGCGCCAGTTAATGTGCGCCACAGTGCGCCACAGCTACGCCACCCATGGTGCGCTGCATTTACAATGCAGCGCACCATGGTGCAAAAACGGCACAGATGCTTGACGCATCTGTGCCGGAAAGGTGGCGCATTGCTGGAGTTGCTTGCGACGCAGCTCCAGCAAGGCTCGGGGGTGCCCCATCTTCACAATGCTGCGTCAAGACCTACGCCTACTTCAAGCAGGCGCAGGGTTTTGACACAGCATTGGCCTGAAAGTGACTGAGTGAAATCTCATAGATTTCACTCAGCCACTTTCAGGAGGTGTTCCTGCGCAGGAACGCCCCCCACCCCTGCGCAGGAACGCCTCCTTATGGCGCAGGGCTGTACAACATGACACATCTCCTAGATGCGTCACGTTGTAAATAGGGCGCATTGTTTGCGCCACCGTTGCGTCAAATAAAGTGACGCAATTGCGGCGCAAAGAGGTGCAAGGGCATCATAAATCTGCCCCTTAATGCCAAGCTTGTATCCCAAGAATTCGACACAGAGGGTACTTAACATTTATGCCCCTACTAGCGGTGATACCACATTTTGGTCTTGTATATCTAAGTTATTGCTCAAATACCCATCAGAAAACTTTATTCTTGCAGGACAATGTAATCAGGTGATGGACCCTTTTATTGATAGAAACTCTAATTCTCCCTTTATCCCAAACACCCCACACAAGGTTTTCACATGAACTATTCAACAAAGAAACCTATTAGAGTCATGGCGTCTCTGCAACCCATCCACAAAAGAATACTCTTTTTTTCCTCTCCACATCAAATACAATCTCAAATAGATCATTTTTATATTTCACGGAACATCTACCAATCCTTACTTTCTGATGACATAGGCCCTTTACTGATCTCGGATCATGCACCTCTTTCAATTCATTTAGACATTTTAAATCAGTCCACATTACAAAAATAAATGGTGTTTCAATAACTCCTTACTCCTTGATCCTAATTTCACTTAATCTTTTACCTCTTTCGCTCAAGAGTTTTTTCACATTAATTTAACAAATGATGTCTCCTTTCATACAGTGAGAACATTTTAGGACCCTATTATAATTTTCCCGATTCATGCCCTTATATAGGTATAAATCATTATGTCCTTATATAGGCATAAGAATCATAACCATAGTAAGACATAGCTCATGCAGTCCAAATACGGCAGGTCTACTTCGACTCCGAAGTCGAAGTAGACCTGCTCAGGATTTCATCATTTGATTTGTGACAAATAAACGTAAAGTTTTTCACTTATTACATAATACATGTCTGCTAAGATTAAAAAACATGAGCACTCCTTTCACACCTCCAAGTGGAAGGATTCCCTTAAAGATCTCATTAATGCAAAAAAAATTGCTTTTAACGAATCCACTATCGACCAGGCTTCTCTATACTTACTGAAATCCTCAGCAAAGTATTTTGGTGGCCAAAACAAATTGGGCAAATTTCTGGCCAATTACCTAAAGATAAAACAACAGAAACGTCATATTGATACCCTTTATAGATGATAGCCAAGCATCGAATTTAAAAGACAGTGAAATGCTTCAAGAATTTGTACATTTCTACCAATCCCTGTAAACACCAGAAAACACACCCTCAGATACAGACATATCCCAATACTTCTCCATGATTCAAAAACGTATTCATCCCCAATTAGACTTAGCTTCTTTGGAAGCTGAAATTACACAAACAGAATTATTAAATGCTTTAAAAAACTCTTAAAAAAGATGGCTTCACAGTAGAATTTTATTTACATTTTGTTAATCTATTACTCCCACACTTGCACACTCCTCTTTATTCCTTTTTTGCTACTCGTAATTCCACTGGCTCTTTTTCTGAAGCCTTGATCGGCCTAATACCAAAAATGATAAGGATGTACATTACTGTAAGAATTATAGACCTATATCCTTAGTGAACGAAGATTATAAAATGTTCTCAAAAGCCCTATCCATAAGATTAGAACCATATCTTCCAATGTTGCTTGGAAAACAACAATCAGGTTTTTTCAAGGGTCGCAACATCACTGACAATACACGCTTATTCTTTGACATTTTATCCAAATCATCACATTATCCAGACTCCTTAGCAGCAATTGCATTAGATGCAGAAAAGGTCTTTGATAGGGTTTACTGGCCTTTTATCTTCCGCGCTCTGAAATGGTTTGGATTGGGACCGGAAATAATTTCTTTAATTTCGCTACTTTACTCCGAACCCAAGGCTGCCATATCTACCAATGGCCAACTCTCCCCCTACTTTAATCATAAATGAGGTGTACACCAGATTTGCCCCTTGTCCCCTTTTCTATTCAAGCCTTAGAACCCTTTCTCTCAAGAATATGCCAAAATAACTCAATCACAGGTTATGTCTCAGACCCCCAACAAATTAAGCTGACAGCTTATGCTTGCTGGACCTGTCAGCCTTAGGGTGGTCTTCTCCTACTTTTTACCCTTGCGCCTCCCATTTTCACTGTACCTTTTTATTGGACTTAGGACTCTGGGCGCCTCACCACTGCTAAACAGTGCTGAGGTGCAGGTGCTCTCCCCTAAAACCATATGACGCTGGCATATCTGCCACATGCTCCTGCTACCGCAGTAAGGCTTAATCCTCCATAGGCAAACATTGGGAACCCCCCTTATGGGATCATTTCTGACAGGGACTTAATAAGCCTGTCATGTTTGGTCTTGTTGGACTCGGCCGGAGAACCCATTACAATAATATATGGGGTT
Organism: Lissotriton vulgaris; assembly: GCF_964263255.1. NCBI lineage: Eukaryota > Metazoa > Chordata > Amphibia > Caudata > Salamandridae > Lissotriton > Lissotriton vulgaris. The sequence continues at coordinate 235,927,821 of NC_141691.1, forward strand.
TGGGCACTACTACGCTAGGGATCCCACTTTTAGAAAGTGGACCTTTTCCTGCCTACACCTAGATTGGGCACTGTAGACTCCCCCCTCCCCTCTGCATACTGATAGCTGCCTGGGTTGGGAGGTGGGAATGGTGATTCACACCTTCTCCCCTGGGATGGGCTGTGATGAGCTGCCCACTGTCGCCTTAACGCCTGTCTCTCGTCACTGTGACAGCCAGGTCAGGGAAGGCAGGGAACATACCAGAACTCCCTGGCCTCTTCCAGAAGCCCCTGCTCCCAGGCCCTTCCAGAGACTTCCACCACTTTTGAGCCCCTACACTGAAAGATATATAAGGGAGGGTCCTGGCCTCACTTCTTTGTGACACTGCTGGACCTCTAAGAATCCCTGCTGGAGTGAGGACTGCTGCGCAAGGAAAGATTGCCATCTGGAAGGAGGCTGACTGCTCTAAGGAACTACTGCCCCAACCTGCTAAGCTGCCCTACTGCCTGCTGATCCTGCCCTGCTAGGGAGACCTAAGGAAACACCTCCAGAGTGTCTCCACAAAAGTCATAAGACCTGCCTTGGGGGCAACAACGTTTTCAAGGACTTGCCCCTGCAACGTTGTGCCTGTGCGCAAAGTCGCTGGCCTTGTAACTTCTCAAGGAACTCTCTCTGCAAGCCCAGGGTGTGTGTGGCTATTTCTATCACCCCTAACTGAACTGGAGCACGTTGTGGGGAAGAAGCGCTTCCAACCTAAAGTCACCGCCGCTGGCCCGTGGGGAAAAGTGCTTCAACCACTTCTCAGGTTGAACGGAAGCACTGTGCTCCTGCCATCACCACCGCTGCCCGGTGAAACCGATCGCATTGGGAGGACTTTACTGGAATCAAGAGGCGCTGTGGCAAGGGAGCGCTGTACGGGCGTGAGATCACCGCCACCGCCCGGGACAGGAGTGCACTGGAAAGCGCTGTGCTGTGACTGAAGTGCTGTTGCACAGGAGCGCTGAGTGGCTGGGCTTCGGGACACCCCCCACACTGCTGCTGGCACAAGTGAACCATGAGCCCAACTGCCTCCCGTCATCCTCAGGGGCTGATCTGTGGTGAGAGTGTCTTCAAATTTCCCCCAATTTCCCCCAACTTCACCACCGTGGGCCCAAGTGAGAGGGCAGCAGGACCGCCATTGAAAGCAACACCAATGGCCCGGGAACTGCAGGAGGGCATTGCCTGCCTCGCTGACATCACCCCGTGCCACACCGTTATTGGCCCTAAAGGTTCAGGGATTTCCTCCGCATCATCGGAAGGCCGTGCCGGGATTGGCTCCAGCTCTCCAGGAGTCCAATGACGTCACTTGTTTGCCGCTCTCCTATTGGCTCTATCCCGAGGGCTTCCCCAGCTCTAGCAGCGACCAGGAGAGTTGCACGGAAGGCCGGAGTGTGCCCGCAGGAGAAGGAGCCTCGCCCAGCGCCGCCACTGCTTAGGGCATTGTGCATACATCCTGGAACGGGGGCTGTTTTATTGTCCCGCGGGTCAGTCCACCGTAGTGTACTGTGACTGCCTACATGATTAGAGGCGGTACTGAGCAGTTCTCGGTGTGGAAGCCCCTGTTCCAAGCGCGCCTGCCAGTGGGGGTTGTGCCAAACTACCGGAGGGCTGTGGACATGTGGTAGCGGGCCCACTTACGCGCGCGTGGGGAATTCATCTGGACACGGGCCAATGTTGTGAACTTGCTTGGCATTGGATATAGCAGGCTGTTGTCCTCCAAGGCGATTTGCACTGATTAGGATTGCAATCCGGGCACAACCTATGCCACAGGAGGAACTGTTTTGCCACTGTCCCCACCTAAGAGACAGTTTCCACCAGCCTATTCTTGGAGATAGAGCCCATAGACACATTCCCCTTGATGTTACTTGTCCCAAAGACTTTATTCCTGAGAACAATTGATTCTCTATATGTGGAGTCTCTTATTTCTGGTATCATGCATATTTTTAGATAAAGATATTCTTATTTTTATATAAAACTGGTGTGGTGTTCCTTTTGTGAATGTTTTTACTGCATCCTTGTTGTTGTGTGTGTTGCACAAATACTTTACACATTGCCTCTGAACTTAAGCCTTCCTGCTCTGCACCAAGTTACCCTGTCGGAAGCGGTGGTCCCTACTTGCACTAGGGTATATGCCCTGGCCAACTAGAGACCCCGGTTCTAACAATACTGATGACATTTTAGTTTTTCTTTCCCAAACACAATCTTCACTAACTGCTTTCATGGGAGAGGTGGTGCCTATGGATTGGTATCTGGCTGATGTGACGTATTACCCGTAACCAAATACACCTATAAGGATGATTTTAAGAACTGTAACTTTACTTGGAACCCTAAACATATAAAATATCTTGGCATTTGGTTCTCTCCCTCTATAAGGAAATCTAACTCTTTAAACATAGACAGATGTTCTGCCCAACTCAAAACACTGGTCGCAAGATGGCATCCCCTTCATCTTTCCTGGTGGGGCCGTCTAGACACAATCAAAATGATGTTGACTCCGATAGTTTTGTATACCCTTTTTAGCACTTTTCTCAACTCCACAATTTGGCACAATAAACAAATCCTTCTCAAGAGGAAATATGTGTATTGGAAGGTTTGGAGAAACAAAGGCCCACACTGGGTTTATCAATGTTTTGATCAGGGCACACCCATTCAATTTACGCAATTAGAAACTTTATCCTTTCCCTTCTTCTTTTTAACTCAAATTTTCGACCTTGCAGAACGCAATACTTGATACTTATGCTAAACTTAAATCTTCACCTTCCTTACACTCTCACCCTCTTTTCCCATGGCATAAGCTTTTGCACATAAACCCCAAAGCATCCACTATTTATTCCCGTTTAATGATACCTCCTGGGATATGTGACAAAACTAGAGTGGAACTCTCATGGGAAGCTGATTTGGGAATGAATGGGACTATGGTAATTGGGCAGACATGACTGATGCGCTCAAACTCCAAGACGCCAGGAATTTTTGGCAGATTGTCAAAAATGGCTCGCCTGACCCTACCCCGGCAGTAGAGGCCAATATCGCACCCAGTGTGTTGGAGGATCATTTCAGATCTCTATACACTGAGGCTGACATGGACCCTAATCAGGCTCAAGCTCATCCGATGACAGGCCCGACCCCTACGCCACTTCTGGACATGGACAAAATTAGTCTGGCAGAAGTAGGCGCAGCTATTGCCAGACTTGCCACTGAAAAATCCCCCGGGTTGGACAAACTCCCTGGTGACCTATTTAAAAATGAACCTATGATCTGGGCTCCATATCTACAGGTTCTATTTAATGCAATCCTGGAGGGGATGCCGGTGCCTGCTACTTGGTTGGGGGCAGAGATTGTTCCCATCTTCAAGAAGGGCTCTTCTCTGCTCCCAGCCAACTACAGGCCTATTAGTTTAATAGACGTCCCCCAAAAGATTTTTGCAAGGCTGATCTTGGGCCGTTTATTAGAATGGACCTAAGATCAATCAGTCCTGAGCCCATATCAGGCGGGTTTCAGGAATAAAGTGTCCACTGTAGACCAAGTCTTTCGGCTTTCCATGATATTTTGGAAAACGGTACAGCTGGAGGGTGGCAGCCTCTACACTGTATTCGTTGACCTAAGAGCGGCCTTCGATCTGGTACAGTGTAGGAAACTCTGGTCCGTCCTATCTGGTTTGGGGGTGCCACAACACCTATTAACTATGATTATCAGATTACACACTGATAATTACGGCCAGGTAAGATGTGGCAGGGAGGGGATATTGTCCAACAAATTCCCTGTTGACAGGGGGGTTAGGCAGGGCTGTGTGCTTGCACCGACTCTGTTCTGCCTTTTTGTCAACGGTGTAATAGCGCATCTGAACGGGGTAGAGAATACTGATGCTCCCAAACTTGGAGGCAGCAGGGTGCCCACAATTATGTTCGCGGATGACACCCTGCTGCTCTCCAAGTCCCCAATGGGGATTCAGCGAGTTCTCAATGGCTTCGAGGCATTTTGTAAAGACCATGGCCTTGAGATCAATGCTTTGAAGACCAAATATATGGTCTTCAACCCTCCATCTTGAGCTCGCTCTAATCCTTCCATTGGATCTAATATGCTAGAGAGGGTTCGAACCTTTGACTACCTAGGGATCACCCTAAATGGAAAAATGTCATGGGTTCATCAACGGGAGAAAGCGCAATCAAAGCTTGCCCAAATAGCAGGTGGAATTACCAAATTAATTGCCAAGAATAAATCCACTTTCAAGCCGGTGGGTCCAGCTAGGGGAGCGGTTATGTATGGAAGTGAACTCTGGGGCCACACGTGCAACCGCGATCTGGTAGTAACTGAGAACAATTTTATCAGACAGCTCCTATCACTTCCCTCTAGCACCCCCCTGCTGCCTATTAGACTCGACCTGGCCCTGAGACCTCTTGATGAAGACATGGGCCTGTGGCCCCTGTTATTTTGGCGCAGGATCTGGTCAGTACCTGAGTTAGCGAATTATAGGTTAGAACTGCAAGAAATCCTAACTCTCCCAAACATCGGGAAAATTCCCTGGCTAAATTTTATTAAGAAAGAATCAGAGAAATTAGGGATTCCTACCCTATGGTCTGACCCGCTTACATCTTGTCCCGGGGTTACACGGAGGCAGCTTATTATCCAGTATCAGGAAAGTAAATTTGCTACCCATATGGAAGGAACTGCCCCAGGCACCCTAACGTCATCATTCTTAATAATCAAGGACAGCTATAGGTACGAAACTGTCCTAGACATCATATCCGTAACATCAATCAGGAAACTGTATCTCCAATGGAGGTATGGTAGTCTACCGTTAAGGGCCCATACTAGTAAATGGGCCGAACCATCCCCGTCTCATTGCCCAGGATGCAAATCCGAAAAGGAAACTGATTTGCACATATTGTTTTTCTGTAGTGCGTATGTGCAGGCGCGGAGAAAATGGATTCTCCCATTATGTAACTTGGGCTTCTCCCATTGCCTGCAAGCATACAGGGTTCTTAAGATGGATCTATCTGGGCATATTGTCTTTGCTTTAGCCAAATACTTGGAGTTCGTTTGGCACAAGAGGAGACATCTTTTAAATGGGGACCTATGAAAAATCGTTAAAATGATAAACCCTGAGTTAGATATTCTGAGAATGTCAAAAGGCTGGTCCTTGTACTTGTATATTGTTTTTACATGTTTTAATGCTTGTATATATGTTAATACTTACTGTTTTATATTTAATGATATCTGTACCTTTTATGGCACATGATGCCGAAATAAAGATGATGATGATGATGATGATGATGATGATGAATGAATTGGTCTATCTCTTTTTGGAACAGAATCTGGACGAAACTTAGGAAATCATCCAGAGCTGCCAGCACAACACAAACTCTCTTTTTTATTTACAATAGATTGTTGCTTACCCCCACGCATTTACATAAAATGCACAACACAAATCTCAACACTTGCTGGACATGTCCCCACGTCGATGCTGATCTCTATCATATGCTGTTCACATGTCCACATGTTCTTATATTTTGGAAACAGGTCTGTCACCAAATCACCACTATATCTCACACCACGATTCCCCTCTCCCCCACAAACATTTTACTAGGTACTGGACTGGAAAACAAGTCAATCCCAGCTACCACTTACTGATTTGTTAATAGCTGTAGCTTTTTAGCAAATATCAAAAAACTGGAAGGATTCCTCTAAATTGTCCTATTTAGCTTGGTGGTATGCTTTATGTCACATTCATCGCCTTAGTACAGCACTCGTTCATCCTATCCCTCTTGCTACTAAACGTTCTCACCTTTGGGGCCCACTCACACAATTTCTAGACGATACAGTGAAGAAAACTTCTTTACCTGCTCCCTCACAACAAGAAGTTATCAAGCCTCCTTGACCTCCTACTGTTTGTCTATAATTTTGCCTGATTTATCATTTTCCATAATAGCTTTTAAAATTGTGTATTTTGACATATATTGTTTTTTTTTTTTTTTTTTTTTTTTTTTTGGGGTTCAACCTGCTTTATTGAAGTAAACAGTATGGTACACAGCTTGGTCCGCCTACAACCCGGAGGCTGGCAGCAAAAAGTTATGAACAGTACACAGCCCAAAAGCCGGCATCCCGGGGGCCCGGCGGCGTATAGAAAAACATACATAATGCTGGTTCTGCGGCCCGGGGAGTAGTACAAGCAAGGATGAGCAGCAGTCGAACAGGGTTTTGTAGGCGAGAGATGAAATCCCTCCCCTGTATTTTTTTTTTTTCCCTCCAGAACAGGGACCCAAAACTTCCCAACTCAGGTAATAACCACGAGGCTGTATGTGACTGTATGAAAGTGCAAGCGAAGTGTGGTGTAGCAAGGTGGGTCGGGCATGCCGCAGCCCATGGCGGAACTGATGTCCGGGACTGCTATCCCAGTGTGGCAGAAGTCTGCAAAGGTGTGTTCTATAGATGCAGAAAATAAAACGGGGTGTCATCTAGCAAGAGTGTGAAACGGGCTGTGGATGCAGAAAAAAGAAAGAGAACATCAATGCCCAAAGAGGGGGGGGTGTGGGCCAGGCCAAGACAGGGCGGCCTAGTTCATTCAGGACGGTGCAGGGTCATGTGAGCGTGTGGGGATGAGGAGAGTCAGATGTCGCAGGAGGTATCAAGGGGCTGCGATCCGGGAGGTGTGCCAGCACGCTGAGGAGGGGCAGGCAGGTCGCCCGAACGTGCATCGTCGTCTGGGCGCGAGAGCAGGTAATGCATTAGTGGGTCCCAAATATCTCTGGGCCTGCAGGAGGGGGTATCAATTCAGCAAAAGTGGTGTGTTGATCTTGGCAATATGTCAAATCTGTAAGCCAGTCCTTAAACTTAGGCGCTCTTCCTCTACCCCAGCGGCAAGCAACGCGTCGCTTGGCTAAGAGCAAGGCGATGTCAACAAACTTCCGGCACTCTCTAGGCATCTGCATCGTGTATCCGAGAATGGCAACCAAGGGGTCTGCGGGCACCGCCTCACCCACCATCTCCAAAAGTGCCTCTACAACCCGCTGCCAGTAACGAGCAACCTGAGGACAATCCCATGCCAGGTGCAGGAAATCTGCATGGTCAGCACGGCAGCGTTCACAGCGGTCGCTGTCAGCCAAACCGAACCTATATTTCCGAGTCGGAGTATAGTATATCCTCTGAAGGAATTTGTAGTGGATAATTTTTAATCTGCTGCTAGCAGACACGCGAGAGGTGAGCGTGCAACAATACTTCCAATGCTCATCGGTAATGTCGATGGCGAGTTCAGCAGACCAGCGCAGCCGAGAACTAGAGACCGGCTCCGGGGCAGCATTGCGGATTTGGCGGTAAAGACCAGAGACCAGGTGGGTCCCATCTTGTGATCCCAGCAGGAAGTGCAGTGGCGCTAGGGTCTCAGGTTCATTGGGATAATCAGGTAGGATGTCCCGCATCCCCTCACGTAGCCTAATGTAGTAAAAGAGTTCAAGTGATGTGTGCGCTTGTGCTTTAAAGAACAGTTCCTTAGTCTTGAAACTACTCTCATGGAACAGGTCGCCCCAACAGGCGATGAGTAATTTGTCACATAGTTGACGGAAACCGCGCTCCGCCAAGAGAGATAGTTGTGGGTGGTAAGAAAGTGGTAATTTAGGAGAGTAGGGTAATGGGCATGTCAGGTGCCTGGCAATGCGGCGCCAGGCGTCTAATGTGCAGGAAACTGAGGTGTTCGCAGTGGTGATGGACGTCTCAGGACAGTGCAGCAGACCGTTGAGCGGTATGGGGTGTACGATCCAGTCCTCTACCGCTATGTGCGGCATGAAAGGAGTCGGAGCCATCCAATGGTAGGCAAAGTGCGCCTGTGCACATTGGTAGTAAGTTTCAAAATCTGGGACGTCAAAGCCACCTCTATCGTAGGGGAGGGTCAACGTCGACCATTTTAAGCGGGGGGATTTGCCACCCCAGAAAAGCCTGCGCAGCTCCGTGCGGAGCGTCCTGAAGAAAAAAGCGCCAGGGTAATAGGGGATATTAAGGAAAAGATACAGGAAGCGAGGTAAGATCACCATTTTAATGAGTGAGGCTCTACCCGCCATGGAGAGCGGCAATGTGATCCATCTGTCCACTGAAGCAGTTAACTTGGTCATGGCTACTCCATAGTTGGCACGCAACGTCTCATCTCTATCGCGAGATATACGAATCCCCAAATATTTAAGATCATCGCTACACCACTCTAGTGGGTAATCGAGAGGGAAGACCTGTACTGCGTCCGTGAGGGGAAAAAACTGCGACTTTGCCCAATTGATGTGGACACCCGATACCCCTCCGAACATTACGAATTCTCGAAGCAGGGGATTGAGATGCGTCTCGGGATGTTTAACGTATAATGTGATATCATCAGCATATAGGGACACATCTATTTGCCGTTGCAGACATTGCACTGCTCCCTCTCGGTGTAGCTGCCGTAAACGACAGGCGAGCGGTTCGACCGCAATGGCAAAAAGTAGGGGAGAGAGAGGGCATCCCTGCCGGGTGCCTCTAGTAAGTGCAATAGGTAGTGACAAGCGGCCATTGATGAGCACCCTCGCAGTGGGGTCCGTATACAAAAGTCGAACCCAAGAGAGAAATAATTTGGGAAAGCCCATGCTGGCTAGAACCGAAAACAGGTAAGGCCATTCGATCGAGTCGAATGCCTTAGTGGCATCCAGGAACACGGCTGATACAGGGATGTCGGGGTGAACTGTGCGAAGCAAGGCAAAGAGGGTGCGAAGATTATGGGACGTAGACCTTCCCGCCACAAAGCCAGACTGATCAGGTAGGACCAGCCTGGTCATGAGCAGCGACAGTCGGGTGGATAAGACTTTGGCCAGAATCTTGACATCACAGTTTAGGAGGGATAGTGGTCGGTATGAATCACAGGTGGTGGGGTTTTTATCCGGTTTCAGAAGGGAGGTGATGACCACCTCACGCATAGAGCGGGGAAGTATTCCATCGGCTAGGGATTCCGTGAAGACCTCGCGGAGCACAGGTGCCATGATGTCGACGTAGGTTTTATAAAATTCGGCCGGTAAGCCGTCGAGCCCCGGCGCCTTGCCATTACGAAGGGACATGATGGCCTCACGAACCTCGTCTAGCTCGAAAGGAGCCGCAAGAAACTCCCTGTCTCCATCGCTGAGCCAGCACAACGCCACCTCGTCAAGGTAGTCAGTGTATGAGGTGTGTTCCACTGCCGTAGAAGTGTAAAGTGAAGAGTAGTGTGTTGTGAAGGTGGACAGTACCTCTGCCGGCTCCCTGACTACGGTGCCGGTGTCGTCAGTAATCTCAAGTATAGTGTTGTGCACCCGTGATGGTCGTGTGAGTGCAGCAAGCACTTTTCCAGGCCTGTCACCCTCACAATATTTCCGAGCCACCCAGTGTTTGCCCCGGTACTTCGCCTCCCTCGCTACCTCCTCTTCAAACTTTGATAGTGTCTCCCTAAAGGTGGCGTGAAGGTGTGGGTCAGAATTTGTGATCATGCGGTGTTCCAGAGCCCGCAGGTCGCGCTCCAGTGCAGCTATGGACTTTAGGATATCACGCAGCACCCCGTGACTTTTGGAGATGCAGAAGCCCCTAATGGTGACCTTGAAAGCCTCCCAGATGTGTTCAACTGACTCTACCGAGCCTTTATTTCTTGGGAAGAAATCTGCTATCTCCTCACCTAGCTCAGTGCAGAAGACATTGTCCAAAAGCACATCAGGACGCAGTCGCCACTGAGGACGTGGATCGTCCCACCCAGGAATGCTGAATTGCATAGACACAGGGCTGTGATCAGAAAAGGTCCTAGGCAGGTGCTCTACTCCTACCAACTCCGCAGTAACTTCTCTGTCAACCAGAAAATAGTCAAGACGCGCCCATGTCCCAGTGTGCGAAGTAAAGTGTGTCCCTTCCCGCCCCTGGGTATGCAGGTGTCTCCAGGCATCTAAGAGTCCACCCTCCTCCATGATTCCTTCCAACGTCTCCCTAGACTTGGGCTTGTAGGAGCTGACACCATCCGCCCTATCCAAGGGGGGCACTAGTGCGAGGTTGAAATCCCCACCCCACACAACATGTCTTGCCCCAACAGCTACAATCTTCCCCCACAATGTGGAAAAAAAGGCAGGTGTATCAACATTCGGTGCGTACATAGAGACAAATACATATACATCACGGCCAATTCTTCCCCATAGTAAAGCATAACGCCCCTCTTTGTCCACCGCCTCTCCGAGATGACGAAAAGGCACTCCTCGGGCAACGAGCACCGCAACCCCCCTTGCATATGTCGAGTATGAGGAAAAAACACGGGTACTAGCCCATTTTGTCGCAAACGTGGCCACGCTCCGAGCAGGCAGATGCGTCTCCTGCAACATAACAACTTGCACATGATGTCTGTTCAGATAGGCAATTATATTTCTGCATTTCTTAGCATTATTTAGACCCCTGACATTCCATGATATGCATGTCAATCTCGCATTTGCATTCGATACCGCCATAGATACAGCAAGTCTATATGTGAAAGCGCCTGAGGGGCTCTAGTGACATAACCACAGCCATCCCGCCCAAACCCTAAGAAACACCACATCAGCAGATAAAGATACAGTCTAAGCAACAAAAGCCTCGTGAAATCCAACCTCCCCCCACCCACCCCAGCATCCCAAACATGCCAGTAGCCATGGATCCCCCCCTCGTAGTCCCGCCCCAACCTCCCTTTCAACCGCAACAGCAGTAACAAACAATTCAACCATGTAATGGGGAGCACCCAGTAGGGGTAAAGCATAGAGTGCGTACTGCCACCACCTGGTCCTTAGCTCCAGTACTGTACTACCCTCGGTGGAGACTAAGGCCAAGGGAGTGGTCCTTGGCATACATTACCACTGGGGTGCAGTGTCCATGCATGTCCATCATTCTTTCGTCGCTCCAGCATCCAAAGTTCCATACACTGTCGGAGAGACAGCAGGCGTGGCCGGCGTGGTGCACATATCCTGCAAGTAGAGTTAGTCATCTCGTTGTTCAGGGGGCATATCAGCATTCTCCAGGTCATCTGCAGGCGCGTTCCCGCCCCTGCGCGCTGCACGTACAGATTTCAAGAAATCTTCTGCTTTCTGCGGGTTAGTAAAGAAACGTTGCTTACCCTGATGGGTAACTCGCAGTTTCGCCGGATATAGGAGGGCGTAGTCAATTTGGGCCTCCCGCAGCTTTTTCTTTACGGGCAGAAACTTGCGCCTTTCGTCCTGGACCATCGGTGTAAAATCAGGATATATTGAAAAAGCGACCCCATTGTACTGCAGTGATTTCTGAGTGCGGGCCGCCCGGAGGGCCGTGTCACGATCCCGATAGTTCAATAGCCGTGCTATTATAGGCCTAGGAGGTAAGCCAGGCTGGGGTATTGGTGCCAGTGATCGGTGGGCCCTCTCCACTATAAACTGAGGAGAAAACGCGTCCTCTCCGATGGAACCCCTAAGCAACTTCTCCACGTACAGCTCCATTCTGCCTGTGGCTGTGGATTCCGGCACATTCGTTATGCGTATGTTGTTGCGGCGACTGCGCGCCTCCAAATCTTCGTTCTTCGCCGCTATGACGCGTAACAAATTGTCCATCCTGGCCAATTGCGACGTATGAGTCGCGGTGGTGTCTGTGTTGTCGGAAATCCGTTGCTCCGCAGCCTTAATGCGCTCCTCATGGCGGTCAACCTTGTGAACAAGGGCATCCAATCGAGCCGTTACTCCATCCACTTTTTCCACGACAGTGGCAAAGCCCTGTCGCATCTCTTGGATCAGACTCGTGAGATCCGCCTCAGGGGCAGGGGGTGGGGGTGGGGGGTGAGTTGCGGAGGAGACGTGCTAGGTCCTGGGTTCATCTGCGTCGATTTAGCGCTTCTGCGAGCATTGTTGAAGCTAAGTTTAGGCTGGCGGTGTTCAGGTCGCCCCATGGCAGCTCCCAGCGACAGTCCACAAACCCGGATGGGCAGTAGCAGGGCAGTTCAATGGTCTTGAGAAGGAGTGGCCAGTCGGGAGGGGGCAGGATGGCCCCACCGCAGTGCAGTTGCGTAGAGTAGAACAGGAGAGATATCGGTAAGCCCTGTCGGTTTGCACCCCCCCAGGCTCCAGAGAAGCGTCAGAGGATGTACGAGCAGAGATGTGCAGAGTACCCAGAGGACACCAGTGGCGTGGGGTGATCGAGACAAAGCCCAGGCTTCAGGGCCCGTGGCAGTTCCAGTTCAGTAGGATCAGGGCCAGCAGGTCAGGCAGCGTCGGCCAGCAGCGAGGAAGAGATCCCCCCCGGGGAACGCCACACAGGGGGGTAATCCAGGGCCCCCACGCAGGGCGGAGACACAGCAAGCCCCCGACTCGACAGTATCCTCTGGTGTGGTCATGGTGCAGGGGCCCGCCAGCAGGGAGCACGGTACAGAGGTAAGTCCCAGCACGGCGGGGTCAGGTCTCAGACCCTGCAGGTCCGTCAAGCCTCACTGTGCCGGCCAGTCGGGGTGGCGAGGCGGGAAACAGTCCGGGCAGGCCGCAGCCCCGTCCAGCATGGGAGGCGCAGCCCCCCCCTAGCACCAACAACAAGGGGCCAACAGCGATGGGAGGGGGGGGGGACTTAGCGCGAGGCAGGGCGGCCAGACGTCTCCTACCTGCGCGGCAATCGCCGCACGCTTTCCCAGCAGGGTCGCAGGCCGTGGTGGCGAGGTGCGGCCTGCAGTCTCATGGCAATCCCCAGGGTCGCGTGAATGCAGCAGCCGGTCCGGCGCCTGTCCGAGCTCCAGTGGCAGGGCCGATCAAAATGCCATCGTCCGTATCTCCGGTTCCGGAGCATGCAGAGCCGCCAAACTCGGAGCGAGTGTGGGGAACGATGCTGGACACAGGATCCGACCTTTTTGGGGTGAATTAGCACCCCGTGGCGCAGGATCGATGAAGGATTATGTGCCAAGGAACGGGAGCTGCGCGTCTAGGCAGCCATTCCGTAAGCGCGCCCTCTAGCGCCCCTTTTGACATATATTGTTATTTAAGAATTCTGTGAACCTTTGAGTGTGTTATTATCATCTTATATATTATCCTTTTACCATTTTAGTGGATATTATATATCATTATTATTATTATTTATTGTACCGTTATGTATTTATGTATTAACAAATAACTACATATACGAAGTATTGTTTTTATGGACATATTATTTTATTTTTTTCAATAAACCTTTTCTTGAACTTGTAAAAGTCCCTCTAGTTCAGGATGCTTGTGTGAGCCCATTCACCGATGCCCAAAGAGTTAGGAGATTCCAGGCTGCCCTTAAAGATTCCATGCCATTAAATGAAACTACAGAAGGAGAGCGTAGCAGAACCAGAATGTCCCTTGACATCTCCGTTTGTGAAGGGATCCATGACTGAGTGCTCAACAAAGGGATTTATTTCTATTAGATGCACTACTTGCATGACACCTCGAAATCACGGCAAACGGTGCAAAAATGTAAAACCTGTCTACCAACCAATCCTGCATGAAAGCTTCCAATATCATTGCTTGAGGATCCAGTCTCCAGCTATAAAATGAATACAATTTTGTGTTCTAACAGAAAACCATAAATATCCATTGGAAAACGTTCCCCAAATCTTTTGTAATGTAGGAAATGCTTAAGTGTCTGAACAGTCTGCTATCATATTGAGGGTCTCTGAAGAGGGCTCTGGATTGACATATATTCTCTGAGTAAAGCAGAATTCGAGAACATTTTTTTGGTCTCTGCCAGTGGCCTGGACCTGGTACTTCACTGGTGGTTGATGCATTTGACTGCTGATATATTGTCTTACCGTGGAAGGCTTGTGGAAGACAGTGGATTATTAGTTGGGGTGGATGGTAGTCCACCACAAGTAATAATGTCACTATTCTAGTTAGTCAACAAAGGTTTCAGTAATTTAACCCAGAGCACAACCCATGGCCGCTCTGGCACAGAGCAGACAGGCTTAATTTAAGAAAATGTGTTAAGAGTTTAGAAGTAACAAAACTGTTGATAAAACAGCACAATAAAAAATCCCACCTCAATTATTAAAATAGAGAGTAATTTAATGAACAAATTCACACCAAAACTAAAAAAATCCAATAAATGGAAACCCACACATTGAACTTTTAAAATGTTTATTTCTAAAATTAGTGCCAAAAAGCGTTAAGCATCAACCACAGTCATCTGGTTTCCCTTGATCAGAAACTAGGAGCCATTTAAGTACAACCTTGATGGAGCACGGATCAGATATGGAAATGAGGATTGAATTGGTCGGCGGAAGTTTTACCTTAGTGAAATGAAAGTTTAAAATCCTGAGAAGAGTAAGGCAGCAGGCTATGGCTGATAAGGGCCTCAAGTGGCTGGATAGTTGTCAGCGAATGTAAATATTTGACAATGTTCAGCATTCCATCCATCATCTTTTTGTATTGCTATATTCACCCCAAGTGGGAAGGGTATGCCCAGACCTGGGACTCATGCTCGCTATGCCATGGGATTCAAGCCTGCCTGACTGATGAGGGGTGATGCACCAAAACCGGTCCCAGGATGCTTGTTTCCAGTTCAGTGGGTACCTGGTCTGGCAGTTCTGGCTGGACTGTTACCATGGGGAGCATGGTCAAGACTGATTTGCATATGGCCGGGTCCATTTGTAAACACAAACTTTTATAAGAAATACACCACAGACTATTAAAAAATATCTACTAAGAGCAGTGCACAATTTGTGCAGTAGCTGTCAAAAAAGACACTATTCACTAAAAAAAAACTAAGATCTGAACCAGCTAAACATACTACTCCCTGCATTGTTGACTCTAGGGTGAAAATGTTTAAAGATAGCCCATATTCTGAAGCAAAACAAGCATTAGCACATAGGTTAGTACCTGGTGCGCATAGTCTTCTATGTTAAGTTGAAATTGACATACTGAGACAATTTTCTTCAGTAATTTAAGGCTACTTACAACACTTAGCATGTAGTGTGTAGAATCTTTGCCCTGCTTGAAGCTTTTTCTGCAGTACCAAAATACTTCTATGGAACATAATGAACACAAGTCTTTTGTCATCTGTACACAGAGTTACTCTTGAATACAAAGATTTATATTGTGTTCATTACTTCTACACAGCTATGCTACATCAGGAGGACATGCATTTTATAAATACTTACTCCCATTAGCTGGACACAAACTGTTCAAAAGTAAGGGGAAAATTAATATGGCAATTATCCCCCACAATCAAAACTATAAAACAAATTAGGAAACTCATTGGAAGATGCCAGCAGTGATGTCATCAATGATGTAATTTGATATTTTATCAGTGATGTCATAAATTATGTCAAAGAACATGTCATGAGTGCTGTCATATGTGCGCTCACAAGCACTGCATGGTGGGGATGCAAGTTATAGTTAGCGCTGATAAATATAACTGGAGAATTTCTGTGTTTTTTATTTCAAAATGTTAAAGCTCACAGTGACAAATTCAATTAACTGTAATGTTACGTTAACCTTTTAAATTTTTTCCCAGGCAGTTTATTTCCTGATAAATTACACCTCTTCTTTTTATCAGTTAAGCCATAAACCAATACATATAAATATTCTTAGCAAATAGCACAGTATGTTGCACACACATGCCTATGAATAGCTTAATTTGTAACTCCCTGGTTCTAAAGAGATATCATATAAAAGGCACTATGATTGAAATGGGACAAAAAATAGGCCCGGTGCCAATATAAAAGTGAATACAATTAGTGACATGTTTGCAAATTGGTGCAGATTTTGAACTTGTAAAGAAACACTTGATAAGTGTTTTGCGAAGTATGGAAGACTGCATGTAGGTAATGTTTGTTTTAAATATCCGGAAAGTCAACAGTAAAAACTGGCCCATCACATCATAAAACAGGCCCATGATCAACCCAAAAAAACTGGCCAACACACTGACCAGTCAGACCAGCCCTGTGAGCACTGCCTGATTTCTCAATAGACAACCTCAACCCTGAAGGGCACAGCAGTTTATCTGGCCACCTGTTGCATGTGAAGGAGTGAGGAGCATGTCAAGCTCCTGTGCTCCATCAAAGCCTTTTACAAAGTGTAGGAAGGTCATTCTCTTTGCCCTGATCACCTCCAATTTCTGACTGATACTGGTGGTTACTTACTCTGAATGTGTCCCGTGCTCTATTAAACAGGTCCAGGGCCAGTGCTCTGTCTGAAAGGTATATGATAATTGGTGTAATTACAATTTGTACAGGCAACCTACCTGTAAGTCCCTAGTGTATGATAGGGCATGTAGGTTTAAAGACCTCAGTCGACCTAATAAACTTGAGTGATCACTGCTATGGTGTCTGGTGTCATTTAAAAGCCAGGCCTGCCTTGCAGGCTGGTTTTAATATAAAACTGTTTCCAAATTCAACTTTGGAATTAAAAGTACTTACAAAGTCTAAAACTACCTTTTTATTACATAAAAGCAACCCCTAAGGTCTTCTCTAGGTGCTCCAAGCATAGGGTGCATTTTTATAAAGCAGGGACATTATAGAATATGGTTACAGACAACGTGTTTTTTCCCCATTGCAATGCTGCTACCTCCGTAGGATAACATGGGAAGGCTTTTATTAAACTTTAATAATGTCTAACTTTTGACAGGAGTGAGTTAACCATTTGAACGTATCAGAGGAATAGTTACAATAACTCAACAAATTGCAACAGTTGGATTTATTACAACTATTGCAGGAAAGGAGTTTTAGAATTTACTTTCCGGAAGTTACTTAAAGCAGCCAAGCTACTCCCTGATTAGATGTGAAGACACCTAGGGCTGAAGCAATACAGCCATCTAGTGGGAGGAGATTTGGTTCCTGGATAAGCCATGGAAAGGAAGACTGCTGGGGAGATTAATTGGCCTTTAAAGGTAGAAGCCCAGATGTCACAGAACCCACGCCAGCCCCCACATCCTTGATCTCCAGCCAGATGCAAGCCCCTCTATTTTCATTAGGAGAGGGGCCGGAAGAGGAGCATAGGGAAAGGTAAGCCTTGCCTGTGGGTTGGGTTAGACAGACCTGAACTCCAAGGAGAGATTTTCACCATTTTGATTTTTGCTAAGATTTGCATTCTAGGACAAAAATATGCCATATTTCCCAGGAAGTTGTCATGAGAGAGGGTGGCAACTTGAAACCACATTGGTTGGTGTGTCCCCCTTCTTTGCCAACCCAAAATTGGGAAAAAATATGGGAGAGCTGCAAGAGCACCTCAGAATCCTGCCTGTAAACATATGGAGAAGAAAGACTGCCCTGCTGGACCCTTGGGCTGCACAAAAGGGTACTGTTGTCAGAAGGACTGCACCTGCTGAACTCATTAGCCTGCACAACAGAAGGAGTTTGCCTATCTTGAAAGATAAGGAGTGGACCCCCTGAGCAGCAAAGGGTAGAAAAGTGATGGAAGAAACCACCTGCAACATCCACTTAAAGGACAACTCCAGCTTAACCTGGATTTTACTTGCATTGACCAGGTGCATTATGGGAGTTGGAGTCCCAGGCCCAAGAGACAATCAATGGGTTTCTGAACCCTTGTCTGGTGCTTTGGAACCCTTTCCTGCACCAAGGAACCTTCAAAGAAAAACTGAAAGTTGGGAATTTTTGACAGACGTTTGTGAAAAAGCTCAATGAGAAGACTGGCATTGATGATGAGAGTCAAAGCAGTGATATCGAACAGGGCCTGACTGCACAGGTTTGTCCCTCTGAAAGCTCTGGAGCTCCTTGCCATCTCAGACAAACATCTCCCGGAGTCACTGCAGCAGGCCAGTATTGTTGAATCGAAATCTGGATCCAAGGGCTCACTTGCTTGATGTCAAGAGACTGGACCCAAACACTCATTGTACCTGATTTGCACCCAATCGTAGTCAGCCTGAAACTTTGACTTTGTTCCCAGTCCAATACAGATAGTGTGGTTTACACTTTTAGGCGCTAGAAAGCACTTTTATTTATTTAAACTATGAAAATTCAAATCTCTGTATCACTCCATTGAATTTTTGTCATTTTGGAGTCATTTTAAGGATACAAATATTTTCTATTACTATTCATTGGTGAATTAATGTTGGATGTTTATTCTGTTGTGTCTTTTACTTATTTACTGTTTGGTGATTTACATACCCGTTTTCTAAGTTAAGCCTGACTGCATATCAATTAAGCTACCAAGATGTGAGCAAGGATTAGTATATTGAGACGTGACTGTCCCTTCTTTGTGACTGTGGTGTTATTACTAGCTGTAGGTACTTACCTGCACCTACTAATAAACCACCTTCCAACACAAACGCTGCAGGGACAGAGACTTGCAGGTGGCAGAAGGCCTCAGGTACTGGTGGATGAAGAAAAGAACCAGAATATTGTTCTTAAAGTGTCCATCTTTAAGGCATCTTTAAGGCACATCTTTAGGATGTCGATGCAGTCAGGGTCAGGGTAAATGTTTTCCCCTTTTAAAAGTAGAGCAACGCAACGCATGCTGTCAAAGCCCTGGGGATAAACGGCATGGCTAGAGATCTTATTTCATCTTTTCTGGCCAACCGTACCCAGACAGTGAAGTTGGGTAATTTCTATTCTTCTGTCTCTGCACTCCCATGTGGAGTCCCACAGGGTTCCTCGCTAAGTCCAACGCTATTCAATATCTATGTAGCGGACTTAGCGAGGGTAATAAAAGCCCATGGGTTGCGACTTACATCTTACGCAGACGACACCCAACTGGTTCTGGCGATCCATAAGGACGGCCCAGTGGTGGCAGCTAATTTCCAAAGGGCTATGCTTGCTGTCAGTACCTGGATGTCCTCCAATTGTCTGAGGCTTAACTCGGACAAAACCGAGGTCATGACCTTCGGTAAACTCTCCCCGGAATGGTCCTCCATTTGGTGGCCTAACCAGCTGGGCTCTCCCCCTGTCCCAGTAGAAAAAGCCAGAAACCTGGGAGTTATTTTTGACAGCAAGCTGTCATTCAACCTTCACGTCAATAAGGTTGTGTCATCCGCGTTCTTTATCCTAAAGAAAATTAGGAAATTACTGCCTTACCTCCCTACCTCAGCTGGGAAGACCCTGGTCTCTACCTTAGTGTTTTCTAAAATTGACTACGGGAATGCCTTCTTTCTTAATACTCAGAAACTCGTTCTATCTAAGTTGCAGTCCATACAGAATGCGGCTGCAAGAATCCTTCTTGACATCCCCCGCCGCCAGCCTACTACTCCCGCCATTCGTCATATGCATTGGCTAAGAGTAGAGGGCCGCATTAAATTCAAGGCCCTCTGCATTGCCTACAAGGCAGTGCACGGCGTTGGACCTAAGTTTCTGACTGAAGCGTTTCAGTTGTATACCCCTAAAAGGCAGCTGAGATCCGCCAACACCTGCCTCCTGCCGGTACCTCGCACGAGAACGGCAACCTGGGGAGACAGGCGTTTCCTGGTTGCTACTCCCAAACTTTGGAACCTTTTGCCACTCATGATTAAAACTGCCCCCAATCTGATGAGCTTTCGTAGGCTCCCAAAGACATGGTTGTTCAACCAGTAAGCTTGCTGTTCGGTCCCTCTAGCCTCCACATGCGCCGAGACGCCTTCGGGTATTTGTTTGCGCAATAAAAATCTCGAAAATAAATAAATAAATAAATAACAAGGCTGCCATGATTGAAAAATATGTGATTGTGGCTTTGATATGCAACTATCAGGGTTTGATGCAAGGACACTGCCTATGAGATTTCACACTAGTAATGTATCACTTTCTAAATAGTGATGTATTTTCAATTGATTGGACCACTTCATAACCTTGCTGTCCTTTGTGCAGAGCCACAAATTACAGAAACATCACACCAAAAAGTACAATCTTAACTGATTAGTGGATTTTTTCTGCAATTCCATAACTGTGTGTAGTTGTGCTGTTGATTTGTCAACATATTAAATAAACCCATATTTTATAAGGCAGAAAATTGTTCCAGCACACAAACTATATTATTGTTTTTTACAATATTGATAAATTACAGAGTGGACAATTAAGCATATAAGCATGTGAATGCATAGCCTATACTTTAGAAGCGAAAACAGAGCAAAATATGTTACACTAAATGTGTATTGGTACAAAATAAATGTTCTCAATTAATGTAATTCAAAATAGTTACCTAAGATATCGTTTTTTTTTTTTTGAATGTGCATCTAGCATTTTTCAATGCATAGGGCAACTTCTGAAAAACATAAACATTGTTTTCTTTTACCTTTTTCTAGCTTACCTTGATGATCTCACACGATGTGCAGAACAAAGCAGGAGACTTATCATTGTCCTGACACGTGACTATATCCTCAGAAGAGGCTGGAGCATGTTCGAGCTGGAAAACCGACTCTACAACCTGCTGACCAGTGGCAAAATCAAAGTCATTTTAATTGAGTGTGCTGACTTACATGGGAAAATCAACCACCATGAACTCGAGTCACTAAAGCACAGGATCAAACTTCTCTCTGTGGTGAAGTGGAGAGGTCCAAAAAGCAGCAAATTGAATTCTACCTTTTGGAAGCACCTGTTGTATGAAATGCCAGCCAAGAAAAAGGAGGTGTTTTCTAGGCGCCAGGTTCTGGATTGCGGGGAGCAGAGCCTTTTTGGAGACCTCCAAACAGTGCCGTCAATCTCTGTCACCGGCACGTCTGCCTCACTAGCAGCATCTCAAGTGGATCTGTCCGAATTCCACCATGCTGAAGCTATACAAATGAGACATTATTGCAGAAACTATGACTATGGCATGTCTGCAGCAACTTTACCAATGGCTTCTCTTGGGAACCACCATACATATTGTAATATACCTTTGTCACTGCTCAATGGACAACTCTCAATGAACAGTGCGATGAAAGATACCCAAGAGTATCATGGGAACAATACCTTGCTGCCTTTGTCAACAAGGGAACTTAGCTTCACCAGCGAAATCTGGTAGTGAATATCTGAACTTCCTTCTTGCGCTGTCTAAGCTGCTTTGGGTGCCATTTCTAATAGGACATTTCCTGTACAAGCAAGAAGTGCCAAAAGCCAATCTTTCCAAAAGTGGCACAACCACCCTTTTTTGTACTTGAACTTTTTGTTGATGTTTACAAAATATTGGTAAAAAGGTACCTCCTTTTGTAGTTTAGTACATAGTTCAAAATATACATGTACAGGTTCTTGTGTCTTTCATATGAAAGAAAGTCCTTTAGAGCAGATTTTACGATCTGGAATGATTAAAAATAGAGTATATGATAAAGTAGATCAATATTTAGATATTAATATTCCAGCATTTAAAATATGTAAGCATCACTGTAAAAAACATAGTAAATGTTGTACAGTTTGTAGACATTAAATCGTTGATGCTACATAATGCACCTCTTTCTGTACATTAGGAAACTATTCATGTGTATGTAATTTAAAAACAGGAAAAGACTATTATAACTTGCCATGCCCTGGAGTCATTCCAGGTACCACAAGGAGCTTTATTAAGTGAAATTCACATCCGTTCTATAAAAACGCATCCGTAAATGGGACATTGGCATCCGCCATTATTGTTGGCGGTACCCACTTTAGGATTCAATAAGCATAGTGAGTGGTTCATGGTGTGTTTTTGACTGTTAAGACTATGTCATCTCTTATGGCTGTTGAAAAGATAGCTTCCCAGACCTCCTGAGTAACTTCACAAATGTTGATGTCCTTAACTTACACTTAGGAAACATATTTTTCTCAGGTTGATTACCAGTAAAACAGTCATGTGGGAAGATGCCATATTTTTACATTTCTTTATGTTTAACCCTTTTAAAACCACAGTTTTTGTACAAATAGTGATGTGATTTTTTTCATAGTTTCTTTTTAGTCCACCAAGAGAGTGACAATGATAATAAAGGAGCCAATGAATTAGTCAGAGAATGCCAGCAATAGTATAGAGGATAAATACAGCAATATACATGATTGAAGTGCTAAAATGCATTCACGTTTATATGTAGTAGAAGAAAAATTGCATTGATAATCTCCCAAAAGTTAGATATGGAGCACAGTAGAAGTATTATGCGTACTTGGTTGTCATGGTCAGAAAAGAGCATACAGTCATTAATATATATTTAGAAGAACTATATACACATGCATACATCTCTTGAGGGGTGTGGAACATTTACATCACATTGGGTGGGACAAAAATTAGCCCCAAACCGATCGCACAGCAATGTTTTGCCTCAAAGGCTAGAAAAAATAGTCCATATTTACATCACACATGGGAAGTTTTGTGTTGATATGTTTTGTTGGTCTTCTGGTTGTTCACAAAGTTTCCCGCTTTCTCTTTGCAAATGTGTGAATGCAGTGAGGACATGCAAAATTATGGGGCCCCCGGCAGAATGTGAGGAGGGTCTCCTGGGTCTCCCATATCTCACAGATATTCATTAACCTTTGACTGAATAGGTGGTCCCCTGAAGGGCTGGGTGCCCCCTGGCAGTAGAGACCCCCTGTACCTTAGGCGCTCCAAGGTCCTGTGTTACACCCTTCCGTGGATGTAGTCTTTCACTGCGATGGTTAGTTGTCTTTAATCCCTCCCAGATGTGCGAGTAACCACTAGTCCCTCCCTGTCTTCCTCAGGCAGCCTCAAGGTATGCACAGGGTGTTGCCCCTGCCCTTTTAACCACCATGCACTTGCTTCTCATTGGGGGGTTTGAACCGTCCCACCCTATTGCCCGCTTCCAATTTCGCTGGCTTGCAGCAGTCTATCGCCGGCTTACTGCCTTCTGTGTCCTTGGGGTCCCGCCCTTGGGAGGCGATCTTCGTGTGCCCTTCATTGGTCCAGCTTTGCCTTCCCATGACTTTTCTCTCAAGTACTAAGAAAGAGTAAAACATGTAACTCAAAAGAATGTTTTACATGAGTATACTCGCAGTACTTTGCACTTGTACTCAAAAGCATTGTGAAAAAGCCAATTTTCACTCAAAAGCCTGAATTGTATAAAAGTCTGCGACACATGCATATTTTGAGTGTTTTTTGCAAAAATATGACTAAGAAATTAAAGTTCACACACCCCTCAATGATATGTGCATGTGTAATCTATAATGAGTAGTAACTCTATCTCAAACAGAACACTACTAATGGACTATTTTGCATAATTTTAAGAGTTTGGGACTGTGTTTCTAACTGCTAACATTCCCTATAAGAAGTCAGGAAGACCAGCTCTTGCTCCCTTTCTCTTTTCTATTATGTCATGAGTATCAAAATCCAAAAAGCAATGACTGTTTCCTATTGTTTATTGCTTCTCATTTTTTAAAAGAATTATTCTTTTCAGAAAGCACAAAGAAATTTCACATGTAGAGGACGCGGGTGCTAAAAACTGCTTTGAAAAAAGGCTGAATGAATTGTGTCTCACACAGAAGGTCTGCAGACGGCATGACTGTTCAAATCGGATTATTGTTGCGGAAGTGACTCGGTGTGTGACATACGTACATGCTAAATCTTCACGCCCAGGGCCGGCTTTAGTGCTGGTGGTGCCTGGAGCGACAATATCTTTTGGTGCCCCCACACCCCATGACCACCTCCTTGGATTCTCTCACTACCACCGGGCAAAAGTGCCCCTCATCTCTCCAATCATAAGTTATTATTAAACCCAGCACCCCCACCGAGGTCAGCGCCTAGAGCGGCCGCACCGGTTGCACTCCCCTAAAGCCGTCCCTGTCCACACCATTGTGAGAACAGTTTTAAATACAAAGATGTGTCTAGTTTGCCAAACTAACGAACACTAGAGGAAATGGGAATAGTCCTAGGCATTGTTCGTCACTTGTCCTGAGCCCATTCTGAAATGTACGTTAGAAAGAGTTTAAATAGTGAGAATTTTCTCACCAAGATAGTAGTGCTTAGATTACCATTCACACAGCCGGTTTAGTTTTCTTCTTGAAATGTTCAGATGAAAATTGTGCACTGAGCAGCTAATGATGAAGGGACGAGAGAATATTTTCCTTTTCTGCAAAGTGAAACCAAGAAACATGATATTACACGAACTAAACTTAAACATCACTGGAAAGTTTCTATTTTAATACTGTACTATTATTGACTGTAAATCAGGCCAATATCGCTAGTTATTGTCCCACACATGATTTACTGGCTAGAGATTTAGTGGTTATTTGCCTGCATGAAGGTCAATATTGTTAATAGCAAATAAACTTGGCAGCGCAGTCAAGACTCCTTCTTCTTAGCCATTAAAAAGTGTAATATGTTACTTTAGGAGAAAATCAAATAGGGGCCTACATCAGTGGTAATGGACTGCACCCCAAGTACCTAGTTTGACTGTCCCATTCTCAACATTCCAGCATTTCAGTAAATACGATAATGCCGTAATTCAGCTAATATTGTATGTGACATCACACGAGTGAATGGCTGAAGAACTGTGCTGTACACTCTGTCCATTAATGAAGGTGCAGATGCATAGTTACAGGAACTACTTGAGGTAAATCAAATATATAATAGCTCGTTAGGACAATGAGTTTGAGGGTGTCTGCAACTATCAGTAAACCTTTCATACTTCATGTCGCGCTTTTCACTCTTGCACAATATTTATAATATGTATATGAAACTCTTCCAAATGATCATTTTTAATTTGAGTCACCCTCTGAAAATGTTGTGTGGTTTTCCTGTCAGGCCACTGAAAGCATAATACATTATATGATATACAAAGTTTGGAAACATGGAATATAAACAATTAAGGAATTAAAAAAAAAAACTCTTGTTTTACAAAGCTATGTTCAACGGACCAGATTGTTGAATATAAATATTTTTCTATTGAAATAAGGTGATTTTACCTCTAGTACAAATATATGTATTTCAGAAATGGAATAAAAAAATTGCACTGTTTTATAAGTGTTACAAAATTGTGTTTACACTGGTTATGTTCTTTAATGCAAATTGTACCTTAAATAAAAAGCTGCATGAAGTGAGATGCATATGTTTAAGCGAAAAGCTGTCTTTTCACTTATTGTCTTTTTACCTATTGGAACCTTAGTAAATCAGATTAATTCACTTACAACACTGTGTGATTTCTTTTACTTTATGCACGTACTTATGAAATAAAAAAAGTATTCGCTTAGTTGGAAGCATACACAAAAAATATTTCCATCTATTAGATGGTGAAGACAATATAATAACAAGGATATTTCTTTCAGAATTCAAACGTCTACCAAGTATTAACAAGATCCTATTCCTAAATAAATATATCTCTGCACTGATTAGCAGGAATATAATTAAATGTTTTCATGACCTCTGAAAAATCCCTAAATGTTCACCGTACGCTCAGACATTACATCCTTAACGCTTTGTAAAAACCCACCTTTTGTGCTTTCCTCTGTTGCTTTATTTTTGTATTTTAACCTTCTTTTGCTTGATGTCTCCTAAACCATGCCCACATACTCTGTTAAAATGGTATACTTCTCTCCCCTCATTCCACCTCCCACTATTGTGAGCATACACTGTCACAGAGGTCTGTTAACCACTTCTTGCTGCTGGAGGCAACTATTTTTTATTTAAACAATCATATTTGGTCTGTTGTTTTAACACATTTGAGACAAAAAATATTGAGCACCTAGTTCAACAGCTATGGCACAATTAATTAATTAAATAATTGTGGGTTTGTAATGCGCTAGAATCGACTCCCGAAGGAGTATCTCTGCACAGTAGACCGCTGGGGAACCTGTCCTGGCTTTCCCTGTGAGATCGTCCCTACTGGGTATCTCCAAGGTGAAACCAGGCATCCCCGGCGTATGTGGGGGGCTGTTGTGGAGATGAGGCAAGCTAATGCCCAGAGTTGCCGAGTGTGATCCCTGGTTAGAGTAGGCACCGAGATGAGAATTATCGAGTCTGCAGACCCTGGTCCACGACCCTGCCGTGTCGGGAATTGAACCCTGGTCCCAGGCCGTCCTCAGCTTTCAGGTCTGCCGCCTCTAACCAGTGAGCCACACCACTTCACAATGAGATGCAAACTTTAACTGAAGCCTTGCTTGACACTTACTACACACCTCTGTCATAGAGCCAGTTTAAGTTCACTTATTTGGACATTGTGCCCCATCTTATGCTTCTCTATAAGGGAACACTTACAATATCTAGAACTCTGGTTCGAAATGAAGCATTACACAACAAAAAGCAGTGGATGTTGGCGCGGGTAGACTAGACCATTAACCAGCACACACATACCTACTTCTAGCTTCTGGGTTCACTCTGGCCACAGAAGTATTGAAACCCCTCATCTCTGTAAGAGGTTTGCTTTCCCAGTCCAACAAGATTGCAGTTTGTGAGACAAACCTATGTCATGGTGCGCATGCATGATGCGTGTTCACCCATGACAACAAAAATCAGCACCAGGGATCATCGCATCGCTAGAGATGAGGCACTCATTGCGTGGGTGCATGTCCGCCACTATGCAAGGGATTTTTCTGTCTCATTATAAGTCCCTCCCATGAACAAACTACCACGAACTAACTCCTAATCTCGAAATGTTGGGTGATCAGATCTGCAAAACAAGCTGGAAAGTCCATCAGCATTCCTGTGACTCAATCTGGCTCTGTGCTCCACTACAAAGTCTCACCCTTGCAGAGAAAAAGAGCATCTTAACAACTTGGGATTTTCTCCCTTTGTATCCATAAATCATGTCAGTTGCTTCTGATCTGTTTGCACCACAAATCTAGGGCCATATTAATAATTTTTTCAGGCAACACAATGTAGCAAGACAACTTGCTGTGCTGAGTGAAAGGAAGTGGGCAGCAATGTGCCATATCTATGAATATATAGAGCATTCTTGCGCTCTCCTAGTGCTGGTGAACTTTTGGCTGCCTAGCGACAAGGCAGGAACCCTTGCGTCATGATGCAAGGGTGCCTGCATTATTTTTGTTTTTGTTTTTGTGCAGGAAGAGATGCTTTCCTTTTTTCTTTTGAGTTTTATATAGCGCAAACTTGATCCGAAGGTATCAGAGCGCTTTACATGAGCACCAGCTGTGTTACACAAGGACACATTCCTTTTGTTAGGCACAGGGAGATTAAGTAATTTGCCCAAAATCACAGGATGTTGAGTGGCATTGCTGAAATTCGAACCCGGTTCCCCAGTTTTGAGATCCACGGCCCTAGCCGTTAGACCACATCCTCTACCTTTTCCTACCCAAAAACAATCCTTTGAGGCTTATATATGAGCTCTTATAGAAAGAGCAGAAAACGAGGAGAAATAAAGATATTTCTCCTCGTTACTTCCCATGGAAGTCGTAACATATTGAAAAAGTCCCAGGTCTACCACTCTTGGTAAATCTGGGAATGCGCCAAAATGCAGCCACACTCCACCCATGGAATGCCTCCCTGGGGCTGAGTAATGCAAGACAGCAACATGCACTGCCTTGCATTACTCCAGATTTACCAATCCACGCAGGGGCCGCAAGGGGACCATGCGTTGCTTGGTAAATCTCATTCCAGGTTCTTCAACAACCTGCATCTTCTTGCATGGTGCAGGGGCGATTCAAAACATTTGATAAATCTGGGCCTTAGTGCCAAATAAATAAAAGCAGAACTTATTCAACAACCCCACTGTGGCTAACCATGGTTTCCCAATAGACATCCAGTTCTGTTGGGAGACATTGTGGGGGTGCCAACGCTTAACAAGCATTGGTAATGCATCGGTTTCACCTTTTTGATGAATAAAGTACTGTTTTTATCAATCATCGTCAAGAAGGAAAGAGCTCCCTAACAAATAGCACATGAGTAGAGAGGATGTGGTGCAGCGCCCAGAGCTGCTTAATCAAGAGCTGAGAATCCCGGTTTGAGTCTCGGTGGCACAACATCCTGTGATTCTATTCATATCACTTAATCTACCAAGGGTGATAAATTGTTATATAAATATGCTGCAAGAGTAAAAGGCAAAACTTTATGAAAAAATAGTACCACCAAAGCACATGTTAACAGTATTTCGGCAATGAGAAACTGATAAGAGAAGCAAACCAGGAACAAGCATTGGTAAATGCAGGAAAATATGCTGCAGTCAATAGAAATCGAGGTCAAGTAAGTAGCACACAGAGGAACCAATGAGAAGCCAGGAAAGAGAGGAGGCAGGATGGAAGTCACTTTTCAGTTGATATTAAGAACAATAGATTTTTCAAGCACAGCGCAAACACTGTGTAGGGGAAATCTAAAAATCATGTTTTGTTTTGTAAATTATTGTTACAATGTCTGTAGTATTCCATATTGGATATATGAATTTGAATAAATACATCAAGTACAAGACTAAAGTTGTAGTTTTGGTGGAAAGTCTTCTGTTTTAATTTAAGAAATGCTCATCTAGTTTTGTTCTTTTGGTAGTACCTACTACTAATTAAGTCTATCTACACTCTCTTCCATTGTAATCCAGTTGCGCTAAGGCTGTCTGTAATAAGTTGTTTTCAATGTAGGTGCAGTGCATAGTGAATTGTGGAGTTCTTCAAATTCTTTCTAACACTCCTCAAACCCTATCACTTTGCTGTGCTGGCTCTTGGAGGTCAAAGCAGTCAAAGAGACAACTATACTTCCACAGTTTGTGTACGAAATTGGGTTTACCCCACAATACTTGTCAGGGTGAACCATAAAAGTCACTAAATTAACTCGGGTTAGAGGGATTATGTAAAGTATTTATGCAGCACACAAACAGTACAAAATATGCCAACTGCAATGGAGCGAGGGGAGAACCCCACAAGGAGCAGGCTGAGCAGCAGAGAAAGTAGTAGCTGTACTGAGAAGAACAGGTAGGGCATCATGCTTGGTCATTTCACTAGCCTGAAGACCTGGTTGGACATAGCAGACAGTCATTGCTGTAGCTCCGCGTTGTAGAGGGAAGTACAAGTCTTGCGTTGTTGATCACAGCAGCCAGTCATTCTCAGCCTCAATAGCAGGTTTCACCAGATCTTCACATTGGCAGTCATTGCAGAAGGAAAGAGTTGTGGCGCAAATGGGCCCGTTTGTGGTTGCCAGGAGCCCAAACGTCATGTTTTTCACCTTGTCTTCAGGAGGAGTACACTCTCTATGCTAGCCATGTGTCCAGGGCATGGGGGTACCTCTTAGGGATCAGGAACTCAATCCAGCAGAGGACATCCGGTTTTTAGGCAGGTCCAGTGTCAAAGCTGTCCAGTTGCAGCAAGTCAGCTGGCAAGTTGGTGGAAGGCCTCTGAAGCTTCTGTCCCTGTAACTCACATAGAAGGTCAGCCAACTGACCCTTGGAGCCACTCTGGTAAAGTAGAGCCCTAAAGCCAACAGAAACAAATCCAGCAAAACAGGAGGAATGAAGGCAAAATATTTGGTCTAACAGTTTACCACAAAGTTCCAGTATTACCCGGTGAGACCCAAAAAGATAATAACTTCAGTCTCGGGAGAAGGCACCTCCCACTCGTTGCAGACTGAATCTTGGCATCCAGCGGGCAAATCTTCCAGTTCTACACGTCATGCCCAATGTAAACTGCTGAGGACTGCCTCACCAGTCACTTGGATACCTTTCTTGGTCAGTTTCACCTCCTATGTCTTAGCCAACACCTGTCCTAGGTGTCTCAGGTGATCCTGTCATGAATTGCTGAACATCGCCATGTCATCCAGGTGGGCCAGACAGAACTCCTCTGGCCCTGCCAGAACATACTTTACCAGGTGCTGAAAAGTGGAATGAACATTATTTACCTAAAGGTTATCACTCCGAACTGATATAGCCCTACTGAATGTACTGTGCAAGCTTCTGCCCAAACCATCTAATCAGAGTCTCCTTCATTTGCTTTAAGACCATCTGTCCTGCCGCAGGAGTTATTCTAATGATGTCTCTCCCTTCCAATGGCATGAACCTCATTTTAGGCAGCCGATCTGCTAGAACTCACCTGGCTTCAGTTGGAGGGGAATGAAAAGAAACGGATCCAGATTGATCTGAACCGGAAGGGTCGGGAGGAAATTGGAAGTGAAACTTACTAGCCTGCTAAAACAACACCATATATTGCAGGCAGGTACAGAGGGAGGTGGAGAGTGGAGCCAGGCAGTGACCGAGGACAGTGCTAGAGAAAACCTGGCAAATAGAAATGGAGATATTTTGCCTCAACTAATAGAAGGGAAGGGGGCATGGCCTGAAAACATGGCTGGCTAGACGCATAACAGCGTAGCTCCTGCCCCACCAGACGGAATCCTTCTATTATCCTGGCGGAATTGTGTCCGCATTCACAGCATCCGGCATCGAAGTGCCCCCTCGCACAAGGACCCTGGTTGCGGTGAGTAAGAAAGACCTGCGGCCGGAGAAACATGACTTTTGCCTCCCAGAGGCCAGACAGACTCCTGAGCATCAAGATGGCGGCCCCGGCCTACCCTAGGGGACGGCGGGCCACTGAAAGCTCCTCCGGGGTGTGAAGGGGACGAGGGCTTGTGCCCGTGACATCAGCAGAGCCTTAACCAGTGCTGCCACGACTGGGGGCGAAAACAACGGATCCAGTAGCGTGAGGGCTGCCGCGGACTGCCGGGCTGAGGGGGCGTCAGAGGCCCGGGTGCTTAAACTGTGTGAGCCTGGGGCTTCGCCACTGCGGTGTCCGGCCCTTTCGGCCCCCTGCCGCACGTGCCCAATCCTGATACTGCGGATGGAGCAGTGTCGGCACTGAGTGGCGGACCCTTGAAGGGCGGGGCAGAGGCCAGGAGAAACTAGCTTTGGACCCCTGGAGTCCCGGTGATGGGCTACACATCAAGATGGCGGCCCCGGCCTGCCCCAAGGTATAACGGCTCTCTGTGGGCTGATCCGGAATGCGGGGGAAACAAGAAGAAATGTCCTGAACTTGACCGGAGCCTCTACCTCTGATGGTATGCAGGAAGACTGATAGCGGTACAGCCTGTGGCACGACTGGCTCTACATTGCCCCTGTAACACACGCCTGACCTTGTCACTGGGGTATATCAGCACTGCCCAGCGGACAGTTGCTGGAGGGGTCTGGGGGCCCCGGTTCTGGAGGTGAGTCTGCCCCCCCTGTGAGGACATCAACTGTGATGGCTGACCGCGTGGCCTGGGGGTGGTGGACGGTGGCTGGGGCACTCGATCCACAGTTTGATGGAGGCACTGACCAGTCGTGGACCTGAGGAGCCAATCTGACCATCTGGGACACAGACAGGGGGCCCAGAGCAGAGATTAGACTGGGGGTGCAGCTGCTGGACCTCAGGGGTTGAGAGTGGTGGACTGGGAGGCAGACCACCTTCCTACGACAGGTTGCCCTGACCCGGGGGTAGCGCAGGACCGGTGTGCGGCTGTCCCCAAGTTCTGAGTGGTCCTTGAGCAGGTCCCTGCAGTCTTGGCAAGCGGGGGAGTAGATACTAGAGACAACCTTGCACCTTTCACACCGGCGATGGGGAGAGATAGATCCCTTAGAGGTGCCCAATCAAACAAAATCATGCAGTACACAGTGCCAGGCCCTACCTCCACTCACCACAGTAGATCAGACCCAGAGCAGGAGCCTCATCACGGCTTGGCGGCCCACGACACGTCCGACATTTTGGCGGCTATAAGAGAAACGTGAACGGCACTGGAGTTGAAAATGGACGGGATGGCCATGGACATCAATCATTTGCACCTGGATTTAAGAAAAGTGGCGGACCAAATTACCAACACGGAAGGAGACCTGGGCACACTACAGACTGAAGTCCAAAAGCTACGTGCGACAATAACGGCACTTTAAGAGCACACAGCGCGTCTAGAAGACCGGGCGAACGACGCAGAGGGGCGATCAAGGAGGAACAACTTCCGCTTTTTGGGTTTTCCAGAAAAATCTGAGGGGTCGGCAGTGGATCTCTTTCTGGAAGAATGGATTGGCTCTGCACTCCCCAACCTCAGGCTCTCTAAGATCTTCGTGATAGAGAGTGCCCATTGCTCCACCCAGAGCACAGATCGCATGCTTGTTTAACTTCACGGACTGGGACTCGATCCTGCAATTTATTCACACCAACGGTCCACCCAGGTTTGAAAACTGGGATATCCACATCTACCCGGACTACACAAAAAAGGTACAAGACCTGAGGAACGACTTCCTGGGTGTCAAGCGACGACTGTGGAACCTCCAAATCAAATACAACCTAATGTTCCCGGCCTGGCTCTGCGTACAATATGAGGACAGGGTTCACTTTTTTGCTACACAGCAGGAGGTGATAGACTGGGTAGATTTGTTGGGCCTGGCTGGACAGGACCACAACCACGGCTGGTAGGAACAGAAGAAGAGGAGTGGATGGCAACGGAACCAACAGCACCACACTGGAGAACAGCGACCTATCGGACGGAGGTCGCATCGTGGTAGGGCTGGATGGCACCCTACTAACGGAGAGGGAGTCAATCCCGATACAGCACCAGTTCTCCCATTGTGTCTGGTGCAGAAGACTCAGTCGTAGAGAGGGGGTGCCGCCAGACAATGGGAATTCCTGAGATATTTGAAGGCCAGCTAACGAACTGAAGCATGGGTGTAAATGGCCATTGCAACTGTAAGTACGGGTCTTGGCCCGGATTGGTTTGAACCTGGCCATGGATCACCTACTGGGGAGGCCCGAGCCCCAGGGACAGCAGGGTGAGGTGGGAACGTTATTGGGGGGAAAGGCACCATTCTGCCACTCTTGGCTATATCTCTTTGACTGAGAGGGATATTTTTCTAGTGCAAATTTTTCTATTGTGGATCGTAATAGTTGATTCAAGTTGGGGGGGTGAGTTAAGGGGAGGGTGATGGCTGTGTGGCGAAGTTCTAAGTCCTCTGACCACTGTTGGCTTATGAGAATGAAGCACTACTGCCTGTGGGAGGGGGGCGGAGGGATTGGGAGTTCACACTGTAATGTTTCATTGTTTCATGCCCGGAATATATAATGCCGCATCACTGAAAGCCCTCAGAGGTTTCAGTGCACGGGGTCACTATACATCACTAGTGGGTTCCTCCACATGAAAGACGAGTGTCACTGCACCAACAGATATCAAACTCATGATAGGCGACGACCGGAAATATAGATTCATAATGTGGAATTTTAGGGGGCTGAACAACATGGTTAAACGGGATCGGGTGGTGACATATCTTCGAAGACACAGGATCAGTATAGCCTTTCTCCAGGAGACGAACTTATGGGGAGACTGTCTTAAATACATCCAACGCAGGTGGAGAGGCCAGTTTTTCACAACTTCCTACTCCTAGGGGGCCGCTTATATGGATAGCACCTGGAGTCCCTTTTAAGGCGGTGAACACCAGACTAGATCCAGATGGGAGGTTTGTGGTGGTGAAGGGGACATTAGATGGACGATGCATATGTTTGGTAAATATATAAGCCCCGAATAGTGACGATGCAGAGTTTCTGGGATGGGTCTTGGGTCAGTTAGATCTAGGCCCAGAGGTAGAGCAGATTATCGCAGGAGATTTTAATTGTGCCCTTGATGGGGAGCTGGACAGGCACCCCCCAGACCGGATGCCAAACCTAAAGCGAGAGAGGCCATACACCAGATGCTCCATAGATACAGCCTGTTGGAAGTATGGTGACACCGCAACCCCCGCTGTCAAGTGTACTCGTGCCACACACCTGCTGCTAACATATACAGTAGACATTATTATTTTTTTATTCAGATGACATCGGCTCCCCAGGTAGAGGAGATGCAGTATCTGGCCCGCTATCTGTCCGCCCACTCCCCCCTGATGATTTTATACACTCTAGGCTGGCCACGATCCAAGGTACCGTTATGTAGACTAAACACCGAGGCCCTTACGGACCCGACATACAAATATGCAATAACAAAAGTGCTAGATGACTATTTTGACCTGAATTGGGGTACGGCTGGCACTTGGGAACTTGAATGGGATGCGATGAAGGTTGTGTTGCAAGGGTATGTATATCCGCGGAGGTGGGGGTGAGGAGAGTGCTGGAACGGGATCTACACCACCAGGAGGAGCACCTGGGGGTTCTAGAAAGAGAGCTTCCCACTGATGAGGAAGGGCCGGCCAAGTGGACAGAACCACGACAGAGGATAGGGGACATCTGGGACTCACTGGGCAAATACAATAGAACCACAAGTAGATGCCGGTGGTACATGGAGGGGAATAAGGCAGGACGCCTATTGGCGCGCCTGATTACAGAGCATGACCAGATGGCATATACACAATATGAGATCAACAGAGCGTTTACCACCCATTTACAAAAGATATATTCCGAAACCTGCCCCCCCACTGCACCTCGGGTAGTGGCGACCTTCCTTGCCGAGCTGGAACTGCCCTGTATTGACTCGGAGAGTCAGGAGTCACTGGGGGCCCCCTTTAGAGAGGACGAAATCAGAGCAGCAATCGCCAATATGAAAAACGCGAAGTCCCCGGGGATGGATTGCCTGGCAGCTGAGCTCTAAAAGGAGTATGCAGGGGTCTTAATTCCAAAACTCCTGGAAATCATGGTAGAGGTCAGTGATATAGGCATGCTCCCTGACTCCATGCGTGAAGCCCTGATCGTTATGATCCCCAAACCAGGGAAGGACCCCAAACTTGGCAAAGACTGTTGCAGCCCTGTTTAAGTCTCAAAGAGACAAAAATAAAATGACGGTTTCTAAACGAAATGAGAAGGTGAAATCCGACTCGTCTTCAGTGATAACCACCACTGTGGTTCAGACTCTACAGCTGATAACTCCTCAAAATACAGAGACACTGCATGATGAGTTACCCACTACTGGGGTGATTTTGGATGCCCGAAGCATGTTACTGGGGGGCTGATTGCAGCTCGGGGTACTGGAGAACCTGGGCTTGCTGATAGAGACTCCCTAGGGGGCAATGGTGGAACAGACGCTGCAGCACACCAAACCAGATGCACTATGGGACCTGTAGTCCTCTCCGAAAACTGCCAGATCATACCATCATCATTGGACCCATCACTTTCAGTAAACTCAGGTGGGGATAAATCTATAACCTCTAGGGATGAGGAGGCTGTCGATAAGTTCTACTCACTGTCGGATTATTCAAACTCCTCAGGTGATGAACATCCAGTTAATGACTGGGCAGCTGATGAAAGCGACAGTAGCAACCTACACTGGGAGGAGGAGAATGATAAAACACTATTGGGCCAAGGTGCGACGGCATGTCCGCATGACCCTGCTGCTTCAGCAAATCAATCTAAGGGGGAGGTAGGCTCAATGACATGGAATTATTTT
Organism: Lissotriton vulgaris; assembly: GCF_964263255.1. NCBI lineage: Eukaryota > Metazoa > Chordata > Amphibia > Caudata > Salamandridae > Lissotriton > Lissotriton vulgaris. Next base: position 235,962,917 of record NC_141691.1, read on the forward strand.
TTTTCGCCCAGTTTGAATGGCAATGAGATTTCGGCAGAGATCCAACAAATTGGCAACAGCAAGGATGTTGGTAAAAATCCAGATGAAATTACACTTCCTATTATATACCAAACCATTATGACCCTCAGAGAGGAATCCAGATCCGAGAGCGCAAGAACATAAGGCGCTTATCGCAAACTCCAAAATTCAATCAGAAGGGTTGCCAAGTTTTTCTCCGACTTTTCAACTAGAATGGGGGAAGCCGAAACTAGAATCTCTCAGCTATAGGATGAGCTAACCGCCCAAAAAAAGTCACAGAAACTATAAAAACTATCAAGGATGACACAGTGTGGAAGCTGACTGACATTAAAAAATGTTCAAGGAGAAATAATCTCCGCATTCTGGGTGTCCCTGATGGGAAAGAAGGTGGAGATGCTCGACAATTCGTGGTGGAGCTCTTTGGCGAAGCATTTCCGGAACTTCAACACTGGGATTGGAACATACAAATTCAGAGGGCCCATTGCTTCCCCTTTAATATTCGCAAGAAAACTGGTGGACAGACTGAACAAAGACCCCGTGCTATTGTTATATCACTCAATAACTTCCTAGCCAGAGAAGCTCTTTATGATTTGGCTAGACCTGATAAAAAGTGTATGGCCAAGGGGTGTTATTTTTTTGTGCAACCTGACTTTTGCCAGGTTACGGTAGAGAAAAGATGGCTCTTGTGACAATTGATACCGGCATTTAAAGCCAAGGGGGCTCAAGTTTTCCTTCTCAAACCTGCAAAATTGAAGGTAATTTTCCAAGGGCAAATGCACTTTTTTCTGTCCAAGATTCAAGCGCAGGAATTTTTGTCCTCTATTTAATTCTGTCAGGGGTATCTATTTGTAGTTAGTAATTCATAGCGGGTGAGGAACCTTTTTGATTCAGTTTGTGGTAAATAAAGTATTACCCTGTCATAATTTCTATAAATAAACAAAGGGTCATGCATTAAATGAGAGGCAGAGTCCGTGGTGTCCGATTCAAAAGGGCTTTATTTCAATAACTCGAGTTAGGGGAGAATCGGTTCCATCACCACTAAGGTTCAGGAAGGGTCTTCTAAACTTTATTCACAGAGTACAATATTTATACATTCAATTCGTACATAGGGAGGAGCGCTCCAGGCAGAGCAAGAGAAAGAGAGATAAGAGCATGTAGGCGTGCATGAGGGCGTATATGTGGGCGTTTACTTGAGGAGAGTCATAGGTGGGTGGATACATGGAGGGGGGTTGCATGGCCAGCTGGAACTTTGCCCTACTTGTGTGCGCAACTTGATCATGACGTGCAACTGACGTGTAACTGGGGGGGAGCTGACTTTCGGTCTGGTAGGGAGGCCTTCAGTGTCAGGGCGACCAGCACGTCTGGTATTATCTGATATCTTAAGTCCGGGGATGTAATATCTGAAGCAAAGGTCACTCATCACCAAGAGCCAGTGTGGGCATATATTTCTTCGTTCATTGCGTGGGGGCCTTGAGCTTTCTATGGATGCGAGCTCTGTAAATCACTTAAACGGAGACAGAAAGGCTAGGCCCTATCTCTGTAGACTGGTCCTGTTTACCTTCTTCACCAGGCAGGAATGTGATTCTGTAGAGCAAGCAGATAACTGTTGTGCAAAATACTGTCTTGGCACCCCGTGCTGGGCCTCTCTCGGCTGAGCCAAAAGTATGCGAGGTCAGGGATACGTAGCTGCAGCTCTCAGAGTGTCTGGAGGCCTGAAACCTTAATTCGGAGACTGGCTCAGGCTGAGCCACAAAATGGGTTCATCTCGATTTTAAAAGTGCACAATGCAAACACATGGGCCACATGGGCCTCAATGCGAAATTAACGTTTCTTTTATGAAAGACTTGGTGACTGACATCCCAATGTGGGACGGAAATGCAGAGGCATCATTATTGCAAGCCATAGAGGGAAAATGCATGTGTGACATGCACATACACTAAACGTTGGGGTACACGCAGGGGACATATTGGCCATGTAAAATTTCTTTTTCCTCATTCCCTCCTTGTCCCCTACTTTACCCTTCAGGACACATCTATATTCATGAGACCATATATTTGGTCATACAGCATCATTTGTTCATCTTTGATCCTTTGTATACGTGGGTGTGGAACACAGGCAGTCGCACACAGGCCGCAAATGGCCGGGCCACACTGCAGACAGAGACAGCAGCCGAATATCATAAGCAGTATCATTCGTAGGAACGACAACACTTTCCATCCCCATGCCGATATTACACTCCAGAGCCAACTGGACCAAGTCCATGTGCCTGGGTCTTGATGTATATCGTTAGCAATCTTGTCGAGCCTTGTTATTGCTGCGTACACTGATGGCGCGTTATTTGGAATGAAAACGCAGCAATTGGAGCCGATCACTCTACAGGCCCCGCCCCTATCCGCCAGGATGGCATCAAGAACAAGGCGGTTCTGAAGAACAACAAGTCGCATGGCAGACTGCTCCTGGGTCAAGTTCGCCAGGGCAGATGCAGTCTCATTCACAACTGCTTCCAGAGTCCTTGTTAACCTGCGTATGAGTTTACTGTTTTGGACGGGACCTATGAAGAAAAAGAATCCTTTATTGAAATCTGTATATTGCTCCCAGGCTGTCTCAGTCTGATCAATCTCTGAGGAATCGGTCTCTCTCCTGTGTCTAACATGTTCTAGTCGTGAATCTCGATGATAATGGGATGGGGCCAGAAAGACGGGTGGCAGCAGGAACGCTATATAGCATGTCCCACCCCAGTGTAAGGGCAGATGTACATAGGCTGTCTGACCGCAAATGAAATAGGTATGGCGAGATGCTTTGAAAGTAGACTTTCCTTTATCATTAAACTCTACTACAGCATTACACTCGCTGTGTCCCATATGTACTGATCCTTTCTTTCTAACGCACAAATCACCTTTTACTGGTAGGACTGAAATAGTCGGTGGACCTGCATTTTGCATGGGCTGAACATTCAGCATTATAAAGCTGAGGGAAGTATTTCCTTGCTCGTACTCTTCATTTTCTAGATCGGTCCCCTTCCTTTGGGGAAGACCGTCTTCGTCTGGAAAACATACCTCATTCATTACTTTATTCAAGTTTCCCCATATCCAGTCACCCTGGTAAACTGTGGACTTTCTGTCTATTGATGACATTAAGGCAAACCATGCTCCGCACGAACCATTGTGGGAGAACGGAAAAGGGACGATGGGCAGAACTCCCTTCGTCTTTTGATAAGGTGGGAGTCGGCCACATACCCAGCAATCTGTCGCATTGCTGGTCTGATGAGAACGGTGCAACATCCGAATAAAAGTATTGTTGCGCAGGGCCAGTCGATATGACAGTTCATGGGGTGGCAGATCACTAAATGTATGCTCTACGGTGTCATTAATGGAATAGTGTATATGTGAGGCAATAGGAGGAAAGAAAACATGTAGTATTAAGCTGATACAGATTATAGTGATGCACAGAAGAGACAGAAAAATCAGAGTTACTATACATCTACTACGTAATATCTTGCAGTATTTTTCTTTCATTTTGCTCTTTTTACTATTATGGTCCGCGATCCTATACATGTCAGAAATCTTGTTTAACCGATTCACCACCTAGTGGACTTAAACAATTAAACGTTGTCTGGCTTTCTAGATCGTAATTTGGACCTGTACTCTTGCTGTGGAGTCTTTTCTAGCAAAGGGGGCTCAAAGTTTGTAATGTCTTTATTCTTTACCAAAGTTCCAGAGTCTCCAAAGTACTTTTTGCAGTGATGGGCATGGAGCCATCCTTTTCTCCCTTCGACTTTGATGGCTGTCCTCGTGGTCAGTAACACTAATTTCGGCGTCTTCCAACGCGGCTCGAGGGGGCTTGATCGATCAAAGTTCCTGACGAGGACAAAATCGCCTGGTGCTATGGCATCCTCCTTGACCTGGATGTTGTCAGGGAAGGCGGCGGCAACCTGTGAACGACAAGAGAGTAGTGCAGACATCAAGGAAGCCAGGTAATCTGTCAGCATGTTACTGTCAACATCAGTTATTTTCTTAGGCATAGGCGTACCCCACATATTCGGCGGTCTACCGAAAACCACTTCATATGGTGATAGGCCTGTTCTGGAATGGGCTACCATACGCATGTAAAAGAGGGCAACCGGCAAGGCTACCATCCAATCCACGCCTTTTTCTGCACAGATCTTTGCTAGCTTTGTCTTTATTGTCTGATTATGTCTTTCTACAAGGCCTGCTGCTTCAGGCTGTCGTACACAATGGAACTTCCAGTTATATCCTAACAGAAGAGACACTTGTTTCATTAATTCAGAAGAAAAAGGCTGACCATTGTCTGAGTAAACGACGCGGGGCAATCCGTATCTAGGAAAGAATTTGCGCACCAATTGCCTGGCGGTTGTCACAGAAGTATAATCTGGGACTGGATACGCTTCTGTCCATCTAGTTAGTGCACACACAACTACCAGGACATACTTGTAACCTCTACATCTGTCTATTTGGATATAATCCATCTGGAGGACCTCAAAAGGGTGTTCAGGAGGATGAAAACCGCCTTGTTCCACCGGGATGCCTTTACCTGGATTGAACTGACAACAGATCATACATGTTCTTACTTTTTGTTTCGGTGCTTGTTAAACCAGATATTCTGTAAGCTGTCTATCATTGCCTTCTCTCCCAAGTGTGCTGGACTATGTGCTGTGTTTATGATCACTTGTACCATGGAATCAGGGAGAAACCATGTTGCTTTGCCCTTAGTCATCCAACCTTGGTCAGTCTGGACCCCTCCTTGTTCAGTCCATTTCTTTATTTCATCTGAAGTGGCATGTGTCTGTATGTCGAGTACATCTTCAGAAGGATCCCTGACTGTCATACTTTTTGTCAGTAATGGTACCTCTGTCTTTGTCGTGTCTGTTGGCGTTTGGGCTGTAAGTTTAGCAGTTCGGTCTGCCAGGTCATTACCCTGGGAAATGGTGTCTGTAGCTTTGGTGTGTGCTTTGCATTTCAGGATAGCTATGGCTGCAGGTAAATGTATTGCTTCCAACAGGGCCTGAATAAGCGGGCCGTGCTGAATTTTGGCCCCATGAGAGGTCAAGAAACCTCTCTCCCTCCATAATACTCCAAAATCATGAACTACGCCAAAAGCATATTGTGAATCTGTATAAATGTTCACTTTCAAGTGCTTAGCTCTTATGCAGGCTTGTGTCAGAGCGATGAGCTCTGCTGCTTGTGCTGACAGTATGTCTATTCTTTGTGTCTCTATGACTTCAGTAGCAGTGGTCACGGCATATGCTGCCACTAATTCTCCTGCACTTGTTCTCATGCATGATCCATCTACATAGAGTGTTAGGTCAGGGTCTGGAAGCGCCACATCTGTCAGGTCTTGTCTTGATTTTGTCACTATATTCATTATTTCCACACAGTCATGTGGTGCGGTGTCTACTGTACTTGAGGGCAAAAGTGTAGCAGGGTTAAGTATATTACATCGTCTGATCTCTATGTGTGGTTGAAATAACGTCAGTTCATATCCTGTCAGTCTTGCTACGGTCAAGTGTTGTGTCTGTGTCCTGTTCAAGAGAACTTCCACTGCATGCGATACCTGTACTGTCAGGGGGTGTCCCAGCACTATCGAGTCACTTTGTCTTATGGCTAGGGCTGTTGCAGCAACTGATTTCAGGCACGCAGGCAGAGCCTGGGCCACTGGGTCCAGTGTACTAGAAAAATAAGCACAAGGCTTGTGCTTTCCTGCTTGTTCTTGTGTGAGGACAGATAATGCTGTTCCATCTCGTTCAGTTACGAAAAGCATAAAGGGTTTGCTGTAACTAGGAGTCGCTAAAACTGGCGCTTGACATAAGGCTCTTTTTAATTCCTCAAATGCCAAGGTGTGTTCTTGTGTCCAAGGGAGGACAGTCGAAGACGCTGCCTCCTGTGTTGTCAACTGTATGAGTGGTTTGGCTAGATAGGCATACTGGGGAATCCACTGCCTGCAGTATGAAGTGAGGCCAATGAAGGCCCGCACTTCCTTTTGTGTCTTGGGCTGTGAAAGGTTAGAAATTAACTGAGTACGTTCTTGTGTCAGCTGTCTACCCCTCTTGGACAGCAAGTGTCCAAGGTACACCACTTGCTGTGCACAGAATTGTAACTTTGAAGGGGACACCTTGTGCCCCTTGTCAGCCAGAAAGTGTAAAACCGTCAGTGATGCATCTTCGCAGTCTGTTTCTGATCGTGCTGTAATTAGGATGTCGTCTACATACTGGAGCAGTGCTGTGTCGGTAGGCATATTAATACTGTCCAGCTGTCTTTTTAACGCTTGACTGTAAATGCTAGGACTCTCTGTAAAACCTTGTGGTGCTCTCGTGAATTTAAAGCTGCGTCCTTTTAAACTGAATCCGAAGAGATATTGGCTATCTGGATGGATTGGAACGCTAAAGAAGGCATTCTTCAAGTCAATGACAGTAAAGAACGTTGCCTCAGAATCAATAGCAGTCAGTAATGAAGAAATGTCTAGGACCACTGGGTATTGTGGGACTACGCATTTATTCAATTCTCGAAGGTCAACAACTAGTCTGTAAACTGGTGGTGCATTAGGGTCTGATCGTTTAAGGATAGGAATTACAGGTGAGTTACACACATTCGAGTCAGTCTCCACCACCACCCCTTGTGCAATGAGTTTGCCAATAATTTTCAATAAGGCCACTTCGGCCTCAGGTGGTAACTTGTATTGTCGTATACGTGGTAGTACTACTCCTGCTTTGAGAGTGACACGGTGTGGTGTTATGTTCATGTAACCTACGTCAGTCGGACCTTGTGCCCATAGGTGCTGGGGTACATTCTGGAGTCTGTGGTCAAAATCTGTCAACACATAATGACCCTTAAAATCACGTAAGAACAATCGCACTCCCTCCGGAGAACAACAGATAACTTCTCCTAGTTCTTTTAATGTCTTTATACCAAGTAAGTTTTCTGGACATGATTTAGTAAGAAGCAAGTCTGTGGTACGTGACAATGGACCAACCCCGAGGGACACTGGTTTCGATACTTCATTAACAATAGGCTTTCCTGAAAATCCCAGGGAAACTTTCTGTGAGCCCGAGAGGGGTGCCCCTGGAACCTCCTCATGGCTGATGGTAGTTCTGCTCGCCCCTGTGTCAATCAGAAACTTTCTGTCCTGTCCCAGTACACGACTATGTACATACGGACCCTCTTGATCTACAGGAACCTCAATAAGGGGCAAGCCAACTTCCCTCTGAAGGCTGTATCATGAGAACGATTGGTATTCTGGATAGTCTGACTGTGTGTACTGATACATTTGTGGTGTGGCATGAACAGGCGATGGTGGGGGTTGAAAAGTCGCTATTGTCTGTTGTGTGCTCTGTTGGGTGCTATTTTGCCTAGGAGTGTGTGGTCGTTCTTTTGTCTTGCCTGTAGCTATATTGTGTTTCAGGACAGCACATTCCTTTACATAGTGACCTGGTTGTTTGCAATAATTACAGTTCCCCTTGACAGGTGTCGTGCCATTTTTGTTCGTGTTTGCCGGTACCGTTTGGGCAACCAGCACCTTCATTTTTGTCTCTTTCATACGTCTCTTTTCCTGATCCTGCTCTTCTCTAATCCTGTTCTGGTGATATTGTAGCATTTGCAACAGTTGTGAAGGGCTGTTTGCTTGCCAAGTACTCTCAACCTTCAGTACTCTATTCTTGATCTGGGGTAGGGAATTCTCTACTAATTTGCTCACGAAAAGATGGGGATATGATTCGCTACCGGGCTTAAGGCCACTATTAATAGTAAAGCATTTCTCGAATCTAGAATAGAAATCACTTGTGTCCTCTTCTTGTTTTTGTTTACAGGCTGAAATAGCATCCAAGTCTTCCTTTTTAGTAATCAATAGTCTCGGCAAAACCTGTATTAGGAGTTCAAGTAGTTCTTTAGCTTTGTCACCAAGACCAACCCCCGGGAGCCTGGCTTTATCCTCTGTTTCCAATGCTTCCCAACGTAACTTTTTCTCGCCCACCTCCCAGTCTTTTTCCTTAAGCTTTTCATAAATGCCTGCTGGCAATAGTACTTTCAATAGTTTCAGAATGTCAGCGTACGTATAATCTCCGATGCGGAGAATGTCTTTTAATTCACGGTGAAACCCCCCCGGGTCTTTATCATGGCAGGGCAACATCTTTTTCATTTCCAGTATTTCTAATTTCGTCAAGGGGGTGTAAACATACACCCGTTGAAGCACATTATTTGCATTTTTGACGGAATGTACCTCTCGTAGGGGGTTCTGTCTGTCTACGTATAGGTGCTTTCTGTCGTGGTGTGGGGCGGGAAGCATGCATGTGGTCAGAAAATTTAAGTACTTATGTCGTTGATCCAGGATGACATTAATTAAGTCAGTACCCAGGCCTGTCCATCTGTCTAGAAGTATGTTGTCCAGTAATTTATACAATGGACCGGGATCGGAATATTGATGCTCATACAACGTTATCAAATGTTGGACCATGTAAATACCGGCCAAACGCTGTTCGTTCGGCGGGAGGCTCAAGAAAGTCTGGGCCACTATATCATTGCTATATATATTGGAATTTGACACCCACTGGGTGGCTGACCGGGCCAACTCCATTTCGTGTGGGGTGTAAGATCGCTCGTTCTTTATCCGTCGGTTCAGTGCTTTTTCAGTAGCTTGGAATAGATTTTCAAGGGAATATCTTTCTTTTATGGCCGGCCCCTGTTTACGGTAGTCAAGGCACTTGGGCCTGTCAAACCGCCGTGCATTGCCTACATAATTTATCTTGTCCTTCACCTCGTCTACCTCTTCCGTTGATGACTCACCCTTCTCATCAGACTCTACTTTGTGTGTTGCTAATATTTCCTTTCGTATTTTCTTCATCATGCTATCTGTCTGTCCCTGTTTATCATGCCGACCGGCATCTATGTTGTCACCGCCTGGATTCCATCCTAAACGGTCGCTCCCCCACGCTCCATTGCTCAATAGATTTGCAGCACCTACAACGCAGCTGAAGCCCCTTGCACCTACAGACCTACAGACTGCGCCTGGTATTGTAGCGCCAAACAGATAAACCGCGCTTTGAAGATATTGCTGGTGTAGCATTTTGGATACTTTTGTATCATTCATTTTACCGCGCTTTGTGCTTGTAGCGCTGTGATTACAACAGCGAGTATTGTAGCTGCATTGGATACTTTGTATCACTCATTTTATCGCGCTTTGTGATTGTAGCGCTGTGATTACAACAGCGAGTATTGTAGCTGCTTAGGATACTTTTATTTCAATCATTTACATCGCGCTTTGTGCTTTGCTTGGTGAATAGCGCTTTTAGTGGAGAATTAATCTGCTGTACCTAGGAGCCTTAGACTGCTTGCTGGCGTGCATTGTGCTGTGCCCTCGCAGTTTTCACTTTCGTTTCTGCCCTCCATTTTGGTGTTGTGATATCCCCTGACCCGCCTCCACGATCCCGCCTCCCAGCTGACCCTCCCACGCTCCGCCCCCTCCACCATCCATTTATGGCCTATGTCCCCACGCGCAGCGTCCACGCGCTACGGCCACGCCGAAGGTGCGCCAAAGGTAAGCCCGTCTACGCCCGTCCGCGCCTGGACCGCGCCCAGTGCCAGACCCCCTGCCCCTCGCACTGCCCAGCCCTCCCGCATTACCTACGATGCCGCCACCCTCCTAGCCCTTAACCCCGGTCGCGCCCCCAACTGCGTCCAAGCCGCTCCTGGACACACCCATGGACCTTTCTCTACGACCACACCACTGATTCCCGACCCCAACCACCTACAATGCATCCTTCTCAACACCCGATCGGTCCACAGACACGCCATTGACCTCTGGAATCTACTAGACACCATCTCTCCAGACGTCGCCTTCCTAACAGAAACATGGATGAACGCTTCCTCCGCCCCAGACATCACCATTGCCATCCCTGAAGATTATAAGATCACACGCAAGGACCGTACCGGCCACACAGGAGGAGGAATCGCTATCGTCCATAAGAAATCCATCCACATCTCAACCAGCTCAGACGTCAATCTCGCCAACTCTGAACACCTTCACTTCCAGATCCACATCGACCCAAAGACCACACTCAGAGGCACCCTCCTCTACAGACCACCTGGACCCCGCGCAAAATTCAGTGAAGACATCACGGACTTCATCACTCCACACGCGCTCCCCTCCAAAGATTACATCCTTCTGGGAGACCTCAACTTTCACCTTGAAAAGAACAACGACCGCAACACCACCACCCTCTTGGACAACCTCGCCAACCTCGGACTTAAACAACTGGTCACTTCCCCCACCCACATCGCAGGTCACACACTCGACCCCATCTTCACCTCCAGCAATCATGTCTCCTTCAGCCACACTACGGATCTCCTCTGGACTGACCACAGCTGCGTTCACTTCACCTACAACAAGCCTAAACCCATCAACCACCTCCAACCAACTCTGCAAAGAAACTGGAACAAAATCACCATCGACCAGATCTCCTCATCGCTCCTTCTAAACAACCCAGCCCACTCTTCTAACCCAGACCAAGCCGCCGCCAACTTCACCCTATGGTTATCCAACACCGCTGACATCCTAGCACCACTGAAAAAACGTCAAAGCAAACCTGGCAGCAAGAAGGCCTCATGGTTCAACGATGACCTTAAGAAGTCCAAGAAACTCTGCCGCTCCCTGGAAAAGGCCTGGAAAAAAGACCCAACCACTACCACCAAGGACGCCTTCAAAAACGCCACCCGCACACACCACCAACTAATCCGGAAGGCCAAGAAAACAGCATTCAAGGATCAACTAGACAACAACGCCCACAACAGCAAGGAACTTTTCAACATCGTCAAGGAATTTACCAATCCCTCGGCCAACTCCAACGACATCACCCCCTCTCAAGCCCTCTGCGACTCCCTGGCTTTATTCTTCCACAACAAAATTGCAGACATCCACAACAGCTTCGACAACCAACCCAGAGACCAACCCACCCAACCATATGCTGAACATTCTTCCCCCTTGAACACCCTCAACGACTGGAACCCAATCTCCACTGAGGACACCATCCGCCTGATGAACTCCATCCACTCAGGATCCCCCACAGACCCTTGTCCTCACCACATCTTCAACAAAGCAGACTCCGTCATAGCACCGCACCTCCGAGACGTCATCAACTGCTCCTTCAACTCCGCCACCTTCCCGGAAAGCTGGAAACACGCTGAACTCACCGCCCTTCTGAAAAAACCCACAGCGGACCCCACCGAACTCAAAAACTACCGCCCCATATCGCTCCTTCCTTTCCCGGCCAAAGTCATCGAGAAAGCTGTCAACAACCAGCTCGCCGCCTTCCTCGAAGCCAACAAATCCCTCGACTCCTCACAATCTGGCTTCCGAGCAAAACACAGCACTGAGACCGCCCTCATCGCAGCAACAGACAACATTCGAACTCTACTGGACAATGGAGACACAGTCGCCCTCATCCTCCTCGACCTCTCTGCAGCCTTCGACACAGTCTGCCACAGCACCCTCTTACAACGCCTCAGAAACATCGGAATACAAGGAAAAGCTCTTGAATGGATCACCTCGTTCCTCACCGGAAGAACCCAGAGAGTCCGCCTTCCACCATTCAAGTCCGAGGCCACTGAAGTCATCTGCGGCGTACCACAAGGATCCTCACTCAGTCCCACCCTCTTCAACGTATACATGAGCCCCCTCGCGGCCATCGCTCGCCAACACAACCTCAACATCATCTCTTACGCGGATGACACTCAACTGATCCTTTCTCTCACCAATGACCCCAGCACCGCCAAAACTAACCTACATGAAGGAATGAAAGAAGTTGCCGAATGGATGAAACACAGCCGTCTGAAACTGAAATCAGATAAAACAGAAGTCCTCATCTTAGGTACATCCCCCTCGGCATGGGACGACTCTTGGTGGCCGGAAGCCCTTGGAAAAGCACCCATCCCGACAGACCACGCACGGAACCTAGGCGTCATCCTGGATTCTTCACTTTCAATGAACAGACAAGTCAGCGCCGTATCCTCATCCTGCTTCAACATTCTTCGCATGCTCAAAAAAACATTTAGCTGGATCCCCACCGAAATCAGAAAAACAGTCACCCATGCTCTGGTCACGAGCCGACTGGACTACGGAAACACCCTCTACGCAGGTACTACTGCTAAACTCCAGAAGAAACTCCAACGAATCCAAAACGCCTCAGCCAGGATCATATTAGACATCCCGCGTAACGAACACATCTCTGGTCACCTGAAAGACCTCCACTGGCTACCCGTCAATAAAAGGATCACTTTCCGACTGCTAACCCACGCACACAAATCACTCTACGACATCGGACCAGAATGCCTCAACTCACGTCTGTCCTTCTACACCCCCTCCCGCCAACTACGTTCTTCCAGCCAAGCCCTCGCCACCGTACCTCGCATCAACAAGACCACCATGGGAGGCAGATCCTTCTCATACCTGGCAGCTAAAACATGGAACTCACTCCCCACTTACCTTCGCCTTACCCAGAACCACCTAGCATTCAGAAAGCAACTTAAAACGTGGATATTTGACAAGTAATCCTTCTCCCCTCCCTCAGCGCCTTGAGACCCTCTGGGTATGTAGTGCGCTATATAAATTCTTTGACTTGACTTGACTTGACTCCATTCTATCAAACCAGGCTTTACATCCCCGTCTCCTTCGTCTTGTTCCCTGATCAGGCAGTTAATAATAAAACGGAGGATGTGGTTCTTAACCCCCACCTTTCTGTTTTGCATGGCCTGTGCTATACTCTTGGGTCCCTCCCCTGTCCTATTGAAACGATATATATTATCTAGGTGCTCTTTCATGTCTGGTAATGGAATGTCTGACATAATATCGACAGACAGAATATCTACATACAAAAATATCGACACAAAAATATCGAAATCAAAAATATCGGAGTCATATCTTCATAAAGGTAAGTACAAAAATATCGAAAAATTAATATCGTAGTACAAAAATATCGAAATTAAAATTATCGTTTTTTAAAATGTATTAATAATAATGTAAAAATAATTTTAAAATACATATAATTTTACAAATATTAAATACAAATATTAAAACATAATTAAAAAAATAAAACTAATATATATACATTTAAAATAAATTAAAAACTTAATAATGTAATGTAATTTTATTTTTTTAAATTTCATTTAATTGATTTAATTTAAATTTATTTTATTTTTACCCTGTACGACTGTACCCCAAAAACCCAAAACTGACCCTGAACCCTAAAAATACCCCTTTACCCAAAAACCCCAAACTGACCCTGAACCCTAAAAATACCCCTTTACCCAAAAACTGAAAACTGACCCTGAACCCTAAAAATACCCCTTTACCCAAAAACTGAAAACTGACCCTGAACCCAAAAAATACCCCTTTACCCAAAAACTGAAAACTAACCCTGAACCCTAAAAATACCCCTTTACCCAAAAACTGAAAACTGACCCTGAACCCTAAAAATACCCCTTTACCCAAAAACTGAAAACTGACCCTGAACCCTAAAAATACCCCTTTACCCAAGAACTGAAAACTGACCCTGAACCCAAAAAAATACCCCTTTACCCAAAAACCCAAAACTGACCCTGAACCCTAAAAATACCCCTTTACCCAAAAACCCAAAACTGACCCTGAACCCTAAAAATACTACTTTACCCAAAATTAATTAATATTATTTAATTACCAATTAATTATTAATTAACAATAACAATAAAGTAAATATATTAGCACATTAGCTGTAATTAATTAAATTTAATAATTAATATTATTTTTTCCCAATTAATTAATTAACAATAACAAAAATATATATATATAAAAAAATTACTCTAATTAATGTAAATAACTAATTAATATTAATTAATTACCAATTAATTATTAATTAAAAATATGTACAAAATTATAATAATTAATTAACTAATTAATATTAATAAATTACCAATTAATTATTAATTAAAAAAATTACAAACATATATTAATTAATTATTATTAAATTACTTCCCACCCTATTCCCCTATAAACCCACAACCCGCTCTGATACTAAAACGCAAAATGTAAACAAATTTACAAATTTTCAAACATACATTACAAAACATGTTTAACAAACATATAAACTACATAATAAAATACATAACACTAAAAAATGTTTCGATATTAGTAAAATTCGATATTAGTAACATACATACCTTAAAAAAACGATATTCTGTCTGTCGATATTTTGGACATCGATATTCTATACTGTCGAAATTAAAACATCGATATTATTGTATATCGATATTTTAATGTCGATATTTTGTCTGCCTACCCTGGTAATGTGTCCAAATATGCGACGGCTTGTCTTAGTCTTAGTGAAATCACGAGCATTGAGCCCTTTCCTGGTTCTGGATCGTATATACAGTGTGAGATTGCTACATCTACAGTAGGCGTTGGCCCCCCTCGCCCTACGGCCCAGGCCCTAGGTCGTCTTTCACGATCTGCTGGAGCTGTTGGAGCTGATCCGCTGATGGGGCGGAGGGAAATCTGCGTTTACGCAGTCCGGTGGGGACTCTTCTAGATAGGAGGAAATAAAAGCCTCGGATGCTGTTGGCTTTATTCTACGTACTCTATATGGTACAGGTGGTGGCGTTCGCGACCTACGGGGTGTTTCTGTGGGGGTCACTCTAGCTAGTTCTTCAGAGAGGACGGGATAAATACCAGCAACAACGGCATTTCTTTCTCTATCAGCCTGTTCTGCCTTGACCCGTTCCCCCTCCTCCCGCAGTTCTTTTTCTTTGGCTTTTTCCGCTGCTTGTTTAGTTCTCTCTGCTTTGTTGAATTCTTTCTCTGTTCTCCTATGTGCTTCCTTGCGCCATAACTCAATGGCATCTTTCTGAGAGGGTCTTGATTTCTTTTTCCATAGCGCTTCCTCTACTCTCATAATGCATTCAGAATCCCACGTTCCCGAGGCAGGCCATCTGTACTTCTCCTCTAAATCCTTTGTGTAATCTACCCATAGGTCTAAAAACAATATGGCATCTAGCCCGTGCTTATTATACATATAATGACCAGGTGTGTCTCTAGGCGGGATGTTAACTGACTCTTCTAGTATTCCTTTCCTGGTCCCTATCTGACGTAATTTCGAAAACAGTGGCATGTTGAAACCAACACAAACCAAACACAAAAAGCAGGGGGAAAGCAGGAAAACACAATACACACAAAAATAGTCTGACTGAAACAATCATTAACACTAAAACACTAAAACACTAAAACAGATACGGTTTAACTCTATGTACTTGAAAACAGTTAACTTTATGCACTGGAATACAGCACAACCATACCGATCTCGTAAAGAGACATGTCTTACCGTGCCCACCGAAATGGACCCGTCTTTACCGTGTTTGTGTGAACGGACATGTCTTTACCGCGTTCAAATAAATGAACCCGTCTTGAACTTTATGCGTTCCCAATAGTGGTACTCACCGGGAAGCAGAACTTGAAGGCCTCGGATACTTGATACTGCGCATGCGTGGAACAGGTGGACCTCTGGAAACCTCGGACCCTGCTCTCTCACGGGTTGGGCTCTGGTTGGGATGATCCGCGATCCTCACCGCCTCGTATGAATGCCTGGTCGCAGTCCGTCCTCTTCCGTGGGCCTGAGGGAGTAAGCGGGAAGTCCCGCTGGCGTGTACACTTTGAAGTCCGTCACGGCTGTAGTAGGGGGCAAGGGCTGGACCTACATCTCCGACGCGTGGGGAAGGGGATTTGTCCCTATTTGGGCGCCAGATTTATGTGGTAAATAAAGTATTACCCTGTCATAATTTCTATAAATAAACAAAGGGTCATGCATTAAATGAGAGGCAGAGTCCGTGGTGTCCGATTCAAAAGGGCTTTATTTCAATAACTCGAGTTAGGGGAGAATCGGTTCCATCACCACTAAGGTTCAGGAAGGGTCTTCTAAACTTTATTCACAGAGTACAATATTTATACATTCAATTCGTACATAGGGAGGAGCGCTCCAGGCAGAGCAAGAGAAAGAGAGATAAGAGCATGTAGGCGTGCATGAGGGCGTACATGTGGGCGTTTACTTGAGGAGAGTCATAGGTGGATCATAGGTGGGTGGATACATGGAGGGGGGTTGCATGGCCAGCTGGAACTTTGCCCTACTTGTGTGCGCAACTTGATCATGACGTGCAACTGACGTGTAACTGGGGGGGAGCTGACTTTCGGTCTGGTAGGGAGGCCTTCAGTGTCAGGGCGACCAGCACGTCTGGTATTAACTGATATCTTAAGTCCGGGGATGTATTATCTGAAGCAAAGGTCACTCATCACCAAGAGCCAGTGTGGGCATATATTTCTTCGTTCATTGCGTGGGGGCCTTGAGCTTTCTATGGATGCGAGCTCTGTAAATCACTTAAACGGAGACAGAAAGGCTAGGCCCTATCTCTGCAGACGGGTCCTGTTTACCTTCTTCACCAGGCAGGAATGTGATTCTGTAGAGCAAGCAGATAACTGTTGTGCAAAATACTGTCTTGGCACCCCGTGCTGGGCTTCTCTCGGCTGAGCCAAAAGTATGCGAGGTCAGGGATACGTAGCTGCAGCTCTCAGAGTGTCTGGAGGCCTGAAACCTTAATTCGGAGACTGGCTCAGGCTGAGCCACAAAATGGGTTCATCTCGATTTTAAAAGTGCACAATGCAAACACATGGGCCACATGGGCCTCAATGCGAAATAAACGTTTCTTTTATGGAAGACTTGGTGACTGACATCCCAATGTGGGACGGAATTGCAGAGGCATCATTATTGCAGGCCATAGAGGGAAAATGCATGTGTGACATGCACATACACTAAACGTTGGGGTACACGCAGGGGACATATTGGCTATGTAAAATTTATTTTTCCTCAAATTTACGGGGAATTTGAAGGACTTTTTTTTAGACACCTATTCCTTTCTTCTTTTTGATATGTAACCTGCTAATAACGACAAAGGATTTTGATACCTTTCCAGATATAGTCTTACTTTAGGGAGAGGTTTGGTATTCTTAGGTGGTGGAGTCACGCTCGACATCACCAGGGACTGAGTTCCCAATGCCTCGTGAATTGGGTGGGCTGTGGGAGGGGCTTCTCGGGAGGGTGGGGCACATGGGTGTGGGGCGGGGAGCACACGGCATGATTAACTTCCTTACCCAGTATGTACACCTAGATTTTAATAGAGAAATAATCATAATTATGAATTCAGTAATGCTTAAAACCCTTTTTGGAAACCATGCTACAAGTCCAGTGGATATACGGCTACTTAAAATTGAGAATGGCTAGATATAAACTATCTGTGTGTTCCATTAATATTTGTGGGCTTAATGATCGCAAAAAAATAAATCTATTTGCCAAAATAATTAAGCACTTGCAAATAGAGGTGCTTTGCGTACAAGAAGCGCACATCTCTTGGTGCAACCGCAATTGGCTCAGAGATACGGGTCTTGATCTGTTAGCCTGCGCTCGCCAAGAGACCAACACTCGTGGGGTAGCAATTTTTTGCGAAATATGGGGCAATCGTCTGCAGGCGTAAGAAAGAGGATCAATTGGGAGGCTGGGTGATTCTAGAGGTAGATATAAAAGGTTCTTTTTTTTACAATGTGTTCCTTATATGGTTCAAATCTAAATGACCCAGAAATTTTGAATTACATTAATACTGAATTAGCCACCTGGCCATCCCCTGTGTTTATTTGTGGCAATTTTAATATTCACTTAGAGCATAGTTTTAACCTAGATGGTGGCATGTCTTATCTTGGCCGTAAGAAAAAGACGGTTAAGGCACGACAGGGGCTAGTTAGGGAACATGGTTTAGTGGATATGTGGCACAGATATACATCCGTGGAGCCTGGTTACACCCTTTTTTCGGCTCCACATAAGAAACTGGTACGGTTGGATTATTTTTTTGTTCACAAGTTAGCAGAAAAAGTTGATATCAATCTATATCCGAGAATCAATTCTGACCATAATCCGTTAATTAAAGGGATTCCACTATTAGGGCTCCCTAGGAACTTAAAAATATGGACATTTGATAAAAAATTCTTACTAGATGAGGCTTATTGTCAATATATGGTTCAATGGATTTCCGAATATTTCAATATCAATAATGGCACTGCCCTTGAAACTATTGTATGGGACGCATTTTAAGCTGCCTTACGCGGCGAGACACTTAGCTTTTCATTATATCATCAGAAGAAAACTGAGGGTATGATTAAACATTGGATTGATGAACTGGCATCGGTGGAGACAGAGCTTATTAGGAAAATCAGTACTGCTCAAAACACTGACGAATGCTTAATCTAATATCCGTCATCAAATCAATAATACATTTATATTTTGCTGAAGAGCTCACTGCTAAGTATATACAGCATAAGTCAGAAATTTAAGAACTCGGGGAAAACACCAGGAAATTTCTGGCCAAATGTATCAACCAAAGAGCTGTGACAAATGGTATCAGCAGGATAAAGGACTTGCAGGGACAAATATTAGATACTCCGCAAGGAGTACTTAATGTATTTCATAATTTTTATAGTCAACTGTATACGGTAGAAGAAGAAGCTACCACCGGTAGCATAAGGGATTTTTTAAATGGAGTAGAAACGCTTAAAGTTACTCCTGAACAGAATATGGTCCTCAATACCCCAATTACATGGGATGAAGTCGAGGTCGCGATTGTATCTCTTGCCTCTGGCAAAGCAGTTGGGCCAGATGGAATTCCCCTCAAGTTTTTTAGGGTATTCCGGCAAACGCTGAAGCCTATTTCAATGTCTTTATTTCAGCTTGCTCAGCGGGGACAAAGTCCTAAATCTTGGCAAAAGACCACAATCATAGTTTTTAAGAAAAAGGTCAAACCGGAACTTAATCCAGGTTCCTATCGACCGATCATACTTATAGCAAGTTTTATGCAAAAATAATTGCTTCTAGGCTTTGCACAGTGATATCCCCTCTGTTATCTCTTAGACAGCACAGGTTCATCCCGTGAAGAGATACTACAGACCATGTCAAGAGAGCAAGTGCCCTTTTTGACTGGGCACAGGCCACAAGATCCTTCCTCGGGATGACCCTTCTGAAAAAACCCACAGCGGACCCCACCGAACTCAAAAACTACCGCCCCATATCGCTCCTTCCTTTCCCGGCCAAAGTCATCGAGAAAGCTGTCAACAACCAGCTCGCCGCCTTCCTCGAAGCCAACAAATCCCTCGACTCCTCACAATCTGGCTTCCAAGCAAAACACAGCACTGAGACCGCCCTCATCGCAGCAACAGACGACATTCGAACTCTACTGGACAATGGAGACACAGTCGCCCTCATCCTCCTCGACCTCTCTGCAGCCTTCGACACAGTCTGCCACAGCACCCTCTTACAACGCCTCAGAAACATCGGAATACAAGGAAAAGCTCTTGAATGGATCACCTCGTTCCTCACCGGAAGAACCCAGAGAGTCCGCCTTCCACCATTCAAGTCCGAGGCCACTGAAGTCATCTGCGGCGTACCACAAGGATCCTCACTCAGTCCCACCCTCTTCAACATATACATGAGCCCCCTCGCGGCCATCGCTCGCCAACACAACCTCAACATCATCTCTTACGCGGATGACACTCAACTGATCCTTTCTCTCACCAATGACCCCAGCACCGCTAAAACTTACCTACATGAAGGAATGAAAGAAGTTGCCGAATGGATGAAACACAGCCGTCTGAAACTGAACTCAGATAAAACAGAAGTCCTCATCTTAGGTACATCCCCCTCGGCATGGGACGACTCTTGGTGGCCGGAAGCCCTTGGAAAAGCACCCATCCCGACAGACCACGCACGGAACCTAGGCGTCATCCTGGATTCTTCACTTTCAATGAACAGACAAGTCAGCGCCGTATCCTCATCCTGCTTCAACATTCTTCGCATGCTCAAAAAAACATTTAGCTGGATCCCCACCGAAACCAGAAAAACAGTCACCCATGCTCTGGTCACGAGCCGACTGGACTACGGAAACACCCTCTACGCAGGTACTACTGCTAAACTCCAGAAGAAACTCCAACGAATCCAAAACGCCTCAGCCAGGATCATATTAGACATCCCGCGTAACGAACACATCTCTGGTCACCTGAAAGACCTCCACTGGCTACCCGTCAATAAAAGGATCACTTTCCGACTGCTAACCCACGCACACAAATCACTCTACGACATCGGACCAGAATGCCTCAACTCACGTCTGTCCTTCTACACCCCCTCCCGCCAACTACGTTCTTCCAGCCAAGCCCTCGCCACCGTACCTCGCATCAACAAGACCACCATGGGAGGCAGATCCTTCTCATACCTGGCAGCTAAAACATGGAACTCACTCCCCATTTACCTTCGCCTTACCCAGAACCACCTAGCATTCAGAAAGCAACTTAAAACGTGGATATTTGACAAGTAATCCTTCTCCCCTCCCTCAGCGCCTTGAGACCCTCTGGGTATGTAGTGCGCTATATAAATTCTTTGACTTGACTTGACTTGACTCCATTCTATCAAACCAGGCTTTACATCCCCGTCTCCTTCGTCTTGTTCCCTGATCAGGCAGTTAATAATAAAACGGAGGATGTGGTTCTTAACCCCCACCTTTCTGTTTTGCATGGCCTGTGCTATACTCTCGGGTCCCTCCCCTGTCCTATTGAAACAATATATATTATCTAGGTGCTCTTTCATGTCTGGTAATGGAATGTCTGACATAATATCGACAGACAGAATATCTACATACAAAAATATCGACACAAAAATATTGAAATCAAAAATATCGGAGTCATATCTTCATAAAGGTAAGTACAAAAATATCGAAAAATTAATATCGTAGTACAAAAATATCGAAATTAAAAATATCGTTTTTTAAAATGTATTAATAATAATGTAAAAATAATTTTAAAATACATATAATTGTACAAATATTAAATACAAATATTAAAACATAATTAAAAAATTAAAACTAATACATATACATTTAAAATAAATTAAAAACTTAATAATGTAATGTAATTTTATTTTTTTTAATTTCATTTAATTGATTTAATTTAAATTTATTTTATTTTTACCCTGTACGACTGTACCCCAAAAACCCAAAACTGACCCTGAACCCTAAAAATACCCCTTTACCCAAAAACCCCAAACTGACCCTGAACCCTAAAAATACCCCTTTACCCAAAAACTGAAAACTGACCCTGAACCCTAAAAATACCCCTTTACCCAAAAACTGAAAACTGACCCTGAACCCAAAAAATACCCCTTTACCCAAAAACTGAAAACTAACCCTGAACCCTAAAAATACCCCTTTACCCAAAAACTGAAAACTGACCCTGAACCCTAAAAATACCCCTTTACCCAAAAACTGAAAACTGACCCTAAACCCTAAAAATACCCCTTTACCCAAGAACTGAAAACTGACCCTGAACCCAAAAAAATACCCCTTTACCCAAAAACCCAAAAAATACCCCTTTACCCAAAAACCCAAAACTGACCCTGAACCCTAAAAATACTACTTTACCCAAAATTAATTAATATTATTTAATTACCAATTAATTATTAATTAACAATAACAATAAAGTAAATATATTAGCACATTAGCTGTAATTAATTAAATTTAATAATTAATATTATTTTTTCCCAATTAATTAATTAACAATAACAAAAATATATATATATAAAAAAATTACTCTAATTAATGTAAATAACTAAATATTAATTAATTACCAATTAATTATTAATTAAAAATATGTACAAAATTATATTAATTAATTAACTAATTAATATTAATTAATTACCAATTAATTATTAATTACAAAAATTACAAACATATATTAATTAATTATTTATTATTAAATTACTTCCCACCCTATTCCCCTATAAACCCACAACCCGCTCTGATACTAAAACGCAAAATGTAAACAAATTTACAAATTTTCAAACATACATTACAAAACATGTTTAACAAACATATAAACTACATAATAAAATACATAGCACTAAAAAATGTTTCGATATTAGTAAAATTCGATATTAGTAACATACATACCTTAAAAAAACGATATTCTGTCTGTCGATATTTTGGACATCGATATTCTATACTGTCGAAATTAAAACATCGATATTATTGTATATCGATATTTTAATGTCGATATTTTGTCTGCCTACCCTGGTAATGTGTCCAAATATGCGACGGCTTGTCTTAGTCTTAGTGAAATCACGAGCATTGAGCCCTTTCCTGGTTCTGGATCGTATATACAGTGTGAGATTGCTACATCTACAGTAGGCGTTGGCCCCCCTCGCCCTACGGCCCAGGCCCTACGTCGTCTTTCATGATCTGCTGGAGCTGTTGGAGCTGATCCGCTGATGGGGCGGAGGGAAATCTGCGTTTACGCAGTCCGGTGGGGACTCTTCTAGATAGGAGGAAATAAAAGCCTCGGATGCTGTTGGCTTTATTCTACGTACTCTATATGGTACAGGTGGTGGCGTTCGTGACCTACGGGGTGTTTCAGTGGGGGTCACTCTAGCTAGTTCTTCAGAGAGGACGGGATAAATACCAGCAACAACGGCATTTCTTTCTCTATCAGCCTGTTCTGCCTTGACCCGTTCCCCCTCCTCCCGCAGTTCTTTTTCTTTGGCTTTTTCCGCTGCTTGTTTAGTTCTCTCTGCTTTGTTGAATTCTTTCTCTGTTCTCCTATGTGCTTCCTTGCGCCATAACTCAATGGCATCTTTCTGAGAGGGTCTTGATTTCTTTTTCCATAGCGCTTCCTCTACTCTCATAATGCATTCAGAATCCCACGTTCCCGAGGCAGGCCATCTGTACTTCTCCTCTAAATCCTTTGTGTAATCTACCCATAGGTCTAAAAACAATATGGCATCTAGCCCGTGCTTATTATACATATAATGACCAGGTGTGTCTCTAGGCGGGATGTTAACTGACTCTTCTAGTATTCCTTTCCTGGTCCCTATCTGACGTAATTTCGAAAACAGTGGCATGTTGAAACCAACACGAACCAAACACAAAAAGCAGGGGGAAAGCAGGAAAACACAATACACACAAAAATAGTCTGACTGAAACAATCATTAACACTAAAACACTAAAACACTAAAACAGATACGGTTTAACTCTATGTACTTGAAAACAGTTAACTTTATGCACTGGAATACAACACAACCATACCGATCTCGTAAAGAGACACGTCTTTACCGTGCCCACCGAAATGGACCCGTCTTTACCGTGTTCGTGTGAACGGACATGTCTTTACCGCGTTCAAATAAATGAACCCGTCTTGAACTTTATGCGTTCCCAATAGTGGTACTCACCGGGAAGCAGAACTTGAAGGCCTCGGATACTTGATACTGCGCATGCGCGGAACAGGTGGACCTCTGGAAACCTCGGACCCTGCTCTCTCACGGGTTGGGCTCTGGTTGGGATGATCCGCGATCCTCACCGCCTCGTATGGATGCCTGGTC
The DNA here is from genome assembly GCF_964263255.1 of Lissotriton vulgaris. Classification (NCBI taxonomy): domain Eukaryota; kingdom Metazoa; phylum Chordata; class Amphibia; order Caudata; family Salamandridae; genus Lissotriton; species Lissotriton vulgaris. The sequence goes on from NC_141691.1 coordinate 235,986,414, forward strand.
GCAGTCCGTCCTCCTCCGTGGGCCTGAGGGAGTAAGCGGGAAGTCCCGCTGGCGTGTACACTTTGAAGTCCGTCACGGCTGTAGTAGGGGGCAAGGGCTGGACCTACATCTCCGGCGCGTGGGGAAGGGGATTTGTCCCTATTTGGGCGCCAGATTTATGTGGTAAATAAAGTATTACCCTGTCATAGTTTCTATAAATAAACAAAGGGTCATACATTAAATGAGAGGCAGAGTCCGTGGTGTCCGATTCAAAAGGGCTTTATTTCAATAACTCGAGTTAGGGGAGAATCGGTTCCATCACCACTAAGGTTCAGGAAGGGTCTTCTAAACTTTATTCACAGAGTACAATATTTATACATTCAATTCGTACATAGGGAGGAGCGCTCCAGGCAGAGCAAGAGAAAGAGAGATAAGAGCATGTAGGCGTGCATGAGGGCGTACATGTGGGCGTTTACTTGAGGAGAGTCATAGGTGGATCATAGGTGGGTGGATTCATGGAGGGGGGTTGCATGGCCAGCTGGAACTTTGCCCTACTTGTGTGCGCAACTTGATCATGACGTGCAACTGACGTGTAACTGGGGGGGAGCTGACTTTCGGTCTGGTAGGGAGGCCTTCAGTGTCAGGGCGACCAGCACGTCTGGTATTAACTGATATCTTAAGTCCGGGGATGTATTATCTGAAGCAAAGGTCACTCATCACCAAGAGCCAGTGTGGGCATATATTTCTTCGTTCATTGCGTGGGGGCCTTGAGCTTTCTATGGATGCGAGCTCTGTAAATCACTTAAACGGAGACAGAAAGGCTAGGCCCTATCTCTGCAGACGGGTCCTGTTTACCTTCTTCACCAGGCAGGAATGTGATTCTGTAGAGCAAGCAGATAACTGTTGTGCAAAATACTGTCTTGGCACCCCGTGCTGGGCCTCTCTCGGCTGAGCCAAAAGTATGCGAGGTCAGGGATACGTAGCTGCAGCTCTCAGAGTGTCTGGAGGCCTGAAACCTTAATTCGGAGACTGGCTCAGGCTGAGCCACAAAATGGGTTCATCTCGATTTTAAAAGTGCACAATGCAAACACATGGGCCACATGGGCCTCAATGCGAAATTAACGTTTCTTTTATGGAAGACTTGGTGACTGACATCCCAATGTGGGACGGAATTGCAGAGGCATCATTATTGCAGGCCATAGAGGGAAAATGCATGTGTGACATGCACATACACTAAACGTTGGGGTACACGCAGGGGACATATTGGCTATGTAAAATTTATTTTTCCTCAAATTTACGGGGAATTTGAAGGACTTATTTTTAGACACCTATTCCTTTCTTCTTTTTGATATGTAACCTGCTAATAACGACAAAGGATTTTGATACCTTTTCAGATATAGTCTTACTTTAGGGAGAGGTTTGGTATTCTTAGGTGGTGGAGTCACGCTCGACATCACCAGGGACATTGGGCCCGATTCACAGAATGAACTTACTACTTTTGGCATTCACAGAATGCACTTACTACTTTTGGTATTCACAGAATGAACTTACTCATTTCGGTATTCACAGAAGTTAGGACTACTAACTTTAGGACTCCTAAATGCCTTCTGTGAATACCGAAAGTCTTAAAATTAGGATTTTTCTCATTTTAGTAGTAGTAAAGTTAGGACTACTAATTTTAGTACGCCTAAATGCCTTCTGTGAATACCGAAAGTCTTAAAATTAGGATTTTTCACAATTTAGTAGTAGTAAAGTTAGGAGTCCTAACTTTACTGCTACTAAATTGAGAAAAATCCTAATTTTAAGACTTTCGATATTCACAGAAGGCATTTAGGAGTCCTAAAGTTAGGAGTCCTAACTTTACTACTACTAAATTGAGAAAAATCCTAATTTTAAGACTTTCGCTATTCACAGAAGGCATTTAGGCGTCCTAAAGTTAGTAGTCCTAACTTTACTACTACTAAATTGAGAAAAATCCTAATTTTAAGACTTTCGGTATTCACAGAAGGCATTTAGGCGTCCTAAAGTTAGTAGTCCTAACTTTACTACTACTAAATTGAGAAAAATCCTAATTTTAAGACTTTTGGTATTCACAGAAGGCATTTAGGCGTCCTAAAGTTAGTAGTCCTAACTTCTGTGAATACCGAAATGAGTAAGTTCATTCTGTGAATACCAAAAGTAGTAAATGCATTCTGTGAATGCCAAAAGTAGTAAGTTCATTCTGTGAATCGGGCCCTGAGTTCCCAATGCCTCGTGAATTGGGTGGGCTGTGGGAGGGGCTTCTCGGGAGGGTGGGGCACATGGGTGTGGGGCGGGGAGCACACGGCACGATTAACTTCCTTACCCAGTACGTACACCTAGATTTTAATAGAGAAATAATCATAATTATGAATTCAGTAATGCTTAAAACCCTTTTTGGAAACCATGCTACAAGTCCAGTGGATATACGGCTACTTAAAATTGAGAATGGCTAGATATAAACTATCTGTGTGTTCCATTAATATTTGTGGGCTTAATGATCGCAAGAAAATAAATCTATTTGCCAAAATAATTAAGCACTTGCAAATAGAGGTGCTTTGCGTACAAGAAGCGCACATCTCTTGGTGCAACCGCAATTGGCTCAGAGATACGGGTCTTGATCTGTTAGCCTGCGCTCGCCAAGAGACCAACACTCGTGGGGTAGCAATTTTTTGCGAAATATGGGGCAATCGTCTGCAGGTGTAAGAAAGAGGATCAATTGGGAGGCTGGGTGATTCTAGAGGTAGATATAAAAGGTTCTTTTTTTTACAATGTGTTCCTTATATGGTTCAAATCTAAATGACCCAGAAATTTTGAATTACATTAATACTGAATTAGCCACCTGGCCATCCCCTGTGTTTATTTGTGGCAATTTTAATATTCACTTAGAGCATAGTTTTAACCTAGCTGGTGGCATGTCTTATCTTGGCCGTAAGAAAAAGACGGTTAAGGCACGACAGGGGCTAGTTAGGGAACATGGTTTAGTGGATATGTGGCACAGATATACATCCATGGAGCCTGGTTACACCCTTTTTTCGGTTCCACATAAGAAACTGGTACGGTTGGATTATTTTTTTGTTCACAAGTTAGCAGAAAAAGTTGATATCAATCTATATCCGAGAATCAATTCTGACCATAATCCGTTAATTAAAGGGATTCCACTATTAGGGCTCCCTAGGAACTTAAAAATATGGACATTTGATAAAAAATTCTTACTAGATGAGGCTTATTGTCAATATATGGTTCAATGGATTTCCGAATATTTCAATATCAATAATGGCACTGCCCTTGAAACTATTGTATGGGACGCATTTTAAGCTGCCTTACGCGGCGAGACACTTAGCTTTTCATTATATCATCAGAAGAAAACTGAGGGTATGATTAAACATTGGATTGATGAACTGGCATCGGTGGAGACAGAGCTTATTAGGAAAATCAGTACTGCTCAAAACACTGACGAATGCTTAATCTAATATCCGTCATCAAATCAATAATACATTTATATTTTGCTGAAGAGCTCACTGCTAAGTATATACAGCATAAGTCAGAAATTTAAGAACTCGGGGAAAACACCAGGAAATTTCTGGCCAAATGTATCAACCAAAGAGCTGTGACAAATGGTATCAGCAGGATAAAGGACTTGCAGGGACAAATATTAGATACTCCGCAAGGAGTACTTAATGTATTTCATAATTTTTATAGTCAACTGTATACGGTAGAAGAAGAAGCTACCACCGGTAGCATAAGGGATTTTTTAAATGGAGTAGAAACGCTTAAAGTTACTCCTGAACAGAATATGGTCCTCAATACCCCAATTACATGGGATGAAGTCGAGGTCGCAATTGTATCTCTTGCCTCTGGCAAAGCAGTTGGGCCGGATGGAATTCCCCTCAAGTTTTTTAGGGTATTCCGGCAAACGCTGAAGCCTATTTCAATGTCTTTATTTCAGCTTGCTCAGCGGGGACAAAGTCCTAAATCTTGGCAAAAGACCACAATCATAGTTTTTAAGAAAAAGGTCAAACCGGAACTTAATCCAGGTTCCTATCGACCGATCATACTTATAGCAAGTTTTATGCAAAAATAATTGCTTCTAGGCTTTGCACAGTGATATCCCCTCTGTTATCTCTTAGACAGCACAGGTTCATCCCGTGAAGAGATACTACAGACCATGTCAAGAGAGCAAGTGCCCTTTTTGACTGGGCACAGGCCACAAGATCCTTCCTCGGGATGATCCTGTTAGACACTGAAAAAGCGTTTGACAGGGTCTCCTGGTGGTTCCTCTGGTCTGTTTCACATTGGAAGGGATTTGCCCCTGAATTCATCCAAGCCATCCAAGCTCTATATACATCACCAGAAGCAGCTATTTGCATAGCAGGACAAAACTCACAAACACTCAATATTACCAGGGGCTACCAATTACCATTCTCGCTATACATTGACCCATTTTTAGAAAAACTTGAAGTGGAAAATTAACATTGAGCCCGTAACAGTGAATAACATCACCTATAAAACATTAGCATATGCTGATGACATTGCGATTTTTACTAGAAATTTAAGGTTAGCTCTTCCTACTGTGGGCATCTGTGCAAAATAGTTTGGCGGAATATCCTGTTATAAACTGAATGTGGACAAAACGCAGTGTTTACATTCAGACAAATCCTGCCCCTCTGACATCATAACAATTCCAGAGGCTACCTACTTAGAGGTTAGAATAACATCTGATGTAGAACACATTCCAGCACTTAACATACCACCTACTATTCATATTGTTAGTAACTCTTTGGAGAGGCTAGACCATTTGTATTTATCATTATATGGCCGATGTAATGTCATCAAAATGTCTATTTTTCCCAAATGTTTATTCTTTTTTTGAACAATTCCACTCATTTTTCTACTTCTCTCTATTCTAAAATCGAACAGGTTTGTTTCAAATTTTTATGGGGTTACCGAAAGCCCAGAAGAGCAATTAAATGGATGACACTCCCAAGATTAAGGGGCGGTTGGGGCATGCCGAACTTCTTACTATATCATTTGGCTACCTTATTGCAGCACATGGATATACGTGTGACGGCTAAAACAGCTAGATCAGCAGCTACCAATCCCTCAATTTATGAGATGCTCTTAGGAGAACATGTTCGACAAAGGCTAGTTAAGACTCAGGAACAAAGCTATTACAAGAAAACTAGATTTAAAACCATGCAATCAGCATATTTTGTATGGAAGAAAATTAAAAAAAGATTTAAAATACCAAACATCAATTTATACACTCCTTTTTTTGCATGCGATCTTTTTCCAACAATATTTCAGGATACGAATACGTTTAGAGGGGCTGATACAGGTTCTCGGTGATTTAAGCCAAAGAGGAAGCTTGATGTCATTTACATTTTTACAGGAGGAATTTGGTCTCCCTTGGAGTGATTTTTTAAAATTCCTACAAGTTCTGAGCTTTCTTGGCCTAAGATAACAAACGGATCAGGGGAATTTGGACTCTATTAGCATAATTAAAATGCTGGTAAGACAACCACGTATTGCGGCAATCTATCAGACATTATTGGCTGAGTTTCATATCCCAATGTGCTCGCCGGGAAAGAGAATTTGGGAGAGTGGATATAAATCTGGTTACATCGCTAGAACTGGCTAACTCAGGAGTTTTGTCTGGTAGTTTTAAATCGCAACACTTTATGTCAGTTTTTGATTTATATTATTTCCCTGCCCAAACCTCTAAATTGGCCTATTCCCTGGGGACTTCCTGCAACCGGTGCGGATTACACGGAACAGAGTCTGTACATATGTTTTTCTTGTTTCCTGGTTTTGGAACCTTTTTTCAGGATATAAATATTTTTTTTATTTCCAATTTTATCAACACCTGTTACACTTACTCCCGAGCTTTGTAATTTTGGGGATTGAGGGGGATGCAATAGGAACATTCCGTGCGAGGGCAGAAACCAGCTTTCTTTTCACTGCTATGTCCATTACGAGACTATGTATAACCTCTCAGTGGATTAGCAATGATTCTCCTACGTTTATTAACTGGAGATCTAGGTTACTTGGGTTATACAATTTGGAACTCTCTGTTTATAAAAGGTGTGGCCTAAAGAAACAAATCTGCGGGCAAAAAATCTGGTCCTGATCACTAATTGGCTAGAAGCAATTGTATAAATTCAGACTATCATTCTCTTTATTATGCAATCCTTTATAATCAGTTTTTTCTTTTTTCCTGTCTTCTTGCTGAATGATATTTTTTCATCTATTGATATGCATTGCTGTTCTGTATCTATATTTGAAGATGTACATACTGTATAAATTCTGCTTGTGAATAAATAAAATAAAAAAAATAAAAAAGAAAAGGGGACATAACAGGGGTGCCCGCTCTCCCCCTTGTTGTTTGCCCTGGTAATGGAGCCACTGGCTTGTCATCTCTGTTGGGTGCTTCAGGGTCACAGCATTTGAGTGGGTGGAACGGAACATATTGTATCATTGTGCGCTGATGATGCATTGGTGTACTTGCGCCAGCCGACCCAGTCCATGCCGATGCTATTGGTGGTTTTGGAGCAATTCGCTGGGGCCTCCGGACTTTACATCAATAAATTAAAATCACAACTATACGCGATCGGGCCGGTTGGCGTTAGGGGAGATGCCTGGCTCCCTGAGATAGAGCTCCCCTGGGTATAGGACACACTACGCTATCTCGGGATATGGATAGCCAGAAACAAGGACATCTTCTACCACCACAATATGGGGTCTTCAGGGCAGTATTGCCTTCTGGAACACACTTAAGCTCTCACTGATGGGGAAGAGTACAGTTATAAAATGGTGGTTTTGCCTAAATGCCTCTTTACGATGCAGGGTTTCTTCTTTGAAATCCCTTATCGGGTATTTAAAAGAAATAGACGCACTGCTCATACAATTGCTATGGAACGGGAAATGATGTCGGGTCAGCCTGGAGGTCATGAGAGGCAAGTGGGGCAAAGGTGGTTTAGAAATTCCAGACTTAGAACTTTATTATTTTGCATCGCACTTGCAGCATGCCATAGCATGGTTGGACACAGACCCTTCCTGGGAGAAAGCCCTACTGGCGGACACGTATGGAGGCTGGCAGCTGGGTGCACTTCTTTGGTGGGCGGGGGGTCTCGGGAGCAATGTCCTCCATTGGTACGGCTACTAGCGGTGATATGGAATCGTGTGATCAAGAGACTTATCCGAGAGTGGCCATTCACCCTGGAGGTAGATCCCTGGCTGATGCCTCCCTTTTCCCAAATATAGTTGGTGACGTTGACTGACAAATGGAAGGAAGGGGGCTTCCTAATGTTGTCTGACCTATACCTGGAAAAAGGAGCCTATTTTCATTTCAGGAGGCGGTAGCTACCTTTGAGTTGAGACCGGGGCAATTTCTGCAATATGCCAAGATTGCGGCAACAGCATGAAAGTTATGGCCCTCGTTCCCTGAGGCCCCGGAACACACCCATATCCTGGTCACAATGATCGCTATGGCAGGAGGGCGGAAATGTATCATCCATCTCTATAGGGCGCTGCGGGACGATAAAAAACCTGGGCCCTTAAAAGTAGAAGAAAAATGGCAGCGGGTGTGTTTGCAGGAAATTACACCGTGGGAATGGGAGAAAATCCACGAGAACGTATGTAAGGTATCAGTCTGTAACAAATATAGTATATTATAGTACATATGACCTATCTCTCACCCAGATGGCTCGACGTCATGGACAGTTCTAGGGATCCCACATGTCCCAGGTGTCGCCATGCTCATGCAGACTTCCCACATATTGTATGGACCCGCCCAATAATTCAGACGTACTGGACGGAGGTCCTAGAGGACCTATATTGAATAACGGGATGGACTACTGCTGTGGATGCGCGCACATGTCTCCTCGGTCTAATCCCCCGTGATCCTAAAGGTAAGACAAGTAGGCGGTTCCTGGTGTTGGGGCTCATGATAGCTAGGCGGCGTATAGCAGTACACTGTTTGGCTCAGCAGCGGCCACAGATAGCCGGGAGAACAGACCTGAGAGAATAGGCACTGGCTGAGGAGGGGCATATGTGCAGCACTAGAAGAGATGACAAATTGCCGGAGGTACTGCTGGCATGGGTGGTGATGGTACAGGAGATAGAGGGGAAGGCCCCATTTTTCCACACAAGTATCACTTGATAAGACACACTTCACTAGGACGGTGACAGGAGGGGGGACAGGAGGAGACCCAAGACGGTTCTTAGATAACTGGACCTCAAACTGCATGGACCCGGCAGGGAGTGGGAGGGAGTTGTGGGGGTTAGAGGGGGCGTTCGGGGGGGGGGTTAGTTAAAGTTTGGTTAACGCACACCAAAACCTTGTCTGTTTGAGAAACCTCTCTGGAGGAGAGTGTATATCTATAATGATGAGTTTACAATTGGAATGTTCAATGTATCATCTATCGTATGAGAAGTATGTGAACATGGTCTATACCTTCAAAAAAACAAAACTTAATAAAGACATTTTTTTTTTAAACTAATCGAAGGGAAAATGCCCGCCAGAGGTGTGTCACAGGAGGAGAAGAGGCAAGAAAAGAAGACAGACCGCAGAGGGAACCTTGAACTGGATGAGGAGGTCATTGGCAGAGGGGAGGAGGACCTTGGGGAGACTGACAAGGACATCTGACCTGAGTAGTGGTGGTCGCTACTGGAGAGTGAGCCACAGACCAGGAGAACTGTGGAAGACCCGGTGAGTGACTGGAATCACCTAGTGGGAGAGAAAGGAAAAGGCATTGTGTGGTTCCCTGTCCGAAGTCCTCTTTTTGAAGTATGCAAAGATCCAACTCAGAGCTGGGTGACTAGTTCTGTAGTACCCGCGTTGGTTTTGTTACGGCTTGTACACACCATTTAGGGACTTTTTTGTTAAAGAGGGGGAAGATGGGCTGACCCTCTAAAACAAATCATGCAAGCCACTAAGAGATACAAAACTTCTACAATTATGAGCACTAGATAAGGTTTTTGTTTTCCTTCTCTTTTAGACCATCCACATGCACATACACACGTTCTCTTGGAACTGTGGACACAACCTTGCCTGAACTGAATGTATAGCCACTTATCTCAAATGTAGTTGCCATTGTTGTCATCTTAAGTTAATCTGTTTCAATGGCTTTCTTTAGCCTTTCCACCTTGCTTCCTTTTTCTTCTGTTTCTCCTCTCTTCCTCTCTGTTTCTCTTCCCTATCTTGCAATTTTTCTTTCTGGGCCCATACCTCCTGTCTGTTTTGCCTCTTCTCCTCTTCCTGGTGAGCTTGTCTCTGCTTCTCTTTTTTGAACTCTGGTCTTCTGCTCAGCCTTAGCCTTCTGGAGAACCAACTGAAAGCTCAGGGTCTCTCCTAGAATTGACCCAACTAAGAGATTCACTCCTGAAATTGGCAACACTGGTACCCTAGAAATTCGAGGAGGTGTACACACCTAGTACATTCTAGAAAATAAAGGTGGCATGTATCTTGGGAAAACTCTGGAAAATGCATTAGGTGGCACACTTTGCTTGTGTCTGGGATAGATCTGTCATAAGGGGATCTGAGAGTCTGGATTCCTAACATGGTTTTCTTCCCATAGTCAACGACAGCCTCTTCCCTTTCAACTAGTGTCTCAAAATAGTCACTAATGCAATCAGCAAGGACGTCTCTGTCCCTACTACTAGGAACCCTCCATCCTCTGCCACTACACAAATCCTTCATCTGTTCTATGGACATGGCGCTGAGGTCTATTTCCAACCCTATGTTCTCCATTCTATATGTGTGCTGACTTTATGAATAAAAACTGGACTTATTGTACTAGTGATGTACATTGGAAATGGCAAATGCCACACCTGCATCCAAGTCTTCTAAACGTTAGGCGCTCCACCGCTTTATGGAATTTGCCAGAACCCCTTTAAGAAGGCCAAGGGGCTATCAGGAGCTTCTGGGCTAACCATGGGGTTTAAGGCCTTTTACTTCTGATGTCCTGAGGCCCGAATCACTGTGGGTCCTGAACAACTGGACCAATTCCCCATCAACACTTCAGTAGTAGAGTGGGCTGAGCAGATCAAAGCTTATAAGGAGTAGGTAGACACAGGGGGGTGAACACAGGCTATAAACTCAAAATGCAGTCAATAGCAGCAACAAATGATTATTCAGTCAAATCCACGCTTAAAAAAAAAGAATTATATACGAACACAAAATAGAATACAGCATACACAAAAATATGCACAGTCCCCTGAAGTTGGGGTTCCAGTGTTCGATGGGCAGGTCCCTGAGTCCCACTTTCCTCTCAGTATAGGTAATGGTTATTCCCCATTCCCTATAAGCGACCTTAAGGTTAAGCCCGACTAATAATCTGAATCTCAGGAGTTCCACTTCAATCCTTTCAAAAGTGTTCCAGCACCTGAAACGCTGTGTGGCAGAATATGTTCCCCAGGGGCTTTCCAGCCCTTTAATTTATCTTACCCGCTCCTGTTGGTGTTTGCACTACTGGACTACCAGGGCACATTTCTCTTTTGGATGTCTCAGAGGACTGCAGTGGCTGCTGACAATGAATATCAATCACAGCTCTGCAGGACAAGAGGCTGGGCATCCACAACACTTCCTCCGGTGAGACAGTAAGTTCCTCTGATCCACCTCACAGGTATGTCGAGGATCACTTGGGTTCCTATCTTCCGTCGGAGCTCGGGCACATACACACCACCACAGTCTCCTCTCCTCTCAACAATGGCTAACCCAGCAAATATCCCTTGTTCTTCACTGTGATACTCTCTGACATACGGGATCACTGACTTTCCTCTACACACACACACAGGGACAGCCTGCATGCTCATTAATTTACTCTTCACTGAAGCCCCCACTGACATATTGGGTCACCAAATTCACTCCAGACACGGCCTACAGCCCAATCAGCACAACAGGTATCTTCATTGTGTCCTGCTCTGGCATACAGATTTGCTTACTTCACTCTGCACATGGGCTACTGGCCAATTGGCACAACTAAATTCAAAGCATCCCACTCAGCATACAGAGTAGCTGACTTGGATCTGCATATGGCTGAAGTCCCAATCAGTGCAGCAGCAGTCTCCTCACACCTCGCTACCCGGATCATCTGATTTGTAGAGCGCACGATTACCCATGGGCGTCTTGGCGCTGTGTAGATTCAGAGAGACTCTGGATCTTTGCAGGACAAATAACTAACCAGCAGTAAAAAGCCAAGTTTTTTACTTCTTTCCGTGTTTGAAAAATAGTGGGAGGAGGTTCCAGGCCCTAGCTGCATGCCACAGAAAGTTTCTCCCCCCCCCCCCATCTAGCCTTATTGTACTAAGGTACCTGAATCAGTTTGGCCTGGCTGGATCGTAGATTCCTGTGCGGCTCGTATAGTTTTAAATGAGTTTTTAGAAACTGGGAGCCATATGCATGAATAGCTTTGTTGGCCAAACATACAGACTTGAATTTTATTCTTTTGTGAATTGGGAGCCAATGAAGGGAACTTAGTTTGTGTGCAATTGGCTCATACTTTGGGACATCCTGTATCAGCCTCGCTGCTGCATTTTGCAGGCGCTGTAGTTTTGCTAGGTGCTGGGTCTGAATTCCCGCATACAGGGCGTTCCCATAATCTAGCCTTGATAGGGCCAGAGCTGTTACCACTGTTTTCCGGGATTCGAGGGGGATAAAAGGCAGGAGCTTCCTTATCATTTTCAGAATGAACTACACTGAAGATGCCAGTTTGTTTGACTGGGCGTCAAAAGAAAGTTTGCTGCCCTGTGTCATACCCAGGTTTTTTTTACCTTGTTGACTGGGGAAGGGCAGTCACCCAAACTGTCTGGCCACCATTCCGGGGACCAGATACCTGGACCATTGACTGACTTGCGACATACAGTTTTTAAATTTGTCAGCCGTCTCTTTTGCATTTTTGGCAATAGATACCACTGTTTGGGTGTCGTCGGCGTACGAAAATGGAAGGAAACCACAATTCCTTATAGTTGCCGCTAAAGGTGCTACATACAAGTTGAAAAGGGTGGGGCTTAGGGAGGAACCCTGGGGTACACCACACGGGGAGTTAAATGGTTTAGATTTAGCCTCCCGCACCTCAACTGTGAATGTTCTGTTTGACTAGTAAGATGCCAGTAGGGTTTGTTAAGAAGTGTGGACTCTGGCTTCGGCCAGTCTGGTCAATAGTGTTCCATGATTTACCGAATTGAAGGCCACCGATAGGTCCAGAAGAACCAAGGCGGCCTTTCCCCCAGTATCCAGAACACTCCTGAGTTCTTCTGTTGCCATGAGCAGAGCTTTTTCCGTTCCATGTCCCTCTCGGAAACCAAACTGCAAGTGGTCTAAAGTATTTCCATCTGAGAAAAATTGAGCCAGCTGTTTATTCAATAATCTCCCTAAAACTTTAGCCGCAAAAGGGATTCTCGTAATTGGTCTGTAGTTCCCGGGTTCTTGTGGGTCTGAATTTGTTTTTTCAGTAGTGACAGCACTGAGGTGGTTTTCCATGGATCTAGGAAGTGGTCTGATTTTACTATTTGTAAAAATAGCTTTTCTAGTTGATCACTTAGCAGCTCGGGGAATGATTGCATCAACTTTGGTGGACATGGATCCATTGGACCACTGGACCTGGTGGTTCTGACCGCCTGCAGAATCTGTTCCACTGAAGGTTGTGAGAAATGAAACCAAGGATCCTGTTTTGGGGTAGGTGGTCCCTCATTGGACCTAGCTCCCTCCATGAGTTCTCCCTCTCCTCAAAGGACATACTGGTCTTGGCAAGCAGGCAGGTACTGGTGCTCTAGGCTCCAAGGACAAGAGGTCTTGGATGTCACTGGGTGATGTGACTACACCTAGCTGGGAGGCTGGTAGTACTTCACCCCCAGTTCTGGTCACAGGCAGACATCTTGCTGAGAATATTCTCCTTGCACAACCCAACTGGCTGCTTGGCAGTTCACAATTTTGGGGCCTTCAAGGTCCCCTTCTTATAGTCCACTTCCAGAAACAAAATGTGATTTTGTGTCTGAGTCTTTGAAGATTGTGTTGGAGAATGCTTCCTTTTGGAGTGCCCACTCTTCCGTCCTGCTCTTCCCTCTACCAGAAAGCAGTCTGTCACAGCATGAGCAACTCCAAATCACAACACAGGCCGTAGCCCTACTCTTTATAATGCTCGTTATCAGCCCCACCTCCTTCCTGAGATGTTACTAGGCCTCTTTCCAGTGACCTCTTCCTGAATCAAAGTGCACCCTTTGAAGTGTAACAAAGAGCCTGGCTCTTCTTCCTTCAGTATGTTTTCCACCCAGCTCACAAGAAAGCAGCAATCCACAAATCAGTCTGGGGGGATTCCTCTATCTCTTCATGCTCCTCCAGTCAACCCTGGGACTGCTAAAATGGAACCAAGAATCTTCCATGTATTCTACCTTTCACACATACAGACAGCATTTGCATGCAACAACAAATCACACGTAATTTCCTGTATTTTAATACAGTTTTACGTAATTACATGAATTCAAATTATGCTTATGTCGCACACCCCTAGTATTCTGAGACCAACTTCATTGTAACTGAAAATCTAATATCTAAGCAAAAGTAAATGGGACAGGCACTGTTCCCAGAGGCAGTAGCTAACAAATTACAGACATATTTACATGAGGTAGACATGGCTAGAACACCACAAATTCCACTGGAATCCCTGATGAAGGAATGATTTGGCATCGAGCTTTCTATTGGCTCAGTCAATACATAAATAAAGCAAACAACATTTAAAATGCCATCGATTATGTGTAACACTGCAGCTTTCAACAACAGAATAGATGCTGCAGAATCTAGGCTGTTACAGGGGGATCAGAAGCTGTAGGGCTTACAAATGAGGGAAAGAGTAATTTTTGTACACGACACAGCCTTCAACGTGGAGGTCTGCAACTGGAAAAACAAAGTCCACTCCTCAGAAATTCTGAAAAAGGACAATATGACTAGCTTTTCTGTGACATTTGCACCAGACCTCATAGGCATCGGATTTGACCCTGTATTCAAGTTCCAGAGAGCCTATAGGTTGAGGGCCTGTGATCTGGTTAAGAGGAACATACCAAGGCAAATCATTGCATGCTTTCTGGGATACAAGCAAGTGTGCTCATCACAGCAGTCAGAATACTCAGGCCATACCTGCAGTGGCTTTCACAAGGTCTTCATATTGACAGACTTCTTGCCAGAAACTAATGTCAAAACGAAGAGGTTCCTGGACCAAAAGGCCCATCTAAAGAAACGAGATATCTGTTTAGGATTGTCAGAACTGGTGAGGATGTTGACCAGGATAGTAAAACCAAGAACTGTGATGAGTCGGGTGAGTTGGAGACATTTCTTGATGACAAGAACGTGTTCTTTCTCTGTATAATGCTCTACCCGTGATGAGACAAAGACACACAGATAACTGCCTACTCGACTCAGAATGTAGGGCTGGCGGACATGACCTGTCTCTGGTCTAATAATAAAAGCATAGGCTTAGACTTTGCAGTGATAGCAGGGATTTGGCTAGATCACCACTCATGAATAATTGAAGCCTAAAAGTGCAAACTACAGGTCCACTATGTGTGAACCTTGGGGTACTTGAAGCAGGCATGCTCCTATTTGCTTTTCAATGAGTAAGCACTTGGATTGGTTGGCAATAAATGGAATTTAACAATAATTGTAAGGAATTTGCTGCAAATATATTGGATACAGATTCATGTTGATGATCTTCAATACAGAGACCAAACACATTTATGGGGTTAGGAGGTCACAGAGGTGCTCCACCAGGGCCTATTAGTTGGATACCACTCTACAATTGGGTCATATTGGCAGACAGGCTTCAGGGGTGCCCTTAAGCGCTTTGCTGTCAGAAACAATGTGGGATGCATGAATACCTTTGTTTACATACTGCTGAAATTGTAGGGAGGGAAGCAAAGAGCTAAGGCCTACCACTTTATTATTAGATAGCTAATGTGGGAAGCAGGTCACATAATGTGATCACTGAATTGGGGTCGTGTTAGACCACAGGCTCTACCTTTCACCTCAGACACTCCAGGATGACTCAATCCTTTGGTAAGTCTGTAGTACTAATGAGGGGAGATTTGAAATGAACTGTTGTCCCAGGACTAGGAAAATCTATCAGACCAGACTTACAAAATAACAGGCTCAGACTCCTTCTGAGTGGCATCATGGCAGATCCTGACCTGGTAGAGCCATGGAGACTCACATATCCCATAGAAAAAGACTACACATTTACTTTTTGTATCCATGCACCAACATATTGGATATACTTCTTATCGGCTACAAGTTTGTGTAGAATCCACCCTGATGCTAGTGGGATATGTGCTTGACCATGACATCATTGAAATGAGTCTTAACCTTGACTTCCTGGAAAATGGAAATTAATATAAATCTGTACACATTTCCTTTCTGAAAAAGAGGGTAAGCATAATCAAATCAGGTTCTAGTGAAAGTGAAGATGGTCTTGGTGGTGGTGGGGGATTATGAGGGCTGTGGTACCGGTAAAAAGGAAAGTGTAAGAAATTGGGTTGCTGGTTGAGGGGGGTGAAGCATTTCTCAAGCAGCAACCACAATTATTCTCAGGGTGAAGTCACAAGCAAGCCCTAAATTAATCTGTGCTCAACACTCGGGTAGCTTGGCGCAGATCAGTCAGGCTTAACTCAGAGGCAATGTGTAAAGTGTTTTTGTAACACTACAAACAGTAACACAGTGACAACGTAGCACAAAATGATCCCAGACCTAGATTAAAAAAACAGAGTAATTTTAAATACAACAGGCTTAAAATAACAAAAATCTAATTAGTAGAACTGGAGTTATTAATTGTTAACGATTTTAGGGTGAAATAGCATAAAGGAACACAAAGTGCCAACTGTAGCTATCTTGTTGTGTGACACAGGGAGTAAGACGCAAGTGGAGGCCGATCAAGGTGACACATGGGTTGCATACAGGGACCAGGTTAGTCCTGCCGAAAAGTTACCTTCTTAGTCCAGCATCAAGAGTCCTGTTCGCGGTGAAGGAGTGCCATGATGAGCAAGAAGCTTCGTGGGCAGTCACCGATGACGCGCAAAGGGCAAGCTGGGCTTTGGGGGTGGTCATCACTGTAATGTGAGGATTCAATTGTCATCTCAAACTGTCAAGCCGGTGCTTCACAGTGTCCACGTGAGAAGTCGAATATATAGCATGAAGGGTTAGTCTGACGGAAGTTCATGTTACCGGGCTGTGCAACTGTCAAGGATTCAGCACCTCCGTGCCGTTTGCAGTCATGGAGAGCCCAAAAGCTTCAAATCAGCCTCTTGAAGCCACACCAAGGGTCCAGAACCTGATGGGCACTTTTTGGGGGTCAGGAGATTGCTCCATGTGCATCTAGGTGCTGGTTTAGGTGGTTGGGAGCCTCTTATGTCCCTGTTGTTCTGAACAGGAGGACATCAGGTTAGCCCTTGGAGTCACTCTGAAAGGGAGTTCTGTGTTCAAAGAATGCAAGTCCAGCTCTCCTCACAGAGGCAAAAGGGCAGCAGGTCAGCACATCAGCACAGCAGTCTGGCCGAGTGGCAGTCCTTCAGCAGCTCAGCAGTCCTTCTTTCTGGAAGAGTATCCACAGGTCCAAAAGTGTACTGAAAAGTTGGTGTGTAAGGTACCGTTTTTTAACCAGTTGTGCATTTGAATTGGGAGAGAAGCTTGTAGAGGTTTTAATTGGGTGTCCCCAGGCACTTTGCCTCTCCTGTCCTGGCTCCAGACTAATTACAAAGGGTATGCAGCCCCTTTTGAAGGCAAAACACAGCCTATTCAAATGTAATTGGGTCTGTGGACAGCTATTCCCTCCCATCCTGCCAGTGATGGTCCGTCCAGGCACACCTAAGCTACCTATTATGTGGGAGTGTAGGACTTGGCCTTTTTAGCTAAAGTTCCCCAAACTTTTTTTCTTTCCCCCTAGACCTTTTTCCTAACATAGAGGGGCCCATTAGGATGGCAGGCGGATCGCCCCCGCCAGGCTGGCAGTAGCCACCATCGGCCTGGCGGGGGCGATCCGCCCGCCATCCTTGCTGCAAAGACCCACTGCCATATTAACATGGCTGGGGGGGTCCGAGGCGGACCGAAAGACCGTCCGCTGCTTTTCCGCCCCAGTCGCCTTGCGACCGGGGCAGAAAAGGGTTGTATATGGTGGCGGTGTGTATCAGACACCGCCAGCCATATTACAATGGCAACAATGCCTTTCCGTGGTGACAATGCCGCCATGGAAAGGCATGCAGAGTCTCCCTGCGGGGGCCCGTTGTGGGCCCCCAGGGACTCCACGGGGGAGGGGGGGGGTTGGAGGTGAACATGGGAGGTACCTATGGTACCCCTCTGCATTTCAAGGAACAACTTGGCAGGTACCGCGCTGTGGCTGTCACGTTGTGCGTGGCTGTCACGTTGTGCTTTAAAATGGACAAGATGTATTCTTAGCATTGTGGCGGGTGGTGCTTTTAGCACACAATGCTAAGAATACGGGATGCACCCGCCACATCCTAATACCCCTCATGGGACCCTCGCCCTAATGGCGGGCGGTCCCTTCACACGATGGGTTGGCGGGCGGACTAAGTCCGCCCGTCATCCTAATGGACCCCAGAGTTGCCAATTTAGATGTTTTGGGTACTTTGCCACTGCTGATCATTGTCAAAGTACAAGGGATCCCTAGGTAAAGTGTAATGGTGATTGGTTGGCCATGATTGGTATGTTTGTCTTACTAGTAAAGTCCCTAGTGATATGCACTGTGTGTGCCAGGACTAGTAATGCAAAGGCGCGCGGAGAAGGGAACTCAGGCCTGTAGTGTAGGGCCTGCGCATGGTTTGCTAAGTTAGCATGTTGTCCTGACAAGTGTAACCACTTATTAGGTCTTACTTTCCCTTTTTCATACACATGCGGTACCCCCTGGGTAGGGTGCAATGTAGGTAAAAGGCAGGACATATACTATGGTGTGTGTTGTAAACACTCAATTTCGTTTTTCACTACTGAAAGATCATTCTGCCCGGTGAACAGTCAAAGGATCGAATTTTTAATATCGACCTACACTAATATTGAGTTTTTAATATGGTGGGGACATAATATTGAAGTCAAGAAAATCGTTGACCAGAATATCGACTTCAAGGTAAGTAATATCGATTTTTTTAATATCGAAGTAAGTAATATCGAAGTAAATAATATCGTTAGCAACATTATCGTTGTAAATAATATCAATTTTTTTAGTGTTATGTATTTCAGTATGTATTCTATATGTATGTTTAAAATCTTTTTAATGTTTTTTCATTATTTTAAATATATATTAAACGTTTAGAAAATAGTAATCTTTTTTAAAATAAATATAGCATTTTAGTATCAGAGCGGGTTGTGAGTTTATGGGGGAATAGGGTGGAAGTAATTTAATTATAATTAATTGATTAATATGATTTTATTTATTGTTATTGACTGTTAAATTATTGTTAATTATTTATGCATTGGTAATTAATTTTTATTAATTGATTGATTTATAATTATAGTAAATATAATGAATTTATGTTAATTTGTGTGTATTGTTATTGTTAATTAATTTATTGTAAATTAATTATGTTTTATTAATTGATTAATTGGTAATTAATTAGTGATGTCATTTTTAATGTGTAATGGGTTGTGGGTTTATAGGGGAATAGGGTAGGAAGCAATTAAACTATAATTAATTAGATAATATGTTAGTTATTTATTGTTATTGAATATTATTTTATTGTTAATTAATACTTGGCAATTCATTTTTATTAATTGGTTAATTTACATTATATTAATAACTAGCTTACCCGTCGCGCGTAGCTGCAATCTCAGAAGAAAGGAAATTCAAGGAAACTCGTTAAGATAACATTCAATTTACATTGTGTCATTGTTATTGAAACGTATTCATTTTATTTTTGAAAACATTTCTAAGTGTGGCTTGAGCAGTGCGTCCTCGATTGGCTTCCAATCTTGATTTTGGTTGCTCTCCGGTTTCATTCGAGCGGGCTTGAGCAGTGCATAATTGATCGTTTTCCAATCTTGATTCTCGTTGCTCTCATGTTTCATTCGAGCAGGCTTGAGCAGTGCGTAATCGATCTGTTTCCAATCTTGATTCTCGTTGCTTGTTCTTTGAGAAGAACGGGCTTGAGCAGGGCGTACTCGATCGGCTTCCAATCTTGATTCTCGTTGCTCGTTCGTTTGAGAATTTCGGGCTTGAGCAGTTTGCATGACAACAGCTTCTAATCTTGCTTCCCGTTGCTCGTCTGTTTCTGAAGCTCTTAATGCCTTTTTCTTTCGTGCTTCTGATGTAGATTGACCAATCGATTTCCGTTTGGGGGTCATAACTGTTGACGATGCTCGCAAATTCGCTGTCTATTTCAATATTCGAAAGATTATGAGGGCCCTGTGAGGCCGATTTAAAGAAAAAAAAATTGACAGAAACCTTTGCGGGAGTGTACTTAACAACTTCCTAAAGTTTCATGGTGATCGGATGAATGGTGTACAGACAGACATACTTTCGTTTTTATATATATATATAACTAGCTTACCCGTCGCGCGTTGCTGCGATCTCAGAAGAAAGGAAATTTAAGGAAACTTGTTATGATAACATTCAATTTACATTGTGTCATTTTTAATGAAACTTATTGATTTTAAGATGGAAAACATTTTAAAGTGTTGTTTTAATTGTGTTTATTTATTCGAGTGCTTGTGGATACACAGTATTTTTTGTTTTTCCGTCTGGTGCGTACACAAATAAATCAGAAGGTTTTCCGACGCGTGAGCTGGCCACATACAGTTGTCCATGTGAGAAGCACAGATTCTCCAAATCTAGTCCACACCGTTGCAGCGATTGTCCTTGTGCTTTGTTGATGGTCATTGCAAAAGTGAGTCGCACCGGAAACTGTAAACGTTCAGTATTGGAAAGATTATGAGGGTCCTGTGGGTTCGGGGAGCCAATTTAACACATTTTTCTTTTTTTTTTGTCAGAAACCTTTATGGGATTGTACTCAACAACTTTTAACAATTTATTTATTTATTTGTTTGCCAGAAACCTTCGCGGAGTGTACTCATCAACTTCCCAAAGTTTCATGCCGATCGGAAGAATGGTGTAGTAATGCATAAAGGACAAACAGGCAGACATACTTTCGTTTTTATATGTATGGATTAATGTATTATTAATTTTTATTTACTGTTATTGTTCATTCATTTATTGTTAATTAATTATTAATTGGTAATTAATTTGTTTTAATTAATTAATTGATAATTAAATTAATGGTGTTCTTTTTTATATGTAACGCATTGTGTGTTTATATGGGAATAGGGAGGAAAGTAATTTAATGGTATTTAAGTACATATTAATTTAATTTAATAGGTATTTATTAATATTTTTTGGTTAAATAATTATTAATATGCTATTTATTTTATCAAAAATGTTTCATTGATAAGTATGTTAATTTAACCCCTACGCTATCCTACATTTTCGACACTGTTACACTCACTGGAGTTAGAATTGTAATTTAACCCCTGCGCTATCCATCACTTTCCCTACTGCTGCACTCACTGGAGTGGGAATAGTAATTTTTACCCATCTGCTATCCAATACTTTCCCTATTGTTGCACTCACTGGAGTGGGAATAGTAATTTTACCCATCCGCTATCCAACACTTTCGCTACTGTTGCACTCACTGGAGTGGGAATAGTAATCTTTACCCCTCCGCTATCCAACACCTTCCCTACTGTTGCACTCACTGGAGGGGGAATAGTAATTTTACCACTCCGCTATCCAACACTTTCCCTACTGTTGCACTCACAGGAGTGGGAATAGTAATTTTAAACCCTATGCTATCCAACACTTTCCCTACTGTTGCATTTACTGGAGTGGGAATAGTAATTTTTACCCTTACGCTATCCAACACTTTCCCCAATGTTGCCCTCACTGGAGTCGGAATAGTAATTTTAAACCCTATGCTATCCAACACTTTCCCTACTGTTGCATTCACTGGAGTGGGAATAGTAATTTTTACCCCTACGCTATCCAACACTTTCCCCAATGTTGCCCTCACTGGAGTGGGAATAGTAATTTTACCTCTCCGCTATCCAACACTTTTGCTACTGTTGCACTCACTGGAGTGGGAATAGTAATCTTTACCCCTCCGCTATACAACACTGTCCCTACTGTTGCACTCACTGGAGTGGGAATAGTAATTTTTACCCCTCCGCTATCCAAACACTTTACCTACTGTTGCACTCACTGGAGTGGGAATAGTCATTTTAAACCCTATGCTATCCAACACTTTCCATACTGTTGCATTCACTGGAGTGGGAATGGTAATTTTTACCCCTATGCTATCCAACACTTTCCCTACTGTTGCACTCACTGGAGTGGGAATAGTAATTTCACCCCTCCGCTATCCAACACTTACGCTACTGTTTCACTCACTGGAGTGGGAAGTGTAATCTTTACCCCTCCGCTATCCAAAACGTTCCCTACTGTTGCACTCACTAGAGTGGGAATAGTAATTTTAAACCCTACAGTATCCAACACTTTCTCTACTGTTGCATTCACTGGAGTGGGAATAGTAATTTTTACCGCTACGCTATCCAACACTTTCCCCAATGTTGCACTCACTGGAGTGGGACTAGCAATTTTTACCCCTACCCTATCCAACACTTTCCCTACTTTTGCACTCACTGGAGTGGGAATAGTAATTTTATTTCCTCCGCTATCTAATATTTTTTGTATTATTTTAGCTAATGTAGTGTATAATAAATTCTTAAAAGATTAAAAATAATTAAAAAATGTTTAATGTGTTACATATATTTATTTAATTTTTATTTATATTATTGTTTTATGTGTATAGATGTATTTATAATTTATTTTAAAAATGTAAACAATGTATAAGTTATTACAATAAAGTAAAGAGACATCAAACCGACAGGAATGAGGCGGCACACTGTCCATGATACAAGTGTTCTTTAATCGCTCACCAACAAAAACGCATTTCAGCCGTGAAACAGCCTTTGTCAAGTTGCCATAGTGTTACCAATCAGACATTTTATAACGTTGTATGTCTTAATGGACAAGGAAGAGTTACTCAGCATATGTGTCGGGATACACAACTAAACAAAGGGCCTGATTTTTTATTTCATTATGCCCATTTGGCACTTTAAGCAATTATGTGGAGACATACAGGCACATGCATCAAGCGATTTAGGAATCGCAAACGGTGCGAATCGCAAAATTCGTCCGTTTGCGATTCCCAAATCACTATTTAGGATGCATTATCCTAAAAGTGAAGAAATCGCTATTTTTGCGATTTTTTAAAGTGCGATTGCTTTTAAGGAATCGCAATTTTGCGATTCCTTAAAAGCAATGCATGAAAGTGAAAAAAATTGCGATTTCGCAATTAGAGAGAAAAAATTACCATGAGGTTGGACCTCGTGGTAATTTTGCGAAATGTTAGAAATATGCAATTTTGTGCATTTTTTTAACTTTCATGTTGTGCACACACATGCCCTTAGGGCATGTGTGTACACAACATATGTACATTGTTTGATTTCAGGGGTGCAACAGGGTGTCCTTTGGACACCCCTGCACCCTTGAAATCGCAATCTCAATTTGCGATTAGCTAATTGCGAATCGCAAATTGAGATTGTCTTCCCATTCATTCCTATGGGCCTCCAGGCCCATAGGAATGAATGGGAAGGGATTGCTTAATTGCGATTCGCAAAATGCTAATCGCAATTAAGGAATTTTAAGAAATCGCAATTTATTTAGCGATTTATTAATGCATAGGCATTTGCAATTCCTTAATTGCGATTCCTTAAAAATCGCAATTAAGGAATCGCAAATGCCGAGATTGATGCATGTACCTGATAGAACCGTAAAATTAATTATAAACATAAACAGTTTCTTTTTAAGTTTTAAGTTATGTGTATTATTTGCTTTATTTTGCATTACTTTTTTAACTAAATAAAAAACAATATTTTTGACAACGATATTTTGTTTCTCAATATTTTTGTTCTTACCATAATGTTGATAGGATGTCGATATTCTTGTCTTCAATATTTTTGCTGCGATATTTTTGTAGGTCGATATTGTGACCTTTGATATTTTGTCAGTGATTAATTCAGCCCATAGGACAGAATGGGGGAGACTGGGTATTGCGGCTTGGTAGCCTAGTTTCCTGTAAGTTTATAATAGAGAGGTGAACTTTGGTATGAATGAACTCACAGTGTCATAACACATCTTTCTGTTAAAGTGGTTTTGTCACTGTGTGTTCAGAAACTACTCTTTTAGAAAGTGGCTGAGTTTTGTGCTTTAGGCATTTCTGTGTGTCTATGCTGAATGTGGATTGTCTGTCTGGATCTGAGAGGTGAGAGGAGCAGGGAGAGGTCTTGACCAGGGAGGGGTTGAGATGGCACCAGGCTGCCCTGCACCTGTAGAGTAGGGGGAGGAGAAGCCAGGGAGATGAAAAGGCCTGGGCTGCTTCTATAAACCAATTGACCCATCTTCTGCTGAGTGATTAAGGATCCAGACCCCCAGTATCAAAGAGAGAAAGGTGACACTGGGAGGGAGACACCCAGAACTGATTTAGGGAAAGGGTCAGGGACCTCTGATCACAAAAAATTCAAAAGACATTAAGTGGTATAACTATGAGAGCTGAAATCCATGAACGTTGGAATGAAACAGAAATGGATTGAGACTGAAAAGGCTTGGACCCATTTTGTGGTCAAGCGGAACCTCTGCTAAGGAAGGAGCAACTGAAGAGACTGCTGGGGAAAGACCAACCCTTGCTTCGTGATCTGGGGCTGGTCTGCAGTTTGCTGTTCTAACAAAGGAAGAGGCTATTGGGAATGTGCTTGTAGGCGCTGGATCCCCCTGCTTAATGGAGACTGTGCTTTGTGCTATGTCTTGTAACCCCAAGGGCCTGAGGTGAACTGGCTCTCTGTTTGGAAACACAGGAACATAAAAGATTCTGGAGAAGTTTCAAGCAACGCAGTGGGTTTGTTTGTGGCAGCTTGAGACCCTCGTAAGGTGTGCCCTGTGATCTTGGACACACGAAGGAGTATGACTCGGATGCGCTGGGTGCGTGTTATGGTGTGCAGGAAGCACAGGTGAAGAGCGCCTGGCAAACTTGGGCATTGCAGGTGAAGTGAGCCTCGGACGTGCTGGGTGCATGTCGTAGTGCACCGCATGTGTTAGTGAAGAGCACCCGGTCAACATGTGCACCAAAGCTGAAGTGAGACTCGGATGTGCAGGGTGCATGTCGTGGTGCACCGCAGGCGCTGGTGAGGAGCGTCTGGTCAGCGTGTGCACCGGAGGTGGAGTGAGTCTAGGATGCGCAAGGTGCTTGTCGTGATGCGTGGGAAGCATTGGAGAGAAGCGCCTGACCAACGTGTGCATCGAAAGTGTTACCATGTCTTAAGGCATGAGCACATGCACTTCAGTACCAGTTAGAAGTATTAAACTGCCCAGAGTTCAAAGGACAGCAAAAACAAGATCAGAAAAAATAGAGGAAGAAGGCAAAATATTTGGGGAGAAGACCACGCAGGGCTGTCAGGTCTAACAGACAGCACATGATCTTCCAATAGGCTTGAAACCTTGATACACACACTGATGGACACATATAATAGAACTGCTTCTCACCATAAACAGTGCGAGAATTAACTAAAACGAAATTTGATGTTAGCACTCTTTATATGTCTAAGGCAGAGTATGCAGTCATACGCCTACAGCAAAAGCAATATGAACCAGGCAAGATGGTGGACAGACTGCTGGGCACACAACTGAACCAAGGGCCTCCAGACACGCAATACCTGCAGTTAGAAATAGACAACGATGGCTTTTTACCCACCCAACAAATGTGTGGGGTGGCTCTTGGATGATATGATCTGAAACAGATTTTTGACAGGTGAAATTTTCGTGGATGACATTAGCTGTGCTATTGACAGTATAACTATGGCATAAACCCCAGGGGAGGACTGTATAACAAAAAACGATTCCCTACTAAACCCAAGGGTTATATTCACACAGATAGCATTTGTTTCTCTCCCTAGACGCATAGAATGCCTTTGAATGTGTTCAGTTGGGATGCATGTTTAGAACACTGGAAAGGTTCTTTGTAGAAGATGCCTTTATACAGAGAGAAAATGGCTATGTATTTGGCCTTTGGTGATAACTCTGAGGGCGCTGGTGGCTGCAATACTACAGAAAGGCAATATAAGGGGAATTCTAAGCCCTGCGGTTCGGTCAAAAATATTTGACTTGCTTTTGACCCTCTCAAAAACCTGCAACATCCATACCAGAACCTATATCTCATACCTCGCTCTATTCCACATTCTCAGAGTACAAAATAATTTGGATGAAATAGGTAGGCCTGGATGGAAATATTAATTCTGCCTGTGGAATTTGAGAAATTTTGTAATTTTGCGTTACTCTTATAAAACAGGATTACTAATCAATTCTGTCTCTTCGCCGGCGGAATTAATCTGCAGTGTTTGATTTTTAAACAGGGATGAAAGAGGGAGTAATGCTTGAAACCCACTGCAGATTAAGTTTAATCTGCAATGGTTTTCAAACATACAGGGACAACTCCCTCTTCTGGCCTTTGTTTGTAACCATTGTATGCATTCGAGGGGTATGCAGTACAGTGCACAGGGCACCCTTACATACTCTGCAGTAATCACTGCTGAGTATGTACCAAGGGGTATGCATTACAGTGCGTATGTAAGGGCTGCAGAGTATGTAAGGGTATGGAATGCATTCCCTTCAGCGCCCGTACACACTCTGCAGTGAATACTTCGGAGTATTTAAGGGTGCCGAGGGGTAGGCACAGCATTGCATTTGGCAGTGCTATTTCTCAGCACAGAATGTATTCTCACATCCATTTTTGGACGCAAGGGTGAATTTTGGAGTTGATAGAAATGCCAAATTCCCACTTTGCCCCGTTGTGGAATGCCACTGAATTTTGCAGACTTTTTATTTAATTCCACAGAATTCCAAGGAATCCAATTCTGCCAATGCCACCCACTCCCAGAAATACAAGATTTTACAACCGTCTAATTACTACCAAGACATCATTGGGCAACAAGCCCTTTGAGTGGGGCGCATCACTTATTAAATAACTAGGAATCCTGGTTAAAAAAGTGCCAGGAAAACATGCTGCAGGATACAACCTACACAATCCTGGAGAGGTTGGTGAGAGACTTTTTAACATGGTTTAAGCTACTGGTCAATTGCACATTTTTTATATGTAAGAAAGTGGTTTATTAGTCGGGGTGGATGGGTGTCCACCATAAGTGAAAAATACACTCTCCTGTTAGGTCCAGCCAAAGGTTTAAATAATTTTAACCTGAGCCCAACCTCTCGAGCTATGCATTGGTTTCTTCCTAGAAATGTCGTCTTCTGCTTTTTGTATGTTCCTGGAGCCTCTCAGGGGATCAACCATATGATCCTTGGAAATATTTCCATCCTTGCGGTTCAAGTGAATGGGGATCCAACGTCCTCAGATCCTTCTCACGGCTCACAGATGCAAAGTGCAGAGGGTTCAGTCCTATTGGTATCCCTTCACAAGTCCAGCAGGCTTCTGAGGATGGCTGGCTGAGGGCCCAGCTTTGTAGGATACACCAGCCTGCTGCTATTAGTCTGTCTCTGACCAATAGAGTACATGTTCCCAGGTCCTGGCCTACCTACTTTTTCACTCATTCCTTTACTGCAAAAAAAGCCCAATATGCAGTGTGTCATGAAAAATTCAATATGGCAAAGGTCTTCAGTCGCACTACTTGGGGTCTGCGGCAGGGGTATGAGTGGGGAGTGTACTATTTTGATACTAGTGTGCTCCCACATCTAACACTGCACTCCAGCAAGAAGCAGTCACTGCACCCACAAAAGATCCAAAGACAGACACCTGGTAATAAAAAAGCCGGGTCCTTCAGCAACCAGGCAGGGGGTATACAAGAATTGTCCTGCCATCCTGTCCTCTCCCTTTCAAGTGTGCAAACGTGTTACATGTGGCTCAACAGACCCGTTAGGCAGACTTTGACGCTGTTGTGTTACCACATTGCCCACAGCCCCCACCATACATATTCTGCTTCACACACAGGAATCCCTCATGGGTGTTTGTGCTTCTGCCAGTATGTTTAATAAGGGCAGGGGCACACCTACCACTAGTGTAGCAGGTGCAGTGGCACCTGGGGGGCCATTGAACACTGACAATGCTGTATTTAATCCCACAACAGCTTGTCTAATGAATAAGGGACAGGTGCGACCACACCCACCTGTAAATGAGTGAGCACCAATGCTGGGTTGGCTGGCACTAACTTTGGGTTGGTACACTGGGCATTAAAGACAGAGCAGCAGAATTATTTCCGGACCCTTCGGTAATTCTACTACTGATCTAATCACGTCAATAAAAACGTCTCTAGAACGCAAATAGGGCTTTTTTTTGCTAACACATCCCCATACGATTAGGTGAAAAAAGATACAATAACTACTTCAAATTTCTGTCCCTAAACAAAGTGAGCAAAAACTGTTTAAGGTTGTTTTAAACATGAATCATTCTTTTAACTAACTTGTGAGCAAAAAAATGGTCACAGAGGAGACCTTAAACTGAGCAGAGTTAATATGATGAAAGCAAGAGATCCGTACCATATGCTTGATTTACCAAATAGCGGGCAAAAAGCAAATATGTTCCAAATGCTAAGTTTTCAGATTCCCCATAAATACCAAGAGACATATGAGAACCATTCATGTGCAGAAAAACAAAGACAGCCATTATCTGGTTGAGCAGACATACACATTTCAGGCGAAGAACGATCAACCTCCGTTGAGGGTATCTCCGTCAGAGAAAGATAAAATATTATTCAGCTGAACATTTGTGGAGGCTCATTAATAATAAAGGAAACATTGTAACGCTGGAGTTCGTGTGAATAATGATGAGCTCCGGGGCCCACAACAAACGAGTAGGACAAGAGCTTGTGGGGCAGCGATGCCCAGGGCCGGACTGGGGACCGGAAGGGGCTCCTGGCAACGTGGCTCGGCCCTCCTCAGGGAGGAAGCGCAGCGAGCGAGCCCGGCCACTGCAAGGGGGGTGTGCGGGGTTCGCCCCCAAGAAATGTTTGGTGAAAAAAATGCAAATATGGTGTTTTTTCCAATATATTTGTCATCATAGAATCTGGTAAAGTCTCAGAATAGCTAAATGGATGAAGAGTGAAGACTCGGCTGCTTGACTTAATGTAGGAATGAACTGCTGGGAGGGTGAGGATTGGGTGGGTGAAAAGATCAAAAAATGGATGACAAAGTATAAAGGGGCAGATTTACAAGCCCCTTGCGACATCTTCTCGATACCGTTGCATCACTTCGGTGACGCAGCGGCGTCATAAACAATGCGCCACTATGCGACATATTAACAACGTGATGAATCTACAGATGGGTCACGTTGTAAAGCCCTGTGCTATATTATACGTGCGGCAGGTATAGTATATGCAGGGTTGGCGTTCCGTCGCAATGAGGCCTTGTAAAAGTTATGCAGTGAAATCTACAAGCTGGTGTTGCTGGTGTTGCTGGCATTAGTCATCTCTCGGATCGACTATGCCAACGCCCTGTATGCAGGTATCCCACAATATCAAATTAAAAGACTTCAGCTAATACAGAATCAGGCAGCCCGCCTGATTTACCATCAACCAAAACATCATCACGTCCGTCCTCTGCTCAAAGCCCTTCATTGGCTTCCTGTATCGGAGCGTTGTAAGTTCAAACTAGGCTGTTTGACCCACAAATCCTTGGCCGGCATCGGTCCCTCCTTCATTTCCTCTCTTCTGCACCCCTATGTCCCCCCCAGACACCTCCGATCTTCTCACCATGCGCTCCTCCAGACACCTAGGTTTAAGCGCAAAAAACACGGAGGTCTCAGATTCTCCTTCCTGGCCCCCTCACTCTGGAACTCTCTCCCGCTGGAACTTAGACTCTCCTCTTCTTACCCTCACTTTAGGTCTCTCCTTAAAACCCACCTTTTCCGCAGCGTCTACACATAATCTTCTTTTTTCTCCCCTACATGCCTCCCGTTGAATTAGTGAACAGCGCCAAGAAACCGTCCGGTGTAAGTTGCGCTATATAAGTCTTTTTTACATTACATTACATTACATTACAAGATTTCACTCAGTCTCTTTTATGATCCCACTGTGTCAAAACCTTCCGCCTGCTTGAAGCAGGCATAAGAAGTGACACAGCACAATAGGTATAGGCTGCCCGAGCATTGCTGGAGTTGTGTCGCGTTTGCGACTCGACTCCAGCAATGCGCTACCCTTATGACAAAAGATGCGACACGCATCTGACTATCCTTGCGCCATGGTGCGCTGCATTGTAAATGCGACGCATCTGTGGTGGCGCAAGGGTATTTCTACATGTTGCATATTTACTGGTGCATCCCTGCTAATATGCAGGGATGCACCAGTCCTTGTAAATCTGCCCCAGTACATTTTGTAGTCATTCTGGCATTTGATAAGGTTGCTTCAAATTGCAAACAAGTTGTTTTAACAGAGTGCTACTAATGTATTTGTATTATTTTTCTGTATTTTGCATGATTATAATTGAAAGGAAAATAGACAGATTCACAAAATAATATGCAAACCCATATGTAGCAAGCTCGCTCACGCGTACACTTCTATATAGCAGTTTAACATAAGTTTGCTGATTTGTTCCGTTAAATCTCCCTTATCCTATTGATAAGGCAGTCTTCAAGTTGTATTTAAACAACTCTGGAGCGCTGAAAGTGCTCATAGATGTAACAGCCAGATTCTGTGCCAAAATCAACCAAGGGGACGTGGGGGGGGCACAGAAAGTTAAAAAGTGCTGATTTCACAAGAGAGAGAGAGAGTGAGAGTGAGAGAGAGAGGAAGGGATAGCGAGAGACAGAGAGAGGGAAACATAACAGACACAAACTAAAGTATTCTTGTATAAAAAATATGAATGATCCTACTGTTCCCGAAAGAAAATAGGTGGATCTTCACAAAATTATTATGTTGTTAAAGTTTATACAACAATGGCGCCATGGGTACTACACTCCAATATGCACCAGGAAGTTGAGATTAATAACGGTGATGGATCAAGCCCTGATCTTTGGACTGGGTAAGAGTGGTCTGCTTAATTCAGACCCTCTGTTCGGGTACTACACCCCAATATGCACCAGGAAGTTGTCTCTGAGAGCTTAACACACTCTGCTGAAAAATTGGGTGTCAGGAGTTTGAATCCTGTTGAAGCAGAGTTGGGCCTCGATCCTTTTGAGGCCGGTAAAACGAGTGCCAAACTTGTGTAACAGTAACACAGTATTCCCGCAGAAGCCTTATAACCAGCTTTACGCAGTCCTGCAGAAAAAAGGGATGTAATTTCCCAGAACTTTTATGCAGGGCCGGCACTAGACGGAACAAGTTTTGGAGGCATCAGCCTCCTCCACTCTTACCTACTGTATTGGGTGTCAGTAGCAAGCACTCTTCCGCCCGCTCCTCAATGCATGTGCCGCAGCTGCAGGGCAGCAAATGGAAAAAACTCACCAGCCTCCTCCCGCTCTTCACTGTGGGCGGCAAATGCAGGGACCGCCATGGTAGGCCATAGGGCTAGCTAAGCCACTGATGATAACAGCCATTAGATGGGTGCTGGAAGTGTCCTTAGGTGTGAAGTGAGCCCTGCCCCTTCTCTTGAATGAAAAGGAGGGAAAGAATCATGCCTCATCACCAATATGCATTACTCACATAGGATGGAGCAAGAGGAGCCCTGTCAACAAAATATCAAAAAAGCATATTCATTTAACACACAGAAGCATTTTACCTTAAAATATTTGATTATGCGGCATAATGCAGAATATTTTTGTGTTAGTATCACCTCCTTAGTTTGTCATTTTTACACATTATTACTATCTATGCAATGGTTTAATCTCCTTAGTACCTGTTGGACACCCACATACAGCAATAAGCAACAGAAAGATGATCAATCAGCCTTTCCCGAGGGATTTTCACTGTGCAGCAACAATTGTTGCTGCGTTTTTAATAACTTTGGATCAGTTTAATCTAGAAAAAAACTTTTGTTCAAAGCTGAAGATTATGCAATACTGGCTTATGTGGCAAATGAAGCAAATCCAAAATTATGGAGAAAACTCAGCAACAGCAAAATCGCATAGTTCCATTGGGCTGGACTAAGAGGCCTTTCAGGGTTTACATGTACCCAATATGTGGGTTAGAAGATTCTTAGTCAACATGGAGCAAAATTACTGTCTATTACATCAAACACAAGAGGTGTCTGTAGAGTGCACACCTTGAATACAGGAATTTGTATAGCGCTCTGATGTGTAATAATGAGTGAAATAAAGCATTAGCCTAGGATCACACATTTTGGTTAAGCAGGGAAGCCGAGATTGATCCCATATTTTCCAGTTTTACATTGTGTAGTCAGCCACTGCCTGGGTATCTCTTTATGACATTGGAGCTTAATGTTTCGTCTTTAATTCTTGGAGGATGAGACTAAAGTCTGGGTGGCAGGAAGAGTCCACGTTGTATTTCTGGCAGTTGTACATAGAACAAACCTTGGTCATGGAAATAAAAACACTTCACAACAGAGACAGGCTACTTTATTTTTTTTTCCAGTATTGAGATGTGCCTGAATTCACAGAGTGCTGATCTGAGGCCCGGATTCAAGCCTGTCTCCCCTTGATGCATGGTTGTAACCACTAGGCACCATTCTCTACTGTGAAACCTTGGCTCATTTTTGGCATTAGGCTCCAAGAGAACCTTGAGCTGACCAAATAGCAGAGAGGGGAAAGGGAGAGGTTGATGTAAAGGGGGCTGGACTAGGAAAAACAGTTGAGGCTAGAAAAGGTGAGAAGCTCAGTCGGACCATGAGAGAAAAGGATCCGAGCATTGGTGGGAAAGAAGACAAGAGCACCTCACCATGGGAGTCCAACTGGTTGCCGGTTGAACTCTGACCCACACCCAGAACCTACTCCAGAAGCCTCATAATAATGATCAACAGCAAACTGAACATGACTCCACAAGTCCACGCCTTAACTGCATCCTGCTTCTACACCCTGAAGGAAGATCTCCCAATGGCTCACAAGCAACTCTAGAAAAACTGTCACTCAAGCCATAACTGTCACTCAAGCCTTAACCACCAAAAAGTTAGTCTATGGGAACACCTTCAATAGCAGGATCAGCAAGCAAATCACTAGAAGACTACAAATAAGCATGGGCGAATTTTGCGAATCTGGTGTTCGCGAATTTGCGAACTCGCAATCCGCAAAATCCGCGAATTCTCGCAAATTTGCGGATTTTTTGTTTTTATAGTGTTCGCAAGGGTTTCTGCCAGTTCGCGAGGATTTGGTACCAGTTTGCAATTGTGAACTTACTTGTCGGCACGCAACGGTCGCGACTATGTTGTTTCTACGTCTGGTTCATCATCACAGGTTCACAGCACCCTCTGTTTCAACACTGCCACCCTCTGTTTCACCCATGCCACCCTCTGGTACATCAATGTGGAGTTCTGGACTTTTATTAAGGTCCAGAGGTGTCAGGGACAACACCCGAAGACCCCTGAGTTCTACCTGTCTCGGTGCACGAATAAACAGAAACACAGGCTTCTCGATGGTGGCGTCAAAGACCAAAGGTTTATTACTGCAGGGACACAGAAGTCACAGAAACTACACACGGGCA
This sequence comes from Lissotriton vulgaris, assembly GCF_964263255.1. Taxonomy (NCBI): domain Eukaryota; kingdom Metazoa; phylum Chordata; class Amphibia; order Caudata; family Salamandridae; genus Lissotriton; species Lissotriton vulgaris. The sequence goes on from NC_141691.1 coordinate 236,019,097, forward strand.
GATTCTAGGAGCCTGTTCGATTTGCACTAAGTTGGTTGCTCCTTAAATACAAATTTTTTAGCTGGGGGCAACATTCTCCACATACTAGTACGTTTCTTAAACTTTATGTCCTAAACAATAAATATTTGGCGTTAAACAGGGTTCGTCAACAAATTTCTGATGTCAAAACATTACGAATGAGAGGTTCCCACTGTTCGATCATAATCCCGTGTCATCTTTTCATTCAAGAGCCGGACCGCCTCATCGTAAATTTCGTTACCTCCCCCTAATAAAGGCCCAGAAGGAAAGGAGCAGAGCCAGGTGCAGAAGATAGAAAAGCAGGATAAGAGATGTTTGTGGGTCGTAAATGGGCAAGGCTACCAACTTCGGCCGCCTAATCATGATCAGGCCAACGAGAACCAGTATAGCAGGACTGGCCTCAGGCAGAGGAGGCAGCTTTTCCCGAGTCATGCGGCCACAGCGTTTCTGTCCTAAGGTGCACGTGTCACTAGCAAGGTGAATCGCCGGCTAAAGCCTACGTGTCCTTAAGTGAAATGAGGTGATCAGAGGTCACTGTGTGTCCATTGACTATGTGAGGGCAAGAATACAAGATGGATGCCATAATCTAAAATGGATGCCATCGGTGCACCGGAAATGTGCTCGTAACAGGAGTGCTCTTGCTCGTAGCATGGCGAAAACACCAGGATGTACTATATGGATCATTTACGGTTCACTGGTACCAAAATTATGGATTTACGACAATGTCGAAAACACGGGTTCGAATCGTCACGGAACCTCAGACCCTCCTTTTGCCCTTACATAGGCAATTACTCAGTCTATGTCAGAGTCTATCTCGATGTTCATTAGGTCAGTGATATGTTGTTGCAGCATTATCCTTTCTCGCACTTTGTCTCCAAACACAGGCGGTTTTCTAAAACAGGTTGCAGCACAGAGGCTACACAAAGCAGGACCACATTGGATAATGAGGCAGCACGAGAATAGGAATACTAAAATAATGCCAACGACCATCAGAACCTTCCATCCCCGCGCTGATAGTAGAGTCCCAAGCCATTCCATTAATGACCAATTTCCCTTGTCTACGTGAATAGAGTCGGAAATCTTGTGTAGCTTAGAGATTGCTTCATACACTGTTGGAGCATTATTGGGGATATAAACACAGCAGCTCGATTGGATCATTCTGCATACCCCACCTCGATCTGCAAGTATCACATCAAGAACCATACGGTTCTGTAACGTCATGAGACGATCCGCCTGGAGCTCAGTTGTTAAATTACTAAGGGCACCAGCAGTTTCTGTAATAGTAGACTCAACTACCTGTGTTAGCTGACGTAGATTTCTACTATTGGCCATAGGCCCCCAGAACGGAAGGAAACCTTTGAAAAAGTCTCCGGCTTCCTGACCAGCGGTATCTTCTTTGCTGAAAACACCTCTTGCTACTCTGGTCTTGTGGTAATCTGGGGAAGCAGTGTATGTCGGAGGCAACAGTCGAGCAATATAGCATGAACCTGAAAAGTCAGCAGGCAACCATGTATATGCCCTATCTCGACAGATGAAGTAAGTACCCTTAGCAGTTAGGAAGGCAGGGGAAGAGTTTGCTGGATATACGTAAGTTTCAACACAGTCACTCTTCCCCAGCCGAGCTCTTGGATTTCTCCCATTACCTTGCAAACAGACTTGACCTCGGTGAGGTACGACCCAGACTGGAGTGAAGCTCTTACGCTTGCTTTCACCCACACTAATGCTATACTCCGTAGAATTCCAACTCAGATAGACCCGTAGCTCATCCTTAGGATAAGATGGGGTGTTATTGACGTCTTTAATCATGTCAATGATACCCTTGATCAAGGCTTTATTAGCGGAGTTATACTTGGTGGAACGTGGAGGACGCGGGGGATAGGTCTCGAGGGCATAAACAAATATAGTCTGAAAGGCCAGAAATGATCCATCATAGCTGAAAGGCAAGACCAGATAGGGAATGCCTTTATCCATGGTGTGTGGTATCAAACCACATACCCAGCAGTCTGTTGTGTTAACTACCAGTTGGTGTTGATGCAAGAGTTGTACAAAAGTGTTATTTATGAATTCTGAGCGTCGAGCTTGCTCATGTTCGGGGAATGAATGGAAGGAATGAAAAGAAGCAACAGTAGGAGTAACAAGATCAGGAGGAGGTACTGTAGTCATTATTGGTGCAAAAATTAAGTGAATCCTAAAGACTATTCCACCCACCAACGTTATTAAAATAATCAAAAACGTAATAGCACATTGCATCAGAAAACATTTGTTATGTAGAATTTTGTATAATCTGTTTCTGCGAATATAAACTACATTCTCTCGGTGCAGCTCAGGAAGCTCCATCTTCTACAACCGCTCGCGACCACTGATGATATGTACGTAGTTGAAAATGCCTCTATCAGCCCTGGGAGTTCCCAGAACTAACAGAAAGACCGACCTTGTGTCTGGCCCCCGCAGATTCAACTAGGCACAAAGCCACGACCCTACGGCGACCCAGACGACAAGGCAATAAGAACAACTAAAATACACAGGGAAATACAAAATTTTCAGCAAGCTTCCTGGCTGGAGGCAATATATCAGAGCAAAATATAAAAATAGGCAGTTTCCTGCTTTATTTGTCCTTGGAATGAGATCGAAGGTTGTATCTCAGTTTTCCTGGCGTAGTTTGATCCGGGAATAGTCTGTTCTCAGCAGGAGTAACAATGTTTGAGTTTGCAGAGGACAAATGTTCGCTTGATACAGTGTTCCGTCAGTGATCAAAGAAACAGCTTCAGAAGGAGAGTCAGAGTTCGGTGAATCAGTTATCAGTTCTGCATCACTGAAAGGAATGTATCTAGGAACAGGTTCTGTATCAGAGGCACCAATTCCTTGCCTAACCCAGTTGTCATAAGGAAGTGGAAGTGGTACACGCTTAGTATGGGCCGCGTGGACCCAGTTTTTCCGTCCAGCCACACGTACAGCAGTCCTTGTCGCCAACAGCACTTGGAAGGGACCCACGAATTTGGGTTCGAGGTTCCTTGTTCGTCCAAAATTTCTGATGACGATGTAGTCACCAGGTTTCAGCTGATGACCTGGACTTTCCGGAGGCTTTGGCAATGCATCGAAAACCTGTTGGTGAATGAGACTCAATTTAGCAGTCAAGTCAAAAAGGTAATCAATTAGCATTGGGTATTCCAGCTGTTTAAACTCCTTAGGTCTTGGTACCCCCCAAATATTAGCAGGGCGACCGAACACAATCTCGTAGGGGCTGAGCCCTACTCGGGAATGCACAGTCGCTCTTGTAGATAACAGGGCCAAAGGTAGTGCGTCTGGCCAAGACAAGCCCGTGGAGGCTCGTATCTTGGCTAGTTTCAGCTTGAGGGTACCATTGTACCCTTCAACCAAACCTGCTGACTGGGGGTGATTCGCACTGTGAAATTTCTGCCTTATCCGTAGGCCCGTACACACACTCTGCATAACTTTCCCTACGAATTCACTCCCATTATCCGACCATACAATCCGTGGCATACCATGCCTGGGGAAGTATTCTTTTAGGAGGATTTTGGCAGTGGACAAGGCATTATTATCTTTTAGCGGATATGCTTCAATCCATCTTGAAAAAGCACAGACTACCACTAGGACATATTTAAGGTTGTTACATCGATCCATGTGAATCAAATCCAACTAAATCACTTCGAAGGGGCAGGAAGGAGGAGCGAAGTGACCAGTAGGTGTGGGGGTTCCCTTGCCAGGATTATGCATCAGGCATATCATGCAGTTTCTCACCACTCTTTCTGCACATTTACTAATTCCATCATTCTTCCAGACTGGAGCCAACATCTTACAAATCCCTTTAGAACTGATGTGCGCTGCTCCATGCGCCATCGTTACCACCGCAAGCACATACGCATCAGGCAACATCCAACGCTGCTGTTCCGACAAATCGTTCCAACATCCACTCGAGTCCAATTTACCCGTTTTCTCTTTCCATGCAAGCTTTTCCTCTTCAGTCGCTTCATCCTGAATCACTTTCACACTTTCTACTGTGTCCTCACACATTCCCGATTCAGCAACCCACCTTGCAGACGTTGCCACATACATCCCACTCATCGTATTCCTAGCTGTCTGTTTAGCTATCTCATCAGCAAAAGCATTTCCACGACCAACATCATCCGTGATTGCTCGATGAGCACTGCACTTCACAATCGCAACTTCCATTGGTAAGGTTAGAGCTTCCAACAAGTCATTGACTAGTTGACCATGCTGGATCTTAGTCCCATGGGACGTAATAAAACCTCTTTCCTTCCACAATCGACCAAAACTATGCGCTACGCCGAACGCGTACTGACTATCTGTGAACACATTCACTCTCTTTCCCTTAGCTAAAACACACGCTCTAGTCAATGCAATTAATTCTGCAGCTTGGGCAGAATTCTGACTCACTCTTGCAGTCTCCACAATCGTACTCAAAGTCGTTACTGCGTAGGCAGCTGTTACATCACCATTCTCCAATTTAAAACAAGACCCGTCAACATACAACGTGCCATCTGGATCTGACAACGGAGTGTCTTTAAGATCAATTCCTCCTTTTGTCTCCTCCTCAGTTCTAAAACAACAGTCATGTGGTTCAGAATCACTCGACTCCTGACTAGTCGGCAACAGTGTTGCTGGATTCAATACATTGCATCTTTTTATCTGAATATGACTTGCTAGCAGTGTCAACTCATAGCCTGATAATCTAGCACTGGTGAGATGCTGTGTCTTTGTTCGGTTCATGAGCGTATCCACGGCATGTGGAACCATGACCACTAGCATGTTGTTCATAACCAAACCAGAAGATTGTCGAATGGACACTGCAGCTGCTGCTGTAGCTCTCAAGCAACTTGGCAACGCTCTGGCTACCGGATCTAATGTTGATGAGAAATACGCACAAGGGCGTTGTTTATCACCAAATCGTTGCGTCAGAACACTCAATGCACAACCTTCTCTCTCGTGAACATAGAGTGTAAATGGCTTACTGTAGTCAGGTGTTCCCAACGCCGGAGCTGAACACAGTGCATTTCGTAATTCAGAAAAGCTCTGCTGACATTCGGCAGACCATGGTACCGGACTCGGAACACCTTTCCCAGTCAAGGTCACCAATGGTTTTGCCAAAAGCGAAAAATTTGGGATCCATTGCCTACAGTATGAGGTGATACCTAAAAATGCACGCACTTCTCTTTGTGTGTTAGGAACATTCATTTGCGTAATTGCTTTTATTCTCTCTGGGGTCAACCTTCTTCCCTCCTTTGACAAGAGATGACCTAAGTAGGTCACTTCTTGACAACAAAATTGCATTTTGGAAGGTGACACCTTGTGATTTAAATCAGACAAATGATGCAGTAGGGAAATTGTAGCTGCTTTGCAAGTTTCCTTGTCATCGGCAGCCACTAGAAGATCATCTACATATTGCACCAAGGCAGAACCAGGAGGAAGTACAAAAGAATCTAACTGACTTTTTAATGCCTGACTGTAAATGGATGGGCTTTCACAATAGCCTTGTGGAGCACGTTTAAACCTGAAGCTTCGGCCTCCTAGAGAGAAGCCGAAAATGTCTCTGCTTTCTTCGGCTATCGGAATGCTGAAAAAGGCATTCTTCAAGTCGATCACGGAAAACCATGTGGCTGTGGCAGGAATCAACGTTAACAATGCAGTAATGTCTGGAACCACAGGAAACTGTGGAACCACAATTTTGTTAACCTCTCTAAGGTCAATTACGAAAGGAGGGAAGAAGGATCAGTGCGTTTTAGAATTGGCAGTACAGGACTGTTACAGACATTTCCCCTAGTTTCTTCTATTACGTCTTTTTGAATCAAATCTTGCACTATCAATAAGAGCGCACGTTCGCCTTCACTGGAGATCTTATATTGTGGGATTCGTGGGAATTTGACATTTGCCTTCAAAGTTACTACATAAGGAGGAATTTCCAAAAGACCAACATCGTTAGGACCAGTCGCCCAAAGAGTATCAGGGAGAGAACGCAGCTCCAGTGGGAGCGCATCCATTGACAAGTACATCGGGGAGATGATTCTCTTACCTAATGTAAGCTGTACTCCTGACGGAGAACAGTACAATGTCGCATACAGGCGTTTTAACAAGTCTAAACCAAGCAGATTTTCATTACAACCGGTCGTCAAAATCAAAGGTGCTTTCAATTGACAAGGCCCAACAGAAATAGACAGAGGACCAGAAACAGGGTTGTGAACAGGGGCGCCTGAAAAACCTACTGAAACATTTGTTAAGCCGGACAAAGGTGCGCCAGGGAGTTTCGCATTTATGATAGAACTTTTTGCTGCACCAGTATCCAACAGAAATGGTTCGACTACACCTGATGTAGCTACTGCGACATAAGGCCCACTCTGATCTACTGGAACTGATACTACTCCCTCTCTTTGTCCATGGTTGTCCTAGTACTCATTTTGCTGAAATTCCTCACTAACTTCACAATAATCCTCAACGTGATACTGTTGAGATCTAGTTGGCTGTACAGATTGTCCATTTCGCTGATCAAAATAATTGGAAGGGCGATCATTCGTTTGTGGAGGCATAGCACCTCGTCCTCGACCTCTAGAAGGTTGTGAAAAACCACCACGACCTCTCTGAGCTGCAGCATTATTATTTTGTGCTAGCACTGGACACTCATTCTTATAATGACCTTCCTTTTTGCAATAAGCACATTGATTCCACTGGTATTGCGGTCTCTGAGAACCGTAATCGGTCCTCTGGTATGGTCCTTGCTGTGTGTTTGTCTGATTCGTGCGGGGCGGATATGCCTGCTGTAAAAGGACTTTAGTTTTTAAATCTTTTGTTTTCTTTTCTGATTTTTCTTTCTCTTCTTTATCCCTATTTTCATAGTACTGGGCAGTTGCAAGTATCTGTGCAGTCGTAGAGACAGCCCACACACTTTCAGAATCTTTTAATTTATTACTAAGCTCTGGTAGCAAATTGTGCACAAATTTATCAACAAATAATCTCTGACCTCCTTCCGTGCTCATATCCTGACCACTGTGATCTACGAAAGTTTCCTCAAATCTAGTGAAAAAGTCGGAAACGCTTTCATCTTTCTTCTGCCGGCATGCGGACAATTTGTCCCAGTTAACGCGCAATGCTGGCATCAGAGTTTTCATTAAATCGATTATCCTACCAGGCAAATTAGCAATTAGAGGTTCGGGCTTAGAACCACCAATTTGTTGACCATCTGCCGCTATTATAGCCGGCCAATCACCACCTAGAGCAACTGTATGATTTTCTCTGCGAATTTTAGTCCAGATTGGTTGCGGTACTACATTGCCAAATAACATGTCAATGTCCGCTAAATTCATTACGCAAGCTTGAACTGTCTGAGTCAGCTCTTTGTAATATCCAGCGGGATTTTTACACGGATCTGGCAAGGCCTGCTTCACTGCTAACACTTCAGCTCGCTTCCACGGAATGTGTATCCACACTCTTTGGAATTGCACTGGAGCGGCCGCAATACCACGCACTGCATCAGCTTGAACGGCTTCGCGCCATATTGGCGGAACCTCCCTCATAGGATATTGACGACCTTTATTTGTGCTACCTTTCTCTAAGTCCCTTGGTGAACGGAGGGAAGGATCAAACCTGAAACCTAAAATCAATTCCATTGCTTCTTTTATCTCTTGATCGACTATCATACCTGCAGCAAATTTTTGTTGAACATGAATTAATTCATCCGGAACTTGTTCAGAATCGTTCTCCTCCCACTCCTCACATAAAAGGGAACACATAACATCAAACACATAGTGTTGTGTCGGTTCATTCCATTGCATAAATGTATCTAATACATCTCGTACTTCATACCTTCCAACTTTCGAAATCCATCTAAGAGCTGTAGAATCTAATATTCCTCGTTCCTCAACACTAGGAAGCTGACTACGTCTCTGAACAGATCCAGAGGCGGGACTCCTAATCAGTGTTTTGTAAAAGGGAGATAAAATACTAGAGACAGATTCAGTGATTCTCCGACGAACAGAAAGCGGGGTCATATAGCTTGAGGAAGTTTGAAGCAGAGTAGTAGTTGGGACAGAAGAAACAGCAAGAGTAGGAGTAGCAGGCAAAGTAATTTGTGAAACAACAGGTATAAGCGGTGCAGGCAGAGGCAGAGGAGCTGGCAACCCTGGAAGAGGGGGTGCCGGAGGAACCTTGTTAACCACAGGGAGTGCAGGAGCTTGATTCGGGGGAACAGGGGCAGGTATACCAGGCTGTCCAGCAACCGGTAACACAACATTAGGCAAAGGTGGAGCTGTAGCACCCTGCGCATATGGTGGAGGTGATCTCAATAAGTAAGACAACAGGGGATCCTTTTCAGGGTCCTCTTCTGTCTTAGCAGTATTCAGTGGCAAGGCAGGGTAACACTTGTCTATCGCTAAATTACGCTCTCTATCGGCTACCTCCATCGCTTTCTCAGAGTCTTTGAGTTGCAGCTGCTTGGCAGACTGTTCTAAAGTCAACTCTTGTTCTTTTTGCTCTTTCTTCAATTTTTTAGTCTCTCTCTGTTTGGATTCTTTTTGCCAACAACGGAAAGAATCAAACATTGCCGGCCGGGCTTTCTTCTTAAACAACTTTATTTCTAAATTATCGAGAATTGCAGGTTCAAAACTACCATGTAGTGGCCAACTAAGGACGCCATCTGTCTCCGTGTAGCGGATCCATACCTCATTATAAGATATAGGACCCACACCGTGCTTACAGTAAAGATCATAAAGAGGAGTTCCAATTGGAGGAACCGGACACGAGTCCTCCAACCGGGAATCCTTGTTGCAACCAAAACATGAAAACATACAGTTTTTCCGACTTACCATTTTATAAACCGGAACACAGAACAAACACAAATAAAGGTGCGCACTCGAACTGAGAACTTAGGCCTACCAAAGTGAACTAATTTATCGATACCCAAACCAAACCAAAAGATTATCGTAACAAGAACAACCAGTGATAATGGAAAGGGGCGACCGAATCGGTCCCCCCGAACTTATGGCCGAGTGCCTCGATCCCCCCGGGAAGCCATTTTGGGCGGGAGGCGCGTCTCAGCAGGTATGCCCGAAGCGGCGTAGCTGGGGCGCGCTCGTTCCCGCCCTAGAGTGGGCTGGCCTAGACACCGACGCAGCCAGCCACGCCCTCAGGGGCAGGCAGGGGCGGGTATACGCCCGCCCTGAAGACGGATAAAAAGGGACGCAAGACCAGAAGACATCCTCTTGTTCTTGTGCTCTGAAGCTGCACCTCCTCGCTGCACGTGAGCTCGGGACAGAACGAAGAGCCAATTTTGAGCGTTTTAATCTCTCTCTTTGTCTTTTAGATACTTCGTCGGAAGGATGCCCAAGAAAGGAGCAAAGAGAATGTCGACTGACCAGTTGGTTCGGGCACTCATGAAGGACATGTCCGAAATTAAGAAGCGGTTGGCGGAGCGAGACGGCGAGGAGGGATCGGGGCGTCCACCGGCCGGAGGGAAGCCAAAGAGGCCGAGAAGGGGGCCGGTCGGGGGAGACGTCCCGGTTCCCTGTTCCCCGCTCGAGGCGCCAGCCCCGGTACCGGCCCCGGTACCGGATGAGGGGAATCCGATTCCCGTGATAGTTACCCCGACGTCTGCCGGAGATATGCCTCCCGAGTTGGCGGCACAGGTAGCAGCATGGTTGGGGGACAGTAATGGGGGCGCCATGGCTACCGAAGCGCAAGCTCTCATAAAGCAGTTGCGCGAGAAACGTGATACAGCCAAGGTGCCCGCGCCGGATGGGGCGATAGACAAGCCACGAGGGACGGAAGCAGCGTCCGGTGCAGGTAAGCGGCCATTGCCGATTGCAAGGGATGAGTCAACACCCTCTCGTAGAGAAAGATTGGGGCAACATGTTCCTTTGCCAATAAAGGAAAAGATTTGGGCGGGGGAATACGTTAACATTTTCTCCCTGCTCGTTGATCACTATGAGGTCGAAACTGTTAAGGGTCAAAAGGATCTGATGCATCCGAGTGTTTGGCGCGCAAAAATGGCCGCCTTTAAAGTGAATGAAAATATTGGTAACTGGGGTAATGCTTGGGGAATTTTCACGGCAATTTTGGGGGAACGTAGGCCTGATTTGCTCCCTGAATTTCCAGTATATCAGTCACGAATTATGGGGTACTCGACATCACACCAAGGTAACCAATGGTTCTGTTATGACAACCTTTTCAGGAAAGCGATGGAGCATAACAAAAGTTTAACCTGGGACTGTTACGATTCTTTAACATGGAATAAGATGAAAGAGTCGGGAATGTTGAAAGTGCCATTGGTGGGGAGTGCTGTTAGTGAGTCCTCCCGCCAAAATGGGGGGACGCCCTTTCGGTCGGGTACGGGTACAGACGATTACCCGAGACCCGCCGGCAATACAGGGAAGAGGGGGTTCTGTTTCAATTTCAACAGAAGCAAATGTACTAGGCCCCCGGGGTCTTGTAAGTTCAAACACGAATGTAGTGGTTGTGGGGCACCCCATCCTGAGTCCTCGTGCAGAGCCAAATCGGGTGAAAATGGGGGTAGAGGAGGCGCTAAACAGGTCTAATATAGTCCGAGGGGCGCCTTTACCAACCCCGATTGATACCCTGGCGATGATTCCCTTGCTCAGCGAATACCCAGATCGTACTTCTGCTGGGGTGCTACGAAACGGTTTTTCATATGGTTTCCGCATCCCGGTGGGTAGCTTTCAGGGTGTCGGGTCGTGCAAAAATCAACTTTCCGTCTTGCAGCATACTACTGTAGTACAGGATAAGATCCGGAAAGAGGTTACCCGAGGTCGGGTTGCCGGCCCGTTTCCTGTCCCCCCGGTACCGAACTTTGTTTGTTCTCCTTTAGGGGTGGTCCCCAAGAAGGACCTGGGTGAGTTTCGATTGATTCACAATTTGTCAGCCCCTCATGGCCTTTCTGTAAACGATGCAATTAATCCAGAAATGTGTTCGGTGCGGTACGCATCATTCGATGAGGCCGTAGCCATTTTGAATCGCCTGGGGCCCGGGACGCTGATGGCGAAATCAGATATCGAGTCAGCGTTCCGTTTGCTCCCGGTATACCCGGATGATCAACGTTTGTTGGGATTCACGTTTCAAGGTTTGTATTACATGGACAGGTGTATGCCAATGGGGTGCTCGATATCTTGTGCTTATTTCGAGAAATTCAGTAGTTTTCTGCAATGGGTTTACACGAAGAAAACAGGTTTTCGGAATGTGATGCATTACCTCGATGATTTTCTGTTCCTTGGGGCCGCTGGGGATGATGAATGTGCCCGGGCCTTGACTGAATTTTGTGTTTTAATGAATCAATTTGGCGTGCCGTTGGCACCAGGTAAAACTGTGGGTCCCACGACTTGCCTCGAGTTCCTCGGGATCGAGTTGGACTCTAGTGAGGGTTGTTTTCGTTTACCAGCTTCCAAAGTATCGAAATTCAAGACAGCCCTGCAAATGTGTATCACTGCATCTAAAGTTACGCTGCATCAATTGCAGCAATTGGTGGGGAAGTTGAATTTTGCCTTAAGGGTGATCCCGATGGCCCGCCCCTTCTCCCGTTCGATTGCACAGGCGATGGTCGGCCTAAAAGAGGGTCACCATCGCACGAGGTTATCGGCCGAGGTCCGCCAAGACATGCGTATTTGGTTAGCATTCCTGGCGGATTTCAATGGTCGAGTCGTCTGGAACAAACCGGCCTTGTCCTCTGAAGAGCTGGGTCTATGGACGGATTCAGCGGGAAGCATGGGTTTCGGCGCCATCTTCGGCACAAAATGGTCGGCACAAAAGTGGCCAACATGGTGGCACGATGAGGGGCTGACGAGTAATATTGCTTTCCTTGAGCTGTTTCCTATTTTGGTGGCCCTCAGATCCTGGCCCGATGGTTTCAAAAATCATTCTGTCATATTTTGGTCTGACAATATGACCGTTGTAGAATGCATTAATAGTCAGGCAGCACGTTGTAAAATGATTTTGAGGCTGCTTAAAGAAATTGTCTTACTGTGTATGCAACTGAACGTGGTATTCAGAGCAAAACATGTCCCGGGGGTGATGAATCAGGCTGCTGATGCACTGTCTCGTTTTCAAATGCAGGCTTTCTCGGGTTTCCTTCCCTCAGCGGACCCCGAGCCAGCACCCTTTCCCGAAGCTCTCTGGTCTCTCGGTGCCCCGAACTTCGTTACCTCGTGGGAGAGAGTCTAGCACCAAGGACGAGGAAGGCATACGAAGGGGCGTTTCGGGCTTATTTGGCCTTTTTGGGGACTGAGAGAGGGGGACTTTGGGGGCATGAGGATTGGGTAGTACATTTTCTGATGTCCTTGCGTAAGGCTGGGAAGTCGGTGGCTACAGCCCAGAGGCATCGTGCTGCCATCTCCTTTGTTGCCAGGGCTCATAATATCCAGGACCCGACAGCGTCTTTTGCTGTACAGAAAGCGCTGCGTGGGTGGCAACGCCTTGAGGGTCGCAGAGTAGATGAGAGGCGCCCGATAGGTCTGGATAGGTTGTCCCAGTTGCTGGCCACACTCCCCGACATATGCTCGTCTCAGTTCGAGGCCTGTTTGTTCCGAGCCGCCTTTACGCTTGCATTTCACGGGGCTATGAGGATAAGTGAGCTGGTGGCAAGGAGCAAGCGGGATGTGGCGGGGGGTTTGTGCCGGGAACACGTTCAGATCAGGGGTGAGACTATGACGGTATCCTTTGTCAAGTCGAAAACCGATCAAAATGGGGTGGGAGACTGCATAGTCATTCGCAGGATTCCAGGGTCCTCCATGTGTCCGGTGAGGTGTTTAGAGGATTACCTAGCACAAAGGGTGGCATCATGGGGGGGGACAATGTTGAGACACGCGGACGCCACCCCACTGACAAAGTTTCAGTTTCAGCGGGTGCTCGCGATGTCAATTGCCGCAGCAGGCTTGGACCCGGGTGAGTTTGGGACCCACTCCTTTCGGATAGGGGCTGCCACCGAAGCTGCAGCCAGGGGTCTTAATGTGGAACAAGTAAAACGAGTGGGGCGTTGGTCCTCCAATTGTTATAAGAGGTATGTGCGGTTGCACATGTTGTGAAGCTGTAACAATGTACTCACGCTTCTTGTCTTTTGTTTGGTTTTCAGTTACGCAAGCCTTCGAGGCGGGGCGGACTATGCAGTCGACCCAACACCGGGCCAGCGGTCAGACATCACCGGCTGTGAGAAAGGAGGTGTGGGTCGTGGGCCACTCATACGTGAGGCGTGCCGCAGACGTATTCAAAGCAGGTGACATGATTCACGTAGCTGGGGAATACGGGTACAGGATGTCCTTCTACGGAAGGGGCGGTCTCTGTATTGACCAGTTTCAAGCTTACTTTGAGGGTTTGTTAGGGCGGATGAGGTCACCGCCGTCAATAGTCATAGTACATTTAGGGGGCAATGATTTGGTCACCACCGGTAGACGACTTCTCCTGGAGGCAATGCTTTCCACCGTAAGTTGGTTGGCGAGGAGAGTTCCGGGGTGCATAATTGCGTGGTCTCATATGATCCCACGAAAAGTGTGGCGGGGGGCTATTTCGATCCCTGCTTTGAACCATTCTGTTAGGAAACTTAATAACAAAATGAGTAGGTTGTTCCGTTCCAGGACATTGCATTCTATCTCGCACGGTTGTATTAATGATGACAGTATGTATATGGGGGATGGTGTGCATTTGTCTCGGGTGGGAAATGAGTTACTCATAGGAGACTTCTTAGCATGGTTAAAAACGTTGGAACATGACCTTTAGCTAGGAGTTTTGGTGGGGGGCCCGGATAGCCGGTCAACTATCCGGGCCTGTGGCGGTAAGGTCATGATCGGTGAGCACTAATTAGTAGATCCCTATGAGTGGGCGTCACCCAACACGGATGGGAGCGCTCGGGAGAGGTGGCCATTGGCCCCTCAATGGGGAGGCGGTCCCTTCTAAGGATGGGTCGCCGGAAGTAAAGGAAAGGCGGTCAAGGCCCCTTCCTTTGTAGGAGGGGTTACAGCCCCCTCCTGGGGAATTTCCCGGGGCCAGTGACATCTGCGACGGCAGATGCGGTAAGTTGTGTGGGGTTGGGATAAGGGCCACGATACCTTCTAGATACCTCACACGAGTATTCGAACGACCTTTAACTGGCGTCGAGTTTTAGGTGCCCCCGTCAAGTCAAGGGAAATTGGTAGTAGTTGCACTTGAGGTACGCCTCCGTGCTGTCGCCCATCCCAAGTGGGAGGGGTAAGTCCGGTTAGGGATCTTGACACCGGTTATGACCTTGCTGTTGGCCCTTAAACGTTAGGTTGTACAATTTCAATATGTCAAGAAATGTTTTGTAGGTTGCTAGTTCGGCTAGGAGAACCTCTGTATTAGAGAATCTGTTAAGGTTAGCCAAACATCGCAATATGGTAATGAAATTGTACATAACATGAAACGTTTAATGTTTTAATTTTGTTTTAATAAATACGGCCGGGATGGTCACTCCATCCCACTTCCAAAAACTTCAAGAACTGTTTCCGGTTTCACTCCTTTCGGGGATTGTGTTGAGAGGGGGTGGCGGGTATCTCGGCAATATGGAAAGGGGCGACCGAATCGGTCCCCCCGAACTTATGGCCGAGTGCCTCGATCCCCCCGGGAAGCCATTTTGGGCGGGAGGCGCGTCTCAGCTGGTATGCCCGAAGCGGCGTAGCTGGGGCGCGCTCGTTCCCGCCCTAGAGTGGGCTGGCCTAGACACCGACGCAGCCAGCCACGCCCTCAGGGGCAGGCAGGGGCGGGTATACGCCCGCCCTGAAGACGGATAAAAAGGGACGCAAGACCAGAAGACATCCTCTTGTTCTTGTGCTCTGAAGCTGCACCTCCTCGCTGCACGTGAGCTCGGGACAGAACGAAGAGCCAATTTTGACCCACCCACCAGCCCCTGAAGACAGCCAGTTGTGTATAATAAAGTTGATTAATTTTGTTTTTTTTTTTTCGTTTCCAGGTTGTAGTGCCATGTTGATTTTGAGTTAATAAAGGATGTTCGTTTTGAGTATGTTTGCCATTAAAGATATTCAGTTAGTGTCGAATTTTGATGTATGCTCTTTCGGTCATAGTGGCCAATGTATTCTTAGGTTAATTTGCACTGTCGTATTTATTTTGGTAGGCGGTAAGGTCATGATCGGTGAGCACTAATTAGTAGATCCCTATGAGTGGGCGTCACCCAACACGGATGGGAGCGCTCGGGAGAGGTGGCCATTGGCCCCTCAATGGGGAGGCGGTCCCTTCTAAGGATGGGTCGCCGGAAGTAAAGGAAAGGCGGTCAAGGCCCCTTCCTTTGTAGGAGGGGTTACAGCCCCCTCCTGGGGAATTTCCCGGGGCCAGTGACATCTGCGACGGCAGATGCGGTAAGTTGTGTGGGGTTGGGATAAGGGCCACGATACCTTCTAGATACCTCACACGAGTATTCGAACGACCTTTAACTGGCGTCGAGTTTTAGGTGCCCCCGTCAAGTCAAGGGAAATTGGTAGTAGTTGCACTTGAGGTACGCCTCCGTGCTGTCGCCCATCCCAAGTGGGAGGGGTAAGTCCGGTTAGGGATCTTGACACCGGTTATGACCTTGCTGTTGGCCCTTAAACGTTAGGTTGTACAATTTCAATATGTCAAGAAATGTTTTGTAGGTTGCTAGTTCGGCTAGGAGAACCTCTGTATTAGAGAATCTGTTAAGGTTAGCCAAACATCGCAATATGGTAATGAAATTGTACATAACATGAAACGTTTAATGTTTTAATTTTGTTTTAATAAATACGGCCGGGATGGTCACTCCATCCCACTTCCAAAAACTTCAAGAACTGTTTCCGGTTTCACTCCTTTCGGGGATTGTGTTGAGAGGGGGTGGCGGGTATCTCGGCTATATCTTACGAAACCAAACCAAACCAATGAACTAAAAGGATTATCCAAACAAGAGCAAAAAACCCTTATGAGGTAACCAAACAACTAGCAACCACTTAATACTTAACTGAGGCACTGAAGACGTCACCAAGGAGAAACCCGTCACGTCTCGCCGTACGAAGGTCTGCACCTCGGGTCCAAGACAGGGCGACAGTCAAGGCAGCGGACCACTGCAGCCGTCCGAACGGGAACCCTCGTGGAAGAGAACGTCGGGCCACTTTTGCGATATGCCGGGATCGATGAAGTGGGGCGCCTCCCTCTGGAATCTTCACACGAAGCTTCTCGAACTCTTCAGGCTTTTGGACCGGTACCGAATGACGTCGCCCCACGTGGGGCGCCAATTGGAGTTCTGGACTTTTATTAAGGTCCAGAGGTGTCAGGGACAACACCCGAAGACCCCTGAGTTCTACCTGTCTCGGTGCACGAATAAACAGAAACACGGGCTTCTCGATGGTGGCGTCAAAGACCAAAGGTGATTTCTGCAGGGACACAGAAGTCACAGAAACTACACACGGGCAGATTCTAGGAGCCTGTTCGATTTGCACTAAGTTGGTTGCTCCTTAAATACAAATTTTTTAGCTGGGGGCAACATTCTCCACATACTAGTACGTTTCTTAAACTTTATGTCCTAAACAATAAATATTTGGCGTTAAACAGGGTTCGTCAACAAATTTCTGATGTCAAAACATTACGAATGAGAGGTTCCCACTGTTCGATCATAATCCTGTGTCATCTTTTCATTCAAGAGCCGGACCGCCTCATCGTAAATTTCGTTACCTCCCCCTAATAAAGGCCCAGAAGGAAAGGAGCAGAGCCAGGTGCAGAAGATAGAAAAGCAGGATAAGAGATGTTTGTGGGTTGTAAATGGGCAAGGCTACCAACTTCGGCCGCCTAATCATGATCAGGCCAACGAGCACGAGAACCAGTATAGCAAGACTGGCCTCAGGCAGAGGAGGCAGCTTTTGCCGAGTCATGCGGCCACAGCGTTTCTGTCCTAAGGTGCACGTGTCACTAGCAAGGTGAATCGCCGGCTAAAGCCTACGTGTCCTTAAGTTAAATGAGGTGATTAGAGGTCACTGTGTGTCCATTGACTATGTGAGGGCAAGAATACAAGATGGATGCCATAATCTAAAATGGATGCCATCGGTGCACCGGAAATGTGCTCGTAACAGGAGTGCTCTTGCTCGTAGCATGGCGAAAACACCAGGATGTACTATATGGATCATTTACGGTTCACTGGTACCGAAATATGGATTTACGACAATGTCGAAAACACGGGTTCGAATCGTCACGGAACCTCAAATGCCACCCTCTGGTTCATCATCATCACTGTAGATTATGGGGGGAAAAAGCAAGCACACCTGCCCTGCTTCAACTGACATGAATTAATTTGGGGTTGATTTATTAATGTGTCACTGTTTTAAAATCCCAGTCTGGCACCTGCTTCCTTATCTGTAATTTGCTTTCTGTTGCAGTGCAATTTTTTTTCCAGGACCTTTGTGGCCTACTTGTAGCTATTCTATGATCCCACAGAGAAGGGTCATACAATTGTTGCAACTAGCAACTGAACTCTGGAGGGGCCCCAGTCAGGAAGCACTACAGGGAATGGTTACTAATGATGAATTTGAACATTTGCACCTGCTGAGTGCTTTCAGTTTAGCAAAACTCGTTTTTCTGCAGAACAGCAAATGTAATGCCCCAAACAAACTTACTTGTGAAAGTTGATTTCTAATCCAAAAGTGATCCAAAGAAAGTCAAAAGGCCTCAAATCCAAAAAAGGGCAGGCAAATGTCAACCTGAGGAGTTATTCTGATAAAAATCATCATTTTCAGAAGGTCTATGCTGCTTGCTAGTGGATTTCTTGTGCAGAATTGCAAATTTTGTAATTTCGCGAGGGCGAGATTGTTGCTGCCCGCCGCACCTACATGTTCGCAATTGCGAACTTACGCCGCACGCCACAAAATTGTATCACCAAGAAAAAAAAATCCGCTGCGTGCGAATTTGCGGATTTTTGGTAAATTCGCGAGCGTTCGCGGATCGCGAATTTACAGAAAATCCGCAAAATCCGCGAGCGGAACGGATTTTCCGCCCATACTTAACTACAAACCAGCCAGAACTCAGCAGCCAAACTCATTGTGAACCTCCCACATGGAACTCACATCACACCACACCTCAGGGTACACCATTGGCTCCCGATACACAAACGCGATCAATTCATACTCCTAACACACATTCAAGGCATTACACACCTGAGGCCCCACCTACCTGAGCAGTTGGATTTCCTTCTAATAACCACCCAAACACCACCCCTCAGCATGACTCCTACTCACACACATCATATGCATACACAGAGAAAAGATCAGGAGGACGGGCATTTTCTTACATTGCTCCTAATGCATGGAGTGGCCTCACACTCCATATCAGATCCATCTTATCTCCTTTTGAATTCTACAAGAAGCTGAAGACCTGGCCAACCTGCCATAGGCATGGCTAGGCACATGCTCCGGCTCAGTGCCAGGAAATTCTAGTGGGTGATAGTGCACTTTACAAATGCTCATAACATAACAACAGAGTGTAAGAGTGGCAGAATCAGAAAGTGAAGTAAGATGCTTGGGGAGAGATCAAAGGTGAAGAGATATTCAGGTATAAAGTGGATGTAACAAGGGAGTGAACCAGCCAGCACAAGTAAAAGGTTGGGAAGGAGATATTGTGAAATGTAGAGTATGGAAGGGAGAGGTTGATGTACGTGGGTATAATCAGCAAAAAACCTAAGAGGTTGGAGAGTAGGCAAAATGTTTAACCAATGTGTGCTGCTAAGTCTTTTAAGCCTTCTGCTGAAGTTTGCAATTTTCTATCTCTTTATTTACAATGTAAAAAATATTTTAAAAAACACTGTCGTAATTCTGAGATGTATGTATTATTCTGCACAAAGGGTTATGATCTTGAACCATCCTCATGGTGGCTGCTGTGTGCTCAGGTACTCTGCTTGACCTTTCTGTTAAATCTAACTCCCAGTGGAACCCTATCATTCATATGTGCTGCCCAGATATTTAGATAACGTAGCTCCTGCCCTGAACTGCCTTTGCAGTGTCTTGCTTGCCTCGTCATAAGTTCCTACCAATGTAAAAACAAAAAATGCTGTGGTTGTTTCCCTACTCAAAATGTCATCAGCAGCCTCTAGACATTCCCACATCTTCTGATATCTCTTTGTTACCTTTTTCTCAAATGTCCCCAATATTTTTCTATACAAGGAAAATCGCAGAAGTGTGTAAGACCTTTTCTTTGGCCCGGGGAAATGGGAGATTAATTGGCAGCTTCTGTGGAGGATACTATTGTTTATGATTGCTGTTTCAGAACTGACTGTTTGATTTAATTTGGATAGGAGTTATTTATTCCTTTTAGAAACTTGCCTCTCCAAAGGTGATATTAGCAAGAAGTCAAAGTATACTCCAGGAGGTGATAAAGGTATTGGAACTTAAATATAGTATGCCACATTATTCATACCCAATTAGCACCTTATCCAGCCAGCCTGGCTATATCTTTTGAAAGGAACTGATTAGAGGTAGGTGATTATGCAATGAAATACCCCAAAAATTGTTCTGCGAATAATAGTCCCCCAATACCAAAAAACATATCTCTTTGTGTGCTAGGTGTCCTGCAAAGTGATAATGGACAGTGGCCCACCCTTCAAGCTTAAGAGCTGTGAGGCACAAGAAAGGGGCTAGATAAACTAGGAAAGTTGGAGAATTCACAGTTAACTGACAGGTCTATGGCCAGGACACTTGGTGAGATGATTTGTTTTTGAGCAGCGCGGCTCCAAAAAATCTTCCTAAAACCATCACTTCACCACACAGAGCTATTCACTATCCTCTTACAACTGGGCCCATCATTCTTACCTTTCATTCATTCACACATTTAGTTTGCTCCGAGGGTTCAGTAAAGATCCAAAAGAGGAGTCGAGGTGCTATAGCGGAGTGCCTAGACTAAGTTTATACATTATTTACAACTGCAGTTTTATTTCTAATACCATGGTTTCTGTAAGAAGAGATTTTAGAAACACCCCACTATTCAATTATTTTATTTGATCTGCAAGTAAAAGGTAACTATGGATAACAATACCAGCTTAATTCTGCCTTTATTTAATTTTTATTTTAAGATTTAGTCTCCTAGCATGACCTCTACGTTTTATTAAAATAGAAATGATTCAACTATGTAATAAGTCCCTAAAGAAAAGGTCAATTTCAATAGCATTCGTTTATTAGCATGACAGACTTCAAAGAAAATAAAAGGCATATTACCCAAAATTAGAAGCGAAGACATCAGTATAGAATGTACTAATTCCAAACGAAAACCTCTCTGTCTTTCTCCCTCTCTCTCTGGACTTTGCTCCTATTCAAAAGTTAAAGTCGAGAAAAATGTCAAAGTCCCTGCGCCATAGGAAAATTGTGCAAACAAATAGCATGTAGGGGTGCAAAGATCAAGTCAAATGGCGAGCCCTCTTCAATGTCCCAAATGTCCTCTTTTATACCCCTTTTCACAAACTTAGCTATCTAAATTTGTAACTCTTAAGTTCTTGATTGTCCGTGATTGGTCAGTATAGAGTCGGATGAGCATCACCTCATCGTCTTTCATTATAATTTTGTGCATAGTCATCTTCACATTGCGGCAAACTATGGTGTTATTGTCCAAACATTAACTTCCTTCGAAGTGTCCTTTAAATTGTTGATGTTCTTTTCCCACTGACCACATGCTGACTTCACTGTCTTTTGGCTTAGGCCCCACAAAATGGTCACACTGTCCTTGACCCATACTGCTCAGTTACAGGCAACTCGCAACTCCGATTTTGCGCTTGGCACTACTATCGCCATCTCGGAATTTCACTTTTATTCTTTTACTCGTATAGGCCTCAATTTAGGAACTATTACGAAAACAAACACAAATAAGTGTAAATTTATTAACCCTATCGCTGCTGCCGTCGGCCGTTGGACGTCGCGCGAGCTACCTCCCTGGTGCTGCGCACGTCCAACGGCCGACGCGGCCTCACCCGTTTCTTCGAACGTTCAGCACTGGCGCTGAACGTTCGAAGCAGTAAACGGGTTAAATAAAGCCCTTTCTGTTTACCTCCCCCTTTCTAATGATAACCCATTTAGTATTTACCTAGCTTTAAACATCATATATGCGTGGTTTGACTTACCAATCTTCATGATACACAAATAAACAGACAAAAGCACATTCATGCAATTCTCAATTAGATTATAATAAATGTGTACTCTTTATGACATAATATACAACAAATTAGTAAATTATGCTTTGCAAATCCATGCAAATTAGTATCCCACGTGTATTTGTGTGAGCATTTTACTCTATGTTGGTTAATTTCAAAACCACACATTTAGTACTTATTACTGTTATGGACAGTTAATCCCACAACCAGTATACAAAAATGTTTGTTTCCACCTTGCTCCATCAGTTTCTTACTGTGGATAAACTTACATCCTTTCTTCGGCTGACTTGGTTGCTGATGTACAACTGAAAAAGCTGCTGCAGCCTTAAGTCTGGTGTGCACCAAGTCTGTCTGACTGTGCTTGGAAAGCCAGATGGTTTATTTTTATGTGCAGGATGACAATCGACTTGCCTGAGAAATTACAGTATAATGTGTGCCTCATTCTACAATAAATAATCCCAATCTCAGGTAATGACAGCAAGGCTCGGGGAAACAGCTGCCTTTCAGGAGCACAGTCAGAATTGGGGCTGTACAGGACTAGAGTGCTGTGAGCAAGAAGGCAGCTGAGAAGAAAAGGGGCATTCCATGGAGTACATCAATGCACTTGGAGTGATCTGTCATCCACTGAACCTATGTGAGTAGGTAGCCAGTAGGTTGAGAGGCAGCTATTGCACTGGATGTTGGAAATCCAAAAGTGTTTGGTTAGATACCTGGGGAGGGACTGGGGTGACTTGTGGATGATGGGAATGGTCTTGCCTACAATTATCTCTTTAACCACGATCTAAAGAGGTCCAGCCTTTGATGCTTTGCGTGCCAATATATTAGCAACCCCACCTGTATATGACATTTGTGCTCTCTTACCTTATATTTTGGAATCTGTGCTTTCTTTTTTTTGCTGTAGCTCTTCCAGGTCACTTACCCGATCTAACCTATATCTGTTTGTGTTGATCTCCTATGCCTGCTGAAAACCAAGGGGCATATTTACAAGCCCCTATCACCACAGGAATGTCACTTTTTACTATGTTCCTGTGGTAATAGGGGCATCACCTTACTTACAAAGCGGCGTTAAGCCACTTAAAGCGTCTTGTAAATAAGGCACCCTTTCACGCTATACTTAGAGGAAAAGGGGTGGCAATGGGTGTTGTGGTGGACATTCCGCCACAATACCCATTGATTTTGATGCTGCCCCATATTTACAAGGGTGGCGTAAATATGGGGCAGCCCCACAATTACGACCATGGAAAACCTGGTCTAGCATGGCGAAACGAGGATAAGTGCTTTATTTCTCCGGGTTTTGCTGTTTCTATGTGTGCTGCATTGTGCAGCACACATAGAAGCTGCAAAACGCTGTGAAAAATTGTCCTGTGCCTGAAGGTGTCCCTTCCTGCACAGAAACATTCATTACAAAAATGACGATTTGCAACTTCTATGTCTGCTGCACAATGCAGCACAAATAGGAGTTACAAATCGCAATTTGTGATTGTTTATGTGCAGGTAGGGACACCTTCCTGCACATAAACAATCATTCCTCCCAATGCAGGCACCCTTGCACTATGGTGAAAGGGTACTAGCCTTTGCGCTGGGCTACTTAATTTAGTGCCAGCGCTAGGGGAAAGGCATGGGTGCACCATATCTTTGTAAATACTGTGCATCCTTGCATTTTCAGAATGGCGGAGTGTGGTGTTAGCATGTTTTGCTTAATGCCCCGCTCCGTCATTTGTTATACATATGCTTTTAAATGCCTTATTTTGACATTTTTCTAGCTTAAAGGAAGGGCTGGGCCAATACTTGAACTCCCATTTTGTAGTTCTGGGGCAATCGGACTTGGAATGTTAATCTGGAAACAATTAGGGAACATTGTTGTAATCATATCAGTTTTGGACAGACTTAGGCCTAGCTTTATGAGTCAGTTTGATTAATGAAATGTATTTCCATATAACAGAGCTTTAATATATCTACTTATTCTATTAGGATTATTATTTATATTTTTTGTCATTTAGGTGGTATCTACACTAGGTACGTAGTTTCCTGCAAATCTGCTTCAACAATGCCAAAAAATTAATGTTCAATTGATTTCCCTCCTGTGATGTCACTTCCTATGATATCATATCTTAGAGGGGCCTCACATGAACCTGTTTTGCCTGGGGCCCAAAAAGCCATGGAACTGGTTCTGCCTTTATGACATGCTTTTGGGCGCATGGATGAACTCTGAGGATGAGGACTGTGGTATTTGTAAAACGTATGAATGATAGGAAAGATCTGCATTCTTCAGTCTAGGGTGATTTATAGAATGTAACGCTAATTAGCTTTTAGGGGTGAAGGATGTTTAAAAGGAATATTGAAGGCCTGGGCTTTACATGCATGGCCCACAGTCATTTCAAATGCTACACAGCAGAGTGCCTCAGACGATTAAAAATGATGCAGTGCAGTGTCACAAGCCACTTTGCTGAGCTACGTCATTTTAAAAGCATAGGAATGCATTGTATTAACAAAACTACGAAACTTCTGTGTGCTTTCAGCTGCACTGGCGCATAATTGGCTATCATGCGCCAGCTCAGGCCCCCTTGCTTCATGTTGAAAGGGTGCCTGTATTGTGGGGATGATTGTTTTTGGGCAAGAAGGGACATGCATTTTCCTCTTTCTATGAATGCCCAAGCCAAAGGGCCTCAGTTGTAGCCCATAATCAATCAATCAACACATTTATATAGCGCGCTACTCACCCGTGAGGGTCTCAAGGCGCTGAGAAGTGGGGGGGGGGGGGGGTGCTGCTACTGCTCAAAGAGCCAGGTCTTGAAGTGTTTCCTGAAGGTGAGATGGTCCGGGGCCATACGTAGGTGTGCGGGGAGGGAGTTCCATGTTTTGGCTGCCAGGTAGGAGAACGATCTTCCTCCGGCGGAGGTTCTTTGAATCCGTGGGACGGTGGCGAGGGCGAGGTTGGCTGAGCGGAGCTGGCGGGTGGGAGTGTAGAACGAGAGGCGGTTGTTGAGGTATTCAGGGCCCATGTTGTGGAGCGCTTTGTGTGCGTGGGTGAGGAGCCTGAACGGGATCCGCTTGTTGATGGGGAGCCAGTGCAGGTTTCGCAGGTGAGCGGATATGTGGTTGTCGCGATAGATGTCGAGGATGAGTCGTGCGGAGGCGTTCTGTATGCGTTGTAGTCGTTTCTGAAGTTTGGCAGTGGTTCCTGCGTATAGGGCGTTTCCGTAGTCCAGAAGGCTGGTGACGAGGGCCTTGGTGACCATCTTTCTGGTTTCGGTGGGAATCCACCTGAAGATCTTTTGGAGCATGTGCAGGGCGTTGAAACATGATGACGAGATGACGTTGACTTGCTTGGTCATTGTGAGGGAGGAGTCCAGGACGAATCCTAGGTTGCGTGCGTGGTCCGAGGGTGTTGGCGCAGAGCCCAGAGCTGAGGGCCACCAGGAGTAGTCCCAGGCAGATGGGTATTGTCCGAGGATGAGGACCTCTGTTTTGTCTGAGTTCAGCTTCAGGCGGCTGAGCTTCATCCATTCTGCGAGGTCTTTCATTCCTTCCTGTAGGTTGGTTTTGGCGGTGGCTGGTCTTTGGTGAGAGAGAGTATTAGCTGTGTGTCGTCGGCTTAGGAGATGATGTTGATGTTGTGTTGGCGTGCGATGGCGGCGAGGGGGCTCATGTAGATATTGAAGAGGGTTGGGCTGAGCGAGGAGCCTTGGGATACGCCGCAGATGATCTCGGTGGCCTCCGAGCGGAAGGGAGGGAGGCGGACTCTTTGGGTTCTGTTGGAGAGGAAAAAGGTGATCCAGTCCAGGGCCTTTCCTTGGATCCCAGTGTTGGAGAGGTGGGTTATTAGGGTGCAATGGCATATGGTATCGAAGGCTGCCGTGCTCAGTGCTGTGGTTGGCTCGGAATCCGGACTGGGATGGGTCGAGCGAGTTGTTTGCTTCGAGGAAAACAGTCAGCTGTTTATGGACGGTCTTCTCGATGACTTTGGCCGGGGAGGGAAGAAGTGAGACGGGGAGGAAGTTCTTGAGGTCTTTGGGGTCCGCTGTGGGTTTCTTCAGAAGGGCGTTGATTTCTGCGTGCTTCCAGCTTTCGGGGATGGTTGCTGATGTGAATGAGATGTTTATGACGTTCCGGAGATGGGGTGCGATGATGGTGTCGGCTTTGTTGAAGATATGATGGGGACAAGGGCCCGAGGGGGAGCCAGAGTGGATGGAGTTCATGACGTTGGTGGTGTCTTCAGTGCTGGTGGGAGTCCAGGAGATGAGGGTGGTGGTGGGGGTCGCTGTTTTGGTGACCGGAGGTGGAGTCTAGGGTCCGAAGCTGTCGTGTATATCTGCGATCTTACGGTGGAAGAACGTGGCGAGGGAGTTGCACAGTTCTTTTAATGGTGTGATGCTGTTGCTGGCGCTGGGGTTGGAGAGCTCTCTGACGATGTTGAAGAGTTCTTTGCTGTTGTGGGTGTTGTTGTCTAATCGCTCTTTGAATGATGTTCTTTTGGTGGTGCCTCTCAGCTGGTGGTGTTCACGGGTGGCTTTCTTGGCTTGAGGGCTGTTCTGTTTTCTGTGGTTTGTTCGTTGAGCCAGGTTTTTTGGAGGGTTCAGCAGGTTTTCTTTGATTCTTTGAGGGCGTCTGTGAAGGGAAACATCCTTTACGACACAACTTTTACAACGCAGTGCCTTTACAACACGGTATTTACAACGACAACCATTACAACGCATTGCGCTGGGGGCGCTCTAGGATAGGGAATACGTTTAATTTACTATCCAACACCTTCCCTAGTGTCCACGGGGACTGGAGTTGGAATAGTAAATTAAACTATTCACTATCCAGCACCCCAAAGCACTATGCGTTGTAAAGGTTTTCGTTGTAAATACCTCGATGTAAAGGCATGCGTGGTAAAAGTATACGTTGTAACGTCATGCATCCGTCTGTGAACCATGAAGTGTTCCTGTTGCTGGTCGTGCCTGGGGGGTTCTTCAGTGGTGCGAGGTCGTCGGTGCAGTTGGTGATCCACTGTGCGAGGTTGTGGGCTCCGTCGTTGGTGTCGGTGGTGTCGTCTGGCGGGTTCTGGTTCAGCGATGAGTGGAGCTGGTCCGTGGTGATTTTGCTCCAGCATCTGCAGGGGATTTGTTGTGTGCGGTGGTGGGAAGTAGTCTTTTTGAAGGTGAAGTGGATGCATCTGTGGTCGGTCCAGTGAAGTCCGGAGGAGTGGCTGAAGGAGACGTGGTTTCTGGCGGAGAAGATGGGGTCGAGCGTGTGGCCCCAAGCTGTGGGTGGGGTGTTCACCAGTTGCTTGAGTCCGAGGTTGGCGAGGTTGTCGAGCAGGGTGGTGGTGTTGTTGTCGTTGTTTTTCTCCAGGTGGAAGTTCAGGTCCCCAAGGAGGAAGTCTTCTGGTGAGGCTAGGGCGTGCGGGCTGATGAAGTCGGCGATGGCTTCGCTGAATTGTGTGCGCGGGCCCGGGGGTCTGTAGATGAGGGTTCCTCTAAGGGTGGTCTTGGGGTTGGTGTGAATCTGGAAGTGCAGGAGTTCGGCAGTGGAGAGTGTGTGTTCGGCGTTGGTTGTGATGTTGATGGTGTTCTTGTAGACAATGGTGATTCCTCCTACTGTTTGGTTGACGCGGTCCTTCCAGGTGATCTTGTAGCCGTCCGGGATGGCTATGGCGATGTCGGGGGCCGAAGAGGCGCTCAACCAGGTTTCCGTGAGGAAGGCGATGTCTGGCGCTGTTGTGTCAAGGAGTTCCTATAGTTCGACGGCGTGCTTGTGGAAGGAGCGTGTGTTGAGGAGGATGCACTTGAGGTGGTTGTTGTTGTTGCGAGGCCCGGTGGGTGGTCTGCAGGTTCGAAGGCAGGTGTAGTTGCAGGTTTGGCAGGTGAAGGGTCAGTGGGTTCGCTTCGGGGTGGCTTGGTAGCAGGTGGGTGTTCATCCGGTGTTGAGTGTGTTGAGGGTGGCGGAGTCGTAATTCAGTCGGGTAGCATGGCTTTGGTGGGGGCCAGGGGTTCTGGCGCTGGGCTTACCTTAGGCACGCCTTCGGCACGCCAGCGGCGCGCCAGCGGCGTGCCCGCTGTGCGCAGCCGGTATGCGGCCTCCATATGAGGGGGAGTGGGAGGGAGGAGCAGCTGGGAGGCGGGAGCGGGGCGGCGACTGGGAAAGCGGGGGGCGGGGCCGCAGGGCCGCAGGGCCGCAGGGACGCAGCGGCGAGAAAAAGTGGCACAGAAAGAAAAAAGGGGGGAAGGACACAGTGGCAATGCAGGGGAAGGGGGCACAGAAGGCAAAGGGGCACAAAGGGCAAAACAGTCTAAAAAATACAATACAATACAAATACAGACAATACAGTGTCAAGGGCAGCAGGAGAAAGAGGGATAAAGGTCAGAGGGGGCAGAGGGCACTCACGAGACCGAGGGCAGTGGCAGGAGCAAAAAAAGCCGGCGGCAAACAGCAACAACAGGGGTAGCCTCACGGGAATACCGCTTGGCGGCTGCGGGGGCGACTTGCCTGAGGACAGGGTCAAAGGTCGCTCCCTTCACCGCTGCGCGGCCTCCATATGAGGGGGTGTGGGAGGGAGGAACAGCTGGGAGGTGGGAGCGGGGTGGCAACTGGGAAAGCTGGGGGCGGGCCGCAGGGACGCAGCGGCGGGAAAGAGTGCACAGAAAGAAAAAAGGGGGGAAGGACACAGTGGCAATGCGGGGGAAGGTGGCACAGAAGGCAAAGGGGCTCAAAGGGCAAAAACGGTCTAAAAAATACAATACAATACAAATACAGACAATACAAAGTCAAGGGCAGCAGGAGAACGAGGGATAGAGGTCAGAGGGGGCAGAGGGCACTCACTAGACTGCGGGCAGTGGCAGGAGCAAAACAGCGGCAAACAGCAACAGCGTGGGTAGCCTCACAGGAGGACCGAGTGGCGGCTGGGGGGGCGACCTGCCTGAGGACAGGGTCAAAGATAGTGCAACTGCTGATGCATTCTTCAGAACCTAGTGATTTGCCCTATGTTGCAGTCTACCTTTTGAAAAGTGACAGGAACATGAATATTCATTGCGCCTGGTGCTGATTGACTACCAGCTCTGCCTAGGACGAGTCCCCTACACGCTGCGTTTACCAAAAGTAATAAGCCTCACCAATTGACAGAAACTTCTCTTTATGTGGGAGATGGTGTTTTGTCCGTACACTGGAAAGCTTTGAGTTTAGCCCCCCCCCCAGGTTACAGAGTGTCTGACCGCCCAGTGATAATGTAATGCAGGTTGCATGATATATCCTGCACCTGAGGTGAGGCCTGTAAATTATACCTCCCTATTGCCTTCACCACAAAATACTGCTTGAGGGACAAGACTAGCTGTGCAGACAAAAGCCGATAAAACCGAGATGCCGTTGCTGGGAAATAATACCTCGTTTTGGTCACCAGATGTGTGGCTGAAGGAGCCTGGCTCAATTCCAACCCCAGTCACTAAGGTGAGAGGTTTTGGGGTGATTTGATAACCATCTGTCATTTGACAAATAGGTGAATGGCTTTACTTCAAGAACATTATTTATGTTAAAATTCTGGGAATTTTGTTACCTTTTAATTCTTTGAAGCTGAGGAAACCCTTGGTAACTGCCCTCACCCTACCCAAAAAAAATATAGTGTAAAGGTCTTTATTATCAATATAGAGAAACAATAACAAATACTGCAGAACTCAGCAGCTTGTGTATTGCTGGGAATACCCAGACAAAAATTTTGTGGCTAAGGGTCAGTGGAGCTTCACTGGCGCTGTGCATTGCCTATAAGGTCTTAAATTGACCAGATATATTACCACTAGACCCCTTTGATCATCCTCAGAAGCCAACCTTAAAGTGCCCTGGTTTAGAAGTATGTAACGGGGGTGGTAGGAATTTTCATTTATTGCACAACTAAATGATGGAATGCCCTATTCCTCAACTAAAAGACCAGCTGTCCTCTGTTCGTTTTAGGAGGAATCTTAAGACCCGGCTTTCAACTTATAGCTTCAAAATTAGTTAGCAAAACCATCCCTCTGCTGTGCTACCAATGCCGAGACACCCTTGAGCATTCGAGCGGTTTATAAGACATATTTTAATTTCATTGCTTCTGTGTTACAGTGATACCAAGATGTTCCCAGGGCTGATCCAAGAGTCATGCTTCGGATAGTCGGAATTTACCAATGCGACAAATGGATGCTAGAGAGGACTCTTGCTCACCAGCCTGGCCCCATGAGAAAGCCTGACCTTAATGAATTCAGGCAAGGCTGCACTTCCTGAATGTGTCTAATACGTTGGGCCTTCTGGTCTTGCCTCACTCCCTGGCCAGTATCTTCAGGCACATAACATGGTCTACATAAGGTCTACAAAATTCATCTGACATGTACCATGACAATAGAAGTTAACAGCAGAAACATATGCAATCCAGATGAAAGGCTGCTTATGACATGTTGCTGAGAAAAGTAGCAATTGAAAGCAGAGACCTGAGAGATGCAGTCTTCAGGCTGGTGTGTGGTAGAGAGAAAAAGAGGCCAGTCTCCCTTTTGTGATGCCTTATAAGCCTCCGGGCGCCCCCGATGACATCACCAGCCAGAGATCCTCTTCTCATCCGGAAACCGAAGACCTGCACTTGGAGGGACTAAGGGCACTCCACCGCTATTCGCGGGGGCGCCTGATCATCAGCTTATCCCCTCTAGCTGCAACCAAAGGAACTAGTACTGCTTTACAATCACTTGTCTTACAAAAAAAAGGAGCAGAAACATTAACGGCCACATGTGCCGTCCAGTTCTGAGTATGCCTTGCTACACCCCGAACATAAGCATTTTATTCTACGAGCAAAGAGTGAGTACAGTCAATGGAGCAACACAGGCCGCCATGGAGTGGGCGGGGGAAAGCTCCAGGGGGCCCCCCTCAGCGCAGCACTCCAGCTGGGGAGTTCCTGATTGAGTCCGGAGTGGTCCCCTCCATGTACCTTGCAGGGGGGGCCTCAAGTTTGGTTACGCCAATGAGTGCAGTTGTTCTGTCTTTTAGTTCTACAACAAACTGAAGGTTGTGGAAATCAAAGACGGACCATGGGTCACTTGCTGATTCTTTTCTCCATGCATCCCTTTAACTTGGATTGGACTCGGAGACTCAATACTGAATTGTCTCCTGCTGATTTTGTTACTGAGGGGCGATTTTGCAATACTGCGTCAAAAATCGTCCCCCAGTAACAGGACCGGCCTTCAACAGTCCAACTTCCTGTGGAAGCACCCCAAGCAAAGTACTGACAGTCTGGGCCTTGCTATGCCATGTGCAAGAGGTTAGTAGGCCAGGCTACTCCTAGAATGGATTATTAATTAGGAAGGCGATTACAAAATATGCAAACAAATCCCTGCCAAGTACCACGCATCAGGGGTTAAACAAATGCATTTTAGTTCTCGTGTGTGTCCTGTTCTTGGCATTGTCTACACGCTTGAGATAGTGCTACCGAGCATGTGGGGAAAATGCTGGATGATGGGTGGTTGGAATGTCAGACAGTTGGAAGGCTGAGATGTAAAGGATGCTTCTGTCTGCTCTCCTGATCCCTTGTAATAAACTTGGATTGAGTTGAACTTACCCTCTGGGTGACGACCTGTGGACCACAGGACTGGCTTCATGATTAAGATATTGTTCATCTGGAGCCAATCAGCAGGGCCCAGTTGCAGGGAATCTATCAACAGGAATGTAGTGCTAGTCCCTGTGCTGCCGGCCAGTGTTGCGGGACAGCAGACAGCACTCAGCAGGTATCACATCTTGAAGTAATCTGAGCCCCAGGTGCATGGCTGTCATCTTTTTTCCGACGTGTGAACCCTTCACATATGCTCATAGCAGTTTTTTGATGCTCACATACAGGGCCGGCTTCAGCGCTGGTGGCGCCCGATGTGACAATCATTTTTGGCACCCCCACGCCCCCTGACCGCCTCCTCTGATTCTTTCAGTACCACTGGACAAAAGTGCCCCTCATCTATCATCTCAAAAGTTATTTTGAAACACAGTGCCCCCCTGAAGTCAGTGCCCCTCTTCCACAGGCCAGCACCCAGGGCAACCGCACCAGTGGCACTGCCCTAAAGCCAGCCATGCTCACATTTTGTTAAGTCATCATTAGAGCCTGGGAGCCACTAGAGCGCACTTCAGCCTGAAGTATGTCCAACACCGTTCATCGGAGGCCATATTCAGGTATAGTATTTCAATGCCTGCATTGGTGAACACTGGCAGAGTTAATGCAAGTACATCAGCTGTTCTCATACTCATTCCTGCAGAGCCACAGTGAAGGAGCATTTGTATGGTGATGCGCACACCTCACGTGCATTAGTATGTTTTAGTGGATCTATTCCTTTATACTTGGTTACTGGTGATGGGCACAACTATTGTCCGTGTCTTGAAGATAAAGGTGATACGCACACTATTTACAGTGTGTTTAGTTTGGCAACTTACAGTGACACACACACCTGGGGTGTGTTATTTAATGTGTTATCTGTTTGTGACATAAGTGGAGAACCTGTGTTCAATAGTGCATTCTATTTTGTTAGAGTTATTTTACTAAGAACTTTCTACAGTTCTTCTAGTTAAGGAACATCTAGCGCAATGTGTGAACTAACCTTTTAATTCACGCCTCCGTTACCATTCTTACTGGGGCCTGGTGAGCCACAAATAAAATGGCCTGAGTGGAAAGATCATTTTATTAATTACTTTTCAGCTATTGATGAGGAAGGCTCTGAAGAATTTTACGATTCCTGGAGGAATTATGGGGCATATTAGCAAGAACCTTGTTAAAATGATCGCCGTTTTAGCGACAGGAAACTGCAGTGAAAACGGCGATAATGGGCTTGCTAATATGCGTTATAGAATTCCAATAGAAGCCCAGGTTAGATGTCCTGCACGTGTGTAAAAAAAAAAACAAGGGTTCACAAAATGTAAAATTAGTCTTGGGGAGATCAGGTTCAGAATAGTCAGATGAAGATTTCTTGAATGAAGTAGAAAGAGCATTAGGCATCAAGTGTCCAGTACTTCATTTGTGTGGGTTGGCCAGGGAACAAGCCCGTGTGTGATGTAACTATAGCTGGGGTCTGCTTGGGTATCACAGCAGATTCCAGATAACATTATACTATTACTAAATAACAATGTGTGGAAGGAAAATTTGAGAAAGTGAAAAATATGCAATTAATTGATTCTGCCGGACATCTTGTTGACAGGCCATCGGTGGCAGTCCGTGCAACATCATAACCGGGCCTCACATGTTATTTTTGTCACTTTCCTTGTACAGAGGACTGCCACCTGGATTTAAGTTGTGTGTCCAGGTCTCAGCCTGGCTTCATGCACTTCGCTTGATGCAGTTCACCATGATGGCCTCTCCACACAAGGCACTGGGGGTACCAATGCGTGCAAAGAATAATTTGATTCCTAAGGTTAACCATGGCTTTGTATTTTAGTGGGATTTGGAGCAGCTCTATCTGTGTCTACATATTAGCAAGAACCTTGTTAAAATTATCGCCGTTTTAGCGACAGGAAACTGCAGTGAAAACGGCGATAATGGGCTTGCTAATATGCGTTATAGAATTCCAATACAAGCCCAGGTTAGATGTCCTGCACGTGTGTAAAAAAAAAACAAGGGTTCACAAAATGTAAAATTAGTCTTGGGGAGATCAGGTTCAGAATAGCCAGATGAAGATTTCTTGAATGAAGTAGAAAGAGTATTAGGCATCAAGTGTCCAGTACTTCATTTGTGTGGGTTGGCCAGGGAACAAGCCCGTGTGTGTGATGTAACTATAGCTGGGGTCTGCTTGGGTATCACAGCAGATTCCAGATTACCTTATACTATTACTAATAACAATGTGTGGAAGGAAAGTTTGAGAAAGTGAAAAATATGCAATTAATTGATTCTGCCGTACATCTTGTTGACAGGCCATCAGTGGCAGTCCGTGCAACATCATAACCGGGCCTCACATGTTATTTTGGTCACTTTCCTTGTACAGAGGACTGCCACCTGGATTTAAGTTGTGTGTCCAGGTCTTAGCCTGGCTTCATGCACTTCACTTGATGCAGTTCACCATGATGGCCTCTCCACACAAGGCACTGGGGGTACCAATACCTGCAAAGAATAATTTGATTCCTAAGGTTAACCATGGCTTTGTATTTTAGCGGGATTTGGAGCAGCTCTATCTGTGTCTACTGCCCACAACAGTTGTCTTTCTATTATTATGCATTTTTTCATGCCGATAAAAGCCTGTCCTTGATAATATGCCCCTTAGTTTACTGTATTTGCGAACCTCAAAGCACATGAGAGTAAGGACAAAATGGATGCCCTGGATCAGCTATTGGATTTTAGTGACATGTTGCCATTTTTTACTAAATGCTTTGTTTAAACAGAACAATTTAACTATGTGTACCTTTGGGTTTTTTGATTTTGGGTCAACGCTTCGAAGGATATGGATGGAATAATATTGTATGGAGTAGATTGGATAAAAAGATTTGTTGTATTTTTTTACGAAAAAACACATCTTTTTGGGGATTTTCTTTTCGTGGGTTGTGTTTTTTTTAGACTGCACAGTATTTGTTCTAAAAGGTAGTTTTGTTGGAAAATATGGCTATGCCAGTCTGTCTTTAACATGATTTACAGCTGAATCTGGATACCTTCATAAAATATGGATTTGTTACTTTGGATTATTGAATGCTCAAGACTCTTGATGTGGTGGTTGTTTATAAACAACTAAGAGTTGAAGAAATAAGACCACTCAGGTAAGAACCCAGACATTCCTTTAATATAATAAAATATTTAAATAATGCCAAACTAATTAAAGAAAATGCAACACAGGCAAGTGAGATAGAATAGCTGTTAGTGTTTGTTAGAAATGTAGTATGCGTACAATATTGTCTCATTAATCTGAAGCCACAATCAATGAAAAATGTTGAATTTGACCCAATAGTCGCTCTGACATTTCTTTTGTTCTTTTTGAAATATGTGAATTCAGACTACCTGGCAGTGATTGCACTTTTCTCCTTTCTTGGAAACTTTGCTCTTTCCTCAAAATCTCCAATAAATGATAACAGTTTGGGTGAGGTTTCCAATTGATTTGTTGAAGGAATTGTGCCATCCCTCTATGGCATTATTAGTCTTTGCACCTCCCTCTAAGCATACACTGTAACAGTTCCTCTAT
This sequence comes from Lissotriton vulgaris, assembly GCF_964263255.1. Taxonomy (NCBI): domain Eukaryota; kingdom Metazoa; phylum Chordata; class Amphibia; order Caudata; family Salamandridae; genus Lissotriton; species Lissotriton vulgaris. The sequence continues at coordinate 236,053,360 of NC_141691.1, forward strand.
TTAACAGGCAACCTTGGTTTGCTACTGCGACCCGACCTGGCCATTCCATGTGTCCTCAAATCAATTTAGTAAGGGTGCCAATTTGTCATTGTTAGTTGTAAAATACGCAGATATAGTAACTGGGGTGTAGAATTCATCCACATTATCAGGAAGTACAACACATAAAGCAGTTAGGGATTGATTACGAGTTTGGCGGAGTAGGGCCGGCTCTTAGCCATCAGAGTTCCGCCAAACCCTGCAAGGACCGCCTGCCGTATTATGACTTACACTGCCAGAAAAACAGGCATTGGAATGGGAATGGCAAAATATTTCCACCACGACATGGACTTTAGAGTATTAAGGACCTGTGGTGTTATTGACACTGGTGTAAATAGTGTATATTTGGGTGGAAGGATGGATTGTGGATTTAAAGGTCCCATCCATCATTCAAATATCAGTATTCTCCAAAGTTACAAGGTTATTGGATATGCTAAAGAGTAGTATCATTTTCTGTGGCTTTTTGTTGTTATACACAAGAAAAGTTTAATTAGTGAATGTTACAGTCATTGCAGGGGAAGCAATACTGTCTGAGTGGGTCTTGGGTGTTACACATTGTGGGGTAGCTGCCTGTTTTTTCTTTGAATAATTTTGCATGGATTAGGAATTGTGGTCATATAACTTGCTATATGCAAAGGAGGGTTTTGGGATACCTCCATCAAAACTGAGCCACAGGCTTCATTGGAGGTGGATGGCAACGTTTTGATTTGTTGGATGTTCTCTCTAACCTCAATCTTCATTGCAGAGGCAGAGTGGGTATGCTCTGTATTTTTTCAACAGTGTCACCAGGAGTAAACGCTCTGTCTGTGCAATGGGTGCATAATACTGCACACATCTCCATTGATTCCTGGGCTCAGTTAATCTCTCCTTCCAATAAAGGTAGCTACCACACATTAGCAGTCGATTCACTCTGTTAGGTTTAATGTAGGTTGCCTCTCTTCCTGCTGCTATATTATATGACTGTAAAACAGGGTAGGAAAAGTACTTTTGTGTTAGAGTGTTTACAAATAGAAATGTTTATTGCTTATAACCTGTAAAGAAAATGTGGTTATTGTTTCTTGACTGCCTATTGACTTTTCTAAAACCATGTTTTTTATTTTATTGCTGGACTCTGACTTTGCCAACTATGATTTTGTACTGTGATTTGTTGTTGGCACCTGTGAAAAGAAAGACAGGTCTTTAAAATTGTTAATGTCTGTGTCTTTACCTTTGTTAGTTTCTTTGATTTTTTGATGGTTCTGGTTTTTTCCAATTGATATTTTGGAGCTGGATTACTCCCTTCTGGGGGTGGCTGGGTTGGTCTGTAAGGAAAGGTTGACATAAACAGAGATATTCAAATTGATTGTTATCTAAAGTACAGCTCTTAGGCCATTAAGGCTTACAAACGTTTTACCTATCAAGGGCTTTAACTTTTTGTACAAGTGCTAGTGTGGATGGAATTGAGTCCCTATGATGTTTTTACTCTGTCTTTTATGAAGGGTAAATTGCAAGACCTGTGAAAAAAAATATAAAGTATGTATGTTGTACTGTAAATACATTACATTTCATGACCATGAACTGAAAAGCACGTTCTCTGAGGCAAGCATCTGGTGGAGCAGAAATAGCATTTTTGCCCTCAATACTGACCAGCACCTTCCTTGAGGCAAGCACCCAGGGATGTTGGAATGGTATTTCTGCCCCCTACCACAGACTAGCACCTTCTCTGAGGCCAGCACCCGGCGAAAATGGAATAGTTATTCTGTACCCCACCCCTCATCAGCACCTTTCCTTAGATCAGCACCCGGTGGAGTTGGAATATTAATTCCGACCCCCACCACTGATCAGCACCTTCCCTGAGGCCAGCACCCAGTGGAGTTGGAATAGTAATTTTTTCCCTCACCACTGACTAGCCCCTTCTTTGAGGAAAGCGCACAGCTAAGTTGAAATAGTAATTTTTCCCCCCACTACTAACCAGTAACCTTCCCTGTGGTAAAGGTTGCTTTTAAAAAACCTACAGTCATTTGCCTCCAGGTAATGTACTTCAACTATGAGGCTGTTGGTTTATGACCAAAATCTGTGAATTTGTAAGATATGAATATTAGGTATGGAAATCTTTGGTGTTCTTATTAAGTGCGTTTTATGTTAATGTTTCACCTACTTGAAGCAATAGGTGGCAGCATCTGTATAGGAAACTGTTATTTTTCTCCTCGTACCTCAGCAGTGCATGGTCCCAGGGAAGTGGTGCACCACTGAGCACTGAATGGTGGTCAACTGAATTTATACGTTTTTAATGGGTTTTTGAAAATTTAAAACAAAATATGTTTTGCAACGTATTTTTTCAAGTGATACAGAATCTGACAGAATTGTGAAAAAAATAGTTCTTTTCATTACTTTTTAGAATGACAGGCAATTTGTGTTGATCTTTGCTTTACTGGTAGAGTAAAAATAGAAGAAGGACACCAGTGTCGTATTTGTAATGAACATGCTTCTTTTCGAATTGCCAGTACAGTCTTTTTACATAGGAAATGTTGCTGCTTTTTAGGAGTACGTTACTTCAGGGACTGTTTTACAATTTTGACGTTTGCATTCTCAATATATGTTAAAAATTGTATCCAGTACGTTTTTGGGGATATTAAAAATATTGATAGGTTTAGTAACCTGCGTTATATTAGCATGCGTTATAATGGTATGCATGGTAATAGTATGTGTTGTAATGGCACTTTTACTGTATCTCAAGGGGAATGCATTGTAAATGTATGTGTTGTAATGTCATATATTCACTCACACTGAAATCACAGAAATGTCACACAGAATCAGACTGAATCTTGGCAGCTATGCACATGGCTGGGTCCCAGAACGCGTTTTCCCCATGTAATGTCTATGAGTATTTTTTTTTAACATGACTACAGCCCAAACCCCTGAATGGAATTACACCAAATTTGGCAGAAAGCTAGATGTTGGTCCAGACAGCATGCTTTTGTATTTTTTATGTAAATCTGTTCAGTACTTTCAAAGATATTAAAGTTTAAACAATATAGATATCTTGGGATGTGTCCTTGCAGTGGACTCACGTACCCTACTAAAATTTGATTGGCAGCCAACTCTTCAACCAGGTAGTGTTGGTAGCCATCTTGGAAATCTGCTTGATGCTGAGTCCCACTGAAAAGTTTTTTTTTAAAGGGGGGAAGGTAGGAATATCTTGACCCCCATATATGGTGGGGAGTCCCACAGGGACCCCCACAGGGGTTAAAAGCATTTATCTTTAACATTTTCTGCAAATTTGCATTCGCTGCCTCCTGGCACACTACTGGGTGGAGAATAATGCCAACTTTACTAGTGAGGACCTCAGGACTAAAGTGGACTTCTTCCCCCAACCAGTAATGCGCCAGGAGGCTCCTGGTAAATCCTGAAAGTCCTACACAACAAGATTCTTAAGAGCTAGTCGGAGGCCCAGGCTCCTTTCTCCACCAATCTGCAAACATGACTACTACTTAAAAAACCATACAAATTCACTGAAAAAAACCAAAGGTTACAGGGACGTTATAGTTAGGAATTACCATTTAAAAAAACCTTAAATATTCACTGAGAAAAAGTTTAAAGGGACGATGTAGTTAGGAATGACCATTTAAAAGGCCTTAGCAATTCACTGAAAAAAGGTTAAAGGGACGTTATAGTACTGAAATGAAATGTAAAAAAGAAGTTCATTGGAAAAAAACAAAGTTTCCAGGGAGGTAATAGTTAGGCTCAGGTTTCACTTGTACACAACCAGTGAAATTAAACACTTGCGCCCCCCGCAATGCACTGCTCATAACCTCACATATTACATCACTTATTACATGGTCAGTGACATCAGTGATGTCACTTGAGATGTCATTAGTGATGTTATCAGTGATGTCACCTACCATGTCACGAATGATGTAATGTGTGATGTCCTCAGCAGTGCATTGCGGGGGCATGAGTTATAGTTAGCGCAACTAACTATAACGGCCAAATGTATCTGGCTTTGTACAAGTGAAATGTCCAACTAACCATAATGTCCCTCAAACCTACTTTTTTGAGTGAATTTCAAAGGTTATATAAATACTAATTTCTAACTACAACATCCCTGAAATCTATGTTTTTTTCCAGGTAATTTCAAAGGTTTTTTAAATGCTAATTTCTAACTATAATGTCCATGAAACCCATGTTTTTCTCAGTGAAATTTCTAAGGTTTTCTAACTATGCCTATAGAGGTGACATTGTGCAGAAATGGGAAGAAAGGCACATAAAGAAGCAAGAGAAATGCAGAAAGAGGCAACAGAAGTCCAGAAAGACAAAGAAAGGTGCAGAAAGAAGCAAGAGATATGCAGAAAGAACCAACAGAGGGGCAGAAAGAGGCCTTGTTGCAATGTCATCCTGTGCCCCCTACGTTTGGTGACGTGAATTGGTGGTCACTGACTCTCAAAAACCAGGCCTAGAACCAGTGCTATGCTAAAGACACTTAGAATACAGTGAAAACACCTACATACACTAGGGTAGACTATGGGTTGGGGTACCCCTGTGATTGGCATTTATTTTATTTATTTAGAAAGTTTTATATAGTGCGAACATGATCCGGAAGGATATCAGGATTAATTAAGGATGGTCAGGCAGGCATCAAATACAAATTAAAGGAAACAGTTACAAAGGTTACAACAAAGTAGTACAATAGTTGAAGAAACAAAACAAAGTAAAAAAAAAAAAATATATATATATATATGTATATATATATATATATATAAATAAACACATATATATGTGTGTGTGTATTATATATATATATATATAAATCTCAAAATTCTATTTGGAATAACTTTGGCGCCGGTTGACGAATCTGCCTGCAAATTTCCTCAAAAAGGCCTCGCGGAGCTCCAGTCCTTCCCTGAAAGTTTGGGGGGGATTCGTCAAGCGGGGTCCGAGATAAAAGGGGGATCCCAAAACACGTTTTCCCCATGTTAATTTCCATAGGGCGGTCGATTTCACTTTTAGCTCGAACGGCTGAATGGATTTACACCAAACTTGGCAACATTGTAGGGACTGGTAGCCCGATGTGCCTTTGCTATGTCTCAAGATATGTGCTCCAGTGGATTTTGAGTAATTTAGGTTCAAAAAAATATATATCTATAGCCGCGCCCCGGTACGCGCACCGGAGAGCGCACCGGGTGCACCACGCGACTTGCGCGCAGAAAGCTGATTGGCTCTCGGGTGTCTGTAAACATTCTAAACAGTCTGGAGCGGCCGCCATCTTGTGTCTCGGTAAAATCGAGACACAAGAGGTGGCAAAAACAAAGGGGGGAATTGACCATAAGGGGGCAGGGTAGACCCCCCCTGACCCCATAGGTTTGATATGGGGGCCATTAAAAAGCCCTGCGGGGTCTCAACATTTTATTTTTTTCGATTTTCGCGGGGGGAGCGCCCGGTACGCGCACCGGGGAGCGTACTATGGGGAAAAAAGAATCACTTTTAAAAATTGTATGTTTAATAATTGTTCTTTTTGTTGTTTTTTTTTTAATTTAAGTACCAACATGTAGGTATCAATGCAGAGTCTATAATTTAATATACACTGTTTCCTTTGTAGATATCTTGCATGTTGTTACAGAAGTTATTGTGGTATATGGAATCCATAGCGTAGTCTGTCAGGAAAGCAGAAACAACATTGAGGCAGGAGATGAAAAAGAGATGTTAAATACACATTGGAGATAATATAGTGGGAGAAAGGAAGTAACTATGAGCAAACTTTCTATGTAACACAAAAAAGTTGCACAGTATACTATAAGTCTCACTTTATATTTTAAACATTTTTGATCTACTTGATGAATTACATATAAAAATGAATAATGGCTCGAACAATTTTTGATTATTAAATATAAATGTATTCTTCTGATTCTTTTTCATAATGTGTGACCCCTTTTAAAAAAACTGCCAACTACTTCTTGAAGCACACAGCGGTGCATACGCTGTAGCGCTATCCTCACAAACAAAGCTGCCGCCATTAGACCAGGCGCGCTCGCAGGACACGCCCACTAGAGGCCACGCCCCTTTTTCGACTACTTAAACGCTGATCTTCAGCGCAACGACTGATCACTGACCCAGTCCTGAGGCGGAAGCCGGGAGCTGGAGGTACTTGAACAAACATTGGCAAAACCGAGTTTTTAACCTATTGTGTGGTGTCACTGTTATACTTGCACTGTAACCCCTTTTAAAAAAACTGCCAACTACTTCTTGAAGCACACAGCGGTGCATACGCTGTAGCGCTATCCTCACAAACAAAGCGGCCGCCATTAGACCAGGCGCGCTCGCCGGACACGCCCACTAGAGGCCACGCCCCCCCTGCCCTAGAAATGTGCATGCACAGGAAGCGCAGCGGACGAGCGCAGCGGGAGAGCCGTTTGCGCGCCGAAGGCGCGCCTAAGGCAAGCCCGTCTGTGCCCGTCCGTGCCACGGCCGGGCCCAGGGCCGGTCACGCTGCCCAACCTACGGTACGTACAAATCAATTACTTACCTATACCCGAGCTGATCTACTTGCTCTAAATCACAATAAAAATCACTGTCTTAACATTATCAATGCCGAGACATGGTTAGGACCCGCATGCTGCCACCATTGCAGAACTCTCCTCACTCCGGAAAAACAGTTACCTAACATGAATAACGCAACCTCGCTTCGAGGAGCCTTGATCAATGCGAGGTCCATTTGCAAAAATGGGGAGCACATTCATGACCTCATTACGGAAAACGACATTGACATGCTCTTCATAACTGAAACATGGCTGAAACCATGGTGCAACCCGATCATAGCTCAAACTGTCCCCCAAGGATACCTCATTCAGAGGATCGACAGACAAGAACTCAGAGGTGGTGGCCTAGCCATCATCCATCGAGATTCACTGAAATATACTACCATTAAACTCTCAGACGTAAAAGGGGCAGAAAGCATGGGTTTCTGCATCCATCTAAATGAGGAAAATACTTTCGCGGGAGCCCTCATCTACCGCCCCCCAGGACCCCAAAACGGTTTCTTCGAAAGTTTCGAAGATGCTCTCAGCACTTTCACCTTAAAATACGCAAACTTCACAGTTTTGGGTGACCTTAATTTCCACCTAGACAAACCCAACGACCCCAATACTATATGGCTCAACGACTTAACAAATATCCTAGGACTGGAAATACTGACCAAAATGCCCACGCACAAAGCAGGCCATACACTAGACTGCATTTGCACCAATACCAAAACCCTAACTGTTGAAAACCCGCTGATCCAAACATGGACCGACCACTGGCTAATTCCTTTCAATCTAACCACCAACAAGAAAATGTCTAATACCGCCAACCAAAAAATCGAAGTCCCGATGCAAAAAGACTGGAAAAAGCTTGCCAGCTCACCAAATCTCCTGCTCACCGCAGAGAAATCTAAACCATCGCTATCTGGAGACACAGAATCCGACTACAAAATATTTTGCAATTGGATCTCAGAGTGCTGTGGTCCGGCCAACTCAGAGAAAGTAAGAAAAAAGCAGAATAGAAAATCTGCACCCTGGTTCTCCCCCGAGCTAAAAGCCAAACGTACAGAGATCAGAGCTCTCGAAAAGAAATGGCGTCAAAACTATGATCCAAAGGAAGCTCTTGCCTATAAAATCGCTAGGAAACTATATCACTCTATGATAAAAAACGCCAAAAAAGACCATTTTCTTCAAAGAATTAATCGGTCCAACAATAATCAGAAACAAATCTTTAAAATTGTTCACAAGTTTATGAACCCCAGAATCCTCAGGCAAGAAATACCACCCTCACTGGCTCTCTGTAACGACATAGCTGACTATTTCAAACAGAAAATACTTAAACTTACCACAGACTTCCCTGACCCTCCTGAACCCCCCCCCCTACGACGCAACGCGACCAATTAACAACAAACCCCAGCTGAAAAATTTTACTCACATCAGTCTCGACGAATCCCGACAAGCAATCCTCTCCAGTAAATCAGGCTCCCCGTTTGACCCATGCCCCCCAATGCTGCTCCACACTCTGGTGGACACGGTAAATCCAGCCATAAACTCCATCATAAACTCCTCTTTGGCCACTGCATCCATTCCGGCTGAATGGAAGCTCGCTGCAGTTAAACCTCTGCAGAAAAAGCCCATACCTGACCCCACTACGCTCTCCAACCTTCGCCCCATAACCTTCGCCCCATCTCGTTGCTCCCACTACTGTTCAAACTGACCGAAGCTGCAGTAAATAAATAGTTGACTAAACATCTAGAGGAAAACCACCTATTTCATCCTAACCAGGCTGGTTTTAGGGCCAAACACTCCACGGAGTCTGCCCTCCTACATACTGTAGAGACCCTCAAGATGGCACTGGACCAAGGGAAAAAGGCCGTCCTGATCCTGCTCGACCTGTCGGCGGCCTTTGACACGGTCTCACACCCCGTGTTGATAGGCCGCCTGACAGAGTCAGGGCTAGCAGGAACCGCCCTCGAATGGCTGAAAAACTTCCTAAGCCATAGGAGACAAGTCACCATGCTAGGAAACTACTGCTCGGATGAAAAAACCATAAAAACAGGGGTACCACAAGGCTCAAGCCTGAGCCCGGTTTTGATCAACCTTTATATGACCCCCCTGATCGAACTCATCACATCCTTTAACATCAGCACGATATCTTACGCTGACGACACCCAGCTCATCCTAGTACTGGATAACAACTCTTCCAAAGCGGAGGAAAACCTAAGAAACTGTCTGACGGCAACCTTTGAATGGATGCGAACGAACCATCTCAAATGTAATTCAGGTAAAACTGAAATCCTCCCTTTCGGCCAAAACAACCTTTTTTCCCCCACCAATTGGTGGCCCCAAGACGTCGAAATCCCACCAAACACCATCACGTCGGCCCGCAACCTTGGGATAAGGTTTGATGAAGCCTTATCCTTTGAGCAACAAGCAGGTACAGTGGCAGGGTCCTGCTTTAATATCATCAAAGGTCTTAGAAGGTTCTTCGACCTCCTTCCCCTAACAGCTAGAAAGACTGTGGCAGTAGCCCTCATCACATCCCGCTTAGACTACTGCAATAGCATCTATGCAGGCTCAAACAGAGCTGTTCTGCACAAGTTGCAGATGGTTCAAAACGCCGCCGCCCGCCTGGTGCTAAGATTACCCAGGAAATCATCTGCCTCAAAAGCACTCAAAACCCTGCACTGGTTACCCATCCACAAAAGAGTGCTATTTAAAATCCTGCTCATCACGCTCAGAGCTTACCACCAGTCGGGACCGACATACCTGTCCCAAAGGTTTGGAAGATACACTCCCTCACGGTCACTCAGATCATCTAACCTAAACCTACTCGCAGTTCCCAGGTTCAGACTAACCACAAAAGGTGGAAAATCCATCTGAGTACTTGGAGCCAAAGCCTGGAACAAGCTCCCACCACAAATGCGCCTGATCCATTCCCAAAAACTGTTTCGTAAAACGCTCAAAACATGGATCTTCAAAACCGAAGACTCACTCTGCTTGGCGTTAATCTAACCTTACACTTTATTCATAGACCAGGATCTATGAATATGATCCACCTTAAGCAGCATCCCCCCTTCTTCCTTTTCGGGACAGTGATGTCTAGCGCCAAGATGCTCCCTGGAGTGTAAGTGCGCTCTATAAAAGCCTATTCACATTCACATTCACATAATTTAATAAAACTTCTAATAATATATTGTCTGTAATCTCCTCATTTACATTCTGTGTTTCCATTGATTCCAAACACTCAAGTAATTCAAGGTCCAGAGACTTATCCATAAAGTCAATGTTATCATTTTCAGCATTTTTTCCATCATGGTTGTTGTCCAAAACAATTTCAAAAGAAATATTCTTTTCTCCTTCCATTTTGTTGCTGTAAATTGCATAAAAAATAATTATATCAGTAGAGATAGGGCACTGTTGGGTTTAAGTTCAGACATGTAGTTTGGATTTTTTATCAGTGAAGTTATCTTTGGGCAGTGTATGGTATCAGGTTGGAATTTGAAATATAACAAAGAGTTTGTGATGAAGCCTAAGTAAATTTATAATAATATAAGGGAAGCCTAACTCAATCCATAACTATAACAGAGAAGCCTATCTCAATCTATAACTATTACAGAGGGATAGTTTATAACTAACAGAATATTTTTTCTCAAATTAACTTAAAGTGCACAACATACTTCACTTTCCAAAATAACAACTTACCTTTGAGAAAGCAGTTGAAGTTGTCAGTGTTATTTGTTTTCAAATGTACTTCAGGAAGCAGTAGTCAAAATGGCTGTGTTTCCTTCTCTTTTTTTATATATATTCATGTACATAAATGTCAGGAAATAATCGTAGAAAATGAAAGAAACTTTTTAATTGGTTGTAAATTCTAACACTTCATATGTGTTTTGGTCATGTAATTTACATCAGGATATTTAGACAGGCCTGTAGCCTAAATGTCTCAATGGAATTCCACCAAATTTGGGCAAATGGTAGGGACTGCTATGTAGTAGGGCCTATTCTATATTTGATGAAAGTGTCTCCAGTGGTTTTTCTGTAAATTACTTTCCCACCTTTTTTTATGGAGCGCGCACCGGTGCGCGCTCCGGGACGCGCACCGGCAGTGTCACGGGAATCCTCCATTTTGTGTTTCGGTACAATCGAGACACAAGATGGAGGGCAAACAATGTTCGGAATGGGTAGAAGGGGGCACGGTAGACACTTCCTGACCCTCTAGGTTTTCTGAGGGGGGCTTAGGAGGCTCATAAAGGCTAAAAAAAAAAAAATCTTGAATTTTCCGCGGGGGGCGCCCGGTACGCGCACCGGTGCACGTACCGGGAAGCGTACTTTGGTGAAAAATAGTGAAAAAAGTTAGAAAAAGATAAACGTTTTGAATGATCAGAGGTAGGGTAGCTCTGAAAAGAGCTTTTGGGTTCTGTGGTTGATTTAGGTACCTACAAGTAGGTTCCAATGCACAGTCTTAAATTCAGGAGGAATATTCTATTTCCCTCATCTGAGAAGTGCACACCATCTCCTCTGTAGATGTCTTGCATGTTGTATATTGTATATTGAACCCATTCCACAGTCTCTCATGTAAGCAGAAACAGATTTATTCACATGTTTCCGTGCTTTCTCAAATTGTGGACAAAATTGGTTGGACCAGTTCCATTTCTGTCTTTGGCATATATTGGAATATACCAAGGCAGTTTGTGGAAAAAGTGTCATCAATTGATCAAAGGTGTCCTTTAAAAGCATTTCCAGACCAACCCCAGTCATAGTGCCCAAATCATTTCCACCACAGTGCACTATTAAGAGGTCAGGGTTTGGCAGATGCAAAAAGGTTTTTACCAATGGTATCAACTGATGACATCTCAATCCTCTCTGGCCAATCCACTTGATTTCCAGATTTGATAAATCAAGGTTGTGATAATTTCTGCTTGCTGCATACTTTGAGCCCAGTGGATGTAGCTATGTCCAATAATCCATACAAAATACATGATGTGAGAAGGTTCTGGTGCAGTCAGATGAAGTGTGGAAATGAAATGGAAGTTGGAATAGTAGGAGTTTAAAAAAAAATAAGTGTGGAGTTTCTCTGCTCTTGAATCACAAGCAATGATTGGTGGGTTCAGATAGTTGAAAACTGAAAGTTAGGGTGCATGGTTGTGTTGTGTGAAAGAAGCAATTTGAATGGTTAAGAAAAAGTCACTAAAAGCAATAATGCCCTGGATAAGCTGGTGTATTGAGAGGTCAAAGATCCTTGCTGACTTAATTTGCAACATTGTAGAATAAACTTTTGAACCTGAGAGTTCAGTTAGGAGGGAGTTGCTATGGTAACAGATAGAAAGATCTGAGAGGGGGAAGGGTGTTGGTTTGAAAATAGTGAGGGAAGACTTTTGATTGGTTGAAATAAGGCATATGTGTGCAAAGTTAGAGATTTTCTATGCCAGTCTTGGTTTCAGTGTATTGAGTGCACACCTTTTGCTCTGCTAAAGAAAAATTGGTGTGTGTGTCTGACACTGTTATCAATCTCCAAAAGCATTTGTAAAGGTAAGTAATGATTTATTTAATTTAGATAGAGACTTGTTTGCTCTATGGAGAATATTTGGAAGCAGATAGTTAAGTTTCAGTAGTGAAATTGAATGCCTGTAAATAGGTTCTGCGCAGTGTTTCTAAAATGTTATTCAAAAAACGATTTAGGGTGCAAATCAATGGTACTTTCATTTGGCCCTTATTTATGATTGAACCGGTGCATCACTTTATACATGGGAAATAAGTGACGCTCTTCTGGCGCAAGGTCTTCATAAATAAGGCCTTGAGTTTCTTTGCTCTTAGTTTGTGTTCTGCTCTTTGATAATGCTTGATATCAACATTTGCAAGGTAGAGGATTTGTATTTTGGGAAACAGTGACGTTTCATAAGTGATATTCAGTGCTTATACATAGGTTCTGTGCAGTGTTTGTTAAATGTTATTCAAAAAACGATTTTGGGGGCAAATCAATGGTATTTTCATTTGGCCCTTATTTATGATTGCCTTGTGCAACCGGTGCATCACTTTATACATGGGAAATAAGTGACGCTCTTCTGGCGCAAGGTCTTCATAAATAAGGCCTTGAGTTTCTTTGCTCTTGGTTTGTGTTCTGCTTTTTGATAATGCTTGATATCAACATTTGCAAGGTAGAGGATTTGTATTTTGGGAAACAGTGATGTTTCAAAAGTGAAATTCAGTGCTTGTACATAGGTTCTGCCCTGTGTTTTTTAAATGGTATTCAAAAAACGATTTTTGGTGCCATTCAATGGTATTTATATTTGGGTCTTATTTATGATTGTCTTGTGGCGTAGGTATGTCACTTTTAACATGGTAAGAAAGTGACGCACTGGTGGCGCAAGGCTTTCATAAATAAGGCCTTGAGTTTCTTTGCTCTTGGTTTGTGTTCTGCTTTTTGATAATGCTTGATATCAACATTTGCAAGGTAGAGGATTTGTATTTTGGGAAACAGTGACGTTCCATAAGTGATATTCAGTGCTTATACATAGGTTCTGTGCAGTGTTTTTTAAATGTTATTCAAAAAACGATTTTGGGGGCAAATCAATGGTATTTACATTTGGCCCTTATTTATGATTGCCTTGTGCAACCGGTGCATCACTTTATACATGGGAAATAAGTGACGCTCTTCTGGCGCAAGGTCTTCATAAATAAGGCCTTGAGTTTCTTTGCTCTTGGTTTGTGTTCTGCTTTTTGATAATGCTTGATATCAACATTTGCAAGGTAGAGGATTTGTATTTTGGGAAACAGTGATGTTTCAAAAGTTAAATTCAGTGCTTGTACATAGCTTCTGCCCTATAAAAAGTTAAAAATTAGCAGTTAAAAAACCTATGAAATTCACAGAAAAAACCAAAGGTTTCACACCAGTTATAGTTAGGAATTAGCATTAAAAAAACCTTTGAAATTCACTGAAAAAACCATAGGTTTCACACCAGTTATAGTTAGCTGGAAATTTTACTGACATAAAACCAATGAAATTCCACGTTATAGTTAGTTGGACTCACTATAACTTGCGCGTGTAATGCACTGCTGATGACATCACATATTACATCACTCATGACATGGTCAGTGACATCACTCAAAAAAAAGGGGGGTCCAAAACGTGTTTTCCCCATGTTAATTTCCATAGGGACCTTTAGACACGGCTACAGCCCGAACGGCTGAATTGAACTACACCACACTTGGCAAAAGGGTAGGGCCTGGTATGCAGATGTGCCTTTGCTATGTTTGGTGAAAATCCCTCCAGTAGTTCTTGAGAAAATTGAATTTGAAATTTTTCAAATGGCATTTTCTATGGGACCTTTAGACATGACTACAGCCCGAACGGCTGAACGGAATTTCACCAAACTTGGCAAAATGGTAGGGACAGGTATGCAGTAGTGCCTTTTCTATATTTGGTGACAATCCCTCCAGTAGTTGTTGAGAAAATTGAATTTGAGGACATTATATTTCTATATGCGCTCACCGTACGCGTACCCTTACGTGCGTGAGAGAGTTTCTGATTGGCTGGCAGTCGACTGTCAACATTCCAAACTGTCCAAACCAGGAAGTGTTGGCCACCATCTTGTTTTTCAGGAGAACTGAGGCACAAGAGAGCCCAAAACAAGAGTGAAAAACATGAAAAGGGGGCAGGGTAGAGATCCCCCAACCCTCTAGCCCTTCTCAGGGGGTCCCAAAAGGACCCCCAAGGGCAAAAAAAATCGTGGGGTACGCACACCGTACGCGTACCCTGCAATTGGTGGTCCTTCTGGGATCCCCTGAGAAGGGCTAGGGGGTCAGTGGGTCTCAACCCTCCCCCGTTTTCGAGTTTTCCACTCTTGATTTGTGCTCTCTTGTGCCTCACTTCTCCTGAGAAACAAGATGGCTGCTCAGGTGGTCCCAGAAGGATAATAACATATATACACGTTATCTGCTAATAGAATAAACATTTACAAAACCTTTGAAATTTATTGAAAAAAATATAGGTTTCACGCCTGATATAGTTAGGAATTAGCATTTAAAAAACCTTGCAAATTCACTGAAAGAACCATAGGTTTCAAGCCTTATATAGTTAGGAATTAGCATTTGAAAAACCTTGAAATTCAATAAAAAAAACATAGGTTTCAGGCCTTATATAGTTAGGAATTAGCATTTTAAAAACCTTGCAAATTCACTTAAAAAACCATAGGTTTCAGGCCTTATATAGTTAGGAATTAGCATTTTAAAAACCTTGCAAATTCACTTAAAAACCTTAGGATTCAGGCCTCATATAGTTAGGAATCAGCATTTAAAAAAACATTGAAATTGCTCCTATATTTCGCGCACCCGCAATCCACTGCTGATGATGTCTCATATTAAATCATTCATGACATGGTCAGTGACATCACTGATGACATCTCAAATGACATCACTGATGACATCACTGATTACATCTCATTTGACATCACTGATCACATCACTGATGATATCATTCATGTGATAATACGATGCACCTCCTCACACTCTAATATAACCTTTGATACACCAGTGTTAAATACAGACTACCATTCTTGAAACCATTGGCACACCAATACCAGTTACTACTTACGCACTCACTGATTCCTAGGTCTACACACACCTTCACTCATTCACCCATAGAATCACTTGTACATACAGTCACTCATCAATACAACACTATCATATGCACTCATACACCTATACAGACACTCACACACTGCCACTCATCCATGGAGTTACTTACACACCTAGTCAGTCATGCAAAGAATCAATCACACTTCCATTTCCTCAACTATACAGTTATACACACAACACCTTACTTATTCAAACATATACTAACACATACTTACTCTCTTATACAATCACTGATACAAGTACACAATGATCCATACAGCCACTCGCACATTCACTGGCTCTCATGTATAGTCATTTATATATGCCAACTCTCACATGCACTGTGTTTTACATATGTACTTACTTGGACATGTAGCACTGAGATATCCATTCACTTACCAACATTTTCAGGTAAAGTTGCGTTTCATCTGCATACATATGGAAAAGAATGTTCATTGAGTTTAGTGCATTTGCAAGAAGTTCCAGAAATAGGTTGAATACTATGGGGATAAGGCGGACCCTTGTGGGACACCCATGGATACAGGCATGGGGTGGGTTAGGGAGTTGTTCACCTTTATTCTTTGAGATCTGAGGAGGAGGAAGGACAAGAACCATTGTAGCACCAGACCAGAGAATTCCATCCTGTGTTCCAGAGCTGATAAATGGTTGTCATGATTTACAGTGTCAGGAGGTTCAGGAGGCAGGATTTATTGTGATCGAGCATTTTTATAATGTCATCAAAACCATGAATGAGAGCTGGTTCAGTGCTGTGTCCGCTCCGAAAGCCAGATTGCTGATGGTCTAGGAGTTGAAAGTTTTCAATGTCACCACAAAGTTGGGATTGGACACATTCTCCAAGTAGTTTGGCCAGAGTAGTGATGTTGGAGATAGGGCGGAAGTTGTTGGAGTCTGCACTATCAGCATTAGGGTTTTTTTAAATAGAAGAAACCTAGGCTGCTTTTAGGCAGTCAGGGTTCATACCTTGAGACAGTGAGGCATTGACAATATTTGTCCAGATGGGGTGATGACTTCCTTTATTTCCTTGAAAACGGCGGGAGGTATTGGGTCGTTAAAGTGATTGGATGGGTTATTAATCTGAAGAATTTGGTAAAAGTCTCTTCCGCTAAAAGTGGTGAAGGTGTCCCAAGAGGCATTACTTTTGGTGCTCAGACTAGCTGGTACGGGCTGTTCAGAAGGGGATGGGGGACCCAAAGGGATGGTAATGAGTCCTTTTTAGATTCCAGTTCAATATAGATGATTCTCGATTTCTCAGAGAAAAACGTAGCCAAAAAGTCGCAAGAGGGTGGACTGTATCCTGTGTCAGAGCGAGCGAATGCGTCACCCGATTTATGTTTAACAATTTGTTAAAGTTTTGTGGGACGATTAGAGGCTTGGTTAATATGAGATCTGGGGGTAGTCTGTCTTGGCGCTCTTAATTTGTTTGTTATAGGAGCTTCTTCCTGTTCTGAGGATTTTTAGTTGATCCGAGGAAAGATTGGATTTCCAAGATCGTTCAGTTGACCTTAGGTTGCGTCGTTCGGAGTTTAGGTTGCCATTAAACCATTGTTTGGAAATTTTTGTTGATCCATTATTTTGTTGGATTGTTGCAACGGAGTCCATGATACTTGAGATAGTGGTGTTGTAAAACTCAGTAAGTGAGTTAACCTCTGGCTTGACAGCTTGGGCGGAAAGGGCAAGTTTGCATTGGGTTGCTACTTCCGCTGTATTATTATGTCTAAGGTCCCTTTTCCATATCTTTAGCTTCTTCGTTTAAGGTTTCCTCACTGACACCACCTGGTTAATGTAGAAGATGATGATGTGATGGTCAGACCAGTCACAAAGTAAGATGATATCCAATGATATTCTGTATCCTTTTTGAGATAATGAGGTCCAGGACTTCTCCTTTATTGTGCGTTGGCCTGTCAAAATATTGGGTAAACTCGTGATCATCTAAGAAGGATTTCAGGCATGTAACAGCTTGGTCATAGGGATTAGACCAGTGAAGGTTGAAGTCACTGAGGAAGATTTGGGGAACTGCGAATCTGCATTACCGGAGAAGATTTCAAGTAATTGTTCGATGAAGGTGAGATTGTCCCCTGGGGGATTATAGAAAGTTTGTAGTTTGCAAATCGGGATGCGGTTACTTAAAATGCTGAGACAGAGGTATTCACTGGACAGAGGCACAGAGGTCTCGGAGTTAGGGACCGAAGAGAGTGCTCCGAGGAAAACAAGCTAGGCACCTGCGCTGCTTTTTCGCTCTGTCGAGACAAATTATGTCATGGGAAGGAGGCCTTAGGAGGTCAAGGATGGGAGGCGGAATTCAACCAAGTTTCAGTAAGGTTGATGATATCGATCTCCAGGTATTGAATGAGGTTGAAGATATCAGAGACATGTTTTACTGGCTGATCTGCAGTTGAGAAGTGTGCATTTGAGTCGTCCCTGTGGGTAGGGCTACTGTGTGATGTTGGCTCTTTTGAGGATGTTGTTATTTATAATTCTGAGGTTTAGGGAGGGGGTTCTCTGTTCGGGTTAGGGTCAATGGTTTGAATTTGACCGGAAGGAGTCTTGTTGGTATTAAGTTAAGGGAGTAAAAGGAGAGTAAATCCTTTATGTCTTTATATGCAAGATCGGTCTTCGTCCTTCTAGGCCGGAAGTCTGTGTTAGGGAGAGGTAAGGTATTAAATATGGGGAGGAGAGGATATTGGACAGGGTGGGCTAACACGCTGGAGGGGCAAACCAGCAAATTTAGGAGGTAGAGGAGGGAGCTAATCGGGGAGAGATGCTAGATTGTCAGAACTTTCAAGACCTGCAGTTCGACAGTAAGAAGGTGCAGCTGGAGAGATAGATCATTGAGGTGCGCCACTAGGTCTAAAGGTTGGGTGAGGGTTACTGGATGTGTTGGGGGATCAGGTAGAGGGGTAAATCCACGAGGAGAGCCTGTGAGGTCTAAGGTGGTACTACTAAGATTCGGGGGGGAGTTGGTCATTGTAAATTTGGAATGATTCCGAAAACTTGGAGAGAGGGGCTGGGGAATGTGTAAGGACAGGTGGGCTAGTTGCCTGTATGTCAGGGGTGGTCAAATGAGGGTAGGAAGGGTTTGACTGTTCAGGAGCTGAGGAGGACATCAACCAGGTCTCAAGCCTATTGGTGAAGTGGTTGTAGAGATGAGCGAGGGGGGATCGCCTATCAAGAGCAAGGACGAGAGGGTGTGGGTGAGTACCTCAACTCAAGAGTCACCTTGTATCGGACAAATGGTTGGCTGAAAGAGTTGGTTGATCAAGAACAAAGGAGTACTTCAACCTAGCAGTAGGCAAAGTTAAAGGGATGAAGGAAGGGGCATCTTATGTTAGTAGAAAAGATGGTAGGGTGTGATAGAGCCTCGCAGCTCAAGAGTCATCTTGAATCATACTGACGGTCGGCGAGGGGATTTGGCCCATAAGTCCGCCAACCAGATGAGAAGGTGTTCTAGTGAGTTGATATAATCTGACCGGGCACATGGAGGCTCTGGGATCAACTAAAGAAGGTGAGGGGTTTAGAGAGAGAAGGGTACACTCAGTTGTTAAAGTGAGAATACTTGTGAGGTCCAGCGAAGCTGTAGTTGATGAGTTGGTGCCTGTGGAGTTGGCGCTCAACGCTTTTCTGAGTGTGGGGTAAATAGTGGCCATCTTGGCAAGATTGATATTAGAGGCTTGGATTAAGATGATACCATTATTGTAGAGGGTGATGGTGATGGTGGCTGTGATGGTGGATGAGTGAGAAGTTGTGAGTTTGAGACCATGAGGGGTTTTCTTTGAACCTGTTATTCGAAGCATGGAGTAGAACACAGATCGCCAGCAAGCCCATTTTCTGGTATAGAAGATGAGGTAATTAACGAGAGAGCCTTTTTTTGTACAGAAGTAAGGTTCTGAGATTAAGGTTTCAGGTCTAGCTTTGAGGTTTTTGCCGCATTTTTGGAGAGGTTAATTGGGTAGTTGATGATGAAGACGTTGGTACCAGTGGGGTCAGTGGGGTAAGGACTTATCTCCATTGTGAGAAAGAGACCTAGTGGGCATGGGAGCTCAGTTATGAGGATAAGGAGGTGAGAGGATACAGCAACAATCCTGGGCCTCGCCATGGAAAGGCATGACCTCCCCTGTAAGGCCCTAGTATATAATACGGCAGGTGGATTAAAACTACCTCTAAGTCAGAGGTGCAGAAACATGCTTCTATAACTAGTAGTCATGTTTGTAGTCTGGTAGAGAAAGGGTGCTGAGCCTCCAACCAGCACTCAAGAATTCCACTGCGCAGGACTAACACGAGGTACCAGGAGGGTTTTTTGGTACCCAAAGTCCTTCGGGAGTAAAGTGGACTTCATCTCTTATCCCGTAGTCTGCCAGGAGGCGTGTTTGCAGAGTGGTGAAGAAAGGGGGCATGGCCTCTGAAGATGTCTTAGCAATACCACTGTGTGGGACTTACTGGAGGTAACAAGAAAGGTACTTGACCCCTAAGAACATCCTTGGAGGCCAACTCCCCCTCCTATTACCTCCAGTAAGTACCACGCAGAAAGATTGCTAAGTTCTCATAACAGGCCACGCCCCTTTGCCCACCACTTTTCAAACGTGCTCCCTGGTGCTTTCTTCGATGGGGATTGAAGTGCCCTTCACTGCTGGGGGTTCTTAGGGACGAACTAGCCTACCTCTTACCTCCAGTAAGCCCCACACAGTGGGATTGCTGAGTGGTGTTCACAAACCACACCCTCTTTCTCCACGACTCTGCAAATGTGCCTCCTGGCATGCTCTTGGTTGGGGGATGAAGTCCCCTTTCATCATGAGGATCCCTAGGGGCCAACTAGCCCACCAGGCAACTTCAGTAAGCATCACACAGCTGGGTTGCTGAGAGTGGTCTGAGTCTATGCCCCCTTTTCACACCACTCTGCAAATGCAGCTCCTGGCGCACTGCTGCTCGGGGGATGAATGTCCTGAGGTCCTCAGGACACAAAAGAACATCTTTGCCCCACCAGCAGTGTGCCAAGAGACATGTTTGCAGAGTGGTGGAAGAAGGGATGAGGCCTCAGACCACCTCTCAGCTATCCAGCTGCGTGGGGCTTACTGGAGGTACCTTGTGGGCTAGTTGACCCCAGGGACCCTCACAATTCAAGGGGACTTAATTCCCCAATTTAGAACATGCCAGGGGGTGCCTTTGCAGAGTGGTGAAGGGAGGGGGTGGGCCTCTGGTGAGATGCCGGCTTTGGGAAAAAAAAGAAATTGTTAGAAAGGGGGCTGTGTGGCCCCCCTTCTTTCAATCATTTTTGGGTCCTGGGAACTCCATCCCTCAGGGCCTGCCACATTTTTTTTATTAAAAAAAGAAATGGGAAGAGGGCCATTCAGCCCCCCTCACCAAGGCCAATTTCGGACCCCGGGACCGCCTCACCTGGGGAATGGCCTTCTTTTTAAATTTTTACGTTATATGGGAGAGGGACAGGGGCCCGTGGGCCGTTCCTCAAGTTGGGACTGAGGGGGGAGCCCCAATTCCCCCACACTCCCCGCCTCCTGTGAGAGCCGACATTGCTTTTGGGCAAGGGGAGCTGCTTACATGCAGGCCCCCCTCATTATTTAAAGAAGCCCCAAGGAGGCGGTCATCCCAGGGGCTTGGTGGGCCCCGGCGGGCACCTGCATACATTTTAAATATTGTCCCCAGGACCTGGCCCACCCGAGGGCCTAAGTACAATGAAGCGTGGGAGCCCACACAAATTTTTCTCGTCTGGATTTGCGCACCCAGGGCGAATATGGCAATTTTTCCTTCTAAAAAAATGCCTTTTTGGGCCCTTGGGGTACTTGTGCGACCGTCTGAGCAGGCCTAGTACGTCAGGGTGTTTCTACCCTGCCCCCTTTTCTGTTTTCTTGTGACTCAGTTACTGAGTCACAAGATGGCTGCCAACACTTCCTGGTTTGGAGTGTTGACAGCCAATCAGAGTGAAGCTGGTAACCGGGAGGAGTTGCGACTCCTCCTCGGTGCTCAGATATATACATTTTTATTTCTTGAATTCCTCTGTAACTACTGAATGGATTTACAACATTTAAAAACACAAGGTTGCTTTCTGAACCAAGAGCTACCTTTTTGCCAAATTTGGTGTAATTCTGTTCAGCAGTTCGGGCTGTAGCCTGTTCAAAAATTTCCTATGGAAATTTACATGCAGAAGCACGTTTTGGGACCCACCTTTATCTCAGTCCCACTTGACGAATCACCCCCAAACTTTTGGGACAGGAGCTGACTGGAGCAGGCCAATAGTTTTGACAATTTCGTGAATTTTTGTCAACCGGCGCCAAAGATATTGGCAAATTAAAAAACTCTTTTCCTATGGAAACTAGGGGCCATATGTATGAAGCTGTTTAGCGATCGCAAACTCTGTGAATCGCAAAATAATGACGTTTGAGATCTCAGAGAATCCCTATGTACAAGATCCATCCTGAGCGCGAAATTGCTAATTTCAAAATTAGCAATTGGCAATTTTGCGAGGCATAGATTCTGAGAAAATATTTGCGGACTCGCAATCTGCGACACGCAAATTGCAAAAACCGCAATTAAGGAGTTCTCAAATTGTGAATTTGCAAAATGAACTGCATGAAAAAATCGCAATTTGTGATTTCACGAAATTCACAATTTTGCTAATTGCAATCATCACCAAGTCTGACCGGGTGGTAACCAGGTGCAAACGATTTAAAGAGTCCCACAATGCCACACGCCTTTTCCACAATGGCTGGGCTGTATGTGATAGCCAGGAGGCTGCGAATCAGAGCTGCTGTAGAAAGAAGGAGACACCAGGAAAGGATCTTCAGAGTGCACATTACCCTGTTCCAGTGGACCCATACTAGAACACCCCACACGCAGGACACACACCATCCCCACCCATGTACAGGTTTTGTGCTCACTGCACTTACTGGCATCAGGAAGTTTTCAGGGGGTGATAGCCACAGCAGGAGGGGTCTCTCAGAGTGCACTGTTGCTCTTCTTCCACGCTTTCCTTGATGCAATGGTACATAGGCGGCATCACCACATCCAATTCCCCAGAACACAACAGGCACTAGACCAGACTAAGCATTAGTTCTACCAGGTAGCACAATTCCCCCACATAATTGGCTGCATATATAGGACCCATGTTGTTATTTCCGCCCTCACAGAATGAGTATGTGTTCAGGAATCGCAAGTCATACCATTCCCTAAACATACAGGTAGAGTGCAATGCCAAACATATCCTCAATGACATAGTTGAGAAATACCCAGGCAGCACCCATGACTCATTCATCTTTCGCCACAGTGGTATTCACCGACGACTCACAAATGGGGAGTTTGGTGAGTGCTACCTACTAGGTAAATGCATTGGTCACAAGGACACACCAGTAAAGCACAGCAGTGGCAGGACAGTGTTTAACCTGATTCTTCTCACCCTGCAAGTGCTGTCCGTGACTTCATCCTAACTCCGTACCTGAATCCAGCCACAGCTGGTGAGCGGAGGTACAACAATGCCGACACAGCCACCCGCTGTTCTATTGAGAGGACATTTGGAAAACTCAAGAGGTGTTTCTGCTGCCTACATGGAGGAGCACTACAGTACAGCCCGAGACATGTTGCAAAATCGTGGTCGCGTGTGCCATCCTACACAACATCGCCATCAGGAAGGCACCCCCTGTGAAGGTAACAGATTTAGACTCATCAGATGAGGAGAGGCCAGCTCCAAGATGCAGGCCAGCCGGTGATGTTGGTGCAGCTGCCACCCGCCAGAGGCGAGATGAGATCACATAGAAGTATTTCTAGGTGAGTAATGATGACACAATGCTGCAGATTGGTGCAAAACGGTGTTTTTATTTGCTTCATTGCAGGAAAGTTTCTGTCACACAGCCTGACGTGCACACTATGTGAGTCCAACTGTCTCACACATGCTAAACACATAGTGCAAGTCTTTTTCACAAACATGAATCAGTGTGCAATGGGTTACCTCACCCATTGCCATGTGCCACTCAGGGCTATTCACCGTCTGTGTGCATGACTTGTTGCCCCTCACTCATGGTGCCCACTGCCCTCCCCAGAGGCATTGGTTGCTCGTCCCTTACGCGCACTACAAAATCTGTCCTGTGGGATGGATGAAGTGATGCTGCTCCTGCTAGATTGCCTATTCTCCTCTAGTGAGCTGAGGGGTCCTATGCCACCAGTGGCTGCTGCCCGCAGCTGGTCCCCACACATCTGACTTGCACCAGGCCCGTGACAACATCTTGGGATCAGTGTGCCATCTCATGCTGCATGCTGACACTGTGACGTGCCAGCCCTGATGTGGCAGTGGACAGCCAGTTTACAGCCTTTACATACATGTCCAGGCGAGTGTGGAGGCACTGTCTCTCCCTGCGCCTGGCTGCATGGCCTCTCCGCATCTCTGTTCACAGTGCTGCCAGGGCACCTGTCATGCCCATGAAGCTATGCCTAATTTGGCGCTGTATTGATTTTATTGTCTTTGCTTGCAGGCGCTGTACCTCCAACAAGTTGCCTTCAAGCCCTGCAAAGTCTGCGCCTGTGCCTATGGTGCTGGTGGATGGCCGTGCCCTGCGTGTGGATGATATTCCTAGAGTGGGATGGACAAGGGACTGTGCTGTGTGAAGTGAGGCATTCTGGCCCTAGACTTGCTGATCCTCCACACTTTAATGGATCTGCATCCAGTGGTGGCAGTGGTGGTACTACGAGGCGCCGTCTGCGTGTCACCAGTATTACTGGGCTGCCTTCCTCTTGCTCTGACTGTTCTTCGGTGTGGAATGCATCCTTCCCTCCTGCCATAGGTTCCTGTGTTTCTGGTGGTGCTTTGAATGTGAATGAACACATTAATTTGATGTCCTGCCTCGCACTGGCAATAAATGTTACATTTCGGAGTTGCATGGGTCCTATCTATCTGTATGTTGCCTTTCCTGATACACACATTCTGATTGTACCTTGCTGTCACTGCTCCACTGTTTGGTGCATGTGACTACATCTCCCATAATGCATTGCTGTGTGTGCTTGTGTGCATGCACTGGAGTGGCATTCATGTTTGGTGCCTGGGTCTTTCCAGGTTGTGTGAGTGATGTGGTGATCTATCAGGGGAGTGATAGTGTGCTTCTTACCTTGTCTAGTGTTTTGGGGTTTGGAGCTGTCCTGGTCAGCCATGCCACTCACACTCTCCGGCAGTAGGGTGCCCTCAACCAATTCCTCCAAAGGCATGGAACCAGTAGCAGTGGATGTCCCACCACTGGTCTTTCTTGCCTCAGCCAGCCTTGCAGCCACCTTTTCTTTGGACCTCTGGCGCATATCCTACCAGCGTATCCTGATATCTTCTACAGTGCGGTGGGTAATGCCGATGGCATTCACCTTCTCCTGTATGTCTGCCCAGATTTTCCTTTTGGTTGCCTCTGGCACACGCAGTGATTGCTTGCCAAACAGGAGCTCATGGCTCACCACCATTCTTGCATGAGCACCTCCTGCTCTCTTTCCCTAAACTTTTGTTTTCTTTTCCTGGCATTCTCCACCTGCTGCTTATCCTGTGGGTACATGTCTCCTCACTCAGAAGCAGTGCACAAGTGTCTCAGCTCTCTTCCCAGCCTCTCACTCTGCTTCTGGCAATCAGGTGCAGCATGGGCAGTCACCCTTCCTGGTTGTGATGTCATCAAGCTGCACCTGAATTTCCGATGAGTAGATATGAGATTTCGCAATTAAGGAATCGCCATTTAGGTATTCGTGGACCTCGATGCCTGTGACTGCACCATGGTTTGGGGGCATTGCCCCGTCCCACAGGGCAGACTGGGCAGATCGTCTCCAGCTACCATCAACCAGAACTGTTGCTTGCACCATGACCTGTCAGCACCGCAACAAGCACCGCCTCACTCCACACCGCAGCCCTGGTCTCATTGAGGCCACTGGATGACTGTCACCGAGCTGCTGCCTGCACTGTGACCTGAGAGAAGAGCACGTTGCACGACTACGCTTCACATCGCAACAGTAATGGTTGCCATGAACTTCCCGCACTGATGTGGACTGTTTACGAGTCTGCTGACACTAATGCCTGCCTGCACCGATGCATTGGGCCAGATGTGTTGGATTCTGTTTTTTTCAGCACCACAGTAGCCTCAGACGAGACTACCCGCTTATAGGAGCTGCATTTTAAAGTCATTCTTACAAAGTGCATAGTTTTGATTACTGTATGTTGGTCTTTTTAATCGTTTTGGTCTTGTTTGCACAGATAAATATTGGTTATTTTTCTTAAACTGGTGTGGTGTCCTTTTGTAGTGTCTTCACTGTATTACTGTATATTATGTGCAAATGCTTCTTACACTGCCTCTGAGATAAGCGTGACTGCTCATGCGAAGTTACCTAGTCAAACTACCAAGGGGGCATTCCCCTTATCTTGACTAGACGGAGGGGTCCCAATTTGGAAAAAGGTGCAAACCATTGTCAACTAGAGACCCAATTTCTAACGCTAATTATTTCGGATTTCTACACCCTCCTGTTGAGGTGTTTTTATGTTTAATTATTTTGGCGTTTTATTTAACTAATCTTATGTAGTTGTCAGTGGGTTATTATGTATCAAAAGAGAATTATTGGCAAATTGACTGTTTATTAACAACTTTTCTCCCCTTCACGCATTCATGCTGCGGAAAGGAACCATTGGAGTGCATCTCTAGAAAATGTGTAGAACTAATGCGCCTGGCCCATTCAGTACTCAATGGCTAATCCCTCTCCAAGTTTGGATAGCTTTAATTAAATCAGTGACAATATCTTTTGAATTTTCAGTCACATGAGGTGAGGCGTTACCCATTAATCTGTGTGCGTGTATATAAATGCAGTCATACTACATTGTTGAATTACATTTGTTCTACACACTCCCAGGTTAATATTTTGTTGTTCACAAATCTGTAAACTATTTTCTTCCAATTAAACTTCATCCCCATCTGTAACTCCTTCTGCAAAAATTAACAACATATTTCTTTTAAAAGGCTTGCAGCATGGCATGATCTAGTTTTTCAGAAGACACCCTATCTGTTGTTGCTTCCAATTAAAAGAGAACATTTTTCTATTCAGTACATTTTTGGAATTCCATATCTTTGCAGTGGGAATTCGGGAATTGTTTCCCTTTTATCGTTTCTAAATAGACTATAATATAATTCTTTATAATTGTCCGACACTTTATTTCCCAGATATCTTATAGTTTTATTATATTTGGGATGTAGAAACACAGGAATGGCTTCAAAATTAGTGTTAAAGAATAAGAAGACCAGTTCATCGAAGACCTCCAGGCCTCCACATGAACATACCGAAAATTGGAGAAGAACTGGCTCTGCGAACGATCACCAGACAGCTACACAGCCCACAAGAACGCCATCCGCAGACACCATTAACTCATCAGACCCGCCAAGTGGACCTCCTTCAAGGACCGCCTAGATAACAATGCACACAACAGCAAAGAGCTCCTCAACATCGTGAAGGTACTCTTCAACGGATGTATGACGTTACCAGGCATACCATTACCACGCATACCATTACAACGCGGTATTTACAACGCATACCGTTACAACGCATAGCGCTTTGAGGTGCTGGATAGTGGTAAGTATAATTTTATATTCCAACTCCAGTCCCCGTGGATACTAGGGAACGTGTTGGATATAAAATTAAACTTATTCCCTATCCTAGAGCGCCCCCAGCGCAAGGCGTTGTAATGGTATACGTGGTAATGCCTGCGTTGTAAGTGTAGTGCGTGGTAAAAAATGCGTGGTAACAGTTGTATACCCTCTTCAACCACAGCTCCAACACCAACAACATCCCACCTTCGCAAGACCTGTGTGACTCACTGGCCACCTTCTTCCACCACAAGATCGCTGACATCTATGACAGCTTCAGCGCCACGACCACCCCGACAACCACCCCCCTGAATGATCACCACCCGCACCGACCGCCTGCTATCCTGGACCAGCATCAACGACAAGGACACCAGCAAGATCATGAAAACCATCCTCCACGAAGGAATGAAGGACGTCGCTGAATGGATGAAGAACAGCCGACTGAAGCTGAACTCAGACAAGATGGAGGTCCTCATCCGCGGCACCACCCTCTCAGCCTGGGAAGACTCCTGGTGGCTGACAACACTGGGAACAGCACTGACACCCTCCGACCACGCACTCAACCTAGGGGTCATCCTCAAAGCCACCCTCTCCATGACTAAACAGGTCAACGCTGTCTCCTCATCCTGCTTCAACACCTTCCGAATGCTCCGCAGGATCGACAAGTGGATCCCCATCGAAACAAGAAAAACAGTCACCCAGGCCTTCGTCACCAGCAGGCTGGACTACGAAACGCCCTCTACGCAGGAATGTCAGCCAAGCTCCTGAGACGGCTGCAACACATCCAGAACGCCTCAGCACACCTGATCCTCAACATCCCCCGCCGCAGCCATATCACACCCCACCTGAGAGACCTGCACTGGCTCCACGTCAACAAGAGGGTAACCTTCAAGCTCCTCCTCTACGGGCACAAAGCTCTCCACAACACCGGCCCAGCATACCTCAACAGACGACTCAGCTGCTGCACCCCCACGCCCCTGCTCTGCTCCACAGGCCTTGCCACAGTCCTTCACATCTGAAGAACGACTGCCGGTTGCAGATCCTTCTCCCACCTCGCCGCCAAGACCAAGAACACCTTCCCTACCAACCTACTGCAGACCCAAGACCTACTGGCCTTCAGAAGACTCCTCAAGATCTGGCTCTTCGATCAGTAGCAGCACCCCTTCCCCCCCAGTGCCTTGAGACCCTAACGGGTATGTAGTGCGCTTTACATGTTTCTTAATTGATTGATTGATTGATTGACTGGATAAGGCAGGTGAGACAATGCCACTCAATCATAAGATAAGACATAATAAATGCTAGCCGCTGCTCCACAATAGGAATCAGATTACATCATATTGGATCTGGCTGGCAGGGATTTAGTGGAGGGTTTAGTTAATCTGGACCTGCGTACACCACCTCCCAGCTGATCATTGGTCCAGTTTAAACTTTTTTTTACCAAGCAAGGTCCTAGCAACTGACCCAAAGCAAGGGAGACTGATAGATAAAACCCTTAAAAATACTCCCCGGGGCTAGGCAGATATTGTAAACAAGCACATCTGACATGCGCAGGGACTGTTTCCTCATAGTGTCACAACGAAGATGTCACAGGAAGGCTATTATTATCATACTCTACAAGAGTTAGCACAGCCACCGGGGTTAACATGAACAGTGATATGGAGGGACAGTCCCCTACCCAAATGATCACATTACCGGGAGACATCAATTAAAATGCCGACATTCCATCGTAATGCCTTTACAACACAGACATTACACCGCAAGTGCCATTACAACGCATGCCATTTCAACGCATATGCCTTTACATCAAATGCATTTACAAC
Source organism: Lissotriton vulgaris (assembly GCF_964263255.1). Lineage (NCBI taxonomy): Eukaryota > Metazoa > Chordata > Amphibia > Caudata > Salamandridae > Lissotriton > Lissotriton vulgaris. The sequence goes on from NC_141691.1 coordinate 236,081,935, forward strand.
TAATTTTTAAGGTAAGTTGTTGATTTTTTTATATACATTTTTTTAAGTCTTCTATTTTTGTTTTGGGTGGTGTTTTAATACCAGGTATTAACTTGAATACTTGGGTATTAATCTTTTTTTTATTGAGTATTTTATAATATTATTTATCTTTTTTTTTTAATTTGTAATTTATTTTTAAGAGGGATTGAAAGGCAAACCCTGTGACTGGATGTTAGGAACATGGGGTTTTGGCTGGGGTAGTTTTTTAATACCCAGGTATTATTTTTCTTATTTAGTATAAATATTGTTAGTATTTTCAAAACTTTCTTCAATTTTTAGATTTTTCAATGACAATGTAATATTGCTTGACACCCATTCCCTGGGAGGTGATGCTAGGGAAACATGAGTTTTGGGTGGGGTAGTGTATTAATACTGTGGTATTATTTTCAATGCTTGAGTATTTATTTTTTACTGTTAATAGATTTTTAAGAAAAGGGTATTTTGTACCATTTTTACAATTTTTTATATAAATAATACTTAAAAAAAAAAATTATCACTTTTCCCCTGGGGCGGGATGCTAGGGTGTCAGGGTTTATAGGTGGGTAATGTATTACTACCCGGGTATTAAAATAAATACCTGCATATTAATTTATACTGTTATAATTGTATAACATTTTCCTTTTTATCCTAAACCATACAAATTTCAAAATAATTAAAGGGTTTAACACTTAGCCCCTGGGGTAACTGGGCATAATATCAAATTCAAAATATCGAATGGACTAAATGTCGAGTCAAAAATATCGATGGTAGAGAAATATCGAATGACATAATATCGATGTTAAAAATATCGTTATAGATTTCATTAAGTAAATATCGAAGTAAAAAGTATCGAATCAAAAATATCGTGTAGTGTTAATGTTGAATTGTTAGTGTAGTTAAAAATATCGAAATAATATATATAGAATGTAAATATTATCGAAAAAAAAATATAGACCGTACAAATGTATATTATGGTAATAATATTAAAAAAATTAAAGTGTTAATATTGTAGAATGTGTAAAAAATCTATAATATGTTAAAAGTAATAATTATTTTAGTTATCTATTTTATGTTTATTTTTAGTGACGGGATGTTGGGTTAATAGGAGATAAGGGTGGGGAGTGTTTTAAAATAATAATTATTAGCATCTTCCCTGTTTTTCACCTGACTGGAGTTGGAATAGTAAATTATATTGGGTCACTGTCCAGCACCTTCCTTGTATTTCATCTGACTGGAGTTGGATTAGTACATTATATTGGGTCACTGTCCAGCATCTTCCCTGAGTTTCATCTGACTGGAGTTGGAATAGTAAATTGTATATGGTCAGTGTCCACCACCTTCCCTGTTTTTCACCTGACTGGAGTTGGAATAGTAAATTATATTGGGTCACTGTCCAGCACCTTCCTTATATTTCATCTGACTGGAGTTGGAATAGTAAATTATATTGGGTCACTGTCCAGCACCTTCCCTGAGTTTCATCTGACTGGAGTTGGAATAGTAAATTGTATATGGTTAGAGTCCACCACCTTCCCTGTTTTTCACCTGACTGGAGTTGGAATAGTAAATTATATTGGGTCACTGTCCAGTACCTTCCTTGTATTTCATCTGACTGGAGTTGGATTAGTACATTATATTGGGTCACTGTCCAGCACCTTCCCTGAGTTTCATCTGACTGGAGTTGGAATAGTAAATTGTATATGGTCAGTGTCCACCACCTTCCCTGTTTTTCACCTGACTGTAGTTGGAATAGTAAATTATATTGGGTCACTGTCCAGCACCTACCTTATATTTCATCTGGCTGGAGTTGGAATAGTAAATTATATTGGGTCACTGTCCAGTACCTTCCCTGAGTTTCATCTGACTGGAGTTGGAATAGTAAATTGTATATGGTCAGTGTCCACCACCTTCCCTGTTTTTCACCTGACTGGAGTTGGAATAGTAAATTATATTCGGTCACTGTCCAGCACCTTCCTTGTATTTCATCTGACTGGAGTTGGAATAGTAAATTATATTGGGTCACTGTCCAGCACCTTCCCTGAGTTTCATCTGACTGGAGTTGGAATAGTAAATTGTATATGGTCAGTGTCCACCACCTTCCCTGTTTTTCACTTGACTGAAGTTGGAATAGTAAATTGTATATGGTTAGTGTCCAGCACCTTCCCTGTTTTTCACCTGACTGGAGTTGGAATAATAAATTATATTGGGTCACTGTCCTGCACCTTCTTTGTATTTCATCTGACTGGAGTTGGAATAGTAAATTATATTGGATCACTGTCCAGCAACTTCCTTGAGTTTCATCTGACTGGAGTTGGAATAGTAAATTGAATATGGTCAGTGCCCTCCACCTTCCCTGTTTTTCACTTGACTGGAGTTGGAATAGTAAATTGTATATGGTTAGTTTACAGCACCTTCCCTGTTTTTCATCTGACTGGAGTTGGAATAGTAAATTATATTGGGTCACTGTCCACCACCTTCCTTGTATTCCATATGACTGGAGTAGGAATAGTAAATTATATTGGGTCACTGTCCAGGACCTTCCCTGAGTTTTATCTGACTGGAGTTGGAATAGTAAATTGTATATGGTTAGTGTCCACCACCGTTCATGTTTTTCACTGGACTGGAGTTGGAATAGTAAATTGTATATGGTTAGTGTCCAGCACCTTCCCTGATTTTCACCTGACTGGAGTTGGAATAGTAAATTATATTGGGTCACTGTCCTGCACCTTCTTTGTATTTCATCTGACTGGAGTTGGAATAGTAAATTTAATTGGGCTTGTGTCCAGCACCTTTCCAGGCTTTTATCTGACTGGAGTGGTAATAGTAAATTAAATAGGATCATTGTCCAACACCTTCCCAGACTTTTATCTGACTGGATTTGGAATAGTAAATTATATTGGGTCAGTGTACAGCACCTTACTTAACTGTTATTAGAATGGAGTGGGAATAGTAAGTTATATATGTTAGAAAGTTAAATCAGAAAAGTATTGTAAAAAAATATGATGTAGTATTATAATTGTAGAATAAATATTATTAATGGAAAAAGGTAAATGTAAATATATAAATATTATTATAATAATTATAATTTAAATATAATATCTTATTCTTATTTGTAAAATTAGTAGACATGCAGTATTTGAAATTTTTTATTGATAGATTGTATTTATAATATGTACAGTACAGTATAAAAATTATGTACGCTTTTTTATAAACAATTTGGTAAATTGAATGTATTACATTACATTTATTTATATTCATAAATGTTTTACCTTTCCTAAAAATAAACTTTTTAACAGTTTTATTCAAAAATTATATACAGTGTTGTTTCAGAATTGTTATGAAGTTTGTTAATAATTTTTAAATTTTTATTCTTTTTTAATAAACATTGTTCTTCAATTTTCATTAAATATTTAATTTATATTGTTAATATATACTATTAAATATTTTGAATATTTACATGAACAGAAATGTATAAACAGGTAAGTATATATTTGCTACATTTACATGCTAAATATATTTTGTATATCATTCATACAAATTAAATACAATTTGTTAATAATTAATATTTGTAAGTAATTAATATTAAGTATATACTAAGCTTTTACATTTTTTTAATACAATATAAAATAGTATTTATACAGTTGCATACAATGTTTGATATGTATGTTTAACTTTTGAACCCTCCTGAGGCACAGCCGGGAGTAGCAAGGAAAACTGAGCATAACTTTGTTTTAAAACTGAAAATTTTCACTTTGCTTTTAAAATCACTCACCTTCCCTGTCACATCACTGCAGTGTGCAGGCACCCTTTCCTGCTGAAAAACGAGCACTGGTAAGGGCAAAATCGCCGTTTTCCCGCCAACCTCATTCCCCTCTCCCTGACTGGGACTCGCCCACTTTGAGGCCACGCCCCCCCTCTTCAAAGTTATAAAAGAAGCACTGACTACTAGCGCCTTAGATAACTTTTGAACCCTCCTGAGGCACAGCCGGGAGTAGCAAGGAAAACTGAGCATAACTTTGTTTTAAAACTGAAAATTTTCACTTTGCTTTTAAAATCACTCACCTTCCCTGTCACATCACTGCAGTGTGCAGGCACCCTTTCCTGCTGAAAAACGAGCACTGGTAAGGGCAAAATCGCCGTTTTCCCGCCAACCTTATTCCCCTCTCCCTTACTGGGACACGCCCACTTTGAGGCCACGCCCCCCCTCTTCAAAGTTATAAAAGAAGCACTGACTACTGGCGCCTTAGATAACTCTTGAACCCTCCTGAGGCACAGCCGGGAGTAGCAAGGAAAACTGAGCATAACTTTGTTTTAAAACAGAAAATTTTCACTTTGCTTTTAAAATCACTCACCTTCCCTGTCACATCACTGCAGTGTGCAGGCACCCTTTCCTGCTGAAAAACGAGCACTGGTAAGGGCAAAATCGCAGTTTTCCCGCCAACCTCATTCCCCTCTCCCTGACTGGGACACGCCCACTTTGAGGCCACGCCCCCCCTCTTCAAAGTTATAAAAGAAGCACTGACTACTAGCGCCTTAGATAACTTTTGAACCCTCCTGAGGCACAGCCGGGAGTAGCAAGGAAAACTGAGCATAACTTTGTTTTAAAACTGAAAATTTTCACTTTGCTTTTAAAATCACTCACCTTCCCTGTCACATCACTGCAGTGTGCAGGCACCCTTTCCTGCTGAAAAACGAGCACTGGTAAGGGCAAAATCGCCGTTTTCCCGCCAACCTCATTCCCCTCTCCCTGACTGGGACTCGCCCACTTTGAGGCCACGCCCCCCCTCTTCAAAGTTATAAAAGAAGCACTGACTACTAGCGCCTTAGATAACTTTTGAACCCTCCTGAGGCACAGCCGGGAGTAGCAAGGAAAACTGACCATAACCTGAAACACTCCTGAGGCGGAAGCCGGGAGCACGCTGAAAAACTTGATTTTAAAAACAATCACCTTTGTATTTTCTGTGTCACGTTAAAATTGTACCTTTTAAAAAGCGCACTCACCCGGCAAACAGGCTTAGCGGGCTAGAGACACGCTGAAACAGCGACTCCTTCGCTGCAACGAGCAAACCCCTGACAAACAATTTCCCGCCGCCATTTACGGCGAGGAAGCAAGGCCACGCCCACCTGAGGCCACGCCCACCCCCCTCCTTAACCCTTTAAAACAATGTGCAATCACCGGACGCGCAGCGGACGGGCGCAGCGGGCGCGCCGTCAGCGCGCCGAAGGCGCGCCAAAGGCAAGCCCGTCTGGGCCCGTCCGGACCCGGACGGCCCTTGGCCCCGTTACTCTGCCAGGCATCCTTCAGGAGCGAGTGGTGTATACAGCTGACACATTACGAGCCCTGCGTCCTAAAACCACCCTGCCCTGCCACCACACGGTTACAGAAGGTAAAATCTTTCTGACCTGTCCATACTGCAATCCGGTCCCTCCCCCCAAAAGCATTACACCGGCCCTGAAAGCCGGGCTCCTCAACTGCCGTTCCCTCCCGAAACACGCCACCGAAATAAACCTCCTAATCCAGGACCACGACTACGACCTAATGTTCCTCACAGAGACATGGCTCTCGGATTGCACTGATCCGGATGTTGTCGCAGCTCTCCCCACAGGCTATCTCTGCCAAACGTTAAATAGACCTAAAGGGAGGGGAGGCGGGATAGCCATAATCCACAGACAACGATACGTTTGCAGGATGACGAACGCTGACATTGAAGATTGTGAGTGCGGCCAGTTTTCCATTCAAATCACTCCAGCCCTCACTGTAGCGGGACTTTTGACCTATCGCCCCCCGGGGGCCCCAGGCAATTTCCCCAACTCCTTAGTTGAAGCCATCTCTCAACTAGCCTCCTCCACTTCCAACTTCCTGTTATTAGGTGATCTCAATTTCCACTTCCTTGACCCAACGGATCGTGTGGCCGCGGACATTAGACATGACCTCACAGCCTTAGAGGTAGGTCTGATGAACAACGAGCCCACCCACGAGAAGGGCCATTTATTGGATCCTATCTTCTCCAATATTCCAACGATGACCACCGAGCCTCCGGTGACCCTTCCATGGACTGACCATTTCCTCGTCCCCTTTTTCTGGGAAACCCCCAGGTCTAATTACTCTATGCCTAAAACCCAGGTTACTGATCGCCAATGGCATAAATTGCCACTGGATATTTGGGCCCGTTCTCTGACCGAGTCCACTCCTAAGCTTTCCTCGGACCCAAATTTGGCAGATAAACAATTCAGTGACTGGATTACGTCGTCTCTGGACACTCTGCTTCCAAAAATCACCACTTTCAAGCAACCAAAAAAGATATCCCCTGCTCCGTGGTACACTCCGGAACTTAAAATCTTACGGCAAGAATGTAAAAAGACCGAACGTTCATGGAGACGTGAGAAAACAGGAGCGAATAAAAAAATCTACTCCATTTCTCTTCTCAATTATAAAACCGCTATCCGGATTACCAAAAGCGTGTTCTTCCAGGAGAGAATAGAGAGAGCAGGTGGCTCCGGGAAGGAATCATTCGCTATCCTGAAAGAACTTTCAAAACCACCAGTACAAGATCATGGACCCCCCTCTGACCCTATAGCCGATCAAGAGAGATGCCAACAACTGGCTAACTTTTTTCAGGACAAAATACAATTAATCCTGGATTCAATTCCCCCCTTGCACCCGAGGGAAGAAACCGTTTCTCCTCATTCGACTTCTCTCACCGGCCTATCCACATGGGGCCAGGTCACCTCAGATGAAGTGCAAACAACGCTTAACTCTATGAAAAGTGGCTCCCCTAGAGACCCTGCTCCTCTTCGGATGCTTAAAGAGGTAGCCCCTTCCATCATCCCCGCCCTCACCCAGTTGATTAATACGTCACTTCAACAGGGAGTTGTGCCCCAGAGTTGGAAGAAGGCAGTGGTAAAGGCCTTATTAAAGAAACCCACTCTGGACCCTGATAACCTGGCAAATTATCGGCCCATTTCCTTACTCCCAGGAGTAAGCAAAATTGCGGAAAAACTCATCAATAAGAAACTCTCAGAGTATTTAGAAGCCAACAACAAGCTAAAAAACTCCCAGACGGGCTTTCGACCAGGACAGGGCACGGACATCGCCCTCCTGGCGGCGGTAGAGGAAGCCAGAACACTGCTAGATGGTGGAGGATCAGTGGCAGTGATCCTCCTCGACCTTAGTGCAGCGTTCGACACCGTGGACCACCAGCTCCTCATCGAAAGGCTGGCAAAAGTTGGTCTAGAAGGCACAGCCATATCCTGGCTCTCATCCTTCTTGACACAACGATCCTATCAGATCTGGGAGAAAGACGCCCGCTCCTCCGAAATGCCCCTCCAATGTGGTGTGCCTCAGGGCTCCTCCCTGAGCCCTACATTATTTAACATATATATGTCCACATTGGAGGAAGTCATTACCCCTTTCGGAGTGAGTGTCATCAACTACGCTGATGACACCCAATTAGTGGTGTCGTTGTCCCACCCTCAACAACAGAAAGCCGATCTCCTTAACTGCCTCACGCAGGTCCATCACTGGATGAATACATCAGCGCTAAAATTAAACGGGGCAAAAACCGAGGTCCTTGTACTCGGCCCAAAAGGAACCTCATTTCCGTTGGACATGTGGCCAACATGTCTAGGTCCCCCCCCAGACCCAAAGACAGAGGTAAAAAGCTTGGGTGTCTGGATCGACTCGGAGCTCTCTTTCGCCCCACAAGCAAAAAAGGTCGTAGGGACCTGTTTCGGTCTGCTTAAATCCTTGAGGAAAGTCCTGCCCCTTCTTCCTCCGAAATCGCAAAAACTTTTAGTCCAGGGTCTTATTATATCTAGACTGGACTATAGTAATGCGATCTATTTGGGTGCACCGGAAGCAACATTGACTAAATTGCAGAGGATCCAGAACACCGCTGCTCGGATCATTACCAACACCCCGGCCAGATCTTCGGCCAAGCCTGCCCTCAAACTCCTGCATTGGCTCCCCATAAGGGAGAGAATTAAATTTAAAGCCCTGTGTTTGGTGCACAAAACCCTGAATAACCAAGGCCCTCCAATTCTCCGAAACTTCATTACCCCTTACATAGCCACAAGAACCCTTCGCTCTAATGCAGAAAACCTTATCAATGCCCCAAGGTTTAGGAAAGCACGATCAGGAGGAAGACGGTTCGCGGTTCATGCGGCCCGTCTTTGGAACTCCCTCCCACGAGATCTTCGTCTGGAACCCCACTACCTCCGTTTCAGGAAACGATTAAAAACACATCTTTTCCCCTAGCCCTTATGCTCCTCCCGTTAACTCAGTCCTCAGTCATGTCTCTTAGGTTCCTCAGCGCTGGGATACTTCCGGGTGACTATGCGCTTTATAAAAATAAATAATAATAATAATAATAATAATAATAATAATTTACATACATACATACAATTATTAATAATACATAATATGTTATATTAATTATTATTATAGTTTAACAAATAACATAAACATATTTTGAACATAATCATTTAAGTGTAAATTTGGATTTGTATTTATGTATAATATATATACATAAATAGGATTAATAATAAGAATAAATAATATTTAATATTTATTATTATTATTAATTTACAAATGTTACATATTTGTATAGTAAGTTTAAAAATAAAACATAAATGTAAATAATATATAAACAGAAATGTTATTCGTTATATGTAATCATTACAATGTAAATATGTTACATTAAGTATTAATAATAAATATTAATACGTTATTATTATTTATTTATAATTTGCTGAGGAGATTTACTGTAAGATTTTTTTTATAAGTGGTAGAAAAAAATGTATAAAATTATAAGTCTAGTAGTGTATTTTATTTTTTCTTAGAACATTGAATTTAATATGTTTAACCTTTTATTAGTGTTTAAATGGGACTAGTTTTTTAACCGCGTAAGGTTATTTTGCTTCATTCAGGACTGGAGAAGCTTGCGGTTGGATGCTGCGTCGCTTTGCGAAAGGTATGGTGAATTTTAACTCTTATATGTTCTAGAGTAGTAGTGTTTGAGTGTATTTTGGAGGTGTGTATTGTTACTGTGTGTGTTTAGTTGTGGCTTTGCTATGTTTTAGGTGTTACTTGGCTTTTACGGAGGTGAAGTGAGTGTTTGAGGACTTGTGTATTTTCAGAGTTTGATGCAAAAATATGTGTATTTTAATGTTTTACAGTAATGTTTATGTATATTTGGAAATGTTTGGTGTTTTTGTGTGGGTGGTTTTGTTTTCGATATTTTTTACAGGTTCCGGGATTTCGCCATTTCGTTCCGGAGAAGGATGCGTTTTTTTTTTTGGGAGAAGAGATTGTATTACTTTATTAAAGTATTGTTCTTATACTCTCTCTCCTTTTTTCGTGGTTTCATGGAACGATTTTTAAAATTTTTGACTATTTTTCGGGTTTTTAAGGGTATGGATTTGGATTGGGAGAAGACCATGCATTTTTTTTTTTAACAAAAGTGTGTGTATGTTACTTTAATTAATAAAGTTACCATACTTTTTTTTTCGGGATTTCATGGAGCGTTTTTTCCTATTTTAAGTTGTTTTCGGGTTTTTGAGGGTTCACAAATTGGATTTATAATGGATTACCAGTGGAGTACACGGATTGCAAGTGGTTGGATTTCGTATTCTTCTGCAACATGATTTGTAAGTAATTTAATTATATTTGGATTTGGGTGGGAAATGTGAATGTTATTATTATAGTTTTATTTTATATCATATCAAATATTGCTTAATTGTCTACAATTCTTTTTTGTAAATTATGGAATATTCATCATGATATAAAATGTTTATGCTATTTATCGCAATTTTATTACATAAATGAGAGCATTGTTATTTATGTGTAGATAATTCACCGTAGGCTTTTGGCTATTAAGGATTGATAGTCTAGGCCTCTTGTAGAAAGATATAGGGTGACTTGGCTTTGGAGTAGTCTAAACATTTGTTTTGTTTGTTTAGTTAGTTTAGGTCCTATTTGGGTTACTGATTGTTGTATACGTAGCTCTTGGTAGCTCTGTTCTTTTTGTAAAGCTTCTATTAGTTTTTGGACAGTGGGTTTTCCTCTGCTAGTGGTAGCTTGAAATGCATTGTGCCATCCTTCGACACTGTAGTTCGTTTTAGCTTCTTGATTCAGTGTACCTAAATATGCATTCCACCAAGCTGTGTGAAATTTAGGTTGGCGTCTGTGTCCCGATCTATGTAGCCTTCCCACCCATGTATCCTCGAAGTAGTCAAGGAGTGGTGCTAGTTTTTCCTCATTTTTTTTGTAATATGGGCTATCAATTAGGATGTTATAATGTTCTGCTACGTCTGAAACAGGGACATATGATAGGGCTATTAATTTTTTTATTTGGTATCCAAAGGTGCTGTCTGTAGCATATTGTATGCTTAAAGTAGATTTTTGGAGATGTCTCCAAATGCTTTGATTAAAATTATAATAGCAACCTTGTATTGCTGTGTGTGGAAAAGTTTTTAATATACTATTGATCATAGCTAGTTCGAAATCAATAATTATTGTCTGTGGAAAATAATTATTTGTTTCCTGTTTTATAGTGTTTAGGACTTCTGTGTAAGTATTTTGTTATTTGTTGGGCAACAAGCAGTAAATAAATGGGATGTTTGAATAATGGTACAATCCATGTATGCTGTAGAGTTGGTAAGATGGTTTAGGACATGTTTTAAAAATCCCATCCGTCATCCAATGTTGCACTCTTGTAATTTTCTTAGATTGTTAGCAGTACCAAACATTATAATTCGGTTGGTAGGGCATTTGTTGTCAAATAGTAAGAATGGTTCCTTATTATGTGTAATACTCAGTTCAGGGGGAATAACAACTTCTTCTAACATTTGAGGGTTAGGTTGAGTAGTTGGTGTGACTCTTTTTTGTCTTGCAATTGTGCGTTTTAGGGAGTCAATTGAGGGGAGTTGGCCGGAAGCATGTTGAGGCACTTTTAAGAGTTCCTCTTTTAGTATTTGGGTTGTTTGTTTGTCAGTCCCTGTACTTGCTTCTTTTATGCTTTCAAGGGCATCCCTGACTTCAATTTCAGTTATATTAGGGTGGTGATTGTGTTCTTTGGTAGATAGCACATTAGCTTCTTCTGTTGTAGCCCTACCATAACATTTATTAGAGTAGTATATGCTACATTTCCATAATACTTTGCGCCCTGACTGTTTTTCTTGGGGATAAACATACCCCATATAACATAGTAAAAGCTTGTTTTTCTGCGACATAACAAACTCTGCACCTTCAGTCATGTTTCTATTTGTAGTGCTAGGAAAGGTTAGAGAGAAATATATTTTAAGTTTGAATACTGCTATACATGTTTTATAGCATTCATATTTTTATGATTATACTTACATTTGTTCTTTGTTGTAATTCGAAATGTTGAGAAGGTGTTTTCAAGCTTTTTCTTGTATTTCCTTGTTACATTTCTGTTGTTAGAAAATGAAAGTAATTATATAATCTATTATTTTATTACATTTTGAGCGGTTTCTAGGGGGAAGCTGTCTTGTAGTTAGCATTTTAGCGTTTTTAAATAATTGACCAAATATACTTACAATTTTTTTTATGTAATCTTTAGCTTTATAGGAGTAATTTTTTGGATGTCTTCGAAAAATCTGTTAAGAAGATAGAATAAAAATAAAAAGTGTATTAGAAATTTGGGTTCAATTAATGCAGTTGGTGGGTTAGAGAACATTTAAAAATACTTACAATAAGGATTTAGTAGTATATAATCAGTTCAACTTTTATTGCTGTGTTTTGGAGATGTCTGTAGAAGAAATGTAAAAGATAAAAAATAAATGTTATTTAAACAGTTTAGAGAAATAGTTACACTTTTAGCCTACTACTTTAGTTTTATTTAAAAATTAGTTTAACTTACTTTAATTATTTCTGTAGGAGTCTTCTCTGGAAAAGTAGTTTTCTCAGGAAACAGTTGGTCAGAGTGTCACCTTCTTCTTTCTTTAGAGTTAGAAACAGGAAATAGCAGTAGCAAAGTAATCTTTTTATACTGTGTATATGATTAGTTACTTCATTTGATTGGATGATTTAAGAATGGGAGCTTTTCATTGGTTGTTTTGAATTTTTTTAAATGTAATTGCTATGTTTGGTGTTGTGGAAATGCTATTTACTTAATAGTTTTGCAGTAAACCAGGTTTGTTTTTCTAATTTATAAAATGTATGCAATAATATTTTGCACATATTTGTTAAAAGTATCATGTTTTTTTATAAATTCACTGCAATGTTTGGATGATAAATGTAAAAAAGTTTTAATTTTCTTGTATGTGTGGAAAAAATGCTTAATGTTTGTATTATATCTATTGTGGAGTGTATTATATATTTAAAATATATAGTTGGATTGTATTTAAAATGTTTTCGCTATATTTTACTGAGTCGATATTCGATTTTGTTCGATATTACTGTTATCTATATATTTAGTATCGATATTTTTGTTGTGTCCTGTTTAATTTTGTAATACACGATATTTGTTTATTCTATATTTTGTCTTTGGATATTATTGTTGTCGATAATTATTAAATTCGATAATTAGTATTCAATATTTTTGTAGGTTTTTAAATAAGTATTGGATGTCGATATATTGGTATTTATTTATTTATTTATTTTTTGCATTTATAATGCGCGCAGATACCCACAAAGGGTAGTCGATATTATATCGCCAATATTTTTGCAACTCAATATTGTGGTTGACGATATTATGTCAGTGATTCAGCCCCTGGGACGGGATGCATGGGAATCAGGGTTTATGGGTGGGGTAGTGTATTAAAACCCAGGTCTTTATTTTAATGTGTGGATATGAATTTATAATAGATTTTTAATTAAAAATGTAGAGAATTAAAATCAATAAAATAGTTATTAACATAATAAATAAAAGGTAACCATGTTTAAGGCAGAGTAGACGTAGTTAAATATTTAAGGGCAAGATGTATCAAGCATTGCTTTTGGGATTCTTAAATAGCGAATTTCACTGATTCGCTATTTAAGAATCGCATAATGCAATGTACGTAGGATTTGCAAACAAAATTGCGAATCCTACACATTTCTTAATAGTGAATTGCAAATATTAATTTTTTTTATTTATTTTATTAAAAATTTAAGAAAGTCAATTTAAATGTAAAAAAATAAAAAAATGCAATATTTTATCAATTTTGTAAATCAACATTGCAACTGTACTGTGCTCTAACATCTTATTTTTGTAAGATTTCCCACAGTTTCCCATTGAATTCAATGAGACAACATGCATTTTTTTCATTCTTACTAACATAGATAACGATGTTGGTTGTACGTAACCTTCTACAGTTGGTGGAGCGTCGCAGTCAAGATCGGATGGAAGGAGGAGCTGTGCTCAAGTAAAGCAATTTAAAAAGTTTAAAAATAGTTTTAATTAGAATTAGAATTAATTTTTAAAAGAAGACTTTATTTTTTATAGAAAAAAGCAAAGAGTAAAGAAAACAATCTTTTGTAAATAGTTTTAAATCGTCGGTTAAAATAAAATATTGCGTAATTGTTTGGACTTTTTAGGAGTATTTCTGATTGGATTATTAATGAAATGGTAGATTACTGTGGATAGAGGATGGATTACTTGTTGAGATTTTTGCCCCAAATCTTTATTTTTGGGAGGGGGTTATTTTTCAGATGCATGTTTTTAGGTGGACACAGTATTGTTTGCAGCAGTAATTCTGCTGAACAATATGGCTATGCCAAACTGTGCTCTCTTTTCGAGAGTTTGACTTAGTTTATGGATTTCAGCCTGGTGTTTGGCAGGGCCAGACTGGCTACCGGGAATGCTGCTGAGATGGGGGCTGATTTAGTTCATGGAGACCTGTTTGTGCAAAACAAAATTTGTTTTGCTTTAATTATTTTGAAGCACACGCAGGTCTCCATGAACGAAATCAGCCCCCACTGCAGTGATCTCAGCCCCCAGCTCCGCAGCATTCCAAACTGCCCGGTAGTCAGTCCGGCCCTGGTGTTTGGAATACTTTCTCTGGTGGAGAAGTGTGGCTCAATGGTTAGAGCGGCAGACCCTGATGAGGAAGTCTGGCCCGGGACCAGGGTTCAATCCCTGCCTCTGTGGCTCTTGGACTCATTCTCCCCGGACCTGATAGTTCTCACCTCGGTGCCTAGTCTAATCATGAGTCCCACTCTGTGACTCTGGGCAATAGCTTGCTTAATCTCCACAACGGCCCCAGCAGCGCTTGCATGCCTGGCTTCACCTTAGGGGTGCCCAGGACTGGACATTTCACAGGAAAGCCAGGAAGAGTTCCACAGCGGTATGAATACAGTGCCACGAGACCTCAGGGTAGAAGTGCACTATATAAATACAAACACACATTTACGGACTGCACAAGTCTCTTGAAAGAAATGTGGGGTTTTACCGAAGTTCAAGAGCCGAAGAAAGAAGACAACTTCAGGTAGGAAACCCGACTTGTTGAGGATTGTTCAAAACAGTCAAGTAAGATTGAATAGGGGTTAGTGTAGGGTAGAAATGTAGGATTTTTACAATATTGTCTAGTCTGAAGCCAGCATCAATGAAAATTATTGAACTTGACCCAATAGTCGCTTGGACATTTCTTTTGTTCTCTTAGAAATGTGTGGGTTCAGACTACCAGTCAATGATTGTGCTATTCTCATTTCTTGGAAGCTTTGCTCCTTCTTCAAAACTTTCCCAAAATGATATAAGTTTGGGTGAGGTTTTCCAAAAGATTTGTTGAAGGAATTATCCCTTCCCTCAATGGTATTTTTTGTTTTTGCGCCTCCCTCTATGAGGGTTGTGTAGCAGTTTCACCACTCCACGTGAAACTGTGGTTTCCTCCTGCGACCTGACCTGCTTAGATAGCCAATCCATGTGTCCTCAAGGTAATTTAGTAGGGGTGACAATTTTTCATTATTTGTTGAAAAATAGTCAGATTCAGTAATAGATGTGTAGTATTCGCCTACAAAGTCCGGAGGAACAAAGCAAAAGGCTGTTAGTTTTATGAACTCGAATTACAGTTTACTGTCGGATATGTAATCCTCACCTAAGGATTTTTTTTTCTTTTTCGCCTAATTACCTGTAAAATGTGAAAAAAAATCCTTGAATTTGGGTTTCTGGATACATTTTGGTGATGGTGTTAATAATGGGTAATTCAAAGTCAATTAACACTTTTCTAGGACTTTTGTTCAAGGTTTTAGCTTTTACCACTGATAAAAATTCAGTGTGTGTTGAGGTTTGCTTATCAGGGAATAAACTGTACACTAAAAGTACTACTGTGTTATTAATGTAGATAGGAATAGTGTATATTCAGGTGAATGGATGGGGTGTAGATTTAAAAGTACCATCCGTTCTCCAAATATCTCTAGTCTCAAATTTCACGAGGTTAAGGGTTGTGCTAAATATTAGTATTCTTTTCTTAGGGTTTTTGTTATCATGCAAAAGAAAGGATTGTTAATATCTGAATTTGTTGAGGTGTTTCACATAAGGCGTTACTTGCCTGTTTTTTGTGCAGTATAATTATGCGTAAGTTTGGGATTGATAGCAAACATCTTGCTACATGCATAGAAATGTTTTGGGATAACGCACTCAAAACTCACCCACATAATTCATTGGAGGTGGATACAAGGACTTTCATTTGATTTATGTTTTCTCTAACCTCAATCTCCATTGCACAGGCAGAATGGTTCTGCTCTGTAGTCCTTTCAACAGTGTCACCAAGAGTAACCACTCTGCCTATTCAATGGGATGAGTAATATTGCACACACCTCCAATGACACCCGGGCTCAGGTAATCTCTCCTTATAATAAACTTAGCCACTGTACTTCAATAACTTATTGCCTCAGTTGGATTGCAGGTATATAGCTTTTCTTCCAATTGCCATTTTGATTTTTGACTAGAAAAATAAAAATAAAAAATGTTAGCATTTTGACATTTTTATTGATTGCATCGTGTTAAAAAAATTGGTTAATTGTTTATTGATTGCCAATTGTATTTTGAAATGACATGCTGTTTATTAGATTGTGTGCCTTTATTATAAATGCTAAGATTTTGTGCTTTTCCTTTGTTGTTGACTCCTGCAAAAACAATATTAAGCTTTTATTGTCTTATAACTAAAAATATTACTCACCTTTTCAAGGTTTTTATTGTTTATTTGCTCATCCTTTTGATGGTTTTGGACTTTTTGCTGGTGGTTGGGTTGATTATGGTTTTCACAGTTCTGACTGTTGTTTGGTTTGTCTGAAAGATAAAGATAAGATGTGTTGACTTTTTTTGTAAATTATCTCACGTAAGTCCGCTTTTGCAATTTGATTTTGGCTTTTAAAGTGATTTTGGTTTTGCTCTATTTTTTTTTTTGCTTATGCGAATTGGGCAAGTTATTTTAGCTTGTTTTGTGAGGGCTTATGAATAATTTACCTGTGGAAGGCCTTTTGATTTTTTAGGTACTGCTTGAGAGATTTGATTGAAGTTCAGGTACTGGTTGTTCTTGGTTGTTTGTTTTTTCAGAATAAGTAAATCTGTGATAAAAAAGTTATTTTATTATATGTTCAACTCTATAATGAATATGTTGTTAGAAGAAGCAAATGTCAATTAACTTGCATTTTGTACATAATCACTTTTCAACTCTTTCCAAGAGTCAAGCACGTTTGCATGTTAGATTAGTAATTTTGCACCCCACCACTGTCCAGCACCTTTTTAGGGGCAATCACTTGGCGGAGCTGGAATAGTAATATGTCCCCCGCCACTGAGCAGCACCTTGACTGAATCAATCACTTGGGGGAGTTAGAATAGTAATTTATCCCCCTCCACTGTCCAGCACCTTCCCTGAGGCACTCACTTGGTGGTGTTAGAATAGTAATTTCACCCCCCTCCACTGTCCAGCAACTTTACTGATGCAATCCCCCGGTGGAGTTAGGATAGCAATTTGGCCCCCCACCACTGTCCAGCACCTTCCCTAAGGCATTCACTTAGCAAAGTTATAATAGCAATTTAGCACCCCACAACTATCCTAAATCTTCCCTGAGGCATTCACTTGGTGGAGTCAGAATAGTTATTTGCCCCCAACCACTGTTTAGCATCTTCCATGTGGCAATCACTTGGCGGAGTTATAATAGTAATTTGGCCTGCCAACAATGTCCAGCACATTTCCTGATGCAAACACCTGGTGAAGTTTGCCTTTAAAATATTGCCTTCTTTTACTGACTATTACTTGCCAATTTACTTTGGCTTTTTAATATTTGTTTTATATTTTTTGTTGTGAAAAAGTATTTAAATGTTTGCTTACAGCTGATTTGCCAAATGATTGGTTTCTTTGATTTGTAATTGCTGGTGTTGTTTGTTCAATCTGTGAGGTAAATAGACAAATTAGAAATTAATCATATCTTAATTTTTGTGTGTTTTAAAAATGTTGTTTGATATTCACTTCCTTTTAGATGGAAATATAGATTTCAGATGTCTGAAGTCTATTTGGGGCTGATTTTGAAGTGATGTAATTAATATCAAACACATTTTTTAAGTTCTTGAAATACTTATTTACATTCTGAAGGTGTTTGGTGTTAAACATTCACTTACTTCTGTCAGTAGATGGCAGTGTATGACTTGAAAGTCTTGTAAAGTCTCCTCCTACTTCTGCTGCGTGTGGTCCCCATTGAAGTCAGTGCACCAGTGAGTACAAAATGGTGAATGGCTCCTTTGGTATATTTTTTAGGGCTCAACGAGAATTTGAAACAAAATATGTTCTGGAAACGATTTTTTTTCATGAATCAGAACCTGACAGAATGTATATTTATTATGTGTTGTCTGAAATGTTGTTTTTTATGTTCCGTTTCTTCATATCAGCCATTTTGAGTAGATGATGGGTCAGGGGCTGTAATGGAAATAGTTGATGGACACCCATTTGTTAAGCTTTGTATGTACATTCCGTTTATGACAGAAGCTGTTTTTAAATGTTGTTTGTATAAATCATTGTAATTCTTTTTTTAAATATAGAACAATTGTCAAACCATTGTTTGGAAATTACGATATCTATTAATAACTATGTATTTCAATATTTTGGTATTTGAATTAAAACTTGAGTATTACAATTAATACCTGGGTATTAATGTGCTCCCCCACCCAAAACCCCTGTTTCCCTTGAATCCCGTCCCAGAGTATTGTTATGCCAAAAAAAATATTTTATTATGGACTTATTATGCATTGCAATGGTATGCATTGTATTAGTATGCGATGTAATGGTTTGCGTTATAATGGCACTTTTAATACAACCCTATATATTTGCGTTGTAATGGCTTGTATTGCGAAAATTTGCAATGTAATGAAATCAGCATTGTAAAAACTGCAATGTAAAAGTATGCTTTGTAATGTCATGTATTCCATTACCGGCATCATCTACTTGTTTGATCATCCAAGAGGAAAGGCAAACTCTACCAAATCGCGAGCACAATAAGAAACTCAGACTATTGTCTTGGAATCTAGCAGGTCTCTGTTCTAAGATTGCATGTGAAGAGTGAGGGAAGCTGGTAGATAGCTACAATACATGTCTTTTCCAGGAGACATGGGCCGTAGAAAAAATATATACAGTGGGTTTTACCAGTTATCATGCTGAAGCTGCACCATCAAAGAAGGGTTGCCCAGTAGGTGGTTAATTGTTTGGGTCAAAATCAATTTGGGGAGTTTATATTTAAACAATGTCATAAATTCTACTCATATACTTGCCCTGAACATCAACAGGTCAGTGCTCCAGGTGAACATTTACAATAGATTTTCTTCCCAACATCACGATTCTCCCACAATTGCTGCTCTAGATGAGTTTCTCAAAAGGGATGGGGCATCACACAACATAGGGCCATATGTATCAAGCTGTTTTTTGATCGCAAACACTACGAATCGCAAATAAACAGTGTTTGCGATCGCAAAACAGAGTGTTCCCATGTATGAAAGGGACCCGCCACGCAAATATTTAATTATCAAATTTTGCGATTAGCAATTTTGCGAGTCTGAAAATCAGCAAAAGTTCCGCAAATTCGCTACCTGCGACACGTTATTTGCAAAAGTTACTATTAACCTGATCGCAAATAGCAAAACCGCAAATAGATGTATTTAAAATTTTCAAATTGGGATTATGCCAATTTCACAATTTTGCATATCGCAATTACCACCAACTCTGAACAGGTGGTAACCAGGTGCAACTTATTTAAACAGGACCACAATGCTACAGGGGTTTTCACAATGGCTGCACTGTATGTGATAGCCAGGAGACTGCGAATCAGAGTTACTGCACAGAGAAGGAGATGCCAGGAAAGGATCTTCAGAGCGCACATCACCCTGTTCCAGCAGACCGAGAGGAGATCCATGTGAAGTATAGGCTGGACGCAGCCAGCAACATGGACTTAATGGAGGAGCTCAAACATATACTAGAACACCACACACGCAGGGCACGCACCATTCCCACCTATGTACTGGTCCTGTGCTCACTGTACTTGCTGAAAACAGGGAGTTTTCAGGGGGTGATAGCTGCAGCAGGAGGGATCTCCCAGAGTTCACTGTCACGCTTCTTTCACGCTTTCCTGGATGTAATGGTACAGAGGCTGCATTGGAATGGAATGGAATGGAATGGAATGAGGATTTGTAGAGCGCGTTGGCTACCCAGGGGCGTCCCAGCGCTGTAGGGAACTTGAGCTAATCCGGAGGGGAAGGAAGAGGGAGGCTAGGTTTTGGTTTTAAACAGAGGTTTTGCTGAATAACCAGGTTTTGAGAGTTTTTCGGAAGGTGAGGCGGTTGGGTTCGGATCTGAGATTGAGAGGGAGGGAGTTCCAGATCTTGGCCAGGTTGTAGGAGAGCGAACGACCACCACATCTGGCCTTCCTGATGCGTGGTACTGAGGCGAGGTAGGAGGTCGCAGATCTGAGAGAACGAGTGGGCTGGTAGGTTTTCACAAGGGGAGAGTTAATGGGGGGGCCTGTTCCCAGTAAGAGCGGTGTGCAATGCACATGCTCTTAAACTCGATTCTAGATCTCACCGGGAGCCAGTGAAGATCTCTCAGTCTGGCTCTTACTGACGTTCTGCGGGGGATGTCCAGAAGAATTCGTGCTGCGCAGTTTTGAATAACCTGGAGTCTGTTGATTGTGGATTGGGGTGCTCCAAGATATAAGGCATTTCCACAATCGAGGCGGGAGAGGATCAGTCCTTGAACCACGATTCGTCTCGAGTGGAATGGAAGCAAAGGAAGAATTTTGCGGAGCAGTCTCATCAGGCCAAAACAGGTCGCAGCTAGCTTAGTGGCCTGATGGTTGAAGGACAGAGTATGGTCAAGCCAGATGCCCAGGCTCTTGATTTGCTCCTTGTGTTGCGGGGGGTTGCCTAAGCAAGAAGGCCAGATGGGGTCGATGGTTTTGGCGATGTTATTACCCAGGAGCATTATCTCAGTTTTTTCCCCGTTAAGCCTAAGACAAGAGCTGGACATCCAGGTGGCGACTGCTTCCAGACATTTGTTTAGGCTGTGTTGAGAGTTTAGGGGGGGTCCAGAGATACCACTAACTACGTGTCGTCCGTATAGGAGACGATCTTCACGCCAAATGGGCGGACGACATCAGCTAGAGGGCGCAGGTAGACATTAAAAAGGGTGGGACTCAGGGACGAGCCCTAAGGCACTCCACAATTAAGTGGTCTACTGGCAGAGGTGAAGTCTCTCTCAAAAACCTTGAAGGATCTGACAGTCAACATTACCACATCCAATTCCCCAGCACACAACAGGTACTAGACCATACCAAGCAGGAGCTCTACCATATACCACAATTCCCCTACGTAATTGACTGCATAGATGGGACCCATGTCGTTATGCACTACAAGGACTGTGTGCCGAGATAAAGAGAGACTGGGAAGCCAGGCGTGCAGAAGAGACAATGTCTCCACAGCCGGCTGGACATGTACAGCACAGCTGTGACCCGCCTGTCTACTGCCACGTCCCTGTTGGCACATCGCTGTGTAAGCATGCAGCATGAAATGGCTCACTGCTGTCAGGATGTGACCAAGGGCCTGGTGCAGGTGACACATGCCGGATTGACCCCAATAGCATTCAAAAAAGGTTTCTACTAATTCTTAAAAAGAGATACTGGAGTCATGTCAATGACATATGGGTAACTAAAGTAACTGCAGGGGAGTTGACAAGTAGGTTCCTGAGTTTCAAAGATAATCTGCAGCAGGCAGAATTCTTGAATTGTATCTAACCTCCGCTTGTAAAATCTCTATACCTAAAATTTAGGTCTGGCATCCTCCGAGTCAACAGTTTTTGCAATAACTGGTATGGTTCTAACATCTTGCCCAACTGTCCGGTATGTAAGGGCGAATCTGAAACTGAAGTACACTTCTTAGTTTTCTGCCCTAAGTACATGCAGATTAGAAGAATCTGGCTAATTCCAATATGCCAGATTTTAGCTGCTCAACGACTTAATGAGATCATTAGAATTCTAAAAAGTGATTGCACACCTAATTTTTGGTGTGTCCAGATGCTTGTTAGATGCCTAGAGACTAAGGGGCTCATTAGGATGACGGGCGGACTTTGTCTACCCGCCACCCTGTCGTGTGTAGGGACCGCCTGCCATAAGGGTGAGGGTCCCGTTGGGGGTATTAAAGCACCGCCCGCCGCAATGCTAAAGATGCATGTTGTGCATTACAAAGCACAACATGACAGGCACCGCGCGATGCCTGCCACGTTGTACTTTGAAATGCTGGGGGGTACCATAGGTACCCTCCATGTGCAACCCCCACCCCCTCGCAGGGTGTCTCTGCATGCCTTTCCGTGGCGGCATTGCCGCCACGGAAAGGCATTGGAAAATGCCCTTGCTAATATGGCTGGCAGTGTCTGTAAGACACCGCCACCATATTAAACCTTTTTGGCCCGGTCGCAAGGCGACCAGGGCGGAAAAGCGGTGGACGGTCTTTTCGTCCGCCGAGGACCCCCCAGCCATCTTAATATGGCGGGGGGTCATTCCGGAGAGGATGGCGGGCGGATTGCCCCCACCAGGCCGACGGTGGCTAACGCCAGACTGGCTGGGGCAATCTGCCCGCCATGCTAATGAGGGCCTAAGAATCAGGATGTTGAAAATTTCGAGTTTTAAATGAACCAAGCACTGTATGTGTTTGGCACATCTAAATACTTTTTACGGAATAGATATATTAATTTACAAGATGCAGGATTCCTATGAGATCTTAACTAATGATAGCATCATACTCTTCCGTTTAGGAAATGTTCATGCGGTAAATGATGATGAAATTGTGTTAACCACACTCTGCTAAGAATATCAGTGATATCAACATACCTGCACATGAATCTGGTTATAGCTTACCAAAAGTACTGTTTCAATCTGATGGATGAGATTCATCCTTTTTGGACGGATGATATTTGGAAGTATTAATGTTTTTTAATTTTGTTAATATTATTTATACAATAGGTAAGCTTCTAAACTGCTGGCGAACTGTATTTATTTTTATACCGAAATAACTATATAGCAACCATATTGATGAACGTTTGCTCTTGACACTTTGGCAAATACTAAAACACATACAGTTGCTATTACACCAACAGAGCTGCAATACGAATTCTGGACCTGACCCAAAACCAAACAGTTTTTGAAGGGGACAGGGTTAACTGAGACCGAGTTATATGCTGTATCTATGCTTGGGATCTTATTACCCTACCTTTTGGATATGGAGCTGGGATTTTTTTTAAACTTATTTGTATGTTGTTGTGCTTTTATGGTTTTCATAAAATCGAATAAAGATATTTCTACAACTACTACTACTACCTAAATTGTGTATTTTGTATCTTTTGCATGTGTTTGAAAAGTAATTATTTCTCTGCACACGGTCGCTTAGCAAGTTTCCCACACTGTTGCTAGCGAGGCAGATCCTACGTTTTCTTTATAAAGAACTATAAACTACTTCTCATCTTTCATTTGTTAGTAATGCCTAATCAAACTGTCAACAAAGCGATGGTCTAAAAAATATTCAGAATAAAGGTGGCTGAGGTGTTTTGTATGATGTTTGCAACTAGAAAATAAAGAGCATGTATTTCCTTTCTTGTATATTCTCTGTCTTCCATTTTCATTTTTGTAGTACTTGTATTGCTTTGGCTACTTTAGGTTTCCACTGAATTTTATTTGATGTATTCTAATCAATGGCTACAGATTCAAGAAAGTTGAAATAATTTATCAGGAATACTACCCTTGTGAAGTCTATTATGCAGTTAATTAGGTCATATGCAGGCTTTGGTTAATCCAATAAAGGTCCATAAAGTGAGACAGTAGTAAATTAGAGGTGACTTAGTTGTAGCACAACTGCAGCCACCTCCCAGCTTCGTCGTGCATCATTTTAATGATATTTACTGAGAACGTGTTTGAGGCTAACATTGCTATACCACTAAGAACTTCGAAAGCTGAGCAAATTCCAAATTCTCCAAATGGTTGCTCTCTTTTAGTTTCTTAATATGTGTCTGCTGAAGCAGTACTAGAGTTGGTTTGAACGTTTTTCATAATGCTAAGATTGCTTTTCCTTTTTTTACATTGTTAATTCCATTACACAAAATGTGCCTTTATAATTAACCTCCTGTTAGACTTGGCATCTTTGCGTGGTTTCTCCTGACTTTTCGCCTCTACCTCCTGTATTTTTGATGCTGTGCTGCATTTTATTTTTGCTGGCTTAGATGCTTTGGAAACTTTGCCACTGCTGATCAGTCTCAAAGTGCAAGTGCTCCTTGTTACAAATTATCATGATTGGTTACCCATGAATGGCATATTTTATTTACTGATAAGCTCTAGTAAAGTGCACTGAGTGTGCCCAGGGCTTGTAAATCAAATGCTACTAGTGTGCCTGCAGCACTGGGCTGTGCCGCCCACACAAGTAGTCTTCCAAACGTAACTCAGATCTGTTAGGTTTGAAATCCCCATTCCTGCAATGCACTCATTTCATGCTATTTTAGGTTAGCAGTGCGTGGCTAAATAGACGACATTTGAGTTTACGTTATGCAACCAACTGAGTTATGCTCATAATGTGCAGGCTTCAGTTAGCAAGTGTAACTCCATTTTGCTTTTCGTAATCCCTATTAAGCTGCTTGGCCTGTGCCTGAGTTAGGCCTCATTGCTCATGTTGCTTGCCTCAGAAGAACACTGCATCTCATTAGTATTTTCTCTGCTGCTCAAGGCTGTTTTCTGACTTGCTAATGAATAGGCCATTCTGCCCTGCCATACTTATCTGAATGTGTAGTTTCTGCTCCCACGTTAGGAGATGCTGAGACCTTGCACCCTGGCCTTGCGGCCTTGATAACGTGTACCCATTTGCCAGGTGTTAGCTCATCCTACTGTGCCTCTTTGTTCATGTTCAGCTCAGGCCGGTATTTTTCCATTGTGGGCGAGGTTGGGGGCTTCACGAGAGGAATGATTATCCACTGTAGGCTGTTGGGGGGCCAGTCCCTCGTCAGACATCTTAGGGTGCAAGTCATGATAGACTCCTCTACAGAGTATCACTAATAAACTAACTGTTTGTATTCTCTACTGTCTGACAGACTCTTCATTCTGGGAAGGCATAGTAGGTGGTTGTAAGTAACCTGCGTGGCTCCTAAGGGCCACGCCCTTCAAACCCGCCACTGCAGTGTATACTCGCGCAGTATTCAACTTCCATGCCGACCTGGCAAGTGTACCCACATGCCAGACCCTAACCTTCCCTGCTCTTACTTCTAAGACACCCCTCAGATAGTCCCATGGTACTTTGTTGGGCAGGGTGTAGTGTATATGAAATGTAGGACATGTACAGGTGTGTGTGACATGTCCTGATAGTGAAATACTGTATATTTTGTTTTTCACTATTGATAGGCTATCAGTCCCATAGGCTAACATGGGAGTTACTTTGTAAAATGTAACAAGTATAACTTTTTTGGGGACAAGATAGAGAAATGGAGTTTTGGATCTTCTAACTCAGATTTTAATAGCACATCTTTTTAGTGAGATGTTTTTAAATTGCGTGTTTGAAAATGCCTCCTATTTTACCATTTTGAGTGCCTCTGTTGGTTTGTGTATTGACTGTCTGGTTTTGGAGTAACAGGTGCTGGGGATGAACATTCACTGTAGACAGCAACAAGAGGGGTTGAAATGCGTCCTGCCTTTCTTGGCTGACTCACAGATGAGCTGAATAGACCTTGTCTTCATTTAGAGTGGTGGGAGAAGTTTTACTTGCACCTGAATAGGCACTGTCTCATCTGCACAAAGCTGCTTACACCTCCTTTAGTGAAGCTGTACCACAGAGGACAGAACTGGTTTTGACCGTGCTCAGAGAAGCTTGCCCCAAAGAGAACAAAGACAAAATGGTGTATAAGTATTTTCACCCTAAACCCCAGAGAATTATATCACTTCTGGACTCAAGGGGAACCTTTTGCCAAGTTGCCAAGGAGAAGAGCTGGAGAATTGTAAAGAAGAGTACTGCACCTTTGCTATGTGCTTTGCTGGGATGGCCTGCAGTTGCTGCTTCTGCCAAGGAAGAGTTTGTCCTCTTCCTTGGCAGAAGCAGCAACTGCAGGCCAACATGGAAGTTTTCTGAGAACCTGCTTGAAGAAGAATCTTTAAGGGCATATGTGTGCTGGCCTCCTGTCTGAAATCGCAGGGACACAAAGACTTCACCACCAGCTCCCCTGAACCCCACTGCTGGGAGTTCTAACTGGCCAAAAACTGTTCCACTTCTGGATCTCTGGAGGTTGTTCCTGCTGTTGGGAGTTGGAAGAAATTTAAAGAAAGTAAGGAAAACAACTCAGACACTGTCGGCGACACCTCCCCTGATTTCATGACCTACACTGAGACCAGGGGCACCACTCGTGAAGTGTATGATGCACCTCCCACCAGCACTGCTGCTCAGACACCATTCAGCACCCTTCGATGACTGCAGTTATCGGCCTTCCCGACACCAGCACTAGCACAGATTCCATCACCTCCAGGGACTTCATCCCGTTATCGCAGAGTCAATAACCAATGAGGGTGACTTCACAAACTCTTTGACGTCGCATTGCATTGCATCGCCTCACCGAAACCGATGACTCAACTATAATGCCGCCATATTACCGTGTCCTGGACTCGACAAATCGCCTCCTCGCAGATACAATCCCTCCCCTCCCCTGTGACAACCAAGGAAGCAGCTTTCACCTCGGCACCGATGCCTCACCTCCACGCCATGCATTGTCCATAGACTTTGTTTTCCAATGTACTGTTGTTTGGGGGTCTGTTTGACTCCATGCCTGATGCTGCACACCTCGCGGTTGGTGCCGTACTTTGGATGTATGCCTGTCACGACATTGTAACAACCCCAGGTGGAGCTCTTTGTTTTTATAAGTGCCATATCTGCAGGTAACAATTTTTAAGTGCCATTTTGATATCTATGTTGGTTTTTTGTCATTTTGGTCTTTTTTGGTTTAGATTAAGATATTTTATCTTTCTAAACTGGTGAGGTGCTCTTTTGTGCTGTTTTCACAGTGTTACTGTGTGCTTGGAGTAGAAATACTTTATATGTGGCTTTTGGGATAAGCTTTTCTGCTCATGCCAAGCTACTAAGGGGGTGAGCAGGGGTTATCTAAACTGTGTATACCCCTTACCCTGACTAGACGCAAGGGTTCCTACTTGGACAAAGGTACATACCTCTGCCAATTAGAGACCCCCATTTCTAACACCTCCATTTAGATAATACAAATTCATTCACGAAATCATTATTTTTCCTGATGAAGCATTTAGTTTCACCCCACTCGCCCCTCCATGTCTTTCCAAGTGTGTTTCCGTCTTTTCTTACTGGTCATGGTGTGGTGTATTACACCAATGGCGTATAAGAGAAGCAGACTATACCACTTACTCCCCCATATGTTCATCCTACGTTATTATGTCCTCTATAGTGACATAACAGTTAGTTGAAGAGCTTGTTATAAAGACACATTTTGAGTCACAGAACACTGAGGGCCTGATTCACAAAAGTAAACTTACGCTTTTAGTAAGTTTACGATTCTTGCTAATCACAAAGGGATTAATTAGTAGTATGTTTACGAGTGTGGAGTCTCCGCACAAAGTAAGATAGGACTGTCCTATCTTTTTATGTATGGAGACTGTGCACTCATCAAGATACTACTTGTAAATTCCTTTGTGAATAGCAAACAATCATATACATACACAAAACTGTATGTTTATCTTTGCGAATCAGGCCCTGAATGCATCTTACTGTTCTTTTCCCTTCTGCTTTACTATAGGCATCTACTACTGTCTTCTTAGTATTTCTGTGAAGCATTTCTGAGTAGAGTCTATATCATGAGATATCTTAAAAGAGCCAGTAACTGGCACCTTTAATCTGGTAGGCTGCATAAACATCGCCTGAGCTCCTTTCACTTTGAACAAGAGAATTATTTGCTTGAATTCCCTCCTCCGCTTGCAGGTTTTAAATGTCATGTCAGAACAGATCTGAAAATTAAAATAGTTTGGGACTCTGAATTCTTTCTTTCTTACTGCGGTAAAAGTTTTGCTTTAATTCAATAATATCCAAAGTTCACCAATATTCTTCTCTGTGCCTACTGTTTGCACTTAAAGTGAATTGTACTTCATGTGCTTTAGTAACTGTTGGCTCATCTTTATTGATAATCAGATTTTTACTTACATATTCAATAACTTCTGCGACTGAAAATGTTGCTCTTTTTCTTAGATATAACAACAAATCTTAAATTAGATCTCCATATTCTGCTTTCTTGATTCCCTAGCTGTGAATTGTAAGAATGGAATACATTTGACTATATAGAAGTCTGTTTCTGTTTGCATAATGAAGAAGTCATTGAGGCCTAGTTTGCCTCTAATTCGTTAACGCCCAAGAAAATATTTTTAAGCAAAGACTCAATATCACCATTTTGAATTTACTCAATGGAGGACTTGGTTCCTTTTGAGGTGGTGACACCTCATCTCGTGAATGTTCAGGCCCTATTACAAAGGTCCCATTTACATCTTTATCTTTCTAATGTTGAACTGAGTCCTCCAACATTGAATCTGAACTAAGTATCAAGTTGTGCTGAGCAAAACTGCCTTTCACCCCGGTTAACATTAATGTCTTTCTAGTTCTCACTTTGGACTGATTGCGCTGTCCTCTACCTGAGAATAAAGGGTATGTCTTATTTGTAGTACCAATGACTGTACTTAGTTTATCAATGCCATACTTACTGTGAGACATCAGAGTATCTTTCTCTTTTGTGTTTGTATTTACTGGCATTGAATCTGTTTTTTTATGAAGGTTGGCTATGTTGTCTCTTGTGTCACTTGTTTCGATGCTTTGCACTTCACATGCCACAATTGTATTAATGCTTTAGTGTCTCAGAAGATTTCATTAAAAGCTTCCTCCATGATTATTTGTTCCTATTTCAATTCTTTTAACCCTGTGTCGGAGTCCGTTTCACAGAGCTATCTGTTCATTTGTTATTTTTCTATACCATTTACAGTCACTGCTAAACCTAATTTGCACTTTGCTGTTATCAATAAAATGCTGTTTGGCGGTGGGGGCGTGGCTAGCAGCCAACGATGGCGGCCGCAGCTTAGGGAGGCTCCCGGGTAAAGGCGGCTTTCCACATCAATCCGCACAAATATCCTGATTCACTCCGGCTCCAGAGGGGGACCCGGACCCAGAGACCGTGCAGCGACCGTCTCCAGAACTTTCCGGTGCGGCGAAAGCCCGAAACAGCACATTGCCGCGGGCCGAAGGCAGAGGAGGAGCCGGGCCTACACGCGGTCACGGGACCACGGAGCCACAGCCTGGTCGAACCCAGCCGGAAGCGGCCAGCAGTCGGGACCGAAAGGCCGGAAGTGCCGGCTCAACGATCGCTTCCTTCCAAAGACCCACGAACTCTCTCCGAAGCGACCGGTGCCCACCCTCCAACCACCTGTTGACCCTCTCCGGGCATACTCAGCGCTGCAGGAGACTCGGAAGACGACGGATCCTCCAGGTTCGTCGACGCCATTACCCGGCGAAGACGACCAGGGAAGTCACTGTGCCGCCCCGACAAGAACTACGCCATGTCGCACAGAGGCCCCAAAAACACGACAACCCAGGCTAAGCTGGACAAATTTGCATACGACCGCCGCTCGCCACCGCAAGACCAGCGCAAAACCGTTGGAGGGAAAATGGCGGAGGCCGAGGCGGGGAAGAAAGCCACACTGGACGATGTCCTGGCGCACTGGCGCAGGTACAAGAAACTGTGGGGGCCACGGCGACCGAAGTCACCTTAATCAGGGCGGATCTGCAAAAGATGAACGAACGGGTCAAGCAAGTCGAAGTGGTCACGAAGTCATTGGTTGAGGACATGTCCGAACTGCAAATTGCGATGGAGCGCCTGCAAACGGACAACAAACTCCTTAGGGACAAGCTGGACGACCAGGAAGGTCGCTCGAGACGCAATAATGTCCGTATTCTAGGCGTTCCGGAATCGGAAGACACGGGGGCCCTAGACCTGTATGTGGAAGATCTGGTGAAGACTCGGCTCCAGCCTAAAGGCCTATCGAACTTCTTCTCGGTCGAACGAGCCCACCGAGTTCCAGGAGGAAAGCCCAGGACCGGAGGCCCACCGCGACCAATACTGGCGAGGCTGTTTAATTTCCGGGACAGAGACGCCATTTTGCAGGCTGCTAGAGTGGCGCCGACCATCCAGATCCAAAACTCCAAAATCGCCTTCTTCCCGGACTACACAGCGGAGGTATCGAGAAAGAGGAGAACGTTTCTGGAGGTTAAGAAAACCCTACGGGAGAAAGAGCTACCCTACTCTATGATATTCCCGGCCAGGCTACGGGTGGTAGCGGACAAGAAAGTATGGTTCTTTGACTCCCCCGACACAGCCCGGGACTGGCTGGAGGGCTGGTACACCGTTGGACGACAGCGCAGGACGAACAGACAAGAGTCGGATCGCAGAGGAGGCAGCAGGAATGGCTCGCAGGCGTCAGGGCGCGTGGAGGGCGCAGAACGCTCGCCTTCCCATGGCTTTGAAGGGTGAGGCGACACTGAATGACTCCGGCGACGACCACTGAACTGCATTAACCCGCCGACCACCGGCCTTAATTTGTCTTTCACAGCAGCACGTTGACTCTGGCATGGCAACCCCGAGAGCCTACAGGGGAGCCGCCAACCCGGGGAGGCGCTCTCCCCCTTACAAGCAAGTACTGTGTTCATTGGGAAGGGTAATGCACTCTGCTCAGTTGGGGTGGCGGGTAGTTGAAGGTCCGTTAAGCAGGGGGGCAGGGAGGGGGGATTGTTTTGAATGGTTTTTGTTAGGAATGGGTACAAGGGGTCGAGGACATTGTCTCAGGGCTTATGGAATTCGGGGGACACTGTTGAGAACAAACTGTGACACTATGCCCCCATGAGGACTCTGACCACCTCGTCGCGCGGCGGCGCAGCCAACAGATCAGTCCCATCTCTGGGGCGCTACAGCGTCTGTCCCATACTCCCCGATGGCTAGTCATACTGTACAGACGGGGAGTCTGAACCCCACAGAGGCACAGTGCCCGCCATTGACCTTGCTGTCCTGGAATGTGAGGGGCCTGGGTGATAAGGTAAAGCGGGGATTGGTTTTAACTGCTGTGAAGCGCCTGCGGCCTACTGTGGCCCTATTACAAGAAACACACCTGATGGGGGGAGCTACTAAGGCCTTGGATAGGCGCGGTTACAAAATGTGGGCCCACTCTGCCTTCACGTCCGGCTCCAGGGGAACCGGCGTACTCGTGCAGAAGAACTCGCGATTCCTGCCCTTATCCACCAAAACTGACGACCAGGGCTGCTTCGCGGCCGTGCAGGGACAATGGGAAGGGAAACTCCTGAATCTACTGTCAGTGTACGTCCCACCTGCCTTGCACTCAGTGCACCTCCCGAGACTAGGAGACTTCCTCCTAACTCTCCCTGAGGGTGCGATCATTCTGGGGGGAGACTTCAATGCTGTCCAAGACCCACAACTGGATAAATACCCCATTCCAAACCAGACTGGGGGGGAAACATATTTCCGGCGCTTCACCACGGCCATGGGCCTGACCGACATTTGGAGACACCTACACCCAGGCATGCAGCAATACACCTTTCATTCCGCGGTGCACGGTAGCCTGTCACGCATAGACTACTTCCTATCCCTAGGGGAGGCCCTTAGCCAAGTAGACACTTCAGTGATTCACCCCCGAGGTATTTCAGACCACTCACCGCTCACACTGACGCTTTCTCTACAGACGAAAACACGTAGGCGCATTTATCCCCTGCACGCATCTTGTCTCAAGATCCCACAGGTTCGTAAGGCACTTAAACAAGCCACGAAACATTACTTCCTCGAAAACTCGCAATCGGTGCGCTCCCAGGCGACGCTCTGGGAGGCCTACAAAACGGTTCTGAGGGGCCAAGCCATTAACACTATAACTGGACATAAGAGGCAGCAAACACAAGAACTGGCAGATCTAGAAATCGCCTTGCAGGAGCGGACCGGGGCTCATGAATCCCGCCCTTCTCCCTCCACCCTTCACGCACTTACTCTCCAGCAGCAGCTCTACAATGACCACTTACGGACGGTAGTTAAGGGTCACATCACCGACACTCAGAATAGGGTCTACGAAGTAGGGGACAAGGCAGGGAAGATGCTGGCGTGGCTCGACAGGCGTGAGGGCAGCTCCAGGGGGATCCAGAGCCTAAAGGATGCACAGGGGGTGACACACACTGACCCGAGACATATAACGGAGTTGCTAGCGACCCACTTTGAGCAAGTATACACCCCAACACGTCAGGTTACATCAGAGGAAGCCAGGGCACTCCTCGCGCCGATTGCAGTCCAGACCCTATCACCAGAGGCATTGAGCGACTTGGAAGCGGACATTACAACCGACGAGGTTCGGCTGGCCATTGCGGCATTGAACGCGGGCAAGGCCTCGGGTCCGAACGGGATACCGGTAGAATGGTATCAGGTAATGCCAGACACCCTCAGCACATACTTGTTGGGAATGTTCAAGGATTGTCTGGAAGGGGGCTCCCTTCCGCTAGACCTGCGTGTGGCGACTATTGTGACAATCCCAAAACCGGGCAAGCCGCCGGAGGAATGCTCCTCGTATCGACCTATTTCCCTCTTAAACGCGGAGGTGAAAATCCTGGCCAAACTCCTGGCGCAAAGACTCCTGCCCCATCTGTCCTCGCTTATACACCCGGATCAGTCCGGGTTTATGCCGCACAGGAACACTGCTCAGAATCTGCGGCGGCTACATGGTGTCCTGGCTCGATCTGACACTATCGCAGAACCGGCGGTTATACTGGCGCTCGATGCCAAAATGGCATTTGACCTGGTGGAGTGGGAGTACCTCTTCGAAACGTTGAAGCGGATGGGGTTTGGACCTCGCTTCCTGGCATGGGTCAGACTGCTCTACACGGCCCCGGTGGCCCATGTAGTGGCAAATGGCCATATATCGCGCACTTTCCCATTGGGAAGGGGCACACGGCAGGGATGCCCACTGTCACCACTACTGTTTGCTATCTCGTTGGAGCCCCTGGCGACTCTCATACGGGCCTCTCCCCTCCTCAAAGGTGTACCGGGGACCGGGGGTTGGGAAGACCGCCTGTCTCTATACGCAGATGACATGCTCATATATCTCACAGAACCTGAGGAGAGCATACCGGCCCTCCTGCGCATCTGCGACACATATGGCAGGATCTCCGGCTACACGCTGAACTGGTCCAAGTCGGAGTTGTACGTTTTGCGAAGTCCAGCTCCGACTCTAGACGATACGTGTCCACTGCGACTGGCGGGATCGTCCTTCAAATACCTAGGCATCCACGTTACTAAGGATGCATCGGAGTTCATGGATAAAAACCTGAAACCGCCCATGGAGAGGCTCAAACGAGATGTCGAGTTCTGGTCGGGCCTGCCACTGACACTCCTAGGTCGGGCAGCCCTTTATAAGATGATGGCGCTACCGCGCTTCCTCTATGTCCTCGAGAATTCACCGTACCCGGTGCCTCCCAAATTTTTTCAGAAGGTGGCAGCACTGGTCTCCAACCTCCTCTGGGGCGCCCTCCCGGCAAGAGTGGCACAACCCAAATTGCGCAGGGACTGGTACAACGGAGAAATTGCGCTACCAGACCTGAAACTATACTACTGGGCGGCCCACCTCAAACCTATTAACCAATGGATCCACGCACCACACACCGAGCCGGCATTCCATTCCGACAGGGTGCAGCTGGGCGCGGAGGGCCTGTTGGGACCACTGTACGATCACCGCAAGGTACGGACCCTGGTCGGCCCTACCAAATTAACGGTACAAATATGGCACGCGGCGACGGCGGCTCTGGGCTGGAAAGGAAAGATCACGAAGATGACACCACTGTGGGACTCCCGCGCACTGGGCAACCTTAGAAATACCAAAGGGTTCGCACAATGGGACACAATAGGTATCTCCACGGTGGGCGATCTGTGGGAGAGGAATGAGGTGGTACCCTTTGCCCGCCTCCAGGAACTCTATGAGCTCAATGATAGGGAACTATATAGGTACATTCAGATCCGCCACGCCCTGCTTGCGGCCATCCCAGCCGACACGCCACTACCAGAATCTTCACCCTTAGAGGACCGCTTACTCACAGACTGCATGATAGAACGTGCGACGTCCCTCACTTATCGCAAATTACTCAATAACACCCCCGAACCCACGTCCCACCTGAATGAGAAATGGGAAGGGGACATTGATGACATGGACGAACACGAATGGAACGAGGCACTTGGGTCCCCTAAAGAGGTAGGCATCTCAGCACGCATGCGACTGGTGCAATTTAAGATCCTGCACCGGGTTTATTACACGCGGACAATGCTGCACCACATACACAGAGCACCACACCCCTATTGTCTG
Organism: Lissotriton vulgaris; assembly: GCF_964263255.1. Taxonomy (NCBI): domain Eukaryota; kingdom Metazoa; phylum Chordata; class Amphibia; order Caudata; family Salamandridae; genus Lissotriton; species Lissotriton vulgaris. The sequence goes on from NC_141691.1 coordinate 236,115,842, forward strand.
CGAGGATGCGGGGAGGAGGGCACGTTCTTCCACACCATATGGGACTGCCCCAAGATACAGGAATATTGGAAACAAATACACCGCACTCTCTCACAGACACTTAATCACTCTATACTACCTAACCCAAGACGGTGCTTACTGAACATCTGGGAACCCACCGACTTGTCCCGTTATGAGCAGCTGTGGGTCACGGCGGGGATAATGGTAGCAAAGCGGGACATAGCGCAAGGCTGGGGGGCAGTGGATCTCCCAACTAAATCCCAATGGTGCCTTAACATGGACCGTGTGATGTTGACCGAACGGGCAGTCTACTCCAACCGAGCCTGCCCGGTTAAATGGAATAAAATATGGCTGAAGTGGAACGAATATAGAGGGGATATTTGCGAGCCCTTGCGGGAGGAAGATCTGGATGATTCTGATGACGAGGATGAAGGAGGGTAACTTAGACGGGTTGCAGGGGTGAGACAGCAGCCCTATTGGTGGCGGGAGGCAGCTTATGGGCACCTGCACTGTGGATCTGTGAGGGGGGAGGGGGGTTCTTGGGACTCCGAGGCGCACAGGTACTGACCGGGGACACCGAATTTTCATGTTCCCGAGGGACGATTGAAATCTGTACTGCACTGATTCATACCAGACCAAATAGCCATTCCTACCTGTTAATGTTCTGTGTTTGTTATTTTCCAAAAAATGAAAAAACTCCATCAAAACCTCAATTCCTGCATTGAAAAATTGCCCAACATGCACTTTTACTATTCCAGTATGTCTCGTCGTGACCTTAATGTATCTATGACTTCGCTACTTGTTTAACTGGAAACACGCTCTGCACTGATCCTTGATAGCGGCCGGCCCGCAGGGTTGCAGGCGTTCCGCTGTGTACTATGCAAAGTGCAATAAAGGTTTTGGGGAAAAAAAAAATGCTGTTTGGCATGAAACATTCCTCATTTCTGTTTCTTTTGGCCGAGCTATTTCCTTCTTGATTACTAGTAATGTTTGCATATTGTTCTCACAGGGTAGCCCGTGCCCTTTCTTCGTGGTGTTGGACTGGTCTTTGTTTTTTGTTTTCAGCATTTATAGTGCTTACATCTAAAAATGTACTTACTCAAGTATTTGAGGATAGGCCCTTGAGGGAGCAAAGCTCCTCTATCCAAGCCCCAGAGCCGTCCACCCTGAGAACTTCCAAAGCGGATTCCCAGATTTCTGATCTGTATGCCTTGGTGCCATCAAAATGTCTGAAGAGAATTACACCAAATTTGGCAGAAAGCTAGATATTTATCTAGAAAGTATACTTGTTGTGATTTACTGTACTTCTGTTCAGACATTTTTGGGTTTTGCGATTTTAAGGTTTAAAGTGTATATATTTATCTGTTGCCACATGACTCTCATTGGACTCCAACAAGACCATGCAGGCTAAAAAAACGATCTGATTTGCTGGCCCTGCAGGACTTTCATGGCAGTTCTTCAGGAACGAATGATGTGACTGGCTGGCCACAATAGAGGAAAATGTTGCAGTGGCCAGTACAAGAACCAGGGAAGTGGTCTCCAAGTCCAGAAAAAAAGGACAGGTAATAAGGGGTCAGGGTAGCGATACCGTGACCCCCTAGCCTTTGTGAAGGGCTCCCAGGTATGGGATGACATTTTTAAAAAAGCATTAAAAAACCCTCACCAAATCCTACTACCCATATCCTTCGCCCTGTTCAGAGGTCTTTGTGGAGAAGCCAATCCCTTACCAAAGCCTACTAAACACAAAAAATAAACTCTACTATGCACAGCCATCATCATTTACAGTAGGCCTGGGCGGTGAACTCAACTCTGTTCACAGAGTGCAGAAAACTCAGCTACGAGTAGTGCAGCTGAGTTTTTTCCCCACTTGCGCATGTGATTGGTAAGTATGCAAGCCCAAGCTACCGCTCGGGTAGAGTTTCCAGCATGACAAGCATGAACAGCAGTTCGCACTGCACTCCTCACCTTGTGGAACTTTGCAGAGTTTTTTTGTCACTTTGCAGGGTTCCGCCTAGCAAAACTCCATGAACTACTCCCAGGGCTGCTTTACAGCTGTCTTTATGGAGAGGCCAGAACCTCACCAACCCTACTATGTACATTCTCATCCCTGCAGAGAGGTATTCACGGTGAGGCCAGTCCATCACTAAACCCACTATGCACTGAGTTAGTCCTGTAAAGAGGTCTTCACAGAGATGCCACTCCTTTACTTAACTCTACCATGCACAGCCTTTGCCCTGTACAAAGATCTTCCCTGAGAGGTCAGTCCCTTACTTAATCCTATTATGCATACAAGATGATGCAAAATGTAGAGGCAATGGAAAACCAGAAATATGCAAAACTTTGAATACGGGGAGAGCGCAGGATTCTTATTGGCCTGGAAGGCTAGAACTGATAGTGCTAGGAATAACATTAAAGAACTGATTATAAACAACAATGGGGAGACATCAAGCAGGATCGAGGATATGCAATCCTGTCTCCTCTCTTTTTTCAGAACTTTATAGTGAGGATCTGGCACCCTCCCTGAGCTCCATCCAGTTATTTTTGCGCAATAAGCATCTGCCCATCCTGTCGGAAGAAAGTAGGAACAATCTAGATGCTCCTTTTACCCTGAAGGAGATAACCGAGCAAATTAAAAAATCTAAGAACAAAAAAGCTGCAGGCTCGGATTCACTTCAGAGTGAAGCGTATAAACGTTTCACAGAGGAGTTGATCCCTGTAATGGGTACTACTTTTACCTCAGTCTACTGCTCCACTGGTAAGGTCCCCAAGTCTTGGAAGGAGGCAACAATCGTTCTGATTTTAAAACCTGGTAAGGACCCCATAAAGGCGGACTCATACCGTCCAATCTCCCTGCTGAATGCCGATTATAAGATCTTTATGGGCATATTGGCAGGGAGATTGGCAAAACTAGTCCTGAAGTTGGTACACACGGATCAGAAGGGGTTTGTTGCAGGAAGGTACATTCAGGAGCAGACGCAACTGTTAACAGGCAACATCGATATGGCCATTCAGAAGTCCGAACCTTTGGCCGTAGTCACCTTGGACGTGGCCAAGGCTTTTGATAGAGTCTGCTGGGTGTACCTTTGGAAAGTTTTGAAGGTAATGTGATTTGGTCCCATTTTTATCCAATCCTTGCAGAATTGCTACCAGGGTGACTCTGCTCGAATCCTTGTCAACGGTTTATTAACCTCGAGTTTTAATATTCAGAGAGGGACCAGGCAGGGCTGTCCGATCACGCCCCTTTTATTTAATATTTATATAGAACCATTGGCGCAAGCTATGAGATTAGATGATTCAATTTATCCCTTTAGGTCTGAACAATATAGCTCTAAAATAGCTCTCTATGCAGATGATTTAATACTATATACGAGTGATCCCGAAGTGGAAATTCCGCGGGTAGAGGAGCTCATGGCGGAACTTGGGTCTTTGTCTGGTTATTTAGTTAACAAATCAAACACCGAGGTGATGTGCTGGAACCGGGATCAGTGGGCTGGAAGGATCCGCACAGAGTTGAGATATCTGGGGATCTATATTGTTAAGGACTTGGAAAAAATCACTCAGATTGATCTCAACAGAATCATCAAAGAAATAGATTGCCTCTTTAGTAGATGGAGGATCCTCCCTTTAACCATTTATGGGAAAACCAACCTGGTAAAGTTGGTCATTCTTCCTAAGCTATCCTACCTATTCACCACTATACCTTTAATCTTTTTGAAAAAGAGTCTAAGCTGGGGTAGATTGCTAGGAGATATGGTGAGAGTTGAGGGAGGTGGAGGCGGCAAGGTGTTTTTATATAAGTTTGGGTCTCCAAAGTTTTTTAAGCGGCTACGTTTGAACGTTCTGAGGGTAGCCCTAGAGTTGTGGTATAGGGTTAGACACATTTGGGGCATAGGTTACTATTCAAATTATGCCCCCGTCTGGGATGCACCCGGAACTCCGGGTTGCCTCAAAGACGGTTTGGTGTTGCCTATAAAGAGGGCAGGTATCACCACCTGGGCCGAGTTGGTGGACTCCGGTGGAATCGACAAATGGGAATACTTCAGAGCTAGGATTGGTCCAGGGTTTTCTAGATTTGAATATCTACAGTTAGTGTCATGGTATGATGCAGAAAAAGGGGAAGTAAGAGGGAACGGGGAGATTGAAAGGTTGTGTCAATAAATACAGGTGGATGCCTCTCCTGAACTTTGAGCCATTGATAGGAAACAAACAGAAACAACTTTATTTGCAACGAAACCTGGATACTAAGGGGACAAAGGAGCCTCACATGCAAAAGGCTGCCAAATCAGTCCTGTGACCTACACATACCCTGATTTGGAATCTAAAGGAGAAGACAACAAGAAACTTTTGATACTTGCTAGCGAGGGCAGCTACATCCAGCAACGAGGGAGCAGACAGCAGGAGCCTTGAAAGAGTGCATGAAGAGCTTTGAGAGATAGAGAGCATACCAGTCTGGTGACAGTTTGGCTCATCCTCCAGCAGGATAACTCTCCTTTGTCCTCCAAATAGGCATGACTATGAGAACAAAGGACAGGATTTCTGAAGGGGAAATAGGAGGCAAAATGGCAGCTAGTAGGAATCTGTTCCTCTTGAAGGAAGACTTGCAAGGACACCTAGGTACCTAAAAAGAATTCAACAAATCCTTATTGAATTCCCTGGCTCAACTGAGGTCAAACCTCAGGAGTAATAGCACTGAGCTCACAAGAAAGATAGAAAAACCTACAGTCATAGCTGGAAGCTACCAAACAAATGCTGCAGCCTATGTCGGACCCAGTTCAGCTCACTCAGACATTCATTATCTCATTGAAAACCAAGATCCAAGTCCTCATGAATATGTGTGTAGAAAGCCAATAATAGGATTAGAAAATTGAAGGAAAGAGTGCAAGAAAATGATATCAGTGGCTGCACCCAGTCAATTTTCAGAAAAGTGTTGAACACAGATGACTCCTTCAAAATAGGAACAGTGAACATGCACAGAGTGGGGAATAGAATGAAAAGAAAATTCTGATCATCCCTCTGGCTGTCCATAAAATATTGTGGCAAAGCTTTCCTCTTGGCCAGTGAAGGAAAATATCCTAAGTGGGTAGATTGCAGAAACACATATAATTTAGAGACAGCCAGGTGACCCTCTTCGAGGACCTACTGATGACAATCTTGGGCTGCTTCGGTAGATAATTTCTATCATACCTCTGCATTACGATAACCACATCAATAAGGAAAACTTATCACATCTTTGAGAAATGCCACTTTTGTTGCTCCTTTAAAAATGTACCCCATCAATGATTGGCTGTTATTATTGTTCTCCTATTTCCCTCTGTACTCCTTTGAATTGTATGTTTTCCTTGCCCTTTGTTGCTCAACTTTCTTGCAATACTCTCTACAAACAAATTTCTTTATTCTCTAATTAAAGGAGATGCCTTTGGGTTTACACACAGGTTGTCTTAACAGTAGCTTGAATCCCACTCTTATCAATCATTATTTATTCAGAACTCCCTCTTTCTGGGGTTGAGGCTGCCCTGATAGTACTATCGTATCAGGACAGGCCAGACTAGCTAATAATGAAGCATACACTAAAAGTGTGGATGAGGAGTTTCCATCCAATAAAACTATTGTCCCACTAATACACAATCATTCTTTATACGATTCTGGCCATATCACCATTGTATCTTTTAGTGTGTGTTTGATATAGGGCTAGGAAGATGTCCGATAGTGGATTATCTCTGTCTCTCTCATAGTGGTATACAGTGAAGCTGGTTTGCAACATCTGAAGCCTCAGATCACTGTACCCTTAACCCCACCTTTACTTGTGTGTGAGAGTGAACTGTGGGGAACTGAAGACCTGCTTCTAGAAGGGGCCCTGTTTATCAGATGTCCTGGATAACAGTAGCCTCATTTTCAACTGAAGATAACAAAATTGTCTGTGTGTAAGGGTAAAATGTAATGATCTGCAGCCTCGCTTCATGACAGGACAGCATTATTATCATGTCCTAATTCCCAGTGATGTTGCACCTGCAACACTCTCAATATATAGGGGCGTAAAGTCATAGTATTGAAAGATTATTTATAATCATGCTTTGTTTCATAAAGCATGGGGCCATATAATGATGGGGTTCACTGTGTAATGCGCCTGGTTTGTGTTAAAAGAATGCATTTAACTCTATATATCAACAAATTAGTGCTTTATTTTAGACAATTGTATGACACAATATCGACCACAATGATATCGAACTAAACTAATATCACCAAAACATATTGATTACCCAAAAATCATCACCCTACAATTAAACAAGAAATACGCAAATCTCACCTGCCAAAATATCACAATAGCAAATATCTTAAATACTGTAATATGGAGTACAAAAATATAGAAACTCAAAATAGCTTCATGATTATAAAAATATATCCAAAATGACAAAAGCACAGAAAAAAAATATTGACTACTGCGATATAGTGTAACATACTTACACTTATAAAATAGTTAAATAAAAATGAATAACTATTTTTAAGAATCCGATAATTACCAACACACATTTTAGAGTCTATAAAATAATTTACTGACCAGATAAACACAAAATAAAATATTAAAGATATAGTTTACAATCATATCTTTCAAAATAAAAGTCACAAAATATACACAATAAACTGATCAAACATATAAAAATTACAAAAACATATTAAAAGACACATTGAAACCAATTCATTAAATATTTCCTATCAAAATATTACATTTAAAAAAGTAGCCATACATATACATAACACTTAAGCATAAAACGTAGTTAGCATTCAAAAAATAAGGAATAAACTGTAAAAAAAAAACAATCCAAACTATCCAATAAACTATGGCTTAAAGCAAATTAACGAATGCATTATGTTTACTAATTAAATTAAGAATATAAAGCAGTACAAAATACACATTCACTTTTTAGTCAAAAACACCAGGCCTAGATAAAAGCAACACTCTGCCGGATTGAGCTACAATTCACTACTATTCACCTAAAAAACTAAGGAACATATACATGCTCTAACTTAAAGCTAAATGTAATCAACTGAGTACATTTGAATGAAAAACAATCACTAAAATATATCTTTCATCTTTATATCTCCAAACTTTAGTTGCCATTGCAAAATCCAAGATGAAAAGGACACCCTGCTGAACAAAAACATCAACTTGCCAAACAACTGTACAAGCAAACTTGTAAAAGTAGGTATTTATGTATTTATTCAAATAAAGAGAAGGAGGGAGAAAAGCAGCTTGATGAAGGTCCAGTGCCCGTGCTACCAAATAATGAATACATCTAAATAAAGGGCCACTGTCCCTAGGAGAAGACAGAGAAAGTTCTTACAGAGATAAGAAGTGAAGTCAAAGTGGCATTAACTTTGGGACTTTGGGAACGAGGGATGTCATGCTTCATTATAGATGCAAAAAGAACAATTGATGGACAAAATGCAGAACAATGTCATACATTCGCCCCAGCACAGAGATCTGGGCCTAAATCCATCGTTTTTCTGCTCACCATGCCATTCCAGTTTGGACCCAGCCATCTGCAGATCAGTCCTGACCCTGCATCCAATGGGAACAGTCCAGCCAGAACTGCCGGGCCAGGTCCTCCCTGGACTGGAAACAAACACTTTTCACCCTAAGAGGGATGGGTATGCCCAGACGTGGGTCCCTTGCTCACTGTGCCACTGCATTCAAGCTAGCCTGCCTGATGAAGGTTAATACCCAGAAACCAGTCCCAGGATGTATGTTTCCGGTCCAGGGAAACATACATTGCCATGAGGACCAGGGTCAAGACTGATTTGCATTTGGCTGGATCCGAACTGGGGTGGCGGAGTGAGCTAAAGAACGATGATGGATCCAACCCAGATCTGTAAGGTTGGGCGACAGTCTGAAAAGTTTCAGTGCTCTGTCTATCATATCCTTGTGTTTGCTTTGTTCACCCTAAGTAGGCAGTGTATGCCCGGACGTGGGTCCCTTGCTCACTTTGCTCCTGGATTCAAGTTAGCTTGGGTGATGAGAGGTGTTACCCCAAAACCGGTCCTAGGATGCTTGTTTTCAGTCAAGGGAAGACTTGGCTTGGCAATTCAGGCTGGACTGTTCCTATGAGGAACAGGGTGAAGACTGATTTGCATATGGCTGAGTCTAAACTGGGGTGGCGAAGTGAGCTAAAGAACGATGGTGGATCCAACCCAGATCTGTGACTGGGAGTGAGTGTCTAAAACGTTTCAGCACTAAAAGTGTGGATGAGGAGTTTCCATCCAATAAAACTATTGTCCCACTAATACACAATCATTCTTTATACGATTCTGGCCATATCACCATTGTATCTTTTAGTGTGTGTTTGATATAGGGCTAGGAAGATGTCCGATAGTGGATTATCTCTGTCTCTCTCATAGTGGTATACAGTGAAGCTGGTTTGCAACATCTGAAGCCTCAGATCACTGTACCCTTAACCCCACCTTTACTTGTGTGTGAGAGTGAACTGTGGGGAACTGAAGACCTGCTTCTTGAAGGGGCCCTGTTTATCAGATGTCCTGGATAACAGTAGCCTCATTTTCAACTGAAGATAACAAAATTGTCTGTGTGTAAGGGTAAAATGTAATGATCTGCAGCCTCGCTTCATGACAGGACAGCATTATTATCATGTCCTATTTCCCAGTGATGTTGCACCTGCAACACTCTCAATATATAGGGGCGTAAAGTCATAGTATTGAAAGATTATTTATAATCATGCTTTGTTTCATAAAGCATGGGGCCATATAATGATGGGGTTCGCTGTGTAATGCGCCTGGTTTGTGTTAAAAGAATGCATGTAACTCTATATATCAACAAATTAGTGCTTTATTTTAGACAATTGTATGACACAATATCGACCACAATGATATCGAACTAAACTAATATCACCAAAACATATTGATTACCCAAAAATCATCACCCTACAATTAAACAAGAAATACGCAAATCTCACCTGCCAAAATATCACAATAGCAAATATCTTAAATACTGTAATATGGAGTACAAAAATATAGAAACTCAAAATAGCTTCATGATTATAAAAATATATCCAAAATGACAAAAGCACAGAAAAAAAATATTGACTACTGCGATATAGTGTAACATACTTACACTTATAAAATAGTTAAATAAAAATGAATAACTATTTTTAAGAATCCGATAATTACCAACACACATTTTAGAGTCTATAAAATAATTTACTGACCAGATAAACACAAAATAAAATATTAAAGATATAGTTTACAATCATATCTTTCAAAATAAAAGTCACAAAATATACACAATAAACTGATCAAACATATAAAAATTACAAAAACATATTAAAAGACAAATTGAAACCAATTCATTAAATATTTCCTATCAAAATATTACATTTAAAAAAGTAGCCATACATATACATAACACTTAAGCATAAAACGTAGTTAGCATTCAAAAAATAAGGAATAAACTGTAAAAAAAAAACAATCCAAACTATCCAATAAACTATGGCTTAAAGCAAATTAACGAATGCATTATGTTTACTAATTAAATTAAGAATATAAAGCAGTACAAAATACACATTCACTTTTTAGTCAAAAACACCAGGCCTAGATAAAAGCAACACTCTGCCGGATTGAGCTACAATTCACTACTATTCACCTAAAAAACTAAGGAACATATACATGCTCTAACTTAAAGCTAAATGTAATCAACTGAGTACATTTGAATGAAAAACAATCACTAAAATATATCTTTCATCTTTATATCTCCAAACTTTAGTTGCCATTGCAAAATCCAAGATGAAAAGGACACCCTGCTGAACAAAAACATCAACTTGCCAAACAACTGTACAAGCAAACTTGTAAAAGTAGGTATTTATGTATTTATTCAAATAAAGAGAAGGAGGGAGAAAAGCAGCTTGATGAAGGTCCAGTGCCCGTGCTACCAAATAATGAATACATCTAAATAAAGGGCCACTGTCCCTAGGAGAAGACAGAGAAAGTTCTTACAGAGATAAGAAGTGAAGTCAAAGTGGCATTAACTTTGGGACTTTGGGAACGAGGGATGTCATGCTTCATTATAGATGCAAAAAGAACAATTGATGGACAAAATGCAGAACAATGTCATACATTCGCCCCAGCACAGAGATCTGGGCCTAAATCCATCGTTTTTCTGCTCACCATGCCATTCCAGTTTGGACCCAGCCATCTGCAGATCAGTCCTGACCCTGCATCCAATGGGAACAGTCCAGCCAGAACTGCCGGGCCAGGTCCTCCCTGGACTGGAAACAAACACTTTTCACCCTAAGAGGGATGGGTATGCCCAGACGTGGGTCCCTTGCTCACTGTGCCACTGCATTCAAGCTAGCCTGCCTGATGAAGGTTAATACCCAGAAACCAGTCCCAGGATGTATGTTTCCGGTCCAGGGAAACATACATTGCCATGAGGACCAGGGTCAAGACTGATTTGCATTTGGCTGGATCCGAACTGGGGTGGCAAAGTGAGCTAAAGAACGATGATGGATCCAACCCAGATCTGTAAGGTTGGGCGACAGTCTGAAAAGTTTCAGTGCTCTGTCTATCATATCCTTGTGTTTGCTTTGTTCACCCTAAGTAGGCAGTGTATGCCCGGACGTGGGTCCCTTGCTCACTTTGCTCCTGGATTCAAGTTAGCTTGGGTGATGAGAGGTGTTACCCCAAAACCGGTCCTAGGATGCTTGTTTTCAGTCAAGGAAAGACTTGGCTTGGCAATTCAGGCTGGACTGTTCCTATGAGGAACAGGGTGAAGACTGATTTGCATATGGCTGAGTCTAACCTGGGGTGGCGAAGTGAGCTAAAGAACGATGGTGGATCCAACCCAGATCTGTGACTGGGAGTGAGTGTCTAAAATGTTTCAGCACTAAAAGTGTGGATGAGGAGTTTCCATCCAATAAAACTATTGTCCCACTAATACACAATCATTCTTTATACGATTCTGGCCATATCACCATTGTATCTTTTAGTGTGTGTTTGATATAGGGCTAGGAAGATGTCCGATAGTGGATTATCTCTGTCTCTCTCATAGTGGTATACAGTGAAGCTGGTTTGCAACATCTGAAGCCTCAGATCACTGTACCCTTAACCCCACCTTTACTTGTGTGTGAGAGTGAACTGTGGGGAACTGAAGACCTGCTTCTTGAAGGGGCCCTGTTTATCAGATGTCCTGGATAACAGTAGCCTCATTTTCAACTGAAGATAACAAAATTGTCTGTGTGTAAGGGTAAAATGTAATGATCTGCAGCCTCGCTTCATGACAGGACAGCATTATTATCATGTCCTAATTCCCAGTGATGTTGCACCTGCAACACTCTCAATATATAGGGGCGTAAAGTCATAGTATTGAAAGATTATTTATAATCATGCTTTGTTTCATAAAGCATGGGGCCATATAATGATGGGGTTCACTGTGTAATGCGCCTGGTTTGTGTTAAAAGAATGCATTTAACTCTATATATCAACAAATTAGTGCTTTATTTTAGACAATTGTATGACACAATATCGACCACAATGATATCGAACTAAACTAATATCACCAAAACATATTGATTACCCAAAAATCATCACCCTACAATTAAACAAGAAATACGCAAATCTCACCTGCCAAAATATCACAATAGCAAATATCTTAAATACTGTAATATGGAGTACAAAAATATAGAAACTCAAAATAGCTTCATGATTATAAAAATATATCCAAAATGACAAAAGCACAGAAAAAAAATATTGACTACTGCGATATAGTGTAACATACTTACACTTATAAAATAGTTAAATAAAAATGAATAACTATTTTTAAGAATCCGATAATTACCAACACACATTTTAGAGTCTATAAAATAATTTACTGACCAGATAAACACAAAATAAAATATTAAAGATATAGTTTACAATCATATCTTTCAAAATAAAAGTCACAAAATATACACAATAAACTGATCAAACATATAAAAATTACAAAAACATATTAAAAGACAAATTGAAACCAATTCATTAAATATTTCCTATCAAAATATTACATTTAAAAAAGTAGCCATACATATACATAACACTTAAGCATAAAACGTAGTTAGCATTCAAAAAATAAGGAATAAACTGTAAAAAAAAAACAATCCAAACTATCCAATAAACTATGGCTTAAAGCAAATTAACGAATGCATTATGTTTACTAATTAAATTAAGAATATAAAGCAGTACAAAATACACATTCACTTTTTAGTCAAAAACACCAGGCCTAGATAAAAGCAACACTCTGCCGGATTGAGCTACAATTCACTACTATTCACCTAAAAAACTAAGGAACATATACATGCTCTAACTTAAAGCTAAATGTAATCAACTGAGTACATTTGAATGAAAAACAATCACTAAAATATATCTTTCATCTTTATATCTCCAAACTTTAGTTGCCATTGCAAAATCCAAGATGAAAGGGACACCCTGCTGAACAAAAACATCAACTTGCCAAACAACTGTACAAGCAAACTTGTAAAAGTAGGTATTTATGTATTTATTCAAATAAAGAGAAGGAGGGAGAAAAGCAGCTTGATGAAGGTCCAGTGCCCGTGCTACCAAATAATGAATACATCTAAATAAAGGGCCACTGTCCCTAGGAGAAGACAGAGAAAGTTCTTACAGAGATAAGAAGTGAAGTCAAAGTGGCATTAACTTTGGGACTTTGGGAACGAGGGATGTCATGCTTCATTATAGATGCAAAAAGAACAATTGATGGACAAAATGCAGAACAATGTCATACATTCGCCCCAGCACAGAGATCTGGGCCTAAATCCATCGTTTTTCTGCTCACCATGCCATTCCAGTTTGGACCCAGCCATCTGCAGATCAGTCCTGACCCTGCATCCAATGGGAACAGTCCAGCCAGAACTGCCGGGCCAGGTCCTCCCTGGACTGGAAACAAACACTTTTCACCCTAAGAGGGATGGGTATGCCCAGACGTGGGTCCCTTGCTCACTGTGCCACTGCATTCAAGCTAGCCTGCCTGATGAAGGTTAATACCCAGAAACCAGTCCCAGGATGTATGTTTCCGGTCCGGGGAAACATACATTGCCATGAGGACCAGGGTCAAGACTGATTTGCATTTGGCTGGATCCGAACTGGGGTGGCGAAGTGAGCTAAAGAACGATGATGGATCCAACCCAGATCTGTAAGGTTGGGCGACAGTCTGAAAAGTTTCAGTGCTCTGTCTATCATATCCTTGTGTTTGCTTTGTTCACCCTAAGTAGGCAGTGTATGCCCGGACGTGGGTCCCTTGCTCACTTTGCTCCTGGATTCAAGTTAGCTTGGGTGATGAGAGGTGTTACCCCAAAACCGGTCCTAGGATGCTTGTTTTCAGTCAAGGGAAGACTTGGCTTGGCAATTCAGGCTGGACTGTTCCTATGAGGAACAGGGTGAAGACTGATTTGCATATGGCTGAGTCTAAACTGGGGTGGCGAAGTGAGCTAAAGAACGATGGTGGATCCAACCCAGATCTGTGACTGGGAGTGAGTGTCTAAAACGTTTCAGCACTAAAAGTGTGGATGAGGAGTTTCCATCCAATAAAACTATTGTCCCACTAATACACAATCATTCTTTATACGATTCTGGCCATATCACCATTGTATCTTTTAGTGTGTGTTTGATATAGGGCTAGGAAGATGTCCGATAGTGGATTATCTCTGTCTCTCTCATAGTGGTATACAGTGAAGCTGGTTTGCAACATCTGAAGCCTCAGATCACTGTACCCTTAACCCCACCTTTACTTGTGTGTGAGAGTGAACTGTGGGGAACTGAAGACCTGCTTCTTGAAGGGGCCCTGTTTATCAGATGTCCTGGATAACAGTAGCCTCATTTTCAACTGAAGATAACAAAATTGTCTGTGTGTAAGGGTAAAATGTAATGATCTGCAGCCTCGCTTCATGACAGGACAGCATTATTATCATGTCCTAATTCCCAGTGATGTTGCACCTGCAACACTCTCAATATATAGGGGCGTAAAGTCATAGTATTGAAAGATTATTTATAATCATGCTTTGTTTCATAAAGCATGGGGCCATATAATGATGGGGTTCGCTGTGTAATGCGCCTGGTTTGTGTTAAAAGAATGCATTTAACTCTATATATCAACAAATTTGTGCTTTATTTTAGACAATTGTATGACACAATATCGACCACAATGATATCGAACTAAACTAATATCACCAAAACATATTGATTACCCAAAAATCATCACCCTACGATTAAACAAGAAATACGCAAATCTCACCTGCCAAAATATCACAATAGCAAATATCTTAAATACTGTAATATGGAGTACAAAAATATAGAAACTCAAAATAGCTTCATGATTATAAAAATATATCCAAAATGACAAAAGCACAGAAAAAAAATATTGACTACTGCGATATAGTGTAACATACTTACACTTATAAAATAGTTAAATAAAAATGAATAACTATTTTTAAGAATCCGATAATTACCAACACACATTTTAGAGTCTATAAAATAATTTACTGACCAGATAAACACAAAATAAAATATTAAGGATATAGTTTACAATCATATCTTTCAAAATAAAAGTCACAAAATATACACAATAAACTGATCAAACATATAAAAATTACAAAAACATATTAAAAGACAAATTGAAACCAATTCATTAAATATTTCCTATGAAAATATTACATTTAAAAAAGTAGCCATACATATACATAACACTTAAGCATAAAACGTAGTTAGCATTCAAAAAATAAGGAATAAACTGTAAAAAAAAAAACAATCCAAACTATCCAATAAACTATGGCTTAAAGCAAATTAACGAATGCATTATATTTACTAATTAAATTAAGAATATAAAGCAGTACAAAATACACATTCACTTTTTAGTCAAAAACACCAGGCCTAGATAAAAGCAACACTCTGCCGGATTGAGCTACAATTCACTACTATTCACCTAAAAAACTAAGGAACATATACATGCTCTAACTTAAAGCTAAATGTAATCAACTGAGTACATTTGAATGAAAAACAATCACTAAAATATATCTTTCATCTTTATATCTCCAAACTTTAGTTGACATTGCAAAATCCAAGATGAAAAGGACACCCTGCTGAACAAAAACATCAACTTGCCAAACAACTGTACAAGCAAACTTGTAAAAGTAGGTATTTATGTATTTATTTAAATAAAGAGAAGGAGGGGGAAAAGCAGCTTGATGAAGGTCCAGTGCCCGTGCTACCAAATAATGAATACATCTAAATAAAGGGCCACTGTCCCTAGGAGAAGACAGAGAAAGTTCTTACAGAGATAAGAAGTGAAGTCAAAGTGGCATTAACTTTGGGACTTTGGGAACGAGGGATGTCATGCTTCATTATAGATGCAAAAAGAACAATTGATGGACAAAATGCAGAACAATGTCATACATTCGCCCCAGCACAGAGATCTGGGCCTAAATCCATCGTTTTTCTGCTCACCATGCCATTCCAGTTTGGACCCAGCCATCTGCAGATCAGTCCTGACCCTGCATCCAATGGGAACAGTCCAGCCAGAACTGCCGGGCCAGGTCCTCCCTGGACTGGAAACAAACACTTTTCACCCTAAGAGGGATGGGTATGCCCAGACGTGGGTCCCTTGCTCACTGTGCCACTGCATTCAAGCTAGCCTGCCTGATGAAGGTTAATACCCAGAAACCAGTCCCAGGATGTATGTTTCCGGTCCAGGGAAACATACATTGCCATGAGGACCAGGGTCAAGACTGATTTGCGTTTGGCTGGATCCGAACTGGGGTGGCGAAGTGAGCTAAAGAACGATGATGGATCCAACCCAGATCTGTAAGGTTGGGCGACAGTCTGAAAAGTTTCAGTGCTCTGTCTATCATATCCTTGTGTTTGCTTTGTTCACCCTAAGTAGGCAGTGTATGCCCGGACGTGGGTCCCTTGCTCACTTTGCTCCTGGATTCAAGTTAGCTTGGGTGATGAGAGGTGTTACCCCAAAACCAGTCCTAGGATGCTTGTTTTCAGTCAAGGGAAGACTTGGCTTGGCAATTCAGGCTGGACTGTTCCTATGAGGAACAGGGTGAAGACTGATTTGCATATGGCTGAGTCTAAACTGGGGTGGCGAAGTGAGCTAAAGAACGATGGTGGATCCAACCCAGATCTGTGACTGGGAGTGAGTGTCTAAAACGTTTCAGCACTCCCGTCTGTCATCTCTTTGTGGTTGCTTTGTTTGCTCTAAGTTGGCAGGGTATGCCCAGACGTGGGTCCCTGGCTCACTTTGCCATGGATTCAAGCTAGCCTGGCCTGTGAGGGGTGGAAAGATCATGGATTCGACCCAGATCTGTGACTGGGGGTGGGAGTCTGAAAAGATTCAGCGCTCCAGTCATCATCTCCTTGTGTTTGTTTTGTTCACCCTAAGTTGGCAGAGTATGCCCTGACATGGGTCTCTTACTCACTTTGCCACTGGATTCAAGCTAACCAGCTGATGAGCAGTGTTACTCCAAAACCGGTCCCAGGATGCTTGTTTCCGGTCCAGAGAAGAACTGGCTTAGCAGTTTGGGCTGGACTGTTCCTATGAAGAACAGCGTCTAGATTGATTTGCATATGGCTGGGTCTGAACTGGGGTGGTGAAGTGAGCTAAAGAACGATGATGAATTCAACCCAGATCTGTGGCTGGGAGTGAGTATCTGAAAAATGTAAGCGCTACGTCCATCATCTCCTTGTGTTTGATGTGAAACTACATATTTAAATGCAAGCTGCAGTGTTTTGAACAGCAGTTCCTTTAATGTGAGTGATCAACAATCCTTTCAGGTATATTTTTGCACCCAAAAGGTCAGGCAATTGTGGAACGCAAAACTACTAATCCAAACATGAACAGCAGTGTTTTGAAGACAAATGACCACAAACCACTTAAAAATTGCATTTTCGAGTTGAATCGTACATTGGTGCCTAGAAACTGGCAGGATTTTATTGTGCTGAAAAGAATACCTTGCAGCACAATAATAATCCTTAAAAGCATTGTCCTCTGTCTATACATGCTGCAAAATCCATCACACATAGAGGGAAGGATTAGCGAGATGAAATAAACATATTTCTCCTCATTACGCCTGTTTCATGGAGATGTAGCTTTTTGACACTTTCCCAGGTTTACTACCTTAAGTAAATGTGGAGATTCACCAAAATTCATGCGCGACTGCATGGGAACGCCCATGGTCCATCCATGGAATGCAAAGTAATGCAAAGTAACACAATGCAATGCCATCTCCTGCCTTGCTTTTTGAGAAAAATCAAACGCAAAGCCAAGCAAATCTGATTTGTGTGCCTCAGAAAATCAGAAATAAAATTTTGCATTCTGGCTACACAAAAAATTTGCGTATCTACTATGTAAAATGTTAGTAAATCTGCCACTCAATATCTGTCCAGAGTTGAGCTGCTTTACATGGGCTGTCATCAGCTTATACATATGGCCGGGATGCCCGTCACCCCCTCCCAACACAATCCCCAAGGATGGGAAGTCGGACACATTTCTGAACTTTTGGAAGGCGGGAGGGAGTCACCCTCCCGGCCGTATTTATTAAAATATGAAACAAAATTAAAACATTAAATAAAAGTTTCATAATCATGTACAATTTTATATTTATTACATTTCGATGAAGACATGTTCTTTGGCTAACCTTAACAAATCTCTAATACAAAGGTTTCCTAGCCGAGTCTAACATCCTGCAAATGCATACATTCTAAATTAAAATTGTACATCCTAGCATTAAGGGCCAACGGCAAGGTCTTAACCAGTGTCAGATCCCCACTACCAAAACTGTCGCCCTCACGGTGTGAATGGCGCATGCGCAGAGGACTGTACCCTCATTGCCAACTGCAATTTCCCTTGTCTTGTTGGGGGCCCCCCTTTCCGCTCAACGCCATCTTAAAGGTCGTCCGAGCTCCCGTGTGAGGTATCTGTAGGAAGGACAGCGTGGACTCCCCCCCATCCCCACACTCTCTATCCGCCGTCGCGGATATCCGGGCCCCGGGAAATTCGTAGGAGGGACATATAGCCGCCTCCTCCCCTGGAAGGGGCCTATGGCCGTCTCCCCTTAGGCGACCCATCCTTAGTGGGTTCCGCCTCCCAGTGGGAGGGGCCAATGGCCGCCTCTCCCCGGTCGCTCCCATCCATATTGGGTGGCGCCCCACTCTAGGGACCATGAAATTACTGCTTACCGATCATGACCTTACCGCCACAGGCCGGATAGTTGACCGGCTATCCGGCCCCCCCCAGACTCATCCTAAAGGTCATGCTTCCTCAAACCCCTTAGCCATGCTATGAAGTCTCCTATGAGTAAAACATTCCCCTCCCGGGACAGTTGAACCCCATCATTTAGATACATGTGATCACCCTGAATACACCCATGAGGAATACTATGCAACTGTGTAGAGTGAAACAATCTACCAATTTTATTGTTAACTTTCTTCACCGAATGGTTCAGTGCTGACACCGAAAGGCCCCCCCGCCATACTTTCCTGGGAATCATGTGGGACCAGGCAATCGTGCACCCCGGGATTCTTTTTGCCAACCAGCTAACGGCAGACAAAACTTGCTCGAACAATACACATCTACCCAGAGTCACCAAGTCATTGCCCCCCAGGTGTACTATGACTAAAGATGGCGGTGACCTCTGCCGCCCTAAGAGACCCTCAACAAAAGATTCGAATTGGTCAATACAGAGCCCGCCCCTTCCGTGGAAGGCCACTCTGTACCCGTATTCCCCAGCTGCGCGAGTCGCGTCACCTGCTTTGAATACGTCCCCGGCCCGCCTCACGTATGAGTGGCCCACGACCCACACCACTCTCTCCTCAGACGGTGATCCATGACCGCTGGTCTCCTGGTACTGGGTCGACTGCAAATTCCGAAAAGAGCAAAGAACGTACCCCGCCAGTTGATGATGTGGTCCCGAGTCCGGGATCCCAATATATGTGGGGTGATAAACCTAGAAGTTGGCACTGCACATTACAGGATTAACACGATTCAA
Source organism: Lissotriton vulgaris (assembly GCF_964263255.1). Lineage (NCBI taxonomy): Eukaryota > Metazoa > Chordata > Amphibia > Caudata > Salamandridae > Lissotriton > Lissotriton vulgaris. The sequence continues at coordinate 236,134,885 of NC_141691.1, forward strand.
ATATTTGCAAGAGAAGGTTTTTAGCAAATATATAGGACTGCAAATTCCGCTCGCATCATATGCTCGCGAAACTGTAATTCAAACAAAAGACATGAAGCGTGAGTGCATGTCAACTGACTTCACAACATGTGCAATCGCACATACCTTTTGAAGCAATTCGAGGACCATCGTCCCAATTGTTTCACTTCCTCTGCACCCTGACCCCTGGCTGTAGCCTCAGTAGCAGCCCCTATCCTAAAGGAGTGGGTCCCAAAATCGCACGGGTCCATGCCCGCGGCAGCGATTGTCAGTGCTAGCACCCTCTGGAACTGAAACCTTGTCAGTGGGGTGCCATCGTTGTGCCTCAGCAAACTCCCCCCCCATGTATCCGCCCTTAGTGCCAAGTATTCTTCTATACACATTAGCGGGCACGTGGGGGACCCTCGTACGCGCTGCACAACAACACTGTTTCCCGTAGCTCCCAGGTCAGTCTTGGACCTCGCTATCGTGACTACCATCGAATCACCCCTAATTAGGATGTGATCCCTGCACAAGCCTCCCTCCACATATTTCTTATTCCTTGCGACCAGTTCGCTCACCCGCATAGCCCCATGGAACGCTAATGCGAAAGCTGCCCGGAACAGAACTGCTTAGAATTGGGAGGAGCATGTCTCGACTAGTTTCGCTATGAGTAGGGCCAGCCTTTCTAAGCCAATCGGGCGCCTCTCATCTTGCCTGCGACCCTCAATGCGCTGCCAGCCGCGAAGGGCTTTTTTCGCCAAAAAGGAACCTGTTGGGTCCCTGATGCCATGCACCTGCGCCATGAATGAAATGGCCGCCCTGTGCCTATTGGCCGTTGCCGCTGATCGGCCTTCTCTGTGCAGTGCTACCAGGAACCCTAGGAAGGATTCTTCCTGACCCCAGTTCTGATTCCCTGCCGGACCCAAAAACGCACAATAGGAACGAAACGCTCCTTCGTATGCCTTCCTCGTCCTGGGGGCTAAGCTCGCTGCCACGAGGTCTTGTAATCCGGGGCACCGATTAGCCAGAGTGCTTCGGGGAAGGGTGCTGCCGCTAGGTCCGCTGTAGGTAGATAACCCCTGAACGCCTGCATATGTGAACGAGAGAGTGCATCAGCCGCATGATTCAGTACACCGGGCACATGTTTCGCCCTGAACTGTACATTCAGTCTCATGCAAAGTAGCACAATTTCCTTCAACAATCTCAAGATCCATTTGCAGCGTGCTGCCTGACTGTTAATGCATTCGACAACAGTCATATTATCAGACCAAAATATCACAGAGAGGTCTCTGAACTCGTCTGGCCATGCCATCAGAGCAACCAAAATAGGGAATAGCTCCAGGAACCCAATGTTACCTGTGAGACCACAGGAGTGCCACCACGCCGGCCATGTTTGCGCCGACCATCGATTGCCAAAGATGGTGCCAAACCCCACGCTCCCTGCTGAGTCAGTCCACAAGCCCAGCTCGTCTGATGACGCTGGCGGCTTGTTCCACACTACTCGACCGTTGAAGTCCGCCAGAAATGCTAACCAAATACGCATATCCTGGCGGACCTCTGCCGACAGTCTCGTGCGGTGGTGTCCTTCCTTGAGACCAGCCATAGCTTGTGCGATAGAGCGTGAAAAGGGGCGGGCCATTGGTATCACTCTCAAGGCAAAGTTAAGCTGACCCACTGTTTGCTGTAACTGGTGCAGGGACACTTTCTCCTTACAAAGGCAAAGTTCCAGGGAAGCCCTAAATTTAGCTACTTTATCGGCAGGCAAACGGAAGCATCCCTCCACAGAATCGAGCTCAATTGCCAGAAACTCGAGTGAAGTAGCTGGTCCAACCGTCTTACCTGGTGCCAATGGCACTCCAAACTCCCTCATGAGGATGCAAAAATCTTGTAGCGCCTGCCGGAATGTGGAAGCCATATAAGAATCCCTTCCTCAACACCCCAGCAGAGACATATTCAGGCTATTTGTTCAACCACGGAGTCATAGCCATGAGATCAATGGGAGTAGGCAGTTGTACACAATGATCGACCTCAGTCCTGCTTGGACCCTCCTTTACCTCCCGACCCACTATTCTTCGATCTACATGAACTCTCCGGGTGTGAGGAATTCCCACAACCCGCACACACATGCTTGAACCTACATGTACCTTGTGGTCTGTTACAGTTGCCTCTATTGAAGCCCCAACAGACCCCCCGCTTTCCACCATTCCCGCCGGTTTTCGGCTGGTGATCACTCCCGGTGCCCGCTCGAAAGGGCACCGCGGGTTTTTGGCGGGAAACCCCCGAACTATTCCCGCCTGGCGAGGATGTCCCTGCTGACCCAGGCAGGAGCTGCTTATGCCAGGCAATTGAATCGAGGCAATCCCATGTCAGAGAGGAATCATACTCTTTCTCTTTACGAAATTTCATGTCGTAACCTTTCCATTCGTCCCCCTCATACATGTCATGAAAATCCATTATACGTGCCTGATAACAAGACAGTTCGGTCAGTACCTCAGGCTTACGCTCACCAATAATCGCAGTAAATATTGCAAAGGCCTTTGCCCAATTCGTTATTGTCTCTTCCACCCTGAACTCCACCATCTTGGCACGCCAGACGCTCGGGTGCCACAAATCTTTCTGCGTTTTAGCATATTCCATCTCGCGATGGTCAGTCAACAATGAAAACATATTGACATACTTGTCTGCCCATATCAATTCCTTCGTGGCCATCGGGATATGTTGAACCACCCTCTCCCACCTTGAGGGCAATGAGCCCTCCCCCGCCACTGGCAATGCGAGCTTACCCGGTTCGGTCGTTGTTTCCGCCGTTTTCTCGCGACCAGCTGCCGGTCCTCCCGGTGTCACCTGTGGGGAAACAAGAGGGAGATTCGCCTTCGCGGCATCTCGCGACTGCCGCAACTGCTGGATTAGTAATTTGGCCTCTTCGGCCGTGTCGCCGGGCGCCGTAGCACCACCTGCCTTCTTATTGAGCCATGCGGCCAACTGGGTGGCTAATTCAGGAGGCATATCCTCATCAGTAGCGGGCGTAATCACAACCGGAGTCGGTTGACCCGCGTCTGGGGATGGTACTGGGTCATCAGCTGGTATGGCAGGGGTGACCGGGGGGACCTCAGGGACAGGAACCTCCCCAGTAGCCGCCCTCCTCTTGACCCGTTTCCCTCTACCCTCGGGGACGACTCCCGGCAATGCCGGGCCTATTACCTTCTTCGGGTTACCAGGCTTGTTCAATGCGACCAGTTGTTTCTTGACGCCCGCCAAATCACGACCAAGCGCTGGGACTTGTCCAACGCTTCGTTCCATTCTCGCCATTCTGGTCACCAACATACGAAGCATCTTGTCTGTTTCGGAACCCTTTCCTGCCTTCTTGCCGGACATGGTTTCGATTTATTCAGTCCGAGACGACAACGCAGATCTGGGTCCTTCGCTGCAAAGTCACTGAAAGAAAAACACAAGAATTACAAGTTCTCAAAATTGCCGCTTGTTCCGTCGAGGGCTCACGAGCAACGAGTGGGTGCAGCCTTCAGAGCACAGGAACAAGAGGACGCTTCTTCGGATTCCCGCTCTCTTTATTCTTCTTCAGGAGGGCGTGCACCCTCCTCCGGTACGCCTACTGGGGCGTGGTCATCGGTGTAGGTGTCTAGGACAACCCCTCTTGGGTGGGAAAAGACGCGCCCCGGCTACGCCGCTTTGGGCATACCAGCCGAGACACGCCCCCCGCCGAAAATGGTTTCCCGGGAGGATTGGGGCACCCAACCATACGTTCGGGGGCACCGAGTGGTCGCCCCTTTCCAAAATGTGTTAATCACAGGGAATTTATCTGTTAGGCTCCCACTGCATGTTTGATTTCATATTTATTTTCTATCTGATGAAGCATTCATGATCCCCCGTAAAGTGGTAAAGTTTTATTACTTCCAAGTAAATTCTCAAATTCAGTATTGCTTTAATCTCGAAAAGGTCTCTTCTTTAGCCTCCATGGCTTTTGCTTGACCTATAGGCTGTGAGTGATACTAGAGTGCAGTGAGAGACAGGAGATGAAGATTTTAAGAAGTTTACTCTATTAAAAGTATTTTGCTTGCTTACCCAGATAAAAAAAAATGAACAGCAACATATCAACTTTTCTTTAACTGCTCACAATTTGGGCCATATTTATGAAAATGTAGTGCATAAAGTAGCCTTGCTACGCTGTGTCACGGTAAAAGGGCAGGAATGTGCTGTATTTAAGACAATACCGTACATTTCTGCCCTTTTCCCTGCACAGGCGTACAATGGGCTGCCTAGCACCAATAGGTGCTCTTGAACCATGCTGCAAAGGGTCCTGCATTGCATGCAGGATTGTTTTTTTTGTGCAGGAAGGCTCATCCCTTCCTGCACAAAAATAATTCTGAGAGCCTTTTTCCTCTTTTTATGTGTGATGCAGAAAACATAAAAAAAGGAAAAAAAGAGGAGAAATAAAGATATTTCTCCTCGAAATGCTTCTCATGGCGTGGCGTGTCTTTTTGGTACATCCTCAGGTTTACAAGTTCTTGTAAATCTGGAAGTGCATCAAAATCCATGCATGTTGCGAGGGGACACCCACGCAACACCCATGGAAATGCCTCCATGGTGCAGGGTAATGCAATGCAGCAATTTGCAATGTGTACCATTACTCGATATTCAGGTCGCCAGAGCAGGCCACACAAGGTGGCCTTGCCTGGCTGCATAAATCACATTTTTTATTTGCGTTGCTCTTGCACTTGTGTTGTGCAAGAACGACGCAAAAGGGCTCATAAATAAGCCCGTTAGTTTCAATAACATAAGTTTCCCTTCTTCTGTTACCAGCATCAAAGCCTGTTTTTTCTGTACATTCTTCCTAGTATTGGCCTTTCATAGCACCGTTGAACCTAGTTGAGAACCACATTTATTCAACCCCTAGCTGAGGATGAGCGAAGTGTTTTCCAAAATCAGACAGACAGTAGTCCCCATCGACAATGGCATCGCTCTTTTTGTGAAGTAACACATTGAGTTAAAAGCAATTTTAGGCCCACAGAGAATACATTTTCCATTTAATTTACTCTCCTGCTTGTGCTCTTAAGATGCTCATTTGCCACCAATTTGGTGCTCTTTTACGTGCATTTTATCAGTTTAATGCCTTCACAGTCTAGTTCCTGTCCCTGGCCAAGTGATCTGCACCAAATTCTTGTAATTAGTTTACTCTTTGAAGCATTTCCAGCCTGTGTAAATGACTGCACCATTAGCAGCCTGTCCCAGATCCTATCTCTTGGACCTAACCCATTTATTTTCGAAATGAGCACCCCTGATGCGCATTGCAACAGATCCTTAACATAATAGTTAAACTTAGCAATCCATCTTTGGGCTTCATTTTCGGATCAGTCCTCGGTTATTCTCACATTGCTTGTCTTTCCCTTTTGAATTCAAATTCAATATTACTTTGCCGTGCATATTTTAACATTGTGTTAGAACCCTAATAAGATAATACTGTCAATTTTAAATCTTTTAGTATGTGTTTGCAGAAGCAAAAAGTAACATGGTTAGTGCGCCGTTTTTTACTCACATGCAGACTGTAGTCTTTTTTTCTCTCTCGCGCCAGTAAAAGCGTTGTTAACGCAGCATCTTTTTCTATTATCGCAATATCTTAATTCCAGGGATGTAGTTTGGTCAGTGATATTGAGAGGTGTGAGTTAGAGATTTCCCAGCAGTCACTGGGCCTCATTTATAAGAAATGACGCATCGCTGCGTGAAAGCAGCCATGCGTCACTTCTCAGTGCACACTCCTTGCGTCATGATTGATGCGTCATATTTATAATATGACGCATCATGTCGCAAGGAGTTACAGATACGTCAGTATTTCTGACGTATCTGTAGGCGCAAAAGTGACGCATTGCTGGAGTGTGTCACAAAAGTGACGCAACTCCAGCACTGCGTACTTTCACATGGGCAAGTCCCATGTTGTTAGTGTCTGCGTCAGTCTTACGCCTGCCGTGAAGCAGGCGTAAGATTTTGACGCATTAGCGGCCAAGAAATGGCGCAGTGAAATCTTATAGATTTCACTGCGTCACTTCCATGACCCTTTCTTGTGCCAAAACGCCCCCCTTGCATACATTACACCTGGCGCAGGTATAATGTGGCGCAGGGGTTTACAAAGTGACATATCTACCTAGATGCGTCACTTTGTAAATATGGCGCAACAAGGCAAATTTTTTACGGAACTGGTGCATCACAAAAAGTGACGCACCGGCGGCATAAAAGTAACACACAGCCTCATAAATGAGGGCCACTGTGTTTTACCCAAGTAAGGCCCTGATTTGTTGATAGGTAGCACTACACTAAGCAGCATGTCACGATGCCAACCTCAGCATCAATGAAAATAGATTCTACGCTGATGACTTGTCACGAGGAATGCATGGTTTTTCAGCATGGATAGCAAGTCCTTCTGTTTTCTATGCGGAGGGGGCACAACTGGGTAAGAATAGCACAAACACATACAGGTTCACACAAACTCACATCTGCTAAAGTAACATGGTATGGATTTGCATGAAATCCTAGTGTTAAATTAAACCAGGTACAAACAAGAAGGAAGGAGGATATCACATGCTATTCCAAAACCTAACATGTTTCATTTCCATAGATTTCACTCACTTTTCAACAGGTGCATCAAACAGAACTTGTACTAGAAGAACTCGCTCAAGTGCACATTACAAACAAAAAACTATGGCTTGACTTTGCACCGAAGCTCATTGCTTAGCATCATGCAAACCATGTTTTGCCCGGCACATGATTCTTTGTAAACATGGCTCTGCACTATTTTTCCCTACACAGTGTAGAGCTGCAGATTTCACCTCAAGGCTGCGCTGCATTAGGTTTAGTAAATCTGAGCCCAGAGATGATTGATGCAGTGAGAAGGAGAAGGTACTTGTGAAGTTGCCAAGGGAAAAGGTAATAAAGATGTTAGGAGATGAAAAAGGAACTTTTTGAAGCGTACACAACAGTCCGGAGGTGTTTTGATCTATCCATGCATGTGGGATTGTTTACTTTGTACAGGAAATAGGTAATTCATCACCAATTACAAAGCAGAAGAGAGAATGGGGGTAATCAGAGAGTATTGGCCTTTTCTCGCCTGCCGCGCCTGCCATCTATCTACAAAACTCCCAAAAAGTCAGAATTGGGTGGCCTGGCTGGAAGATGGTGCCTGGTCCTGCCACCCCGGAGCTGGTGGTCGTTCCTTGCAAATGAAAGGAAATGAAATGACATAGATTTATAAAGCAAACACAACAAAATGATGGATGAAGTGATGCACATTTTCAACCACTCACACCCAGTCAAGGTATCTGGGTTTAATCCATTGTTCTTTTGCTCACTATGCCACACCAGTTTGTACCGAGCCATATGCAAATCCGTCTTGGTCCTGTTCCTTATGGGAAAAAAAGGGTACCCTGGCATTTAGGGGTAGCTAACGTGTGTATGTTGCACTAGCTAATGCTGTGGCGGCATGGAAGTCCGCATCAGGTAGGTGGGGACATTAAGTATGGATGGCTGTCTTGTCCTGGGGGGTGGCGCCCAGGACCTCTGATGATTTTGCAAGCACACGAATCATCTACCATAATCTCATTGAGTCCCCAAGTCATTATTTACAATGTAATGATCAGGAGTTTATATGTGAAATGTCCCCAAATTATGTTTTCATTCACTGATACCTCACCAGAAATAGAAAGCACTTCATAAATGGTGTTGCAGCACAATAAAGTAAATGGTGATGACCCATTAATTGATATCCACCGATTAGGATTGAATCACTAAGAATGCATAGCTGTATTTGTGTAGCGGTGGTGGTGTGATGTTCAGCCTCCACATTTTCAAGAGGCTAGACAGCTTATCCAGTTAAAAATCACGTATCTCCTAATGTCTACGGTGCTCATAGGTCATGAGTTAAACTTCCAGCAAGAATAAATAATGTTACAGAGACAGGTAAATTCAGCACCATTACATTCGTCAATAGAGACACCTCTTATTTTCAGCACTACGAAAGAACAGAAGTGTGGTATACAAAACTATTTAAGTTATTATTAAGTGTTATGTTACTGCAAAGCTGATTACAGGAATTGCCCTGACATTTGTATTTGAGAAAATAATGATGGCTCCCAATGCTTACCTAGGACCAAATTTTCTGACATATTTGTTGCAAAAGACACACCAACGTTTTGTGATCTGTATCGAACCAACAGAAGAACTAACAGGTTGATTCACAAAATAATAAATTGCCCCGGGGGCCAAAAAAATTATCTGCTTAATTGTAATTCATCAGGCAGGTTGCAATGTCCGATGCCCTATGACTAGCTCAATCACAGGGATGGTGACTTGCATGGGACAGCAGACCATTATTCCTGTGACTGCATCCAAAAACAGAAAATGTTTTCCATTTTGGAAGCATCTGGGGCCAGATGTATCAAAGGGATTTACCCATTCTGTGTCTATGGGAAATTGTGTTCATACATATGGCCCCTGGATCTTTAGAAAAAAGGATTCTCTTTTGGACGTTAGTGAAAGCAGGTAGTGGCCCTCTGCATCACTGCCTGCTTCCCCTGTAGCTGACATCCTGATTCCCTAAAGGAATGGGTTTGAAGAGGAACCCTTCCCTTTTCTGAAGAAGTTAGTAATCCAACTTGGGAGTCAGTAACTGATCAATGGTTTCTATTTGAAAAGTTATGACCGGAAACCGTTGATGCATAGGTTACTGATGCGCAGTTTTAAAGAACCCTCTCAATACATCCCTTCCAAAATGCTATTTGGTAATGATTTCTAAACCCATTTTGTGATTTAAAACGTTTCTGGATCATAAAATGTGGTTAGTAAATAAGTCAAAGTATTTTAAATCCTGATTTTATTATAGCATGGGGTTCATGAACACAAAAAATATTTTTACATGTGGCCACAAACCCTTTAAGTTCCATAGAGTCTGTCCATCAGAAACTGCCTGGCACAAAAAAGTACAATGAAAGTAGGAGGTGCACTTTCAGGCTATCACTAAATATGTTAATGAGCCACAGAATGGCATATGGTTGTAGCTTTTTATCATGATCTCATGGGAAGCATTTATGTTCTGAATGTACACCAGGTCTACTGACTTGAATCCAATGATTCCTTCCCCATATGGTTCTCTAATGGGGATGTCCTACTTGTTATTTCTGGGGGAATAATGTGTCTCTTCTGACCAGGAAACCATCCACGTCTCGCAGCAAATTCTGAGCAGCTGTTTGTGGTTTTTGATTAGATCCCTCATTATTGTTTGTAAGAGTAGGTGCCTTTGAAAGATGACAGTGTTTAATCAATTTTCGTTTTCTGTATTGAAATATTTATGAAATAGATTTAAAACACATGTTTGTAAAGTAGGACATCACATGTTGTAAATATGTGCTATATATTTTCTCATGATTTTCTCATGATTTTTAGATAAATCATTTTTCTTTGTCGGTTATAGTTCTAATACTACACTGCTGTCATCTAGGGATGCAAGCTGTATGCTTCTGCAGTGGTATTTGTGTAGGGGTAGGTTAAGTTCCTTATTTTTTTCAAATATAGCATATGAATTTCTCGTGAGAACTCCAGGTTTTATATAAGCACTGCTAAGTCTGGACTTGTTTAATGCTTGTCATGGCGTGAACCTCAACTGTTTGCGAGAATGGAGGATCTTGCACAACTTCCCCTCTGTCAACTTTTCAGTTTCTTTGAGTTGCAGGGTGACCATTACTACAACAAACCATGTATGTGTCAGAAATGTGGTTTCTGGTTGACTAGGGTGTCCACCTAAGCCAGGCCAAACCCACCTCTCCAGTGAGGGTAAGGGAGTTACACACCCAAGAACCCCTGCTCCTCTCCCTGGGAGAGTGACAGAATGGTCAGACTTATCCCAGAGGCAGTGTGTAAAGCATTTGAGCAATACACATACACACACACACACACACACACACACACACACACACACACACACACACACACAAACCAGTGATACAACAAATACCCCACAAAAGAGACTCCACACATTAGTATATAAAAATATCTCATGTATTGTATATAAAACAATGGACCACAACCACATTACTCATAAATCATTTGTCAACAATGCAATTGTCAAAATATCACGGTAAGTGCGATAAAATAAATACTTATTGGTTGCACACGTCATGAAAACACCATCACTGAACATGTAAAGACACCCCTGACATGATACTCATTATCCTGTTATCAAAAGGCATAAAAGTACGGGAAATGCCAGGAGACGCAGACCCAAGTAGGTGAGGCAATGGGGCAGGACCTTTGATGAAAGTCTGACTACAGGGCTACCCCCTTTACTCGCAGTCTTTTGAGATATTCTAGAACCTCCTCAATAGGGCTGCAGGAGCATCAGTGCACTCACCAGTAGAAATATGGTATTTTTATAATGTCCAAACCAACTATTTGCCTGGCTGGTCAGCCTCCACCAGGGATCTACTCTGTGAATTAACCCAAGTGTCCCACCACACAAATATCCCCAGGTATGTACCAATGTAGTGTGGCACACACTGCTGAGTTCTGCAGGGAGACCTCGCTGGGTCCCCCGTGTACCCAAGAGTGAAAGGCACCAGCCCACAGACATGCAGAGCAGCTGCCAAAGCCAATGTAGCGTCTCAGCACTGCGAAGCCACCCTCAGTGACAGTGCGTCCGGAGCCCTCTGGGTCCTTACGGCCCACTGTAGGAACTGTAAAGCCCATGGAGCCTCCCATAAATGCATGGGATGGTTTATGAAAACCAGGCTTCTTCTGGGGGCAGGTTGCAGCAGCATAGGTGCCGCAAGGCTTCTTCCTGTTGCCTCATACTGTCATGCGGACTCCAACTCAACGTTTCAAGTACCAGCAAAGGGAGTACGGGAATGAGGATCAATGTGCGCCACATTCTGTTGCAGTCACCGAGATCTCCTGAGCGAGTGCCCGTCTCTCCTGAGTGTAGGATATATTGAGGAGAAAGGGAATTTGAAGGTTTTCAAGCACCACAGCCAATTCCCAGCAGTGCCAGGTACCATACCGAAACCACAAAAGGCTGACAGGGCAAACTCAGAAGCACTCAGCATGCACTGGTCACATCAAGAGGCAGAACAACCCATGTGAGGGCATCAATGGTGCCTGTGCAGCTCTAGGAGGGGAACCTTAAAAAGTACAGTATGCAGTGGCACATTGCCAGTAGAACCAACGCCGGCACCTGTGTTTTACCTGTGCTCAACATACCATTCGGGCAGCTCGACCTCCTTGGAACTGCGAGTCAGGGAGAAGCAGTTAACAGCTCATTAAGGACACTTGAGGATATTTGAGGCTCCCATTAGAGAGAGTAGAAAGCTGCACATGCCACTTATTATAATCAGTGCCCACACCCGCTTTTTGACTACTGAAGCAACATGAAGGTCCAGGTTTTGAGGCTCAGCAATTGATACATTTGTCATGGGGTGCTGTGGTAGGATGGTCACCTAGGGGCACCCCATTAGGTTGAACCTGAGTTCATGAAGGCACCCCACTAGGTTGGGGTGCAACTTGTGAGGTCGGTGTGTGAGCTCCCTTCCACCAAACAATTAATTACTAAACTAAAAAAGAACTATGTGAGCATGACTTAAAGAATGCTAAGACACGAGCGACCCCCTTTTCGAGCGTCCTTTTTCTGACACATCTAAAACAAGAGTAGAGAGCCAGAAGGGCCTGAAGTGCAATATTTTGTTACCCTTTGATAAAAATGAAACCAGGAAAAATAAGGCAACAACTTGCCCAGAAATACCCAACTAAAAGAGGAGCACTAAAAGCACTAAAACAGTTAATTTACCAAAATCACGAGTAGCCCACAGGGTACACCAATACAACAATTATTTGGTAAACTGGGCTTTGATCATATGTGTACCTTTCCTAAAGATCTGGAAGCAGTGACTTATTCAGCATCAGAAGATCTCCCTGGTCTACCAAATCCATTAACCCCTCAAAGGAAACAAGGCCAGTGGAGCAGCCTACAATCCTTGAAAGAAGACCAACTAAACTCATTCAAGAAGCAATCCTGCACCATCATTCTGGATCTAAATTCAATCAGAATAGAAGCTCAGGTTGACACGCCAAACCACTCTCACTGGACCCCTAGATGTATATTCAAAATCAGCCCAAACCACGAAAAGTAACACAGAGTACATTGTGTTTCTTCTGACCACCCAGAAGAGGAAGCCAACTCCTGGCTGTGTTCAAGTTCAATATCTAAGTATTCATGGAAGCTAAGACAATCAATTTGGCTATTTCAACTAAAGGACTTAGATGCAATGCAATTAATGTAATGTCCATAATTACAAGACATGCATGAACAATTCACAGAAATACAAAATTCTGCACTTAAGACTTCATCAAACTCCCCCTTGAAAATCCTGTGAGGTTCAGTTAACAATTCCTAACATTGTTTTAAAATGAACACAAATGGGTAAATGGCTGAACCACAAACTGCGATAATAAATCAGTCTCAGCTAAACTCAATCCAGAAGATGGGAATCTGATGAACTTTCATGAACCACTATTTGCCAGTTTACAAGCCCCAACCAATGCTCTTAACCTACAATCAAACAAGTTAGACATTCAGATTGATATTATGAACCTGATCGCTTCACACGTAACTGGTATCAATGCAAAATTGGAAAACCTGATACATTTAATAATCAGGCTCCATGAAATTTACTCACCTCTATAATCAAATCGCTTGAGTGGTCCAATAATTGATAAGTTAACAATCCTTCCAGCTATCTTAACAAGCATCCTAGAATGGAAAAACTCACCTCTGACTGACAATTCCACTTCCTCTACGCAAGTAATGGACCCAAGCAAGAAGATCCTAAGCTGATTGCCGAACCACTGGGAACAATATGTGTAAGTAGGCCCTATGGCAAAACTGCAAAATATAGCAACAAGCATGAGCAGAAAGAAGATGCATTGCACCCGTTGCAACAGTCATCATCATGGGAAGTAAGTTGAAACTAGACCACCGTTCTTAATCAAACAAAAAGGTGAGGACAACATGCCAAGAAGGTCAGGAATAAATACCATCATACAGCAACAGGAGAATCAATCATATCATATCCACTGTTCGCTTCAAAACAGGGCAGAGACGAAACCAATAATACAACACAGATAAAGAAAAAGAAGAGGAACTTTACCATATCTAAATCACTGGACACAATGAGAACAACTAAAGCTGTGACTATTAACACCTCCAGAATAGGACAACATTACCAAACTAAGGATACCACTAGAACTCTGCTAAAGACATTGAATAAAATCATAGAGAGCACTAGACGGAAATGTATGACTACAGTACAGGAGAAGGTAAACCAATCCAATATAAAAAGACCAAATCTGAGCCTTGAAATTAGTCCTACTTAAAAAACATCTCCCATGCCGACAGTGAATAAAGCAAAGGGTCTTCCAGAATCAAACAATAGACGGCCATACGAATTCCCCATCACTTGAAAACAGAATGCTATAAAAAATTAAACCAACAAAGCAACCTGTGCCAAGGTAATTCTCAAAAGCTTCCACTAAGTAGGAGCCCCTTTCCATCAAAACCAACTTAACAAATTCTTCTAAAACAAGAAAACGCCTTTCAGGGCTGCTGGCAGTAGTCCCTAGCCTGAAGCATATAAAATCATCAGACCTTTTATCAGTTGAATTTATATCAAATGAGGACAAATCAGTCTGAGCAAACCCTTACGGAGAACGGAAGACATACCGAACACAGTTTTGACCTTCATTAGTGTATTTGAATTATGGGGCATAACACCTGTCATTCCCAATGGGCTCGCAAATTGCAAGAGGCTCATTAATATTATTGAGTCTCACAATTTGCGCCCCCAATGGGAATCGCAAACAGTGGTCAACACACTGTAGTGCATGCAAAATATCGCCTCGCAAACTGCGAGTTGCAAAAGACTCGCTATTTGCGAGGCGCTAATTTGCACATTGTCCATCTCGCCCTTGGTCAACTGTATCTTTGCCAGTAGAAGGCTACATACATTATCACCTTAAAGTTTTTTTAGGTGATCTTGTGAGACGTAAAAAAACATCAATCTCATATTCCTGAAAAATCAAGTTTAGAAAAAAAAATACGTTCAGGTTAATACCTATATGAACCATGTGCAAAATTCGCAAAATAACATTTTCTTAAATTGGGCAAAGTGAGGCCCACTACTTTCACTGGCCTGCATAGTGTGTTTAGCACTAATCTAGGCATTTTATTGGCCCATATAAAAGCGGAAAACATTCCCTCCGTTTCCTTAATGAACCTCATCTAGAGAGCACAAGTGATAGTAGAAAACAGAAGATTGCGCAAAGGTATAATTGAAATCTGAATCAGTGCAACACAACCCATTATTGAAGGAGGTAGGTTAGTCCATTTTGCAAAAAGTGTCTTAAACTGACCAGAGGGGAGTAATTTAATGCATGTAAATCATTGATATTTTCTGTGACATATACTCCTAAATACCACAATTTTATAAGTAAAGTGTAAAGTGTGCAATCACATAATAAAATCTCTATCCTTAGTTTATTGATCATATATATGAATCTCTATATCTGGCTTTAAAAATAATGCTGGGTCAGATATGCTTGTATCAGTCTGAACAACTGTAGCTAAGGGTTCTATAAAAAGAGCAAAATGTATAGGTGACAGGGGACATCCTTGTCTCGTTCCTATGCTAAACTCACAAGAGCCAATATTTTGAGAGTTGGTAAATTTTTGGGCTGTTGCACCATTATATAGGCAAGATACGATCTGAATAAAACTAGTAGGGAATCCGAACTCCCTGACAAAAAGGCTTTCCCAACATACTAGGTCGAATGTCTTTTCTGCATCGAATAATTGGACCTGAGCAGGGACTATAATTGACAAGTTTTAATATCTCCTAATTTCAAAATGGTGAAAAATTCTCATATAGCTCAACTAGTAGGCAATCTTCTCTACAGGCCTCCCATTAGACAATGATGTCTTTACCTTCTCTTTTTCCTCGAGAGAGAATTTAGCTACCAGATATTGAGCTTGTCTTGGTGGTAGCTTTGGAAAGGGAAGCTGAGTCGGGAAATGTCTACCTTCTGTTGTGCACTATACATTGAACCATAATGTTTTGAGTATTTTTTTTCTGAATTTGAAAAGCATCTACAATGTGAGCTTTTATTTCTTCATAGAAGAGTGATGTTACCCTGTCCCGTGTTGGATGCTCTCGGGTTTGCCAAGCTAAAAGTTTGCCTGCATATTCGCTTTATTCAGAAATCATTTGAAGATAAGCAGCATTGACAATACATCCTTGCTCATAATATTAATCGTGATAGCGAAATCACACCTGTCTGAGCACCAGCTTGTTAGCGATGGTTGTGGTTCATAAATATTCCATGCCTGCCTGATGGAGCTTCGATTCTAACCCTGTCCTACGTTCTGATAGGCGTTTACTCTCCAAATTTCTTCTGGAAGTTATGCAGCGGTGACTAGTTGTTTTCAATGCATCCCACATATTTGCCACCATGACCACATTTGCAGTGACCTTGAAGAATTTTACAATCTAACTTTGTATCTCTTATACTTTTCTTCATCTTCCAGGTTTACTTTTTTTTAAAAAAATCTTCCACCAGGCCTTTCCACCTTGATCCCTGACACTTCCATCTTTACCACAGTGACCTGAAAAACTATTCAAGACATATGTCTCTACTTAGCTTCAAATAACATGAAGAAATAAAATGAACTAATCTTGCGGCGGATTTATGTCTTTTGGAAAAACAGGAGTATTCCAGCCTGTCCGGATATGTCTCTCGCCATAGATCTGTCAAGCTAAGACTCTTAGGCCCACATGCATCATTGTAGGAATTTGCGATTCCTACATTGCGAAAGTTAAGGAATTGCAATTTAGAAATTTCTATGCATCAAAAAATCGCAAACGTTTTAGCGATTTCCTAATTTTCCTTATTTGCGATTCCTTAATTGTGAATCGCAAATAAGGAATTGCTTTACATTGATTCCTATGGGCCTAAAGGCCCATAGGAATCAATGGGAAGGCATTCTCATTTTGCGAATTCGCAATTAAGGAATCGCAACATGAGAATGCAATTTTAAGGGTGTAGGGGGACCCCCCCCCTGCACCCCTGGAATGTCATGTAAGTACATTTTACTCACACACATGTCCCAAGGGCATGTGTGTGTGTAAAATGTAAGTTTCAAAAATGCATTTTTTTGCATTTTTGAAACTTTTCGAAAATTACCATGAAGGTTCACTTCATGGTAATTTTCCCCTTCCTAATTGCAAATTCGCAAATTAAAATTAAACATGCACAGCATTTAAGAAATCGCAAAATTTGCTATTTCTTAAATGCTATCACAATTTGAGAAATCGCAAAAAATTGCGATTTCTTAAATTGCGATAAATGAAAAATAAATGATGCATCCCAAAAAATGATTTTGGAATCGCAAACAGACGAATTTTGCGATTCTCACCATTTGCAATTCCAAAATCGCTTGATGCATGTGCCCCTTAATACAATCTGACATAATTGGCCATTTGTGGCTTACTGTGCTCATGAGTATGATACGTAGAGCCTAGCTCTGAATTAGAAGAACATTTAAATTAAAATCCCCTCTGATATAAATGGCCAGGGATTATCAACAGTGCTTGGCATTTCTCTATCATTGGGGTTGGGTCATCTAAAATCGGAACATAGACTGTGGCTATGGTTAGTGTGGAATTGTTGGTGAAGCCGCTAACCAAAGCCCACGTTTCTCGTTAATCTGTTTGATAAAAGCTAACTTGATACGGGAGGTGTCTATTTATATACATTGCTACCCCTATATGAGCGACACTTCTGCTCAAAATATGCTGATACTCTTCCCATTGCTTAAACATTTTTAATGCAAGTTCCCCTTTGTCCCAAAAATGTTTGCTCTAAATAACCACGATGTCTGGTAAGTGGTAAGTGCCCTTTTTACCCAGTGTTTAATAGCCCGAGCCTTGCGCTTGTTATCAGGGCCATTAGCATTAAACGTGATGATGCGCAAACAGTCTTTATGTACCTTGAATTAAATTCTGGACATCATCAGGATTTAACGTTTCAACCTAAAATGCAGTGCAATAGTAACCCAGACACTTCATATAAGCATTGATTCTGTATCCTGCAAATGCTTATTCTATATTGAATAATTAACATGGCAGCATATACATAACTATACATAACCCTGATTAAATTGTGAGAAAAAATGTAAGATTTAAAAGAGGCCCAAAAGCATTCGGAGCTTCCAGAAGAAGAAGATATTTTTAAAAGTATGCTACGCTGTGAACTAAATTGCATATGAAAATATACATATGCTTGTTCTAAAACATTACCACCAATTGACAAAATTTAGTTTGATTGACCTCCCTATTGCACAGTTCCATATATAAAGGGCAGGAATGCATTTCATAGCACCTCCAAGGTGCCCTTAGTTCAAAAGTGTGACTTGCTTAGCAAAGACCATAAAAAACAAGCATTGGCAAATGTTTAGACAGAGCTATTGGCTTTGTTAATGTTTTCAATATGTGTTGTAGAGCATTGTGAATGTTGTGCAGCATGATGAAAACTTATAAGTTATAATAAAAAAGGGTTATAACTATTTCTGTCACCTTATATTTAACTGAAAAAACATTATATACAACTGAAGTATTGTACTAAAAATCAAAATTAATACAAAAAATGTGTTCTAGTTTATTTGTTTATGCAATGCTGTCAGGGTGGATGTTGTGAAAAGTATTTTAATTAGATAGGAGTAGTGGATAGTTTGTGGAGAATTAATAGATGTCAAATTTCTATGAAAAAATGAAGTGGTGTGGAGTAATGCTGATGTGGTTGTGAGGAGGGGCGGAGGTGATGCTCAGGTGATCCGGGATGATATTGAGGTGATGCTGAAGTAGTGGTGCGCTGGTTCCGAGGTGATGCTTATGTGATGCTGAATGATACATAGGTGGTATTGAGTGATGCTGAGGTGGTGCTGAGAGATGAAAAAACGTGAATGTTAAAAAGTGTGGTCCATTTTTAAGCTGTGTACTGTGCAATGGAGAGAAAGGAAGCATGCACCACAGCTGTGCACTGTGCAGAGATGTCAAAGGTAGCACGCACCACAGCTGCGCTGAGGTGTGAAAGGAAGCACGCACCACTGGGCTGAAAAAACGTGAATGTTAAAAGGTGCAGTCAATTTTTAAGCTCAGTGCGTGCAGTGGGGTGAAAGGAAGCATGCACCATGGCTGTGCAATGTGCAATAAGGTGAAAGGAAGCACACACCACAGATGTGCACTGGGGTTAAAGGAGGCACACACCACATATCTGCACTGTGCAGTGTTGTGAATGGAACAGGCACCACTACTGTGCAGTGGGGTGAAAGGAAGCACTCACCACAGCTGTGCACTGTGCAATGGGGGAAAGGGAGCATGCACCACAGCTGTGCATTGTGCAGAGACATAAATCGTAGCACGCACCACAGGTGCGCAGAGATGTGAAAGGAAGCACGCACCACAGTGATGCAAAACGCGAATGTGAAAAGGTGCGGTCCATTTTTAAGCTGTGTACTGTGCAATGGGGGAATGGAAGTACGCACCACAGCAGTGCACTGTGCAGAGATGCAAAAGGTAGCATGCACCACAGCTGCGCAGAGGCATTACTTAGCAAGCATGCACAAAAGCAATTGCTAATAATTAGGTGCCCATGTGCACACTGGCAGACACCGGCTCAGATTAAGCACCCAGCAAGGGCCTGCGTTATACCCCTGGATCGAGCGAGTCTACAAAAGTAATGTGGGGAAAGGAAGCACGTACCACAGCTGTGCACTGTGCAGAGATGTCAAAGGTAGCACGCACCACAGCTGCGCAGAGGTGTAAAAGGAAGCACGCACCATGGTGATGAAAAAACGTGAATGTTAAAAGGTTCTGTACATTTTGAAGCTGTGTACTGTGCAATGGGGGAAAGGAAGCATGCACCACAGCTGTGCACTGTAGAGATATGTCAAAGATAGCACGCACCACAGCTGCGCGGACACATTATTTAGCAGCTGGTGCAATCAACCACGCACAAAAAGCAATTGTTAATAATTAAGTGCCCATGTGCGCACCGCAGACACCGGCTGAAATTAAGCCCCCAGCAGGGGCCTGCGTTACGCCCCTGTATCGAGCGAGCCCCAAGAGCCTGGACTACTACACACACAAACACACTCAAAGGAGCTGTAATACAATCGACGCCTGGTACGCAGCGGCTTATCTGTAGGCCTCCTGTAGAGGGAAATGTGCTGATTTCTGAACTGTCCCACGGAAAACTCTTTATTTAACAATATTCCCAAAAACAAAACATCTTTTAATGCTCTGTGTCCTTTATTGTGTCTGTTAGGCACCTTGTTGTATGTTTAGATGGTTTTGGCATATCAATATAATCAAGGTAGCTGAAAAATAAAATAACGGTGGCAGCGTGGGTCTGTTAAGGTTATTAATGTTCCTGCAGATTACCAGAGCCTAAACATTTACATCTGTTGCACCAATCTCACGGAGGAGAGAGTGGGAGGGAGAGAGGGGAAGAGTGAAGGAGGTGGCTGAGGAGCCAGTGAAGGGAGATAAATTGCAACGATAAGTAACAATACACAGACTGTTTACTGTAGAGCCGTCTGTTGGAAGTGTGGGAGGGGTGGTGGGTCTGCCTCCTGTTATGGTGGCGGTACTGGTGTGCTTCCTGTCAGGGCAGCACAGGTGCACAAATGTTGCTGCTGATGATTTAAAAACTAACTAATAACGTAATAAAGGGCAATAATGTCAATGCCAAAGTTGCTAGGAATAATACAAATTTATAATATTATCATACCATCACAGCAGCTTGTGGCGGAGGAGTTTGTGCCTCGGCCGGGGTGGAGAGTACACACTTTGGAAGGAAAGCTGCAAGGTCCATCGCTTTGGTGCTTCTGTCAGGGTGCTTTAGAATCCAGCTTATGGTGGTGGGATCTGTCCCTCGGTCGGGCTAGAGGGGTGCGCCTTGTAAGAAAAGCTGCGAGGTACAGTGAGTTCACAAATGCTAACATCGGAAACCTGGACATCTGTGTGTGAAATTTGTTTATTAAACAGAAAACAAGAGAACCAAGTGGATGTGATGGAGGGGCATGTACAGTGCGGTGAAGGAAACACGCACCTCAGCTGTGCACTGTGCCGTGGGTTCAAAGGAAGTACGCACCACAGCTGTGCAATGTGCAATAGGGTGAAATACAAAGGGGGTATTGAGTGATGCTGTGGTGGTGCTGAGACATGAAAAAACACGAATGTTAAAAGGTGTGGTCCATTTTTAAGCTGCGTACTGTGCAATGGAGGGAAAGGAAGCACGCACCACAGCTGTGCACTATGCAGAGATGTCCAAGGTGGCACGCACCAAAGCTGTGCAGAGGTGTGAAAGGAAGTGTGCACCATGGTGAAGAAAAAATGCTAATGTTAAAAGGTGTGATCAATTTTTAAGATGGTCCCAGAACATAGGCGACTATAGGGGCCAACTACAGAATTCAGCAAATGTCTTGACAATAACATACTAATACAAAGATAACTGTGCGGGAGGAGAGTGCTGACATAGATAAAATGAGAGTGCTGGAAAAAGAAGTGCGCAGTCTTGTGGCGGTGGGGTCTGTCCCTTGGCCGTGGTGGAGGGGACGCGCCTTGTTAGTATCTTATTGCCAAGAATTCGAGTACTGGAAAAGTAGCGCGAACTCTGGTGGCGGTGGGGTCTGTCCCTTGGCCAGGGTGGAGGGCCGCGCCTTGTAAGGAAAGCTGCAAAGTCTTGAAATGAAACATTATCCACAACAGATGGCACGCTGCGCGCCGCTGCTCGCTCCCGGCAGCTAAATGCTGTGGAAGTAAACATTTTCGGAAAAGGTGGGACATGCACTTACCTTTGGCCAATTGCATGCTTTCTTTGTTGAAACACACACGCAAAGGCCAATAGCATGTGTGGAAAATCGAACACCACACGCACATGTTTGCAGAAAGTCTGAAGTGACTCCTAGAGCGACGCATGCGTGCTGCGCTAGGCTCGACCTAAAAAAAAGTGTGCCACGCTTAAAATAGAATAAACACAGGTAGGGTGGCTTTTCCTGTCCTTGTAAATATGGAGCAGTGAGATACGCCACCAGTACATCACAAAAAATGACGTACTCTTGGTGCAGGGGGTTGGTAAATCTTCCCCCAAGTCTTCATTGCACCGTCCCGATTTTAAACTGCCTAAATGTATTTGCTTCATTAGACATTGCCAACCATTTTTTGTCTAACCGTTTCTGCACTATTCTTACTACATTTCCAATTGTATTAGCTAATATATAGCACCAGATAGCCAAATGTGAAATCTACCAGTTTTTTAGCTGCAGTGATCCCATGACCTCCCGCAATTGCCACCCAACCTATCTACCACCCAAGGGAGAAATTGCCCGCAGAGCCTCCCACTCACCCCAAGGAAACCTGGGTTGCATGACACTGCACCCTGTCGCACTCCTGACCCAAGAATCCATGAGCGTCCCCCGTCCTGCCCCCAAGAATTGGGAAACGGAAACCAACGATCTAAACATTCAGCCGAGGCTCAAATATGCACACTCTCAACTCCTTAGAATGCATGTCTTCAACCCCCAGTCTGTATGTCACATTTTACTAAGTGTCAATTCTAGAGGAGGAAAGATTCATTGTACATCATTATACACAAATACGTTCCGAAGGAGGAAGTGCATAGCCCAAATATGCTTTCAAACCCTAATTAGATAATTTCTGGAGAGACCCAGTTTCCTAAAAACAAGAGAATTGTCCTTTCACCAAGACGTTAATCTTGGCCAGCTGTACAAAAGATGCTAGAGCCCCCTAACTTTAATGGAGTCAATTACCCTTACAAATTCTCTCTGTCTCAGTGCTGTGACTGCAGACATATCTGAGGCACACGCTTAAACAAAGTGAGAGGGACCCTTCAACACCCAAAGGACCAGGGTTCAAACAAAAAACACAAAGAGGTGTCCCCTGGGAATAATTTGAAAGCCCTACTATTCAACACTTCCAAACACACCATACCCTACCTTAAACACCACCTATCCAAACTTGAGGGTTACTGTTCAGACCAAAATTGACAATATGTTTGCACAAAAACCTACAGGCTGAATGTCTGTCTATTCAATTTAATAAAACTATTTCATAATTTTAAAAAACTCTTAACGTACAAGGCACTTTATATAGGGTAACAGTAATCAACAGAAAACCTTCATATGGCTTCCAATAATTTCATACACAGTAATAATTAAAAACAATAGGCCGAAGAAACTTCCATTATGTTTGAAGTAGTGCCATTTACCAGCTTAATATTATTATTAATATTATTATCTGTACCTTCCAGACCTCAAGGGGAGTGTAACAACTGGGTATCTGAAAACTCTCCACCCCCCTCTCCATTTCTGATCCCTTTTTGCTCCCTATTTGATTGCTGGGGCCCCTGATCTTCTCGCCCTCAAGGAGCTCCCTAACTTTGGATTCCATCCAATGTCGCGTGCTTCAGTTCACCCGAGTTGTGGCCGGTTTCACTTGGCCACCTCTGCATTTCAGTTTCTGAACCGGGGTGGATTGACTATGCGCAGTAGTATTAACTGTTTTCTGTTGAAGCGTCCACATGCTACAACGAGTTATTCTTTCTCACAGGATCTGAGAGACAGAAGGCCGGTCCTAAAAGTTATCGGCCTGTTTAGTTAACTGCAGAAGACTTGAATTACAGCTGTAAAAACTTCATCTGGCAGCAGGGAAGAAGTGATCAGCAGCCCCTTCTGGCTAATTTGATCAACTGTTGGCCTATAACCACATCACTAATATAACGGCTTGCGCAGTATGAAGTGCCGATTTTAGGGATGTGATCCTGTTTATGGCAAGACATCAGTGCTTTGTTAGTCAAACAACTGCGGTCCCTCAGGATGGTGAGTCATGACACACACGACTCCTCATGGGGGCCAACACTTGCCTCTAAAAACCGGGGGTATGCGCCGCATCGTTTTCTTCTTTTGTTTGCTAGGGTTTATCTTGAAAGAGGCTCACTGTATATCCAGACAGCTCTGGTGTCTTGTCCCCTATCAAGGGACAGGGGTTGCAGCTCTCTGACTAGGCTGCCACCTCACTGCCTTGCTCAGCTTCCGCCATTACCACCAGCTCCACACCATGCAGTGATTCCTCAGCGTCTGTGACCTGGCTGTTTAAACAGGACTATATTCCTGCCATTAGTGTAGTCACTTATTTGTCAGATATCCACATTGGT
The DNA here is from genome assembly GCF_964263255.1 of Lissotriton vulgaris. NCBI lineage: Eukaryota > Metazoa > Chordata > Amphibia > Caudata > Salamandridae > Lissotriton > Lissotriton vulgaris. Next base: position 236,158,219 of record NC_141691.1, read on the forward strand.
GAACAACCCCTATTCGATAAGAACACCTTTTCTAGATAGAAGAGCAATGGATATGGAAAGATCGTAGACTTTCTAAACGTATATACTTGAAAGGTCTGGACCAAAGTTCATCCCTCTATCAGGCCTTTTTAAAACAAGGATACACTGTTCCTTTATTAGAACAAGATTTTTTTTAAATAATTTGGACCCCAGTAGAATTTTAACAACTCTGGATCTGGTTGAAGACTTGATAGAAACTAAAACGTGCAGATCCATTGGTTGCTGGGTTTCTATCCTTAGACAAAAGAGGCCAAGAAGGTGTTCATGAAGTCCAGAGACAAGTAGCGATCTAAGCACGGTCTCCAGATATCAGTAGAGACCTGGAATAGGATGCATTTTTTTAATTTTTCTATAATGAAAGAAGCAAATTTCAGATGAATGTAATTCTATACAAAATGGGTTAGGATAAGAACTGTTTGCTGCTGCTGCCTTTCATTTCTTGCTGCTATTTTTAAATTGTTGGAGTATCTGCTCCTTTTAAAAATTGTATTTGCTTCGCCTCAATAATTTAAAAAAAATATTTGCTGTCACTGTCACTTTGTAATTCATGTTCTCCCGGAACTCCGCATTGCCTGCACTTTAATAAGAGTTAAGCATACCTCACCATTCGGGTGATTTCCACGCCGCCTCACGCCCGACCGCCATCTTAGGTATGGGCTAGAGATGCTGACAAGACGTCTCGGGGGTTAGCGCTATAGTCTTTGTGAGCGCCCTTAGGCAAAGACTATATAGGTGACCAGTTGGCGAGCGCGCTGGTTAGGATAAAAACAGTTTGCTGCTGCTGCCTTTCATTTCTTGCTGCTATTTTTAAATTGTTGGAGTATCTGCCCCTTTTAAAAATTGTATTTGCTTCGCCTCAATAATTAAAAAAAAATCTTTGCTGTCACTGTCACTTTGTAATTCACGTTCCCCCGGAACTCCGCATTGCCTGCACTTTAATAAGAGTTAAGCACAACTCACCATTCGGGTGATTTCCACGCCGCCTCATGCCCAACCGCCATCTTAGGTGTGGGCTAGAGACGCTGACAAGACGTCTCGGGGGTTAGCGCTATAGTCTTTGCGAGTACCCTCAGCCACACACTACTAATACGTCCAGTATGCAAGCGTGCAGCGTACGCGCGCAGCGGACGCGCCGGAGGAGCGCCAGAGGAAAGCCCGTCTGTGCCCGTCCGGGCCATACTCGCCCGATACCCTCAGGTCTCTCAACACAGGCAATACTGTGTTAGATGGGATAACCCTAGCCAAACTACGGTCAGAGGCTTTGTTGCAGGGAGGGGATGTACTCACCCATACCAGGACCCAAGGCCTTATAATTGCAACGTTAAATACATGCTCTCTGCAAAAGAATCACTTAGAGGTATTCTCGCTTCTGGCGGAGTGCGAGATAGACATCCTTGCTCTCTCAGAGACATGGCTGGGCATGTCATCGACACCGGACGTTCTAGCAGCCCTGCCTCCTGATTTAGACGCGCTCTGGTACAATCGCCCTAATGACAGCAGAGGGGGAGGTGTTGCCATTCTGTTTAAAAAGAGTCTTAAGGTGACACAGATTGTAGCAGAAAACTGTGCTTGCGCAGAGCTGCTAGGGATAAAAATCTCACTTAAATCCTCATGCATCCTGCTGTTTCTAGTATATCGCCCACCTCAGAGTTCACCTGAATTTAATGACACTTTTCTTGAATTGCTGACAGACTTGGCCTCTAGATATAAGTCCCTTATAGTGGTAGGTGACTTCAACTACCATTGGGATAAGGTTCCCAGAGAGCCCACTGAGACAGAGTTTGAAACTAATCTCTCTGCACTTAACTTACAACAACTAGTAATGGCTCCTACCCACGTGAAGGGCCACACACTTGACCTTGTTTGGTCCTCCCTGAACCAAATGGAAATAACTGAAGTTAGCCCTTGCATTTGGTCAGATCATTTTCTGATCAAGTGCTGGGTTCCGGGAGATCCCTTGCCGACTGCCTCAAAGCAAATGCGGGGGAAAGTTCGGTCTTGGAAGAAGATTGAGGCCGACTCCTTAATCTCGACCCTGCTCTCTCCGCCCCCTCCCCCCCCCCCAAGACGACACAGACAAACCTGGACTCTGACACTACTGCCCTGATGACCTGGATCTGGGCTGCTTTAGATAAGCTTGCCCCGGAGCGAATGGAGAGGACCAGAACAAAAGGAAAGGGAGCCCCATGGTTTGACGCCTCACTCAAGGAAAAGAAGCAAGCCCTCCGCAAGGCGGAGAGAAGGTGGAGACTCAATTACTGTCCAGCAGAGTCACTAACCTTTAAATCACTTCTTGCTAGTTATAAGATGGACATCCTGGTGCGGAAATCTGCCTTTTATGAGAACAGAATTAGGGAGGCTACAAACAAACAATGGGAGACCTTTGTGATTTTAAGGGAACTTACGCAGCTGGGCGAGAAAAGTCTTGCGGGTGATCAACCCGATTGCGATACCTTTCAAGGCTTTTTTCTCCAGAAGGTACAGGATATCTTGATGGATATTACTACGATCCCAGCTGGACCGCCTTTGCTATCCTGCCAAGATAGTCAGCTTCAAACTGGGAAAATGAACAGCTTCCCATATATTGATGAAAAGCGACTGGCGGAGTTTGTCGGCCATGTCAAATCAGGTTCTAGCACAGATTCCTGCCCCCCAAAAATGTTTAAACTGGCCTTGCCTGGCATTCAGCCTCAGTTGCTGAGCTTACTGAATGCCTCACTAGAAGCGGGCTACCTTCCAGCCCAGCTGAAGGAAGCTAGAGTCTCCCCACTCCTCAAGAAAGCGGGAGCCAATGTTAAGGTACTGAAAAACTATAGGCCTATCTCACAGCTGCCACTCCTGAGTAAGATCCTAGAAAAACACGTCCTGAACACCTTAGCCAGCTATCTGGAGGAACACCATCTACTCCATGCCAGGCAGGCTGGTTTCCGGCCACAGCATAGTACAGAACTAGTTATGGCCACGGTCACAGATGAGCAGAGAGTCAGGGCAGACAAGAAACAGCCATGCGCTCTGATTCTATTAGACCTGTCGGCAGCATTTCAGACGGTCAGCCATACCATCTTGCTGGACCGTATCGCTAAGCTGGGGATAACAGGACAGGCGCTCAAGTGGCTAGAATCCTTCCTGTCAGGATGCACTCAGAGGGTTCAGATGGGGGACCAGCTGTCAGGGATTAGTGAGGTGACATGGGGTGTGCCCCAGGGGTCCGCACTCTCCCCCTTACTTTTTAACATCTACCTACAACCACTGATGGAGGAGCTCATGCGTAGGAATTGTGAAATCTTTAATTACGCAGATGACACTCAGCTGCTGGTGCAGCTGGAAGATACAAGGGAGGCTCAGGAATCAGTGAGGAGCTTGCTCAGATACACGGTCAATTGGATGACCAACAACCTGTTGAAGGTGAATGCTGAGAAAACGGAGGTACTGGTGCTCACCAACCAGGCAAATCCTTAGGATGATCTGTACTGGCCCCCAGAATTAGGAAAAACTCCTACTCCTGGTACGGTGGTAAAAAGTCTAGGTCTAAAGATCGATGCAGATCTTACCATGGCCCCTCAAGTTTCGGCTGTGGTAGGATCTTGCACGGGTGTGTTGAGGCAATTACGCAAGCTGACCCCTATTCTTCCAGCCTCCACCCTACAAACCATCATCTCTGCTACAGTCATCTTGAGGCTAGACTATGGCAACGCTCTGTATCTTGGTTTGCCACAGAAGTTAGTGAGGAAGTTGCAGGTCGTGCAGAACGACGCAGCTAGACTGATTTTTTCTCTACCGAGAAATTCCCATGCAACCCCACTCCTTTGGAAGCTGCACTGACTACCTGTGAAGCTCAGGGTTCAGTTCAAATGTCTCTGTGTGGCCCATAATGCACTCTTTGGTAAAGCCCCAGAGTACATTAAGCAGCGCCTGAGGAGGTATGTTCCCGGCAGAACTTTGCGCTCAGGTCAGGCCTCCAATCTGACTCAACCCAGATTTAAACTAAAAACTAAAGGAGGCAGAGCCTTCTCGGTTATGCTTCCGCAACTTTGGAATGAGCTACCGGCCAGTCTGAAGGAAGATTCACAGCTACTTTCCTTCAGGAAGAAACTGAAGACGTACCTATTTAAAAAGGCAATACTTCCGGCCTAATCAGAGATGGCTGAGGGTTTTGGGGTGACAGTATGTTATGTTCTTTCTGTTTAAGGGCTTAGAGACCGGTGGTGATAGGCGCTATACAAAAACTTTATAACATAACATATTCTATGGAAGCCCATTTTTTTGCATAAAATTAACCACCAGATGCCAGAAAGTTAGTTTAGGTGCTTAATTGAAGGGAGGTGTTTTTTTTTTTTACTCACATCATTTGGGGCTGTTAAAAAATAAATAAATTTTGGGCCGAAAGTCAGGAATATTGCCTTTGCACATCAGGGACTGAAGAGCCAATAGATGCCCAGAATAGCGGGTTTGGGATATTTTCCTGATGGCAACATAGGACCCTTGCAGAAAAAACGATTGACTATTATTGTATTAATAGCAAGAGCAATAATTCTCTAAAAATGGCATTCAGAATTGATTCCGATTTACCAATAATGGTGATCTAAAATGTTAAAATCAAGGCGTTAGAATATCGATATGCATTAGGAATAGGATCTCATAACAAATTATGGGGGGCACTGAGATAGTTGGAGTGATAGAGGGAGGTTTCCACCTGCTCTCAAGAGTAAAATATATAATATTAATGAGGTAATAAAAGATTGGGGACAGTGTGCAATATAAGATTACTTAGTGGCTGTATTATATTGTGGTTTATTTTTGCAGTTTGTGGAATTTGAGTATGGCCTTTTACCATGATGCATTGTTTTTATGAATATGCCGCTTGATGGCTCTATGAACTCTTCCAATAAAAAGTTTTTAAAACCAATCACGTTAAGGCCGTAAAAGAATAGCCCTGTGGTAGACCAAAAGGTTGAATTGCAGTATACTTGTCGCTAACTCTAAACATAATTTCTGAGCAGCTTCCTTCTTCAGATTCCTGCTTACAAATAATCATGTTTTGTGAGTGGAAGAAGCATGACAGAAAGCCTGTCTTATTGTTCAACTTTTATGCACACCCCAACCCAAAGAAAAAGTAAAATTTATTTAAATGTTAGTTTGCAGAAAAACAGCACTTAGAATTACAAATTCCTCTACAACTTAATCTACATCCAGATGAACATGAAAAACTAACAACAGAGAATTCATATTGGAATGTACAACCACAGACATGCCCCATTTTGAAAATTTGTGATGTAAAGGGTCAAAAATGACAAGAAACTACCCTGTCAAATCCAGGTCTGTCATAGACTACACAATCTTATCATAATTCTATATCTATGGCAATACTTCATAAAAGATACCACTCTTAGTGATCACCCTTATCAGCTGCTCACACACAATGGTGAAAAGTCCTCCAACACGTATCCGTTCCCCAGCAAATGTTGGCTTAATAAAAACAACCAAATTAAGGTTCTTGAGGTGGAGAAACAACAAAATAGCCTCCTGTCTCACATAGTTAAAGATTTACTGGAGATCATCATCACAACCTCAAGCAATCTAACAGAAGAATAGAAGAAATTTACTATTAGTCTGTTAACACAGGCAGCTCCAATCAAAAACAATACACAGCAGTCAGAAACAAGCATTTGCAATGCAATCGGTCTCGACTTTGGGACCTTATATGTATTTAGCTATGCAGGGTATTAGCCTGGGTGCTGAAACATCTACTCTTCTTTAACATGGAAGGAGAGTAAGCACCAAACTGCGTGACACGCCAGGTATGGAACACATGGAGAAAAATATTGATGTCAGCGGGAAATGGTATAGTCCAAAGCTCTGTTTTCAATATAAAACCAGGGCCTTCGGTGGTCATTTCACTGAAAATACAAGATTTGAAAAAATATTATTGTCTACGGCTGCTCGTGGAAGACAATTTCTATGGACTGGCATCTAGAGAATGCTAAAGTGATTCTGGTATTTTACTGACCTCTGCTGGTCGTTTTCTATCAAGAAAGTTAAATAGAGTCAGTTGCCAGAAAAATTTAAAAAAGAAAGTCTCTCAATAGAAAGCAATTCTGGTATTTTACTGACCTCTGCTAGTCCTTTTCTATCAAGACAGTTAAATAGAGGCAGTTAAACAGAAAAAAGTCCCTAAGCCGAAGTAGACAAGTCCTAGGTCTGAGCTCCAAATCCCACAAAGTACATACACATATAAATATATAATAAGTATATACTAAAGTATATACAAGAGGTCTCGAATGCTCGACCTAAAAAGGTGTCCATGACTTTCTTTTAACTGCAAAATCTTAAAAAGGAGCTAAAAAGGCTAATGAAAAATTCAAGAAAAATGAAATGTCAATCCTTCCCATGTGAAAATGTAAAAATGCTGTGAAAACAATGTACACAGCAGCTCTGGGAAGACCAGAAATCAAGGACAGATGTGTTCTAGACAAAGTTAATACACAGTTCAAAGCAGACCAACTCCAGGACCTTCTGGGAGACAATGAATGTTCTTAATTGACCAGCTAACATAATAAACAGCTCAAATGTGGCTAACGAACTATGGATTGTGTGCCTGGTGGAAATCTTTGTCAGTGGAACCAGTTGCAGATATCTGGGGGAAACAACAAACAACATTGATGAATTAGTAAACCCTGAGGTACTGGTTTTGAAAGAAAATAACTAGAAAAGTGAAACGATAATACACAACATAGATAATCCAATTGAAATGCGTAGAAATGGGCCTAATACATCTGAAGTCACACAAACCATAAACCCTCAGGTAGAACAACAATCGTACATAACATACGGAGTTCAAAAACTTGTAACTGCAGGGCGACGGTATTGAGCACTACGGCTAAATGGCATACCACGAGCCATCTTTGGACAGGACTCTCAGTTTTGAGCAAATAAGTTAAGCACATTATGATAAAGTCCAATTAACAGGCTCCATCGCAGACAGCTGGTGTAGTTCTATAATAAACCTGGTTTTAAGGGAGGGGAAAGATATGATCTAGCCAATTACAGGTTCATAGCGTTAATAGACTCAGAAGCCAAGTATTATGCATGCTCTATTCTGGAAGAGCTCACTGAATGGTCTAACAAGAACACAACACAAGCCCAGTAAACCAGTCAGGGTTCAGGAGAGGACTTGGAATAACTATGATATCCTAGTGTCATATGTATCATGACATAGGATGCTACACAGCTGGGTTCCAGAATCGAATCTAGCGTACCAGAAATTGGGATATATTGTCCTGTGTGTAGGACCAGCATCTGTGCTCTCCCTTGTAACCTGCACCTTGAATAAAGTCACCTTAACTTATATTGGAGTGACATCTTCTCTACATTTGGCAACAATTGATTTGAACCTGCTGCCTTTGACCACCGAAGCCTGGGTTTGTTGAGTTGGGTCTGCGCGGTTCAGCTGCCTGTGGGTGAACATTCGTCAGCTTTTGTCATGCTGTTGGCCGCTTTTGACTAGTAATGCATTTTGGGGGAGAGCACAGCGACGGATCGCATTACTAGCCTAGATTGTGCCTAAAATGAATAACAGAACAAGGACAATTTTGGGTGACACATTTGAATCCTGGCACAAGAACTGTTCCTGCGTGCATGCTTCTTTTAGCCAATGTGCGAGGATCTCCAACTTTATTGTCCTTGCACGTGAGATGCTGAGTGCTTGAGTCCTTCATTCTGGATTTGGTTTCCTGACCCCATACGTCAGCGCCTCAGCATGGTGTGCGTACGTGCCAGCTATTTAAAATTGGTCATTCTTAGGTGATATGCTCAACTTGAGTGCATTGAAGAGCTCTCTGCTCAGCAACTCAGTCACCATATCACTGTGGGTGCGGTCATCTTTTCCTTACTCTTCAGTGATACACACAACTTCGTGCACAGGAAGTTAATTGGAAGATGGATTGCGGTGACACACACACCTTGTGTGCTCTAGCTGACACAGTTCCACGAACACTTTATTGCTGGCTATTCGGTATTCCAAATGCAGTACTATTTAATTTCATTGGTGAATGTCTAGATTTGATTGGAATACATCTTTAAAAGCATATTATAGGATCTGTTAGTGTATGGCATTCTTTTCTTCTTCAATTTCTTGAGCCAGTGTTAACTTCCTTGCACCATGTGTGCACAAACATTTTCACTCACTTAGCCTTTGTCATTCCTTCCAACTTGAGACAAACCGGCTATGAAATGGCCAGAGTGGAAGGAGTATTTTTTAAATTACATCAATGCTATTGAGGAAGGGATTTCTGAAGAATTCTCACCTGAAAGGAAGAAAAAATTCTGTTGCATAATTTGGGTCCTGAAAGATTGAGAGTCTTCAACCAAATGAAAAAGAAGGTTAGAATTGGTACTGGTCAAAATTTATTTTTGAGTGCTCTTGAGGATCTGCATCATTATTATCAGCCTAGGGTGTGTGCAGCCATAGACAGATTGAATGTTTTTCATCAAAAACATGGCAATGCTGAAACACCCTGGACTCGTCCCAATCCAGATTTCACAGCAAACACAGCCCCGAAACCGCCCTCATCGCCGCCACTGAAGACAACAGGACCCTGCTGGACAAGGGCGAAACCACTGCCCTCATCCTCCTAGACCTCTCAGCAGCCTTCGACACTGTCTGCCACCACATCCTACACACACGCCTCCACAGCGCAGGGGTTCGCGACAAGGTACTGGACTGGATCACCTGCTTCCTTACCGACAGAACCCAGAGAGTCCGCCTCCCTCCATTCCGATCCGAAGCCACCAAGATCACCTGTGGCGTACCATAAGGATCATCTCTCAGCCCGACCCTTTTCAACGTCTACATGACACCGCTCACCAACATCGTCCAATCACATGACCACAACATCATCTCATACGCCAATGACACCCAGCTGATCCTCTTCCTCACCAAGGACCCTGCCACCACCAAAACCAACTTCCACGAAGGAATGAAGGCCATCGCCGAATGGATGACGAACAGCCAACTGAAACTGAACTCAGACAGACTGAGGTCCTTATGCTTGGTTCCACCCCCTCTGGCTGGGACAACTCCTGGTAGCCGGCCTCGTTGGGAGCTGCGCCGACCCCCACCGACCACGCAGGCAACCTGGGGTTCATCCTGGACTCATCACTATCAATGACCCAGCAAGTCAACGCAGTCTCCTTTTCGTGATTCAACAACCTCTGCATGCTTAGCAAGATCTACAGATGGCTCCCCACCAGAACCAGAAGGACAGTCACCCAGGCCCTTGTCACCAGCAGACTGGACTATGGCAGCGTCCTGCAGGAACCAGGGCCAAACTCCAGAAAAGGCTCTAACGCATACAGAACGCCTCCGCACACATCGTCCTCGACATCCCTTGCCGCAGCCACATCACTGCCCACCTGAGTGACCTGCACTGGCTCCATGTCAACAAGAGGATCACCTTCAAACTCCTCACCCATGCTCACAAAGCACCGGGCCAACATACCTCAACAAACGACTCACCTTCTACAATCGCAATCGCCAGCTTCGCTCCGCTGACGTCACCCTCGCCACAGTCCAATGCATCCACCGAACGACCACCGGCGGCAGATATTTCTCCCACCTCGTTGCCAAGACTTGAAACACCATCCCCATCCACCTGCAACAGACCCAGGACCTGATGACCTTCAGGAGACTTCTCAAGACCTGGTTGTTCAAACAGTAGATGCATTTTTTCAAGTGGAACATAACTATCTTGGTAATTATGCCAACTACTTGCACTTTAGTTATTTAATAATTGAATTGCTGGCCAGGTTGTTGTTTAATTAGGCGTATGTTGTTCACTTTGCCACTTCCTGTAATTGCTAATGAGCTTTTAATCAAATTAACTAGATCTGCGCAATTTCAAATGAATAACTAGACTTGTTGATCGTTTTATTGGTACAAAATTGCCTCAAGTGTCGCAGAGAGTCATTCGTATTGATTATTTAACAATAACATATTTTATTTGACAAATTAATTATTCAAATTCGTATCTTTAAAAAATAATACTGTTAAGGTTTTAATTAACTCAAACAATAAAGAATTTTGTTTGATTGATTGATTGATTGTGTCCACTGCAGAACTGAGTTGGTTACGGTTGCAAGCCAAAGATCGTGGCTATAGGCCTGATCTGTTTATCATGACATGTTATGTGAAAATCATATGTTAAAGTTAATAGGCATTTACATTTGAATTACTATTACTCTTTATTAAAGCATACTGGCATTTTTGTGCATGTATTCTCTCAGATTTCCATAGTAGGCAAGGACTTTGGCCTCTTACTTACTCAAACCCTGCTGGTTTTCACGGAAATGATTCTTGTTAGGCCCTATTGAGTGGGCTGTATATTGTTTACCAAGTTGTGTTATTCTACATATTTTTTAAATATACCTCTATGGCATGATGGTTGGCATTATAAGTGTACTCAAATAGACCGGTGTTTGGTATGGTCTTCATAGGTTCTTTGGAAACATCATGCCACAATTTTGTGGCTTGATCTGTTAATTATGAAACGTTAGAACAAAACCAGTAGGCCTGCTTATTGTGAAAAACATGTATTTTTAAGACATGTAATAAAGACAACTAGCTTTTTAGGGTGGGATGTTATTACATTGTGCTAAAGCTTGAAGGCAGATATTTTGTTACATGGACTTTTACAGATAACCACTGTAGGTAAGTGGTTTGGTGGTAGTGATCAACATGAACAAACTGTGGGGATAGATGATATGCACTACAGTAATCCTTGTTATGATCTCTTTGGAGAAATAGTATTTTACATTGCCAACTGTAATTTTATATACAGTTTTTCTTTCATGCCTGTATGTTGAATTGTTGCTTTGTAGAAAGCTTATGCTCAGTACGTCTGTCATATCGATTGTGAAAAGCATATGTTAAAGTCAATAGGTATTTAAAGATAGATTTTTATAACTCGAATTATATCCTGCAGATAGCTTTTTGCTACATAGAATCTCACACACTACTTTAGCAGGCAAGGGTTTTATTTTTGGTTATTCCCTCTGACAAACCATGGTTATAAAAGATTTGCTCTGTGGACTCATTGTTAGCCCTTTTAAAAAGATGGTTCTTTGCGATGTCAACTTAAGGTTTGTATACTTGCAATTTTAAGACTAAATGCCTAATGTTTTGTCTTGTGGAAAAGCTTATGCTCAGTACAGTATACCTGAGTTGGTTATGGTGACAAGCTATGGATACCACCTATAGGCTTGACTGGTGTGCAGGGAGATTTTGTGTGAGATGCCTTAGGCATGGCCTGCTTATGATGAACAGTTATTACAAAGGCAGTAGTCCTGGCTTATTTACTTTGAAAAACATATGGTAAATCAAATATGCCTATAACAGTGGATATTTATCACATAATGTTACAGGCTGTAGACATGCATTTGCTTGTATGTAACTGCAGAGATTACCATAGTAAGCAATGTTTTTAGTTACCCTCTGACAAACACTCAGAGCAGAATTTCCCCTGTGATGAATCTTTTTGGTCTATTGATAGGAGTTGGATATTGCTTTGCCAACTGTAATTTTGTATATATTTGTAATTTTACAACTGTATGCATGATTGTTGCCAGTCTATGTGCACGTCAGTAGGCCTGTGTTGTATTTAGTGTCAAACCATTAGTAAAGACCAGAGGCTTTATTAGTACACTAGGAACAGTTATGTCATATCACTTAAGTGTGATCTGCTTATAAGAAATTCTTATGAGAAACCAAGTAGGCCTCACTTACAAATGTGTATAAGCCAAAAGGCTTGAATTATTATAACACTGTGCTACAGCCTGTAAGCAGTTATTTTGTTACATGGAATCTCACAGATTACCTTATTCTGCAAAGGTTTTGGTGTCTGTGACTCTACGAAATTGGGTTCCTGGTCGAAAAGGATGAGACCCTTCTGGTTTGCAGAGTATTGAGAGGATCCATTTTGAAGATGCATCGCACAGCCAAAGAAATTCATGGGTTCTGTGAAATGTCGAGGCTGCGGTGCGAGGACATGCGTCGGCATCAAGGATCCTATTGATGACGTATTGTGATGTGATTTCCAGTAGCAAGGATAGGGCACATATTTGAGGCCTTGCATAAGTTCTGAGGAAATGCAAGACTGCAATCTGTAGTCCGACATCATCGTCACGGCTACGGTTGATGAGGGATGCGAGGGCCTGTACCAAGGATGCATTGCGCAGTGACGGTTCCAATGTGATGATGGGCTGCAATGTAATGTGGGTCTTTGCTGGTGTTTTGATCCATGCAGTAGCAGCGATGCATTGGTTCTGCTCGTGATTGTGCCGTGCAGCAGAGGAGATGCTTTGGTTCCACTGGTTCCACAGAGACTGACAGAGCACCTTCGGCCCACTTCCAAAGGTCCAGAACTGGGATGGTCCCATTTGGAGCCACTTGGCATAAAGTAAGTGAAAAACTCCTTTTTTATCACCCAGCTTGCAATGGTGCTGTTGAACGTTTTAGCAGGGTAATTATGGGTATGCCATTAATGCGTGAAAGAGTTGGGAAGCGGAGTTGAATACGCTAAGTTGGGCCTACAGAATAACTCCTACTTTAATGGGGTACAGTCCTTTCATGATTTTGAGAGGTAGACAGCCTTACACCAAGGATAATGCCATGTGGATGCCCCACATTTATCAGACTAAATGATGACCTGTTGTGGATAGGTATAATTTGGAAAAGGCTCAGAAAATATATAAATCATATTATGACAAAAGGAGCAGAGCTAAGAAAATTGTCATTAAAGAAGTTGATCTGGTTTGCATGAAACTCAGGAGTAAATTAGGCAAGGGGGATACCAGTTTTCCTCCCCTTACGAGGTTCAAGAATTGTACAAGTGTTCTACAAAGTTAAGCGATAGAAGGATTTGGCATCTTAGTAAACTTTCCAAGTGTGACAGTATTTTGTCTTGGAAGAACCAGGAGGAAGTTTCATCCAAACGCTGGTGGTGGGATTCATTTTTCCAAGTTGATTTAAATCATGCACCTTCTTCTTCCACTGAATTACCTGGAGTTTCTGGGAACTTACATCCAGTGGCTGGTTCAGAGGAGGTGGGAGCGCCCATTGTGGTGAGAAATGGTAAGACTCCTAAGTCTAGAAGAATAGTTACCAGGCCAGCAAAATTAAAGGATTTTGTGGCAGTGGAGTAAACCTCCATTTTATTAAGCAATCATCTGTTTTCTTATTTATGTTTTTATTTCATATTTTGTTATTGGTGGTTATTTACTGTTGTTCATATTGTTCTTAAAGTCGTTATCTTGGTTGTTCTAAATGTTTGAAGGGGCGTAGGTGTGTTGCATCCTAGTGTCATACGTATTATGATACAGGATGCTACACAGTTGGATTCCAGATTGGAATCTAGTGTAACAGGAGTTGGGAAAGATTGTCCTCTGCATAGGACCGGCATCTTTGCTCTCCCTTGAAACCTGCAGTTTGGAAAAAAACATCTTACCATATATTGGAGTGCCGTCTTCTTTACAATAAAAATGAGCATTTTATCAGTTTCCTTGATTGCAGACAAAAGAAAGCGGTATACAACCCTTACAACAAATCTTTTACCATGCACTACCATTACAACGCAGTCATTACAACGCAAACCATTACAACGCATTGCGCTGGGGGGCGCTCTAGGATAGGGAATAAGTTTAATTTACTATCCAACACCTTCCCTAGTGTCCACGGGGACTGGAGTTGGAATAGTAAATTAAACTATTCACTATCCAGCACCCCAAAGCGCTATGCGTTGTAATGGTATGCGTTGTAAAAACCGCGTTGTAATGGTATGCGTGGTAAAAGTATGCGTTGTAACGTCATACATCCAAAGAAAGCAAATGCGAACAAAACTGCATCTTTGTTTTATAGACTCTAAAGCAAAATTCAACTGTGTAGATTGTGAGATTTTATGGAGAAAACTAAGTGACTGGAATATTCCAGACAAGCTACTATGAGCTATTGAACAACACTACTAGCTTAGTCATTGCTTAAAAAAATGATGTTAAAGCCAAACTTGAAATCAGTATGACTAAAACTGAAACATTGACCATCAGTAATCGAACCGGGCACCCAGTTAAGTCCTGCCTGGACAACTCAGTATTAGAGAAGGGCACAACTTACAAATACTTGGGAGTATATATAGACAACAGAGCAAATTTCTCTGAAAAAAAAATATATATCTCTAAGAAAGGGAAGGCGCTAATCTTTGCTTTTTTTACGCTTGCAAAGAAGTTGGATGGTTGTTCTTTTAAGCTACTACTTACAACAATAGCGGCAAAAGGTCTACCAAGCGTAGCCAATGACAGCGTCGCATTGTGTGGCAAGTTCAGGCTTACCCACGAAACACTGGCGGGGATGTATACCACAATAAAGTGCTAGCACAAGAGAAAGTTAGATCAAGAAAGCTAACTAAACATCTCATTATCGTCAGCACAGGAACAAGATCCACAATCCAATTATCATGAATATTTTTACACTTCACTAAAATTGATAAACTTAACTGAACTTTGGAATTAGACATGACCTTTTCGAAGTCCAAGCAAGCGGCAAATAAAGCAGCAATGCTACATTCAAATGTGGATGACAAAAATATTGTTAACTGTCAATCTCACGCTTGGCTGGTGCTTAAATACTATGAATGCCTGAAACTAGCCCCATACTTAAGTCTGACATCCCCTATTAAAATCAAAGGTAAGTCGATGGCTACTCGTTTTGGGCAACTACCAGCGCTCGCATGCCAACAGACATGGAAATACAAAGTTCCAATAATATATAGGCTTTGTGGTGCTAAAAAAAGAGTTTGCATATGTCCCATCCTACACAAATCACGTCACTCTATTAAAAAAGAGTGTTAATGCCGGATTTATACATACATGAAAAGCAGTGATAATTGAAAGGCTCAATCAGCAGATTCTCAAACAGTAAATTCATGACATTTTTGGCCCTTCATGAAGAGGGTGCACAACATGAAATCCTAAGCAAACTATAACAAGTGCCTACAAATGCTTTTAAAATATTGACTGGCAGTTATTTAAAGCGATTTGGAACATTAGCTACCCTGCATGATGATTGCACAGATGGAACATTTAAAGCCCTGACAGGCTGCTAGTAGAGAACATCAGCTAGCCTGTTATTGGATAAAATTAGAAATAGTCTGACAATCGTTTTTAAACCATTATGATTAATAGCATTTTGTATCACTACTTTGTGGTAGGATGTTAGCACAGTTGCTCTTTTTCAAGTGGAACATAATCATCTTATTAATTATTCTGACTCCTTGCACTTTAGTTTTTTTAATAATTGAATTGCTGACCAGGTTGTTCTTTAATTGCTGGTATGTTGTACGCTTTGCCACTTCCAGTAATTGCTAATGAGCTGTTTATCAAGTTAACTTGATCCGTCCAATTTTAAATGAATAACTAAAATTGTTGATAGTTTTATTGGTACAAAAACTGCCTCAAGTGTCGCTGCGAGGCAACACTAGGGATTATTTAACAGTAACGTATTCTATATAACAAATTAATTAATGAAAATTGTATTTTTTTTAAAATGATACTGTTAAGGTTTCAATTAACTCAAACAATTAAGAATTTTGATTGATTGATACATTTTGTACACTGCAGAGCTGAGTTGGTTATGGTTGCAAGCCAAAGATCGTGGCTATGGACCTAATCTGTTTATTATGACATGCTCTGAGAAAATCATGTGTTAAAGTTAATAGGCATTTAAATGTGAATTGTTATTACTGTTTATTAAAGCCTACTGCCATTTTTTTTACATGTAATCTCTCTGGTTATCATAGTACCCAAGGGCATTGGCCTCTTACTTACTCAAACCCTGCTGGTTTTCACTGTAAGGATTCTTGCTAGGCCCTATTGAGTGGGGCTGTGTATTGTTTACCAAGATCTGTTATTCTGCATATTTTTATTTTTATACCTCTATGGCGTGAAGGTTGGCATTTTATGTGTACTCAAATAGACCGGTGTTGGGTACGGTGTAAAGTGAAGGGTAAATAGTAAATGCTTCATTTGGTTCTTTGGAAACATCATGTCACATTTCAGTGGTTTAATCTGTTTATTATGAAACGTTATACCACAACCAGTAGGCCTGCTTATTGTAAAAAACACGTATTAAAGACATGTAATAAAGACAACTAGCTTTTAAGGATGGGTTGGTATTACATTGTGCTAAAGCTTGTATGAAGATATTTTGTTACATGGAATTTTACAGATTACTACTGAAGGTAAGCGGTTTGGTGTTGGTGAGCCACCTGAACAAGCCATGGGGATAGAAGATATGCACTACAGTGGTGGTTGCGATGATCAGCTACTCGAGAGACGATCTATTGTCCATCAGACAGCAAGTCCTCAGGTGTGATGTGGCACCGGTTAGTCCTCTGTGTGGCCCCTACCAGTGTGTTTGCGGTAGGTGGTCGCTCTGTACCCCTGCTCTTTCCCGTTCTATGGGCAAGGCATTAGTACCTAGGAGTAAATTCCCCTTGCGTAAGCTTAGCATTTGGAACCTGAATGTTAGGTTGCTGGTGAAACATTACCAAGCAATCCACAACCTTATCAAGGATGAGTCACCCGATATTTTTTGTATCACTGAGACCTGGTTGCAGGAAGCTGACGCGGCTATTCTCAACTTGGCTTTCCCCTCTGAGTACTCGGTGTACACGCTTAATCGTTCCACAAGAGGTGGGGGAATAGCGCTTGCTGTCAGTTCCTGCTACCCCTGCGATTGGAGAGGTCTAAAAATTGCTGGCTGTGAAAGCGCTTCTTTTAAGATTTCAATCAGCCCCCATTTCTCTTTCTCTGGCATGCTGATCTATCATCCTCCGGGTAGTGACGTGGCGTTCAGGGAGGCACTTCCAGACGCTATTAGTTCGCTGACTGTAGGATGCGCTCATTTTTCCATCCTGAGGGATCTGAATCTCCACTTTGATAATTTGACCGCCCCTGCTGTCAGCAGTACTCTGACTGACTTGGTGGCCTTTCAACTGTCTCAATTGGTCACTCATCCCACTCATGTGGAGGACATACTCTGGACCCTTTTTTCACGTGTCCTGCAGAGGCCAGGGTTATAACTTCCATCCCCCTGGCCTGGACTGATAATTTTTTAGTGACGATTCAGTGCCCATTGTATGAGCACCCCCCTAAACCTATGGCCAGAGTCATCCCTAGACGACACTGGAATAAACTCAGATTAGAGGATTTTTACTGCATTCTGTCTGAGGACCCGCTGGGCCCGACAATGTGGAATCGGGCTATAACCTCTTCTGCGAGTGGGTCACTCGGGCTCTTGATTCCCTCATTCCGGTGACTCTGAGCAAATGTGGCTCAAGGGACCCTAGCCCTTGGTACGACGGATCCTTACGCATGCTAAAAAGCACGTGCAGACGCGCAGAAAGAGAATGGCGGAAATCATACGATGCCAGAAAAAAAGCTTCGTATCTCGCCACTAAAGTAAAGTATTTTATTGTGGTGATTATTTAAAATCTTACAACATAGCACATATAAAAGAAACTTTTAAAATATATGTTACAAGATAAAATCGCTTAAAATTATCATTGCAGGACCTTTACAGACAATTATGTTTTACAGTAGTTGCGTCTTCGAGTTTCCTTTTAACCAGCAACAGGTACTTTACGAAGGATGCGTTTAGAGCAATGTCATTTGAGTCCATACACTTAATCACTGCCTGCCTGCATGTCCGTATGCCGCGTGTTTTTAGAGGAAACTTGATCATTGATTTTCTCTCTTGCAGGAGTGCAGGGCAGATACACAGAAGATGTTGAATGTCTTCTTCGCCCATGTTACATAGTCTACATCTCGTTAGAGATTCTTGAAATTCCCATGGCGGAAGATGACATAGACCTGGCAGGGATCCAAATCTCGCTTTAAGGAGCACCTGCTTATTTTTTTCCGTCCATGGGGTTTTCAGATATTGTTGTATCTCCTTTTTTTTATAACCATTTAGCACCGTCCAGGCATGTTTTCTGTTGGTAAGGGTAGCCTTGTCCTTTAGAATGGATAGGTAGTCTGCAGCTTTATTAATGTTTTTCTTAAATGAAGTCGTAGTTATGTTCATTTCCCATATCGTCATAACCCCAAATTCATTAATCGCATCTCTTAGGTAAAGAGCTGCACTAGAGTTAGTGTCCTTCTTTATTTCTCTCCATAGGAGCAATGATATTTCATTCTGGTCATCACTTTTTATTTGGTTCCAAACTTTAATAAAGTGGCCTTGCCTTGCAACGTGTTCATTTGTTAGGCCAAACTCCATTCTTACTTGTGCTGGGGAAGCGTTCACTGGGAGATGGAAAAGCGCTCGGTATACTCTGGTTATAATTTTATTCAAAGTATCACTATCTTTACCCATTAGTGCTTCACTCCCATATGTAATTGTGGGTAAGAGTTTTGCACCAACAATGCTCAGGAGAGGACCATAGGACAGGCTAGGGAGAGACTTTTGCACAGTTCTAAATGCAGCAATTAATGTGTTTGCTTTCCTTTTAGCGTCAGCTTTTTGAAGATGATAATTGCCCTTTGCATCGAATAATACCCCAAGGTATTTGTAGACCTCAACTTGTTCGAGCTCGATATTATCCATGTACCATTTACTTTTTTGTTTTATCTTTGCGTTTTTAGCAACTACCATGATCTTAGTTTTGGTCTCGTTTATAACCATTCCATTTTCTTTTGAGTAGGTATAGGTCCTTTTCATTAAACGCTGAAGGCCCACTTTTGTGTGACTCATTAGTATGACATCATCCGCATACATCAAACTTGTGAGCCATCTATCCGCTATTTTCGGCAGGTGGGCGTTTTCTTTGTCCAATAATCCTGGTAGGTCGGCAAGAAACAAATTAAAAAGAAGGGGGGCTAAAACACAACCTTGCTTCAATCCTTCATTTGCTGGGATCTCAGTAGGTAGGGTGTGCCCGTCACCCATCCTCACCCTCACCCATGTCTCTGAGTATAGAAGGCGAACTAACTTGAGCAGTAGAACCGGAATTTTCATTTTTTCTAGTTTTTCCCAGAGTAATTTTCGGTTTACGCAGTCAAATGCCGATTTAAAATCTATAAAACAAAGATATAAAGGTTGTTTTAATCTAAGCGATTTATTCATAAGTAAGGCGAGTATCATTATATTAGTAGTAGTTCCTAGTCCTTGAATAAAGCCTGTTTGGTTTAAAGGCATTATTTTTTCTTCCATCACCCAGTCATCTAGTTTATTTAGTATTAATCTGGCAAATAACTTGGCATCCGAGTCTTGCAATGTTATCAACCTGTAATTTTCCGGCAGTGCCCAATTTCCTTTTTTAAAGATTGGGGTTATTAAAGATCCACGCCATGACTTAGGTACCCTTCCAGTCAACACAACTTCTGAATACAACTTCTGTAGGATTGTTGCCCATAGATCTGGATTTTCTTTCAGAAGTGCAAATGGAATTCCATTTGGTCCTGGCGCGCCGTTCTTCTGTCGTTTTATAAGTTTAATTAGCTCTTCTTTTTCTATGGGAAATTGCATATCCGTATCACTATCATAGAAGCTAAAGTCATTCTCATTGTCAGTTTTACGCCCCTGTTGCATTTCCATTGAAGAAGTGTGTATAAGTTCTTGATTCAAATGTCTCCTCAGGTACTTGACTCATTTCTGCTCAGTTAAGGGGGATGAGACTAGTTGCTTGTTGGGTCTAGCAAGACCATTGATAATATACCAAAATTCTTTTGAGTTCTTCAGTTTACTGGCGTGGAATATTTTTGCCCAGATAGCTTGTTTCGCTTTGTTTTTCTCGCTCCATATTAACTTCTTCAAATTCTGGTTTAATAACTTTAAATTTCCAAGATTTTCTGTTTTTAGATACGGTTTTTTGCTTAGTCTGATAATCCTATTCCGTTCTTTCTTCAGTGATCTTATTGTATGTGGGAGGTTTAAATTTGCTTCGTTTTCCTTCTTCTGGTCATTCCCATATTTAGATCTTTTTTTTCCTGTTTGCCCTTGTGTTGTAGTCAACATCCCAGTCAGGTTTTCCCATTGTTCAATTGCTGTTTTTGTTGCAGTAACTGTCATGCATTTTTCCACGTACTTTTCCACTTGATCATTCATTTCATTTTTATTACCTAAAGTCCAGATCAGTTTTTTATAGTTAATAGTACCGCAGTGCCCTTGGACCGTCTGATAGGTCTTTTTCATAGTTATTCCAATATCAATTAGTATTGACTGCTGGGCATGATCACTCATGTTTACTTTCCTTAGTTTGTATGAGGTGATACTTTGGAACATATATAAGGTTGTCATGGTGTAGTCAATCCTGGATTTTGTCTTGTGCCCAAAATAACTATATCTTGGTGGGACATCCGTTTTTACTCTGCCGTTAAGTGTTCGAAGACCCATAGCTTCCATATCCTTTACAAATTTCTGACCTATTTTATTTTTGTTGGAGTTAATATCAATCCCTAGATCCTGCTCAGGTATTAACCATTGATGGTTTTGCAGTTGCGTGTCTTCATCTCTTAAGTGTGGAGACATTAAATTGAGGTTAAAGTCCCCGGTAATCAGAAAATCGGGTCCTCGAGCATTCTATTAATTAGTACATTGTTCAGTGTTCCACATGTTTTCTCCCTACTCTTATTAGTGGGCAGTATATAAACAGTAATCAAATATATTGTTCTAGGTTTTTGATTATTTATTTTGTAGGTAAGTTTGACCATCAGAATATTCGACTCATCTATTTCCACTTGCTCATGGTCAATGTGCAACGCATTAGAAATTAATATAGCCTGCCCCCCACTGGCACGCCCGAACTTTTGCTCTTTTTTTGCATTTTCATAGTAACCTGCATAACCATGTAGCATAAATGGGTTAGATTCCCATGTTTCCTGCAGCACTATGATATCCGGGTTTCCCACTATAGAATCTATATATGCATTGTGAATTTTCCCCCTCAATCCGTTAATGTTCCATGAACATAAACTTATTATTTCTTTGTTTATGCTATTAGCTCCTATTTGTAATGGACTATTGTATCATTGTATCTTATTACTATGGAGTGCTAAGTTGATCCATTTTTCATTTATTTCTGTGTTTCTTTCTACCTCTTTTTGGAAGGTGGGACATTCATTTTTTCCTGGTGATCTGCCAAGTGCGTTTTTTAGGACTGATACGGTCTTTGCCCCTACCTTTTTTTGTTTCAGTGGAGTATCAGCTTCTATAAAAGGGGTAGGGTACACCTCTGGGATTTGTTTGGTGAGTATTATTCCCCAGGTTTTAAATGTCTTATGCTCCTTCATTATCTGGTCAATTATGGTTGATGATGATAGTGAGATTAAGGTTGGGGTCTGGCTACTATGGTCATACTCCATGAATTGTACAGATATAATGTCATTACTTACAATGTTACTGAGTAAAGGTATAAATTTGAAAAGTCGCAATAAATTCACTCGATTAAGAGTATTGTGTCTACCTCTTGAGCGGAATTCTGGTGTAAATTTAAGTTTCTCACTAATTTCAGTAGTATGTTGATTTACGCCCTCATTTTTGTTAGTTTGTTTCGTTGTATAGCTTACTGTTTTATTCCCATCCACGCTTTTAATCTGCAAATAGTCACGTTCGGATGTTATATCAAGGCTACTTTCTGCCCTTCTCTCTATCAGGACGATGTCTTTTTTTGTATCTTCTTTCGTACCTGCCTTGAGATGAGGAATCATTGTTTCCGTCTCTTTAATAGAGATGATTCCATTTGTTGTATCAGAGTTATAAAAAATGTGGTCTCTTTCTTCTTTATTTTGGTTTTCATCCTGGTTAGGTTCCATTTGCAGACTCTCTGGTATACTGTTTATTACTCGTACTTCCACTACTCTATTTTGTCAGATTTTACTGAACTAAGGTCATTTAGTGTTTTTTTTCCGAAGATAGGGAAGAAGTTGTTAGATCCGGAGCTAGGTAATTTGAAGTCCTCAGGTGGTTTACTTGTATCTCACCACTATCAAATCTTATCACCGCGCTGTCTGTAGAGCTCGCCGGGCGTTCTATTCTCTTCAATTCCGCAATAGCTCGAATCCCTCTAAATCCATTTTCAAGGCTCTTAAAGATCTGATGGCAAAAAAGGCCTCTATTAGCGAAACTTGCTCCACCACACATTATGACGGCCTTCTTTCTTGAGAAGGTCCAAGACATTTATCGAGCCTTTCCTACTGCTATGCCGCATGCTGGAGTTTCTCTTAGTCCCCAAGAGCACAGTGTTTTCCATACTCTCCCCTGCCTGTTGCCTGAGAGTTTTAATAAACTGGCTCAGCAAATCAAGTCTGGTTCCCCGGCTGATCCGCTAAGACCGGCTTTGTTCAGGGACCCGTCATCTTTCGGTCTTTTACCGGTGTGTTCTCTGATCAATCTTTCACTTGCCTCAGGTACGGTCCCCGCCAAGTGGAAGCAGGCGGTGGTCACGCCCATCCTGAAGAAGCCTTCTCTAGATCCCCTCAAACCCGAAAACTATTGTCCGATATCGCTTCTCCCGCGGCCTGCGAAAGTAGCGGAGACCCATGTGAATATAGCCCTTTCAGACCATCTCTCGCGGGCCAATATCTTGGACCCTACGCACAACGGTTTCCATGCTGGCCACAGCATGGAGACAGCCCTACTCTCCATGGTGGAACACCTGCCCACTGTGCTAGATTCGGGTCAAACGGCGGCGCTTGTTTTATTAGATCTTAGCGCCGCCTTTGACACCGTTTCGCACAAGATCCTTCTTCAGCGCCTGGAGGAAGTTGGAATCGTAGGGCCTGCCCTTCAGTGGTTCCGCTCTTTTCTTGCCGATCAATCTTTTTGCGTGGCTATTCTGCCCTACCAATCCGAATTCCACCCTCTGGGCCTTGGGGCCCCCCCCGGATCCTCGCTGAGCCCCACGTTGTTCAACCTATAAGTGAGGCCGTTGGCTGATGTCGTCAAGCAGTGGGGCATGACTATGGTCTCATACGGTGACAACACTCAGTTGGCGGTCACGCTCAGTGGGGATTCTCGCCTGGATGCCCCAAGGTTCCAGAATGGACTTCGGGCGGTTGCCAGCTGGATGAATTCCTGAATTCCAACTGTCTCCAGCTGAACGCAAAAAAAACAGAGATCATGGTCATTGGCAAGCAGGCGGAACTCTGGGGCGACATGTGGTGGCCTCCTGAACTTGGGACCACCCGACTCCGGTAACAGAGATAAAAAATCTTGGGGTGTGGTTAGATCCTGCCCTTAGCTTCGTATGTCACACCAAGAGAACTGCTGCATGCTGTTTTGGCATTCTGCGGGGTTTAAGACCAGTCTTGAAATTTTTTGACGCCTCGACCAGGCAGCTAGTGGTGCAGGCGACGGTGGTTTCTCGGCTTGACTACGCCAGCTCCCTCCTGGTAGGGGTTAACCAGGCTGAAATCATCCGTCTGCAGCGTGTTCAGAACGCGGCAGCCAGAGCAGTGGTGGGTCTGCCCAGGTTCTGTTCCGTCACCAACACCTTGCGTTCCCTTCATTGGCTGCCGGTTAAGCAGAGGATTCAATTTAAGGTGCTTTGCCTGTCTTACAAAATCCTCAAGGGCTCTTCTCCCCAGATTCTTACTAACCTCCTGTCTCCGTACGTTCCTGCCCGTTCTTTAAGATCTTTGGGCCAAGAACTTGCAGTGGTTTCCCGGTTCAAGCTTAGCCGAGCTGGAGGCCGCTCATTTCGAGTGCGGGCTGCGGTCCTGTGGAACTCCCTTCCTCTAAAGATCCGTGCGCTGGATGATCTTCTCTCATTTCGTAGGGCCATTAAGACCTTTCTATTTCCTTAGCTTGTTGGCTCTTTTTTAGTCTGCTGCGCTCTTAGTTGTGTTGTGTTGTTTACCTTGTCAAGCGCCAGGACGCCCCTTCGCTGGAGCAGCTGTGCGCGTTATAAGTTCCCATAACATAACATAACATCCTTGTTATGCACGTACGGGGAGGAGAAGATTCTCAGTGAACACAGCGATTCTTTGGAACGCACTCCCCCTGAGTCTGCACTCGGAGACTTGTCTACTCTGGTTTCGCAAACTCCTTAAAACGCACCTCTTTCCTAACTGATGCCTCTGAATACGCTTGACGGCTACCTTTCTGTTGCTCTGGAACAAGTGCTGGGGTGCTCTAGGGTAACTACGCGCTATACAAAACTCGAAATAATAAATAATAATGCTCTCTTTGGAGAAATAGTATTTTACATTGCCGTTATAATTGTATATACAGTTTGTCTTTTATGACTGTATGCTGAATGGTTGCCTTGCGGAAAGTTCATGCTCAGTACAGTAGGATTGAGTTGGTTTTGGTGACATGTTAATGACAAAGGCTATAGTGATGACAAATCACAATAAATGCAATAGGTCTGCCATATCGATTGTGAAAAGAGTATGTTAAGGTCAATAGGCATTTAAGGGTGGATTTTTATTGCTCTGAATTAAATCCTGCAGATAGTGTTTTACTACATAGAATCTCACAGGCGACTTTAGCAGGCAAGGGATTTTTTTTTGGTTATTTCCTCTGACAAACCATGGTTTACAAGATGTCCTCTGTGCGACTAATTGTTAAGCCCTTGTAAAAGAGATAGGTATTTGCAATGCCAACTTAAGGTTTGCATACACTTGCAATTTTAATACTGTATGCCTAATGGTTTGTCTTGTGGAAAATCTTATGCTCAGTACAGTAGGCCTGAGTTGGTTGTGGTGACAAGCCATGGACAACACCTATAGGCTTGATTGGTGTGCAGGGAGATGTTATGTTAGATGCCCTAGACATGGCCTGTTTATGATGAACAGTTAATCCAAAGACACTAGTCCTGGCTCATTTACTTTGAAAAACATATGGTAAAACCAATAGGTCTCTAACAGTTGATATTTATCATCTTATGTTATAGGCTGTAGACATGCATTTGGCTGTACATAATGACAGAGATTGCCATAGTAGGCAAGGTTTTTGGTTACACTCTGACAAACACTCGAAGCAAAATTTCCCCTGGGATGAATCTTGTTGGCCAATTGTTAGGAGTTGTATATCATTGTGCCAATTGTTATTTTGTATATATTTGTCATTTTACAACTTTATGCTTGATGGTTGCCAGTGTGTGTACACGTCAGTAGGCCTGTGCTGTATGCAGTGTCAACCCACTAGTAAAGACCAGAGGCTTTATTAGTACATTAGGGAAAGTTATGTCATATCACTCAAGTGTGATCTGCTTATAAGGAAAACTTATGAAAGATTATTATTACACTGTGCTACAGCCTGTAAGCAGATATTTTGTTATCTGGAATCTCGTAGATTACCTTAGTCTGCAAGGCTTTTGGTGTCTGTGACTCTTTGAAATTGGGTTCCTGGTTGAGGGAGATGAGACCCTTCTCAAGCAATAGTTACAATTCTTGTCATAGTGGAGTCACAAGCAAATCCTAAATTCAACCTGTGAACAACCCTCTGGTAGCTTGGCACTGAGCAGTCAGACTTAACCTATAGGTAAGGTTCCCTCAGGAAGCACCGCATGGAAGTGCGGGACTTACTTGAGGATAGTAAACTAGATATCCTGTTCACTACCGAAACTTGGCTGGACGATGAGTCATCCCCCGAGGTGCTAGACGCACTCCCCCCAGGTTATGGCATTTGTAGGTTAGATAGACCGTGTGGGAGAGGCGGAGGGATTGCGATTATTCATAAGCACGGGATTGAATGTACTCTGGAGGCCATTTCAATATCAGATAGCGAGGCTGGAACCTTTTCTATATCTGTCTCTAAAAACTATATAATAAAAGGCCTCCTAGTATACAGGCCCCCTGGAGGTAGCAGTCAGTTTGCTGCCAGTCTGATACAGAACATATTATCCCCAGCTTTGCGCTATGAGAAATTTCTGTTGTTGGGTGACCTTAATCTTCATTTTAACGATGCTTTGAGCATCTCGGCCCAAGAGGTCCGTAATGACTTACTAACTCTGCAATTAGTTCTTAAATCGGAACTGCCCACTCACCGACTAGGGCATACGTTAGACCCTATTTTCTGTAACTGGGACTCCCTCATAGTTGATCCCCCAAAACCAATGGTATGGACGGATCACTTTTTGGTACCATTTCAGATTAATCAATCCCCTGGAATTCTCCAAGGGAAAAGGGATGGTACTCGCAAGCTACAGAGGCGGTGGGCTAGGTTTTCCCCCGCAGACTTCAAGACCGGTTTGGAACAGGGAGGACCACCGGAAGGTCTGGGCCTAACAATTGATGGGGCGTGCGAAACACTTGATCGACGCATCCATGCTGCTTTGGACGCTACAGCACCATGGTCTAATAGGGGACCTATGCGGCGTACTAAATCCGCGGCTTGGTTTAATGAGGACTTAAAAAGGGCTAAGACCGTATGTAAGCGGTTCGAAAGAATCTGGAGACAGGATTACGCACCAGACCAAGAGAGGGAATATAAGCTGAACCTTAAAAAGTATCATGCTCTGATAAGGAAAACACGGGCAGATTATTATACTGAAAGGATTACTAAGGCCGATTGCTCCGCCAAAGAACTCTTCACAGTATATAAGGAATTGTCCTCTCTGGCCTGTCTGGAAGAAAGAGCAGCTACCTCGGTGCAATCTTGCAATCAGATAGCTGACTACTTTAATAAAAAGGTACAGGATATATATGCTGCCTTCTCCAACACAGCCAGGGCCGGTTCCAGCGACCAAACCCTGCTGGATGAGGGACCTTCAGCCACAGATAAGCTGTGCGCTTTTCTGACTCCTGATATTGTTGAACTGAAAAAGGTGGCTGGAAGTATAAAATCAGGCTCTCCTAGAGATCCGGCACCCGCCAAAATTCTGAGAAGCAATATGGAGACACTAGCGCCGTATGTCAGACATCTCCTGACACTGTCATTTGACTCTGGCACGGTTCCAACGACATGGAAACAGGCTGTGGTACTTCCACTTAAGAAGAAGCCACAGATTAACATCGCTCAAATGAGCAATTTACGGCCTATTTCACTTCTCCCTTACATCGCCAAAATAGCGGAAAAATTGGCGAACCAACAACTTACGGCTCACATTGAAACCCAACAACTCTATCACCCCACCCAGGCTGGCTTCCGTGCTCTCCACTCCACGGAGTCGGCTCTCCTCTATTCCACGGAGATGCTTAGGAAGCATGCGGATGAGGGTCAAACTGCGGCACTGATTCTTTTAGATCTCAGTGCCGCATTTGACACTGTGGCCCATCACACACTGCTACAGCGCCTGAGAGAGGGAGGAGTTGCTGGCAAAGCGTGGCACTGGCTGAAGTCCTTTCTCCTTGGCCGCAGCTTTTGTGTGGAGCAGGGGCCCCATAGGTCCAGAGCTATCGCCCTGAGCCAAGGAGTTCCCCAAGGCTCAAGCCTAAGTCCCACTTTATTCAACCTCTATGTTGCCCCAGTGGCATCTATTGCGGAGAAACATGGGGTTGTTGTGGTGACTTACGCGGATGATACTCAGCTGGTTGTAGCTCTTTCTCAGCCAGCTGAGCAGGCAGCCAGTCAGTTTACATCCTGCCTGCAAGACCTGGCTAATTGGATGTCAAACAATTGTCTCAGATTAAATGGGGACAAGACGGAGGTGCTTATTGTAGGCAAGTCTCCGTCTGTTTGGACATCCGCATGGTGGCCCCAGACCCTGGGCCCCTTACCTCAACCTAAAGAACAGGTCAAGAATCTGGGTATTTGGATGGACTCAAAACTATCTTTTGAGTATCACACTAGACGTGTAGCTGGTACTTGCTTTGGCATTCTCCGTTGTCTGAGAAAGACACTCGACCTGCTCCCAGTGTCAGCTAGAAGGGCCCTGGTCCATGCCCTGGTGACTTCCAGGCTGGACTACGGGAATGCCTTATATCTGGGAGCTAACGTGAGATGTCTTCAACGCTTGCAAGGTATCCAAAATGCTGCTGCACGCCTAGTGTTATCACTGCCAAAAAGATCTTCCACCAAAAAGGCATTGGGGACGCTCCACTGGCTCCCAGTTAAAGAGCGTGTCCAGTTTAAAATCCTGTGTATAGGCCATCGGATCGCTCACGGTAAGTGCCCGAGTTTCCTGAGGAATCTGCTCACACTGTATAAACCAACTAGGCCCCTCCGGTCGGAGGGCACTGGGCTAATGTGTATCCCGAAGATTTGCAGGGCCAGGATGGGCGGCAGATCCTTCCGCCTTCTGGCAGCACAGAGTTGGAACACTCTTCCTCTCAGACTCCGGATGGAGCCGTCTGAAAGAGTTTTCCGCAAGGAACTCAAGACACATCTGTTCCCCAAATATTAAAGCGCTCTTTTCTGGCTGTGTTAGGGATCTTTTGGCCACTATTAGCGCGGGGACACACTGACTAGTGTAACCAGGCGCTTTATAAGCTCAGTTAATAATAATAATAAAAGTAATGTGTAAAGTAGTTGTGCAACACTTCAAACATTACTATAGTGAAAACACACCACAAAGGTATCCCACAACGAAGGTAGAAATGTAGGCTTATTTTTGATACATAAAACAAGACCAAAAAGAAAAAAATCCAATTAGTAGAACGAGACATATTCAATGTAAAGATTTTAGTTAAAATAATGCCAAAAGGCATAAAACACCAATTGTGGGTATCTAGTTGCGCCAGACGGGGTCAAAGTCACAAGTTCAATCTGACCATGAAGGAACACGGGTTGGCCACAGGCACCCAGTAATGCCTGCTGAATAAAGTACTTTAAAAACTGGTTTGTAGAGAATTAAGAAGACCCATGTCGAAGATGCATTTCACAGCCTAAGAAATTCATGGGTTTTGTGAAACGTTGAGGCTGTGGTGCAAGGACATGCATCGTCATCGAGGATCCTTCGATGATAGCTTGTGATGTGCAGTCTGGTGGCAAGGATAGGGCAAATAGTGAAGGCCATGCATAAGTTCAGAGGGAATGTAAGACTGCAATCCGTAGTCTGGCATTGTCGTCGAGGCTACGGTTGACGAGGGATGCACAGGCCTGTACTGAGGATGCATTGCCCAGTGACAATTCTGATGTGACGACGGGCTGCAATGTAATGTGGGTCTTTGCGGACGTTTTTAACCATGCAGTAGTGGCGATGCCCTCTTCCAAGGGTACAGGACTGGAATGGCACCCCTTGTAAAGGTAGACTTACAGATAGCAGAGCCCAGGTGCAGGTGAAGGTGCAGGTGCAAGGCTGTTGGAAGCCTGTTGTGTCATGAGGCTTGAAATCAGGAGGCAAATCAAGTAGCTCTTACAGTCACTCTGGAGTTATGGTTTGAAGAGATGCAGGATCACTCCTTCTCACCCAGGCAAGCTGGCAGCAGGTCAGCATAGCAAGGAAGCAGTCCAGCACGGTAGCAGTCCAGCAGAGTGACAGTTCTTTCACCAGCACAGCAGTCCTCCCTGACAGAGTATCGAAAAGCCCAGAAGTGTACTGAAGAGTTGGTGTCTGAGATCCAATTTGTATACCCATTTGTGTGTTTGAATTACGGAGAAGCTTCATGCCTTTGTAGTGCACAGGCGACCTGCCTTCCTTGCTCTGGCTCCTGACTAACTACAAGGAGTATGAACCCCTTTAGGTGGTGGCAGCACACAGCCTATTTAGGTGTAAGTGGGACTGTGCCTTGCTTATCCTTCCCATTCTGCCAGTGATAACCCATCCAGGCTCCTGATTGGGTGCAGCTATTTACGAGGAACAAACTAATTTTGACTACCTTCTACAGCCAGTCATTTGACCCAGGTACAGGCTACAGGCACTAAAATGCTAGGGCAGGAAAATGCAAACTTTCTAAAAGTGGCATTTTCAAATCTGTAATTTAAAATCCAACTTCTAAATAAGTTAGATTTTTTCATCACAATTCTTTTTTTTATTTGTTTTTATTTGGTGCATGATAACAATATACAGATTAGACTTCATTTTTCCAATCGCCTTACAAACAACATATAAATTCAATAAGAAAAATAAATAAAAAAAGAAAAGAAGCAAACAACATGCATGTATTGTTATCACCGTAGGTAGGTTGTGTTTATCTCTAAATAAGTTACTTATCGTAGATTAAAATTAATATTAACAATGAATCAGCAATTGTTCATCATGCACACATTTCTGAATATTTTGACTTCCTCCCAGCCCTCCCGCCCCCAGGGTTGGCACTAGTTTTATACGCTTTTTTTTAAACACTAGGACGATAAAGCAGGAAAAAAGAGAGAAGGGAAGAAAAAGGTAAAGCGTTGTGTAATTTTATGGGTTATCTTTCAAGCTATTTCATCAGAGGTTCCCAGATCTTTAGCCCTTTCTGACAGGACCGTACGCCTCTTTTCCCATAGATGGCTGTTTCAAAATTGTAGTTTGCCACCAGTTGTGTTAGCCATTGGTGGTACCCTGGAGGTGATGGGTCCAGCCATGCTGGGCCAGGCAAAGGTGGTATATTACCATAGCTATAAAGATCAAATACTCTCCAGGTTTGGCTTGCGTCTCCTGATCTACCCCAAGACAGATCAGGGAAGAAGAAAGAAGAACATTACTCCCTGGTACTTCTTTAAAGAAATTTGTTAGCTCAAGTTTGAAATTACTTAGTACATCACAAGAGGCAAACATATGGTTAAGATCAGCCTGGTATAAGGAGCATCATGGACAAAGAGTCCCTCTTCCCGTCCCCCATTTTGCAATTTCTTTTGGAGTATAGTACATCGAGAAGCAGGATTTATAATACTGGGCTTGGAGCCATGCCGGGATTAGTAGATTTTGTGCTAGGTCGCATGAGTGGAAAAATAAATCTTCTGAGATATCTATTTCCTCTTCCCACTTCCTAGCTCGCGTTGTTAAATCATCCGGCATTAATACGTTAAGAGAGTTCTACACAGTTCCAATAAATGAATGATTCAATCTTAGATTGTCGATAATAGGATTGTTAATAAATCTTGCTGGTCCGCGGCACTTTCTCCCTAAAAAATCACGCACTTGTAGGTATTTATATATATTTCTTTCCAATCTTGCTTATATCTTTCTTTAAGACTCTAAAAAGAAGCGATATCCGAGAGAGAGTATACATCCCCCAGTTTGAGCAGGCCTTTATTTTGCCACTTTTTGAGTAATGGGTCTTTAAAAAAGTCGGGCAGGTTTGGATTATCATATCTCAAACGCTTTGTGACATCTACAACAACATGCTCATCTCAGGTACTTATCCTTCAATATGGAAAAGAACAGTAATTAAACCCACTACTTAAAAAACCCACACTAGATCCCTCCTTGGTAACTAATTACAGGCCAATAGCATGTCTTCCTTTCCATGCCAAAATCATAGAAAAAATTATGAATAGCCAGATCTCTGAATTCATTGACAATAACAACTGTCTTGACGACTCGCAGTTTGAATTTAGAAAGGGTCATGGAACGGAGACGGCATTAATAAAAGCGTCTGATGAGATCAGAATGATCCTGGATAGAGGAGGTACAGAGGTGCTTATAATGCTCAATCTTTCCGCAGCTTTTGACACGGTCGATCATTCCATCCTGATCGACCGTTTAAAAAAATCCGGAATCTCCAGGAACGCCATCTTCCTTCTCTTCTCCTTCCTAGCTCATCGGGAACAATCTGTTTCCATGGGCGGCTACTCCTCCTGCTCCTTCTCTCTTCCCTATGGTGTCCCCCAGGGATCCTCGCTGAGTCCAACACTTTTTAACATTTATGTAGCGGACTTAGCGAGGATCATCAAAGCTCATCTCCTAGCTGTCACATCTTATGCTGCCGATACGCAGCTTGTCCTGGCTATCAATAACAACGGACTCGAAGTAGCCAACAACTTTCAACGGGGAATGACTACCATCGGTAATTGGATGAATAAAAACTGTTTAAAGCTCAACTCAAACAAAACTGAAGTCATGATATTTGGTAAGCTCACTCCTAGTTGGTCCCCCACTTGGTGGGCCCAAGAACTTGGACCCCCTCCTGTCCCTGTCACCAAGGTCAAGAATCTAGGAGTGATCTTCGATAACAAACTCTCTTACATACACCAAGCAAATTCCATTGTTTCGGCTTCATTCTTCACCTTAAAAAAGATTAAAAAACTACAACCGTATCTTCCTGTAAATACTACAAATACCTTGATTTCCACTCTACTTATGTCTCGAGTTGACTATTGCAATGCCCTTATGCTTAATGCACAGGAACAGGTGTTAATCAAACTTCAGCTGGTACAAAACGCAGCCGCCAGACTTGCCACCGGAACACCTAAGTTTAAACCCATTTCTAATGTCATCCGAAAAGTCCACTGGCTTCCTGTGAGGCAGAGAATTAGATTTAAGGCTCTGTGCATAGCCTTCAAATCCATACATGAAAAGGGTCCAAACTTCTTAAAACACGCTCTCTGCCCTTACAGACCAAGTCGCACCCTTAGATCCTCCAAGGCCAATCTCCTGGAGATAGCTAAAACTAGAAAAGCTACATGGGGAGGCAGATCCTTCTCATTTGCTATGGATAAACTATGGAATGCCCTTCCTAATCAACTTAAGAGCTCCCCCACACTGACTCTTTTCAGGAAACTTCTAAAAACCTGGCTATTTAACCAATAATCCATGCTATTTTTACTTAAAACTCTAGCTCTCGTACGATCTTCTGTCCAGCGCCAAGACACCCTCGGGTAATCGTGCGCTTAACAAGTTGTATAAAATAAAACAAAATAAATTGTTCCATTTTGGCGTGTAGTAATTCAGATGACCCAGACCTAGCATTTTGCGAACTGATTTCATACTTTTAAATAAGGCAACCAGCGTCTTAAAGCGCACCTTTTTGTAGTGGAAATCGTTTAGAAACCGCCAGATCCATCCACACGCATCTTTACCCATTATGAGCTCTATAGGCGTTGGTATATCTTCTAAGACATTATCTGTATTTTTATCAGTTAAAAGGGTGAGGTTTTACAGCAGAGTGGTTGCCCAATATTAGAGTCTTATATTTGGGAGAGCCAACCCCCCTTTCTCTTTTGGAGAGAAAAATTTGTAAGCTCTTCTGGGTTTCTCTTAGGCCCATATAAATCGTGAGAACAGGTCTTCTATCTTTTTTAGGCACGTATTGCTGAATAGATCTCATAAAGTATAAAAATGTAGGGAAAAAAAGCATTTTAATTATATTACATCTCCCTATTATTGAAAGATGTAATTTTTGTAGTCTAATTAATTCAGGTTTTGTTTTGTCAATCAAGGGATCAATATTACATTCAACTATTTTCTCAACAGTTGCTATAACTTCACTCCGAGATACACAGCTTTTTCAACCTGTCTTGTGTCTGGGCCCATGTCAACATTCTTACAAATTATCTGGGTTTCAGATCTGTTAAGGGACTATCCAGACAGACTTCCAAACCTAGCCGCCCTTTAATTCCATATCGGCCATAGACATTTCTGAATTAGTAGTCACCAAGGCAATGTCGTCGGCATAGGCCAGGACTTTCGTCACCCACCCATGCGATCGAATAGGACTCATTTTCTGATTTCTTTCCAGCATGCGTATGAATGGGTCTATATACAATGCGAACAGGAGAGGTGAGCTTGGGCATCCCTGGCGGGTTCCTCTAGCTATTTAAAAAGTTTTGGTTAATGCTCCATTTAAGAATAGCCTTGCGATGGGTTGATAATAAAGCATCTTGAATGCTTGTATATATCCCTGACCTATCCTGACCCTTGACAGGGTCTCCCATAGAAAAGGCCAGGTGACCCTGTCAAAGGCCTTCTCGGCATCAAGAAGAATAAGTGCCATTGGGTCTCCTGATATGTGTGCAGCATCGAAGAGAGAGATAGTTGTCCTCATATGGTCTACTGTACCTCATCCCGGTATGAATCCGTGCTGTCTCCGGGATATGACTTCATGTATTACCCCAGCTAATCGAACTGCCAGAATTTTAGAGTAAATTTTACTGTCCGCTTTTATCAGGGTAATAGGGTGATGAGGGAGGATCAAGTGCAGATTTGTGTTTTTTAAGAAATACAGCAATTATAGCCTGCCACCATGACTCAGGTGGTTTCCCCCCTAAATACATAAACAAACAACTGAAGCATGATCTCTTTTAATTCCGGGGAAAAGCTTTTATAAAATTCACCCGGAATATTATCTAACCCGGTGGCTTTATTATTGGGAAGGCAATTGATGCAGAACAGTGTGTCAATCAATTGGGGGGGGGGGTCATCTAGTAGGGCATGATCCTCCTGTGATAACTGCACCACCAGGATTCTATTTAGATAGTTAGTATATTCATCCAAATGGGCCATAGTCGTCACATGATTCAGATTTTGATAGTAAGCAAGAAACTCCTTACAAATACCCTCTACATCAGACACTACTTCTTGCACAGAGTTTTTGACATCTTTAATAATATTTCTGGTGGCTTTTTGTCTTGCCCTGAGGGCGAGGTGGTGTCAAACCTGCTCGCTACATTCATATGCCTCCCTTCTCCATGATGCTAATCTATCTGCCGCTCTCTCTGCAATTACCCCCATAACGGCTGATTTTGCTGACATTATTCTTGCTTGCGCTTCCGTTGAATCCTCCCCATCCCTAAGAGCAATAATTAATTTTTCTTCTGCCTCCATCAGCCAGAATTGCAGTTCATCCAATACTTGGTGTTTTTCTCTATTCAAAGTGATTGAAAAACTAAGTGACCTTAATGAATTGTGGAATCCAATGTTTCATGTGCTTGGAATATTTCTCATTTAGGAGAAGGGATCACTCAAAAGTCCAATTAGCACTATCTTTAGTAACCGCTTTTGCCCCCCTGATTTCAAACACTAGAGGGTTATGGTCTGCAATGATACGTGGAGTCTTCTCTATTGAAGCATCGAGAAGAATAGTCTGGGATGCAAAGATGTAGTCTAACCTGACCAGTTTGTTATGCAGGAAAGAGAAGAAGGTATGGCCGGCGTCGGTAGGGTGTTGTGAGTGCCAGATGTCAGTAAGTGCTTGTTCCCTGCTTAAGACCTTAAGGGCATTAAAAACCTTTGGTTTTCGTCCCTTGTATGTCCAATTACTATCTTGAGCTATACTTTTATCTGCTGGGAGATTGATATTAAAATCGCCGCAGATGGCTAAGGGGAGCGGCCATCCGGCTAATTCATTGTTCAAAAAATTAAAAATTGCTGGGTCATCTGTGGTGGTACCGTATACGATGCATATCGTAAGTGTATCCTTGTTTTTCCTTCGGCATACTGTAATAGCCCACCTTCCATTTGAATCAGTTAGTGTACGTGTAAACTGAAGAGAGTGTTTCGCTGACAAAATTGCCACCCCACGTATCCTAGCATTGTGGGTAGTGGCCCTTACCACCGAAAAGCCAAGTGAGTCTAGCAGGTTTATTTTTGTCCTCTCAATATGAGTCTCCTGCAAACACTAAGACATCAGCTTTAAGGAGCCGTAGTGCTACAGGCGTGTTATGTCATTTCTTTATATTATTAAGGCCACACACATTGATCGTTGCTATGCGTAGTTTACTCATAAAGTATAGCTAAGTTTCCCCAAACAATATCTTGTGAAAACAGGCCAAAAGGGCAAACATTGCAGGAAAGATAAAGAAATAAATGTATTCCGGGATAAATTACTTGGTGCCAGCCCCCACCCCTTCCCCAGCGCTGTCCCGCCCCCCATGGACCCCACCCGCCACCCTCCACCTCCCACTGAGACTACCTGGTTCAGCATGAACCAGGATGAGGACATCTGAGCAATCAGGGTCCCATATCCCACCCCCTCGATCCAACCCCCGTGCAAGTGGTTGATCCCAAAAAACAAAAGAAGAGAGGAAAAAAAGGGAAGGAAATGAAAGGGAAAAAAAAACATAACCTCTCAAATATGCACTATTTTTAACATAATAGCCAATTTTTTTTATTTTTGACTGATTTATTTTCTATCTCTGTCTTTGTCTCTGTCTCCATCTCCATTGGCATCTGTTACCAATCCTTAAGGCACAAGGAAAGTGGATTGTTTAGTTCTTGGTTCTGTCTCTCCTGGATTCTGTAATCTCCCTGAGATATGCCTGCGCTTGAATTTCTGAAGAAAAGCTGCGTGTAGCCCCATTGAATTTCATTTTTAAACGTGCCGGATTTTGTAGGTATACCGTCGCACGAATTTGCTGAAAAGGGGCGAAGAGTTGTCGCATCCTCCATCTTCGCTCAACTGTGGTATGGGCAAATCAGGCCGACTAAAGAAGGTAACACCATTAAATTCCCTCTTACTGGTGGGCCACGCTATAGCAAAAATTGACTGATGTAGAGGAAAGGTACCAAAGCATACTAGAATTGCACGAGGATATTGTGCCGATGTCAGGGGGCGTTTGGAGGGAGTTAATGGGAAGTGATGTGTACGTTGTATTTCCCTATCCCAAACCCAGGATTGAAGTTCTGGAAATGCTACATTACAAAGTGTAATCATATAAGCCCTTGCATCGCTCCCTTCCACTCCTTCTGGAATCCCCAGGAAGCGAAGGTTGTTTGCCTCGATCTGTTCTCCTGGTCCTCGATCTTCAGCATTAGGTCCTTGACAATACTATCATGCTCATCCCCCTGCGCTTGAAGGGACGAGTCGTCGTTCTCCAGGTTTTCTGTGTGTACTTCTACAGAGGACATTCTATCAGAGATTTCCGCGCACGTACGGCCCACTTTCCGGATTGCACCCTGTAGTTTTTGAGTGGTCTGTCGGTTTTTCCGGTTGTCCATCTTGACCTCCTCTTGAAAACTTTTGATTGAGTTCAAGACGTCAACAAGGGAAGGCTCTTCTTTATTCCATAGGGTTCCCGAGTTCCCACTTCTACAGTTTTCCACGGTTGAGGGGTTGCCGGCTGAAGAGACTGTTTTGATCTGAGGGAGTCGCAAATTGCGAGAATGAGTAGTCCCATCTGAGTAAGTTGTCACTCCCTTGGTCTGTGGTCTCCCCACTCATGTGTCTACTTTGTTTTTTCTGTTTTCTCCTTTTTCTTTTCCAGCTTTTTATTTATAGCAATGTCTTTCCAAGATTGGACCGAGCCCCCCGAGTCTGTGCTCCCCCAGCCTTGTTTCTTACTATCACTAGATGTTGAGTTACCAGTCTCGTACCTCTCTGACTCATCAGTACCAGAGTGGGGTTTTTCTTTGCCATTGAGATTTTCAAATCGATGTACAATAGTGCTTGTTGAGTTAGTAGGAGCTTCCTGTGAAGTGACTTCTGTGATTGCAGTGATTTCAGTGCTTGTACAATTTGGGAGCCCCTCTTAAACCCCATACTTTATCCCAGGTACTCTTTTTTGAGTGCTGGCCAGTGGGGCATTAAGAGGATCATTCTGAACCTGCTCACTGTTAACGCGATTCTAGAGTGAGGGTTGCTCCAGTATCATCTATTGGAGATGAAGTAGATTGGGCCGGTACTACAGTTTTTGCCACTGCTGATTCCTGCAAGATCTCCTGTGAGGTCCCTTCGAATACAGCAGAGGTGTTTATGTTAGTATGTCCGCTGGGTAATTCCGCCATAATTTGTTCGTTGTGCGCTTTTTCTCCAATAGCCGGGCCAAAGATCTTAGATATTAATGGCTGCGAATCGGACATCTGAGCATTAGCATTAGTTGTAAGTTTAATGTTTTTTTAGCTTGTAGCCTCTTTGCCTCTTTGCCTGCTTAGCCATCAGCTCCGCCTTGTCACTAGAGTTCAGATTCTCGGTGCATTCCTTACTTTCCTTGCTGATTTGCATATGGCTGGGTCCAAACTGGGGGGGTGTAGTGGGCAAAAGAACGATGAATTTAACCCAGTTCTTTTGACTGAGGAAAATATTTGCATTGTCCATCATTTGTTTGCTGTAACACTTTTTGCCCTGAGTGGGATGGGTATGCCCAGATATGGGTCCCTTGTGGAAGAGGTGTGGCGCAGCGGTCATGGTGCCTGATTTCGGACCACAGGGTTCACGGATCGATCCCCGGCTGCAGGTTAGCCCAGCTCCATGTGACTCTGGGCTTGCTTAATCTTCCAGACGGCCCCCAGCGCTGTGACACCTCCGTCGGAGGTAGCTATGCGCTTTACAAATTATTACATTTATTTACATTACTGTGCCATTGGATTCAAGCTAGCCTGGCTGAAGTAGGGTGAAATACCCTGAAACCAGTCTGAGGAAGCTTGTTTCTGGTCCACAGAGGACCTGGCTGGGCAGTTCGGGCTGGGCTGTGCCCACAAGGGGTGGGGTGTTGTGGTGAGCAAAAGAAATCTGCATTAAACCCAGATCCATGTGACTGGGGTGAATGTATGTATCCAGTCATCCGTCACGTCGGTCCCCCCCTCTCGAGAGTCATAGCTGGAAATCATCTTTCCTTCTAACGAAATTACAACAAGATAACTAACTTTCGTACCCTGACTCTCGACGTAATCACAAGCATCAAGCCCAGGTCTCTAATCAAGTCCCTGCCAGACATTATAATTCCTACGTCTTTTTGAAATAAATCTCCAGCATAATGCAAATTCAATTGGTTCTTCACAAGAAACTTATCAAGCTTGTTTTAGGCACTCCAAGTACTGATAGCACCGTATATAGCAACACATCGTGACTTCTGAGTACTACGTTACGCCTTAATTAAATTAGTTTTATCGACAAGAATTACGAGGCTACATCTA
This sequence comes from Lissotriton vulgaris, assembly GCF_964263255.1. Lineage (NCBI taxonomy): Eukaryota > Metazoa > Chordata > Amphibia > Caudata > Salamandridae > Lissotriton > Lissotriton vulgaris. The sequence goes on from NC_141691.1 coordinate 236,196,903, forward strand.
AAGGCTTCTTTTCCCCTACCCCACTTTTCTGTGTTCAATTGGTTTGGATATCCTTGTTTTCAGAAATACACGGCCACCTGAGGAAGGCTAACTGGCCGAAACGCGCGTTGTGAACTACCTTGCCGTATTGCCCACACCATTTGTTTGTTGTACACCTAATGTTTGTCTGTAACTGTTTTTAAAGTCTTATGTTTATGAACTGTAAATCAGTCATATGATAAATGAATATATAAAACGAAAAAGATATATATATATATATATAATACAAATGCTACAAAAAGAAAAAATATTTATATAAATTAAAGATTAAATAAAAGAAATCATTTGATTTCACTGTCCTTTGGGTGATGAATCTACTTACTACTGGATACAATTCTTATAACAATTTACAGTGATTGCTACATATAGCTTTTAAGGTTCTGTACCTCTACTTGACTATAGACCGTTCTCAAACTGACTAATTTCCCTATGTATAGCAAGTATATTACTATTAATATATAGGGGTCCCCTTTTTTCCAAAGTGAATGTTTGCATTGTCCAGCATTCCGTTCATCAATTGTTTCTTTAGCATATGGCCCCCTTGTAGCATCTCATTTACAGGCCTCGGGTACAGGTACTGCCACTTTACTACAGACTTACAAGTAAATTAAATATGACTGAGTATAAGCCACTTCTATCATGTCCTGAGGAAAAATCATAAACACTTTAGCACAGGCTAACAGTGATCAATTACGCAGAGTGGCTAAGCCAGCAAACTCAAGTCAGCAAAAACTGTAAAAAGTTCAGGGATGAACCTGCAGGATAGGCAAATCCAACAGGGCCCAATCCACGTGTTGTAACCGAACTGTGTTCCATCGCAGTCAGCCATAATTTTCGACTTTGTTCTGGTCTTGCACGACTAGATACCTGCAGATGTCACTGTGATCTTTTAGGCACTAAGTTTCAATAAGAAGTTTTCAAATCCATAACTCTGATTCTACTGATTGGATATTTGTCATTTTGGTGTCTTTTTATTTCTTAAAATGTTTTCTTATTTTCCTAAATTGGTGTTGGATTTTTCTTGTATTGTGTTTCACTTTACTACTGTTTGTGTGCTGCACAAATACATTACACACTTCCTCTGAATTAAGCCTGACTGCTCTAGGCCAAGCTATCAGAGGGTTAAACACAGGTTTTACTTGTGATTTCACCCTGATAAGCATTGTGGTTTCCACTTGAGTAGGGTTTCACCATGCCAACCAGTAACCAAATTTCTTATATTGGTGATCAGCAGTGAGGATGAGGATTTGTGTTTGTACAGTGCCATTCAGAGATTTTGTGTTACACTGAAAATCCCAGATAAATATTTTAAGGCCAATTCTAGTTTTTACATTTCTCTAATTGGCCATTTTATTTTTTCCAAAATAACCCTTACTTTGCCTGACTGTTTCTGTGGCTTCACCTGTTAAATTGCAATTTGAGCTCATCAATCAATCTAGAGAGCTACACTGTGGCTGAGCTCATGGAATTTTGCAAGGAAAGGGGGCTGCCCATTGAAAGGAAAACCAGAAAGGTGGAGCTCCATAAGGGTCTAAGGGCAGGGGCCGAGGCCCACCAGTTGCCAGTCACAACAATTGACCAAGATGGAGTGGATGATGTGGAGGGGCCAGAGAAGGACCAGGATGAGGTTCCTGAGATGCAGCAGTCAGCTGAGGGGAATGACTTGTCTCCCGAGTTGGGGCGCCCTTCTAGAGCAGTGAGCACAGTGTCTTCTCAAGAGCTTTTCCCAGAGGACCTCGTGAACAGGAATGCCGAAAAGGAGTTTGGCAGCAGATGACACATTTAAAAGTAGAGGAAATGAAATTGGCATTGGAGGCAGAGCAAAAACGTCTGGGACTGAAAGGGCCTTGGAGGAAAATACTTTTTCTTGGATCTGAGCTGAGTCTTAAAGTGCTGAACTTGAAGGGCGATCAGCTGTCAGGGTCCAGCAGGGATGGTAGCAGCATACCTTGCAGTGCCCTCTGGAGACAAGAGGGTCCATATTCCTAGAGGTCTTGTGCCTGACTTTGTTGTAGACGAAGACACTGACAAATAGTTTGAAGCTTATGAGGTAGGTTTGTAGATGCATATGATCCCAGAGGAATATTGGGGGGCTAGAATCTGGAATCATGTACCCAATGAGGGGAGGTATTTTCCTACTGGCCATAAAGAAGGGGGACAGGATGAGGTATCCCCCTTCAAGGAAAAGCTTGTCAGGAAAAAAGGTCTCATCCCTGAAAAGTATAGGCAAATGTTTAGGGACAGCCAGAAGCTGGACCATCAGTCCTGGGCAGATTGTGTAGATTCCTTTTGCATGGGCCTGGATTGTTGGGTGAAGGGCAGTGATGTGAAGGATTACAAGGGGTTATATAACTTGATTGCAAGAGAGCACATGTTCAGTATTTCTTTTGCAGATCTCCATTAACATCATATTGATAGTAAAGCCCCTGAACACAGGAAGCTTGCTGAGGAGGCCTACATCTGGCTCAGCACCAGGGTCCACAAGATCACCACAAGGGTTGGCACTGGAAGAAGGAATGGGGAAGTCAATCACAAAAATAAGGAGTTCTTTAAAGGTCTCCAAAATAGTTATATAGGTCAGAACTCTACATACCCACCTGGGCAGAAGAAGAAATAGTTCACTGACAACGATTCCTCAAAAAAGGCACCCCCAAATTGCTATGAGTGCCAACAGGCTGGGCATTATAAAGGGGATGGCAAGTATATTTCAAGATGGCCCAGTTCCCCTGTGGGTATACACTAGGGCTGACTAGGGTACGATTGCCCCATATAGTGTAAGAGAGTAGTGCAGAGGTTACATCAGTGTCCCTAGGTGATGGAGTGAGGGTGCCAAGGGCTCACATGCCTAATAATATGAAGAAGTAGAGGCACTGGGTCACTATCAATGGGCAAAGGGTGGAGGATCTGAGAGACACTGGAACCAGCATGGCAACTGTCAAATGTCTTACTACAACAAAAGGTATCCAGGAGTCACAACTAAGTGTTTTTGCTCTAGACTGACCACCATATGACTTACAGGTTAGATTGTGTATTATTCATGTGTGAAAACCATTCAACTACTCATATGCTCAACATGCAACCAGGGTAGGAATTTTTCCCATCAGTTGCCGTTCTGTACCACCACTATCACATCATTTGGGTCCTCCTTACCCAGGAGTTAGTACACGTGATCAGTCACACTATGTGGGGTGTGAAGACTGTGTGAGTGAGGAGACCGATGTCGTTTGTTTTTTGGGTGGTATCGATATGGTGTTGAAATGATAGTTACAACTGAAAGAAAGCAGAGCAGTGAAAAAGAGTGAAAGTGTGGAAGTGAGTAAAAGTAGGTGGAACTGAGTAGAATAAGTGCTTTATTAGTTTCTCTCAGACCCCCAAGTCTAAAATGAGGAGGGTCCCACCAGGGAAGAGTTCAGCTGAGCGCAGAAGGAGTGCCCAACTCTGTAGGGCCTACAGTGGTAGGCCGAGTCACAGGCAGCTGATGACACCTCTGGTGATCACCTGATCTTTTGGAAGACTGGTCTCATGTATAGCAAGCATAAGTTTCCTGAGCCTGATGCAACCCATGTGTTCTTAGTCCACCAGTGCTACAGGGCCTTTCAACTGGAGCAGGCTCATAGTGTTCTCCTGAGAGGTCATTTAGGGCAGGACAGCACAGTTGAAAGGCTTGTCACCCACTTCTATCGGCCCTGGATGAGGAGGGCCTCAGATGCATTCTGCTTGTCATGCTCTACCTGCCAGGCAGTGGTAAGTCAGGAAAAAAGCATAAGGCTCCCCCGCCACCAATTCCTGTAATTGGAACTCCCTTGCAAAGGGTTGATATTGACATTGTTGGGCCTCTGCACCCCAAGATAGCCCTGGGCAACAGGTTCATCCTGCCCTTAGCCGACCATGCCATCAAGTACCATGAGGCTAGTCTTCTGAGGACAATGACTGAGCCCGCAGTAGCAGGGGCAGTGAAGGGGATATTTACCCGAGTGGGATATCTCAAGGAGGTGGTATATGGCTGGGGTACCGACTTCATGTCTGCATCCATGTGGAAGGAATGTTGGGTACCCTATAATCTTTCCACACCAAACCAACATGCTTGTTAAGAGGTCAACAAGACCTTTGAAGGCAATATCAGAGGGCCTTGAAGCCTACTGGAGCTTCTGAGTGGGATGTCCTTTTTCCATGCCTGTTGCTTGCGTACAGGTAGATATCACAGAAGTTTGGATTCAGCCCTTTGCACTTCTATACGGATGCCCTGTACGAGGCCATCTCAGTCTGGTAAAAGAGGGTTTGGATCATGCTCCAAGGAAGAATTCCAGAATATGGTCAGCTACATTCTGGCTCTCCATACCCAGATGCAGTACTTCTGGAAGACAGCAAAGTAAAATGTAAAAGCCAGTCAGGAGGCCACTCTGGTTGAGTTTTAGCCTGGCCAGAAAGTTTGTATGATGGGCCGTACAAGACTTCTGGTATGGTCCCTATAAGAAAAAAAATGGAAGAGTTCGGTCACCTACCTGGTAGACCTCAAGTCCCCTGGAAAACCTTTACGGGTTTTGCATGTCAATCACCTCAAAACCCATTTTGGGAGGTCCAAAGTAACCTTGCTCCTGATCAGAGATGAAGGAGTGGAGGAGGAGAGTGAACCTCTCCCCAACATCCTTTCTTACAAGAAGCAGGATGGGTCAGTAGAGGGTGTCAGCCTCTCCTATTCACTGACCAGAGAGCAACAGAGACACTGTGACCAGTTGATGGGGCAGTTTGCCTCTTTTTCCTCCCTTACCCCAAGGCTCACTACATGGTTTACCCATGATAAATCAAATCAAATCAGGTGTTTGTTAAGCGCGACTACTCACCCGTAAGGGTCTCATGGCACTGGAGGGTGAGGCGCAGGGGGTTCGCAGGTTCCAGTCAATCAAGTAGGGGGTCTGTTGAAGAGCCAGGTTTCTAGGTTTCTGGCGAAGATGGGGAGCGGTTTTATCTGTCTGAGGTGGAGCGGAAGGTCGTTCTAGGCTCTGGCCGAATGGAAGGAGAAGGAGCGGCCTCCCGATCTGGTCTTTCTGGTGAGGGGGACCACGGCGTAGGAGAGCTGGGCTGATCGTAGGGTCCTTTGGGGTGCGTGGAATTCGAGTTGGCTTTTCAGGTATGATGGTCCGGTTTCATGGAGGGCCTAGTGAGCGTGGATTAGCATCTTGAAGGTGACTCCAGGTTCAATGGGGAGCCAGTGGAGTGTGTGCAGGTGCTGGGAGATGTGGCAGTGTCTTGGCAGGTTGAGGACCAGTCTTGCAGCGGCGTGTTGGATGTTCTGTAGCTTGCAGGTGAGGTTTTTGTTTATTACGGCATTGAGTGTATTGCCGTAGTCGAGCTTGCCGGTGACCAGGGCGTGAGTGACTGTCCTTCTGTGTTCAAGGGAAATCCATTTGAAGGTCTTACGTAGGAGGCAGAGGGTGTGGAAGCAGGAGCACGAGGCAGAGTTTATCTGGTGGTCCATTTTGAGCTCTGAGTCCATGTTAATTCCCAGGTTGGTCTGTGGGGGTGTGCAAGCTTCTGAGGGCGGGGTCCACCAGGTGTTGTTCCAGGCATCAAGGTTTTGGCCCATGATGAGTACTTCCGTTTTGTTGGTGTTTAGTTGTAGGCAGCTGTTTTTCATCCATTTGACGACGCCTTCTCGAAAGTTGTGACTGGCGGTGTTGGGTTTGTTGGATTGGGAGAGGATGAGTTGGGTGTCATCTGCGTATGACACAATGGTGAGTCTGTAGGTTCTGACGATGAAGGCGAGCGGACCCATGTACACGTTGAAGAGCGTAGGGCTGAGGGAGGACCCCTCGGGGACTCCGCATGTGGTAGGTGTAGAGTCCGAAAGGAAAGGGGAGAGTCTGACCTGCTGCGTTCTGCCGGAGAGGAAGGAGAAGATCCATGATATTGATACTAGAGACAGAATGCCTATGAAGAGTAAAATCTACAGGCTATCTGATAAGGATAAGAGCCAAAATAAATGAGGAAGTCTTGAGCTAGAGGTCATTGAATCCTCAAAAGCCCTTGGTGCAGTGCAGTGGTGTTGGTCCCCAAGATTGCCCATTCAGGAACCATCTCTGAACTCCAGTTCTGTATGCAGTCACTAATACTGATGCACACCCCATGCCCCTAGCTGATGAGCTCATAGATCAGTTGGGAGCTGCCAAGTTCCTCAGCATGTTCGATTTATTGTTTGGATACTGGCACATTGCTTGATCGAGGGTGCCAAAGAGAGGTCTTTGTTCTGCATCCGAGAAGAACACTTCTAGTTCTATATGATGCCCTTTGGGTTGAAGAAATTCCCTGTCTGCATGTAGTGGTCTACGTGGGACACCAAGAGGCAGGAGGCAAGGTGAAGCCCCTCCAGGCCAACATTCAAACCATTCCGCCCTGGGAAACCTCTAAGACCCAGAAATAAGGTGAGAACCTTCCTAAGCCTCACTGGGTAATGCAGGAGATTTGACACAGTGAATGGCACCATTATTGCACCATGACATAGCTGACCTCCAAGAAACAGCCATGTCAGGTGATCTGGACTAAAGCAGGCCTGGAATACTTTTTACACCCTGAAGAAGGCCAGGTGCACAGCATTTATGCTCAAGGCCCCTGACTTCTCTAGGGAATTCATTATTCCTTAGAATATGGCATTGGGTCCGTGCCCTCAAAGCTTAACAAAGAGGGCCTGGAACAACCCGTAGCATTCATTAGCAGTAGGTTACTTTCCAGGAAACGCAGGTAGAGTACAAAAGAAAGGGAAGCCTTTGCAGTGGTCTAGGCTCTAAAAACATTGACACCATATCTGTTTGGTCTTTACTTCCATGTTCAGAGAAGCCACAGCCCCTCTCAGATGGATAATTCAGATGAGGGGTGGGTATCACAAACTGTTAAGGTGATCATTCTCCCTACAGGAGTGTAATGGTGGAATACCACCCTGGAATAGACAACAGCAGTCATGACGGTCTCTCCAGGATTTTCTGCCTTAGTGATGAGAACCTCCAAGAGGTTGGGTAGTTCTCTCCACATTCACCTGGGGGGAATGTGTTCGACCGGGCATCTTGGTTCTTCCCTAACTTTTTGCCATCATTCTTCCTGTTTTGCTGACTTAATTTTTGCTGGCTTAAGGACTCTGCACACTTTACCGCTGCCAACTGGTGCTAGCATGTTTCTGCTCTATCCTTAAAAGATGGTGAACTTAGCTCATACCCAATTGGCCTATTTACTTTGCTAGAAAGCCCCTAGCACAGTTGTACAACATATGCCCATGACCAGCAAATTAAATGTTACTAGTGGGCCCGCAGCACTGATTGTGCCACACACTTATAAATTCCTTTCAACAAGTCTCGGGTCTACCACTACAGCCTGTGGGTTAGTTTTTAAGTACCATTTTAACCTGGCAACATAAACCTTTTGCAAGGTCCGAACCCTCCTTTTCAATACATATAGATCCCCCCTAGGGTAGGCCCTAGGCGGTCCCTTGGGCATGTAATTTAAGTTTTACATGTCCTGGTAGTAACATTTGTTTTTCACTCTGTAAGGCTTACCTCTCCCATAGGATAACATTGGGTTGCTTTATTACATTTAATAAGTGCTAACCTTTGACATTTCATGTTTAGTATCTAGGAAGTTGTAATTTAAAATCCTCTTTACTAGAAAAGCTGGATTTTAAGTTACAATATTGAAATTGGCATTTTCTTGCCCTAGCTATTATGTGCCCGTAGCCTGTTCCTGGATCACATGACTGGGTGTAGTTGGAATTTGGACTTTCTTTATTCTTCCCAGAGAACCCCACAATGGAGGGATTAGGGGTGCCTCAATGTGGCATTGCTGGCAGGATGGGGGGCGGAGCTGGGTATAGCCCCACTTATAAGTCAATAGACTGTGCCCTGCCATTTCACACAATCCCATGTTTCATTCACTGAGGCTAGAGCCAGTGTACAGAAGGCAGGACAGTCCAAGAACTTCAAAGGGAATTCTCTGGAAATTTCTACTTTAAAGAAGGTACCTGGTATAAAAATAGGGCCCTCAGATCCACTCTTTAATTCACTTTCTGAACCTGCAGAAGAGCTCTCAGAGGACTGGCCTGCAGTGTACTTCAGAAGACTGCTTTGCTGCACCAAGAAGGACTGTTCTGCTGCCTGAAGCCTTTCTTGAACCCTCAGAGGCCTGCCCTGCTGCTTGAGTCCTGCTCCACCTCTTGACCCCAGTACTACCAGAGTGACTCCAAGGACTGGCCTCCCTATCAAACCCTCAGGTACAGAAAAGGCTCCAACCATCTTGAACCTGCACCTGGGCCAAGCTTGAGAGAGTCCAGACCCTTCACGTTGTGCTTCTCAAGTCATGGGCCATTGTAAGTGGTGCAATAGGTACCCAGATACCCAAAATAGAAAATTTGGGACTTGGAAAATCTTTCACTAAAAAGTGACCTGAGAACCGTGAAGAGACCAGACCTACATGCTCACCAATCTGTCCATGGTGCATCGCCCATCCGTCTGAATTCACATCAGATCCCTCTATGTTCTTCTCTGCTGCAGCAAATCCTGTTCAGCATTCCTCCCAGCAGAAGCTGTTTCCAGTCTTGTGGATCCCTTCTCAGCTGCAGCCTTGTACTGCCGGAGATTTTTGACCTCCAAAAATTGGACTAAGTCAGAACGTGGAAATCTTCACGCTAACTACAACCAGTTGCTCCCCGATGCTGGCTCCTCCTCCTTGGACACTACCCCTCTGAACTCTACCTTCTCTAGATATTTATCTGAAATTTCTTCAAAGTCGGAAGGTAAGTGCTAACAGGGCCCAATCCAGCTCTTGCCTCAGACCTTCATTCCATCACGGTCAGCCATATTTTTTTGACAGTCTTGCACGACCAAATGTCAGCAGTTGGTGCTTTGATCATTAAAGCACTAGTTTGTACCTTCAGCTTTAAAAATTCTGAACTCTTTTTCCACTGACAGATTTTTTGTCATGTTAATGTCAAATAATTATTTAAAATTTACTTGGTGCAGGATTTTTCTTGTGTTGTGTTTGAACTTTATTACTGAGTGTCTACTCCATAAGTAATGTACAAATTGCCTATCCTGATTGCTTTGGTGCCAGGTCACCAAAGGGATAAGCACAGGTTAATTAAATGACTTTTGTGCTTTGCGCTGACAGAGATTGCCGCTCTTGCCTGAGCATGGCTAACACCCTACTCAACCAACAACCCAATTTCTCACAAAGTCAGTTTACTGGAAAACGTTTGATAAATATTACACTTTCACAAGTTTGAACTTCTATGTAATTTCTTATAAAACAGAAACTTTTTTACTTTTTAAAAATTTATGTTTTTTCAGTTTTTATAACTGAGTCGTTTTTTATTTCCTGAATTCTGGCCAATAATCTGTGGCCTGCTTTGTTGTGGCATAGTGCAATTATTAATGGGATATTATTATTATTCTCTTATTGACCATATATTGTGCGTATTTGGCTGAATGGGGGTGGACATGTTTTGACTGGGCCACCAACCAAATTAGTGTGCGGTTCGGGTTAGGAGATTGTTGACTGTGGCTATAAAAGGTATTTTGTGCTTGCTTGTTATCCTAAATCAACATTTACTAATTGTGTCTGAAGGTGTGGGGTATATCTATTTATAGGCAAGACTGTACTAAATTGAATATCTCTTTTGGTGATGTATAGTGCAGTTAAGATTGGAATAAATACAAATTGTATTTTGATTTACATTGGTTTTGGCTGATTTTCTAAAGGCATAGGAACACAATAACTGAACTCTCACCCAATGCAGATCAGCAAGCAAAGTTGCTGTGCTGTGTTATGTGAAAGGGAGAACAAAGAAATGCTCCATATCTACAAAGATATTGACCTTTTCTGCTCTCCCCTTGTGCTAGCTGACATGCTGAATCCTAGTACCTACACAGGCACCCTTGCACCATGGTGCGTGGCTACCCGGTTACAGACAGGATTGTTTTTCTTCAGGAAGTATACCTTCCTGCACGAATACATAACTCTTTCTGTTTTCTGCAGAATGCGACAAATGTGGAAAGAGAAAATATCGAGGGGAAATGCAGATATTTCTCATTGTTACACCTCATTTGGGAAGGCATAGCATTTTGACGCATTTCCAGGTTTACAAGACTTTGTGAATTTGAAAATGTGCCCAAATCCATAGGTGAATGCCTGGGAACGCCCATGCTGCACCCATGGAACACCTCCAAAGGTGAAATGTAACATAGCATAACAGAAGAAATGTCTTTCTTTTCAAAGCTATGCAAGGCCACAGAAAGTAAGCCTTGCATGATTTGTAAATATTACTGGAGTCTTTGCATTGGCCTTGCGTCACCTTGCGAGAAAAAAGGACATCACAAAGGCTTCATAAATATGGGACTAGTCTAATAGGATGCTTTCACTGAGATCTGTGAAACTAGTTTAGACCTCTTTTAAGTCTTTTATAAATGTATGTGCTTCATTTCCTGTTATGAAATTAAATTAAAACTTATATAGCACAAAACTGCCACCCTACGGGTACCCTGGCGCTCAGATTAAAGAATGGACATCATAAAGCAGAATCAGTTGTCAATAAAAGGAACTAAAGATCATTCCTTGGGAAAAGACAAGTTTTCAGGCTCTTCCTGAAGCCGGTTAGCGAACTGGCCTGTCTGAGGTTCAGGGGCAACTTATTCCAAATACGCGAGGCAGTCACTCCAAAGGTTCTGCCCCCTTCCGGGATCTCTTAAATCTGGTGGTTGCAATCAGATTAGCATTCGAAGAGCGGAGCTGCCTCCCCGGATTATACCAAGTGAACATCTCCTGCAGGGGGACAGGGCCCTGACTATGTTCTGCCCTATATACAATGCAGAGAGATTTAAAACAAATTCTCTCCTTAATAGGTAGCAAATGAAGATCTCTTAAGGCCAGTGTCATAGAGGACCTACGCTGTCTGTTTAGCGCCAACTTTGCTGCCTTAGCCTGGACTCTCTGCAACCCCTGCACAATATATTGTGGTGCCCCCAAATACAGAGAGTTGCAGTAGTCCAGCCTACTCAGGATTACACTTCTCACTACTAGAGATCGAGTGTCTTTAGGGAGTAATGGAAGAACCTTCAGCAGTATGCGTAGCAGAGAGAGGCAGACACTGGCAGTTTTGTTGGCTTGTGTGTCCATTTGGAGATTTTCGTCCACCATGACCCCCAGGTTGCGCACCACTTTAGCTGGGACCAGAGGTTCAGCCTCAGGGATGAGCTTAAACTCTGCCGGCAGATGTCGAGACATTCTGGTGGCAGGACAGTACACCACCTCTGTTTTCCCCCCATTGAACTGTAGGGAGTTTCTCCTAAGCCAACCAGCAGTTTGGCGCATACACTCCTGGAAGGTATCCATAGATACCATTTCTTTCCCCTCCAGGGAGAACCCCAGTTGGGTGTCATCTGCATAGTTGACCAGTAGGGAATAGAGGGCGCAGGTAGACATTAAAAAGAATTGGGCTAATCGCTGAGCCCTGTGGCACCCCGTGATGTACAGGGAACATGCCAGAGGTGAACAGTGTCAAAGACACAGCCTGTTGTCTTCCTGACAAATAGGATCTGTTTTAATTCATCATTATACCACGGGGCAGACATTTTTTTCCTGTTTTTGAGATGTTTTACTGGGACTATTGAGTCAAGGGTTCCTGCTATAGCGTTACAATAAGTCTGATAATTTTCACCTACAGAAGCAGAGGGAGTAAAGAGATTCTGATCCTGAAAAGTCAGCCATGCCTTATTTTTCACCAGCTTAGCCCATTCTCTTCCCTTTCGATAGGTTGACGACTGGTTATTATTGTCCTCTGAGCTAGGTATCTTAATGCAGAAATGAATTAAAAAGTGTTCAGTCCAGCTTTAAGGCAGAATGTCGGCCGCCTCAGTCTCGGGCTGATTCGCAAACAGGAGATCTAAGACAAGTCCAGCTAGATGATTCGGTTGTAGTACCATTTGATGTAAATTAAGGTTCTCGCAAGTGTGCCTTAGTTCTCTCAGATGGTTATCTAGGCTGCCATTGTCCCATAAATTAAAGTCTCCTAATACAATCATTCTTGAATGGGTTAAGCTCAGGTCAGTGATGGAGTTAAACAGATCTTGAAACTGTGTGACTGCCCCCAGGGGTCTATAGCAGACCACCCCTGTGAGTAGTCTGCCCTTGACCTCCTGAAGTGAGAATCCAACCGTTTAATCCCAGTGACCTCGTCTACTTGTAGAGGTGCAAAATTAAATTTTTCCTTAAAAATCACCCCGACCCCCCCTCCTCTCCCAGTAGTCCTCGGTTTATGGAATATTTTATATCCATCTGGGCAGGCAAGGCCGATTTGTGTCAGTGCTGGTCCAAGTTAAAAAGAGAACGTCCAAATCCATGTTTTCTAACATGGTAGACACCACTTGATAGTGTTTCACCAGGGATCTGCAATTAATCATCCCGCAGTTTAAAGTGCTCCTGCATTGACCCGCAATGATAGACGGTGGACAAATTTCCCCTTCGTCCCTCTTACCTATGGTGAGTAGCTGTTCCCTAGTATATTTTATTCTTCCTTGGTTTTGACCGCCACGGACAGTATGGCTGGTGCTGTGCGCTGTGTGTGACCGGGGCGCGGACGGGCACAGACGGGCTTGCCTCTGGCATGCCATTGACGCGCCCGCTGCACGCGCACGCTGCACGTTTGCATTACCTGTTCTAAATAGGCAGGCAAGTGCGGCCAAACCCAAGTCTCAACACCCAAGATGGAGCTGATGGAGAATGCCTGCTTTCTGTTCCCGCTAACGCAGCAAGATGATCTGTAACAATTTTATAGTGCAAGTAAGAGGCTACAATTTTTAAAATGTCGAGGAGGATAATTTAAAAAATTTGGCGGCGAGTGCATCTGACGAAATTACGTAAATTAAAAAGTAAAGCAGCAAATAATTTCCAAAGTTGTGCACAAGTGATTTGTCAGCTTTTTTGTGGTGGTTCCTCAATCCGGGTAGCCGCACGCTTACGCTGCCTGCTCTAAATAGGCAGGCAAGTGCCCAAACTCTAGAGCGCAACCCCGGGAGTGTGGCTAAACCCAAGTCCCTACACCCAAGATGGCGCTGAGTGAGAACGCTTGCTTTCTGCTTGCTTTCGCTAAAGCAGCGAGATGATCTGTAATAGTTATATAGTGCAAGTAAGAGGCTGCAATTTTTAAAATGTCGAGGAAGATAATTTAAAAAATATTTGACAATTTGGCGGCGAGTGCATCTAAAGTGACGAAATGACATACATTAAAACGTAAGGCAGAAAATAATTTCCAAAGTTGTGCACAATTGATTTGTCAGCTTTTTTGAGGCGGTTCTTCAATCCAGCTATATTGGATGGTTGATTATGTTTTCTAATATTTTTAGCTTCATTGTTCATGATTGTGGTCCTTCCATAATATACATTAGAATGGTACTTTATACTGTTCCACTGAGCAAGTTGAATAGTGGTACTTTCCTTGCTACAGGTGGAGAAGTGTGGCTCAATGGTTAGAGCGGCAGACCTTGATGCAGAGCACTGGCCAGGGACCAGGGTTCGATTCCCGCCTCGGCGGGATCGGGCTTAAATTCCTCTGACTGGATATTCTCGCCTCAGTGCCGAATCTAAGCATGGGCCCCAGGCTGCAACTCTGGGCAATAGCTTGCTTAGTCTACACAAGGGATGCCTGGTTTTCCATGGGATGCCCAGGAGTGGACACCTCACAAGGAAAAGGCAGGAGGGGTTCCCTTGTGGTAGGAGTACAAGCGCCGGGATGCTTACGGATTACTGATCGCGCTATACAAATGCAACACATTCTTCCTAAATAGCTTATATTGGGGTTTACTTTCTGTGATGTGGAAACGGTGAGCTCAGTAGACATTTTGGAATCTGTATGTGATAAAGTAAAGAATAGTTTTATTACTGTGAGCTTTTGAAGTTTAGTTAAGTCCTAATTCAATGAGTGTATACTATAATTTTACACGCAGTTGTTTTAACTGGTGTCCTGTTGTTTCTTTACACCCTTACATTTTGTAATTACAGTAACAGGTGAATTGACTACACTTGGTTAGAGTCTACTATTGTGCCCATTTTTAGGAATGGGGATAGGCATGATCCAGGATGCTATAGACCAATCTCCCTGTTGGATGCTATAACAAAGGTAGTGGGTAGAATTGTCTTTGAAAGCCTTCAGGACTGGGCAGATGAGAACTCAGTCCTGTCTGACCTACAGTATGGCTTTCGGACTGGTGTGGGGACTGTTGAGCAGGGTATTAATCTCTCCCTCCTGGTAGGAAAATATACCAGAGCTAAAAAAGGAAATCTCTTTTTGGCTTTTGCGGACCTCACATTTGACTGTGTGCGCCACACTAAGCTTTGGTCAATGTTAGAAGGCATGGGGGTTGATGTAAATATTATTTATTTTTTATTTTTTAAACATTATTACAGCAATGCCAAGGCTCGCGTCCGCTGTGGACTGCAGGGCGAGCGCTCTGCTGCATTTCCAATTAGGAGTGGAGTTAGGCAGGGCTGTGTCCTGGCTACGTTCCTTTTTAATTTGTATATAAATCGATTGGGGGAGGCTCTTATCAAAGACAACCAGGACTTCCCCCAGGTAGCCGGCTGCTCCATCCCAGCCATTCTATTGGCAGACGACGCAATACTGATGTTCCGCACACAAATTGGCCTACAGCGTGTTCTGGATAGTTTCTCCTGTTTTATGAAAGATCTAGCTTTACAGGTAAACTCTTCCAAAACTTTTATTATGGGCTGCGGCACCAGCATAAAGAAATGCAAAGATATGTATGCGGCACGATAAAAGATTAGGGTCACAAAGAACTTTTCTTGTCTGGGCATTCTCTTTGCCCAGAACGATACTTGGGTGCAGGCAACTGCAGCAAAAAAACTGGGCCTTTTACGCACTACCTCTGCTCTTACTACCCTTGCGACAAAACTAGGTAAACAAAAAAAACAGAGGAGCTTAATAAAATTTATAAGGCAAAGTGTGTTTCAGCTGCAGTGTATGGGAGCGGGGTTTGGGTGCTTGCTGATCCGCTACCAATCCAGAGAGTAGAGAATTCCTTCCTAAGATACATTTTATCGGTCCCGAGCAGTACCTCAGCATGCATTTATCATGCTGAGTTAGGACTACCTTTTATTTCATATCTAATTAGGTTCTAGCCTGTCCTGTTATGGCACAGGCTCTGGACTAAAGAGGAAGCCAAATTTAATTGAGAAATCCTTATTGATATTTTGAAACTGGAAGGTGCAATGAGGATTCCATGGCTAAACTACATACATAACTTTTTAAAGGATCTTGGCTATCTAGACTACTTTATAAACCCTACTACAATCAGGGCAATAACAAGGAAGGAGGTAAAGCATGAGGGCATTCTCTACCTGGATTCTATCAGAATGTCAACGGAGATTTTAAAACCCACAGTCCTGCGCAATCAGATGGTTTTAACTACTTTTAATATTCAACCCTACCTAACCTTTGTATCTCGCTCCCATTACAGATTTTTATTACCTCGATTTAGGTTGGGTTTTTTTCACACATTGGTTACTTTCCCCACAAGGAATGACTGGTCTCAAAACCTCCAACCATGCCCCTTTGATAATACTTCCCCACAATCCATGTTACATGTCAATTTTTCTGTAGGTTTTATTCTGCACCCAGGAGTACCCTCCTTGTACCCATCCTGAAACACTGCGGGTTACGTCAATGCTGTCCTGCTTTCCTGGCTCTCCAATATCTGGAGAATGAGCATAGTGTTTTCAGAATAACAATTTTCTTGAAAAAGGTTTTGAGCTTAAGGAAACAAAGGTGCACTTAATTTTTTTAAACACATTGTATGAAGGCATTGCACATTTAATATCTTTTTAACCTAATGCATATAATTAATAATGAAAATATGTTTGAATGAATTGTAAGAATGTTTTTAACTTTGAGCGTTAATGATTGTTTGTCTATTCAATCGAATAAAGCCTTCTTTGACTTGACTTGACTACTCTTCTTTGATTCTCAATTTTCAGTTACATTATCGTATTGTTTCTGTAACTCTAAGATAACCAAAACAACATTTTAAGATTAACTCAATAATTTTTTGTAATAATTTCATATTTAGTAATGCTATTTTGCTTTAAAAAATGTGCAGTTACTTTGGTAAAGATTAATTTTTCTTTTCCTTGCTAGAGGAACAGACGTCTGTCTTCCTTGGTAGGAGTGCAGAAACATTAAATGTTTGCCCACTTGCTCCACTTATAGTTTGTGCTACTTTTTTAATTGTTACTACTTCTTTCCTATTGGATAGCCCGTAGTACTTAGGACCACATTTCCATAGGAAATAGAATGCCCCCCCACCCCAAATCATCCTCTAAGGCTCCTTTCTGGAAAGTTTCAGGGTTATCCGTCAAGTGGGGCCTGACAAGGGGGTGAGGGATGATCCCAAAGCACGTTTTCCCCATGAAATTTTTTAATAGGAAAAATAAACAACAATTCAGAAAAAAGTGATTTATCCTAATTACACCAAATTTGGCAGAAAGCTAGATATGTACCCAGAAAGTGTTCTTTTTGTGATTTGGTGTAAATCCGTTCAGTAGTTTTTTGAGAAATTAAAGTTCAAAATGTATGCATATATAGAGACCCAGGGGATCTGTGGACCCAACAGATCTAAAGATAATATCTGATTGGCTGCCACAACATCAACAAAGAAGTTATGGCAGCCATTTTATGACTCTGGGACTCGATCCCCTGTCTTCAAACAATAATGTAAAAAAAAACATATGTGTGGCTCTCTCTCCATTACCACAGTCCATCAACCATGAACAGCCTCTCCTTCGTCCCCCCAAGGATTTACTACCTTGCTCTGTGATACCCCCGGACACTACCATCAACCTTGTGGAGCCCAGTAACTCATACCACCGACTAATGCCCTCAAGAATGACTTTTCATGCCCCACCCTATCCAGTGATCTCATCATAAAAAGCACAGTCGATACGCACACCAAACCTAGGAAGTGATCCCCATCCTTAGTACTTCATCCACAGATCTTGCTGCAGTTGCTCCCCTTCCTTCGAATGAGAACCCTACTTTGCTTAAACAGGCAATCGAGAATTCTAGACCCAGTAACACAGACCACCTCTGTAGCTTAGAACTCTCTGCTCCCCTATACACAGGACTGGCCACGTATCCTCCCACTCTAAATGTATCCAAATCTGGGATACCCGGAGCCTCAACCAGCAACCTTGATACCCCTCCAACACTCACCGCAGACAATTGCCCATCAGAAGGTCCTCACCTGCTCCCAACCTTACCTACATGCTCACTGTAACAAATCCAGTTGATGCCCACTGCAGGACTAGTAATGCGGGCCCCAACCTTAGATCATCATTGACTAATTTCTCAACTGACACACCCTTCTGGACTAAGGGAGACCATACACATCCCACCCAGACTGTCTATAATCCTTGACCCAATGGCACAGTTCACCCCATAGCATAGCGATCTCTTTTTCCACATATGCAGGACTTGCTGAGTTTTCTACCCCCCCAAAATGCAGGATGAACCAATAGCACACTCACTCAGATTATGAACCGAATGGAGCAAAAAGTCAACTCTCTTGCAACTGATTTAGTGCATAGGCAGGATCTCTCAAACCAGGCCATCCTTGCCTGGTCTCACACTTACAAGAGTATGAAATTGCCTCCACACACAGGTTTGCCGGCGACTTACAATGCATCCCCTAGCCCTCCACTCCCCTGTGCCTGCTGGTCCACAGGCCCTGTCGTTCTCACTGACCCTTATCTGCACTGGAACCAGATGCTCTCAGTAAATCTTAGCTCCCCAAGACCTAGACCATGGTTCACAATCCTTCCTCCACAATCCCAGTAATAGTGGGGATAAATAGAACCCTGTAATTGCAGACTAGCCCAGACCTCCTGCTCGATTCACCAACATTCCGACTCTACAATCTGCTAAAGACAATCCCTTCCCTCTATTTTGCATGCTCATCCTCTATATATCAACAGACAAGACCCAGACCATGGTCCACAATCCTCCCTCCACAATCCCTGTAATAGTGGGCATAAACAGAGCCCCTGTAATTGCAGACTGGCCCAGGCCTCCTGCTCAGTTCACCACAATTCAGACTCTACAATATGCTCATGACAATCACTGCCTTCTATCTTGCATGCTCATCAACTGTAGATTGGCAGCTCAACATGCTACAGATATCACTAAAACCTTACAAAGTGAGTGAATTGATATTGCTTTCCTCATGGAATCTTGGCTCAATGACCACTCTACCGTCATACTTGACCTGCTCACTCCTCCTGGTTACTCTATCATTAGAAAGAATAGGTATAGGTCTAGCCATATTCCACAAAGTTGAAATTCATATTTCCATATTAAATAACGCAGAATACTCAACTTTTGTACAGCTCAGCATTGAACTTAAAGGTATAGGCTCCCCACCTATCAAACTTCACACTATCTACCACCCTCCTGGTGATCGCACCTTCTTTGCAGAAGAGTTATCTGACCTAGCTGACACAAGGAACATGTTCTTGAGGGACTTTAACATTCATTGGAACAATGCAGAAGACTCCACAGTCGGACAGCTCATGAACCTTCTGGAATTAAACTACCTAAAACAACTCTGCAATGAAATAACCCACATCAAAGGTGCTACTCTAGATGCAATTGTCACTAATAATAAACTGTTCTCCCTCTGTGCAATATTACCCATTGGTCAGACAACCATCTCATACTGTTCAAGATCGATACCATCGTCAAACCTCACTCAGACTTAACAAATAAACCTAAGCAGTGGCCCAGAAACCTCAAACATGTCCCAATTATGGATCTAGAAGCCAAGATTATTGAATAACTACAACGCCACCCTCCCACTCATAATATAAATGATCTCACTACCTACTTTAACACCACTATAATGTAAGTTCTCGAGCAAGTCGCACCGCTCAAAAAACTAAGATCAATCCAATAAAAATCTTGGTTTAACTCGGATCTCAATAACAAAAGAAGACTAC
This sequence comes from Lissotriton vulgaris, assembly GCF_964263255.1. Taxonomy (NCBI): domain Eukaryota; kingdom Metazoa; phylum Chordata; class Amphibia; order Caudata; family Salamandridae; genus Lissotriton; species Lissotriton vulgaris. Next base: position 236,215,980 of record NC_141691.1, read on the forward strand.
CCAGACAAGCTGAAAGGACATAGAAACAAAACCCCTTGTCATTACATCTAACTCTACTCAGAACTGCAAGGTTGACATACAAGAAGCACATCTTCAGAGAAAAAGCCTCCATATTCCGCATCCAACTTGATCTTGTAGAGGATTGGTGCAGGGAGCTCTTTAACATTGCCAAACGACTACCCACATCTTCTTCCAACACCAAATAATAACCTCTAATGAATGACGTGAAGAAATTGCCACCTTCTTAAAGGACAAAGGGCCAGATGTAGGTAAGTATATTTTACCGACTCATAAATACCGAATTTTACCGATTCGGTATTTATGAATCGGTAAAATTGAAGGAGGGAGATTTAGGTAAATTCGGTAATTGAATTACCGAATCTGTAAAAATTGGTATTTACCGAATCGGTAAATACCGATTCGGTAATGCCCATTGATTCCTATGGGCCTTGAAGCCCATAGGAATCAATGGGCATTACCGAATCGGTATTTACCGATTCGGTAAATACCGAACCCTGCAAGGGTGCAGGGGGTGTCACTTTGACACCCTCTAGCACCCCAAATACAGGCATGTGTGCCATGTGGCACACAGACATGCCCTAAGGGCATGTCTGTCTGTCACATGGCATAGGTGTGCATGCACACATGTGCATGCACACCTGGATTCGGTATTTTACCACCCAATTGGATTGGGTGGTAAAATACAGAATCTGTAAGGCCTTTGGGACTCAGAAGAGTCCCACCTACATCTGGCAGTTACCGAATAGGTAAAAATACCGATTCTTTATTTTACCAATTCGGTAAATTTACCGAATCGGTAAAATTGTCCACCTACATCACAAATACCCAATAACCGGTCGGTAACGGCCGAAATCGGCTGTTACCAGTACGTAAATGCCCTCCTACATCTGGCCCTATATCGCAAAAAACTGAGCAATCTTCCCTTCAAGTCACAACCCTACCCCTGTTTGACACCCAATTGAAAAAGAACGCCAATGATCGGCCTTTAAACCCATGACAAAACTTGAAGTCTTCAAAATTATTGCAAAATTAAAACTTACTTCTCCGACCAAACATCCCCTCCCTGCTAAAATAGTACATAACCTAAACCACATCATCGCCCTGTCTTGGACAAAAATCATCAATACTTCTCTTGCCTTGGGTTGAGTACCGGATTCCCTCTAACTAGGCCAAATCACACCCATTCTCAAAAATCTGAGGGCCGACCCAAATGATCTCAACAACTTCAGACCTATCTTCAACCTCCTGTTCCTAGTACAACTCCCCTAAGATCATGACTAAACATGGCAGCCTGGCTCCTAACAGATATTAAATGTTATGAACCCATCACTCCTGCAATAAAAAGACCCTTAACTGGCTTCCCATCGAAGGAAGATACACATACAAGACTCCCTGTATCACCCACAAAGCAATCGAATCAAATTCAGCTTTATTTGGTTTAAAAAATACAACCATAAAAGCCTTCAAAAAACAATTATCATATGTAGAGGTCAAATAGTCAATTCCATTACACATATACATATACATATATATAAAAGAAGGTTATCTTAAAAAGCTATTCATAATTTGATTAGCATAATATTTAATTATACAATACACAGTACAAATTACAGTTCAATATCCCATTGGGTCCTGAAGAAGATCAGTGAGAATTACTAAAATGATTTGCAAATGTTAGTATATAACCAGTTGTTCAAATAATTGTGATTAGTCTGTCGATAATTTATTATAGAGTGCATCAGTCTCTACTAAAACCTATATTTTTTCGTGCACTAAAGCATTCAGGGATGAATTATCTTTTCTTCTTTTGATCGGCATTTGTATAAAAACAACTACTGCATTGCAAACTCTTTCATTTTCTACACTACGCATGTAATTAAAAGAAGGTTTATAAAAATACAATTTACTGTCAATAAATAAAGATCATAAAACACACTTTCTAATAGCTCTATAAAAATTACAAAAGAGAATAAACTGCAATGTCGACTGCGATGACTTTCCGTCACAAGGGCAATTTGAAAGTTTTCGGTTCCATTTGCCCATAGTGGGAAATGCAATCAGATAATGAAAAATACCCAAACGCAACCTTGTGAGATAAAAACTTTGTTACCTGCAGTAACTATTGTTGTTTACCCTACACAAAAGGTCTTTCACAATATGACTTAATCACCTGTTTTGAGTTTGCTGCTATATCTCTTAGGGAGTCTCCTGTTTTTGCAAGCCCCAATTTTAGGTCCCTTTTACTATAGTTTTGGATGTTCATATGGTCTTTAAAATCAACAGTCACCTCAGTGCTTTCAAATGTGGAGAGATGTGGTCGAATTTCCTAGTGCCGGTGAGAAGTCTGGCGGCCGCTTTGAGGCAAGCTTTTAAGGGTGCAAGGGAGATCTTGGATAGACCAGTGAGGGTGGAGCAACCATATGCCAGTCTGGAGATGACTAGTGCTTGCACTGCCATTTTTAAGTCAGCAGCCTCAATGAAAGGTTTCAACTTCCAAAGATAGCTCAAGTGGAATTTAGCTGCTTTAGCCATTGAGTTGATGTGGTCCTGCATGTTCAAATTACAGTCTAGGATTATGCCCTGAGATTTGGCAGAGTCCACAACGGTCGGCGGGCAGTTTAGGGCTGTGATGGCCTTGATCCACGTCTGAATCTCAGGGTTGGCTTTAGAAGGGGAGATTAGGAGAAATTCGGTTTTCTTTGCATTGAGTTTTAGTTGGTTAGCGGCTAGCCACTTGACAGTCAGTTTCAAGGTCTCGTTCAGGGAGAGGATCTCCTCCAATGAAGAGATCTTGATGTATATTTGGGTATCGTCCACGTACATGTGGTAGGAAATGTTAGCAGTACGAAGAACTTCAGTGAGTGGCTCTAAGTAAAGATTAAAGACGGTGGGGGACAGGGTTGAGCCTTGGGGGACTCCAACCGTGACCGGAGAGGGAGCTGATAGGTTGCCGTTGATGTGGAATCTCTGTGATCGATTATGGAGGAAGGGCCTGAACCATTCTAGGACCACACCATCCAGACCTATCCTGAGATTGAGGCGTTCAAGAAGTTTATTATGATTGACCGTGTTGAAGGCAGAAGATTGGTCTAAGAGGATTGACAGGCAGGTTTTGCCTTGTTTTAGGGCTTGGAGGGCATCATCCACAATGTGGAGCATAGTGGTTTCAGTGCTATGCCCCGGTCTGAACCCAGTTTGGAAGTCATCAAGTAGGTGGAAGTTACTGATGTGCTGACTTAGTTGTTACTGTACACATTTCTCAAGTACTTTGGCTAGTAGCAGGATATTGGAGATGGGTCTGAAATTGTCGGGGAGGATGGATATAGTGCTGGTTTTTTAAGATGGGGGGGACTTGGCCAGCTTTCAAGGGGTCCGGAATCGATCCCTGTTGGAGAGAGGCATTTATTATTGTAGTCCAGCAAGGAACAATGAATTGGGAGGCAGCAGTGAGGCAGTTGAAAGGTAGGGGTCATTAAAGTGATTGTTAGGTTTTAGGGTAGATAGGATTTTGGGGATGGAGTCTTCGTCATATTATTCAAAGTCAGTCCAACAGGCTTGGTTTTTAGGAGAGGCCATAGGGGGTGGAGCAGGGAAAGGGGGCAGGTCAGGAGGGGGTTGTGAGTAGGAGGCGGTACTGAGTTCAGTTCCTAAAGCTGTGAATTTATCTGTGAAGAAAGAGGAGAATTCCTCTGACGAAATTAGAGATTTAGGGGATTGTTTCAGTGTTTTAGCCAGTTTGTTGGATTGGTGTTTGACCAGTTCAAAAAGTTTAAGGGGTCTATTCTTGGCATTGCCCAGTCCAGATCTGAAATATATATATTTTTTTAATTGAGGATGTGCTTGTTGTAGGAGTTTCTCACCTGGCGGAGAACTTTAAGATGCGTCGCAGAGGGGAGTTGTCTCCAGTTTCTTTCACATTGCCATATTGACCTCCTATCCATGTTGAGGGAACCGGTGAACCAGGGATTCCTGTCTTTGACTTATGTTCTTTTTAGCTTTAGAGGGGCAAGGTCGTCTAGAATGATTGAGATAGTTGATGAGTAATGTTCATTTAGGTCTCCGACCGCAGTTATGTGCGGAGGTGGTAGGAGGTCAAATTTGCAGCAAGGGTTTTAGTGTCTCTGGTCCAGTGTTTGGGGATCACTGGTTGCAATGTCTTAGACTTGCGGGTCTCAGGCAAAATGAAGGAGATGGAATGGTGATCAGACCAGTCACATGGGTCTATGGAGATGAGCTTGACTGATGATTCCTTAGAAATTATCCAGTCAAGGGTGGCCCCTTTTGAGTGAGTTGTCTGAGAACAGGCTTGGGTTAGGGCTTGGTCAGTTAGTAGGACTTTGATAGCGTTGACGTGGGGATCTTCAGAGTTGTTCCAGTGCAGGTTGAAATCACCGAGGAAAGTCTCTTTAGCATTGGAGGAAATCTTAGTTGTGATGATTTCCAAGAGGTGATCAGTAAAGGAGTCGTTGGAGCCTGGAGGGTGGTAGAAGATGTGTAAGTTGCAGATATGTAGTGAGCTGCTGCAGATGGATACAAAACCCTTTGTCATTACAGAGAGTGTGAGGTATTCACAGGAGTCAGTGGTGTCCGCCAAGAGTTCAGTGACAATAGGGAGGATCAATAGATGCAGGCAATGCCTCAACCTTTCTTGTGGGAGTGTCTGTCTAGTCTAGAGATATTGTAGTTGGGGGGGACTAATAAGTCCAGGCATGGGGAGGTTTTTTTCATTGAGCCAAGATTCTGTTAGTATAGCTTGGTCTAAGTTTTTGTTCAGGATGAGGTCAGCAATATCAGCGGCATGCTTGACTGCTGAACGGCAATTGATTAAGAGACCATATAAGGGGGGGTCAGGGGAGGTGATTGGGGTCTGGACGGTCAGGACTACCGGCGCGAGGATACTTTCCATCACATTTCTGTCATGGAGGGTAGGTGGCCTGTTGGGGTTGATTGTGACCGTGCTGATGGGGTGACCCGGACTCGTGCTTTGCGGACAAGGGATGGCTTGGGCAGAGTTGTGGTCTTGGAGGATGGCTAGGATTTTGTTTCCCGTAAGGTCAGGAGGGTTAGAAGTGGCGGTGGTAGAGGTGTAGGAGCGTGCGAGAGCATGGGATTCCTCCTCTGAGAGTTGGCCGGGATGTGTGCTCGGGCAGAGATGTCTCAGAGGTAGCGGGAGTGGGCGCATTGGGAGGCTCGGTGATCAGTGGGGGGAGGAATGAGGTGACTTGAGGTTAGCAAAGGAGAGCTCGTCCAGGTGAAGGAGGTTCATAAGGTCCTGAATGGAGCTATGGATGCTCTGAGTTAGTTTAGTCGCTTTGGAGTGTACAGTTTCAAGATCAATATGAGCTTGGGGTGCTCGCGGGCAAAGGGGCCAAGGTGCGGGAGCAGGAGCAGTCAAGGCGGCATGTAAGGGTGGAGGAGAAGGTAGGTTGATTTGAACAGATTCCGGGGTCTTTGGAGTACCTAGCTCGTGAATTTGGTGGAATACAGGTGGGGAGGAGGTAGGAGGTCTGGCTGTTCTACTGGGGTTGCCAGTGGGCGAGCTGTAACGGTGATGGTGATCTGTGTTGGGAGTCATAGTATGGGTAGTATGGATTGCGTCTGGGGTCAGTGAGAGCGTACTAGTCACCCCGTAGGTGGGGGGTGCTGGTAGGGCGGCAATCGGGGTGCCAGGGATCCTCTGTGGTCGAGGTCAGTGGGCATGCTAGGGGGATGGGGAGAACTGTAGTGGAGACCCTCGGAGGGGTGTGGGCTCGGTGGACTGGCAGGACAGTGTGTTATTGGAGTAGGTGTTAGTCACCCTATATGAGTCGTGCACATGGTTTCTGAGGAGCGCAAAAAGGTCAGTGAATTTATTGAGGTTTGGTAGAGGCTTGGATCAGAATGATGTCATTTTTTATAGAGGGTGATAGTGAGGTCCGCTCGCAGGGTGGAAGAGGGGGCAATTGTGAGTTTGGTGCCATACGGGATGTTTCTGTTAGAGCAAACGTTAAGAAGGTGTGTCAGGGTTTTGCGCCAGGCGGCTGTCCTTCTGGAGAAGAAGATAAGGTAATTTATGCACATGCCATTGCCCGCCTTGGAGCGAAGGTCAGATATCAGCGTCTCAGAATGGCTCTTTAGGGTGGTGTGCTTGAAGGATTTTGCAGCAGTTTTGGAGAGTTTTGGGGGTAGATCAGCGTGTAGGAATTTTCCCGTGTCCACGTCAAGCCAGGATGTGCCATGATCGTTGGGGATCGACACTGATGAGGGTAGTGGGGTAAAGTTCGGAAGTGCCCTAGTGTAGGCAGGGTCAGTTGAGGTAGTGATCTACACTATAAACATTAAGTAAGGTTACTGGCGTAGAGTGGAGGTGAATTCAAATTCAAATAATCTATATTCGGATAAGAATATCCATAAAAGTACAATTCATCACCACCAATAAAGATACAGTAAATGTTAAAACATATAAATATACATTATCATCCAATACAGATACAAAATACAAGGATAAAATCTCATTAAAAAGGACTGGCCTGAAAAAGTAGCAGCTTGAATGGCATAGTGCAAATGTAAATTTGAAACAGTTTGTGCAAATCAGCAAAGGATTGTGAATAAAGTGCGATAATGTGCAATCGGTCAGGCCAGTGCAAAAAAATGAGATTTGAATTAATGTGTGCAAAATCAGCAATAATTTACATGTAAAGTGCATTATTGTTCAATGAGACAATAATATCTTCCAGATAAATTCTGAAATTATTCACTGGGACTACTTGCAACAACATCAAGGTATTAGTTGTGAGCGGGGTAATAAAGGCTTTGCGCGTGGCCATCTTACAGAATTTATTGCACGTCTTACAAAATGTATACAACATTAGGATTCATTCATTGAAACATGGGAGCGTACCGCAGCTTGTAGGAATGTGCTTACACGGAAAATCAAATCATCACTTCCTAGTTTTAAAATTTCAAAGTATACTAATTTAAAATCCAAGATAGCCTGTGCCTTGAAATATGGAGCGAAGTACTGTTTTGTGTATCTTACATAGAATTTACAAAAGAGTAAAAAATGTAACAAAGTTTGTTTACTACCAATGCAGCAGGGGCAGTTCAGTTGCTCCAAATTGCTAATAAAGCCTATTGGATAGCAGAGTGAATATTTTATGCTGCCATCCCTAAGGCGGTAGAGTAAACTCCTTTTCCATCTCCCTATATTCTTCCTAAGATATTGTAGTGGCATATGATGTTGAATGCTTGGTGTCTCCAAAAGGGGCATATATCTAATAATCGATGATTTGTGGTGCTTAATGTCCTGTCTTTCTTTATGATACAGGTCGTAAAGCGTCCCCCTGACTGATCTTATATTTATTCCTTCCGCTGCTAGTGGGCATGAAAAAATGTGCTCCAAGTTCACGCTAGCTAGACTATTTTTTACTGCAGCTAGCCAGGGGCCAGGGTATACAGTCACCTTTGTCGCACTTAAGGCACTCTATGATAATTTTTCTTATTAAACTTGCTGTGGGATTCTGTTATATTTTCAACCAAAATATCTCTGGGCGTGACCTGATAAAATCCTCCACATATTGCAAATTCAATTCCTATTTCCATATATATTTGGGGATGAAATTTGCGCACCAAGAATTTTCCTACAGAATCTGTTCTGTTCAATTTGCATCCCACTACAATTCGCATGCCCCCAGACTTCGGCACCATAAGTGGCCGTTGGTACACATTGCGATTTATATATCTGAATCAATGGTACCACTACTTAGTATTGTTTTGGTTGCCGAAGGCTAACAATAGAATTAACCGCTTTGGTGAGTTTACTTCTACTGTGGGCCGTGTGGGCTTGCCATGAGCCTGGTTCTGAGAAAACTAGGCCCAAATAAGGAAAAGTGATTATGCATGTTAACAATTCGCTACCCGATGTAATGGACTTAATACAGTGTTTTTTTGGCCCACAAGTCATTATACAACATTTTTTAGGGCTCGGCGACGTCACCACTTCGTCAGAAGTGGGGCGGAGCTGCGAGCTCCTATTCTTACGGGGTTCCGACTCGTGCTGGAAAAATTCCTCTGTGCGCGAGCTTTTGCAGTGCTTTATTTTACCATCTGCATGGTGATTGGTCCTCGCGGTGTTGTCTTTTTAGTAGTCTTGACGCGATAGGGCATATATAATTTTCGTCCGCCATTTTTGGCATTTTCTGTGCGGTTATGCGCACGGCAGTCCATTAATTTCAATTAGGAGCTGTCAGGGTGCCTCTGTAATGCAATCCAGAAGGTCTGAGCGCGTTCACCATTCTGCATTGCCTTTGTCGGGCGCACGTTCGTCTGATAGGGTGTCTTATTATTTGAACTCATCGGTACATATTTTAATCGCGAGAATGGGGAATGGCAGGACTCTGACCCCGGCATGCTGCATTATATGCAGGCACTGCGAGGAGGCAGGCGTGCGCTTCTGTGATGCTGTGTGTGCCGCGGTTTCATTGCTTTGACGGAAGGGCGGGGTGGGGGTTTCAAGGGGCTAGCTCTGTTGTGGGGATCGGGTGCTGCTGCTGCATTGGAAACATGGAGTGTAGGGTTGTTAGGCTGAAGGAGCCAGTGATGGGGGACCAGCTCGCGACTTCCCTGTGCAAGATCCCACCCACCAGCGCAACGAACCCCAGCTAAGCGGCCACCAACCTCACAAAGTGGATCAGCGACTGTGCTGATGACCTCGCCCCCCTGAGGACCCCGCCTAGCAGACCCGGCAGCAAGAAAGCCCCATGGTTCACAGAAGAACTCAAGAGCTCCAAGAAGAAATGCAGAGCCCTTGAGAAAATCTGGCGCAGACACCCAACACCGGACACCATGACTGCCCTCAAGCTCGCCACCCGAAAACACCACCAACTCATCCACGCAACCAAGAAAACTGCATTCAAAGAACGACTGGACAACAACGCACACAACAGCAAGGAACTCTTCAACATCGTTAAAGAGCTCTCCAACCCCAACGCCGGAAACAACGACATCACCCCTTCACAAGACCTCTGCAACTCCCTCGCCTCCTACTTCCACAACAAGATCGCGGACATACACAACAGCTTCAGCACTCAACCGACGCACGCCGCGACCGAACCACCGCCCCCCACCACCACCCTCCGCGCCTGGACCCAGATCAGCACCGAAGACACCATCCGCACGATGAACTCCATCCACTCCGGATCTCCTACCGACCCCTGCCCTCACCACGTCTTCGACAAGGCCGATGCTGCCATCACACCCCACTTGCGGGACATCATCAACACCTCCTTCAACACCGCTACCTTACCGGAGAGCTGGAAGCACGCCGAACTCAGCGCTCTACTAAAGAAGCCGTCAGCCGACCCCACCGACCTCAAGAACTACCGCCCCGTCTCGCTGCTCCCGTTTCCTACAAAAGTCATTGAGAAAACCATCAACAAGCAGCTGGCCGCCTTCCTCAAGACAAACGGATCCCTCGACCTCTCGCAGTCTGGCTCCCGAGCCAACCACAGCACCGAGACCGCCCTGATCGCAGCCACCGATGACATCCGAGCACTTCTTGACAACGGAGAAACTGCAGCCCTCATCCTCCTAGACCTCTCCGCGGCCTTCGACACGGTCTGCCACCGTACACTATTGCAGCGACTCAGCAACATCGGAATCCAGGAGAAGGCACTGGAGTGGATCACCTCCTTCCTCGCCGGAAGGACACAGAGAGTTCGCCTCCCCCCGTTCAGATCGGAAGCCACTGAAGTCCTCTGCGGCGTTCCTCAAGGCTCCTCGCTCAGTCCAACCCTCTTCAACGTCTACATGAGCCCCCTCGCAGACATCGCACGCCAGCACAACCTCAACATCATCTCCTACGCTGACGACACCCAGCTGATCCTCTCCCTCACCAACGACTGCGCCACCGCCAGAGCCAACCTTCACGAAGGGATGAAAGAGGTAGCCAAATGGATGAAGAACAGTCGCCAGAAACTGAACTCCGAAAAGATGGAAGTCCTCATCCTGGGATCCTCACCCTCCGCCTGGGACGACTCCTGGTGGCCCCCGCCCTAGGCAGCGCACCCAAACCAACAGACCACGCACGCAACCTGGGCTTCATCCTGGACTCCTCCCTCTCCATGACCAGACAAGTCAACGCCGTCTCCTCGTCGTGCTTCAACATCCTGCGCATGCTACGTAAGATCTACTGGTGGATCCCCACCGAGACCAGGAAGACGGTCACCCAAGCCCTCGTCACCAGCCGTCTGGACTACGGCAACTCCCTCTACGCAGGAACCACCACCAAACTCCAGAAGAGACTTCAGCGGATCCAGAACGCCTCAGCAAGACTCATCCTGGACATCCCCCGTCGCAGCCACATCTCCGAACACCTGAGAGACCTGCACTGGCTCCCGGTCAACAAGAGAATCACCTTCCGTCTCCTCACCCACGCTCACAAAGCCCTACACAATCAAGGACCAGGATACCTCAACAGCCGCCTCAACTTCTACGCTACCAAACGCCAGCTTCGATCGACCGGCCATGCCCTTGCCGCCGTTCCCCGCATCCGAAGAGCCACCACAGGGGGACGGTCCTTCTCCTACCTCGCCGCCAAGACATGGAACTCCCTCCCGACTCACCTCCGCCTGACCCAGGACCACCTCGCCTTCAGGAAGCAGCTCAAGACCTGGCTGTTCGAGCAGTAGCGGACCCTCCTCCCCGAGCGCCTTGAGACCCTCTGGGTGAGTAGTGCGCTATATAAATGCCTTGATTGATTGATTGATTGATTGATTGTATCAGATAATGTTTAAGATGATAACCCAGCTCCTCCTCCACACAGTGGAATTGAGCCGGGGCCCGGGGGGGGGGGGGGGGGGGGGTATTTCCCCCTTTTTTTTCCTTTGTGTTTGAATGGTGTTGTGATCATTTCTCACAAGTTGTAGCGCGAGGGATGCCGGCTTGCACCATATTCATACAGGCTACTGCAGGGCTATGCGTGTCACCGCGCCAGGGGGAGGGGGCGGGAGGATCACTCACGGAAGATGGCTTGCGATTGCACATCGCTGTGTGGAGCGCGTGGATCAACCACGGTCCTTAGATTTTTTTATTTTATTTTTTTATCTGAAATGCACGAGGCCCTGCTGGGGCCGGCCGCCGGGATACCTCTTTTCGAGCGGCCAAGCCGCCCGCTGATGAAAGGATGCGGAAGAGCTCGGCGGGTCCAGTGGTACTGCAGGAAGCTAACGCACACCCCCAGCTCGCTGCACTGGATCACGTCGGTGCAGCGCATAGCTCGTCAGGCGCTGCCAGTGTGATGTGTGCCCTGCAGGGGAGGGTTCATACAAGGGGGCTCCTGTCGGTAAGTGCCTCTGCGGGGCCTTTGATTGCATCCTATCAGGAGGCCAAGGCTTTCAGCGCCAGTTTCACGGAGTAAGAGTTATTGTCGTCTAGGCTGGCACTTGTCCTTCGCTCCCCTAGGCACTCGGAATCCAGGACAGGCCAAGAATCAAGAGGTCTGTCCACTTTTTAACAGGTTACATGTGAATAAATCGTCCCTTGGCTGTTCTGCACTTTAGTTCAGATTTTTGAATCACCACAGTATACCATTACTGTGTCCGTGTGATCACACTGGCCCATATCGTAGAATGAATCTATGAAATAAGTATACTTACTTTAGGTATTATGTAGAAGTGTAATATAAACGTATACAAGTAAAGGAGGACGTGTGGGACTCTTGATATGACGTTCTCAAATCATTGAGAAGGGCCTGTCTGTTTGTGAAAAACCAATGTGCCTGACTTTGGAGCTTCAGAGCAGTACATGCCCAGTTGAACCCCAAGTCACACAAAAAGGATGACTGTATTACAGAACTGAAGTGACTTTTCATCACAATTTCACGTTTGTGTAGAAAAAATAATTTTCAGATTCTTTCCCCTGTTCTTTTTTTAAAACACCTTTGCATCTTTTTTTTTTCTTATGCCCTTTTTAATTTTGTGTAATGTGGTACAGTGAGTGCAGAGTGACAGTGAGTGCAGAGTGACAGTGATTGCAGAGTGACAGTGAGTGTAGAGTGACAGTGAGTGTAGAGTGACAGTGAGTGACAGTGAGTGTAGAGTGACAGTGAGTGCAGAGTGACAGTGAGTGCAGAGTGACAGTGAGTGCAGAGTGACAGTGAGTGTAGAGTGACAGTGAGTGACAGTGAGTGTAGAGTGACAGTGAGTGCAGAGTGACAGTGAGTGCAGAGTGACAGTGAGTGTAGGGTGACAGTGAGTGACAGTGAGTGTAGAGTGACAGTGAGTGCAGAGTGACAGTGAGTGCAGAGTGACAGTGAGTACAGAGTGACAGTGAGTGCAGAGTGACAGTGAGTGTAGAATGACAGTGAGTGTAGAGTGACAGTGAGTGCAGAGTGACAGTGAGTGCAGAGTGACAGTGAGTGACAGTGAGTGCAGAGTGACAGTGAGTGCAGAGTGACAGTGAGTGACAGTGAGTGCAGAGTGACAGTGAGTGCCGAGTGACAGTGAGTGCAGACTGACAGTGAGTGCAGAGTGAGTGCAGAGTGACAGTGAGTGCAGAGTGACAGTGAGTGCAGAGTGACAGTGAGTGCAGAGTGACAGTGAGTGACAGTGAGTGCAGAGTGACAGTGAGTGCAGATAAACAGTGAGTGCAGAGTGACAGTGAGTGACAGTGAGTGTAGAGTGACAGTGAGAGCAGTGACAGTGAGTGCAGAGTGACAGTGAGTACCGAGTGACAGTGAGTGCAGAGTGAGTGCAGAGTGACAGTGAGTGTAAAGTGACAGTGAGTGTAGAGTGACAGTGAGTGCAGAGTGACAGTGAGTGCAGAGTGACAGTGGGTGTAAAGTGACAATGAGTGACTGTGAGTGACAGTGAGTGCAGATTGAGTGCAGAGTGACAGTGAGTGTAGAGTGACAGTGAGTGCAGAGTGACAGTGAGTGCAGAGTGACAGTGAGTGCCGAGTGACAGTGAGTGCAGAGTGACAGTGAGTGCAGAGTGACAGTGAGTGTAGATTGACAGTGAGTGACAGTGAGTGACAGTGAGTGTAGAGTGAGTGCAGAGTGACAGTGAGTGCAGAGTGACAGTGAGTGCAGAGTGACAGTGAGTGCACAGTGAGTGCGAGAGTGACAGCGAGTGCAGAGTGACAGTGAGTTCAGAGTGACAGTGAGTGCAGAGTGACAGTGAGTGCAGAGTGTCAGTGAGTGCAGAGTGAGTGCAAGTGTGACAGTGAGTGCAGAGTGAGTGCGAGAGTGACAGTGAGTGCAGAGTGAGTGCCAGAGTGACAGTGAGTGCAGAGTGAGTGTAGAGTGACAGTGAGTGCAGAGTGTGTGTAGAGTGACAGTGTGTGCAGAGTGAGTGACAGAGTGACAGTGAGTGCAGAGTGAGTGTAGAGTGACAGTGAGTGCAGAGTGAGTGTAGAGTGACAGTGAGTGCAGATTGAGTGTAGAGTGACAGTGAGTGCAGAATGACTGCAGAGACAGTGTGTAAGGGTGCAGGGTGCACATTGTGTGAGTGTGCAGAATGAGTGTGCAGGATAAACAGTGTGTGACTATGCCGGGTGACATTGGGAGTGTGTGGGTGAGCAGTGTGTGAATGTGTAGGGGCAGTGTGTGAGTGTGCAGAAAACACCACACACACATACACCACACGCACATACCACACACACACACACCACACACACATACACCACACACATAACACACACACAAACAACACACACCTCACTCTCTCAACACCACACACTCTTCACCACTCACCACAACACAGTCACCACACACTAACTCCCCAGGCTCACCCCCACAGACTCACCACAACACACTCACAACTACACAGAAAACAACACACACAACACACCCCCAGCCGTCAATGAATGCTTTCACCATGCACAAACACCAACAACCATCAATGTACGCTTTCACCAAAAACAAACACGACCATACATCAGTGCCGCTAAACACCCACGTACTCAACAAACAATGTCAGTGCAACTTTCACTAAACACACACACACACCATCAGCTGACAGTACACCAGCCACTCTTTCAATTGGCACAATCATCAGCAGCTGTCAGTGCACAGTACCATTACAATGCCATTATCTCAAACTCAAAGAAACCCGAGCCCTAATGCATTCCTAATGCTTGTTTTAAATTTGTGCAAAGATCAAATCCCGTAACTAAAGTGCGAAGTGCGTTGGGAGTGCGACCCATAAGAACCGCATCGTCTGCGTATAAAAGCACGGCAGTAATTTGCCATTAATTTTGGGTACATCACTAGACAATTTTGATAAGGAGTATTGTAATTCATTTATATAAAGGATAAAAAGCAGAGGGGCCAGAACAGAACCTTGTCTGACCCCTCTGCCAATGGTGATGTCCCCAGAGGCTTCCCCATCATTGCTTATCCTCACCCGAGCCTTCAGATTCCTGTGCAAATACGCCAAAAAACAAACCAATGTCTCGTCCAACCCATAGTTTAAGAGAATTAGCCCATAAACGCGATCTATTAACAAAATCAAATGCTGAGGTTAAATCCATAAAACCCAAATAAAGTGGAACTTTTTGTGTAACCGTATATTTCCACAAAATAAGATTCAAATTCAAGCACTGTTCCACAGTTCCAACATTGCTTCTAAAACCCAGCTGGCAACAGTTTAAAATATGGTTGTCTTCCGCCCAGTTCCTAATTTTGTTAAAGACAACCCTGCCCAAGATCTTCAAAGTATTGTCTATCAGAGAAGTTGTTGACCTAGTTGACCAAGTGCTCGGGATAGCTGCATTAGTCAAATTATTAAAAACATTGCATAAAAGGGGAGCCCAAAAGTCTGGTTCATGTTTTATAAGATTGATTGATAGCCCATCCGAACCTGGTGCTTTGTTCCCTAGACTTTGGTGTATGGCATCTTCGACTTCAGATATAGTTTTAGCGACCTTTAGGACTGGGGAGCAGGTATAACTACTCGAGGTTTTTGTGGGAGCAGTATAAATTCTGGCAAAGGGCTCCTCCCATAGCTCACTAGATATGTTACAGCTTATGGGAGTATTATTCGTGTCCATGGACCTCATACTTTTGGCTTCCTTCCAGAATCCAGTTACATCCTTTAGAGAAGCAGCCCTAGCAAGATTATCCCAGCATTCTTTCAGTATCTCCTCTGAGCGTATCTTAGTTGCTTTCTTGTAACAGGCTCTTAATGATCTAACTAGAGTTATGTCCCTGGGTGAAGCCGCTAATCCTTCACGCAGTTCTCTATTAGCCCACGAGCAAGAGCTATCGAACCATCTGGGATTCTTGCTTTAATTAGTAATAGGTGTAGAGATTATGTGTTTAATGCCAATACATAAATCACTAAAAGCCTCAATAATTTCACCACCCAAGGTGCTACTTGACAAACACATATCTACGAGTGTATTCCGTCTATTTTGCCATACCTCTGCTCATCATTCAGTTCATCAATAAATTCAAACAGTTTAATAAAATTTCTATTTGGTAGTGACGTAAAATCGTTGTAATAAAAATTGATTAAACATATCGGAGCCCCCGTAAATAAATAGTGACTTAGAAATTTGCATTATTTGTCGTTACAGATTTTATGCTGCCCTCAGCCGATATATTTAACCATGTTGATAACCCCCCACACGGTCGGCCTATTTTTGGTCTATTTACAATGCTATTATGACACACGAATCCTTCTAAAAACAGTTTGCTTGTGCATCACGTCTCCTGGAACATCAAAATATCATAATTACTAACCAGATCAACCCACTCTGTGGAATTCAGTTTAGATCTTAATCGGCAATATTCCAACTTAAAACATTTAAATTTGAATCTGGGGTTGTGAGTTCGCTAGCAACTGAGCGTGGTATTGAGGGGTCAGCTGTCTCCGGTATAATAGTCGGTTGGTAATTCAATAGTCAATCCTGGCTCTCCAAACTGGACAGAGCAGTAAACCGATTCTGTGTGTTGGTATAGAAGGATTACGTGGGCCCAATGGGGGTTTATAAAAAAAGCCCAGTGGTAAAGAATGTATATGGGTTGGGGCAGTATTGTGATTGACTTGTGCTCACAATAGCCATTTCACCAGGGGGGGGGACGTCTAAAATTCACGACTATACAGTCGCCTAAGATATTCTTTTCTGAAGGTCTCACCCAACCTACACGTCGCACCATTAGGATTTCATTGGCGTTCACCATCCCTAAGCCCTTATATTCTGTTAGCCAATCGGTGCTCTTGTTTTGAAGTTGTTCCCATGATTCTGATTGGTCTTTCTTCAGGGGAGGAACACCAGCTAAGATTACAACATATGGGCAGGCTTCTGGAGGTAAGTTAAGAACATCTTTAGATGGATTCTTAGCCTGATTTTTATAGGTAGGGATATCTTCCGGAGCAGTTGCTATACTTGTGGGGACAGGGGCCGGTAGTATAGGAGTGGCTGGCACTAGATTTCGTGACTGACTGTTACTAGTGGTCCCATTGCCAATGGCTGCATTTGACAGGGGCATCAGAATAGGAGTGGATTTAAGAGGGTGACTATCCTTAAAATTGCCACACTTGTCACATGCAGTGATACCAGTTGGAGGTGTACGGACATCACTCGTCTTTAACATGCCATGGTCAATTACTTCCATTTGTTTATTAGCCCTCCACAATTTTATCAACAATAGTGACATTATTTTTCTTTCTGTTCGGTTTCTTCACCAGAATTTCCAGTCTGTTCAGCCGTTTAAACAAAGCATTGAATTGTTTATCTACTAATAATTTTAATCGATCATAGACAGAGTCCATTATGGTGTCGATTGGAATTTCACCCGATCTTCCCTGCATACCATGTTCAATCATATGTTCAGTTTGTGTAAGGGTGGAGCTGATACCATCTTTGGCTGTGGTCAAGTTTACTGTGTTATCCTGAGTTTGCACGATTGGGCCTGTTGTAACAGCAATGGATCCTTCCCTCCACATGCTTAGGAGAGTAGGTTGAGTTTTTAGGCGAGCAGGCTGTTTCCTCTTACTGTTAGTGGTTTGGTTACTCCTCTCTTCCTTTTTTCCCCCGCTGTTTTAGTGACTGAGGTCAAATCCCCACTACTGACATGGACTTGAGGCCCCAATTGGCATTTTAAATTGTCCGCATCAACATCAGCAGTCTCAGTCCCAAACTCAAGGCCATTGGACAACATTTCTCACTGACTGGGGGGGTAATCAGTACATTTGGGGACAATGGGAGAGGGATAGATGAATTGCCCTGTTCAGCTCCGCCCGAAAAATGCAGCTGGGGTGCCGGTAGGCTCATGGAGAGTCTTCTTTCAGTTAACTCGATCTCTGTTGAGACCATGTTAACAGCTTCTACAAGCATGCTTTCAATGGTGGTACAAAAGGGAGTGGTGATGGACGGAGCATCCGAAACAATCAAACACTCACACCCAGTCAACGGATCTGGGTTTATCCATCGCCGTTCTTTAGCCCACTCTGCCACCCCAGTTTAGACATGGCCATATGCAAATCAGTCTGACCCTGTGCCTCATGGGAACAGTCCAGCCCGAACTGCCAAGACATGCCTTCCCTGGACTGGAAACAAGCTTCCGAGGACCGGTTTCTGGCATTTCAGTCGTGTTCAGCCTGGCTTTCTTGAATCCAGTGGCAAAGTGAGCAAGGGACCCACGTCTCAGCATACCCTGGCGAACAAAGTGCTACAAAAGGGTGTGGTGATGGACGGAGCATCCAAACCAATCAAACACTCACACCCAGTTTTTAGCCCACTTTGCCACCCCAGTTCAGACATGGCCATATGCAAATCAGTCATTCAATGGTGGTGGCAGTTGAGGTCTTAGGGACAGATATAACTGTACCCTTCCCCATGGTGTTTTAATGTCACTCACCTTCTAATGATGTTTGGGGTAGTTGCCCGGCCTGGCCTCTTCTGGCCCCTGACGGCCACAAACGGCCCGCCCTTTGCCCGGGCTTAGCCCGGCGCTGCGCGTGCGCGCCCCGCGGTGCATGGGGGCGGAAGCGCTTTTGAGTGCTGGTGCCGGCGCAGGAATCACGTGTCTCCCCTGCAAAAGCTGCTGGGAGATGTAGGCAATGATCGAAACCGTTCCCCTCACGGCGTGTGAGCAATACTTGTAAGCCATTTCCCTCATGGCGCAGGAACAGCGCTGGAAGCCGTTCCCCTCACGGCACGGCCCAGCGGAACCTGAGATCAGCCATTCCCCTCATGGCAGGATGGTGAGTCTACAAGCGCATTCCGCGGTGCGTGGGGGCGGGAACGCTTTTGAGTGCTGGTGCCGGCGCAGGAATCACGTGTCTCCCCTGCAAAGGCTGCTGGGAGGTGTAGGAAATGCTGGAAGCCGTTCCCCTCATGGCGCATGAGCAATACTGGAAGCCATTTCCCTCACAGCGCAGGAACAGCGCTGGAAGCCGTTTCCCTCACGGCGTAGCCCAGCGGAACCTGCGAGCAGCTTTTCCCCTCACGGTAGGATGGTGAGTCTACAAGCGGGGAGGTGAAATGATGTCCATTGGAGCAGTAGAGATGTGTGCGGCGGCGCCATCTTAAGGTCAGGTACTGAGGAGCGAAGTCAGGATGTCTAGGGTGGTCGCCATTTTAAAGTCAGGCATTGGGTGAGGGCTGGGGTGACGCGATTACCAACTCTAGGGGCAACAGCATTCAGTTTTTGCAAGGATATACGAACATTAATATAGAGAGAGAATGATAATGGTGCAAGGACTCAGTCTTGCATTGTGCCACGGGTAACTCTAAAACAGGGGGTGCATTCACCTTTAGGATCATAACAAACTCTCAAAGAAAATAAAGCATACATTTTGGCTTGGTTGATGATTTTATAATTTGGGGCACCCCTCCCTATTAGGGTCTGATATACCTTTGCATGATTAACTAAATCAAATGTGTTTGTTAAGTCTACAAATATAGTTCTATAGCTGGCCAGCTTTAGAACGTGTATATTTCCCAATCAACAATTCGAGGTTGAAGCACTGCTCAATGGTCCCTATATCCCTTCTGAATCCATATGGGGTATCTGTGAGGACTTTATTGTCCTTACCCAAGTTTCTAGTCTCTCTAGGAGGATTCTTCCCATCAGTTTTGATGTTGAATTAAGTAGGGATATAGGGAGGTAGCATTTTACGTCCCCTCTATTTCTTTTTTTGAATATTGGGACTATATATGTATATATATATATATATATATATATATATATATATATATATATATATATATATATATATAAATATATATATATATATATATATATATATATATATATATATATATATATATATATATATATATATATATATATATATATATATATTCCAAAGAGTTGCCCAGAGATGGAGCCGCACACTGTGTTCAGGTAGGTAACAACCTTTATTTAGAAAACAAACTGCTTCACTGCTTCCCATTCCGTGATTGTCCCTTGGCCTTATGCGTTTCATGGAAAGCATTCCCTTTCCTCAGAGGCCAAACACGGGCAGCTCCATTATATATATATATATATATATATATATATATATATATATATATATATATATATATATATATATATATATATATATATATATATATATATATATATATATATATATATATATATATATACAACATTCAGGTTGCAGGCAGTAATCCTCCTACCATTGCATTGCAGACTCTTAAAAGGAGTGGAGACCAGAAATCTGATTCGGCCTTAAAGATGTCAATGGGTACCCCATTGGGACTGTGCGCCTTCCCGTTCGCACTTCTATCTAGGGCAGTTTTGATTTAATCTAGGGAAGTTGGGCCCAAATTGGGAGTATCAATGACTATAAAATTTCTGTTATCAGAGATTGGGGGTTCCTCTTTGTTAGGGTTAAAAATTTCTTCAAAATGTATTAGCAGATCTGAGGGCTGTACTAAGGTGTCAATCTCAGCAGCAGACTTTTCCTTAAAAAAAGGGATAATTTAATGTCTTCCAAAATAAAGTTGTATCCTGTTTGTCAACCACCTGGACCAACTTTTCCCATGCTAGTTCCTGTATTTTTGCTCTCTTTTTTATAGGTTTGCTTGTAGGAATTCCGTAGGATTACCACCCTTTCCCTATCTCTAGGTGTGGCTTTTAGTGCTTCCTTTAAGGCCTAATTTAATTTGGAACATTGTTGATTGAACCATCTGTGTTTTTGGTGTACAGACTTCTTGTTTTTGATTTTAAAATCTCCTGAAATAGCAGATGCAATATTACAGAATGCCATAATGATATGTACGTTTGAAGAAACTCCCTCCAAGCAAATGTTAATATCTTCTTGTCTGTTTTCTACTATATATTCTATATGAATAGGGAGGGGTTAACAACTAACCATTTTATGGAAATTCCCTGTTCTCCATGTGTTTTTATGTCAGCAGTTGGTACATCGAACTTAGTCTCGGCATCAGGGATAGCGGATGGTGGTTGCTAAAGGGGCTTACTTTTACTTCAACGTTTCAACTAAGCCTCTACCAGGTCCTGATATTAAAACATGATCAATGGTCAAGGAGTATCCAGCTCTTTCATACGTTTGTACAAACGCTTGACCTTCTTTTTCTGTTTGGTCTATAAATTCAAGGTTATGTTCATACATTACACCGTTGAATGTGTCACCCTATTAATTATGGGTAAAATGGGACTAAGGATCACCGTATTCACCCCATGACCATTGTTTTCCCTTTCAAAACTTTACATTTCTCACTATTGAAGTTGCCGGCCCAGATAAGTAGATAGTCTCCCCTTGTGTCCTTTACAAATGTATCTAGTTCCTCCTCTATAGGTATAATTACCCTGTGTCTAGAATTATCATATATATTGTTATAGCAGTTAATCATTAATACACATTGTTTTCCTGTAGTGCAAAAATATAAAAACTAGAAAAACTGTGAGTTGGTGTAGGCCTTCTTTAAAATCAGCTATGAAGTAACTGAGACTAGAGCGACCAGGCCTCCTTTGCCTCTCTCTGTCTGGGGGGGAAACGCTAAGAAAGAGACCGTTGTAAAAACATCAATATAAAAAGGTTCAGTATGCCAGGTTTCTTGTATAAGAATTAATGAATAGTTTCTAATTGAATTAAGCCATTCTTTGTCATTTAGCTTATTTCTTACCCCAGTCCCATTCCATGATGTGATAGTCAAGATTCAATATGACAAGTGTCGACATGGGTTACAATTGTAAGCAATTGGCTAGCTGGAAGATGGAGTACATTGGTTAGTACCAGCCGATTGCTCTACACCCTCAGGCAGTCAGTCAAGCTCATTACGACTTCTTAGGGGGAGGAACCTGTTAGTCAAGGGTAAAGTTGTATACTGGCCTATAGGGGTAGGTCTTTTGCTGGCATGGAATGATTGTTCGATAGTGATAGTATAGAAATAACCTAATAGGACTGCGATAATAGTATCATTCCGATGGTTCAAAGGCCATACATACTTGCTAGAAAGTTCACCAATTAGTGCCCTTGCCATCTCAGGACAACGGAAGGTTACAACAATACAATCCCCTTGATTAAACTTTGTTATGTTACCAACCCAGTTTACTTGTCTCATCATAATTAT
The DNA here is from genome assembly GCF_964263255.1 of Lissotriton vulgaris. Taxonomy (NCBI): domain Eukaryota; kingdom Metazoa; phylum Chordata; class Amphibia; order Caudata; family Salamandridae; genus Lissotriton; species Lissotriton vulgaris. The sequence continues at coordinate 236,237,532 of NC_141691.1, forward strand.
AATTTGGAAGAGAAAAATAGTACTACAATTTGTGTTTTTAGTGAACCAGTGAACAACCTTATTCTTCAAGACCCCCCATGACTCTGTAGCCTTGTCTGCCAACTTCGGAACATTTTTTAAGACAATTTCATAGGGAGTGACCAGAGGAGGTTGATGTAAAGAGTCCTTGCAGATCATTGTTGGCCTACAATTTGTAATAAGTTCAGACCCACAGTTCTTGCCATTGGTTGTCATTCCAACTGTATCCATATTAGGCAGATCAGGGTGACAGGGTTGTGTGGCAGGATCCTCTTCCGCATGATATAGAGTCGCTGATTGGATGTTCTTAGTTGTCACCCGTGAAGAATACCCTGCAGGGATCTTGTTGGCCGGGTCTTTACTAGGGGTTACACTGTGAATGTTTTCAAAAGGCGATAAGTCTGTAATCAATTTTACTAGCTGAGTCACAACACATTTAACTGATTTTGTTTTGGTCATTAGACTCCTTTCGACTGTGTCAGTTTTTCCATGTAATTTTAAAAAAAAGGGTTTCAAGGCTTTGTGTATAGTTCATAGTTGGTGCCTCCAATGCCCCAGAAGAAAGTTTTTTCTGTTTTGTTGGCTTAGTTTTAGATTTCTTTGTAGAAAATGTGGCTGCTGTTGTTAGGACCTGTTTTTTACTCTTTTTTTGCAGGGGGAGATACCAAATCATTACTGGTTGACAAAACGGATATCTCCAGTGGTAGAGTCGAGACACATGAGCCTTTTTTAGTAAGTTCGAAGCTCAATGGGCTGTTCCCTCTTCTCTTGTCAATGACTGATCTACTCAGGCCGGCCTCTATGGACAATATATCCATCCTAGTATTGTTTAATGCTGCGTTTAATGCTGTTTTGGTAGTGGCAAGACGCTCCCCTGCATGGGCAATTTCATTGTTAATTTAGCCCATTGCATTTTTCAAATAATTTATGTTGAACTTGGACCTTTAGGCAGGGTCATCCCTGAACTGTTTGCCTTCCGCCTATATTTATTCTGACCTGTTGTTGGCTGTGTTATGACTCTGTGTACTTTACCACTGCTGATCATTGCTAAAGTGCTCTCCCTATGGTAAATTGATGTATGGATTAGTGGTTCCATGATTGACTGGTTTGGTTTACTTATCAGATCCTAGTACAGTGCACTGAGTATGCCCAGGGCTTGTAAACCAAATGCTGCTGGTGGCCTTGCAGCACTGGTTGTGCCACTCACAGAAGCAGCCTGTAAAAATGAGTTTAAGTCGGGCATTGCAGAGCATGTATGCAGTCTGGTACTGCCATGTTGACTGGGCAAGTGTACCCACCTGCCAGTCCCTAAATCTTCCCATGTTTGCATATTAGTCACCCCTATAGTAGACCCAAGGCAGGGTGCATTGCAGGTAAAAGGTAGGACATGCCCCGGAGTGTGTGGTGCTTATCTTATAATCCTAACTTTCTCAGGGAACTAGGTAGAAATTCAAGTTTAGTATGCCTGAACTCAAAATGATAGAAAACATCTTTTAGTGAAGTTGGTTTTAACATTCTGTGTTTGAAAATACCACTTTTAGAAAGTAGGTATTTTCTTGCCTAACTGTCCAAGCCGGCTTCTGCTAGGATGTGTATTCCTTATCTGGAGTTTGAGTGACAGGGGCTGTGGGATTCCAGGAGACAAGGTGAGTCAGAACAGGGCTGAATAAAGCTATCTGCATATAGATGGGTGGGAGGAGTTGCACCTGGGACCAGAATAGGGCTGTGCCTGTCTTCCACAATGCCTGCTCCACCTCCTGTGGTGTGTCTGATGTCCCTTGCCCACACTGTCAAAGGAAAGAAGACATCTAGTTAACAAAGTGTTCCAGTACTGCACAGAACTGGTTTGGACTGGATACAGGACATGCTGCTTTCAGAGGACAAAGGATTGGCTAGTTTAAATATAGGAACCCAGACCCCAGAACTTTATATCACTTTTGGGAAACAAGAAGAACCTTTGCTGAGGAGAGGAAGCAGATAAACTGAGGAGGAGACTATCCCTAAGCTGAGTGCTGTTTGGGGGATAGGCCTGCAGTGGTTGCCTGACTGCCAAAGAAAGGAGAAAGTACTTTGGGCTACTTTCAAATCAACTTGTAAAGGATCTCCAAGGGCTTGAGATCAAGCTTGCCTTCTGCTGAAGTCTCAGGGACAACAGGCTTCACCAACCAGCTCCCCTGCCTTCCCTTGCTGGGAATTGAGGTGCCTGCTGTTGAGCTGGGCCTTCTGAGAGACTGTGTGTCCCTGGGAGCTGGAAGAGTGACTCAAGATGAAGACGCGTGTCACCGCCGCAGCTGTTGTCGTCGCAACACCGGAGAAGCATGTCGCAGGGCCTCTTGCGGCTCATAAGAATCGTTAAGTCACTGCATGGCTGTCGGGCATGCACGCTTTGTTATCTCATCAAGAGGAAGATGCCATTTTGTTTCATTGCACCAGCTCTTCACCGCATCACGGCACTGCTGGTCGCATCGCCACTCAAGAGCAGTAAGAAACCAAAGCATCACCTCCCCACGCGGAGAAGAACCGATGCATCCCCTATGCAGCAGTAGGGACCCGCCGCATCAACCTTTCTTGCGTGTAAGGAACCGACGCATCACCTTCCCTGCAACACTTTCGTTGTATAGCATTACGCATTAAACTTAAAGTGTCGCATTTTACATCTAAAGAGAACAATGCTATTTCTACATTTTCTTAAGTACAGTATTGTGGATTTTTGCTGTTTGTGGTCTTGTGTTAGGTCTATATAAAAAAACGTATTTTTATACAACTTGTATGGTGTCCATCTGTAGTGTTGTCATTGGGTTACTATATGTGTTCAGAAATGCTTTACACACTGCCTCTAAGATAAGCCTGTCTGCTCGTGCCTAGCTACCAAGGGGGGTCAGCCGGGGTTATTTTGGAAGTGTACCCCCTTACCCTGACTAGACGCAAGGGTCCCGATTTGGTCAAAGGTACCTACCTATGCCAACTAGAGACCCCCGAATCTAACAATTTGTAATTGGTATACTGTTGCTTGTGCACTTTCCTCTGCCAGTAGAGTACAACATAAGCTTCCGTCTGCCCATTATTGTAGATGTACTTCAAATGTAGTATTCCCATTAAATGTAAAGGCAAAAGAGCCACTCTTCTGACCATCGCTCCCTTTTATGAATCCAATGGGGGGCCCAGCCACGTCCGTCCCAAATTGTTATCCAACAGTAATGCTGCAAATTAGGACCTAGAAACTACCCATAAAGACTTTTTCATTACATTAATATATTCCAACTTCAAGATTGTATGGCTCAATATCTAGAGGGGGTAGAAGTACCAGAAACCATCACATTAGCAGACTTACTATTTTCTTGTATTACTTCATCAGCATTCTAAAAGTCTATATGGTATGCAGTTGAAGGTCCATTTTTTCTCCGTTTCTCTGTTCCAACATTTTTAAGAAAATATCTTAGGCTCAATAAATAACAACGTGTGTAAAAATCTCTCCTGCATAGATGTAGGGGAGATTATTTGAAAGCCGGTGTGTCACTTTTAATATGGGAAAAAGAGACGCATCTGCGGCGCAAGGGGCTTGTAAATTAGCCCCGTGGTGCTCTAAATCACTGTTGTATAAAATTAGTGTAGGAATGTTTTCAACAAAATTCTTGCCTCTTTTCAGTAGTTTATATTTTTTATGTTTTGGTCATTGTCCATCGAATTTAACAATTATGTTTTTCTTTCTGGTTAGGTGTTCCTTTCTTCTTCTTATCACATTTTCCAGGAACTGTCCCTCTCTTATACTCCACCAAGGTTGCCCATCTTCTGCAGTTTATTATCCTTACCCAGATAATGCTCACATATGCCTTTCCTGTGGGCATTTATTTCTTGTGATTTCCATGCCTCATTTCCCTTGCAGTGTCCCCTCCCTTTACTCCGCGTCCTTGTCATTTTCACTCTGCATCATCCAGTTACCATGGTGCTAGCTCTCTTTTGTTGCTTTTTAATACCATGGTTTTTGTTCCCTGCTGTTTTCTAACTTTCCTTGGCTGTTTCGTTTCCTATGCTTGTAAAGCGCCTTCCCCCAAAACCTGCACTTTGAACGTAGTGACCATTTCCAAATACTGTGTATTTAAAACAATTATGTTAGTGTGCACTTTTTGAAAAATGTTTTTTTTCTAAAACAATGGTTTTTTTGGCTATGACTTTTCTTCTCTACTATGTGTTTATTTTAACTTTTTATACAATATTTATTTTGTACTACATCTTTCTCTACCAGCCAATGTAAACGAGATGTATCCAGATAAACCTATGGGCCCTTATTTATGAGGCCTTGGGTCAGTTTTGCGCCGCCGGTGCGTCACTTTTTGTGACGCACCAGCGGCGTAAAAAATGCGCCTTGTTGCGCCATATTTAAAAAGTGACGCATCTAGATAGATGAGTCACTTTTTAAACCCCTGCGCCACATTATACCTGCGTCAGGTATAATGTATGCAGATGGGGCGTTCCCCCGCAAAAATCCTCGTAATAGTGACGCAGTGAAATCTATGAGATTTCACCTCGTCACTTTTAGGATGCTGTTGCGTCAAAATCTTGCGCCTGCCTCACAGCAGGCGTAAGACTGACGCAAGCCCTTTCACATGGGTCTTCCCCCATGTGAAAGGACGCATTACTGGAGTTGCGTCACTTTTGTGACACACTCCAGCAATGCGCCACTTTTGCGCTTACAGATATGTCAGAAATACTAACGTATCTGTAAGTCCTTGCGACATAATCCGTCATACGTTAAATATGACGCATCATTGGTGTCGCAAGGAGTGCGCAGTGAAAAGTGATGCATCGCTGTTTTCACGCAGCGATGCGTCACTTTTCATAAATGAGGCCCATGGTCTTTCCGACTGGCAACTGAATTCAAATTAATTAACCTAATTTCAGTACAAAATGCTCATTGTTGCAATGCTGACTCTTGTACACTCCCACTACATGCCACTTTTAGTGCGTCTTCAGCTCTCCTTTTTCCTACTTAAAGGAGATACTGTCTTCAATTATACACATCTGAAATATTCTGTCTCTTTTTCAAATACAACAAATTAATGTTTTTAGGCATTGTAATCTCCTGACAGGAGTATTGCAACACGCTATACAATGCTCTTTATTCTGGTTTTAAAGACACACTCTTCAAATCTTTCCTAAGAATCTAAAGTGCATAATTAGTCTAGCTTGTGCCTCTAGGTGAAAGATGACATTGCTCATACCTGTTGTAACTTGTACTGGCATTGTCTTTAAAGTGACTTCCGTAGCTACAAATGTCTTAATTTCTTCATCTGCCATACCTCATGGAGAAATCTTTTTCTTACTTTACCAATCTATGTTTTAGATCATCAGAAAAATGTTGCCTCCTGGCCAGCTGATATGTCATCTATCTTCCAGCAGTGGCCTCCGCAGCAAGATATCTTGAAATGCATCATCTGAGCCTTAGGCTTTCTAACCCCCCAATAAAATGTGGACCCAAAAATTTTTTGGCAGTAAAAAACCAGTGCCATGAAGGCTGTTACTCACTGACTGACCATCCCTTACTTTGATATAAAGAAATGCCTCTTTTTGAATGTTCACCCCAAGTTTTTGCACTGATACAGCTGGCTACTCAATTATGAAAATGCACTGAGTCCTACCAAACAGGTCCCAGTGTTAGTGCTCTGACCCTTGAAAGGTATATGTCTAAATGGAATACCCACAATTGGCACAAATCAACTTACTACTAAGGCCCACACAGTACGGGGAAACTCAGAAAGGCTTTCCGAGTCTCATCGCAGGTTTCAGTTTCAACCCCCGCATTATTATGTAGGCAGTCGAAAGTGAAACCAGATGGTCATTCTGGCTGGATTCTGACGGGCTCAAGGCTCAAGGAGCCCATCAGCCAGTTGGAAGCCTGACTGTAATCCCTATGGACGGCGTTTCCCCCATAGGGATTATGATGAGGGTTTCTGGCAGGCTGTCGGAAAGCAACTTTGGGGGTCCCTAACATGGCCTGCCTCACCCTGTGGCCTATGATTAGTGGCCTAGGGGGCACCTATTGTGCCCCTCTGTTAATCCCTGCACCATGTGGCAAACACCTTGAGGTACCTGCCACGCGGTACAGGGATGAACAGATTCTCCCATTTCTCTATGGGAACTTGTGCTACAGCCAGTTTACGGCCACAGCAAAAGCTCCCATAGATAAATGGGAGTTTGCAACTGCACTATGTGGGGTCTCATTGTAATGCTGCAGTCTGAGCCACCAACCAGAGGTCATCAGTCCCAATTCCGCAATGGTGTCGGGCAGACGTGAGTCTGCTGACATCGTAATAAGGCCCTAAGTCTCTATTGTATGGTATCAGGGCAAAGTGTGACTTCAAGCATGCTATTACTGACTGGCAGAGTGCTTTTTAAACTGCAAACTCAACTCTGTCATTTAATCCAATTGCAAGCCTGACCATCCTTTTTAATATTTATAAGTCATCTCTAATGCAGGCTTACCGAGTCCTCAAACGACATGTTTGTTCTTAACTTTACATACCCTGACAGTAAAAAAGAAAACATGCTCGTTTTTACTGTGGAATGGCAACTATCCCCTTTGGTGAGTATTGAGTTACACACCGATAACCCAGCTGTGCTAAGTTCAAAATGCAAATACTAAATATGATACTTCAAAGTATCAAACAAATCATTCAATTGCACCCGAGATAATGCTCAATTCAAATTTAATGTGGGGGGTGTCAGAGAAGGCAGATTAGCAGGTTGCATCTTAGCGAGCTCTGCCCAAATCCCTCATTCACCATCATCCTGACTCCAAATTTGGCACTGTAAACAAACCCCATGAGAGCAGGAGGCTACCCGCCACCTCCTGAGATTCTGACATGTGTGCAGGATGTGATTGACTTGTGTGGCATGTGGCCATTCATATAACAGTGGCCTCGATTACCTGAGGGTGCCATTGGCAACTTGGCACCTTGATTCACTGGGGATGTCTGATGGAAGGTGCAATGGCAAAGCAAACATGTAACCTGCTCCCCACCTTAGGTATAAATGGTGTGTGCTGCATAGGCCCTTTTTTGATCCACTACAACTACCCAGAGGACGTGCACTCTTTCCTACCTTTTACACCCCAGTTGCAGTCTTTCTGAGAGTCCAACATGGGTGCGGGCTGCGATTAACTAAGGCAGCCCATCGCTGCACCGATGACATCATCTCCAATTGACCGTGGCCACTGGTCAGCAGCTGGACACTCTGGTCTCATTCAGGTTTGTCCAAGAGGGGGTTCACCGCCAATGTGGGCAGAACGATCCTCCACCAACACTGCTACAAACATCATGTACGCTGCACAGGAACTCTGCGACTTACTATCTCTGTCATGAGGGCATCAATCCTCCCCTGCCTTTCATACCAGAAAGGCCTTTGAGGGCATCTACTGGCAGGCAGACTGACAATTACCATTGCAATCGACTTAGCATTGGTATTTGCTAAGGGGTACATAGCAATGCCATGGAAGGGAGTGTCAGATCTGAACATAGAGAAGTGGCTAAGAAAACTGCACAAATAGGCAATGGTGAAAATTGATGCATTGTTATCCCCTCGTGTAGCTGGAAGTTATGGATCCAGGTACACAGGATGAGATTCCTTCCTAGCGAGGAAAGTTGGCTACCTCACTGTGACAACCACAAGTCCATAAAAGCTGAGAAGCCTGCACCTTTGAGAGCCCAGTGCCAAGAAGCCTGAATACCCCTGGATGCTGAGGTGCAGCCTGGGAGACTCAGCCCTGATGCTCAAAAATTGCACTAGAGTCTGCTTTGACGTCACACAAGACTGCTCACCCAGCATAGAGGTTTCTGCCACATAAAGGCAACCACCACTAGTTTTGCAGTAATCGGAGACTTGTAGACCAGTGGCAACTGGTTTTGTGGTGGACTTCACCTGGATTTTGTGGGACATCAACTGCTGATTCCAAAATTGCCCCACCATGCTGGTGGATCAAGGTGTTGCCACGGTATAACCCTTGATGCTGACTCAGCATTCTCAGCATCCTTAAGCATTTTCTGCATCCTACATCCCTTGCACCAGTCCCACTCCATTGACCTCTATGTCAATTCACACATAGTAACTGTAATGTAATGTAATGTAAAGTACACTTATATAGCGCAGATACTGTCACCCTACAGGTATCCTGGTGCTTTGGAATTGGTGATGGTCAGCACATTACCAGCCCATAAAAGCAAGTGAAAGGACTAGTTTTCAATCCTTGGAAACAACCAGGTTTTCAGACTCTTTCTGAAACAAGCCCACGAATTGGCCTTCCTGATGGTCTGGGGCAGATCATTCCATAATCGTGCAGCAGCCACCCCAAAGGCTCTGCTCCCCATTCTGGTTTTCCTGAACCTGAAGGCCTTAATCAGGTTGGCGTTCGAGGAGCGAAGCTGTATTTTTAGATTGTACCATATAAACCTCTCCTGCAGTGGTATAGGGCCCTCCTCATGTGCTGCTTTGTACGCAATGCATAGAGATTTAAAGCAAATTCTCTCTTTAATAGGAAGCCAGTGTAGGTCTCTTAGGGCTAGACTTGAAGAAGACCCTTGTTGCCTATTTACCGCCAACTTAGCTGCCATGGTCTGGACTCTCTGCAAGCTCTGTAAGATGTATTGTGGGGCTCCCAGGTACAAAGCATTGCAGTAGTCCAGTCTGCTAAGTATTACACTCCTCACCACAAGCGAACGGGTTTCTATAGGCAGGAAAGGAAGAATCTGTCGCAGCATCCGCACCAAAGAGAAGCAGACGCTGACAGCTTTATTTGCCTGAGAGTCCATTTGGAGACTCCCATCCACTAATACCCCCAAGTTACGCACCATTTTAGCAGGGACAAGGGAATCCTCTTCTGGGGTAAGCTTAAACTCTGGTAGCAAATGTAACTGTAAACTAAAGGGAGTAGGACAAAATATAACCTCTGTCTTCCCCCCATTAAATTGTAGGGAATTTTGTTTGAGCCAGCTTACTGTCAGGCACATGCACTCCTGGAACTTATCCAAGGACACCGCCTGTTTCCCTTCTAGGGAAAACACCAATTGGGTGTCATCCGCATAGTTGATCAATTCGATTCCAAAGGACCTAACAAGGGAGAGCAGAGGGCGCAGGTAGATGTTGAACAGGATGGGACTTATCGCAGACCCCTGCGGCACCCCATGATGTACTGGGGACTTATTAGACTCAAACAACGGCATTGTCACCTCCTGTTGTCTCCCTGATAAATAGGATTGTAGCTATTGCAGGGCTCGTCCTTTGACCCCCAGGCCATTCAGTCTTTCTACCAGTATGGTATGGTTCACCATGTCAAATGCGGCTGACATATCTAGTAGTACCAGCACAGACCAGTCTCCATTGTCAGCCCGCATCCTTAAATTGTCCATAACGGTGACCAGGGCAGTCTCCGTGCTATGGCCCAGACGGAAGCCAAATTGATCCCTATCTAATAGATGGTTGTCCTCTAGGTAGCCAGACAAAATCCTGCTAACTATTTTCTCCAAGAACTTAATTGGGTACGGTAGCAGAGATATGGGTCTAAAATTAGCCGAGACAGCAGGGTCCAGGGAGGGTTTCTTAAGTAGAGGGGTGGCAACTGCCTGTTTCCAGTCCTCCGGCACCACTCCCTCTGCCAGGGACTGATTACAGATTAATCGCAGCCAAGGGAGAGTTTCCCGTCCAAATTCCTTCCAGACTCTAGGCGGGAGGGGATCCCGGGGGAGCCCGATGTGATACTTTGGGCTACGTTAATAAAGTGCTCTTCAGTAGGAGCCTGGAAAAGTTCCAGAGCAGTAGCTACTCCAGGCCCTTCCCCTGGTCTCTCCAGTAACTAGAACTGGAGGCTTCTTAAAATAGAAGGTAACCATTCAACTGGACCTGAGACGGGTGCATGTGACTGGCTCCTTGTCAGAGTTGGTATCCCTTATAGTCATTTGCAAGTTACTTCTTGTGGTTACAGTTGTAGTAGCTTTTTGGATACTGTGCAATGATGCAAAATCGTGGAAAAATTATGTTTGAATATTAATGATTTAAACAAGGTCTGGAATCATAAACGATGAACTAATGATATTGCACTTGAAAGAAAATTTGCTAAAACACTTTGAAGTGTATTATATAATGTAAGAACGTTATGCCACATTTTCGTGTGAGACATTTAATTAAAAAGAATGCAGTTCTGATGTTTTCTCCTTATCTTGCTCCTGCTCATTGACCCCTTCCATTCAGTGTCCAGCTGCAAGTCACTTCTCCCATTAGTATCATATTCAAGGACTTCCATTGAAAATTCCGCTGTAAGCATGCTAATTCAATTAACCATTGTTGGAGAAATGTTTCATTTTGTGTTGTACATATCTGGAGTGCATTTGATGAGGAGAGTATGGAAGATTGCTTTTACATAAAGAAATGGGTTAATGTTAGGGATTTAATATATTACTTTGTCATTTCTAATTTGCCAATGCAACCCTAATCATGTTCACGCCATGCTGAATTTGCAGAATCTATTGATAGCTTATGTGAATTTTGTATAAAAGCTCATGGGAAATTATTGACTTGTTGGTTTGTTGGGTTGGCTTTTGCTTTTTGGGATTTCACTTAGGATTATTCTCTGTCCATTTGTTGCAAAAATCCCTATTTCGATGCTGTCAGTACTCTTACTGCAAGATCAATAGAACATAAGGAGCTGAAACTGAATAGGTAAATGATGGGAAGTCCGAATACTGGAGTTCTTATGATATTCGGGTGCAGCTGTCAAAGGTTTGGCAGCAGAGGATAGTAACATAAGAGCGCCTCCTTTTTAAGGGATCTCTGAAAGATTTTCATAGCCATTTATGCCTGAATCGAAGATTAGAGATTTTGGAAGTGGGCTAACTTACCCATGTCTGAGCTTCCTGCAGAGTCACAAGAATGTTTTTGTTAATTTATTTGGGTTTTATATAGGGCTAGATAGACCTAGCAGTATCAGTGCACTTTACATGTTATTTGAGTAAGTTTGTTTGAAATACATACATTATACAAACATGGAGACAGTACTAAACCAAGCAACATTAAGGCAGTCAAAGTAGTTATAATAAGTATATAACAATATAGCATAAGGTAATGGATTTAGAGACAAAGTAGGAGGTGAAATGAGTCAGTTGACCGCCTTGACAGGTCTGGAAGATGTAGGTGGGAACTTTGGGAAACAAAAATCAGCTATTGTGCAAGTTGAAATAGTTGTTAAGCAGGAGAGATCTGACGTCCCATTTGAAGCCGAAAAAGGAGGGAGTGCAATAGAGATCTTTAGAGAGTGAGTTCCAAATCCTAGAAGCATTTCCAGAGAAAGAGCATGTCTGGGAGTATTTCTTTTTCAGTGTAGGAGGTATGAATAGAAGTGAGTTGAAGCTTCTTAGTGACTGGCCTCTTCATGCTCTTGAAAGTTTGGTTTCAAGTTATTTGGGGTTATGTGGGGTGCCGCTCGCAGTCGCCACTTTGACCCTGCTTTGTTCCTTGGCCTGCTCTGTGCTGGAAAGTGCCCTGCTGCCGATATTTGCTGTTGCCTGTGACTCTTGCGGTGATTAGACGACCGCCGCTGGAATCGGGAGTCCGGGACTGCGAGGCCCACAGGTCCTTGCGCATACCACACTTGCGCACCTGCAGCCTCTTCCCGGACTCCTCCCTGTCACCTGGGCGCCTTTATCAGCGACTCGCGGCCCCCGCTCCGCGGGAGCCGCTCGCAGTCGCCACTTTGACCCTGTTTTGTTCCTTGGCCTGCTCTGTGCTGGAAAGTGCCCTGCTGCTGATATTTGCTGTTGCCTGTGACTCTTGCGGTGATTAGACGACCGCCGCTGGAATCGGGAGTCCGGGACTGCGAGGCCCACAGGTCCCTGCGCATACCACACTCGCGCACCTGCAGCCTCTTCCCGGACTCCTCCCTGTGACCTGGGCGCCTTTATCAGCGACTCGCGGCCCCCGCTCCGCGGGAGCCGCTCGCAGTCGCCACTTTGACCCTGCTTTGTTCCTTGGCCTGCTCTGTGCTGGAAAGTGCCCTGCTGCCGATATTTGCTGTTGCCTGTGACTCTTGCGGTGATTAGAAGACCGCCGCTGGAATCGGGAGTCCGGGACTGCGAGGCCCACAGGTCCTTGCGCATACCACACTCGCGCACCTGCAGCCTCTTCAAAACTCCTCCTCCGCTCCATAAATATCCCGCGCCTTCCGCGAACGCGGGACGCGTGCGGGTCCAAGCCCGGGGCTAAGCCCGGGCAAAGGGCGGGCCGTTGTGTGGCCGTTAGGTAGCTGTAGGAGGCTGGCCCTCCCCTTTCATTCCTCCCTTATTTCATTCGGTTGCATGTTTTGCTGTGGTTATATAGCCATCCACCTAAAGTACATATCTTACATCCTTATCGCCTGTACATTGCCGCCCCCGCTGTTGGACTTTCACTTGCACGTGGCATACGTGTCTGGTTTACATTAGCCCCTGCTAATACCTACATTTTACTGTCCCGTGATGTGGTGCTGCTAAATGTGGATTTATTTTGTAATTAGTGCAAAATTTTCCTGTGTCTTTTAGATCTTCTTTAAGGCTTTATTTATTTTGGGATTAGGAGGGTTTCCCCAATAGCCACTACCATGGACTCACCTACGTTGAGCAGTGTGGGGGGAAACAACAGTAAAAGCACCCTAGACAAATACTTAAAAAAACTCACCTCTGAGATAGATAGGGAAAATGCACTGGCCGAACGAAGGGTGCAGCGTCGTCGCTCCATTGAAGGCATCAAAGCCAGACTTTCCTCATCGACAGCACCCCAGACCTTAACCCCTGGTTTAGGTGTGGCCCCAGTAAGTGAGGATCCTCTTGCCACCCAGGGTATTCCTGTACTTCGACGGGACACCTCCCTCTCACCCCCCTCAATAGCTGGCTCAAATTGTACAGCTATTAACATCACATCACCTTCATGCAACACCGGTGCAGGGCCATAAGTTTCATCTGCTACCCTGCGTACCACTAAAATGACTGCTAGAAACAAACCCAGGAAATTGGAGGTCCCAAAAGTATATGGCCCGCCCCCAAATAAAAGACGGGGGAGGGGAGGTTCTCTCTAAAAAGGTAGGATTAGCCATTCTGATTTTGGCAAGGGCAAAGGGGCCAATCCAGCTTCTGCTCCCAAACCAAAGGATGCTCCAACATCTGAAGAAATCCAAACGGCCCCTCAAGAAATACTACCACCTCCTATAACGACTGCTCCAACAACTGGCTCAGAATCTCTGAGTGGCAGATCAATGGACTCTCAGTCGTCTGTCCCCTCCCTTGACATCCTTGAGCATCTATTTGGGACGTACACACTTCCAATCCTAGAAAGATTAGTGGGGATAGAGCACCGATTGGGGCAATTGGAAATGGCAGTTTCCAATAAAGTTGACCAACAGAAAGATCTTGTTAATCCAATTCCAACCCCTGCCGCTGCAGTTACATCTTCCATCACCATATCTGACAAGGATAAGGAGTCAAATGCACCCAGTAAAATAGTGAGCCAAAATTCACAAGGGGCTAAATTCTCCAAATCTGCTCCCCGACTAGCCACGCACACTTCAGGCGCTATCCCGAAGGGGAGAAATAGTCCGACTGCAAGAAGCACGCGGGATGTAAGAGGTAGGATGTCCCCAAACAGAGTTGAACACCGCAGGGGCCGCCAGGTTGAACTCCCCCCAGAAGCGGTTCCCTACGTGGTGGTGCTCACGGGTGTCCCTACACTTGAAGCTGACAAGAGAGAAGGAACCCTACAGCTCAAAAATAAAACCATGCATTGGCTGACCCAGAATAGACCGGTCCCTGGTAACATCAACGGGGAGATCGTGCATGTACGCCGACTCCCATGGTTGGGGAGCCGAGAAAAAGACATCAAGGGTGATCTCATTGTGGTTAATTATAGAGACCCTGAAGCGGTCAGGTACATCCTCAGTTGGATGCCTGGGAACATAGGTAAAACAATCGTGCCCTGTGACCTTACATACTTTTATCCAAGAGCCCTAGTGGCTCCCATGTCATGTCCTTGGCCACCCCCCGCCCTATTGAGTAACCCAGGTACCAAATTTAACAACCAGTACTTGTCCTCGATGCCCAATTCTCTGGCCCCAAAGAATGTATTTGGGTGGGACACTGTTCCTCACAGGGGCTATGGTAGTAATTCTGGGGGGCTGGTTCACACGCTTGAAACAAGGGGAAGGAACACCTGCTCCCCTTTACTCCTCTAGAAGTCAATGTTAGATTTGAAGCCTTTTCAGACCTCGAAGATTGCGAATGATGGTTGGGTACCTTCACCAACTCATCGCTACCCTCGAGGAGTAACAGTAATAAAATGAACCTAAGTCGTTGCAAACAGATCTGGTCAACCACTAGTGTGCATGAAGGGCAGGGGAAGGCGGGAGGTAATGCTGCCAGTACCACCTGGGAAAATGACACGTTGCCGCCAGATAACCCAACTCTCTGTAGTGTGTGGGCCCAAGATAATAGCTTACCTGATAGTGCACATGCCCATGCACAGACTTCCCTTGACCAGCCTGACTCGACTTCAATATCCTTTGTCTCACTTAATCAGGATTCAACACATTCACTTGGGTCCCCTGTTTCGCAAGTGGTCATTGATCACGCCAAAATTGGGACATCGGGCTCCAAATCTAAATCTCCACCCGAAATTTGGAAGGTTCTGTCATGGAATCTCGCAGGTATCGCCAACAAAATACATACTGATGACTGGGACTCCATAGTAGCTAATAGCGATGTTTGTCTCTTCCAAGATACTTGGGCTAGGGAACCCCTGTCCAGAACGGGATATGCAATTTTTGAAATCAAGGCCAGCTGGAGTGGTAAGGGGCGGCCCTCGGGTGGCTTGGCGGTGTGGGTAGCTAGCCACATTGGATGCACTGCGGAGAATATAGTCACGTTCTCCCAGGACATACAGTGCGTTATACTGAAGTGGCCCAATGCACCTAAGTTAGCAATTATAAATGTGTACTCCCGTCCAGTTGGTCCAACCATGGAGTCACCCACACTTGAAGATCTTTCGTCCTTTCTGGGTCAGTTACCTGAAGATTGTAAGATAGTGATGGGTGGAGACGTCAATTGCCACTTTGAACCACTAGATGGGCTGAGGGAAGGTGCACTCACTGCAGAAGATGATTTTTGGGGTGTTCCGGTGTGTCAATCTCCCCACCCCAAATCTTGGTCTCCGCTTGCGGTACAAATTATGTCTTTGACACTCAATTTTGCGGTAAGGGCTTGCAATGGTCGAACAATTTCAGACACCCCCTCACAATGTACCTTCAATAGGGAGGACCATGAATCGCGGCTGGACTACATCTTTGTAGATATTAGCTTGTGGTCCAAGGTTAAGGACTTTAAAGTAGTCGCACGTACGGATAGCGACCATAATGCACTTTTACTACACTTGGTGCATTCTGTAATAGTACCTGGCCCGCAGCCCGCTGAGACCAGGGAGGACCCATGTAATCTGGTACTCACCTCCAATAGGCGTAGGGTTAAATGGGAGAAACTGGCCAACTCAAAAGAAAGTACCAGGAAATTGTATGAGCTAGCACTCCCCAAGTTAGAGGACTTGGACAATTTAACACCATCAACTCTTATGATTTTTCCCCCCTGCGCTGAAAATCTGCAAAACCCATTGTTCATGACGAGCTCAGCTCGGCAGGAGTGTACGAGAGGTGTACCTCATGACGAGCTGAGCTCGTCATGAGCGTCGAAGGGGTTAATTAATCAACCCAGACCTCAAGACTTTAACAAGAGATTAGCTCTAATTCATGAAGAGTTAGTGGGTGTTCTGGGTGAGGTCCTCTACCCGGAGGTAGCGCAGTGCAAGCAAAAGACCCGAACCTCTACCTGGTACAACTCAGCCTGTAAAAAGGCCAAGACTGAGTTAATAACAGCAGTAAAAGCAGGTACAGACAGGACCAGGATGGCCGAGCTTAGGCGTGAATATAAGGATGTAATGGCACGGGCAAGGTCAGAATGGGACTGGGACAGATGGCAGGATCTCTCTCTCGCCCTTGAAATGAGGGACTCTAGGAGATTCTGGTCATTAGTAAACATCGGCTCAGGCGAACCAAAAGCTGCAGTAGAGCCCAACATTGCAGTTCTGTGTGGGAAGCCCACTTTGGTAAACTCTACGAAGATAGGTTTGATGGTACCAACGATGCGGCTGCTGCCTTCTTATCCCAATCTGGCAACAGATTGGAATTTAGTCTTGGGGAGGTGGTCAGTGCAATAGAGAGACTGGCGTTGGGTAAAGCACCGGGACTCGACAAACTGCCTGGTGACCTTTTTAGGTCCCATCCTGAGATCTGGGCCCCGTACCTTCATATTCTCTTTAATTCCATTGCAGGAGGCATGGAGATCCCCTGTACTTGGCTGGGGGCGGAGATAGTACCCATTTTTAAGAAGGGCTGTCCTCTCCTCCCAGCCAACTACAGGCCGATCAGCCTTATAGACGTGCCCCAAAAACTCTTTTCCCGCCTTATACTGGACCATCTCCTGGACTGGATGGAGGATAGAGATATTCTAAGCCCCCTTCAGGCTGGCTTCCGGAAAAACATGTCCACCATGGACCAGATCTTCCGCCTTGTACTCCTCTACTGGAAAACTGTGAGGATTGAGGGGGGGGGGCTGTATATGGTGTTCGTGGACCTGAGGTCAGCATTTGACCTGGTCCCCCGAAAGAAACTCTGGGAGGTTTTAAATGAGATGGGAGTCCCTATACATCTTTTACAGGCCATAATCCGACTCCATGAAGGTAATTTTGCTCAGGTCCGGTGTGGGAGGGGTGGAGTTTTGTCAAAAAGGTTCCCAGTCCTTAGGGGGGTAAGGCAGGGTTGCGTTCTGGCGCCAACCCTGTTTTGCCTTTATGTTAATAACGTTTTATCCCATCTTGGCAATGTAAGGGGCAATGATGCCCCATTTTTGGCGGGCAGGAGGGTGCCGGCCATCATGTTTGCTGACGATACCCTCCTGCTCTCCAAATCTCCGATGGGGATACAGCGGATCCTGGATGGATTTGGTCTTTTCTGTAGACAGTATGGTCTAGAGATCAATACAGGGAAGACCAAATTCATGATATTTAACCCTTCCCCCAAGACAAGACCAAACCCTTCACTGAGCTCCGTAAGTCTGGAGACGGTAAAAACATTCCAGTATCTGGGGGTAACCCTGCATGAGAATTTATCCTGGGAACCACAAATAGCAAGATCTCAGATAAGGCTGTCTCAACTGTCTGGGGCAATCCTGAAGGTTACGAACACCTCTACTTTCAAACCTATTGCCCCGGCAGTTAAAATGTACAAAACACAAGCTAAGGCGGCTGCATTTTATGGCAGCGAGCTGTGGGGGCATAAAGCAGGGAAAGCGCTGACGAGTGTAGAAAACAATTTTCTGAGACGCCTCCTGGCCCTTCCCCGTGGCACGCCCCTGCTTCCTTTAAGATTAGACATGGGCCTTTCCCCCATAGGGGAGGATCTTGAATCAAAGCCATTAAGATTTTGGAACAGGCTTTGGACTACCACTGAGCTTGAACACTATAGGCAAGATCTTATCCACGTAATGAACCTGAACCAAAGCGACAAAATTCCGTGGCTAGCTTTTGTAAAGAAAGAACTGTATCGGTTGAGTCTCCATGAGCTTTGGGAGGCCCCTGAGATAGGTTGTCAAAAAGTTTCCCGGAAACGACTTGCAGAAGTTCATAAGGAAAGAAGTCTTGCTTCCCTTGTGCTTGCACCCCACAATGGGATTTTAACTGAACGTTTCCTGGACTCCAAAAATTCTTACTACTTTGAAAGTTTCATGGATATCATCTTCCCGATACTGGCAAGAAAACTATTCATCCAATGGAGGCTTGGTACTTTGCCCATTAAATCCTTCACGTGTAAATGGGCTAAGGGGGAAGACAAAATATGCCCCGGTTGTAGCAACTATGATGAGGAGGAAATTCACGTCCTGTTCTTTTGCCCAGCCTACGACAGACCTAGGAAACACTGGCTAGTGTCTCTGTGCAGGAACTTGGGCGTAAGGAGTTATGTGATTTCGTACAGAATATTGAAAACTAATACTTCCCCTCATATAGTATTTGCAGTTGCAAAATTCCTAATGGCCATGTGGCACATCAGGAGGAAATTACTAAAAGCCTGATTACCAAAGGATGGTATTGCTTCATAACAGTATTGCCAATGTATCTTTTGACTACCAATTGGGAATTGATTGTTGTTTTTATTTACCCTTCCAAAGTTTGACTACCAATTGGGAATTGATTGTTGTTTTTATTTACCCTTCCAAAGTATGTTTTACCACAACGTTTTAATATAATATGTATCTTTTGTAATGTAAGTTTTTACATGTATCTTTTATGGCCTAAACGTCCGAAATAAAGAATTTTTTGATTGCATTGGATTGGTTATGTGTATGAACGTCTTTGTGGGTAATACAAGATGTCTTGAAGATGCATCTTCCTTCCATAGGAAGCCAACTGAGGCAATTGATGGAGGGAGAGATATGCTCAAACTGTTTTATACATGCAAGGGGCAGGGCAGTCTCGTTGAGAACAGCTCTAAGGTGATTTTTCAGAGTTCCTGTGATGATGGCATTACCATAGTCAAGTTTCGAGAAGACTAGTGATTGAACTGCCATCTTAATATAAACAGGGGTAATTAACAATTTGCTTTCCTTGAGATGTTTTAGTGTGTAAAGCACTCCTTTTGCTGAGTTGTTGATGTGCTCCTTCATTGGCATGTTTTTGTCCAGGGCGATGCCCAAGGACTTTACTACTTAACAGAGTTAGATAGGGCGCGATAACAGTTTACTGTTACCAAATCCTTGGGCCATTCTTGGTTTGGTAAATGATTATTTTTTGAGGAGAGGAATAGCAGTTCAGTTTTGTTGCAGTTCAGCTTTAAGTGGTTGGTGCTAAGCCATGTTTGAATCTTGGTTAGCGTGGAATTCAGATGCTGGCTGTAAAAGGGTGATTTTATTTAGTAGTAAAGCATGCTGTCATCAGCATGTAGGTGATATTTAACCCCTGCATGGATCAGACTAACTATGAGGGGTTCCATGAAGAGATGAAAGAGGTCTGAGGACAGAATAGAGCCTTGGGGTACACCTTGTGGAACTAGTGTAGGTTTCGAGAGGCTGTTGTTGATTTTTATTTGTTGCAAGTGAGGTTGCAGGAAAGATGTGAACCATCTAAAAATTGTGCCATTGATACCAGTGCATTTTTTTAGTGTCTAGAGTAAGGCTGGATGATATTAGGTGTGAGCACAAAATCCGTTCCACTCGGGGATTTCGCAGATTTTCGGTAAATCCGCAATCCGCGAACTCCCACGAATTTACCGAAAATGCGCGAATCCGCGAGCGGCGGATTCGGGGGGAAAAGCTCAAGCCTTCAAGCTTGAAGTTGTAACTATTTTAGGATGGGGCCGGCAAGCTGCCAGCGCCATCCTAAAGTAGTTACTAAGTTAGCTTCAACAGGAAGCACTAATAGATTAAATAAAGCAGGTGCTCCAGCACCTGCTTTATTTTATCTATTAGTGAGCAGGAATGCACCATATTTAACATATTATGGCACATTTCTGCCATTTCCCAGGGCTGGAGCACAATGGGCTGTCAGCGCTAATGCAAGAACTCTTGCATCATGGTTCAATGGTGCCTACATTGTAAGCAGGATTGTTTTGGAGCAGGAAGGGACACCTTCCTACAAAAAAGCAATTCCCTGAGGCATTTCCTCTTTGAATGTGTGCTGCAGAATGCAGGACACATAGAAAGAAGAAAAACACAGGGAGAAATAAACATATTTCTCCTAATTATGCTTCACCTGGTGAGGCGTAGTAGTTTTGGCACATTCCCAGGTCCATTACTTATGGTAAATCTGGAAATGTGTCAAAATCCACAGCTGTTGCGTTGGGACACCCATATACCGCTGATGGAACGACTCCCTGGGGCAGAGTAACACAATGCAGCTATTTGTGATGCTTTGCGTTACTCTGGATTTATCAAGACACTCAAGGCCTTCCAGGTGGATTTACATGGCTTGATAATCACCTTTAAGGGTTGTGGTGTGCATGCAACTCATTTCGTGCTGCAAAGGGATGCAACCCTTTCATAAATATTATCCTTAATGTTTTCATGCCATGGTAGAAAAAAACTCCTAAATTCGTTTTTCACTACTTTGAGGCCTACCTATAGGATAATATTGGTATGCCTTACTACATTTAATAATAGCTAACCTTTGATTGGGAACATGTGAACGTTTCATGTTTGGTGTCCGAGAAATTGTAACTTAAAACCCTCCTTAATGGTAAAGTTATATATTAAGTTACAATTTTGCGAATTTCACTTTAAGAAAGATGGCATTCCCATGCTTTATTTGGTGCCTGCAGGCTGTTTCTGGGTCACATGATTGGATATAGATGACCGTTGGACTTTGTTTGTTCCTTGCAGACAACCACATGATAGCGGCTATCACTGGCAGAATGGGCGACAGGGGTTTATTTATTTATTTATGTCATTAAAAAGGTTTCCCAGTGCTGGCATCCTGACGCATCCAATCTAAGCTACTGAGGTCACAGGTAACTGTTAATGAAGAGGTAGGAACAAACACGTTTTAAGCTGCTTACCAGTCCCTCTTGCAACTATATAGGCTATGCCCTGTCTTCACACATAGGACTTGCCACCACTGCATTGCTCACACAGCCAGCTTGGAGCCAGGAGAGAGGGGAGGCAGGTAACTTCAAGCACTTCAAAATGAATTCTTTAGAAGCTTATCCTACTTCAAAGAAGGCACCAGGTATAAAAATAGGAACCTCAAACCCACACTTAGGTTCATTTTCTGGATTGCCTTGGGCTGTTGCCTGCTTGAAGCCTGCCTTGACCCTCAGAGGCATGCCTTGCTGTATGAGTCCTTTTCCACTTATGGAACCCAGGATGACAAGAATGACTCTAAGGGCTAGTTAACTGGCCTCCTGACCAGAGCCTCAGGGACAGAAAAGACTCCAACCATCTTGACCCCCACCTGGACATAGCCTGAGTGAGTCTTAACTCCCACCGTAGTGCCAATCAGCTCTGGACCCTTGGTGTTGGGCCTAAAAGAGCATTGCTGGTCGACCATACTTTAGGTCAACTCCCGCTATGTTTTTCTCCCCAGCAGCAAATCCTGTTCAGCGGTCCTTTGCCAAAGGGATATTCAGCCTCATGGAACTCTTGTTGGCTGCAGCCTCAAGTTTTAACCAGCTGTAGATTTTCGACTTCCAAGAAAAAATTTACTTCTACCCCTAACTCTGTGATTGTCCATTGCTGCTAGATGGCAACAGGCAGAGGTGTATGTTATCAGAGGGGTTTCACTTCAAGCATTCCAAGGAATGCAGGAGTTGGATGAGACCTTAGCCACCCATAACTTGGTGTGTGCCTTGGAAAAACTGATTAGCTTATCAAATCCTAGTGGTGGGCCTACGTTTAAGAGGATGGGCTGTGCTTCCATCATAGATTTTATCTTTATTTCGGCCCCCTTATTTTTGCATATTGCTAATTTTGACATTGTTCACATCCCCTTTAGTAACCATTATTCCCTCGTCTAGGAATATGAATGTCACAGGGATATGATACGCCCTGCAGAGGGACCATTAGAGGACTCTATCCTGTTGATCAAGGTTGGCAATGGAATTGGTCTCAGGTTGACCCGGCTCATTTTAAGCCATCTTTTTTCTCCACGGAGTCCCACGAGATAGTCACCTATTTAGATGAAGCCACACCAGGCATGGATATTTTGGAAGCCTTTTTAGGTATTGCGAATAGAGCAAATAATGTACTGACTACTCCCCTAAGGCAAGCAAGTTGGCAAGACCCGAAATGCCTTGACTGGGAATGCTCCAAGTGCTTTCCACAATTAAAGATAACTTTAAAACAGGTCACTAGAGACAGGAGTCAGGTGGTGGCCAGTAGGCAGGCCTACAGCGAGTCAGTAAGCAAATGCAAGGATACCCTCCAGGCCCTAACCTGGGATGAGTTAATACAAAGCAAACACAAGGAGATGATCGACGGAGCGCTGAAAATTTTCAGATACTCACCACTAGTCACAGGGTTGAATCCATGATCGTTCTTTAGCTCACTTCGCCACCCCAGTTCAGATACAGCTATATGTAGATCAGTCTTGACCCTGTGCCTCATGGGAACAGTCCAGCCCGAACTGCCAAGCCATGTCTTCCTTGGATCGTAAACAAGCATCCTGGGACCGGTTTCGGGCTAACAGCCCGGCTAGCTTGAATCTAGTGTCAAAGTGAGCAAGGGATCCACGTCTGTGAATACCCTGCCAGTTTAAGGCAAACAAAGCAAAGACAAGGAGATGATGGATGGAGCGCTGAAACTGGTCCTAAGGTGGATTCAACCCAGATCTGTGACTGGGGGTGAGAGTCTCAAAAGGTTCAGTTCTCCGTCCGTCATCTCCTTGTGTTTGCTTTGTTTGCCCTAAGTTGGCAGGGTATTGCCAGACGTGGGTCCCTTGCACACTTTGCCACTGGATTCAAGCTAGCCTGGCTGATGAGTTACCTCAATATTTTCCATCATCGATATTCTTGACTCGATATTCATGCTATTCAATATTTTGAAATTGATATTCTGTCTCTGCACCCCTCCATGCATACTCCTCCACAGCATTCTACATTGCCACACATTCAAGTGCCATGTCACAGGCCCACCACTCACACCAGAAAAAAGGAAACCAGCCTCTGTGTCAAATTTGGGTAAAAACATCGAAACCAATCCCAACTCCTCTACCGCCCCCGGTCAAAGTGGCTAGGACTCTCTGTCGAAAACTGTAAACATCAAACAGTGCTTCATAACCAACACCCAACGCCTAAGTGATATGAGAGGGGGCAGGATGAGGGATGGTTGCTGCTATAGCTGCAGAAGTGACCTCTCCTGCCTCCAATTCTGCAGGGTCCCATCGCTGGAGGATTCCGATTGGCAGGACACTATTCGCTGCCAGATGAATGGATGAATGAATGTGGGATTTGTAAAGTGCATGGCTACTATGGGGAGTGTCCCGGTGCTGAGTAAGGGAAATCTCTCAGTGTCTCACAACCACTGCCAAACTCAACTGACTCACCAGGATTTGAGTTTACTATGGAACACAGTCTCCATCAAAATCAGATGCAGTTCCTGAGTAAGTTCATTTTAAGTTTTAGCTGCTAGATAGGAAACTGCTTTGCCTCACCACGGATGAACTAAAAACAGCGAATTGACAAGAGAGCAGCGGAAGAGGATGGCAGTGTTGTGGAGGGACAATACTGTATAATTCTCTTTGCCAAGCAACTCAGGATGGACAGATACACGGCCCTATAAAACCGGACCAAGACTTTGAGTACTATCCGTTTCCTAATCTGCAACCACTTGAGAGCCTTCAGAGCCAAAGAAATGGACAAACACCTAAAAAGATACAAGAGGAGCCTGGCAGCCCCACATTGAACCACCTGCAGGCAGTTCACCAATGCCTCTGCAATACCTAAATAAAGGGTGGTAGCGTAATCAAGGCGTGAAGTGATCAACGCATGCACCACCACACTGCTTACTTCCAAAAAAGAGTATGGGAAGGAATTTCTTCAGACTGCCGAGCAGGGTGAAGCACTGGCTCACCGCTGCCAAGATCTGTGGCAGATGGAAAGGACGGTGTCCAACTTCACCCCTAGATTTTTTACCAGAGTGGCTGGATGTGGGGCAGTGGGGCAACAGTGCAGGGGCCCAAAGATCTTCCCACGAATTAGACAGATGAGATCCAAACGGGACAATCTCTATTTTTTCTCAATTGCATTTGAGTTGACTACTCTCATCCAGTCAAACACAATAGGCATACCATCTGTGAAGGAGGTTGCAATAGAAGCATGGGACCCATCAAATGCAAAAATGAATTGGGTATCATCGACATATGAGATGATTTGACACCCAAACGGCTCTACCACATCGGTCATTGGGGACAGGAAACTAATAAATATGGTAGGGTCTGAGCGAAGATTCCTGCTGCACCCCTTGCTTGACTGCCTTAAGGTCAGAGGAAAAAGGAGCGAGCCAGACTGACTGGACACTGGAGTCCAAAAAAGACTTACACCAGTCCCGTACAGTATCCCCCACATCTAGGACAGACAGTTGATGCAGGAGGATGGAGTGTGAACAGTGTTGAAGGCAGCAGATGAATAAAGAAGGATCAGAACTGCATTTGTTCACTCATCCAATGTCCATTTAACATGATCCAATATCTCCAGCACTGCCTTCCCTATGCTGTTACAGGGGCGAAAGACGGATTGACTGGGATGAAGCAGATTGTCTTGCTTGATATACTCTGAAAGCTGTGCATTGGCCAGTTTTTCTAACATTTTAGTGAAATCTGGAAAAAGGGAAGCTGGCCTGTAATTACAAAATATGTTAGAGTCTGAAGCCACCTTTTCAAGCAATGGGACCACTATGTCCAATATCCAGGCAGTAGGCAGACCCCCCAGAGTAAAATACGGATTAAAAATAGAATTAATAAGTGGGTTAATTATATCTAATGCTGCGACAATCATCGAAGGAGGGCAGCCATCAAGAGGGGATCCCGATTTACATTCAAGATTGCTTCTCTTGATTATACTAAAAAAATCCCCTTAAACTGAGTCAGCCTGCTGCTATGGCTGTCCTGAGTCAGGGTACCAACAGGAGGGTGATTCTCCTGGAAAGCAAACAATGAACTCTGAATATCTGAGATTTCAGTCTCAAACAAAGTTGCTAACCCATTGCACAACTCTTGAGATGGAACAATTGCCCTGTGGCAGAGCTCTGGATAGAAAACGTTTTTCATGATATTAAAGTTGACCAGGGATTGTGCTCAGCTCGGTTGATTTTATCCTCAAAGAACACACCTTGAGCTTGTTTAAGGTACCAGATTTGCTAAAGCAAGTAGTCCTACTCAGCCTCATAGCTCTAGTGTACCGTGAGAGTATAGCATTCACCTTGATGAACACTGCCAGAGTAATGTGACATCTAATCTTTATAGATCGTCCAACCGCCTGATGAAAGACCCTCAAAAACCACATCCAAGCTTGCACTGTCTGAGGATGTTGCAGTGCATCCCATCTGCAAGCTCAGTCCCTCGGGAACAAAAGGAACCCTTCATGTTGATCACTGCAGCTCTCTCCCAGTCTGCCTGAGCCTTGGTGGAGGGCACCCCTCTGGTGGCCGCTGTCTTCTTTTCCACTGTCAAGGCAGTGGTCCTGTATGCACTCCACCATCTTGCCTCATCTTGTGCTGCTCAAGCCAATCCCATTACTCAGTTGCGCTGTTGAAAAACACTTCTAAAATAACCTGTGCACACCCCCTTGGTAGCTTGGCGCGAGGAGACAGGCCTATCTCAGTGGCAGTGTGTAAAGCATTTGTGCATGCATACAGTAACACAGTGAAAACACTACAAATGGACACCACACCAGTTTAGTAAAATAAGCAAAACTTTATCTAAACCAACAAGATCAAATAGGGCAAAAATCCACAATACAATACTGTAAAAATAGTTACTTTGCAAGCTAACCTTTCAATTGCAGAAATAGCTGAAAAGCAAAGTTCTCACGAATCGGTAACTCCGTCCGCGGCTACCTCAATGCTGAGAATGACAGTCTCACAATCCCAGCTTACAGCGTAGGTGCAGGGTCAGCTAAAGCAAACTCAGACTCGAAAACAGTATCTCTACTCATTGTGGCCGACACGATGGTACAAGCTAGTGAGGGGCAACTGTTGCAGTTGCATTGCAAACCAATAGAAGCAGTGCAGAGTGCTGTGCCCTCGCGATGCAGTGCAGGCAGTGGCTCGGTGACAATCGTCCGGACGGCTTTGGTGAGCCCAAGGCTTACGGTGCAGAGTGACGCGGTGCTCAATGAGGTGCTGGTAGGTTGCTGTGCAGTGACGAAGCTGGTCAATGTACCGGTTGGGCAGCAACGGTGTTGGGGACATCCAGGTAGGGTGAAGCAAGGCGGTGTGGAATGCACTGCCCACAGGAAGCGGTGTGAGCAACGGCTCGGTGAAAATCGTCAAGACGGCATCAGTGTGACCAAGGACGTAATGCGAAGTGCGGCTGTGCCTTCTGCAGGTCCATCGGGATACAAAATCTTGCGACAGACTCGGTAACAGGTTAACCTTGTCTTCTGCGGCAACTGAAACCAGCAATTCCAGAGACAATGCCCAGAAGGAAGGTGAGGTCTTTGATTTTCCTGAGACCTCTTGAACAGGGGGCAACCTCCACTTCAAGACCTTTGAGACATTTTGAAAGCAGGATACACACACAGTTCCTCTCCTTGGCAGAAACAGCCACTACAGTCCAACCCAGGCAGCACACAGCAAAGGGGTAGTACTTATACAGCAAAATCCTTTGTTCACTGGTGGCAGAGAAGCCCTGTGCCCAGTCAAAACCAGTTCTATCCTCTCTGGTGCAGCTTCCTGGCAGGAGGTGGAAACAGCATTGTCCTTGGCAGACCATGCTGATTCAGGTGTGAAAGGAATCTCCTCCCCCTACTCTAAATACAGCCCAGGCCTATTCAGCCAGCCCTGATTCACCCTGGAAAGGCCCGACACACCCCAACCCTTCAAGTGGCTGTCTGAACAGAATGAACATCCCCGGCCCCTGTCACTCCAAAGCCAGACAGTCAATACAGTCAACCAAGCAGAGACACACTGGATGGTTAGGCAAGAAAGCCCATACTTTCTAAAAGTGATATTTTCCAATCCAGAATGTACAATTCACCCTCACTAAAATAGGTATTTTAACATGCTGAGTTCAGGCATATCAAACTTTATTTTCCCATATTGTTCCCATGGGCAGTAATACTCATAAGATGTTATGAGCAAACTCCCCATTCTATCCTATGGGGACAGATAGCCTTACAATAGTGAAAAAACAAAAGTGACAGTATTTCGCTATCAGGACATGCCACACACATCTGGGCATGTCCTACCTTTCACATACACTGTACCCTGCCCACAGGGGTACCTTGGTTCTACCTTAGGGGTGACTAATATGTAAGAAATGGGAAGGGTAGAGCATGGCAAGTGGATGCACTTGTCAAGTCAACATGACAATACCAAACCGCGCACAGATACTGCAGTGGCAGATCTAAGTTACATTTACAGGCTGCCTAGGTGGGAGGCACAACCAGTGCAGCAGGCCCACTAGCAGCATTTGATTTACAGGCCCTGGGCACACACAGTGCACTGTACTAACGATTGACTAGTAAATCCAATAAGCCAATTATGGAGACACCAATCCCTAACAATAATTTACAAAGGGAGCACTTGTACTTTGGCACCGAACAGCAGTGGCAACATGCCCAAAGCATCTAGACCAGCAAAAAGAAGTCCAACACACAGCAAAAACTCAGGAGGCATAGACAAACAATACAAGGGAAACCCACCCCAATGATGCCTGTTCTCACAGATACTCTGTAGAACAACCCTTGCACATTGGAGTGCAGCTCTTCTATGACCACCTCAGCTCCTATCTCTTTGTCTGTAGGTTTGCACTGATTATTACAGAGAATCCCCCTGTCCACCAAGACTTTATCAATCTTTACAGTGGCATTCACTGCATTGAGGATAATATCTTATTTATCCTGTGCGGCCGAAGGTCGAGGCGGCATACCGAGCAACTCTGTCTTACGCACCGGTCTTAGCCAAAAGAGGGGCCACGTGGCTAGCCTCTCTTACATCCAAGAGTGTCCTTGTCCAACCCATGTTGTTCCAGAGATGTCACCACAGAGCCAGCTGACTTGAGAGGGCCACCAGCCACCTCCGGTTGCAGCTCATGTACCACTACGGGGTACCGATGGAGAGAGCGGGCCCCCTTCCCTGGCAACTTATCCTACAATTTGGATAAGTTCCAGTAATACTGAACTTTACATAGGATTACTGGTTTTGTATCACTTTATTTATTTAATTTGTTTTTCACACGAACAGCAGCAGCTTTGTTTATTGGTTCTGGTCCTGATGAAAGCCTGGATACTAATATAGATCACATAGGCTGAAACATGTCAACCGTTTTTTTCACATCTAAGCAGTTTGAATCTATACTGCTTTGCACTGCTTTTTAACCTTGCCAGTTCAGACAAGTAAATAAAGAGTTTTTTGTCCCACTAGGTAGATTTAAGCTCACTTTTACATTTTCACTCACATTTTGAGCTGCACCCTCACGACACCTATCACTCACATATGGGATTTTAGCATCCTCAACAGCTTAGGACAATCTAAAAACATCCCAGAACTCCTGCCTCACACTGAGAGAGTTGAAGCCCTCAGTGGGACCAGGTTTTCCCATTGGGAGGAGATGCCCATATGATGAAGCATGCCACCTATGGTGGGTGAGGGCATTCGTCCTAAAAGGAATTGCTCCCCTTTGGGGTTTTATTGAGAGACACAGTTTCACTCTTTCTTTCTCTTTAAACTGGTTTCATGCTAGCATAGACCCAAGAAGTTTTGTGTTATGATTATAGTGTAAGGGGAATCTCTTCTCGCAGGTCTTTAAATTGTCTCCCTTGGACCCTTTCCTCATGTTCTATGTGTTTTGTCATCTACCCTACCCCACTTGTCCTTGGATAATGGGCTGAGGAGGAGCACACACCAGTCCTTAACCTCCAGGAGGCTCTAGGACACCTCCTCTCTGCTATCTCAGCTGATTCTCCCCAGCAGCCCCGTGGCACCCCAGCTCATCAGGGCCTCTCCATGTGGTCTAGGCTTCCACTCCAGCCACCTCCAGGCTCAATACAGCACTCCCAAACATCCTCTTCACCAAGCCATTGTTCATTGAGGCGACTAATCTTCCAGGTGCAAAGTCAGTAGCCCACAACGGAGTGGTAGGGCAGCTCCACACCCCCTCATTCACATGGCTCCTCTTCTTAGACCAAGACAAGGGTACCTAAAGTGCTTATGTTGTTAACTCTGGAAGGCAGTAATCATCAAGGAGCATGTTATCTCACAATATGCCACTCTAGTGGGGTGGCCCAGCCTCTGCAGGCCTCCACTTCACTTCACCTCACCAGCTTCTTGCTCTCTTCTCCCGGTGCTTCTCCTAGGGTGGAACTAAGGCCTCTTCAGTGCAGCCTCCTCTGTTCAAGGTTCCTCTCTCCTATCAGTTCTCACCAATTCCGCAGGTCTCTGGCACTTTCCAGAGAGGCACCTTCCTCTCCTGTCACAGATGCAGTGTTATTGGGGGATTCCAGCAGCTCCCAACGCCGCCATCTGTCAAGAATCTGAGGCAGAGTTAGGGGCTCTGCTGCTGCATGGCCATCTCCGCCTGTGGACAGGCTCACCCCTTGCTTGAGGAGGATTGACACCCCACTCAAACAACAAACCAGTTTCTCACAATATTGATAATTGTGAGTTCTATTAGTGCATTTATAACTGTTTGGATGATATATTATCCATAGTTGTAAACCCATTTGAAGTTGTTTTGTTGAATAGGAACAAATTGAGTTGTTTATTGGTTTAGTCAAAATCCAAGGTCCTGGGATATCGTATTATCTGGTCTGTATTGTATTGTGTAGAGTGAGGCACTACTTACACATCAATAGGTATTCTGAACTAATGAATTTTCCTTTAGGTTTTGAGAGTCTAATTTTAGTTATTCTGCTTTCCCTGAGTGCACGGGGAAAAGTACCCTGAGTTCGAGGTTGAATTCTGCTAGCCAGTGTTTTGCTTAGTAAGAACTTTGCTGACTGTTCTTCTTTATTGTTATTTCGTTTTCTCTTATTTTGCATTTAACTACTGAGAAAGAGTTGACTATTAGCTAATGCCTTTCTATTTCCTATCTAAGGTATAAAGACAATGATTTATTGATTTAATACAACCTAAAAAGATTTTATTAAAGTTTTTCTGTTCATGAAGATATTGCACTGTAATTTGTTTCTCAGCCAGGGAGCCACACTGGAATTGGTGTGACGTCATTAGCAGCTGAACTGTGATTGGTTGTTTTCTAGCTTAGTTGTGCTGTGGTAGGTTGACCTTTGACAGAGCCGTGCTATTATAAGCAGTTATTTGCTAAGTCTGTTTTTAGTGATATTTTGGATTTGTCAGGTTGTGTGGAGTTTGTTTTACAGTGAGACATGGGTGGATTATTTACGAAACCTAAGCCTAAAAAAGAAAAACAAATAGACCAAGATAGGGTGAAAATTTACGGAGAGAGGTCACACCAGCATACCAAATGATGGAAGAGATTGGGTATTACAAGTGCGTCTGGATTTCTGAATGAAATAAATATACAGAAGATGATGAGGGTTTACAGTTTCCAATAGACCGTACCTTTAATATTTAAGAAAATATTTTTTGAGCCAAACAATGTACAATATGGACCTATTAAATTTGGCATACTTGGCATGGTTTTGACTGACATTTTGCTTCTACCTCCTGCGTTTATGTCTGGGCTTTGTTTTTGCTGGTTTAGATGCTTTTGGACACTTTGCTGCTGATAAATGTATAAGTGAAAGTGCTTCCTTTGTATATTGTGATTATGATTGGTTGGACCGTTGGGCGGCTGAGAGCGGACGCCGCTGTGCATTGCATCGCTCTCAGCGCCGGTGACAAGCCTCACGGTGCTGGGAAAGGAGTGTCGATTGGCAGGTTACTGGGATCAGAGACTCCACGCTGCTGGCGGCTGCCGACGGAGCGAGGAACCCGGAGAGAGGACTGCAGTGGGGCCCGGGATCGAGCGACTGTGACCGGAGCGGCGGCGGACCAGAGCCAGTACCGGTGAGAGGGCGGACCAGAGGTGGGGCGGCCCTCGGAGCACTGTCCCTCGACATATGCGACCTGTGGGGCTCTGAGGGCACTGCGACGGACCTGAGTGCAATGGAGGGCTGCAGCATCAGACTCGACTGCTGGCCGGTGAGGAGCGGGACCCAGGGCAGATCGGGGAGCCCCGTGGCATTGCTGGCACGTGAGGGCATGAGAGCAGCTTAGTGGCACCAGGAGCGGCTGCAGCGGAGTTATGAGGCCTCCTAAGACGAGACGGGTGGTGGGAAGTGGAGGCCTGCCGGGACCTTGCTGCCGCGTGAGGGGGCGCCCTCGGAGCTCTGCCTGCTACTGTACAACCGCAGGTAGGCCTGGAGGACACACAGACACAGACAGGAACACTGCACCATGGGGCATCTGTAATGGGAGAGTAGGTCCGCCAGCGATTCGGCACGACCATCTTCACCCCCTGAGGCACTTTCAAGGCAACACGTCTGGCCACTCACTCACGAGCGGGTATTGGAGGCCACACTGGCACTGAGAACATAGGCTGGTGAGGGGACTGGACTGACGCGGAGATTTGGGCCCGCGCCGGAGAAGCGCTACTCGGCACGGCAGGGGGCACGAGATAGACAACTGGGCCTGTCTGCGCTGGCAATCGTTGGTAGACCTCCCCAGGCCTCGAGTGGGTAGCTACTGGATGACTGACGGGGCACGATTCTTGGATTACCGAAGAACCAAGGTAGGATCTTTACAGTGTATTGTCCAGAGCCTACCAAGCCTATCCCCGGACACAATAAGGAAGTAGTCTAATAAACTGTCTGTTCTCTTGCATGGGTGTGTGAATTTAGCTGCCCCATGACGACTAAAGTACTCTATAATCAAACTCCTGACCAGGGTGGATCCTTGAAAGGGACACTGGACCTGTATTTAACCAGGGTGACATCGGCCATTGCTACTATCGAACACAGCCTTCCCAAAGATGTCACATGCTGTGAAGGATCCCCCTCAACTCCACTTGATTCGCTGAACACTGTATTGTTGAAAGAGCTTAATGGGATTTGTAACACTAAGTATAACATTATATCGCAGGAAGATGAACAGACTGGTCCCTATTCATGCCCTGTGGGTTCTGGAAGTCCTAAGCCCAGAAAATCGCAGCAAGTTATTAACAGTTCCCTGGTAAACCCGGATGTTGCTTTAGTAGAAATTCCCTCCGCCCAATCGATAGAATGTCCACAGGTTCTTGCTCAGGGTATTAAACGCAAAAGTGTAGCTTGCAACGGGAGACCCTCGAAACACCCAAAAACCACCTTAAATCCACTTATGGTTACAGTTGCCACCACCCCTGAGAGCCTCAATCAATTACTGGAAAAACCTGTATCCCTCCTTCCAGCCAACCTGCTAGCTAGCCTAGAAGAACTGCTTAAAAACCTGCTTGTCCCGATAATCGACAGGATAGAGAGAATAGGGGTAAAGCTCGCAGAACTAGAGGTAAACAACCTGACAAACAACCAATCTCAGAGCATAGCTGCTTTAAATACCTATGACACCGTTGTCAATCATAAAACCCCCCTGGGTCAACCATCGGACCCTGAATCCCGAGCACCTAAAAGTAAGGAGCCTTTAAATAAATGCATTACAGCCAACAGCTCTAACTCTAGAGCACGGCCGACCCAACCAGGTAAGCTTCCCGAGGGTCTAGTAAAAACTAACAACTGCATACATTTACCACCAAAGGCAGGGCCCTATGTGTGCGTCCTATCGGGAGTGCCGGAGCTCACTGTTGGGAAAACTGAAGGCCATCAGGGCCTTAAAAACAAAGTTCAGTATTGGCTGACGAAAAACAGACCACTCCCAACTAGTATCAATGGCAGAATTTTGAGTGTGAGAAGGGTGGGTGGATAGGGTCTCGGCCTAAGAACATGGTAGGTGATTTGGTAATTGTCAATTTTAAGGATAGGCAGGTCGTTCCATATTTGCGTAGCTGGGAGCCACAAAGAGGAGATGGGCAAATAAAAACACAAGAATTGTATGACTTCTACCCCCGTACCGCATATACGTTGAACTCTGTTTAACATCATTAACTAAGGACAGAACGCTATAGCCATGATGCAATCAATTTGCCCCTCTTCTCCCGTTTATAACCGGTTAATGTACTTTTGTTCCTGTTTTTAATTGTAAAAATCTCTTTTAATGTAATATCTTTTGCACAATCTTATGTATATTTTAATGTAATGAATTTTGTATTCTGTATGCTTTTATGGTTATCGATTGTAACCGAATAAAGTACCTTTTGTGGTAAATAAATATTTACCGTCGGAATTTCTATGCAGTAAAGTTCAATAAAATAACTCAATCGGAAATAAGAGGCAGAATCCGTGATATCTGAGTTTATAAGGGTTTTATTCCATAAAATGGAATGGTTCGAACCAGGGTATCATGTTCCTTTCACCTTTAAGGATCAGGAAGGGATAGACAATACTTTATTAACAGAATACAATATATATAGTAAATGCATATAATGGTGATGGATACAGAAGGCGTAACGGCTAAGAGAAACGAGATAAGAACACATGTGCGTAACAGAAAGGCGTGCACGAGGGCGTACACAGAGGTGTGTGCTAGAAACGTCACATGAAAGTGTCACAAGTGGGTGGATACATAGAGGAATCTTGCAGTGTCAGCAGAAATCTGTAGCAAGGATGCGCGCGCAGCAGCATGACGTGTGACTGACGTGAGGCTGGAGGGTGCAGGGGACTTGACTTTTAACACTAGAGGAAAGAGACAGAAGTCTGGCATGTCAGATCGACTCGTTCCTAAATCACATCTGATATCTTGTGTTTAGGGAACTATATTATCTAGAAGGAAAGGTCTCTTGGGCAGAGGCTATTCTATACTGACTATTAATGCGTGCATATGTGACTACGTGTCTGCGTGTAATGCAAGGGGCCATGGGCCTACCATGGTAACAGAAGCAATGAATTACTTGCATGGAGACAGAGAGGCCGGGCCCTTTGCTCTGCAGCCGGGGAATTGTTTATCTATTCTACTAGACTGGAATGTGTTTTCGAGGAGCTGAACTCGGCTATACTGATAACTTGAAGGCAAAATACTGTCTTTGGCAGGCAAGCAGGCCGAGCCGGGCACCGCTCCCCACGCAGGGAGTAGGACAGAGGTCAGGGATGTATCCCACGTTGCAGCTTTCAGGAGGCAGAGAGCAGAAAGGGCTCGATGGCAGAAATCAGGGCCTAGCTCTGCAGGGCTAGGAAAACGTGAAAGTGCACTATGAAAAGACGTTGGCAAGGCATACTTAGGAACTGAATTATCGATCCATTCATGGTGGATCTGAAAGAGGACATGTTAACGTTGGACGCAAATGTATTTGCGTCTTCAAAGCAGGTCGAGGAGGGAAGTTACATGCACTTTAAGCTCGTACATGGAGACTGTGGGGTTCACGTTAGGGGACACAATTGACCATAAAAATTCATATTACCTCATTCCCTCCTTGTCCCCTACGGACCCTTCATGATATATCAATCTTCATTAGTCCATCTATTTGTTCATATAACATCATTTGCTCTTCCTTTTTCAGGTGGGATTTAGAACGTGGACTTGGATGAGGAAAACATGATGTGGCGCACAAGCCGCAAATCGCTGGCCCACATTGTATACATAGGCAACAACTGAATACTATGAGAAGGGCTATTCCGAGGAAGGATAGGACTTTCCAACCCCAGGCTGATAACACGC
Source organism: Lissotriton vulgaris (assembly GCF_964263255.1). Taxonomy (NCBI): domain Eukaryota; kingdom Metazoa; phylum Chordata; class Amphibia; order Caudata; family Salamandridae; genus Lissotriton; species Lissotriton vulgaris. The sequence continues at coordinate 236,272,067 of NC_141691.1, forward strand.
TCCAGAACCAACCGGACCAAGTCCAGGTGCCTGGATTCTGGTGTATCTGACTTGCAATCTTATGGAGACGCGTTATGGCTTTATATACTGACGGTGCGTTTTCTGGAATGAAAACACAGCAACTCGATCCGATGACTCTACAGGCTCCGCCCCTATCGGCCAGGATGACGTCAAGAACAAGACGATTTTGAAGGACAACAAGTCTCATAGCAGACTGTTCCTCTGTTAAGTTGCCCAGGGCGGAAGTAGTTTCATTTACCACTGCTTCAAGGGTTCTGGTCAAGTGACGCATTGATTTGCTATTGAAGATAGCTCCTAAATAGGGAAAGAAACCTTTATTGAAATCTGTATATTGTTCCCATGCCGTTTCGGTATAGTCGACAATCGGGAGTTCTCTCTTGGGTCTATTAGATACTAGACGGGAGTTCTTATGATAATCAGGTGGAGCTAGAAAAACAGGTGGCAAAAGGAATGCAATGTAACATGTCCCATCCCAATCTAGTGGCAAACGTATATAGGCTGTATGACCACAAATGAAATAGGAATGGCGGGTAGCTTTGAATGTAGACTTGCCTTTATCACTGAATTCGATCACAGTAGTACATTTACTATGACCTAGGGGTACCGAACCATTCTTTCTGACACATAATTCGCCTTTGACTGGTAACACTGACATAGAGGGTAAGTCTGGTCCTGTATTGGACTGGACATTCAGAATCATGAGGTTAAGTGTATAATTACCTAATCCATATACTTCATTTTCTAGATCGGTCCCTGTCCTTTGTGGAAGACCCTCCTTGTTAGGATAACATGCTTTATGCAGAACTGTGTTCAGATTTCCCCATACCCAACTGCCTTGGTAGACTATGGAATCAGAGTCTAAAGAATTTATTAAACTAAACCAGGCACCACAGGAACCATTATGTGTGAACGGATACGGGAAGAGGGGCAGGACTCCCTTTTATTTCTGATAGGGAGGAAGTCGACCACATATCCAACAATTGGTAGCATTGCTGGTCTGATGGGAATGATGTAACATACTGATAAAAGTATTGTTGCGCAGCGCAAGCCGGTAAGATAACTCGTGCGGGGGTAATTCACTGAAAGTATGCTCGACAGTGTTATTTGGAAAAAGATGTGCATGTATGGAAATAGGAAAATACATGTGTAGCAAAAAACTTGCAGCAATAATCGTAAGACTCAGAAAAAACATAATCAATAATGTCATGATACAGTGACTACGAAGAGATTTACAATATTCTCGTTTCTTGAGCTGTTTCTGTCTATCTCTCTCTCTATTGGGGTCTAACTTGTACATGTCAGGAACCTGTCTAACCGCTTCACCTAGGGGAGGACTTAAACAATTAAACTGTCTGACTTGCTAGACCTCAACTTCATGCGGTACTCCTGCTGAGGAGTTTTCTCTACCAGTGGGAGTTTAGTATCAGTCTCTGGAATGGGGCCGGGCTGGGAGTTTGACTCTGGCGGCAGTCCATGATATTTTTTTATATGACTTGAGTGGAGCCAGCCCTTGCGGCCCTCACCTTCACTGCTGTCCTTGTAGTTAATAAAACAAGCTTCGGCTCCTGCCAGCGGGGCTCCAGCGGACTCCTCCTGTCGAAATTCCGAACAAAGACGAGGTCCCCCGGAACAATCTCGTGTGGCTTCACCTTGGTGTTTTCGGGAAAGGCTGCAGCCACCTGTGAACGACAAGATTGTAGTGCAGACATCAAGGAGGTAAGGTAATCTGTCAGCATATTACAGTCAACATCTGTGATCTTACGAGGCAGAGGCGTCCCCCACATATTCGGTGGCCTACCAAAGACCACCTCGTAAAGGGGCTAGCCCTGTTCTGGAGTGTGCGACCATTCTCATGTAAAACAATGCAACTGGCAAGGTGACTATCCAGTCTACCCCTTTCTCAGCACAAATCTTAGCAAGAAGTGTTTTCAGTGTCTGATTGTGTCTCTCTACGAGACCTGCTGCCTCGGGATGTTGGACGCAGTGGAACTTCCACTGATATCCTAGCAGGAGCGATACCTGCTTCATTAGCTCGGACGAGAATGGCTGGCCATTATCTGAATACACGACACGAGGCAAACCGTACCGTGGGAAGAATTCACGAACCAACTGTTTGGCAGTGGTCGGAGCAGTGTAATCTGGGACTGGATATGCTTCTGTCCAACGGGAAAGTGCACATACAACTACGAGGACATATTTGAATCCTCGACATCGTTCCATCTGGATATAATCCATCTGGAGGACTTCAAAAGGGTGATCGGGAGGATTGAATCCACCTTGCTCTACAGGAATGCTTTTACCTGGGTTGAACTGACAACAGATCATGCAAGTGCGCACTTTCTGTTTTGCTGCTGCTCGTAAATGTTTATTGTACCAGAGATTCTGTAAACTGTCTAACATGGCTTTTTCTCCTAAATGTGCTGGACTGTGTGCAGTGTTAATCATAACTTGAACCATAGAGTCGGGGAGAAACCATGTGGCTTTTCCCTTCGTCATCCATCCCTGGTCTGTCTGGATCCCTCCTAGTTCAGTCCATTTCTTTATTTCGTCTGGAGTAGCATGTGTCTGTATGTCAATTACATCTAGTGCAGGATCCTTAACTGTCATGCAATGTGTCGATGTCGGAACTATTGTCTTTGTTATATCAGCTGCATGTGTATGAGTCAGAGCTGTGAGTTTCGCGGTTCGATCGGCCAGGTCGTTACCCTGGGAAATAGTATCTGTAACTTTAGTATGTGCTTTGCACTTCATGATAGCTATGGCTGATGGCAAATGTATTGCTTCCAATAATTCTTGAATGAGGGGACCATGTTGGATCTTGGCTCCGTGAGAGGTCAAGAAACCTCTTTCCTGCCAGAGTACACCGAAGTCGTGTACGACTCCAAATGCATAACGTGAATCTGTGTATATGTTAACATTCCTGTTCTTGGCTACTATACAGGCCCGTGTCAGAGCAATGAGCTCTGCAGCTTGAGCAGACAGTGTATCAATACGGTGTGTTTCTTTGACTTCAGTTTCAGTGGTCACTGCATATGCGGCCACTAATTCTCCTGTGCTTGTTCTCATACATGAACCATCCACGGAAAGTGTCAGGTCTGGGTTAATCAGTGCAACATCTGTCAAGTCTCGTCGGGGTTTTGTTACTGCATTAATGATCTCTATACAGTCATGTGGAGCTGGATCTGTTATGTTCGAGGGTAACAATGTGGCAGGATTGAGTATATTACAGCGTCTGATTTCTATGTGTGGCTGGAACAATGTCAATTCATAACCTGTCAGTCGTGCTATAGTCAAGTGTTGAGTCTGTGTTCTGTTTAAGAGAACTTCCACAGAGTGTGGAACTTGTACTGTCAGGGGATGTCCTAACACTATGGAATCACTTCGTCAGATTGCTAAGGCTGTCGCTGCAACTGATTTTAAGCACGCAGGCAGGGCCTGGGCTACTGGGTCTAATGTACTAAAAAAATAAGCACAAGGCTTATGTGAACCTGCTTGGTCTTGTGTGAGGACAGATAATGCCGTGCCATCACGTTCTTTAACGAAAAGTGTAAAAGGTTTGTTGTAACATGGTGTTGCTAAAACTGGTGCTTGACATAATGCTTTCTTTAATTCATCAAAAGCCTGTGTGTGTTCCTGAGTCCAAGGGAGGACAGTCGAAGTCGCTGCCTCCTGTGTTGTCAACTGTATAAGTGGCTTGGCTAGAAATGCGTACTGGGGAATCCATTGTCTGCAGTAAGAGGTGAGGCCAATGAAGGCCTGCACTTCCTTTTGTGTCTTGGGTTGCGGTAAGTGTGCAATTAACTGAATGCGGTCAGGTGTTAGTTGCCTCCCCCTCTTGGACAGCAAGTGCCCAAGGTACACCACTTGCTGAACACAGAATTGTAACTTTGAAGGGGACACATTGTGTCCCTTGTCAGCCAAGAAATGCAAAACCGTCAGTGATGCTTGCTCACATTCAGGTTCGCTACGGGCGGTGATCAACAGATCATCGACGTACTGGAGTAGGGCAGTGTTAACTGGCATGTGAATACTGTCAAGTTGTCTTTTTAATGCTTGGCTGTAGATGCTGGGGCTTTCTGTGAATCCTTGAGGTGCGCGTGCAAATTTGAAGCTACGGCCATTTAAACAGAATCCGAAAAGGTATTGGCTCTCCGGATCAATGGGGACACTGAAGAAGGCGTTCTTGAGGTCAATTACAGTAAAGAACGTCGCCTCTGAATCAATAGCAGTCAATAATGATGAGATGTCGGGGACCACAGGATACTGTGGTACAATGCATTTATTTAATTCTCGTAAATCTATCACCAATCGATAAACTGGAGGTGCATTCGGGTCAGTACGTTTAAGAATCGGAATGATAGGGGAATTACATAGATTGGAGTCGGTTTTTACAACCACTCCCTGTGCAATGAGCTCTTCAATGATTTCCAGCAAAGCCACTACAGCATCGGGTGGTAACTTGTATTGTCGGATTCGGGGCAGTACAACTCCTGGCTTGAGTGTAACTCGGTATGGTGTAATGTGCATACAACCTACATCAGTTGGGCCTTGCGCCCACAAATGTTCTGGTACATTTTTCAATCTGACATCAAAATCTCGTAATACATAGTGACCCTTAAAGTCACGCAAAAACAGTCTAACTCCTTCCGGAGAACAACATATTACAGCTCCTAGAGCTTTCAGTGTCTTGATACCTAACAAGTTTTCTGGACATGACTTCGTGAGCAATAAGTCTGTAGTACGTGATAATGGACCAACTGCTAGGGGAACAGGTTTCGATACTTCATTAACAATGGGCTGTCCTGAAAATCCAAGGGAAACATTCTGTGAGCCTGAGAGGGGTGCCCCTGGAACCTCGTCGTGACTTATTGTTGTTCGACTTGCCCCTGTGTCAATCAAAAACTTTCTATCTTTTCCTAATACTTGACTATGTACATAAGGACCCTCTTGATCTACAGGAACTTCAATGAGAGGCAAGCCAACCTCCCTCTCTAGGCTGTTTCATGAGTATCGCTGATAATCGGGGTAATCAGATTGTGCGTATTGGTACATCTGCTGTGAAACTTGCTGTGTCGCGGCAATGGGCTGTGCATGTGGTACCGCTACTGTCTGTCCTGTCTGTTGTGGAGCAGGCATTGGCTGTGGAATATGTTGCTGAACTTGGTGTTGGACTTGGTCCTGTCTAGGCTGACGTGGTCTCTCTTTAGTTTTTCCTGTTGCTATATTGTATTTCAGAACCGTACATTCATTCACATAGTGACCTGGCTGTTTACAGTAGTTGCATGTCCCTTTAACGGGAGCCGCCGTATTATTTGACTGTGTCATACCCTTTTTCTGACCGTCAGCTGGAACTGACTGAGCAACTAACATTTTCATTTTCGTATCTTTCATACGTCTCTGTTCGTGATCTTGTTCTTCCCTAATTCTATTCTGGTGGTACTGTAACATTTGTAACATTTGGGACGGCGTATTTGCTTGCCATGTACTTTCTACTTTCAAAACACGGTTCTTAACTTGAGGCAGAAAAATTCTCGACTAATTTTGATACAAAGAGGTGTGGGTATGACTCGCTACTTGTTTTCAGGCCACTGTTAATAATAAAACATTTCTCGAATCTAGAATAAAAATCACTAGTGTCTTCATCGTGTTTCTGTTTACAGGCTGAGATTGCGTCCCAGTCTTCCTTTTTAGTTGTTAACAGTCTAGGCAAAACCTGTACTAATAAACCTGGTAATGCTTTAGCTTTATCCCCAAGGCCTAAACCTGCGGTACAACATTTTCTTCGACTTCTAATGCAGCCCAATCAATCTTTGTGTCTCCCACCTCCCATTCTTTCTCCTTTAGTTTCTCGTAAATTCCAGCAGGCAACAGTACTTTTAACATTTTCATAATATCTGTATACGTGTAATCGCCCATGAGTAACATATCTTTAATCTCTCGGTGAAAACCTGCAGGGTCTTTATCATGACTGGGCACTATTTTCTTCATTTCCAATAATTCCATTTTAGTGATGGGTGTATATACGAATACACGTTCTAGTGTGTTATCGTCTTTTCTGACCGGATGTACTTCCCGTAAGGGATTCTGTCTGTCAAAGTAAAACATTTTTCTTTCTGAGGGTGGTGGAGCTGACATAAACTGAGGTTTCAGAAAAGCACTATATTTGTGTCTATGTTCTAGAATTTCTTTAATTAAATCAGTACCTAGGCCTCTCCATCTATTCGAGAGCAGTTCTACTAATATATCCGGTAAGGGACCTGGATCAGAATGTTGGCATTTAAACAACGTAATGAGATGCTGAATCATGTAAATACCAGCTAATTTTTGTTCATCAGGGGAAAGGTTCAAAAACGTCTGTGCTACTGTATCATCATTATATGTACTAGAATTGTTAGCCCATTGTACTGCGGACCGGGCTAGTTCTTGCTCATCCATGGAATTGAGTACATGGTACCCCATTCGATCTTGAAGTATTTTATCGGTAGCCTGAAACATATGTTCAGGAGAACTCGGATTTGATATAGCAGAGAGAAAAAGTCTTTTGCTTTCTGGACGTATTGTTTTCTTAAGGTATTTTCCCTTACCTACATATGCTATTATCTCTTTGTCTGACTGTTGCGAGGTTTCTGCTAGATCCTCTGTATCATCCTCCTCTTGCGAGGAAGTTGGATCGTCTAATTCAAGTTCTTCTTCAGGTGCTCGCTGGGCATGTATATCTATAATTTCTTTACGGATCTTTCTAACCATATGATGTACACTGTTGTCATTATCATGTTTACCCTCCGACATATTCTGGCTCCATCTAATCAGTCTATTCATCTCACTTTGCGGAAAACCTGCCTGATCTTGTTCTCTTATTAAACAATTAACCAAAAATCGCATTATTAAACCTTTAGTCTCAACTTTCTGACGTGACATGGCTTCAGCAACAGACTCCGGTCCTTCTCCTGTTCTGATAAAATAATACAATTTGTCTAGATGTTCTGGCATTTCTGGTAGTAGCATCAAATAATCTGTAACGCGTCTTAAACGTATGGATGCTAACAACATGGGTCCTGACGTACCAGGCACTGAGTCATATCTGCAGTCTGTAAGTTCTCTTCTAAGTAGTTCGGCCGGAACGCCTTTCGGTGTCCGAGCCTTTGCTAAATCTCTCATTGTAACTCGGTGTAACTGTGGGGGTGTTTGATAACCTCCTGTAGCACCCCCTGAAGCGGAGGCTTGAGCATAATCTGGTTGTAGGGTCGGTACCTGCTGTAGCTGGGTTGGGTCCTGGACCACGCCAGTCCCAAAAGGATTTAATGGATGCAGTTGTTGGATACCAGGGGGAACAACGGGAACGGGTGCGGGTAGCGGAACTGGAGAGATCTGCTGTTGCGGACCTGGGGGCGGATGATCATGGGGTAGGAGGCCGTCAACGGGTACAGGTGGTGCGGGTACATGGGCAGGTCCAGTATTATATGTAGGAGCTACATCGTCTAAATAGGAAGAAATAAAAATGTCTGCTGCGGTCTTGTGACATAATTTAGTCGGAACCAATGGAGGAGGCAGATCTTTTGGTATTTCCGGAGTGGCCTTAGGTAAACCCTTGGCCAAAAGAGGATACATACCATTCACAAGGGTGTTTCGTTGTCGGTCTACTTGCTCTGCTTTAACTCGTATTCCTTCTTCAACTAGTACGTTTTCTCGGGCTTTATCTGAATCTTCTCTATGTTTTTCTGCTTTTCTATATTCTTTCTCTGTACGTCTATGCGATTCTTTACGCCACAATTCTATGGCGTCTTTCTGAGATTGTCGGGCCTTCTTTTTCCATAGCGCTTCTTCTACTCTCATGATGCAATCTGCATCCCATGTCCCTGTAACGGGCCATCTATATTTCTCGTCTAGGTTCTTAGTATAATCGACCCATAAATCTAGATATAATATGGCATCTAAGCCATGCTTATGGTACATGAAATTTCCGGGAGTATCCCTAGGTGGGACAGGAATCGCTTCCTCTAGTATCCCTTTCCTAGTTCCTAACTGTCTTAATTTGGAAAACAATGGCATCTTGATATTTGGTACTTGACACTTACTCGAACCTGAACACACTTTTTACACAGAAACACGGTAATGTATATCAAACAGTCACTCACACCACAACATTAATCACATAGAAACATTTTGAACACATATTAACTATGCTTGAATTCTATAACGAAAACAAAAATCGAACCATTGAAGACACGAATTACTTGATATACTGCTAAACAGTACAGATACACTGCTAAAACAGTGCAGACCGGGTCTGTGTACCCAAACCCGTCTTGACCGGATACATAGTAATGCACCCGTCTAGATGCGTCCCCAGCAACGGTACTCACCGGGAAGCACGGAACAGAAGGCCTCGGAAAACTCGTCTGGACTGGACCGGACTGGACTCGACTCAACTCGTGACGTCACAGGCACGTCGGAACTGGTGGGCCTCTAGACACCTCGGATCTTGCTCTCTCGGCTGGGCTCTGGTCGGGATCCTCCGCACTCCTCACCGCCTCGTCTGGGTGTCGATCGCAGTCTCAGTCACCTCCGTTGGCCTGAGGGAGATACAGGAAATCCTGCGGGTACGCGTAATTGTCCATCACGGCTATGGCAGGGAGCTAGGCCTGCAACGCACCGCCGGCGTGTAAGGTGGGGGAGGGGTTCCTGTTCGGGCGCCAAATTAATGTGGTAAATAAATGTTTACCGTCGGAATTTCTATGCAGTAAAGTTCAATAAAATAACTCAATCGGAAATAAGAGGCAGAATTCGTGATATCTGAGTTTATAAGGGTTTTATTCCATAAAATGGAATGGTTCGAACCAGGGTATCATGTTCCTTTCACCTTTAAGGATCAGGAAGGAATAGACAATACTTTATTAACAGAATACAATATATATAGTAAATGCATATAATGGTGATGGATACAGAAGGCGTAACGGCTAAGAGAAACGAGATAAGAACACATGTGCGTAACAGAAAGGCGTGCACGAGGGCGTACACAGAGGTGTGTGCTAGAAACGTCACATGAAAGTGTCACAAGTGGGTGGATACATAGAAGAATCTTGCAGTGTCAGCAGAAATCTGTAGCAAGGATGCGCGCGCAGCAGCATGACGTGTGACTGACGTGAGGCTGGAGGGTGCAGGGGACTTGACTTTTAACACTAGAGGAAAGAGACAGAAGTCTGGCATGTCAGATCGACTCGTTCCTAAATCATATCTGATATCTTGTGTTTAGGGAACTATATTATCTAGAAGGAAAGGTCTCTTGGGCAGAGGCTATTCTATACTGACTATTAATGCGTGCATATGTGACTACGTGTCTGCGTGTAATGCGAGGGGCCATGGGCCTACCATGGTAACGGAAGCAATGAATTACTTGCATGGAGACAGAGAGGCCGGGCCCTTTGCTCTGCAGCCGGGGAATTGTTTATCTATTCTACTAGACTGGAATGTGTTTTCGAGGAGCTGAACTCGGCTATACTGATAACTTGAAGGCAAAATACTGTCTTTGGCAGGCAAGCAGGCCGAGCCGGGCACCGCTCGCCACGCAGGGAGTAGGACAGAGGTCAGGGATGTATCCCACGTTGCAGCTTTCAGGAGGCAGAGAGCAGAAAGGGCTCGATGGCAGAAATCAGGGCCTAGCTCTGCAGGGCTAGGAAAACGTGAAAGTGCACTATGAAAAGACGTTGGCAAGGCATACTTAGGAACTGAATTATCGATCCATTCATGGTGGATCTGAAAGAGGACATGTTAACGTTGGACGCAAATGTATTTGCGTCTTCAAAGCAGGTCGAGGAGGGAAGTTACATGCACTTTAAGCTTGTACATGGAGACGGTGGGGTTCACGATAGGGGACACAATTGACCATAAAAATTCATATTACCTCACTTTGACTGACTGATTGGTTATCCATGATTAGGATATTTGCTTTATTGGTAAGTCCTGAGTAAAGTGCACTGAGGGTGCCTGGGTCTGTTACAAAATTGCTACTAGTGGGCCTGCAGCACTGGTTGTGCCACCCACACAAGTGGCCTTTTTCAAATGTGACCCAGACCTGCTGCATCAGTGCACCCACTTGCCAGGCCTAAACCTTCCCTTTTATTACATGTTAGTCACCCATAAGGTAGGCTCAACGGACCCCTCTGGGCAGGGTGCAGTGTGTGTGAAAGGTATGACATTAACTAGTGTGTTTTACATGTCCTGACTTTGAAATACTCCCAATTTCTTTTTTCACTTTTGCAAGGACTAGGCTCTTCCATAGGCAATCATCGGTACAGCACTGTAACATTTTACATGTGTAACTTTCACTTGGGAACAGCTAGAGATTTGGAGTTTAGGCTCTCTGAACTCAGAATTTAATAACTCACCTTTTAGTAAAAGTGTTTTTCAAATTACGTGTTTAGAAATGCCACTTTTAGAAAGTGGGAATTTTCTTGTTTAACCCCTTCCCTGCTGGGCACATTCCCCTGCTGTGCTGGGGGAGGGAAGGCGCGTGCAGCGCCCCGATGCTCATGACGAGCTCAGCTTGTCATGCAGCAAAGTGCTCGTGTGCTCATGACGAGCTGAGCTCATCATGACCACACCCGTTTCTTTAGAACACTCGCACAGCAGGGGAATTAGCCCAGCATGCGAGCGTTCTAAAGGCCATGACAAGCTCAGCTCGTCATGAGCACCGGAGCACCGTGGCTCATGACGAGCTGAGCTCGTCATGAGCATGCAAGGGGTTAACCATCTCTGCCTGTTTGTGTATTCTGGTTTTGGAGTGACATGAGCTAGGGATGCGCAATCACTCTAGACAGTCACAAGGGGGGATTGAGGTGTGGCTTCCTTTTCCTGGGTACCTCATCGCCAGGCTGAATAGACCTTTCTGCATTTAGAGTGGTAGGAGGAGTTTTCATTAGCACCTGAATTGGCTAAGTCTGCTCTGAACAATCCTCTGCACAATGCTGTCTCCACATCCTGTAGTGAAGCTGGGCCAGGGAGGACAGAACTGTTTTTTAATGAGCTCAGAGACTCGTGAAACAAAGACTGCAAAAATAACTTGGGGTATTTGTATTGGACCTAAAACCCCAGAACTTTAGATCACTTCTGGAACTAAGATTACCCTGCCAAGAAGAAGAGCTGAAGAGCTGCCAGGAGGAATACTGCCCCTTTGTTGTATGTTGCTTTGTTGCGTTGGCCTGCTTCTGTTGTAGTTCCGTGAGTTTGTGGGTCTGGTTCGGTGGTTCCGAACCCGTTCAATAAAGGTCGTCAGAAATAGACGATTTTGGTGTCAGCAGACCACAAATCACGAGTGTAGTGTGTACAAGTGTTTTCGCATGAATCGATCAATGAGAACACTATGTGTTCAAGGATTTCGTTTGAACCTTCGGGTTCCATGTTGTGTACGGCAGCCATTTTATGTGGTTGCCCTCACATAGGCCGATGACTGCGGCCGAGCGAGTCTTTGGGACATGTACACCTTAGTTGACTTCTGAGTGACCTGGCCGAACTGACTCCTTGCTCGAGGCCGACCTCGCTGAGCCAGTTCCTTGTTAAGCAGCTGGTCAGATAAAGATCAAAGGGTAGGACATGCCGAAGTTTATGGTACACTGCTCCCACCTTTCTATCTCACTTCCAATCTGTTTCTGTTCCTTCCTTTATGACATAATCACTGATTTGGGTTGAGGGTTTTATGATGGGTTTGTCCGGCCTGAGCGAACAAGAATATTGGAATGTGCTTGTTCATTTCTGGTGGACTGGACAACGGAAAGTGGGATTGTCGCCATCGCTACTTTTGAATTGTCACATTGTCATTGGTCAGTTTGTATGGACCCAATGCTAATTTGGAATGTTGCCTGAGGCTTGATTTTTGGCATAAAAGACCATGCTCCGCTCATTGAATTTGTGCAGTCTCTAGCGAACCACTCGTGTGTGCTTCATAGACCTCTGTTCCTGGTTGCAGCCAATAAACTTTGGTCTTTGACGTCATCAAGAAGTATCCTGTGTCTCTGTTTGCCAAGACAGGGGAACTCGAAGGCATCAGGCGTTTTCCCTGACGCCGCTGGGTTCTAAAACCCGGTCCTTCAGTTGGGGACCAACGTGGGGCGACTTCAGCGGTACCGGTCCAAGCCCGAAGATCGTGAGGAGCTTCGTGTGAAAATTCTGGAGGAAGGCCAACCACTTTATCGACCCCTGTATGTTGTCGTGGTCCGAAAGTCTTTGCTGCGAGGTTCCCCGCCTGCCAACGGCTACGAAGGACTGCTGCCCTGACTGTCGCCCTGTCTTGGAGTCTTAAAAGTTTTTAGAGCGAGACGATTGACGGGTCTTCTGGTGACGCCATCGACATTTCAGTTAAGTATGAGTGGAGCGTCTCCTAGTCCTTAGTTTGTTTTGGTATCCTTTAGTGGATCACTTTGATTTGGTACCTGCAGGCCCCAAAGCCAAGGGACTCGTGTATTCGCAAGATTATCGTTCTGGGATTTCTCTTGTTGTTTAAAGCTAGACTAGTGAGCAAAGATGCCTGGTTTTAGCAGACTTGGAAAGATATTTGGTTGTGGTTGTTCAAAGGATTCCCGGTTAGAGGATTCGTGTCCGGTTCCTCCAATTGGAACTCCTACATATGAATTATACGTGAAACATGGTGTGGGCCCCATTAGTTATAATGAGATCTCGGTAAAGTATACGGGGAAAGACGGTGTCCTACAGTGACCCCGTTACGGTAGTTTTGAAACTGAGATTTTAGACAATCTCGAAGTGAAATTGTTCAAGAAGAAAGCCCGTCCGGCAATGTTTGACTCTTTTCCGCATATGGCACAAAGAAGCCAAACAGAAAGATATTAAATTAGCGAAGAAGAATAAACGAGAACGAGGTATGTCAATGGTACAAGCTGCTATTGCGTATAGGGATAATGAGGAAGAGCAAGAGAGAGAGCAGATGCTTAGGGTGAAGAAGTTAGAGGTAGATAGATGCTACCCAGTTTTGCCGCCTAAAGAGCAGGAAGAGAAGAAAGATCTTGCGAAAGATCCTTTAATCTATTGAGTTTGCCACCCCCTTATGCACAGAGTGCTACGGCACCACCGCCACCAGTTGTGGCTGTGCAACATCCAGTTGTTGTGCCACCTGCGATTCCTCCACAGCCAGCTCCTCTTCCGTTGGCAACTGTTCCTTTGGCGCAGCCTCCTCAGGGGCCGCCAACTTTGCCTCCCCCTTTGTCTGCTACTCCTACGCCTGTCTATAATACTCCTTCTGGTCCGACTTTGGATTCTTCTACTATTGTTCCGTCTTCCCTTATTTTTTCATCTTCTCCTTCCACTAGACAGCGAATGACTGCTGCTGTTTCTGGTTTCTTTTCTCCTTTGTTGGGACAATTGGGTATGTCTCCTGTGAATGAGCATAGACAATCACATAGTCAGTTGCCTGATACAGATGAGCGTACAGTTTTGGATCACATGGCACGTAGATGGGTTACGTATACATCCCAGTATGATCTTGAGGGTATTATGGATGTTTTCTGGCAATGGAAAGCACCAAAGCAACGGTACGTCTTTGAAATGATGTGTGTGTTCCTCCATGAACAATGGATTGACGAAGTAGGTAAGGCCCCGAAGAATTGTATCGAGTGCGTTCCGAGTTTGCGAAAGGGACCATTGTGAGTCTTTTCGACATTGAGAGAGCGATTACGACGTTGTTGTCGTTCCGTAATAATGCTCCTTCTGAGCGATTGTTTGAGCCTGATTCGTCAGTTAGGAGAAAAGCGCGTCAATATCCGATATGTGAGGTTCCTCCAGTTTGGAGACCTGCTGATGCAAATGCTCATCCACCTGTTGTTGCACACTTTCAGCGTGTATGGGTACATGTTCCTTGGAAGCGTGCTGAAGTCTTAGCGCTCAAGCAGACTTTGCCTGATCCGCGCAAAAAACCGGCGGGATATTATAAAGAGCTCACTCAGACTGTGGGTTCGTGCATCATGAATTTAGCAGACATAGACATGTTGTTTGGCAACGTTGTTCCACAGCCTATCTGGAATGTGATTCGACATACGGATCATGATAACGAATTGGGTGATACCTGGGTTAATATTGTTGCTGCAAACGATAGACAAGTTGGAGGTGCTAAGCCTGAAGATTTGATTGCTCAACTCCCTGGTAGGATAATTAACTTCATGAAGACCTTGATGCCAGAAGTGCATGTTAATTGGGACAAGTTGTCTGCATGTAAGCAGAAGAAAGACAAGACTGTGTCTGACTTTTTCACGCGGTTTGAAGAGACCTTTGTAGATCATAGTGGTCAGGATATGGCTACCGAGGGTGGCCAGAGATTGTTCGTTGATAAATTTGTACATAATTTGCTTCCCGAGTTGTGCACTAAGTTGAAGGATTCCGAGAGTGCTTGGGCAGTTTCCACGTCAGCGCAGATTTTAGCTACGGCCCAGTACTATGAAAATAGGCGCAAAGATTAGTTAGAGAAAGCGGATAAGAAGACGAAGGAATTGAAGACTAAAGTTCTCCTACAACAAGCTTATCCACCCCGTACTAATAGTCAGCGCGATTATCAGCAACCTCAGCAATATTCGAGAAACTCACAAAGGAACGAGTTTTCTCAACAGCGTTTCCCGTATGGGCCTAATCAGTGTGCGTATTGCAAAGAAGAGGGTCATTACAAGAATAGTTGTCCGGTTTTGTTACAGCGTACGAATGGTGCTTCTGGTGTACGAGGTTGAGGTGCTCAAAAAGTGCCTGGAGGTAGAGGTCGCGGACAGATCGTACGTCCTTTGCCTCCACAGAACTCGTAGAATAGTTTTGATCAACAGCAAGGTTCGTCTGGTAGTACACCACAGTACTATATGGATGATTACTATGTTGAAGGTGAGGAAGCGAATGGTAATGATTGTTAGGATAGCCATGGACAAAGAGAGGGAGTTGTTTCAGTTCCAGTAGATCAGAGTGGACCTTATGTTGAAGTGATTGCATCAGGTGTGTCAGAACCTTTTCTGCTAGATACTGGTGCTACAAAGAGTTCTATTATGCACTCTAAACTCCCTGGTGCACCTTTGTCTGGCTTGAAGAATGTTTCAGTAGGTTTTTCTGGCGCCCCCATTACAAATCCGATTTCTGCTCCATTGTCTCTTTCTGTTGGTCCTCGTAAGTTCGAAGCACCCCTTCTTTTGACTACAGGTTGTAATGAGAATCTGTTGGGATTGGATTTGTTGAAGAGATTGTATGCGACATTGTATTGTTCTCCGTCAGGAGTACATCTTACCTTGGGTGAGAGAGTGATCTCTTCGATGGACCTGTCGAAAGACAGACTTACACCTGAATTGTCCTCTTTACCAGATTCATTGTGGGCTACTGGTCCGAATGATGTGGGCTTATTAGAAATTCCTCCATATGTTGTGACGCTGAAAGCGAATGCTAAGTTACCGCACATCCACAATACTGTATCTCGAGTGATGGTGAGCGTGCACTTTTAGCGATCATTTACGATCTGATCGAAAAGGGTGTTATTGAGGAAATGAGAGGTAAAGTGTGTAATAGTCCTGTGTTGCCTGTTCTGAAGAGAACTGATTCTTCACAGCCTCCTGTATATAGGTTTGACATCAATCTTCGCGAAGTGAACAAGATTGTTGTTCCACAATTTCCTGTCGTGACTGATATCACCGATTTGTTGACTCTGATTCCGGCTACAGCCACGTGGTTTTTGGTGATCAACTTGAAGAATGCTTTCTTCAGTATCCCGATTGCCATGGAGAGCAGGGACATCTTTGGATTCTCTTTAGGAGGACGAAGTTTCCGCTTTAAGCGCTCTCCTCAAGGCTATTGCGAGAGTCCATCGATCTATAGTCAAGCTTTGAAGACACAACTTGATCTGTTGGTTTTACCTGATGGTGCAGCCCTTATTCAATATGTTGATGATTTGCTAGTTGCCGCTGATACTGAGGAGATTTGTAGAAAAGCCACTTTGTCATTGTTACGCTACTTGTCTGATTTTCATCACAAAGTTTCTCTCCCCAAGTTGCAATATTATCGACAAGAAGTAACCTACTTAGGTCACCTTTTATCGAAGGAGGGAAGGAAGTTGACCCCAGAGAGAATTCAAGCTATTGCGAAAATGAGTGTGCCTACGACACAGAGAGAAGTACGTGCGTTTTTGGGTATTACGTCATACTGTAGACAGTGGATTCCTAATTTTTCTTTGCTAGCGAAGCCTTTGATAGCTCTTACTGTTAAGGACACTCCAAATCCTATTCCTTGGACTGACAAATGTCAAAAGAGCTTTTCTGAATTACGCAATGCGTTGTGTTCAGCTCCTGTGTTGGGTACTCCCGACTACAGTAAGCCTTTCACATTGTATGTCCACAAGAGAGAGGGATGTGCATTGTCAGTCTTGACTCAACAGTTTGGCGATAAGCAACGCCCATGTGCGTACTTTTCGTCGACTTTAGATCCGGTAGCTAGAGCGTTGCCGAGTTGTTTGAGAGCTACAGCAGCAGCAGCTGTTTCAATTCGACAGTCTGCTGGTTTAGTTATGGACAACACGTTAGTGGTCATGGTTCCACATGCAGTGGATACCTTGTTGAACCGTACGAAGACACAGCATTTAACTAGTGCTCGGTTGTCGGGTTACGAGTTGACGTTGTTAGCGAGTCATGTGCACATTAAACGATGCAACACGTTGAATCCAGCCTCGTTGTTGCCAATTTCAGTTGAGACAGATATTGAAGAGCAACATGATTGTTGTCTAAGAACTGAAGAAGAAACGAAAGGGAGAGTAGACCTTAGAGACACTCCTCTTCCAGAGTGTGATGGTACTTTGTGGGTTGATGGTTCGTGCTTTAAGTTGCTGAATGATGATACGACTGCGGCATATGCTGTTACGACTTTGCATACGATTGTTGAAGCTGCACGTATCCTACATAATTCAGCACAAGCAGCAGAGTTGATTGCATTAACGAGAGCATGTGTGTTGGCGAAAGGAAAAAGAGTGAATGTGTATACTGACAGCCAATATGCCTTTGGCGTGGCTCATAGCTTTGGACGTTTGTGGCGTGAACGTGGGTTCTTGACTTCGCATGGAACGAAGATCCAGCATGGGCAATTGGTGAATGAACTTCTTGAATCACTTACTTTGCCGTTGCAAGTAGCAATCGTGAAATGCAGTGCCCATAAGAAAGTCACGGATGATGTGGGCCGCGGAAATGCGTTTGCGGATGAAGTTGCGAAAGAAACTGCGAGGAATGTGATGAGTCGAATGTATGTTGCAGGTCCGGCGAGATGTGTTCCAGAGAAGAGTATGTGTGAAGATACGATTGAGAGTGTGAAATCCATTCAAGCTGAAGCTACAGAGAAAGAGCTGAATGAATGGAGAGAAAGTAAGGGTAGATCGGATTCGAATGGTTGTTGGACTGATTTGTCTGAGCATCAGAGATGGTTGTTGCCTGACGCGTATGTGTTTCCGGTTGTTACAATGGCTCATGGCATGGCACATATTAGCGTGAAAGGGATTTGCAAGTTGTTGGCTTCGGTTTGGCAAAATGCGGGAATTCCAAAATGTGGAGAGAATTTGGTTAAGAATTGTATGGTGTGTTTAATGTACAATCCTGGTAAGGGAACTCCAACACCAGCTGGTCATTTTGCTCCTCCTACGTATCCGTTCGAGGCTTTGCAGCTAGATTTCATTCACATGGAGAGATGCAACAACTTGAAATATGTTTTAGTGGTTGTTTGCTCCTTTTCTAGATGGGTAGAAGCTTATCCCCTTAAGGACAATACTGCCTTGTTCACAGCAAATGTTTTGATAAAAGAGTTTTTCCCTAGATTTGGAATGCCGAGAATTATCTGGAGTGACAATGGGGGTGAATTTGTGGGTCAAGTCATGAGTAGAGTGTGTGAGGGACTAAGAATCCGGCAGAAGTTCCACACTGCAAATCACCCCCAATTAGCTGGTTTAGTCGAGTGCTATAACGTCACTTTGAAGCTAAAGTTAGCCAAAATCCAAGCGAGCACTGGTTTACAGTGGCCAGATGCTTTGCCTTTAGCGCATTTGTCCACAAGAATGACTGTGCATTCGAGAATAGGTCTGAGTCCGTATGAAGTGGTCTTTGGCCGCTCAGCGAATATTTGGGGTGTGCCGAGACCAACCAGGTTTAGTGAGATTGAGTACCCTGTGTTGCTTGACTACTTGCGCGAACTGATGACTAAATTGCGTGTTTTACACCAACAGGTGCATGACAGCCTACCACAAGCTTCTGAGGATCCAGGCCACGCTATTGAACCTGGAAGCTGGGTGTTTATTAAGAATTTTCAGCGGAGCAAGAACGATTAGCCCCGCTGGACAGGACCCTTCCAAGTGTTGTTGTCGACACATTCTGCAGTTCGAGTGCAAGGCAAGAAAAACTGGATCCACGGCGTACACTGTAAGCGAGCACCATTGCCCTTACCATACAATCAGTGGGTCCAGAAGGGACTTCCAGACTCTGAAACAGAAACTGTTCCACGATTTCTGCCATTCAGCGATGCTCGTCTGATTGGTACGAACTCTGAGAGACAAAGTGACGATCTTTTACAAGAAGCTGTGCCTCCTTTGAATCGATTGAACACTACTGAGCCTGATTTGATGTTTAAAGATCAAGAATTGCCTGGAAGAAGACGCTATAATTTGCGACCCGAGAGTAACAGACAAATAAAATAAATAAAGTTTTTATGATTTTTCTGTTTGCAGGTTAACTCTCCACCGAGGATCTACTCATTTTTGTTTTTCGAACCGCCATCCGGGTTCAGCTGTTGGGTCGTGGTTGCCGAAAGTCTTTGGAGTGCAAGCCTGAGACACTAGGTCGAAGGTTCTGGTTGGCCTAAGGGAGTTGCCCTGGTTTGACAGAGGCATTCCTTAGCATATAACACCCTACCATCGCGAGCAGCATATTTAGTTTAAGATGGATTTCTTCGAGTTGGAGAGACCTGCATGGACAATGATTTTTAGAAAGAAAATATGCAAATTGATCTCAAAGAAACGTTTTTTAATACTGTGTGTATTTTTGCTATTGAGTTTGATGATATTCATAATTGGGTATGTGACATTCTCTTTTAAAGTAACGTTTGTTCCCACTGTGCAACCTACACCTCCACCTACTATTTCTTCTCATTCTTTTCATCCTTTGCCTGAGCATGAGGTAGTTAGACGACTGGAATTTGCCAATAATTCCTTTATTCAACTTTTGCACCAACACCAGTTAGTGATGAACACGACAAACTGTTGGATCTGTGGTCTAATTCCCCATACAACTGATAAGGGTATTCCGTATTTAGTTTTGCATTTTAGTTTAAATGGTTCGATTTGGGATCACAGAACAATGTTTATCTATGCCCATAGTGTCTATCCCCAACGTTCACCGAAGGACAATCTGAAGAATAGTGCTGCTGCTAGAGGCATAGTCGACATGGTTGAAGGGACTAATGCCGTTGAAACTATTCCGATGGATGAGAAGCAACCATATAGTGGTTGGGATATTACTGGGTATGGAGTTAGTCTGAGTGTTAACCCACGAGCGAAAAGTTCTCCACCGATTTGGATAGTGCCCCATCAGGGTCGCTATTGTCTGCAGGGTAATGGCAAGAATCCGAGAGCTCAGTTAGGGAAGAGCGTTTGTACTGATACTTACGTATTCACGTCCCAGTCTTCCCCAGCATTTTTAGCTGCTAAGGGTACCTACTTTGTTTGCTATGACAAAGCGTATACATCGTTGCCCCCTGATTTTTTGGGCACATGTTTCTTTCCTGTTGCCTCCCACTTTTACAGCTGTGGCAGATTACCATTAGACGAGAGTTGCTAGAGATGTCTTCAGTCAAGAAGACACTGCAGGGCAAGAGTTGGGAGATTTCTTTAAGGGTTTTCTGCCGTTCTGGGGACCGATGGCTAACAGCAGGAATATTCGCCAGTTGATGAGAGTGGTTGAGTCCACCATAGTCGAAACTGCCGGTGCCCTTAGTAACTTGACTGCTGAGCTCCAGTCTGATAGAGTTATGACACTTCAAATTAGAGTTGCCCTTGATGTCATACTAGCAGATCGAGGTGGAGTATGTAAACTGATTCAATCATGCTGCTGCGTTTTTCATTCCAGACAACGCTCCGTCAGTTTTCCAGGCCATTTCCAAGCTACATAAAATCTACGATTCTGTCCATTTGGACAAAGGAGATTGGTTGTTGATGGGATGGTTATGGGGATTGATATCCTCTTGGGGTTGGAAGATTTTGATGGTCATTGGGATGGTCTTAGCTATCGTTTTCCTGTTCTGTCTTTGTGTGCTACTTTGTGTGCAAGGAGACCTGTCCAGAGAGAGATACTAAGTAATAGGATGATGCTACAGCAACATATCGATGATCTGATGAATATAGATCCAGATTCAGATTGGCATGGGTTTGGGTCTGTTGCCTATGTAAGGGCAAAAGGAGGGTCTGTAGTTCTGTGAGTTTGTGGGTCTGGTTCGGTGGTTCCGAACCCGTTCAATAAAGGTCGTCGGAAATAGACGATTTTGGTGTCAGCAGACCGCAAATCACGAGTGTAGTGTGTACGAGTGTTTTCGCATGAATCAATCAATAAGAACACTATGTGTTCAAGGATTTTGTTTGAACCTTCGGGTTCCATTTTGTGTACGGCAGCCATTTTATGTGGTTGCCCTCACATAGGCCGATGACTGCGGCCAAGCGAGTCTTTGGGACACGTACACCTTAGTTGACTTCTGAGTGACCTGGCCGAACTGACTCCTTGCTCGAGGCTGACCTCGCTGAGCCAGTTCCTTGTTAAGCAGCTGGTCAGATAAAGATCAAAGGGTAGGACATGCCGAAGTTTATGGTACACTGCTCCCACCTTTCTATCCCACTTCCAATCTGTTTCTGTTCTTTCCTTTACGACATAATCACTGATTTGGGTTGAGGGTTTTATGATGGGTTTGGCCGGCCTGAGCGAACAAGAATATTGGAATGTGCTTGGTCATTTCTGGTGGGCTGGACAACGGAAAGTGGGATTGTCGTCATACGCTACTTTTGAATTGTCACATTGTCATTGGTCAGTTTGTATGGACCCAATGCTAATTTGGAATGTTGCCTGATGCTTGATTTTTGGCATAAAAGACCATGCTCCGCTCATTGAATTTGTGCAGTCTCTAGCGAACCAGCCGTGTGTGCTTCGTAGACCTCTGATCCTGGTTGCAGCCAATACACTTTGGTCTTTGACGTCATCAAGAAGTATCCCGTGTCTCTGTTTGCCAAGACAGGGGAACTCAAAGGCATCAGGCATTTTCCCTGACGCCGCTGGGTTCTAAAACCAGGTCCTTCACTGTCTGGTAGCAGAGAAAAAGACGGACACTTTTCTCTGTTCTGATATCCTGCTTTGAGAAAATCTCCATGGGCTTGATGCATAGCTTGCCTCCTGGTCTGAAGTCTCAGGGACACAAAGACTTCACCTACAGTATCCTTGAACTAACTCCATTGCTGGGAGTTCTGACTTGCCTTGAGGTGCAAAAATAAGTTGCAAGCCCTTGGAGGTTTTTACTGCTGCAAAGAACTACAAATAACTAAAAAAAACTGAAGATCCATGTATTGCCCTGCCAGTGCCTGTTTTTCCAACCCAGCACTGCCATGCAGGAAGAATTTCCATGCACCACGGCCATAGAATTGATGCAGAGCCTGCCAGCGTCTGAAAAATCTGCTGCACATCGAATCCAGTGCACCGACCACCGAAGTCCGAGATCACCTCACCAACTCCTGCGCAGGCCCTGCTGTGCGGCTGAAGCATTGTGGGACCTTGGCTGAAGATTTCGATGCAGCCCCTGTTTTGCCACTGCCCCCATCGACCTCCAGCGCATCCAGATTTTCATGTATCGCACCTGTATGGCAAGTTTTCCGACACATTACCCGTAGACCAGAATCGTCTTGGAATCAACGCTTCACTTTCCCTTACAGTCAGATTTTGAAGCAACACTTCTCCTGCGTGCAGCAGAACTGATGCATCACCTCCCCGCAAAATCATGAACTGATGTATTACTGTGTTTTTCAGTGCTTCCCTTCTCACATCTGCAGGTACATTGTTTAAAATCACACATCCATAGATGTCTCTAGACAGAATAGCTTGAAACCTTTTAGAAGTGATATTTTGATATATGTGTGTTGGATTTTTTTGTCATTTTGCTTTTATTTGGTCTAGATAAAGATAGTTTATTTTTCTAAACTGGTGCAATGTCCCTACTTGGACAGGGTGCAAACCACCTCCAACTTGAGACCCCCAATTCTAACAGGAGCCAATGACGAGAACTATATTTTAAAATGTATTTTATATAGCACAAACTAGACCCGAAGATATCAGAGCACTTTACAAGAGCACCAGTTATTACAGATGGACACATTCATTTTTTTTGTTAGACACAGGGAGATTAAGTCATTTTCCCAGAATCACAGGATGGTGAGCGTCTCTGCTGAGACTTGAACCTGTTTCCCCAGCTCCAAGGTTGAAGAAAAAAGAGATTGAGGACTCAGATGATGACAATGATACATTCTTAAATGAGTTGTTTATTTTGAAACTTCTTTCTTATACATATAAAGTAATAGAACAGACGTAGATGGCTTCAGCTGCTGAAATTCATAGAGCTGAAGCGGGAGACAAAGCACTTGTAAAAGCTCTTACAGCAGTTGTACCAATTGAACCAGTTTAAGTTTCAGTTATAGTAGTAATGCCTAGCACAGTAAACGGGGTGAACCATGGACAAGTGCAGAGAATCCATGAAAAAGACAGAGGTGGTAGAATCACCAGTAAAGAAAATTTGTATCAGATTTTTTTTAGTAGAATTTGAAGAGATTATGGAACTAAACAAACTAATGTCATATATGTGATGCGCAATGAAGTGCATGACAAACTAGAAGAATTGACAGATGAGTTAGAAGTAGATATTTGCAAAATGAAAAAGGAATGGTGGCATTATAAAATAGATTTAACACATCAAGAAATTGGAGAGTCGTATTACTTCCAGAGCCCATATTAAAGGTTTTATTGAACAAATTTGAGATTGGAGGGATTTGCGGAAATATAGAGCAACGTGGAAAAAAGGGACAGTTGTTAAAATGAAAATGATGAGCAGTGAAGGAGAGGGAGAAAGAAACAAAGCAAGTGACCGAGAGGAAGGAATAGATGTGATATAATTTTCTGTGTGTAGAAGTACTCAAAGGAAATTTGGTGCATGACCCTTGGACAAGAGAAGACTTTTATTGTTTTACACATAATCTCTCAAGATCCAGCAAAGTGGTGTTAAGAGATTGATAAGTTGGCACACATTTCCCCAGTGCTGTGGGCTGATTTGAATACCCTATTTGAGATAGTTGTGCCTGGAGATTTAAGACTGGAATGTTAGGTGGCTATTGGATGGCCAGCACACGAACTACCTAGTATTGCACCTAATAGGGCACCATCAGCAGATGTGGCAATTAAATGTAAGACAGGAGTATTCCAAAAAGAAATGCTAGAGAGAGATATAAATTGGGAACAAATATTGAGAATGACACAGGGACCTAATGAGTCTGTGCATTCTTATCATGAGAGATTGACACATGGGTTCAAGAAACAAAGCAGAGTGGAAAATCGAGAGAAAGATGCTGTTGGGGGTTTTGTTTCTGCCTCCATTAATTGATTGAGGTCGGAGATTTGCAAACATATTCCATTTACCATTTCCAAGCTTTATTTCCATAAAAGCAGAAAGTATAATACATACATCCTGGATTTTGGCAATAAAACATCAATAAACATTATAAATTATAACCAGAATGCAAATGAATTGATCAAGTTTCATGACAGTTATAAAGATGTTAAAATTTAAAAAGAAGTTAAAATAGCAATTTTATGAATTAATAGTGTTAAAGAAGTAGAAAAGAAGGTGTTTAAGATACGTGGGGGAATCTAAAAACGTACAGCACATTTGCCACATAGAATTGAGGAATTGAGGAAACGGGACACAGCAAAAACAATCGGAGGATGGGTGTCAGTTCCCAAAACTCCAAAGGCCTCCAGACACTGCCTATACCCCAAGTTCCTGCAAAGTGGTAAGAGTTATAGCCTCCTGGCTACATTACAGCCAGACTTATGGCAAGCCGGGCTGAAGACGGCTGGAATGCCAGAAACCGGTCCTCGGAAGCTTGTTTCCGGTCCAGGGAAGACATGACTTGGCAGTTCGGGTTGGACTGTTCCCATGAGGCACAGGGTCAGACTGATTTGCATATAGACATGTCTGAACTGGGGTGGCAGAGTGGGCTAAAGAACGGGGATGGATTAAACCCAGATCTTTTGACTGGGTGTGAGTGTTTGATTGATTCAGATGCTCTGTCCATCACCACCCCCTTTTGTACTACATTATAGACAGGACAGAAGAAGAAAACCTGAATGGCAGACTCGTCTTGACTGTTCCAAGCAGGACATCCAATGGGAGAAGCTTTTGACCATTTTACCATTTGTTTGTAAATGCATGAACCGGCAGGGTACAACATCTGAACTGTATGTATAGCTTCATTGCCATGGATGGTTGGTTGAACAACATCAAGTAAAGACTCAAATAGATACTGGTCTTTAAAATTAAGGCAGTCAGAAGTTAGGCTGCCTAGTTTTGTGCTCCCCTGAGTTTCAGCCAGTCTAAGCAGTCTGTAAGCTTTAACTAGTTTTATCTTCGATATTGTCGGGGACACTTCTTCAGGGTGGGTCCATAGGTTTGGCCGGCCTAATCTGAAGCACATATCTCTGATGTGTACCAACCAGGATAGTTTTCCCGCCCCTGGGAGTCCCAGAATCAAGTTCAGACTGGTAGACTTTTAATTCGGGGGTCTCCCATAGTCTACGCCAGAAAGTCAAGGGTCGCAGTCCAATCTCCTCCTCTATGAGTCTAATCCCAAGATCCATACGTAGGGGGATAAGAGGAGTACTTAGGGGTAGACCCAAAAGCTGCCTCATAAACGTATTCTCAGATTTGGCCTGTCCACCTGCAGGGAGATGACCCCAAAGTTCTCCCCAATAGATTATAGCACTCCTGATTTGGACTTTATAGATCTCAGCCAGCGGGCCCAGCAGTCTCTGATGAGTTCCTGAATGATTTTACTATTCCTTCAGCCATCTACGCTAGCCTTAGGCCTGCCTTTTCTTGCTGCTGGCCCCATCCAAATGTTTCTGATAGCGTAACACCAAGGTAATCAAAGACAGATACCCTCTCTAGCTGGGAGCCATTTAGAGAGTGATTTGGGCGAGATGTTTTGCTTTGGCTAAAAACCATGTACTTGGTTTTTGATATGTTGATCTCCAACCCCCTGCCTTTACAAAATAAAGAAAGCTGTCAAGGATCCTTTGGATGCCCATGGGAGACTTGCTGGCATATGCATCAAAGCTTTTTGCGATCGCAAACAGTGCGAGTAGCAAAAATCGGCCGTTTGCAATTGCAAAATTAGCATTTGCGATGCCTCAAGGGTCAAGGCCATCGCAATTTGAGAATTCACGATTATTTGCAAGTTCTCAAATTGTGATTGCATTTAAGGAATCATAATTTGAGATTCCTTAAATGCAATGCATGCAAGGAAAAAAATTTACGATTTTGCAGCTAGGAGTAGTAAATTACCATGAAGTTGAAGTTGCAATTTTCCATTCATTTCTATTGGCCTGTAAGCCCATAGGAATGAGTTGGAATCCATTCCTTATTTGTGACTCGCATTTTGTGAGTCGCAAAAAAGTAATGTGTAGGAATCGCTATTTTTATAGCGATTCCTACATGCATAGGATTTCGCGAGTCCTTAATTGTGATTCCTCAATTATCCCAATTAAGGACTCGCAAAATCCTACCTTGATGCATGTGCCTGTTGGATAGTAACAAAGTGTCCTCTGCAAACATCATTGCTGGCACCTTGTCACGGAGCATCATTGTTAGCTACCTTATTTAATTGGTCCACCAGAGCGTTAATAAAAATACAGAACAGTGTAGGGGCCAGAACACACCCCTGCCTTACACCACTATTTACTGGGTAACGGGGGGTAATTCCCCAAATTTCCAGTATCTCACCTGGGCAAAATTTCCAGTATGCAGGTGCTTAATCAAAGTCAGCAAGTAGGGTGGAAAGCCCATTTGCTCATGAACCACCCACAGTTTATCTTGAGGTACCAAATCAAAGGCTGATTTAAGATCAACTAAAATCAAATAGAAGCTCCCACCCTCTATTGACACTGTCTTCCAATATAATAATTCGAAGAGTTGATCAATAGTGGAAATGTTTTTACGAAAACCAGCCTAATATGCACTCAGAATTTTGCTCTTGTCAACCCAGGACTGACGACGCTCCAGGACAATCCTGGCATACAACTTCTGAGTGACGTCAACCAGGCTGATCGGACTGTAATTAGTGAGAAGGAGGTGTGAGTGCTTCTTATATACTGGAAAAATTTCAGCCACTAATCAGTTATCCAGGATTTCTATGCCATTTAAAATGGCGGTAAATATTACCTAAAGATAGGGGCCCCAGATATTGCATTGTTCCTGAAATCAATCCCCAGGGATCTTATCTAAACCGGGGGTCTTTCAAAGGGGAAACTTCCCAATTGCACTCAACACTTCAGTCAGGGTGAACCCTTCAACATCTTCAAGGGTATTCCCTTCTGAGGTTGAAAAAGTTCCCTCAATAAGCTCTAAGGTTTCCGGTGTGGAATACAGCGATTGGAAATGAAATTTCCAGGCGTCTGCAGCGATGTTCGACTCAAAAGGTGAGTTTTCTGTGGAGCTATCTATACGAACTAGGATCCAAAACGCCTTCATATCCCTGCCAGTAAGTGCCTGTTTGATTGCATCCCATCTTTCAAGCTCCCAGTTTTTTTTGGCCAGCTTTATACTATCACTAGCAGCCCGCCCGACGGTTGTCCGGGGGCAATGAGGCTTCAGGGCCAACCGCCCGCCCAGGCCCCTGCCCGCCACGGCCCCCGCCCACCCCGACATTGTCCGTGTCCCGGAGCCACCTCCCGCCCCCGGCCCCCACCCCCGACATTTTACGTGTCCCTTTGCCTTACCTGAGCCAGCGCTCCTGACTTCACTGCCGCTCCTCGCCGCTCGTCACCGCTCCTCCCCGCCCACCCCGACATTGTCCGTGTCCCGGAGCCACCTCCCGCCCCCGACCCCCTACCGCCCAGACATTTAACGTGTCCCTTTGCCTTACCTGAGCTGGCGCTCCGGGCTTCACCGCCGCTCCTCGCAGCTTGTCACCGCTCCTCCCCGCCTGTCCGCCGCTCCTCCCCACCTGTCCACCGCTCCCCCTCGTCATCACGCACGTCGCGGCCAGCGCTACGTCACAGCCAGCGCTATGTCGCGGCTGGGGCTATTTCCAGGGGACTACTGTATTTTAAGTTAAATTTTTTAATTTACGTTTAATTTTTATTTTATATAGCCTATGTCCATCTGCACACCCTGACATTTTCAACGATGTATCGGGTGTGTGGATTGGCGCTGTGGTTCCCGAGTTTACCTGGCTCAAAGGTTTGTGTTCTCTCTTTATAATAGTAGTATAGATTATATAGAGCCCTATTTGTTTTTATCAGGGATCTGTCTTTGGTTTTTATAGCGTCGATATGGGAGCCCTTTGCTATTTGGCAAGAATTATTAAACCAAGTAGATTTAGGGCTCCTCTTACCCTTGGAGTGCATCAGGGGATTGAAGATGTTGGTCAGGCTGGTGGTCAGATCCACATGTAAAGCCGTGAGTTGAGCGATGGTATCAGGAGAATTGAGTGTCTTAGCAGCCTCCTTCATCGCCATTAAAGGTGAAATAGTTAAAGAATAAAGGCCATCAGCCTTGCCTGGTGACTGCTTCAGGGTTTCCCATCTAATTCTCCTTCTATTGTTGACTAGTGTTAGAATGCTGCCAGAGGGGGAGGTAGTAGTTGAGGGACTGTAAAGATCCGGGAGCTTGAGGTCGAGTACCAGAACATTATGGTAACTGTCGTGTCTTGGCAAGACAGCAAAGTCGGCAACCCAGTGCCAAATGCTTGCTTCCACTAGGATATAATCCAATAAGGATGATTGCTCTGGTCTAGTAAAAGCAGGTGCCCCTGGTTGGTCTGACTTAGTACGACCATTACATGTCCTCAGTGCATGAGTTAGTGTTACTGCACTGATCTGGAGAACCAAGGGAGTCCAGGCCTTTACCAGAGGAATTTGCGGTTCTGGGATTAACCAAAAGGAATCCTCGTCAGTAAGGGAAGAGTCAGTAGGAATGGCTAGAGGCTCAAATTGACAATTGAAATCTCCTCCTATAACCATCCTAGAATTCGGGGGAATTAGTTCGATGAATGTCATTAGCATATCTATTGTCAGGGATTCCGGTACAAAAGTTCCCGGCATGAATAGATGTTAATAAAGGCAATTTTGGTCCTGGTAGAACAAGTAAGGAGGGTACACTGGATGTCATCGGATGAGGTATTCATCTGTTCAACAGTACAGTCCTAAGCCCCTCAATGGTCTGCCTCTACCCCCTATAGTGGCTAGCACGTTAAAAGTTACATAGCCCCTCATAACAATGTCCTCTCTTGCCCAAGTCTCCTGGAACATACACACATCATATTCTTGTACAAATTGCCTCCAGTCAGTATTTTGGATTTTACTTTTAATACCAGCGATGTTCCAAGGCAAGACCCTCAGTTTGTGACCTAAGTTCAAAGTGGCATCATATACTTTATGGCCAGAGGTGTTGGGGGTTTGTGTAATCTCTGGCTCAGACCTGGAGCCTGATACACCCACTTCCGTTAGAGAGCGATTCCTAGCCATATTTGGAGAAATAAAGTTAGGGGTAAAAAGGGCTAAATTGTTCGAGACATCTATACTAACACCATCATAATCTTGAGGTCCCTGATGAGGTTCACGTTAAGACTCCCCTGGTGCATCTTCAAACATGCCAAGAATACTCTGTGACTGGGTCCCAATATTTTTTGGTTTAAACTCTCCATTGGCCCCTCGAGACCCACGACTAGTAGTAAGATTAGGTGGTAACATAAGTCAATCCACCTCTTCAAGGCCCCCAAATCTATTTGCCACTGCAACATTGTACTGGATTCTAGGTGTTTGGCCTATTGTTGGATGGGGTTGATACCAGCGTGTTGGATCTCTAGTAGAAGGGGTCCAGGGTGGTGGATAATTACAAAAATAGAAGAAGTCCCTGGTGTGGTTGAATCCCTGTAAGTGGTGCATAAGAATGGGAGGACTGGTCTGCCAGGATTTGGATTGTCTGGAGATTACTACAATTAATACCTATACATTCTCCTTTAATTGATTTGGGGTACTTACCAACCCAACCCACTCTTCAAACTAATGGTATCTCATCTGCCCTATCATGGGGAAATTGCCCATGCCTGGTGAGCCAAAAAAGGCACTTATTCCTCAATTTCAACTGAGTTTCTCTCTGGCCTGGTTTAGTTTCAGGTACACCAGTTAGGACAAACATATTCAGCAGAATGTGTTGGTTGCCGAAGGAGATTGATGATATTTTTAAATTGGCCAAAAAATAGCAGTGAATATTTTTAAAAGAAACAAAGACGTTGAAAGAAAAGATGATGATTACCCAAATGTAGTCATTTGAAGAAGGATGGAGAAATCAAATGGGTTCAAATATGAATTTTGTGCAAAAGTTTGTAAATAACAATAATGGAATGAATTCATTTGATGTAAATTATGCAAAACTCAGGGCAAAATATGCAAAGCCAGAAAATATATTGTATGTCAATGCCTACAGCACCAGTTATGCAACATAACATGAGAAATAAAATGTTGCGTAAGGCATGTTATAAACAGAATTCCATGATTCTCCCTCATGAGTTAGCAAGTAGCAGTTACCAGAGGGGGAGGAAGATTGCTTACTTGAAGCATTCCTGAAGGTAGGCAAAAGTGGTCCATCCATTAAAGGAGAAGTCAATGGCCATACCACTTCATTTCAGATTGATGTGGGGGCCACCTATTCTACAGTTTATTCTGCGTAGTTCCAAACCTACCCCTCTTGGGATGAGAAGTCCAAGGTATAGGGATCAGTAATAAGCAAACTATTGATCAGGTTTCGGCAAATGTACCATTCAAAATAGGACAAATGTTTATTCTGTGTGATTAAAGACCAGGGAACTTGCTTGGAAGAGATCCACTTTGCAAGATGAAATGTGTCATTTATTGCACAACGAATGGTGTTGCAGTAGAAACACAGAATAAGGATTCTGCTTTCAAATTAAGTTCAGAAGGTACAGAGTTCAGAGTTTTACCCAGTATTGACAAAACAAAACTTACCTCCAGATTGAAGACATTCTGTTAGAGAAAATGTCTGAGATTTCACTGGAAATTAAATTGGATTAATTAAAGTGACAGAACTAGTAAAAACTAAAATAAAACTAGATGCAATGTTTCCCAGAATCAGACAGTACCGATTAACTAAAGGGGCTGAAGAGGAAATGAAACCAGTGATTGTAAAAATGTTTGAATGGGGAATTCTTCGAGAAGTGTTTGGCAGTTCTTGAAATTCTCTGGTGATGGTATTTAAAAAGCCAAATGGAAAATGGAAAATCATTCAAGATCTCTGTAAAATAAATACAATTGTTGTTCCTTGTTGTCCTTTCGTACCAGCAATAATTTTGCTCCAGATTCCATCAGACGCAGAATGATGCACAGTTATCAACATGTGCCCATCGTTCTATTCAATATCATTGCATGAAGACTCGCCATTCCTTTTTGCATTCCAATTTTTTAATATAGGTATTGTGTAGTATAGGATCACCCAAGTGTATACAGAGAGTTGTTTCATTTTCTCACTAGTTCTAAAGAAAGATCTGGAAAGTTTAATAATTGCCATGCAACTCAATCTTAGTCAAATGTATAAACAATCTTTTGATTGCATCCAAAACTAAAGAAGATTGCAAACTTGATAACATTGCACTATTAAATTATTTAGCCGAGAATTCACATGAAGTCACTCCAATTAAAATGTAGCACTGTGAGAAGGAAGTTGTTGTATCTCGAGTACCACACTGAAAAAGGTGTTTGAAAAGGTTTGAAAGAACATGTTTCTGCAATTTTGAAACTGAATCCCCATACCACCCAGAAGAAAGTTTGGATGTTTCTTGAAATTTTTGGGTATTGTCGACAGTAGATCTCAAACATTTCCCTGATTGCAAAGCATTTAGTAAGGCTAACATGTAATGATGTTAAAGATCCGGTACACTTTGATGGTGAGTGCCTTGATGCATTTAACATTTTTAAATGCACCCCCAGACTCAACCAACAGCAAGGTCACCCTCACCCCCTCCAACTCTCATAACAGTAATGTGCCCACCGTCAAGTCCTCCCCTGCGTCTACACCTACACACAACCACAATATAACTAAGCCAGTTGAGGCCCACAGCAGATCTTGGAATGCCTGCCCCAACAGCATAGATCAGCCTAATAGTTTAACAACCTTAGCACACGCAGGCACCAAACTTGCCGTGTCTTCCCCCACCAACTACATGGATAGCATCAATCACACACTCACTCAGATTCTTCAACGTATGGATCAAAAAATCGACTCTTGCGCAGCTGAACTAGTACACCTGAGACAGGACCTATCAATTCAGACTTTCCCTACCTGCCCTCCCACCAACGATAGTCGGCAACGGCCACCTCACGCAGGCACACTGTCGGCCTTACAAGGCCCCAACTGGCCCTCCACTCCATTGTGCAGACTGGCCCACAGGCCCCGTGGTTCTGTCTGCCCCCTATCTATACGGGAAGCTGCGGCTCTCAGCGAATCCTACCCCTCCAAATCCCGGACCAATGTTCTCACCCCTTCCTCCTCGATTCCATTATTAGAACCCCTGTTATTTCTAACTCACCCAGACCCTCTGTCCAACTCATCACCATCCCACCTTACAATCTGCAATAGACTATTCCTACCTGCCACCTTGCATGCTTGCAAATTGTAGATTGGCAGCCACAACCCAGACCATGGCACACAATCCCCCACCATCCCAGTACTAGTAGGCATAAATAGATCCCATGTAACCACTGACTCGCCTAGACCTCCTGCGCAACTCACCCCCATTCTGACTCTTCAACAGGCCAAAGACTTTCCCGCCCCTTTATCCTACATACTCTTCAACTGCAGATCGGCAAACCAACACGCTACAGATATCGCTGAAACTGTACTCAGTGAGGGAATTGATATTGCAATCCTCACGGAGTCCTGGCTCAATGATCACTCAAATTCCATACTTGATCTGCTTACCCCCCCTGGCTACTCCATCATAAGACAAGACAGACTGGAAAGAACAGGTGGAGGCCTAGCCATTATCCACAAAGCTGACATCCCTCTATCCATACTAAATAAGGAAGAATACTCAACATTCGAGTACCTCGGCTTCGAAGTGAAAGGCAATGGCTCCCCACCTATCAATCTACACACCATCTATTACCCTCCTGGTAATCGGACCTATTAACTCAGTTCTCCTTAAGTGACACGAAGGACGTGTTTCTGAGAAACTTTAACTTACACTGGAACAACCTCCACAACCCCACAATCAAGCGCCTCATGAACCTTTTAGAAATGAACGACCTAAAGCAACTCTGCAATAAACCAACACATAGCAAAGGCGCTACGCTTGATGCAATTATCACCAACAAGGAATTGGCCTCCCTTAATGCCATCCTACCTATAGACTGGTCAGACCACCATCTCATACTGTTCAACGTCGAGACCTCCATCAAACCACACTTAACACTCATCAATTAAACCCAAACATTGGACCAGAAACCTCAAACAAGTCCCCTTACTGGACCTTGAAGCCAAGATCTGTAAACAACTGTAACATCCCCCTTCCTCGCTTAACGTAAATGACCTGACCAACCACTTCAACACTTTAATTATGGAAGCTCTCGACCTAGTCGCACCTCTAAAACTAAAACAATTAAGATCGAATCAATCAAAATCTTGGTTTACCTCTGATCCCAACAATGGCAGAAGACTTCTGAGGCAAGCTGAAAGGGCCTAGAGACAAATCCCATCATCAGTACATCTTACTCTGCTCAGAAGTGCAAGGTTGAGATACAAGAAGCCTATCTTCAGAGAAAAATCCAACTTCTTCCGCAATCAACTTGACCGTGCAAACAACAGGCCCATAGAACTCTTTAATATAGTCAAACAGCAAACCACTTCCCCTCCACACATGAAATTATAGCCTCTTATGAATGATGCAAAGAAATTGCCAGTTTCTTCACTGACAAAATAACAAAACTGATCAATCTTTCCTGCAAGTTACATCCCACCCCCCTTACCTCTACTCGGACACTCCCTACACTACCTAAATCACTCCTTTGGCCTCACCGTAGACAAAATGGATCCAAGTGGAACAAATAGCAACCTTTTCTTCATCCAGTTGAAAAACAACACCAATTGGTCGATTTTCAAACCAATGACAGAACTCAAGGTTTTCAATATTATTGCAAAACTAAAGCCTACCTTCCACACCAAAGATCCCCTCCCCACCAAAATGGTACATAACCTTAACCACATTATTGCCCCGTATTGGGCAAAAATCATCAACTCCTCTCTTGCCTTGGGTTGTGTTCCAGAGTACCTTCAACTAGGACAAATCACACCTATTCCCAAGAATCCCAAGGTTGACCCGAATGATATAAGCAACCTCAGACCTATCTCCAACCTTCCGTACCTAGTCAAAACCATGGAAAAATGCGTATTGCAACAACTCACCGACATATTGAGGACTCCAACTTACTTGACTTCTTCCAATCAGGATTCAGAAAAGGCTGGAGCAGAGAAACTGCCATGCTTAATATCACAGATGACATCCATAGATCCTTAGATGATGGTGATGCATGCATACTTATCCTACTTAACTAATCCGCGGCCTTCAACACTGAAAACCACATGGCCTATTAAGGTCCGTAATCCATACATTACTACCCCCCCCCACCCTGCCCCTCCCCCTCCCCACGTCAACTCCCTGCAGTAATTTCTACTACCGACCTCGGCTGTCTGTGAGGTGATCATAGAAAAAGCAATAAGGCTTGCAGTAATGCACCTTCAAGCTGCATTAGTTTCAGGAAATTATGGTAGCGTTTTGTATTATTGCGAAGGCCAGGCTGAAGTGGTGAAATCTGTCTCTTATTAGGTGAAAGCAGCCACTGTCTACACCCTGGCATGATCTGAATGCTGAATTTGCAGAGTCTATTAATAGCGAATGCGAAGTTTGAATAAAAGATCTTGGGTATTGAGAAACTGTTGGCTTGGCTTGCCGGCATTTGCTTTTTTGTATTAGACTTTTTATTATTATTATTAAATGGGATTTATAAAGCGCACTGACACCGTGGGTTTCCTGGCGCTGTGAGACATCAAATTCCAGAACTGAGGGTTAGTGCAGGGTTAGCAGGGTGGGGGGAAGAGAAAAGTTTTTAGCAGCTTCCTAAAATGGAGGAGGGAGCTGCTAGATTTGATGCACAGGGGAAGGGAGTTCCAGAATTTTGGGGCCAAGAATGCGAACCTTCGTCCGCCGAATTTATTGGTTCTGGTTTTAGGTATGCTGAGTGATTTGAGATGGGTAGAGCGGAGGTTGCGATTTGGACAGTAGGGGGTGATCAGAGAAACCAGGAAGGCAGGACTGGGGCAATAGAGGGCTTTGTACGTGAGACAGCCCAGATTAAAGGCCACCCTTTGTTCGATGGGTAGCCAGTGCAGTTTGTGTATCATGGGTCTGGCAGATTGCCATTTGGGAAGTTTGAAGATGATCCGGGCTGCCTGATTTTGAACCACCTGGAGACGGTGGAGGAGAGTTTTGGGGAGTCCATGGTAGATGCTATTAGAGAAGTCCAAACGGGAGAGCACAAGAGAAATGATGACCTGTGTCAGGGCCGGCGTGGGAAGGAGATGGCAGACCTTCCGGATCTTCCTAAGCTGGAAGGAACAGGATGAGATCACGGAACTAATGTGGGGTCGGAGGGAGAGCTCGGCGTCAATTATAACGCCAAGGCTTTTGACAGAGGTGGAAGGGGACGGCGGGGGGCCCAATTCGGACGGCCAGAAGTGAGTGCCCCAGGCAGAGAGACTGGCGCCTGGGAGGAGGAGCTCAGTTTTCCCGGGGTTCAGCTTCAGTTGGTTGGAGTTCATCCACTCTAGTATGTGGCGCATAGCAGAGTGGAAGTTGTCTATTGCATTGGGGGAGTTGAGTGGAAAGATGATCTGCAGATCATCTGCATAGTTAAAAACTGTAATGTCCCACTTGCGAAGTGAATGGAGTAGGGGACAGAGGTATAAGTTGAACAGCAGGGTTATTCTCTGTTCATTTGTACTTAAATTCCTTATTGGGATGCTCTCAGTACTCTACTCTCTATGAGTATGACTCTAGGTTCTTCTTTGCAATAATTATGTTTAGCTAGGAGATTTAGTAAATTCACGGCTATATTTCATATTCGAGCCTTTATGATGATTCTTACACATTTTTCTGTAATGCAAATTAAATGATTCTGAAATAAATCTTTTTTTGCCTTATTCCCGATCTAGAACTCAGTTACCAATGCTTCCAAAATTATATTGTTTTTCACTCTCCTAAACTGTCAGATTTTTGTTGAGGAGTGTAGATTTTTACAGCAAGATCAATGTTAGATTTGGAGCAGAAACTGAAAAGGTACATTTTGGGGTGTTCAAATATTGGGGTTCAGCTCTCACACCCTTAATCGTGGATCACAGTTGATTGAAAGTGTAAGAAATTGAGTTGCTGGTTGGTTGGAGGTGGAACCTTACTCAAGCAGCAAACTTGTCAGGTTTATCTCACCGCGTGGGAACAAGACACAAAGACCAACTGCCAGATACACCTAGTCATGTGACCTAGGAACAGGCTGAATGCATCAAATGTTTAGGTCAAAAAAATGCCAACTTTCAAAAAGTGGCATTTTCAGAATTGTGACATAAAATCCAACGTTATCATTAACTGACTGGTGACTATGCTGATTACTTTGTTTCTTAAAATATGTTTGCTTGTATTAGCTAAGATACTACGCTTGAGAGAACTGCATTAGTGAATAAACATTTCAAATATGCACATGTCCTCCTTTACTCCTTGTTCTGGATTGAAATGATTGTATAACGAAAGAGTGTTCATGTGTTCCACGTTACCTGAGGTGTACTAAGTTCATGTTCTGGTTTGTCTAAGCATTTGGAGTTTATGATGACCAATGAGACACTGATAGCTAGTCTGGTAGGGGATTTTTGGATACTAAGGTGAGTTTTGGCACACCCTAATTCACTGAGGTTCCAAGCCTCTATGCACAGGTCTGTCTGAGCATGGAATCCCTGCGACATGGCGCCCAATCGTTGGTGGTCTTATAGCGTGATACTTGAGTAGTACATCATTCAGTCCTTAACACCTTCACTATTGTTTCCGGTTAACGGTGGTGTCGGACAAACCTACCTATATTAATATAGGTCTTTTCAAGCTTGAATCTTTCTAAACGGTTTCCTTGAATTACTACCCGTTGTGCTACAGGGTTGAATTTGTACCTTTTTCTTTCTGTGTCACTATGGCCGCGGTGGACATTCCGCAGCATAGTCATATTGCGGTGCGCAATCATTTGCAAAATTATAATGTTCCCGTGGATGGCATGGCAGTAATAATGGTGGTGAGTGCAGAGGTGGCTTACCCATACGAAATTTTCTATTTTTTGGTGACATTCCCGGCTGTGGACGGAACCTCAGGTGTGTTGCATACGCACACTCCCACTGCTGTGCCAAATGAGTATACTGCGTATAGGGCACAGGAAATACCTATTGATACATGGCAGCATTGAGTATCGTTTTATGGTGCCCTACCCCATACTTTAGCAGCTCCGAGGTTGGGTTCTTTGTCCTTTCCAGGCGCAACTTGGCCTGTTTTGGCTGGGTTTACCCCTCATCCTCTACATGGAGCATGTAACGTAGCTGAGTTAAGACGACTGCATGTGGTCGCAATTAGCGTGATTCGGTTGTTAGTGCAATGCATTACCCGCAATCTCCCGGGCAGGGCCCCGGGTGGTGCGGCGCTTCCTGCCGGACAGGGCGGAATGAAGCTCAGTCCCGTTATGGTCAATGCTGTGATGGGCAAGCGTCCCCAAGAACAGGATCACTTTCCTTTCTGGCTTTCCGAGAAGTTTGACCAGCTGGAAGCTGTATTTCCTAACACGTCTCCGGGTGAAAAGCACAGGATTCTGGCAATTAGCTTACCGAAGGACTTGACCCCTGAAATCAGTGGCTCTGAGACCTGGGGAAAGACATTTGCGGCGGTCTACGCGAGGTGTTACGACACTCCGTCTATGACTGTCCTGCGGACGGTCCTTAAACGTGTTCAGGATGACCACGGACCGGAGGCTGCGGTTGAATTGGGTATGCGTCTCTGTGGCACCTTTGATGTAGTTTCCGATCTCATACTTGCGAATGTCAAGGGGGATGCGGTGAACTTTCAGGTTGCCAATGCTTTGCAGGCAGTTCCCTATGCCGATAAACCCCGACAGTTGGCGAAAATTATTGTGGACCTTATAAAACCATAGGCCGCAATAGTAGGGGTCTCAAGCCTTTTTCTACTAAAGAGAAAAAACAACCCCAAGGGCAGAAGTCGGAGACCGACGAACAGCCCAAGTCCAAAAAACAGAATTGGCCTAGAAAACAGAGAAAACAACAACAACAGCAGAAACAGGAGTCTCGTCCTGTGTCTCCATTGCCTGCGCCCACAGAACGTGTTTATGACTTGCACGATCGCGCGATGATAAAATCACCTGATCGTTTTCAGGTTTCTGACCAACGCTCTCCCCGTTCTTTTCAGGAGTCATCAGCTTTTTCATCCGGTGGTGGAGGAGGCGGCAGGGGTCGGGGCGGCCAGCAAGGACGCGACCCGCCCTACCCGAAAGACGGCAAAGGCAAGCAGGACGATTCTACACCGAAGAGACCCCAGTTTCAGAAAAAGAAAGTCGCTGGTTTAACAGCACACAGATATGCCACAGATAGTGAGAACCCAGCTTCGGAATCAGACATGGGCTCTGACCTTGCTGGACTGCGCAGCGGAGATTACCAGAGTGTGCGAGGCCCTGCGTCCACTACTGAAGGTGACAGCGACTGACCGTTATGTTGTTGTGGAGACAGATGACACTAGATTAGCTCCCCCTGACAGGATCTATGAAATAGTCTTATTCATTGAGGGTGACATTCAACGCACCATAGAAGGGGTATTTTGGGAGTATCTTATGACTACCTATGACATTTTGTTAGCGGAGGCTGACTAGCCCCCGCCTTTTGTGCTCGCAGCTCCGAGAGGGGAGGAGGTGATCCTCCCTAGTTTCGCGCACACAGTCTC
Source organism: Lissotriton vulgaris (assembly GCF_964263255.1). Lineage (NCBI taxonomy): Eukaryota > Metazoa > Chordata > Amphibia > Caudata > Salamandridae > Lissotriton > Lissotriton vulgaris. Next base: position 236,310,477 of record NC_141691.1, read on the forward strand.
GAAGGAGCATGCGCTGAATTTTGCAGAAGAGTGGGCTAAGGCCCTTGCGCCGGCTCTGTACCGTACTCACTGTGGATGGGATAAATTTTCCCCTCACCACGAGATTCCTTTGCGGTCTATGCCTCAGCCTCAACCTCAATATACCTTGAAACGCGAAGCGAAGGCTTCCGTTGCGGAAATCCTTGAACAATTAGAATATCAGGGTGTTATTGAAACTTGTGTGTCACCAATGAATAACCCTCTTTTTACTGTGACCAAGCCTGACGGTTCGTATCGTTTGGAATTGGATTACCGGCTTTCAAACTTGCATTGCCGGTGGGAAGTAGTTTTCTGTTTGGTGTTTAATTGTTGTAAGGAGTTCTATGTAGGTAGTATTTTGTTTGTTGGGGAGTAGGGCGTATATGAAGGGGATGTTAGTTTCTTCATATTTGCCATGGATGGAATAGAGTTAGGGCAAACTTTAACTGTCCCATCGGGGAACGTCGTTTACAACGCGGTGTTTACACCGCACGACCTTTTCCCCGCAGCTGTTACACCGCAAGTCGTTACTATGACTTGCGCTGGATGGCGCTGTGGGATAAGGAATGTTTTAATTTTATAGTCCAACACCTTCCCTACTGTTACGGGGACTGGTGTTGGAATATAAAATTAAAAAATTCCGAAATCCGCGCCCTCCAACGCAAGTCGTTGTAACGACTTGCATTGTAAAACCTGCGATGTCAAGTACCGCGATCTAAAAGATCGCGTTGTACTGACATACATCCGTCCCATCTATTATTCAGGTTTCCAATTATTTTAACTTTTGAATGCTGGTGGTGGTGGCAAAGATGATAATTATTTTTTCATGACTATTGTCATTTGTGTGTGATTGTGTATTCTTGTAAAATGTCTATGTCTGCAAAAGGTTGGGGTTGGTGGTGTTTGAGCAGTAGATATTTTAGTTCTGGCTATGAGGCATTTTAGAGCTGGGATAGAAGGTGATTGTCCTGTTACAATAACTCATTGTTCAGGAACATGAGTTATTACATGTTGTAATATTTGGGTACTGGTTTGTTGTGAACTAGTGTTTGATTGTTTGATGTCGTCTAAAGGCTCTCTCACCTCAATTTCTGTGGTGTTGGGGGAGTGGTTGTGTTGTCTACCATTAATAACACTTGTTTCTATTGTTTTTGCTCTCCCATAGAAAGAATTGGTTTAGTATTTAAAACATTGCCAATGTTTTTTTTTTGGTTGTTTTGTCTTGTGTGAAAGTATAGCCTATGTAGCACAAAAGTAATTTTTCTTTTTGTGAAGAGATTAAGTTTTGCCCCTTCGTATATCTGTGAATGGAAATATATATATATATATATGTATATATATATATATATATATATATATACACATTACCTTCGCCAGTAGGTATATATAGTTAGGATTTTTTCCCTATGGGATTTTTGAAAATTCTATGTCTACTAACTTTAGCGTTTGTGGACGGAATCGGCTGAAATTTTCAGGAAAATGGCACATTTTGTTTCTGAGCAGCCCCTTAAAATTTGGTGGGGTTTCGTCAAGGGGGGGCCGAGAAAAAAGGGGGGTCCCAAAACGCGTTTTTCCCATTCATTTTTCCATAGGGCGGTTGGACTCACTTTTAGCTCGAACGGCTGAATGGATTTGCACGAAACTTGGCAAAATTGTAGGGACTGTTAGCCCGATGTGCCTTTGCTAGGTCTCAATATATGTGCTCCAGTAGTTTTTGAGAAATTAACGTTTAAATCAAGATATATATCTGTAACAGCGCTCCAGGCTGCGCTCCGGTTCGCTTACTTTTCGCGAAACGGAACTTTAAACGCAGAAAGCTGATTGGCTCTCCGGTGTCTGTCAACATTCTAAACAGTCCGGAGCGGCCGCCATCTTATCTCTCGGTAGGATCGAGAGAGAAGAAGAGGTGAAAAACGAAGGGGGAATTTATTGAAAGGGGGCAAGGTATACCCCTCTTGACCCCCTAGGAATGTTGTTGGGGTTATTAAAGGGTCCCGTGGGGAAAATAAAAAAAAAATGATTTTTCACAGTAGAAGCGCTTCACGGGCCGCGAACTGGGCCGCAAACTGGTAGCGAAACGGGAATTCGCCATTATGTGCTTCGTTTTAATTGTTTAGAGACAAAAATTATCACCGCACATCGGCCACAATGCATGAATATCGCTGAAAAGTCAGCGATATTCATGCATTATCCAGCAAATGCTCTTAGCCATGTTATCCACCTTCCATTGGATAACATGGCTAAAAACTGCTCTGTGCGTGAGCTTTTTTTTTTTTTTTTGCTGCGTGACGTGTGTTAACGTTCGATTCGATGGAAATCAGGAAGTGTTGACCACCATTTTGTCACTGCGAGTAAATATTTTGTTATGAATGAATCCTTATTGATAAACATTGTCTGCGCCATCTTGCGTTTTTGTCCAATGCCACAATTTTGTCGTGCACGGCAGCCATTTTAGATGCCTTGACCAGGGCCACTCTCTGCACTCCGCCGATCCTCAGCATGGCTCCCCACCCTCGCAAGCATCTCCCCCACGCACTGGTCACCCCCGCTCTTTCTCTCATGCATGGGCCATATACTTCCCCCCATCTGCGCTGCTCTTCTCTGAGAATCACACCCTGTGCCCGCCCGACACCTCCCTTTCACCCTATTCACTACCGCACCCTCTGACACTCCTCTTCCTCTGTGTCCGATTGTCCAGGCCGGACCTAGGCTATCACCTAGCCCTGCGGATGTAGTTTATGGCCCCAGCTGTAGAGTATCCAGACATGCCAACCCTCCCGATTCAGGCGTGAGACTACTGATTTCAGTGCTAGTCTCCCGCCTTCCGATTCCTGCAAGCAAAAACCCGGGGGCATATTACCAACAACTAGCGATAATTTTTGTCTCTAACTTGTTTAGAGACAAAAATTATCGCCGCACATCGGCGAATTTTATCGCACATAAACTTTGCTATTAGCAAGGTTTATCGCAAATGCGATATAAAACGGTCGCAATGCATGAATATCGTTGAAAAGTCAGCGATATTCATGCATTATCCAGCAAATGCTCTTAGCCATGTTATCCACTTCCCATTGGATAACATGGCTATATACTTCCCCCCATCTGCGCTGCTCTTCTCTGAGAATCACACCCTGTGCCCGCCCGACACCTCCCTTTCACCCTATTCACTACCGCACCCTCTGACACTCATCTTCCTCTGTGTCCGATTGTCCAGGCCGGACCTAGGCTATCACCTAGCCCTGCGGATGTAGTTTATGGCCCCAGCTGTAGAGTATCCAGACATGCCAACCCTCCCGATTCAGGCGTGAGACTACTGATTTCAGTGCTAGTCTCCCGCCTCCCGATTCCTGCAAGCAAAAACCCGGGGGCATATTACCAACAACTAGCAATAATTTTTGTCTCTAACTTGTTTAGAGACAAAAATTATCGCCGCACATCGGCGAATTTTATCGCACATAAACCTTGCTATTAGCAAGGTTTATCGCAAATGCGATAAAAAACGGCCGCAATGCATGAATATCGTTGAAAAGTCAGCGATATTCATGCATTATCCAGCAAATGCTCTTAGCCATGTTATCCACCTCCCATTGGATAACATGGCTAAGAACTGCTCAGGGCAGGTGTTAGGTTTTGGAGATATTCGCGCTTAGCGCGAATATCTCCAAAAGTTGGTAATAGGAGATAGCGATGGTTAGGGACTGTTTCCAGTCGCTAAAATCTTGGCACGCCCACTTTGCATGTCATTAGTGATAAATATCACTGATATGCAAAGCGGGGCCCAAGATGGTCGCTATCTCCTTTTAGCTGTCACTAACTGGTGTTAGCGACAGCTTGGTAATAGGGAGATAATTTTATCTCTTTTTTTTTGGGCTTTTAAAGCCCAAAAAGCGGAAATAAACCCCCTTGATAATATGCCCCATGATTTCTCGGGGGTTTCAGCTGACAGGGCTTGGTATTGTGTTACGTGCTAATTTTTCCAGGAAACGTCAGAGGGTCGATGCAGGGGTTCTAGAAGGGGTGATAAACCATTTAAGCCTCATGAACAAGCGCATGGTCTTTTAAAGATTTGTGAAGTACTCGGGGCGGCGGTGTGTGTGTGCCCTCTTTCAGGAGCGGGCGGGGGGGGCACTGCCAGCAACTTGCCAGGCCAGGCAGTGTTCAACACGTGCATCACCCTTTCTCTGCCTGCTATTGCGCTCCATGCTTCGGAAAGGTAAGAAAAAGAACGTGCATTTGAGTTTGAAATGTCCGATCTTGTAGCAGTACACTTGCAAAGCCCACACATGACAATAACCCGATTCAAGGCCCCATTCACTCGATTTTTTAAACATATATAGCACTCCAACAAAGTTAGATTTTAAAACTTTATTAACATTTAACTATAATGAACGGAACAAAAACTGTAAAAACATTTAAACATTTTTCACCCAAAAAAGCAACAATGGTCAGAAGCTGTCTTTTGTGCGAATAGTCCCAAGGCAGCACAACGTGCAGAGTTCTGGACGGCACCCAGGTGATGTCGCCTGGGTGCCGCACTGGTTTTGGGATCCTACAATGCTGCTCCGAAAATTGGCGTGGGGCGTCCCGGGTGGTGCGGGGGGAGGCCTCGTCAGTAGCGGTCTGTTGTGCGAATAGTCCCAAGGCAGCAGAACGCGCTGAGATGTTGATGGCACCCAGGTGATGTCCAGTAAACTGCCGCACTGGTTTTGGTATCCTACAATGCTGCTCCGAAAATTGGCGTGCGGCGGCCCGGGGGGGGGGGCGTGGGGGAGGCGGCGTGAACGGGCCTCCCCAGGTGGCGGCCAGCCAGCTGAGTTGCGCCCGCTCTTGCGGCTACAGCGTCTCGCTCACCATGTTGTTGAGTTGCTCCCACTCTTGCAGTGCAGCGATAGACGGCTGCCACATGACTCTTAAAATGGCGGACGGCTCTTCGGTTTTGGGCCTGGTCCACTGAAATGGCCCTGGGACACCTTGGAACTCGGACGCTTGCCTGCTAGGGCTTGGGCTCCATCCTCGAAAAGCGTCCCCCTCAGCCGTGAAGATTCTACAAAAGTCTTGGGGGCCCCCGACTCCCGCAGGCTTCCGGTGGGGAGCGGCTGCCATGATTGCTCGTGGAATGACCACGACGGAGCCACGAGATGGTGGTGCTCTCATGCTGACGCCAGCTTCAGTCTGAATGATCCAGAAACAAGGTGGGGCTTTCATCGTTTGGGAAAAAAAAATGTTCTAAACCAATGAAAAGTGTTATTTTTAGGTCATATGACCAAGCCTTCCATCTTTAGGAAACCAAAAGTAAAATGAACCAATGAAAAGTTTTATAAACAAGTCACATGACCTGTTCTGCGGCATAGGGCTACAAAAAGCGTAGAAAATCCGTTGGCACGTGAGGCGGCGTCAGTAGCGGACCGATGTGCGAATAGGCCAAAGGCAGCACAACGCGTCGAGATCCGGATGGCACCGAGGTGGTGTCCAGCAAATTGCCGCACTGGTGTGGCCATCCTACAATGCTGCGCCGAAAGACGGCGTGTCCAGCTGAGTTGCGGTCACTCTTGCGGTACAGTGACTCGAACGCGCCGAGATCCGGATGGCACCGAGGTGGTGTCCAGCAAATTGCCGCACTGGTGTGGCCATCCTACAATGCTGCGCCGAAAGACGGCGTGTCCAGCTGAGTTCCGGTCACTTTTGCGGTACAGTGACTCGAACGCGCCGAGATCCGGATGGCACCGAGGTGGTGTCCAGCGAGTTGCCGCACTGGTGTGGCCATCCTACAATGCTGCGCCGAAAGTCGGCGTGGGGTGCCCCGTTGGCTTATGAGGTGATGTCAGTAGTGGACCGATGTGTGAATAGGTCGGAACCAGCACAAGGCGCCAAGATCCGAATGGCAAGTCCTGGATGTTGAGTGCCATAGTTGAGAGTTCTGAGCAGTGCTTGTAAGACTGTCTGAAGCTTATTTGCACCTGCTGCAGCTTCACTATTGCCCTGGTGTGGCCAAAGGATGCTTGATTCCGTTCTGGGAAGGACATGGCTTTTGTAGTTCGGACTGGACTGTTCCCATGGGGCACAGGGTCAGAGCTGATTTGCATATCGCCATTGTCTAACCCAGGGTGGTGTGGAGTGCAAAAAAACGATGGATTTGGGCCCAGATCTTTGGACTGGGATGAGTGTGTGACATTGATCCACATTCGGTCCATCACCTGTTGTTTTTGCATATTCCGCCCTAAGTGCGCTGGGGATGCCCAGACGTGGGTCCCAGGCACTCCACACCACTGGAGTCAAGCTAGCCGGGCTGATGAGAGGTGTTACCTCGAAACCGGTCCGGTCCTCGGATGCTTGATTCCGTTCTGGGAAGGACATGGCTTTTGTAGTTCGGACTGGACTGTTCCCATGGGGCACAGGGTCAGAGCTGATTTGCATATCGCCATTGTCTAACCCAGGGTGGTGTGGAGTGCAAAAAAACGATGGATTTGGGCCCAGATCTTTGGACTGGGATGAGTGTGTGACATTGATCCACATTCGGTCCATCACCTGTTGTTTTTGCATATTCCGCCCTAAGTGCGCTGGGGATGCCCAGACGTGGGTCCCAGGCACTCCACACCACTGGAGTCAAGCTAGCCGGGCTGATGAGAGGTGTTACCTCGAAACCGGTCCGGTCCTCGGATGCTTGATTCCGTTCTGGGAAGGACATGGCTTTTGTAGTTCGGACTGGACTGTTCCCATGGGGCACAGGGTCAGAGCTGATTTGCATATCGCCATTGTCTAACCCAGGGTGGTGTGGAGTGCAAAAAAACGATGGATTTGGGCCCAGATCTTTGGACTGGGATGAGTGTGTGACATTGATCCACATTCGGTCCATCACCTGTTGTTTTTGCAAAGGTCGCACATGACATAGGCGGCCGGCTCCCGAGGTCCGGCGGAACTTTTTGCCTTTTCCTTTCTGCTTCTTTTCCTACAATCCGTTTCATCTGAAGACACGACCAGGTCCCTGAATGTGTGCAGGGGGACGCTATTGATTGAATGAAAATGGCGGCTTGACACAAAGCTGACTCAAGCGTTGCTGTTGATGCTATACAGACAAAAATTGGTTTTCAGTTTGTACATTCTTCAGGATTTTTTTTCCATCCAAGTCTGATTGAGAGTTTGTAGAAAAATGGCTTCAGATTTTCCACATACTTCTCTTCAACATTCTTCCTAAATGTAACAATGTGAAACTCACTAGGAGAACGGCTGTTTCTGTTTCCTTTCAAAATGCTGCCAACAATATTTTCTGAATGGAAGACACCATCTTGTAGCATAAAGGGCCGAAAGGGGTTCTGGGCTGGCCGATGGTTGGTGGAGACATTTTGACTATATCTTGGACCTGCCCGGACTCGCCCAAAATGGCGCCGGTATAAATGGGACTCGTAACTCCTTGCCCGCAAATGTATATCTAGAAAATGTTATTGTAAGTGGCCCTGTCTTATTTTAATTACAAAATGTACGTCCACCGATTACGCAACCTTAGTTCTTGCAACCTAATGGCCCGCTCGTTACGTTCCTCTACAGTGTAAATGTCTCCTCATCATATACGATTTCAGTTTGCTCCGTGGCCGGCCCACGTGGTTATAGGCCCGTATTTGTATACTGACATTTTCACAATAAAGGTTTTTAAAACAAAACACGGTAGTAGTATTTACATTGGTAAAGTTTTTACTTTTAGTCACTGTTTTCGAATCAGTAAAAGGCAAGTGAAATAAAGCAGTCCAATTACATGACGGATAAAAGGTATAATATGTAGGAACGCAGTAAAGATAAATGGTCAAGGGCAGTTGTGTTTTCCACTCCTGCAACATAAAGTGATCGATAAGAATCTGATAATCAGGCGTATCGGCGACTAAGACAGCAGGCCGAGTATCTTTTACTCAACGGCTCCGTCATGGAACGAAGAAACGCCCTTTTTCTCGAAAAAGGAATATATTTTACTTGCAGGACAGTTGTACATTTTCCGGGAAAGTACATTAGCCTGGAATATTATAACATATGTTTTAAAAAAAATAATGTTCGAAAACAATAAAAAGCATAATTTTTAGGTCATATGACCAAGCTTTTCATCATTAAAATAACAAAAGTAAAATGAACCAATGAAAAGTTTTATTAACAAGTCACATGACCTGTTATGCTTACGTTACGCGCTGCGCGCCGCGCCTCGGATCACTTCCGGGTGCGCTAACGCGGCGTGTCATATAACGCATTACGCGACAACGTAGGTCAAGAATATAGTCAAAATGTCTCCACCAACCAGCGTTCGGAACACAACCCCTTTCAGTAGTCCAAAAATGTTCTGTTAAATGACAACAGAGGGGACAGGCAATAAGAACCATCAGTCAAAGAGGGGAGGGCAAGTTCTTCTCTTCCGGGTCATGTTGGGGCGCTACCGGAACTGATCGAATTGGTAGTCTACAGTGTTTCTGGATGTTTCAGACTAAAGCTGGCGTCAGCATGAGAGCACTTCCATCTCGTAGCTCCGTCGTGGCCATTCCACGAGCAGACATGGCAGCCGCTCCCCACCAGAAGCCTGCGGGAGTCGGAGGCCCCCAAGACTTTTGTAGAATCTTCACGGCTGAGGGGACGCTTTCGAGAATGGGACCCAAGCCCTAGCAGACAAGCGTCCGAGTTCAAAGGTGTCCCAGGGCCATTTCAGTGGACCAGGCCCAAAACCGAAGAGCCGGCCGCCATTTTGAGAGTCCTGTGGCAGCCGCCTATCGCTGCACCGCAAGAGTGGGAGCAACTCAACTACATGATGAGCGAGACGCTGTAGTCGCAAGAGCGGGTGGTAAACAGCTGAATGGCGGAAGAGGCACAGTGTAGCAAAAGCGGGCGGAATGGCAACTGAAACGGTAAAGGGGCGCCCCACTAGAGCTTGTCTTCAGGTCAAACGGATTGTGGGACAAGGTCCAGAATTGAAGAGTCATCAAAAGGCAAAAAGTTCCGCCGGACCCCGGGAGCCGGCCGCCTATGTCGGGGGCGATCTCAGGCTATACCAGTGCTATAAGACTTGGGGAGGGTGTCGGAGCCAAGCGTCTTCTCCGAGTCCGTGCCATCACACCGTCCCTCGGGGGCCTCCGTCAAGCGGTTTAGGGAGGTATCATATAACATTGTTTTCAAATGCAGTCAGGTCCACAAACGACCCTCACTTACTTTGAGAATAGTGAAGCTGCAGTAGGTGGAAATAAGCTTCAGACAGTCTTACAAGCACTGCTTTTGTAAACATTTTTTGGTTTTTTTGTATTTTTGCACAGTTTTATATATTTTTTTTGTTTTTGATGGAGGGGAAACAACAAAGCACAGGCATTGAAAAAGGCTCAAACTCAGAACTCTGAACTATGGCACCCAACATCCAGGAGCTTGCCATCCGGATCTTGGAGCCTTGTGCTGCTTTCGACCTATTCACACATCGGTCCACTACTGACATCATCTTATAAACCAACGTTATGTAAATAGTTTTTTAATAAAATGTTTTACCCTGTTTCTTTGCTGGTGTGTTGTCTATATTTTTAATATTTGCATAGGGTTTGTCGTTATTTTGTGCGGGATGGGTGATGGAGCCGAGCTGTCTTGCAGCCCTCATGGTGTGGAGCTCAGTTCATCTCACTATTTTCGTATTTCTCATGAAGGGTTGTTTATAATATTTCTATTTTAGCAAGGTCAAAAAAAGATCCAATTAGTGGCGTACTGATTTTGCTCGATTACTTTTATTTTTTTACACGATTTTTCCCGATCTGCAAAGACTAAACAGAGTATTGCGACTTTGTGCTTGTTTGTAAATAGAGAATGAACCAAAGAGAATCAATTGTAAAACAGTAAATGCTTGGATAATAATCAATCAAATGGAGAGACAAGCAGGCACGACGGATTACAACGGGGGCAAAGGCCTGCGTTAACTACCGTTCACTATCTGCAAAGAGAGAGTACTACTAAGAGAAAAGAGGGGAGGGGGGGGGCAGCGTTCAAAGCACATCAGCGTGCATAAATACGAAAATGTTTTTATCTATCACGTACTTGACATTTTAAAGCTTTTCATATTTGCTATTAAAAAACCAATGAAATTCACAGAAAAAACCATAGGTTATAGTGGATATATAGTTAGGAATTTGCATTTACAAAACCTTGAAAATTCAATGAAAAAACCATTGGTTTTAGGCCATATATAGTTAGGGATTTGCATTTACAAAACCTTATTTTACTCGCATAAAACCATTGAAATTCCATATATAGTTATAAGCGCTAACTATATATCGCGCACCCGCAATCCACTGCTGATGATGTCACATATTACATCAATCATGACATGGTTAGTGACATCACTGATGACATCAATGGTTTTTTCATTGAATTTTCAAGGTTTTGTAAATGCAAATTCCTAACTATATATCCACTATAACCTATGGTTTTTTCTGTGAATATATATATGTATATATATATCACAATCCAGCCGGTAGCCGTGCCATAGATCCAAGCACAGAACCCAGCGCGTAGACACAGAAATACGCCAGAGCCAGTCTTTGGTTATTCGTTGCTTTATTAAACTGTCAAGTGCAGGGTGAAAATGCCGAACAGACGCGTTTCGGACAAAGCGTCCTTGCTCACTGTTGGCGGGGGTGTGGACCACTGTTAACATTTATAGCATACAATGTGCGTAGCGCGCCCAATTAAAAAACATGTTATAGAGATAGAAATAGGACTCACATATTGCCTAGGCCTATACTTTAATGAAAACGGGCGCCATTTTTGAAAGAGTAAAAATAAAACACTTTCAATGCACAATATAACATTATAACATTGCACATAGCTATGTCACAACAGCCTGCTAATGTTTAAGCTCGGACAATTGATGTATGTGCATATGAGAGCACTTCGCGCAAATTATCTCACCAACGATATAAATATCAGTTGCTAAAAAGATGGTGGAAAACACACAATAACCGTACAAATATATATAGATATATTGTCCATAAAATCGTATCAGGGATCATCAATAAATGTACACTTGAAAATATTGGGTAAATTGAGCATATGATATCACAAATAATGATTTTAAACAATTTTTAAAAAATTCTTTTTTTTAAAATGTAGTCATATATAAATGTTGAACATCTTGATCAATGAAATTGGTCACACTTGATAATAAAGTGCCTAGTGCAATATGTACACTTTCATATGTGCAAAATTCTGCATAATAAAGTGCAAATATGCCTCTTTATCTTACTGTGCAAATACGCATGTGTGTTCACCTGTGCTATCAATTCAGCTCAACACAATAATATGACAATCGGATGTTCATGGTACAAACTTATGCTCATAATTCCGCTTTTTTAGACAGAAACGATAAAATGAATTCCCTGTAGTACACACCACATAAAATACATGAAAAGCTGCGCAAGTGTATAACTTCCATAATGGACTGTCCGAGCAAATATGAGACAGAGTATCTATGTATGCTGATGCTATTACAATAGTGGTCTATATAAAAAAAAAATAATGCCAAATAAATGGTGCATTAGGAAGAAAAGCGTGACAACTAAAAAATAATAATGAAGAAAGGTCAATCCTTTACATAATGATTCAAACCTAATCTTGTTACAAGAGAATAAAAAAGCAAAATTTCAAAAATCTGCTCTCAACAGGTCATCTGGTACATACGGTTATGTTCTTTGAATACAGATATCTATTAATTTCAATAAGGCCAACAGAGAGAATCCATCACATACAGAGGTCTCTATTTTCCCAAGCGAGAGTAAGCATTGAGAGTTCCAGAGATAATATTATTTATCATGTAACATCGCGAGACAAATGGTCAATAAATTCTCACAGGTAATTACTTAAATCTTCTCCCATGTTCAGACCCCCCGGTGTTTTACTATTAAGTTGCACAATGTATCGTGATTCAAGCTGCCTGAGTTCTGTCTCATAGTCTTCACCTTTTTTAGAGGTGGTCACAGCATCGATTACAAAATACTTTAAATGTGCCAGATTTTTATTGTGAACCTGCTGGAAATGTCTAGCTACAGGGTAGCTTTGGTCAGCGTTCACAATGGCCCTCAGATGTTGTAGTATACGTTGGTACACAGGTAATTTGGTGCTGCCAACGTATCTCAGGTTGCAACTACATGTAAGCACGTATACTGCCAGTTCTGTCCTGCAAGTATAGTGTGCTTTCAGAAAAACAGGTTTTACATTGAAGGGGGTTATGTATGACTTAGTATTAATTCCGAAAGTGCAGGCCCTGCACGAACTGCATCGGAAAAAGCCTTTACGTGGGAATAACCAGTCATCACTCTTAGATACCTCTGGACTATTAGTGACTAGCTCATTTCGCATACCGAAAGCTCTCCTGTAGGTGATGGTTGGTGTACTGGGCAGAATGTCTTTGAGTATAGGGTAGGTAAGTATGACAGGCCACTGTTTCTTAACCATAGAGGCGATCTGTCGGGCTTGGCGACTAAAACCAGTGATTAATCTAATGTTGTTGCAATCCTGGCCCTCACATACTCGTGAATTAGATACTCTAGAGGGATCTAGTAATTCAAGACGATTGAGGCGATTGGCCTTCTGCATCGCCACATCAAGAGTATGGGAGCTATATCCCCTCGCTATTAATCTGGCTTTCGCTTCCAGTTGATGATAGTCCCGGAGTTCAATGGAACTGCAGGCCCTATGAATCCTAGGAATTCACCATAAGGAATAGCTCGAATAGTGTGCTGTGGGTGGAAGCTTTGTGCATGCAATATGGAATTGCCAGCGGTGCTTTTCCTAAATAAACTGGTAGTAAGGATGTTATCTTCTACTTGCACTTGCACATCTAAAAAGCTTGCTTCCTTTGCACTGATGTTAGCAGTGAAGGTCAGGTTTAAATTGTTGTTATTTATATTCTCGACAAATTGTTGTGCCAGTTCACTTGAGCCCTTCCAGACAATAAATACATCGTCGATGTACCTCCAATATCTGATAATGTTGTTCAGCCAGAATGTGGAGTGTGTAACCCTGAGGACATGTTCCTCCCACCAGCCAACGTGGAGCCCCGCGTAGCTGGGGGAGAAACATTCCCCCATGGCCACCCCCCTCAATTGTTTGTATACCTGGTTCTCAAATAGAAAAACATTATTTAAACATTTCTCCACCATGAAAATAAGCATGTTATTATGTCTGTACAATTCCAATGGTCTTTTACCCAGGTAAAACTTGATGGCGTTGATACCATCTACATGGGAGATACTCGTGTATAAGGTGGCTATGTCCATGGTTATCAACAGATAGTCAGCCGACCACGTGCATTGATTCAAGGAGTGCATAAATTCATTGATATGAGCAGGAAGGGAAGTCACAAAATCCTGTAAATGAAAATTGATATATTTTGATGTATTTTCATATAAGCTGTTAATCGCGGAGACGATGGGCCTGCCAGGTACCGGAGTTTGTCCCTTATGCACCTTGGGAATGAAGTAAATATTAGGTAACACCGGGTTCCCCTTGTACAGAAATTTCATTTCATCTCTCAATAGCAGTCCTTCCCGTTTCCAGCGATTCAAGTCATTGTAATGGGATTGTTGTATAGATTTAGTCGTTTTCACATTGGATAAAGCATAACAAGATTGATCATCAAGATGTCTATGGGCTTCCTCTATATATGTCTTTTTCCCCCAAAGTACTATATTGCCTCCTTTGTCGGATTGGTTGATAATTACATTATCATTTGTTTTCAGTTTCCTCATTAAGTTGGTATATGGTCTCATTTTCACATTTGTCAAACCTTGTGATTTCATGACTTTGGTTTGTAGTTGTTTCAGACCTTCTGTGATTAATTCCGCATAGGTGTCAATAGCATCTTTGGGCATGCTTGGAATAAAAGTTGAAGGAGCCTTGAAGGGACTGCTTGCTGTGTCACTGAGATTAATTCCTTCCTCGGTTGCAATCTCTTGCGTGTCCATGACGGCGCCCCCCTCATTTCGAAGATGATGCATCGTTTTCATGAGGTTGGCATCTTTGGCTTGTAATCCACTCGTGGTCGCTTTTGCATGTGCTGGTACATTTTTCTTGGCTGCCAAAGTAGTTTTGACTGCAAAATACTTTTTTAATTTTATTTTACGAATGAATTTGAACACGTCAATTTGTGTATTGAAATTGCTCTCAGGGCAATATGAGAGTCCCAAAGTCAGTAATTGTTTTTCTGCTTCATCCAATTGAATATCAGTCAGGTTGATAATCGTTTTTTCATTTATTGGTTTTTGCTCTGCCAATGCTTCTTCTTTTGCTGTCGCCCCCTTCCTCTTGGCGCATTTGCGGCGTTCACTGCGCCTTTTGTTCCTGCGTTGCTTGTTGATGTGTTTGCATTCCTCAATGACATTTTGCGTTGCACTCGCATATATTCGAGTTCCTCTGCCAATGTTAGTTGGCCCATATCCCCTTGTTTTGCACCCGGGGGGCCGGCATCTGAATCCTCACTGCTTCGCACCAAACTGCCAGTAGAGCGTGATATGTTGGACTCGTTCTCATCGGCCTCTCTTGTTGGCATTTGTGGGTTTGCTGGTGCTTGTTTTGCCATTCCCGGGCCCCGTTGTTTTCTCAAGTGGTCATACTTGCGAGCGAACGTATATATTTGCCCGAGTTTATAATCTTGTTCGTCACGGGCAAATTTGTATACTTTTCGTGTTTTTATGGTGTCTTCATGTTTTCTGAGTCGTTCTTTTATTTCTTTTCTAGTTTGCTCGATTAATGCTTTGTCTTTTGCAAACTGATCTTTGGATAACTCCTTGTTAATTCGGACGATTTCTTGCAAGTTTTTGTCACGGTCAATCTTGGCATATTTGACTAAGAGGCACAGTAATCTCATTGACGCCTCCAAATTACTTTCAGCCCAGTCTTTCAAAAGTAAGGGGTTGGGATTCTCGAAACTAGGAAACAGCATTATACGTAATCCCCGAGGTACTCTGCTCACCTCGTGATATTTTTCTAATGAGCGAATTTCCCACCACTTTGTGAGTTCAATCAATCAATCAATCAATCAAAGACATTTGTAGAGCGCACTACTTACCCGGAGGGTCTCAAGGTGCTTGGGGGGGGGGGGGGGGTGCTGCTACTGCTCGAACAGCCAGGCCTTGAGCTTCTTCCTGAAGGAGAGGTGGTCTTGGGTCAGGCGCAGGTCGGGAGGGAGGGAGTTCCAGGTCTTGGCGGCCAGGTAGGAGAAGGACCTTCCTCCTGTTGTCACTCTTCGGATGCGAGGGACGGCGGCGAGGGCTTGGTTGGTCGATCGGAGGTGGCGTTTGGGAGCGTAGAAGTTGAGGCGGTTGTTGAGGTAGCTCGAGTTCACTCCTAGTATGTTTTTCCAGTTCTTTCAATAATCTCTTTGTATCATTGTCTTTCTCTGTTGGTTGAAGTTGACTTTTTACCGCATTGCCATCCTGTCCTATTGTAGGCAGATTCAAAAACAGTTGGTCGAACGCCTCCTCCTGTTCCAGCTCTTCCGACATATCACCCTAAAAGGATATTCACTTGTGTTATTGCAGTTGAGGGTTGGATAGATATTCCAATACCCAACCCTTCGTGCTGGCTCACAAAGCACCTCCTCGACCTAAGTGATTGAAATAATGCGTTCTAACTCAGCTCACCGTTTGTTTGCTGCTGCCTGGATCCGCCTTCTGACTTGTTCCACGGCAGTTACTTATATATATATATATATATAAATATATATATATATATATACTGCTCCAAAGATACACCGATAGCGAGTCACTCCGGAGGCGGGTGCTGTAGCGCGGCGGTGTACCGCGCCAATATTAAAGCTTCAAAGGATGTCCTTGCCAGTTTCACTCCAAAGACACACAGCACTCGCGGGGTCATAGAAGCGTTTGAACACCAAACTTTATTCAAACAGACGCGTTTCAGGAAAGCTCCCTTCGTCAGTCTCATAAAGAATACATTTCGCGGTTCCATTTTTAAAGTGAAAGGGTTGTCGGGAATAACATAAACAATGGACTTTGCCTCAAAATATCATACGGTCGCCATCTTAAAGAGTGTTAATCTCCTATAAGTTACATACCATGAGTACATTTCAAAAGGATTTTGTTACCACATATAACAAAACAATGCCCAAAACATTGATATCGCCGTGGATCGCCAATTGCAGCATATTAATGCTGCCAGTAGTCCAATTTTTTGTAAACGTATTGACCCGATCTTATCAGTATAGCAATGGGATAACGAGGCTGTCATTTACACAAACATACTATTCATAAATTGTGTACATATTTTACAAGATAATCTAGGGTATTTTGAGACCATTTTTACATGTCTTATAACCCAGCATTCTTATATCTCAAGTTTTTATATCAATCCTGCCGTGGATCGGCAATGGCAACCCTCTGGTTTCCCATGTACTGAACCATCTCACGCATATATGCTATATAGTTCAATTCTCCTCGCACCTTAAAATAACATAACACGTTTCAAAATCAGTATTCACCTGTTCATCATTAGTCAGTTGTATGGTCACAGAACACATTTTGTAAAAAGAGAGGAAGCAGAAAAGTAAGCATTGTACTCATTTTTGACCAGATCCACATTCAAGATTCGAACAATTACATATTTTCAGACCTAGATTACATCTTTCTTTCCCAAATTAGCCCAAATGTGCAGACAACTCTTCTCCAATATTAAAACCTCCTGGAGCCTTAGTTTCTAAGTCAACAATGTATCGTGACTCTAGTCTCCTAAGTTTGAGGAGACGGTTGCCCCCCCTACTGTGCTCAGGGACATGATCCAGACAGAAATATTGCAAGAGGTCTCTGTTGCTCTGATGTTTTATGGCAAAATGACGAGCAACAGGATAAGAGAAATTTTTCTTTGTTATTGCCCTCATATGTTCTAAGATCCGTAATTTTACAGGATTGATAGTGCTACCCACATATCGGATCTTGCACGGGCAGCTTAAACAATAAACTGCATACCCAGTATGACAAGACATGAATTTGGTCAGTTTTCTTCCTCCCTTTACCCCTCCAACCTCATAGGACAAGACACGTTTGCTGAAAGCACAGGCCTTACAGCGTCCACAGGGAAAGAATCGCTTTGCATCTTTAAAAGTGCCTTTTAATTTCGTAACTGGGTCTAGGTGGCTATGAACCAACTGATCTTTTAAAGACCTAGCTTTCCTAAATGTTATCATAGGGGCCCTGGGGATGTCCATCCCAATTATGTTGTCTGTTTTTAGGATTTGCCAATGTTTTTGTAAGATTGATCTTAATTTGTTAGAATTAGAAGTGTATGGGGTAATCATTCGAAACCTTCCACCCTCTTGTTCAGTTCTGATCTTCTTTTCAAAGAGTGCATCCCTTGATAGACAGCTAACTCAATTTCGTGCATCCTTAAGAAGATTTGGTTTATATCCTCTTTCGATAAATCTTACTGTGCAGGCATCTGCTGCTTTTTCAAAATCACTATTAAGTGAACAATTCCGGCGAATTCATAAGAATTCCCCGTAAGGAATGCTGTTAACTAACCTCCTAGGATGTCCACTTGAAGCGTGTAAAACGCTGTTGCCGGCAGTTTGTTTTCTATAGAGAGAAGGGACTATTTTTCCATCTTTCACCTCCACCCTCAGATCAAGATAATTCACCGATACCTTACTGATATCTCCACTAAATCTCAGATTGCAGTTATTGTTATCTTTTTGCCGTCAACAATAAGATAGGAACATTAATTGACATACCATTACAGACAGACAAAAAACATTTAAGGCAAGACAAAGGAACAAGCTCAGACAGGTAAGTACCTATCTACAACTTTTCGACCTTCTATTTAGAGCAAGATACAAACAGTGTGCTGTATAGAAAACAAACTCAAACTGTTTCATATTACATAGAATGTTCCAAACAATGAGATTGTTACAAGATACAGTTGCAGGTGATAACTGTTTTGAACTTTAAGAAAGTAGGCATTTTTTACCTAAACCAAGTGTGCCTTTCTGCCAGTGTCCAGGGTCACATGACTGTGACTGGCTCTCCTGTGGTGTTTTGAGTATTCCTTACAGGGATAATAGGGTCTTGGTGTGGAGCAGGGAGTAGCTCCCCTGATCAGGATGTGTTAAGGGGTTTACTAAGGCTTCCGGTGCTTGAAAGGGTAGCCTCAGGGCTTGCTAACTCCCTTCCTGATTTCTAAGGATTGTCTGCTGAACCACTGACAAATGCAGCTCACACCTAGGCCTGATTGTCTTTTGATACCAAAGACAGTTTGGAGCCAAGCCCAGGAAAGGAGAAAGTTTAGACAAAGGGGACATCTCCACTCAACTGGGGATAAAAGTGGCACCTTTAGACCCTATCATCGATACACTCTTGGACCAGTGGAAGATTCAGAGGAAGGACTACCCTCCTGTCTGAGAAGGATGGTAGCCGTGAATCCAGACTCACCAGAAGCGACTCCATGGTTCAGTTGGCTGAACCCCTGGTTAAGCTACAGGGATACAACAAGCTTGCAGAGGCCTGCCATGCACCTGCCCAGCTGACCACCACCAACTGGACCAACCTGGACCTACCCGATCCCTTCTGTGGGCCTCTCCTAGAGTGGGTGCTAGAGGTGCTCCCAGGTCCTGCATCTTTGGGTTGCATCACAGAACACTCTTCCTTTCTCAAAATCTCAAGTCATGAGCTCCAGGTGAAGAGCTCGAGGTTTTTGGGCTCTTCACAATTGTGAACAGACTCCTTCCATCACTCAACGACTACCCACAATGCCTGCCAATGCAAATCTCCAGCGATGACCTGCTCCTTGCATTAACCATGAGATCCAGCACCAACAGCGACAGTCCTTGTCGACCACCAACACAAAGCTCCAGTGACATCGGACTTTTTGCACTAAACAAAGAAGGTAAAATCTTCAGTGGAACTAACATGGCCCCTGTATCTGACTCAAACTCCATCGCAGTCGGCCTGAACTTGTAAGTTAGATCCTGTCCAGCATGACCAGATAACCACACCTAGCACCTTGTGCTATTTTGACGCTATTCTATGTATAACTCTGGTTCTACTGATTTGTATTTTGTCATTTTGTTGTCATTTTATTTACTATATTTCACTCTACTTTTCCAAATTGGTCTAGGATTTTTCTTTTAGTGCATTTTCACTTTTTTACTGTATATGTACGTTACACATTGCCTCTAAGTTAAGACTGACTGCTTTTGTAACAAGCTACCAGAGAGTTAAGCACTGGTTTATTTTCAGATTTTTGTTGTTTCTCCTGATAAACATTGTGTTTAATATTTGAGTAAGGCTTCACCTCGTCCCAACTAATAGCACAAATTATAGTAGAATGAAATTGGGCTATGGGTGGAATAGGCAAAATTGAATGATTTTCCAGTAGCTTGGCAGGCAGAGGTGGTGAAATGGATGGTGAAGTTAGAAAGTGCTTCTGCTGCATTAGGATGTGGATCAAAATGACTGAAGCTCAGATGTGGGTGAGAAGCATAACTCCAGTGAGAGATAGGTTGGGGAGGGATCTCAGCACCACTTCCCCTGCCTCCGATGGGTAGAATGGTACTGCTGAAGATGGTGGCACTGTTGTGACTCCTCTAAATTATGCAGAATGTTCCTTATCATCTGCCCCATTGTTTCTTCCAGGGGATATATTCTAAGCTCTGGGAGCTCCTCTGAGAAACCAGATGCCCAAGATGTCTATTGATGGTCATGTTTTGCAAGTTGGCAGTTGATGGTGTTCTTGGAATGGCAGAGGCAATTGTATGTTTTGGTCTCACTTGACTGTTATGTTATGTTATGTTATGTTATATTAATTTATTGTGCGCACAGCTACTCAAGCCAAGGAGCGTCCCGGCGCATAGACAAGGAGAAACATAACACAACAGGAAAAGATAAAACATAACAGGGGCAGCTAAAACAAAAATGTTTTTATTGCTCTCCGGAAGGTCAAAAGGTCCTCCAGCAAACGGATTTCAACAGGAGGGAGTTCCAAGTTAGTGCAGCTTTTACGCTGAAAGAACGACCCCCCATGCGGCTGAGTCTGAATCTGGGGACTACAGCAAGGGCCTGGCCTTGGGAACGGAGGGTGCGTGTGGGGACATAAAAGGAAAGACAGCTGGACAAGATTTCAGGGCCTATACCTCTCAAGATCTTAAAGGTCAAACAGAGGACCTTAAAGAGAATGCGCTTCCTTACTGGAAGCCAGTGTAGGGTGCGAAGGGCACTCGCCACCGGGCAAAATCTGGGCAGGCCGACAATAGCTCTAGCCGCAGCATTTTGAACCCGCTGCAGGCGAGTTAACTCAGCCTGGTTGGCCCCAGCCAGAAGAGAGCTAACGTAATCCAGGCGAGAGATCATAGTTGCCTGGATTACCAGCTGCCTGGTTGGGGCATCAAAGAATTTGAGTACCGGTCTTAAACCTCTCAGCAGACCAAAACAGCAGGCTGCTGTTTTTTTGGTGTGTCCTACAAAGGTGAGGCCCGCATCCAGCCAGACCCCCAAATTTTTCACCTCCGACACCGGGGTCGGAGTAGGTCCCAGCTCTGGAGGCCACCATTGGTCACCCCACAACTCCACTCCCCTACCGACAATCATTACCTCCGTTTTAGTGGCATTGAGCTGGAGACAGTTTCCTGTCAGCCAGCTTGCCACCGCCTTCAGTCCAGACTGAAACCTGGGGGCATCTTGTTCCGCGTCCCCGCTGAGAGTAACCGCCAGCTGTGTGTCGTCGGCATATGAGACCAGAGTTAGGCCCCACTGCCTAGCGACATCAGTCAGCGGCCTCACGTAAAGGTTAAACAACGTGGGACTCAGCGAGGACCCCTGCGGAACCCCCATGGCCAGAGGCTGGAAGTTGGACTTGAAGGGAGGGATGGCAACACAGAAGGAACGATTGTCAAGGAAGGAGCGGAACCATTGCAACGCCTGGCCACCAATACCGATCTCCTCGAGCCGATGCAGGAGGATGCTGTGGGATACCGTGTCAAAGGCGGCGCTGAGATCTAACAATATCAGCGCCGCCGTTTGACCAGCATCCAACCTTGTACGGAGATGTTCCACCATCACAAGAAGAGCGGTCTCCGTGCTGTGTCCAGCATGAAAGCCATTTTGTGTGGGGTCGAGGGCGTTGGTCCGGGCTAGATGATCTGACAGGGCCAGATTGACATGGGCCTCTGTGATCTTTGCCGGCCAGGGTAGCAGCGAGATGGGTCGGTAGCTTTCAGGCTTAGACGGGTCCAAGGAGGGTTTTTTAATAATTGGGGACACCACTGCCTGCTTCCACTTAGCTGGAACTACACCTGACTCCAGGGAGAGGTTGACAAGGGAACGCACAGCGGAGCGTCCCATAAAGGTCTGATCTCGGAAGAGAGCAGGTCTTACTGGATCAGATGGAGATCCAGATTTAACTTGCAATGCAAGTTTGTCAAACCCATCCGAGGTGAGAAGGGGGAATGAGAGCAGGGTGATCTGATGAGGTGTCCCGTTAGAGCTTCCCGGACCGAACCCTATGCTAGGGAATGTCCGATAGATTGCTTGGACTTTTCCCAAGAAATAAGAGGCAAGGGATTCGCAATGGGAAATGGAGCTCACGGCCGTAGAGGTAGTCCGCTTCGCCATAAGATCTTTCACGGCCTTGAAGATGGCCTTCGACGGGTTGGTGCTGTTTCGGAATTCTGCGGCATAAAAAGCCGCTCGAGCTCGACAGATAGCCCGATGGTAGAGCTTGACAGACATGGCGTATTCAGCTTTTAAATCAGCCCCATACGTCTTCCGCCATGCCCTCTCCGCCCGTCTACAGGCTCCCTTCAGGGCACTTGGGGCGCCGTCGTACCAGGGACTCGACTCTCTAGTATTGATTTTAGTCGATACAATGGGTATCAGAGTGTCCAGAGCCCTAGTAATCCAAGAACAGAAGAGGTCATACCCCTCTTCTACGTCTTCCAAAGGACCCAGCGGCTTCTCTAACAGAAGATGATGGAAGTCTTCTAGCCTGAGTTTATTTCAAAACCTCCTAGGTACCCGTCTAGCTGAAGAGATGGAGGGAGTGGCCGATGTAGGACAACGAATGGACACCAGGAAATGGTCAGTCCACTCTACCGGAGAGATAGAGGTAATTTTAGCCTCCGGCAGATTGGTCAAAAAGGGGCCCCCAATATGGGTAGGCTGAGAAACCAGCTGGGAGAGTTGAAAGGCCTCTAAGTCTGAGGAAAAACTGCATACTGTCAGACTGGAAAGGGTGTCGAAATGCAAATTCAAATCACCCATGATGGAAAAGTTGGTGCAGTCGGTGACCAAGGTGCCAACGATATCGGGGAAGGCATTTCTAAACACCACATCGCTACCAGGCAGACGGTATACAACCATCCCGGAGAGCGTAAACTCGGGCTGACAGAGACCTTAAAAGAGGCACTTTCACACCCGGCGATATTAAGGCCACTCCACACACAGGAAAAGCTGGACCTAACTATAAGAGCTATACCCCCACCTCTAGAAGATCTAGTCAAGGTGTACATAGAATAGCCAGGGGGGCATGCTAGATTGAAAATTGCAGCATCCGCTTCCTGCAGCCAAGTTTCAGTAATGGCAAAAATATCCGGGGCTTCGTCCTCAATGAGATCGTAGATGTTCTGATGATGTTTCAATGCCGATCTAACATTCTGGTTCAGAATCCGCAAAGAGGAAAGAGAGCCCCTAATGCGGTGAACGCCTGAAGAGTTATTCCAGGGGAGGGACCTCGGGGGGTCAAGTACCCAACCATTACATGGGTAGCGGTACGGACCACAAAGCGAATGGACAGGCGGAAGAGTACATCTATGGCTCACCTGACCGATGGAATATAAACTCTCCCTGGAGTATGTCAGCATTGCGACAGAAAAGATGAAATACTTGCCGCAGCCCAGCAACCGCAGCGTCCCGCACGGCCTTAGCGCGGACGGGCGCAGACGGGCAGGACTCTGGCACGACTCCGGCCACGCGAGATCGTGCCCGCTACGCGATCCCGCTACGCTAGGGGAGGAGCATTAAATAGGCGTTCCCCCGCTGGCGCATGCGCAATGAAGCGCTGTTAGATCTACTACCTCACCTCAACCCCAAACCAAGATGGCCGACCCACCCCAGGCACCAAACCCGCCAAGCGGCGGTGAGGACACAATTTATGTGCAAGTGAGGGGAGATGGAGAGCGAGGGTCTGAAACGACCTAAAAGAAAGGAAAAAAGGTAATTAAAATTCAAAGCTTTTCAGCGAGCGCGGAAACGTTCCTGTCAGCTGTGCGCTCCTTGTCAGGGGGAGGGAGACCGGGGACTCGCCTTAAATAGGCGTTCCCCCGCTGGCGCATGCGCAATGAAGCGCTGTTAGATCTACTACCTCACCTCAATCCCAAACCAAGATGGCCGACCCACCCCAGGCACCAAACCCGCCAAGCGGCGGTGAGGACACAATTTATGTGCAAGTGAGGGGAGATGGAGAGCGAGGGTCTGAAACGACCTAAAAGAAAGGAAAAAAGGTAATTAAAATTCAAAGCTTTTCAGCGAGCGCGGAAACGCTCCTGTCAGCTGTGCGTTTCTTGTCAGGGGGAGGGAGACCGGGGACTCGCCTTAAATAGGCGTTCCCCCGCTGGCGCATGCGCAATGAAGCGCTGTTAGATCTACTACCTCACCTCAACCCCAAACCAAGATGGCCGACCCACCCCAGGCACCAAACCCGCCAAGCGGCGGTGAGGACACAATTTATGTGCAAGTGAGGGGAGATGGAGAGCGAGGGTCTGAAACGACCTAAAAGAAAGGAAAAAAGGTAATTAAAATTCAAAGCTTTTCAGCGAGCGCGGAAACACTCCTGTCAGCTGTGCGGTCCTTGTCAGGGGGAGGGAGACCGGGGACTCGCCTTAAATAGGCGTTCCCCCGCTGGCGCATGCGCAATGAAGCGCTGTTAGATCTACTACCTCACCTCAACCCCAAACCAAGATGGCCGACCCACCCCAGGCACCAAACCCGCCAAGCGGCGGTGAGGACACAATTTATGTGCAAGTGAGGGGAGATGGAGAGCGAGGGTCTGAAATGACCTAAAAGAAAGGAAAAAAGGTAATTAAAGTTCAAAGCTTTTCAGCGAGCGCGGAAACGCTCCTGTCAGCTGTGCGCTCCTTGTCAGGGGTCCTTGACTGTAATTAATGACTGGGTATTTAAACCAATGTCAGACCCTATGCAGACCCTTCACAGTGCAGCAAGGTGCGGGCTTGCCACACCACTTTCTCTGAAGAGGTGCACTTCCTCTGGGCCTTCCTCTAGCAGTGAGGGTGGTTTTCTCAGACTAGACGGTCACCCCATGTGCAATGTGGTGGAATGAAAAATTGGCACGGCCAACTTCTTTATGGGTGGGTATCGGACTCCCCAAGATGGCTGACCTGGTCAAGTTTGAGGGATGGAACATGTCGGAAATCTTCATGCTGAAAGACCTTCTCTCAGCTGACCACATGAAGTCCTTAACTGTCTTGCAAGAAGAGTTTGGACTCCTCCCTTACTAGAGTTGGCCTAATGGCTAGGGCAGTTGACCTTAAAGCTGGGGAACCGGGTTATAGTCTCAGAATGGATGCTCAACATCCTGTGATTCTTGGCAAATCACTTAATCACCCAGTGCTTAACAAAAATGAATGTGTCCTCATGTAACGCAACTAGTGCTTGTGTCAAGCGTTCCGATACCCTCAGGTCAAGTTTGCGCTATAAAAAACTCTTAAAAAAAAATCCTTAGATATCTTAGCCTGTGACATACATTGTTGCCAAGCCTCACCAAAATAATACTCTTGGCAGAATTCAATAATTTAGAGACTAAACTCACATCTGCAAGATTACCAGACAAAATGTATCCAGAATGTGTAAGTCTGTGCTTTGAGGGAAACATGGGAGGCTGACATTGGTCCCACTGAGGATAGGGACTGGCAGATAGCGCTCCTGGCCTCACGGGAAGTTGCAATTTCTGTACGAAATAGGCTTCCAGAGCTCCACTACTTTCACACGTATACGCCACCAGGCAAAGACTATGGCATTTTCAAAGGGACTTTCAAAGTGAAGAAGAAGTTGGAGATTGTATACTCTCCTTATTAGAATGTGGCTTCATCCACAGTCTATTCTGGGACAAAATAGCTGTTACTTAGCCTGAAAGAGTGGTGATTAAATAATTTTGACACCTGCTAACTTTCCTGGATGATCTGGACATTTGCCAATACATAAGGATTTTTGCAAACCTGGGACTCAGCCATGGATGTAGATAGCACCCGTTTTGCACACCACAACGAAAAAGGTGGTACTGGATTATGGTGAGACCAGTGTATGAAGCCTGTAATTGTACCGGAAAATAGGGGAGGAATGCTGGATTACCAGGACTAGCTTGGACACAGACTGACTTGAACAGATGAAAATTTGGGGTACTCCAGCTATACATGAAGCTCAAATGTGTAAGGAAAGGAAGCTGCATTTAACCTGCAGGGTATTTGTCCGAGATACTGTTTTTGTCTCTGTTTTTAAAAATGTCAATAAATTCATTTTATAAAAAAAGAACTTGAAGTTTTTAATAGTGAAGGAACACTTCATGGACTTCTTTGGTGACACACGGCCATGTGTGCTTGTGATTGTGTACATGCATGCCTGTGTTTTTGAATTGTAATATTGAACACAGATGACCATTTTCTTAAAATAGTTACTTCCCCAGCTTTGAGCTATAGTTACAATTTTACAATTTTGTGACCTCAGAGTATGGCACGCTCCACTTTGCCAAAAAAGATCATACACCATATTTAGAGTTTAAGGCTACCTAGGCGAAAGCAGATATTATATATCCACACCAAAGACAATAGCGAAACCACAGCATGGAATAAAAAAATGCCAGCATGTAGAAATTCAACAGTAAGCCTTTTCCTCACTAATGTTTTCGTAACTTTGCATTCCTGGTCTGTCCTGCTAATTTTAGAAATGCTTTGGTCAATCCTCTCCAGCGACTAACAGCATGTTAAGAGCAACTTCACTGCACACTGATGACTACAACGTGGAATTAGTAGGGTGGAACTCCAGTGGACACAATGAATGGATTCTTACACTCCACGTCAGCCCTGCTCAGCAGTCTATGTCTTCATCTGTTGAACAGATGGCTGAGGTCAGCTAAAACCTCAGAGTTGGCATGCAGCTATATACAAAGCTGTGAGGTTGTGCCAGAAACCCTCTTATATGTTACACACTATTACTTTAACCTCAAAGCTATTGTGCTTACAAGTAAACCCATGTGACAACAACATTGTGTGGTATTAGGATGCCACCACAGAATGACAATGCAATATTTTACTCTAATGCCCACTCTTCTGGAAATGTTCCCTCCATTTTTAAAGAGTTCTGCACATATTAGAAAATATTCTTATGCACATATCATTGCAATATCATTACAACCTGTTTCTTACAAATATAATGACAACACATGGTGCAAAATAATGCAACAGAAATTAAGTCTGCTATTTTTATGCAGTTAGGTCAGCAATGCTCATTAATTGTGTCAAACAAAATATCATGGCAAAATATTGTCGGTTTTTACAATCCACTCAGCATGCGGCCATCTTGGCCTTCTTCTAGGTGAAACCACTAGGAGCATATTTATCATAAATTAACGCAGTGTAGCAAGTCACCTTGTGGTTCTGCGTTATAGGGAAAGAGCAGGAATGCACCGTATTTATCATTAAACAGCACATTTCTGTCTTTTCCCTGCAAAAGGGCACAATGTTCTGCCCAGCGCTAATGCATAGGACACCTTACTATACAAAAACAATCCCCTGAGGCAATTTCCCATTTCTAGATGTGCTGCAGAAAAAACGAAGAGAAATAAAGATATTTCTCCTTGTTATGTCTCACCTGGTAAGGCGTACCATTTTGATGCATTTCCAGGTCAGGTTTCGCTTCCTGCACAAAAACAATCCTGCTTGTAATTCAGGCACACTTGCACCAGGGTGTAAAGGTGTCTGCATCGTGTAAGAAAGTGGCTCTGTATATACTGGACCAAAGTAAGGTACAGTGTGTACAGAGTCCACAGTCCCCAGAGGTTTGGCAGAGGCTAAAGTTAGATATAAGCTTCCTCTCTAAAGTTGCAGCTTGGTCTAGCAGTAAGGCAGTATCAGAGGACAGTATTAAGCATTTGTTGTACACACTCAGCAAATGGTCTCACACACTCAAGAACTGAACTCTAGGCCAATTGTTTGTATAAAAATATATAGTTGTTCTATTTTAGAACCAACAAGGTATCAAAATATACTTTCTCAGAATCAGTTACTTAAGTTAAGTGCTTTTCAAATAGGCAGTATACTTTTGAGTACAATAGTTACAGTTGTTGCAATGGGCAACACAATTTCAAACACAATGTTACATTGGGCTCAATGGGAATTTCTAGTTAAACGCAATTACTTACTTTGTAGATCACTTTTCTAACCACAAGACTGGATCCTAGATTCAGTTCTGGGACATCTTCTGTAAACAATTTAGTAAAAGCGTTTTGGTTACAGTTGTGATTTTTAAGGAATATTATTGTATTTTAAAAGTTGAAACCTTTTCACATAGAATCACCAATGTTATCCTATGGGAGGAAAATCACTTAGCAGGTAAGTAATGTTATCGTTAATTTTTCTTACTCAGTGTTGGATCCTGGATCCAGCACTGGTGAATCTCATGTAAACAATTAAAAGAATGTGTTTAAGTCATACAGGTGATTTTTAAGGAATATTTGCAGTTTTAGAAACTGGACACAGAAGTTTTTCTGGTGAAAACCAGACAATGGATTCCTATGGAGGAAAATCAAGTTAACACTAAATCACGGGTATACTTACTTTTCAGGTTCAGCGCTGGGCTGAAAGGTACAGCACTGGGGTTTCTCCTGAAAACAGATAAGTAAAGTGGAATTCGTTGTTCGGCTGATTTTAGATGAATATTTTAAAATTTCAAAGCTCCATACTTAGAAAAATTTCCAAGTGAAACCAGTCAATGTTACCCTATGGAAGAAAAGTGAGTTATCAGCTTTTGGGTAAGTACTCGACTGGCAGAGTTAAGGTTCTGGGCATAGACTCAGGGGTCTTCCAGGGTCAGGTAGGTACAGTTGGTACACCCCCAGCGGCACAGGGGCAGCCGGGTGCATAGGTAGTTAGGCCCAATGTTAGCCTATGGGCGGCAGGGGGCCTTTGGTTGGTGGCTGCTGGCAAGCAGGCCACGCGGCTGTGGGAGCTGGGCTCCTGGTCACTTGCTCAAGGCAAATGGGGAAGTAGATTAGGACAATGGTTGCACTCCCAGGGGCACTCGGGCGGCTGGGTGCAGGGTGCTTTTGAGCCGTTGGGCGCTCAATGCTATTCAATTGAAAACTTGGAAGATGAACAAAGGCTGCAGGCTCGGGGGGGGAGATTCTTCAGTAGCGACCAACACTTCAAGGAGTAAGTTGGATTCTAGGAGGATAGGTAGGCACCCAGGAGTTGGGCACAAGGGTCCGTGGGGCACCGGGTATAGGGGTGTCTTTTGACGTCGGGAAATCTTACCCTCTACTGGTCGCGGTTGGAGGGGTCCCTTGTTGTGAGGCTGCGGTCGTCGTCTGGGTCGTCGAGGAGGGTCCTTGGGCACTGGATTTCAGGTCACAATCCCTGAGGGGACGCCCTCAGGGTCTTTGTCCACTCAGGCACAGGACAGGCTCGCCGGATGCAGGGTGTGCTTGATTCGCAATTCCTGGCTGGCACCAGGGATGTTGCTTTTTGAGCAGAACCACTGCTCGTGGGAGTCCCAGTCTTGGTAGAGGTTGAGGTTGCTGACCACAGAAGGCGCCGGAATTTCGCAGGAGCAGGTTCAAGGATCAACAGGCCAATTGGGTTTTGGTTTCAACACAGTTTTAGGTAAGGAACACAGGCCCTGGGCACCTTATTGGCAGGAGCCCAGGACACACTCAGTCAAAGCACATCAGCAATTCAGCAAAAAGGGGAAGCATACCATGCAAGAAAAATGGCACTTTCTCACACATCGGTGCCTCGCAGGAGTTTATCACGTATTCCTGTCCTCTCCCTTTCATGCAAGGCAGCCCAGCAAGGTGTCTTACAGTGTTGCATTGCATGAAATAATTATAAATACGGCCTAAAGTTCTTAAAGTTCACTGTACTTATATGCAAAAAATGACACGATATTAGAAGAGAATTTTAACAGGATTTTGTATTTTTACCTCCAACTTTGAATGTAAAAACATACATCATATTTATCATTTTCTTTTAGACTTTGTTAATAAACATTACTCATTCATTAATAAATATATTCACTTGCAGCACTACAGTGTGTCATATTTGTGATTCTAACTCAGTGTGCATAGTTCAATAAGGTATTTCCTTAAGAATTATCTCTTTCCTTTCGTTGGCCATTTACTAAGTTTCATCAGTTGAAATAATCTTGCCCAAGTAGACTGTTTGTTTGATTCTATCAGATAGCATTTACCAAGTTGGCATATCTCATACATGCTAACAGACCTGATTGAGGTGGGAGGCTCCCAAATATTTGAAGCTAAAAATGGTTTCATGTTAACTGTCTAAAGTTGTTTTTAAAAATGTCCCACTTTTCTGTTCTAAATTGTTGGCAAGTATAATGTACCATATTGCACTTGTATTGCCCGTGTGGGCACACCTTGTTCTTCTTGCAAATGTATTGATCAAAAAGGGGTGTTTTTTACTAGGCCCTTGCGATCTGGTGTGCCACTTTTGGTGATGATTCGGCGGGGCAATCTGTTGCCCCATATGTACAGGGACACGTAAAGCCACCCTTGCGTGACTTTTCGCGTCCTTGTAAATATAGCCCCTAACATGCAACACTTTGCGTGAAAGGGGCATGCCACGGGGGTTACTGTGGGTGTTCCCAGGCAACACCCATGGTTTCTGCAGCATTTCCAGATTTACGAGAAATTGTAAACCTGGAAATGTGTCATATTGCTACCCCTCCCCAGGGGAGGCGTAGGGCGGTGCAACTCGGAGAAATGTTTTCATTTATCCTCATTTTTTTACCCCTTTCTATGTGAGCTGTATTCCGCAGCACACTTAGGAAAAGGAAATACCCTTTTATGACTGTTTTTGTGCAGAAGGGTGTCCCTTCCTGTACAAAAACAATCATTCCCGTAACGCAGGCACCCGTCTACCATTGTGCAAGGGTGCCTGCGGAGGTGCATGGCTGCCCATTATGTGCAAAGGGGTTCGTCATACTGTTGTAGATATGACGCATCCATTTGCTTTGGAATTAACGCGGCGCATCAAAATGGCTTGCGGCACAGAGCTGCGTTAATTCCTTGTAAATAAGGGGTATAGTCGTTACAGTATCAATTGATTTCCATATTCCTATTGTCAGAGTCACGGTCTAAGTATACACTCTGTTGGTAGGTACCCCTGTTTATTAGTATTGTTACAGGCCATTTTCATTCTCTCCTCTCATGGTGGTCAAATAAAAACAATTTCATATGCTCTAAATTAAAATTATGTATTACAACTTACAACTAAATCAATTAATTATTTTATGACCTCAATAGACAGCATGTTCATTTACCATACATGTCTTTTGAATTATTTTTCCATGTTGAGTTCTACTGACCCAAATGACTTTATATTTGGTCTCTCTCACCTCAAATTGCTTGTGCTGCAATGTAAGACAATAGTGAAAATACATTACCTGTTTTTTTTTTTTCAAAATCTCTCATTTTCCGTTTCAAAATGTTGCCATGTATGCCTTGGAGCTTTAGTTTCCAACAGTATAATGCACCTTGATTCCAATCTTTTAAGTATTAGTTTCCTGTTACTTCCTCTAGGTTTTTTCTGTACTCAATTTAAATCAAATATCTCAAGTAAACACTATTTTTCTCATGTTATTCTCGGAAATGTTGCTCTACTGGGTAATGTTTGTCATTCTTACAGATAGCTTAAAGATTTTCTAGTACTCTTTTTTCTCACAGGGTATCAAGTAGTTCCTACGTATTGTTAGCACTTTTTCAAATGAGTAATTTTAAAATTCTCATGTACTTGGAGCACTGCTAATTCCCAAAGGATGTTGTTGCAACTGAAGTGGACCTCTCCAACACTTTGATTTAATAGACAATAACAATTCTGAAATTACCTTGAAGCTTTACAATGAAAACTGATTAAACATTTGAAGGTAATCACAATGTTCGACCTGGCCCTTTCTGAAGAGTCATCCCCAAACATTTTGCCTTCACCCTCCAGTTTCCTGAATACGTTTGTGTTGGCTTTTAAGACTTTGCGCACTTTACTTAAAGTTCTTGTGCTCTTCTTTAAACATGGTAACATTGGCTTACACCCAATAGGCATATTTAATTTACTCATAGGTACCTACTAAAATAGTACTACATGTACCCAGGGCCTGTAAATTAGAAGTACTAGTAAGTCTGCAGCAATGATTTGTACTACCCACTAAAGGAGCCTTTTAAACATGTCTCAGGCCTTCAATTGGATCCTACTTGTTATAGCTTGACCTACTATTTCAACCTGCCAAATTAAACCTACTTGCTAGTCTGAACCTTTCCTTTTTAATAGGTATAAGTCACCCTAGGGTAGATCCTAAACAGTCTATAGGGCAGGGTGCAGTGTATTTAAAACATTGGCTACATACTTTAAAATGTGTATGTCAGGGTAGTGAAACATTCTTGAATTCATTTTTCACTACTGCAAGGCCTACCTCTTCAATAGGATCACTTTGGGTTACCTTACTGCATTTAAAAGGTGCTAACCTTCATTTGAGAACAAGTGGGAATGTCAAGTTTATGGTCTAAAGAATTGTAATTTGAAACCTTCTTCAATATCAAATGTTTCCTTAGTAGCAAAGCCTTTACTGAGACTGACACACAAAGAAGTGCCTGATCTGCTTCCTTGGGACAACGATTGCTTGAAAGCTTTCCCAGAGCAGAGAGAAAGTCTCTGTCATGCCCCAGACTAGAAATGCCAGATTACAGTAAAGAGTTTACACTACACTAAAGTGAATGAATGGGCTGCGCTCTCTCAGTCCTTACTCAGATGCATGGAGATGCTTGAAAACCCGTGGCATACTTTCAACAACCCTTGATCCTGTTGCCACAGGACTGCCCTGCTGCCATAAAGCAGGTTTCACAGAGGGTGTTGGTACCAAGAGGAGTAAGGGAATACTGATGGGCATCCTTTAACTGTAATGGTCCAACACTCTGCAGAAACTTTGCTGGCCTCAACGAAAACTCAATATATGACTCACAATAAACTCACAAAGTAAAAACAACAGATACTGGCAGCTGACAATGTGACTTTAAAGTGTTATCAGATTTTGAACCCATCAAATTTATTGCCTATAACTGATGATGTTTGTAATGAAGTTGAACATGATAACCGGGGGGTCATGAAATTATGCAGAAAGTCAAGACCCGACATTAAAGATGATCACTTGAAAGAGTTTGATTCGATAATTTTTGTTGACGGCAAATGTTTGAGAAACAATGAAGGTATCCTGAGAGCAGCTTATGCTGCCTGCACAACTAATGATGTTGCGGAAACTTCCTGGCTTCGAGGTATTACTTCAACAATATTTGGAAAAGGAATTGCCCTTACCAGAGCTTGTGTATTGACAACCCAATTGAAGGTGCCTATAATTACAGATACTCAGTATGGTTTTGGTGTTGTCCATGATTTTGGGCAATTGTGATTACAATAAGGTTTCATGACCTCTTGTGGAACCCCTATCAGGAACAGGTAATATGTGAGAAACCTTTTTGAAGCTCTGCTGAAACCTGCTGTAATTGCTGTGGTTAAATGTTCAGCACACTGCATTGGAAATGGCTACATTGCAGTCAGAAACAGATGTGCAAACAAAGGTGCATGGTATTGTGCACGGGAAACAATGTTTACAACACAGTCATTACATCGCACTTCCTTTACAGCGCAGTCATTGCATCGCAACATCTTTTACATCGCATGTCATTACATTGCAGCCATTACAACGCATGTCACTACAATGCATGTCATTACAACGCATGTCACTACAACGCAGGTATTACATTGCAAGTCATTACAGTGCATACCATTACATAGTACCCTTACACTATCTGACACTTACCCTACTGTTGCACTCACTGTAGTTAGAATAGTAATTTTTACCCCTACACTATCCAACACTCACCCTACTGTTGCACTCACTGGAGTCAGAATAGTTATTTTTACCCCCACACTATCCAACACTTACCCTACTGTTGCACTCACTGGAGTTAGAATAGTAATTATTACGCTTACACCCTGTTCAAGTGTCTATCCAAGTCATCGTCTGTTAGCTAGATGTCATCGACATATGATAATACTTCATCATCATACGTTTGTAATAACTATGTTACTCTGGCTGAAAATAACCCTGGACTATTCTTGAATCCCTGGGGGAGATGCCAGAATTGACGCTGTGTTCCCATACTTGAGAAAGCAGTCAAATAGCTGCTTTCTGGTGCAATATTTTGACAGAAGGAAACCATTAGAAATATCGAATGTAGTTTTATATTTTTTACGCACAATGTTATTCATTAGTGCTGCACTGTGTGCATTTTGTACTGCAAACCTTTTGCAAAAGGAGTTTAAATGTTTGTAATCCAAAACTAGACGATATGTATTGTCTGGTTTGGATACAGGACACAAAAGATTGTTCATTGACAAGGTGCATGTTTCAATCACCCCTTGGTATTCAAGTTGACCTAAGATCTCGCTGACTTGTTTATTAGCTTCTTGCTTAACAGGATACTGCCTTTGTGTAGTTGGTTGAGTTTTTTAACTGGATTTTATGTTGAGGAGAATCCTCATCCTATCCCACATGATTTTTATATAATGCAGGTGCCTGGGCGACTGCCCATTTTCTGGCATATGTGTATTTTTTTACGAATTGGAATATGGTTGGAGAAGGCTGGCATAATGATGTCTTCGCCATGTGGGCACTCCCTGACAAATTCAGGTGGCCAGTCTTGTTCAGCTAGCAGAATGCCATAACCCTTAGAGAGCTTCTCCCAAAAGAGTGCTCTTATTTTTCTTGTTATGTCCCCCTTCATCTGGAGTGTTACTTCATATAACTTGTGTGGGACACTAACCCTGGTATCAGCAGTTTCAACTTGGATGTACTCATTCAAGTCCACTGTCTCCAGATGATACTTCAAGATCTTGCGAGCTACGGGTACTTCTGCTGCGCTGTCCAACACTGTCTGAGCCCACTCCCCGTTCTTGAGTTGTGTCCTCAAGAACCTCGGCATGTCTGATTTTTAGACCTGCTACCTTCAAGCCAGCCGTGAGGGTAACAGCACACAATCCACAGCACTATCGCCGTGAGGGGAACGGCCGCAGTACAGTCATAGCGAACTACACTACCCAGGTCCCAGGACCGGCGCACAGTTCCTGATGCTGCTGACGTGACCGGAGGCCCTGTAAGAGCGCGGAACGCATCTCGCCCCGTGAGTCGCGCGCGGGAGAAGCCCGGGCAAAGGGTGGGCCGTCTGTGGCCGTCCGAGGCCAAACAAGGCTGGGCTGGGCCACAAACCTTGGTTTTGTAGCTGCGGATTCATACTTCCCAAGTGAGACTTTTGACTTTGGACAGGGCACTGCTTTCAGTCGGAATTTTAGGATATATGTTTGCATCCCTTGTATCAGGGTAATTTGCATTCCACGTCTGCTTTGTTATTGAAACACTGAGATATTTAAGTATCTATTGAGTGATTTGATCATATCTACCTTCTCTTTTGTGAATTTAGGTTTCTTATTTTTTGGGACGTATTGATCGTCTTTGGGGTTCACGCTTTCTTCCTTTTGTTCTGATCGTCCTCTTCTTTCTGATTTCTGTGATGAAGTATGAAAGGTATGAGAGGACCGTGTATCAGTATCCTGATATCGATCAGGTTTTCTCAAATTATCCCTATTCCTGAGGTTATACCTCCTTTCAGAGGGCTCCTTTTGAGGAGACCTATCTCAGGATTGAGAACGCTTCTCTTTAGAAGTTTGTTTAGTGTTCTCCCACTTCTTTTTAGGAACAGTGAGAGTGTTTTAATAAAGACCTTTTCAGGACTTTTAGTCAGCTGGGGTTTTACTGGTTTACCACCCAAACTGTCTCTACCTAGTTCTTCATAGGATTTTTCGATCATTCTGGCTAGTTCTTGAGGTTGCTCAGTTACATCAAATTCTCTTAACTTTTGGTGGATCGCCACAGAGGCTGCTTCACCTTTAATATTAGCTAATATTATTGTTGAGACCTGTTTGAAATCTTTCAGTAATTTCATACCTAGATTTAGAGCAGGCTCTGCCCCGTATTCATTTCGAATCTGTTTCAGGACGTTTGGTATTACCGCCATAGACGGAACACCATGTGTTTTTGTTTAGATTGCAGCAAAGACTGTACCCCAAGTGTTGCAGTCCTCCAGGTGTGGTGCAATATCCATTGGTAAACAGATAGTTAAAATCCTGTGTTTCTCATGAGGGTTAGAATCAGGAAATACTGCCTCGATTTGAGTAATTTTTGGAGTTATCCAGAATAGAATTTGTTCCCTTTTTGTGGGTAATTTACTAATGAATGATTGGATAGTCTGTGGTGTGATTTTATTTGTGTTCCACTAGTAAGGGGTGTGTTGTGGAATCCTTATAGGAGGTTGGACTTTTAGAGTCTGCATGACATATTGAAGCAATTGTCTATGTATTTTGATTAGTTGTTTTAGTTGAACTAATAGTTCTGCACCAATCACTTCTTGAATGTCAGGATGTGGTGTATAGCTGGCTACTACCGACCATGTTGCTCCTGGTCTACCTAGTGGACTGAGCCTGGTAATGTGATTTTGATGTTGTAGGGTGCCTTTAAACCAGAGCTCTTGCTCTTGGTAAGTTAGTGGAATTTCAATATCCTTGAAAGGAACGTATTCCATTGGATGTTCCTCTACTTTGTAAAAGTGATTCACATGTGTTACTGAATTTGCTTCAGGGAAGAAAATCCATGAATAGAATACCTCTGTTTGCCGATATTCGTGTGCCTCTATCACAAAAATTACCCTGCCACCTCTTGATGATAGGCCATTTGTTATACGGTTTATAGTGATGGTTTTCCATAAATTTTCTGGGATGATTATACATCCTGGTCATCTTGTTGAAAACCTGCAACGGCTAAGCCTGGTAGGGCTGCTGTAGCTGCTGCAGCTCCACCGGTTGCATTGTTGTCGCCGTTAACCGGCATTGTGCAATGAAGGTTGCAGAGCAAGTTTCATGGAAACAAAGATAAGGTGCACAATATTTTGGAATACTGTATCATTCAACGTTGAACAAACAAAAAACTAATACATAGGATTTTCGTCTTACTCAGTTATGGTGGATATTTTATCCTTTTACCCACTCCAGACGTCTATTGGAGTATTTTAGGGGGGGAAAGGGGGTTTCTGAGAAAAGCACGACTGAGTTACTTTAGTATCTACCGTTAAATTAGTGCCTTAATAAAACGATGGGCGCCATTTACTGTAGTTCCTATATTCCCAATAGGCTCTGCGCATTGGAATAATATATCCTATAGATTAGAAGTAGGACTGAGGTCGACTAGCTCTCTATCGAATATATTAAACTTAATAGTGAATGCCAGCTAGCTCAGAGGTCACTAGAAAATTTCTCGAATTCACAAGAAGGGATTCGTTTCTGACAACCGCATAAACATGACAACTTTGTTTCCCAAGAATAAGAAACAATAGATAAGTATTTTGCTCAGTCACTCGTGCATGCTTCATTTCTACAGAGGTGCAGAGACGGGCGTTTTCAATCAAAGGTTTTATTGAATAGTCTTTCTCATGTAAGTAAAGTGAACTGCTACATTCGTAATGCAGACTGCAAAGTATAATGCGTACAGCGAGAATTCTTTTATGAAATAATACTGTAAGAGCATTGTATGGTTTCTCAACCATATATAAATACATACATAAATAACAATGGCTAAAAGTACTGAACTGGTGCTTCTAAAATACGCCTACCCCAATGTACCTAACCTAAGTGTAGTACGCGGTAAAGAGTAAGTGTGGTGTAGCATAGGTTTAGTTTTACTTGCCAAGAATCTATCCAAGGTTTCTCTAGGTTCTAATCAGCTCCATACCTTTAGTTTAGAATGAAGAAGGTCTGGCATCTCAGTCTCGGGACTCGATTTCCCGCAAGGGGGGATTGGAAACACTGGAACTGGATTCTTCCCAAGAGAAATGCAGCCTCTCGATCAGTGCGTCAGCTGGAGGGTCGGCTTCCTTCGGCACTTGCTGTAGAGAGCTGCGTCGGGCAAGTAGATAGTCGATCTGCTCCAAACTACCATGTCTTGCTAGAGCAAGTGAAGGCATATTTATAGCTTGAAAGTGTCTAGTCTGACGTAAAGTTGGGCATATTAACATCAGAAAAGAGCCGCAAGGGAATAGTAGTTCTTTTAAAGTACATGAGTTCTTGGACAAATCAATATTCAAGCAAGGGAAGGTCCCTGACTGCTTAGGCCGATTTTCCAAGAAATCATTGTGACGTTTTGGTACGGGTGAAAGTAGCCATGCCTGTATTTGGTCTGCATGGGCTATGTCTAAATAAGGGAATGATTTCTATGCCTATATCAGGGAAATGTGAACTGTACCTATATAAGGGCATGAATCGGGAAAATTCACTCGGATCCTAAAACGCCATACAACCCTATCCAACACTTACCTTAAATGCGATGTAATGGTATGCGTTGTGATGGTATGATGCAATGTAATGGAATGCGTTGTAAAAGTACTTTCTAAAAATGCAATGTAAAGGCATGCTATGTAAAAGAATGCGTTGTGAAGGACGTTGAAATGTAAAAACTGCGTTGTAAAGGCATGCAAGGTAAATGCATGCATTGTACCATCATACATTCATTGTGCACTGGTGGCCTGCACATTTCATGGAATTTTTGCATATGAATCTGAGGAGGACACTGTGGGCCTAATTCACAAACAGCCTTCATAGTCGCGCCGGAGGCCTCGCAGTCACGGTGGGGGTCTTGCACTTGTGGAGGGACCTACGTACAGCAGTTTTCCATTGCGGAGGTTATGCTATGAGTGTGGAGACCCCCGCTTCGACTACAAAGTCTTCCAGGACTGTAAAGGCTGTTTGTGAATTAGGTCCTGCCTTTTCTATATTGATCTCAATAGATAACACCGGGAAAGAATTAAAAAGGGTACAAGAAAATGTTTCCGAAGTGGAACAGCAAAGCTGGATCAGAGCAGGATGTGAGGAATATGCTAATTACATTTGGATGTGAGCTGATGGGTAACTAGTGTTACCTGATAATTTGTTGTGTACTGTGACGCAGCACTTCCATTGACAGAAATTTAGGGGTGATGCCATTACCAGACTATTTAGGCAAATTTGTTCAATCACAGATTCAGGATGCTTGCAGAAGAATTGTGTCATCATTGTGTGACTTGCCAACAAATGAATGTAGGGAAAAAAACTCCTGCTACACCTAGTCATTCAGGGAGATCATGGGGTCCCTTCAACAGAATGGAGATGGAATTTATTGAGATGCCTGTTTGCAATGGGTTTAGATATGTCCTTGCCATAGTGTGCATCTTCTCACGATGGATGTAAATCTATCCAACTAGAAGAAATGTCAGTCTCACTCTAGCAAAACTGTTATTGCGAGAATTGATCTCAAGGTACAGTATGGCAGTTTCTCTGGAATCAGATTGAGGGACACACTTCAACAACGAAGTACTGAGAATGATATGTACAGCGCTATAAATGAAACAAATATTGGACTATAGCTATTGACTTGAAACTTCTGGCATGTTAAGCAGAAAAACAGCACCATTTTAAGTTTTTCTTAGCCAAGGTTTGTGCCTCAATATCACTGAAATGGTCTGATGCTTTGCCTTTGGTCCCTGATAGAAGAATTGGTTTATCTCCTAATGAGATTTTCATCGGGGGTGCTATGAGACTGCCTGCTTTACCTGCAAATGCAGTTCTGAGCATCGCAGATGATATTATACTCAAATATTGCAAGGGATTGGCTGATACTAGGCCCATGCCCTGTACGCAATGAGAGTGAGATATACTTATGAAGAAATGTTGTCTTTGAGCCTGAACAAAGAGCACTGGTGACTGCACCACCACTAGCTAGGCTTCATCAAAGAGCAGTGGTACCAAGATCTCAACAACAGCAAAGTGAATAGAGTAGTGAAGGACTGCAGACTGTTGCACCGAAACAATGGCCTGCCATCTAACAAAGTAGCATTGAGGTCTCTAATAAAGGAGAAGAACGTGAACCTCAATTTGAGAAAACTACTGAGACAACATCAGTATAGAAGAGGATCGGGGTGGAGGAACAAGCCCTGTAACAAGGAGAGTCACTAGTAAATTTGAATGGCCAAAAAAGAGTAATCAAAGGAAACTGTGAACAAGTGTATTAGTTGATCAATCCCCACCAGTTATCACTGAGGAGACAGAATCGAGCATTGGAAGTGAC
Source organism: Lissotriton vulgaris (assembly GCF_964263255.1). NCBI lineage: Eukaryota > Metazoa > Chordata > Amphibia > Caudata > Salamandridae > Lissotriton > Lissotriton vulgaris. The sequence continues at coordinate 236,349,989 of NC_141691.1, forward strand.
ACTGAGAAAGATCAACAATGGCTGAGGAGATCACCAAGAGCAAGAGTGCTGTTTAGGAGATTCTGCACCTAAATGGACTTACTATGCGAATAAAGTACTCAGGGGCTCATTATGATGGAGGGCGGAGACACCTCCTCGGCGCTGGCGGAAAATGTAATTTTTCTCACTGCTGCCATATTACAAAGGGAAAACATAGCCTATTTACCGTTCACCGCAGTGTAACGTGAAGCGCTATAAAAATACACCCGCCACCCCAGCGGAGTGAGCCAATAGAGATCCACCGCCTTGCGGAATGACGTCCCGACCGCCATACAAATCAGGATACCCCAAACAGCCCGGCACACCGCAGCAGAGAAACCACCCAACCGGAGACGGCAGAAGCACGACAGCGGAGCACAAAACTAGACTCCCGGTCCCCTCCACCCTGTCTTGACTGCAATGGATCCAGTTTTACATGCCTTTCCGGTGCTGTACCTGATCCACTACCAGCAAGTAATGCACCATCGTGGACAACGCTGCAGGTACGCTATCACACAACTCTGCACACAACCACAACACATAACTCCTGGGCTGATATACTGTTCCTGTCTACATCAGACACTCTGGTGGGGACAGGAACACATCCACAAGTGTACCCACACATGTCATATCTGTCACCAAATAAACCCTCCGCATCCTGGTCACCCATCAACTGCGAAATCAATGCAATCTCCCGGTCACGTCACCGCAGCAGTGAAGACGCTGGAAAACCTGAAAACAATGTAGAAGGCAGGGCCAGAGCCAGGTATGGGCAGTCCACAGAGAACATAGGGCAACACCTCCCCCTTCACACAAGGCCCCCACACCCATTAGGTGGCATGCTGTGTGCCCCTGCTGTGCCCCATGCACAATTAACCAGCCAGGTGTACCCAGACTCTGCATCACACACACCAAACAACAAGGGGACCTGTCTCAGAAGGTGGGGGTGAAGAGGAACAGCCTGCACAGAAGCTCACGGGCAGGGCAACCCTCTTCCCCACACCTACCCTCCATTCACGTCAGGCAAACTGAGTCCAATAACAAAATTAACACTCACACTGAATATGAACAACCACTTAACTGTACACACTGCTTGTCAAGTCACCCAGACACACCCCACACTGACACACAGCCTCATACACATACCAGATGTCTGCAGCAATGGAGAGCAATAAATGGGCTAAACAAAATTGAGGTGGATAGTGCTTGAAAGCCCTGCAGCAAGCCACAACGCGTGTGTACATGACATGCAAGAGACGGAACATATCACAACACCCTTAGGCCATCAAATCAGACATGGCTGGCACAGTGAGTGCAATAAAACAACAGTGAACTTTGCAACAACTCAGGGAGATGTCAACGCAAGCCATGCATAGGCATAGGGATGATAGGAAGTGTCTGAAGTCAAACAGTGACCATCCACACATCTGTCTCAACTTACTTAACATGTGTATGTCATCAGCACAACACACATGGATCATTGTCACACTCCCTGACTGTCAAACACAAGTTGGATCCTTCACACATACCCCTCCTCCACTCACCTCACACCTGCACCACTAAACACCAGTGTCAAACACACAGAAAGGTGCACATAATGTTTTGTCAGTACACTAGCAAACAATCACACTCCCTGGGGTTCATTCCCAAACATCACACACACACACTAAGGGATGCCTGAACCAATGCTGGCACAATAACAATACCAAACACACACCTCACAAACAACATACAAAGAAGTACAACAAGCCCACACACGGACAGCCAAACAGTGGAAAGGCAATGGGAACCCAGACAGAACAGGAGCACACAACATTTCCACTCAGGACCATTGCACAGACACCATACCACAACAAAAACAAGAATTGCATCATTTCAAAACAATCATGGACACAAAGGGGGATCAATGGGACAATAAGGTAACACAGACAGACATACCACACCAACCATCAAGTCAATATGGTGTCATAGTGTAACACATGCATGCACATGCACAATCCTGACAAGTGACAGGTCAAAAATAGGAGGACAAACCACCAATGTGCACTCAAAACTAGCTCAGGGACAAGTATCCACCTTGCTGCATGTGACAGACACGCACGCAATGCACAGTACACCAGCAACACACATCTGAATGTATCACAATGCACAAACAACTCCCACACAACATCATGCAAATATTACATCACAGAGAATCTGTCATTTGAAAGAGCCAACACAGGCAAAACACTGCATACGTCCACAACAAAAACACAACAGATGCACATGCCACTCTATCACATTGCAAATTCATCTGGACATCAGGGGATGCACACCAGGCAAGTACATGGAAATATACACTCACAGCACTGCATGCACAACAATCAGTGTGTGCACAACAACCAAATCAGTAGTGCACACATCTCAGTGCCACAACATGGACCCCCACAACACAAATCAGCACAGCACACAGACAACATCACACTCAGAAAGAGTGTCAGTACCTCAGCAAATACACATACAGCTAACCCAACGCTCACAAATGCACAACTCAGGGTCACCCAGGTGCAAACAACAGGACCAGAGGACGGTACAGCACAAACAGTTGCACTGCACATGGGTAACCATGACTGCAAAACAGTACATGAAAATCACACATTACTAATTGGGAAACTGTCATGAGTGGCACATAGGTCCTGTGCACTGATCAGCATCACAAAGTATAGTGTAACAAATGATGGTGGTGAAGCACACACACTGCAACCCAAGGGGATAGGTGACATGAGAGCAAAGTAGTGTGTACGTCAGAAGTGGACAGGTCAGGAGTGTACTATACACAAATACATGGAGGCATCACTCACAATGGGCAGGCATCAGAAGCAAAGCTAGGGTATGGTATAACTCCACATTCCACATACCATACTGGAGCCAGAATTGGCTCAAATGACACCAATGCATGAGTAAACTCAGTCAGAAGGTCAGTGTGACTGACCAGGTATGCACAGTGCGCACAAACAATAACAAGACACATGACTGATCGACAAAACACTTCATAGACATGGCTGTCCTACACTCTGGACACTCACAGCTAGCCGCAACAACAAGTAGGTGTCCTCCAGGAGTGCAAGGACACACCAACACACTGTACCGTGTGCAACCTACAACTGCCACATGGACACACAATCACAAGCACAGGGCTGACAAATCAAACTAACAGGCACCCAGCTCCTGGTTGACACATGTATGTGATTGCCATTGCAGGGGCACACACACATCAACACTACTGGCAAAGTCACTCCATCAAATTGCACACTTCATGACCCCTCAAGTGCACACATTCAAATGTACCCATGTGACCAGGAAGACAGGCCATCATAAGATGACCATACACCAACACTGCTGTCCACACATCAGGAAAGATCACAAAGAAATGATGGACCCTGGCTAGCCTGCCTGTAATCCTGTGGATAGAATCCCCCTCTGTGCTGGCAGTGCATCCAAACATGACATGAGTACAATTTAGCAAACTAGACCATAGAATGATTAGGATGACAGTAGGTCATCACAAACAACCATCACTGCACCCACAAGCCTCAGAGTCAAGAAGAACTGAAGTGCCTATCACCTCTGCCAAACTCTGCAAAAAGTGAAACAAGCTATTGGCAATGTTGAAGTGGCATACAGAGGATGTGTCACATGAGACCATACCCATACAGAAATGTTTTTATTAAGCAAGGACACTGACAAAGCATTCAACAGGAGTAACTGACTTCATTACCTATCACCAAGAAAGGCATCAAAAGTGGACAACAGCAAGGACAGTGGCTAGTCCATAGTTCAAATGAGGGGCATGTGTGCATGAGAACCTGCACAGGGAATGGGTATCCTAAGTGATAGCCAGCAAGGCCAGTGGCCTGTGAAAAGTAGAACAAAGTACACCTGTGCTTGAGAAACTACACAGGGAATGGACATCTTAAGTGATAAACAGCAAAGCCAGTGGCCAGTGCAAAGTAGCGCAAAGTAGGCACATGTGTGCTTGAGAAACTGCACAGGGAATGGGCATCCTAAGTGATAAACATCAAGGCCAGTGGCCAGTATAAAGTGCAAAGTACATGTGTGCTTGTTAAACTGCACAGGGAATGGGCATCCTTAGTGATAAACAGCAAGGGCTGTGGCCAGTACAAAGTGCAAAGTAGGCACATGTGTGCTTGAGAAACAGTACAGTGAATGGGCATCAACAGTGATGAACAGCAAGGCCAGTGGCCAGTCCACAGTTGAAAGTAGGCACATGTGTACATGAGAAGCTGCACAGGGAATGGGCATCAATAGTGATGAACAGCAAGGCCAGCGGCCAGTCCACAGTTAAAAGTATGTTAAGGGGGCGTGGCCGGGCAAGATGGCCAAGCAGACGTGACCTGCTTTGGCTCCCGGTCTGCGCGGCACTAAGCGGGCTTTCCCGGAGACAATTTCGATCGGAACTTACCGCTCTGGAGTGCCGCTGACAGCGGACCGCCTGGGGAGTGTCGAGCTGCCTCCCAGGTGAATGTAGAGGCGCCGGAGCTCCACTTTTCGCCCATCCTGCTTGGTGCCGGGCGCTAACTGCAAAATGGCGGCTGGCGAGTGAGCCGGGACGTCCGCCGGGAAATCCGGCCACAGGCTGCAATGACACAGGAGGTGAGCGGCAGACCGGCGGTTCTGCCAGAAGCCTTGGGGCCCCCACTGATGCCGGATCACCGATTAGCTGGCTCTGAGGAGCGCGGAGACGGCAACCCGAGTGCCTGACTCCAAGATGGCGGCCGCTGGGACGTCCTGATTGAACGCCAGCCTTGTGGGGCTCTGCGGCGTCCCTGCACTCCGGAGCTCAGCCCAAAGATTTATACTGGGCACAGATATGCAACGCTGAGGATACCTGCGCAGTGACCACTCTGATTGACGGCGGGGCCTGAGAGTAGGGCGACTTCGATAGGGCCTATGCCAGGAAGCTATGGGAGCGGTGCGCCACGCGACCTGACGACCTGAAACACTGGCGAAGAGCGAGGAGACGCCATCTAGGCCGAGAGTGGCGGGCCCACCAGAGAGCGCTTTATAACTTGTGAAGGGCTGTTGCCTGTAATCCTCTATCAATGGTAAGGGCTGAGGAACACAAGAGTCTTCACTGGCGAACGTGGAAGCGACGAGGAGAGTGACCCTACTCCTTATGCCTCCGAAGAAGGGCACAAATAAAGGAACTGGCAGGGTCTCAGAATTTTTCGTCTCAGCTGACGCCAGGCTGGCTCTCGGGGGCTCTACTGAAAAAGCAGCCATGGCCCTCTCTAAGGTGGATCTCCAGTCCATGTTTAAGGACTTCAAATCAGAACTGCGACAGGAACTGAGCCAGGACATGAAATCTTCCATTGACCAACTGCGCTCGGATATCACGGAACGCATGGCCACACTTCAACGTGATGTGGACTCAGTGGGTACCAGAGTACTCGACTTAGAGGCCAACCACCGAACTCACAAGCAAGCGCTGGGGCAATGCCAAACCGACATCAGATCTCTAAAGGATCAGCTCCTGCAAACACAACTGAAGACTGAAGATTTGGAGAATCGCGTTCAGCGGGAAAATGTCTGCATCAAAGACCTTGAGTAGGGCGCGGAGGGGCCCGACCTGGAGGCGTTCGCTGAGGGCCTCTTTGCGGAAATCCTACATCCCACGGTGCTCAAAATAAAGCTTGACAGGCTGCATAGAGTGGGCCCTCCCCCCAAAGGCGATCTGCGGCGGCCTCGGGATGTCCCGGAGAAATTCCACTTGTACAAAGTGAAAGAAAAGGTCCTGCAGGCGGCAAGGGCCAAGGACTCTGTCTCCTTTCAGAACTTTACAGACATCGCTCCGTCAATCCTGGCGAGAAGACAAACTCTGCGCCCTGTCACATCTAAACTCCAGGACGACGGAATCAAATATAGGTGGACCTACCCCTTTGGCCTTAGCTTCAAACTACACAACAAACGACACCACATCACTACTCTGGGAGAAGGTCTGCGCCTACTGGGTTTGCCTGCGGAGGAGGAAGACCCAGCATCGAACACATCTGAGACGCCACCGGGAGGTACGGCTTCCACCGCGCCTTGGTCACAGAACACGAACAGGAAGAATCGCTGATGATGTGCCAGGTGAGCGACTTTCTTCTTTTTCTACCTTAGGGAGAAACCGCGGAGATAATGGCCGGCTCCCTCTCGTCGGGGAGGGCCCGTCCACAATGTCCCGACCACCGAGGACATTCACGTTCACACGGTTGACTAACGCTGTGCGGTCTGAATCGAACTGTAAATGTCTTTAAGTTCCAATGACTCTATGTTATTTCCGCTGAAGTGTTGTGCGGTCCGGGTCCCAGGACCCATAGTCCCCACCAGTCTACGCTGCGACTACTCATGTACTCACAATGTTTAGTATGGTTGTTTATTCTGTTGATAGTTCTGGGGAGGGGGCTTCAATAAACTGGTGGTGGCAGCCTACTTTTAACTTTGCTGGATGATTCTTATGGGCGGAATGAATGGGGGAAGTCAGACTGTCTGGGACGCAACGGAGCCTTTATCTGCGACATGAGGGGGGTGACTGACATAGCACTGGAGTCGACATCTGGCCGGCCCCCGGGAAACAGAGGGGAGAGACCCAACGGCATGTGTACACCTGGGAGCCCGAATATCCTCTTCAATTTAGACACCCTAGGTTCTATATTGCAATGCTGATCACAATAGGTACTTGGAATGTTAAAGGGCTCAACTCACCCCAGAAGAGGCAGAAAGTTTGGAAGTACATCTTAGACCACCATGTTGACATAATTGCGCTGCAAGAAACCCATTTAATGATAACTGAGGACTTCCGCCTGAAGCATAAATTGTACCCGATTATTTATAAATCCTCTGCTCCTACCAAGCACAGGGGGGTGGCACTCTTATTTCGTTCCTCCACTCACTTTCAACCCCTGGGTATACTAACTGACAAGGACGGTAGATGGCTGATGGTCAAAGGGCGGCTGAGGGGGAAGATGTGTATCTTTGTGACGCTTTACGCCCCCAACAGCGGGCAGAAACACTTCCTACACACACTCTTGGGTAAAGTGATGGATTTTGCTGAGGGCCCTTTATTTCTACTGGGTGATTTCAACTTGGTCTGGCATCCCTCACTTGACAGCACGCACACAAACCGCTCTGGGTTGGGCTCTTTCGATTCTGACACCCAGGGGCTTATCCAAGAGATGGGCCTGCTGGATACCTGGCGCGCCCTTTATCCACACACCAAGGACTAATCATTTTTCTCCCTTGTACATCACTCCTACTCTAGGTTACATTACATCTTCGCCAGCCAGTCTTTACAGGGCAGCCTTAGGGAGGCTAAGATATTCCCCATCTCCGTATCAACCCAACGGCTTGTACTCAATTTGCATGTCCTGGCTTGGCAATGCCCCCTCACCGGCCCGGTGGTACTTCCTAGCATCCCTTGCCCGGGACAAGGACTCGTGTACCCTCCTGCGGGAGACTATCAAGGACTTTTTTGAGCATAATAAATCAGAGGACACCTCTGAATATATTACTTGGGACACCCTTAAGGCTGTGATTCGGGGCAAATGTATAGCGCTTAACTCTGCCCTGAATAAACAAAGGGCAAAAGATAGGGAAATTTTGGAGGAGGAACTGACATCTGTCGAACGTACCCACAAACTTACACCCACCAGACAAACACTTCGCAACCTCACGGCCATCAGAGGCAAGCTGCGGGCTATTTATAATAACCGAGCGGAATTCACTCTCCTTAAACTACGCAACCTATCCTACACCCAAGGCAATAAAATAGGGAAACACCTTGCGAGGCAGCTGCGATACAAACGGGAGCGGGAGTACATAGGTGGTATTCAAGACCCCTCGGGGTGCTTACCCACAGAGACGAGGACAAAGCGAATCTGTTCAGGGACTTTTACAGAGCACTGTATTCTGCAGACGCTTTAGACTCTGACACACAGCAAGATTTCCTCCAAAACCTACCTATTCCACAGGTCTCCCCGGCCTGGAACGATGAACTGACAGCCCTAATTACACTGGAAGAGGTGCTCTCCGCTATCAAAGCTCTGAAATCCCACAAGTCACCGGGCACCGATGGATACACTGCACTTTTTTATAAAACCTTTGCAGCCGACCTCGGCCACCACTTGGTCCGGCTGTTCAATCAGATGGCCTCCGATGGCGACACGTTGGTCTCTATGGCCGAAGCAGTGATCTCGGTGATTCCTAAGGCGGGGAAGGACCCCACGCTTTGCGCCTCCTACAGGCCTATCGCCCTTTTAAACATCGACGCCGAGCTCTACTCTTCAATCCTAGCAAAAAGACTGAACGGCCTTATGCCGCTCATTATCTACCCAGACCAGTCAGGCTTTATCGCGCGACGCCAAACGCACGACAACACCCGACGCATCATTCACCTAATCGAGAAAGATAACAAATTTAAAATCCCTGCTATCCTAGTCGGGCTCAACGCAGAAAAAGCCTTCGATCGCGTCGATTGGAAGTTTCTTTTGGCTACGCGCACCGCGTTTGGCTTCTCCCCCAAATTCATACAAATGCTTCAAGCCAATTATAGGCTCCCAAGGTCTAGAGTCTAGGTAAATGGCGCCCAGTCTGCTTCCTTCTATCATTCCCGAGGTACCAGGCAGGGGTGTCCCTTGTCCCCCTTGCTGTTTGCCCTTAGTATAGAACCATTGGCCATAGCCGTCAGAGAACACCCAGGAATTGAGGGCCTACCATTCTCGGGCGAATCTCATAAAATATCCCTCTTCGTGGATGACGTCCTCTTGTCCCTTTCCAATCCAAGAACACCTCTCCCGCACCTACAGACAGTGCTGACCCGCTTCGAAAATGCGGCTGGCTTCAAAGTCAACCTGACTAAATCTTACATTCTCAATATTACTCTCTCCCCGACAGAGGCCTGTCACCTTAAGACACTGACACCCCTAGCATGGGCACCCTCCTCGCTCCAATACTTGGGGATACAGCTTAGGTCAAAAGTGGAGAAATTATACAAGGCCAATTTTCCTCCTCTTCTAACTCGCATCCAAACAGAGCTCACAAGGTGGAAACCGCTTTTCCTCTCTTGGTTGGGACGTATTCACGCTGTGAAGATGACCCTCGTTCCTAAATTTCTGTACTTATTCCAGTCTCTTCCCATAGAGATGGACAAAGATTTCTTTAGACGGGTGAAGGCAATGATCCTGCGTTTTATATGGCAGGGAGGGCGCGCATGCTTCTCTTTCCAAATGCTTCGACGTCCCCAGAGGGAAGGTGGCGCTGGCATTCCAGACATGCAACTTTACTACAAAGCAGCCCAACTTAGAATCCTTGTTGAATGGTCGCAAGAAGAATCCGAGAAACACTGGCTTCATATGGACTGTAGTGTAGCGGGGAGAACGATCTGGGACCTCATCTGGCGTGCGAAACATGACAGACCCAAGAACACCTATCTTAGCACCTCGACACGTACAACTCTGAAAGTCTGGGACTCGGTGGCGACATTAGATGGCTGGTCTTCCTTTCCTTCCCCCTTTACCCCTATCCATTTCAACTCGGCTTTCCCCCCAGCACTCCGGGAAGGATCGTTTGACACCTGGAGGGAAGGGGGTTGTCTGGCTTTGACCCACCTGTTCCACAATTATGATCCCCTCACGTTCGAAAACTGCAGGAGAAACTATGGGATAGGGGACTCTGAACGCTTCCATTACACTCAGCTGCTACACTGGGCCCTAGGTCCCCAGGTGCGTGATGTGGCGACCCGATCCCTCACCAAGTTGGAATCCTTCCTAGCTAAATCTTCAAACATGAAAGGTGCCATTTCCTTCCTATATAAACACCGTCACCCTAACCGCGATACATGACTATGTGGGAAGGGTTAGCCCTACGGGACATTACTGACGAGGAGTGGTCACATTTATGGTCAGATATTTTCAAATTCAACCAATCTGCAGATTTACGGGAAGCACATTTAAAGACGATGATGGGTTGGTACCTGTACCCATATAAACTAGCTCGAATCTTCCCAGGAACATCGGATAGGTGCTGGCGAGGGTGTGGTCTCCTGGGAGACTTTCAGCACATTTGGTGGGACTGTCCCTCTATCAGACCCTTTTGGGAAGAAATTCTAGCGCAGGTGAAGGACTTACTGGGGTACCCTATACCGACCTCCATGGTTGAGACTCGTTTGGTTGTCCCAGACCCCATGCTAGAACACCAAACCAGGGCGGACAAGAGCATCATGTGGCTCTGTATAGTGGCAGCTAAAATCACTATTGCGGCGGCGTGGAAGAAAAAGGAGGCACCAGCGATGTCCTTGTGGCATTCTCATCTCTGGAGGCTTCTCAGTATGGAGCGTATGTCAGATATCTTTCGAGAGGACTTCAAGAACTTTGAATTCAGGTGGGGCCCATTGGTTGCCTTTCTTTCACGGGGGTTGCCCTCAGCGGTATGTCCCCCCACAATACGGGCATTACATCTTTTCCAACTCTAAGTGATCCCACTTTTGTGACACCAATCAAGGCTAACACCACCACCAGGGGGGAGTGGGGGTATGGGAGGGGGGGAGGGAGGGAGTTCAGTTTAATTGTTTTGCCTCATGGCTGCTACACTCCAGAAAATCAATTTGGTAGACATTCACCCCTTTGATGATACGAAACAACTACTTGTCATCTGCGACATTGTGTCGCTTTACACAAGCATCCCACAGAAAGAAGCAGTTGATGTCATCCGACGGGTTCTTGTCGTTCGCCCTGCTCCCATGGCAGTGCCCACATACTTCATCATTTCACTATTAACAATTGCCATGATGAAAAATGTATTTATCTTTCAAGGATGTTTCTACCTGCAGACGAAAGGCGTGGCAATGGGGGCAGCCTTCGCACCTGACTTAACCATTATTTATATGGATGACTATGAACAGAAGAACGTCCTCAATGCGCACAATCCCTGCTGCGATCATGTTACCTGGTGGCGACGCTATATTGACGATGTGCTCATGCTGTGGACAGGCACCAAAGCTGAATTAGATCTCTTCCATGTCTGCCTCAATGAACAAAGCAGAGATATTCAATTTACACTACAGTCAAGTAACCACCAAGTGGACTTTCTAGACATCTCTATCTATGAAGATAACAGCCAATTGTCTACGACGCGATACCGGAAATCTGCTGAACGAAATTCCCTACTACTCTACAACAGCCACCACCCTCGGGGCTTAAGGGACAACCTGCCTGTGGGACAATTCCTGCGAATACGCAGAAACTGCACCAAAAAGGAAGACTATTTTAAGGAATCTGAGGATCTACACAGAAGACTTCTTGAAAGAGTCTACCCTAGACGCCTACTTAAAAACGCCCAGAAGAGGGCATGGTTTAGTCCCCGTGAAACTCTCCTTACCACACAGGACAGAAACGATGAAAGTACCCAACGGATGATCTGTGTCACTACCTTTTGTTCACAGAGCAATGCTATTCGCAAAATTGTAAACAAACATTGGGGTCTAATCGCTGAGGAAATTGGACAACATTCCCTCCCCATGCACTCCTTCAAGAAGGCCAAAAACATCAGGGATCATCAGAGACCCCTCCACAACCCACCCTAAAGTCTTTGTGGAACTTACCTGAGACAGTAGGACATTTCAGCTGCGTAAGCTGTAAAGCTTGTAAATTAACCTCTCAAACCAAACATTTTACCCACAAACAACATACGGTAGAGCTTAAATCATTCACCAACTGCAACACAAGCAATGTGATTTACTGCATCACTTGTCCCTGTGGGCTCATTTATGTTGGACAAGCCCAACAGAAAGTAAAAGCTAGGATCTTACAGCACTGCAGTAGACTGAGATGTGAGGTACAGGGAGCCCCACTAGTGGATCATTTTAAGGAAGCGAACCACAAACCATGTGATTTGAAGTGGGTTGTACTTGAGAAGGTGGTTGTAGGCCCACGGGGTGGAAACATCAGTTCCATTTTAAACATCAGGGAAAGTAAATGGATGAGTCGTCTTGATTCGATCACTAATGGGCTGAATGAACATGATGCCAATTATGCCCAACTTGCTTGTCTGTAGATGATTCATGTTGATTCAACACACGATGTACCTAGAATTCAAATGCTACTGTCTTCGCAATGTTTCTTCTCTCCACTGCAGGTACAAACGAAGCGTCAAGACTACTACCTGTATGTGTAGATAATGTCATTTGGAATAACTAATTTGATTACATTTGAGTTCTCTCCTAAGTGTATTGTATTGTGTAATGCACTCATGTGACTAGTCTTCCGATTCTTTACGTCACCTTGGAATCAATATGATGGTAGATCTTACCCCTCAACGGATACTGCATTGGTTATAAATTGTTCAGTAATTATGTATGCGGGGAATGAGATTTTGGTATCAATTTATGATCGAATTAATAGTTTATCTCATTCGAAATTTTGGACCGCTCGTATCTGTCATTGAGTAAAAGACAACTCCCACATAGGTTTAGTTCCGCCCCATTAAATGACGCCACTCTGAAGGACCACTTACAACTGATAAAGTTTTAAGGTTTTTATATAAAATCAAATTTGAATGCAATTACAATCCTCTCAGGGTAAATCTCAATGTATACAAAGAATACAAAATCAATTCCAATCTCAGCAATTTAAAGCTTCGATGTAGAGTGGTTCCTTTGCGTCATCTACATAAAGAGAAATAATCAAGTTAAATCTGTCCCTACTCTATACTAGGTGACATCCCTACTTCGTAAGTTTCTTCCCTAAAAAGGTGTCAGCAGTTTGACTTCCAAAGAAGCTCAAACTCTCTTAACCTCTAAAGGTAACTTAAGTTTAAGAAGCAGTACCCTCTCTGCCTACCCATCCGCTCTTCTAAGGGTCCTCGGCCTACTGCTCCCTTGCGCTCTGATCTCTCTCAGCGCATCTGCTCAAGGCATCTACCCTTGCCTCTCGCTCTGAGCAATTCCCCTCGCTGTTCCTAATCTCCAATTGCTACCTCCTCCCCGGGGTGCTGTCCCTAAAATACACAATCACAGTGTGGGTGGAACGCCCCTTGACGCCCACCACGGACTTTCCCCGATGATGTCAGTTTCTGGCTCTTTCCATTGCTTCATCTCTTTGCGTCGTCCGTTAGGTTGACCCTTCTCTTTACATGTCATCTTCATCTTCTCGTTGGCGACTTTTAGTTGACACTTTCATCCAAAGTCAGATAACCTTAAACAAGACCTTAACATTATAACTCTTTCTTTGACCTTACGAGATCCTGTGAATGGTCATCCAAAAACAAAGCTCAAATTCCAATCGCCCCCTCTCATGTTTAGGCAATAAACTTCGTTCGACATTTGTCACCTTAAATCTAACAAATGCTAGACTCTTCGGCTCGCACCTTCAAGTGAAGACTGTTCACGACTCCTGTGAGCCCACTAAATTACATACTTTGGACTATGCTCTTGCGAACCCTCGGTTAGTCAGGTTATAATCACAAATGACCTAAACTCTTTTAACATTCCTACAAACTTCTTCTACACAGTATAACCTTTAACATACAATTATATGTGAACGCTTCTAGCAATTACGTTTCTTCTAAACGAATACGATTTTACATAGAATATAAATTCACACAGAATATAATTACATACATGGAATATAAACCCTATACATGGAACCTAACTTTACGTAGAATATAAAGTACGCGGAATACAACTTTATATTCTCAATGGTTACGTCGTTATGTATGCTCTCTGCACGTTTCTTCACATTACATTTCTCTTGCCGTTTCTGCATTTAAAGTTACATACGTATATGAACTCTACTCTGCACGTTCTATTGTTCGTAAGCACTTCTACATTTAGCCCACTACGTATACGGCCTTCTAAATCTAGTACATTCTAACATGAATACAGTTATACATTTCCTATACCATGATATCATTTTAATTGACTTTATGCTATAGTCATCAACTTCACATTACGATATGCATTTCATTCCCACGTTTATAACATATACGTCTAAATATGGCTACGATATACTTTATGTTCAAATTGCACTCTCTCAGTTCCCCCCTTTGATGACTTTTAGGAGTCATCACTAAAAGCAATTTGAATATAATCCTTTATACAGAGCTAGTTACTTCATTTCCTCTTTTCATCATTTCAAGTGCTCTCAAACTTTTATACTGTTGATCTTGTAAAACAGCTAATCTCCTTTCTTGATCTCTCATCGATCTTTGTAACCTGTTCGTCTTATACCATTTATATAGTTTCACAAATCCTAACAATGAGATTATGCAAATTAATACTATTAATACAGGTTTTAATATGTACCACACTATACTTTTGCTAAGGTTAGCAAACCAACTCCCAACTTTTCCTACTCCATTACCTACTTTTTCCCAAACATTTATTTTTGTCAAATCTTCGATTTCTCGATGAATCTGTGTAATGTTTCTTATAACCTTCTCAAGTGGTTTTGAATTATCAGGAATATAAGTACAACATTCCTGAACCTTCAAAGCCTTGCAAACTCCGCCTTCTTTTGCTAATATCACATCAAGAGCAAGTCGATTCTGAAGAACCATTGCTCTGATCGATTGCATCTCACCTTCTATTAGCATTAATGACCTTGCAGTACTTGCAGATAATCTATCTACGACTGTAGCCAGTCTCCTGATCTTAACATCGTTAAGTATTAAACCCAACATAGGAAACATCGCTCCAAATACGTCTCCTACTACTTCTGCATCTCCTACTTCCCTTTTCGTTCTTGTCGAAGCCTTTCTTTCTATTATCGCTAAATCCTTTGCATGATATATTTTGGGGAAGACAATTGCCAAGTAACACGAACCATACCAATTGTCAGGCAGTTTTACATAGGCATTTCTCCCACATACAAAATATACATTAGGAATAGCCTGCATCCCCTTCATAAAATCTTTCGTGTAGTACTCTAATTTAAAAGAGTGCTCGCAACTAACTTCACCTACGAATTCACTCTCATAATATGTCTTGCTTCGAGTTAAACATAACTTTCCTTTCTGCGTTCTATCCAATGCTATTGGACCATTGCTTCCTTTCTTTTTATGTGCCTTCTCTTCTTCGGTCCAATCAGTTTTCCATTGTCCTGACATTTTCAAAATTTTCTGCCTTCTGTATCGATCATCTACTTGTCCTATAAACTTCTTTTCTACCTCTGACACTTTGCAAGTCAGATTATTTCTGCGTGCATATGATGTATCTAACGTATCCCAAGGAAGGAAGAATTTGGCTAGTCTATCCTCCTTTTTGTAATAGTCCCACTTATTCATTTGCTTATAATTCGGAACTTCAGGCAGTACCGAATCATAATTTGAAAAGTAGTACTCGAATCCTTCTCTACCATAAAATATACTAAGCAGTAAGCTACATGTTATCCCATAAGTCAATGGGAGATGATGATATCTGATGCCCTCGTCTACAGAAGCCGGTAATTGCATACAAACGTAGCAGTCTTTGGCCTCCATGGCATCAATATATTCGTATAATAGTTTTGCATATGCGTTTGACCTAAAGTTTCCCTGTGACTCGTCTACGTGTAGTCTACGAGTTTCATCTGCTAGTAACGCCTTTTCACGTATAACATTGCTCTCCTCCTTCTTTCCCACAAGAGCAGGTTTCAAAGTCGTTACAAATTTTACATCTGCTATTTCTTTATCGTTTTCATGTCCTACTATATATGATATTGTCACTACTGTAATTATGAGAAATATCACTACTGCTATAAGTGCACCTATTATACATTTGGCTTTTCTGTTTGGGTTGCCGTTCTCCATGTTGTCAAAACAGCGTGACTCTTTCTTTTGCGAAAAAGCTTATCAGTTCAGTCCTTAGCTTGCCTTGTTTTTTTTTTTTTCAGTTCGTAAAGTTCTTTTTCATCAACAAAAGTCTCTTTTTCGCAACAGTGTCTCTTTATTTTTAACGACAGACAACCCTAACCCTTCTCCGTCCTCTAAATGTAAACCCTAATTTTATTCTTCTTTCCACTCGGCGCTAGGTTATCTTCTTCTTTATAGCTTATATACAAAAGTCTTTTATGCGTCAACAATTATTCTTGGACCTGCAGCCCTTGCAACTAGTTCCAATAACTCAAAGCGAATGACTTTGTCTTCTTCCTCTGATATTTGATGACCAAAGGTTGGAAATTGTAATCTGTCCAACACTAAATCCTTAATCCGACTCAAGTATGGGGGTATGGGAAGTGTGAAAGTCAGTAACCCCTCAGTCTCGAGTCCAGGCGTCAACATCCATATCTCCACTGCCACAAATGGATCGAGATCGATTACTTTCACACTCTTCACTCTCCCAGATTTCTGTCCCCAAGACATCTGCTAGATAAGTCCACTCAGGGGTGGCGTACCTTCTACAGGGCACACGTACCCTTCTCGATCTTCGTGGACTCTCAGTTCCTGAGTCTGTCGTTTCTTCCTCCTGATCCGATTCTTCAGCGATCGGGACAAGAGTTCTTTCTTGCCTTTCCTCCGAGTTTGGCCTCTTCTTTCTCTCCGGCCAACTGGCTTCTTCGCTCCTTATTCTTCTGCTCCTTGTTCTTGGACCAGTCTCTTGGTCACTCTCAGTTTGTTCAGTATCCGATTCAGTTTCCCAGTTACTTTCTTCTCCTGAGGCGACTTCGGTCTCGCTAGTGTCTTGACCTTCGTCGACTTGTTCCAACACAGTTTCAGCCTCTTCGATCACCTCCACAGCTTGGCTTTCCCCCTCTATGGCTTCTCCGCTTTCCACTGGATTTACATCCGAGAGAGGAGCTGTTTCTTCTAGAGGTGTTGGCACTCTTCGGGTGTGTGAAGCATGTATCCAGTTTGGCAGACCTCCACACTTCACCGCTGTGTTCGTGACAAGTATGACTTGAAACGGTCCTCTCCAACGCACGTCTAAGCAGTTCTTCCTGACATGCTTTTTCACCAAGACCCAGTCTCCAGGACTCAGGTCATGGCACAAGTCTTGTGCTGATGGAACCTCTGCAGCCTGGACCTGGAGGGACACAGAATTAATGGCATCAGATAGTCCCTTGCAGTAGTCCAAGATCAAGTCGTCTGTGATGTTCACTAGCGCTGCAGTCGGAACCGATGGCAATCTCATAGCTCTCCCCATTAGCACTTCATGTGGAGAGAGGCCTGTTTTCCTATCAGGTGTGCTACGTATGCTCATAAGAACCACTGGAAGTGCGTCTGGCCAACTCAGGGATGTCGATGAACAAACTTTAGCCAGTCTGGACTTGATTGTACTGTTGATTTGTTCTACAATCCCTGAAGCTTCTGGTCGATAGCTGCAGTGTAACTTCTGATCAATATTCAAAGCTGAGCACAACATCTTCACTATTTCGCTGTTGAAATGAGTTCCTCTGTCTGATTCCAAAGAGGATGGCACCCCAAATCTCGGTATTAACTCTCTAAGTAACAGTTTCGCTACTGTAAGTGTATCACATCTACGTGTAGGGTAAGCCTCAACCCATCTAGAAAATATGCAGACAATCACTAAAACGTATCTGAGTCTGTTACATGGAGGCATTTCTATAAAATCAAGCTGCATTCTATTGAAAGGCCCCCCAGACCTTCCTATATGACTCAATGTAACTGGTGTTCTCTTTCCCACGTTTAGTTGCTGACAGATCGCACATCGCTGACACACTGCTTCTGCCGCTACTCTAAACTTAGGATTAAACCACGTTTGTCTGAATACTCTCACCATTGCATCTCTTCCTATGTGTGCTGATCCATGCAATTTCCTTGCCATTGGACTAACAAGCTCATTTGGTAAAACTGCCCTCCCATCGGCAGAAACCCAAAAATTCATTTCGCCTTTTTCACAACCCGCTGTTTCCCAGCCCTTTTTCTCAACATCTGGTGCATTCTCTTGGACACTCCTTAACTCATCCCACGTATCTACTGTGTCTAACAACATAGTCAATTCAGTTCTTTCCTGTACTCCCCCCACTTTCGCATCAGTGTGAGAATATCCTTGCTCTGCGCAATAACGCGCTACTTCATCAGCATAGCGATTGCCTTGCGACACAAAGTCTACATTTTTAGTGTGCGCGGCACACTTGACAACGGCTATGGCTGACGGACCTTGCAATGCTTCTAACAGTAATCTCACGAATTCTCCATTCCTAATGGGAGAACCCGAGGAGGTCATGTAACCTCTTTGAGACCATAACTGCCCATAATCGTGAACTACCCCGAAACCATACTGGCTATCGGTGTATATGGTGACTCGAAGTTTGTCGCCTGCTAAGCAAGCACGAGTCAAAGCCACAATTTCTGCTACCTGTGCGGAGTGTACTCCTTCCAGGCAGGCGGCTTCTATAACTCTGGTAATCGTGCAAACTGCATAAGCTGCTCTCAGCTGACCGATATCGTCTCTTACGCATGAACCATCAACAAAGAAAATTTCATCCGGGTCAGTCAATGGCTCATCTACGATATCGGGTCTCGGTTTGGTGCATAGTTCAGTCACATCGAGGCAGTCATGATCTGTACAATTTTCGTCTTCCACTTCATTCGGAAGTGGCATCAAAGTTGCAGGATTCAAGACAGAACATCTTTTTAGGGTCACATTCTCGGCAGCCAGTATGACTTGCTCGTAGCGTGTGAGCCTGCTATTCGTCAGATGCTGAGTCTTAGTCCTGGTCATTAACAATTCCACAGAATGCGGTACGTACACCACTAACTGATGTCCCATCACCACGCTTTCAGACCTTTCAATGCTGACACCCGTTGCAGCTACGGATTTGAGACATCCGGGCAACGCTGCGGCTACTGGATCTAATGTAGCCGAAAAGTACGCTACTGGCCTACGCGCATCTCCGTGGATCTGAGCTAAAACCGCTAAAGCGCATCCCTCTCTTTCGCAGCAGTAAAGCAAAAATTATTTTGTGTAATCAGGCATTCCCAAAGCCGGGGCGCAACATAAGTCCTCCCTCAGCTGCAAAAATGCCATCAAACAGTCTTTGTCCCATGGTACCGGATCACTCACTCCTTTGTGCGTCAGTTGTAATAACGGTTTTGCCTTCAGTGAGAAGTTGGCTATCCACTGTCGACAATAACCGACCATGCCTAGAAACATCCTGACCTCTCTTTGAGTTGTAGGCGCGTTCATTTTCATAATCGCCTCTATTCTGTCTGGAGACACCTTCCGTTTTCCCTTTTCAATCCTGTGGCCCAAGTATTGCACTTCAGTCTTACAATATTGCAATTTACTTGGTGACACCTTGTGCCCGTTCTCGGCCAAGTGATTTAACAAGGTTATGGTGTCTTCTCTGCAAGCTTCCTCTGTCTCTGACGCAACTAGGAGGTCGTCTATGTACTGGACTAGAACTGAGTTCTTGGGCAGTACTAGACTTTCAAGATTTCTCTTTAAAAGCTGGTTAAAAATCGATGGGCTTTCTGTATACCCCTGAGGAATACGACACCATGTTAAAACGCGATCTTCCAGCTTAAAAGCGAAAAGATACTGGCTCTCTTCATCTAAAGGAATCGAAAAGAAAGCCTGACACAAATCTATCACTGTGAACCATTCAGCTTGGAACGGTATCTGAAATAATATCACTGATGGATTCGGTACCACTGGACAACATGAGACAACAATGTTATTAATCTTTCGAAGATCCTGCACTATTCTGTATTTTCCACTAGGCTTCTGTAAACCCATAATCGGTGAATTACATGGACTACCCACGATCTCCTTCAGTATTCCCTGTTTAATCATGGATTCGATCACAGGCTTTATTCCTGCAATCGTCTCCGGTGTCAACTTGTACTGTGGTGTCCTTGGGTACTCAGCATTGAGTCTTACCAAGATCTTTACTGGTTCTACTCCTTTGATCAAGCCAATTTCTTCTCCAGAAAAATCCCACACCTCAGCTGACACTTTCTCCCTCAAGTCTTGTGGAAGCTCCTCCACTGTCAGGGTAGGATATAATTCCACACATTCCTGCGAATTTACAACTTTGAAATCGGCATCCTCATCGTTGGTCTGTACCTCTACTCCTTCCGGTGTGCAATGTATTGTGCAATTCAGTTTACACAACAGGTCTCTTCCTAACAAGCACACCGGACTAGAATCACAGATCACAAACTGATGTTCGTCACTGTAATTCCCTATCTTTACTGACACTGGTTCTGTCAGAGGATTCGTCATCCTCTTGTTTGCGACTCCTACCACCTGAATCATTTCTCCTGATATTGGCAGACCTGGGACTACCGCTGATCTCAACGTGGATCTAGTGGCTCCCGTATCCACCAAAAAGGTCGTAGGACATCCAGCTACTTCAGCTTCTACGTATGGTCCCCTCTGATCTACTTCCAGGGCTGCTCCTAACGTACAATCTTCTTCCCTATTCACTCGTTGCCCTGTAAGAGGATCAACGTAGTAGCATTCTTCTCCTCCTACGAACAATGGCATTTGTCTGTAGGTTTTCCCTCCATTCGCAATGCGAGGCGGTTGAGGAAACGGGGCTCGAGGAGTCTGAGTCCCCCCTTTGATAAACTTTCCCTTCGGGACTGTTGCTCCCTTAACCACGTTGTTCTGTACCTCTTCCTCCTCCTGTTCTAATTCTCCTGTCTCAATATTGTAAGGACACTCGCGTCTCCAATGTCCCACTTCGTTACACTGATGACACCTAGTTGTCCTTTTCAGTGTTGCGATATCCATTCTCGGTCTTGGTCTTTCTTCCTCTTCTCTGGTCTGATTATTCTGTTTCTTTGCCTGCGCTCCTGTTCCCTGCTGTCGCTGTCCGCCCTTTCCAGCTGCTTGCATCTGTACTAACATTAACTTTTCCTTAAGCTTCTTTGCCTTCGAGTCTATCTCATCGCTACAGTACCTAGCATACCTCAGAATTTCGTCTAAAGGTTTGTTCTGCCAACAGATCAAGTGCTGTTGAATCATTAGGCTTATGTCTGGTCTCAATCCGAGAACAAACTTCGACACAAACTGTCCTATGTCCTTAGGATCCATTACGTCCAACCCGCTATACTGCTTGAATGCTTTCAATAGCCTCTCGTAAAACTCATGAACTGTCTCTTTGGGCTCCTGAGTTGTTCGATCTATCTTAACCCAGTCTATGTCTTGCACCGGCACTTTCTCTTTCAGCCATGTTATTACCCTTTCGTATTTTTCCATGACTCTGTCTGATGGACCACCTGTCTGTGTATCTCTCTGAGGCTCACAAGTGGGCCATTCAATACTAAGTTTGCATGCCGTCCACAAATCTCCGGGTACCACGATATCGAACAATGTGTTCAAATCGATCCAGAGAACCTTAGAGATCTTCACGAATCTTTCTACCTGCTTGTACCACTCAACAGGATTTTCTCTGAGTTTCAGGAAGGAATTAGTGAATGCCGCTAAATCCCCCCTACTCCATGGTACATGCACGTAGTTTCCGTTCGCGATTTCTCGCAAAGGGAAAGCTTCCATTCGCATTAGGTCTGTATCCTGAGACTTCACAAGTGTACTCCGTCTGACAGACCCCTTCTTGGACCATCTTTCCTCCCATCTATTCAGATCTCTCCAAATTCTAATACACATGACCAATTCCCTTATGTGTACTCTCAGTCCAATCGTTCTTCGTTCATCCAAATCTAAGTCTGTGCAATTTAGCCTATGATTGGCCTGCAAAGCCTTAGTCCGTGATATGTCTATCATGTACTTGTCAGCCAGTTCTGATAACTTTTCATGAGCTGTTCTTGCCTTTCGAGTAACATCCTTGGATAAAAACAGTATCTCATCTGGAGCGTACAGATCTAACCTCTCGATTGCCACTGTGCCGTCAATTATTTCATCTAAGTCTGACTTTAAACTCATTACATCAATGCGTCTTGCTTTTATTTCGGCTTTCAGTACATCTGTCCTAGGTTGTTCTCTTACATCCCTCTCTCCTCCACTATGCGCCCTACGCCTGAGCACAGGTGAGTTATGAGGAATCTTTCTTCCGTCTCTTTGTTCCCACCTCTCTAAATCCCAAGCCTTTCCATCTTCCCTTGGGGTGTGGTGGAACAATACTCCATCCCTTAATCCTACACTCCGTCTTTTCGATTCAGTTTCTCCAGACACAAGATAAGATCCTCCGTGCTGTTCTAAACCACTGTAACTCGCTTGCTGTCTGGTATCACTTAACAGACGATAAGGTCCTTCATGGCTCTCCATGCTCCCGCGATCTCTTTCGTGACCACCGGATGTATGGCGAGACGTTTCGCGACTACCTAAATTCTCATGACTTCGTCCACTATCCCCGGATGCATGTCGAGACTCTTCGCGACTCTCCATGTTTCCGTGATTCCAATGTTGCACATTTTCATCCGGAGTATGGTGTGTGCATCTGAAAGTGTTCCGATACTCCTGCGTCCTTCGTTCTCCTTCACTAAAGGTGACGCGAGGCACTTCGCCACACCCTGCACTCCTGTCATCGTACATTTGCCTATTGCCACTAATGGTAGGACAATTATCTCTTCTGCTTCCTTGACTCCCTCTCTCCCACTCTGGGCTGCTTTCGCCAGCTCCACAATGAGAGAGGACCTTGTTATCCTGGTCTCTCCATTCAGCTCCTGTTTCTAAACTTTTATTCCTAGCCTCTTCAGCCGTATCCCATTCTTTCAGATATTCTCTTAATTCCTTATAGGATTTCGGTTTTGGTCCCCTCAAATCCATTGATCCTCTTTGATCCCCTTGCTCTATCCAGGGACCCGTTGCAGAATCTAATGGGGTACTCCGACTCACTGGTGCTAATCTCTGTCTTTGGGGATTCATCGTGTTATTCCTATTCTCCATCTCTGCCCTTTCCCTGTCCCATCGTGCCTGTTCCTCCTGCTGGACCCCCTCTGGGTTGTAGATTGACACAATAGGGCCTATGGTAACAGGTACTTGTAAAGCATCTGGCATTTGGTACGACCTTGCACATTGCGTCTCTGGCACCTTCTGGACCACGAATCTTCCCACTACTCTCTGTTCGGAACTAGTTTGGGGTATTTCCTCACTCTTGTTGGAGTCCCACTCTGTTACTGGGATCGATTTATATTCTCCCCATCTAGCTCCGTCCCCTTGCTGTAATATGGGACTTGCGGATTCACCGCTATACGGAGGCGGTCTCTCTGTTAACAGTCTCTCTAACAGTTCTTCTTCCGTTTCGCTATCCTCGTCTTCCTCTTCTAGGGGTTTCTTTTCTCCCGTAGCTTCTATCATGGTGAACAGTTTGTCTGCTTCTATCTTTTGCACTCTCCACTTCTTAGCTTCCTCATCCCATTTAGCATCCTGTAATGCCTTTACTGATCGTCTCACTCTTTCTTGACGCCTCTTTACGCCTTTCGCGTGTGCTGCTTTAAACCATGCACTAAGAGCTTCGAATTGTGTTGGCCTCGGTAGAGGTCTTGTTGCAAGCATTACCGCTTTCAATTGGTTCAATACGTCTAGTTTGAATGTTCCGAATCTCGGAAACATCAATTCCTTTTCTCCTTCTGTTAGCCTATTCCACTCGGAAATCCATAATATCGAGTGTAAGCCTACATTTACTGCCATATGATAAGCTGGTGTGCCTTCTGGTGGAGCTTCTTCTCCGGCATATAAGTTTCTTCTATTCTTCCTAAAGATCTTTCTTAAACCCTTAAAGCACTTCATTTTTGATGATCTACGATTTTTCTCTTATTAATTCTCTTCCTTATTTACGTCCCGATGGCAACTTCCACCAATCACTGTGCGACTCTCGCTAGTCAGCCTATCTCAACGCTGTTCTACGCCGGTTGACCAATCTCAGCGCGACTCTACGCTGACGTCACTTGTTCTCTCTGCAGCAATTTCCTTCGTTTCTCAACTTATCTCGCGATCTCACATGCGTTTCATTCATACGCCGAAAAATGACTACTTCCGTCCAAGCGATCACTTTTCTCTGACTGTACGGCCACAGTCTAACTGTAATTGCCACCTCAACTGGCGAGACGTCTTTCCTCGTACGGTCAGACGTTCACCTCAACTGATAGGTTACTTACACACAGTAAACGTACGACCAGCATGCGTTTACTCATACACTCACTCAAACGCTCCCCCTATCATCGGTCTGTGGGCGATCAATGGTACCTCATGACCCCCATAAAATGGTAGACAAATTACTCTGGGTGTTCGATACACCCGAACCACTTAAGCCCTCTGGACATAAGATTTTATCCGGTTGCGCGCGCTCACAACCTTCCCTCAATCACACTACAGGCATTCAACTCCGCTTGACATTGCAACACAGGAACGACATAAAACACCGCAATCTTACAACGCATGACCCTTATACTCACTCTCGACCGGTTCTGCTGCTTTTCTCTCGATGCACCGTCAGCACCTTCTTCGGCTGCGATTCTTCTTCTGGTCGACGATGACTAGGGACCTTGGGGTAAACTAAACCTGGCCTAGGTCGTCTTCCTCAAGAAGATAACCATCATTACTCTGCTACCAACTGCGGGGAATGAGATTTTGGTATCAATTTATGATCGAATTAATAGTTTATCTCATTCGAAATTTTGGACCGCTCGTATCTGTCATTGAGTAAAAGACAACTCCCACATAGGTTTAGTTCCGCCCCATTAAATGACGCCACTCTGAAGGACCACTTACAACTGATAAAGTTTTAAGGTTTTTATATAAAATCAAATTTGAATGAAATTACAATCCTCTCAGGGTAAATCTCAATGTATACAAAGAATACAAAATCAATTCCAATCTCAGCAATTTAAAGCTTCGATGTAGAGTGGTTCCTTTGCGTCATCTACATAAAGAGAAATAATCAAGTTAAATCTGTCCCTACTCTATACTAGGTGACATCCCTACTTCGTAAGTTTCTTCCCTAAAAAGGTGTCAGCAGTTTGACTTCCAAAGAAGCTCAAACTCTCTTAACCTCTAAAGGTAACTTAAGTTTAAGAAGCAGTACCCTCTCTGCCTACCCATCCGCTCTTCTAAGGGTCCTCGGCCTACTGCTCCCTTGCGCTCTGATCTCTCTCAGCGCATCTGCTCAAGGCATCTACCCTTGCCTCTCGCTCTGAGCAATTCCCCTCGCTGTTCCTAATCTCCAATTGCTACCTCCTCCCCGGGGTGCTGTCCCTAAAATACACAATCACAGTGTGGGTGGAACGCCCCTTGACGCCCACCACGGACTTTCCCCGATGATGTCAGTTTCTGGCTCTTTCCATTGCTTCATCTCTTTGCGTCGTCCGTTAGGTTGACCCTTCTCTTTACATGTCATCTTCATCTTCTCGTTGGCGACTTTTAGTTGACACTTTCATCCAAAGTCAGATAACCTTAAACAAGACCTTAACATTATAACTCTTTCTTTGACCTTACGAGATCCTGTGAATGGTCATCCAAAAACAAAGCTCAAATTCCAATCGCCCCCTCTCATGTTTAGGCAATAAACTTCGTTCGACATTTGTCACCTTAAATCTAACAAATGCTAGACTCTTCGGCTCGCACCTTCAAGTGAAGACTGTTCACGACTCCTGTGAGCCCACTAAATTACATACTTTGGACTATGCTCTTGCGAACCCTCGGTTAGTCAGGTTATAATCACAAATGACCTAAACTCTTTTAACATTCCTACAAACTTCTTCTACACAGTATAACCTTTAACATACAATTATATGTGAACGCTTCTAGCAATTACGTTTCTTCTAAACGAATACGATTTTACATAGAATATAAATTCACACAGAATATAATTACATACATGGAATATAAACCCTATACATGGAACCTAACTTTACGTAGAATATAAAGTACGCGGAATACAACTTTATATTCTCAATGGTTACGTCGTTATGTATGCTCTCTGCACGTTTCTTCACATTACATTTCTCTTGCCGTTTCTGCATTTAAAGTTACATACGTATATGAACTCTACTCTGCACGTTCTATTGTTCGTAAGCACTTCTACATTTAGCCCACTACGTATACGGCCTTCTAAATCTAGTACATTCTAACATGAATACAGTTATACATTTCCTATACCATGATATCATTTTAATTGACTTTATGCTATAGTCATCAACTTCACATTACGATATGCATTTCATTCCCACGTTTATAACATATACGTCTAAATATGGCTACGATATACTTTATGTTCAAATTGCACTCTCTCATGTACTAACACTTATCTAAACAAGCCACTTTCCTACGGCATTTCAGGGCACACTGTATAAACGACCATGCCTTCCTTCATAATAACATAGGATACTTTGAATATTGAACTGTTCACTTGTAGTCATACCCCGCCTTTATGATAACGCAAGGTTGCAGTAATTACTTTTTATACCCCTTTTTCTAAACTTTGACAACGAACTACTCCTAATGTATATTTCCCTGGTAGGAAGGGATAGCTTTACAGTCACACTACAACTTTAAGTCTTTTCACTGTGTCCTCCGAAACCGCTCCGGTTTCGTGCCAGCATCTAGCGTGTGCGGCCGCCGCCGTGACACGTGCACACCCCTTTAACTAGAGTAACATAACTGGCAGCACTCCGCTTTACGATTCATTCCGGCTAGAGCCACGCCACTCGCGGTAAGCATCTCGAGCTCCTACTGATGGGGGTGTTGAAGTACATTGTAATCCTTGTGTTTGACATATAAGAATGCTCGTTCTGATCAAGCTTTTTTAATCTTTTCTAGACTAAGGCACGGGCTGCGCTAATGGTTTCATGACCACAGCGGATCGGTGAGTTTCACAGCGAATGACTGCTAATTACCTTTCCTGTATTGAGCCAGCATGACCCAGTAGTTCAACTATGTTATTCTATTCCTCCGTAGATTCCATCTTCTTATAGTGAAGACATACAACTGGCTAACGGAGGTATTTTCATTGTTGTGTTGTTTGAGATTTGTGGTGTGTTAATAGTTAGGATGTTAACTGTATACAGCATTTCTCAGACGTCTGTTGGATTGTTTTTGTACTGATGCTTCAGACTGGATTTGCTCCAACTAGGGCCGACTATTTAAATTAATAGGGCCACAATTTCCTGGTGCAATTTAAAACCATCAGTCTGAATAAATACGTGATGTTTTCCTTACCAAAGTTTTATCAATGCATCTTTGAGTTAATTCTTTATTTTTTTAATAGTTGGCAATCAGTGACAGGCCACTTATGGACGCACGTTATCCTTTCAGGTGCGACCGTGCTCTCCATTTGTACAAGGAGCCTACCGTCCCACCAGTCTTCTTTGATTCTACGCCACCGAATTTTGGTGTTTTTTTGGTAAATATTGGCACAATTTCACGCCTATGAAATAATAGGTGATTGTTCTTTTAGTTTAATTTGTGTTTTATTAACCCTAGGTGCCCAATTTTAAAACTCATATCACCAACCCCAGTCCTGATGAAGACCCTGTAGTAAGGTGGTGTTAGACCTGACATCATTGGCCTGAGTCTCTCCTCCATTTTTTTTGTTTGCCTCCTCTGTTTACGATGTTTTTGCTGGTATTTCGCTCTGGGCACTGTGCCACTGCTGATCAGTGCCACAGTGCAAGTGCTCCCTATGTTAAATTACTGTATTGATTGAATTCCATGTTCGGCTTATTTGGTTTACTGTCGGTCCCTAGTCTAGTGCACGAGGCGTGCCAGGGCTTGTAAATACAAATGCTGCTAGTGGGCTTGCAGCACGTGTTGTGCCACCCACACGAGCGGCCTAGTAAAAGTTTGTCTAAAGGTCTGCCATTGCTAGACCTACGTGCAGTCTGGTACTGTCACGCGGACTGCGCAAGTACGCGTACTTGCCCGTCCCCGAACCTTCCCTTAACTTCATGTTAGTCACCCATATGGTAGGCCCGAGGGCAGAGTGCATTGTAAGCATAAGGTAGGCCAAGCCTGACGAAGTTGGCATGTCCTAATAGTGAATTACAGCCATATTCGTTCCTCACTATTGTAAGGTTACCTGCTCTCCGTAAGTTAGAATGGGCTGCCAGGATTATTAATGGTATAATCCTAGCGAGCTCGGGGAGCATGGTACAATGTCGAGTTTGGTATCCCTGAACTCGGGGTTTAATAACGCATACGTTTGGGTGGATGGTTTTTGGACTCTGGGTTTGAAAATAGCACTTTTAGAAAGTGGCTATTTTCTTGTCTAACTATTTCTGGTTTCTGCTAGTTTGGTGTGTGCGTGACAGGGGCTGGGTGGCTCCAAAGTTCTGAATGAATCAGTGTGGGGTGAGTGGTACATCTGCATTGAGAGTAGGGGAAGAGTAGCTCCTGATAGCCGGCCCTGCCCGATACAATGCTGGCTCCACCTCCTGCTGAGCGAAGGATAGCTCTGCTCCTGCCAGTGACAATACTGGCTCCACCTCCTGCTGGGAGTCTGAGGACCCAGCCCTGCACCGTGAATAGGCCAGGTGCCTCTGCCTGGCTACACCCACAACAGACCCGGGATGAGGGGGAGTTCCCCTGCATGGACAAAGGGATCAAAGCCAAAAAGGGGTATAAGAGAAGGACCCTGAACCAAAACTTTAGATCAATTCTGACAAGGAACGCTGAACCAAGGACAAGAAGCCTGCTGATCAAAGGACTTGCCTACCCCTTCTGCCAGAGTGCTGTTTGCTGGGGGGAATCCTGCAGTCACTTCTTTATTTTTGCCAAGGAACCAGGAGAGAGGAACTGAGTGTGTACTCTCGAACTTTGCCAAGGAAATCTCCAAGGGCTGGAAGAGTGCCAGCCTCCTGTTGAAGTCACAGGGCTAAAGGACTTCACCATTTGCTAAAAATGCTTGTTGCTGGAACCTGAAAGACCAGCATCTCTGAAGAAATCCAGCAATCCCGACGCCGACGGACGCCGCCGAATCCAGCCCGACATCGTGAGTGCAGCTCCCGTGTCCCGCATCTTCGACGCTGGCCGCTGGGCCCGATCGATGCTAGTAACGAAGCCGCTGCTGCTGCCGACGCCTTGACCCCGAGCCCTCTCGACGCCGTGAGCGCTGCTCACTCTTGCAACCTCATCATCGACATCGACAACGACGCCGTATCCTGCTTCACCTCGTGAGCGCTGCTCCTGCATGACATCTGTCGACGCCGTCCCTGCTTGTCTTTGGGACGGGAGTGCCCTTGGATGGGGATGCTTTTGAGGCATGTGAGTCTGAGGCCTGCTTCTAGGCGTGATGCCCCTGAGTGTCACCTGAAGGGCTTTCGCCTTTGTGACCTGGGGTGTCTTTGGTTTGTTTGTTGGATGGTGTCTGTGCTCTGGCCCGCTTGGTGTGCTGCTGTTGTGTGCTGCATGTGGTGTATCTTGAGCCTGTGGGCTGTGGTGTGTGGTCACTCTCGTCAGATGTAGCCACTGGCAGGGGGGTGGCCGAAGGGACTGGAGCTGGACTCTGAGCCTGGGACAGCTGAATGGCTGCCATCACTTTGGAGGACAAATACTGGACAGTCCTGTGTAGCCCACCCACTTCTGAATGAATGCCCTCCATGAAGGCAACTACCTGTGCCAACTCCTTGTCATGGTCTAGCAAGGCATTCAGAAGAGTTGTCTGACCCACACACAGATAGTGCAAAAGGTCCACAGCCTCAACACTGAGGGCAGCAGGAGAGACAGGGACAGGGGCAGCGGTACCTGGGGGGAAGGCCACTCTTCCCTTCTTACTACTAATTTTTAAAACTATTCAAAACTATTCAAAAATGCTGTGAAAACTCAGGAGGGCAAGATCTGGAACCTGGGAAGAGAAGTAAGATACTATCCACCCAATGGAGACGGTACCCTTGGGGAAGGGAGGGTAGACAAACCCCCGGTGCGAGGAGAACTGCCTGTTAGGGAGCACTGCGAGGTATCCCACCCTGCTAGCAGAACCAGCCAGAGAGTGGTTAAACGTCCAAGACATTTGGAGCAATATGTGACCTAGTAGTTAACAAATGTTTGCTTGCTGTTTCAACCCTGTTCCTCTACTTTGTTGTGTAGGGAAGGGGGATGTGTGGTATCGTCCTTACTTCTATGCCCGCCGCCCCTGTCCCACTGTACGCTTTGGAACGCTCGGCAGTGACATCACTCTGAATGTCACCACCACTAGCGTTCCAAAGCAAGCGCCTCTGAGAGTCTGTCACTGGCAGCTGTCCCTTGTCAGCTGTGGCTGGGGTTGTTGTACCATTGCTTGAATAAAGGACTGCTTACTCCTATTCCGGTGTCTGTCGTGCTTGAGAGGATGCTACAATCTCAATCTCAATTTATTGCCCCTTTCAAGGACCACTAATGTCAGACATTTCATGAGGTGATCAAGGTTCTGAATGCAGAAAACCTAAACTCAGATTCAGTCTGATCCTTTTCTAAGATGCTTATGCATGTCAGAAATGGGCACCAAACCACCTTCCTCTGAGAAGTAACTGGTCTCCATTGTTCTGAATACCAATATTACAGAGAATGTACTGGAGAGAATTCAGTCTTTGAGTCATAAAGCACACCTTGACCTAAGCTTGACTAGCTCCTGCAACTTTCAAAGCAGCCACTCTGATGCACTTTACAACAATATGCTGATGGAACCTAATGATATCAGCACGGAATATATTCAGAGCTTCAAGTTCCAATTATCCTTGAAAATCCAGAGTGATTCATGCCCCTCAATATGCCCCCCATTTGGCTATTCACAAAAGGAAACAGCACAAGACATGTATTCTCTCTGAGGCAGCACTGTATATTCAGCATCGCCAGAGGCAGGATCATACATGAGCCTTTGGGTGGCGCCAGCAACTGAACAAGTGACAGGAGCACAGAGATGAAATTTCAGATTACCCATAATTTACATAGCTAATTTTGAAACATAGATTTGCAGTGGGTGACTCAAACCTGCTGAGAGGTGAGTCCAGGGGAGGAATTCTGACCTAGTATCTTTTGCTGTGACAGTGTTATCATCTTAGGGCCTGCCCTGAGCCTGTGCCAGTACAAAGCTCTCCCCTTTTACAGACTCCAAGGCAGACTCTGCTGCATCAGATACAGTGGGTGGGCTATGTTGTCGAAATATCACTTGCATCCAAAAGGTGGAGGATACACATGCTAATCCCCAATTAAAGCTGTGCAATAGCAGATAAAAGGAAAAATACAGAAGAGTTCTTCAAATGTCGAGATGCCACCATTAGGAAAGGACAAAAAAAGTAATTTGCCGATCCACTCGATGTATCTGAATTATCAAAAGGTAAAATTATGCCAGTTTTTAAAAATGTTTTACACACAGACCTTGTCTAAAAAACAATAATATCAAGGAAGGCGTTAGAGCGCTAGATGAGAAAGTTGAGAAACTTTCCATGAATGACATGGAAATGGAACATGACAGCAATCAAGGTGGCCAAAATGCAAGCCTTGGAGAATCACAGACTTGAGACAAAACAAAACCTAAAGCAACTTATCACCTCCAAGAGTTGTGCCATACATTGCAATTTTGAGCTACTTTGAGAATAAAAGCTCTGGATAAACTGAGGTAGAGTGCACAGCTTGCGATTTCTTGGTGTTTTTAGGTCTTGCCTGCGTTGCAGCGCATGCGCTGTTTGCCTTGGCGAGATCTATTGTCTTTTGTTTTGTGTCGGGCTTCTTTGGAAGCGGGGTTGGTGTCTGCCCTGTCTCCCTTAGGCCCAGCCCACTCGCCTAGCATTCATCAAGTTGTGGCCATGTATCCGTGCATGTTCGAGACAGAAAGCGATGTACTGCGCATGTTCAGGTGTGCTGTCGCTTTTACTTTCTTTTGCATTGCATTTTCTGCAGTCCCCCAGGCGTCTCATTTCATCACAGCGTGCCCATGGCGCTCTTTCTCTTTCGAGGTCTGTTGCTTCCTCATTGGTGGCACACGGCAGTCATTTCTCAAAGCGGGCACATTCTTTTTTTTCTGTTTATGACTTCTTAGTAGTAGTGCCGGCACCTGTGCTTTACCTTCAACATCTTAAGCTAAAGTAGGGTGCAGTGATTGCTTCAAAAGTAAAGAAATAGACAACTCTTTACTTTTTAAGCAATCTTGGCACCCAACGTTAGCTTAAGATGTTTAAGCTAAAGCACAGGTGCCGCCATTACTACAGAGAAGTCATAAACAGAAAAAAAGCATGTGTCTGCTTCGGCAACAACATTAGGACCTACGGGCTGGTTTAGTTTTCACTTTCGCACTCAGCAAAAATGTCCCAATATTTAACCCTTTGCTATTGAAAGACTTCGCTTACAAACAAATCAGCTGAAAGACACGTTAAATTGCCTGCTTGCGGAAACTGAGTTGCATTCTGCAGCTCTGGACACCTCTGGCACTTAGTGCTTTGCTACACAAGGAGGCACAACGACAAGAGAGGACGAGAGATCATGCGGATCAGGACAGGTAGGGCCTGCTTTGATCAAATGCTAATTTTCTTCCCTAGAGAACTTAGCGAGGAATTAGTTAGAAGTTGGCACCGCTGGACATTGCTGGTTAGTGTGGGAAGTCAGCACTCTCAGACAGGCTGTGATGCTCGTAGTATAAATTTATATGGGAGGCTTGCGGTGCAGGGAGGCATGTGATGTTGGCGATTGGAGGAAAAGAGAAGGTGGCACTTGTGAACAAAGAGGGAACTCACTGGTGTGCAGTGGGAGAAGCTTGCAAGGGTGTGCTTCTTGTGAAGTTGGCACTAGAGCTTGTTATGGAAAGATCGGATTTCTAGACAGTGTGAGAAGATTGCACATGTGCATAATGTGCATAGCTGCACGGATCACGTGACAAGCTCCCATTGGTTGCACTGTGGAAACTGACAGTTGTGGGCTAGGAATGTTCCCAGGTTTAAGCCTCCACTTGCTGAAAAATGTTTCAAACTGGCACTTGGACGTCCTGAAAAGTGAGTGCTAGTGGGCTGCCTACAGAGCTTGGACTGGTACACTACTTATGCAGCTCGCACTAGTGAATCACCATCAGTGGCGGCCACCACAAACAACAAGCATTTGCGATGCAATAGGTCTCACATTTGCAAGAGTGTAAGCTATTGGCATTGTAAATTATAATGCCTTTTACTATGAGATCTGGAAACCTGCAAGCAGTGTGTAAACATGTGCATTGTACTTATAGTCCTTGCTTAAGAAAAGCAAGGCTGGCAGTAAAAAAGGGTCAGTTACTGATATCCCTACTTCTCGTAAGCAGCGATTATAAGTGAAAAGTACGTTTTTACGCACCACTTGCAGGTTCTCAAACATATAAATAAAAGGCACTGTCATTTACAATGCCAATAGCTCGAACTCTGGCAAATGCGAGGCCTATTGCATTGCAAATGCTTGTTCAATCAGTCCCTGCAAAATCTCTAAGATGGATTACTGCAATGCCTTATATCTAAATACCCATAAACAACTGATAAGGAAACTGCAATCACTGCACAGGGAGGCAGCGAGAGTGCTGCTGAAAGTTCCAAAGTTTGCACCGATATCTCAACTAATGCACTGGCTACACTGGCTTCCGGTGGAAACAAGGATTTCCTTTAAGGCCTTGTGCATACTTCATAAGACCCTCTTCCGGACCAAACCACATATTTCCAGGAACAGTTCTCCTGGTATACCCACAGTGGGAACCTTATGTTGCACTTGGCTTGAAAGGTCAATATCCCGAGAATATGCAAAGTGAAATGGGGGGAAGAACGTTATTGTGGGGGACACTCTGGAACACTTTGCTGCTTGCTTTACATTCGCAGGCTACTCTGCAGAAATTTAGGAAGCAGTTAATGACCCAGCTATTTACCCAATATATTAATAGCTGTCCCAGACCTGTCTTGTTCTAGGTTTTTGTCCTGGTCTTTTGCTCTTTCTAGCGCTAAGGCATCTTTTGGTATTGAGTGCTTTATAAAAATTATTTTATTTCATTTTATAATGAAAGTGATTGGGGAACTACCTGAAGTCCATAAGGGGATGTAGGGGCAGATAGTGCTGAAGATCTATTAGAAACCTGTGAGAACCGACCAACACGATTCTAAGGTAAGTGGGAAAGAGATAGATATTGTGGCATAGGCTGAGTGTTAGGAGATATTATTGCAAGGATCATATAAAATGGAAACTGTTGTTGGAGGTCAATCACCTTCTTTTGTTCCACGATCTATGGTGTTTGGACAAATATTGGAAAATAAATACTGTGTTAAAGAAATACCTTTGCAGGAATATTAAGATGTCCAAGAGATTATGACATAAATATTGAAAGTAAGAATATTGTTTTAAGTGTCGATTGTAAAATATCTTGTTAACAAAAATATTGCTGTATATAATATTCTTTTGTAGGTTCATTTTGTATGATATTTGTGCTATGTTTATAATTTGTTTTATTTATTTTTATTGAAAAAGTTTGCTTTTATATTTATTTAAGTTATTATGTAATTTAATTTTGTAGCAATTGTTTTTATTTAGTAGTTAAATCTATTTTTTTAATTTTAGGAGCGGTATGATAGGTTGATAGGGGAACAGGGTGAAGAGATTATTATTTTATGTTTGATTCATTATTTTTTATTTGGATGGTGTTATATAAAACAAATTGCAAAACTTATTTTTAAAATTGTATTGTATTTTTAAAATGTTTATATTGCATGAGAATCATTTCTATAAATTTGAGATTACATTTCCAAATTTGATATTTTCACTACTGATTATAAACTATTGATATATTTAGATTTTGTGTTATTTTATAAATATATGTATCGGGCCTCTTGGCAATTAATTTGCGTACCTTTCCCCCCCACTAACTCCACTATTCAGATCAAGTACAAACATCCACAAGTAGAAGGATTGACTATGTATAGCTCTTCCAGGACAGAACAATGCACTGGCCTAGATTGGGCAAGTCACGAATGACTCAATCAAGAGGGTAGTTTGTTACTTGAACTCAGGAGATTTTCCCCACACTCCAAACTAGCCTTCTGCTAGGAAGTAACCTACTATCTATCAATGAACCTTGTCCTGTGCCTGAAGCTATAACTGAAATGTATGACACCTCACAGAATATGTGTTCTATTGCATCAGGGCTCCCTCAGATGAAGAATCTTAACATTCTAGTATGGAATGTGGCAGGGATCTCTAAATAACATTCCGACCCTGAATGGTGTGCCTTTATAGACACTTTTGATATAATTCTGATGCAGGAAACACGGAGAACATCTACCCCCCATAGATCTGGCTTCTCAACTCTTGCCATTGATGTCACTAGGAATAAACGGGGCAGTCCCGTTTGGGTAAAGATAAATGCAGGGAATAAAACCAAGCGCCTCTATGTGGACTCACAGGACATCTTGGCGTTTGAGCTGTCCCTACACAGTGGCTGGAAGGGGAAATGTTTTTATGTCTATAATAGGGTTGACCATGCGGGGGAAGAAACACTGACTCTCTGTGCTTTGGATAATGCCCTAACTAAATACTTGGATAATACACTAGCGATAGTTGCTGGTGATTTTAATTGTACTTTCGAGCCCTTAGCTGTAGTCGTCCCTGATTTGACAGTAGAGTGGGACAAGATTGGTCTATTCCTCCATTAAGTCTACCAAAGGTCAAATGGACGAAGAGGGCTGATCAACCGCTTGCACTAACACTCCAGCATGACCTTAGAGCAAACAATGGGAGATCTAGATAAGATCCTAACGGGGCTCACACCTTTAATAGACCCAACCATACAAGCTGTATTGATTACTGCTCAATCACCTCCAACCTGTGGCCTGTACTAGATGATATGGTTGTGGTAAATAGATATGATAGTGATCACAACCCACTTGTACTTTCATTAAGCATCTATGGTACTGCACAGCCAACTTCAAATGGACAACAGGACTTGGGAGTGTTCTCACTTTCAAATAACCAGCGAACAGTTAAGTGGGGTTGGGTTAAGAGGCATCCGGAGGTGCCAGATCTTCTCAAAAAGGAAACCTTAAACCTAATAGGGTCCTTAACTAATACCCCTAGTGAAGAAGCTGTTAAGAGTCTAAACCCAGGTCACAAGCACCTCTTTAAAGAGGCCAGGGAACTGCTGAGCCAGCCTGAAAATGATACAGGAAGTGCTACCAACTCCTCTGGTACAAAGCATAAGCCTAAATACACATGGTTTAACCAGGACTGGAGAAGGTCAAAGAGGGAGCTTATTTGTGCTATAAAGCATAAGGTCTATCTTGAAATTGTGACAGCTAGAGCCAGGTACAGGCGGGCCATTGATTTGTCGACCTTACGCACAGCTTTCGACTCTGTGCCCCGGGGGAAGCTGTTAAGAGTACTGAGAGAACTGGGCATTCAGGTAAACTTTTTAGATATTCAATCTAGATTAAACACCTCAAACTCAGCCCAGGTCAGGTGGGGCCCTAGAAGCGAAGTCACAGAAACATTTCCTGCAAAATGTGGAGTCATGCAGGGTTGTGTGCTGTTGCCCACTCTATCTACCCGCTTTATAAATGGGGTTTTGACTTTTTGAATAGGCATGACTGTGATGCACCAAAAGTAAATGATAGAAGAGTCCCCACTTTGTTCTTTGGAGATGACAAGTTGACGTTTTTGATTACTTAGTAATATGTGTATCCCCATCTGTAAATTGAGACGCACAAAAGGACAAGGCTAAGCTCCATCAAATATTCCAATGTAATCACATTACTAAAATACACAGGAAAACTACATCACAGCAGATTGCTCCTGTACTAGAAATCTACAATACTAAAGTATTGGGGGGCATAATGCATGGAATAGAGCTGTGGGGGACAGGAAATATATAATCTTTAATAGCTGTGGAAAATCGTTTTTTGAGATCTCAGGTGGATCTCCCGGCTAGTACCCCTCTGACACCCTTATATATAGATCTGCCACATAAACAGCTGAGACACATGGCAATGTACAGATTAATAATGTTTTGGTTCAGGCTATGGACTGTAGATGAGCTGGAGACCTACCGAGAGACTCTGTTAGACCTCTTGAGATTTCCAAAGTCCTTGGCAATAAATTGGTTTTCGTCTCCAAGGAAATCTCTGGCAAAATTGAACTTGGACGCCTATTGGTCAAATCCAGAACCTATGAGGCAAATTTCCAGAGGAAAAATGAAAACAGCGTTTTGGGATTCGGTTTCAAAAGAAGTTCTATCAGCTCCAGTATCCAGCCTGACTGAAGTCTTT
The DNA here is from genome assembly GCF_964263255.1 of Lissotriton vulgaris. Classification (NCBI taxonomy): domain Eukaryota; kingdom Metazoa; phylum Chordata; class Amphibia; order Caudata; family Salamandridae; genus Lissotriton; species Lissotriton vulgaris. Next base: position 236,387,114 of record NC_141691.1, read on the forward strand.
CTCAAATCTAAATGCTCTCCGTCTTTTGAGCCAACTATTGATGAAATAGAGCCACCAATGGCACGGAAACATTTCCTGCAGTTTCGTTATAAATCACTTTCCACCAAACTGTTCTGCTCAAAATGGTCCAGCAATAACAATTTGGATGATTTGTGCCCCACTTGCCAAGTTAGCTCAGAATCCATAGTTCACGTAATTTTTTTTTTGCCCCACTTACCAGTCGATGAGAAAAAAATTGATTATTCCGTTATGCTTCTTGGTGGGTCGAGGGTACTATATAGAGGTCTTAAGACTCTTGTGTACTGATACCAGACAACCTATTTTATTTGGTCTCTCTAGATTCTGGCATGCTCTTTGGATTAGGCAAAAATAATTATGTAACTGAGTCATTGTGTCTTGGAATGCTTTGCCAGATAAGAATGTTATCCGTTTGGTACTTGTGGGAAGCTAAAGCACCTTATCCTGTGCCATACATATTGCTGCTTTGCACATATGCACTTTAAAACTGTTCTAGGGGCCCTGTCATTTTGGATTTGTACAAATGTTTTTATCAATTTTTATTCTATTCATATTTTATCTATATACTAGCAGCCCTTTCCGACCTTGTCCGGGAGCAATCATGCTTCAGGACCCCCGCCCGCCCCAACGTTGTCCGTGGGTCCCCAGGATCCTTCCTTCATATATTGCAGTATTATACCTCTATGTTTCCTTTGTACGCTTTTGTAACCTGCACACGTCACATTTTGCTCATGTAATGCACCGTTTGCTAGCTGTTGTATTTTGTTGGCTCACGATTCTCACTTTTGTAATGCACTCACTTTTGTAATGCACGGTTTGCTACCTCTTTTGCTTCATTTAATGCTCACTGCTCCTCCCCGCCTGTATTTCACCTACGCTCACCGCTCCTCCCCGCCACTTTTTCCTCATGTAATGCACCGTTTGTTACCTCTTGTATGTTGTTGGCTCACGATTCTAAATTTTGTACGATTCTCACTTTTCTAATGCACTCACTTTTGTAATGTCCGTGGGTCCCCCGGAGCCTTCCTTGATATATTGCAGTATTATACCTCTATGTTTCGTTTGTACGCTTTTGTTACCTGCACGTGTCACTTTTTCCTCATGTATTGCACCGTTTGCTAGCTCTTGTATTTTGTTGGCTCACGATTCTCACTTTTGTAATGCACGGTTTGCTACCTCTTTTGCTTCATTTAATGCTGACCGCTCCTCCCCGCCTGTATTTCACCTACGCTCACCGCTCCTCCCCGCCTGTATTTCACCAACGCTGACCGCTCCTCCCCGCCTGTATTTTGCCTACGCTCACCGCTCCTCCCCGCCTGTAGCTTTTGTATTTCATCTACCTCATCCGCCGCCCACAGCTCCTCCCCACCGGTCCGGCGCTCCTCGCCGCTCCTCACCGCCTGTCCGCCGCTCCTCCCCGCGCTGATGTCCGCCGCTCCTCCCTGGCTCATGATGTCAGCACGCACGTCGCGGCCGGCCGGCGCTTCTTCCAAGGGACTACTTTTTTTTAGGTAAATATTTTAAATAACGTATACTTTTTTATTTTATATAGCCTATGTCCATCTACAGACCCTGCCAATTACAACGATGTATTGGGTGTTTGGATTGGCGCTGTGGTTCCCGAGTTTACCCGCCTCATAGGTTCAAAGTTCTTCCTTTATAATAATAGTATAGATTTTGGTGTATACTTTTCTTGGGACTTTTTGCTGTATACTTTTTAGGATCTGTGTGATTGCAATAAAGTTGTAAGTAATTTAATAAGATAAATATATGTGTGCTATAATATTCAAATGTTAGACATAAATATTTAATGTTACATTATAATATATGTTTAAAATATTAGATTGTTTTGAATTGTTTTCTTATCTTGTTTTTAATATATTTTTGTGTGTTTAATGTATACTTTTTTAATGAAATGATTGAGATTTATTGGGGGAGGGGTTGATGTATGATCGGGCTGCTATTCTTTATACTAATTATTGATAGTAAAATAAAATATAGAATTTTTGTCCTGCTTAATAAATGTGTTGTTATAATATTGTAATATTTTGTGATGTTATGGTAGAATTTATATTAGTTCACATATATTTTTGAACTAATGTATAAAGTGAGTATATTTAATTTATAAACAATAAATTATGACATTGTGGTGACATTGTAATTATTATTTAGTTTTAAAGTACCACATGCTGCTATTTTTTGGATAACTATTTTTGTCTTGCTTGAAGTATTAATAAATAATTTATATCAGTAAATAATTTTAATTTGAAAGTTTGCAATGTATAAATGAAGATTAAAAATGAATCGTGCTAATTTTTTATAATTACCATATATTTATTTAAGTGGTTTATTTAAACGTTATTTTTTTATATAATTATTTATATATAATTTATTTAGTTAATGTGTAAATTTAATATTAATATTCATTGTGTTCTTTTTCTTTTACATGTTTCTATATTTTAATTCAAATGAAAGGTGCTCTTACATTTATTTGGAAATTGGTAGATAATGGTAGAACATATTTTAGTTATGTTTTCTATGGTAGATTTTTACATTTTACCAATTTGTTTCAATTCTTTTTCTTTAAATAAATTCCGTATTAATGAAATTATTAAATATTATTTTATTGTTTGCAAAATATTTTAAAATATGGAGTAGTAAATAATGAAATGAATGAAATGAAATTATATTTATAAAGAGCATGGCTGCCCGAAAGCGTCCCAGCGCTAACAGAAAATAGAACGAAAAGCAGACTGAGGAAGAAACCAGTAATTAAGGGTCCTTGGGAAAAAGAAAAGTTTTAAGTGCCTTTCGAAACTTCAGATGACAAGGTTCTGCACGGATCCAGTTGGGGAGAGAATTCCAATTTTTTGCTGCATTTAAAGAAAACCGGCGACCCCCTGTACGTGCCTTCCTCACTCTGGGGACCCTTGCAAGATTGCCATGCTCCGACCGGAGAGCCCGGGATGGTTTATAAGGGCATATCAGACTCCTGAGAATCGGGGGTCCTTTGCCCTGCAGAGCCTTATGGGTGACGCACAGCGCTTTAAAGATGACTCTTTCGCGTATTGGGAGCCAATGGAGTGCTCTCAGGGCTGGTCTGGCTGAAGATCTTCTCGATGTACCTGCAAGCATCCTGGCTGCTGCATTCTGCACCCGTTGAAGAATGTTAAGGGTGGCTTCCGGGGCAGCCAGAAACAGGGCGTTACTATAGTCAAGTCTCGATAGTATTAACCCCTGAATCAGAAGTGTCCTGGACTGGGGGGGCAGAAGAGGGAGAACTTTCCGCACTGAGCGGAGCAGTCCGAAACAGGTCCCTGCAACTTTCTGGGCATGGGCCTTAAAAGTCAGATCAGGCTCAAGCCACACCCCTAAGCTTCTGATTTTTTCTTTTGGAGTGGGCAGCTCACCTAGGCAGGCAGGCCAGGCGGCTTTAGGGAGAGATGTGAGATGATGCCCAAGGAGCATAATCTCAGTTTTCGCTCCATTGAGTTTGAGCCGCGAACTGGACATCCATGAGAATATCTCGACAAGGCAGGCGGAGAGATTTTCCAAACATCCTTCTTGTTGGGTAAGCGAGACGACCAATTGGGTGTCGTCCGCATAGGTGACTGTTTTAATCCCAAAGGGGGCAACTACTTCCTCCATTGGGGCCATATAAACGTTGAACAGAGTAGGGCTCAATGAAGAGCCCTGAGGGACACCACACTGGAGGGGGGTGGATTTGGACAGCAGACCACCTTCCCAAACTCTGAAGGATCGATTATTCAGAAAGGATGTGAGCCACTTAAGGGCCATTCCTGCAACGCCCACCTTGGCGAGACGGTGCGTTAGAATTTTATGATCCACCGTATCAAATGCAGCGCTCAGATCCAGGAGGATCATAACAGCGGATCCTCCTAAATCTAAGATGCACCTTGCCTCTTCTGCTACCACTAAAAGGGCTGTGTCTGTCCCTTGCCCCCTTGCCCCGGTCGAAAGCCAGTTTGAGAGTTGTTCAGCAGTTGATTATTCTCCAGAAATCCGGAAAGCTGCTGATTTACCATTCTTTCCGCGATCTTACTAAGACCGGGTAGCAGTGAGATCGGGCGGAAGTTGGCCAGGTCCATGGGATCGAGCCCCGGTTTTTTTAAAAGGGTTTTAACCCTTGCCTGTTTCCAGCTGGGTGGCACGACTCCACAAGAAAAGGAGGCATTAAGGAGCTCTGTTGCCACAGGGGCAATCGTGTCTGCAATCTTCTTGAGTACATACATGGGCGCAGGATCGGCCGGGGAGCCACTTTTCATGGAGGAAAGGGCTTTACAAAAATCTTCCCTAGTAATACTGGTCAAAGAGTCAAGCCGGGGGCCAGAAACGGCTGTCAAATCTGAGCCCATATCCGACGTAGAGAGATTCTGTGGAAGACTCTCAAGGATGTTAACTATCTTGGAGTCAAAAAAGTCTGCAAGTTGATTGCATCTTTCTTCTGAGCAGTCTAGGGTGTTAATAGAGGAAGGCACCTTAAGTAGTTGTTTAACTATCTTAAAAGATTCTCTCGCCGAGTTGGAGGCTGAATTGAAATAGTAAATCTAACCTATCTAGTGTTCAATACCTTCCCCAAAATAGGTTACTTAGGAGTGGAATAGTAAATCCATCTCTTTAGTGTCCATTAACTTCCCCTAAATTAATTAGATTGAATTGGGAATAGTAAATAAATCTAATCCCGTTATTTTCCAACACCTTCCACAAAATGGTTTTCATTGAAGAGAGAATAGTAAATCTAACCCCTTTAGAGTCCAACACTGTCACCAAAATGGTTTCAATTGCTCTGAGAATTGTAATTCTACCCCCTTTTTAGTCCAACACCTTTACCAAAATAGTTTATATTGGAGTTGGAATAATAAATGTAACTCATTTAGGCCAGATAATGAGTTTGGTGGTGCAGGAACATTACTGCCCTACTGCCTCCCCGCTCTCACACTGCCAAACCCTTGTGTGTACTGCCTGCCAGATTGTGACTTTTTTAGTCACTGGCGGGTGGTTCTTTGGCATTCCTACGGCGGTATGCAGTCCATGCCATGCAGGTACTGGGGTTCATGCACACAGGAAGGAACAACATATGCCCCCCTACATGCACCCCATGGCCCAGATGCAACAGGGATGTTCCCTCTGCATCATGGGTTATCATGGAGGAGGAACCGCCATGAAAACCGTGGGGGAGAGGAAACTCATAATATATTTGGCAGGACCGCGGTGGTACCCCCAAGCATGTTGCAACCTCAAGACCACTGTGCCATGGCCAGGGATCTCTGATGCAATGGGGGGTTAACCGCCTAACTTGTAATGGAGTGGTTAGACCCCCAGTGCAGCTGTGGTTGGACCGCCACTGCCACGCTACTGTCAGTCTCGCTGTCCATGGACCATCAGAATCATAATTAGGCCCTCGGTGTCCTATACCCGAACCTTATTGGCTTAGGACGGAGTGGGAAAAGTAAATCTAACCGCTATAGTGTCAACACCTACCCCAAGGTTGTTTGTATCAGAATGGAAATAGCACCTCCCTATTTTTATATAATAGTCTTTTTTTCTATTTTCATATACAAATAAATTGTTTAATATTTATTTATAATTTATTATGCTGTGGTGATGTTTTATGTTGTTGAGCTTTACTGGTCATTACATAGATAGGTGTTCATAATAGAAATGTTACTATTACGTTTTAGGGGCTGATTACGATGTCGTTCGGAAACTTCCGACCGAATCAGTTTCTGAATTGTTACCGACCGAATCGGGTTCTGCGAGTCCAACCGACCAATTGGAATGCTTCAACATCGTTGAGTAGGATTAGCATTGACTTTAATGGGAGCCTGTGTCACAACCATTGAAAAAGGGATGGGTGGGGAAAATCTGGCACTCCATAATGCCTGCCACACTGTGCATGGTTGGAAAGTGGGGTCCAATGGGGGGTCCAATGGGTACTGCATGGGTGCCATTAGGAGGGCCCCAAGCGAAGGGGGACTTGCTACGGGCCCCCAAAGTCAGATTGTGACACCCGATCCGTGTTGGAACAACCGATTCGGAAATGCTGTCCGAATCCGACATCCTAATGGCTCGGTCGGAAATACAGTCTGTAGACCTCTACGATTCAGCTCCGACCGATTTGGTTACTCTGAATGGCATTCGGAACTGAGTCAGAAAGTCCAAACAGTTCCTAACCATCGTAATTGGACATTCGAAAAAGTGTCCGATTTGGTCGGAAAGGCGGGCTCTGAATCGGATTCGGACGAACCGAATACCATTGTGAGCCTTTCCCTTTAGTAGTCTACTCCTTTGTTTTATTTAGATTTTCATTACACTTTTTTTTGGTTTGTTTACTTATTATAGTTTTGATTTGTTTACTGATTGCTCTATCCTTAGTTGTTGGTACCTTTTTAATTTTGGGAGGGCTTCTATGAATTTTTAGTGTTACTTGTGTTGAGTTCTTCCTAGTGTTGCTTGGAAGGCATTATGTCATTCTTCTACTAGGTCATGGCTTGTTGAGCCATGCTACTGTCGTAGACATTCCACTATGGTATTATGAATTTGCATCCAAAGTGATGTAGTCTGCCAACCAAAGTGTCTGGTGGTAGTGACCGCCTCGTCCATGCTCTCAAGGCCTCCTGGGAAGCCTAACTCCCTTGAGTAGTAATGGCGTTGGCTTCCCAACACCATATTTTAAGGGAAAGTATGAAGATTTTATGTAAGCGTATATGGTGGAGTTCAGTAGTGAGCAAATTGCAGACTCTGGTAGCGCAGACCAAGAAATTTAACTACCAGATTGGCAGGTGGAAAAGGGCCCGCTACCTCCGTTGCCCCCAGACATGGGACCTGGGATCACCTATGGTGCCCCCCTGCATATCCCAACACCATGTGGCAGACACCGCATATTGCCTGCCACATAGTGTAGGGATATTTTCATGCTTATAATATGGAATGTGTCATTCAACGAGTGTCAAGAAAGTCTTTGAGTACCTTTCTAGACTTCTGGAGGAAAGGATGACTCTTACCAGTAGCCATGTTGAAACCCTGCACAAAGTATTTTAAGTGAAAGATTACATTTGTCTTATTTATTAGGTCAGAACTATTTGGCATTCATGAAAATAGGGAGGACAACCTTCCTTTTTTTCTTCAGATGAATAAGAAACTTCTTTGACTCCAAGTCCTGTGCAAAGGTGAGCAGGTGTGTCAAATTAAGATAAAGGATAAAGCTAGGATCCTATTGAAGGAATTTTCACTACAAATCACCGGCTGTTCTTCATCAGATCCATAACACTTTTTCGTTAAACCGATGACTATAGGATAGGGAACTCCTATCGCCTAAATACTCTCATTTCCAAAATAAAAAAAAAGTCACATCTTGAAATAAAATCTCTGCCTCAGTCGATTTTTCAGCCTCATGCTCCCTGAATAGCAATTGTGAGAACGTGAATTATTTGGGCTGGATTGGGGTCTACAGCAAGTAAAAAGGTCCCTATCCTGTTAGATTGTGTCAAAGGTTTCAATAATTAAATCTGAAGTCAACCCATGGTACCCATGGCACAGACCAAAAAATGAAAATGTTTAAATCATTTAGAAGTACCAAAATTGTTACAAAGTTGAAAACACAACTCAATAAAAATTATACTACAATTTATAACAATGGCGAACAATTTAATAGACAGAATGACAAAAATCTAATAGGGGAACCCGATATATAAATATTTAAAGATGTTAAGTGGTTCCAAGAATCACAATGTGCCGGTGGAAGGCAATGGTCGTGGTAGACCGGGACTTAAGCGTGCTTTTTGTTGACCACGATGGAGTGCAGGATAGATATACGAAGTAGATTTGCCCCTATTAAGGCTTAGAAGAAAGGAAGTTTGAAAAATTCTAAAGTCCCAATCTAATAAAAGGGTTTGTTATTTTTCTGAGGAAAAACCCGTCTTTACATAGAACAAATTTAAAATTCAATCTGTCACCATGGAACACTGTGGGATTTCATTGCAGGTCCCCTTGAAACTCTGAGCCTCTGGAGCCAAAGCTGTCAAAATGTTCTCAAACATCTTTTGGTGACCAAACAGTAAAAGGCCCAGGAACATCAGGAAGAGCACTTTGGGACTCTCAAGCTGTCAGGTAGAGGAAAATAGCAAAGCCCATAGTAGATACAGTTGCCACTGGTCAGCTGGGATTCCTTACAAGAATGTACTTTTCAGCTTATGTATGTTCCGGGACCCAGTGAGAGGAATTGTTGAATGATCCTTTAAGGTCTTTCTGTCCTTGGATTTCAAATGGAAGTCTAACCTCCTCAGGTTCTTCTGAAGGGGGATGGGAGCACACTGCTTCACCTCCCAGCACAGTTCGCCCCTTTGCATCCTGGTAAATGCAGTTCAATTTACATGCTTACTTGAAGTTTTGCAGAGTGTTTCACCAAAGTTGGCGCAGGTTAGTGCTGGTAATCTCTAGACACATGTGTTTCTGGATTTTATCCTTCATCAGTAGAGATAAAATGAAATTCATCTGGGGTTTGCTGAGAAAGCTGCCACATTCCTCTCAGGTCTCTGTACCTCTCCCTGGCGCACAGGTGCATCTCCAAGAGCTCGTCAGCTCAGAGGCTCAAGGGAGCCTTTTCAAACAGAAGGGGGATGGGAGCACACTGCTTCACCTCCCAGCACAGTTCGCCTCTTTGCATCCTGGTAAATGCAGTTCAATTTACATGCTTCCTTGAAGTTTTGCAGAGTGTTTCACCAAAGTTGGTGCAGGTTAGTGCTGGTAATCTCTAGACACATGTGTTTCTAGATTTTATCCTTCATCAGTAGAGATAAAATGAGATTCATCTGGGGTTTGCTGAGAAAGCTGCCACATTCGTCTCAGGTCTCTGTACTTCTCCCTGGCACACAGGTGCATCTCCAAGAGCTCGTCAGCTCAGAGGCTCAAGGGAGCCTTTTCAAACAGAAGGGGGATGGGAGCACACTGCTTCACCTCCCACCACAGTTCGCCTGCACACACACTTGGTGAACTGCATTGACCACAATGCTAAGGGGCGACCCGCTGGGAGGTGAAGCAGTGTGATCCCACATTGGTTTCCTGTTTAAAAGGCTCCTTCGAGCCGATTGAGCTGACAAGCTCATGGAGAGGCACCTGCGTGCCTTGAGAGGTACTGAGACCTGAGAATGCTTTGGCAGCCTGCTCAGCAATCCCAAATATTTGATGCCTAATCTCTACTGATGACGGATAATGATCCAGAAACACGTGTATAGAAATGGCCAGTACAAATTTGTAATTACTCGAGACATTCCTGCAAGCACACACGCTTAGTGAACTGCATTGACCACATTGCTAAGGGGCGACCCGCTGGGAGGTGAAGTAGTGTGATCCCACATTGGTTTCCTGTTTAAAAGGCTCCCTCGAGTCGGTTGAGCTGACGAGCTCGTGGAGAGGCACCTGTGCGCCTTGAGAGGTACTGTGACCTGACAATACTTTGGCAGCCTGCTCAACAATCCCAAATATTTGATGCCTAATCTCTACTGACGACGGATAATGATCCAGAAACACATGTATAGAGATGGCCAGTACAACTTTGTAATTACTCAAGACATTCCTGCCAGCACACACGCATGGTGAACTGCATTGACCACAATGCTAAGGGGCGACCCGCTGGGGGGTGAAGCAGTGTGATCCCACATTGGTTTCCTGTTTAAAAGGCTCTCTCGAGCCGGTGGAGCTGACGAGCTTGTGGAGAGGCACCTGCGCGCCTTGAGAGGTACTGCGACCTGAGAATACTTTGGCAGCCTGCTCAGCAACCCCAAATATTTGATGCCTAATCTCTACTGACGACGGATAATGATCCAGAAACACTTGTATAAAGATGGCCAGTACAACTTTGTTTTTACTCGAGCCATTCCTGCAAGCACACACGCTTGGTGAACTGCATTGACCACAATGCTAAGGGGCAACCTGCTGGGAGGTGAAGCAGTGTGATCCCACATTGGTTTCCTCAGGTCCTTCTCTCAAGTGCAGAAGTTTCAGTCTGCCTGGTATGCTTTTGTAAGTTCAGCACTGCTCTGAGGAAGGCTACGTGAGGGTTCAGCTTTGTAGGGTCCACCAGCTTATGGATGGGGCACACAATAAAATACTCTGAGTCCTTTTATGACCAAATAGAATATTTATTCTAATGCCCTGGTCTACCTAGGTTTTCAGTAGTTTATGTCTTCTTTATTGCAAACAGACCCAAAATGCAATGTTCCAGGGCAAATAAAAAACTGTGATGGTCTTCGGCCACACTAAACTTGAACTCTGACAGCTGTGAGCGGGGCTCATATTATAGTAAACCTAGTGCCCTCGCACATCAAACACTAAAATCTAATTTAAAGCAGGCATTGTGCCCACAACAAACCCAGAGGCAGAAGTGTGGTAGGACAAAAGCAGGGTCATTCAGCAACCAGAGAGGGCATACACCTGAATTGTCTGGGCACCCTGTTTGTTCCCTTTTTTAGGTTGTATATTCTTTACATGTGTTTCAGACAAAACTGAAGTAGACATCTCAGCCCATTCAGGTCAACCTATTTTGTACTCCTGTGAAGAATTTCACAGCTCTTTCTAGTCTGAGCCAAGGCTGGGAGAGCCTCAAGAGTTAATGAAAATTAGCCTCCAGGAACTTCAGGCAGAGAAATGGTAACTTTCTAAAAGTTACTTTTCCTTAATATTTATTCAAACCAAACATCGCCATTGAATTAGATTGTGTACAGCTATTAAGAATAGTGGTTTAATTAGTTTTCTAGCTGGTCCCAATCCTGAGATTCAGTATCAGTATTTTAATTTGTATTCAGATTTTCTACATATGGAATCTAGGCCTGCCACAGTAAAAATAGCTTTTATGGCCTTGTCACTGCAGGGACATGGTAACATTACTTTTCTATATGTCCTACTTTTAAATCCCATGCACCCTACCTTGTGGGCGGAAGGCCCATATAGGGGTGACTTGAAAATATTTGAGAGGGAGGTTTTTACCTCTTGAAATGGCTTATTTCTTACAGGTCGCTTTGCAGGTTTTACACTGCAGCAGTCAGGCTACAGCGCTAGACCTAAAGTCATGCTTTCCTTTGTCACATTAGTGAATTGCACAATAAATGCTGCACTGCAAAGGTGAAATGCAACTTTTCATGCTAGGGCTGTATTTCTATGCCATGTACTATGTCTTTATAGAAACGAAGAATATACCAATCAGGGATTAGACAATGTCTTCATGTGTTAGGGTTTATAGCACATTCACTAGGCACTGGATATCAGTACCACAGTGTATAGAGTTCAAAATTCATCAATCATATTCAGCAAAAAAGGGACACTTTCTCAAACCTGCACCCAAAAGATCTTCACTGGCTACTTATCAACAAAAGAATGACTTGCCAGCGCCTCACACACACCATCAAAGCTCTCCAGAACGCCGAACCAGCATACCTCAACCACAACCTCTCCTTCTACACTCTGACCAGACATTTCCGCTCTACCCAACTGACCCTGGCCATCATTCCATGGATGTGCAGGACCATGGATGGAGAAAGATTCTTCTCCTACCTTGCTGCGAAAACTTGGAGATCCCTGCCTCTGCACCTCAGGCAATCATCATCGCTATTGCAATTCAGGAAGGACCTCAAGGCCTGGCTCTTTGACTAAATCACAAACCCCACTCAGAGCCTTAAGACCCTTACGAGTGAGTAGTTGTGCTTTATGAGAAACCTGATTGATTGAAAACAATATTCACCAGATCCTCACAGCCTTCAATTAAAGGGAGCATCCCGTAGACCCAATAAAACAAATGGGCTTCACACCTCTCCGTGCCTGGCCCTTGATCAGAAACTGGACTACACTCTCTGTTCTTAATCACCCCTTGTGATGAAAATCCTAATGTAAAGAAAAAGACAAATGATTTTTCCATGAGCGCCCTCTGCTTCTTAAGACTCAAGTTACTGGTTTGGACGTTTGTGCATTTCAGGTAGTGTTTGGTTATCCCTTAGTAATATTTAAACACACAAAGCTATCCTTTCAATTATCTTATATTAATTCAGTATTAACATTTGCTTGTTTTATTCCTAATTTTATATTGCTTCAAAAATAAAATATCTAGGTCCCATCTCTCAATAATTAGTACTTAATGCAATTATTATTTGAGCAGATTCATAATTTTCAAGAGAAGTAGGACCAATAGCTTTATGTATGGCAAAATGTTAGGCTGAGGGGAAAGGTTTTGCACATTTCCTAATGGCTTGTGTGATCTTACAGTAGTGGGACCTTCAGGATATAAAATGCTGGTTATCAATAGTTTGCAGTCTCTACTGACTTGTCGAGTGCCAAGCCACAACCATGTTGGCAATGAGGTGTGCTGGCAAAGAGCATATGAGTAGGCCTGGGAGTAATTTTAATTAAGCCAGAGACTTGTAATCAAAGTAATTTTGGTAATTTTGTGTTTCTCTTTTACACTGAATTACCAATAATTATGCTATTATGCCCACTTATGTAATTAAGATTAATTTAGAGAGGAGGACGTTAGCACAAAAATAATTAATTTAACAACATGCATCCACTTTGGACAAGAGGGTGCATTTTGCTCTAAGAAATTAGTGCTAAATGCCAAGAGCACATATTTTATGTTCTGTTGCATTAAGCATTATTTCATAGGGCAAAATGCATCCTCACGTCCATTTGGGATGCAAGGGGGCATTTGCAGTAAGAAAATTGCGCTGAATGCAGAATTGCTCCTCACATAATTCTATGTAACCTCACAGACACTTTTTTGTGATTACATATGATTATGCTACACTATATTCCAGGAGTTACATCCCCCACATATATGGAGTCAAATGTCTGTGTAGCTGAACTCAAGCTCTTGCACTGATGATCACACTGATATTTGAAAGTATATTATATGCAAATTAGATATCTTAGATGTGGGTACATGTAGGAAAGTAGGATCTGCTTTTAAGGTTACCTCCACTTTTTGCTGGATCAATTCTGTTTTCTGACCAGTCTGCCTAGTATCCTGCTAATCAGGACCCCAGTCACTGTGCTCTCTCCCTATGTTTGACTATGGTAAGTACTTTGGTACCTTCCCAGTTGGCTACTGGTGTACCCTTCAAAGTCCCCAGTATATGGTACTAAGGTACTCAGGACATAGGTACACAAGGGAACTCCAGCATGCAATATGCCACCCATGGGAGACCACTCAAACTGTGACTACAGGTCTGCCATTGTAGCCTGAGTGAGCCGGTGCTAGCACCACTCACAACAGATATGTTTCCTTACATCTGAGGTCACTACACTTAAAACCTATAAGTCACCCCTAAGGCAGACCTTTCACTCCAGAGGGCAGGGTGCTGGGTTATAAGTGTGAGGCTGCCCTGCATGAGTAGGACACCCCCTAAAGACCCCTTGGTCGATTCTCCAGGCTCTGTAAGTGTGGTCAACCATTTACTACATATAGTGGACAGCAAGTCAATTATGAGATGTCTAACTGAATCACTGACAAAATTTCGACCTCCAAAATATCGACCTACAGAAATATCGAGTCTAAAATATCGAGGGCAAGAATATCGACATCCTATCTACAACATGGTAAGTACAAAAATATCGAAAAAATAATATGGATGTTAAAAATATCGATGTTAAAAATATCGTTTTTTTTCTTTTAAAATATAAATGTAAAATAAATTAAATAACACTAATAAATATAATATACATAGTTATAAGTATCTAATAATGTTTAAACCTAATAAATAATACATATATAATAATAATATATTAATTAAATATATACTGTAAATATATAATATATATGTTCTGAACAATATGTTGTAATAATTATTTTACTAACTTATAAATTATTAAAATATATTCTAATTTACTAATACATTTGCAAACATAAAACAATAACATAAATAAAATGCATAAAACATAAAAAATTAAATATACTTTTAATATTTTTACAATTAATTATATAAAATGTTGGATAGCGTAGGGGTAAAAATTACTATTCCCACTCCAGAGAGTGCAACAGTAGGGAAAGCTTTGGATAGCGTAGAGGTAAAAATTACTATTCCCACTCCAGATAATGCAACAGTAGGGAAAGCGTTGGATAGCGTAGGAATATAAATTATTATTCACACTCCAGAGAGTGCAACAGTAGGGAAAGCGTTGGATAGCGTAGGAGTAAAAATTACTATTCCCACTCCAGGGAGTGCAAAAGTAGGGAAAGCATTGGATAGCGTAGGGGTAAAAACTACTATTCCCACTCCAGAGAGTGCGACAGTAGGGAAAGCATTGGATAGCGTAGTGGTCAAAATTACTATTCCCACTCCAGAGAGTGCAACAGTAGGGAAAGCATTGGATAGTGTAGGGGTAAAAATTACTATTCCAACTCCAGAGAGTGCAACAGTAGGGAACGCATTGGATAGCGTAGGAGTAAAAATTACTATTCCCACTCCAGAGAGTGCAACAGTAGGGAAAGCGTTGGATAGCATAGGGGTAAAAATTACTATTCCCACTCCAGAGAGTACAAAAGTAGGGAAAGCGTTGGATAGCGTAGGGGTAAAAATTACTATTCCCCTCCAGAGAGTGCAACAGTAGGGAAAGCATTGGATAGCGTAGGAGTAAAAATTACTATTCCCACTCCAGAGAGTGCAACAGTAGGGAAAGCGCTGGATAGGGTAGAGGTAAAAATTACTATTCCCACTCCAGAGAGTGCAACAGTAGGGAAAGCGTTTGATAGCGTAGGAGTAAAAATTACTATTCCCACTCCAGAGAGTGCATCAGTAGGGAAAGCGTTGGATAGCGTAGTATTAAAATTACTATTCCCACTCCAGAGAGTGCAACTGTAGGGAAAGCGTTGGATAGCGTAGGGGTAAAAATTACTATTCCCACTCCAGAGAGTACAACAGTAGGGAAAGCGTTGGATAGCGTAGGGGTAACAATTACTATTCCAACTCCAGAGAGTGCAACAGTAGGGAAAGCATTGGATAGCGTAGGAGTATAAATTACTATTCCCACTCCAGAGAGTGCAACAGTAGGGAAAGCGTTGGATAGCGTAGGGGTAAAAATTACTATTCCCACTCC
Source organism: Lissotriton vulgaris (assembly GCF_964263255.1). NCBI lineage: Eukaryota > Metazoa > Chordata > Amphibia > Caudata > Salamandridae > Lissotriton > Lissotriton vulgaris. The sequence continues at coordinate 236,402,231 of NC_141691.1, forward strand.
AGAGAGTGCAACAGTAGGGAAAGCGTTGGATAGGGTAGAGGTAAAAATTACTATTCCCACTCCAGAGAGTGCAACAGTAGGGAAAGCTTTGGATAGCGTAGGAGTAAAAATTACTATTCCCCCTCCAGAGAGTGCATCAGTAGAGAAAGCGTTGGATAGCATAGGAGTATAAATTACTATTCCCACACCAGAGAGTGCAACAGTAGCGAAAGCGTTGGATAGCGTAGGGGTAAAAATTACTATTCCCACTCCAGAGAGTGCAACAGTAGGGAAAGCATTGGATAGCCTAGGGGTAAAAATTACTATTCCCATTCCAGAGAGTGCAACAGTAGGGAAAGCGTTGGATAGGGTAGAAATAAAAATTACTATTCCCACTCCAGAGAGTGCAACAGTAGGGAAAGCGTTGGATAGCGTAGGAATAAAAATTACTATTCCCACTCCAGAGAGTGCATCAGTAGAGAAAGCGTTGGATAGCATAGGAGTAAAAATTACTATTCCCACACCAGAGAGTGCAACAGTAGGGAAAGCGTTGGATAGCGTAGGGGTAAATATTACTATTCCCACTCCAGAGAGAACAACAGTAGGGAAAGTGTTGGATAGCGTAGGGGTAACAATTACTATTCCAACTCCAGAGAATGCAACAGTAGGGAAAATGTTGGATAGCGTAGGGGTTAAAATAACATACTTATAAATAAAATCTTTTTATTTAAATAATGATATAAAGTATTTAAAAACTTTAAACCATATACAATACCTATACATAATTATAAAAAACATGATTACCCAAATATATTTAAGCAAAAATAAATATTTAAAAATACCATTTTATAATATTTAATTACCAATTACTAATTATTTAACAATTATATTATTTACAAAACAATCATTTAAAAAAATATTACTTAATTACATTTATATTACTTCCACCATATTCCCCTATAAACCCACTACCCACAACAGAACACATTTATCTATTTATGAATTAATCAAAATTATTTACCAATCAATTAAAATTAATTACCAATTAAGTAAAAATAATTACCAATTATTTAAATTTAATTTATAATTCCCACTAATGAATAATTAATTATACATAATTAAATAACTTTCCACCCTATTCCCCTATAAACCCACAACCCGCTATAAAACATATTTATCAGTTAATCAATAATTAAAATGATTAACCAATTAATTAAATGTAATTATCAATTATTTATAATTAATAATATTAACTACTAATTATTAATCAATTTAGCATAGTTAAATTACTTCCCACCCTATTCCCCTATAAACCCACAACCCGCTATAAAACATATTTATCAATTAATCAATTAATTAAAATGATTAACCAATTAATTAAATTTAATTACCAATTATTTATAATTAATTAATATTAACTACTAATTATTAATCAATTTAACATAATTAAATTACTTCCCACCCTATTCCCCTATAAACCCACAACCCGCTCCGGTACTGAAACATATAATTAACTTATAAATAAATGTATTAATATATATATATATATAATACACATATAATAGTACTTATTTTAATTACTTAAGTAAAACATATAACACATACATAATAAAAAACAACAGAAATAATACATATATCGATATTAGTGTAATCGAAATTAGTAACATCGATATATATGCTATCGATATTACTAACTTTGATATTACTTACATCGATATTAGGTATTTCGATATTACTTACCTTAGGGTCGATATTCTTTCCAACGATATTCTTGTCTTCGATATTCTGCACCTTCAATATTATTGACACAATATTTTGGTACATCGATATTTTGACTGTGTACCGTCTAACTATATATTGGCTGCACTGAAACTGGTCATGTTTGGTATCAAACATGTTGGAATCCTACCCCAACACCGATTTCAGTGTTGGATGTAGGATCCCATGTACTGGGTGGCTCCCCTAGGGAGCCCCCATGTATTTCCGGTACCAACCTTCCAGGGTCTAACAGGAAGTTTGTGCTGCTGCTGACCATAGACACAATTCTGCCTCACTGCTGCTGAGCTGAGCTCGAGCAGGAGAAGGTAGAACAATAGGTTTTCTGCCACAGGGATGTGTGACCACCTCCCAGACAGGACTTAGTGTATTAGGATGGGGTGTGGCTGCTTGCCAGCACCACCAGACTTTTGGTGCCCTGCTTGCATTCTCCAGTTGGAACCTGTTCTGGAAGCCGTTCTAGTGCGAAACTACACAAAGAACATGGGAGAATTCTCCCCTCTGTCCATCCCCTCCTCTAGGAGGGATCCCTGAATTGTCCCAACCCTTTCCCTAGGGTACGTAAGGGCTTACCTGTGGGTGGCTCTTCAGATTCATTGTGGAACAAGATTCACATCCAAAACCACTTCAGCTTCAACTGTCTGGCCACCTTGGACTTCTTTGGACTTCGTCAGGAACTGAGACTGCATCAAGGAAGACTCCTGCTGCTCCTGGTCTCATTGTCCTGCGAGTCTTCTGCATTGTCTGGGACTGTGCTTCATCCAGGTACTTCTCCAGGACTATGGGCATCAACGACACCTGAAGTAATCTCCCTTGGAGTGAAGGAGTCACTGCCCTGCATCTGCAGGCACTGTACAAAACTGACCGGGCTGCAGCTCCTGAGGTCCCCTGGACTCCCAAAGGCTCAGCAACACAAGTGGTGGTTCTTAACCTCCCACGAGGCCTACACTGTTTTCTCAGAAGGTTTGAGGCCAGTATCTCTCATCAGACCTGCTGGAACAGAACCCTGGTGCACCGATGTTAACTTGCTGTTGACACGGCTTGTTGAGTCTGTCCATCACAGTGTTGTGTTCTATCTAGGACCCCGATCAATATTGTGATCTTATGCCCCTAATACGGCTATATTCAATCCATACCCCTATAATGGCATAAACGATCAGAGCCATATTTCAGAAACTCGCCTCTGCAGCTCATTACAGTATATGACACAGCAGAAGCCACTATCTTAGATTCCTAGATTACACACCGAGTTCTTTCAACAGATAAAACCCCCAGCAACCTGGGAAAGCCCCGCTTGCTATGTTTTGATTAGTAATAGAACTCTAATGATCACTGGTAGAACAACCAGTTCTTAGTGACATCTTTATTGACGTCTTATGTCCAAAAACTTACGTCAAACAAGGCACCTTCCAGGTATAAATAATACCAACGTTGCCTTAAGCAAACACAGCGGTGGTGGTAGATAATACAGGAGCAGAACAGCTGTCCCTTGCAGAGCCCAGCAGATGCGAGAAGCCCACGGACGCTGCCCCTCCTCCTCCTTGGCGCGCTGAGAAAGACGCTGTCTTTTCTCCTGCTGAGAAAATCCAGCCCCGGCGTTTCCAGCCTACCCTTGCGGGTAACTGGGATATCGAGTCCTGAGAGGAGATACAAGACCTCCAACATTCTATTCCAGAGGTAAGGGGTTGACTAAACGCTTAGAGAGAATTCTTGAAGAAAACCCTTGGCAAAACCAACTTAACTTAAACTGCTACTTACTTACTCCCTCCCAAGTATTAGGCGTAGGTCAGGTACACTGGGGTAGGCGTAGTTAGAAGCACCAGTTGAGTACGTTAGCTAAATGTATATATGAATGTATATATTTTATTCATTTTAACCATCGTATGGCAAAGAAACAATATCAATGCTTTTACAGTATTATTTCGCAATCCTCCTTTTACTGTACGCACTTTTTATAATAACAAGTCTTGCAATTGTGGCAATTCATTTCTCTTGCATTAGAAGAAAGACTGTTCAATAAATAATTCCTTTTTATTGAAAATGCCCGTCTCTCTATTCCCTGCATCCTGTGAAAGTAATTCTTGCACAACTGACTGAGTGAAATAGCAGTCTATTGTTTCACACGACTCTAGAGATTGACTCTTATTCTAAGGAGCAAAATTGTCATGTTTATGCGGTTGTTGGAAAACTGAATCCCTTCTTGTCTGAGCCAGGGGAGCTGATCACTTCCTATTCAGTCAAGAAAGTTTCCAGTGACCTCTGAGCTAGTTGGTACAAACCCAATTAAGTCTAACATAGTCAGTAGAGACCTGGAAGACCGCACTTCTACGTCTACACTGCTGTTTATGTTATTCCAATGCGCAGGGCCTATAGGGAAAATAGGAACTACACTACAACAGATCATTGGGCTACAAGTAGCCCCAACCTCAAACATCTCTTCCTGCCAAGATCTTTGTCGTCACCGCATTCTCTGCACCTCTCCATCTTTAATGGGCTGCTTGAGGTCCTCTTGCGACTCCTGTGCATTCGGCCTGTGGGTCATCATGAGGGGCTTCTTTGGCTCTCCTGCTAGCTTGGGCCTGCTCTGGCTCTTCTGCACTTGGTGAGTCCCTTGAAACTTGGTGGTCCCAACGCTGTACCTTTATGTTTTCCACGTCTGTTGCTGCTGCCAAGGCTTGTTTGTGCTCCCGCCGGACGCTGGCTCCTAATTCTTGACTTCTGACGTGGGACAACTCGTGGACAGTTCCTAGTCTTCCACAGCATCACCTGGTCCTCACAGCTACAGCGACAAGGGCTCTGTCATCACTCCTGCTTCTTCCGTCATCGGTGGTCATAGATCCTCCATGCCTCCTGGTCACTCCCAAGTGTATAGACTGTGTTTCCTGTGCTTGTAGGTAGTCCTCTGCAAGAATCCACCATTGGGTTCCACCGGAATCTTTCCCCTTCTTTGCCAGCGGCATCTTTACTGAAGTCCTCCATTATTATCTATGACGGTTTCCAATGTCACTTTGCAGCTATGCACCCGGCCTCCCTGGGGTAGGTATCCTGATTTCTGGGGTGACTATCCCACTTTCCATCTTCCATGGGGTTTCTTCGGGGTCCACTAGGTAGGGTTCTTCTTCTTAAAAACTGCAAACACGACTTTCCCTCTGACTTGCATTGAGTATCCGTCTGTGTTTCCACTCTGCACACAGGCTCCATGGGTTCCAGGGCACTTACCTTGGGTGGTTCCTTGGGTCCCCAGCTCTTCTTAGTCTTCTGGTCAAGTCCCGCCTTTGGTCACAGTATGCCTTCCACTTCTCTAGTATAAGGTTTGATCTCCCCCAGGAGACCACCGTGTATTTGTGCTTACTTACCTGTTTCCTTTTGAAATATTGTGTGTATTGTGTTGATATCTCCGGGTAGTAAATATACCAATGTGTTAGTGTGTGTGTAATAAATATGACTATTTTTATAACTACACTGTGTGGTTCTTAATGATTTAACCTACACTATATGATTAGTTCTGGTAAAACAAGCTGCTTAACTCTCCTTCTGGGCTAAGCCTAAAGGCTACTCTCCACAGCTACCACTTAGAGAGCGTTCTATAGTTGTCTAAGGCCACTAAAATCACCATAAGGATTGTCTGGATTAGTGTGAGGTGCTTCACTTAAATAAGTGTGCATCATATACCAAGCTAGCCTCCTACATTGTACATTTGTTGCCCTGCACACCCTTCTGTGCTTTGTGACTCCTAATGCTATTTGTCAGGTTCTGAGCTGATTCACAAGAGCATTAATGGATACGAACAGTAGTACTATATAGGTCCTCTGTTACATATTTTTACATACATTTGTGAATCGGCTTTGAAACATCCGACTCTTTACTAGTGAAAGTGCACAAAGATCACAGTCCTTTCTATTTCCACTAATTGTATGAATATTCCTATTTTATTCCTAATGGGGCCATATCACAAAGGCATATAAGCAAACTTGAATGTATGCCTACATATGACTTTTTTAATAAATTCCTTTTGTTTTATTCATTGGTTTTTTTGTGTGAGATTTTCAAGTTTTGTTTTGTACTGAAAGTTGTCAGAATGGCATGACTGGTCATACATAGGATTGGATGTTAAGGGACTTCTACAATTAGGTTATATTCATGCGGATGTGTGTTTGCGCTGTGACCGTTGGTACTTTGCAGCTTACGTTTTGTCTTCAGTAGTAATTAACGTAGAATGTGTGGCTTGTTTATTTTTTTAAGTTGTGGACGGATTTTTATTACGTTTTTTGCATGCTTATTTAAGTGATTACCTATTCACCTAACCCGTGAATACACACCTTTCTTAATACGGCGGTCACTCTCTTTGAAATACAGAAACTCCAAAAGGCTAAGGGTAAGAAAAGGGTTTAGCTATGTCATGCTATTTGAGCATATTCAGGAAACTTCTGTTTGCTGTGGCAATCTACGTTGTCAACTGTGCATCTGGCTCTTCCCTTGATCGTCTCAGCCAGTCTGCTCACCGGATTTCCTGACACAGGATGTCCAATGAGTGGGACATCATGAGCCATAAATCCATAAGGGATGCCAAAGCAACACCACTCCTACTTAGACAAACTTAAAAAGATTTCACACATTGGATGCATGCTGTGCAGTGCAACCCACATTCAGTGTTTGATATGAGCGGAACATAAATCCTTTTCTCCTAGTTAACGCTTGTCTCAATGAATCCTTATCTTTTTACACAAAGTCAGGTATGGAAATCTTGATAAATCTGGCTTTGCATCAAAAATAAGTGGGAGTTAGCACTGGAATGCCCAAATACTACCGACAGAATGCCCCCTTGATGCAAACCAGAGCCAGGCAGCCTAAAGCACTGTTGCACTTCTTTAAGAGCAACATTTCATTACAAAAATGTTTTGCTCTGGAAAGTAAATACTTCATCAAAACTTTGGGGCAGATTATCAAGGGGTTTTATCTCCGCTTTTTTGGTTTTAAAAGCCAAGAAAGCGGAGATAAAATTATCTCCCTATTACCTAGCTGTCGTTAGTGACAGGTAGTAGGAGATAGCGACCATCTTGGGCCCCACTTTGCATGTCAGTGATATTTATCACTAATGACATGCAAAGTGGGCGTGCCAAGATGTTAGCGGCTGGAAACAGTCGCTAACATCGCTATCTCCTATTACCAACTTTTGGAGATATTCGCTCTAAGCGCGAATATCTCCAAAAGCTAACACCTGCCCTGAGCAGTTCTTAGCCATGTTATCCAATGGGAGGTGGATAACATGGCTAAGAGCATTAGCTCGGTAATGCATGAATATCGCGGACTTTTCAGCGATATTCATGCATTGCGGACGATTTTTATCGCATTTGCGATAAACCTTGGTAATACCAAGGTTTATTTGCGATAAAAATCGCCGCAGCTTAGCGGTAAATTTTGTCTCTAACCAAGCAATAGCGATAATTATCGCTATTGCTTGGTAATATGGCCATTTGTACCTCCATACAGCACTTTGTGACACTTTACGGCATTATCTGCCCCTGTATATCTTTCATTTAACAAAATGTGCAAGGTACCTAAAAAATGTTTGTGCATTTGCGAGTCCTCCCATTTTGCAATTTCAGATGCATATTTACAAGAAAATGACACAGCGTGGTGCTGCAAGCCATCCTGCTGGGCCTTGCCGCATTATTATGAAGGTACAGGGATGCATCGTATTTAACAGCAATACGGCACATCCCTGTGCTTTCCTTTGTGCTGGAGCACAATTGGCTGCCTAGTGCCAACGCAGGATAGTGCAAGGGTTCCTGCAGGAAGGGGCTCCTTTGATAGTTCAAGTTCAAGTTCAGAAATTTGTATAGCGCACTACTCACTCAGAGGGTCTCAAGGGGCTTGAGGGAGGGTGGGTGCGTCACTTTTCGAATAGCCATGTTTTGAGTTGTTTTCTGAAGGAGAGATGGTTCTGTGTAGGACGGAGGTGAGTGGGGAGAGAATTCCAGGTTTTGGCCGCTAAGTAGTAGAAGGATCTTCCTCCCATGGTGGATCTGTGGATGCGCGGAATTGCGGCGAGGGCTTGATTGGATAAACGTAGTTGGCGAGTGGGTGTGTAGAAGGACAGTCTTGTGTTGAGGCATTCGGGTCCTACGTCGTAGATGGCCTTGTGCGTGGGTGAGGAGGCGGAACGTTATTCTCTTGTTGACGGGAAGCCAGTGTAGATCCTTCAGGTGGGCGGAAATGTGAACATGACGGGTAATGTCCAGTATGAGTCTGGCTGAGGCGTTTTGGATGCGTTGGAGTTTTTTCTGTAGTTTGGCTGTGGTCCCGGCGTACAGGGTATTTCCATAGTCCAATCGGCTGGTGACCAGTGCGTGGGTGACTGTCTTTCTTGTTTCGGTCGGGATCCAGCGGAAGATTTTTTTGAGCATGCATAGGATGTTGAAGCATGAAAATGATACGGCGTTGACTTGTCTGGTCATTGAGAGGGAGGAGTCTAGGATGAAGCCCAGGTTACGTGCATGATCAGTAGGTATGGGTGCTGTACCTAGGGCAGGTGGCCACCACGAGTCGTCCCAGGCAGAGGGGGATGATCCTAAGATGAGGACTTCCGTTTTGTCCGAGTTGAGTTTTAAGCTGCTGTTTTTCATCCATTCCGCAACTTCTTTCATTCCTTCGTGTAGACTGGTTTTGGCGGTGTTTGGGTCTTTGGTGAGGGAAAGGATCAGCTTGGTGTCGTCAGCGTAGGATATGATGTTGAGGTTGTGTTGGCGAGTGATGGATGCAAGAGGGCTCATGTATACGTTGAAGAGGGTGGGGCTGAGTGAAGATCCTTGTGGTACACCACAGATGACTTCGGTGGCCTCTGATTTGAATGGGGGTAGGCGGACTCTTTGAGTTCTTCCAGCGAGGAATGAGGTGATCCAATCCAAAGCTTTTCCTTGTATTCCGATGTTGTTAAGGCGTTGTATGAGTGTGCTATGACATACTGTGTCGAAGGCCACGGAGAGGTTAAAAAAGATGAGGGCAACTGTTTCTCTGTTGTCCAGTTGTTTTCGGATGTCGTCTGTAGCTGCGATGAGGGCGGTTTCGGTGCTGTGTTTGGCTCTGAATCCGGATTGTGAAGGGTCGAGGGAGTTGTTGAATTCAAGGAAGGCAGCAAGTTGACTATTGACGCCTTTCTCGATGACTTTGGCCGGGAAGGGGAGGAGTGAGATGGGGCGGTAGTTCTTAAGTTCAGAGGGGTCCGCTGTGGGTTTCTTCAGAAGGGAGCTGAGTTCGGCATGTTTCCAGCTTTCCGGGAAGGTGGCGGAGTTGAAGGAGTAGTTGATGATATCACGGAGATGGGGTGCGATGATGGAGTCAGCTTTGTTGAAAATGTGGTGGGGACAAGGGTAAGTTGGCGATCCCGAGTGGATGGAGTTCATCAGGCGGATGGTGTCTTCAGTCGTGATTGGGTTCCAGGTGCAAAGGTTCTGAGAGCGTTGTTTTGGTTCGCAGTTGGGTGGGGTGGGTTGTTCTTCGGATAGATTTACAAAGCTGTTATGAATGTCGGCTATTTTGTTGTGGAAGAAAGATGATAGGGAGTCGTAGAGGTCCTGGGAAGGAGTGATGTGGTTGTTGCCGGCGGTGGGGTTGGTAAATTCTTTGACGATGTTGAATAGTTCCTTGCTGTTGTGGGCATTGTTGTCGAGTCGATCTTTGAATGCTGATTTCTTGGTGGAACGGATCAATTGGTGGTGTTTGCGGATCGAGTCCTTGAAGGCGATCAGGTTGTCAGTGGTTGGGTTTTTTCTCCAAGTTTTCTCGAGGGTACGGCATAACTTCTTGGAATTCTTAAGGTCATCGTTGAACCAAGGGGCCTTTTTGTTTCCTGGTTTGATCTGATGGTGTTTAAAGGGTGCTAGTTCGTCAGCGCTGCGGGTGATCCATTGTGTGAGATTAGTGGCCGCTTGGTTTGGGTCCAATGGTGTGGCGGGGGGGTTTTGGTTAAGCGATGTGAAGAGTTGGTCGGTGGTGATTTTGTCCTAGTTTCTTCGAGGGATAGGTTGTGGCTGGATGTGGGTCGTGGTCTTTTTGAAGCTGAAATGGACGCAGCTGTGGTCCGTCCAATGGAGAGCTGTGGTGCGCTCGAAGGAGATGTGTTTGCTGGAGGTGAAAATAGGATCGAGCGTGTGTCCGGCTGAGTGGGTGGGGGTGTCAACAAGTTGATTGAGTCCGATATTGGCCAGGTTGTCCAGAAGGGTGGTGGTATTGTTGTCATTTTTGATTTCCAGGTGGAAGTTGAGGTCTCCCAGTAGAATGTAATTCTCGGAGGAGAGGGCATGTGGGCTGATGAAGTCGGTGATGTCTTCTTTGAATTGAGTGCGGGATCCTGGTGGTCTGTAGATGAGGGTGCCTCTAAGTGTGGTTCTGGGGTCGGTGTGGATCTGGAAGTGAAGGTGTTCGGCGGAAGCAAGGTTATCGTCAGATCTGGTCATGATTCGGATGGTGTTCTTATGAACGATGGCGATGCCTCCTCCTGTTTGGTTGATGCGGTCCTTTCGGATGATCTTGAAGGCGTCCGGGATGGCTATGGTGATGTTGGGTGCTGATGAGGCGTTCATCCAGGTTTCTGTAAGGAAGGCGACGTCCGGCGATGTAGTGTCGAGTAGGTCCCAGAGTTCAGTGGCGTGTTTGTGGACCGAGCGGGTGTTCAGCAGGATGCATTTCAGGTGGTTGGAGTCGGAGCTGTGTTTGGGGGGGATGGATTTGGCATGGGTCCTGATGCAGGCGAACTTGCATGAGTGGCAGGAGAAAGGACCGTGGGTGTATCCTGGGGTAGCTACGCAGCATTGTGGCTTGCGGCCGGGATTGAGGGCAAGGAGAGTAGCGGCGGCATATGTTATGCGGGTGGAATGGATTTTGCGGGGACCAGGGGGTCTGGCGCTGGGCGCGGTCCAGGCGCGGATGGGCGTAGACGGGCTTACCTTTGGCGCACCTTCGGCGCGCATGGGGCGCGACCGCTGCGGTCCAATGCTGCGCGCATTAGCATCTGTCATATGAGGATGGTGGAGGGGCGAGGGAGGATCAGCGGGGAGGCGGGCGGGCTGTAGAGGACGGGCTTCCAGGCACAACAACAACAAAATGGCAGCGAAAACGAAAGTACAGACAGGCACAAAGACAAAAGAAATATTAAGGCAATGTGTGTAAAAGCGCAACAATGAACGATTTCCTATTCAAGTAAAGCAATATCACACAACTAGCGTTACAACAGCGTGAAATTAAAGTACAGTGCTAAAGTCGGCAAGAGCGCTGAAATTCAGTTCTAATCTTTGCAGTGCTAATCGCGCTACAGCGTTATGAGGACAGGGGCCAGCAGATTTGAAAAGCAGCAGGTCTAGGTAATTAGCGCAACACAACGATACCAAACAGAGCAGGGAGCGTGGGGGAGCGACCGCTACCAACAGCGTCGGGACGGTCATTTTTGTCCTTCTATGTGTGCTACAGAATGCAGCACACATAAAAAGAGCGAACAATGCTGAGGGGCAGATTTACAAGCCCCCTGTGCCACCAGTACGTCACTTTTTGTGATGTACTGGTGGCGCAGGGGGCTCCTCCATATTTACAAGGAGAAGAAAAGACACCCTGAGTGACTTTTCCTCTCCTTCTAAATACGGCCCATCACACGCAGCACTTTGTGTGAAAGAGGCGTTCCATGGGTGTTGCTGTCAGTGTTCCCACGCAAGAACCATTGAATGAGACACATCTCCAGATTTACGAGAAATCGTAAATCTGGAGATGCGTTTGAATGCTACACCACCCTAGAGGTGGCCTAGCAAGGCGCAACGAAGATGTTTTCATTTCTCCTCGTTTTTTCCTCTTTCAATGCGTGCTGCATTCTACAGCACGCATTGAAAGAGGAAAAAGCCTTTTGTGATTGTTTTTGTGCCGGAAGGTGCCCCTTCCTGCATAAAAACAATCTCCCCACAACGCTGGCATCCTTGCACCATGGTGCAAGGGTGCCAGCACTGGCGCTTGGCACCTGTTTGTGCGCCAGCACAGGGGAGTGCACAGGAATGCGACATATTTACAAGAATATGAAAGTGCTGCAGCGTGGCGCAGCCAAAGAGCTTGCGGTGCCACGCTGCGGCACTTTCTTGTAGATCTGCCCCTGTGAATTGAGTATATTTCTCCTTGTTGCGCCACTTTTACGTTAGAATCCGACACATTCCCTGGTTTACGAAACCTTGCAATCTGGGAATGTGTCAGAATCCATGGGGGTTTCCTGGGAACACCACAGCAACACCCATGGAACGCCCCTTTCATGCAGAGTAGTGAGTGAAAGGGGGCCATATTTACAAGACAATGAAAAGCCAAGCAGGGTGGCTTTGCTTGGGCTTGTAAATATGTCTCCGCATTGTGCGCCGCCTAGTGTAAAGAAAAGTGACCTCCAGTGGCGCTGGGGCCTTGTAAATATGCCCCTAACTTTCTTGCAAAGTGCATGGACATAAATCTATAGATTGAGAGAAATTAGGTATGAAGGGGTTCTCTTCTGCTCATCCTCTCTGTCCCCCCTACCCCCCCACGCCTGCTCCACTGCCAAACTGAGACAAAAGGGAAAATCAGCTTGAGAAAGATAAAAATAGCTTAGATTCAGATTGACAGAAAGAAATGATACCAGCCGTCCATCATTATTGGATGTATGCACTCGCTTAATAAATAATGGGTTTAAACGGATCTGCATGCATTACCCATTACCATGTATGTACCACTTCACACTTGTCAAAATATTTTAATACCTTCCGCATTAATATGCTGTATTTCCATCACTCTAAGTCAGAAAGTAATAGAAACGGGGCCCATTTCCATGATCTGCAGTATGACTCCAAATAATGCATTAAAACAACCGCCGCCATCCATTCCAATGCTCTCATAATGCAGGGAATTCGTGTTTTCCTGTTTAAATGATTTCATCCGGGTCTTTCTTTCAGTATCGCCACTGATGGATGGAGAAGAGCTGCAATCCATCGCGCTCCCTTTCCAGGTGCTTTCATCCCTTTAAGACCTTGTGCAAATCCTGCTACTTTTCTATCAGAGCTGGGGGCAGAGGGTATCAAAAGGTTGACGAGGCTGAAATGAGTCAGGGGGGGCGGGGGGGGTGCAGTATAGAAACATGCATTGTGCCTCTAGGGAGAGTGTAGCTGGAACGCATTGTAATTCTATGGTGTCAAGGGAATCTGTTTAATAAAGGGACATCTGCTTATCATCACTGCAACAATTTGCTGTAATGTTCATGCGCTAGGAATGTGCTCCTGATTGTCCCCCTGGTAGGCTTTTCCTATGCGCTTTCAAACAGATATTGCACATAAATAAGAAAAGAAAACTGTTGAGGGTTAACTTCTTGCCCTGCCTAGAAAGTCATTTTTAAAAAAAAATAATGCAAACACAGCCTCTCAGTTAGTAGCAACGTATCTTGGGAGAAAAGAGGATTTTTTCACTGCTTTGCAGGTTCTCGCCCTGTGTTACTCGACTGCAACAACGCACTCAGCCCACAGGATGTGACTGACAAAGCGGGGAATGCACTGCGCGTAATTCTACAGAGAGATGTATTGTGAAACACCCGCTGCTCGTCAGGATATCCCCTCCACTCTGCATCACATCCTCGCGGTCAGTGCAAAATCCATCAAAATATGGGCAGGATGTAAACAAATGGCACATTATTTTTATAATGATTTATGAAGAGGCCGGGATTGGTGCTGGAAGAATTGACAGCGGGGGATGAGGGGGGCAAAATCCTGATTTGTGTGCTTTAAACCGGCCACAGACGTCACGTCCTGTATTGCGAGACTGGGGCGGAAGGGCCTTTAAGGGCTGGGGGTAGTGCACCGACCTCTGGTTACCTCTTCTATTGGGTCATCAAACGCAGTCGGATTTTTATGGGTTCTTTTGTGGCAGCGAGTGTATTAAAGGAAGTGTGTTGTGGCGGTGGTGAACGATTCATCACTCAGCCCACGTCCCAGCCCAAATACGACATACATTCTGGAGCTGATGCTTGCATCTTTCCATGACTGTTTCACCCCCCAAACCACAGACATCCGTCTCATAGCTAATTGAGATACTGACCATTTCATGTCACTGAAGCCAGGCTGAAAGGCAACATTTGTGTTGTTGTCCTGGTATGTAACATTATTAACAGTGAAATGGTCGCTATAGAGTGAACGCTAGATACTTACTAATGTCCTGGAGGGAGGTGGCGACCCTACAATCTTCCAGATGTGTATAGAAGGCTCCAGCAGCTTTGGAATGCGCTACCCGGAGGACCTCTCCGCAAAGAATTCCTGCTGAAGAGGAAGACCTAAAAACATCACCGGTAACCCTTAGCCTATGCTAACTATCGCTTCAGTATCACACTGCTGAGCACTGGTTAAACTCAAAACAAACCTTTTCAAATAAGAGTTGACTGGGGGCACTCCATCAGAGCCCTCCAACCGATTGCAAACTCGAGAAAATCCCTAAGGATAAAAGACCAAGGTTAGACAACATGCCAGTCCTCTACCCTCATGTGGTTACTACATGCACTACCTCAAAGGTAGGTCACCTTACTCCAAGTTAACATTAGGAAGGCACACTAATCACTATTGCATCCAAGCATCTTCAAAAACTAAAAGGTACCCCAAGATCCACTGCAAATGCCAACCAGCACACAGCCTACCATATTCTTACTCTATCAAGATATTAGAAGGGGAAGTGGCAGTACATCTGCAAGAATTTGTTTCAGCCCAGCAACTGTTACTAGTCTGAGGCAATGAGCCTACCATGGTGGACATCAATGAGAATCTTCTGACATCGTTAGGTGAAGGAAATCCTGCAGGTCTGGTGTTTCTTATCAACCATGGGCTTATGTTAGAGTTAACCACTACATTTGCTTGAACAGAATGCTCATCTTGATGGGAGTGGTGCATTTATCTCGTAGATAGGGAAGCTCCTTTCTATCCCATTACAATTTACATATCAGAAATGGCACCATTTTGTCCTGAGACCAAAAAGGTAGAATTCGGAAAAATTCAAAGGTTTGTGTTATCACCGATCATATTAAACACTTCTATGCCTCCATGGGCAGATGTGATTCCTCAGCACAACCAAAATACAGTTCCACATGCTCCAATCCATCTACAACACGAGAAAGGAACATTAAAAAATGTCAACATTAACAAGTGGCTAAAACAATTTGTCTCTTGATGGAAGACCATTTCATCTTCCTGTACAGGTCCTAATTGGACCTCCTCGTAGTAGGCATCCTGTTCCTCTAGGATGCAGTACATTGTTGCATGATAATGTTCCGAGGGTAGAGACCAGTGTAGACCCACAACGGCACCAGTACATTATAGTGTCCGTAGTATGCAATGGAACATGGTGGATTTGCATCCCTAGGATGCAGTGTATTTATGTGGGTTAGTGTCCTCATGGTACAATGCAGTATAGTGTGTTACCGATGCTGTGGGCTATTGTACAAAACAGGCACAAGATCTGAGTATATTCCAAGCCATAGTTCATGTAATCTATCCTAGTGGGTTACTCTCCCAAAGATGCAGTGTCACTAGGTGATGGGAGGGTTGTTGAATAGAGATCCAATGATGCAGTCTTTTGCGTGTGGTTGTGTGGGATGTGGGGGGGGGGGGGGGGGCGGGGTTATATCGCCTATATCGAAATGTTAGCACCCAAAGGATTCAGTGCAGTTTGGTAGGCAAGCACCAGTAAGATGCAGTGCAGAGTGGTGGTTAAATAGCTCTAGGATGTATTAGAGTGTGGTGGGTTAGTAACCCTGGGATGTGGTGCAATATTGATGCTAGTTTGTCTAGGATCTATTGGAGTGTGGTAGGTGAGGTTCTTTAGGATGCAATACAATGTGGTATGCTAATGGTCCTAGGATGCAGTGCAGTGTGGTATGCTACAGGTACCAGTACATTATAATGGACTACTTTATATAGAATGTAATGCAATGTGGTGAGTTTACATCTCTTGAATATAAGGTAATAATGCAGGTCAATGTTCCACCGGTATACTGCAGTGGAGGGTGGTGCGTTGTTACTGAAGTATAATATTGTCTTCTATTGTGCAGTGCTTGCACTGCATTACAGTCAGTAGCAGTCCAATGATACAATACAGGACTCCCAGCGTGTTCATGCTGATACAGTGTTATGAGTACTGTCTGGAGCTTTCCTTTGAAATAGTGATGGATTCTGAAAGTTGCTGCCTTTGTTTTACTTTAATTGAACTAATGTGACCCATACACCTGATAAAAAAAAGGTAAAATGTGGTGTTCTACTGGTATTTGCATGGTGAATCTTTGGTGTGTACTATGATGTGTTCTTTCTATAGGTAACATTTCTAAAACAATTCGAACTGACCCTGAGAACAACAGTCCAGTCTGAATCTGCTTTCAATCCAAGAAAAGAAAATGCTAAAGTCACATGCTTGCGCTAAAGAAATAAAAGAAAATGTATTCCCCCATAGTGACGGATAGAAACCAACTTACTCAGATCACAGGAACACATAGCAGCTTTTTGTCCAAAGTGGGAGTGCACAAACTGCGCTCTGCATAAGGGACTTAATATACAGACTTAATATACTATTCATCTTATTTCATATTAGCAATTTGCTTGCAGGACATGTCAGCAGCACTAAGCACTTTACGTTTGTTTTGCACACAGAATCGACCTTAGGGGCAATACAAAACATGTTGGAACCCTAAGCCAACATTCTAAGTACCAGGCGCATTTGCACATAGTATTGATTCTTAAAAATGTTTATCGCGTCACTACTCGGGAATGATTTAACATGTGAATATTCTATTTTAGAAGTATTATTAAGCATCACTTGTATTTGTGTAACTTCGTGCTTATTTTATTGTGTGTTAAAAAGCTAATATTGTTAAGGTTTTAATTAACTAAACAATAAACCTGACTTACAGCAGAGTGGATCAATCAATCAATCAATCAATTTGTAGAGCGTGCTATTTACCCGTGAGGGTCTCAAGGCGCTGAAGGGGTGGAAGCTTCGCTACTGTTCGAAGAGCCAGGTCTTGAGGAGTCTTCTGAAGGCGAGTAGGTCTTCGGTCTGCCGTAGGTGGGTAGGAAGGGTGTTCCAGGCCTTGGCGGCGAGGATGCGGGGGACGGCGGTGAGGGCGAGGCTGGTGGAGCGGAGCTGGCGGTGAGGGGTGTGGAAGCTGATTTTGCTATTCAGGTAGGCTGGTCCGGCGTAGTGGAGTGCTTTGTGTGCGTGGGTGAGGAGTTTGAAGGTGATCCTCTTGTCGACGGGGAGCCAGTGTAGGTTTCTCAGGTGGGGGGTGATGTGGCTACGGCGGGGGACATTGATGATCAGTCGGGCGGAGGCATTTTGGATGCGCTGTAGTTGTCGTAGGAGTTTGGCTGGGATTCCGGTGTAGAGTGTGTTGCCATAGTCCAGCCTGCTGCTGACGAGGGCCTGTGTCCCCATTCTTCTTGTTTCGGTCGGGATCCACTTGTAGATCCTGCGGAGCATGCAGAGTGTGTTGTAGCAGGAGGAGGAGACGGCGTTGACCTGTTTGGACATGGAGAGGGAGGAGTTGAGGATGAATCCAAGATTGCATGCGTGGTCGTGGTCGTTGCGTGTCGGTGCAGTCCCCAGAGTGGTTGGCCAGCAGGAATCGTCCCAGGCTGAGGGGTTGGGTCCGAGGATGAGGACCTCTGTCTTGTCCGAGTTCAGTTTCAGACGGATCAGTTTCTTTCGAAAACAGCATAGGGCTATGAGACAATACACAGAGGAAAAGCTGTAATGTGGTATTTTGTGTCTCTATGCTGCAGTTTTTTATTGTATGTTAGCATTTTTAAGGTACATTATGTTGTCTTACATGGACCCAGTTTAGTGTGATGGATGAGATTCCCTAGAATAAAGTACAGTGTATTCTATTAGGGTCTCGAGTAGGCAGCATATTGACTTCAAGTTGTTAGTGTGTACAGCAATTTGGTCAGTTGCTTCATCACAGGATGTAAGGATTCGGTGGGCCAGTTATCCCTTATGTGCAGTGTGGTGTTTTAGTGCATGTCATGTGTAGTACAGGTTGCTTTGGAGGTGTGTAGGAAAATAGCACTTTTTTGACTTGATCGACCCCACTTTTTACATGGTTACTGATGTTATTTCGACTGGAAGTGCACTGGGTTCCTGCTAACCAGATCCCCAGTGCCATAGCTCTTTCCCAAAATTGTACAATTGTTTCCCCCAATTGGCAAAACCTTTAGCTCCCGCTGTAAGTCCATAGTAAATAGTACCCCCGAGTCTGAGGTAATAAAATGGGTCCCTAAGGGCAGCAGCACAGATTTTGCCACTCTAGGGACCCCTCACGTAGCACAGCAGGGTTGCTATTGCAGGCTATGTGTCTTAGTGCAAAAAAAAGTGAAACCACGATATATCACATATCCCTGTGTGCCACATCCCCTAACACTGCATGTGATATTTGTAAGTCACCCCTTCATCAGGCCTCACATCCCTAAGGAGAGGTGCTGAATATAACATGTGAAGACAAACCTGCATGAGCAGATGTGCCCATGTGCTGGTCAGTCCTAATACTGCGAGTACCAGTGACCATGGAAGCCATTTTAAAACATGTGCCGGACACTGGTGAAAACGAGTTCCCCAGCTACATGATGGCTTCACTGAAGATACAGATGTTTGACATCAAACATACCAATACATGCACCCTGATTACACCTTAGAGGTGCCCCATGAAAACCTCACAGCCTCTGGTGTGCTCCCTGATTGATTTCTGCCAGACTGCCACCTGAGACACTTTTCTGACTTCATAGGGTGAGAGCCTTTTGCTCAAGAGACCCAGAAAAAAGCCTGTGCAGGAAGGTGATGTCATACCCACTCATACAAGATGACATGCTGATTAGCCTTCCTAGGCCGGCAAGCTTCAAAGAGCTGCCACGTTTGAAATGCAAATCTGGCTTCCCTCTTAGGAGAGAAAGCCAGCCCCCTTTGTCCAGAGCCCCTTTGGCACCTAGACAGGTGGGAAAATTAACTAGTCAGGTAGGCATGCACCTCCAGGTTAGTACCACACCTAAGGTGGGCTAAACTGAGGAGGGCACAACTTTTCAGATGTAGCCATCTTTGTGATGGCATATGTAGGAATTCTGGGGCAGTGTTATGTCCACTTTCCACAGGAAGATGTCACATAGGGTGCCTAGTGAACCAAGGGTCAGTAGCCCATTGGTTACTGTTAGAACTGGGGTCTCTAGTTGACAGAGGTAAGTTCCTTTGACCAAATAGGGACCCTTGCTTCTAGTCAGGGTAAGGGGGTACACTTCTAAAATAACCCCTGCTCAGCCCCTTGGTAGCTTGGCACGAGCAGACAGGCTCATCTGAGAGGCAGTGTGTAAACCATTTGTGAACACATACAGTAAAACAGAGAAAACACGACAAATGGACACCACACCAGTTTAGAAAAATAAGTAATCTTTACTAGACTTAACACAAGACCAAACAACAAAAATCCACAATACTGTAATCAACAATAGGCTTCAAAATGGTAGAAATTGCTCAGTTCAATGTAGATGGTAAATGCAACCCTTTACTCTCAAAGTACCTTGGAAGCGTCACACAATACAAACAAAAGGGTCACAGGGAAGGTGATGCATTGGTTATTGCTTCGCAGGAGGTGATGTGTCGGTCCCTACTGCACCGCTGGGGAAGTGATGCGCCGGTTCCTTACTGGACAGGAGGTGATGCGGCGGTTTCCTACTGTGATCCTGTTCGATGCGACAAGATGGCACCTCGATGCGATGCAATGATCCGGTGCGATGCGAGAAAATGACGTCTTAATGCGATGCAACAACGTTGGGTGTGATGCGTGCACGCCTGACGGCCGTGCGGCAAAGTCAGTAACTTCTGAGCCGCGACAAACCCTGCGACACGCTTCTCCAGTGATGCGAAGGTGACCTCTGCAGGGGTGACACGCTTCTCCGGTGATGCAACACGCTTCGTTGATGATGCGACTGCAAGCAGCGGCGGCACGCTTCGGCGATGCGACGGCAACTGCTGCGACGGTGACACGCATCTCCTCGTTGCTTCGCGCTTCCAGCTTCCAGCAACTCGCAGTCTCTTCAGAAGGCCCAAACAACAGTAATTATCAAGGAAGTGAGCAACCCGGAATACCCTTGAGGGCTTGGGTAAGTAAATATAGAAGGGTAAAAGTGCCTTCAAGGGACTTTATTCAATTTGTGTTTGTTAGTTAAAATTAGTATGAGAAGAACTAATTTATCGTCCTTATAGTGAATTAATCACAACTGATCAAATCGTGTTGTCAACATATAACATATAAACAAAGACACAAGGTGTATACGAAAAAAGTGCTTTTATCAAATAATTCATTAAGGGAAAGTCAGCTTCATATACAGATGATTAAACAAATACGATTTTAGGACTGTAGGTACACATAAAAATGAATTACTAAGTGACTCAACAGAACCTAAAAAACACCTATCCCAGAACACATTGAGTAAAACAAAGAAGGGATGAGGCGTATTGTCGACGTTTCGGTTTCTTAGCAGTTATTTGTTGAAACCATCCTCAGGACTGTTATCAGTTCAAATCTGTATAGAAATATTGTAATCTGTTTGCGGGTTTTCGTAATCCGCAAAGAAATCGTAGGAGGATCACAGTATCCTAGTGACCTGACCATCAAATGTGGAGAACGCTCATCCAAGCTGGATGTGGAGTCTGAATTTCACTCGCATAGGGTTTATATATTTACATACAGCAGATATTGTCTAATGTATATCAGACGGAGTTTTATCAATTCTCTAAAATAGTCAGGAATCATTGCAATCAATTTGCGCATTGAACGAGCCTGTAAGCAGTCAACAATCCTGACTTCACTTTGATGATACGCGTTCTTGATCCCACCTCGCCGCACATCTAGGCGCTGCAGGATTGTTGACTGCTTACAGGCTCCACATTTGATGGTCAGGTCACTAGGATACTGTGATCCTCCTACGATTTCTTTGCGGATTACGAAAACCCGCAAACAGATTACAATATTTCTATACTGATTTGAACTGATAACAGTCCTGAGGATGGTTTCAACAAATAACTGCTAAGAAACCGAAACGTCGACAATACGCCTCATCCCTTCTTTGTTTTACTCAATGTGTTCTGGGATAGGTGTTTTTTAGGTTCTGTTGAGTCACTTAGTAATTCATTTTTATGTGTACCTACAGTCCTAAAATCTTATTTGTTTAATCATCTGTATATGAAGCTGACTTTCCCTTAATGAATTATTTGATAAAAGCACTTTTTTCGTATACACCTTGTGTCTTTGTTTATATGTTATATGTTGACAACACGATTTGATCAGTTGTGATTAATTCACTATAAGGACGATAAATGCGTTCTTCTCATACTAATTTTAACTAACAAACACAAACAACAGTAGGCACCTCTCTGCAGGCAGAATTCTACAGCAAGGGAATTCAGGGGAGCTGATGGTGAAGTCTGGTATCCCTGAGACTTCAGGCAGGGGGCACGCTCAGTTCAAGCTCTTGGAGATTCTTCTTCAAGATTGCAAAAGTACACACAAAGTTCCTTATCTCCTTTCCTTGGCAATATAGTAACCACTGCAGGCCAACCCCAACAGCACAGCACATGGGCAGTCTTCTACTTACAGCTTGCTTGGTTCTTCTCCTTGGCAAGGTTCGTCTTGATTCCCAGAAGTGATCTAAAGTTCTGGGGTCTGGATCCCCTCTTTTATACACCAACTTTGTTTACAGGACTCCTTCTTTCCTTTGGCAGTGTGGGCAAGGGTCATCAGACACACCACAGGATGTGGAGCCAGCATTTTGGAAGGCAGGTACAGCCCTAATCAGGCCCAGGTGCAACTCCTCCCACCACTCTACATGCAGATAGGTCTATTCAGCCCTGTGCTGACCCACCCTGTCTCCTGGAGCCCCCCAGCCCCTGTCACTCAAAAACCATGAACCTTCTGGACCCGGGTGCTCACCCAGCAGTCAGCCTCGTCAGCAAGCTTCCTAGTGTTAGTCAGCTTGCTATCAATAAGGTGCTGGCGTAGCTCTGGAAAACAATTATTTGACAAGTGTTCCCATGAAATCAAATTATAGAGCGCTTCAAAATCATACACTTTACTGCCCTTCACCCAACCATCCAATGCTCTGCCAAAGACAGACACATATACTAACCAAGTGCTAGACTTCAGTTTCTTACAATTCCTAAACCTTTGTCTATACAACTCATGGGTCAACCCATACCTGGACATTAAGGCCTCTTTCATGTTTACATAAGAATTCTGATCCTCAGAACGCAAATCTAACAAAGTGTCCTGCCCATCACTAAGAAACCACCCCCGCCCCCAAACCCCGCACCCCAATCCTTTTCAAGGACCCGGTGGGAGGACATAGTTACCTCATAGGCCTTGAGCCATTGCCCAATATCGTCATTCTTATGAAACTCCTTAATAACACCCAAGGGAATGAACACTATTGTTTCTACAGGCAAGGATTGTGTGTTGCCACCAGAGGGAGTAATCTCTAAACTTTGGCTTTCAATTCCAGCTCCCTCAACATTCTTTCATGCTCAAATGCATCCTCTTTTCTTCCTAGGCTAACTTCTTATTCTATAACTACAGCTGTCCACCCATCTTGAGCTTGGCTAGCTCCATCTTGTGCATTCTATCTCTCTCCCTGTCCTCCAGCTCCTCTGGGGACAGACCCTCTGAAGAAACACTGCTGCCTGGCCTTGAAGGTACTTTCTCCCCGGTTAGGCCCAATGGCTCATACAGCTTCCCATCTGCATTCTCTGCCACATCCCTAGGCTCCACATGATGCTCAGTAGCATTCCTAGATTCCAATGAGACCCTCAACACCTTTTGAAACTCTTCCTTCTTGGAGACGAGCTTTCACTGGTATTTTACATTTTTTGCAGAAGGTTTTAAGCTGTGGCACAGTGTAGGTATCCACGCTATCATCTTCAAACTGTAGACCCATAGATGCGTTGGATGCTGCTTTGCTCTTGGTGAAAAACAGTTGGTAGTTCTCAAAAAGCAAAAAGAAGTTCCAAGGAAAATTTTACCAAAAAGTATGTGGTCGCGTTATGGTCTGCACTCACTAGTAGTGTACTCGAATCACTGTATATGAGTCACAAATGCAAGTCCAAATCCTTACCACTGACCACCGATGTTAGAACTGGGGGTCTCTAGTTGGCAGAGGTAGGTGCCTTTGCCCAAATAGGGACCCTTGTTTCTAGTCAGGGTAAGAGGTACACTTCTAAAATAACCCCTGCTCACCCTCATGGTAGCTTGGTACGGGCAGATAAGCTTATCGCAGAGGCAGTGTGTAAAGCATTTGTGAACACCTACAGTAATACAGTGAAAACGCTACAAATGGACATCACACCAGTTTAGAAAAATAGGTAATCTTTACTAGACTTAACACAAGACCAAACTACAAAAATCCACAATACTGTAATCAAAAATAGGCTTCAAAATAGAAATAGCTTAGTTCAATGTAGATTGTAAATGCAACACTTTACTCAAAGTACCTTAGATGCATCACGCAATACAAACAAAAGGGTCACAGGGCAGGTGATGCGTCGGTTCCTTGCTTCGGGGGAGGTGATGCGTTGGTTCCTTACTGCAGCGTAGGGGAGGTGATATGTCGGTTCCTTACCAGAGAGGGGGTGATCTGTCGGTTTCTTACTGTGATCCGATGCGATGCGACAAGATGGCGCCTCGATGTGAGGCAGCGATCCGGTGCTATGCGAGAAAATGGCGTTGCGAGGTGACAACGTTGGGTGAGATACGTGCACTCCCGACGGCCGTGCGGCGAACTCAGTAACTTCTGAGCCTCGACAGGCCCTGTGACACGCTTTCTCTGGTGATACGAAGGCGACCTCTATGGCGGCGATACGTTTCTCTGGTGATGCGACACGCTTCTTCGGCGATGCAACGCCAGCTGCTACGGCGGCTACACGCTTCTCCTCGTTGCATCGCGCTTCCAGCTCCCAGCGCCTCGCAGTCTCTTCAGAGGGCCCAAACACCAGTAGACACCTCTCTGCAGGCAGAATTCCACAGCAAGGGAATTCAGTGGAGTTGGTGGTGAACTCTGATATCTTTGAGACTTCCAGCAGGAGGCACTCTCAGTTCAAGCCCTTGGAGATTCTTCTTCAAGATTGCAAAAGTACACACAAAGTTCCTTTTCTCCTTTCGTTGGCAATAAAGGAACCACAGCAGGCCAACCCAAACAGCACAGAACGCTGGCAGTCTACTCCTTAAAGCTTCCTTGGTTCTTCTCCTTGGCAAAGGTTTGTCTTGATTCCCAGAAGTGATCTAAAGTTCTGGGGTCTGGGTCCCCTCTTTTATACACCAAAATCCTTTGTCTCTGAAGGCAGAGAGTGTCTGTGCCTAGTCTGAACCAGTTCTGTGCAGTCCGTGAGCACTTTATTTACAGGACTCCTTCTTTCCTTTGACAGTGAGGGCCAGGGTCATGAAACACACCACAGGAGGTGGGGCCAGCATTGTGGAAGGCAGGTACTGCCCTATTCAGGCCCAGGTGCAACTCCTCCCACCACCCTGCACGCAGATAGGTCTATTCAGCCCTGTGCTGACTCACTCTGTCTCCTGGAGCCCCCCGGCCCCTTTCACTCAAAAACCAGACAAGGAATACACAACCTAACAGAGGCAGGCTTGGATATTTAGGCAAGAAAATACATATTTTTTTAAAAGTGGTATTTTCAAACACAGAATGTTAAAACCAACTTCACTAAAAGATGCAGTTTATCATTCTGAGTTCAGAAATACCAAACTCGAATTTATACCTAGTTCCCTGAGTCAGTTAGGATTATAAAATGTTATAATCAAACCGCCCACTCTGGCCTATGGGGAACAGGTAGCCTCTCAGTAGTGATAAACAAAATTGGCTGTAATTCACTATTAGGGCATGCTACACACATCAGGGTTTGTCCTACCTTATACATGCAATGCACCCTGCCCTTGGGCCTACCTTAGGGGTGACCAATATGTAGAAAAGGGTAGGTTCAGAAACTGGCAAGTGGGTGCACTTACCCATTCAACATGCCAGTACCAGACTGCACCCAGGCTCTGCAATGGCAAGCCTGAGACACACTTTACAAGCTGCTTCTATGGGTGGCACAACCAGTGCTGCAAGCCGCCCACCAGCAGCATTTGATTTACAGGCCCTGGGCACACATGGTGCCCTGTACTAGAGTCTGACAAGTAAATCAAATGAATCAATCATGGAGTTACTAATCATATACAATACTTTACAATAGGGAGCACTTGCACCGTGGCACTGAAAAGCAGTGGCACAGTGCCCAAAGCATCTAGACCAGCAAAAACATAGCAAAAATACAGGAGGCCCGGCAGAAAATGGAAAGGAGTCCCACGCCAATGGTGCCAGGTCTAACAGTTACTGTCCCAAAAGGGCAGATCCTGATCATCTGAAGAAAGAAGACAGACAAGAACACTTGCACAGCAAGAACAGAAGACCCAGCAACTGACCTGGCATCAACTCTGCTGGCCTTCCTTTTGACTTTGCATATTGAGCCAAAAGTTGACTTGTTTTGCAGCTGCTGAGTCCCCAAAACCCGGAAGTACTGTCAGTCTGTGACTAGGAACCAAGGGGCATATTATCAAGAACAGCGTAAAAATTATCGCCTGTTTAGCAGCAGAAAACTGCAGCTAAAGCGGCGATATAGGGCTTGATAATATGCCCTTGTGAATTCCAATAGAAGTCCATATTCTGGTGTGAACATTGGCTTCTATTGGAATTCTCCAGAGCATATTGTCAAGCCCATTATCGCTGCTTTAGTGGCATTTTTTTGCCGCTAAACGGCGATGATTTTAACGCCGTTCTTGATAATATGCCCCCAATACCTCTGCATCCTGCAGACAGCCAAAGAAGGACCGAGAGGACTCAGGCCCTGCCAAAACCTGACGCCGCCAAGGACTACTGCAACAGAGCCCCTCTGCCTATGTCAAAGTAGGCCACAGCTGTCAGCATGGTACCCAAGCCCTCAAGGTACTGAGTCCACTGTGGAGTAACTCCTTGTGAACACCCCAATGTCACTTGCAGACTCTGTTTGCAAGCCCCCTCAAATGTGAGTGTTACTGGATGGAGAAACACGACACCCCTCTGCCCCCTGTCCCGAGGAGAAGACAAAGTTCTCCCCCGATATCGCAAGAACCAAAGCCACTAGTTGGTTTTACTAGACTGGTCATTTCCCACTTTCAGCCTCTTTCTACAGTGACTGTTCTCCATAGGGTAACATTGGACACCCGACCATGTCTTGCACCTTTGCACACCACTGTTCTAGTGCTGCTGGTGGCATTCTGCTGATGCTGCCTTGGACATTGGCCAACACTAACCTTACTCCTGGAAAAGGGTCCCCTAAGTCTCTGACAAGAACTAGTAAACCGCATATGATTTTCCTCCCCTAGGTAAACATTGTAGAACTCAGAAACTGCATTATCGACTTTTTGAAATTAGAAGATTTCATATTTAAAATCATACTTACCTGAATTATTTTCTTCTGATGCCTAAACATATATAAATATACTTGCTATTTTTATTAATTGGTGTGGATCTCCTCCTTGAGTCGTGTGTCTCATTTATTGACCATTGTGTGTATTTTCAGATATCATATCAAGAGCCAGCTTCCTACAAGGTGTATTTAAGATGGAGTGTGCAGCGGTGTGTTAACTTGTCTAGAATGTAGACTGGAAAGTTATTGTTTTAGAATGCAGTGTGCAGTACAATATCCTAGTGTGCAGTACACTTCTGTGACTAGTGTTATTAGGATGCAGTATGGCAGAAAGCTCCCTGATTAGCAGGCAAGGACGTGTGGTGCAACAGTGTATCTAGGACACAGGGCAGTATGCTATGCAATTGCTTTAGAAGGCAGAGTATCATGGGAAGCTGTAGGTACCAATGCCTGTAATGCAATGCATTATAATGGGTTCTAGCTCATTAGATGAGTGCAGCAAGTTAAACTGACATCTACACCTGGCTTGAAGACCAGGAGAGGCGGGCCAGGTGAAACAGCATTTGCATAGTGGGGGATCCGGAGGGAATCGAGGGGCACTCCGCGGACTGGTTCATAGAAGATCTAGTACTGAACCACTTGAAACCCAAGCTCCTGTCCAACTTCTTCTCAATCGAGCGGGTCCGCCGTGCGTTTGGGGGAAAGCCTAAGCACGGGGCCCCCCAGCGTACCATCATCACCCGCATTCTGAACTTTAGAGACTGGGATGCCATCTTGCACATAGCACGGATAACGGGAGATCTCCATCTTGAAAACGCCACAACCCGTTTTTTCCCAGACTTCACCCTTCATGTCCAGCACCAGCGTCGGTCCTTTGAGGGGGTGAAGAGAGCCCTCAGGGACCAAGGGGTGAAGTACATGATGCTTTTCCCCGCCTGCCTCAAGATCCTGGATGGTGGCAGGGCTTACTTATTCAAATCACCAGAGGAGGCCTGTGACTGGTTGGAAGGTTGGCGAACAGTGGGCAGGAAAGGAGGCCCACAAAGACCAGATGAGCGACTTAACGGAAAGGACACTGTGAGTGATGAGAGACCCTTGCCTGGCAGCCAGGGCCATGAAACGAGAGTAATTAGGTGACCTGTGGAATGTTGAGCAATTGAATTGAATTGTTTTTCCCCTTTTCCCTTTCTTTGTACCTTGGGGATCACTCAAGCTCCACTTTGTGGGGGGGATGCACTGTTATGAGGAGCTTCGCACAGTATGGGCATTGAACTTCCTTGCAATGCTCCGTGAAATTTTGGGCCAGTGGGGATGAGTTGACTTTATCAGGAGCAAATTTGGGGGAGGTGGGGCGGGACTATGTGACGTTTCAATGGATTGCCCTAATATAGCTTCACTGTGGGTGAGACATTTGTTAGTTCTGTATAACTCATCGAGCTGACTGCAAGTTCATGTTTCCTCGCATATGTTGAGTGTGGGATTAATGGGGCGACAGGCACTCTGCATGTTTGAATGATGGGAGGTTGGGGACCCACCAAGCAGGAAGTCAGGGAGGGGGGTGTTGGTAGTGGGGGAGGGTTTGTTCCAGGGGTTGGTAAGTTTTGCTCTAGACCAGTTCAGTCCTATTGTGTGTGGTAACCTGTCTGATGACACCGTGGGTCCAAGCATCTATCCGAGAATGATGAGCCTCTCTGACTACAATGGGTACTCAAGCTAAGTTTACAACATGAACCTGGAGGATGAACGGGCTGGCAACAAGATTAAGCGGACACTAGTACTACAGCACCTCAAACGACACTCTCCCAATGTTGTTTTTATTCAAGAAACACACTGGGTGGGAATAGGTGCAAGTCCCTGGACTGTTTTGGCTATAAAATGGTTGCCCACTCTGGGTTCACGTCAGGCATGGGCAGGGTGGGCATCCTGATCCGAAATGCCCTGCCCGCAGTTCTGTCGTGGCACGTGGTCCGATAATGCGGGTTGTTTTTCAGCGACGGTGGTTAAATGTGAGGGCCGTACCGTGGTCTTTTGCTCATGCCATATCCCACCAGGCCTACACTCCTCAGTTCTCCCATGGCTGGATTCTTACCTGGCAGATCTTCCCCAGGGGCTCCTCCTGTTAGGGGGTGACTCTAATGCGGTTATGAATGCGGACCTTTACCGATCCCTGGATGGGATGGGTTAAAGGGGGGAGCGGGCCTGGAGGGCTTTGTCACGGCAATGGGCCTTAGTGACCTGTGGCGCACATATCACCCTTCACATGAGAATCTATGACAGAATATCGACAGACATAATATCGACCTACAGAACATCGACGCTGGAATATCGAAGGCAAGTATATCGACACCCTATCTACAACATGGTAAGTACAAAAATATCGAAACCAAAATATCGATGTTAAAAATATCGTAATTAAAAATATTGTTTTCTTCTGTTAAAATTTTTTAAAATAAAGTAAATAATACTTATAAATAAAAGAAACATATTTAAACATATTTAATAATGTTTACAATTAATAAATAATACATATTGAATAATATAACTTTAATTAAAAATAAACATAACATATAATATATACTTACCTAATAATACATTTTATTAATTATTTTAATTACTTATAAATTATTAAAGTATACAAGAAATTACAAAAATATCTACACACATAAAATAATAACATAAATACAAATAAACAACTATATTTAATAAATTAAAAAAATTAAATATACTTTCAATATTTTTAAACTTAATTAAATACAACAGTATCTAAAAAATAAAAAAAATATTAAATGCATAAATAAATAGAACTACTATTTAAAGTCCAAAAGAAACTACAGTAATGAAAACATTGGATAGCGTAGCATGTAAAATTACTATTCCCATTCCAGAAAATTAAACAGTAGGGAAAGCGTTAAATAGCGTAAGGGTAAAAATTAAGGGTGGGCGGGCGGCTACGCTCCGTGCACGGAGTGTGCGTAGTGCCGGCTTCTACGCATTTTGCGTAGCAGGCGTAGAATCCGGCACTACGCAGGCTCCGCAGAAGGAGCGTAGCTGGCCGCCACCCGCCTCCCTCCCGCCCTCCCTAAATACTTTAAATTACATCTGTAAATGAATTAAAAGGCACTTACCTTGCCCGCCGCTGCCCGCCGCGTCCCTGGGGCTCGCTCTCTTCGTCGCTTCCGTCTTGGGTAATTGTGCGCATGCGCGGGCGGCCGCTCATGCGCATTTCTCACGAGAAATGCGCTTGCGCGGCTGCCCGCGCATGCGCATTATTACCCAAGACGGAAGCGACGAAGAGAGGGTGCCGAGGAGACGCGGCAGGCAGCGGCGGGCAGCGGCAGGCAAGGTAAGTGCCTTTTAATTCATTTACCGATGTAATTTAAAGTATTTACGGAGGGCGGGAGGGAGGCCTGTGGTGCGTAGTGGGGCTACGCGGAGTGCGGCGGTGGGCATAGTTTCTCGCCCACTTCAAGTAGCTCCGCGAAGCCCCACTACGCCCACTCCAGAGAGTGCAACAGTAGGGAAAGCGTTGGATAGCGTAGGGGTAAAAATTACTATTTCCACTCCAGAGAGTGCAACAGTACGGAAAGCGTTGGATAGCATAGGGGTAAAAATTGCTATTCAAACTCCAGAGGGTGTAACAGTAGGGAAAACATTGGATAGCGTAGGTGTAAAAATTACTATTCCAACTCCAGAGGGTGTAACAGTAGAGAAAACATTGGATAGCGTAGGGATAAAAATCACTATTCCAACTCCAGAGGGTGTAACAGTAAGGAAAGCGTTGGATAGAGTAGGGGTAAAAATTACTATTCCAACTCCAGAGGGTGCAACAGTAGGGAAAGCGTTGGATAGCGTAGGGGTAAAAATTACTATTCCAACTCCAGTGGGTGTAACAGTAGGGAAAACGTTGGATAGCGTAGGGATAAAAATTACTATTTCAACTCCAGAGTGTGTAACAGTAAGGAAAATGTTGGATAGCGTAGGGGTAAAAATTACTATTCCAACTCCAGAGGGTGCAACAGTAGGGAAAGCGTTGGATAGTGTAGGGGTAAAAATTACTATTCCAACTCCAAAGAGTGCAACAGTAGGGAAAGCGTTGGATAGTGTAGGGGTAAAAATTACTATTCCAACTCCAAAGGGTGCAACAGTAGGGAAAGCATTGGATAGCGTAGTGGTAAAAATTACTATTCCAACTCCAGAGGGTGCAACATTAGGGAAAGCGTTGGATAGCGTAGAATTTAAATATAACATACTTATAAATAATTTTTATATTTAAAATAATGTATAATTAAATTTTAAAATAAATCTACATCATTTACAAATAATTAATATTTATTAAAAGCAATTACATTTGAATAATTAATTAACAATAAATTAACAACAAATACCAATAAATATTAATTAATACATATTACTCACCAAATCATAAATATCAAACAATAAAATATTTTGCATTACAAAAAAATATTATTTAAAATGAATTCACAATTACACATTATTAAACAATAAAATTATTTTTTATACCAAATAATGCTTTTTATAAAACAGTGATTACCAATTAATTACAAATATTTTCCAATTAATAAGAAATAATTACCAATTAAAAATATTAATTGCCAATTAACAAAATTATTTACCAATTAAATAATTATTTACAAATTACAAAAATAATTTCCCGATTACAAACATGAATTACCAAATAAAAAAATTAAATAACAATTAAAAACATTAATTACCAATTAAAAAATAAATTATCAATTTAAATAATTAATTGACAATTATTATTTCATTATAAATAAAATAATTATCCATAACAAAAAAATTATAAATCATTAATTGATTACAATTAAATTACTTCCCACCCAATTCCCCTATAAACCCACAACCCGCTACAGAAATAAAAACAAAAATTAATTAAAATTAATTTATATTTCCTAGAAACTATTAATTAATTAAGTATATTTTAATTACTTCCCACCCTATTCGCCTATAAACCCACAACCCGCTCCGGTACTAAAACATAAAATTTACTTCAAAATAACATTATTAATATATAACAATAATACATATATAATTAAAAAAAAAAAAAAACATATTACACATACATAATTAAATACATAAAAATAATACAAATATCGATATTAGTAACATCGAAATTAGTTACATCGATATATATGCTAATGATATTACTAATTTCAATTTTACATACATCAATATAAATAAATTCGATATTACTTACCTAAGGGTCGATATTCTGTCCAACGATATTCTTGACATCGAAATTCTGTACCTTCGATATTTCCAACTCGATATTTGTGTAGGTCAACAATTAGGAATCGATATTTAGACTGTGTACCTCACATGGACAGTACACGTTCTACTCAGCTCGTCATGGGATCTCTTCAAGACTTGACTACTTTTTTACCCGCTCCGACCAGATGGGCGCTTTTGCTGACCCCATTATTAAGGCCTGTGGGGTTTCCGACCACTTGCCAGTCGGCGTCACACTTCGGGCCCTGTGATTAATAAGGCGTCTTTCCCAAGGATAGACCCATGGTGCCTCCGGGATCAGACTATTTGGGACAAACTTCGTGAGGGTTCTCGGCTCTACTTTGAGGAAAACCGGGGCTCAGTAGCCTCTTATGTAACAGTGTGGGAAGCATATAAAACGATGCTGAGAGGGCAGGCCTTGGTACTGATAGGTGCCAAGAAGTCCCTACAAATCCGTCAACTTGAACACGAAATAGAGCAGATGTAGTGTGATGCCAGTATAGCCTCTTCGGTCGACCTCTATCACAGATTGACACTCAAGCAGAGGGAACTTCGAGCATTAGCTGAGCGGGAGGCACGGGCATACGCGCTTGCCACACAACACCGGTTGTATGATTTTGAGTATAAGTCCCTAAAGGCGCTTGCTTGGCTTGAGCGGCGCGATAGGGAGCATTCCTGGGTGGCTGAGGTGATGGATGCGTCGGGGTCACCAGTATCCAACAGCTTGGAAATAGCTGAGGCGTTCGCGTCTTATTTTGAAAGGGTATATTCCCCGGTCTGCACCAGGACTAAAAGCAACGGCTCTAAATTCCTGCAGGATTTTGCGCTGCCCAAGTAGTCCCAGGGCCAGAGTGAC
Organism: Lissotriton vulgaris; assembly: GCF_964263255.1. Classification (NCBI taxonomy): domain Eukaryota; kingdom Metazoa; phylum Chordata; class Amphibia; order Caudata; family Salamandridae; genus Lissotriton; species Lissotriton vulgaris. The sequence goes on from NC_141691.1 coordinate 236,434,617, forward strand.
TGCCTGGATGCGGATCTCGCGGGGGAGGAAATTGGGAAAGCCCTTTACTCGCTCCAGTCCAGAAAAGCGTCTGGGCACAATGGGCTATCGGTAGAGATTTAAAAGAAACAGATGAACGCCATTATCAACCCCCTTCTTCAGATGTATTCGAAGGCGCGTGAGGTGGGTAGGCTCCCCACTGATCAACGCGAAGCCACGGTTGTGGTCATTCATAAAGCCGGAAATCCGGCAAATCAATGTTCATCGTACCGCCCCATTTCACTTATCAACTTAGAGGCCAAGGTCCTGGCCAAGGCCCAAGCAGATAGGTTGGTATCTGTTCTTCCTGACTTGATGCATGTTGACCAGTCTGAATTTATGCCCCGTAGGAGCCCCCGCCACAACCAGCGACACTTACACGGCGCACTATACATGACGGAGGATGTTGGGGACGCACAGACGGCATTGATGGTGTTAGACGCATCAATGGCATTTGATAGTATTGAATGGCCCTATCTATTTATGGTGCTCTGGAAACTTGGTCTTGGCCCGATTTTCTGTAGTTGGGTGCGCCTTCTTTATGAACAGCCGGTGGCTCGGGTCAGGGTGAACTGTGCTATGTCTAGGGTGTTTCCCCTCAGGAGACGCACCAGGCAGGGTTTCCCCCTGTCTCCTCTCCTTTTTACCCTGGCTCTGGAGCCGCTGGCTCATTGGATCAGGAGAGACAGGTCTTTCTGGGCTCTGGCGGTGACGGACGAATGGGAAGAGCGTATTGTGAGAAGTTGGCCTGGTATATGCTGCCCACTATTCTAGTGGTCACCTTGCACCAGTCCAAATGAACCTTATTGATGGTAGGTTTAAAGACAACCTATATAGAAAGCTATCCTAGTGGTAGCTGTGGAGAGCAGCCTTCAGGCTAAGTCGTGAAGGAATGTAAAGCAGCTTGTTTTGCCAGTCTATAATCTCATGAATAACTAAATGAAAGGAAAACCACACCAGGTATATATATAAAATATATGTATTTATTCTAAACACATCCCTCTGGTCTCTTTATGAGGCTAGAAGCAAAAAGTACATACAGTAAACTTATTTAGCACACAGTAAATTAGCACAATATATGGTTAGCCCTAGGGGCGTACCAAACCATATACTAAGAAAGTGGTATAAGAACCACGATAGACAGAGACCAGGCCTAGAGCCTGTAGAACCGCTGGGGCAACCAGGAACCACCCAAGGTAGTGACACAGGGGAGTCACAGGGGACACGTGCAGTGTCTAAACACAGCTGCAAATCACCATTGACTTATATAGAGAAAGTTATGATAAGAATTTTAAAGATTAGGGACACTTAGAAGTGGACTTGGAGCAAACCCCTTTAGAACTAGGCAGTTCTAGAGTCCATACCCAAAGGAGCACCGGAGTACTCGAGTTACGTCACCCAGGGAAGTCGGGTGCAGTGACTTTTCGTGTTGGGTTTCGTCGTCGTTTTCTATGGCGAGCTGCTGAAAAGTGCTGGAGGCGACCAAGTGGAAAGTGTCTGGATGGATCCAAGGGTGGATCGAAGATCTGAAGAACCTGAAAGCAGAGGGGACAGAGTCTGGGTCACTAGCCAGTGACCAGGAAGGCGATGTGCAGATGCCCACCGATGTCGGGTGATTTCAGGTGCAGAAGTTGAAGATTGAATCTTCAGCCACGAGGACCAGGAGGCGTCGACGATAACCAGGAGCTGGTTTCAAGCTGTCCCAGAAAGGATTTTGAGTGCTGCAATGTTGGTATCCGGATTGGACCCAACAAGCCTTGGCAACAGCACCCCATGCAGAAAGCAAAGATTGGCTTGGGTGCTGACCAGCAAGGTCTGAGGGACTCACCTTTTAGTGGAGAGTCAGAGCATGTCTGGAGCAACCAGGAAAACCCAAGAAACAGAAGAGTTACCTTTGTGGGGACCCACCACTCGACGGATCAGGGATCGCAAAGGAGCCTCGAGAGGAAATGCTAGCAGCTGGTCGACAGAACACTCGTGGACTGTAGGTCCACAATCTTCGCTGCAAATGGTGCTCTGGGCTTGGACTACAAGTAGCCCAATGCACAACTTCAGCAAAGCTCGGGAAGTTGATGCACTTGTAAATGTGCACGGTGTCCAGGAGTTCTTGTTCCATGTCACTCGTGAGGGCTGCAGGTCTCAGCTTTGCTGGGATCTCGTGTCGGCCTCTGAGAAGCCTGGAAGTCCATGTCCTGAGTCGTAAATCTGTCGGGATCTGGTGAGAGCCTTGGAAATGCAGATTGGCAAGATGCTTCTTTGGTGCCTTTTTGAACAAGGGAGTCACTCCATGACCCCAAGGGAGATTCTTCTGTCTTCCAGTCAAAATAGAATGTCAAAGTTCCACGATATATGTTGCAGAGTTTCGTCCAGGTATAATCTAAAGTCCTAAGGACTGGGTTCCTATACTTATACTAAGTTTAGGGGTTGGACTTACTCAAGGGTCCCACCTATGGGAGGACCCAGGGAGAGGGTTTTCCCTTTGTCCAGTTTCGCGCCAGAGCAGGGACTGCATGCCCCTGCAACCGGTTTGAACTAGGGTATGCACAGGGACACCAAGTGTGGCCCCAGCACTGTCTGAAAAGCATTCTATGAATTCTACCACCCAGCCACAATACACTAAAGCCTGTCTGGGAGGTGGTTAGACCTCCCTGTGACAAGCAACCTATTGTCCAGGCATACCCTGCCGGAGTTTCATCCAGCAGTAGGAGCTCAGACTCGTGTCTGTGGCTGCAGCATCCATTTTGTGATGCTGGGGCTCTTGTAAACTATTACCGGTCAGGTAAGGGTGTACATGTCTTCTCCCTCTAGAAGGTTGGAATTCTACCCCCGCTGCCAGGACTGGTGCGGGGGGGGGGTAGGTTTCCAAAGTGTTTGACACCAAACACGACATGCTTTCATGCAGCCATTTCATTTACCGCGAGGTTATAATGCACTTAAGAGTATATGGTCTGGCTGCATCACAGAACAGCATCAGAGAATAGATTACAAAAACTGCAGAGGGGTCCTGCTCATGCATGGGCATTCACTCACACCAAACCAAGCACTCTGCCCTCAGAATTGGTAAGGCCTGCCATAGGAGTGACTTAAAGGTTTATATGTGTCAGTGATTAAAGGTAGATATAGGTAACCTATATCTTATTAAGAGGTGAATACACCACCTTACCCAGGCTGCAGTAGCAGACCTGTGGTGCCATTTTGGAAGACTTCCCAGGGGTGGCATAATACATGCCTTAGCCCCTGATAGGCCTCTCGGGTACCTATGCCCTTGGTACCTAAGGTACCATGTACTAGGAACTCACAAGGGTAACCCAGTAACCAATCTGGAGTGTACCTAAAGTACATGCAATCAATTTAGAGAGAAAGCGGCTAGGCTATGGTGCTGAATAGTACGGCCCCAGCCAGACTAAAGTCGAAAAACAGTGAAACACCAACAAAAGGTGGGGGTAACCATAGTAAACAGATCCTACTCTCCTACACGTATTTCCCTATACGCCGATGATATTGTGCTGTACATGGCGAGGCCATATCACTCGATTGTGCAGGTGTTACACCTTTTCGAGTTATTCGGCAGCTATTCCGGCTATACCATCAACTGGGGGAAGTCGGTGATCTTTCCTTTGTCGCCCCCCTCCTGCGGATCCCCACTAGATGCCCAGCAACCGTGGCCACTGACGGGTTCAAGTACTTGGGGGTCTTTGTCATCGAGAGATAAAGAGGACTTTTTCACTAGGAACCTTGAGCCTCATAGTAAGCAGATTCTACTCTCCTACACCCCCCCCCCCCACAAAACGCAGGGACATTAAACTAACCTTGACCAGTCGAGTATTCATGTTCTAAGTGGAAATATCTGGAGAGTCCATCTGCATTGGCATGGTTACTCCCAGGTCTATGTTCCACTGTATAGTCCAACCCCTGTAAGGAAATGGACCACCTCAAACATTTGGGTTTTTCACCCTTCATCTGTTTTAGCCATAAGAGGGGCTTATGGTCAGTCTGAACAGTGAAGTGAGTGTCAAACAAGTATGGCCTCAACTTTTTCAGAGCCCAAACCATAGCAAAGGCCTCCCTCTCAATAGATGACCAACGTTTCTCTCTAGGGGTCAGCCTTCTGCTGATAAAAGCTACTGGCTGGTCCTGACCTTCATCATTCAGTTGTGACAGCACAGCCCCTATCCCCAACTCAGATGCATCTGTTTGGACAATTAATTCTTTGGAGTAGTTAGGGCTTTGCAGGATTGGTGCAGTTCGTATGGCCTGCTTCAGGTCATCAACTGCATTTTGACAGCTGACTGTCCACTGAACTTTCTTAGGCTTTCTTTTAGACGTTTAGTCATTCACGGGTGTCACTATGGAACCATACCAATAGATAAATCTCCTGTAGTTCCCAGTCAGGCCCAAAAAGCTCTGACCTGAGTCTAGGTAGTTGGAGCAACCCATTCCATTATGGTCTGGATTTTGTTCTGGGATGGTTGAACCTGGCCTCCGCTTACAAAGTGGCCCAAATACACAACCTGACTCTGCCCTCTCTGGCACTTAGTAGCCTTGATAGTTAGGACTGCCTTTTGCAGGGCCTTCAACACATTTCTCAGGTGGACCAGGTGATCCTTCCAGGTGGAGCTAAAGACAGCAATATCATCTAGATATGCTGAACTATAGTCTTCCAGGCGTGCTAGGACTTTATTCACCAACGTTTGAAAAGTGGCAGGTGCATTCTTCAGACCAAAGTGCATTACCACAAATTGATAGTGCCCACTAGTGGTTGAGAATGCTGTCTTTGGCTTTCCATCATCAGCTAATCTTATCTGCCAGTAGCCAGCTGTAAGATCAAATGTGCTCAGAAATTTGGCTGAGGCCAACATATCTATAAGCTCATCTGCTCTTGGGATTGGATGGGCATCAGTCCTAGTGACTGCATTGAGACCTCTGTAGTCAACACAAAACCTCATCTCTCTCTTACCACCCTCGATGTGAGGTTTAGGTACCACGGCCACTGGACTAGCCCAAGGGCTATCTGAGGGTTCAATAACTCCCAAATCCAACATTTTCTGGACTACAGTCCTGATGCAGTCCCTGACATGATCAGGTTGCCTGTAAATCATATTTTTAACATGCAGACTGTCCCCAGTGTCCACTTCATGAGTGCACCAGGTGGTCTGACTTGGAGTCAGAGGAAACATTTGTCTGAACTGATTGAAAACAAGTCTGCAATCAGTTTGCTGCTGGTCAGTGAGGCTGCCTGCCAAGGCTACACCATCTACTTACCCATCATCAGGGTTCTGGGAGAGCAGGTCTGGGAGAGAGTCACTCTCTTCCTCCTGTCCCTCATCAGTAGCCAAGAGCAAGTCCATGTCTGCCCTGTTAAAATATGGTTTCAGTCTGTTGACATGAAGCACCCAAAGGGGGCTCCTGGGAGTTCCAAGATCTACCAAATAGGTAACCTCTCCCTTCTGTTCAACAATAGTGTGGGGTCCACTCCACTTGTCTTGGAGAGCTGCTGGGGCCACAGGCTCCAACACCCACACTGTCCTGGCTGGTAAACAGTCAGTACAGCCTTTTGGTCATGCCAGGTTTTCTGTAATTTCTGGCTAGCCTCAAGGTTTTTAGTTGCCTTTTTTATATACTCAGCCATCCTGGAGCGGAGACCAAGTACATAGTCCACTATGTCCTGTTTAGGGGGTTTGAGAGGTAACTCCCATCCCTCCTTCACCAGACACAATGGGACTCTTACAGGGTGCCAAAACAGAAGTTCAAAAGGGCTGTAGCCAACCCCCTTCTGAGGAACCTCCCTGTATGCAAATAAAAGGCAGGGTAGCAGGATGTCCCATCTCCGCTTAAGCTTTTCTGGGAGACCCTTGATCATACCCTTTAAGGTTTTGTTGCATCTTTCAACTAAACTATTGCATTGTGGGTGATAGAGTGTGGTTAATTTTTAATTCACACCACACTCCTTCCACATTGCAGTCAAGTAACTAGACATAAAGTTTGTATCTCTGTCAGATACTACCTCCTTAGGGAAACCCACTCTTGAGAACACTCCTAAGAGGGCTCTTGCCACAACAGGTACTGTCGTGGTCCTAAGGGGTATAGTCTTTGGGTACCTAGTGGCATGGTCCACCACCACTAGGATAAACCTGTGCTCAGATGCTGTCTGAGGATCAATTGGTCCAACAATATCAATCCCCATTCTTTCAAAGGGAACTCCCACCACAGGTAGTGAGGTAGTGGTATCAGGGGGGCCTTTGTGGTGCCACATACTTTGCCACTGGCTTGACAAGGGACACAGGAGTGACAAAACTCCTTTGTGTCTTCAGACATGTGGGGCCAGTGAAAGTGAGATACAATTCTGTCCCAAGTCTTGTTCTGGCCCAGGTTTCCTGCTAAAGGAATATCATGGGCTGGTGTCAATAGGAAGCCCATGAATTTCAAAGGTAAAACTAACTTCCTGGCTGCACCAGGCTTGGGGTCTCTAATTTCTGAGTACAGGAGTCCATCATCCCAATAAATTGTATGGGTGCCACTAGCATTCCCAGCAGCCTCAGCAGCAGCTCGCGGCCTGAGGGGTTCAAGAGAAGGGCAACTCAGCTGCTCCTGACTCAGATCTGCCCTGAAAGGGCCTACTGTCCCCAAGAACTCAACCTGATCAGGCTTAAGCTCCTCTGGGACAGTTCCTTCTTCAGGAGCACAATCATCTCCCTCGAGAGACTGATTATCACTCTGAGTCAGGGGGGAAGGCACTGCCTTAACCCTACTGCTCCTTTTCTTGGAAGGCACCTGGTCCATTATTCCAGAATCCAGGGCCGGTTACAGAGTTAGACTTTTTGACCTGTGACCTAGTCACAGCAAACACATGTGCTGAGATCCCTAACATTTCTGCATGGGTCCTAAACTCCACTTCAGACAAGGCTGAAGTCTCTAAATCATTCCCAAGCAAGCATTCAACAGGGAGGTCTGCACTTACCACTACTTTTTTGAGTCCAATTACCCCTCCCCATGAGAAATTAACAACTGCCAGGGCTTGGTTGGTCCTGACATGACTAGCATTAGTCACTTGGTGAAGTTCACCAAGTATGATCTGTCCAGGGTTCACAAGGTCTTGTGTCACCATTGTGACACTTGCTCATGTGTCTCTGTAGGCCAAAGCTTCTTTTCCATTTATTAAAAGCTGTTGTCTATACTTGCCCAAGTTACTTTGTCTCACAGAGGAGGACATATCCATGCCCCCATCACAGACTAAGACAGCCTGAGTTCAAACTCTGACTAGGCCAGAGCCCATCTCAGTACCCAGGGTTAACCCTACTACACCCTTCTGCTGCGTACCACCAATTGAATCTGAACTAGGAGGCACAGTTGCCTTAGGGGCAATGGTGGGTAGATTTGCATCCTTCTTGGTGCAATCACTAGTCCAATGGCTATTCTGTTTACAGACGTTACACCATGATTTCTTTTGGCATTTCCTTTTCTTAGAAGAGTGGGAATCCCCACCAGTAGAAGATTTTTGGGGGCCTTGTGAAGACTTCTGGTCTTTACCCATTTCCCCACCCTTATTAGGATCTTGCTTCTTCTGGTCACCACCTTGGTTCTGTACCTTCTGCTTCACCCTGGTTCTCACCCATTAGTCTGCCTTCTTTCCCAATTCTTGGGGAGAGGTCAGATCAGAGTCTACCAGGTGCTGATGCAACAGTTGATTCTGACAGTTATTAAGAATCTGCTCCCTCATGATCAAGTTATACAATCCTGTATAATCACACACTTTACTGCCAAGTAACCAGCCCTCCAAAGCCTTAGTAGCACAATCAACAAAGTCAACCCAGTCTTGTGTCTGTGCCTTTTGGGTATCTCTTAACTGTATTCTATACTGCTCAGTGGTTAGGCCAAACCCATCTATCAGTGCACTCTTCAGGACTTTGTAATTATCAGCATCCTCTTCTCTGACAGTGAGGAGCTTGTCTCTACCTTTGTCTGCAAAGGAGAGCGACAAGATTGCTGCCCACTGATCCTGGGGTACCTTTTGTACTTTGCAGGCCCTCTTCAGTGCAGTTATCCATTTGTGGATGTCATCCCCACTCTTGTAGGGAGAGACAATCTTGCTTAAGTTGTTATGGTCATAAGACCTATCTGTACCTCTAGGGACATTGCTGTCCCATCTTTTCTCTTGCTCTTTCAAGCTCTAGAGACTCCCTTTTAAAGAGTACTCTTTTTCTTCTTATCTCAAGCTGGGCTTCTTCAAACTTCAGCTGGTTTTCTCTCTTCTCCTGGGAGGTGTCCCTCCTATGAGAAGAGACAGAGGTCCCTACAGATGTGTCAGAATGGTTAGATTCCACTGAAGGAGATCTTGGCCTTCTAGGCACACCCCCAACTCTTCCTGGAGGGACAAAGGCAGGGCCACTTTGGCCTTCTTCATCTCCATTTGGAGCTGGATTGTCCAGGTCTAGGTCATTGTCACCTCCTTGGTCAACTTCAGAGTCTGAGTCCTGGGGGTTTACACCACTGGCCTCTTCCCCTTCTGTTGCTTCCACCCCACTGGCTACCCTCTCAGGCCCTGAAGCCTTCCTAAGGTCATCCTGAACTAACACTTCTCTGAGATGTTGGGTGGTTGCATTCTTTGGTGTCTTTAGTTTCCTCATAGTACAGAGAGCCCTTAACTCTAGAAAAGGGAATGTGTCATACTTGGACGTCTGTAACATACTGACATCTGGCAGGGACACACTGGTTCCTGGCTCTAAAGACATAACTAGTGAGGTGTGGTATATGCACTACCCACTCTAGTTGTTTTCCTTCTAAACCTCTCTTGAGTTGTAAAAAGGGTGTGCTTAAGCCCTTGACACACAACTCTAAGTTCAGTAGAACTTACTGTATTTAAGCTTGTATTATATGTACCTCTGGTACCTTTAGTGGTTTTCAAATGATCAATTACTTGAGATTATCTGGTAAAACAATGGCAAGCTGGAATCCCACACGCTGCACACCAATGTGAGAAGTTTGCCTGGCATATTCTGTTCACTATTCTAGTGGACACCTTGCACCAGTCCAAATGACCCTTATTGATGGTAGGTTTAAAGACAATCTGTATAGAAAGCTATCCTAGTGGAGAGCAGCCTTTAGGCTAAGTCTTGAAGGAATGTAAAGCAGCTTGTTTTACCAGTCTGTAATCTCATGAATGACCAAATGAAAGGAGAACCACACCAGGTATATATATATAAAATATATGTATTTATTATAACCACATCCCTCTAGTCTCTTTATGAGGTTAGAAGCAAAAGTACATACAGTAAACTTATTTAGCACTCAGTAAATTAGCACAAAATATGGTTAGCCCTGGGGCGTACAAAGGTAAACAGTCATAATATCGATTCCAAAATATAGAATGGACATAATATCGAAGTAAAAATATAGAATGGACAAAATATCAAATGGACACAATATAGTGGTTAAAAATATCGAATTTAAAGTAAGTAATATCGATTTTCAAAATATAGAAGTCAAAACATCGAAGTATACAATATAGGCATTGAATATATCGATTTTTTAATAATATCAAATTTTTTAAAGTGTTTTGTATGTTAGTATATGTGTGAAAAGTGTATATAAATTTTTGTAATGTATGTTTAATGTATTTTAAGTAATGAATTTTATGTTATTTAATTTTTTGCGTAATTTAATTCTGTAGTGGGTTGTGGGTTTATAGGGGAATAGGGTGGGAAGTAATTTAATTATATTAAATTAAATAATAATTTTTAGCAATTATTATTAATTTTTAATTACATTTTGCTTTTTAGTTCTGTAGCGGGTTGTGGGTTTATAGGGGAATAGGGTGGGAAGTAATTTAATTGTAATTAATTAAATATTTTTATTTATTTATTGGTATTTATTTTGAATTTATTGTTATTTAATTTTTAATTGGTAATTAATTTCTATTATTTGGCAAATCATTTTTAATAATTGGTAATTATTTTGTATTAATTAAATATTTGATAATTATGATAATTGTATTAATGTATTTTCTGTAGTGGGATGTGGGTTTATTGGGGAATAGGGTGGGAAGAAATGTAATTGTAATTAATTACATGTTAAAAATACTTTTTGTGTATTGATAATTAATTTACTGGTAATTTTTTATTGGTATTAATTTGTATTATTAATTAGTTTTTGTTATTGAAAATTAATTAATTGTTAAATAATTATGAATAGGTTATTATTTTTAATAACTAATATGTAGTTGTATTTCTAATTAATTATTACATAATATTAAATTGGTTATTAATTTCAATTAATGTTTTATTGGGATTGATATTTAATGTATTTTTAATAATATATTAAATCATTACTTTCCCTACTGTTAAACTCACTGGAGTGGGAATAGTAATTTTCACCCTCCCGCTATCCAACGCTTTCTCTACTGTTGCACTCTCTGGAGTGGGAATAGTATTTTTTACCCCTACGCTATCCAACGCTTTCCCTACTGTTGCACTCTCTGGAGTGGGAATAGTAATTTTTACCCCTACGCTATCCAAAGCATTCTCTACTGTTGCACTATCTGGAGTGGGAATAGTAATTTTCACACTCCCGCTATCCATCGCTTTCCCTACTGCTGCACTCTCTGGAGTGGGAATAGTATTTTTTACCCCTACGCTATCCAACGCTTTCCCTACTGTTGCACTCTCTGGAGTGGGAATAGTAATTTTTACCCCTACGCTATCCAATGCTTTCCCTACTGTTGTACTCTCTGGAGTGGAAATAGTAATTTTTACCCTTCGAATATCCAACGCTTTCCCTACTGTTGCACTCTCTGGAGTGGGAATAGTAATTTTTACCCCTACGCTATCCAACGCTTTCCCTACTCTTGCATGCTTAGAGTTGGGATAGTCATTTTTACCCTCCCGCTATCCAACGCTTTCCCTACTGTTGCACTCTCTGGAGTGGGAATAGTAATTTTTACCCTTATGCTATTCAACGCTTTCCCTACTGTTGCACTCACTAGAGTGGGAATAGTATTTTTTACCCCTACGCTATCCAACGCTTTCCCTACTGTTGCACTCTCTGGAGTGGGAATAGTAATTTTTACCCTTACGCTATCCAACGCTTTCCCTACTGTTGCACTCACTGGAGTGGGAATAGTATTTTGTATCCCTACGCTATCCAACGCTTTCCCTACTGTTGTACTCGCTTGAGTGGGAATAGTAATTTTTACCCCTACGCTATCTAACGCTTTCCCTACTGTTGCACTCTCTGGAGTGGGAATAGTATTTTTTACCCCTACGCTATCCAACGCTTTCCCTACTGTTGCACTCACTAGAGTGGGAATAGTATTTTTTACCCCTACGCTATCCAACGCTTTCCCTACTGTTGCACTCACTGGAGTGGTAATATTAAATGTTACCCTCCTGCTATCCTACGGTAAAATATTGTACATTTTTTATTAATAACTTAAATTAATCATATCTTAATTTTAAGGTTATTTGAGTATTTTTAAGTATGTTTTAGTTAATTATATTTATTATTTCATTAATTTTAAAATACTTTTAAGACATTTAAAAAAATTCGATATTTTTACTGACTATATTTTTTACAGACTATATTTTGGATTCATTATTTTTGTACTTACCTGTTTGTAGATAGGAATTCGATATTTTGGCATTCTATATTTTGGTGACTATATTTTGGTAAGTCTATATTTTGTCATTCTATATTATGTCAGTGATCCGCGTACAAAACCATACACTAAGAAAGTGGTATAAGAACCACGATAGACATAGAGGCCAGGCCTAGAGCCTGTAGAACCGCTGGGGCAACCAGGAACCACCCAAGGTAGTGACACAGGTGACCCACGGGGGGATGCGTGCAGTGTCTAAACACAGCTGTGAATCACCTTTGACTTCTATGGAGAAAATTGTGATTAGAATTTTAAACATTAGAGACCCTTAGAAGTGGACTTGGAGCAAACCCCTTTAGAACTAGGCCATTCTAGAGTCAATACCCAAAGGAGCACCGGAGTACTCGAGTTACCTCACCCAGGGAAGCTGGTGCAGTGACTTTTCGTGTCGGGTTTCGTTGTAGTTTTCTGTGGCGAGCTATTCGGCAGCTATTCCGGCTATACCATCAACTGAGGGAAGTCGGTGATCTTTCCTTTGTTGGGCCCCCCGTGGATCCCCACTAGATGCCCAGCAACCGTGAGGAGGGATCGAGGGACTGCCGGTTTAAATTCCAAACGAGAGCCAAAATTGATTATGCTCTGATACGAATAACATTGGGATAAGTTTCTTGAAGGAACAAGATTTCCTAAAGGCAAAATATTTTCCGGCGTTGAAACCAAAAGCAAAGACTGGGAGACGGTACTGATTTTAAATAAGATATCTGAACATAAAGGATAGATTGATGGAGCCCTAAAGTAATGTGAGGTCATCTCAAAAACACAAGCACCATCCTTACCCATAAGTGTTCAACAAAATCCATTGGATTGTTTTAATTGGCAACAACGTCCTAGGATCATGGTATTTTGCACTAGAGAGGGATCTATTGTTTACCCACCAAAAAATTCACAATGAATGGGAGGTTTTATTATTTCAGTCTTGATAAAGAAGGTGGATTAAGATAAAGCCTTCAAAACGCGCAACGCACCTTTTTTATTGCCATAAACCCACCTGTACGGACATCGCCCTAGATGTTGATGGTCCACAAGATATCAGGGCTTGTGTATATGATTTTAAATCTGGGTTTTGGCCACTAAAGACAAAGATAACTGTCTGTGTTATCTCTAATTTTTGTGTGTATTAATTGATTCTAATTGTTATAAATGTGATCACCTGTTTTTTTAAAATCTTGAACAATTTTTGATTATCTTTGAATATACATATTTTTAATCAAGTCTTTCCCCGTTTTTTTTTTTTTTAATAATAAACCAACTCAGTTAATTGTAAACATTATCAACCTTGAATGAGTATTTGTGCCAATATACTTTAGCCATCAGGTTGGCGGTGACCTTTATGAATGATTGCAGTGTGTTTGCAGTTGGGTAGGTTACATGTGATCGGAGTGTATATAGGGTTTTAAAAAAAAAACAGAGGACCCTTTCTTTTTAATTTACAATCTAGTACTGCCATGTTGACTTGGCAAGTGTACCCACTTGCCAGGCCCTAATCTTCCCTTTTCTTACATGTTAGTCACCCCTGAGGTAGGCCCAAGGTACCCCTGTGGGCAGGGTGCAGTGTATGTGAAAGGTACGACATTCCCTGGTGTGTGTGGTGTGTCCTGATAGTGAAATACTGGCAATTTAATTTTTCACTATTGCCAGGCTAGCTATTCTTATCGGCTATAATGGGGAGTTTGCTTATAACATCCTATAAACATAACTACCATTGGGAACAAAGTATGAAAATAAAGTTTGAAATGTCTGAACTCAGAATGTTAAAATCCATCTTTTAGTGGGGGTGATTTTTACATTCTGTGTTTAAAAATACCACTTTTATAAAGTAGGTATTTTCTTGCTTGGCCCTCCATATGCCCCTGCCTGGTTTGTGTATTGGATGTCTGGCTTTTGGATGACAGGGGCTGAGGAGGAGCAGTGGCTCCAGAGAGCCTTATGAGTTAAGTCTGGGCTGAATAGACCTGGGCTGCATTTAGAGTAGGGGGAGGAGATTTCCTTTCAGCTGAATGGGCCTGGTCTACCAAGGACAATGCTGTCTGCCAGGAAGCTGCACCAGAGAGGACAGAACCGAGTTTGACCAAGCACTGGTCTTCTCTGCCAACAGAGTACAAAGGATTTTATAGTATAAATATTGGGACCCGGACCCCAGAACTTTAGACCACTTCTGGGAATCAAGAGGAATCTTTACCATGGAGAAGAGCCGGAGAAGCTGGGGAGGAATACTGCCCCTGTGCTGTTTGCTGTCTGGGGGTTAGCCTGCATTGGCTACTTGCTGCCAAGGAAAGGAGAAAAGACTACACTGTTTGCTGTGTCCCCTGATTGAGGAAGATCTCCAAGGGCTTGAATTGAGCTTGCTTCCTGTTCACAAGGTCTCAGGCACATCAAAGACCTCACCAAACTTCTAGGCACCGTCCCTGGAACCGTTGGTTTCATTTGCCTGGAGAAGAAAGGGGTAACCGACTCTGTCATCGAGTCCGTCACAAGATTCTGTGTCCTGAAGGCACCGTAGAGGGCAACCCCTCATTTCGCAACACAACCCTGGTCTCACCACCTCCATCAACGAGCCACTGCTTGCACCGCGTCCAGTGGGCAATGCTTTGCTACACCCTGCACTGACGTCACTGACGCCATTGCTGCCCGACTCGAACATCAACTGGCTCTGTCGTCGCATTGTGACCTGCCAGCACGGCATTGAACCCCCTCACCCTGAAACGCAAGCCTTGGTCTCACCGACTCTGTCAATGAGCTGCTGCCTGCACCGAGCCATGAGGACTCTGCGCGCTGCAACGCTTCCATTTCACATCGCAACTGCGACGGTTGCCGAGGGACCCGCTCGTACCCTTGTGACGGCCGCAACAACAAAAAGTACTGTCTCCAAGTCTGCAGACGCTTTAGCTAACCTGTATAGACATGGTTGGCTGGAATTGTTAGACTCTGTCATATTCAGTATCGCTGTAGCCTCGGATGTAGCTACCGAGTCGGAGGAACTGTATTTTCATGTTTTACCTGCAATTTAAGCTATATTTTGGACAATAACAATTTTTAAGGGTATTGTATGTTGGATTTTTGTTATTTCTAGTCTTGTTCGTTTAGATAAAGTTTACTTATTTTTCTAAACTGGTGTGGTGTCCATTTGTAGTGCATTCACTGTATTACTGTATGTGTTCACAAATTCTTTACACACTGCCTCTAAAATAATCCTGTCTGCTCATGCCAAGCTACCAAGGGGGTGAACAGGCATTATTTTATAAATGTATCCCCCTTACCCTGACTAGGAGGAAGTGTCTCTACTTGGACAAAGGTACCTACCTCTGCCAACTAGAGACCCTCATTTCATTTCTAACATTGGTGGTCAGCGTTTAGGATCTGGACTTGCATTTGTGCCTTACATACAGTGATTGGTGTACACTACTAGCATAGTGCAGACCATTATGCAACCACATACTATTAGTGGACTCTTCTTTTTGAATTTTCTACAACTTGAGGACTGCCAACATTTTCATCATGACCAAGCCAGCATCCATTGCATCTATTGATATTAAATTCTAAGACGATTGGGTGGAAACCTACACTGTGTCTCAACTTAAAGCCATCTGCCAGAAATGTAAAATCTCTGTGAAAGGCCTCACCAGAAAGGATGATACCAAAAGGCGCTGAGGGACTGGTTGAAATCCAGAAATGCCAGTGGGCAGGAGGAAGAGCCTCCATTGGAGGCAGAGAATTTGGATGGGCAGCAGGAGGGGCTGTTGAATTTGCCTTGGGGGAGGGCACCTTTCAGAGATGGAATCAGTGTTTCTTCTAAAGGGCTGTCTCCAGAGGAGTTTGAGGACAGGGAGAGAAGCAGAGTCCATGCAATGGAGCACACAAAGTTCAGGCTGGGAAAGGAGTGTTACATGGAGAGTAAGAAATTGGAGTTGGAGAGCAAGAAATTGGCCATGGAAGGGAAGAAGATGCTCTTAGAGCATGAGAGAGGTTCGAGGGATCTGGATTTGAATGTAAAAAGTATAGAATCTAATCCCCATGGTGGCAGCGCACCATCAGTGCCTGAAGATGGGAAGGTATACATCTCCAAGGAGGTTATCAAGGATTTCACAAAGCATGAGGACATTGGTCAGTGGTTCAAGGCCTATGAGGCAGCGATGAGGTCCCACAGAGTCCCTCAGAGAGATTGGGGAGCGGGGTTGTGGGGCCGCTTTCTTAGTGAGGGAAGGGAAACATTGCTAAACTTGCCCACTGAGGATCAGATGTCATATGCCCCCATGAATAAAGCCTTAGTATCAGGGTATGGGTTGACCCCAGAGAAGTACAGGCAGAAATTTAGGAACTATAAGAAGCTGGAGTCAAGAGCCTGGGTGGAGTATGTGTTCTACTTTTGCAGAGCATTGGATGGTTGGGGGAAGGGTAGCAGGTGAGTGATTTGCAGGGTCTCTATGATTTGGCTGCATGGTAGCACTTCTCAGATAATTGTTTTCAAGAGCAGCGCCAGCACTTGATTGACAGTCAGCTGACTGACCCCAGGAAGCTGGCTGTGGAGGCGGACTGCTTGGTCAGTACCAGGGTATACAAGGGTCGTGTGGGAGACTCTGCCAAAGGTAGCAGGGTCCCCAGCAGAAGAGTGGGGGGTACAAGGGTAAACAGAAGGAGTTCGAAAAAGGGCCCCAAAGTAATACCCAAGGGAATCAAGGTAAGGGTTCCCAGCCTCCCACTGAAAAGAAGCCAGGGGTCCCGACAGATAAGCCTGTTCATAGGGGTTCTAGGGCATGTTATTGTTGTGGTTAGGTGGGCCACTTCAAAGGGAATCCTAGGTGTCAACAGAAGGTTACCACTGTACCCACTGCTGTACCTCCCTGTAAAATGGCTAGTGTAGCCTTGGGGGGGCAGTCTGTGCCCAAGAGGGGTGGGGTCCCGCAGAAATGTCCCTGGTCTCTTTAGCAGACAGTGAGATGGTCCCAAGAGCTCAGCTGCCTGATAACACTGAGAAGTACAGGCAGTGGGTGACCATCAATGGCCATAGAGTGGAGGCTCTGAGAGACACCCGAGCCAGTGTGACAGCTGTCAGTTGTCGGCTGGTATCTGAGGAGCAGGTGGTCCCCAACAAATTCTACCCAGTAGTTGCCACTAACAATTCAGAGTGCCTCTGCAAAGTGGCTCAGGTTACCTTTGAGTGATGTGGGGTCTCAGGTACCTTGAAAGTAGCTGTGAGGCCCGCCATGCCTGTTGACTGTCTGCTAGGCAATTATTTGGAGAGTTCCCCTTGGACGAAGGTGGAGCGGAGGTCTCATTTACAAATATTGGGTCTGCCTGAGTGGGCGTGTGTGACCACTCTGTCAATGGCAGCTGGTAAGGGCATTTAAGAGGACCTGGAACCTGAAAGAGTGGCCTAGGTGCCAGCCAAAAAGAGAAGAGGCATGCGGCGTGGGTAAAAGCCCCGAAGTTCCCAGGGTCCAGTAGGAGGCAAACCTTGAGGGGATGCCCTGGAGTCTACAGGAGAACCTGTGGCTGCACGGGGGGACCTGCCTGAGCTGACCCATTGGCAGCAGGAAGGAGGCATCTCTAGGGAGGAATCCTGCAAGGAGCAACAGAAGTGCCTTTCTCTTGTTGGTTTGTGGCAATAGGCTGCAAACCAGGAAGCAGGTAATCAGTCTGGATCACATTGGATTTACTGGGAGAATGGTCTCCTGTATAGGAAGCCTAAGGTTGCTGATCCTGGGTCAGCCCATGTGCTGGTGGTACCCCAGTGTTTCAGAGCCTTCCTACTTGGTCTGGCTCATGATGGGCCTTTGGTAGGACATTCGGGGCAAGACAAGACCTTTGAAAGGCTTGCACCCACTTTTACTGGCCCCAAATGCGTAAGAGTTCGGAACCTCACTGTAGGTCTTGTCAGACTTGTCAGGACAGGCAAGTGTTAAGAGTGGGAGGAAGTGTAAGGCTCCTCTCCAACCTTTCCCTGTGGTCAGCACCCCCTTTGAGAGGGTGGGTATTGACATTGTGGGGCCTCAGGATCCCAAGACAGCCATGGGCAACAGTTTTATCCTGGTCTTGATGGACCATGCCACCTGGTACCCGGAAGCCATCCCTCTCCAGACTGTGAAGGCCCCCGTGGTGTGTTGTGCAGTGATGGGGATGTTCTCCTGTGTGTGGTGGTTCCCCAGAGAGGTTGTGTCCGATCATGGTACCAACTTCCTATCTAAGTATATGAAGTCCTGTGGCAGGAGTGCAGTGTTACCTACAAGTTCACCACTCCTTACCACCCTCAAGGTAATGGGCTGGTTGAGAGATTCAACCAGACCCTGAAGGGCATGATTATGGGTCTTGGTGAACCCCTGCGGCGTAAGAGTGACGTCCTCATGTCATGACTTTTGTTTTCTTACACAGAGGTACTGCAGAAGTCCTTAGGGTTCAGTACCTTTGAGCTCCTGCATGGACATCCTGTTAAAGGACCTCTAAGTCTGGTGAAGGAAGGCTGGGAGAAAGCTTGCAGTAAACCTTCCCAGGATGTACATAGCTACATGTTGGCCTTCAGGAACCAGACTAAGTGCTTCAGAGAACTCTCTCAGGTGAATCTAGAAGCCAGCCAGGAGGAGATGAAACATTGGTATGATCAGAATGCCTCTCTGATCAAGTTTCAGCCTGGACAGAAAGTGTGGGTCATGGCCCCAGTGGAGCCTTGTGCACTCCAGGAAAAGTGGACTGGACTATTTGAGGTGGTAGAGCCTAAGAGTAAAGTCATCTACTTGGTGGACTTGCAGTCTCCTAGAAACTCTTTCCCTGTTCTGCATGTGAACCGCCTTAAGCCCTACGTGGAGCAGTCCGAAGTGGGCATGCTCCTAGCTCCAAATGCTGTAATGAAGGAGGAGACTGAGCCTCATCCTGACCTCCTATCTGCAAAGGAACACGATGGGTCAGTGAACGGTATAACATTCTCCCCCACCCTGACTCCTGAACAGTAGAGTGACTGCTGCCAAATATTGGAACAGCTTGCTGCTCTGTTTTCCCTGACCCCTGGTGTCACTCAGTGGTGTGCTCATGATGTTGACACCGGGGACAGTCCTCCTGTGAAGCAGTAAATTAACAGAGTGACTGACAGGGTCAAGGCTTGCGTCAAGGAGGAGGTCTCCAAGATGTTAGCGCTGGGGTGATTGAGCCCTCAAACAGCCCTTGGGCCATCCCAGTAGTCTTGGTCCCAAAGGCTGCCGTGCCCAGTGCCACGCCAGAACTCGGGTTCTGTGTTGACTACCAAGGGCTCAAATCGGTCACCAGGACTGATGCACACCACATCCCCAGAACTGATGAGATCATCGATTGGTTGGGAGCTGTCGGGTACCTCAGTACGTTTGACTTAACATCTGGGTAGTGGCAGATCACCTTAACTGATGGGGCAAAGGAGAGGTCAGCATTCTCAACACCAGAGGGACACTACTAATTCCACGTGATGCCCTTGGGGTTGAAGAAGGCCCCTGCCACCAATCAGGTGTTGGCTGGACTGGAGGATTTCAGTGCCGCCTACCTGGATGACATTGCAGTGTTCAGTGCCACTTGGAAGGAATATCTGCACCACCTCTGGGAAGTGTTAAAGGCTCTGCAGAGGGGGCAGGCCTCATGATCAAGGCCAGTAAGTACCAGATGGAGCAGGGTTCTGTGGTGTAATTGGGACATCAGGTAGGGAGCGGCCACGTGGCACCCCTTCAGCCCAAGATTGATACCATTCTTGCTTGGGAACCCCCAAGACCCAGACAGAGGTGAGGCCCTTCTTAGGACTCACTGGGTATTACAGGAGATTTGTCAAGGGGTATGGCACCCTTGTTGCCCCCTTGACAGAGGTGACTTCCAGGAAGCAGCCCAGAAAGGTGATCTGGACTGACGCCTGCCAGAAGGTTTTTGATGCCCTGAAATCTGCCATGTGCAGGAGACCCAGGCCCTTGAGGCTTAAATTCTGTTTGTCTCTGAGACTGGAGGTTCAGTCTCTGAATTATATGTGCAAAGACCTCTGAAGGCTTCCAAACTGGAATCACAGGGTGAGAAAGCAGGCAAGCTAAAAACTTGGTGTCAGAAGGCAGACAGGCTAGAGGCTCTGGCTCCGAAAGCAGCAGGCTGGCTGGAGTACTCTGGCTCCTAAGGCAGAAGGCCGGCTGGAGGACTTTGGCTCCGAAGGCAGCAGGCCGGCTAGCCGGCTGGAGGACTCTGGCTCCTAAGGCAGCAGGCTGGGTGGAAGACTCTGGATCTGTAAGCAGCAGGCCAGCTGGAGGACTCTGGCAAGGACTCTGGAGACTGTAAGAAGGCAAGCTGAAGGCAGAGAGGCACAAGGTTGACAGTCTTTAAACTTTCTGATTGGCAGTAGCTCATGAACAGTAGATTGCCTGTTGTCAGTAGAGACATCTTCACAGTTTCTTGGCACATTAAAACACACTGTAGCTCTTTCTTTGGGATGGCTAAGAATAGTGCTTATCATAGAGTCTCTGATGACCAGACTTCCTTTACCATTTGGCAGTTCACTTCTAAGTCAGAGGAAATAGGTCAGAAATTACTTGGTCATGGGAGATTTTTTTAATTTCCTCTACATTGGAAGGTGTTACAGAGTCATCTGTACATAGAGTATATATATTTTCTGACTTTTCAATGTGTGTTGTGCTTTAAGGCGAGAGAGCAAACAAGTGGTCTGGATTTTGTTCCTTCTCAGTGAGGAGGTGTGTACGGCCCTTCCATGCATTTGTGAAAGGATTATTGTTGGCACAACCAATATGCATGCATTTACATCCTGACCCTTTTGACTTAACCTATGGACCATGCTCCACATTTGTATGTGGGTTGCATTCATCCCCACACCCAGTCTTTTCTGTGTAGAGGAGAGGTGTTCATGTGGACCCTGCCATGACAGCTGACCAATGTGTAGTCTGAGCATGCATGACATGACAGCTCTGTTCGCACTGGTTTGCTCTAGCTGAGATTTAAAGTGACAATTTCCATGTCCAAATATGTGGGTACTAGCCATGGCCCATAGATCCCCATTCCCTTAGATCTGTAGTTGATCCTGTGAGATACCATGTGTATGCTATGTATAAACAGCCTTGCTTGATGTGCATTGGCCCAGGTGTGATGGAGGGGCAACATAAAGAGACATCTGTTAGTGTGCTGCGAAGCGCAAGAAAGGATTATGCTGGCTCAAACTGTGTGAATAGGGAAGTGCAGGTGTGCACTGTGTGTAGATTAGTAGAACGCATCCCTGTTCTTTCCTTTCTGCTAGTGCTCAAATAGCTATGTAGGACTTATTGAACTAGTGTGGAGGCATTCCAGCATTGGCTTACCTCTGCTATATGTGCCCCAGCACTATATGAAAGCGTAGTATCTTGCCAAAAATGTACTTTGCTGCTCTTACAATGTGTGTTAAAATAGCCCAACTGTGAGAATTGCAACTCTACACTATAAAACATTTGTGCAAAACACACTCTACTGCTCAATTGGTATTGATTCTACACATAGAGGGCCTTATTTACGAAGGTCTTGCACCACTGTTGCATCTTTTTTCAGTGATGTTGCAGCAACTTAATCAATACAGCACACTTCGCCCTATTTACAATGTGATCTAGGCAGATGCGTCACCTTGTAAAGGCCTGCGCTACATTATATCTACGTCAGGTATAATGTGTGCAGGGTGGGCTTTCCCCTGTAAAAAAAGCCTCGTATAAGTGGGGCAGTAAAACCTATGACATTTCATTGTGCCACTCCTACGAATTGACTGTGTCACAATCCTTACGCCTGTTCAAATAGGTATAAGAAGTAATGGAGGGCTTTTCACATGGGAGGCACCAATGTGTAATGACACCTTCTTTGAGTTGCGTCAGTTATCCAACACACTCCAGCAATGTATCATTATTGCTCCATCAGATATGTCAGGATTCCTAATGTATCTGTTCAATCCTTGCGCCATGGAGCTCCATAGTGTAAATACGGCACATCCATGGTGTTGCAAGGATGCTACTATAAAAAGTGTTGCATTGCTATTTTTGCCCAGCTTTACCCACTTTTCATAAATGAGGCCAAGAGTACCTAGGTGGCTACCGTTTGACCTGCACACAGTGTGGGAAAGCTCTGAGGCATAGGTGCCTGGACTGGACAACATGACATATTTCCCCCAGTCCCTTGTTGGTACTTACCCTGTTGCTGAGGCAGTTGGTCATAGTCAGCACTGTCCTGTTCCACTACTCCAACCACTGACTCCTCAAAGATGACTGCAGGCACCTGCTCCTCCAAGGGATTGAGCTCCTCCTAGGATGCTGAACTATCACCTCTGGTCTGCAATGCTGCCTTTCGATTGCTTGCCAGTTTCTGCTTAGTTTTCTTGCAGTCCATCACTGTCATGTTAACTTCTGGTATGCAGTTCATTTTGTTCACTATGGTCTACCATATAGCCTTTTTGGTCTCCATTGACACTTTGGAGCTGACAAAGAGCTGATGATAATGCACCATCACCTCCACAATCAGGATCTCATTCTCCTCCTGACTGAACCTGCATTCTCTCTTTCTCTTCCCCTTGGGCTCTGGTTGGTCATCCTGGCTGTTATTGGGGTTGAAGGTGTTGTTGTCCTGCGCTGGTTCCTGGCTGCTCCATTCTGCAGTCAGGTTTGTTTTCCCTCCTTAGCAGCATTTTTGTATGGTTTTAGACGCTAGATGCAGATATGTGATGCTCAGTCGCCTACTGTGATTTTTCTTGCCGTTATTTGGCTGCCCCGCACTTTTTTCACACGAACGTGTATGTTTTTAACAACTTGACGCTTACGTTAGCATCATTTTTGATGACTGCTTGCTGTTCCTAACAACACATAGCGGTACATTGTAAATACGCATGGCGTTAGGAATTGGCGCCTGGCAGCGGTAAAAACGAAATGACGCTAAGCAGCGTCAAAACAGCGGTGTAATTTTGTGTAAATATCCCCCCTAGTCTACAGACAATCACCTCCTTCCACAGGTCTGGCAGAAATTAAAGCACATTCCGATATATGGATTTTTTTATTATCTTTGATCTGTTATCCGAAGAAAGTGAGAGAGCAAAGATCCTCAAAACATGGCGGTCAACTGGTGTGTTTTGCCATGGGCAGGATGAATTAAGGTTAGCATTTGTGCCATAAATGTGGATGTCTTTCTGCTATTCTTTCACTTATCATCTTGGACAACTTGAAATGTGGCATGCTCAATTAAGTTTCAAAGAGTCCTGAAGCCACGTGAGACAACTTTTTCCACTTCTGGCTTTTAAAGAAACCGTACTTTGCATTCTGAGTTTTTTGAGTCAATTCTTACATAGATAAAAGTAAACCTACGTGTCTGAGAATGCAGCATGCATTGGAAACAAAACAAGAACAGTCATGCTCACATAGCATGAAGCTATTTGACAGCAATTGGCATTCAGAACTTCCCCAAATCAGAATACAAATAGGTTATTAGTTAAATATATTTTACTCTAGCCAGATATTTGGCTAGGTACCTCATCCACATTAGAAAGACTGGACAACTAAATGGCAGGGGTTCAGATCAGTGTAGAGGGCTGGCAATTGGACAACAGTGCAGCCTCTTAATTAACCAATGTGTTATAATGCTTTAAAGAAAAAATGCTGTTGGCTCTCCTTGTTGAAGTGGCTTGGACTTGTGCCTTTTACAGGTATATGTACATTAAGATGCTGCATTCTATAACTTGGGGTGTCCATGAAATACAATAGTCCAGCACTCCACTCAAAAGATCATTAATGGTCAAATTTAACAAAATTGAAGTCCATTCAGCAGGTCTTTGTATAAATGTTCTTTATTCATATTCTTCAAATCACACGACCGTAGCCAGCGCGTTTCATCCCTTAGGACTTCTTCAGGGCAAAAATAATAGCAGGAAGTTTTTCTAACTTGTCCTCTGGCCAATACTGGCGATATATCCATCTGTATGTCAATTGTCGCCTTTGGTAGGACCACGCGACAGATGCAGACGGATTTCGCACTACTAATTGAGACAGGTTAACGCTGCTTACATTTTATTGAGAGCACGCACTATGATTGAATTCTCCGAATGCAGGGAGAATGAGGCAGAAATATTGAGGTGGCTGCTTTACAAAAGAGGAATGTATTGCCAGTATTGGCCGGAGGACAAGTTAGTAAAACGTCCTGCTATTATTTTTGCCCTGAAGAAGTCCTTAGGGACGAAACGTGTTGGCTACTGTCGTATGATTTGCAAGAAGAATATGAATAAAGAACATTTATACAAGGACCTGCTGAATGGACTTTAATTTTGCTAAATTTGACCATTACTGGTCTTTTGAGTGGAGTACTGAACTATTGTATTTCATTGTAAATTGTGGGAATTTCCCTTGGAAGCTTAGGGGTATTGAGCTTCAGGTCCCTGGCACCCTGAGATTAGGATCACTTACACCAGATTATCAATAGGTGCAGACATTATTGCCTTATACCCGGTTTTCTTTTTGTTGTTTATCTATAACTTGGGGTGTCCACTGCCTTCTCGGTGCACATTGCTACCGGTGACGGCAATTTGGGGAGAGGGTGTGGCTTTACAGCTAGAGCTGCAGAATTTGAATTTGTGGAACCAGGCGTCATCTCAACATCCTGCGCGAATCCCTTAATCGCCTTTCACCAAAAAAATGAATCTGACCTTGTGTAATATAACTGGTTCTCGTGTAAAGTGCTCCAATATCTTTGTGTCGAGTTTGAGCTTTATAAAATAGCATAAAAGCATCAAACACAAAAAAGTCTCTTCTAGCACGGTCACCGAGCTCAAAGATCATGCTACTCTCCCACGCCTCTCCACCCTCTCCCAAAGAGATATTTGGAAGTCGCCTCCAGTGGAAACCTGCTCCTTTGAAAGCATGTTTCCCACTGAGGAGGCAGACACTTAGAAGAATGGCTCGTTTCTGCTTCTGCCTGGCCTCTGACACAGCATCCAATTTACAAAAGCCAGTTTGAGTTTAATGGTAAACAGTCAAGGCCCTGACGCTGGTCAGTCTCGGCAGCATGACGGAGTTTTTTAGTGAGCGGAGAAGAGATATATGAAGGCTTTACTGTACTTCCCTTCCAATCCCTTACGCATAAGGACATTTTTCTGAATTAGATACTGATCGCCTCTGTTCCCTGCACAGAACGCAGGCACATTTTTCTAAGCTGAGCACCGAAGAAAGAAAAACATCCATTCACCACCAGGGGTCATTTTTTGTTACATTCGCTGTGTCAGCCCTGTTCATTTTAAAAGCAATTAGCTTTTATGTGCTGCGAAAAGCCAGCGCAGCCAAGATGAAGTTCACACTGTCATTACCGAGAAGACAAAAATAAGGGGGAAAAGCCATTGAATGGAGCTCTTGTCTGTCCTTTTCCAGACACTTCGAACACCAGTTTCATTAGAAAATGTCCCAGTAGTGGATTTGTCTTTTCTGGGTCTATAGTGGGACTTTGGCTGGTGTTGGCATTTGTTGCTGATGTTATGGCATGCATGTCTCCTGGAGCGTTGTAGAACAAGTGACTTCCATTTGTTATTGATACCATTCCATAACATCAACTGGATTAGGCTAATGGCAGATAGCAATCAGACCAGCTATATCTTTTTCTCTGCAAACTCCATTTATTGCCAAAACAGACAGTGGGGGTGTAATTCGGGATGTGGGCACTTGGGATCTTCAACTGGTGAAACCTTATGCAAATTGCAAGTGCAAATAGTGCACACATGTTTGCATGTGCATGTTGGATTGAGAAATAACATGCGTGAGGGCCATGTTATTCCCCATGATAAATCGAAAGTTCTGTGGTTGCTAAAATTGCGAACCCTGCGTAATCTTACATTTACAGGTGGGCAATCTCAGCCTGATTTTAGCAGCCTTATCATGATCGGGGCTATAGAAGGTCTATTATTCAGAAGCTGTTTGAACACGTGGCGGCCTTCCCTTAAGTCTGTCACCCATATTATAAATATTAAGAAGTAAATCAGACCAAATTACCACCACAATGTGGTTTTTCCACCATCAGTCTTTACTTGTCATTCCATGTTCTGCGGTTGGGATGAGGAGCAGTGCATGTATATTTTCCCCTTTGAAATTCCATGGTCCGTGTGCACATTTGATGTAACTTAGATTATGAATCTACCCTTTAGGTCGACTATAGCAACACAAAAAGATGATGGACAGAATTCTGATCATTGTCAAACATTCAACCCCAGTCACAGATCTCGGTTAAATCCATTGTTTTTTTGCTCACCATGTTACCCCAGTTTGGACCCAGCCATATGCAAATCAGTCTTGACCCTGCTCCCCATGGGAATAGTCCAGCCCAAATTTCCAGGCCAGGTCCTCCCTGGTCCAGAAAACAAGCATCCTGGGAGCGGTTTCAGGGTATCACCCCTCATTAGCCAGGCTAGCTTGAATCCACTGCAAGTCTGCATCCTTTGCAATTATATGATTTAAGTAGGGGGGGATTAAAATATTTGAGCACACAACCAATAACATTTTCAAAAAAATACAAAGTGCAGCAGTGTCTAATCAGAACACTCATCACAAGAACACTTTCTTCTCTGTTATGTTGTCCGAAGTGAAAGAACAATAAATTACTTAATGAATGAATTCTAAATCCAATGATCCAGCTACAGACAGAGATTCAACTCTTGAATTTCCCCGCAGAATATCGTATAGCCTTAACATAGGTGTAGGAAGTTGGATTACTGTTTGAGGGTGGGGAAACCCTACTCAAGCAGGAACTACAATCTCTGTCAGGGTGAAACACATGCAGACCAAAATTACCCTGTGCTTAATCCTCTTGCAGCTTGGCACAAAGGCAGTCAGGTTTACATTAGAGGCCATGTGTAAAGTATTTATGCAGTACTTCAAACAGTAATAAAGTGAAAATACAGCACAAGAAAAATTCCACACACGTTTAGAAAAACAGAATAAATTATTTTACACCAAAACGACAAAAATCCAAACGGTAAAACTGGAGATATGTAATTTTAAAGATTGAAATGAAAATAAGTACTAGAAGCATAAAGCACCAACTGTGGTGATTTGGTCTTGCTTGACCGGGGCGAAGTCACAAGTTCAGGCCAATCTTGAATCCTGGTAGCGAAGCGATGCATAGTCCAGCATCTAAGATGGGACACGCAGCTGATGCGATGCAAAGTCGAGAATGGGTCGCACCCCTACTGTCTGTTGTGGCAATAAATGGAGTTTGCAGAGAAAAAGATATAGCTGGTCTGATTGCTATCTGGCATTAGTCTAATCCTGTTGATGTTATGGTATGGTATCAATAACAAATGGAAGTCACTTGTTGTTATACAACGCTCCAGGAGACATGCTATGGTGTTGTTATGTGAAGTCCTGCGATGTCAACAATGGGCTTGCAATCTAAAGGTCTGTGTCAAGGATGCAATGCGCAGCATCAGTTCCAAGGACGCCACGGGCTGTGATGTCCTGCGTCGGGAATGCGTTGGCTGCGAGGACATGTATTGCACTGCATTGGTTCTGCTCACCGGACTATAGCTGGGAGGCAGAGCACCTTCAAACCCACTTCCAAGAGTCCAGGACTGGGATGGAATGACATTTCTGGGGTAGGACACACATACAACAGAGTGCAGGTGCTGGGTTCAAGTGATTGGAGCCTTTTCTGTCCCTGAGGCTCTGGATTCAACATGCATGTCCAGTTCTTTTCACTCAGACAGCAGAGCAACAGAGTAGCAATTCTTCTTGCAGAGCAGCACACATTCCTTCTGAGTCTTCTACAGGTCCAGTGGGGTACTGAAGAGTTGGATTTGAGGGTCCAATATGTATGCCATGTGCCAGCTTTGAAGTAGGAGAAGGTTTGGGTATTTCCACTCCCAGAGGTGTTTGGAATTTCCTGCCTCCCTGCCCAGGCACCAGCTTGTCTGGGGAAACAAAAGAATAGAATCAAACCCATTATGGGTGTGCTCAGGCAGAGACGGTGTGATGTGCAAGTGTGATAGGTGACAGCTCCTCTCCCATTTCTAGTCACAGATGAGCCATCCTGTCAACACCTATTCCCCCTTTGTTTCCCTGTCTGGGATACACAAAGGCCAACTGCCAGTTACACTTAATCATGTGACCCGGAATACAGGCTTCAGGAACCAAATGGTTAGTACAAGAAATGGCAACTTTCTAAATGTGGTATTTTCAGAAAGGGTAACTTAAAATCTGACCTTACTGTAAGAGCATGGATTGCCGATTGAGGGGCTTCTCAAGCAAGCATCAACCAAAATTCTTCTTGGGTGAAGTCACAAGCAAACCCTTAATTAACCTGGGCTCAATCCACTGGGTAGCTTGACACAGAGCAGTCAGGCTTAACTCAAGGCAATGTTTGAAGTATTTGTGTAACACTTGAAACAGTAATACAGCGATATCAAACCACAAAAAGATCCCACCCCAAGTTGAAGCATAGAAATAAATGTAATAAATAAAACCAGATGAATACAACAAAAATCCAATCAGTAGAACCGGAGATATTCCATGTTAAAGATTTCAGTAAGAGTAGCATCTAAAAGCACAAAGCTCCAATTGGGGATACCGTGTTGTGCCGGTCCGAGACAAAGTCACCAGTCAGGCCGACTGCGATGGAGTGCGTGCCGGTTACAGAAACCACTTAGGCCCGCTGAACAAAGTAACTTATGTCCTGGTTTTCGGAGCGTGGCGAGGGTCTGTGTCGAAGATGCAATGAGCAGCTAAAGCGATGCGTCACTTCTGAGATGCAGCAAGGCTATGGCGAGATCCTGTTGACAAGGCCTTACGATGCCAAGAGCCGCATTGAGGATGCATCACACAATTGGGGTTAGTGCTTTGGTTCTGAGGAGCTGTAAAGATGAGATGCAGAGCCGAGCATCATCTTCAAAGCTTTAATCGATGAGGGATGCAAGGGCCTGCAGCGAGAATACGTCATGCAGTGGTGGTTCCAATGAGTCAAGAGACAGCAATGTGATGTGAATCTTCACAATGCAACTGATCCACGTAGAAGTGACAATGCGTTGGTCCTGCTCAGGGTTTCATAGTGCAGCATAAGAGATGCGTTGGTTCTGGTGGATCCACAGAGGCCCACTTCCAATGATCCAGACAAGGACAGGGGTGGCATCACTTGGCAATGTTGACTCAAAGATGGCAGAGTCCAGCTGCTGGGCTCAAGGATTTTGGAGCCTTAGGTTCCTGCCAGGAGACCAGCCAACAAGCCTTTGGAGTCACTATGGGGTCCTGGGTTCAACAGATGCAGGTCAAGTTCTTCTCACCCAGGCAAGAGGGCAGGAGGTCAGCACAGAAGGGCAATGGTTCTTTCAGAGCAGCAGCTGAGTGGCAGTCATTTCAGTGGCACAGCAGTCCTTCTTCCTGGCAGAGTATCCACAGCTGTACTGAAGGGTTGGTGTCTGAGGTCCAATATTCATGCTTGTTGCCTTTCGTCTGGAGTTTTCCCTTTGAGGTTCCCAGGCATCCTGCCTTCCCTGTCCTGGCACCAGATTAACTACAGGAAGTATGCAGCACTTTGTGTGGAGGCAGGACACATCCTATTCAAGAATAACTATGCCCTCCCATGCTGCCAGTGATGGTCCATTCAGACATACCTAAGCTCTCTTTTGTGTGTGGCGGTCTAGGTGGAATACACAAACCCAACTGTCAGCTACACCCAGTCATGTGACCGAGAGACAGGATGCTTGCCCTAATAGACTATGGGCTAGATGTAGGTAGCCACATACCGGTCGGTAACGGCCGAAAATACCGAATTTCGGCCGTTACCGACCAGAATTGGCTATCTGAGATGTAGGAGGCAAAATGTTACCGAATCGGTAAATACGAGTCAGTATTCCACCGCCTCGGTAGTTACCGAATTCTTATTTACAGAATTCTAATTTTCCGAATGGGTAAATAAGAAATGGTAAAAAATGACCATTGAGATGTAGGAAACCTTAAAAATACCAAATTTAATGACATTCGGTATTTAAGAGTCAGTATTTACCATGGAGGGAAAGCAAGTGGTAACCAGGTTCAGGCTATAAAAAAGGCCCCAAAATGCAACAGTGTGACCAGAATGGCGGCATCCTACATAATTGCAAGGCGGCTACGGCTACAGGCAGCAGAAGAGAGGGTCTGGAGAAGGGAGGAGCAAGTCTACAGGCAGAGATTTACGCGTTTCCAAATCACTGAGCCAGAGATATTGCAGAGGTACAGGCTACACCCCCAAATCATCCTGGACTTGATCAAGGACCTGCACCCACTCCTGGAGCACCCAACACCAAGTGCTCACGTCATCCCACCCCATGTGCAAGTGCTGTGTTGCCTTCACCTGCTTGCATCTGGGAGTTACCAGAGTGTTATTGCTGCGGTAGGTGGGGTGTCCCAGAGCTGCCTGTCCCGTTTCTTCAGGAAGTTCCTGGAGGCCATGATGCAGAGAATACATCATTACATTAGCTTCCCTGAGACACATGCAAAACTGGTGAAGACCAAAACGGATTTCTATCAACTGTCACACTTCCCTCACGTTATAGGCTGTAAAGATGGCACCCACATCCCAATCTGTCCACCTGCAGCCACAGAATACATATACAGTAACCGGAAGTCAATACACTCAATCAATGTGCAGGTGGTATGCAATGCTAGCAACATCATAACAGACATTGTGGCCAAATTTCCTGGGAGCACCCACGACTCCTACATATTCCAGAACAGTGGGATCTACGCAAGCCTTGCCGCTGGGGATTTTGTTGATGGATACCTGCTAGGTAAATTACTGTGACACACCCTGATAGTAATTGCAGATGAATGTATAATGAGTATGTAAGTAATGGCCCTCTCTTTTTCACCTAGGCGATAGCGCTTATGCTGTGCGGTCCTTTGTGCTCACCTCCTACCTAAATCCATCTACCCGGAGTGAGAGGCGTTACAATGTGGCACACAGAGCAACACGCAGCGTTGTAGAACGCACATTTAGACTCCTAAAAAGCAGGTTCCGCTGCCTCAACAAGAGTAGAGGTGCACGGCAGTACACTCCAATAATCTGCTGCAAGATCATTGCGACCTGTGCCATGCTGCACAACCTTGCCACCAAGAAAGGCACAGAAGTGGAAATGGCATATCATGAGGACATTGATGATGGAAGTAAACATCCAGAGCCCTATGCAGCAGGAGCAGCGCCATCCACAGATGGAAGACTGAGACGAGCAGAGATCACACGCAGATATTTCTAAGTAAGTAACGAGACACAGCCAGGCTTTGTTTTTGAATGACGTAGTTTAATTGGCACTACGGTAAATTAAGAATAGCACACCATGCTACCTCAATATCAGAATACCTCACTGGGCGGTCACAGGCTACTTCACCCTGACATGTCCTGTGGGTTGTGAGCAGCATTACTGTTTGCGCCCACGCACAACAGTGTGGGATGCCCGAGGCTGGGTGGCAACGGTGGCAGTGGAGCTAGGGTCAGCAGATTGGCGCCTGCTGCTTCGCCGAATGTCGGGTATGGGAGTGCTACAGCTGCTCCTGCTGGTGGAGTCCTCAGTGTCCCCCACACCTGTGTCCCCAGCATTGGCTGACTGGTTTGTCAGAAGTAGTTCCATGGCCGAGGTTACTCTCCCCTTCCCCCTAGACAAATCCGTGCAGCAGTGCACAATGCCATCTTGCATGGCGACAGAACGCCGACATAGCGGGGAGGTGGCCGTAGCAAGGCGGTTCATGGCCTTGGTTTGTTGGCGCATACACTGCCTATTCCGGCGCCTCTCAGTGTGGTCTGAATCGAGTTTGTCACAGAGAGCCATTATGCACTGCGACATGTCCCTCATCCTGTCTGCCATGTCTTTCATGCTCGCAGCCATTGAGCCAATCCCCCGGTCATGTTGCCCATCTTTCTATTCAAGTGGCGCACCCTTCTCTGCACAGCTAATATTCCCTTTACTTGCAGGCACTGAACTTTGACCATAGTGGCCTCCAGGCCACAGAAGACCCCCTCACCATCCTGACCAGGGATTCTCTCCCGTACCCTTCGGCGTCTGGCACCGCTACGCACACCGACAGAAGTAGACTGCTGCCCAGCATGATCTGCCTCCAGTGGGTCTGGTTGTGTGTCACCCTCACCATCATCCTCATCGGACGTTTCCAAGATCCTCAGAGGGGGCACATCATGCCTCCTTGGCCTTACCACTTCTGATGAGACTGAAGTTGGTGTTGGGGAGTGTGGTGGTAGGTCCTGCTGTGTCCAGTCAAACAGTAGAGGTGACAAAGGCTGTGCTGTGGTGGGTCGCTCAGGTGTTGATGGTGCCTGTGCTGTGGGTGCGGGTGGTGGATCTGTCCTTTGCCCTGCACTTGTGACAGCATCATCACTCCTCTCTGTTGGCGGTGCCCTCTCCTCCCTTTCCTGCGCTGTCCTGCGCGATGACTCTCCTGTGGAGAGACATGAACATTGGGTCAGTAGTGATGTACACCTGTGTGTCATTATTAAATCACATTGCAGTCACACAATTGCCTAGTCCTCAACTGCTTCTGGATATAGTGTGTGGCATGCCTTGCTGTATTCTGTGATGAATGTATTGATGTATGTTTCTCTGACTACGTCTCCCATGATGCATTGCAGGAAAATCCTAAAACTTGTACTGGAGTGTGATACACTCAACCACAGTGGGGAAGGGGGACTGGAAAGGGGGTGAGGATTGATGTCGATGCAGCTTACCTTCTTTTCTTGCAGCTCTGGCTGAGCTGTCAGCATCACCTATCCAATGGACACTCTCTGGCTCCAGGTTGGACTCCACCAGCTGCTCCAGGTCTGTTAATGGAGGTGCCCGGTTCCTTCCTCCACCTGGCTTCTTTTCTCTGTGCTGCCCGCTTTTTTTTGGTTATGATCCTAAGATCATATCACCATTTTTTTAAGTCATCTATTTCTCTGGTTGTGACCCCGATGGCATTCACCTTGGACTGGATCCCTGTTGAAAGTGAGCCCATAATTCTAACGATGCCCAGGCTGCTGGCGCAAACCGCCTCTTAGTGCCCATTCTGAATAGTTACCAAAATAAAGAGACGGGCGCTGGAAGCAGGAATCGAGAGCAGAGTTTATTTCTCATGAGGAGAGCCAGTCATTTCGGACACGAAACACAGTGTCTTTCGGGAGGTGCTCTAACAAGTGAGCTTGAGACTCTTGCTTTTATACATTGCAGAACATTTGATGATACAATCAGGTCAGTATGTCGCAAAAGGAAAACATTCCTATAATCCTCGTGATGATCCTACTCCACATACATTCACAATGGGGACCCTTGACCTGCTGATAAGAGGGGAGGGCGATCGTGCAGCTGAGTGTGTCATAGGATGTGTGCGCCTGATCATGGCCCAGGAGGTGGGGTGGCTAGGCATACAATAAGGGCAGTAAATGGTATCTCCTGGCTTAGGCGATGGCCTCGGACATGTGTGGTCAGCCGAACTCGGGGGAAGGGGTCATCAAAGGAGTGGTATTCATGCCTACGTGGACAATCGAGCGTGGAGGGAGGGTTTGTCAATAGAGGGGCATTCAGGGAAGGGAAGGAGGTGCTGGTCAGGCGCGGCCGTGACTTCTCAAGGACAGGGCTTTGCGGAAGAAGAGGTTTTATGACTTGCTCATATGAGGAGAAGGAGGGGGTCAGGGTGCGTGCAGGGCCGGAGTCGCGCAGAGAGAGGGAGAGAGAGAGAGAGAGAGAGAGAGATCTTATGACCTGTACATGAGAGAACAGGGGCAGTCAGATACAACTGGGGGGGGGGGGGCTATGTCAGCTGAGGCGAAGGATGCTTCTTCGAGAGGGAAATGGGGAAGGCCTGGGTCGAGCAGGAGGGTTACCTTTTCACATCAGGGTCGCGCAAAGGAAAAGGGTTTCATGGTCTATACATGAGAGAGGGGGTGCAAGATTCGCGCAGGAGGGAAGCTGGGGATTCCAATGGGTAGAAAGGCCATGGTGCCTGGAATGGCTGTCATGTACACATGGGTACAGGCCTTTGCGGGCGGAGGGATGCAGTCAATGCTTTACAATATTCATGGTGCGTGCAGGGAGGGGAGGGGGAAAAGGGAAATGAACGTTGCTTATGTACATCAATACTTCTTATTTTCTACAGTCGCCCCTTTTTACATAGCAAAGTTCATTTTTGCGGTTGAAGAAGGTACATATAAACAGGTGCGATCGAAGAATTTGCATTTGTCAATACTAACATATGGCATATAATCATGGACAGTTGATGTGTTTGGCAGAACGCAGCACATAGGGGATGGCATTTGTCGAGTTCCTACCATTTCAAATCACTACATAGCATAAATGTTTCTGACTTAAAAAGGTGACCAATGAACATTTTTGACCAGATAGTTGAGAGCGGAATTCAGTTCAATACACAAGATCTCTTCGTCACAGTGTCTTTTATCAGCGAGCCATCACTGGTAGGCTCTAATCCGGGCACTTTCGTTGGCACTGTTGAGCACCGGCGGTGGAGCTATAGGTCCAGCTCGGTTCGATCCTTACGCGTTGCAGGGTGCGGTCAGTCCTCTGCTGTTAGACCACAGTCCTGTTCCCTAAACAGTCCGTTGGCGGCGCCTTATGCTCGGCACCTATAGTTCTGTGGCAACACCCTCTTCCCATATGATTGCAGCTTTTTCCTTTGGCAGAAAGTCACGTGGGAAGGTGGGTGGATGTGGTTCAAATAGTCGATAGGAGAAAGAGCAAGCGGAGTTGGGTCAGAGTTCCTGGGACACACAAAAGGGACCAAGGGAGCAAAGGATAACAAGCAGGCAGGCCCATCAATCGGGCCCAAAGAAGGCAGACGGAGACTCCAGGCACACGTGGGTTAGCAGTCGGAGGGCTTCGAGGCGGCCCGTCATTTTTCATTTTCCACGTTGAAATTGCGGTCTTGTCCCGTGCCTTGTCGCTCTGCAGCTCCACTTCTGGTCGATGTCATACGTGTCCCAAGGTCTGCAGTCAGGTTGGACGTCACATCTGACCCATCTCCTCCGGTTATCGTGAATCTTTGAATGGGTACAAGACAACGTTTTAGAGAAATGGCAGAAGAAGACATCTACGCATATGAATTCCTCCCTCAATCCTCCGCATTTGAGTTCTTATGCTCATCGGTCACAGTCAGAGGTCTATTACCAAGTAGTGCATGTATCAGCATTCCTACTGAGTTTATGGCAGGTTTATTCATTGTCCTATTTATAACTCACATGAGGATAAATGACATTTCCATCAACTGTGCGTCACATCATATTCAATATTACAGAGCATTTCCTTTCAGGAACAATCATATTTTCAGACAGGGCGGGGGTGCTATCATCGAGAGTCGGGCAAAACAGGATTTCCTCAAGGGTCAACAGCTACCCATGGTCATTACGTTTATACCCGGGACAGCAGAAGTGGTTCTATCAAAAATGGGGCAGGGATGCTTCGGGCGCTTGCGCTTGGGTGCAAAGGGGGTGGGACAATCTGGGTATTGGGTGTCAGCCTAGACGTTGGCGCTCGTTTCTGAAGAACAGACATAGGATGCCATTGACATACAGTTCCCCTATAAATGGCCAGATTTGGGGGACTTTAGTCGTCTTACCTGTCCTTTCTATCTCGGCCAATTCAAGTTCATTCATTTTACAGAAAGGAGAGGCAGTAACATGGCGAGAGATGTTCATTTTAGTTTCGGTCAATTTCGCTGAACACCTTTGCGTTCAAATATGTATCGAATCAGACTGGTGCCGGTGGGGCACAATTTTACCAAAAGAGGGAGAAACAAATAGGGAGACTCTCATAGAGAGCGAGAGTCGTCCGCAACCTAAACGAGCCATTTGGTACACGTATGACATGTAAGGAGAGACAGAGAGAGATAGAGAAAGAAATAAAAAGGAGCGGAGAGAGAGAGAGAGAGAGACGTGTACGAAAATAGGTCATTTAGTGCGCTCACAACACAGAACGGCAAAGGTCAGGTGACCTATGGATACAGACAGAGTGGAGACATAAATTCGTACGTTCCATACACACGAACTCAGACAGGGAAGACAGCACATATATTACGAAGGTACGAGACATTCACGACAAGACAGGAAACAAGTGTTAGTCTACAAGATCTGTTTTTATATTTTCTACATATCGTTACTATCCTATTTATCTACGTGCTTAGCTCTTTCTGCCCTTCCCCCCTTTCCCTTCTTGCGTGTCATGCCTGCAAGCGTTCCCAATTACCAATACTCACACCTCGGTTGGTCGATCAGAAATTAACCTGGTTGCGCTAGTTACCCATGGTTGGATCTTAAACCATTTTTCAGTTCCTTCCTTTGATGGAAAGTTCTCCAGGCTGAGGTAACGGCAAGTATTGATCGAGAAAACAGTCGGACAGCTTGGCTGTATCTGCAAGAGTGTGAGAAAGGGGGCAGTGCATTTTGAACATCGGCAACATTTTCTAACTTCCTAGGCGGGTGGTGCCGTGGCAACCCTTACCCGTACAATTTTTCTTTGTCCTTTCCCTACCTAGTCAAAACGTCCAGTCATTTCATTTAACGCGTCGTTTCTAGTCAATTTTATCTTTGCCGTCATTCAGTACTTGTCCAGTCTCTATGTCAGTCCATCCTCCCGTTGCTATGCTCTAAGAAGGAACAGTCATGTTTAAGCCTACGTCTTTTAAAAACTTTTATTTGTCCTAAGGACCATGCTCATATTCCCTTTTTCCCCCTCTCATCGGCGGTTCGGTCGTCGTCCATCCATACATCAGCCAGTGTTCCGACGTGACCTGCAGAAGGGAGGAGAAAGAAGGGGTGGGGGGGCAACATTCAAAACCTCATCAACGTGCAGTAATCCGGAAATGCTTTACCTACCACATACTCGACCTATTTCCACGTAGTGCATTTCCCTACCATCACAGCG
Organism: Lissotriton vulgaris; assembly: GCF_964263255.1. Lineage (NCBI taxonomy): Eukaryota > Metazoa > Chordata > Amphibia > Caudata > Salamandridae > Lissotriton > Lissotriton vulgaris. The sequence continues at coordinate 236,471,141 of NC_141691.1, forward strand.
TTTAAGCCCTAATGGACCAGGAAGGTCAGGCAGATAATCATTGATGATCTGTGTATCTACATGAGTTACTTGGTCGTAACCCCTTTCGACCGGGTACAAGGGTGGCGGTCAGGTGGCATTTCTGTGGTGTCGTTTTAGGGCTTTCAAAGCACCTTTCCGGCTGCCTGTGACACATAGTGTGGCTGCTGAATATCGGGTCCTTTTTTTTTTTTTTTTTTTTTTTTTTTTAACTTTTAACCTTCATCATGCTTTCTCGTTGTTCACAGTAGTAATACATTTAAAACTTATTAATGCAACCGCTACAACTATGCTTTCGTTTTCAAAATACCTTTAATAAAAAGTGTTGACACATAAATACAGGCTTACAACCCGGTGGACTAGCCACGGAGCAGATTGGGACTGTACATGGGAAGAACGAAGCTGGTGGCAGTTCATTGCATAAAGTGCGGCAGTGCAATAAAATCATATTAAACTCCCCTACAGAGCAAGCATGATGCATGTCAGTAATTCATCTTAAATAGATTCATAATTACATTATCCAATGTTCATTCATTACCTTAAATTACACCAATTCATTTTCAACTCATAATCGGTACCCACCCTTAAGTCAATTCATTGTCCAAGCACATACTCAATATCCTTCATATCTACTTTCATTATCCAAACGTTATATATATCTCGGGGTAAAAAGCTTGCGCAATCAGGGTGCAACAAAGTTCATTAAAAACGTCTCATTTTGGGTCGGCGCCATTTTGGGTGGGGTCAGGCAAGTTCTAGCACAGTCAGAGTGTCTCTAGTCTCGCAGGGTTGGCCCAGAACTTTCCATTGGCAGTTCAGGAAGTCTCGTGCAATGTGGTTAACAATCTAACAAATATGGACCATGAGTCAAAGAGTGGGAAGGGCGGCAACAATTTTCCTACCGGGTCATTCTGGTGTTCCTCCGGAACTGAACAAGCCTGTGCCGTGGCGGCATCTTAGCCATTTCCGATCCGAGTCTGGTGCCGGCAGGAGTAGCACCGATGTCGTGGTTCCCAGCGAAGGGGGTGGGGGCACCCATGCAGAGGGTCGGGGGCCCCCCGGCTCTTATAGAATCTTCAAGGTCGAGGAGAGGCGATATGGAGCAGGTGCCCGTCCTGGGCAGAAGACCTCTTTTTGATGTTGACCCTCTTTAAGCAAAGAGTGTTGGGGTGTCGCTGGAAGCCTCCACCTGGAGGGAGGTGGGGGAGGGTCGTTCGCGACACCTCCCCCTTCCAGCGACCCCGCGCCGTTCTCCGGCTCCATCGTTTTCGACATTGGCCGTGCCAGCCATTGATGATGGGGGGGGGGTGGTCGGCGGCTGAGGCAAGACAGCCCCCCCCCTTCCCTTGGCGACATGTGGCGGGACTACCTTCAACTCTCCAGGGAGCGTGGAATGTGGCGGGACTGCCTGCACCTATGCAGGCAGGCGGCGAATTTGGCATCTGGCGGGACTACTTGATTTGCCGCCGTTCTTGCCTTGGCTTCGGCTCTGGACCAGCAGGCGATGGCATGCGGCGAATTTGAAATGTGGCGGGACTACTTGATTCGCCGCCGTTCTTGCCTTGGCGTCGGCCTTTGGCAAAAGCCGGATCGGGTGAGAGAGAGGGGTGGTCGGTGGCCAAGGCAAGACAGCCCCCTCTCTCCCCGCGGCCTGCAGGGCGGCAGAAGGGAGAAGATGGAGAGGTCCTTGTCATCCTTTGGACCGCCTGCCCAACATCATCTCCTCCTGACCGTGGCCAGGCGAGTCCCTCGTGCCTCCAGGCCTCGCCTTCCGGATGGGCGTAACCGCGGACCTGTTGCACTTCGGGAGCTTCCGGAATGGGGGTAGGTACCTATTGAGTTGTTTCTATTTCATGGGACCGTTATTTGGGCGGGGCGGGCAATGAGGCAGACATGTTGGGAACAGGAACAGGCAGTGAAGCCTAGCTACCTCGTGGCTATGCTCTGCTATCGAATCTTTTCGCCATTTTACATTTCTTATTACGAACTACTTCTAATGTTTCTTATTTTTGGTGAAGTCAAAAGCTCATCAGGGGGTTACTGACTTAGCCTGATTTCTTTTTATTTTTCTTTCTCTTCCTTAGCGTGTTTCGAGCTAAAGCTTTCTGTTAGTAGGGAACGGTGATCACTTCATATTTTTATGTGTCCTTTTCACTAGGGGGGTACGTCTGGACGGACCAGACGAGTCCCCTCCAATAAATGGTCCGGGGTGGAACGAGATTATCGATCAAAAGGGGAACATATATTCCTTCATTAGGGTATCATCCTGGACAGACCGAGCGATGTACTTCCACTTACTAGGGTAGCCTCCTGGACGGACCAGTCGGTCTATTTCTATTAAATGGCCCATGAGTAGGGAGCATATGTCCTCCATAAGAGTAGTCTCCTGGGCGGACCATGCGAGCTACCCCACAATAACCAACCAGTGGGGAGTGGGTAGGACTGACGAATTCACAAAGGGGCATAACCTACCCTTTTCTACTTGCAAAGACTAGACAGAGTGTTTCTATTTTACGTTGTTTGCAAATAGAAAATACCTCAAACGAAACAATTCCTGAGACAACAATGCCCAGGCAACCAACCAACCAATGGGGAGAAAAACAGGCATGACGGATTACAACGGGGACAAATGTCTGCATTACCTGCCCTTCGCTATCCAAAAAGGAAGACAGAATATTCCTATTCGTCTCTGTTTGTGGACAGGGAAGATCTCAAAGAGCAACAATCGATTATTAATCGACTTCAAACAACAATCAATTATAATCGACTTCAAACAACAATCGATTATTAATCGACTTCAAACAATCAGTGGGGAGAAAAGTAGGCATGACGGACTACACCGGGGACAAAAGTCTGCATTACCTACCCTTCTCTATCTGCAAAGAGGGACGACGTTCCTATTCGCCGCTGTTTGCAAACAGAGAATGTCTCGTTCTCAAAAGAGAACCAATATGTCAAGTAGCCCTCAAAGCTAAATGAACCAATACCAACAATGCCAGTATACAAATACCGGTTTTCAATACAAACAATCAATCAATCAGGTGGACAGAGCCACCCTACCAATCAGGCGTAAAAACACCCTACTTAATCTTACCCGGACCGGACCATACGGACAGTTCTTCGACTCCCTCCTCCAGCGCCCGATCGTTCTCTTACTCCATGTAGCATTCCTGTGGGATTCCAGTCAGGACAATAGGTCACTCAAGAGAGGTCCGTTCAGAATTGGTGAAGTTCTGTCGATCGGCAGCCGGGCTAGGGCCCTCTCAAGGCAGGTATACTCCGATCATTTTAGACGTTCACTTCTTCGTCTGGATCTCTCTTACCGAACCCTATGTCACTGATGGACCCCGCGTTGGGACGCCAATTGTTGAAAGTGAGCCCATAATTCTAACGATGCCCAGGCTGCTGGCGCAAACCGCCTCTTAGTGCCCATTCTGAATAGTTACCAAAATAAAGAGACGGGCGCTGGAAGCAGGAATCGAGAGCAGAGTTTATTTCTCATGAGGAGAGCCAGTCATTTCGGACACGAAACACAGTGTCTTTCGGGAGGTGCTCTAACAAGTGAGCTTGAGACTCTTGCTTTTATACATTGCAGAACATTTGATGATACAATCAGGTCAGTATGTCGCAAAAGGAAAACATTCCTATAATCCTCGTGATGATCCTACTCCACATACATTCACAATGGGGACCCTTGACCTGCTGATAAGAGGGGAGGGCGATCGTGCAGCTGAGTGTGTCATAGGATGTGTGCGCCTGATCATGGCCCAGGAGGTGGGGTGGCTAGGCATACAATAAGGGCAGTAAATGGTATCTCCTGGCTTAGGCGATGGCCTCGGACATGTGTGGTCAGCCGAACTCGGGGGAAGGGGTCATCAAAGGAGTGGTATTCATGCCTACGTGGACAATCGAGCGTGGAGGGAGGGTTTGTCAATAGAGGGGCATTCAGGGAAGGGAAGGAGGTGCTGGTCAGGCGCGGCCGTGACTTCTCAAGGACAGGGCTTTGCGGAAGAAGAGGTTTTATGACTTGCTCATATGAGGAGAAGGAGGGGGTCAGGGTGCGTGCAGGGCCGGAGTCGCGCAGAGAGAGGGAGAGAGAGAGAGAGAGAGAGAGAGATCTTATGACCTGTACATGAGAGAACAGGGGCAGTCAGATACAACTGGGGGGGGGGGGGCTATGTCAGCTGAGGCGAAGGATGCTTCTTCGAGAGGGAAATGGGGAAGGCCTGGGTCGAGCAGGAGGGTTACCTTTTCACATCAGGGTCGCGCAAAGGAAAAGGGTTTCATGGTCTATACATGAGAGAGGGGGTGCAAGATTCGCGCAGGAGGGAAGCTGGGGATTCCAATGGGTAGAAAGGCCATGGTGCCTGGAATGGCTGTCATGTACACATGGGTACAGGCCTTTGCGGGCGGAGGGATGCAGTCAATGCTTTACAATATTCATGGTGCGTGCAGGGAGGGGAGGGGGAAAAGGGAAATGAACGTTGCTTATGTACATCAATACTTCTTATTTTCTACATCCCCAGCCAGGTGTTTCTTTTAACAGACTCTGCAACATGCAGAGACTGCTTTCCGAAGAGCTTGGTGTGGTGTCTCACTACTTCCTCCACCAGCACCTGCAGTTAAGCTGGGCTGAATTTCACTTTCCTTTTTCGCTCTGCTCCATCCCTCTGTGACTCCTGGGACTCCATTATGTAGCTCTGCTCAACTCAGGACAGCCTGCTCCTCAGTCTCTCACAGCTCTGCTGTTTGTTCAGTTGCTCTGCACCTGCATGGGTGTGGCCACTTCCTGGTAGTGGGGTGGGGTTGATGCATTTGATTGGCTCGTTCCTCTGTTGCTTTGTTGTGTAGTGAGGTGGTGATCCTGATTGATTGAGAGGCTCAATTGAGTGTATTTTGTATTACCGATTCGGTAAATACCAAATCGGTAAATACAGAATCGGTAATTCCCATTCATTCCTATGGGCCTGGAGGCCCATAGGGTTGAATGGGTATTACCGATTCAGTATTTTCCAAATCGGTATTTACCGAATTGGTAAATACCGGTTCAGGAAATACGAATGTTACCGATTCGGTATTTTTTACCGAAAAATTACCTACATTCCGTTTTCCGATTCTGAAATACCGATTCGGTATGATTCGGTATTTTAGAGTCGGTAAATTGGAATTACCTACATCTGGCCCTAAGGGAGAAAAATGCCAACTTTCTAAAAAAGCATTACAATTTTTTAATTAAAAATCCGACTTTACCATTATAGAGAATTTTGTATTACAATTCCAAAGACACCAAACATGAACCGGCCACTTGTTCCCATCTGAAAACTGCAGCTCATTCATTGTAATAAGGTAACTCCAATGTTATCCTGCGGGAGAGGTAGGCCTTGCAGTAGTGAAAAATGAATTTCAGAGTTTTGCACTATCAAGGCACATAAAACTAAAAAGTACATGTCACACCTATTAAATATAATGCACCCAGGACTTATCCTAGGAGTGAGTTATATATATTAAAAAGGAAGGTTTGGGACCTGGCAAAAGTTATTTTTTAGGGAGCTGGACAACCTAAACTGCTTAAGACTGTCACCTCTCATGTGCATGAGCCACCTGAGGGTCCTGTGCGCCTGTGCTCTGTATGACCCCGGAACTGAGTTCCAAACAGGTATGGTCTCAGCTCTTTCATTGCTAAGACCACAGATAAGGCCTCCCTCTCAATTGTATTCTACTTGTACTTCTGTTTCCGGGGAAGTACCTTTCGTTAATGAAGGCTACTCTTTGTCCCAGGACCTCCTCATTTAATTGTGCTAAAGCAGCCACTATGCCATGCTCTGAAGCATCCGTCTGCACAATGAACTTCTTGGAGAAGTCAGAAGCCTTGAGTACAGTTGCTGAATATGTGGCATCTTTGAGGTTGTCAAAGGCTTTCTTGAAATCCACCAGGTTGGTGGTCTTCCAATTCCACTCCTTTACCTTATATGGGCCTGGACAATGGTCTTGGAGTGCTCTTGTCTCTTCACGTTGCACGACCGACACCTTCTGGCAAGGCAGAAACTCTTCCAGAATGGACTCATGGTCATACTAGAGATTCAGCACTGCTTGATTGGGCTCAAAATTGTATGCAGACTTTTTCAAGAAGTGCTACATATGGTTGTGTAAAGCGAGCATGTCGCTGACTACATCCTGGGGGGGCGGTCCTGGGAGCTTTCTACCACCTCTCTATCACAAGACTGAGAGGTCCCCTAACAGGGTGTCCATAAAGGAACCTAAATAGGATAAACCCCAATCCCTTCTGTGGTGTCTCCCTATTGGAAATAGTAGGCATGGTAAGAGGACATCCCTCTTCCGCCTCATGGGCTCAGGCAGGCCAATAATCATGCCCATGAGGGTCATGGTTGAATCTCTCAACAAGCCAAGGCGTAGATAACTTACAGCTTATCCCACAATCATCCAACATGGACTTCATGTACACAGGCATGAAGTTGGTGCCACTGTCAGGCCCCCACATCTTTGGGGAACCCTACTCAGGTAAAAATCACCATCAGGACCCTGTTCACCGTAGTTGCAATCACCGACCTCAGAGCACCATGTGGCGTGATCCTCTGAAACCAGGATGAACATGTTGCCTATGTTTGTCTTGGGGTCCAACAATGTTAATGTCCATCCTTTCGAAGGGAGTGTCAATGACAGAGAAAGGTGCCAGAAAAGCCTTCAGCTTTTCCCCTGCTTTTCCTCAGGCCTGGCAGGTAGTACAAAACCTAAAGAACGTATCTGTGGCGATCTTCATCCGGGGTCAATAGGAGTAGGGGACAAACCCTGCCAAAGGTCTTGTCCTGCTCTAGATGTCCTTCCAAGGGTATTTCATGAGCCACCCCAGTATGAAGGTCCTGAAATACATCAGCACACGGGCTGTCCCAGGTCCAGGAACCTTTGGCTCACTGTATAAGAGATCTTTCTCCCTATAGGTAAGGTGAACTCTAGTGGTGTCATCTGCTGCCTGGGCCTCAGCTTGCCACCTCAAGCCCTCGAGTTGGGCACTCTTTCTGCACCTTGAAGAAGTCCACCCTGGCATGCACATCCTCAAATTGTGATGCAGTAACCTTCGACAGGTCTCCTAGGGTGAAAAAAGGAAATCATATCAGTGCACATCATCAATAGTTTCTTTCATCCATGTGCAATTTGCAAGCCAAAATACAATTTCTTAATCCTAAGGAATCACGTGGTGTAGATACAAATCAATCTTTATTTCTTTTTAAAACCAGGTTCTTCACAGCCGACGCGCGTTTCGCCCCATATGGGCTTTTTCAAGGCTGTAGATCATACATAAAAACATAAATATACACATTACAAACTATTTTTCCAATGATTTCAAAAGCATTTATCTGTGACTAGGTGCTACAATCACCTCATGCAATTCAGTGTGCCGACATTTGTACTGGGATATTTAATGGATAATATAATAAAGAGTATGTCATGGTGGACATAGGATGCGTAGTAGTAATATATGTAGTTCCGGGCTGACACAATGACTTTTCCCTGATCGCAGCTGGAATTTATCATGGCTCCATAATTGCAACATAGAAGGACGACTATTCACCTCGACTACAGTAAAATAAGATTTGGATCTTTACTACACAGCTTACTTGCGAAGGTTAGAATCTAAGACTCTGATGAGGTCTAAATAGGTGTGTTTCTGTAGCTATAAAGATTGTAAATACAACGCCTATTATATGGTCTCTGTTAGACAACATTATTATTTATTGCCATGGGAATTGTGAATAAAAGGAGCGTTGGGAGACGAAGTGCGGTAGATACTGTGTTTTCTTAAGTGAGCATTGCTTACATACAAATGGAATTATTAGCGCACTGTGTTTGTCACTGAGCACTTTTTGCATCGCGCAGGGTGGTGTTGCTGTTATTTTTGAGTCACAGGGGTTTTGTGGTCACAGGTTATTCTTTTATCAGTAGCTCCCATGTGATATCCATGTGATACCTTGGCAGAGCTAGGCCACTTGCATGATATTTGGGTTGTCGATCTGGCGTGGTGGCTGTCCTCTCTGCATGGTCGCACATCATGTGCCGCAGCATGAGTGATTGCTGCTGCGCATGTGGTGTAATACCGTTTAGATACAATACAATTGCCAAAGGTGGTACTACAAATGTCGGCACACTGAATTGCATGAGGTGATTGTAGCACCTAGTCACAAATAAATGCTTTTGAAATAATTGGAAAAATAGCATGTAATGTGTATATTTATGTTTTTATGTATGATCTACAGCCTTGAAAAAGCCCATATGGGGCGAAACGCGTGTCGGCTGTGAAGAACCTAGTTTTAAAAAGAAATAAAGATTGATTTGTATCTACACCACGTGATTCCTTAGGATTAAGAAATTGTATTTTGGCGTGCAAATTGCACATGGATGAAAGAAACTATTGATGATGTGCACTGATATGATTTCCTTTTTTCAAGGATGTAACATTCTATAACACTTATGGTGGGCGGATTGTCCTTGGTTAATGCTGTAGGAGGATAAGCATTTTCATATCATAGTTGCACTTCAAAGAAATTTGAGTATCTACATAGGTATTGCTCTTGAATAATATGGAGACAAATGCTGATGTGCAGATCAATTATAGCAAATCCTTCCTTCCTTTTTTGTAAATAGGTCTCCTGGGGTGGTAATGCCCCCCTGTAGGCTCAAGTGCGGCTGCCTCAGGTGCCCTGGTTCGTGGATTATAGGATCTTCTGAGACTGGTTTCCCATGCCCCCTGCCCTTACCCTTCTTGGCAGCTCCTGGGACAATTTTCCAGGCTCTAGGCTTCCTTGATTCTCCCCTTGGGCAGCCATGGACCTTGTGGTCATACAGACCTATCCACGCAAGCCTAACATCTCCAGGTGTGACCTAAGCTCCACTTCCTTCCAGACCGTGTGCTCTGGGCTGTTGCCCAACAGATAATCTACAGACATGGCAGGGCTCACAACTACTTTTAGAGAATCTGAGAACCTGCCACCCCCCCAAGAAAACCAGAGCTACGGGGTTGTGACTCCCATGATCTGATTATGACCTGATGTGAAATGTTTTTGAAATGATCTGCTCTGAAGATACCAGATAACACCTCACAATAGTCATACTGGCTCCTGTGTCTCTCAGAGCCTCCACCCTGTGACCATTAATAGTGACTCACTGCCCATACTTAGAGGGATTCGAAGGCATATGGACTTTTATCACCATCTCTCTATCCCCTAGGGACACTAAGGTAACCTCTGTCCTCTCCCCAAGCTACCTGGGACCACCTCCTCCCCAAGCGCTACACTGGCATACCTAGGTGACTGCCCACACAAACCTCCCTATCTGTTTGCCAAAGAATCCCTTTCTTTTTGGCAAAGACTGGGAATGGTTACTGTTGACCAGTTGGAAATTATTTTTGGGGCCTTTTGAGAACTCCTAATTTTTAAGTTTTTCCCCCCACTCTTTTCTGTTGGGGCCCCTGACCACCCTTCTGGTGATCTTCCCAAGATACATGTTTGGATACCCTAGTGCTGACCCCATCCTTAGCAAGCCCCCTTGGGCCAATGAGCTTACCATCAATCAAGTGCTGGCACAGCTCTGTAAAACAGATATTGAACATGTGCTCTTTCAGTATCAGTTTAAACATCCTAGTAAAATCATCAACTTGCTGCCCCACAACAAACCATTCAGTGCCTTTCCGGCATAATCAAGAAAGTCAACCCAAGACTGGTTCTATTTATTTATTTATTTTATAGTTTTAAAGAGCGCGAACCAGACCCGTGAGGGTATCAGAGCGCTATACAGGATTAAGGGGTAGTATACAAGCGTAGGGATGGGGGAATACATTCGGACAGTTAGGGGGTGCATTATACAAGAAAGGCACACTGCACGTTTAAAGTCCAGGTTACATGATATAAAAATTAATACAAGTCGATACAATATACAAGAAGGTATGCAGTCTCAAGTCTAGGAGAATCAATGGGATATCCCTGAACCTAATGCAGCACTTCTCGGGTGAGTCAAAACTTGGTGACAAGGGTGGTTTCATTGGAGTGTACTTCATCTTGTCTCCTACCTCCAGTGTAAACAAGGTATCCCTATCACACTGTAGGCATTTGTTTCCAGAGAGATGCCTACCAAAACTTTCTGGGACCGTGGCCACCTCATAGGCAGAAAACCACTTGTGTATATCAACCCCTACCACATAGCTCGGCATAGCTGAGCACCAGATATTTGGGTATGCACATTTTCTTGTCTCCCTCAGACACTATGTGAATGCTGCTGCCATTCTTGCTGGACTCTGATATTCAGCCGTTTGAGTCTTAGCTCATGGGCTTTTCTCCTCTCCTCCATGGCCAGTCTCTTTTTCTCAGAGGCCATTTCAGCTTTAGCCTTCCTCTCTTCTATTTCCAATCTGACCGTGACCATTTGCAACTTAAACTCCCTTTCAGCCTTGCAGTCTGCCAGACAGACCTTGTGAAAGCACACAGCTCTCTGATCTGACATGGAGTCCCAGCTTAAGTATCAAGTAATCCCCATCCTTGAGTGATACATCATTGCTTTTATCCAGACCCTACTCCTGGTCATCTATGTCATCCTCCTTGTTCTCTTCCTCTTTTGCTGTTAGTAACTGGTGAACCTCTGCCCAGGCCCTCAGAAATTTTCTGAAGCTCCAAGTTTTTGGGGCCTACTTGGTTGGCAGTCGCTTTTCCTTACAGAACTGCTTGAGCTCAACCAAAATGTAGCGCTCCAGTCTTGCATGCTTTGCATTTATTAAATCTAACAAAGACATCTCTTGGTTTTAAAAAAGGTTAAGTTTCCTTCATAGTTCTGACATTGCTCCTGACTAATTTGCCCCTCATGGACCTGGCTCTTCTAAATGTGATTTGTGGTCTCAGGGTTATTACACCTCGAATTGTGTGATTACATCTTAGGAGATGCCAGTGTCCCTTCAGTACTGATCTTACTTCTCATGGCAGGAGTGAAAAGTTGTGACAAAGTTACAGTTATCATCTACAGACTGTTTATTCCTTCTTTTTTTAAATAGGACCTCTTCTATCTCAATCTTGTAAACGTTGTTCCTGGCTGCATCAAGGGTATGCTTGCTATTACCTTTGGCCTCAAAACTTCCAGTTATTTCTTTCTCTGTTTTTTTCTTCATTTTCCTCTGAATTGCAGTTACTGTTTGCCCTCAAGAGTTCTCCACAGGGAACACTCTCTTTAGAGCAATGGGATGGAAACTACTAGCATGTAAAGTACTATTGCCTGAACTCGTTTTCTTAACAATGACAATGTCAACGTATCTTACTTCACAGTAAGTATGACTTTTAGAAAGTCCACCTCTGCTTTTCCCAATTCTTTAAGTCAAGAAAGAAGTATTTTTGTGTCTTTTCAAAGTAAGTTAAGTCCTCGCTCCTATAACACAAACTGTCATTTAACTGACTAGGCTTCCTCCATGTACATCAGCTTGGGACACAAAACTACATTGCCATTATGTCTGAGTTGCTACCTAGTTTCTCCATTATACATTTGTAACACATATTTGTATTGGAACATTGATTTTAATCTTTTCTTTTATACATATTTTTCAGTTCTTCTATAACCACTTCAGAGAATTGGTTAATAAGGTCATGCGGTCCTGGGAGCTTTCTACCACCTCTCTATCACAAGACTGAGAGGTCCCCTAACAGGGTGTCCATAAAGGAACCTAAATAGGATAAACCCCAATCCCTTCTGTGGTGTCTCCCTATTGGAAATAGTAGGCATGGTAAGAGGACATCCCTCTTCCGCCTCATGGGCTCAGGCAGGCCAATAATCATGCCCATGAGGGTCATGGTTGAATCTCTCAACAAGCCAAGGCGTAGATAACTTACAGCTTATCCCACAATCATCCAACATGGACTTCATGTACACAGGCATGAAGTTGGTGCCACTGTCAGGCCCCCACATCTTTGGGGAACCCTACTCAGGTAAAAATCACCATCAGGACCCTGTCCACCGTAGTTGCAATCACCGACCTCAGAGCACCATGTGGCGTGATCCTCTGAAACCAGGATGAACATGTTGCCTATGTTTGTCTTGGGGTCCAACAATGTTAATGTCCATCCTTTCGAAGGGAGTGTCAATGACAGAGAAAGGTGCCAGAAAAGCCTTCAGCTTTTCCCCTGCTTTTCCTCAGGCCTGGCAGGTAGTACAAAACCTAAAGAACGTATCTGTGGCGATCTTCATCCGGGGTCAATAGGAGTAGGGGACAAACCCTGCCAAAGGTCTTGTCCTGCTCTAGATGTCCTTCCAAGGGTATTTCATGAGCCACCCCAGTATGAAGGTCCTGAAATACATCAGCACACGGGCTGTCCCAGGTCCAGGAACCTTTGGCTCACTGTATAAGAGATCTTTCTCCCTATAGGTAAGGTGAACTCTAGTGGTGTCATCTGCTGCCTGGGCCTCAGCTTGCCACCTCAAGCCCTCGAGTTGGGCACTCTTTCTGCACCTTGAAGAAGTCCACCCTGGCATGCACATCCTCAAATTGTGATGCAGTAACCTTCGACAGGTCTCCTAGGGTGAAAAAAGGAAATCATATCAGTGCACATCATCAATAGTTTCTTTCATCCATGTGCAATTTGCACGCCAAAATACAATTTCTTAATCCTAAGGAATCACGTGGTGTAGATACAAATCAATCTTTATTTCTTTTTAAAACCAGGTTCTTCACAGCCGACGCGCGTTTCGCCCCATATGGGCTTTTTCAAGGCTGTAGATCATACATAAAAACATAAATATACACATTACAAACTATTTTTCCAATGATTTCAAAAGCATTTATCTGTGACTAGGTGCTACAATCACGTCATGCAATTCAGTGTGCCGACATTTGTACTGGGATATTTAATGGATAATATAATAAAGAGTATGTCATGGTGGTGGACATAGGATGCGTAGTAGTAATATATGTAGTTCTGGGCTGACACAATGACTTTTCCCTGATCGCAGCTGGAACTTATCATGGCTCCATAATTGCAATATAGAAGGACGACTATTCACCTCGACTACAGTAAAATAAGATTTGGATCTTTACTACACAGCTTACTTGCGAAGGTTAGAATCTAAGACTCTGATGAGGTCTAAATAGGTGTGTTTCTGTAGCTATAAAGATTGTAAATACAACGCCTATTATATGGTCTCTGTTAGACAACATTATTATTTATTGCCATGGGAATTGTGAATAAAAGGAGCGTTGGGAGACGAAGTGCGGTAGATACTGTGTTTTCTTAAGTGAGCATTGCTTACATACAAATGGAATTATTAGCGCACTGTGTTTGTCACTGAGCACTTTTTGCATCGCGCAGGGTGGTGTTGCTGTTATTTTTGAGTCACAGGGGTTTTGTGGTCACAGGTTATTCTTTTATCAGTAGCTCCCATGTGATATCCATGTGATACCTTGGCAGAGCTAGGCCACTTGCATGATATTTGGGTTGCCGATCTGGCGTGGTGGCTGTCCTCTCTGCATGGTCGCACATCATGTGCCGCAGCATGAGTGATTGCTGCTGCGCATGTGGTGTAATACCGTTTAGATACAATACAATTGCCAAAGGTGGTACTACAAATGTCGGCACACTGAATTGCATGAGGTGATTGTAGCACCTAGTCACAAATAAATGCTTTTGAAATAATTGGAAAAATAGCATGTAATGTGTATAATCATGTTTTTATGTATGATCTACAGCCTTGAAAAAGCCCATATGGGGCGAAACGCGTGTCGGCTGTGAAGAACCTGGTTTTAAAAAGAAATAAAGATTGATTTGTATCTACACCACGTGATTCCTTAGGATTAAGAAATTGTATTTTGGCGTGCAAATTGCACATGGATGAAAGAAACTATTGATGATGTGCACTGATATGATTTCCTTTTTTCAAGGATGTAACATTCTATAACACTTATGGTGGGCGGATTGTCCTTGGTTAATGCTGTAGGAGGATAAGCATTTTCATATCATAGTTGCACTTCAAAGAAATTTGAGTATCTACATAGGTATTGCTCTTGAATAATATGGAGACAAATGCTGATGTGCAGATCAATTATAGCAAATCCTTCCTTCCTTTTTTGTAAATAGGTCTCCTGGGGTGGTAATGCCCCCCTGTAGGCTCAAGTGCGGCTGCCTCAGGTGCCCTGGTTCGTGGATTATAGGATCTTCTGAGACTGGTTTCCCATGCCCCCTGCCCTTACCCTTCTTGGCAGCTCCTGGGACAATTTTCCAGGCTCTAGGCTTCCTTGATTCTCCCCTTGGGCAGCCATGGACCTTGTGGTCATACAGACCTATCCACGCAAGCCTAACATCTCCAGGTGTGACCTAAGCTCCACTTCCTTCCAGACCGTGTGCTCTGGGCTGTTGCTCAACAGATAATCTACAGACATGGCAGGGCTCACAACTACTTTTAGAGAATCTGAGAACCTGCCACCCCCCCAAGAAAACCAGAGCTACGGGGTTGTGACTCCCATGATCTGATTATGACCTGATGTGAAATGTTTTTGAAATGATCTGCTCTGAAGATACCAGATAACACCTCACAATAGTCATACTGGCTCCTGTGTCTCTCAGAGCCTCCACCCTGTGACCATTAATAGTGACTCACTGCCCATACTTAGAGGGATTCGAAGGCATATGGACTTTTATCACCATCTCTCTATCCCCTAGGGACACTAAGGTAACCTCTGTCCTCTCCCCAAGCTACCTGGGACCACCTCCTACCCAAGCGCTACACTGGCATACCTAGGTGACTGCCCACACAAACCTCCCTATCTGTTTGCCAAAGAATCCCTTTCTTTTTGGCAAAGACTGGGAATGGTTACTGTTGACCAGTTGGAAATTATTTTTGGGGCCTTTTGAGAACTCCTAATTTTTAAGTTTTTCCCCCCACTCTTTTCTGTTGGGGCCCCTGACCACCCTTCTGGTGATCTTCCCAAGATACATGTTTGGATACCCTAGTGCTGACCCCATCCTTAGCAAGCTCCCTTGGGTCAATGAGCTTACCATCAATCAAGTGCTGGCACAGCTCTGTAAAACAGATATTGAACATGTGCTCTTTCAGTATCAGTTTAAACATCCTAGTAAAATCATCAACTTGCTGCCCCACAACAAACCATTCAGTGCCTTTCCGGCATAATCAAGAAAGTCAACCCAAGACTGGTTCTATTTATTTATTTATTTTATAGTTTTAAAGAGCGCGAACCAGACCCGTGAGGGTATCAGAGCGCTATACAGGATTAAGGGGTAGTATACAAGCGTAGGGATGGGGGAATACATTCGGACAGTTAGGGGGTGCATTATACAAGAAAAGCACACTGCACGTTTAAAGTCCAGGTTACATGATATAAAAATTAATACAAGTCGATACAATATACAAGAAGGTATGCAGTCTCAAGTCTAGGAGAATCAATGGGATATCCCTGAACCTAATGCAGCACTTCTCGGGTGAGTCAAAACTTGGTGACAAGGGTGGTTTCATTGGAGTGTACTTCATCTTGTCTCCTACCTCCAGTGTAAACAAGGTATCCCTATCACACTGTAGGCATTTGTTTCCAGAGAGATGCCTACCAAAACTTTCTGGGACCGTGGCCACCTCATAGGCAGAAAACCACTTGTGTATATCAACCCCTACCACATAGCTCGGCATAGCTGAGCACCAGATATTTGGGTATGCACATTTTCTTGTCTCCCTCAG
This sequence comes from Lissotriton vulgaris, assembly GCF_964263255.1. Classification (NCBI taxonomy): domain Eukaryota; kingdom Metazoa; phylum Chordata; class Amphibia; order Caudata; family Salamandridae; genus Lissotriton; species Lissotriton vulgaris. The sequence goes on from NC_141691.1 coordinate 236,486,882, forward strand.
ACACTATGTGAATGCTGCTGCCATTCTTGCTGGACTCTGATATTCAGCCGTTTGAGTCTTAGCTCATGGGCTATTCTCCTCTCCTCCATGGCCAGTCTCTTTTTCTCAGAGGCCCTTTCAGCTTTAGCCTTCCTCTCTTCTATTTCCAATCTGACCGTGACCATTTGCAACTTAAACTCCCTTTCAGCCTTGCAGTCTGCCAGACAGACCTTGTGAAAGCACACAGCTCTCTGATCTGACATGGAGTCCCAGCTTAAGTATCAAGTAATCCCCATCCTTGAGTGATACATCATTGCTTTTATCCAGACCCTACTCCTGGTCATCTATGTCATCCTCCTTGTTCTCTTCCTCTTTTGCTGTTAGTAACTGGTGAACCTCTGCCCAGGCCCTCAGAAATTTTCTGAAGCTCCAAGTTTTTGGGGCCTACTTGGTTGGCAGTCGCTTTTCCTTACAGAACTGCTTGAGCTCAACCAAAATGTAGCGCTCCAGTCTTGCATGCTTTGCATTTATTAAATCTAACAAATACATCTCTTGGTTTTAAAAAAGGTTAAGTTTCCTTCATAGTTCTGACATTGCTCCTGACTAATTTGCCCCTCATGGACCTGGCTCTTCTAAATGTGATTTGTGGTCTCAGGGGTATTACACCTCGAATTGTGTGATTACATCTTAGGAGATGCCAGTGTCCCTTCAGTACTGATCTTACTTCTCATGGCAGGAGTGAAAAGTTGTGACAAAGTTACAGTTATCATCTACAGACTGTTTATTCCTTCTTTTTTTAAATAGGACCTCTTCTATCTCAATCTTGTAAACGTTGTTCCTGGCTGCATCAAGGGTATGCTTGCTATTACCTTTGGCCTCAAAACTTCCAGTTATTTCTTTCTCTGTTTTTTTCTTCATTTTCCTCTGAATTGCAGTTACTGTTTGCCCTCAAGAGTTCTCCACAGGGAACACTCTCTTTAGAGCAATGGGATGGAAACTACTAGCATGTAAAGTACTATTGCCTGAACTCGTTTTCTTAACAATGACAATGTCAACGTATCTTACTTCACAGTAAGTATGACTTTTAGAAAGTCCACCTCTGCTTTTCCCAATTCTTTAAGTCAAGAAAGAAGTATTTTTGTGTCTTTTCAAAGTAAGTTAAGTCCTCGCTCCTATAACACAAACTGTCATTTAACTGACTAGGCTTCCTCCATGTACATCAGCTTGGGACACAAAACTACATTGCCATTATGTCTGAGTTGCTACCTAGTTTCTCCATTATACATTTGTAACACATATTTGTATTGGAACATTGATTTTAATCTTTTCTTTTATACATATTTTTCAGTTCTTCTATAACCACTTCAGAGAATTGGTTAATAAGGTCATGCGGTCCTGGGAGCTTTCTACCACCTCTCTATCACAAGACTGAGAGGTCCCCTAACAGGGTGTCCATAAAGGAACCTAAATAGGATAAACCCCAATCCCTTCTGTGGTGTCTCCCTATTGGAAATAGTAGGCATGGTAAGAGGACATCCCTCTTCCGCCTCATGGGCTCAGGCAGGCCAATAATCATGCCCATGAGGGTCATGGTTGAATCTCTCAACAAGCCAAGGCGTAGATAACTTACAGCTTATCCCACAATCATCCAACATGGACTTCATGTACACAGGCATGAAGTTGGTGCCACTGTCAGGCCCCCACATCTTTGGGGAACCCTACTCAGGTAAAAATCACCATCAGGACCCTGTCCACCGTAGTTGCAATCACCGACCTCAGAGCACCATGTGGCGTGATCCTCTGAAACCAGGATGAACATGTTGCCTATGTTTGTCTTGGGGTCCAACAATGTTAATGTCCATCCTTTCGAAGGGAGTGTCAATGACAGAGAAAGGTGCCAGAAAAGCCTTCAGCTTTTCCCCTGCTTTTCCTCAGGCCTGGCAGGTAGTACAAAACCTAAAGAACGTATCTGTGGCGATCTTCATCCGGGGTCAATAGGAGTAGGGGACAAACCCTGCCAAAGGTCTTGTCCTGCTCTAGATGTCCTTCCAAGGGTATTTCATGAGCCACCCCAGTATGAAGGTCCTGAAATACATCAGCACACGGGCTGTCCCAGGTCCAGGAACCTTTGGCTCACTGTATAAGAGATCTTTCTCCCTATAGGTAAGGTGAACTCTAGTGGTGTCATCTGCTGCCCGGGCCTCAGCTTGCCACCTCAAGCCCTCGAGTTGGGCACTCATTCTGCACCTTGAAGAAGTCCACCCTGGCATGCACATCCTCAAATTGTGATGCAGTAACCTTCGACAGGTCTCCTAGGGTGAAAAAAGGAAATCATATCAGTGCACATCATCAATAGTTTCTTTCATCCATGTGCAATTTGCACGCCAAAATACAATTTCTTAATCCTAAGGAATCACGTGGTGTAGATACAAATCAATCTTTATTTCTTTTTAAAACCAGGTTCTTCACAGCCGACGCGCGTTTCGCCCCATATGGGCTTTTTCAAGGCTGTAGATCATACATAAAAACATAAATATACACATTACAAACTATTTTTCCAATGATTTCAAAAGCATTTATCTGTGACTAGGTGCTACAATCACGTCATGCAATTCAGTGTGCCGACATTTGTACTGGGATATTTAATGGATAATATAATAAAGAGTATGTCATGGTGGTGGACATAGGATGCGTAGTAGTAATATATGTAGTTCCGGGCTGACACAATGACTTTTCCCTGATCGCAGCTGGAACTTATCATGGCTCCATAATTGCAATATAGAAGGACGACTATTCACCTCGACTACAGTAAAATAAGATTTGGATCTTTACTACACAGCTTACTTGCGAAGGTTAGAATCTAAGACTCTGATGAGGTCTAAATAGGTGTGTTTCTGTAGCTATAAAGATTGTAAATACAACGCCTATTATATGGTCTCTGTTAGACAACATTATTATTTATTGCCATGGGAATTGTGAATAAAAGGAGCGTTGGGAGACGAAGTGCGGTAGATACTGTGTTTTCTTAAGTGAGCATTGCTTACATACAAATGGAATTATTAGCGCACTGTGTTTGTCACTGAGCACTTTTTGCATCGCGCAGGGTGGTGTTGCTGTTATTTTTGAGTCACAGGGGTTTTGTGGTCACAGGTTATTCTTTTATCAGTAGCTCCCATGTGATATCCATGTGATACCTTGGCAGAGCTAGGCCACTTGCATGATATTTGGGTTGTCGATCTGGCGTGGTGGCTGTCCTCTCTGCATGGTTGCACATCATGTGCCGCAGCATGAGTGATTGCTGCTGCGCATGTGGTGTAATACCGTTTAGATACAATACAATTGCCAAAGGTGGTACTACAAATGTCGGCACACTGAATTGCATGAGGTGATTGTAGCACCTAGTCACAAATAAATGCTTTTGAAATAATTGGAAAAATAGCATGTAATGTGTATAATCATGTTTTTATGTATGATCTACAGCCTTGAAAAAGCCCATATGGGGCGAAACGCATGTCGGCTGTGAAGAACCTGGTTTTAAAAAGAAATAAAGATTGATTTGTATCTACACCACGTGATTCCTTAGGATTAAGAAATTGTATTTTGGCGTGCAAATTGCACATGGATGAAAGAAACTATTGATGATGTGCACTGATATGATTTCCTTTTTTCAAGGATGTAACATTCTATAACACTTATGGTGGGCGGATTGTCCTTGGTTAATGCTGTAGGAGGATAAGCATTTTCATATCATAGTTGCACTTCTAAGAAATTTGAGTATCTACATAGGTATTGCTCTTGAATAATATGGAGACAAATGCTGATGTGCAGATCAATTATAGCAAATCCTTCCTTCCTTTTTTGTAAATAGGTCTCCTGGGGTGGTAATGCCCCCCTGTAGGCTCAAGTGCGGCTGCCTCAGGTGCCCTGGTTCGTGGATTATAGGATCTTCTGAGACTGGTTTCTCATGCCCCCTGCCCTTACCCTTCTTGGCAGCTCCTGGGACAATTTTCCAGGCTCTAGGCTTCCTTGATTCTCCCCTTGGGCAGCCATGGACCTTGTGGTCATACAGACCTATCCACGCAAGCCTAACATCTCCAGGTGTGACCTAAGCTCCACTTCCTTCCAGACCGTGTGCTCTGGGCTGTTGCCCAACAGATAATCTACAGACATGGCAGGGCTCACAACTACTTTTAGAGAATCTGAGAACCTGCCACCCCCCCAAGAAAACCAGAGCTACGGGGTTGTGACTCCCATGATCTGATTATGACCTGATGTGAAATGTTTTTGAAATGATCTGCTCTGAAGATACCAGATAACACCTCACAATAGTCATACTGGCTCCTGTGTCTCTCAGAGCCTCCACCCTGTGACCATTAATAGTGACTCACTGCCCATACTTAGAGGGATTCGAAGGCATATGGACTTTTATCACCATCTCTCTATCCCCTAGGGACACTAAGGTAACCTCTGTCCTCTCCCCAAGCTACCTGGGACCACCTCCTACCCAAGCGCTACACTGGCATACCTAGGTGACTGCCCACACAAACCTCCCTATCTGTTTGCCAAAGAATCCCTTTCTTTTTGGCAAAGACTGGGAATGGTTACTGTTGACCAGTTGGAAATTATTTTTGGGGCCTTTTGAGAACTCCTAATTTTTAAGTTTTTCCCCCCACTCTTTTCTGTTGGGGCCCCTGACCACCCTTCTGGTGATCTTCCCAAGATACATGTTTGGATACCCTAGTGCTGACCCCATCCTTAGCAAGCTCCCTTGGGTCAATGAGCTTACCATCAATCAAGTGCTGGCACAGCTCTGTAAAACAGATATTGAACATGTGCTCTTTCAGTATCAGTTTAAACATCCTAGTAAAATCATCAACTTGCTGCCCCACAACAAACCATTCAGTGCCTTTCCGGCATAATCAAGAAAGTCAACCCAAGACTGGTTCTATTTATTTATTTATTTTATAGTTTTAAAGAGCGCGAACCAGACCCGTGAGGGTATCTGAGCGCTATACAGGATTAAGGGGTAGTATACAAGCGTAGGGATGGGGGAATACATTCGGACAGTTAGGGGGTGCATTATACAAGAAAAGCACACTGCACGTTTAAAGTCCAGGTTACATGATATAAAAATTAATACAAGTTGATACAATATACAAGAAGGTATGCAGTCTCAAGTCTAGGAGAATCAATGGGATATCCCTGAACCTAATGCAGCACTTCTCGGGTGAGTCAAAACTTGGTGACAAGGGTGGTTTCATTGGAGTGTACTTCATCTTGTCTCCTACCTCCAGTGTAAACAAGGTATCCCTATCACACTGTAGGCATTTGTTTCCAGAGAGATGCCTACCAAAACTTTCTGGGACCGTGGCCACCTCATAGGCATAAAACCACTTGTGTATATCAACCCCTACCACATAGCTCGGCATAGCTGAGCACCAGATATTTGGGTATGCACATTTTCTTGTCTCCCTCAGACACTATGTGAATGCTGCTGCCATTCTTGCTGGACTCTGATATTCAGCCGTTTGAGTCTTAGCTCATGAGCTATTCTCCTCTCCTCCATGGCCAGTCTCTTTTTCTCAGAGGCCCTTTCAGCTTTAGCCTTCCTCTCTTCTATTTCCAATCTGACCGTGACCATTTGCAACTTAAACTCCCTTCCAGCCTTGCAGTCTGCCAGACAGACCTTGTGAAAGCACACAGCTCTCTGATCTGACATGGAGTCCCAGCTTAAGTATCAAGTAATCCCCATCCTTGAGTGATACATCATTGCTTTTATCCAGACCCTACTCCTGGTCATCTATGTCATCCTCCTTGTTCTCTTCCTCTTTTGCTGTTAGTAACTGGTGAACCTCTGCCCAGGCCCTCAGAAATTTTCTGAAGCTCCAAGTTTTTGGGGCCTACTTGGTTGGCAGTCGCTTTTCCTTACAGAACTGCTTGAGCTCAACCAAAATGTAGCGCTCCAGTCTTGCATGCTTTGCATTTATTAAATCTAACAAATACATCTCTTGGTTTTAAAAAAGGTTAAGTTTCCTTCATAGTTCTGACATTGCTCCTGACTAATTTGCCCCTCATGGACCTGGCTCTTCTAAATGTGATTTGTGGTCTCAGGGGTATTACACCTCGAATTGTGTGATTACATCTTAGGAGATGCCAGTGTCCCTTCAGTACTGATCTTACTTCTCATGGCAGGAGTGAAAAGTTGTGACAAAGTTACAGTTATCATCTACAGACTGTTTATTCCTTCTTTTTTTAAATAGGACCTCTTCTATCTCAATCTTGTAAACGTTGTTCCTGGCTGCATCAAGGGTATGCTTGCTATTACCTTTGGCCTCAAAACTTCCAGTTATTTCTTTCTCTGTTTTTTTCTTCATTTTCCTCTGAATTGCAGTTACTGTTTGCCCTCAAGAGTTCTCCACAGGGAACACTCTCTTTAGAGCAATGGGATGGAAACTACTAGCATGTAAAGTACTATTGCCTGAACTCGTTTTCTTAACAATGACAATGTCAACGTATCTTACTTCACAGTAAGTATGACTTTTAGAAAGTCCACCTCTGCTTTTCCCAATTCTTTAAGTCAAGAAAGAAGTATTTTTGTGTCTTTTCAAAGTAAGTTAAGTCCTCGCTCCTATAACACAAACTGTCATTTAACTGACTAGGCTTCCTCCATGTACATCAGCTTGGGACACAAAACTACATTGCCATTATGTCTGAGTTGCTACCTAGTTTCTCCATTATACATTTGTAACACATATTTGTATTGGAACATTGATTTTAATCTTTTCTTTTATACATATTTTTCAGTTCTTCTATAACCACTTCAGAGAATTGGTTAATAAGGTCATGCGAGCTAGTGAAAATAGTTCTAGAATGTAATCTCATTGGTCTTCTGCCTTCCTCCAATACCCAAAAAGCATGGAAATCAAGCAACAAATAAATGGAGATCATACTCGGGTCCCCAGTGTTCTCATTCTCAAGTTCCAATATATCTTTCAGAGTGTCCACAACTTCAACAAGCACACTGCTCTCTTCTCCTACTTCAACATTAACAGTAGTGTAAATTATTTTTGCTTGTTAAATTCCCTCAATATTTTGTTGGCAAAAAAATTGTAATGAAATTATAAATATACATTAAATATAAATTATAAATATATTGTGGATGTCTTATGTCTGTTCATTCTTGAGGAGAAGGGACCCTGTAGCTCACTAATAAAAATAATCCAGTAGTCTCACAGGTCTGATCGGAACCCTAGAAGCACCATGCCCCGGTAAGTCGTGGGATAGACTATAGTTCAACTGACTTCCTGGCTGGAGTTGGTTCAAGAGGATTTGGATGTTTAAAATTGAGCAGTGTTTGCTGGTGAACCTGCAAACATTTACCACCTGTTCAATATTTCTAGATACATCAAAATATGGTACCTATTTGCCCCTCTAACCTTTTTTAAATGCAACTTTAGCAAATCTGACTTTTCAGTGTGATCACCCTGAATTTTTCACCTTTAACTGGACCCTCTATTTTTGGTGGCTTTGGATCTATGTGTACTTTACCCCCTTCTAACCAGTAGTAACGTCTATGTGCCTCCAGCTAAAACATGGTCAAGTTTGCATATTCCTAATTGGTATATTTAACTTACCATATAAGTCCTTAAATGTACCAGGGTCCTGGAAGTTAAATGCCGCTCGTGGACTACAGCACTGTGTTGTGTCAGAGGTAAGTACTTCCAGAAGACTTGATTGGGTTACAGATGATAAGTTTATTAATCTTAGACCTTCAGATAGGTTTTCCAGTATATATAATCAAATCCCTACCAGGAGCAGCCTCTCTGCTGCTCAGACCAGGATCCAACTGACAGTCCACTGACAGCATACCAAACATTCCAATGAGATCACATTCACAATAACATTCCACTCACACTGGCTGCACAGCAGAGGCAGAGAAACAGGGAAGATGTAAGGTAGAAAGCTTAGATATACACTCCAACCCTCTTTATAAAAATTAACAAAGAGAAAGCAAATATAAATAGCAAAATTACATTAACATCACAGTAATACCAATGAAAATTACTGTAGAAGAATCGCAATTGCACATAAATATGAAAAACATTCTAAAATAAGCAAGGTGAAAAGTGATGTTAAAAAGAAGCAATAAAGGAAAAGAAAACATGTAGTAAAATACAAAGTGTGAAATGTATGGCAAAGAATACAACATGAAAGGAATATGCAAATTAGAAAAGACACACATCTCCTTCCTTAGCAGAGAAAAATTGAAGCAGAAAGTTTCAAAAGGAAGGAAAAGTATACGTAAACAATAAGTATACTACGAAAACTAACTAAGAGGTAGTGCACCAGTGTAACCACCACAACTACACCAACTGGCCAGACTGGCAAGAAGCATGGAACCACTGAACACAAAACCATGAAGAAGGAAAACAACAAAAGAAGCAATGGGTGACCAGCACCCAAACAGTAAGCAATCAGAATTAAATAACGGGTGGCTACACCCTACCAGTAAGCAAATAAGTAAATGACGGGTGAACACACCCTACCAGAAAGCAATCATTACGTAAATAACGGGTGAAAACACCCTAACAGGAAATAAAGCAAAGGGTGGAGACACCCAAAACAAAGCATAAAAAAACAGGTGGCGTACACCTAACACATCATTCGAAAGAAAGACATGTAGTGAAAATGTAAAATGGTAAAAACAAAATAAAGTGAATCCCCAAACAGTAAATGCAAAGAAAATGCGATCTGGATGAATTGTACTACACAGAAGATAAAAATACAATCACACCTACAATTGGACCATGCATGAAAGTGTCAGAAAAATGCAATCTGGAAGAGCTGCGCCACAAATAAACAAAAGTACAGGCATACCTAAAGTTAGACCACAAATGAAAAATGTAGAGAAAATCTGGATGAACTGCACCACAAAGTAAATCTAAGGTACAGTCCCACCTAAAGTAGACCACGTATGAAAATACAGGGAAAGTGTGATCTGGGTAAACTACAAAGCAAAAAATTCAGTCACACCTCAAATTAGACCACATATGAAAACCTGCACACAATATATTAAAGGCACTGTAAGTAAAATCATGTAAAGTACAGAGGAAAAAGGAGAAATGCTCCACTTCAAAGTACATATAGAAAATTCAAAGTACAGATAGAAAATGTAGAAAACCTGCATGCCAAGCAAAATTACATTAATAACAGGGTAGCATGTATAAAGTAATCTGATAAAAAAACAAGCAAGAATGAATAGATAAAGGTAAATAAGTAAATACATAGCATGGTAAAATAGCAAAAATCAATGCAGGTATAAGTAGAAGCATAAAATGCATGAAAGTAAAGGGCTGTAGCAATGGGAGCCAAACATGAGACAGAAAAATGAATGTCCACCATGAAACAATAAACTGAAACAATAGAAGTAGTCACCGTAGTCAGTAATGGCAAGAAGGCGTGTACATGCTTGTAAGAAATTAGCAGTACCTTGGTTGTGGAAATAGTTTATAATAAAAAGTTGAATTGCTGCAAACACCAAAAGATCATCAAGAACTCTGAAGGTTTGACTGAAATGTCGAAGTTGAAGCAAAATAACAATGTTCACAATGGCTATACTGGCTCACGCTGAACAATTATGCTTTGAAGTAAAGTTTAGAAATGCACATAGGCTCCCAAATGATGTAAAAAGATGTCGAATTTCATTTGTAAAAGTCTGAAATGCCCATAGACTCCCAAGCATCTTGCTTGCAGCATCATAATTGAACTTGCGGTTGGCAGATTAACGTGCATCGATGATGCCAACTACAAGATGGCGACACGCTTCTCGATGCCGCACCGGATGGCTCTTGCACCAAATATCACTCCACTGATGCAGTGATAGCATCAGTGGAGAAGTGTGGCTCAATGGTTAGAGCGGCAGACCCTGATGCAGAGGTCTAGCCTGGGACCAGGGTTCAATTCCCCGCCTCTGCGGGTCTTGGGCTCAAAAATTCCACGGACCTGATAATTCTCGCCTCGGTGCCTATTCCAATCATGGAGTCCCACTCTGCAACTCTGGGCAATAGCTTGCTTAATCTCCACAACGGCCCCCACAACGCTAAGGATGCTTGGCCTCCACCTTGGGGGTGCCCAGGAGTGGCCGCCTCAAAGGGTATGCCAGGATGGGTTCCACAGCGGTGTTCGTACAAGCACCTTGAGACCTTTGCGGGTGAGTAGTGCGCTATACAAGTATCAATTTACATTTACAAACAGAGTGTGCCGGGAAGACGGGATAATTGAATTGAAATTGAAATTGAATTGAAAATTCCATTTATATAGCGCATAACCACCCGAAGGCCTCGCAGCGCTAGGGACTGAATTCTGTGTGCGGCTGCAGGGAAAGATTAATGCGCTTTTGAGAACAGATGGGTTTTCAATTCTCTCCTAAATGACATCAGGTTGCTGTTTTTCCTGAGGGACAGGGGTAGGGAGTTCCATGCCTTCGCCGCTGAATGGGTGAAAGAGCGGCCGCCCCATCGAGCTCTCTTGATTTTTACTTTTGTTGCCAGGTGCAGTGAAGCTGAACGTAGGGTTCTAAGCGGTACATACGGCGGTACTAGAGGGTACAGTACTGCCGGGCCAGTTTGATGGAGGGATTTGTGCAGGATGCACATGGCCTTGAATAGTGATCTTGAGGCTACTGGAAGCCAGTGAAGCTCCTTCAGGGCATTTCTCGCTGACTGCCAGCGAGGGATATTAAACAGTAGGCGGGCGGCGCAATTTTAAAAAAAATAAAGTGCTGAAGCAAAGGTAAGTGGGCGCGTGCAGAGCATGGCGCACGCTGTTTTTTGGTTTTTTTTAAACGAAAACAGGACGGTTAAACTGCCAAATGCAGAGAAGGAACCAAGGCCCATAATAAATGAAAATAGGCTTGCCCTAGCTGTCCGAAAGCTTGCTATCACGCACACAGTTAATGTAGACATCAGTTGCAGGCACCGCAAAACTGAACAGGCAGAGCAAACATGGTGGTACACATTTCCTCATCACAGTATCAGACTCACAGGACACTCGCAAGTAGAAAAGCCAAAAAGATTGGAGAAATTAGATAAATCAGCAGTTTGTTAGCCTTTGTGAGCAATTTTAAACGCTAAGCTCACTCATGCTAGACAGACTTCCGTTTACTATGTAGTTCAATTATGTACTTGTAGGAAAAGGCTTACACTAATTCAGGTCAGTTCATAGGTTAGTCAGAGAATTCTTAAATGTGGAGCCAAAATTTGTGGATGCTGTGTACGCACCATAGTAAAACATGTTTTTAAAGACAGCTGGGTGTCAATGCAGCAAGAAAGATGGCAGCAGGTAATAAGGGCTTAGTCAGAAGAGGTCAACAGTAATCAGGCAGTAGAAATCAGCAGGTAGCAGGAAGCATATGCCCTGTTTGAAGCAGGTAGCAGGAATTAGACAGAGAGAGCAGTTAACAGGAAACTTACTCCATGTCCATGGGCTGTCCGGTGACATATGAACACCGATGGGGCGGGAGGGCGCAAAATCCTTACGTAGGTTCGTTTTAAGTATAATCTTGAATAAAAGTACCTTTAAGAAGCTTGAAAACGGTCCTTAAGAAGCTTAAAGGTCCTCACGCGTAGTTTTGATCCACCTCGTCGCCAATTTATGTTGTGTCATAGGTAGGTACTTCCAGAAGACTTGATTAGGTTACAGATGATAAGTTTATTAATCTTAGATCTTCAGATAGGTTTTCCAGTATATATATAATCAAAACCCCACCAGGAGCAGCCTCTCTGCTGCTCAGCCCAGGATCCAACTGACAGTCCACTCACAGCATACCAAACAGTCCAATGACATCACATTCACAATAACATTCCACTCACACTGCCTGAACAGCAGAGACAGAGAAACAGGGAAGGTGTAAGGTAGAAACCTTAGATATAACACACCTATTGTGCCATCCATTATAACGACTAGGTACAGTAGTAAGCCTTAAGCCATGATTGTACTGACAGTAACAGTGCAAAACATGCGCTGGGACCTGTCAAAATATTTATTTGACACGTAAAAGCTTCCTTTTTAATTATTAGTAAGTCACCCCTTTATAGGCCTTGTTGCCCACAAGGTGGGCGCATGGTACATGGGACAAGTAGAAAATTAATATTGCCATATACCTACAGTGACAAGGCCCTAAGCGCTTTTTTTCACGGTGGCAGGCCCAACTGAGCTATGTAGAAAACCAGAGTACAGATTATAATACTAATATGGTCTGTCAGAAATGAGGTCAACTAGACAAATAATTAAAAATCTATTTTAATATGTATAAAAATTCAATTGAATGGCAAAGATGGATTTTTAATAAATATTGTGGAAAAGTAACTTTTAGAGAGTTTCCCTTTACTTGCCTAAAATGCCCAAAAGCAAGTTAGCATTCACCTCTGCCAGCTAAAATAAAATATGCAAGTAGACTATGGAGAGATATGCAGTATTAGTTCAATGGCTCCAAGCAATAAATGACACACCTTCATTCAGTCCTCAGTTTTTAACCAATAGCACTTTGCTTACTGGGCCTTGTAGTTTTGATTACATGTTTGCGTCTATGAGCACCAACTTGAAAAGTGCTAATAGATATACGGCTTGATTCACATCAGCACTCTGCACCCATGCCGTAGGCCTGCAGTTGTGGGGAGTATGGGCATTTATGGGAGAATTCTCATGGCGGAGTTTCTACCCCAAGTGCAGAGACTCTCCCACAACTGCGGTGCCTCTGTCCTGAGTGCAATGGGACCTTGTGAATCAGGCCCAAAGAGTTTGTGTTGCCTTCAGGAGTCAAACATTACATGGAGCCCATGATAGCGCGCGCTGGTCACCTGACTCTTTATTTCACCAAATAGTACGCACTTGGGCCCATAACGAGTTTACTGAATTTCATGAATCAGGTAACCTACACGCTGCTATTCAGCAATTTGAATTTTCCTTCTATATAATTTGAGTACCCGATTTACCAATCCCTAAATCAGGTACCTCTGATCACGACAGATCAGGAGCTAGCAGGGCTAAGCAGATAATTCTAAACATGATATCTTGTACATTAAAATAACGATGTATATCTTTCAAATAACCACAAACACTGGAAGTTTTAAAGTTTTTATCTGGTTGTTTAGAAAAAATATTCATATGCCATGAGACTGAGATTTACAAAGATTAAATTATCAATAATCAAGATCAGAAGTAAGGTATAGCTATGAATCAGAGCAAGTAACATTTAGTCCTTATTAAGAGTTTCAAAGCTAGGATATAAGGAACATGCTATTATACACTAAGGACTTCGCAATGATACTAAAGGCGGGTCAAGAAAGGGAACATGCTAATCAAGGTGAATCCTAATATACTATGGGTCTAATAGGACAATGTTACTCCTAAGAGTGTCTAACTTGACAGGTACTTATTTTCTAAAGGAAGAGGAAAAAAATGGAACATACTGCATAGGCAAAACAGCTTTAGAAGTTTAGACTAAAGGCAAGGGAAAAATGTGGAACATACTAGTAAACAGTTTCCATGAAGGCAACTTTTATGGAAGCAAGAGATAACATCAGCAAGGTTGCTTTATTTGGAAAATAGGAGAGAAAAGATTTAGAATAGACGGACACCCACATACATTTATATTTACCTAGACCAAGACGGAAAACTAACCCTGGCTACGGGTCAGTTGGGAAAGGCGGGGAAAGGACCCTCAAGGATTTCAGATGCCAGTAGGCGAGCAGGTACAGCTCATGGACAGTCGGGACAAGATAACCCTCCGGATTTGGATCAGGACTGGGCTTATCAAAGGGTACGACCAACACCTGCAGCTTCGGATGCAACGCCTGCGCTACTCCCTCTCTGCACGGAATCCGCCAATAACCCCGATTGGGTTTTCGAATCTCCCAGAAAAGTGCTTCGCCAGCACTTAAAACTATTCCACCCCTGTGAGTTTGTGGAAATTACGGACAGAGTGCTCCGCAGCTCTCTGCATCAATAACCTATAGAGTCCGTAGGGTCAGTGACAGGTCTGCTACTCGGACAAGTCGGACAATTTCTCTAGCTAAACCTAGGCTAATTATACTATTTTCGGGTCAGTGGACCACCTACAAATGTTGCAAGTGACAGGATCCCCAACTTGGATTGGACAAGTGAGGTGGTTAGGTCATTGTCACCACCTAGATTTTGGTGTTCCCATAATTAATATTTATTTTTCGTACCCACCCCTTACGTTCCAGTTCCCATGGCATACGTGTAAAAAGAGAACAATAAGACACACAGTGGAAAGACAATTTTGTATCAGTTTTAGGTACAGTTGAAATCTTCTCCGGGAGCAGAGGTCGCTTTCCCAGGAGCATCTCAGCTTCGGTAGCCAGCTGGCTGAGTTCCACTGATGCAAGGCTTGGTTCTCATGTCACGTGGTCAGTTCCCTTCAGACTTCTAAGATGGAGAGGCTCCCCACTCCCAGGCCCACATTATACGCGGTACATGAAAAGTAAGCGAAAACAAATTAGAAACACAGAAAAAATGAATACACTGTATACCATGAATAGCTTCTCTACACCCCTTACTTTATAATATCTAGAGCAGTGTTTCCCAAACTGGGGTCCGGGGACCCCCAGGGGTCCGTGACACATTCCCAGGGGGTCCGCAGGCAACAGTTTTAAAAGCACAGAAACATTTCTTGTATAATTAGCAGCTTTCCAGCAACAATAAAAGTGTCAAGATTATAAATGAATAAATAAATGCCAGTGATTAAGGTACCTGCTGGAGTGTGAGGAGAGTTTTGTTTAGTGGCAGCTTTGACTAATGTAGCACAGAGGGTTAATGTGCCTACTACAAAGAACGTGAAACATGCATTTTAAAAAGCCGTATTTTATGCGCATAGGTTCGGTTACTGCTTTTGTCACAGAGATTCTTTGGTTACGATGCACTTCATAAGTGACAATTGTAACGTAGCAGAGGGACCTATAAACTGTCATCAAAGAGCTGCTTGAAAACTGCATGGTTAGTAACTTATGTTTTTCCCAGTTAGTCATTATCCTGATGCTGCTAAAAAGATTTATTTGGGTAGAAATAAATTTTTAATGTTAAAGTCAGCGCTAGCCACTGTGTTATGTTCTGAATCCTGAGTTTGTGCTTTTCCAGACCAAGCACTCTTTAAACATTTTATATACACACTGATTTACATGTATGATTCAATGTCTATGAGTGTGATGTAAAGTACTCTGACATCCTACAATGGTACGAGAGGTGCTATAAAACAAATGAAATACATGTGACAGAGGGGCTATTACTTCAATATAAAATATTAAGGGCCAGATCCGTTTTTAAATGGGCGAATGGGTTCGCGAACCCGTTTGCACATGCATGTATATTGCCTATTTCGCGAGTCGAAATTTGTTTGCTACTCGCTAAATAGATTTTGCAACTTGCTATTTGGAAGGGGCATTCCCTTCCAAATAGCGAGTCTCAAAACTATGTACAAATGTTTTGTGGTTGCAAAACACTCGTAATTACCACTTACTTCAAGTAGATCGTAATGCATTCACAAATGGGAAGGGGTCCCCCGGGGACCCCTTCCCCTTTGCAAATGCATGCAAAATTATTTTTTAAGGGCAGGCAGTGGTCCCAGAGACCTCTGCCTACCCTTAGAAAATGAAACGAAAACGTTTCATTTACTTTTTTTTTTTTAAATGCATGATAAGCGGGCTGCATTTTTTTTTTAAACTGCATTATTTAAAAGCAGTCCCAGACATCGTGGCCAGCACAGCCCAGCAGGCCACCATCGCTGGGAGGGCAGGCATTCCAAACGGGCTCGCAAATTGCGAGAGGCTCATTAATATTAAGGAACCTCGCAATTTGCGACCCCATTGGGAATCCCAAACAGTGTTAAACATACTGTTGTACATTTCATTTAGCAACTCGCAATTTGCCACTTGCAATGTGTTGTCAATTTCGAGGCGCTAAATGAAATGGTCGTACATCTGGCCCCAAAATCGTTAGTACCTTGAGTATTTGTTTTGTGTGCACACGTGTGTATTTTCTTTTAATTACTGTTTTAATATTTGAAATTTAACTCATACAAATTGCTTGGGGGTCCCCGGCTTCCAGTGGTGACTCAATGGGGTCCTCAGGAGTCAAAAGTTTGGGAACCACTGATCTAGAGCATTAGCAGTTATGCAGAAATAAACAGCTGAGCCAAAGCAGCAGTAGCAAGCAGAGGGCGTGTTAGAAATAAAGCGGCCATATTTGCAATAATGCGCATGAGCGAAAAAATCCCTCCAGAACTACGAGTGCGTCACATCACATGGGTATGACTGACGCATGCGCAGACTGAAATCCCGCATAGCAGCGACCAGTCAGTGTGCAAGCTTTGTTAGGATTAGAAAACACATAAGCAAGCGTCTCTGGGACACCCACGTGTAGTGTAAAAGTGCGATATTAATAACAGAACAGGTTGGTTAATAAGATTATTGATTATGCGAGGTTCTTGAATGTAAGCAAGTCACATTACGTGCGAATCCTTGCTCCATGAATCCCCTCTTTGATGATATTGACTATCATCACTATTAATGGAAACAGATGCCAACTTTTTCTCTCAAATCTCATTCATCTCAATCTCCACAAACTTGTTGTTGAGCCTCTTCTCTCCATCCTTATTACGATGGGATTTTTTTGCTCTTTTGTAAATCTCATTTCTTAGCTCCTAATTCTAGCTCATCAACATTCCTTTTCACTCCTCTCTTATTCACCGTATACTTCTTTCTGCATTTTTGGCATTTGCAGCAAATTATTATTATTAACACAATTAAACTTATTCCAGCTATTGGCATCAGTATTTTACTTACAACGTTTCTACCTATGTTAGAAAACCAACTACCTACTGAGGAGAGACCATCAGTTAGTCTCTTCCAGGCACTATCAACCTCCAGTGGTTTGAGTTCCTTTTCCAAATTAGTAATGTTTCTCACATATTTCTTAATTTCCACACTCTTATCAGGAATGTAAGTGCAACAATGTTGCGCTTTCAACATTCTACAGACTCCGCCCTCTTTTGCCAATAAGGTATCAAGAGCAAGTCTATTTTGCAAAACCATTGATCTGATCGCAACCATTTCAGTATTGACCAGTAGGAAACCAGCAGCAGTGTCAGTAGATAACCGATCCACTACTGTAGACAATTTGCAAATTCGGTGAGTATTCAGAACCACTCCCACTCCAGGTATCAGTGCACTAAATATATCACCTACAATTTCTCCTACACTTTCTTGTCTACTACGCACTAAACCATTAGTATTTCATTGCTTCCAGCGGCGTCTTTCACATGGTATATTTTCGGGAAAACAATGCCAAAGTAGCAGCTTCCATACCAGTGATCCGGCAATTTGAAATAAGCCGTGTTTTCACATATGTAATAAATTCCAGGAAACACAGGTTCTGATCCATTTTTGAATCCCCAACCTCCAATTACCTTGTAATTATGTTCGCATTCACTGGAACCGATGAATATATTGTTATAATAACTAGTCTTTTCTCTATGAAGACAGAGTTTCCCTTTCCGTTCGAAGTCCAGCAACAGTTCAGGATTAGCTTCACCATTTGAGGTGCTTTCCATGTTTTCTGCCCATTTAGGGGTTTTCTGTCTTTTATCATTTGCCTTGTTCTGGAAACTCTCCCTTCTCTTTTCTGCCATTTTTAAAAACATTTTCTCTTGTTCATGTAAAGAACAGGTTAAGTTGTCCCTGTGTGCTTCAATTAAATCTATTTCACCTATAGTCAGAAAGTATTCTCCCATATAACGAGTCACATCACTATGTGTATGTACAATGTTCAGATTTCCTCTAATAGGAAGTTCAGAAAATATTACATCAGTGTTAGAATAGTAATATTGTAGGGTGCTTCTGTAAAATAAGCTTGCTAATGTACTACAGGAAATTCCATAGGTTAGGGGTAAATGGTGATAGGTCACACATTCAGCTACAGAAGTGGGTAGCTTCATGCAGACATAACAATCTTCTATTTCCATTGCTTCTACATAGTGTACTAAAATATTTGCAAATACATTTAAATGTGTTCTGTTTCTGAATCTGTGATAATGTAGTCCTCACTCATCTGATGCATCTAAGTCCGTTTTTGTCTGTCTAAGGCTAAGAGTCTTCTCGTGTCTTTCTACTCTTCGTGGTGTTTCTTCAGTTTGTATAACTTCTGCGTCTGCCGTCACTTATTTAGTAGGGTACAGGTTAGTATCTTTACTTATCATAAATGGGATGGTAATTGTTAGTCCTATCCACAATATCAGTACTATGGCTACACTACACAAACATACTTTGCAGCTTGTTTTACAACAGTTTCCTCTAGGTCTTCCATTCACATTTGAATCAGACATTTTGGCTCTAAAGAAGCTTTCCAACCCCTCTTTGTAACTTTTACAAAAGAGGCTTACGCAGTTTCACTTTCAGGTTGGGTCTTCTTCTTCGGAACTCTGATCAGCAATCGATTCTTTGTCGCTTTTGTCGCTTATCTCAAGATCTTCAAATTCTTCCAACACCAGGTAAGTCCACTCAGGACTCCGATAATTTTTGTTTTGCCTTTTTATCCTGGTACTTCTTCTGTTTGTCGGGGCTCCTGTTTTCTCTTTTTCACTGGCAGCCCTTTTTCGGTCTTCTAATTTCTCATCTACTGTTTTCAATCTTAATCTCAGTCTTTTTATAAATCTGGGTTCACTTTTCTTTTTCTTGAGTCTCTTAGCTGTCACTGTTGTTTGGCTCTCCTCGCGAGCTCTTTTATTCTCGTTCAGTTGTGGCACTGATATTTCACCGGTATCTTTTTCCCTTCCTGTCTGACTAGTCCCAGGTCTTTCTTCAGTTTCTTCTGCCTGGTTTCTAAGCTGGCCTTGTTCAGGTGTATGCTGACTTTGATTTAGATTTTCGACTGTTTCAGACTCTGTTTTCTGAACAGGTTCGTCTATTTCTATGTGTTCCTGTTCATGCACTTCGAACCCTTGATTTTCTTCCGCATGAACCTCAGCCCTAATTCTTATCTGTCCCTTTTCAGTTTCTGGAGTTTTTGGAGGGGTGTCGATGACTTGTTCTGACCCTACTTGACCTATCCTATTATCAGGTATGATGTGATTCTCGATAACCTGATTTTCTCCGCCTATTCCTGTCTTGTCCTCACTATCCCACTCTCTATCTAGGTAGGAGTATTTCCTGGTTCTTACTGGATCAAGAATCAGATCGTCTGCTGGGAACCATTCGTCTTGACTGGTGCTCGGTAGTTCGACATCAGCTAGCTCTGGACCCTCATCTGGAGACCCCTCAGCTGCACCACCTTCAGCCTCAGTCGCTTCTTCTTCGGTCACCCGCTTGGTATGACTGGCATGGATCCACTTTGGTACTCCTGCACACTTTACTGCAGTTGTGGTGACAAGAATCACTTGTCTGCGTTTTCCCCACTTTGGTGCAAGGCAACTCTCCCGGGTGTGTTTCTTCAACGCAACCCAATCACCTGGTTTCAAATTATGGACTGGAGTTGTTGGCCAGGCGACGGCGTCCTCCCCAATCTGGTGAGAGATAGAACGCACTTGGTCACCCAGCTGCTTGCAGTATTCTAATACCAAATCATCAGAAATACTTAGCAGTTTGTGTCCTGGTACCCATGCCTGTCGCATCACTCTCCCCATTAGTATCTCATGGGGACTCAGGCCTGTCTTTCGGTCTGGAATGCTTCTCAATCCCATCAGGACAAGTGGCAAAGCTTCTATCCAGTTCAATCCTGTAGAGCTACACATGTTTCCCAATCTGGACTTTATAGTGCCATTCACCTGTTCGACCACTCCAGAAGCCTCTGGATGATATGCACAGTGCAGTTTTGGGGTAATTTTGAATGCCTTATAAAGTTCATCTAATATTTCATTGGCAAAGTGCCCACCTCTGTCTGATTCAATCGTGTCTGGAAAACCGTACCTAGGTATCAGTTCCCTTAGTACCAATTTGGCTACAGTAATAGCATTATTTCTTTTTGCTGGGTAGGCCTCCACCCATCTTGAGAATAGGCAGACTATAACCAAAATGTACCTATGTCCTTTGCACATGGGTAACTGAATAAAGTCAGCCTGCAGTCTGATGAAAGGACCTTCTGCCTTTCCAATTGTGCTTTGTAACACTACTGTTCTCTTCCCAGGGTTAAACTGCTGACAAATTAAACACCTATGGCAATGTGCTTCTGCAATGTTCCTGAACTTCGAATTGTACCATACTTCTTTGAAAACACGGACCATCGCATCCCTCCTTATGTGTGTGTCTCCGTGTATTAGTCTGGCCATTGGAGCAACCATACTATCGGGCAACACAGGCGTACCATCACTACAAGCAATGCCACCATCTCTATTCCTGGGTTGACATCCATCTTTCTCCCATCTTTCCTTCTCTTCTGGTTCTGCTGCCTGTTGCAACTCTTTCAGTTCCTCCCAAGTAGATACATTCTCAAACACCATAAGTTGGCAGATGTTTCCGCCTCCCCACAATTTGATTTTTAGTGACATTTTGTATCGTGCACAATATTGGGCTATTTGGTCAGCATATCGATTTCCAGCTGTCACATCGTCATTGCCAGATTTGTGAGCAGCACACTTGACCACCGCCAATTCTTTGAGTAACTGGATTGCTTCCAGTAGGTTCTGTACCACTTTTCCATTTCTGATAGGGGTACCTGAGGAAGTCATGAATTCTCTTTGCAGCCACAACTGGCCGAAGTCATGCACAACCCCGTAACCATATTGGCTATCAGTGGATATGGTTACTCTTTTGTTTTTCCCTTGTTTACAAGATCTTGCCAATGCAATCAATTCGGCTACTTGTGCAGATTTTATTTCACTTAAGTAAGATGCTTCTAGGGTCGTTTCTAGAGTGACTACAGCATAGGCAGCACTCAGACCTCCATCTGCATGTCTTAAACAGGAGCCATCCACAAACATCTCAAGATCTGCTACTGGTAAGGCTGTTTCTTTTATATCTGGACATGGTTTAGTGCTAAATTCAGTCAGATCAATGCAATTATGCTCAGTGTCACCCTCAACTTCTGCACTTTAGGTGTTTGGTAACAAGGTTGCTGGATTTAGTATGTTACAACGGGAAATTATCACATTTTCTGCACCTATAAGGATTCTCTCATACTTAGTCAGCCGACTGGGTGTGAAATACTGAGTCTTTGTTCTGGTCAGCAGAATCACAACCGAATGTGGAACATATACAGATACAGGATGTCCCATAACAATGTTTTCACTTTGTTCTAGACTAGTGCAAGTTGCAGCTACTGCTTTCAGGCATCCAGGCAATCCAGCAGCCACTGGATCTAAAGTAGCCGAAAAATAGGCTACTGGACGTCTGGTCAGACCATGTTCTTGTGTTAGGACTGAGAGTGCACAATTGTCTCGTGTATCACAAAACAGTTCAAAGTTTTTAGAATAGTCAGGTATTCCCAATGCGGGAGCTGAACACAGACAATTTCGTAATTTTATCCAGGATGTCATACTCTCATTGTCCCATTCAACTGGGTCCTGTACTCCTTTCTTGGTCATTTTTATTAGTGGTTTTGCTAGAACAGCAAATCTCACAATCCACTGTCTACAGTAACCTACAACTCCTAGGAACATTCTAACTTCCTTCTGGGTTCTGGGTAACTCCATATCTCGAATTATTCTAATTCTCTCTGAAGTGACCTTCCGGATACTTTTTTCTATCTGGTGCCCCAGATATTTCACTGAGTTTTTACAGAACTGCAATTTGTCAGGTGACACTGTATGTCCTCCTTTGCCTAGGTGATTCAACAATGCAATGGTATCAGTAACACAGTCGCTCTGACTTTTAGATGCCACTAGGAGGTCGTCTATATACTGGACCAAAACCGATTCTCTAGGTATCTTTTCAAAATCTGATTGAAAATCGAAGGACTTTCTGTGTACCCTTGAGGGACACGATTCCAGACGTAGACATGACTGTCAAATTCAAATGAGAAAATAAATTTGCTGTCTGGATGCAATGGGATGGAAAAGAATGCGTGACGCAAGTCAATAACGGTAAACCATTCTGCATTCCATGGAATTTGGTACAAGATCACTGCAGGGTTTGGCACAATAGGACAGCAAGGTACAACAATCTGGTTTACCTTTCGTAGGTCCTGCACTGCCCTGTACTTTCCACTAGGCTTTTTAATTCCAATTATGGGTGAATTACAAGGACTGCTCATTACTTCCTGTATAATGTTTGCTTCAAGCAGTCTTTTTACTTCTATGGCAACTCCGGCTTTCACTTCTGCATTCATTCTATACTGCTTGGTATTTGGGTAGTCTGCATTTTGTTTTATGGCTATTTGAATCGGGTCTACATTTGCCATTAATCCCACATCTTTCCCAGTGAAATCCCACACCTCTGGTATCACTGTCTGTTGGAGATCTTCAGGTAAGTCAATTTCTTAATTTCTGAGTCTGGCCTTAGTAGCATCAATTTGTACAGCCCATCTTCATCTTGGGTCTGAATCCCAATGCCCTTTGGTGTACAAAAGATGGTACAGTTCATTTTGCACAGCAAATCACGTCCCAGCAAGTTCACAGGACTGGATTCACAGAGAACAAATCTGTGCATCACTTTAAAGTTCCCTATAGAAATCTCCATTGGTTCAGTTACAGGAGTACTGATTATCTGGTTTGACACGCCCACTACTTGGATAGCTTCTCCCGAGAGGGGTAGATTAGGAACGTCTGCTGTTCTCACAGTAGAACGGGTAGCACCAGTGTCCAACAGAAAGGTGACGTCATTTCCTTCAACCTTTCCTTCAATGTATGGCCCTGTCTGGTCTACCGGCAAGGAGGCGCCAAGCACACACTCCTCGTCCTCCCCCCTCAGGCCCCGTCAGTATGGTTCATCACAGAGAAATGTATCATTTAACAGGAATTGTGAGGTTGCTGCATTTCTATCTTCCCTTCCTTCCCATACCTCGACCTCTTCATTCTGCTGAGCCTTGTGCCTAAAATTTTGCCTAGGAGCACGAGGCAACTGATTCTGTTTTATCTGTTGCTGGGTCTTTTGTGGCCCCTATTTCTGCACCTGTGGATTTAAACCATTTATGGGGATGTTACCAGCCTGTAAATGTGGACATTCGTCTCTCCAGTGCCCTATCTGACCGCACCCGTGACTGGGGAACTTCTTTTTGGCCTCCTCACGACTCATTTTTACTCGGGGCTTCCCCCCTCCCCCAGAGTTTGAGTTCTGAGAATTATTATTCACTTTACTTAACTGTTTCTCTTGCTGTTCAGCCAATTTCACTTGTGCCCACATCACTTTCTCCTTCAGGGCTTTTCTTTTGTTCTCCATCTCATCCTCGCAGTACTTGGCGTACTTGAGGACCTCATCTATGGATTTTCCCTGCCAACAGATTTTATTATCCCTGATCCACTGGGATATTTCAGGCCTCAACCCCAACACAAATCGGTAAATGAAATGGGTCATATCCTTCATTTCAATGTTATCGATTCCACTGTAGGTTTTGAATACCTGTAGCCGTCGTTCATAGTAGGAGTGAACTGTTTCATCACGATTTTGGGTAGTTCTGTCTATTCGGGTCCAATCAGTTTCCTTTGCTGGCACTTTCTCTTTTAAATATTGTATTACTTTGTCATATTTCCTCATTACATCTGGTGAGGGAGCTCCGGTTCTGGAGTCTCTCTCATACTCTTCACTGGGCCAATCAACTGCAATTTTGCATTCTGTCCACAAATCTACAGGAACAACAATGTCAAAGAACCCATCCAGGTCCTTCAGGAGACACTTTTGGACCTTAACAAATCGCTCAACCTGCCTATACCACTCTACAGGTTTTTCTCACAATTTTGGGAAATCATTTGTGAAGGACACAATATCCTGTCGGGACCATGGGACATGTACATATTTCCCACCTGGTACTTCTCTCATGG
Organism: Lissotriton vulgaris; assembly: GCF_964263255.1. NCBI lineage: Eukaryota > Metazoa > Chordata > Amphibia > Caudata > Salamandridae > Lissotriton > Lissotriton vulgaris. Next base: position 236,510,841 of record NC_141691.1, read on the forward strand.
GATACAAATGTTCTGCCTTGTCAACTTCTTGTAAGACATATTCAGCAGTCTTTGGTCTGGCCTTACTATCCTCCTTTTTCTTTGCCCACCTGGTTTTCCATTTTTCTAAGTCCCCCCCATTTCTGCAGCAAGTTCAACAATTCTTTTATCTGTACCTTTTTTCCTGACACATTCATGTTCTCCAGGCCTTTGTCTGAAAATTCGGCTCTGTAGGGCTTTTGTAAGACTTTGGATTTGCTAACGTCTATTCCCATATTGGCTTCAGTGTCCATTAGTTTCTCATGGAACACTCTGGTGTTTCGGGTAAGGCTTTTGCTTATGAACAGTAACTCCTCCTCATTAAGAGTATTCAATCTATCTAATCCTACATTTCCAGCTATTAGTTCCTGCATTTCTATTCTGAGTTTGTAGATATCTAAAGGTTTGGGCTGGGGGGTTTCCTTTTCTATTTCTCGGGTCCATCGATCTAGCTCCTCCGGGGTCACTACTGTGGCACTCCGGGTCCCTGAAGCTGTTTCAATCAGGACTTCCTTAGCCCTAGTCTGATTTCCTGTCCGTGGTACACTGGTTCCTGGTTCCCTTATGGGCAGATCCATCAGGGAGATCACAGATTCGCATTCACTTGCCTGATCATCAACTATGAGCGGCTCTTTTCTCGGCGGTGCTACAATCGGAGTAATGACTGGAGTTCTTGGACTAGCCTGTCTATCCCCATAAAGAGGAACAACCGGACCAATAGTTACTGGAATTGTCAGGGCTTCAGGACTGGGATTTATCTGGGCTATGGTCTGAATGAGTTCGTTTCACTGTTTTATCAATGCTTCCCTTTCTCGATCATGTAAAACCCTGTCCATAGAGGTGTCATGCATTACTTGGGGTACTAAAGGAGGGTATATACTCGGGGCAGTTGGGATAGCCAAACCTGGTCTTTCTTCACCATATGGTCTATAATTTGGGACTGTAGGGTCAGGTCTACAAAATCTTTCTCCTCCAGTTTGTCTATTGTCTATCCCTGCTGTATCTGCTTCACTAGCACTTCTCCTTCTTGGGTGTCTAAATGGATTTTCCGAACTCAAAGATCGGGATTCCTCCTCATATGGCGGTGGATTTTTCATAAGAAAATCCTCCAAATATTCATCTTCCGAATCACCCATTGCCATTAGGTGTCGGGTTTTCTCTGTGCACTTTCTCCCTTCACGTTCTTTTACCCCGAATACTGGAAATACTCCCTCGACCATCATATTCTGTCTCCACTGTTTCATCTTGTTCTCCTTTGTTTCTCGCTGCAATTTTGGATACCATTTGCTTACTCCCTTATCCATCCTGGGTCTATCTCGCTCTAGAGCCTCAATCTCCCACTCCTCTAGAGCCTCATACTGAGTCAATCTGGGTCTGGGGTGTAAGTCATTCATTAAGGTCCTCAAGTTAAACAGGATTCTACCATTAAAGGTACCATCGAGGGGAAACGCTAGGACTCCGTCATCTTCGGTATACTTTACCCAATTCTCCAACCATACACAGGTATGATACCCTTTGTCAAACATCATAAATGATGCGGGAGTATTAGGTGGGGGAATGATTACACCCTCTCTAGTTCTGATAGGTTTGTCTTTCTTGAAATAATTCTTGATTTTGTCAGCAAAGGACATTTTTCTCTTATTTCCGTACATATTGTAAGGTCTACCTCTTAGCATCTGCTCCTTACGAAACCCTAGATTTTTCGGATCAGATAAAAATTCAGGATACCACATACACCTCTCCAAGCTATCTTCAAGCTCCGATTGCTCAATTTTGTTTACAAACGTGCTTCCAATGCTAGCGCGCCTTTCAATTTCCAACAACCAATCAACACAGAGGTTGCAAATACTCTCGACCAATGGGTGCGCGGCCTCTTCGCGAGACCCGGTCTCACGCTTCGGCACTCACCCCTCCTTTACAATACTAGCTTCGTTACACACCCACTGTTTCCACCAATACCAGCGCGGCACGGAGTGACGTCAGTGCGGCCTTGCGACTGACTCCCTCCTTCACAAGGTAATGGAAACTTTGAATTTTTCTTAAAGTGCAAAAGCTCAATTTAGTTAACAACGTATAACATTCGCCACTGTGCTCGAGTGTCTTAAAAAGAAAGAAGGTTTTTGTTTCACTGCAAGTAAACCACTTCTGTCTACTTTTCATTCACTACGGATAGATCCTTCTGCCTACCCTTTCACACAAGCATTAGAGAACCTGCTACTTCTTTGACTCATCCACTCTTTCCGGGATATATACTAAGTCAGAAGTTTCGCCAGCGTACTCTTTTGCTATCACTCAAACTCCGATGGCTCTATTACTCCTTTAGTGTGACCCTTTCTAGGTGATATCAGACTAAAGTTTCTATTAGCAGTCTCGTTGCTGTCATTTATTCAATTATTCACTCAGGAAAAAAAAATCCTAATTAGTGCTTCCGGTTCTGCCCAACCATGCACTAATCTTCCTCACAACCAGTGACCTCCCAGCTAGATGGATTCTGCTCACCATCCGCTATACTATTCCCCGGGGATTCCAGACAACAAAAAAACGATCACTAACAATTTGTTAATCACATGCAATAATATAGCAGCATTTCATAACATATAATTTCAAAACATTTTATAACATTTTCAAAGCAATAATTCCGATTGGTTTTTCATAAAAAATTTTTTTATTTATTTAAGTAACATTTAGTCCTTATTAAGAGTTTCAAAGCTAGGATATAAGGAACATGCTATTATACACTAAGGACTTCGCAATGATACTAAAGGCGGGTCAAGAAAGGGAACATGCTAATCAAGGTGAATCCTAATATACTATGGGTCTAATAGGACAACGTTACTCCTAAGAGTGTCTAACTTGACAGGTACTTATTTTCTAAAGGAAGAGGAAAAAAATGGAACATACTTCATAGGCAAAACAGCTTTAGAAGTTTAGACTAAAGGCAAGGGAAAAATGTGGAACATACTAGTAAACACTTTCCATGCAGGCAACTTTTATGGAAGCAAGAGATAACATCGGCAAGATTGCTTTATTTGGAAAATAGGAGAGAAAAGATTTAGAATAGACGGACACCCACATATATTTATATTTACCTAGTCCAAGACGGAAAACTAACCCTGGCCACGGGTCAGTTGGGAAAGGCGGGGAAAGGACCCTCAAGGATTTCAGATGCCAGTAGGCGAGCAGGTACAGCTCATGGACAGTCAGGACAGGATAACCCTCCGGATTTTGATCAGGACTGGGCTCATCAAAGGGTACGACCAACACCTGCAGCTTCGGATGCAACGCCTGCGCTACTCCCTCTCTGCACGGAATCTGCCAATAACCCCGATTGGGTTTTCGAATCTCCCAGAAAAGTGCTTCGCAGCACTTAAAACTATTCCACCCCTGTGAGTTTGTGGAAATTACGGACAGAGTGCTCCGCAGCTCTCTGCATCAATCACCTATAGAGTTCGTAGGGTCAGTGACAGGTCTGCTACTCGGACAAGTCGGACAATTTCTCTAGCTAAACCTAGGCTAGTTATACTATTTTCGGGTCAGTGGACCACCTACAAATGTTGCAAGTGACAGGATCCCCAACTTTGGATTGGACAAGTGAGGTGGTTAGGTCATTGTCACCACCTAGAATTTGGTGTTCCCATAATTAATATTTATTTTTCGTACCCACCCCTTACATTCCAGTTCCCATGGCATACGTGTAAAAAGAGAACAATAAGACACACAGTGGAAAGACAATTTTGTATCAGTTTTAGGTACAGTTGAAATCTTCTCCAGGAGCAGAGGTCGCTTTCCCAGTAGTATCTCAGCTTCGGTAGCCAGCTGGCTGTGTTCCACTGATGCAAGGCTTGGTTCTCATGTCACGTGGTCAGTTCCCTTCAGACTTCTAAGATGGAGAGGCTCCCCACTCCCAGGCCCACATTATACACGGTACATGAAAAGTAAGCGAAAACAAATTAGAAACACAGAAAAAATGAATACACTGTATACCATGAATAGCTTCTCTACACCCCTTACTTTATAATATCTAGAGCATTAGAAGTTATGCAGAAATAAACAGCTGAGCCAAAGCAGCAGTAGCAAGCAGAGGGCGTGTTAGAAATAAAGCGGCCATATTTGCAATAATGTGCATGAGCAAAAAAATCCCTCCAGAACTACGAGTGCGTCACATCACATGGGTATGACTGACGCATGCGCAGACTGAAATCCCGCATAGCAGCGACCAGTCAGTGTGCAAGCTTTGTTAGGATTAGAAAACACATAAGCAAGCGTCTCTGGGACACCCACGTGTAGTGTAAAAGTGCGATATTAATAACAGAACAGGTTGGTTAATAAGATTATTGATTATGCGAGGTTCTTGAATGTAAGCAAGTCGCATTACGTGCGAATCCTTGCTCCATCACCCATTAGATGATTTGTATTACCTGTTCATATACAGAGATGCTACAGCACAGTAACTGAGAGAGAGATAGCAGAATTCAGAAACACACCTCCCTACATAATCGGGGAATCCAATCTGTATTTCTCACAGATCTCTTAGCAGCAGACTGCTACAATAAACAGATAACGTACTTACTTCTGCTTAAGTCTTACAACAATAGACAGTAGTGTCATTGTCATCAGCCAAGGAGCTCAACGTGTGCTGCTTCTGGCACTGTACATTACAAAACAAAAATACCCTCCCCACTCATAACTTTTGAAGTCTCCCAGCGAGCAAAGTTCTAAAACCCAACCATCAACAAGAATATTGTGAACAGAAGCGCTAGGGCTCTTCCCTTTTGATCCAAATGGGAGCCTCTTTCAGCTCCCCTCCTTATTAGTGCTGAATGAAATGCACCACATTTAAGAAAAGGTGCACCCAAACAGGCGGAGCTGCGCTTTGAAGGCAGGAGGCTGCACTGCATCAGAGGACTCCTGAGCAGTATGTTAGTCAATACCTGACTGAAATTAGCCCATGGGACAAGTGACGCTGCCAGCAGATTCTTCATACAATCCGAATATGGATCAATGGAGGCAGAGTTCGAAGTGGGTGGAATCTGAGGGGCACAGCCTGCCCATATTTAGTTCCTCCTACTTTTTGTGAAAATAGGACCATTCCATGATGGTTAATTCCGATAGTTTAAATGCTTCAGCTGAAGAATCATTCAGAGAGTATCCTGTGTTGTGAAACTGAAGGCGGACAGACATCTAAACAAGAAACAAGCCTTCTTGCCAGGGTGCCTGCTTTCCTGAAAAAAATGTGCGCAGCTGGTCAATCAGCAAATGTAAAGGGTGCTTGCAACCCGGTATTGGCTTTTAACACCTTGTGTGCTCACGACGAGCTCAGCTCGTTCTGAGGCACGGTGGCGCTGTGCTCATGACGAGCTCAGCTCGTCATGACCACCGCTGGGCTCACATGCGGGGCTAATTCCCCTGCTGTGCTGAGCGTTCCACGGAAACGGGCGTGGTCATGACGAGCTCAGCTTGTCATGAGCACAGCGCCACCATGCAGCGTAACGAGGGGAGCTCGTCACAAGCACCATGGCGCTGCACGCGTCCTCCCCTACCCCCAGCACCGCGGGGGAATTAGCCCCGTGGCAAAGGGGTTAATTGATGTAATCACTTGATGATTTCTGATAGAATAGATGTATTATTTTCGAGTGGTAGTGCAAGGAGTTACCAGCCGAGCAGTGAAGTGCATGCTTGTAAGGGGGCGTTGTATTTAAAAAATGCACAACGTACAGTTTGGGTATTACTAATCCTTTGGAAGCATCTTTTTAGCTTAATCCTTTTTGTGTATTTTGTAGCAGTCTATCTCATACTGTGCATAATGAAAGTACATATTGACAGTGTTTTCTATTGCAGGCTGGGACCTTGTAGCACTAAAAATACACATCACTATTCTACAGTGCACCAACAAAGATTCAAGCATACATTTATCAAAGGTTTGTGTTGCCCTGGCATCATGCAGGGTGATGCAAGGGCAACGCAATCCTTAAGTAAGATTCACCAAGCCAAACAAAGCCACCTTGCATGGCCCTGCGTGGCATGGTAAATGTAGAGTAATGCAAGACAGTGCAAGTCGCAGCCTTGCATTATTGTATCTCAGGAAGGTGTTACATAGGTGGGAAGTGGATGGTCCCATGTATCCACCCACGTTTTTTTTTGCAGCATGCCCAGATTTACCAAGAGTAGTAAACCTGAGAATGCTTCAAAATTGTACTCCTTCCAGATAGAGGCAGAGCGAGGAAAAATATCTTTATTTCTCCTCTTTGTTTCCTCTTTCTAAGTGTACTGCATTGTGCAGCGCACTCAGAAAAAGGAAAGCACCTCTGAGACTTGTTTTTAAGCAGGAAGCTGGGCCTTCTTGCACAAAACATAATCCTGCCTGCAACTCAGGCTCCTTTGATCCATGGTGCAAGGATGCCTGCGTTGGTGCTAGGCAGCACATAGTGTGTCAACGCAGTGAGAGAACAGGAATCTGCCATATTTTAGTAAATATGACACATTCCTGTGCTATCCATTTGACACAGAGCAGCCAAATTGTGATGCCTCAAATAATGATAAATCTGCCCCTTAATTTTGTGGTTTTCTGGTTGCACAAACAGACCACTTCCGTGCATTAACTAAGAGAGGTTTCATAATGTACCATAGTGCATTTCCCACTGATTAACTTAACTTGTATTTATTTTTCATTTAAGCTGTGCCTTATTTTAAATGTACCTACCTGAAGGTGAAAGACTAGAAATACTTACAGAATATTTTGTTTTTTAGCCACACCTTTGACCCCACCACCATGCTCACTGACCCCACCCTCATTGCATGCGAACTCGAGCGGAATTCATTGCCAGATTAAAACGGCGCCGGATTCGTCATAATCGTTTGTCCGCCGTACCTTTGATTTCCCTGATCCCCGACTGGTGAACGCGTGTCAAACGCATTTATTGGACACAGCAAAAGGTTTCCTCCAAACATCCCATTCCTTGACTCTATACCACCAAGGTTGCCTGCCCCGTGCTCTGTCCTGATGAAGACCCCACTGCAAGGCCAGCATTAATACCTGCGTATTTTCGAGGGTCGAAACGTCGACAACCGCCTGCTTTTGATCATCAACTTCACACCCTAATTTTTCATTGATTGAACTATGTGGAGTATGACTTGTTTTGACATATAATTTGAACTTAGGGTCCTTTGTTTTGTACATAATATGTAATTTTGCCAACCAAATGGTTTCAATTGGTTGATTGTACTGTCACTAAATTTCCTCCCCATCACATTATCCTCACATGATCACGCACCCCCCTCCCTCCCCGGGGCACTGTTCAACCATTTATTTATTTATTGTTCAAATATCCAGTATATCCAGTATACACTCCCATTGTGATTAAAACAATGTGGATGGATTCAATGTCTTAGTGATTATTTTTTATTATTATCTATATTTTTTCCTACTCATCCTGGGACCCCTTCCTCTGAGTACTGCGTTGGTGCTAGGCAGCACATAGTGTGTCAACGCAGTGAGAGAGCAGGAATCAGCCATATTTTAGTAAATATGACACATTCCTGTGCTATCCATTTGACACAGAGCAGCCAAATTGTGCTGCCTCAAATAATGATAAATCTGCCCCTTAATTTTGTAGCTCTCTGCACAAACAGACCACTTCCGTGCATTAACTAAGAGAGGTTTCATAATGTATTATAGTGCATTTCCCACTGATTAACTTAACTTGTATTTATTTTTCATTTAAGCTGTGCCTTATTTTAAATGTACCTACCTGAAGGTGAAAGACTAGAAATACTTACAGAATATTTTGTGTTTTAGCCACACCTTTGACCCCACCACCATGCTCACTGACCCCACCCTCATTGCATGCAGCATCACAGTACCTATCCTTTTTTATAATGCACTTCGACCCCCTGAATGAAGGAGATGTGATTGTATGCATAGAGCTCCCCACACATGCGTCAAGCAGCACAGCAAAATAAACATAAGCTTTATATATTCCAACAGATAGTTCTCACAATGAACATATGTCGCTTTCCACTTGGAAGATTGCAACTTTTTATTTTACAGCTTTTCAGAAGTTTAATATATCATTAGATGGCAGACATTTGCAATTAAACGAATTGGCATTTTCATTGGCTTGAAAGTAACAACGTATAAAATGAATGCTCAACATTTGTTTGGGGCTGCCACATTTTGGACGAGGTGGCGGACGTTATGATATTCCCTTTTCTATGTTTACCAAGCAACATATTCCAACGAGAGCTTCATGCGCCTAGAAACGTTCTCTTATGTAAATATTACCTTAAGAGTACCGTGCGCACCCTAATGCCGCGGTGCAGCTGTAGCGCCTAAAGGTTATGCGTTTCATTGCCACCCTACGTTGTCAAGCACGGGATGCATACATAGGCGAGGTGTGCCACTGTGCGAATAGTGAAATATAACTGGACTCACATACTGCACGATAGCGAGGGCTGAAGGCCGCCCTGCCCAGGCACACAGCGGTGCACCATGAACAATGTAAGAGGCTTGTGGCTTCAGACACATATTTGACGGGACAAAACAAAGCGGACAAAAAGAAACATCGTCACAGGAAAAAACAACATGAAAAGCAGACATGAAAGCCTACAACGGCAGAGAACCAGAGGCAGTAACTTCCACCAGAGGCAGAAACTTCCACTATTTACAAGCAGCTGTGCTCGTGATCAGAGAAATGCAGTCACTCACAAAGGAAAAGAGCCAATGGATGAAGTGGGCTGACCCTTGCTCCATACTGTATGACTTCATGGTTGGAAGGAATATGTCAACGACAGTTTAAAAGACCGGTGGAAGAAGAGGGTTGACCCAAAGCTCTTCTATGCAAGTACATCTTTATGTATTTTCTATTGATTAATTTGTTTATATACCTGAAGCTAATGAGGCAGCCTAATTGTCACTAGGGCAGATGTAAAAACAGGTTCACAACTGCCACTCTTGTTACCTACCACTCCAGTGGTTAGTGATGCAAATGGTATGCACGGTGAGGTACAGACACCAAAAACAGTGAATTCATGGAACTTGCAATTTTCAATGAAGCATAGCAGGAGGGAAAGCTAAGGAGGGGCAGTGTGCTGCTGAGCTCTGGTACTGGGCCCTGCCTCTGTAGGGAAGCTTATTAGCTTCAGTTACGATCAATTCCAAAACTCGAATTTTCTTGCAGGCTTTCAACTCATCCTAAGTTCCAGATGGGACTGGCAGCTATGTTTAACCTATGCACCCAGCTCAATTCTTGACTCTCATGCACTCTCAATCTGTATTCACCTTTTCTGTATATCTCAGCGCTTTGAAGTGAGATAAAGGAGGAGCAGTGCTATAGAAAACTTTAAAACTTTAAACAAATAAGGAAACATATGATGACAAAGAAGATTTTGGGCTCTGGCACCTCTGAATTACAGTAACGTGTAAGCCATACTGTTCACATTCATGGTGAAGTTGCAAACCATGACATTTTACTCATTAGAGGAAAACATGCCTGGGTATCCATAGGATGACAAGCTTTCATAGACAGAAAGAGAAGCTTCTAATGGAAACTGACAAAAGAGGGGAATGCATAGCATAAGATAAGAGCATCTAAACGACTTACAAACAATTGTACTGTTTATTATTTATTCCCCACCACGTTCGTTTTTCATTTTTATTCAGGAGTACTAAATAGGTAGCTAACTCATACAATCTCGAAGAATTCAGCAATTACAAGAAATACAACTCGGACGTTCAGAAACCATTTTGTTAAAAAGACATGAATATTTTCGGGTGATCCCAAGTGAACATGACTACAATTGTTTCCAAATGTGTAATCTGGCCTCTAGCAACAGCTGGCAAAGAGCAGCAGTAAAGGAAACTTGTCCATGATAACAAATAATCGGCAAGAGACAGAGCCGCGGTTGTTCAAACTCTACTTTCGGTTAATTTCACTTAACGAGGTTTGGACGGTATCTATAGAAATAGTAATCGAAAAACAGGAAACGCTGTGGTTATTAAACAAAATAAAGCAACATCTAAATGTAGTCTTGGCTAGTGGTATATGAACTGGATGGGGTTGAATAATAGTCATGGAAACTGTCAAATCTATCTATCTATCTATCTATCTATCTATCTATCTATCTATCTATCTATCTATCTATCTATCTATCTATCTATCTATCTATCTATCTATCTGTCTGTCTGTCTGTCTGTCTGTCTGTCTGTCTGTCTGTCTGTCAGTCTGTCTTTCTGTCTGTCTGTGTCGATTTATCTATCCGTCCGTCTAGCCATCTAACGACTTACTTGTCTGTCTATCTATTTGAGTTTTCTGTAGCAGAACTTATAACACCATTTCAGAGACATCATGGATGTGAAATTAGCAAAGATAATGTATAGCAGGGCGTCCATAATGACTATTCTGAATTTCGGACAAAGCTAAGTAGTTCTGCTGGATTTATACTTCTGGATGACAGACACTGTGAGCAATGAGCAGACAGAGATCTGGCCATCCGTAATTACTCACTGAGGGGCATATTTTCAATGCCCCTGAGGCACTTTTAAACCGCCTCAGCATAACTTTTGTGACGCTCTGGAGGATCAGTGTGTAAGCTCATATTTACAAGACCACGCAAAGCCACTCTGCGTGGCTTTTCATAGTCTTGTAAATATGGAGTAAGGCAATGCCTCACTCTGCGTGAAAGGGGCATTCCATAGGTGTTGCTGTGGGTGATCCCACACAGCACCCATGGTTTTTGACACTGCCCCAGATTTACAACATAGCGTAAATATAGGGGAGCGCCAAAACTAATGCCTTCCCAAATCAGGCGTAAGGAGAAGTGTTGATATTTCTCCTCACTATTCCTCTTTCTGTGTGTTGCATTCTGCAGCACACATAGAAGGAGAAAAGCGCCTCCTTCGATTTTTTTTTAAAGTTCAAGTTTATTGAAACCAAGCATAATAAACAGATAATAACAGTGCATCAAGAGAGTAAAAAATTATTTGAAACACAATAAAAATATAATGCAAATGTACAACGAAATTGAATCAATAAACAAGTATCTCTGAACCAAGAAAATGGAAGGAAGGAGAAAACGAAAACACATGAAAAATAATTATGTAAAGCAGCATATGCGGGTACAACATTGTATGCAGTAAGTGAGACAATAATAAGGGTAAAGCATGAACAATAAGTATCAAATAGGAAAAATATAAACGAAAACCAATGCAAAAAAGACAACCAGTGATAATCATGGGGGTTTACGGACTTCATCAGATGAGGTTGTATGAGTACTGATAGTGGAGGTACTTGGGGTAGAGAGAGTGGATAAAAAGGAAGTAAGAGGAATCCACAGTAAATCCCTCTTAATAGCAAGGGAGATAGGGGTAACGTAATTGGTATCAAGTCTGTGATTGAAACAAATAGCATTCCACCATGCAGAGTAATTGACTTTTGTGGAATCTTTCCAGTTGGAGGTGATCAAGTGGAAAGCTACAGCCAGGAATAAGTCCAGTAATCTAAAGTGAGAGGGCGATTGTGACAGGTCTGGTGATAAGGAACCCAAGAGGATATTAGAAGGGGAAAAAGGAAACTGTATCTTGAAAATGGTGTGATTGGAAGATTGAGCGCCAAAAGGTGTCGACATTGGGACAGTGAAATAACATATGGAGCAGGTCAGCAGACGGACAAGGACAGGACCAGCACTTAGAAGAGAGATCGGGAGAGAAGGATGCTCGAAAATAATAAACGTTGGTAAATGAAATAGAGGGTTTGAGTAGTAGTGGCAGCTCTGGAAGTTTTATAAATTTTTAACCAAAGCTTATCCCATAAAGAGACTGGCCAGGTTACCGGCAAGTCTTGTTCCCAGGCCAATTCAGTTTTCGTTTTGAGTCGCTCAGGGGGAGTAGGAGACAATTGTAAATACGAGAGGCTGAAGGAGAAGAACCCAAAAGTGGAGAAAGAGTAGAACAAAGGAGAGGCAGGTCGGCGGAAGAAGGGAGAGATTGAAGATAATAAAGAAGAGCAGGGAGTAAAAGATCATATTGTTTCCTAAAAGTATTAGGAAGATGAAACTGAGATTGAAGATCAGTAAAAGAGAGGGGAACATTATCACGAAGGAGTTGGGAAATTCACATTAAACCTTTGGAATTCCAAGATTTCCTGAAGAAAGAGCGATTTTTGATGCGAAGAAGTTTATTGTGCTAAATGGGTTGCTGAGATAAAGATGTGAAAGAAGGGTATGAGTAGGGTAATAGGGGAGTCAAAAGATGACGTGAATGAGCAATGATAGGAGAATGTAAAGAGGAAACATTCGCAGAAAAAGCCAGAATATCGGAAAGTCAAACAGCGAGATGAGAGATTTTTCCATGGATAACCAAACCGGAGGATGAGTAGGGGTTTCTGTGGACAGCCAGTGAGAGGCTTGCTTAAGGATAAAGGCGTAATGATAGGATTTGAAATCCGGAAACTTAAGACCTCCATTTGTCTTGTCCTTTTTAAGGGAGGATAAACCAATCAGTGAAGGTTTATTCTTCCAGAGGAACTTTAATAGGATTGAATCCAATCACTTGAAATAATATACAGGAATTCTGACAGGTATCATAGAAAGAGAATATAAGATGATAGGAGCTAACATCATTTTAATTGAATCTAATCTACCTCACCAAGAGAGGAAGAGAGGATGCCATCTGGTGACAGAATCAGATCATTTTTTAGTGATATATTCAAAATTGGCTTTCTTTATTTTTCTTTTTTTCTTTTTTATTAAAAGTTTTTATATTTACCAACATTAGTCAGCAAATGTTACAGCACATTTGTTTACAGCTGACATGCATATCATATTACAACTGAAAATTCGACATCACAGGATATAAGTAAATAAGAGAAGTAAAGAAAAAAGAGAAAAAAAGCAATCTATAGAAAAGAGATCTATCCCGGATGCATTCCTATCTTAAGTTTACTGCCCTCCCCATTCTGGTTTTTCATAGTTCTATAGGTTGCCACATCTTACCACCTAATATTCTTGCTCTCCGCCCCTTCCTACCATATATTGCACATTCCAAATTATATGTGGAGAGTAACCTAGCTAGCTAGCTTTGAAAGATTGGCGGAACTCTATCCAACCAAGCTTTAGCAATACAAATCCGCAGTACTGCCATGGCGACAAACATAAACTCTATGTAGTGTCCCTCTCCCTCCGTTGTCAGCCCAAGCAGTATCAGTTTTGGAGACATTGCTACTGGAATCTCTAGTGTGCCTCCTATAAAGGACTTTATTGCCGCTATTAATGAGTATAGTTGTGGGCATTCAGCAAACATATGGACTATGTCCGCATTAGCTGAGTCACATCTCGGGCAGGTAATTCCCGAGGTGCCCCCCCATTGTGCTATTTTAGCAGGGGTATAATAAAGTGAAAACAGCGTTTTGTAGTGTTGTGCCTGAAGCGTGGCTGAGCATAACACCATGCAGCCTAAGTCTATTGAATCCTGGAAATTCTCTTGCGATGAGCCTATTTTCTCCCCCCATTTTGCAGCGTACTTTCCCCTGTCTTCTTTCAATATATACAGTTCTGCATACAACTGCCAGATCATGCAGTGCTGGCCACGCTGTACATATTCCATTATTTTGCACTGCCCAAACCCCAATGTACCCCCCTTCTTGTTCATAAAGTAGCTTCTGAGCTGCAGGTACTTAAAGAGACTCCTTCCGTCTAATTTATACTTTGTTTGTAACTCCTGAAACAGAAGAATGCCTCCCTGATCGCAAAGATCCCCTATTTTTGTAATGCCCTTTTCCTCCCATTCTCTCATAACTAGATCCCTGAATATGTCCCCCGGTAGTGAGAGATTTGTATACAGTCGAGTGTATCTGGTGTATCTCCCCAATCCTAGTGTTTTGGACACTGCTGTCCACACCTTGTAGGCTGCTTTCAGAGTCTTGAACCTCGTATGCGTAAAGTAACTGAAATCAACTGTGTTTAAAAAGGCATTCTTCGCATCCCCTCCCATCAGTGCAGTATATACATTCGTGAAATTAAATCCAGTGTCCCCTTGATCTTGGTCTTGACCCCCTCCCCCTATCATCCCCTGGAAGTACTGCAGGGCTGCTGCCCAATAATACAGTCTAAAATCTGGAGCGCCCCAGCCCCCTTTCTCTCTCGGTAGTGTGATGTGTCAATACGCTCTCCTCGTTTTCCCATGCGCCCAGATAAGTCTGTTGAGGATTAATTCCAATTTGGTAAACCAAGTCTGTTCGAAAAAGAGTGTGATGGCCCTAAAAATATAGAGAAATTTGGGGAAGGTAATCATCTTCATAGCATTTATTCTACCCATTAACGTCAAGTGCAAATTATGCATTCTTTCGGTATTTTTCTTCACTTTTGTTATTAAGGGATCTATGTTCAATTCAACCAACTTATCCAAATCCGTAGTAATTTTAATCCCTAAATAAGTTGCCTCTAATACTATCCTATTGTCCTGATATACAGTGTTATTATTCTGTGCGATCTGTGTCTTCCCCTTATTTATTGAATACCCCGAAATCCTACCAAATTTCAATGCCTCCTGCTCAATTTCCATGATGGCCCTCCCTGGATCTGATGTAATGATTGCCACGTCGTCTGCGTAAGCAAACATTTTGAATTCCCTATTGTGTAGCTTAACCGGGGCGATATTGTTGTTGCCTGTAAACCTACGTAGAATAGGGTCTAAATATAAAGCAAATAATAGGGGTGAAGCGGGGCAGCCCTGGCGGGTTCCTCGCCCTATCCTTACCATTTCGGTATATCCTTTATTAATCCTGATCCTTGCCGTGGGTCCCGTATACAAGGCTTGAATTGCTTTAATAAACCCCTGGCCAATCCCAGCCCAGGCCATCACCCTCCACAGATAGTTGCAGGAGACCCTGTCGAAGGCCTTCTCTGCGTCGAGAAAAATAGCCGCGACAGGGTCTCCCGCAACTCCTGCAGCATCGAATATGGTGATCATTTGGCGTGTGGGTTGAGTAGTTCCCTTCCTTGGGATAAACCCATGCTGTGTATCGCTCACCAAACTCTCAATTACCCTGCTCAGCCTTTGTGCCAGTGATTTGGAGAAGATTTTAGTGTCCGCGTTCATAAGCTTGATCGGTCTATAAGACCCCGGTTCTAGTGGAGACTTATCTTTTTTGAGTATAACTATAATATCTGCCCCTGCCCAAGAGGGGGGGGGGACTGATAGCCCCTGCTGTGCCTGCCCAAGGGTCCTATGCATATCTTCCCCTAGCACCTTCCAGAAGGTCTTATAGAATTATGCCGGGATTTGGTCCGGACCAGTGGCCTTGCCCGAGGGGAGTTTCTGTATAGCTTCCTGAATTTCTAATAATGTTAGTGGTTGGTCTAGCTCCTCCTTCCCCTCCTCTGCTAATTCTACATGTGGTGTCTCAGACAGATATTCCATAATCTCAGCGACCGTGTTTGGGGTCCCTGATTGTATAAAGCCTCATGAAAATTCCTAAAGGTCTCTCTTATCTCTTCCACCTTATTTGTGACCACACCTGTCCCATTCTTGATTTCTTTGATCTCACCCATAGCCGAGCTTTGCCTTGCTCTAATTGCAAGCAAATGCCCAATCCTCTCACTGTACTCATAGCATTTTTCTTTATTAGCAAGATACCTACAGGTGGCCTTCCTTGCAATGTTTTCGGTGGCTTCTGTCTTAGCTACTTCCATTTTTAATAAAATTTCCTCTGACGAGTCTTGCTTTACTATAGCATCAATAAGGAGTTCTTCTAAATCTGTCAGTTCTTTAATCTTTTCCTGTACCTTACTCCTTTCCTGCCTATCTCTAAACAATGTATAGCTCAGGGTTTCCCCCTCACTGCAGCTTTAAACGCATCCCAAGTTATGCCTGATGAAGCTGTTCCCCTATTTATTTTCCAAAATTCAGCGATCCACCTTTGCATATACTTGAGATAGCCATCCTCTCTAAGAAGCCCCCTCTCAAAGGTCCATGTGGTCTCCTTCCTGGTTTTGTTCTTGTGAGGTAATGATAAAATGAGTGTGTTATGGTCTGATACTATTCTTGGAGTCCTTTCCAACTGGCTGTCGCTTACTAGTGAACTAGACACAAATAAAAAATCTAATCTGGCCACCATCCTATGGGGTGCAGAGTAGTATGTGCTCCCTGTACCAGATAGATTCTTCTGAGCCCATAGATCTACTAATGCATTATTCCTTACTAAGTTCACAATAGCCTGGGAAGTCTTCTTTTTCCTCCCCCTATGTGGGCTCCCGCCCGTTAGACCTATTCCCTCCATGCCGTTTATATTAAAGTCCCCACAACAAATGATAGGTTCGGGCCAGATCGCCAGCTCTGTATCTAGAAATTGGAAGATATCTGGTTCATCGTCAGTGGAGCCGTACACTGAGACAAGTGTGCATCTTTCCGCCTCTGTTTCCCCCTCCACCATCACCCATCGTCCCCATTGATCCTCTTTTTTCCTCAGAACCCTAACCCCCCCTTTTTTTGCTACTATGGCCACCCCTCTTGTTTTGGTGCCTTGTTTCATGTATGCAAGTACCTCAAATCCTAGCTGGTTCAATACTTGGCTATTATTCCCTTCCACTTGGGTCTCCTGAAGGCAAATTATGTCTAATTTAAGCATTCTCAACATGGCAGCCACTTTCATCCTTTTGCCTCCCTCATTCAAACCACAGATATTTATCGAGGCTATTCTTACTGTCATGGAAGTTTCCTTGTGGTTTCCAGCTTCTCTTCTATCTTCCTGTGTGCCATAGATACTCCAAAATAAATGTGTCTCTGTGTCTTATTGTCTTTGTGCTGTAGTGTACTTTCTGCCATCCCCCATTCCCCCCCACCCCTGCAACCCCTCCTCCCCCTGTAGAACCCTCCTCCCCTTTTACAGGCAAGTAGGTCAGGCATGACCTACGTGTGGCTGTATTGGATTGTAGTGTCACTACCTTCTCCTGCCTGGGCCAAATTCATGGTTGCTGTGTTACCCCTAAGGTGCCTGAGGTGGTCTTTTACCTCTACTACCTTGTCCCCTTCCACTGTCTGTGAGTTCCTCTAAAAATTGGTTAGCCTTTATTTACGAGAAAAACATCCTGGTCTGCCCCCTCGTTATGACCTTATGTCTTGCTGGGTACAGCAGATAGGCTTCTGAGCCCAGACCCTGGAAGGGGGCAATTAATTGCCTAAGCTTCCACCTCCTCTCCACCGTAATGTGGCAGAAGTCTGGTCTTGAGAAGAAGTTGACCCCTTCGGCTGTTATCTTGGAGTTAAGTCTAGCTTTGTCCATTATCTCTTGCCTTGCCAAAAAACTTCCTAGGAACACCAGCACGGCACTGGGTAAGTTATCCTGACTGCCATCCCTGCCTTTCTTAAGTGTAAGTGGGAAGCAGTGTGCCCTTTGGACCTCCGTCTCCCAGTGCCAGTGTGTCTCAGGGAAAGCGGCCTTCAACAATTTGATAACATAGCCCCTCGCATCTTGCCCTTCAACCCCTTCCACCAAACCAAGAAGTCTAATGTTATTCCGCCTCTGGCGGTTTTCAAAATCCTCCATCTTCGATTGGAGATCTTCCACCACCTTCACTTGATCCGCTTTAAAAGTCTGCCAATCTGCTGCGTCATCTTCTAGTCTGCCCGTTCTTTCTTCCACCTGGGTCACTCTTTCGTCCATTTCATCAAACTTCCTATTCATCTTCCTTAGGGAGCCTTGGATTTTTTTCATTGCATGCCTAGCCCTCCGGCTCTCTGCTCTGGCTTCCCCCTGCATCTGTTTTAATGTGTTAAACATTAAGTCAAGTGTGGCATGTTGCAGGGGGGACCTGGTGCTGCTCCCCGCTGCTGCTGCCCCTTCCCCGAAGTTAGCTTCTTGGTACAGACTAGTAGTGGCTGTGTAGTCCCACAACAGTTTTTTATTTATACTATCAGGGGAGGCGCCTCCTGCCTGCTCTCGCACTGGATTCCTTCTTTTCTTTTGCGTGCTTTTTCCCCCAGAGTTGGTAGAGCTTAAGTTCGAATCTGAGGTACCCCCAATGCGCTTCCTGTCCCATCTGAGTAAAGAGAATCTGATTCCTCATTAACTGAATAGAACTTATCCAGTTCTGGTGATCCACTACCTCCTTTTCTTTTTGTGAGTCTAGGCTTGCCAAGCTGCCCCACTTATTTACTCCTTCCACTCACCTGCTGTTGAGCCCTGCCTCGACCTGCAACAGCGTGTCCAGCATGTCAGTGTTGTGATATTAAGATTCCCTATGGGGTGCGCTGTTTCCTGAATCACTTTATCACAGTCTCTCCCCCCTTCTGCACCTCCTACGCTCACCTCCTGCTTGCTGTCCGTGTGAGCTTCTATCAGAGTGCTTTCGGCGGGAGGAGCATTTTCCATGCCTGACTCCGTCTGCTGTGGTTGCCTGGTAACCAGGCCGCTTACGTCCTCGAGGACGGCTTTCCCCTGATCAGCGGCCTCCGGCAGCAGTGACTGTCTCCGATCGGCCCCGGCTGTCGATGTCACAGAAAATGCTTCCGTTAAGGTAGGCTGCCTTAGTGCCGTTTCGCTGCTGTCACCGGCATTCAGCGTTGTCTTCTGTTCCGAGCCCCTTCCTTTGTCTAGTTTTTAACCTGTGCCTTTGTTGCTGTACTAGTGGTTGCTGTCGATTGCGTTGTGCTGTTGGGCTTCCTCACGTTGCTCGCCGGCCCGGGGGGTTGCGCTGTCCCATCGGCTTCGGCAGGTTAGGTAGCGCAGGTAGCAGCTTTTCTTTCTCGGTTCTTGAGTGGTGTGCCATTTCTCCGACTGCAGTAAAGTGAGCAGCACCACAGTAGACTTTTTTCCACCAGGCTCTCACTAATATAAGTAGCGAGCAGAGCCTCCGATTTAAACGCTGATCTAGGCGTACGGCTGCCTTCACCTTTGTCTGGGATTCAGAGCTCCACAGCATGCCCGTGTTTCTCGACCGTCAGCATCCCGCACAGGAGAGGGTATAGTTGCTACTGCCTTCTACAATGCACTAGCGGCCATCTTGCCCAAACTTTACCTCCCAAACTTGGCTTTCAAGGTGTCTGAGATAGACGGGGAGAACCAAAGTCCTAAATATTTTACTTTGTTCGGTTGCCAGGAGAATCCAGTTTCGTCAAAATCGTGACGGAGACAGAAGACATTAAGGGGCAGAACTTCACACTTATCACGATTAAGGCGATAACCCGAGACCAGCGAAAAAGCATCAACCTGACGAAGAAATGAAGGAATAGAAGACTCAGAGTTGGAACAATACAAAAGGATGTCATCTGCAAAGACAGATATTTTGACTTGATTAGGACCTGGATTATAGCCATTTATTTGGGAATCCTGTCGTACTTTTGTTAGAAAAGGTTCCAGTGCCACGATAAACAATAAGAGGGATAAGGGACAGCCCTGTCACACCCCTCTGGAAAGAGAGAAGTAATCAGAAATCTTACCATTAGCAAAGATAGAAGCTCTAGGACCGGAATACAAGAGGGAAATCAGGGAAATCAATTTAGGGGGAAGCCAATCCAGGTAAGAGCGCGAAACATAAAATTCCAACTAATCCTATCAAACACCTTTTTGGCGTCCAAAGTAATGGCTGCAAGTGGATAGTGTGCCGAAGAAGCCTTGCTAAGAACATTAAAGAAAACTCTAGAATTATCAGAGGACAAACGTCCCTTAACGAAGCCAGATTGTTCAGGGCCAATGAGTTCAGGCAATATGGGATCAATACGTAAAGCAAGCAACTTGGCAAAGATTTTATAATCCGTATTTACAAGGGAAATGGGGTGATAATTCTTACAAAACGCAGGATCTTTATTAACTTTAGGGATAAGACAAATCCTAGCATCTTGGAAAGTACCTTGGGAGGAACCATTAGAGATAAAGGAAATAAAAAGGAGAAGCATCTGTGGAAGGAGAAGTTTTGAAAAATGATCATAAAATTCGATAGTGAAGCCATCTGGGCCAGGAGCTTTACCACGTCTTAGGACCAAAACTGCATGAGAGATTTCCGCTAAGGTTATATCTGTCTGAAGCAAATCAAAATCAATATGGGAAGAAGAGGGGGGAACGAGTGATTGAAAGTAGGAGGACAAATCAGAAGGAAGAGGGATGGATTCAGGAGTGTAAAGTTGTTTATAAAAGGTGACAAATTCCTGCAAGATGTCAGCATCTTTGAAATGGGATGTACCGGTAGAATCAGTTATGGAAGCAATTTGGGTCCTGTCTTGTCGAGTTTTCAAATAGTTAGCCAAGAGCTTCCCCATTTTGTTTTGACCCCCATAGTAGCGAGCACTACTCTTCAGAAGATAGGAAGCTGCAGCATCAGTAGTCAATTTATTGAAAGCGACCTTGGCTGTAATAAGATCTTTCAAAGAAGAGTCTGTGGGAGATTGATAATAGGAATATTCTAACTTTTCAATTTTGGTAAGAAGAAGGGAGGATTGTTGTTCGAAACCCTTTTTTTTCTGAGAAACGTAATTAATTATAAAACCTCTAGATAAATCCCATATCATGGTTAGAGAAGATTCAGGGGTGGTATTAGTAATGAAAAAATCTTCAACAAAAGAACTGAATTGGCCAGGGAATTTAAGGTCTGCAAGAAGGGAATTATTAGAACGCCATCTGCCGGAGAAGGGAGAGAAAGTAAGTAGGTCAAAATCAACACTAACTGGGGCATGATCAGATATTAGGATGGAGCCTATCTCCGAGACGAGAACGCATTGGGCAAGGGACTTAGTAAGGAAAAGATAGTCAATACGGGATTGTGTTTTATGAGGAGGGGAGAAGTAACTGAATTCTTGGAGGTCGGGATGGCAGAGCCTCCAAATGTCCGTCAGAGAAATACGTTGAATTGTAGAGGTAAATTGAGTGTGCCTTTTGGACTTGACAAATTTAACTGGGGAGTGTCTATCAAGAAAGGGGTCATGGACTTGATTGTAGTCACCACCAAAAATGACATAATTATCATCAAGAGAAATTAGCTTGTCCGAGATAAGTGGCCAAAAATTATTATCAACAGAAACCGGAGCATATACATTAAAAATAACAATAGGTATATTATCGACTGTTAATTTTACAAGCACCCAGCGACCCTCAGAATCAATGTCCTGATGAGTAACAAAAACAGTAAACTTTTTGTGAACTAAAATAACGACACCATTCTTTTTTCCTAAGGCTGGGGAGAAGAAAACATGACCAACCCAATGTCGTTTCAATTTAGAAGCTTCAGCGTCAGAAAAATGGGTCTCTTGTAGCATGGCAATGTCAGTTTTCAGCCTAGCCAAGTGGGATAAAACTCGTTGTCTTGTAATAGGATTATTTAACCCTTTAACATTCCATGAGGTAACTCCAAATGTAATTCAAAAGAGTAAACAGTTTTATACAAAAAGCATACAATGCAATGAACAAGCTTAAAACCAAACTATGTTGCAAATGAGGGAAAATGGAGCTAGAAGGAGAAAAAAACGGAGGCTAGAATATCTAAGCGGGTACAGGATGAAGAAGAAAAGAGATGAAGTATAAGAAGGAGAGAGGAAAGAACAGTGAGAAAAAAGAGGAAGAGAGGAAGTGAGAGAGAAAGCGAGAGAGAAAGGAAGGAGGAAAAAGGACAGGATAAGAGCAGGAGAAAGTGAAGAGAACAATAAGAAAAAATTACAGAACAAGCAAGTGAATACAAGAACCGAAAACTTACCTACAAAGGGAGGATTCAAGGAAACAGGGGGAGGGTAGGAACCAGACGGGGTGAACGACACAGCCGGGACCAAGCAAAACGGAGGACCGGACAGCATCACGTCAAAGGAAGGAAAGAACTGTGGGAGTAAAAATAAGAACAAAGAGAAGACAATAAATAAACCGATAAGGTAAGAGAAATTTAAATACTAACAACAAACCAACATACTAACAAAAGAGGCAAATCGACAACCACAAGGGAGACATGTAATCAGCCAGCATTTGAGGATGAAGAATCCATGTTGTCGGTATGATGAGCTTTTATGAAACTTTGAAGACGGAGCGGGTCCTCATAAGTCGTTGTCGTTGTCCTGTTGTTGAAGGTGACCTTAAAGAGGCACGGGTGGAAGAGTCCATAACGAGTGCCCATTGCACGAAGAGCAGGTCTCATGTTCAGTAAGGTCTTTCTTCTGTTCACGGTGGCCTTGGCGTAATCTTGGGCAAAAAATAGAGTGGAACCGGACCAAGTAACACGTTGAGAAGACTTAGCTGCAGAAAGAACTTTTAATAAGTCTGTGTACTCCAAAAAATACAGGATCACCCCTCTCGGCTTCTGTGAGGGAGAGGCAGATGAGGAAGGACGGCCCAATCTGTGCGCTCTTTGAATGTTAAGTACGGTGCTCTCTGGCATATGAAGGACTTTGGGGATAAAAAGATTTAAAGAAAGTAAGAGGGTCGGACCCCTCCTGTCCCTCAGCAAGTCCATAAATACGGAGGTTATTAAGCCTTCAAGCTCCTCAACCTGCCGCTGAAGAACAGAGACTTGGGATTGAAGAGGAGAAATTTTTGCACATGTATCTGTAATGGGAGAGATAGATTGTTCAACTGCAGTAACTCTGTTGTTGAGTTGTGTCCAGGTGTCAATGAGCACTTGCAGCTTAGCATTGGTGTCTTCCATAAAGGGGCGCAATGCTCTAATCTCCTATAATAATGTCTCCATTGAGACAGGTGAGGTAGATTTAGGCGGTGACCAGGGATTTTGTCTGAGGCGCTTGGAAAGGGATTCACCAGAAGCAGCTAGCGCTGGGTCAGAAGCCCCCATGTCGTCCGCTGGAGTAGAGAGTCTTGTAGATGAGAGAACTCAGTAAAAATCTTCGAGTTCTTAATAATGGTTTGCTTTGTTGGTGTTTTCGCAGAAAGTGTGCCTTTGGATCTGCCCATAAAGAAGAGCAGCAAAAGCGTGGCCAAAAATAGCTTAAACGTTGTAAAGAGGGAGGAAGCATAAAATGGCCGCCGTAATCTAGTCAGTCAGAGTAGGCACAGTCATAACCCTGAAAAAATGTGGAGAAAGTACGTATATATCCAATGAGATATAATAAATCAGGGAAAATGATAGCAGCAGATGATGGAATGGCACAGAATTTCAAGGAAAAACATCAAAAATCGGCGTCTCAGCGCGATTTGGGAAAAAACAAAATGGCGGTCGCGAAGCAGCGACGGTTGTAAAGAACTCACATAGTCCTGAAAATCAATATTCTGCCGCTGAAAGGAACCGCAAAGGTCAGGAGAGGAGGAGTAGCAGTTCCTTTGATTTTTAATATGTAGGAAGGTGTCCCTTCCTGCACAAAAAAATCATGCCAACACAGATACCTTTGCGTTGGTGCTCTGCTACAGTTTATACGCCGGAGCTGGCAGAATGGACAGAAATGTCCTGTATC
Source organism: Lissotriton vulgaris (assembly GCF_964263255.1). NCBI lineage: Eukaryota > Metazoa > Chordata > Amphibia > Caudata > Salamandridae > Lissotriton > Lissotriton vulgaris. The sequence goes on from NC_141691.1 coordinate 236,534,227, forward strand.
TTGTCGATATGGTGCATCCTGTCCTTTGCTTTTGATGTAGAGCAGGACAGCTGCAAGGCTTGGGGAGCTGCCCTATTCCAAAATATTGTAAATATGCCTTTTGGTTTTTAACAGCTTCCTGAAAAGCAGGTCAAAAGGCTGTTCTACAATGCCAGAGTTTGGGGTGCGATTCACCAGTGTCTTAAGCTGGAATGTCTCCTGGCAGTTAGTATACCTGTTGGCCGATCTGATACTCCTTGATGGATTATAGTTGGAGACTCACCTTTACATATCTCATGACATGAAAAGGCAAAACAATAATGAGTTTTATTTTACATTTTGTAAAGAAATACAATGAACTCAACCTGGGTCTGCTTGCTGTTTGGCTTAATGCCACCCTTCAATCTATATAAAAACGTGTGTGTGTTTCCACTTTCTTTTGCAAAATCGCTTTTATTGGAATTTCTTATTTTCTCACCGTACATACATTGTGTTTATTTCAGGAAAAAACATTTTACAGATCATACTTCGAGACAGTGTAAGATACATACTCTCTTTCCTCAAGTGTCTCTGTCTACCTAAGGAAGTATACATGTACCAAGCATGTATCCGTGAATGATCATTTATCGGATGCATGGAAAAAACATTTTATAGATAATACAACAAGACAGTGTGGGATACATCAATCAATCAGGGAAATGTAAGCTCGCTACTCACCCATGAGGGTCTCATGCGCTGAGGGGAAGAGGGGTACACAGGTTCGTTCAGCCGAAGAGCCAGGTCTTGAGAGTCTTCCTGAAGGTGTTCAGGGAGGGTGCGCGTCTGATGTCTGCTGGTTGCTCGTTCCAGGTATTGGCTGCAATGTGCAAGAACGATCTTCCGCATTCTCTGGATCTGTGGATGTGCGGGACTTCAGCTAGTGCGAGGTTGGCAGATCGGAGGTTTCTTTTGGGTACGTGGAAGTTTATTCTGTCGTTGAGGTATTTGGGTCCGTTGATGTGAAGGCATTTGTAGGGATGAGTTAATTTTGAAGGTGATTCTCTTCTCCCCGGGGAGCCAGTGGAGTCTCCGCTGATGTGTTCCTGCCAGGGGATGCCTAGGACGAGTCTGGTCACGGTGTTCTGTATTGTCTGGAGTTTGCGGAGAAGGGACTTGTTGATGCCGGCATAGAAAGCGTTTCCATAGTCCAGTCTGCTGGTGATGATTGCGTTGGTGACTGTCTCCCTTGACTCGGGGGGATCCATTTGAAGGTCTTTCAAAGGATGCAGAGGGTATTGAAGCAGCTGGAAGTGACGGTGTTGACCTGTCGGTTCATGGTGATTGATGAGTTGAGTACGATTTTTTACCGTGACCTGAGGGGGGCTTCCGTGGGCGCTGGGCCACCAGGAGTTGTCCCATGCTAATGTGGTGGTTCCCAGTACGAGGACTTCTGTCTTCTCGGTGTTGAATTTGAGGCAGCTGTTGGTCATCCAGACCGCAACGTCTTGCATTCCATTCTGGAAGTTGAGTTTTGCATTGGTGGGGTCTCTGGTGAGGGAGAGGATGAGCTGGGTGTTGTCGGCCTAGGATATGATGTTGAGACCGTGTTGTCTGATGATGGTTGCAAGGGGGGCCATGTAGATGTTGAAGAGGGTCAGTGATGATCCCTGTGGGAATCTGCAGGTGGTTTTCGTGGGGGGCGGAAAGGAAGGGAGGTAGTCTGATCCTTTGGCTTCTTCCGGAGAGGAAAGATCGGATCCAGTCCAGGGGTGTTCCTTGTATGCCAGCGTTGTGTATTCTGGGGACTTGTGTGCGGTGGGAGACTGTGTCGACGGCTGCCGACAGGTCGAGTAGGACGAGGGCAGCAGAGTGGCCTTGGTCCAGGAGGGCACAGACAGCGTTCTCTTTGATGTAGCATTTCAGATACCTGTTGATTGTTTTCTCTGCCACTTTGGCTGCCAAGGGGAGGAGCGAGAGATTTTTCCCAATTCATGCCCTTATATAGGTACAATTTGCATTGCTCTTATATAGGCATAGAAATCAAACCCTTTTTAGGCACAGCCCATGCTACCCAAATACCGGCATGGCTACTTCCATCCGTTCATCAACGTCACACTGATTTCTTGGAAAACTAGACTCTTAAGCAGAAGGGACTTCACCTCGACTGAATATTGATTTCTCCAAGAAACTCATTTATTGTGCATGAACAACTATTCCTTAGGGCACAGCTTTCCAAACTGTGTGGCGCGACTCGTTACTGTGTCGCGCCCCATGTGTAGGTGTGTCGCGCTTGTTATGGCTGCAGGGAAGGGGGGTGGTCTTAGAGCATAAATGCGCTGTTTATCTGCCCATGGACATGCTGATGTTTCCTTTAGCGCGTGTTTGGAGCTCACACTGCGGTTGTAATTACTGTAATCTCAAGCATTTCACTTGGCCGAGAGGGTGGCGGGGCGCTGTCTGTGGCAACACTGGTGATCACCAGCTGAGGTTCACTGTGCCTCTGAAACTGGTAAGTCACAAATTCGTAAACGACTGTCGATATTTTAATTTTTTTTTATAGAAGGGGCGGAGTTGGGAGGGTTGGCTTCCAGCTGGGCATAGTGCCATGCAGATGAGGGTGCACTTTTACTCTGTGCACACTGGAAAAGGCTAGATCCCAGAGAGAAATGCCTGTCAGACACCACCTAGCGGTGAAGCTGAGTTTTGCTCCTTTCCCTACTGACGGCGTGTGTCCTTTGAAATGCCAGCAGAGGGTTCAAGGGACGCAAGTCCACAACATTGTAAGAAACAGTTCCCCTCGAAAGGAACGCCAGGCTCAGTCGCAAATCCGAATCGGGGGACAAAATGTGACTTATGCACGCTCTCCAGCACGTGCTGTAGCTCAGAGTTTGCCATTTATTGAATAGCACGTTTATAAAATCTGTTGCATGGTCCTGATCTGTGCTGAGTGCACTTGGAACAAACCGAGACTATGTGCCTGGTTGCTTCATTACTGTTGTGACTCCACTGTGAAAGTTTAGATGCATCTAATGCATTTGATAATCTCACAAATGAAGGTTGTTTTCCTCATGGCAACAAATAAAGTCCTTAACTGTGTTTCTGCATCCTGTAGCAGAGTAAAACGTTGTCTGTGCTGGAAACGCAGGGCCTTTTAAGGGTCGGAGTTTTCTCTGATAGCTGTTCTCCCTATGATGTATGCATCATAATTTGCATTTTGTCTAACGATTGTAGATGTTCATCTTTCTTGCATGAGAAAGAATACTGTTCAATAAACCTATTATTGAAAACGCCCGTCTCACTATTTCTCTGCAAACTCTGTAGAAACAAAGCATGCGCGATTGACTGAGTGAACTAGTTATCTATTGTTTTCACGACTCTGAAGATATTTGTTCCAGTCCTAGGGAAACAAAGTTGTCATGTTTATGCAGTTGTCAGAAACTAAGCCCTTCTTGTGAATTCGAGAAAGTTTCTAGTGACCTCTGAGCTAGCTGGCACTCACAATTAAGTTTAGTATATTCGAAAGAGACATACTGACCTCAATCCTATGTCACATCTATAGGTTATATTATTCCAATGCGTAGAGCCTATTGGGAATATAGGAACTACACTACATCTTGAGCAGTGGTCTGACTTCTCGCGCTTCCAGTCGTATGGAAAAGTGTCTGTCTTGAAGGTGGTGTTGAAGGTGTGTTGTAGTTCAGGTGCAATGATGTCTGCGGCTCTGTGGTAGTTGTGCGGTGGCATAGGTCGGTGGGGGCCCCTGAGTGGATGCCTTTCATGGTCGTGGTGGTGTAATCGGTTGTGATCGGTCTCCAGTTGGAGATGGTGGGCTGACTGGTGTCTCTGAGGGAGAGGTGGCTGCGGCGTCTTGAGGATGGTCGATGAAGTTGTCGTAGAGCGTTTTGATCTTGAGGTGGAAGTATGTTCCCAGTTTGTCGCAGAGGTTTTGGGAACGGGTGATGTCTGTGGCTTTGCTGTGTTGGTTGGTGAATTTGATGATGACACTGAAGAGTACTTTGGAGTTGGTGGAGTTGGCAAGGATTTTGTTATAGGTGAAGTTCCTCTTGGTGGTTTTGACTTGGTTGTGGTAGTTCATCATGGGGTCCTTGTTGGTGGAGTGGTTTTTGGTTGTCTTGGTGTTCCTCCAATTCTTTTCCAGGTGTCTGCAGGTCTACCTGGCTTCTTGGACGTCGGTGGTGAACCAGGCTGCTTTCCTGGGGCGCTGTTTGCCAGGGTTGTGTAGTGGGGCCAGCTGGTCTGCGCCATTGGATATCCTGGTGTGCAGTTCTTTTGCTGCGATGTTTGCGTCGGAAGCCCAGATGTGGATCCCTCAGGTGAGGGTGCAGTTTCTTCGTGGAGGGCGAGGGGCTGGTTTTTGTGCCTCAGGTTTTCTAACAGTGATATCTACGCAGTGGTGGTCAGTCCATGGCGGTTTCATTGTGTTGCTGAAGTGGAAGCTGTTACCTTCAGCGAAGATGGGTTCGAGGGTGTGTCCTGCTCTGTAGGTCGGTGAGGTGACAAGTTGGTTGAATCTGATGTTGGAGATGGTTGGCATGAAGGGTGGTGGAGTTGGGGTCATTGGGGTTGTCGAGGTGGAAGTTAAGGTCTCCGATGAGTATGTAGTTTAATGGTGCGATGGCATGGGGTGCAATGAAGTCGGTGATAGTGGCGGCAAAAGGAGTCCATTGGCCAGGGGGTCTGTAGACAAGGGTTCCTCGGAGTGTAGTGTTGGGGGTGGTCTGAATCTGGAAGTGCAGGTATTCGGCGGGGGGAAGGTTTTGCTGGAAGTGGTGAGGGAGAGGGTACTCTTGTGGGCAATGGCTTGGCCCCCTCCCGGGCGGTTGGAACTGTCCTTCCTGTGGATCTTGTATCAGTCCGGGACGACGGTGTTGATGTCAGGGGAAGAGGAGGCGTTGGTCCAGGTCTCAATGAAGAAGTCGATGTTTGTCGAGTAGGTTCCAGATTTCCACTGTGTGTTTGTGTACAGAGCGCACGTTGAGGAGGATGCATCTCAGGTTGTCTTCGGTGCTGGCGTCGGTGGTGTTGGGGGCAGGGGCGGTGATGAAGGTCCGGTGGCAGTAGAGGCAGAAAAACTGGCGTGGGTCGTGTTTGGCGAGGCCTGTCGGCAATCTTTGCATATTCCGGGGTTGAGTGTGAGGAGGGCAATGGGGTTGTAGCGGTGGGTGGTAGTCAATCCAGGGTTCCTGGTCCTGGCTGCGGTGGGGTCGCGGACAGGCTCGATTGGCCTTGCCTTTGGCGCACCTTCAGCGTCCTCCAGCGGCCTCCATTAAGTAGGGGAGGTGGGAGGAAAGTGCAGCTGGGAGGCAGGAAGGGTGGGGAACGGCGAGCGAGCGGTGGGCGGGGCTAGAGATTGAGGAGCATTGCAGGGAGAACAAGGGGCAGCTGAACCAGTAATAACCAGGCAAAATAAAATTAAGGCAACTAACTTGGGCAAAACTAAAAACAGAATCACTCACACAATGCCAGATGCAAAATAAAAGTAAAGCAACTAAATTGGGCAAAACTAAAACAGATTCACTCACACAATGCCAGAGGAGAAAAACTGGGCACAGCACAGAGAGCGGATCGAGAGCAGCCTCGAACCCTGCTCTTCGAGGTCATAGGCAGTTACAGCTAGGTGGAGCTGGGTGGAGGGAGAGCAGGTCCCAGGCCAGAAGGTCAGGGCACTCGCTCTGTCTACATAAGGAAGTATGAAGCATGCATCTGTGAATGATCGTCTATCGCATGCGCGGTCTGTTCAGCGCCAACCGGCGGGGCTGGTACCATTGTTAACATCTTGCTGTAGTTATGGTAACAATCTAAACTCTTCAACCAGGTTGACGTAACTGGGGAACACTGCACTTATGGCTGTTTTATTCAACAGAGGCTGATGGGCTGATACGTAGTTGTTCAACCATGGACTGTGCATGTGTTAGAGGGGATGGCAGGTGTGCCAATCCCAGAGTATGAAAGGTGTTGCGTGGACTCAGCTATCCACCCCAAAACTGTAATGTGGGTACTCCCCAGGGGCATTAAGTTGAGTCGCCCCAGGTCGCTCTCCTGCAGAGGGGGATCGGGCAGTTTCCTGCTTGAAAGAATGCAGTAGGATGGCCCATTGCATGGAGATGGGATGTTTGATTGAACCCTTAGTTTCATCTAATCGAAGCGTCTCCTCTTCCGAGGTGCCCCATGTATCGACTGTCCCCATCCAGGCCGCTATTGTTGGCCCCTCGGGTGCCCTCTAGTGCATTGCTATGCAGCGTTTAGCCAAAAAGAACACCAGTGATGCAAATTGTGTCTCCACCTTCTGGTGCTTACGGCATTTGGCAATGCCCAGCATGCAGATCTCCCATGTACTGATGTCCGGGAGCCCTGAGACTGTACATAGAGAGACATGGATTTTGGCACAGTGTGCTCGGAGAATCGGGCAGTTACAAAACATATGAAGGAACGATGCCTGAGGCTCTGGGCATCTTGGACAGATAAAAAGCGCGTCTGGGTAGTAAGGCTGGAGCTTCTCGGGGGCTGTGTGCATTTCCACTTAGTAAGTAAATGAGGCACAGCTACAACCACCCTTTCTCAAGCCTCCCCGCAACACAGTCCGAAAGGACCTGATGTATTTCTCTTGGGAAGTGAGGACTGCATTTCCCATCACCTTAAATATCTTCAGTCTTGAGCTATGTCAATGCTAATCACAGAGGCAGAGATAGTTCAGGAAAGTTTCTGGTCCCCCTCTGTAGGGTTTACTGGCAAGAGTGTTGTGGTACCTTAGCTAATGTGGGCGTTCAGCTATAGCATTTATCAATTTCTATATCTACTCTCCCCATCCCCATCCTGCCAGAAAGTAGTTTATAGTAATCGAGTGAGTATTTGTTGAAACATACCCAATACTAGCATACCTGGGAAGCATCAGACTGATGTCCTAAGTTTAAGGGAAAATGCCAGAAGACAGAAATGAAGTTCTCTTCATGTTTCACCATTGAAGTCAGTGAGGGCTGGATGACTCCTCATTAATGGCAGATGAGATGCCCTCTTTCTCAAGTGGTGGAGAGAAGTGATTCAGATAGATTCCGGTTGTATCAGGTTGTTATGCGAGGTCCTAGAGCCATAGTCAACTCCATGTAAGACTGTGAGATCTCCTAATAGCCACAAACTCTACTTTCACCCTTTATTGTGTACGTTCACCATATACTACAAAGATTTCTTATTCACTTTAGTTGCTGCATTGTAAAACACCAATATACCGTCTACAAATATATAACAGCACTTACGTAAAAAAAAATACAAAATAGAATAAATTACACAAAAGTGTGAAATTTAAATGTCCTTTATGTATTTACCTCTGAGTGGGTTGAGAAGCCTTGTTGTTTTTTCTTTTTCTTTTCACACCTCTTAATTGCCAGACTGTCAGTGGTGTAGCTTATTGGAATGTGTTGAGATCTGGGATGGAAATTGTTCTGAAAAGGTAGGGTAAAGTGTATGTTGTTGCCTCCTTGGACATGACACAATAGGTCTTCAAGGTGAAGTCAGCTTGTAATGTCAGTCAGTTTAGCTCTACTTGAGTAAGAGTGATTTATTTGTATCTCTCTACACCATTCATTTGCCTGACAGAGGCCTACATGAGAAACGTCAGTGGAATAAGGAGAGAGACAGGCATACTTACAATTATAGGGATTACATTGACTAGGTGGGGCAGGCCAAATTCTGCTTTGGCTCGTGGGATTTTTTTCTTCATTAGGAGAGCTAGTAGCAAGCAGTCTCTTTGCTTAAAATTGTGCATTCTAAAGTAGAGATTGCTTTCAATTTTCAATCAAAATTATTTTGTGTTTGTTTCTAGCTGTGGAATGCAAGCTTCACTATAGTGAGCCTTTCTTGGATTGTGCTTCATGTTGAATCCAAGTTTAGTGCGGTTCAGTTTCATGAATCATTTGAATTCCAGATTTGGGGTACATTACAGATCAGCCTCTTGGTACAACACAATTAAAACTGTGTTAGCAAACATTATATAAGCACAATATTTTACATTATAAACATAGATTCCAGATGACCTATGACAAAATAGGAATGTTGCTACTCACTTCATATTGTTCTTTAATAGTCAATACTCAGCATGACTATGGTAAATCATGATATTGAATAAAAATCTAATATAAACTTTCATATATCTGTGTTCCTTTTGGCTCATCAAGATTTATAATTTTTCTCTGACTAGCTCCTAATTAGATTTGAACCTTTGAGTTTCCCTGCTGGACCAAGTTAATTACACTGCTGGCCAGCTGGAGGATCAAAGAACTTCCGTTACAATAGAACCATTAATCAGTAATTAGGTGTGCTCCTGGAAGAGAAGCGAGTAGGGACAGAATCTGAATACTTTTCACATGGAACCTGGCCTGGGAAGTCTCAACTCCACAGAAAGAAAGGCTGGTAGCCCTGGAGCTAGTCACAGATATGCAGCTGGGTGAAGGAACCGGGTGAAGCACCCGGACCACGACCACAGTTATGCGACACCATCATCGACCTCGTCAGCACCCACGCCCTCCCCTCCACAGACTACATCCTCCTCGGGGACCTAAACTTCCACCTCGAGGACAAAGAGGATGCCCTGATCGACAACCTCGCCAATCTCGGACTCAAACAACTCGTAACAACACCCACCACGTCGCTGGACATATGCTGGATCCTATCTTCTCCGCAAGTCCCCATGTCTCCTTCAAGCACACCACCGAACCCCTCTGGACCGACCACAGATGCATCCACTTCACCTTCAGGAAACCCACCGCACCCAACAACTACCACGCCGCTGCTGGGGCAAGGTCACCAAGGACCAACTGACTACCACCCTCGCCCGGAGACCACCCGCCGACCCCACCGACCTAGACGCCGCCGCGACCAACCTCAAACAATGGATCAACGGCTGCGCCAAAACCCCCTCGCCTCTCTCAAGACCTCCACAACTAACCACACCATCAAGAAAGCTGCCTGGTTCACCGAAGACCTCCGGACCTCCAAGCACACCTGCTGGAAGCTGGAGAAGAAATGGCTCCACGACCGAACACCAGACAGCCATACTGCCCACAAAAGCGCCACCCGCAGACACCACCAACTCATCAGGACCACCAAGAGGACCGCCTTCAAGGACCGATTAGACAGCAACGCACACAACACGAAAGAGCTCTTCAGCATCGTGAAAGAACTCTCCAACCCCAGCTCCAACACCAACGACATCCCACCATCACAAGACCTTTGCGACTCCCTGGCCACTTTCTTCCACCGCAAGATCATCAACATCCACGACAGCTTCAACTTCGACACCCCCACACCCACCACCGATCCGACCACCCCTGCGGTCACCACCCACACATGCCGCCTGACCACCTGGTCTCACGTCAGTGACTAGGACACCATCAAAACCATGAACTCCATCCACTCCGAATCCCCATCCGCCCCCTGCCCACACAACATCTTCAACGAAGCCAGCACAACCATCGCACCCCACCTCCAGAAAACGATCAACTGCTCCTTCGAGACAGCAACCTTCCCGGGAAGCTGGAAGCACGCCAAGATCAACGCCCTGCTGAAGAAGCCCAAGGCGGCCCCAAGGACCTCAAGAACTTCTGGCCCAACTCCCTTCTCCAGTTCCCGGCGAAAGTCACGGAGAAGATCATCAACAGACAGCTGACCCGCTACCGCGAAGACAACAACATCCTGGACCCATCCCAATCAGGCTTCCGCAGCAATCACATCACCGAGGACGCCCTCATCACCGCCACCGATGACATCAGGATACTGTTGGACAAAGGAGAAACAGCTGCCCTCATCCTCCTAGACCTATCAGCTGCCTTCAACACGGTCTTCCACCGCACCCTATCAGCGTGCCTCCCTGATGCCGGAATTCATGAGAAGGCCCTGGCCTGGACCACATCCTTCCTCTCCAGCAGAACCCAGAGCGTCCGCCTCCCTCCCTTCCGCTCAAGAACCACCGAGATCATCTGCGGTGTCCCACAAGGATCCTCCCTCAGCCATACGCTGTTCAATATCTACATGGCTCCACTCGCCCACGTCGCAAGACAACACAGCCTCAACATCATCTCCTATGCCAACGACACCCAGCTGATCATTTCCCTCATCGAAGACCCCAACACCGCCAAAGCCAACCTCCACAGAGGAATGAAGGCCATCGCCCACTGGATGAAGGACAGCAGACTGAAGCTGAAATCAGACAAAACGGAGATCCTCATCCTCGGACCCACCCCATCAGCCTGGGACGACTCCTGTTGGCCCACGTCGCTAGGCACACCCCCGGAACCCACCGACCACGCACGCAACCTGGGCTTCATCCTCAACTCTTCCCTCTCAATGATCAAGCAGGTCAACACCGTCTCTGCGTCCTGCTTCAACACCCTCCGAATGCTTCGCAGGATCTTCAAGTGGATCCCCTCCCGACACGAGAAAAACAGTCACCCAGGCCCTCATCACCAACAGACTCGACTACGGAAACGCCCTCTACTCAGGAACAACAGCCAAGCTCCTGAGACGACTACAACTAATCCAGAACACCTCTGCACGACTGATCCTCGACGTTCCCTGACGCAGCCACATCACACCCCACCTGAGAGGCCTGCACTGGCTACCAGTCAACAAGAGGATCACCTTCAAACTCCTCATCCACGCACTCAAGGTGCTACACAACACCGGACCATCCTACCTCAACAACCAACTCAGCTTCCACACCAGATCCCACAACCTTCGCTCTGCCACCCTCGCCCTTGCCACAGTTCCTCGTATCCGGAAAAACACCCCCAGCGGCAGATCCTTCTCCTACCTCGCCGCCAAGACCTGGAATGATCTCCCCACCATCCTGCGACAGATCCAGGACCTGCTGGCCTTCAGAAGACGTCTCAAGACCTGGCTCTTCGATCAGTAGCAGCCCCCACCCTCCCCCCCAGCGCCTTGAGACCCTCACGGGTATGTAGTGCGCTTTATAAATGCTTGATTGATTGATTGATTGATTGATTGATTGATTGATTGAAGGAAGCGGGCAGGTCCGAGGTTGTCAGAGAAGATATTTCAACAGACCATATGATGACACCATCTTGGAAATTCCCATAATGCTTTGCAGCTAGGTTGTGTCACCCTAGGATACATCAGAGGTACCTAGCTTCTGAAAGTGTCCACCCCAATTAAAAACCCCTGAACAAGGGAGAGGTGTTTTGAGAACAGTCAGGAAGGAATCAATGCCAAAGGAATGCCAAGTTAGAAGAGAGAAGACCACTGTCTCCTGCAGAGATAGACTCCAGGACTTTGACCCCCCCTGACACAAAGGTGCTTTACAAGTGGCACTGAGGCCACATGACCTGGGAAGTGCTGTGCCTAGACAGGAGAGAGGCCTTGTGCAAGGATTCAGGAAGTTACCAATCAAGCTAGAACCCTGGATATTATCACGGACAAAGAATTGATTTTCCTCATCAATCGCTATCCATGCACGCCTGTGATCTATGTTCTACCAAAGATACACAAAGATGCAAACAATCCTCCTGGTAGACCAATTGTTTCCAGATGTGGTTCTATTCTTGAACCTTTAGAAAAATACTTTGACGCCATAACCAAGGAATTTGCCCCACTAACTGATACCTATGCTAGAGATAGCATGGACCTTATCAACCTTATAGAAGACACTCCATTCACCTCTGTGACTGGCCTCATGGTCATCCTAGATATTAAATCACTTTACACCAATATCTCTCACAATGAGGGTGTCTCTGTCATAAGCGACCTCCTTAACTCCAGACCACTCTCTGTATGAATTCCCACAGACTACTTTTTCTAGAGGGATACTGTAAAATTGTTCTTTGTTTGGCGTAGGTTCCTTGGTATGTTAATTTAAGAAAAATGGGAATTTAGGTAACCAAGGAGTGGGTATGTGAATGTTTGTGGGATATGATTTGGTTCTGAATGTGGAATGGTGTATGGCTGAATAGGTATGAATGTCAGTGGTGAGATAAGCCAAATTAGTAGCTAGTCATTGTGATATTTTTTCTAAATCTTTATTTAAATATTTTCGTGGTGTCTTGTGCTTTTGGTACATAAAGGAATTTGTTGTAAAAAAGAAAAAAATGAACAAAATCATGCTTTGAAAATAAAAAACTATTAATTAGTGTTGGTTCGTACTGATGTATTGCTCATGCGCCGCTTTTCATTAGATTTGAATGGATTATCAGTATTGGCAGTCTTGTTGTTCTCTTTAATAAGTGGCTCAGCCTTACTGCTTAGAGCCAAACCCATTAGTGGTCTTTCATTAACACCCTCTGCGACACCGCAAGAGATTCAAGTGGATTCCCCTGACTCTAGGAAAAATATCACTCACACACTCATCACCAGCAGCCTGGACTAAAGCAATGCCCTCTCAAAAAACTCCTCTGCAAACTCCAGAACGTCCAGAAAGCCCCTGCCTAACTTATCCTCGATATCCCACTGCACAACAACATCACCCAACACCTCTGCAACCTTCACTGGCTTTCCGTCATAATAAGAATAGCCTTCAAGCTGCTCACACGCTCCAATGGAGTCTGACACTGCACCAATTCAGGAAGGACCTCAAGACCTGGCTCTTCGAAAGACCCAAATGAAGCTGCTCACACCCGCCCCCAGCTCCTTAAGAACGATATGGTTTAGAAATGTGCTTTACAAAACCCTGACTGATTGATTGAGCGAACAGGAGATCTTAAACAACTACTCCTGGTGGCTAGAGTATGCCACTGGGAGCAAAACACAACTTTCCCTGTGGTGTGACTCATTACAAATATTAATGAATGTCATTCTAAGATGGAACATTCCTTAGTGATTTTAATAGTGTTTTATTAGTTTATTAAGACTCAGTTCTGCCTGTATAAATGTGGCGACACCTCCAAAAAAGCCAAGGCTTCTGCCTTTTGATTTTTTTTAACATATCTTTATTGGTTTTTGCTAATCAATATCACACATAAAAGAACACCACAGATGAGGACTTACTATCCCCTAGTCTTCTTATAACATTGCTATATTACTTGTACACACTGTTTTGATTGTTTTCGAGATGGGTGGCCTGGCGTCCTTATTCCCAACATATGTAGAATTCTCAAAAACTTGGGTCCTATTGTGTTTGTTTCTCTACTCAGACCAATGCAAAGATAAACAATAACATGAAGAAAAGAAAAGATTAAGAACTGTTGCAGAAGAGTGGTGTGCTTATCCATTTCAGAATAACATTAAGCGAGCTTCAACCCTGTTGACCTACAGTTGTGGTGGTTGGAGTGGAGTCCCCTTCCATGCAGATCACATCCACTCTCCCGTTCCCCACCCGACTATCTACCCCGACCCATTCTCTTCAGCATTTGTGTCTCCAGGATTTTCACATGCCGCCATTACCTCCCTCCATTGTCCGGCTATTGGGTGCTTCCTCGCTCCCCTATCTTCTTCCCATTGCAGCACTCTACTTTCTGCCCCAGCCCACAGAATGACATCTTTATTCCAGGTTTCAACGGAGGCCCCCTCGCTGACTTCCATTCCATTGCTATTTTATGCTTAGTGAGGCCCAGAGCAAGATCTAGCAGCCTGTTCCCAACCTTACATTTGGGTGACCTAGAGAAAAGGCCCATCAAACACACCTGAACCGTGAATGGCATCTTCAAACCCAGAACACTCATGATCGTGTCCAGAACAGCCCCCAGAATATCCACATATATAGGCAGTCCCAGACCATGTGTTCGAACTCCGCATCAGGATGATTACACCTGGGACATTGCTGTACCTCTCCCCCATATGTCACATTGACACAGTGGGGTTTTAGGAAGACATGTGTATGTAATTAAACTGGATATATTTTAGGCATGTGTTCCTAGAAATCTTTTTGGTAGATATCAAAGTCTTACGCCATTCCGTATCCTTGAGTTCTTTTGCCACAAGTCTTTCCCATTTCTCTTGAAGCCCAACCAGGGCAGCATAAAACCATTTTACAGATGCCTTGCTGTGCTTAAGGTAAATAAGGCATGTAACAATGGGTAAGTCTCTGGTTCCTCCCTCCCTTTGCTCCAAAGCTGCGTAAAGGTACGAGACAAGGCCTCATAGTGCAAAAACGGACCTAGGGGAGCCCGCAGTCATCCACCAAATCCTCGAACGGGATCAATACTTTGTCTGAATAACAGTCTCCCCTAGCATCCAGCCCTGCTTCCACCCACTGTGACACGTATTCACTTGTAAGTACAGACTGGGGATCCCCATGCGGAAGTCCCACCAGTGGTAGCACTGGAGTATATTTATCAGAGCGAGAACTCTTATTCTGGCATCTTTTCCATGTTTGCAAGGCTGTGCATTGTAGTAGTGAGTACTATGGCGTATTCTTTGTTGGTATCAGTAGTCTAGCCATAAGTAAGTTGCGGCGGGATTCCTGGTTAGATAACCATATGCCATCCTCATTCACCCCCTCCACCCATTGGGACAACCACTACAGTTGGGCTGCCAAAATATAATATTCAAAATGTAGGACTCCCAGTCCCCCTTCTGCCATAGGATGACTTGGACGCCCTTGGACATCCGTCACCCCTCACCAGACCCTGTAAGAGAGTGTTCAGAGGGCAGAACCAGCTACTCGGCATCAGGACCGGAAGGTTAACAAAGAAATACAACAGGTGGGGCAGCATAACCATCTTGAACAGGGAGATCCTTGCCATTATGAGTAATGGAAGGGTACGCCAAAAATGCATACAGGAGCGGAGGGAGCGTAGCGCTCTATTCAGGTTCCCTTTCTTAAAGTCCTCTAGGGAATGAAAAACATGTATGTTCAGATATTTGAATGTATCTTTGGCCCAATGTATGTTTGTTGTCAAGATCTCAGGTCTACGTAGAGGGCCACAGGGAATAAATACGTTTTGGCTTTATTGACCGTAAGCGCAAATCCGTCCAAAATCTGTAGAGCAGTGAGGGTGCCAGGAACTGCCTCCTCCAAATAAATTAGCAAGTCGTCAGCAGATAAAGATATGTTATGCTGACTTCTTCCAATTGTTAGTCCTATCCCTTCTCCGCCCTGTCTGACACTCTCCGTAAGATGCTCTATAGCCAGGGCGAACAACAGAGGAGAAAGAGGGCACCCCTGGCGGGTCCCTCGTGAGATCCGATACTGTCTAGAGATTGCTCTGCCTGTCTTGACCCAGGCTGTGGGCAAGGCATATAAAAGCAGCACCCAATGCACCCATTCCTCACCAAGTCCATATAAGGTCTGCCTTTTGATAACTACATCTCACTGTATTTTTTTCTAGTAAATGCCGAGGGGTATTGAGATTAGAGGGTATAGGTAGACTTACTAGGGGTGTGAACTGTTAGAAGGTATCTCTATAGGTATTTCCATTGGCATATCTGCATGCAATCGTGCATGTATTCATAAAGTAGTAATACATACTAAATTGATGCATAGCTTTGAGTAATGTGTGCATAATAAAGGACTTTTTCCTTTTCATAAGTAAAAGTACTGATCAGCAATGATTTCTTGGGTGGTTGGTCCATGCCTAGAGACTGGGGCAGTTGCAAAAACGCGCTGTCAGGACATCTCAAAAAAATTGCTAACCCACGGAAGACAAGTTTAAGTACATCTGACTGCTTTGAATTCACAACTAAGTGACACAAAACCCAGGCGCAAGTTTCAGCGACTCATCAGATCTGCACTTCAGAATGCTATTTGACAAACAAGGCAGCTTGTTTTTTGACAGTTGCAATATCTCATCACTACTTTGACAATTGTGCAATATCTTTTCAAGTTAAGCTTCAGAAACAATTTGAATGCATTGTATTGCTATAAATTCTAACAAAAGACATTACAAAAGGTAGCTGTTATATTAAACATAAATGTCATTTTCACTTTAAACCACCACCATGAAAAACAAGGCGACAGGTGGCACTTGTGACCAACATAGGTAGCCAACCTATTAGACTGTTTTTTATGACTGTGAATTTTTAATTTACATTCGAATGTATACTCACTCCATCTTTAATGCCCATACACCTAAAAGTGCATTGTGCCATATATTAAACATAAGTAGACAACTTATATTTTAGGTGGCGTTGAAATGTAAATGTTATGCATTTGTTTTGCTTGCATATTATTCTATGCAAAGGTAGCATTTGCGGCACAATTTTAAGTTGAGTCGCCATTTTGAACTGTTATTGAAACTACACCTTAGCTTGCTGGGAATTGTCTCTATTTGTTTTTTCCTTTTGCTCAAGTTTTAATGCTGTCTCTCTGAGTACACTGTCCTCGTCAGCAAATAATTTTTCCACTAGATAGAGGCCTTCTCCCACCAGCCCAGCTGCGGGCTTCATTTATAGATAGCTTGTACCCAGCATTAGAGCTGAAACTTGTCCTACAGTACCCCTTTGTTTTAGCTGTATGAGCCTGGAAATCTCCATTCTGGGTGGTGCCTTTTTTACTTTGAAATGTACCTAATATATCTTTACGCTGGCTGAAGTTAGTCCCTCTGAAGCAATCTAAGGCGGCTGGTCAGACCGGACTCCACTTGAGTCTACCTTTAATAAATACCTTTCGTTGTATTCTCTACTGTCGGACTGACTTTTCATTTGTATTGAAGGCAGAGAGGTGGTCACAAGTGACCTGGCTGACCCTAAACTGGACACTTCCTTCATTTGGCGCCACTTTGGGTCAGACGGACGTCCTGGGGATCCCTGCACGAGAGAGTCTTGCACTCGCAGCTGCCCCATCAGTCTGACCGGGCAGTGCCTCATCCAGCGATCATCTCGACTGGGGTCCTGAACAGCGAAACTCTTGGATCTGACTGTTTGGTCTGAGGAGTCGGCAGTGGAGAATAAACTTGTTTGACCTGTGTGCACCAGGTGAGTTTGTTTCGGTTCTTTGTGGATATGGCACCATTTTAGTTTGAGATTGCCACAGTCTGAGGACCATCTTTGGACAAGCGCTTACATTTGTTTGAGTTCTTTATGAACATGGTACCATTTTTGATCTGTATTTGATGAGATTTGAGAATGGACTTTGGTAAAGATATTTGCAGATATCTGCTAGGCATAAATAGTGAACTTGTTTTCATTTGAAAAATGCTGTGTCTTCGTAAAGTATTTTCTTTGGGCGGTCATTGTTGTTCTGCTGATGCTTAATTGGAAGAAAGTCAGCCAGTGCCTCCAGAAGGCACTCCAAAGTTTGATATGTATGTGATGCATGGCCTTGACCTTATCATGTTTAGTACGCCATGGCACAAATATATGAGGGACAATGCAGAGTTGTAGTGGCTATTGACGGGCACTTTTGATGTACAGAAAATTAATTTTCTAAAGGAGAAATTGTTTGCGAAAAGGAGTAGACAGTCAATGTTTGATTCCCTCAGAACATGGCAAAAGGAGGCTAAAGAAAGACCAATGAAAGCAGAGAAAGAGGCCCGGAAGGGTAGTATGCAGACATTAACTCTAGCTGTAGCACATGATAGAGAACAATTAGAAAAAGGAATAGATTGCGCTGACAGGAGATTTTGATTACAACGTTAAAAGTCTTTCCCGAGAAGAAAATGACACATTTGTGGAGAAATTGTTGGATACTGGACCTCCACCTCCATACACTCCACAGAGAATATACCTTGCCATGCCACAGTCTCAGTCATCCATTCCTTCTGTCTCTGCTGCTTTTGTTTCTTCTGCTATTGATCAAGCTGTTTCGGCCTCAGAGACTCCTGCCCTTTCGTTGACTTCACCTTCCACGATGACTGCCAGTCCCCCAGCTACGCCTATTGTTTCAGCATCACTCTCGCCAGCCCGTACACCTGATGGAGCAAGGTTTCATTCGTAAAGAGACTTGCTCGAACTCAATACTCTTAAAATAATATATAATATTCTAATAAACATGCTTTGTCTTATTAACAATGCAAAACACAACAGTTCTAGTAAGTTGGCTAAGCTTGACAATGTACTTCTTACTAATCATAACTCGAGTAACCTAATATGGCCGCCGCAACGCGGGTACTTTTCTGCGCATGCGTCTCTCACACTCACGTGACATGACGTACTTTCTGCTTTGGTGGGAAAACGTTGCTTCTGCGCACTAGAACTGAAGATGACCGCTCAATGTTTTCATGTGCTAACGCTTGCCTTGCAGCTTTACTAAATGGTTTGCTCCACTTAATTCCTAAACGCTCTGGTTAAAATAAAGTTATGGGAATAGAGTAGAGATAAGTGGTATTCAGTGCACTCATTTATTCTTTGTTCTAAAATTGTTTCTCTTTGACTTTGCTACTAGCTCGTATTTGGGCCTGATGTGTCATTGCTGAACTCCATCTTGAGACTCTCAACGCGCATGTACTGATTTCTCCTGAGTCCACAAGCCATGGCATTGAATCTATGTCAACGCCAGTCTTGCCTGCGATGCCCCTGGGAAAATGAACTATTGACCCACGGAAAGGAACACAACTTACCAATCTTCGTATACATTGTATTTGTTATTGAAACATCCATTGTTGGGAGGAATAAAAGTGCATGGAAAAATAAAACTATGGGAGGGAACATTAATTTGAATATGTGAATCAAGTGACCTCATAACTGGTATGTTGTGATGCCCTCTCCTTGTCTTTTGACCAATCAAATTGAGGGAATACACACATTTGCAACATTGGGGGGTGTTACACTGCCCTGCGAAATTGTATATCTAACGTAGGCTTAGTTAGTTAGATTGTCCGACTTGTCCGAATAGCTGACCTGTCACTGAACTAACGCACTCAATAGGCGATCGAGAACAGAGGTGCTGGCGGAGCACTCTGTCAGAAGATTCGATAACCCAATTGGGGTTCTGGGAAGGAGTTTGATTACCCAATCGGGGTTCCTGGGGGAGAAGATTTGCTAACCCAATCCGGGTCGAACCGTTAGCCGCAGTGAGGGGTGTAATGCTGGCGTTGCACTTAGCTGAGGGTACCTGGTTCCAACCTGAATCCATCCTAATTTGTCTTCCCATGTCCTGATCTACACCTGTGCCATCTTACTGGCATCTGAACTACAAGAAGTCCTGTCTTTTATCCCAGCCCGTGGCCGAGGGTTGGTCTTCACATCATTCTAGGTAAATATAAACTTCATGTGGGTATGTCATTGTACTGTTTCCCTTTTCTTACCCTTCCTATGTTTCAATGCTTAAAGAAAGTCCCATAATAATTTCGCATCACCTTGCTTTGATTACATTCTTTCTAATTGATCAAGCTCTGACTGAATTAGTATGGACTCTGACATTTAAGAATTTTTCATAGAAAAAGTGTTTAAATCTTTCCTGAGTCTGTGGTTATTTTATGAGTGCAAATGTTTATTTACTGCCTATTATGCTAACACCCTAGATCCCTTAGGACTCTAGCTACCGGCGACAAGGATTGGTAAGACAAATGGTATGGGTCCTAAATGGTTACATTAAATTGCTGATTAGCGTAGGTTTACCTGTCAAAGTGTATATTATATAATGGGCCCAGGTGAGTATGGTAAAACGAGCAGGTGAGCCTGCGCTCTATCAGTATTCTTTTGCTAGCAGTAAGATGGTTAGGGTTTAGTTAAGATAGGTAGTTAGTCGTGCATTGATCAATTGATTGTATTTGATTTTATGTATTAACCAAAACCCGTTTGTATTGTTCTATGTTTGTTTTGGAATCCCAGGGGGCAGAATAGCGGGTGGTAAATGGAAGCTACACTGCAGTGCGGTCACTTGCCTAAGGAAATAAGTGCATGGTTAGGTAAAACAGGAAGCACTGATTAGGGATTTTCTGTATAAATGTGTGAATAAATGATAGCAAAAGAGTTTGATGGTGAAACTTTGGCATTATATCGCCTAGAAAGGGTAAGCCAGAGGGAGTAACAGGTTCTCTAATGCTTGTATGAAGAGTAGGCGGAAGGGATCTACTCGCAGTTTATGAAGTGTAAGCGGAAAGTGTTTACTCGCAGTAGGTGCAAATCATCTTTCCTTTGAATGTAGTCACTTCGGCACAGTGGTGAATGTTTTTACGTTCTTAATTAATGAATATTGCATTTAAAAGTGAAAAGAAATAAGTTCTCGTATTACCTTGCAAAGGAGGGAGTCAGTTGTGGAGTTGCGCTGACGTCACCAAGAGCTGCGCAGTTATTGGTTGAGACAGCGGGTGTGTAGCTGAGGTAATTATAAAGGAGGGGTGAGTACAGGCGCATGAGAACTTGCCTCACGAGAAAAGCCGCACAATTATTGGTCGAAATGTATTTGAATTCCAAACACTGATTGGTTCTCGAAAATAAGAAACGTGCTGGTATTGGTAAAGCATTTAGTAAACAATTGTGTGTAGCTGCATACTAAAATTAAATGTGCAAAATATATGTGGCGGTTAGATCCAACAATTATAGGAAATAGACCCGATAGGAGGTACTTACGTTTTGCGCAAGAACAATACATAAGAGGAAGACCTCATATCATGTACAGAGGAGAAAGAAAAATGTCGCTATTTAAGAAAATTAAGAATCTCTTTAAAAAGGATAGAACAATTAAAACTAGAGAAGGAATTATTATTCCGCCACCAAATACGCCTGCATCATACATGATGGAAGAAAGGGGCTATCACACCTGGGTGTGGTTAGAGAACTGGACAGAGTACACAAAAGATGATGGTGTTTTGGCATTTTCAGAGCATGGTACCTTTAAGGGTAGAATTTTGTACAATTTGACAACACGCATAAATGAATTAGATCCTAGACCTAGATTAACCCAGAATGAAGCATTAGAAGAATGGGAGACCGAGGCTTTCGATCGAAATGGACCCAGAAGCCACAGAAATTGGAGTCAATTTTATCCCAGATTTCCTAAAGAGAAAAGAGATAAACAAATGAAGAAATTGAATCAGTCTATGTTAGTAGAAGGATTATATCCTGTACTAACTTTAGAGGGACCGTCAGGAAGCAAGTGCCCAGAGAAAATGAGAAATGTAATGGGGTGATTTAGACAAATGGAAAGCTAGATGGACAAGAAAAAGGAGGAAACCCGAGCGAAAAATACTGCAAATGAATATTTATTAAAGGAACCAGAAGAAGTGGAAAGGTTTTGCCCGATCAGAGAAATGCCAGTAGGAGGTTATGTACATGCCCCATGGTCTAGACAGGATATTTTATCATTTACCAATGATTTCCCAAAACTCAGGGAGAAACCTGTAGAGTGGTACAGACAAGTCGAAAGATTTGTAAAAGTTTCAAAAGTACTGTTAAAAGATTTAGATCCGTAGTACGTGCAGATTTATGGATAGAATGTAAAATCATTATTGATTGGCCTAATGATGAGTACCCAAGAGACCCAAAGACAGGAGCACCATCAAATGACGTGATGAAAAAGTATAAAGTCATAACCTTCCTGAAAGGGAAAGTGCCCCCGAAAAGAACAGATTGGACAAGAATAGACAGAACTACTCAAAATAAAGATGAATCAGTACATGCATATTATGAACGCCTTTTACAAGTATTTAAGCAGTACAGTGGTTTGGAAAGCATTTATACGAAAGACATGACACATTTTATTTTATCAATTCGTGTCAGGGTTAAAGCCAGAAATTTTGCAAATGATTAAAGATCATAACATCTGTTGGCAGGCCAAACCGGTAGATTAAATACTTAAGTATGCAAAATATTGTGGGGATGAAATTGATAAAAAACGAAAGAATTTAGAAGAAAAGGTAATGTGGGCACAGGTAAAATTAGCAGAGCAGCAGGCACTCCAGTTAAATCAATTGAAAAATAATCAGAATCAACGAGATGGAAATGGGTGTAAACCAAGAGGTAGAATGAATAGAAAGGAGGCCAAGAAAAAGTTTCCTTGTCATGGGTGTGGAAAAATGGGGCATTGGAGGAACGAGTGTAAAGCTGTATTGAGTAACAATATACAAAATGATAATTTGAATCCACAGTCGCAGAATGGGGTGTCAAGGAAGCCACAGCAACAGGTAATACAGAACCAGTTACCACTTGCACCTATGCCAGATTCTGGGAGGCAAGCAAATTACAAAGTTGATACCACAAATTGAGAGGGAAGTAGAAGGAGAGATGCAGTGAAATCACAATTTCTTTTGAGTGACGCATATTTCAAGAAAGACAGTTACTGATGGTGCCTGAGAGGGGAGGACGAGGAGTGCGTGCTTGGCGCATCCTTGCCTGTAGATCAGTCAGGTCCATACATTGAGGGAAAAGTTGAGGGAAATGATGTTACCTTTTTGTTGGATACTGGCGCGACCCGTTCTACTGTGAGAACAGCAGATGTTCAAAACTACCCCTCTCGGGAGAAGCGATCCAAGTAGTGGGGTTTTCTAATAAACAAATTAGTACCCCTGTCACAGAACCTATGGAAATCAGAATAGGTCATTTTAAAGAAATGCACAAATTTGTAGTGTGCGACTCCAGTCTAGTAAACCTATTAGGTAGGGACTTACTGTGCAAAATGAATTGCACAATCTTTTGTACCCCGAGTGGTGTTGAAATTCAAACACCAGACGAAGATGGAATTTATAAATTAATGTTAGCCAAACAAGAAACTGAAAATAAAAAGATGCTAGTGGAAGACCTCCCAAAAGAATTGCAGCGTACGGTAAATCATGAAGTGTGGGATTTCACTGGAAAAGATGTAGGATTAATGGCAAATGTTGACCCAGTAAAAGTGACAGTGAAAGAAGGTGCAGTTTACCCAAGCATTCGACAATACAAAATGAGCAGGTGTTGCAGCAGAAATAAAGCGTTTGGTTGAACAAGGCATTTTACAAAAAATCATGAGAAGTCCATGTAATTCACCTATAATTGGCATAAAGAAACCGAGCGGGAAATATAGGGTTGTACAAGACCTCCGCAAAGTTAATAAAGTTATCGTCCCATGTTTTCCATTTGTGCCAAATCCTGCAGTGATCCTGTATCAGATACCGCGGGGAGCCGCTTGGATCACACTGATTGATTTGTGTCATGCAATTTTCTCCATACCATTACATCCAGATAGCAAATATCTTTTCTTGTGCAAATTCGACAACCATGTTTACGTATGAAATCGTGTCCCTCAGGGGTACACAGAGGCGTCGATTCCGATCCGGTAAATAAAATCCCCCGTACGATTCGTATTCGTAGCCGTTTCCGTACGACTCGTAAACACACCGTACGACCCGGCGAGTACGATCCGGACCGGGTGATCAGGACGCTATTCGTACGGTCCGCGTCAGGTAAGGGCGATTCGTACGGAATAGCGCACAATCACATACACACCGTACGGCGCGTACCCCCCATGATCGCCGGGCTACGTGGCATACCCCTGCGATCATGGGGGGTACGCGCCGTACACCCAGCGTACATGAGGTACGCGCCGTACACCCACCGTACATGGGGTACGGTGCGTACCCCATGTACGCTGGGTGTACGGCGCGTACCCCCCATGATCGCAGGGGTACGTCATATACCCCGGCGATCATGGGGGGTATGCGGCGTCCCTGGGGGGGGCATTCCGTACTTGTTTCTGTGCGAACTATGCGTTTATGGCTGTTTCCAGCTCCCGACACGAATCGTACTTGCTGGGTCGTAAAAACCAGCCGCAAACCGTAGCGATGTCATGTACAGCGGGTTCCGAGTGAGACTCGTACAGATATTTTAGTCGTACGGAGTCCTGTACGACTCGTACGGTCTTTGGCTCCTGGTACGAATCGTACTTCGTATGGGGACGTTTACGGGTACGATTCGTACGGGGAAAATTGCTCCGTACGACAATTCGGAGCGCATTTTACCGGATCGTAATCAACGCCAGAGAGTCCATCGATTTGTAATCAGATTTTGAAATCTCTGGTCTTGCCCGGACAGTCTGTCCAGGTGCAGTACATAGACGGCCTGTTGGTGGCATCTAAAACTCGAAATGACTGTGTTGTTGATACCATTGCATTACTGAATCATTTGGCTGAAGGAGGGCATAAAGCGTCACCTGAAAAGTTAAAATTCTTTACCACATTGGTGAAGTATCTGGGGCACCAGATAGAAAGAGGTGTCAGAGGAGTTACCTCTGAAAGAATCAAAATAATCAGAAACATGAATCTACCTCAGACACAGAAATAAATCAGAATGTTTCTTGGAGTTGTAGGTTACTGCAGGCAGTGGATTGTGGGATTCGCAGTCCTAGCTAAACTTCTGATACAAATGACAACGAAAAGAGCAAAAGACCCAGTAGAGTGGGATGACGAAAGCATGACTGCCTTCTTGAAGCTGCGAGACTGCCTCTGCTCAGTTCCAGCCTCAGGGATGCCTGATTATTCAAAGGAATTTGCATTGTTCTGTGATGCACGCAACAATTGTGCATTATCTGTACTGACCCAAACTCATGGTTTAATGAGACGTCCTGTGGCATATTTTTCATCCACACTGGATCCAGTGGCATCTGCATTGCCAGGATGTCTGTAAGCAGTAGCTGAACCTGCATGAGTCTTGGGCAAAGTGAATCTATCATTATGGGACACCCTGGAACTGTGTATGTTCCACACTCAGTGGTGATTCTGTTAACCCGAACACGTACTCAGTATTTGACTCCTAGTCTGCTGACTAAGTATGAGCAAATTCTTCTAGGTGCAGCTACACTGTTACCTGATTCACACTTCGCATAAGTGAAAGGGGAAGTTAAGCATAATTGCATCGACCTTACAGAATACAGTACAAAGCCCCGACCAGACATAAAAGAAGAACCGTTGTTGACATTTGAATATGAGCTGTTTGTCGATGGCTCATGCATGAGACATGAGGAAGGAGGATTAAGTGCTGCTTATGCTGTGTGTACTTTGTGGGGTCCAGTGGAAGCATCCTATTTACCTGGAGTCAAGTCTGTACAAGTAGCCGAATTAGTTGCATTGACAAGAGCCTGCAAATGTGGAAAAAATTTGAAAGTAACCATATACACTGACAGTCAGTATGGTTACGGGGTCGTGCATAAATTTGGCCAACGGATCACTGAAACAATATCGATGTCAAAAATATCGAGATACCAAAATATCGAGTAAAAAATATATAATGCCAAAATATTGACTTCCTATCTCCAAACAGGTAAGTACAAAAATATCGAATCAAAAATATTGATGTTAAAAATATAGACAGTCAAAATATTGACTTTTTTAAATAGTTAAAAGTAATTTAAAATTAATAAAATAATAAATATAACTAACTTAAAAATACTTAAAATACTTAAATAACATCAAAACTAAAAGATAATTAAAAAAATATTTTTTAAAACATATATATATATATATATACATATATATATATATGTATATATATATATAACATAGTATTAATAGAAAAAAAATACAATATATTTACCATAGGATAGCGAGATGGTTAAATTTACTATTACCACTCCAGTGAGTGCAACAGTAGAACAAACATTGGATAGCTTAGCAGTAAACATTACTATTCCAACTCTAGTGAGTGCAAGAGTAGGGAAAACGTTGGATAGCGGGAGGGTAAGAATTACTATTCCCACTCCAGTTAGTGCAAAAGTAGGGAAAGCGTTGGATAGCGTAGGGGTAAAAATTACTATTCCCACTCCAGAGAGTGCAACAGTAGGGAAAGCGTTGGATAGCGTAGTGGTAAAAATTACTATTCCCACTCCAGTGAGTGCAACAGTAGGGAAAGCGTTGGATAGCATAGGGGTAAAAATTACTATTCCCACTCCAGAGAGTGCAACAGTAGGGAAAGCACTGGATAGCGTAGGGTTAAAATTACTATTCCCACTCCAGTGAGTGCAACAGTAGGGAAAGTGTTGGATAGCAAGAGGGTAGAAATTACTATTCCCACTCCAGAGAGTGCAACAGTAGTGAAAGTGTTGGATAGCATAGGGGTAAAAATTACTATTTCCACTCCAGTGAGGGCAATAGTAGGGAAAGTATTGGATAGCGTAGGGGTGTAAATTACTATTCCCACTCCAGTGAGTGTAACAGTAGGAAAAGCGTTGGATCGCACAGGGGTAAAAATTACTATTCCCACTCCAGAGAGTGCAATAGTAGGGAAAACGTTGGATAGCGTAGGGGTAAAAATTACTATTCCCACTCCAGTAAGTGCAACAGTAGGGAAAGCGTTGGATAGGGGGACGGTAGAAATTACCATTCCCACTCCAGAGAGTACAACAGTAGGGAAAGCGTTGGATAGCGTAGGGGTAAAAATTACTATTCCCACTTCAGAGAGTGCCACAGTAGGAAAAGCGTTGGATAGCATAGGGGTAAAAATTACTATTCCCACTCCAAAGAGCGCAACAGTAGGGAAAGTGTTGGATAGCGTAGGGGTAAAAATTACTATTCCCACTCCAGAGAATGCAACAGTAGGGAAAACATTGGATAGTGGGAGGGTAAAAATTACTATTCCCACTCCAGTTAGTTCAACAGTAGGGAAACTAAATACTTCATATATAAATATAAATAACATAAATATTAATACCATTACAAAATAATTTAAATAGTTAACAATTTTATATAATATAATAATTAATCAATTAACCACCTGGATGCTGCACATATTTTTCTGGTGTGCTGGGCCATAATCTTAGTGGGTGTGGTCATGACGAGCTCAGCTCGTCATGAGCACAGGAGCACTGTGCCTCATGACGAGCTGAGCTCATCATGAGCATCGAAGGGGTTAAAAAAACAAATAAAAAGTAATTATTATTAATAATTACCTACTAATACACATTATTTACCAATTAACAATAAATTAATTAACAATTTAAATTTGATAAAAAATTTGAATAAAAAATAAAAAATAAAAAATTTAATACCTTACAATTATATTACTTCCCACCCTATTCCCCTATAAACCCACAACCCACTACAGAAAATAAATTAATAAAAGTAACATAATTATCAATTAATTAATTATTGAATATTAATTAACAATTACATTTTAATTAATTACCAACTAATAATTAATTAACAATGAATTCAAAATAAATACCAATAAATAAATTCAAATATTTAACTAATTATAATTAAATTACTTTCCACCCTAGTCCCCTATAAACCCACTACCCGCTACGGAAAATAAATTACTAAAATTAACATATTTATCAATTAATCAATTAAAAATAATTACCAATTATATTTTAATTAATTACCAATTAATATTGAATTATCAATTAATTCGAAATAAATACCAATAAAATAACATATTTCATTATTTATAATTAAATTACTTCCCACCCTATTCCCCTATAAACCCACAACCCGCTACAGAAATATTTTACGCAAATATTAAAAATAATATTAACTTACTTACCTCAAATTCGATATTTTTGTTGTCTATATTCTGCCCATTCAATATTTTTGTATTCTATATTATGTCCATTCGATATTTTGTCCATTCTGTATTTTTGATTTGATAATAATGCTATTCTATTCGATATTAATACTATTCTATTCGATATTTTGGTAGTCTATATTCTGTCTATTCGATATTGTGTCTATTCTATATTTTTCACTTGATATTATGGCTACTCGATATTAAAAACTCGATATTTTGACTGTACACCTTGGCCAACTATGGATGCAAAGAGAGTTTCTGACTTCTTCGGGTACTCCTATTAAGAATGGACATTATGTAAAAGACTTGCTGGAATCAATTTTATTACCAAAGGAAGTGGCAGAGGTCAAGTGTGCGTATCACCAATCTGGAAATGACAGAGTGACAGCAGGTAACCGATATGCTGACCAACTAGCCCAGCATTGTGCCAAACATAAGATGGCAATAAATAAGAAAATCGATGCACATGGAAACAGCTGCCAACCTATGTTGCTTGAAAGAGTGAAAACATGGGAAGAAGTGAGAGATTTGCAAAATGAGGCAGAAATGAAGGAAAAAGAAGAGTGGGAGAAAATAGGATGTCGAAGAAGGATTGAGGATGGTATTATTGTTTACCTTGATGGGAGACCTGTGTTACCAGATTGTATGCTTGCTCCTATGGCTAGGATGTATCATGGAAGTTTTCACATAGGTAGAGACGCAATGATTAGGCAGTTTAGACAGAGTTGGTTTAATGTGAGATTCAGGAATGTAGCAGAGAGTCTTTGCCAGAGATGTATAACATGCCAACCAATGAATCCTGGTAAAAGAACTGTAGTGCTGCCAAGTAAGATTGGAAAGGCAGAAGATCCCTTCATACGACTCCAGATTGATTTCATCCAAATACTTCCTTGCCAAGGACTGAAGTACGTCCTTGTCATTGTCTGCCTGTTTTGAAAATGGGTGGAAGCCTACCCTACCCGCAGGAATGATAGCATCACTGTAGCTAAACTACTACTGAGGGAACTCATACCACGTTTCGGTTTTCCAGTAACGATTGAATCAGACTGAGGTTCTCATTTAAATAATGAAATAATTTGTCTGATCTGTGAAGCATTCCATATTGAGCAAAATCTGCACTGTGCATACCACCCAGAGGTTTCTGGAGTAGTAGAACATCTAAATGGCACAAACAAGTCACGATTGGGGAAGATGTATGAATCTACCCGATTGGAGTGGCCTGATGCTTTACCTCTTGTTCTGAATGGACTCAGAAGCATTCCAGACAGAAACACAGGCTTGAGTCCCCATGAACTACTCATGGGAAGAGCAATGAGGCAGGCATGGGTACCAGGACACAAGCTGATAAATATATCTGATGATTTAGTCCCTTCTTCAACTGCTCCCGTTGCTGGGGCCGGAATTGACATACCTCCCTGAACAGTCCATGGGGACTGCAACGTGTTCCTGTGGCCACGATCTCTGCCGGTGAAGTCGCAGGTATGAGAACTCCATTTCCCAGAGTACCCCTGCGGTGCCCCCAATCTACGCAATCACCAAGCGCCAGGAGGCGCCCTAGAACCATCTTTGGCTCCCACAGCGCGGGTCCCTTCTTCAATTGCTCCCATGGCTAGTGCCGGAATTGACATACCTCCCTGAACAGTCCGTGGGGACTGCACCGTGTTCCTGTGGTCACGCTCTCTGCCGGGGAAGTCGCAGGTGTGAGGACTCCATTTCCCAGAGTTCCCCCGTGGCGCCCGCAATCTACGAAATCACCTCGCTCCAGGAGGCGCCATAAAACCATCTTTGGGCTCCCACAGCGGGTAACGCGCGCGGGCATGCCCGGGCCA
Organism: Lissotriton vulgaris; assembly: GCF_964263255.1. Lineage (NCBI taxonomy): Eukaryota > Metazoa > Chordata > Amphibia > Caudata > Salamandridae > Lissotriton > Lissotriton vulgaris. The sequence continues at coordinate 236,563,329 of NC_141691.1, forward strand.
AGGGCGGGCCCATCCGTGCCCATCAGAGACTGGCTGAGACTGGACTGGCCTACCCCCCTAATGTTTGAATATTGACATCTGCAGGGTAAGCCCAATTAGTTGTGCTATATTTGGTTTAGAGGGCAAGGTTATTAAATAGTAGCCCTTAAATAGACTGTTTTCCAGCTTATACTCTTTTTCTGGATTTTAACTATTTTGTTTAGTTGCTTTTCGCAAGCTGAGAATTACGGATACAAATATGAGTAATCGTAAGGGCCCTGTTGCCACATGAGATGCCTTTATTATAAGAGCACACTCACTATTGAATCATGAGATTCAATTATTAGAAAGGCGCTTATCTCTTGACCCTACTAATTCCTCTATAAACAGGTTACTGATTTTCCCTAAACCTACAGATAATATGCAGACTATCCAGCTGAGCCCTGTAATAACAGTCCATAATGACTCACAGTGTCAAATACTCCTAGAATCTCCCCACAAGTATTGTTGGAGGCAAAGAATAGCTTATCTAGCCCTGGTATAACATCGAGGCTAAGGAAGAAAAGTTTGATTGTGGGGAAAAAGGGGCAAGAATTGCAGGTTTATTAGAAAAATAAACCTGTTGTGAGGAATTCTAAGGCAAAGAAAGGCGGGGGGTCAATTACAACGGCAAAGACAGATCATGTGGAAGCATGAATGCTATTTAAAAATTCAGTTAGCACACAGACAAAACCAGATTATGCACACATATACCTTGCAGATAGAGGAAATAGTGGGAAGGGTAGAGCATACAATAAAAATGACCCTAGAACTTAAGGCAAGGGTAAGTAAGTTGGAGGAGCGTATGAGTGTGAATTTAAGTATGCTAGAGAATAAATTGGAGCAACTAAACACTATATTGGGGCACTCGAGGGGGAGTGACGGTATGCCCTGTATGGGCTCCCAAGAACAGACGTATCCACCAATGCAACCACAAATGGAAAGATGGGTCACAAATGATAAAGATGGAACACAAAGGAGGGGTAATGTGCTCAGAGATATACTTCTAATTAAATCCAACAACTTGGAATGTCGTAAAGAGGGGCATATTGAGGGCAGGCTGCGGGCTATAGCAGGAACAAGCCTCATAAATAGACCGCAGGCTCACATAACTCCTGATAGACCAAGTAGTCATTCTCTTAATAAAGTATTATATAGTCCAAAAGGTACAGATTTATTACCTAATGAGGAGGTCATACAGTTACCCTCATCATTATGTCCATATGTATTGGTGTTATCTGGAGTGCCTGCTTAAAGAAGAGAGCAGAAGGAAACCTGGGCTAACTTACGGAATAAAGTTGTGGACTGGTTATCAAAATTTAAACGTTTCAGTCCACTAAACACCGAAGATATTCTTATGGTTCGCAGAGTGGGGTGGCTGGAGTAATCACCTAAGAATATAAGAGGAGATTGCGTGGTTATCAGCATTATACACCGCCTCCTGTTTAGGAATATATTAAATGTCCAGGAAGAAAACTCACTCAAAAACACCTGTATTTATACCCTTCCACTAGGTTACTTTTATAGACCATCAATAGGGAGTTGTACTAATAATATGGGCACTCCTCTACTTGTAAATAGATTTGAAGGACTGTCGTCTTTAGATGATCAAGACTGACTACATAAAGTGAATATTTATGTAGTGCCCCTATTAAATTCCTTTGAAGTTCCTAGTCAGTTTATAGATGTACAGAGTGTTTTTGAGTCATCAAGGCAGAGGGAAACGGAGCCTGAACTGGTGTTACAGGTTCCTAAGTTAAAGCCACACCTGGGCTATCATACAGAAAATAAAAACATAACACAACCGAATGTAAATATTGGAGTTAGGCGACACTCAGCCATAGAATTGAGTAAGAATCTGGAAGTGCAGCTCACCTCTTGAATATAGCAGGACTAAATAGTAACCTAAATGATATGACATGGAATGAATATATAGAACAGAGTGACATTATTCCCCTACAGGAGACCTGGTTACTGGAAACCCCCCATAGAATTGGTTTTAATACATTCAGTGTGGGCGCTAGCCCGCCATTAAGGGGCAGACCATCACGGGGCTTGGTAATATATATTAGAATCACATTCGAAATTGATGTTGTTCCATTGTATATACCATCTCTTGATTTGAAGAGTTTAAAAATGGTTACTAGGGAAGGTGAAGACTTATATATATTTAACATCTATAATAGACCAAGTCGACCTAATAAAGAATCACCAGTAAAAGAGCAGTAGGACTCCTTCTTAGATGGTTTAAGTCCTAAATCGAGGATGATTGTAGGTGGGGATTTTAATTAAAATTTTGAACCAGTAATAGGTTTTCACAAGCTTTTTGATGAACAAGATATGGCAAATATTAACCAGGCTTTAGTAAGTAATAGGGAGGTAAAGTGTATGGCGGCAGTGGCCCAAATGTTAAAGTTTACAATGGGCCATGATCTGGGAGCAGGTAATGGGCACTTACCTTTGAATAGGGCAAATGCACATACATTTTCTAGAGGCAGCTCACGGAATAGCATTGATTACATATTGGTCTCTGTAGAGTTCTGGTCATATGTTGTGGATTTTAAAATTGATGTCAGATTTGAGAGTGATCATTGTCCTCTAAAACTTACATCAATACCAGAACCGTTTGTAACTATCTCAGTGGGTGAAAGAGAAAATAGTATCACTGAGGATGTGCTTTTAATAAGCAATAACAGGTGTGCTGTTAAATGGCGGAATATTTTAGGTAATATTCAATCCATGACAAATATCTATAGTACCTTTGCAGAGATAATTATACCCTTTCTAGAGTTACCAAGTTGAGAAAATCCCAGCGTTGGATTTACCAATAACTTGATAAATGCCTTAGCTCCGATATTAAGTAACATACCTAAAGAAAGGAATGGTGAATGTAATGGGCACAACAAAATGGGTATTCCTGGGTATAACAAAGACTGTCGGGCAGCTAAGACAGGAGTAATTTATACAATTAAAAACAATAACATACTAATAGTAAGGGAAAAGATATATAATTATAAAAGAACACTCGCAAAAGCGGTAAAAGATAATTGGACAGACTTAATAAATGCAGCTAAGTCCAAAGATCAAGCCGGCTTCTGGAGAATAATAGCGAAAGGGAATAAAGCGGGCAGGTCTAATAAAGACCTGTTCCTAGACGAGAAAACATGGGTTGAACATTTTACTAGGCTCTATTCAGATACAAATTGGGACCAATTTGTCTTAACAAAAGATTTGGAGCTAGCCATAAAGGCTGCCAATATGCAGTTTAGCCTGGATAAACAAATAAGGCAATTGAGGCTATTAAACGAGGGAAAGCCCCGGGGCCCGATAAAGTACCAGGAGATTTATTGAAACACGATTTGGAGGTTTGGGCAACATACATACATTTTTTTTATGTAACTCAATAGTTGCAGGCACACCAATACCTGAAACGTGGAAAGGGGCAGAGATTGTGACAATTTTTAAAAAGGGTAACCAGCGTGATCCTGCAAATTATCAACCTATTAGTTTAATCGATATTTTCACAAAAAGTTTTTGCCAGGCACATTTTAAATACATTAAGTGAGTGGATTGAGGAGACCAATGTTATGCTAAAATATCAGGCAGGGTTTAGGAAAAAACTAGCACGGTCGATCAAGTTTTTAGCTTTACATGTATATGCTGGAAATATGTTAACGTAAAGAATGGCAGTTTATATATTGCCTTCGTAGATTTAAAGCAGCGTTCGATCTGGTACCCAGGAACTTATTGTGGAATACGCTAAAATCTTTAGGGGTGCCGGCTGAACTGCTTGTACAGCTAATTAGGCTCAATGAGGGGAATTTTTCCAAAGTAAGATGAGGACCAAGGGGAGAACTAACTATGGCAATACCAGTTAGTAGAGGAGTGCGCCCGGGGTGCGTAATGGCACCCACGCTCTTCTCACTCTATGTAAACGATATTCCACAATATCTGGGAACTTGTAAAAACAACTCTCCTAAGTTGGGGGGGGGAGTGATACCAGCATTATTGTTTGACGACGATACCATCTTAATTTTGCAAACCCCACAGGGACTGCAGTGTTTTCTGGACTCTTTTTACTTATACTGTACTACGAAAGGCCTTGAAATCAATTCCAGCAAAACAAAATACATGCCTATAAACCCCCATAAATCTTTAAAAAATAATTTAGTGTTAAAAGACCAAAAACTAGAACACGTGCAAAACTTTAACTATCTAGGGATAACACTGGATACCAAATTATCTTGCAAACCACAAATGGAAAAGAACAAAATAATCTTGCTCCAAAACTCATCACCAATCTTAAAAAAACATTGTGCTAGTACAGCAAAAGCTGTTTCCCCCGCACTGGAGGTTTTTAAATACAAAGCTCAATCAGCCTCCCTATATGGAGCGGAAATATGGGGACCTTTTTGTAAAAACCCTTTAGAAAAGGGAGGAAATATTTTCATTCAGAAAATATTAAGTATCCCAATTAGAACACCACTAATTCAAGTGATTATGGACCTTAATCTTAAACGGACTGACCATCTTGCAATATTAAGACCCCTCCTATTTTGGGTGAGGATTTGGTCAGCACCAGAGCTCCTTCATTATAGAGAGGGTTTAGAAGAAATTATGAATTTTCAACAGAATAAGGAGATCCCCTGGTTTAAATATGTAGCAGTATGGATGATTAAGTTGGGTGTCTCCCATTATTGGGAGAATCCCCTCCAATTAACTTCGGCCTGCAAAAAACAATTACAACTACTATTTTGGGCACATATTAATGATAGGGTGCTACATGGCTATTCTCTGGGGTCTCTCACGGTTTGATTTCTAGCCTTTAAAAATGCTGCGCAGTTTGAACCATTTTTAGATGAGGTCCGCCCCCAGCTAGCGAAATCCTTGTTTTTGACATTTAGGTATGGAGTCTTGCAGTTAAATATTAATAAATCAAGATGGAGCAAAAGCCATGATGACAATAGTTGCGATTAGTGTGCAAAAACAGCTGTAGAGAATGACTTACACATGTTGTTCTTTTGTTCTGCATATGATGCAGCTAGGAAAAAATGGATGAGACCACTCTGTACAAATCTGAATACTAGGCATTGCAAAGAGGCAGAACGTATATTGAAGACAGACATGTCACAAACAGTCATCTTCAGCGTGAGCAGATTCCTGTTTAATGTATACCTGATAAGGATTAAAACTCTAGTCATTAGGGGACTAATGATCTCAAATTGCAAAACATTCTGCACTTGCACTTTAGAAAATGGTCACCTCATTGAAGAATTGTGTTCTTTTATGTTATTAATATTATTGTCTTGTTATTTAGTCGTAGAATCAGAACTATAAAATATTTTGTATAACGATTGTATGTTGGAAGCCTGGCTTTTATATGTATTTTTAAAAATATTTATTGACGTGGATAGGATATATTGGCGGTTTTTAATTGGATCATGTAATTACCACAGTTTAACTTGCCCCACTACGATGCTCTGATACTATTGGATCTATTAAGAATCTATTTCATTGTTACTTTTGTTTGTATCTTTGATGGTTGGAATTAACCGAAATAAAGATTCTTTAATTGAATTGATTTAGTACTCGGGCACTGCAAAGAACTGGCTGACCAAGTGCGTTCTATCTCTCACCAGGTTGGGGAAGACAATCAACTCCAGCACATGATCTGAATCCAGGTGACTGGGTGAAGTACCATGAAAATAACATAAAGAGCTATACCTACCAATAGCCCCAATCCCATTACCAAATAATCAGTCAGTTGGCAGAGACGAAAGTTCAATCATTTATTAAGCAAAAATACTCTATAGAGGAGCCTCTCCAACCCTCACCCATCAGGTGCATGGAGTAGACTGTTGGCTCGCATTCAAACATGAGGTTATATACTTTTCAGTTCAACGCATATAATCACTGTACAAGGAAAAACACCAGTTGGCCCTCTCGAGCTTCAGGAAAGGACCATATATGGCACACATGATTAGTTCAAAGCTTAACTATTTATTACTGGGAAGGTCAGGAGGGGTGACTCTCTTTCGTCTTGGTGCCCGGGTGTGTAGGCACAGCGTCTCTAGGAATGCGCTTATCGCACCCAAAGCCAGATGCGACCTTGAGTCTCAGGACAGTCGAGTAAACAGCCTACGTTCAGCTGCTCCCAGTAATTCAGATGAACTGGGGCTTGACAACTGCCGGAGACACGTGATCCCAGTCCATGTTCGAGCATAGGTTCGGAAAATGGCGTCTCAATGGTTCTCGGCCTACTCTGTTAGCAGTGTTTTCCTCCCTGCAAAAGCAATATATATATATATATATATATATATATATATATATATATATATATATATATATATACATATATATATATTCACTGAAAAAACCATAGGTTATAGACCATATAGAGTTAGGAATTAGCATTTACAAAACCTTATTTTACTCACACAAAACCATTGAAATTCGCATATATAGTTAGTTACATTAACTATATATCGCGCACCCGCAATCCACTGCTGATGATGTCACATATTACATCATTAATGACATGGTCAGTGAATTTTCAAGGTTTTGTAAATGCTAATTCCTAACTATATATGGTCTATAACCTATGGTTTTTTCAGTGAATTTCAATGTTTTTTTAATAGCAAATATCAAAAGCTGTAAAATGTATTCTTCTTTTAAAGGAAAAATATATTTTATATGTATTTAATATAATTTTTTTTTTGTATATAATTTAAAAAAAAAAAAAATTTTGTTTTGCTACCGGTCCGCGCACCGGGTAACTTCCCGTTAGCTCAATTTGGTGCCGCGACCCGTTCCGCGCACCGGGAAACGTTCCGTTAGCGCAACTGCCACATTTGAAAACAACATCGTGACGCGTCGCGTAAGCGCGACGTATCGCGTTGCCACGTAATGCGTCTTATGTCGCACCACGTTAGCGCACTCGGAAGTGCTCCGGAGCGCAAACTGAGGCGCGAAGAGCAGCACCCCGGAAGCGCTCCGGGTGCGTAGCGGGACGCGTAACGTTAGCGTAAACTGTATGTGACCTGACAATAACACTTTTCATTGGTTTAGAACATTTTTTTCCCAAATGATGAAAGCCTCCACCTTTTTTCCTCACTCTGACTTTCAACTTTGTGAGAGGAAGACCTGTTTCTCATTATTCAGTGATGGCATCAGTAGTAGCTGCAGCTGGTGGACCCCCACCACCACCACAACCACCTAGGAAGGAAGGACCACCTACACAGTTCCTTCCAAATCCAGAGGAAGAGGAAGAAGAAAAGGAAGAGGAGGTAGAGCAGAGGCGGTTCTTGCCTGAAGAGCCCCGGCAATCCCACCTCAAAGACCATTTTATTTGGCAATTTTTTTCTTTCCCTCATGGCCAAAAAAGGTCAATGCCCGGCGGGTGACATGCCTCATTTGCAAAGCAGTTCTGTCCCGAGGCAAAGACAAAAAGTATAGTTTCGGAAACTATACTATGCACCGCCACATGCAGAAGTGGCATCCAATTAATTACAGCCTTGCTGAGGTGCGTCACCTCCAAGATAACCCACCAACTCCTGTGGCCAGTACATCTTCACAGGAAACTCTATCGGGACCAGAGGCGAGGGAGACGGTCCCAAGTATTCAGAACAATTTTGCGCACATGAAGCTAGTGTGCATTTATTGTGGTGCACTACTTTGTTATGGGGAGAGGAGTGTCAATTTAATGAATAGAGCATTTGAAAACTACAAGTGCTCAAAACGCCCCAAGAAGTAATTTTTTTTTTGCTCCTGTTGAGCCCTTTCTAATGCCTGTTTTTCGTTGTTCCCCCCAAAAAAAACAATTTTGTTAAAAAATTGTTCAAAAAATACAAAAAAAAATGTTCAGAAAAATAATAAAAAAAATATAAAACAACAAAAACAATAAAAAAAGTTCTTTTCAGAACTACCTCCCATTTATAAAAAATTGCTAAAATGTTTTGCACTCTGGCAATCTCTTTTTTTTTTATTCGCTTCCCGGTTCGCGCGCCGATGCGCGAACTGGAAGTGAACAAAAAAAAATGAAAAAAAAATAAAGAGTGAGTATAAGGGAAGGAGACAGAGAGAATAATGTTAAAAGAAAGACAGCTAGAGGGAGTAACACAGAGATACTGTATAATAGATAATTATACAAAGAAAAGATGTAAGAGGGTAAAATTGAGAAAAAGAAAATAGATAAGGAAGTGAAAGAAAAAAAGAGAGTAGAAGAATAATAAACAAGAGTTACTTGGAGAATGTGAGTGAATGTTCAAATTAAAAAGAAAGAGAGTAACGGATGTGGAGTGAGAGGTAGGGATAGAACCGGACTAAAACAACAACCCTGATGGAAGGTGTTAATAAAACAGTGAGCGAAAGTAAATAGGATTAAAACAAGGTGTATGATAGTGAAGAAGGTTAAAACATGTGGAATGACAAAGAGAAAAAACAGAAAGAAGAAAAGAAGAAGTGACAGAAAAGGAATAATTGAAGCAGCAAAGAAATGTAAATAACATAGTGTGCTTGCACTACAGGGAGAAAGCATAATGAACAACTAGTAAAAGAGTGAAGAGACAGTGAGAGTAAGAGAGACGGACTGAGTGAAAAGGAGTGAGGAACTGTGAGAACAGAGGGATTGGCAAAAGGAGTGGAAGGAGTGGAGTAAGTAAGTAATTGAAAAGGAATGAGGGAAAAAGCAAAGGAAGGAAACTGAGGGTTAAGGAAATAAAGCAGTGGAACTAATAGAAGTTGAATGTGATAGAGATGTAAGGGAAAGAGTACTAAATACTTACTTTATAGTTGTTGTTAACTTCATCACTTATAATTTTTTTACTTTCAATCTGTGAAAGAAAGAACAAAAATTTGAAAATATTAAAACATGTATCTAAAAAATAGAAAAGACAAGGCAAAAAGTTGAAAATCATACAATTTTACAAAGAAATAAAGTTAGAGATAAACATTCTGAAAGGAAAATAAAGTAACAGTGAAAGACAGACAGAGACAAAAAGAAATAGAAATAGAGTAAATACTAAGAGAATAAAAAGGAGGATAGATTCAGTGACAGAAAAGTAGGATAGAAGAGAAAAATAAACTGAAGATGTGTAAGATACTAAAAGAATGTGAGTAAGGTAAACTAAATAAGGAAAGGGTGAATAAGGAAAAGAGAGTGAGGGAGAGAGGGGACATAGAAAGTGAAGGAAAGAGTGTCAGATACAGACTGAGTGAGGCAACAAAGAAAGATAAATGAGTGAAGGTGAGTTATACTAACTGATTGCAACAAAAAAGGAGAACCCAAAAATATTTAATTTCGAATACAAAGGCAGGAAAGATGGAAAAGAGAAGCGAAGCAGAGGGTCTAAAAGCTGGATAATGGTGCATGAGAGAAAAGAAAAAAGGAGAGTTGGAATAAGGAAACAAAGGTTGAAAGATAAGTGGAGTTAGAGAAAAAGGGTGAAAGAGAATAAAACAAAAGGCAATGTGAGTATGTAAAGAGGATTGATAGAAGGTAGTAAAAGACAAGTGAGCATGAGACAAGACGAGTACAAATTAAAAATCACAATACAAAGTATAGAATTAATTATACATGTTAAATGGTTTATTTTTGCTGTTCTCAGAATATATCAAATTTCACTAAAACAGTGAGTTGAAGGTATTCATCATATAACAGCGGGGAAAAAAACATGATTGTGTTTAAAAAACCCATATAATATAACAAATCAGAAATCAGAACTCATCAAAAATACACTTACTTTCCATGACGTCGAATGATATGTTATGAACAGCTTATGCTCTGTTGTGCTCTAAAAAATCAGTGCCCGACACTTTCTGAAAGAAAAGCTCTTTCTTTTTGAGTAATATGTTAGAAACAATAAATGACTTTTCGCTCTCTACCGCACTTCTCCTCAAGGCCAAATCGTGTAAGAGCCATTTTAAACTCCTCAAATTCCTCAAAGCAAATCCAGAGATTTTCATTTTTCCCCGACTTTCAGAAAGAAAACGTCGACAATCACTTTCACAATCTTGTACTATTAATATCTCCCCTTCTAGCTTACTCATGTTTTACATTTCCTATAACGTTGATACCACTTACTATGAGGCACACTTACACTACCTCTATGACTTTTCCAATTTTTTCATTCTCTTGATCTCAGTTACTAACAAAGCAATTTAAAAAACAGAGTAAATCATATCAACTCTTTGAATCATTATAGGCCAGTTATGTACCTCTATGACTACTTTACATTTTTAATTATCATGATCAGTCTTATTCACAAAGCAATTTAAAACAGCAGACTAAAATTTATCAACTGCTCCAATCTTCGTAGGCCACTTACCTTCCCTAAAATTTTGGTTGTAAAAACACTAGGTAAGAATTTTTTAAGTCAAAAGGTAAACGTTTTTTGAAAGTTAAAACAGAATCATTGCAGAATGACCAGCCGTTTCCAGATTTTAAATAAGCAGTGTAATGTCCTGAAGTTGTTGAAGGACCGTCATGATATATAATTGCTGCAGTTACAAAAGTCCTTCCTGATATTGACAACTGCGAAGCCACAACATTTTTAATTAAAGTTGTCGATTTAGTTCCATCTGGCCTACATCGTTGGAACATTAAAATGACATACTGGCCATAACTTCGTATAAATAATGTGGACATCATTGCAGACTTACATTGGCTACACTCCATGTTTTGATCGGCTGCTTTTACTAGCTTATTAAAGGATACTGATTTACTGTCAGGCAAAGTTAAATATATAAATCTTTCTGAGTCTACACTAGTAGTACTTGATTGCCTACAGTTCTCGCAGTCATGCTGCCATTGATAAGAAAGGCCAAACAGATAATCTACATCTACACCTTCATCTTGCAAGACATCAAGCATCTACATTAAAAACTCCTGACAATCCTGCTGAATATTTTGAGAGAATTCCATTTGGCCTGAACATTTGTCTAATAGATTTCGAATTTCAGACACACTTTCTATTTTTCTTCTATCAGTGCTACATTTCTCTAACACAGAATTCAACAAACAGCAAAATCTTTGATCCGAATTGACCACAATCTGTTCTTTTAAAGTTTCTAGAGAAAAGACAACTTTAACCACTACATTAGCATAGCAGTTGACACCAGAACTATTTTCAAATTGAAAACCAACAACATCTTGAACAGCATCCATTTTCTTTCTGCTTACAATTTCGGGTTCATCGACTTTTCGTGTTTTTGCTACAACCTCCCTACTATTGGTCACATTTCTTCGTTTCCGGCCTACCACACGTTTTTCAAAGAAAGGATATTGAGGCAAATGTGGCGCATACTCTCTTCTTAACCTATTGTATTCCTTAACACAATCTAGATCTGCACAAATGTTTGTCTCATCACACTCAATCAAGTACAATCCAGATAAAGATCTGACTCGTGATAATGCCACATAAGCCATACCCTCCTTGAACACAGAACTGCCAATATTCACCAAAGCACTGTCTACACTTAAACCTTGCGATTTATGGATTGTCACCGCATATGCCAAGCAAACAGGAAACTGCTTACGGCGAACATATAAGTCTTTAACAAGCAAAAACCTAGCAGAGCAACGACCAATTTGCTGTACATCCTCAATGCCATCAAATTTAATTTTTATAAATTCAATTCCATCTCTATTTCTGTATTTCTCAAAATCAACAACATTACCCATTGATCCATTTACCAGACCTCTTTCAACATTTAAATTCCTTCTCAAAATGATACGGCTATTTAAGCACACATTCAGAGTCTTTTAAAAACCAGCAGTTTTAGATATAGTCTTCTCTAAAGAATCCAATTTAGATTTCAAATTTTCAGACAAAATAATTGTTGCTCCCATATGCTCAATTCTGTCAATAGCTTCCAGTTTCACTATGTCTTGGTTTTCTAAATTCAACATTTTGTTGTTGAAGATGGAACATTCTTGCAGAGTTGGCATCAAACATATCCCAGATTTCTTCTCAGTAATTTTCTGAAAAATATTCTATGGCAGAACGTCTTCATCTGGATACAAATTTGACAGTAATCATGCATGTAAAGCTTCCTTCCCATGCTCGGTCACTTTTCCGATTCTAACATCTTGTAGAATATTCTTATAATCTTCATCCTTCGCCTGACTCATATTTTCACGCAGTTCAGCATAATTGAAGTTTAACCATATATTAACGTTGCCAATGCTCCCTAGGCACTTCCTGGTATCTTCATGCGTAAGTAGTTTAAACACTGGTTGTCCTTTCACTGGTGTCAGCTGCAGAAGATCACCGAAAACAATGATGTGTTTGCCACCAAATAACACATCATACTCTGTTTTAAGAACTTCTTGCATTCTTAAATGCACAAAGGCAAGCATGACATTGGAAACCATGCTTACTTTGTCAATGATAAGAAGTTTCATCTTCTTTAGGACTCTTGAAACTTCACAACAAGCATCACCAGATAACTTGTGGTATTGTAATTTGTTATCATGCTCCACTGGCAGCATCAGTAGACGATGCAAAGTAAGACCTTTAATGTTATGTGCTGCCAGTCCAGTAGGAGCGGTGACAACACAAGACAGCGATGACTCAGTCCTTTTCTGCAAATAACATGAAATTGCTTTAATGAGGAAATTTTTTCCAGTTCCTGCTTCTCCACTCACGTTCAGTCGGACAGGCTTCAACGACGTACATGAGCACTCTTTCTTCTCATGACTTATTCCATGATCAATTTGGTTGGTAACTTCGTCATATATTTTTCTCTGCTCAACGTTGAGTTGTCTTTCCAAATCTTCTAAGTTAACCGCATCCTCCTGAGCATGTGCCATGGCTCTTTCCACTTCAATCATGGCAGTGGCAGCTTCATTTTCGATAACTGGTCCTCCTAGTGGATCCTGACTCAATGAAGTGGAACTCTGACTGTCCTGAGAACTGTCTCTAGCAATCTCGGCTGCAATTGTTGCTTCCTGCTCGATTTCTGCATTCAACATTTCTAGATATTTTGGAAAAACAGGACATTCTATGGACTCCTTGCCTGCATTGAAAGAATCTTCATAACTGAGGAAATCTCCAAGCAGTTCCTCTTCTGCACGCCAAGGCTTGAAAAGTTGCAAAAGAGCTAAATAGAAAAACTCTTTTCTTTCAGGAGATTCGCAACTCAATTTTCGATGATTTACCAATTTACATTTTCTTTGCTGCTTGAACAGACATCCCTCACTTCCAATTACAGAATACACTCCTTTATCAATATCTTCTTTGATGTTCCTCTTGAATATGTAATTTTGTAGAACCTCATACAGACAAAAATTCTCGAGGTGACTGCTTCTATTTGGATAATATGTATCCAACATGTTGGTCTTCAAAATATCTGTACTGTTTGGCTCCTTCTCCGCCAAATACTCAATTTCCCTTACAGGTTTCAGAACTCGATTACGTGTTACAGCAAGACCAAGACTCACCCAAATTATACTCCTAGATTTGGCATAGAGACTTGCTAAAGATAACCGATCAGAACATTCGTATGTTCCGATTTCTCAATGCGACAACATCTTTAGACTGAAACTGTACAACTTCTTACTGAGGCTCTTTTCATGTGAAATGTCATCCCACATATCCTTCAGTTCTGTCTTTTCTTTTTTTGTGATATAAGACGTCACATACCGAGCCACAGCCATACAGTTGTCAGCCACAAACTGTATATCCATGTTAGCATTCCACATGGACAAAATCACTGGGTTGTAGTCGTTGATGTACTTGGACTCTTCGTTTCTTTTTAAATTGTATGTATTTTTGGGTGATTTCCTCGTCACATTATGTCGCAGCAAAGACATCAAATTGTTCACTCTTCCTTTAGATATCACTGATCGTGGAAACCCAAAACGACATTTTGTATAGAACTTGTTCTTGTTTCTGAATTTACGACTACAGTACTTTCCACAACGATGGTTTTGAAAGCGTAAAACTTGTTCTCTTAAACTTTTGTCTTCCTTTGTCTTTGGAACAGCACATGTAGAATACTGTTCTATGAAACTCATCACTAAGTCATCCGGATCTGTTCCAAATTTGGGTGCCTCTTTGATCCATAGCAGCATATGTATATGAGGAGCACCTCTTGCTTGATACTCCTTTCTCCAGAAGAAATCCAACACCTCTCCAAGAGGTGGATTTTTCTTGTTCATAATGAAAGACATCATAGCTTCAAATCTATGATTGAAGTACCTGCATACATTGACTGGATCCAAAGAGCACAGTTCTCCGGGTGTCTTGAATTCGATATTTTCAATGTTTCCATTTGCCTCTCGTAGAAATTCAAGTAAGTCTTCCCAGCCATACTCGGCACAGCTGAGAGTGAGGAACCATGTGGGAGTTCCTAAGTTCCTCAGCATACATTTTAAGTCACCATGACAACGGTACCAATACTCATTAGTACCACGCTGACATGCCATGAGATTAATCAGGTGAGAATCCAAAATACTATCTTGCACATTGACTTTATCCATAAACTCCCTTGCCGAGATATTTTGCAGCTGTACACCACTTTTCAGATGTGGTTCACTGCATAAGACAGTCCAGACAGATCACTTTCATACAGTAGATGAAACAAATAGGGAATGCATTGACGAAACCTATGATCTTCTGCATACAATTGTAAAGTCCGGTATTCAGAAGCAGGAATTTGATCAGGTCGCTCATCATATCTTCCTCCTCGACCTGTTGGAAATAACTGTGGGAAACACCGAGCTTCCAAACTTTCCTCTCAAACACTAATGGGACTCCCTTTGGCTTGTTTCATTTGAAACAACTCAATAGCATTCCCCATGACTTCTTTAGAATGCAAAGGATGAACACTATAATGTTCATATATTTCTTCATTTTTAGAGGCATCTTCTTTCTCTATTTGTCCAGCACACAAATCGCTGTCCTCTTCTTCACTTAGTTCCTCTTCTGCAACACATACATTCTTGTAGTACTCATTGTTTTTCATCAAATACAACATTGCCTTTTTGACTTTCCTAACATCCACTAAATCTTGCCAGATTTTCTTACTCTTTGTCGGAACCCCATTAACTAGGATAACCAGAAGTTCATCTTCTACTTTGTCTACACCAATTGTATCAATATTTTTCTTCAAATCTAGAGGCAAATAAACAACTCTTCCCTTTAATCCTCTCTGTAAATCTGAAGGAGGCAATTTCCCTGTCTTAGGCTCCATTCGAACAATAGCCTGAAAAGGATGGACACTTTGAATCAAAATAGATTCATAAGTATTTAAATCCTTCAGTTCAGAAGGAATGTCAACCAATTCCAGATTATTATGAACCGCTCTAGCAGGCATCCGGTTCTGATCCCAAATCAAAACAATTTTCTACCATCAAGTATGTTGCAAAATCCTTCCATTCACTATTGTTCTCCATTTCACTTTTTGCATATAAATCCACTAACTTAGTCTGATTCTTATAATAAGTCCGTCGACAACACACACAAGTGAAATTAGGCCTCTCACTTGATTTCACCGTAAACGTGGAAATTTCCTTGTGAAACTTATTTGTACTGGAAATCTGTACAATCTCTTCCACATTGCCTTCTTCTACTGGGTCAATTTCAACATTGTTCTCTTTACTAGCAAAGTAACAAAACTCAATTTCTTCACAAAGATTCTTCACATCTACTTCAGAACCATGCAAAAGAGCAGTGCTTAATTGTTTAAGCATATTTGCTGGACTCTTAGCATAATACAACATTCTCACTAATTTCCTCACTTTATTATGATGCACTGCTAACGTCCTAAAATGATGAAAAACACTCTTACATACTTTTCTAGAAAGACAAGCCAGTGAATGACCATGCAAACCTGTCACTTCTCTCACTCTGCAAGGATCTAATTCTTGCAACAACTTCATTTTCTGTTTTAAACTTTTCTTATTAAATGTCTGTACAAAATCACAAAGCAAATTGATGGAATCCTGTCGCACACTGCAAATACTACTACACTTCCAGGTGTACACTGGTCCCTTAGGACGTCTCCCTAAAACTTCATCACCTAACACCTTCTACCTCTGTTGACACAAGTTTTTCTTTTTCAACCGGACAACCGTCTTGCACCTCATATGCTCGACCACTGGTGTCAACTGCATGCACCAAATCATTGTCCTGGAAGTAACTCTCCTCATTAAAAAATGCCTCACAACTTGAACTATGCATCCATTCTCCTGAAAAAACTTCACAAAAATGAGTACGATTAACTGTTCTCTTCCATCTACTATTTGATTTGAAATCATAAATTGCCTTGTTTAGTTTCCTAATTCTATTGATTTTCAAAATAAATAACTTTCGCTTAATTTCGAAAGCCTGATCAATAATTTTCTCTACATTTTTCTTTTTCTTATAAAAAGCCACTTTCTGTTGACCTTTCTTAATATTTTTTAACAAATTGCCAATTATCCTGTTGAGGAACATTCGTCTACGAATGTCCCTAAACTGATTTTTCCTTCTACTGCCATGCACAGAGTTATCTCCTGCTCTAGCGGTAACATTTTTGAGGGGCCTTTCCTTCCCGTTTAAATTGGCTCTCTTCTTCTGGACTAAAACATGTTCTGTAGTGATACTTTTTCGTCTGCAAATGTTTCTTAAAAAAGATTTTGTTGTCTTACCCGGAGTTTTTTTGGTGACTTGAGAAGTTTTTATTGTAGAGGACTGCTGCAAAGGTTTACCAAGGTGGGGTGTAAGTCGCTTTGCTTCTTTTCTTTTCCTTTGCCTTGAGGGCATTTTTGAATTTTTCAAAAGATCTTGATTTGAATCTGTGGTAAATTTAAAAAAAAAATGTTATTAACCACTATTACCAAACAGTAAACCAATAACAGTAGGCAAACAATTAACACACTAGTTGTCAATTCTACCTACGGTAATTTAGCAGCCCACAAATAGTAGCAATGGAATGGAATGCTTTTACAATAATTTGCTTACTGGATGTGTTTAAAATCGTTTCTTGAAGTCACTTAGGTTTCAGAATATGTACTGCTAGAGTTTCATAGCCAGCATGGGGCATATTTACAAGGCCTTTGAGCCATTTTAAGTCAAAAAACACGTTTTTAAAACACATCAAGTAAGAGAATTATTCTCCCAGATTCATGGGGGAAGTGACTTAAAACGGCCTAGCACACATGGGGGCGAATGTACAAGGCCCTTCCACCACTTTTGCGTCACTTTTAACATGTTGAAAATGACATGAAAGTGGCTCAAAGGCCTTGTAAATATGCCCCATGCTGGCTATGAAACTCTAGCAGTACATATCGTGAAACCTAAGTGACTTCAAGAAACATTTTTTAAACACATCAAGTAAGCAAATTATTCTCCCAGATTCATGGGGCAGTGACTTAAAATGCCCTAACACACATGGGGGCGTATTTACAAGGCCCTTGCACCACTTTTGCATCTCTTTTAACATGGGAAAAATGACGTGAAAGTGGCTCAAAGGCCTTGTAAATATGCCCCATGCTGGCTATGAAACTCTAGCAGTACATATCAAGAAACCTAAATGACTTCAAGAAACGTTTTTTAAACACATCAAGTAAGCAAATTATTCTCCCAGATTCATGGGGAAGTGACTTAAAATGCCCTAACACACATGGGGGCGTATTTACAAGGCCCTTGCACCACTTTTGCGTCACTTTTAACATGGGGAAAATGACGTGAAAGTGGCTCAAAGGCCTTGTAAATATGCCCCATGCTGGCTATGAAACTCTAGCAGTACATATCAAGAAACCTAAATGACTTCAAGAAACGTTTTTTAAACACATCAAGTAAGCAAATTATTCTCCCAGATTCATGGGTAAGTGACTTAAAATTCCCTAACACACATGGGGGCGTATTTACAAGGCCCTTGCACCACTTTTGCGTCACTTTTAACATGGGGAAAATAACGTGAAAGTGGCTCAAAGGCCTTGTAAATATGTCCCATGCTGGCTATGAAACTCTAGCAGTACATATCAAGAAACCTAAATGACTTCAAGAAACGTTTTTAAACACATCAAGTAAGCAAATTATTCTCCCTGATTCATGGGGGAAGTGAAATACTTGTTTAAAGAAGCAGACACCATTTTTTCCTTCTCATAAATGTAAAAAGCATTCCTTTTCCTTAAAAACGATTTTCAAGTCATAATTTGAAAACACAGCACAGCTCCTATGTACAAGCAAACCCTGTCAGTACTAATACTTCACATTATCTCCAATTACAATTTCTCAAAGAAGCAAAATCTTTTTGTAAAACACTTGACCCAAAGCAACATTTTAAATACACAACTTGCTTCCTAATTTTCTCCCTAAAGCATACTAGTCTCTATCTAAATTAAATGAATCTTTTCTCACCTTAGCAAATGCTTTTTGAGTTTCAAAACAGTCTCAGACACACACCAATTTTTCTTTAGCAGAGCAAAGGGTATGCACTCCAGAGGCTGCAACCAACAATGGCACAGAAATGCTGTAATTCATCACACATATCTCTCATGTCACCCAATCAAAACTCTTCCCTCACTTTTTTCAAATCAACACCCTTCCCCCCTCTGCCCTTTCTGCCTTTTTCCATAGCAGCTACCTCCTGACAGACCTCTCATGTTTACAAGTTCACACAACAATGTTTCAACTGAACTCTGAACTCTCAGTACACCTGCTTATCCAGTGCAATGTTTCTTAAAATGATTTTTTCTTAACCATTCGAATTACATCTTTCAAAGAACACATCCATGCACCCTAACTTTATGTTTTCAGCAATCAAAATCCACCAATCACTGCTACTGAATCATTAGCACTGAAACTCCACAGTTTTTTTCATTACAAACTCCTACTGTTTCAACTGCCATTTCATTCCCACACTTCATCTGACTGCAGTAGAACCTCCTCTCACCATGTTTTCTGTCTGGATTCTTGGACATAGTTACATCCACTGGGCTCACAGGTATGCTGATAACAGAAATTTACACAACCTCAATTTACAAAATGTGGAAATCAACTGGATTGGCCAGAGAGGATTGAGATGTCACCAATTGATACCATTGATGAAAACCTTTTTGCATTTGCCAAACCCTGACCTCTTAATAGTGCACTGTGGAGGAAATGATTTGGGCACTTTGACTGGGGTAGGTCTGGAAATGCTTTTAAAGGACACCTTTGAGCAATTGATGGCACTTTTTCCTCAAACCGCCTTGGTATATTCAAATATATGCCAAAGACAGAAATGGAGGTGGTCCAATCAATTTTGTCCACAAATTGAGAAAGCGAGGAAGCATGTAAATAAGTCTGTTTCAGCTTACATGAGAGACCATGGAATGGGCTCCATCTACAACAATAACTTGCGTTACTACATGCAAGATATCTACAGAGGAGATGGTGTGCACTTCTCAGATGAGGGGAACAGAGTTTTCATCCAGAATTTAAGACTGTGTATTGGTACCTACTTATAAGTACCTAAATCTTCCACAGACCCAAAAGCTCTTTTCAGAGCTACCCTAACTATGATCACTCTAAATAAATTTAAAATGTAACTTTTTTTCACTAATTTTCACGACTTACGCTTTTCCGGAGCGCTACCCATTTTTTTTGGGGCATATATGGGCCTCCTCATCCACCCTCACAAAACCTAGGGGGTCAGGATATGTCTCCCTTGCCCCCTTTTACACAATCCCAGCATTGTTTATCCTCCATCTTGTGTCCAAATTAGACCTTAACGCAAGATGGCGGACTCCCGTTACGCTGCCGGTAAGCTACCCGGTGCGCGAACCGGGGCGCGCAACGGCACACGCAGCAAAAAAAAATGTGGGAAGTTAATGTACCAAAAAAGCACTGGAGACACTTTCACCAAATTTTGAATAGTCCCTACTACATACCAGTCCCTACCATTTTCCCAAATTTGATGGAATTCCATAGAGCCATTCAAGTTGTAGCCCTGTCTAAATATACTGAGGTAAATTACATGGCAAAAACACATTAGAAAGAGTTGACATTTTCAACCAATGATAACATTACTTTCAAGTTGTATTTTTATGTGCTGACATTTGATTGGTTTGCTACATGAATATATATGAAAAATAAGAGGGAAAGACAGCCATTTTGACTGGTACTCCCTGAGGTACATTTAAGAACCATTTGCAGGGAAACCTGAAACACTTTGCCACAGGTAAGTTTCTAAGGGGAAATATGTTGTGCAGCTAAAGTTATTTTTAAAAAACGTTTTCTGTTAGTTATGTACTGTCCCTCAGTTATAGTTATGGATTGAATTAGGCTTCATTACATGCAGTTCTTCTTTTGTTCAGTTCCTGTCTGATACTATACACTGCCCAAAGATAACTTCACTGATAAAAACTCAGAAAAACCTGTATCAACGTCACCCCTACAGCGCATTATCTCTACTGATTTAGCTTTAAAAACTATATGATCAAATTTGTCCATATTAATTGCAAAGAACTAAATGCTTGATAAAGGTAGTTTCATATTAGGTACTACTGAAAACAATAAATTAAAGTTATTTTTTTCTGCAATTTACAGCAAAAAAAAAAACAAATAAAATGGAACAATCGAAGGAGGCTGTTGCAAATACTTTGGAGATATCATCAACCTATAAGGAAATTATAATTCACCCTAAAAATGAGAGCCAAAATATTGATGACATTTCAAATGCAGAAGAAGACAGGGATTTCTGGGATCAATCTCTTGATGAGGAATACCTCAAATGTTTGGATGCAGTTGACCTGTTAGTTAGACTTTCAAATAAAGACATTCCTGAGGAAATAATTCAAGAGGAAATCCCTGATAAAGACTTGTTACAAGTTCTTCAAAATATAGAAAATTCTACAGAATAAATTTATATTTAGAAATTTAAAATTGTTTGACACATTATTCTTTTTCATTTGTAATTCATGCAATAGGAGAATGAAGGAAAGTGAGTGAGTGAAGGAGTGAAGGAAGGCAAGTGAGGGAAAGGGAGTGAGGGACAGACAAGAACTGCTAAGGGAGAGTGAGGTATCAGAGTAAGAAGAGTGCGGTGAGAGAGATCGAGGGGAGGAGAGAGGGTGAAAGAAAAAAGTAACGATACAGGAAAAGTGAGGGTAAGACTAAGGGAAGCACTGTAAGGACAGTAGGCAAAGTGAGGGAGGAAAGGGAGTGAGGGAGAGGGAAGCGAGGTGAGGGAACGAATTTATCAACTATCATGCATAAGAAGAGTGTGGGGGAAAAAACCAAAGAGGAGGACTAAGAGGATAGAACAATCAGTTCAAAAATACAATTGCATTAAAGCATGAAGTGCTTTTCCACACATTTACATTTAAATAACCCATATTAGAACATACAAAATATCTACAGAGGAGACGGTGTACATTGAATTTTAGACTCTTCATTGGTACCTACATGTTGGTACTTACATCACCCACACAACACATCAGCTCTATTCAGAGCTACCCTACCTCAAAGCACTCTAAAATATTATTTTACTATTTCCCTTGCTTTTCCACTTGTTACGCTTTCCGGAACGCTACCCGGTGCGCGGACCGGGCGCTAACCGTACAAATTTTTTTTTGTAAGTTTTTTTTTAACATATATGGGCCTCCTCAGCCACCCTCAGAAAACCTAGTGGGTCAGGATATGTCTCCCGTGCCCCCTTATACCAATTCCCATCATTGTTTATCCTCCATCTTATGACTAAATTCATCCGAAACATATGATGGCGGACTCCCGTTACGTTACCGGTGAGCTACCCGGTTCGCGTACCGGGTAGCGCTTCCACCGCGAAAAGTCGAAATTTTAATTTTTTTATTTTTTTGCCCGCGGGGCCCTTTAATAGCCCCCACATCAATCGTAGGGGGTCAGGAGGGGTCTACTTTGCCCCCTTTTATTCATTTCCCCCTTTGTTTATTTCCACCTCTTGTCTCTCGATCCTACCGAGAGACAAGATGGCAGCCGCTCCGAACTGTTTAGAATGTTGACAGTCACCGGAGAGCCAATCCGCTTCTCCTCGCGAAGTTCCGTTACGCATCTGGTACGCGAACCGGGCGCTAACCGGGACGCAGTCACAGATATATATATATTTTTTTAACCTAAAATACTCAAAATCCACTGGAGCACATATCTTTAGACCTAGCAAAGGCACATCGGACTACCAGTCCCTACAATTTTGCCAAGTTTCATAGAAATCCATTCAGCCGTTCGAGCTAAAAGTGAGTCCAACCACCCTATGGAAAACTCAATGTTAAAAACACGTTTTGGGACCCCCCCTTTTTTCTCGGCCCCCACTTCACGAAACCCCCCCCCCCAACTTTCAGGGGACGCTCAGAAACAACATGTGCCATTTTCCTGAAAATTTCAGCCAATTACGTCCATCAACGCCAAAGTTATTCAACATAGAATTTTCAGAAATCCCTATTCAAAAAAATCCTAACTATATATACCTACTGGCGACCGTCAGTAGGTAATATATATATATATATATATTTATATATATATAAATATATCAAGCGAAGATGCATCATGCTAACATAATATAGTCCGATACTCCTTATGTATGGGAAATCTATTTTCTATCCCTCAGAACGGCCCTTTTAGCATGATGTAGCTAACTAAAACAGCTCAATCTTCAAATATTCCTTCATCAATCTGCATTAAATCTTTGAGCTCCTGCTGAACTAAATGAGTCTTTCCTGCTGCTGCGGAAGGACCGGCCAAGGAGGAGGTGAGTATAGTTGCGCAATAAGAGCAACATGCAGGTCCACATTGTTACCAAAGGCAACACGTGAATATGATACCTGCTATACCTGCCAGCACTATCAGAATTTTCCATGCCCAAGAAAACAACAGACCCCAGAACCAACCAGAGAGGGACCATTCACCAGTCTCTACATGTATTTCGGAAGCCAAACAATGTAGCTTCTGGATAACCAAATGAACGGAGGGGGCGTATTCAGGAATATACACACAGCAGGAGCTGCTGATCACACGGCATGCTCCTCCTCGATCTGCCAAGATAATGCCTAAAACCATACCATTTTGAAGCAAAACGATTCTTGTGGCTTGTAGCTCGATGGTCAGATTAGTCAATATTCCTGCTGTGGTGTTAATTACCCCTTCATCTACTCTGGACAAATGCCGTACTTCTTTGCTCGTGATTATAGGCCCCTAGATGGGAAACACTCTGTTTACAATGTCGGTAAAATGCTGTTCAGGAGTATCTGTCTGATCTATATCGGTAGTATTTATCATTCTTTTATTTCTCTTAACAGGCATACTTCGTTTATCTAAGCGATGATCATTGTGATAGTTAGAAGGGGCAATATAGACTGGTGGATACAGGAAGGACAGGTAGCAACGTCCAGCCCAACCTCGTGCAAGCCAAGTATAGGCATTTTCTCCACAAACAAAATCTACATTAGGAGGGGTTAACAATGATTGGCACTAAAGGTGAGCAACCGATAAGTATAATTACATCGGCTTTCTCCTACTGAACACAGAGGTACTATTTAGTATAGGCACTGGAATAGCCCTATCTTCAGTAACATTACGGTCTTGAAAATACTGAGTGAAATTATTTATTTATTTATTTATTTACGTAATTTTTATAGCGCAACAAATACCCTGGGGTGTCTCGGCGCTGTGGAGCTACTGGAGTCAGCCATCCTCTTACTGGTTAAACAACCATGTTTTTAAGAGCCTGCGGAAGCTCATCAGGCTAGGGGCAATTTTAATGGCAAGTGGCAAAAGATTCCAGAGTTTTGGGGTGGCCACAAGGAAGCGCCTGTCTCCTCAGGTGGCCGTTCTTGTACGTGGCACAGGGAGGAGACTGGTATTGGCCGATCTTAATTGCCTTCTGGGAGTATACAGCTGAAAAGCTTCAGTCAGAAACCTGGGTCCTATGCCATGTACTGCCTTATATGCAATGCAGATGGCCTTGAATTTAATACGGCTCTCAACTCTCAGCCAGTGGAGCTGACGAATGCCAAAGGTGGTGGATTTGCGGCGAGGAATGTTTAGAAGAATCCTAGCAGCCGTGTTTTGGATGGATTGCAGCTTCGTTATGACACGCTTCTGGGTGTGAAGAAAGAGAGCGTTCCCATAATCTATTTTAGAGAAGACTAAGGTAGAGACCAGAGTCTTCCCAGCTGAGGGGGGGAGATAAGGTAGTAGCTTCTTAATTTTTTTTAAAATAAAGAATGATGACGAGACAACCTTGTTAGTATGGAGGTCAAAAGCCAGCTTGCTGTCAAAAATCACTCCCAGATTTCTAGCTTTTTCCACTGGGACAGGTGGATGGCCGAGCTTTTCCGGCCACCAACTAGGGGACCATTCAGGGGAGAGTTTTCCAAAGGTCATAATCTCGGTCTTGTCCGAGTTGAGCCTAAGACAATTCGAGGCCATCCAGGTACTAGGCATAGTTTTCTGGAAATTGGCTGCCACAGTGAGGCCGTACCTGTGGATACCCAGAACCAGCTGGGTATCATCTGCGTACGATGTAAGCCGTACCCCATGGGCCTTTATTACCCTCGCTAAGTCTGCTACATAGATGTTGAATAGCATAGGACTTAGCGAGGAGCCTTGTGGGACTCCACAAGGGAGTGCAGAGATAGGAGAGTAGAAGTCTCCCAGCCTTACTGTCTGGGTACGGTTTGCCAGGAAAGATGAAATGAGATCCCTGGCCAGACCGTTTATCCCCAGGGCTGTGACACGGTCGACAAGAGTGACATGGTCGACCGTGTCAAAAGCCGCTGACAAATCCAAAAGGATGAGGACAGCCGCCCCTCCCTGGTCCATGATCGCCCTGATCTCATCAGAGGCCTTTATCAAGGCGGTCTCTGTTCCATGCCCTTTCCTAAAACCAAACTGCGTTTCGTCGAGAAGTTGGTGAGTCTCGACGAACTCTGAGAGCTGTCTATTCATCAGGAATTCGCATACTTTGGCAGGAAAGGGCAGGCACGCAATGGGCCTATAACTGGCGACAGCTGTGGGGTCTAGACTCTTGAGTCTAAACTCAACGAAATCCAAAATCTCATTTTTCAACCAAGTGGTGTATTCATGCATTGTATACATATTCATACATGCATTTGGATATAAGGTTCCCTCTCCATTATTCCTCTCGGGTCAAATCCTTAATATACGATAAAATCATTTCATAATCCTTTTCTGAAAACCTTTAAGTGTCCACAGTATAATGCATATACATCATTGAAAGTAATGTAAACCAAGCCTCACAACTCCCCAGATGAGACAAGGGTAGGGATATGAATAAGTCGTGCTTGTGCATAACAGATGGTAAAAGACCACAAACCCAACAATTTGTAGCATCAGTGGCGCTTTGTGTTTGATGAAGCATTTCAACAAATACATTTTTCACAAAAGTCTGACGATACCTTTCCTTGTGTGTGGCTAAAGTATGAAACACATGTTCCGGAGGTGGGGCAGTTGTTCCTAAAATAGTATGCATAGAGTGGCGAAATTCTAAATAGATGAATACTCCCATCAATGTGATTAATAATATTGCTATAATACTATAAATGCAAATTTAACTTGTTGGGTCCAACTAGAAAAGACAGGCATATATGCAGGGAAATAACGTGGTACCAAAGGACGTTCCTCTTTAGAAACGAAACGAGCAAAGGGATACATGCTAACTAAAAGCCCAAAATAAACTCGGGCGATGCAGTCCAACCTACCAGAGGGTGCTTCTTTCCTGTGTCTGTTTAGAGCCTCACATGCAGGCTCCTATCATTCATCACAAATAATACCAAAGCAAGCCTCTCACGTTGGAGTTATGTTCTCACACAACCCTTGAAGAAAACACAACCTTGGCCTCTCTAAACAAGAAATTCAGTCTTTCTTTCTGAACAGAGCAAGCAAATGTTCAAGGCTCTCAGCGCGTTCTGTCCAGTGTCTCGCTCAGTACCCCAGAAGCTCATCTAACAGACATTCGTGGAGCAAGTCTGTACCCTATTACTCAAGTCTCTCCCTACCTCCTACCATATTCACCTGGGGTACCGCGTTATCTTCTGGGCCACAGGTTGTATCGAGCATGGCCAGGCACTTCCTGATCAGAGAACAAAACAGAGGATGATGAATCCGGTGCAATAGGGGTACTGCGAGCCTCTCGTTCGACTGTAGGGGCAACAGAATCTGGGGCAATCACTTGTGCTGATGACAGAGCCCCTTCCGAGCCTGAGACACCTTCTCCTTGCCCTTCTCCAATTATCTGGGCATCAGAAAAAGGAGACAAAACGAGGAACTCGCTCACTTTCCTAGGTCAGAACCCCTTCCTGGATTCGCTGATCATATGGAAGCGGGAGGGGTAGTTTTTTCAGATGTGACACATGGATCCAGTGTCGCTTGCTGTTCACCTTTATCACTGTCCGCGTAGCCAACAAGATTTGAAACGGTTCAGACCAACGGGGATCCAAGCTGGATTTTCTCTGGTAATTACGGACCAGAACCCACTGTCCTGGCTCCAAGCGATGTCCGGGACCCTCCGGCAGGGGCTGCAAAACTGCTGAGACCTGTTGATGAATGGAACAAAGATCTTTAGTAAAAGCATATGTCTGTCAACATAGGATACTCTATATCACGAAACGTTCTGGGTCTCGGGTCGCCCCAAACATTAGCAGGGCGCCCAAAAATGATCTCATATGGAGATAAGCCAGAATGAGAATGTGGGGTATCCCGTATTGACATTAATGCTAGCGGTAGAGCATCTGGCCACTTCAATCTGGTACTTTCTTGAATTTTTGCCAATTTGAGCTTCAGTATCCCATTATACTTCTCGACCAGCCCAGCGGACTGGGGGTGTCGAACCACATGGAATTTCTGTTTAATCTGTAGTTCATTACAAATGTGACTGATAAGATCTGCATTAAAGTGCCCCCCATTTTCACTCCAGATCACCCGAGGCAATCCATAGCGTGGGAAGTATTCCTTTACCAATGCCTTTGCCGTTGCCAAAGCAGTATTTTCCTTGGTCGGGTAGGCTTCCACCCATTTACTGAAAGCGCACACCACGACCAGGACATACTTCAAAATATTTACACGCTCCCGCTGGATATAATCCATTTGGAGCACCTCAAAAGGCAAAGGTGGTGGTGCAAAGTTTCTACTCAGAACAGGCTCCCTGCCCCCCAGGATTATGTCATAAGCAAACCATGCAATATTGCACCAAATGAGCAGCGGTCTTTGGAATATTGGCATTGTACCATACAGGATCTAGTAATGCACAAATTCCTTTCGTCCCAATATGAGCTGAACCATGTGAAGTTGAAGTTGAAGTTAAGAGATTTATAGAGCGCTCGGTCACCGTGCGGTTTCATGGCGCTGGTGGCGTGGACCTGAAGAAAGAGGCGGGGCACAGCTTAAGAAGAGAAAGCTTGGGAGAAAAGGAAAGTCTTTAAGGCTTTACGAAAGTCCAGGTAGGTGGAGGAAGACCTGATAGACAGGGGGAGAGAGTTCCAGAAGAGCGGAGCCAAGATGGAAAACTTAAGGCCTCCGGATCTTTTCTTTTTGAAACGGGGAACCGAGAGCAGAAACTTGGTGGACGAGTGCAGCTCTCGGTTGGGTATATAGGCTTTGACACAGGAGTTAATGAAGGCGGGACCAGGGCCTGAAAGGTCATGCAACCCATCTTGAAGAGGGCGCTCTGTTGGATAGGGAGCCAGTGTAGGGTTTTTAGGAGGGGAGTGACATGATGAAATTTTGGTAGTTTATAGAGTAGACGGGCTGCGTGATTTTGGATAAGTTGCAAGCGATGAAGGTCATAAGCTGGGATGCTTGAATACAGAACATTGCCATAGTCAAGTCGAGACATGACCATGGCCAACAGAATAAGCTTTAGGGCTGAAAAAGAAAAGAAACGAGAAATTTTGCGGATAGTGCGGAGGGTTAAAAAACAAGAAGAAACCACAGTGCTAACTTGGGAGTGCAAAGTGAGATTACTATTAAGCTTGATTCCTAGTGTTTTAACAGAGGAGGACGGTGAGGGAGGGGTACCGAGAGTTGAGGGCCAAAACAGAGTTGACCAAGGGCTGGAGCTGCCACCTGTAAGTACCAACTCGGTTTTATCAGGGTTTAACTTAAGGTGATTGCAGTCCATCCAGTCCTTGATAAAAATCATAACCATCTGGAAATTGTAAATGGAGTCAGGGGAGGAAGAGAGCTTGAAGATCAGTTGGAGGTCATCGGCATAGTTGAATACCGTGACCTCCATTTGCTGCAAAGCAAAAATAAGAGGAAAGATGTAGAGGTTAAAAAGGAGGGGGGAAAGGGTAGAGCCTTGGGGCACCCCGCAGCTGACATCCCACAGGGGTGCAGAGAAACCCTCCAGCTGGACAGCCTGAGTGCGGTACTGCAGGAAGGAAGTAAGCCAGGCCAAGGCCGGTCCCCCAATGCCAGCGCCCCCGACACGGTCGAGAAGGATGGAATGGTCGACCGTGTCGAAGGCAGCGGACAGGTCCAGAAGGACCAGGGCTTGGGGAGTGTTCTCATCCGCTCCTCCTCTGAGTTTGTCTAAGATGGAGAGGACCACAGACTCCATAGAGTGGGAGGGACGAAAACTAGCCTGGCAAGGGGCTAAAAAGCGGCTTTCTTTAATGAATGAGCTGAGGGCTTTGGTGACATGGCTCTCGAGGATCTTGCCTAAGAAGGGGAGAAGGGAAATGGGACGGAAGTTGGAGAGGGAGGATGGATCAGCTCCTGGCTTTTTAAGGATGAGAATTATTTTAGCAGATTAGTGCGAGACAGGGACAATCCCTTGCATGAGAGAGTCATTAAGGAAAGTTAAGGGCGGGAGAGGGCAAGCAGTGAAGATCCTTCGCAAAAAAGTAATTTTAGAAAAGCGTCTCTGGTGATCAAAGGAAATTGATCTAAACGAATAGGATTGGGTGGGGGTGAAGGACATTGAAAAGAAGGGAAGGGAGGTGAAATGTTAGACTTAATCAGAATGATTTTGTCAAAAAAATTGTCGTTAAGAGAATCGCAGAGAATCTGGGAAGGAACTGGTCTGGACGCTATTTTATCAGAGGATGCTAATTCCTGGACTAAAGAAAAAATTTCCTTAGATTGACTTTCAGCCTGGAGGATCTTAGAAGAGAAGTATTCAGTTTTAGCCTGCAGAATGGCTTTTTTGTAGTCTTGCAGGAGAGTAGAAAATTGTGATTTATGAGAGGGACAATAGTTGCGCCTCCATGCACGTTCTGCCTGCCGGAGCGCAAGTTTTTTGTCCTTGAGCTCCAGGTTTAACCATCTGTTGGCGTCATGAGCGCGCCTGGTTCTGACGCGCTTGAGGGGAGCCACCCGGTCACATTCGGCGGCTAACCACTTAGTGATGGTGTCTGCTTGTGTGAGAGGTAGTACCCCTTCGAGGTTGGGGGCTGAGGCTAAAAGGGAGGAGCAAAGCGGTGGTATATCTGTATGGTTCGAATTCCGTGCTCAAGTATTACTCGGAAGAGAGGGTTTCCGGGCAAGGCTCTGGTCAAATAAAAAGGAAACAAACGAGTGATCTGACCAGGAGCAGGGGGTAACTAGCGGAGAAGAGATGGGAGCATTAATTGGCCAAACTTGGTCTAAGATATGACCCTGGGTGTGAGTGGGAATATGAATGTGAGGGGTAAAGTTAAAATTAAGAAGCAGTTCAGTGAAAAATTTGGACGACAAGTCCTCCCGAGGGTCGGCGGGCCAGAAGTTGAAATCACCCAATACCAACACAGAGGAATTGTTTACAACCAAGGTTGCGAGCAGTTCCTGAACCACCGGGATGAAATGTGGCATAGATTGCATAGGGCGATCAATGAGTACACAGGTAAGGGGGACCTGAAAAGAAACAGATCGGACAACCAAAAAATCAACTGAGGCAATAGAGGGGAATGATAGCATTTGGAAATAGTAGTTAGCACGAACTATTATGGCAACGCCACCTCCAACCTTACCTGCGGGACGGTAGGCCCGGAGGGCATAATAGGAGGGGGTAAGGTGGCCAGAACGTCGGGCAAGGAGTCAGGGCAGAACCAAGTTTCGGTGAGAAACAAAAGATCTGGTTTTTGAGAGTCTAGAAAAATGAAAAGTTTCAAGTGATGTTTGACTGCTGACCTGGTATTAAGGAGAAAGGCAGAGATTGCAGGAGTGGAGGGGGAAGGTGAGGAAGGGCTGGGCAGTACAGGAATAAGAGGGGGGCTGGTAGTTGCATGGTATAAGGGAGACACCTGGGAGGGGAAGATAGAGACAGGCCAAGGTTATCAATGTGCGCAAGAGTGGAGGAGCCTACTGGCCAAGGGCCTTGAAGGGAGCGCAGTTGCTCTGAGGAGTAAGTAGGCAGACGGACATAGTGAGAAGCCCCTAGCCTTGGCCGGCCGTGGACGGTCGCAGACGGGCTTGCCTTTGGCGCGCCTTCGGCAAACCCACGGTGCGCCCACTGCGCGCGTCTGCTGCGCGACCAGAATGGCATGTGGGCTTTGTAGTCCTGTATAATCATGGGGGTGGGGGAGGCAGAGTGAGAATCCTTTCAGTCTCCGTAGATAGCTTTATAATCAGAAGGGGGAAAGGATCACTGGTCCTGCTTAAACCTTGGGCTCACAAGTCAAGGACCTGGTTTCTCCCAAACATATATGACTCTCATACACGTGTATATTAGTAGTGGTGGTTTCTCTTTTGCGGTATATACTGTGTCCCCGCTTTTCTACACGTGCGTGCGTAATCATTGAGTCATTTTTTGTCTTGTGCACCCTCCACCAGGAGGTTTTGCCTTAGGGTTTAAGGCAGTAGTGATCGTGGAAGGTGGGGGGTAGTGGTGTGAAAATAAAAAATCCGGAAGGCCAGACAGGTATTCTTTAATAAGTCTGGGTTCGGACTATGGTTAAAAATTACGGATGCACTTTACGAATAGGTGAGGAATTCTAGTGCATTACAATGGAATTTAAAAAGAGGTCAACATGTTTCAGCCTTTGGTAGTCAGTGGATCTATAGGCTTTCGTCAGGACCAATGAGGGTAAGTGAATAGTGAGAAAACTGTGAGAATAATAAAGGAAAATTGACCTAATTCTTCGTGATTTTAAGGTTTCATTGTACCTGTAAAAGTAAACAACATGCACACAAACAGCGACAAACAGGGAGAAGGGGTATGGAAAAACACATAATTATGTACAATAGTACCTTAATATTGTATAAGGAACTAGAAAATGGCAATACTTCCCGTCATACTCATTTCGGGCGTCAACTCTTCCATTCTCATGCTTCATTTCGACTTATATTGAGGTGCCCATAGTTCTGACATTAATACTGTAGTGAAGTGCGCATAGCTCTAACCATTTCACTGTGCGTGATCTATCGTGAATTACGCTAGACAATGCGGGTCTTCTGTGTTACTGCATACATTCTGAGTATTCCAGGAATGTAGTTGTGGGGGTTTTTTTGTGCCTATAAAGTTTCCCACAAGTCGTAGGTTTAACGTGGCTGCATTCGTGTACAATGCGCTGCGCGCGCTCTTGAAAATGCGCATACCTTGTCTTATTTCGGAAATTGCTACCTCGGGGATTTAAGGCTGATCGAGAGAGGCCTTACTGCAAAGTATCAAGAAGGTGGGGGGTTATCTAGTGCGCTGTGTTCACTTACGGTTTTTCGTTGCTTGAACGCGTCTAGTTTTACCTAGTACCTTAGTGCCTTCTTGCTCGGTCCCGGCAGCATGTGCTGACTCTGCCTTTCCTCACCCGGAACTACAGGGTTTAGCGGTTCCTGGTTGACTTAAGCTCCATGGCGGTAAAAATGGAAGAAATACTTCAGCGAGTAAGCCGAAGGTCTCTTTTCATTTAAGATTGAAGTTAAAATTAGAATTAAACCACCATTATTATTGATAATTAAATGAGTCCCTAAAATAGGGGAATTATTGTGTAAAGATGAGCCGTGGCTTTTTGTTAGGTGAGGGAGGCTCATGAGTTATTGCGCTTATGGTAGAATGCAGGGATATTGTTTGATGGATTATTAGAACTACAGTATTGGGCTTGTTTTTAGGGGTCACTAGTGGAGTACATGGTTTGTGAACCCCAGAGATCGGGCAGTGATACCCTGCCATCTAGTGTTCTTTTATTTTAGAATTTTTGAAAGTTGAAGTTTCGGATCATCTATTGAGAGAAAGCCATGGAACAGAGTCGTTCAGGCCCAAGGTATCTGTTTTTAACCTGTGAACCCAACGTTGTTCTTTCTCGAACAGTATTCTTTCTGCATTTCTGTCAATAGTTTCAAGGCTTTCCAGGATCACCCAGTGGAGATCATTAGCAGTGTGTTGTTTTTCTTTATAATGTGACGACATCTTAGTTGTGCTTTTCTGGCAGTTGACATTGCTCCTGTGTTCACTGAGTCTCTGTTTAGCTTTACGACATGTCATCCCAATATATCTCATGTTGCACGGACAAGTGATCATATATACCACGTGGCTAGTGTTACAATTGGTGTGTCTTTTTAACTTCCATAAGATGTTTGGAAGTAATTGTAATTCTTTTGTTGGCTTTGTGGTTGTGCAGGCTACGCAGGAACCGCAAGGATAGTGTCCAGTGATTGGGGGATTATTCCAGAGGCCTGGTTGTTGTTTCTTTTTTCTTGGTGGAGGTCTCGTGTGGACCAGCAAATCCTTGATGTTGGTGCTCCTCTTGTTCGCAAATCTTGGTTTTGGCCAGGTCAGAGTGTTAGATGTAATAATCTTCCAGTTACGGTTGATTATTTTCTTCACCTGGTTTGTTATTGGGCTGTATGTTGTTACGCACGTGGTCCTGTCTTCAATATGTTTCGGGTGACTTTCGAGGAGAGATTCTCTCGGTTGATTTCTAGCTCGTTTCGCACAGGAGTTGATTATTCTTTTCGGGTAATCTCTGGTTATTAGTTTATCACAGAGATCTTTTGCTTGCGTCTTGTAGTCATTTATTGAGCTGCAATTTCTTCTCAGCCGTAAGAACTGGCTGTACGGAAGGTTTTCCCTTAACGGGCGGGGGTGAAAACTGTTGAAGGATAGCAGACTGTTTTTTGCAGTGGATTTGAAAAACGTTCTTGTTTGTAAACTGTCGTCTTTTGCAAAAATAGTGATGTCCAAAAAATCAAGGCTTTGTGCATTGGATGTGTATGTGAACTTGAGACATTCATCTTGAGTATTCAACCACCTATGGAAATCTGTTAGTGACGTATTGTCCCCTCTCCAGATTAGGAAGATGTCGTCGATATATCTCTTCCAGAAGAGTATATGACGAAAAAAGGGGTTCTGTGCGTTGTGTACATAGGTCTGTTCAAAAGTGCTCACGTACAGACCTGCTACGCTGGGCGCAAAGGTGCTGCCCATCGATGTTCCATGTTGCTGGAGGTAGAGGGTGTCTTATATTGGAAAAAAATTTCCATGAGGGCCAATCTACAACATTCCAATACAAAATGTCTCGGGGTCCGGTGTGGCCAATCAATGTTGAACAGGATGGTTTCGAGAGTCTCTAAAGTTTTCTGTTGGGGAAGGCTTGTATAGAGACTCTCGACGTCCAATCCTACTAGGAGCATGCTGTTTTCCGAGTACTCAAAGTTTTGTAGCATGTTGATCAAGTCTCGTGTATCTTTTAGGTAAGTAGGAGTGGCTTGGACCAGTGGTCTTAAGTATTGGTCCGCGAATTGCGATAATGGCTCTAGGATGGAGTTGATCCCCGAGACAATTGGTCTTCCTGGTGGTGGCATCTTCTCTTTGTGTATTTTGGGCAGAGAGTAAAAGTAGGGCGTGACCGGTGTTTTTGTTACCAAATAGTCCGCCTCTTTTTTTGATATCCAGTTATTACATTCTGCTTCTTCAATCATTAATGATATTGTTCTTTGTAGGCGCACTGTTGGATCAGTTGTGATCACTTGATAGAATTTACTGTCTGCTAGTAATTCCATGCATTGTCTATCATATCCTTCTGTTGTGAGCAGGACAATCCCTCCGCCTTTGTCTGCAGGCTTTATGACTATGTCATGGTTTTCTTTTAATTCTGTCAGAGCAGCTTTTTCTGCTTTTGTCAGGTTCTGGAAGGTTTTTTGGGGTTGATGATTCAATTCTTCAACTTCTTTCATGATGGCCTGTTCAAATGTGCTTATTTCAATGGGAATTTGTGAGTTAAGCGGGCAAAAGGTAGACTTTCTTTTTAGAGTTGTATCTCCTTCTTGGGGTTGTTGTTCCCCTTTGAAAAAAGCTTTCAGTTTCAGCGTGCGGCAAAAGTTGGCGAGTTCGCATTTTGTTTTGAAGACATCTGTTTTTGGAGTTGGCACATACCCTAATCCTTTGTTCAGGACACTGGTCTGATTCTCTGTGAGTTCTAATCCTGTCAGGTTGACTATTAAATTGTCGGCCCTTGTCCTGTGTTGGCTTTTGTGACGCTCCTGGTTTGGACCTGTCGGGCTTGGTCGGACCAGGTCACTCCTTTTTGTCTTGACCTTCGATTGTTCTGGCCATTCCCTAAAAAAGGACGGCTTTGTTGGTAGTTTTGGGCCCCTTGTGGTGGCATTTGTTGATTCATAGGTACCTGAAAGTATGGATTTGGCCAACCTTGGAACTGAGGATTGAATGGGTGGAATGGTATTCCTTGCATATTCTCTTGGAAGAAAGGCGGGCGCCAATAATTGCCTCTGCCTCTTCGTTGTCCTCTTTTATTCCTAAAGTTTCCACGGCCTCTGATTGTTGTTTCGTCTCCGCTTTGATCTGAGCTATTGTCTGAAGACATACTGGTCGTGTCCGAATTGTCATTTGGTTTGTAGTCTTTGCTACTGTAGGGATGAATGCGTTCCAAAGAGAATTTTTTTTTAGTTCTTTTGCCAACTTTTGCAGTTTAGTCTGCGTGAGGTATTCCTGACTGTCTTTCATTTCTTTGTTAATTTCGTCAAGGCGTGTTTTGTAGATGGTTATATTAATTGTGTTGTTCAATTTTGTTTCTAAAATCTCAATCTTGACCGCGAGTTCATCCGTTAGTCGGGTTGCTGTTTTTATAATTAGAACCAGATAGTCTCTGGTACATTTCCAGGATATAAAGGACCAATCCTTCCTGAATGCCAGATCTTTTAAGAAAATCCGTGGTGCGTTCGTCACCCATAGGCCTCTTGGTGCAGCATTGACTCGGAGGTACTCGGTCATTATTATCCCGTGCACTGCTGTTCGTACTTGCTCTTTCTTCAATTCGCTTAACTCGTCCCATTCTGCCGTTGAAGACAGAGTTTGGTTGAGGTCACCTTCTATGAGTAGAGGTGGTCTTGCCAAGATTTCATCATAGTCTTCAGTTGTGTAACTGAGTCCCAAACTTCCTGCCATGTTGATACGTTTTGCAGGCAGTATGGATGTCACAGGCTTTTTTTAGTGCCTATGCGATTGTCTCCCACAGCTGTTCGCTGCTTGACATGTATAATCATGGGGGTGGGGGAGGCAGAGTGAGAATCCTTTCAGTCTCCGTAGATAGCTTTATAATCAGAAGGGGGAAAGGATCACTGGTCCTGCTTAAACCTTGGGCTCACAAGTCAAGGACCTGGTTTCTCCCAAACATATATGACTCTCATACACGTGTATATTAGTAGTGGTGGTTTCTCTTTTGCGGTATATACTGTGTCCCCGCTTTTCTACACGTGCGTGCGTAATCATTGAGTCATTTTTTGTCTTGTGCACCCTCCACCAGGAGGTTTTGCCTTAGGGTTTAAGGCAGTAGTGATCGTGGAAGGTGGGGGGTAGTGGTGTGAAAATAAAAAATCCGGAAGAAGACAAGGTATGCGCATTTTCAAGAGCGCGCGCAGCGCATTGTACACGAATGCAGCCACGTTAAACCTACGACTTGTGGGAAACTTTATAGGCACAAAAAAAACCCCACAACTACATTCCTGGAATACTCAGAATGTATGCAGTAACACAGAAGACCCGCATTGTCTAGCGTAATTCACGATAGATCACGCACAGTGAAATGGTTAGAGCTATGCGCACTTCACTACAGTATTAATGTCAGAACTATGGGCACCTCAATATAAGTCGAAATGAAGCATGAGAATGGAAGAGTTGACGCCCGAAATGAGTATGACGGGAAGTATTGCCATTTTCTAGTTCCTTATACAATATTAAGGTACTATTGTACATAATTATGTGTTTTTCCATACCCCTTCTCCCTGTTTGTCGCTGTTTGTGTGCATGTTGTTTACTTTTACAGGTACAATGAAACCTTAAAGTCACGAAGAATCAGGTTAATTTTCCTTTATTCTTCTCACAGTTTTCTCACTATTCACTTACCCTCATTGGTCCTGACGAAAGCCTATAGACCCACTGACTACCAAAGGCTGAAACATGTTGACCTCTTTTTAAATTCCATTGTAATGCACTAGAATTCCTCACCTATTCGTAAAGTGCATCCGTAATTTTTAACCATAGTCCGAACCCAGACTTATTAAAGAATACCTGTCTGGCCTTCTGGATTTTTTATTTTCACACCACTACCCCCCACCTTCCACGATCACTACTGCCTTAAACCCTAAGGCAAAACCTCCTGGTGGAGGGTGCACAAGACAAAAAATGACTCAATGATTACGCACGCACGTGTAGAAAAGCGGGGACACAGTATATACCGCAAAAGAGAAACCACCACTACTAATATACACGTGTATGAGAGTCATATATGTTTGGGAGAAACCAGGTCCTTGACTTGTGAGCCCAAGGTTTAAGCAGGACCAGTGATCCTTTCCCCCTTCTGATTATAAGGCTTTGTAGTCCACCAGAGTACTGCCTCAGGCCGAGCTCTGCCCCCCTCGTCCAGGTATAGAGAGATCAGGTGACTCGTATCGTCACAGGCCCTCCGCACGAATGGGAAACCCGGCGTCGGCAACGGGGAGGGGGCTCTGCATGGCGAATACAGGAGGTGAACCCACAGATGAAAAAATAACGAGGCTTCTAGGTCCGGTACCAGGAAGTACTGAGACTGATGTCCATCAGCAAACGAGAACAGGCAAGCAGGGCGGCTGGGGTAGGCTGCAGAGACCCAGGCTTACGCACCATGCAAGGCAGAAAAGGTTAAAACTTAACGTACTGTTAAAAGAGATGATACACGGCTGGGCAAAGATCCGAGTAGCTCCCAGACTTAAGTGCCAAGAGAGTATTAAAATAAATGTTAAGATGTCACACAATCGTTTTCCGTGGTCTGCGTGCGTCCGCTGCGCAACCAGAATGGCATGTGGGGTTTGTAGTCCACCAGAGTACTGCCTCAGGCCGAGCTCCGCCACCCTCGTCCAGGTGTAGAGTGATCAGGTGACTCGTATCATCACAGGCCCTCCGCACGATCGGGAAACCCGGCGACGGATCAGGCTGTGACGATGAGGCACCGGCAACGGGGAGGGGGCTCTGCACGGCGAATACCGGAGGTGAGGCCACAGATGACAAATTAGCGAGGCTGCTAGGTCCGGTAGCAGGAAGTGCTCAGACTGATGTCTGTCAGCAAAGAAGAACAGGCCCTCCGCACGAACGGGAAACCCGGCGTCGGCAACGGGGAGGGGGCTCTGCATGGCGAATACAGGAGGTGAACCCACAGATGAAAAAATAGCGAGGCTTCTAGGTCCGGTACCAGGAAGTACTGAGACTGATGTCCATCAGCAAACGAGAACAGGCAAGCAGGGTGGCTGGGGGAGGCTGCAGAGACCCAGGCTTACGCACCATGCAAGGCAGAAAAGGTTAAAACTTAACGTACTGTTAAAAGAGATGATGCACGGCTGGGCAAAGATCCGAGTATCTCCCAGATTTAAGTGCCAAGAGAGTATTAAAATAAGTGTTAATATGTCACACAATCGTTCTCTGTGGTCTGTGCGATTGTTACCACCGCATTCAGTAATGCATGGGGCAACAACCATCGCAGTTTTTCTGTCAAATCAATCCAACAATCATCTGCATCTAATTTCCCCACTTTCTCTTTCCAGTGAGCCAGCTCAATAGGGGTAGCTTCTTTCTGTATTTCTCGGAAACTCTCCATGGTGTTATTAAACATCTCTGTTTCAGCCACCCACCTAGCAGAGATAGTTACAAACATTGAGGTCTTTTTGGATGTCGCAGTTTAGCTACTTGATCAGCAAAGGCATTACCTTCACCCACTGCATCAACCGCTGCCTTGTGTGCACTGCAATTAACTACTGCCACCATCTCTGGTAACGTCAAGGGGCCATGCTGTAGTCGCTGACCATAGGAAGTGAGAAAACCTCTTTCGGCCCAAAGTCGACCAAAACTATGAGCCACGCCGAAGGCTTACTGGTTGTCGGTGTAAATATTTACTCTCAATCCTTCACTTAGTCACAGCCCCTAGAGGACGAGGTTCTTGTGGTCAGAGTCGTGGATTTGACAGACTGGACAGACCTTAGCAAGGTGCAGGCCCACAGGACCGTCCTGATAGTAACTACCGCAATGACAATTGGGGTGGACAGTAGTATCATGATGACTATTACATAGACAAGGTGACAGGAATGTCTCACAGCTAGGACAGCCAGAGACAGAGTGAGGGACCAGTTCACATAACCTGTAGATCAGCGTGGTCCTTACGTTACTGCGGATTTGCATGGCTAGGAGAAGGAATTTTTGGTGGATACATGTGCAATGAATAGCTGTATTTCTTTGCTCCCGGGGACAGCTCTGTCTGGCCATAATAATGTTTTGGTAGGATTTTATAGTGTACTGACTATAGGTCCTTTTACTGTGGATTCACCATTTTTGTTGACGTCTAATTGTGGAGAAAATCTGATGGGTTTAGATTTATTAAAGAAGTTGCATGCAACCATTTATTGTTCCCCGGAAGGTGTTTACATGACAATGGTCCCAAATGTGGTCAGCGCTAAACAGTGTCTGTCCAAAGATGCGGCCCTTCCTGTTGAATTTAAGGATATGCCGCCTACTTTGTGGGCAATGGGTGACATTGACGTAGGACTATTGCAAATATGCCCAGTTTCCATCAAAGTTAAAGACAATACCATTTTGCCTATTATTCCTCAGTACAAAATATTGCCAGCAGGGGAGCGAGCATTGTGGCAAATTATATAGGACCTGATTAAGTCAGGAGTTGTTGAAGAGATGACTGCAAATGTGTGTAATAGCCCTATTCTTCCTATTCTTAAGAGGGCACCTTTGAGTTACTCTGATGATCATCCATATGTTTATTGTTTTGTGATTGACTTGTGCGAAATTAATAAAATAGTATCTCATTTCCCAGTGGTCCCTGACATTACTGCCCTTTTGACAATGATTCCTTCTACTGCTAAAAAAAATTCTGTCCTTGATCTAAAAAATGCATTCTTCAGTGTTGGGATCCATCCAGACAGCAAGTACTTGTTCGGTTTTTCACTAGTTGACAGAAGCTTTATATTCTGTTGAGCTCCTCAGGGCTACACTGAGAGCCCTCGTATCTATAGTCAAGCTTTAAAAGCACAATTGGACTCTCGTGCACTTCCTACAGGTAATATATTGATCCAATATGTAGACAACCTTTTCATTGCTTCTGACACTAAAAAGGGTTACAAAGACAGTACAGTTAAATTGTTATTGCATTTGGCGCACCACGAACATAAAGTGTCCCTTTCCAAATTTCAAAATTGTCGACAGGAGGTCACCTGTTTAGGTCACCTACTGTCGCAAGGAGGATAGGAGATTGACCACCAAGCTCATCAGTACCATTGTTAAAATGCCTAACCCTCAAACTCAACGGATGTGTGTGCTTTGATTGGCATTACTTCCTACTGTCTCCAATGGATCCCTAATTACACCTTATTAACAAAACTCCTGCTCAAACTAACCACTAAAGATGTGCATGAAACCTTGCCTTGGACTTCTGAATGTCAGCAGTCTTTTGAGCAATTAAAAGTTACGGTTTGCTCTGCTCCTGTGCTTAGCACGCATGACTAAGTGAAGCCATTCATGCTGTACATAACAAGACGACTGTGCGCTTTCTGTTTTAACATAGGCTTTTTGGGATAAGCAACGGCTGTGTAATTATTTTTCTGCTCTTCTTGACCCTGTTGCAAGAGCCGTCCCAAGCTGTCTAAGAGCAGTCACAGCTGTGGCAGTCTCCATAAGGCAATCGACTGGGCTTGTGCTTGATACTGACCTCACAGTCATGGTGCCCCATGCCGTTGGTACCCTTTTGAATAAGACCAAGATGCAGCACCTCACCAGTGCACGTCTGACCAGTTCACGTCTGACCAGTTATGAACTAACTCTCTTTGCACCACATGTCACAATTAACAGATGTGCGACTTTGAACCCAGCCACATTACTACCCCTCCCTTCTGAGAATTAGGAAATTAACATACATGATTGCATCTTCCAGATGGAGGAAGAGAAAAAAGGATTGGTAGACCTTACTGATGTTTCCTTATCTGACCCCCAAGGGTAACTATATGTTTAGAGTTACTAGATGACACTACACTGCTGCATACGCAATCACAACACTGGACACAGTAGTTGAGACTTCACGAGTTCCCAATCTGTTGGCCCAAGCTGCAGAGCTCGTTGCCCTTATTCGAGCCTGAGAGTTGAGTGAGGGACTGGTTGTCAATATTTATCCTGACAGCCAGTATGCCTTTGGAGTTGCCCATAATTTTGGGTGGCTCTGGGCAGAGATAGGGTTTCTCACTTCCCATGGGATGAAGATCCATCATGCCCCGTTATACACAGGCTTTTGTTGGCTTTGACTCTCCCTAAGAAATTGGCGATAGTAAAGTGCAGTGCCCACAGGAAAATTAGTGACAATGTGGGTAAAGGGAACACCTTTGCAGACCAGACAGCCAAGCAGACAGCCTGAATGAAGATGAAAAGGATGTTTGTAGCAGGTCCCACTAGGTGGTGCCCAGGGTCACCATGTTTGAGGATGCACTAGAAAATGTTAAGCAGATACAGAGTGAGGCAACGATTGAGGAATTAGCAATATGGCAGGAAAGCACAGCACGTTGGGATGAGGAGGGGTGTTGGACTGATAAGTCAAGGAAACAGAGATGGATGCTACCAGATGCATATGTTCTTCCCGTAGTCACCATGGCGCGCGGGCTGGATCATATCAGAGCTAAAGGCATTTGTAAGTTGTTAGACCCTGTATGGCAAAATGATAATATCCCAAAGACGGACGCTCATTTGGTCAAATATTATATGGTGTGCATGATGCACAATCCTGGAAAAGGTACCCCTACACCACCTGGTCATTTTGCACCTCTCACTTTACCTTTTTGGCGTCCTCCAAATGAATTACATAAAGATGAATCTAGTCAATAATTTGAAATATTTGTTAGTGGTTGTTTGTGCACTCAGTGCATGGGATGAGGCCTATCCCACAAAAGAAAATTCAGCCATAGCGACTGCAAAAGTACTCGCTTCGGATTGCCCCATTTGATCTGGAGTGATAACGGAAGTCATTTTAATGCCAAAGTCATTCAGCTAGTTTGTGAAGGACTATATATCAGACAAATATTTCATGCTGCAAACCATCCCCAGTCCGCTCATTTGGTTGAGAAGTATAACGGTACTCTCAAACTGAAACTGGCAAAGACTCAGAAGACCACAAGATTACAATTGCCAGAAGCTTTACCATTCGCCCTTTGTCCACAAGAACCACTGTGCATTCTAGGACAGGATTTTCACCCGAGAGGTCATGTTTAGGTGCCCGGCAAAT
Organism: Lissotriton vulgaris; assembly: GCF_964263255.1. Lineage (NCBI taxonomy): Eukaryota > Metazoa > Chordata > Amphibia > Caudata > Salamandridae > Lissotriton > Lissotriton vulgaris. The sequence goes on from NC_141691.1 coordinate 236,604,979, forward strand.
GTCTGGGAAGTCCTGCATCCGCGGAGATTTTCTGAAATTGAATATCCTCTGTTAGTGAACTATCTGTATAAGTTAACTAAAAGTCTGTGTTCCATTCAACAGATCCACCATTCCCTCCTGCCAGGACCCGAGAAATCAGAACATAATATTCGGCATGGTGACTTAATCCCCATCAGAAATTTTCAGAGGAAGAAGAACTTGACGCTGAGGTGGCAAGGACCAGTCCATGTCCTCCTTGCAACACGCACAGCAGTAAAGGTCACATGCCGAAAGACTGGATTCATAGTAAACACTGCCACAGAGTGCCTCTAGCCTTGCTCCATGATCAGTGGGTCAAGGAAGAAATTGGGGAGTCGGAGTGGGAGCAAGTCCCATGATTTGTCTCATTTTCAGATGCCAAGCTCATGTGGACTCAAACGGAGGCCGAACATAATGAGGTACTAAATGCAGCATTGCCCCTGGAGATAAGGGCTATTCAAGAGCCCTTTTCGACTGGCCCCTCTATGTCTGAGCCCTCTTTTACTGACCCCTCTATGCCTGGAGTAGCCAGGTACAATTTGCACCCCGACGGAGGAACAGTGCACCAAAGGGGAAGTCAGATTTGTAGGAATGGACTGCGCAAGTCAGGGTGTACTTAGCTTATTGTACCAACAGTAGTTTAAGGGAGAGGCGAACTTTGTGCATTGTTCAGACATTGGACAGGATTGATCGAACGTGCTCCCCTGGAGGGGGGTGCATCACCCTGTGCGATGTGGGATTCCTTCAAGAGCTAGGATCGAACAGCTCCACTGCTGGTGCACAAGAGCGCCAACATTGATGAACAATAGGAGTATACCGGTGAGGCTCTAATAGACACTGGGAACTCTTGTCTTTGCCATCAGTTTTATTGCATTCCTGTTTCCTTGGTTCCACAATGTATCCGTTTGGTCGGCCCATTACTGAAGAAGAACAGCCGTTTGCACTTCCGCGCCCAGAGCGGGGTCGTTCCACAAAAGGTAAAATAGTTTGTACATCCATAATTTCAATTGCATTGACATTTGTATTGGGGGTATCTTGGTTCTTGGAGGAAAAGTATCCTGTACACTCTTTGATTGAGATAACACCTTTTCCCCCTGAACACATGTTTGTTACTTGGGCTCCTCATAAAAGGGAACACCGAAAGACTTAAATTTATGTTTTATTACAAATGTTACACCAAGCTCATGATGTGTCTAACACAACAAATTGCGGGGTCTGTGGCCTGCTCCCCTCAGTTACTAACAAAAGCGATAATTTGTTGTCCATGCCTTTGTCGTACCTAGGAAGTTGTGAGGGATCGTTTGAACTGATTGTCAGGGTATACTACCATTTTCAACAGTCCACTCATGTTATGACGTCTGCTGGTTCTTGCACTGTGGTTGATTATATACGTTTTCAGCATGGGTTTTACTCCTATAGGTAAGGCAGGTCAAAATATCTCTGGTACTTTGCCCCAGACTCCTGTATGAGCAAATATGATAAGGTGAAGAACGATACATGGCTTTAAATGGAAATGGCAGATTTTGAGAAGTTTAATATCTCTGAGTATATCCAATCATTTCAAGACTGTAATGTCACTAAGGAAAAGCCAATATGGTGTCTGTGGTCAGTTCAGCAGCGGTCTTAGGCGTACGAGGGAAGGGGGAGATAGAGGTTAGGGACAGTAGATGCAATTTCACCTACCCACTCAGCACGATCAATAGCCCCCCTCTGATCTTACCCCAAACGTCTATTTTGTCTGTGGTTCTCAAGCATATGTCTGGCTTCCTACGGGATGGTCCGGCAGGTGCACCCTCTCTTTTCTTCTTCCCCCAGTGTATGTTGCTCTGCCCAATTATCATAAAGATCACTAATTGCAGCGTGGGAGTAAACACCTACCCCGAGTCAGAAGGGTCATTGACACAAAGGATATACATCAGACAGATACCACCTTGCAACAGTTTGAGGATGTTATAAAGGGTATGTACCCTTTTGGGGCCCCATGTCTAATAGCCTTAACTTTTGTCGGTTAAACAATAGTTGTTGAAGGGATTATTAATACAACAGCTGGTATACTGGCAAATATCACTGCTGAGCTCCAGGCCATGAGGCTTGTTACCTTACAACACCGGATGGTGTTAGACGTCACCCTTGCTGATAGGGGAGAGGTTTGTTGCATTATTGGCAGTAGCTGTTGTGTATACATACCTGACCACGCCCCCAGTGTATTTGTTGGCATACAGAAATTACATATTCTTTCATCTGACATTCACCAGGAAAACAGCACTTGGACCCTATCTGGGTGGTTTTGGGATATGTTTATGCCCTGGGGTTATAAAATCCTTGCTTTCCTAGCTGTAGTTGCTGGTATTTTCCTCACATGTAGCCTCTGTATACAATATCTCCAGTCCTGTTGCTCTTATTGTGTCACACTTATCAACCCAAAGCAGACGATGCCCATTCATGATACTAATGCTGTGATTATGACTCAGAAGGGAATAGATAGCTCTATGCAGATAGACAATGGTATATTTGCATAATCAGGTCTCCCTCCTAGTGTCACCTTTTCCCCTTTGATACACTGGGTCTGGATCCTTAATCACTCAGCAAGAGATGAGTCAATTGGTTTATAGCACCAGCCCAGTCCTTCTCACCTCCCAGGCTACTCCTCTCCCTACTCTCCAGATGCAGGGCAGCCTGGTGTCATCTTAACCCCTCCCTGGGTCAAAACCTCTCCCAGCCCCTCTCACCTTTCAGATCCAGACAGTCAATCCACATTGAGCAGAGATATACAGAAATGCTTAAAGCATACAACTCAGCCACTTTCTAAAAGAGTGGTTTCTGAACACACAGTGACAAAAATTATATTGAAAAAAGGAGTTTTCTTTAAAATAATAGTGGCACAATAATAAATTATTATTGTGCCACTATTATTTTAAAGAAAACAATTTTTGTCATTCTGTATGAATTTTATTGTGTATAAATTTGCATTTATTGTCTTTATATGTCTTATAAATTTAATTTCTTATATTCAATGATGTTTTTTACTATATGTTCTTAATATTTTGTGACCATAAAAAGCAGAACTCTAATTGTTACTGCTTTCATTCCCCCATTGATTGGTATTATATAAGACAATACAGCATAAATTGCCTAGGTTGTTACTTTTCATGCTTATATGTTCCTGACCTAGAAATTGTTTTTATCTCTGTATCAGGGGGTCCTTGTTTTATTCATTGTATATTCCAACACATACGCATCAAGAAAAAGATTTATATAATGAATAAATGGCATAAACATAAGCTCATATTGTGTAGAATTAAGTAGAAGTGCAGACAATGCATTGCCAGTAAAAGTGTTGTGTAATATATAAAGATATAAAGTTGGTAAGAAAAGCTAAAGCTGCTTTTACCAAATGAACTAGATCATTATTTTACTTCCTAACAATCTGTTGGCATCTATATGTCCACATTTTGAGAAGGTGTTCCTATGGAGAAAAGCATTGGCTCATAACGTAGGAGACTCCTTTCATAGATGGACCTACTGTTGCAAGTGCAGTCAACAATGGGAGACAATTGTAAGAAACAAGACTTTATTAAGAAAGCGCCCATATTCTTCAAAGGAAGGCAATGGACTAAAGACAATCAATTTGTCTTGAACAATCTGGTTGTCTGCCCATATTTAAGACAGGCAGCTGTCATCATTGCCTCAGTCACCATGCAGTGATTCCGCAGGTAGTGACATTTTGCCCCAGTGGATATCTTCAGACACATATAAGGTGTCATTAGCACACACAATACAGACTCTTGTTAAGGCTTCTAACTAGTGGTCAAAGTGCATTAAAAAAGTATTGGAACCGTGATCCTGAGTCCAGTGTGGCAGTCAGTCAGAAAAAGAACACAATATTTTGCAACTATTTTTGGCCTTTCATCCTCAAGTATTTGCATATAGAATAAAACACACCATAAAGGAAAAATAAATAAGTTAAAAAAATCAATGACAAATGCACTTTTTAATGTTTTATTGAAAACTCCATTAGTTAATACGATCACTGCAGACAGCAGATTACTAGACTGAAATTCAGCAGTAATGGTTACCAGAATTGAATTTTGGTTGATGCAGTGGAGACTAGGGACTTTTGAGTTTTGAGTGTCATGAGGTCACAACCATATATACAGCATTACACACAGTATAAGATAAGCTGCCAAATAATGCTAAAAAGATTGAGGTTTAAAATAACATAAAAGTGCTTACAAAATATAGATCTAAGTAATAAGCAGGTATGCTGACTGTACCTTCTGCAAAAATAATTTCTAACTGCCCCTTAAAAGCACACACTCCACAGTTCATCAGGACACCATGCCATACCTCTCAAATATTATTCTTCGAGTGACTCCATCTAGTAAAGCCAATATTGGCACCCAAGCAGCCTTTACATTTGCAGATTAACCAAATGCATACATTTACATTTCTTCCAGGCTGCAGACACGCTGGAAAGAAGTGTTTCTTGTTCAGCTGTCTGTCTCTCCCTTGCCTTCAAAGCACATAAGCTCTCTTCCCTTCCACTTCAGCTAGGGTACCTCAACTGTCGAAATTTACAATTTGCATGACAATTGCCTTTTGATATGAAGTAGGGGAACTGTTTTTGTCAAACTAAAAACGTATGGGCATGTTATGCCCTTCAGATTTCCCCCAATGAACCTCTGCCTCCCACAAACATTCCACATCTAATCAAATCACTGAAAAACATTGTGATGACATAACTCCAATTTTAATGCAACAATTTGCTTGACCCCCTTCCTCCCAACAGGTGTACTTCCAGCTGGAAGTGGTACAGAGCTCGTAGCCACATCTATTCTTCAAGGTCTATGAAATCAACAAGGCCTTTTTTATGTATACGCAGCATGACTCACGACTAATTGTTGATCATTATATTCTAATTGACTGGCCAGACTGGGATGAAGGAAGGGGACCACGAATTATGTCATTCTTTCCATTTGAATCTGTGAAATTAATGCAAGTTTTTGATTTGACAATGTATAAACTTGTCTTAATTATGCTAATGATACACACTTGTTGGTGAATCTCTCAGTAACATCAGCCTCTGCCTGTACATGAAAGTTCTGCCCATGGATGAACTCCCTTACAACCGTCCTAGTTGACCCTTCTACACCATGTAATCCTAAACAGCCTGGAAACCTGGTATCCTTAGTAACGCCATTAAATAATAATCTGAGAGAGTATATGCAGATGTTAACAGCAGGATGATTGTCAATAATGTTAAATTGAATTGAGTGACAATTTAGTAGTTGGCAATCATAACAATCTTTGGTCTCTAAACCTTTGGCCATTAGACCAACATTGATAATCATTGACCTGCCCACAATCATAGGTATTTAAAACATGCAATCCAAGTTCTGCCTCTATACACAGTCACTTTTTTTACACTACCCTCAAAGGTATTCACTTTTTGTTTGGTGAAGTCACTCTTTGTGTGAGCATAATGTTAACAATAGTATGGCTTTTCTTTGCCAGCTCTACATCCAGAGTCATATCATGAGAGTTAAATCTGGAGTTTTTACAACGCAGGTGAAATTTCATGGTTTTATATATTGTTAGACCTGGCACCTCTAGTGTGGTTTCCTCAGACTATTTGCCTCTGTGTCCTACATTTTTGACACTGTGATGGATTTTGTTTTGCTGGTTTAGATGCTTTGGGCACTTTGGTACTGCTGATCAGTGCCAATGTGCAAGTGCTCCCTGGTTAAATTATTACTGTGATTGGTTATCCATGATTGGCATATTTGTCTTACCAGTAGGTCCCTAGTAAAGTGCACTAAGTGTGCCAGGGCGGGTAATTCAAATGCCACTAGTGGGCCTGCGGCACTGGTTGTGCCACCCACATGAGTAGCCCTACAATGGTGTCTCAGGCCTTCCACCGCAGGGCCTGTGCACAGTCTGTGAACTGTCATGTTGTCCTGGCCAGTGTCCACACTGGCCAGGCCTGACCCTTCCCTTTTCTTACACATTGGACACCCCTATGGTAAGCCCAAGGTACTTACATTGAAAAATCAAATGGTTACAGGGACGTTCTAATTAGGAAATATAATTTTTTTAAACGTATACATTCACTGACGTTATAGTTAGGCTCATTTTTCACTCATACGAAACCAGTGAAATTCAGCAGTAATGGTTACTTGAGCTAACTATAACTTACACCCCACAATGCACTGCTTATGACCTCACACATTACATCACTTATGACATTGTCAGTAGCATTTCTGATGACCTATCAAATGACATCATCCACAGAACTACTCACATACCCACTCACACCCCTACGCACACATTCCTCAAGGCTCACGAGGTCCCAACCAGTTCCCTGACTTCTGTGGGAGCCAGCATCGTTCTCACATGAAGGGAGCCTCTGGAAATGCATCTCCTGGCATGCAAGAGCAATCTTTCATCTCATTTCCTGCCCACCTGTCTGCGAGCAAGGAAGGAGATGAAACCTCTGCTTTCAGCGGGTGGGACTACTTTGACAGCTCTCGCCTGCTGGAAGTGGAGTGTTAGCTTTAGCTTGGGGGAGTGCTATAAGTTCCTGCCAAGCTAAAGCCAACAGTTTTGTCTGGGGAGGGGCATTCCGGGACATAGAAGGAGCCGCCCCTTGGGGGTGGTGGTCCCCAGGGCCATATATGGCTTCAGGACTGGAGCTGCATGACCCCCTCCATCGGTTTGCACAAGCCGCCCTGGGGAGGTGGTGGTCCCAGGGGCTGAGAAAGCCATGTGACCCCCCTCCTTCTTAATAAAAATGAAAGCCCCAGAGAGGTGTTGTTCCCCTGGGCACGGGGATCCATGCAGCACCCCACCAATTGTTTTAATTGCCCCGGGGAGGTGGTGGTCCCTGCCGCTTCTAGAAGTCCAGGAGGGGGTACTTGTGGCCCCCTAAATTATTTCTAAAAAGCCCTGGGAAAGTAGTGGCTTGAAGAGTCTCAGTAGGGGCCCCTGTGCACCCCTTCCTTCTTTTATGAAAGGCTCCCGGGGTCTGTGCCCACCCAGAATCCCTTTTGAAAACAAGCGTATTTTTTGCCACAATTTTGTATTTATTCCATGTCCCATTTCCTTTTTTTTGTGTTTCTTTTTTATGGGACATGGCTGAAGTCAAGCCCCAAGATGGCTGCCAACACTTCCTGGTTGAAGTGTTGGCAGCCAATCAGTGCACTACATTTCTCTGCACAAGCATGTTATTGTCAGTGACATCAGTGATGTCACTGACCATGTCATGAATGATGTAATATGTGACATCATCAGCAGTGGATTGCGGGTGCGCGATATATAGTTATTGCAAATTACTATATATGCGAATTTCTATGGTTTTGTGCGAGTAAATTAAGGTTTTGTAAATGCTAATTCCAAACTATATATGGTCTATAACCAATGGTTTTTTCAGTGAATTTTCAAGGTTTTGTAAATGCTAATTCCTAACTATATATGGTCTATAACCTATGGTCTTTTCTGTGAATTTCAATGGTTTTTTAATAGCAAATATCAAAAGCTGACAAATGTCAAGTACGTGATAGGTAAAAACATTTTTGTGTTTATGCACGCTGATGTGCTTTGAACGCTGCCCCCCCCTCCCCTCCTCCTCTTTTTTCTTAGGAGTACTCTCTCTTTGCAGATAGTGAAGGGTAGTTAACGCAGGCCTTTGCCCCCGTTGTAATCCGTCATGCCTGCTTCTCTCTCTATTTGATTGATTGTTATTCAAGCATTTACTGTTTTAGAATTGGTTCTCTTTGGTTCATTCTCTATTTACAAACAAGCACAGAGTCGCAATACTCTGTTTAGTCTTTGCAGATAGTGAAAAATCGTTTAAAAAAAACAAAAGGAATCGAGCAAAATCAGTAGGCCACTAATGGGATCTCTTTTTGACCTCGCTAAAATAGAAACATTAAGAACAACCCCTCATGAGAACTACGAAACTAGTGAGATGAACTGAGCTCCACACCATGAAGGCTGCAAGACAGCTCGGCTCCGCCACCCACCCCACCCAAAATAACGACAAACCCTATGCAAATATTATAAATATATACAACACACCAGCAAAGTAACAGGGTAAAACATTTTATTAAATAACTATTTACATAACTATTTTATACTTTTTGTTGCCCGATCCGGCTAGCTCAATCGATCGAGCATGAGACTCATGCACTCTGATCTCCTTGGCCTCAGTCAAGCATTAATAGTAAGATTTTCATACATGAGTGTACTTTTTGCCATTTGGTGACTCTTCTATTCTGAACATTTTTCCACAATCCGTTTGACCTGAAACGATTACACAAATAAAACATTTGTGAGTTTTAAATTTCCGGAGAAGTATAATTCACCAATAGCTTTCTCTGTAGATCTTTTTCCATTAACAATCCCAGTTCCATCACCCGCCCAGGATATCACTACTGTTAGTTGCCATTGTTGCTTCTGTTTTAATAAAAAATGTTTTAAGCAAGATGGCGACCTGATCGGACGCGAAGCTCTCGGCTCCGCTGGCCCCGAAATCCCGCACCGCAATCCTGAATGCTCTGATCGCCAGTTTTCGGCACTACAAGGTGCGGGAACGGGAGCTGATGCCACCGGTGCTCCGCCGACTTCTCCACTCGCCCGGGTTTGTGAGTTGCGGACCGAATTGCCTGGCCCGAGAACCTGCTTGCTCCGCAGTACACCCGGACCTGGCGTCCGCTACACAGCCGCTCCGCTGCCGAGGTGGTGAGTCTGGACGGCGCTTCATGGTGAGAGCGCGGCTTCGGCGCTACCTGCCCTCTGTCAGCTCTGTGCACACCCCGGGCGGCGGGATTGAGGGGGGAGGCGGTGTTTGCCCGGCGGGTCCTTTGTTCTTGGCCGCCATTCGTTGCACCGCTCTCCCCGCCTCCCAGACCGTGACCGCTTAGCCCCGCCGGGCGCTACCTGCCTCCCCCTGCTCTGCTGACCCACGGGCCCTATTCCTAATCAGGCTGAATACCGCTAGCCCGGGGACCGCTCCTGCAGCAGCGCCGCGTTTCGCGGACTCCCCCCCTTTCCCCTTCACAGTATCTTGTGGGGGAGAAGATAAGATGGCGATGCCGGCGGCTCGCAGCGGTGCTGAGACCGACGCACCCCCCCTACGGAACAGCTACCACATCGCTTCGAAGGGGACCGGAGCGCACTTCTCTCATGGGCTTGCGACCAAAGGGTCGCCACAGTCTGATATTACCCTCATGGACGTGTGGGCAGCCCTGGGTGAGTTGCAATCGACAATGAGGAGCGCCTGCGACGAGCTGGGAGTCCGACTTGATGCTTGCGCCCAAGTTTTCAGCCAGGAACGGGGGAATTGTCTCCCACACAGCTCTGGTCTGGAGCTGCAACAGTCTAATGTCTCAATTTGGCCTAATAGGGATACAGTGAATGCTGCAGTAACTGTTGCTGTGGAGGGTAACGGATTGCTTTCGGTTGAAGGTTCGGTTGTCGATACAGTGTTTCCCCCTTGTTCCGAGCCTAACTGTGTGCGACTGTTTGAGGTGTGGGAGAATTTGCTAACAGCGGTCCGCCCTCCTGCTTTGCTATCGACGTCCTGGTCACGGACATGGAGAGCATTTTTTTGTGACTTCTGCGGCTTTGCCACGCCAGGGGGAACTGTAATCGAGGGGAGATCCTTTCCCAGGCGCGGACGCCATTTCGTCTTTGTCTGCACACCACCCCCCTCCACTGGGCGGCCATTTTCTCCCGTCTTCCTGGACTGCACTGGACCATCACGTGGGGGATGTGAGATGCCGAGTCTTAGAACGGGCCAGGGCTAGGAGGTTTACTTATTTTGATAACCGGGCGGGTGGGATGGAGGTAAGGTGGTCCTTGACTTAGGCCTGTAATTGTTGACTACCCATTGAATTTCCCCGATTGTTTTAAAATGTTGCAATGCTGAAATTGTTATTGTGGGGGGAAATGTTTATTGGGCCGACGGAGTCCGCGTGCACGTATGATTGCTCCTCCTCCCGGTTCTTATACACTGAATGGGAGCGGTAGATTAGCTTGTCCTTCTCTCCCTCCCTACAGTCAAGAGTGGAATTTCTTCTTTTTCTTTTCATCCTTCTTCCTCCTTGGGGTGTCTCTTCTTGTAGTTTTTGAGGGTCGCAGATTAGGATGGCCTTTTCTCACTCTCTCAACTCTGCGGTGACGTCTTTATTACCTTTCCTCCTTTTTCTTTTCTTCTTCTTTTGCTTGACCTACATTTCGGGTTCTTTATGGGGCGACAGGCACATTGTCGGGGGGGTAGGCCGTAGCCTCCGCGTTGGTGCAGGGTGGGGGGGTAGATTTAATTTCTGTTTTTAGTTCTATGGGCCTTTTCTTTTACTTTACTGCGCTTTCTCATGCTGTCTTCCTTTCTGGGTCTGTGATAGGGGATGGTTGGGAGTGGGTGGCACTGGAAGTGGCACGAGTGTGGCTCCTGTTGACCGTTTTGTTCCTTTATTGCTTAGCCGCTTTGGCGAAGAGCTTAACGTAATTGATAATATTCTATTGTTGCCTATTCATGTGGACTTAATGTACGGACTCGGATCTCCTTTATACCTATCCTTCATTGATTTTTCTTTCATAAAAAACTTTAAAATTTGACCTTATTGATCCTTCTCCCTGGCGGCATGTCCTTTCCAGTGTAACTGTGACCAATTACTGTCGTAATGTTTGTTGCCGCCGGAAGGTCGTAATGTTGACACCTGTGCTCATAAGCTTTGTGGCCGGCCGGATGGTTGTAGGCCCGTATTTGTACTACTGCAACATGCACAATAAAGGTCTTCAAAAATTTAAAAAAAAAAAAAGAAAAAATGTTTTAAGGTGTTTACTGTTTTTGTTGCGATGTATATATTTATAAGTTATTAAAGTGTTATAATCCTACTAATTTTTTATCGATTATTGCTCTTTGAGATATTCCCTGTCTACAAACAGAGAAGAATAGGAATATTCTGTCTCCCTTTGCAGATAGTGAAGGATAGGTAATGCGGACTTTTGTCCCCCGTTGTAATCCGTCATGCCTGTTTTTCTCCCCACTGATTGATTGATTGGCTGGACATTTATTGTTCAAGGAATAGTTCTTTTGAGGTATTCTCTGTTTGCAAATAACGTGGAATAGAAATATTCTGTCTGGTCTTTGCAAGTAGTGAAGGGTGGGTAATGCGGACCTTTGTCCCCCGTTGTAATCTGTCATGCCCATCTACTCCCCACTGATTGAGAAACTAGTTCCACCCGGACCATTTATTAGAGGTACATCATCTGGCTCAACCGGAGAGTACCCCTAATAAAGAAGACATATGTAAAATACGAAGTAATCACTGTATCCTGTTAAACAGAAACTTTAGCATGAAACACACTTGAAAAGGAAGGGAAAGAAATCGAACAAAATCAGTAGGCCACTGATGAGTTTTTGACTTCGCTAGAAATAAGAAACATGGAAGTGGTGAAAGAAGCCAAGCTTGACGTTACGGCAGCCACGAGGTAGCTAGGCTCCGCCACCCCCCCACTGCTCCAAGCACCGCCCGCCACGCCCATTAACGGTAACATGAAATAGATACAAATCAGCAGATACCTACCCCCATTCCGGAAACTCCCGAAGTGCAACAGGGCCACGGTTCGCCCATCCGGAAGATGAGGCCTCGACACGTGCAGGGCGGGGCCCGGCTAACCGCCATCAGCCGTGGGGTGGATGGCCCAAAATGTACTGGTCTTCCGATTCCCTTCTTCTGCCGCTTTGCAGGCCACGGGGGGGGATGTCTTGCCTCTGCCTCGACCCCCCCCCCTCTTATCGCCTGGTCCGGACATCACGGATATCAACACCAGGTGTCGGCGTGGGGTGCGCTGGGAGGGAGAGGCGGGCGAACGAGCCTCTCCCACCCCCATAGGTGGGGGCCCATCAGCTGCACCCCCAACGCTCCACTCACCCAACAAAAGGGTCGTCGCGTAAGGTGCACCAGGAGAGGAGCCGAGGCCGACGGGATCTTCTTCTTTCTTCAATAATGGCTGCGACAACACTGGGGGGGGATGTCTTGCACATGCCACCGACCCCTCCCCCCTCCCCTCGTATCTCCTGGTCTGGCTCCGGCTTGGTATGAGCTCCCCGTTCGGTCCTGAAGCGGCGCCCTGCAGGCCACGGGGGGGATGTCTTGCCTCTGCCTCCGACCCCCCCCCCTCTTATCGCCTGGTCCGGACATCACGGATATCAACGCCAGGTGTCGGCGTGGGGTGCGCTGGGAGGGAGAGGCGGCGCGAACGAGCCTCTCCCACCCCCACAGGTGGGGGCCCCTCGGCTGCACCCCCAACGCTCCACTCACCCAAGAAAAGGTCTCGTCCACTATTGCGAGGCAATGATGCTCCGCTCACCCAGCGGGGGTCTCGTCCACTGTTGCGGTGCAACGGCGCTTCTGAGTTCAACTAGAAAATGAGTCCTGCGTCCAGAAACGTTCTCCTCAACTTTGAAGATTCTATAAGAGCCACGGGGCCCCCGACCCCCGCAGACACCCCCGATAGGGAATGACTGCCATGATCACCCACGGAACGACCACGACGTAGCCGCGGGACGTCGGCGCGCTCATGCCGGCGCCGGCCTCAGTCTTGAAATGACCAAAATCCTGCAAGACTACCAACTTGATCAGTTCTGGTGGGACACCAGTATGACCCGGTAGGAGAGATTGTTGCCTCCCACCCCACTTTGACTGATGGTTCATGTCGGCAGTCCCCTCTGCTACCCTTCAACGAAAACTTTTGGACTGCCGAAAGAGGTCCCGGTCCAACCACGAGTTGGTGGAGACATTTTGACTATACTTGGACCTTCCTGACCTCACCCAAAATGGCGCCGGTACAAATGAAACTCTCAACTCCTTGTTGTGCCCCGATTGCTCAGCCTTGATATCATGAGATATGTATGCAGTTTTTAGCACATGAATTGATATGGGATAAGACTGATTATATGTTCGGACAATGAATTGATCCAGGATGGGTATTGATTATACGTTCGAACAATGAATTGACATGGGACGGGTACTGATTACACGTTCGGACAATGAATTGATATTAAGTTCTAATGCATCATTGATTACTGTATTTATTGAAAGTTCGAATTGTCGACACTTTTGTTACTTGCTCACAATGAATTATCGATATGATTTTGTTGCACTTGTCGCACTTTTTACTGATTATATGTTCGGACAACGAATTGATCCGGGATGGGTATTGATTATACGTTCGAACAATGAATTGACATGGGACGGGTACTGATTACACGTTCGGACAATGAATTGATATTAAGTTCTAATGCATCATTGATTACTGTATTTATTGAAGGTTCGAATTGTCGACACTTTTGGTACTTGCTCACAATGAATTATCGATATGATTTTGTTACACTTGTCGCACTTTTTACTATGAAATCACGACCACTGACTCTGTTATGTTTTCCACAAATAAATACCCCCCCACCCATTTACAGTTCCAGCCTGCTCCGTGGCTGGCCCACAGAGTTGTAGGCCCGTATTTGTGCACCAACATTTTTATTAAAGGTTTTTGAAAAAGCAAACGTAGTTGTAACGCGTAGATTGGTAAGTTTCGAATAAATGGCCACTGTTTCCGATTTAAAAAAAAAAAAAAAAAAAAAAAAGCAGGTGAAATGAAGCAGCTCGATTAGTTAAGGGTTAAAAAGTATAGTACGCAGAAACATTGCAAATATGAATGGTCCAGGTTTGTTGTATGTGTTTTTCATTTTTGTACAGCATAAATCAATCGATAAAGATCCTGGTATTTAGCCTCTACTTTATAAGCTACATGTATCAGGGAAGTTGTTTTAAATGCCCCTAAGCCACCCCGAAGGAATGTCACCTGGCCCCCCTAGTACGAACGAAAACGACCCCGTACCACTGTAGGTTATCTCTCTTCCTCAAAGGAGAGCACGAGCTCGCCCCCACTTTACACCGACTGCACTTTGTTTTGACCCTCCCCTGCACACGATCCGTAATGCCACACTTGGGCGACCTATGCTATCCACAGGCCTCCGATAATTATCTCTCCCACAATACCGGTCCCCCCTGGGCTTAAACGCCGAGATGGTAGGGACTGCATCCCGTGGAGATAGGCCGAGTATGTAGTAAGTAAAAGCCTTTTCAGGTTTATGCGCGCTGATGCGTTTTAAACGCTGCCCCCGCCCCTTCTTTTTCCCTCTTTTCTGCAGGTCACTTCGGAACGTCGATTAAAGTACGGAAAAATGGTGACTTAACGGCCGATGGGATGAGAAAAAGGGTTTGAATATGGTGCCTACACACGACGAGCAAACAATGACTATGTCTCTCTCTGAACCCAGCGCTTGGGAGGGCAGCCTGAAGCAGAAATTACAGGATGACAAAATATGACTTCGCTTGGCACCCCGAATAATACAACCAAGAATGACGTGCACCAATGAATAAATTCCTACGTTTAACTAAATAGGGAAAGTTTAAGGAATATTCCGAGGTGAGGTTTACCCAAGTACCCTCCGTCTGGAGGGCTAGGAATGTTGCCAATGTTTAAGATTTACCACCTCCTTCTCGCACCCTCATAGACATGAAACTCAAAGCTGCCCCATTGTTCTCCCGACTGACACCTACCGTTGCCTCAGCCTGGAAACCCATTCGCTAAAAATGATTCGAAGATCCCCCCTCAGTATTAGCCCGACCAGGTTAGTTCCCGACCAATTGGCAAAGGTGTAAGTAGTTGCAACCAAAGCCACCAGCGAAGGCAGCCGATGATAAGAGAGAAGAAAAAGGTAAAAAGAGCTCAGCCCCCAGATGAATTAAGTAGGATGCTAAGGATGCGCAGCATACAGGAAGAGATCTTTTTGGCCAGCAACTGTTCTATGTTTTGTCTTGGATTTTTGTATATAATACATGTACTGTCTCCCCCCGCCCGAGTTTGTGTGTATATATGTATGTTTTGAAATGACAGGCTCTCCTCATGAGAAATAAAACTCTGTTCTTGTGTTCCTGCTTCCAGCGCCCGTCTCTTTATTTGGTGACCGTTCAAGATGGGAACTAAGTGGCGTCTTGTGCCAGCAGCCTGGGCATCGGTTGTAATCTGGGCTGAATTTTCCTCAGCACGGGGTGTGATTCTCAGGGAAGAGCAGTGCATATGGGGGGACGTTTATGGCCCATGCATGAGAGAGAGAGCGTGGGTGACCAGTGCATGGGGGAGATGCTTGCGAAGGTGGGGAGCCATGCTGAGGATCGGCGGCGTGCAGAGAGTGGGTCTGGTCAAGGCATCTAAAATGGCTGCCGTACACGACAAAAGTGTGGCATTGTTAAAAAAGCAAGATGGCGCAGACAATGTTTATCAATACGGATTAATTTAGAACAATTATTTTTAACAATATATTTACTCGCACTGTCAAAATGGCGGTCAACACTTCCTGATTTCCTTCGAATCAAACGTCAACAGACGTCGCGCAGCAACAAAAAAAAAAAGAAAACGCTCACGCGCAGCCGGTGGAAGACAAGTATCAACACATATGAGCCTCCTCAACCACCCTCAGAAAACATAGGGGGTCAGGATACGTCTCCCGTACCCCCTTATACCCATTTCTCACATTGTTTTTCGTCCATCTTGTAATTTAATTAAATCGAAACACAAAATGGCGAATTCCCGTTTCGCTACCAGTTTGCGACCCGGTTCGCGAACCGGGAAGCGCTTCTACCGCAAAAAATTAAATTTTTTTTATTTGCCCCACGGGACCCTTTAATAACCCCAACATCATTCCTAGGGGGTCAAGAGGGGTCTACCTTGCCCCCTTTCATTAAATTCCCCCTTCGTTTTTCTCCTCCTCTTGTCTCTCGATCCTACCGAGAGACAAGATGGTGGCCGCACCGGACTGTTTAGAATGTTGACAGACACCGGAGAGCCAATCAGCTTCGCAAAGCTCCGTTACGCGAACAGTACGCGATCTGGAGCGGTATCCGGGACGCTGTCACAGATATATCTGTTTTTTTAAACGTTAATTTCTCGAAATCCACTGGAGCACATATATTGAGACCCAGCAAAGGCCCATCGGGCTAACAGTCCCTACAATTTTGCCAAGTTTCGTGTAAATCCATTCAGCCGTTCGAGCTAAAAATGAATGGGAAAAATGCGTTTTGGGACCCCCCTTTTTTCTCGGCCCCACCTTGACGAAACCCCCCCAAATTTTCAGGGGCTGCTCAGAAACAAAATGTGCCATTTTGCTGAAAATTTCAGATGATTCCGTCTACAAACGCCAAAGTTATTAGACATAGAATTTTCAAAAGTTCCATAGAGAAAAAATCCTAACTATATATACCTACTGGCGATCGCCAGTAGGTAATATATATATATATATATATATATATATATATATATATATATATATATATATATATATATATATATATATATATATATATATATATATATATATATATATTACCTACTGGCGGTCGCCAGTAGGTAGTTATAGTTAGGATAATTTTCAATGTTAAATCTCAACATTCTATTTTGAATAACTTTGGCGCCGGTTGACGAATCTGCCTGAAATTTTCAGGAAAATGGTCTCATGGCGGTCCGGTCCTTCCCTGAAAGTTTGGGGGGGATTCGTCAAGCGGGGGCCGAGATAAAAGGGGGGTCCCAAAACGCGTTTTCCCCATGTTAATTTCCATAGGGCGGTCGATTTCACTTTTAGCCCGAACGGCTGAATGGATTTCCACCAAACTTGGCAAAATTGTAGGGACTGGTAGCCCGATGTGCCTTTGCTATGTCTCAAGATATGTGCTCCAGTGGATTTTGAGTAATTTAGGTTCAAAAAAATATATATATCTATAGCCGCGCTCCCGTGCGCGCACGGGAGTGCGCTCCAGGCGCGACACGCGACTTGCGCGCAGGAAGCTGATTGGATCTCAGTTGTCTGTAAACATTCTAAACAGTGCGGAGCGGCCGCCATCTTGTGTCTCGGTAAAATCGAGACACAAGGAGTTTGAAAAAAAAAGGGGCAAATGACCATAAGGGGGAAGAGTAGACCCCCTCTGACCCCCTAGGTTTGATGTAGGGACTAAAATAGGGTCCTGCAGGGCATTAAAATTTTTTTTTCGTTTTGCGCGGGGATAGCCGCGCTCCCGTGCGCGCACGGGAGTGCGCTCCAGGCGCGACACGCGACTTGCGCGCAGGAAGCTGATTGGATCATAAGGGGGAAGAGTAGACCCCCTCTGACCCCCTAAATCCAGGACTATATTTATGAAGGCCTTGCGCTGTTAGTTTTGCGCTTCCTGTGCGTCAATTTTTGTGACGCACCAGCGGTGTAAAAAAATGCGCATTGTTATGCAATATTTAAAAAGTGACGCATCTATCTAGATGCGTCACTTTTTAAATATAGTGCAACGAGGTACATTTTATTACACTGCTGGTGTTATGCGTCACTTTTCTGTGCGCACTCCTTATGACGTTCCAGATGTGTCATATTTAATGTATGACGAATCATGTTGCAGATACAATATGGCGCAGAGTTTTAAAAAGTGACCCATGTACCTAGATGCGTCACTTTTTAAAAATAGCGTCAGGTATAATGTATGCAGAGGGGGTGTTCTCTCGCAAAAAGCTTTGTAATAGCGACGCAGTGAAATCTTTGAGATTTCACTGCGTCAGTTTTAGGATGCTGTTGCGTCAAAATCTTGTGTCTGCTTTACAGCAGGTGTTAGACTGAGGCAAGACCTTTCATATGCTGCTTTCCCCATTTGAAAGGACACATTACTGGAGTTGCGTCACTTTTGTGACGCACTCCAGCAATGCGTTACTTGGAATGTCATAAGGAGTGCGCACAGAAAAGTGACGCATTGCACCAGTAGTGTAAAAAAATGTGTTGCGTTGCGTTATATTTAAAAAGTGAGGTATCTAGGTAGATGGGTCACTTTTTAAAATCAAGCGCCACATTATATCTGCGTGAGGTATAATGCATGCAGAGGGGGTGTTCCCCCACAAAAAGCTTTGTAATAGCGACGCAGTGAAATGTTTGAGATTTAAATATAAATATAGTGCAACGAGGCACATTTTATTACACTGCTGGTGTGATGCGTCACTTTTCTGTACACAGTCCTTATGACATTCCAGATGTGTCATATTTAATGTATGACGAATCATATTGCAAGGAGTTACAGATACGTCAGTATTTCTGACATATGTGTAAACATAAAAGTGATGCGAGGCCGGCGCAAAATTTTGACGCAATAGCATCCTAAAAGCGACGCAGGGAAATCTCATAGATTTCAGTACGTTGTTATTACCAAGCTTTTTGCGAGGGATTGCCCCCTCTGCATACATTATACCTGATGCAGATACAATATGGCGCAGAGTTTTAAAAAGTGACCCATGTACCTACATGCGTCACTTTTTAAAAAATAGTGTCAGGTATAATGCATGCAGAGGGGGTGTTCCTTGCAAAAAGCTTGGTAATAATGACGCAGTGCGTCACTTTTAGGATGCAGTTGCGCCAAAATCTTGCGCCTGCTTCACAGCAAACCTTTCACATGGTGCTTTTTCCATGTGAAAGGACACATTACTGGAGTTGCGTCACTTTTGTGACGCACTCCTGCAATGCGTTACTTTTGTGTTTAGAGATATGTCAGAAATACTGACATATCTGTAACTCCTTGCGAATTGATTAGTCATATATTAAATATGACATATGTGGAATGTCATAAGGAGTGCGTCCAGATAAGTGACGCATCGCTATTTTCACGTAGCGATGCGTCACTTTTCAGAAATGAGGCCTCCAGTTTATTCACTGTGTCATAAATTTCTTTTCTAACACTCACCTTCTTTCAGTCCTCCTACTTCACTTCCTTTCACCTCTCATACCTTTCTGTTCTTTCTTACTCATTCTCCTTTCAATTATCAATGCACTATATTTCACTTACTCTTCATTTTTTAAGATTATAGCTCTTTGATGAGAATTGGAGGTAGTTCTGAAAAGAACTTTTGGTTTTCTTCTTTTAACTGAAGAGGAACAAAAACAGGGAATAGAAACTGCTCAACAGGAGCAAAAAGAAAAGAAAAAAATTAGGGGTGGGAAGGGCAGTGATGGTTCTCTAATGCCCGAACCATGAGCAGGACACTTTGCTCCCCATAGGTGAGGAGTTGATTGCAGTATCTGCATCTGACGACCCCATGGTTGAATGCAGGTTGGATGTTTGCCACCTGCCCCTGAGATTGATCTCTTCCGGAAGAAGTTGCTCCTCCTGTAGATGTAGAGGCCCCATCTCTAGGAACCTCCTGTGCCAGAGCCCTGACACTTTCCCGGGCAAAATTCTGGGGGTGCCTGGTCTCCACATGTCGGATCATCGTAAAGTTTCCAAAAGAGTACTTTTTTTGGGGGTTACCCCGTGACAGGACCTTTTTGCAGATCCTGCACTCTACTTTTGGTGCATTCACCTTCTTCTGGTCTGCTGGGAATTTAAAGAATTTCCAAATGAAATGTCCCTTCTTCTTTGGGGTAGGTGGCTCTTCATCAATGAAGTCATCTTCACTGCTGGATGATCTGGCAGCCATGATGAATCCAGGAATATGGAGCAGCAAAAAATGCAGGTCTTTCAGTCACAAAAGTGAAAGAAGAAGTGAAGGAAATGGGTGGGGATTTCATTCATTGTAACAAAAAACTGTTAGCAACCAATGAAAAGTGTTATTTTAGGGTCACATGACCTGACGCGCTTACGATGCGCGCTCGGGTGCACTTCCGGGTGCGTTTACGCAGCGCGATCGTAGGCGCTTCCGGGGCGCACACGTGGCGCGATCGTAGGCGCTTTTGCGTGCGTTTAGGCGCCGCGCACGTATGCGCTTCCGAGGGCACGTACGTTGCGCGCCGAAGTGACGTCATCAAACTTTAATAGAAATGCATAATCATTTTCCATATTAAAAAAAACAAATTTTATTTGTATGGTACGAAATGTTTTGCATTATTATTAACTTTTCATTCATATTTTTTTTTCACGAACGACAGTTGCGCTCTGGGTGCGCTTTCAGATGAGCGCACGGAGAAGCTTACAGGAGAGCTTAGCTGAAAGCTTCCCCGTGCGCGCACCCAGAGCGCAAAAAAAAAAATCATAAAAAAAATGAATACTTAAAAAAAACAGCAAATTGTAAAAAAAAAAAGGTTAGAAACTCGATATACAAAGGAATTAGCATTTAAAAAACCTATGAAATGCACTGAAAAAACCATAGGTTTCACACCAGTTATAGTTAGGAATTAGCATTTAAAAAACCTTTGAAATTCACAGAAAAAACCATAGGTTTCACACCAGTTATAGTTAGGAATTAGCATTTAAAAAACCTATTAAATTCACTGAAAAAACCATAGGTTTCACACCAGTTATAGTTAGCTGGAAATTTTACTGATATAAAACCATTGAAATTCCCACGTTATAGTTAGTCGGACTCACTATAACTTGCGCGTGCAATGCACTGCTGATGACGTCACATATTACATCACTCATGACATGGTCAGTGACATCACTCATGACATCACTGATGACACCATCCTTGTGACATAGTGACAGACCTCCTCTCAGTGTAAAGTAACCCTTGAGACACATATTCAAAAATAGAAACTGAAATTTTTAAAAAATGGACATACCTATATCAGTTACAACAAGCAATTCTGTACTTCCACTATCTATATACTCATCCACTCATTCACCAACAGTTCTATATAGTCACTCATACATATACTCACTCATCATATGAAGAGATACACCTATACATTCTGTTACACACCGACATTCATCCAAAAGTTACTCACACACATATTCACACGTGCAAATAAACTATTGAACAACCATTTATTTGAAAATAGAGTTATACACACACTTCCACCTTACTTCTATTGAAAATTACACATATTTATTCTCTTAAACAATCACTTATAGAAACACATACTTATTTAAACAGGAAATCTTACAATCTCTTACTCTCACATATACTCAGTTATATACATCAATATTCATATATACTAGATTAAAACATATGTAGTTACTGATAAAGACACTAGTGAGACAGTCATTCACTCACTAACAAACACATATAGACACTCATCCACCCATACAGTCCTGTACATATGCTGTCTTCAAAACACATACAAACAAAGAGTCAGTCACTCATGCATCTATGTGCTAAGTAATACCTCCACCTAACCATATAGACACTCATACTAATACTAATAAAAATATCAAATAACCCATATACATACGCATGTAGCTACTTATCAACACATGTAGCCACTTATACACAAAGTGAAACACTAATATATGTATTTAAATATTTAAACATAACTCACTAATATTTATTTTTCAGAAAGACACATATTCACTGGATGGTGTCATCAGTGATGTCATGAGTGATGTCACTGACCATGTCATGAGTGATGTAATATGTGACGTCATCAGCAGTGCATTGCACGCGCAAGTTATAGTGAGTCCGACTAACTATAACGTGGGAATTTCAATGGTTTTATATCAGTAAAATTTCCAGCTAACTATAACTGGTGTGAAACCTATGGTTTTTTCAGTGAATATATATTTATGTGTATATATTTTTTTTTCCAGCAAACACAAAAAAGCTGTTCAACACAAGGTATTCCAAGGCAAGTTGGTTTCTTCCACAAATCACCACAGTTTTTTACCTACTGCATTATTACATAATTTCTGCAGGCTTTCTACATATTCTGTTTATACACTCTTTCCAACTCTTGCACCTATTTCATGTATTTTAACCAAGTCATGAGATGGACGACAGTTTTCTCATACCATGGCAGAGACATATTGTCCCTCTTCTATGTCTATGCACTACTTAAGGTGATTTAGCATAATGATCTTGTCATGTGCATCTGTGATGTTTTGTGGAATAACCCAGCGTGCTTTGGAATAACTCATATTCAACAGCTTTCCTTTGTTTGGTGAGGTTGAGGGGCTCCTTCCTAGAAAGAACGGCTGTGTGGGATAACTATATATATTTTGTGATTTGGTATAAATCCGTTAAGTAGTTTTTAAGACATTTAAGGAAAAACACATTTGTATTTCTAGAGGCAAGAACCCTCTGAGAATCCAACAGATCTCATGCTGAGATCTGATTGTCTGCCAACACTTCAAGCAGGAACTGTTGGCAGTCATTTTACTTGAAAAAAGATAAGGGGTCAGGGTAGGAATACCCTGACTCTCTAGGCCTGTTGCTGGCAGACCTGCAAATTCACCCCCTGCCCCCCCAAAAATAATTAGCTCGGTTTCCTGTGCTCGTTTCTATTTCAGATTAATAAATTATGTCATAGGCAGTGCATGGCAGGCATGGGTGCAGGTTGTAGATATCTCTGCTAACAATAGCTGGTGAACTGCATTTTTTTAAATTGAAAACGTTAATGTTGTCACTGAGACATTCAACTGACTAAAAAGTCACTTTAACTTTTGTTTTTTTCAGTAGACATATATATATCCAAGAAAACGCACGAGCAAGCGGCGAAGGCTGCGAAACGCGTTGGGTGTTGTTGCCTAAATAAATTCACTTAAGAAGCAAATTGGGCCTCGACTTGTTGTCTTGTGAGGAAAAGAGACAGCGTTTTCTTGGATTTACGGGGGTGGGACGAAACCCCGTTGAGGCCCGCCATGGAAAAGAGGCGCAGGCAGATTTTCGTCAAAGCTGTGATACATATATATATATATATATATATATATATATATATATATATATATATATATATATATATATATATATATATATATATATATATATATATATATATATATATATATATATATATATATATATATATATATATATATATATATATATATATATATATATACAACAATGTTTCTGCTCACCACTCCACGGTGAGAACAGCCAGGTAAGGACCTCTTCCGAATGACTTTAAAAAATCACAGCATCAAAAGGCAAAGAAAGGCAGCAAGTCTTATATATAGATTCATCACTACGTATAATACTAAACACAAGGAAGTGAGATCCATACTTAGAAAACACTGGTACTTAATCAAAAATGATCCAGTGTTAGGTTCTAAGGTGAAAAAGAACCCTGAAATCACCTATAGAAAATCTAAATCATTGAAAGATCTGATTGTACGTAGTCATTTTGTGGATAAGAGAAAAGTAATGCTGACTGGCTGAAACCTAGACCCAGTTTTAAAAAGTGTTTTAAATGTAAAGCGTGCCAGCACGGAATGAATCGCACGGATTTCAAAACAACTTTTAATAAAACCGTTAAAGTAAGAAGCACCATTACGTGTAAAAGTGAATACGTTGTCTATCTATTACAGTGCCCATGCCCAAAGACTTATATCGGTAGTACGATTTTACCTGTATACCAACGGATTTTACAGCACAGAAGGGCAATAGTCAATCAGGATAGGTCCTACCCAGTGGCCCGACATTTTGAACTCCATCCTCAAAGTAACCCCGAAGGCCTCTGATACTCATGTATTGCAGAGGTCCCAAAGAAGAAAAGAGGGGGGGTAGAAAAAGTGAGCTGAGAAGACTAGAGACTTACTTTATATTAGAATTCAACTGTATGGAGCCACAGGGTTTGAATGTTGATGAGGACCTTTATACTTGTTTAAACTGATTGACTGTAAATATAATGAACTGTTTTTCTAACCCTCGAGTATACCCAAACTGCATCCGAAAATCTTTTCGTTAATGATTTTAATTGATGAAAATTTTCGATTTTAATGGTCTTATTCTGAGTTCCTTCCTTTTTAAAATTGCTTGGATGGTGGTCGATTGTTTTGTAATGAAATTGGCTCAGGAGCAGTTATATTTCAATGAGTAATGCTGCTTTTTTTGTGATATGCACTGACACTTTAGAATAATATTTGCTGAGGTGCAATATGAGTGGAATGTTTACATGCATTAGCACTTTATTGAAACTCAAGACACTTTAGAAAAATATTTGTAGAAGTGTAATATGAGTGGAATGTTTACATTTATGAAGTACTGTGATCGGCATAGAAGCATTAGCACTTTATTGAAATCGAGATGCACTGTTTAGCACTGGCACTTAATATTTCTATTGTGCAATATCTGGTCAATATGTTTACAGTATAGAAATACTAGTTTACGAAAGCACTTGCACTTTATGATTGAAAAATAAGGTTGTTTTGATTAACCAGCATTACCATCTGCAATAGTCCCATTAGGTCCTGTGAGTTAACATGATCAATAGAGCCAGAGGTGAATCCACATAAGACATAACTGTGCTAAGTTGAATGCACTGTGACAAAATACTTAAATAATATAAGATGTGAATAATGAATGATTCCCGTTCACAAATAGGGTGACTTTTGCTGAAATAGGCACTTGCCCTAAAAAAACTGTGAAATATTGCGTTAACGCTTTTACCATGAAAATTACACTTGCACTTTAAACACTGTAATTGTCCTTATGAGCGACACCATTATGTTTCGCTTATTTTCGTTTGGGACAGTGACGTTTACTTCACATGCAAATGAATTCTAAAGCGGGGAAACAAATGTTTGCATTTATGTTACATCTTTGTTAAAAACAACAAAACGACACAGGGTCGTGGCTCAAAAACCAGCAAGGCTAAGCCTAATCAATCAAAAAGAACGTAACAACTGCCAGTACTGGACATCACTTAAACCTATTAAAGCTGACCTTTATGAAATCAAACATATAGGTCCATCTGTTGATTTATGTCACTAGTTTATTCATTAATTTACTCACTAGTGGAAAAATATTTTTGTCAACATTTCTGTTTTTTGATTTGCATATATACACATATAATACAATAGGACAAATTCAATACAATACAAAACACAATTTACAAATGTACAAATTTACATCACATCCAACTCTCACACTCATACATCCACGACATACAAAAAATGTGCACTTAGAACCTAATGTCAATAATAAAGTCTCTATACATATAAATGATGACAGTTTTTCAATTGTATTTACAAATCTCCACAGTTCTTTTCTCAGAGTTTATCAATAGTTTCCATAACTTAGACTAATTATTTATAATTGACAAAAAGGGAAACAAAAATCGGTTGACGCGTTTCGAACCCCCTTAATGCGGGGTTCTCTTCAGGACCAACACGTTCTAAAAAATAAACAGAAAATCCTGTCAGTATAATACCTCATTATCCAAAATATTTACTTCAATGGCACTACCTGGCAGAACCACCATCCTACCTGAATCACTTAGGAGCAAATCAGGGTCCAAATGAATTAAGTGTGAAACAAGATGCTCTAGACAAAGAGAGACAACAACACTATCTTAACATTTAGCCTCCAGAGTAAGTTGTAATTTAAACAGAAAAAGGGGGGGGAAGTTTGTTTAAGAATGCTCACCTTCGTTAGTAGAGCTCTGGACTCATCTGGCAGCGGGGAGGGAAATGAAGAAATGGGGGAAAATTAGATGCGCGAAAGGTTGAGCAAACTCTATTGTGGGCAACCCCACGAATTGCATTCTTACCGCGTTCGCGGGTGTTCCCATCCGTGATATATATCAGCCTTCTCCGTTAATGGAGTGCTTCACAGGTTGCTATCTAGGGAAGGGAGGACAGGCGCTATGGTTAGCATCATTGGCGGTTTTTAAGATATTACGTTCGTATTGCTGACGGCGGGTTTGGATACCTCTTTGAAAAACTTTCCACGTCTCAAACAATTTCGGTGTTCTGAAGATCTGTTCCGGGTTTGTCCAAAGTCGAGCGTTATTGGCGGGTCGTGAAGTCACGTGGTGCGTCTTCCGTCAGGCTTCCACATACTTTTAAAGTGACAGTATCCAGACACGAGGAAATGTAGTATTTGGATAGTGCCTGTGTCTGACACGCTTGGGGCTGATTTAAAGAGGCCGGTGTCCATCGTGGCAGAGCCCCACACGTGACTTAAAATAAAATATAAAAAATGAAATGCAAACGCTGCCGATGTCGCAGTCCTTTTGGCGGTTGGGATGAGCTAAGTCTGGAACCAAATAGAGGGCTTTCTTTTTAAGGAGTAATCTTTAGGATTTCAGACATCTCGTTCAACCCTGTAATTGCTGTGTTATATTTCATTATAAGCAGCGCTTCGCGTTGGTTGAGTGTCCCTTCAATATCTCCTCCGCGTGGATCCTTTTGGACTTTTGAGATGATTGTCCACCTTAGGTCATCCTCTTTGTGCTTATTTGTAACCCAATGAAGCACCAACGGGGCATTGGGTGTTTCTTTTCGTATTCTGGATTTGTGTTGCGTAACTCTGTGTCTGACCTCCTGTGTGGTCTTCTCTATGTATAGTTTGGGGCATGGGCATGTGATCCCATATACCACATTTTTTGTCAAGCAGTTTGTGAACGCCTCATGCTTCCAATGTATGCCATTAAACGTAAACACAGACCCTTCATTAGTCTGCCCACAGCACGAGCAATTGCCACATTTATGATGGCCGACTAATGGAGGTAGTCCAAGCATCCCTCTTATTGTTGTTTTGGGGACTGTTGGTAATGCTGCCCTTACTATATGTTGTGCCACACTTTTCTCTTTTTTAAAGGCGAAAAGCGGTGGATCTTTGAAATCATTGTGCAAGTCTTTTACTAAATGCCAATTTTGCTTAACCAGCTTCTGTAGCTGACTGGCATTTGGACCAAATGTCATGACACACACCGTCCGTTTCTGTTCCATGCGTGTTTTCTTTTGGAGTAGGGTTTCTCGAGGAACCCACCAAACTCATTTTAATGTATGTTTCAAAAGTTTACTTGGGTATCCCCGCTCCACAAGACGCTGAGATAGTTCATTAGCATGAAAGAAATATTCCTCCTTGTTGGAACAGTTTCTCCTAATGCGAAGAAACTGCCCAAAAGGCAAATTTTGCTTTAGACTTCTCGGATGGTGACTTGTGTAGTGGAGTCCCCTATTCCGATTGGTAGAATTTCGGAACAGTGTGGTACCCAACATTCCATCAGATGCGTAAACTCTTACATCCAGGAAAGTAATCGTCTCATTTGAGGAAACAAAACTGAATTTGATGTCCTCCATCCTTTGATTCAACCAAATGATGAACTCCTCCAATTTCTGTAGTGTGCCAGACCAGATCATAAACACGTTGTCAATATAGCGCATGTACTTAGTAATGTAATCAATGTATGGGTTGTTGTTGTAAATGAACTTATTCTCATATATGTATGGGTTGTTGTTGTAAATGAACTTATTCTCATATAGTCCCATGAATAACACGGCTAGTTCTGGAGCAAAGGGGCAGCCCATGGCTACCCCCTTAATCTGAAAATAGAAGTCTGTATCAAACATGAAGTAGTTTTTTTTGTAGTGCAAATTTGGCTAATTGGACAATAAATGCCGTAGGTACTCGTGTGGGGCGTTCAGGAAGAATGTGAGTGTTTCTAAGGCTTGTTCCTGGGGTATTTGGGTATATAGTGAAACTACGTCCATAGTCACCAGTAGTTGTTTTGTCCCATCAAATGTCGTCGTTTTTATTTGGTTCAAAAAGGCCGTAGTGTCTGTTAAATGGGCAGGGATCTCTTCCAAGAAGGGCTTCAGAAAAAAGTCAATATACTTAGAAATCGGTTCAGTCAAAGAGGCACATCCCGAAACTATCGGGCGGCCAGGAGGATTGTTTTCGTCCTTATGAATTTTAGGAAGGACATAAAACAATGGTGTTCTCAGATGTTTGTTTTTTAGAAAAGAGAACTCTTTTGGGCCTAGAATTCCTTGGTCAAATCCATTTCGGAGAATAGCAAACAATTCTTTTTGTAATTCGTCTGTAGGGTTTTTCTTAATTAACCGATAACAGCTGGGTTCACTCAATTGTCGTTTGACTTCTTTTTTGTATTTATCTATGTCCCATAGAACCACTCCTCCACCTGTTTAACCACTAGTCCGGTATCATTTTTCAGTGCGAAAATAGCTTCTTTTTCTGCCTTTGTGATGTTGTAATTAACATAGTGTTTTTTACTTTCTAGGCTCGATATTCCTGACAAAAGTGTTTTCTCAAACGTGATCACTTCCTTTGGGATTTTAGAACCAGGTGGACAGAATGAGGATTTATTTTGGAGTCCAGTGACTTCTACAGGTAGTATATCCATGGGTTCATTGAAAAAAGTTTTTAATCTAATTTTCCGGCAGAACTCTAGGATTTCAAGTTTCATCCTTGTGAAATCAGTTGGACGTACCGGGACATAAGATAACCCTTTTGTTAAAATTGACGTTTCTACTGTTGTTAAGATGTGATTTGATAAGTTGAAAAGGGGTGATTGCTCTAGCTCCAGTAGTATTGTTTCCTGGTTCGCATTTCCCATGGTTGCTGAATTTGACGGGTGCGTCCTCGTCCCCTTCGCTGACCTCTGGATAAAAAAGGCTGGTGAGGTTGATGTTGATTTTGTTGGTTTCCTCTATAGTTTTGGTTACTCCTTTGGTCGTTTGTCTCAGTTTCGCCGCCTGAAGATGATGATGAAGATGTATCAGAAAACGTTACAAATTTATTGCGGGATCGACCTTGATTATCCTGGTAAAGTCGGCGTTGGGCAGGTCTAGAATAGAAATCTGGTTGCAAATAGGGATAGACTATTTCCAATGAAAAATTCTTCTGGTCCAAGTCAAATTTACTTCCTTTCTGCGTGACAGTGTAAACCTTGAATTCAAGTATCTCTTTTTCTATTTTTTCTAACAACCCTTTTGCGTCCGTAATAAGCTGGTTGGTTTGGATGGCAGACTCCAACAACGCAATTTCTGCCAATTCTTTCACTGAAAGTCTGTGAGCCGTCTCAATGGTTAACACCATCAAGTCGCTGCTGCATTTGGTCTCGATTCTACTAAAGTCTTTTTTGTATTGTGGATCATCCGTGAATACCATAGGGGTATTCCTTATTTGTAGCCCAGATGGTATTGTCCCTGCTCTTAGATGTAATAGTAGGAAATGCCCATGGAGGTCTGTTCTAATTTGCTTTTTCTTCAATCTAATCAATTTATCAGACTCGTTTTGTGTCCTAGCTGTGACGCTTTGCGTAGCTGAGGAAAAGACAGGTGGTTCACTGATTAATTTTTGGATATGATCCTCAGTATATGAGAATGTATCTTTTTCTGACATACTAACTCACCACACACAATGACAAATCAACACTTGACAAAAGACAGTGCTCAAGACCACAAAAAATCCAATTAATAATGAAAAAGATCCCAACCTTGGGACAAGGTAAACTCGTACCTCACAACAACCTCGCGAACCAGCGTCCGCACTATAACAACAAAACGACACAGGGTCATGGCTCAAAAACCAGCAAGGCTAAGCCTAATCAATCAAAAAGAACGTAACAACTGCCAGTACTGGACATCACTTAAACCTATTAAAGCTGACCTTTATGAAATCAAACATATAGGTCCATCTGTTGATTTATGTCACTAGTTTATTCATTAATTTACTCACTAGTGGAAAAATATTTTTGTCAACATTTCTGTTTTTTGATTTGCATATGTACAAATATAATACAATAGGACAAATTCAATACAATACAAAACACAATTTACAAATGTACAAATTTATATCACATCCAACTCTCACACTCATACATCCACGACATACAAAAAATGTGCAATTAGAACCTAATGTCAATAATAAAGTCTCTATACATATAAATGATGACAGTTTTTCAATTGTATTTACAAATCTCCACAGTTCTTTTCTC
Source organism: Lissotriton vulgaris (assembly GCF_964263255.1). Taxonomy (NCBI): domain Eukaryota; kingdom Metazoa; phylum Chordata; class Amphibia; order Caudata; family Salamandridae; genus Lissotriton; species Lissotriton vulgaris. Next base: position 236,634,704 of record NC_141691.1, read on the forward strand.
AGAGTTTATCAATAGTTTCCATAACTTAGACTAATTATTTATAATTGACAAAAAGGGAAACAAAAATCGGTCGACGCGTTTGGAACCCCCTTAATGCGGGGTTCTCTTCAGCACCAACACGTTCTAAAAAATAAACAGAAAATCCTGTCAGTATAATACCTCATTATCCAAAATATTTACTTCAATGCCACCACCTGTCGGAACCACCATCCTACCTGAATCACTTAGGAGCAAATCAGGGTCCAAATGAATTAAGTGTGAAACAAGATGCTCTAGACAAAGAGAGACAACAACACTATCTTAACATTCAGCCTCCAGAGTAAGTTGAATTTAAACAGACAAAGGGGGGGGGGGAGTTTGTTTAAGAATGCTCACCTTCGTTAGTAGAGCTCTGGACTCATCTGGCAGCGGGGAGGGAAATGAAGAAATGGGGGAAAATTAGATGCGCGAAAGGTTGAGCAAACTCTATTGTGGCAACCCCACGAATTGCATTCTTACCGCGTTCGAGGGTGTTCCCATCCATGATATATATCAGCCTTCTCCGTTAATGGAGTGCTTCACAGGTCGCTATCTAGGGAAGGGAGGACAGGCGCGGAACAGAAACGGACGGTGTGTGTCATGACATTTGGTCCAAATGCCAGTCAGCTACAGAAGCTGGTTAAGCAAAATTGGCATTTAGTAAAAGACGTGCACAATGATTTCAAAGATCCACCGCTTTTCGCCTTTAAAAAAGAGAAAAGTGTGGCACAACATATAGTAAGGGCAGCATTACCAACAGTCCCCAAAACAACAATAAGAGGGATGCTCGGACTACCTCCGGTAGTCGGCCATCATAAATGTGGCAATTGCTCGTGTTGTGGGCAGACTAATGAAGGGTCTGTGTTTACGTTTAATGGCATACATTGGAAGCATGAGGCCTTCACAAACTGCTTGACAAAAAATGTGGTATATGGGATCACATGCCCATGCCCCAAACTATACATAGGGAAGACCACACAGGAGGTCAGATACAGAGTTACGAAACACAAATCCAGAATACGAAAAGAGACACCCAATGCCCCGTTGGTGCTTCATTGGGTTACAAATAAGCACAAAGAGGATGACCTAAGGTGGACAATCATCTCAAAAGTCCAAAAGGATCCACGCGGAGGAGATATTGAAGGGACACTCAACCAACGCGAAGCGCTGCTTATAATGAAATATAACACGGCAATCACAGGGTTGAACGAGATGTCTGAAATCCTAAAGATTACTCCTTAAAAAGAAAGCCCTCTATTTGGCTTCAGACTTAGCTCATCCCAACCGCCAAAAGGACTGCGACATCGGCAGCGTTTGCATTTCATTTTTTATATTTTATTTTAAGTCCCGTGTGGGGCTCTGCCACGATGGACACCGGCCTCTTTAAATCAGCCCCAAGCGTGTCAGACACAGGCACTATCCAAATACTACATTTCCTCGTGTCTGGATACTGTCACTTTAAAAGTATATGGAAGCCTGACGGAAGACGCACCACGTGACTTCACGACCCGCCAATAACGCTCGACTTTGGACAAACCCGGAACAGATCTTCAGAACACCGAAATTGTTTGAGACGCGGAAAGTTTTTCAAAGAGGTACCCAAACCCGCAGCCAGCAATACGAACGTAATATCTTAAAAACCGCCGATGATGCTAACCATAGCGCCTGTCCTCCCTTCCCTAGATAGCAACCTGTGAAGCACTCCATTAACGGAGAAGGCTGATATATATCACTCATGGGAACACCCGCGAACGCGGTAAGAATGCAATTTGTGGGGTTGCCCACAATAGAGTTTGCTCAACCTTTCGCGCATCTAATTTTCCCCCATTTCTTCATTTCCCTCCCCGCTGCCAGATGAGTCCAGAGCTCTACTAACGAAGGTGAGCATTCTTAAACAAACTCCCCACCCCCTTTTTCTGTTTAAATTACAACTTACTCTGGAGGCTGAATGTTAAGATAGTGTTGTTGTCTCTCTTTGTCTAGAGCATCTTGTTTCACACTTAATTCATTTGGACCCTGATTTGCTCCTAAGTGATTGAGGTAAGATGGTGGTTCTGCCAGGTGGTGGCATTGAAGTAAATATTTTGGATAATGAGGTATTATACTGACAGGATTTTCTGTTTATTTTTTAGAACGTGTTGGTGCTGAAGAGAACCCCGCATTAAGGGGGTTCCAAACGCGTCGACCGATTTTTGTTTCCCTTTTTGTCAATTATAAATAATTAGTCTAAGTTATGGAAACTATTGATAAACTCTGAGAAAAGAACTGTGGAGATTTGTAAATACAATTGAAAAACTGTCATCATTTATATGTATAGAGACTTTATTATTGACATTAGGTTCTAAGTGCACATTTTTTGTATGTCGTGGATGTATGAGTGTGAGAGTTGGATGTGATGTAAATTTGTACATTTGTAAATTGTGTTTTGTATTGTATTGAATTTGTCCTATTGTATTATATTTGTACATATGCAAATCAAAAAACAGAAATGTTGACAAAAATATTTTTCCACTAGTGAGTAAATTAATGAATAAACTAGTGACATAAATCAACAGATGGACCTATATGTTTGATTTCATAAAGGTCAGCTTTAATAGGTTTAAGTGATGTCCAGTACTGGCAGTTGTTACGTTCTTTTTGATTGATTAGGCTTAGCCTTGCTGGTTTTTGAGCCATGACCCTGTGTCGTTTTGTTGTTATAGTGCGGACGCTGGTTCGCGAGGTTGTTGTGAGGTATGAGTTTACCTTGTCCCAAGGTTGGGATCTTTTTCATTATTAATTGGATTTTTTGTGGTCTTGAACACTGTCTTTTGTCAAGTGTTGATTTGTCATTGTGTGTGGTGAGTTAGTATGTCAGAAAAAGATACATTCTCATATACTGAGGATCATATCCAAAAATTAATCAGTGAACCACCTGTCTTTTCCTCAGCTACGCTAAGCGTCACAGCTAGGACGCAAACCGAGTCTGATAAATTGATTAGATTGAAGAAAAAGCAAATTAGAACAGACCTCCATGGGCATTTCCTACTATTACATCTAAGAGCAGGGACAATACCATCTGGGCTACAAATAAGGAATACCCCTATGGTATTTACAGATGATCCACAATACAAAAAAGACTTTAGTGGAATCGAGACCAAATGCAGCAGGGACTTGATGGTGTTAACCATTGAGACGGCTCACAGACTTTCAGTGAAAGAATTGGCAGAAATTGCGTCGTTGGAGTCTGCCATCCAAACCAACCAGCTTATCACGGACGCAAAAGGGTTGTTAGAAAAAATAGAAAAAGAGATACTTGAATTCAAGGACTACACTATCACGCAGAAAGGAAGTAAATTCGACTTGGACCAGAAGAATTTTTCATTGGAAATAGTCTATCCCTATTTGCAACCACATTTCTATTCTAGACCTGCCCAATGCCGACTTTACCAGGATAATCAAGGTCGATCCCGCAATAAATTTGTAATGTTTTCTGATACATCTTCATCATCATCTTCAGGCGGCGAAACTGAGACAAACGACCAAAGGAGTAACCAAAACTATAGAGGAAACCAACAAAATCAACATCAACCTCACGAGCCTTTTTTATCCAGAGGTCAGCGAAGGGGACGAGGACGCACCCGTCAAATTCAGTAACCATGGGAAATGCGAACCAGGAATCAATACTACCGGAGCTAGAGCAATCACCCCTATTCAATTTATCAAATCACATCTTAACAACAGCAGAAACGTCAATTTTAACAAAAGGGTTATCTTATGTCCCGGTACGTCCACCTGATTTCACAAGGATGAAACTTGAAATCCTAGAGTTCTGCCGGAAAATTAGATTAAAAACTTTTTTCAATAAACCCATGGATATACTACCTGTGGAAGTAACTGGACTCCAAAATAAATCCTCATTCTGTCCACCTGGTTCTAAAATCCCAAAGGAAGTGATCACGTTTGAGAAAACACTTTTGTCAGGAATATCGAGCCTAGAAAGTAAAAAACACTATGTTAATTACAACATCACAAAGGCAGAAAAAGAAGCTATTTTCGCACTGAAAAATGATACCGGACTAGTGGTTAAACAGGCGGACAAAGGTGGAGGAGTGGTTCTATGGGACATAGATAAATACAAAAAAGAAGTCAAACGACAATTGAGTGAACCCAGCTGTTATCGGTTAATTAAGAAAAACCCTACAGACGAATTACAAAAAGAATTGTTTGCTATTCTCCAAAATGGATTTGACCAAGGAATTCTAGGCCCAAAAGAGTTCTCTTTTCTAAAAAACAAACATCCAAGAACACCATTGTTTTATGTCCTTCCTAAAATTCATAAGTACGAAAACAATCCTCCTGGCCGCCCGATAGTTTCGGGATGTGCCTCTTTGACTGAACCGATTTCTAAGTATATTGATTTTTTTCTGAAGCCCTTCTTGGAAGAGATCCCTGCCCATTTAAAAGACACTACGGCCTTTTTGAACCAAATAAAAACGACGACATTTGATGGGACAAAACAACTACTGGTGACTATGGACGTAGTTTCACTTTATACGCAAATACACCAGGAACAAGCCTTAGAAACACTCACATTCTTCCTGGAAAGTAGAGAACGCCCCACACGAGTACCTACGGCATTTATTGTCCAATTAGCCAAATTTGCACTACAAAAAAACTACTTCATGTTTGATACAGACTTCTATTTTCAGATTAAGGGGGTAGCCATGGGCTGCCCCTTTGCTCCAGAACTAGCTGTGTTATTCATGGGACTATATGAGAATAAGTTCATTTACAACAACAACCCATACATTGATTACATTACTAAGTACATGCGCTATATTGACGACGTGTTTATGATCTAGTCTGGCACACTACAGAAATTAGAGGAGTTCATGATTTGGTTGAATCAAAGGATGGAGGACATCAAATTCAGTTTTGTTTCCTCAAATGAGACAATTACTTTCCTGGATGTAAGAGTTTACGCATCTGATGGAATGCTGGGTACCACACTGTTCCGTAAATCTACTGATCGGAATAGGGGACTCCACTACACAAGTCACCATCCGAGAAGTCTAAAGGTAAATTTGCCCTTTGGGCAGTTTCTTCGCATTAGGAGAAACTGTTCCAACAAGGAGGAATATTTCTTTCATGCTAATGAACTATCTCAGCGTCTTGTGGAGCGGGGATACCCAAGTAAACTTTTGAAACATACATTAAAACGAGTTTGGTGGGTTCCTCGAGAAACCCTACTCCAAAAGAAAACACGCATGGAACAGAAACGGACGGTGTGTGTCATGACATTTGGTCCAAATGCCAGTCAGCTACAGAAGCTGGTTAAGCAAAATTGGCATTTAGTAAAAGACTTGCACAATGATTTCAAAGATCCACCGCTTTTCACCTTTAAAAAAGAGAAAAGTGTGGCACAACATACAGTAAGGGCAGCATTACCAACAGTCCCCAAAACAACAATAAGAGGGATGCTCCGACTACCTCCGGTAGTCGGCCATCATAAATGTCTCAATTGCTCGTGCTGTGGGCAGACTAATGAAGGGTCTGTGTTTACGTTTAATGGCTACATTGGAAGCATGAGGCGTTCACAAACTGCTTGACAAAAAATGTGGTATATGGAATCACATGCCCATGCCCCAAACTATACATAGGGAAGACCACAGAGGAGGTCAGACACAGAGTTACGCAACACAAATCCAGAATACGAAAAGAGACACCCAGTGCCCCGTTGGTGCTTCATTGGGTTACAAATAAGCACAAAGAGGATGACCTAAGGTGGACAATCATCTCAAAAGTCCAAAAGGATCCACACGGAGGAGATATTGAAGGGACACTCAACCAACGTGAAGCGCTGCTTATAATGAAATATAACACGGCAATTACAGGGTTGAACGAGATGTCTGAAATCCTAAAGATTACTCCTTAAAAAGAAAGCCCTCTATTTGGCTTCAGACTTAGCTCATCCCAACCCCCAAAAGGACTGCGACATCGGCAGCGTTTGCATTTCATTTTTTATATTTTATTTTAAGTCCCGTGTGGCGCTCTGCCACGATGGACACCGGCCTCTTTAAATCAGCCCCAAGCGTGTCAGACACAGGCACTATCCAAATACTACATTTCCTCGTGTCTGGATACTGTCACTTTAAAAGTATGTGGAAGCCTGACGGAAGACGCATCACGTGACTTCACGACCCGCCAATAACGCTCGACTTTGGACAAACCAGGAACAGATCTTCAGAACACCGAAATTGTTTGAGATGCGGAAAGTTTTTCAAAGAGGTATCCAAACCCGCAGCCAGCAATTCGAACGTAATATCTTAAAAACCGGAACAGATCTTCAGAACACCGAAATTGTTTGAGACGCGGAAAGTTTTTCAAAGAGGTATCCAAACCCGCAGCCAGCAATTCGAACGTAATATCTTAAAAACCGCCGATGATGCTAACCATAGCGCCTGTCCTCCCTTCCCTAGATAGCGGCCTGTGAAGCACTCCATTAACGGAGAAGGCTGATATATATCACGGATGGGAAAACCCGCAAATTCGTGGGGTTGCCCACAATAGAGTTTGCTCAACCTTTCGCGCATCTAATTTTCCCCCATTTCTATATTTCCCTCCCCGCTGCCAGATGAGTCCAGAGCTCTACTAACGAAGGTGAACATTCTTAAACAAACTTCCCCCCCCCCTTTTTCTGTTTAAATTACAACTTACTCTGGAGGCTGAATGCTAAGATAGTGTTGTTGTCTCTCTTTGTCTAGAGCATCTTGTTTCACACTTAATTCATTTGGACCCTGATTTGCTCCTAAGTGATTCAGGTAGGATGGTGGTTCTGCCAGGTGGTGGCATTGAAGTAAATATTTTGGATAATGAGGTATTATACTGACAGGATTTTCTGTTTATTTTTTAGAACGTGTTGGTCCTGAAGAGAACCCCGCATTAAGGGGGTTCGAAACGCGTCGACCGATTTTTGTTTTCCTTTTTGTCAATTATAAATAATTAGTCTAAGTTATGGAAACTATTGATAAACTCTGAGAAAAGAACTGTGGAGATTTGTAAATACAATTGAAAAACTGTCATCATTTATAATTATAGAGGCTTTATTATTGACATTAGGTTCTAAGTGCACATTTTTTGTATGTCGTGGATGTATGAGTGTGAGAGTTGGATGTGATGTAAATTTGTACATTTGTAAATTGTGTTTTGTATTGTATTGAATTTGTCCTATTGTATTATATTTGTACATATGCAAATCAAAAAACAGAAATGTTGACAAAAATATTTTTCCACTAGTGAGTAAATTAATGAATAAACTAGTGACATAAATCAACAGATGGACCTATATGTTTGATTTCATAAAGGTCAGCTTTAATAGGTTTAAGTGATGTCCAGTACTGGCAGTTGTTACGTTCTTTTTGACATCTTTGTTAAAGGCATTCTGATTGTGTTAAAATGGCCGCTGTATTCCCACATAACAGTTTGTCTTGCTGCGAGTGCTTCTATTGTTTCCACCATGTTTTGCATGCACTAACGGGAGGGCTCTAGACAACGCAAAAACATTGTGATCAAGGGAGCCTGACTCCCGAAACGCGTTGATGACATTGCTTTAATAAATAAAGAAGCCTATGGAACAATGCTCGTGAGTGCCTGGATGTTTTCAGCCAGAGACTAATTGGAACTGGAATCCTATTCTTAATATTTATATATATTTTTTTTTTTTTCCGCTACAAGATTCCTGCGGTACTCCCCGCAAAGAAGACAAGCACTCGGGGTGGCGAGCTCAAAGATTTATCTCAAGAGCTCACAGTGTCCAGACGCGTTTCGGCATTCGCCTTTCTTCGGTGGTAACATGTCGGTGCCGAAACGGCCGTTTTTTATGTTTATTCGTCATAGACATTGTTAACGGACCATCGTATCAAACCATGGTCGCCATCTTGGAACATGCATATAGTTAGTTTACGTTTATCATACATTCATGAAACAGGATGAATCAGTATATATTGCATTTCAGTATATATTATTTAAGATACATTCATAAGTAATTCTCAGTATGCATTCTTTTATAAGCATTGCAACATCGGATTATCCGCCACTCTCTCCCATAGATGGGCTATCAGAAGTATTCACTTCCTCTATCGTCATATAGCCCCAAGATGGGCATACATCCTGTCACCATCCATAAGAGCATGTTCGATGGACAAATACTGCCCGTAATCAATGTTCTACATCACCATCAGCTAACAATCTTCCAGCCAATTCTTCATGTGTATTAAGACCTCCTGGTGTCTTCGTCTGGAGGTCGATTATGTACCTCGATTCCAACCTCCTGAGGGTCATGAGTCTATACCCTCCTCTGGGGTTGACGGGCACATGATCTAAACAGAAGTACGTCAACAGCTCCCTGTTCCCTTTGTGTAGAGCCTTGAAATGCTGCGCCACAGGGTACGTCATATCCGCCATTGGCTATTGCCCTGGTGTGCTCCAATACTCTAATCTTTGCCTGATGGATGGTACTTCCTACGTACTTCAACCCACATGGGCATTGCAAGCAGTACACCGTGTAGGGAGTAGTACAAGTTAGGAATGTATTTATTGCTTTCGGTTTCTCTATCCTTGGTATCTTATAAGTGGCCACTTTCTTACTGCTTTCACAAGCCTTGCACTTTTTACAGGGATGGAAACCTTTCACATCCTTAGCAAATCCTTTCTGTTCCTTTTTCATGTAACTACATGTAAGGCTGTCCTTGAGTGACCTGGCTTTACGGAACGTCAGGAGGGGTCTCCTTGGAATCTCCATTCCAATGATAGGGTCCATCTGCAGTAGGCCCCAATGCTTCCTGAATATCTTTCTGAGACTTGTGGCATCCTTTGAGTATGTGGTGGTCATTCTAAAACCAACATTCTTATCTTCCCTTTTGCTGTCATTAGTGTGTGGTTCTAACAGTCTCTCCCTTTTTAGATGTTCCACTCTGGTTTTAGCTCCCCTCAAAGTTTGTGCATTGTACCCCCGATTACGAAACCTCTTCATGCACTCCCCCGCATCTTTTTTGGAATTCTATCTCACGTGTACTGTTTCTTTTTATCCGGAGTAGCTCTCCATATGGGATGCTGTTTATTAGCCTAGGAGGGTGCCCACTGCGGGCATGCAAGATTGAATTTCCCGCAGTGGGTTTACGGTACAACTTGGTACAGATTTTGTTATTGACCACTGTGACTTCCAGATCTAGGAAGTTCACTGACTGCGTGCTCATCTCCACCGTGAATTCCAAATTATAAATGTTATTGTTTAGAATTCTTACATATTCTTCAGCACTCTCTTTCGGACCCCCTACAAATAATGAAGAGGTCATCGATATACCTGTGCCAGGTGACTGACCGTGATGTAGAACATTGATTACGGGCAGTATTTGTCCATCGAACATGCTCTTATGGATGGTGACAGGATGTATGCCCATCTAGGGGCTATATGACTATAGAGGAAGTGAATACTTCTGATAGCCCGTCTATGGGCGAGAGTGGCGGATAATCCGATGTTGCAATGCTTATAAAAGAATGCATATTGAGGAATACTTATGAATGTATCTTAATTAATATATACTGAAATGCAATATATGCTGATTCATCCTGTTTCATGAATGTATGATAAACGTAAACTAATTATATGCATGTTCCAAGATGGCGACCATAGTTTGATACGATGGTCCGTTAACAATGTCTATGACGAATAAACATAAAAAACGGCCGTTTCGGCACCGCCATGTTACCACCGACGAAGGCGAATGCCGAAAACGCATCTGGACACTGTGAGCTCTTTAAATAAATCTTTGAGCTCGCCACCCTGAGTGCTTGTCTTCTTTGCGGGGAGTACCGCAGGAATCTTGTAGCGAAAATATTGCGGAGGGCACCATCCGCTGGGGAGCACCCGCCCGAGAGTTCAAGGACTCAGTGCAACTTTGGAGCAGCAATATATATATATATATATATATATATATATATATATATGCATCATGAAGAGTTTTTGCAATGTATATGGCCTAGTGTCATGAGTCACTAGGACTCTAGTACGCACTACAACAGAACTTTGTTTTTTACTTTATGCCATTCAGTTTATTTTAAATCATTATCTCAAAACCATCAAGTATGTTACATGTACGCATTTTTCATCATTTAGCAACTTTTCAAACATCAATACCAAGATCATAACAATTAGTCTTTTGTAGTAACCAAAGCAACAATTTGTTGACACTCAGATTTACAAAAAGAAGAGAAAAGAAAAAGAAAAAACCCAATGCATTTCGGGGCAAAGGCCCCTTCGTCGGGGGTCTGAAAAAGAAAACAAGCAAACAAGGAGGCTGTTACTCATCAGTTTCTCAGAAGACTTAGACATTTCACCCTAAAGAGTATTTTTAACTGGAGCTTACCTAAAAAACAGAGGTTAAGTTGATGTCTGTGTGTAGTTATTATTTCTATATGCAACAATTTCTGAAACACCAAACAAGAACCAATAAGAGTCTATTCAAGAGATGCCTTTTCTGTGGTCCAATAACCAAAATAGTGTGAACTAATTTTTGTTACCTGTCCGATTTGTTAAAGTTGCATCTATAATATGAAAAAATAATTTATATGAATGCCTACAGTCCAATTTCAGCAGATAGCACATATGCGTTTTATGAGATAAAAGTTGCAAGGCTCACCTGTATTTCAAACAGGTCTGGTGTATGCGAAGGGAACCTAGTCAGAGAAATAGCTACCGTCAAAAGCTGTTTAGCAAGCTAGCAAGCTAGAGTAAATCAAACGGGTGCTCAAGAAAAAACGGCGTCCTTTACCTGCGAGTCTAAACGTGGGGGTTTTGACCTCGCAGCTGCTCCCCTTCACGATGCTATAAAAACGAATATAGACGGACCGCTAGCGATGCCCTTTACATCATATTGTGTCGCTGAGTCATATATGAAAACTATGCGTTTTAATGCGCTCGTTCGAAAAATGAAACCGTCTCCTGGCCCGCCGGTGGAAAGGTTTTCCAGATATACTGGTCCTTCTAAAAAATAGTAGACAGTGAGAACAGACTTGTTGTCAGACTGCCTTTTTCAGCGGCTTGACTGTCCACACTGAGTAAAACTTTATGTGTCTTCGATGTGATCGACACGATCGGCAGTAGAATAGCTCGTATTCCGTATTTTTAAACTGCTGAAAAAAGTTCATCATGTGGCCCGGAGTCCACCCTCCTATTAGCGTTGGAGCGTGCTCAACGTAGAAAAAAGATATTATGTCTGCTCGTGTGCGTTTATGTGACGAACTGTCACTCTGAATAGACGCTGTGCGCAATAACGTTAACTAGAATAAATGGACTGAATGTGTCTTGAATATATAAGACCAACATATCAGTAATATAACGCATGGTTCGATTATATTGAACACCTTGTTATTCAACTTCCATGTGGGGACACTTTACACGTCAAAAATGTGCTGAACTGAACAGCAGTGTTTTTAATATCAAATCCACTCGTAGAGGGCTGTTTGACAAACGGTACTATGTAATAGATGTTAAGCGAAATGCTCATTTGGAGCAGATACACAACATGAAATTGTTGTCAAAGAAGCTTTTGAGGTAATCTAATATCTATCTAGTGTGCTATGAGCTGATATGCGTGATTAAGGGAGGTGACATTTTTATCAATCTTATCTAAAACAAGAACATAAGTGAAACAATTGAATTCCTGCCTATTTACAAACTGTATATGCATTTCAAATACTGGGTGTGAACAAATAGCCATATATATGTTTAGCTTCTCATACTTATGGACTACATTCAATTAAATCTCATATTCTATAGAGTACCTTCTACTGAATTCCTGCCTATTTACAAGCTATATATACATTTCCAGTACTGGGTATTACAGTTTGAACTGTGTGAGTGCTCAGCATTTCCTAATTATAGAATACATCCAGTTAAATTTCGTGCTCTATAGAGTGCGTTTTGCTGAATTTAAGGATCATTCCTCGCCTAGAATGTTAAAGGAAACATGCCATTTCCATCTTATCATTTAATCCGAGGGGGGCCAGTGTCTGTAATCTACGAATCTAATAGACTTCTCTTTGCAGTAGTGCCTTGGCATTATCCATGCCTAGTCTTTGAGGTATCAGTTCTATGATTTGGAAGCGAAGCTGTGCAATATTGTGGTTTTTGTCCAACCAATGCTGTGCCAGAGGTGACGTAAAATTTTTGTTCTGTATGCGGCTCTTGTGTTCGGACAGTCTGAGTTTCATCTTTCTGTCGGTTTTGCCTATGTACAATAGTCCACACGGGCACTTAATCGAATATACCACATGTTCTGAATCGCAGTTTGTGGAATGTCTAAGCAATATTTTTTCTCCAGTTCGTGGGTGCTGCAAGACGTTGCCTGAGATTACATTATTACAATTTTTACAATTGAAGCACCTCGTGGTTCCTTTATATGTCAATTCTTGTTGCATTGTGGGCGGTTTATTAAGCAGTTCCTTGAGATTTTGGGCTCTTTTATATGCAAACAGAGGTCGTTCATTGAAGAGTGTACCAAAATCTTTTTCAGCTAACAGGATTTCCCATCTTTTTGATATTGTTCTTTTTATGTCTCTAGAAGCAGGCGAATATTTGGACACGAAAACCATTCTGGTACTTGAATCTTTCGGTTTCTTTTTGAGGAGTTCTACTCTCGGTATTGCTTTGATTTTTTCAAGGTGTGCTTCCAGTAGTTTCTTCGGATAACCCCAATCCAGGTATCGCTGTTTTTGGTCATTTAAACTCTTATCACATTGTTCCGAATTAGAAGAAATACGTTTAATCCTCATGAATTGAGATACTGGCAGGTTATTTATCAAGCTAGCTGGGTGGAAGCTGCTGTATAGTAGCGCAGTGTTCTTGTCCGTTCCTTTTTTATGTAGTTTAGTCTGAATGGATCCATCTGTAATTTCAACGAGAACATCCAAGAAAGGTAATGCTGTGCTGCTTGCATTATAAGTGAATTGGATCCTTGGGTCCACAAGATTCAAACTACGAATGTTATTGATTAGTTCTGCCTTCGGATGCTTCCATATGATGAAAATGTCATCGATATATCGCTTGTAATAGAACAAACCCTGCTGCCAAGTTGGATCCTGTAAGATGTAGTCCAATTCAAATTTTGCCATGTATATGTTGGCATATATACATGCCCCTGGAAAACCCATAGCCGTACCTGTCAGTTGGTTATAGTATTTGTCCTGCCAAAGAAAATAACTGTTGAAAAGGCAAAATTCCAGTAATTGCAATAGTAGTATCTTTAGCTCATTGGGTTTGTCTGTTCTAAGTAGAGCCCACTCCATGGCCTCTATCCCTTGCTTATGTGGGATTGATGTGTATAGCGAAGTGACGTCTATGGTGCAAAGGGTCCATTCGCGCGCATCCTGTTGTGTTGATGTTCGCCAGACTTCTGAGAAAGTCAGATGTATCTTGTAGATAGGTTGGCCAATTTTGAATAAATGGTTGCATGTGTGTGTCGATGAAAATGCCCACATTTTCAAAAATAGATGAACAACCTGATACTATCGGCCTAAAGGGTGGATTTTCGATGCTTTTGTGCACCTTAGGCAAAAAATAAATTTTTGGCCTTCGTGGGTAGATCTGCTTAAGGTACCGTTTGGTGTTGTTATCTATCCAATTAAATTCTTCTGCATTATTCAATATTTCATCCAGATTTTGAACGATACTAATCGTTGGGTCTTGCTCCAGCAGAGCGTAGGTATTCACATTATTCACATGCTCATCGCCTTTTTGTTTGTAGAAAGAAGAGTCCATTATCACAAGTGCTCCTCCCTTGTCCGCTTTTTGTATAGTGATGCTGTTATTTCTGCTTAAACGTTGAATGGCACTTTGTTCCGCCCTTGTCAAGTTATTTAATTTCCTTTTGTAATGTATTTTACTTAGATCTGCTTTCACTAGTATTTCAAAAGTATCCAGACTTTTGTGAGACAATGGTGCCATGAAGTTACTTTTGGGTTTGAATGATCTGTCTGCTTCATCCAAATTTTACATATCGTGATAGAAGGTCTAAATCATTAAGAATACTGAGTGCAATACCCTTCTTCATTCATATGAAGAGTTTTTGGCCAAACGCCATCCGCCTGCCTCTTGTTGCTGGTGCCAGCCCTTTTCTATATGGAAGCAAGCGGCATGTCAAAGTATGCACTAGATGAGTTTATTGTGCAAAAAGAACGACGCGTTTCAGCCTGTCAGCTTTCGTCAGGTTCAAAGGTCGGGCTGCAGAGTTGCCATTTAAAGAATTATCACAGTTAAATCATGGAAACAGAAGACATACTTTTCTAATTTGCCGCCAAGCCGGGATCACAGTGTTTTGACAGATTATAAATAAAGTTATAAAACACAATACATAATCAAGATGTTTCCCAAAAAACATTCATTATATTACATAAACAAATGTATATTGTAATGCTAACCAGCGGACAAAATTAAATTGTAATCAATTCATTGCAAGTGCGTGTTAATGGGGCAAAACAAAGTTCATAGTTAATTCACTATATGCATCTTTGTACATTTATATACACATTAGTGACTATCTACATATGTACAAATAGAGGACATACAGCCCACATTGAGATAACAAAACATAACCTTCTGCCAAGTGGCTTGATAGGTTCGTAAGAGGTTAAGGATCAGGGACCCAATCAAGGTGAACTAACACCAATGATTACAAAACCAAACTAATAGATGTCCTCAACCTATTGTCCAACATATGTGTTATATAAAAACCTAATACTGTGTGAAGGATCTAAGGGACATTTATAGACCAGCCTAGGTTACAATCCCCAATAATAATATTCACTACAACAAAACCTAGGGGTCTAATCTATGAGGAAAAAGGGAGCCTCAGAAACAGAGTAACGATAGCATACTAGTCCATCAATTACTAGGGCGATTTACTACTGATATAAGTATATAAATAATACACACAGAACCAAACAGTGATTGTGGGTGAAACCAATATACAAATGTAGGATTCCCATCAAAGTCTTGTTGTGATAAATACTATCATCTGGTCATCCTTCGGGGATGGTGTGTCTCTAGATCATTGAGACATTTATACCAACCTCCGGTCGGAGTTGGGTTCAGACCCACAGTCACTCCTGGACAGTGTAGATAGTACTTTATGATGGGAACTTGTGCAGTGCAAAAACCAAAAAGGGGGTATGAAAGTGGTGAATATAAAATAGGATAGAGGACAAAAGGAAGAACTTTATTATAGATTGGCCTCTTCCTAATTAAAACCAGGGACAGTGCATGAAAAACAGTTTCAAACAAATAACTGAATTGGGGCCAACATGTTTCAGCCGTTTGGGGCAGTGCCCTCGGCTTTCTTTAGGGCCTCTGTTCTTTAAATTTCTTATGCTACTGCATGTGTTAATCACAAAGAGTGTAAAATATACAAAAAGGATATATATGACTGGATTATTCTTTTCTCCGTGTCAATCCGAAATGTCTCACACCTAAAAATAACAAAACAACAGAACACCATTTGATTGATAATGTGTGAAAAAATTCTGATACTACTCACCATTATTAAGTACAGAATAAATTATCACTCACCTGGGTAGACCGGAGACCAGACCTCACCTCTCCTGGACCAGGCTCAGGAATTAGGAGGCTCCGCTCTAAAAACATGAGGAAGAAGGTGGCTTAACCTATTCCTCCATGTAGTTTCACTGTGTAACCACCTAAAGCTTCCCTCACATTCAAGAATCACCAACTTGCTCACACCAGTGCAAAAGGCTCACCCAGTGAGCAGAAACCACCATAGTTGCTAAGTTATACCAAGAATTTTGGAGCAATCCCAAAAAAACTGTTTTTTTTTCAAAGGTCTTGATCTAGATAACTACTAAGAAAACTCTAAAATTAGTTCTATGATTGGAAATTAAATCCTAGTGATGGATTTATAGACAGTAGACCTTAGAAAAAGAGCAGATAAACGGGCTCGCTTACCTGCCCATCTTTTTATGTCACAGTGAGACATACTGTCCCTTTTAAATGTCCCTGAAACATACATATTTTAATAATGTATTCTATACACGTTCTATCTTTCATTTCAATCAAGATGGCAGATGATGCAGTCCACCCTAACATCTACATTGCGGACAGCAGGGTTTACAACTTGAATTCGGCTTTGGATCTACATTGTAGACAGTAGGGAATTCAGCCTTGATTTCCTTAATGCAGAGACAATTATACTGTATGTATTCAGATTTTGTTTAAATAAGTGAGAAAAAGCATTCTTCTATAACTGTGCTGACTAGTGGCTTCAATGTACACTGCGGACAGTAGGATTCACAACTTGAATTCAGATTTCTATCTACACTACAGGCAGTAGGGAATTTAGCCTTGATTTATTTAAGGCACAAACAAAAAATACTCCTATGGAACTGCTGGTTTGCACAAGCAACTTAAAACCCTGCATCCTGTGAACTATGCTCACAAGGAATGTAGAAGACTGTGCCTAAATGTACTTCCACCACCGGTAATTCCAAGTAAATCTAGAGCATCACCTTCAACATCGCCACCAGACATACTTCCCCATTTTCAGAAAGTTAGAATGCACTGCGTGAAATGCAATTGTTTAATTTGTTATGGAGAGAAATCACTAGATCTAGTTTGCAGAGCAATTGATAACCATTGATAGTAGTTTTTTTCCCCCTCAAAGTTCATGCAGTCTAGTATACAACAGTTACTGCTTTGAGTACAGACCGCTAGAACCATGTATCATCGCAGGGTGAGAACACACTGAGCACCAGACGTACCACTAACTTAGTGCGCCATAAATAATCGTCACATGGCCTTATTAAGGCAAAATCCAGTTGCCAAAAGACATTCTTACCAGTGCATTCTGCTTGAACCATGCATCATCGCAGGCTCTACATAAACCGCCCCTACCTCAGTGTACCACAACTCATGAACCCTTTACGATAGAATCTTCTGTGTATATTTTCACATACAGTGCTCCTACCTACCAATGCTGTGCCAGAGGTGACGTTAAATTTTTGTTCCGTATGCGGCTCTTGTGTTCGGACAGTCTGAGTTTCATCTTTCTGTCGGTTTTGCCTATGTACAATAGTCCACACGGGCACTTAATCGAATATACCTCATGTTCTGAATCGCAGTTTGTGGAATGTCTAAGCAATATTTTTTCTCCAGTTCGTGGGTGCTGCAAGACGTTGCCTGAGATTACATTATTACAATTTTTACAATTGAAGCACCTCGTGGTTCCTTTATATGTCAATTCTTGTTGCATTGTGGGCGGTTTATTAAGCAGTTCCTTGAGATTTTGGGCTCTTTTATATGCAAACAGAGGTCGTTCATTGAATAGTGTACCAAAATCTTTTTCAGCTAACAGGATTTCCCATCTTTTTGATATTGTTCTTTTTATGTCTCTAGAAGCAGGTGAATATTTGGACACGAAAACCATTCTGGTACTTGAATCTTTCGGTTTCTTTTTGAAGAGTTCTACTCTCGGTATTGCTTTGATTTTTTCAAGGTGTGCTTCCAGTAGTTTCTTCGGATAACCCCAATCCAGGTATCGCTGTTTTTGGTTATTTAAACTCTTATCACATTGTTCCAAATTAGAAGATATACGTTTAATCCTCATGAATTGAGATACTGGCAGGTTATTTATCAAGCTAGCTGGGTGGAAGCTGCTGTATAGTAGCGCGGTGTTCTTGTCCGTTCCTTTTTTATGTAGTTTAGTCTGAATGGATCCATCTGTAATTTCAACGAGAACATCCAAGAAAGGTAATGCTGTGCTGCTTGCATTATAAGTGAATTGGATCCTTGGGTCCACAAGATTCAAACTACGAATGTTATTGATTAGTTCTGCCTTCGGATGCTTCCATATGATGAAAATGTCATCGATATATCGCTTGTAATAGACCAAACCCTGCTGCCAAGTTGGATCCTGTAAGATGTAGTCCAATTCAAATTTTGCCATGTATATGTTGGCATATATACATGCCCCTGGAAAACCCATAGCCGTACCTGTCAGTTGGTTATAGTATTTGTCCTGCCAAAGAAAATAACTGTTGAAAAGGCAAAATTCCAGTAATTGCAATAGTAGTATCTTTAGCTCATTGGGTTTGTCTGTTCTAAGTAGAGCCCACTCCATGGCCTCTATCCCTTGCTTATGTGGGATTGATGTGTATAGCGAAGTGACGTCTATGGTGCAAAGGGTCCATTCGCCGCATCCTGTTGTGTTGATGTTCGCCAGACTTCTGAGAAAGTCAGATGTATCTTGTAGATAGGTTGGCCAATTTTGAATAAATGGTTGCATGTGTGTGTCGATGAAAATGCCCAAATTTTCAAAAATAGATGAACAACCTGATACTATCGGCCTAAAGGGTGGATTTTCGATGCTTTTGTGCACCTTAGGCAAAAAATAAATTTTTGGCCTTCGTGGGTAGATCTGCTTAAGGTACCGTTTGGTGTTGTTATCTATCCAATCCAATTCTTCTGCATTATTCAATATTTCATCCAGATTTTGAACGATACTAATCGTTGGGTCTTGCTCCAGCAGAGCGTAGGTATTCACATTATTCACATGCTCATCGCCTTTTTGTTTGTAGAAAGAAGAGTCCATTATCACAAGTGCTCCTCCCTTGTCCGCTTTTTGTATAGTGATGCTGTCATTTCTGCTTAAACGTTGAATGGCACTTTGTTCCGCCCTTGTCAAGTTATTTAATTTCCTTTTGTAATGTATTTTACTTAGATCTGCTTTCACTAGGATTTCAAAAGTATCCAGACTTTTGTGAGACAATGGTGCCCTGAAGTTACTTTTGGGTTTGAATGATCTGTCTGCTTCATCCAAATTTTACATATCGTGATAGAAGGTTTAAATCATTAAGAATACTGAGTGCAATACCCTTCTTCATTCATATGAAGAGTTTTTGGCCAAACGCCATCCGCCTGCCTCTTGTTGCTGGTGCCAGCCCTTTTCTATATGGAAGCAAGCGGCATGTCAAAGTATGCACTAGATGAGTTTATTGTGCAAAAAGAACGACGCGTTTCAGCCTGTCAGCTTTCGTCAGGTTCAAAGGTCGGGCTGCAGAGTTGCCATTTAAAGAATTATCACAGTTAAATCATGGAAACAGAAGACATACTTTTCTAATTTGCCGCCAAGCCGGGATCACAGTGTTTTGACAGATTATAAATAAAGTTATAAAACACAATACATAATCAAGATGTTTCCCAAAAAACATTCATTATATTACATAAACAAATGTATATTGTAATGCTAACCAGCGGACAAAATTAAATTGTAATCAATTCATTGCAAGTGCGTGTTAATGGGGCAAAACAAAGTTCATAGTTAATTCACTATATGCATCTTTGTACATTTATATACACATTAGTGACTATCTACATATGTACAAATAGAGGACATACAGCCCACATTGAGATAACAAAACATAACCTTCTGCCAAGTGGCTTGATAGGTTCGTAAGAGATTAAGGATCAGGGACCCAATCAAGGTGAACTAACACCAATGATTACAAAACCAAACTAATAGATGTCCTCAACCTATTGTCCAACATATGTGTTATATAAAAACCTAATACTGTGTGAAGGATCTAAGGGACATTTATAGACCAGCCTAGGTTACAATCCCCAATAATAATATTCACTACAACAAAACCTAGGAGTCTAATCTATGAGGAAAAAGGGAGCCTCAGAAACAGAGTAACAATAGCATACTAGTCCATCAATTACTAGGGCGATTTACTACTGATATAAGTATATAAATAATACACACAGAACCAAACAGTGATTGTGGGTGAAACCAATATACAAATGTAGGATTCCCATCAAAGTCTTGTTGTGATAAATACTATCATCTGGTCATCCTTCGGGGATGGTGTGTCTCTAGATCATTGAGACATTTATACCAACCTCCGGTCGGAGTTGGGTTCAGACCTACAGTCACTCCTGGACAGTGTAGATAGTACTTTATGATGGGAACTTGTGCAGTGCAAAAACCAAAAAGGGGGTATGAAAGTGGTGAATATAAAATAGGATAGAGGACAAAAGGAAGAACTTTATTATAGATTGGCCTCTTCCTAATTAAAACCAGGGACAGTGCATGAAAAACAGTTTCAAACAAATAACTGAATTGGGGCCAACATGTTTCAGCCGTTTGGGGCAGTGCCCTCGGCTTTCTTTAGGGCCTCTGTTCTTTAAATTTCTTATGCTACTGCATGTGTTAATCACAAAGAGTGTAAAATATACAAAAAGGATATATATGACTGGATTATTCTTTTCTCCGTGTCAATCCGAAATGTCTCACACCTAAAAATAACAAAACAACAGAACACCATTTGATTGATAATGTGTGAAAAAATTCTGATACTACTCACCATTATTAAGTACAGAATAAATTATCACTCACCTGGGTAGACCGGAGACCAGACCTCACCTCTCCTGGACCAGGCTCAGGAATTAGGAGGCCCCGCTCTAAAAACATGAGGAAGAAGGTGGCTTAACCTATTCCTCCATGTAGTTTCACTGTGTAACCACCTAAAGCTTCCCTCACATTCAAGAATCACCAACTTGCTCACACCAGTGCAAAAGGCTCACCCAGTGAGCAGAAACCACCATAGTTGCTAAGTTATACCAAGAATTTTGGAGCAATCCCAAAAAAACTGTTTTTTTTTCAAAGGTCTTGATCTAGATAACTACTAAGAAAACTCTAAAATTAGTTCTATGATTGGAAATTAAATCCTAGTGATGGATTTATAGACAGTAGACCTTAGAAAAAGAGCAGATAAACGGGCTCGCTTACCTGCCCATCTTTTTATGTCACAGTGAGACATACTGTCCCTTTTAAATGTCCCTGAAACATACATATTTTAATAATGTATTCTATACACGTTCTATCTTTCATTTCAATCAAGATGGCAGATGATGCAGTCCACCCTAACATCTACATTGCGGACAGCAGGGTTTACAACTTGAATTCGGCTTTGGATCTACATTGTAGACAGTAGGGAATTCAGCCTTGATTTCCTTAATGCAGAGACAATTATACTGTATGTATTCAGATTTTGTTTAAATAAGTGAGAAAAAGCATTCTTCTATAACTGTGCTGACTAGTGGCTTCAATGTACACTGCGGACAGTAGGATTCACAACTTGAATTCAGCTTTCTATCTACACTACAGGCAGTAGGGAATTTAGCCTTGATTTATTTAAGGCACAAACAAAAAATACTCCTATGGAACTGCTCGTTTGCGCAAGCAACTTAAAACCCTGCATCCTGTGAACTATGCTCACAAGGAATGTAGAAGACTGTGCCTAAATGTACTTCCACCACCGGTAATTCCAAGTAAATCTAGAGCATCACCTTCAACATCGCCACCAGACATACTTCCCCATTTTCAGAAAGTTAGAATGCACTGCGTGAAATGCAATCGTTTAATTTGTTATGGAGAGAAATCACTAGATCTAGTTTGCAGAGCAATTGATAACCATTGATAGTAGTTTTTTTCCCCCTCAAAGTTCATGCAGTCTAGTATACAACAGTTACTGCTTTGAGTACAGTCCACTAGAACCATGTATCATCGCAGGGTGAGAACACACTGAGCACCAGACGTACCACTAACTTAGTGCACCATAAATAATCGTCACATGGCCTTATTAAGGCAAAATCCAGTTGCCAAAAGACATTCTTACCAGTGCATTCTGCTTGAACCATGCATCATCGCAGGCTCTACATAAACCGCCCCTACCTCAGTGTACCACAACTCATGAACCCTTTACGATAGAATCTTCTGTGTATATTTTCACATACAGTGCTCCTACCTTTGTATAGCAGAAGTCATGAACCGTTTAGGAATGAATATCTGTGTATGATATTATGATGACTATTCTACTTTTTACCAACAGCAACGTAATAAAATGGAATCGAGCACATGTGCCCGTACCCACTTCAACTACCTATCTGAAGGGAAGACATGGCTTAGCAGTTCGGGCTGGACTGTTCCCATGAGGCACCGGGTCAAGACTGATTTACATATGGCCATGTCTGAACTGGGGTGGCGTGGTGAGCAAAATAATGATGGATTAAACCCCGATCTGTGACTGGGGATGAATGTTTTGCCAATGTGCAACATTCTGCCCATCATCTTGTGTGTTTTGCTGTTCGCCCTATGTGGGAAGGGTATGCCCAGATGTGGGTCCCGTGCTCACATGCCGCTGGAGTCAATCTATCCTGGCTGATGACGGCTGATAGTCAGTAACCAGTCCTAGGATGCTTGATTCCGGTCCAGGGAAGAAATGGCTTGGCAGTTCCGGCAGAATTGTTCCCATGAGGCACAGGGTCAAGACTGATTTGCATATGGCCATTATCTGAACTGGGGTGACGTGGTGAGCAATAAAAAGATGGATTAAATGCAGATCTGTGACTGGGGGTGAATGTTTTGCCAATGTGCAACATTCCATCCATCATCTTGTGTGTTTTGCTGTCCAGACAGGCTCCAAGGAGAAGAGGAAGAGGAAGTGAGGGTTCAGTGAAGAGGAGAATGAGATACTGATCACTGAGGTGATGGAGCACCAACATCAGCTCTTCATCACCTCTAAATTGCCATCAAGGAGGAAAGAGGCTATATAGCAATTCCTTTTAGACAAGGTCCACAATGTGGCAGAAGCAAAGAGGACAGTGGCTGACTGCAAAAAGCGCTGGCATGATTGTAAGCGCAGGACAAAGGACAAACTGACCAAAAACCCGAAGGCAGCCACGCAGACCAGAGGTGGAAATCTAGTAAGCCCAAGAGCAACTGGATTCCTTAGAGGAGCGGGTGGTAGCCGTCATCCCAGAGAAGTCGGAGGAAGACAAGACAGTGCTGACTATGGAGAACCACAACAGCAACAGGGTAAGTTGCAACAAGGGGCAATGTAGGCAACTAGGTTAAATTGTGCAGTGCAGCCAGCTATGTTCCAGCACTTCACTGCACTTTCTGCAGGCCAAAGGGTAGTATGCTGGCTCATCTACGGTAATACATTACATAAATGGAAGTTTTACTTCCCAGCTATGTGCTGCTCAGCACAGTCCACCTCTGTCATGTGTCAAGTGTACCACCAGTCCACGTTCACCTTTCTCAACATACTGGCACTTGTAGTAAAATGAACAACATTAGTCACTAGAACAACAAATCCCCCACACACCGTTATTGCATCTTGGGGGGCAAGATGGCCACTGACCGGCCGTAGCAAGAAGTTGCAGATCTCTCTCCCCACTTCCTTTGATCTAGCAGGGATGTAAAGGATGTTGTTTGTCCCCATTTGGTTAAAACGATTGCCTGTCTGAGCACACGAGCAGGATCTGCTGCGGTGTTGGCTTTCGTCAGGTGGCTTCTTTGGTGATATTTGTGCACCATAGGATTGGCCACGCATTGAGGTTGTTTCGATAAAGTAATGCCGATGGCAGTATGGCACCGAGGGTAGCCAAACAGCAGAAGGAGCAGAAGGATCAGAAGGATCCAAGCGAATCTTAGGACACGCAGAAGGATGCAGTGGCACCGGCTACGTCCCTGCGTGGTGCAGGCCAGCACCGCAGAGTGATCTCTTAAAAACTGGGTTAGACAGAGGACACTGGCAGCGGCAGTATCGTTCTTAGTGACGGCAACAAGAATACCGGTAGCACAACTCAGAAATCCACTAAGATTGGCCAGGATGGCAGCAGTAAACCCAGGGAAAACATACTGCTTTAACCTACCTTGCTTGAATCCTTCTCTGTGATGTTGGCAGAGCCAGTGGGAGCCTCTGCAGCTGAGAACGCTGGAAATCTTGAAGCTCTATTATGCGAGGATACAATGTTGCAGCCTCAACCCGTCTCCTGATAGACAAAGGGAGCCAAGCGGTGAGCTCATGGATGGAATAGGCAGACCGCGAGCACAGGATACACAGAGTCTGGAGGTAGAGAGTGCTGTTCTCAGCGACTTGGACACAAATAATGTGAAAAAGAATGCTTGGGGCTCTGTGTTGGATATTGCTAGGGAGGCGGCGGGGGATGAGAATGATCCCGCTAGTGTTAAACTGAGTAACCAGGCAGTAATCCCTCCAGTGATCCTTCCAGTAATCCCTCTAGTAGCTCTAGGGGTGGCAATTCCAAAGCAGACACAAGGACCTAGTCATTCTAAGGCAATCACTGGCTCACCCGAAGGGGATTGTTTTTTCTTTCAATGACAACACAGACTCCTCTCTTTCAAGCGAGGGTAGTCTATCCAGTGGAGAGCTCATATGTTCAGAGGGCGCCCTTTGTCCATAGGACTACTCACCAGAAGAACAGGCCCAAATCAAAATCCGAATCAATAGTCAGTCCTTCAAATACGGATGCAGCCAGAAAACTTGTTGGGGATTACTCAGCCACATCCCAGTTATATCAGGAAGATCGTGTAACAAACGCGCAAGCGGGACAGAATAACCCGAGCAGCCCACCTCAGATTCCCTCATTGGATCTCTTCTATACTACTTTGTAACAAATGCAGGAATAAGCAAGGTCAAAGAGCCAGAGAGCAAAGCAGAACTACAAATCCCAGAATACAAAGCAAAACCCATGGGGTCATGTAAAAGGAATTGATGTAGGGCAGGCACTGCATTACCTTTTCCTGTGTGAAAGGGGTGTTGGATGGGTCTTACCATCACAAGGAGATTGTTTTATGTGCAGGTTGGAAAACATTCCGGCACATTGGCCCACTATCACGTTATTTCCTTCATACTATGTGTGCTGTAGATTTCAGCACACTTTGGTTGTTTACAATTTAGGGCACTCTGGGATGGCATTCCATCCATGGATGGAAGAATGGAAATGGCCGTGCCTGGTCCCGTTTCGTTTCAGAAGTGTGCCAAATGTAGCACAAGACAATGACTTGCAGGACCTTTGTTTATATCCCATACAGGAAATTGCAAATTGGCCCTTGCCTCCCTTTGGAGTTTACTGATGTAAATCTGTGCCATGGATGGGGGACAACAGTGATGCAAACATTACAGAATTTGGTATGAAATATAGATGTGAGTGCTCTGCAGGGGTTCACTATAGGGCATTAATTTACAAGGCTCATATACCACAGGAAAGTTACAGTCACATCATTTGGGGGCATAGGATTCTCATTGATGCCGAAAGTGAAATGCTAGACCATCATGCATGCCATGGCGTGTTCTCCTAAATATTGGAGGACAATAAGGCAACACAAATCACATCATTACTACACTCTGCATCAAGGAGGCGTTGCATGTGTGTAACAGTGGTTGTTCACATGCAACCTCCATGTAATTTGACACATGACAGGTAATGAGACTCACGTGGACCTGGCACAGTTCCAAACGTAGCATATATCCCCAGTAGAGGCAGAACAAGGATGTATTAATTTATTTCCCATTGCCGCATCTTTTTCCATGTGTCCTGCATTTTGCTGCTCACATTGTCCATGTAGGATTGTTACATGAATGATTTATGTGCAGTGTTGACAGACCTGTAATGCAAGTTGACAGCAGATTTGGGGGTGGTGTGGGGCCAATATTTTGGCCCGGGTTGGCATCCATACGTTTGCATGAGTCATCCAGATTATCCATGGGAAGTGGCCAGCAAGACTGCTCCCACAAGGTCTCAACAATGCACACATTAGACAGAGTAGGACTAGGCAGTCTCTAGGGGTACCTTCATTTACTCCAAAGCAACGAGTCCAGGATGAGTCACACTTGTTTAGTTTGTATGGCCTAGTGGATATTGTTGAGAGACTTCTGCCACCAGATGACACAAGACTGGTGTGACACCAGAGTCACCAGTCTGTGATACCTAGATCAATAACTGTATAACTTGCTATCCTAGGATGCCTTGTGGTTGCAATATACCCACTCAGGCAGTGACAGACATTGTCTGCTTCAGCCAATCTACAGTGTAAGTGGCATGCAGGGGACAAACTGACAATCTATATTTGCTGTGTATCTGCGGTAGCAATAATGATTTATGTTGATATGTGCATACAAATTGTTACCAGAGAGACTTCAGAAACACCCACAATAACATGTGCAACAGAGACATCGGCTGTATGGCCTTGTCTTTTGAAGGATATGTGTGACATATTCACATAGTTAAACAACAAGGGGTGGTGATGGACAGAGTTTCTGAATTAAGCAGAATACTCTCACCCAGTCAAGAGATCAGGGCTAGATCCAACACCGTTTTTTAGCTCACTGCACCATCCCAGCTCAGAACCTGGCTATATGCAAATTAGTCTGTTCCTGTCCCAGTGCATGATGGGAACAGGGCAAACCAAACTACAAAGCCAATTCTTTCACTGGGAAGGAAACAAGCTTCCAGGGACCGGTTTCTGGCATTACAGCCGTCTTCGGCCCGGCTTGCTTGAATCCTGATGGTGCAATGAGCAAGGGACTCACATGTGAGTATACCCTTCCACGCTTATGGTGGACAAAATAATTAAACAACAAGGGGTGGTGATGGACAGAGTTTCTGAATTAAGCAGAATACTCTAACCCAGTCAAGAGATCAGGGCTAGATCCAACACCGTTTTTTAGCTCACTGCACCATCCCAGCTCAGAACCTGGCTATATGCAAATTAGTCTGTTCCTGTCCCAGTGCATTATGGGAACAGGGCAAACCAAACTACAAAGCCAATTCTTTCACTGGGAAGGAAACAAGCTTCCGGGGACCGGTTTCTGGCATTACAGCCGTCTTTGGCCCGGCTTGCTTGAATCCTGATGGTGCAATGAGAAAGGGACTCACATCTAAGTATACCCGTCCACGCTTATGGTTTAGTCTGCCCCTTTCCCATGATGCTCTGGGCCAGGGACAGACTGATTTGCATATAGCCAGGTTCTGAGCTGTGATGGTGCAGTGAGATAAATAACGGTGATGGATCAAGCCCTGATCTTTGGACTGGGTAAGAGTGGTCTGCTTAATTCAGACACTCTGTTCATCCCCACCCCCTTTTCTGAATCGTTTTTGGCCACTATAGGTGTGGCAGGGTATACTCAGACATGAGTCCCTTTCTCACTGCACCATCAGGATTCTAGCAAGCCGGGCCGAAGAAGGCTGAAATGCCAGAAACCGGTCCCCTGGTAGCTTGTCTCCTTTCTGGTGAAGAATTGGCTTGGTAGTTTAGTCTGCCCTGTTCCCATGATGCACTGGGCCAGGGACAGACTGATTTGCATATAGCCAGGTTCTGAGCTGGGATGGTGCAGTGAGATAAATAATGGTGATGGATCAAGCCCTGATCTTTGGACTGGGTAAGAGTGGTCTGCTTAACTCAGACACTCTGTTCATCACCATCCCCTTTTCTGAATCGTTTTTGGCCACTATAGGTGTGGCAGGGTATACTCAGACATGAGTCCCTTTCTCACTGCACCATCAGGATTCAAGCAAGCCGGGCCGAAGAAGGCTGAAATGCCAGAAACCGGTCCCCGGTAGCTTATCTCCTTTCTGGTGAAGAATTGGCTTGGTAGTTTAGTCTGCCCTGTTCCCATGATGCACTGGGCCAGGGACAGACTGATTTGCATATAGCCAGGTTCTGAGCCGGGATGGTGCAGTGAGATAAATAACAGTGATGGATCAAGCCCTAATCTTTGGACTGGGTAAGAGTGGTCTGCTTAATTCAGACACTCTGTTCATCACCACCCCCTTTTCTGAATCGTTTTTGGCCACTATAGGTGTGGCAGGGTATACTCAGACATGAGTCCCTTTCTCACTGCACCATCAGGATTCAAGCAAGCCGGGCCGAAGGAGGCTGAAATGCCAGAAACCGGTCCCCGGTAGCTTGTCTCCTTTCTGGTGAAGAATTGGCTTGGTAGTTTAGTCTGCCCTGTTCCCATGATGCACTGGGCCAGGGACAGACTGATTTGCATATAGCCAGGTTCTGAGCTGGGATGGTGCAGTGAGATAAATAACGGTGATGGATCAAGCCCTGATCCTTGGACTGGGTAAGAGTGGTCTGCTTAATTCAGACACTCTGTTCATCACCACCCGCTTTTCTGAATCATTTTTGGCCAATATAGGTGTGGCAGGGTATACTCAGACATGAGTCCCATTCTCACTGCACCATCAGGATTCAAGCAAGCCGGGCCGAAGAAGGCTAAAATGCCAGAAACCGGTCCCCGGTAGCTTGTCTCCTTTCTGGTGAAGAATTGGCTTGCTAGTTTAGTCTGCCCTATTCCCATGATGCCCTGGGCCAGGGACAGACTGATTTGCATATAGCCAGGTTCTGAGCTGGGATGGTGCAGTGAGATAAATAACGGTGGTGGATCAAGCCCTGATCTTTGGACTGGGTAAGAGTGGTCTGCTTAATTCAGACACTCTGTTCATCACCAACCCCTTTTCTGAATCGTTTTTGGCCACTATAGGTGTGGCAGGGTATATCAGACATGAGTCCCTTTCTCACTGCACCATCAGGATTCAAGGAAGCCGGGCCGAAGAAGGCTGAAATGCCAGAAACCGGTCTCCGGTAGCTTGTCTCCTTTCTGGTGAAGAATTGGCTTGGTAGTTTAGTCTGCCCTGTTCCCATGATGCACTGGGCCAGGGACAGACTGATTTGCATATAGCCAGGTTGTGAGCTGGGATGGTGCAGTGAGATAAATAACGGTCATGGATCAAGCCCTGATCTTTGGACTTGGTAAGAGTGGTCTGCTTAATTCAGACACTCTGTTCATCACCACCCCCTTTTCTGAATCGTTTTTGGCCACTATAGGTGTGGCAGGGTGTACTCAGACATGAGTCCCTTTCTCACTGCACCATCAGGATTCAAGCAAGCCGGGCCAAAGAAGGCTGAAATGCCAGAAACCGGTCCCCGGTAGCTTGTCTCCTTTCTGGTGAAGAATTGGCTTGGTAGTTTAGTCTGCCCTGTTCCCATGATGCACTGGGCCAGGGACAGACTGATTTGCATATAGCCAGGTTCTGAGCTGGGATGGTGCAGTGAGATGAATAACGGTGATGGATCAAGCCCTGATCTTTGGACTGGGTAAGAGTGGTCTGCTTAATTCAGACATTCTGTTCATCACCACCCCCTTTTCTGAATCGTTTTTGGCCACTATAGGTGTGGCAGGGTGTACTCAGACATTAGTCCCTTTCTCACTGCACCATCAGGATTCAAGCAAGCCGGGCCGAAGAAGGCTGAAATGCCAGAAACCGGTCCCCGGTAGCTTGTCTCCTTACCGGTGAAGAATTGGCTTTGGTAGTTTAGTCTGCCCTGTTCCCATGATGCACTGGGCCAGGGACAGACTGATTTGCATATAGCCAGGTTCTGAGCTGGGATGGTGCAGTGAGATAAATAACGGTGATGGATCAAGCCCTGATCTTTGGACTGGGTAAGAGTGGTCTGCCTAATTCAGACACTCTGTTCATCACCACCCCCTTTTCTGAATCGTTTTTGGCCACTATAGGTGTGGCAGTGTATACTCAGACATGAGTCCCTTTCTCACTGCACCATCAGGATTCAAGCAAGCCGGGCCGAAGAAGGCTGAAATGCCAGAAACTGGTCCCCGGTAGCTTGTCTCTTTTCTGGTGAAGAATTGGCTTGGTAGTTTAGTCTGCCCTGTTCCCATGATGCACTGGGCCAGGGACAGACTGATTTGCATATAGCCAGGTTCTGAGCTGGGATGGGGCAGTGAGATAAATAACGGTGATGGATCAAGCCCTGATCTTTGGACTGGGTAAGAGTGGTCTGCTTAATTCAGACACTCTGTTCATCACCACCCCCTTTTCAGAATCGTTTTTGGCCACTATAGGTGTGGCAGGGTATACTCAGACATGAGTCCCTTTCTCACTGCACCATCAGGATTCAAGCAAGCCGGGCCAAAGAAGGCTGAAATGCCAGAAGCCGGTCCCCAGTAGCTTGTCTCCTTTCTGGTGAAGAATTGGCTTGGTAGTTTAGTCTGCCCTGTTCCCATGATGCACTGGGCCAGGGACAGACTGATTTGCATATAGCCAGGTTCTGAGCTGGGATGGTGCAGTGAGATAAATAATGGTGATGGATGAAGCCCTGATCTTTGGACTGGGTAAGAGTGGTCTGCTTAATTCAGACACTCTGTTCATCACCACCCCCTTTTCTGAATCGTTTTTGGCCACTATATGTGTGGCAGGGTATACTCAGACATGAGTCCCTTTCTCACTGCACCATCAGGATTCAAGGAAGCCGGGCCGAAGAAGGCTGAAATGCCAGAAACCGGTCCCCGGTAGCTTGTCTCCTTTCTGGTGAAGAATTGGCTTGGTAGTTTAGTCTGCCCTGTTCCCATGATGCACTGGGCCAGGGACAGACTGATTTGCATATAGCCAGGTTCTGAGCTGGGATGGTGCAGTGAGATAAATAACGGTGATGGATCAAGCCCTGATCTTTGGACTGGGTAAGAGTGGTCTGCTTAATTCAGACACTCTGTTCATCACCACCCCCTTTTCTGAATCGTTTTTGGCCACTATAGGTGTGGCAGGGTATACTCAGACATGAGTCCCTTTCTCACTGCACCATCAGGATTCAAGCAAGCTGGACCGAAGAAGGCTGAAATGCCAGAAGCCGGTCCCCGGTAGCTTGTCTGCTTTCTGGTGAAGAATTGGCTTGGTAGTTTAGTCTGCCCTGTTCCCATGATGCACTGGGCCAGGGACAGACTGATTTGCATATAGCCAGGTTCTGAGCTGGGATGGTGCAGTGAGATAAATAACGGTGATGGATCAAGCCCTGATCTTTGGACTGGGTAAGAGTGGTCTGCTTAATTCAGACACTCTGTTCATCACCACCCCCTTTTCTGAATCGTTTTTGGCCACTATAGGTGTGGCAGGGTATACTCAGACATGAGTCCCTTTCTCACTGCACCATCAGGATTCAAGCAAGCCGGGCCAAAGAAGGCTGAAATGCCAGAAACCGGTCCCCGGTAGCTTGTCTCCTTTCTGGTGAAGAATTGGCTTGGTAGTTTAGTCTGCCCTGTTCCCATGATGCACTGGGCCAGGGACAGACTGATTTGCATATAGCCAGGTTCTGAGCTGGGATGGTGCAGTGAGATAAATAACGGTGATGGATCAAGCCCTGATCTTTGGACTGGGTAAGAGTGGTCTGCTTAATTCAGACACTCTGTTCATCACCACCCCCTTTTCTGAATAGTTTTTGGCCACTATAGATGTGGCAGGGTATACTCAGACATGAGTCCCTTTTTCACTGCACCATCAGGATTCAAGGAAGCCGGGCCGAAGAAGGCTGAAATGCCAGAAACCAGTCTCCGGTAGCTTGTCTCCTTTCTGGTGAAGAATTGGCTTGGTAGTTTAGTCTGCCCTGTTCCCATGATGCACTGGGCCAGGGACAGACTGATTTGCATATAGCCAGGTTCTGAGCTGGGATGGTGCAGTGAGATAAATAACGGTGATGGATCAAGCCCTGATCTTTGGACTGGGTAAGAGTGGTCTGCTTAATTCAGACACTCTGTTCATCACCACCCCCTTTTCTGAATCGTTTTTGGCCACTATAGGTGTGGCAGGGTATACTCAGACATGAGTCCCTTTCTCACTGCACCATCAGGATTCAAGCAAGCCGGGCCGAAGAAGGCTGACATGCCAGAAACCAGTCCCCGGTAGCTTGTCTCCTTTCTGGTGAAGAATTGGCTTGGTAGTTTAGTCTGCCCTGTTCCCATGATGCACTGGGCCAGGGACAGACTGATTTGCATATAGCCAGGTTCTGAGCTGGGATAGTGCAGTGAGATAAATAACGGTGATGGATCAAGCCCTGATCTTTGGACTGGGTAAGAGTGGGGTCTGCTTAATTCAGACACTCTGTTCATCACCACCCCCTTTTCTGAATCGTTTTTGGCCACTATAGGTGTGGCAGGGTATACTCAGACATGAGTCCCTTTCTCACTGCACCATCAGGATTCAAGCAAGCCGGGCCGAAGAAGGCTGAAATGCCAGAAACCGGTCCCCGGTAGCTTTTCTCCTTTCTGGTGAAGAATTGGCTTGGCAGTTTAGTCTGCCCTGTTCCCATGATGCACTTGGCCAGGGACAGACTGATTTGCATATAGCCAGGTTCTGAGCTGGGATGGTGCAGTGAGATAAATAACGGTGATGGATCAAGCCCTGATCTTTAGACTGGGTAAGAGTGGTCTGCCTAAT
Source organism: Lissotriton vulgaris (assembly GCF_964263255.1). Lineage (NCBI taxonomy): Eukaryota > Metazoa > Chordata > Amphibia > Caudata > Salamandridae > Lissotriton > Lissotriton vulgaris. The sequence continues at coordinate 236,666,871 of NC_141691.1, forward strand.
TCCGACACTCTGTTCATCACCCCCCCTTTTCTGAATATTCACATAGTGGCAGCTCATTGTCTTTCCCCCAGGCTTAGCCTATGATATTTAGATCATGAGGCCAGCTTGTCTAGCCACAAATAGTCAGGTGTAGTCCATTCATATATATGTTTGGCTTTGGCACCCATCACAATGTGTTTCTATATTGTGTGGTTACTTAAAGTTGGGTGATGAATATGCATTCCCACAAGACCAGTGAATTTTATGCCACATTTGACCTCTTTATTTTGGCATGCATCATTGCATGGAACTTTGGGTGGATGAACCTTGCTTTTCGTGATTTCTGATGCAAAATTGTTTTATAAACTGAATCTTGGTGTTGTGTCTTCACATTCATAATAAGACTGTACTCTTAGGAGGGAAGTATTTGTTTGTCTCTGAGTGCAACAAACCAACATGATAGGCTTCATCATTGCTTGTTCCACTGGCATCTCATCCTAGTGGGGCACGTTTGGCCACATTATTACTAGGTAGACACACTTGAACTGGCAAAGTATAGTATTTAGCATTTGTATAATAAGAGATCTCCTAATATATTTAATATTTGCTTGCTGATTTGTATATTTCATATGTAGATGGTAGGGGTTGAGTCAAAGGAAAATCCCTGGACTATGTGCGCTTTTCTCCACAAACACTATTTCATACACATCAATCATTCAAATGACACATTTGTTATTATATGTCAGGCCAACACAAAAATATGACGTTTACAGTCTTTGTATTTTATTAAAATCTTGTATCTAAGGTTAAAAATCAGATCACTGTTTGCAATACATCAAAAAAGGTTTTATACACTTTTATCAACTCTAATACAATAGTACATATGAATATACAATGTTACAAATAAAATAATAAAAAAAGGAGAGAAGGGTCACATAGGTTACACAGATTACAGTCAATTAAGTTCCACAGTTTTAAAAAGCATAATAACTCTCAAAAACAACCCCTATAAACTGTAGGTAAGAAGTATTCCCTACTATTGTTTTGTCATGACCCAATATCCTCATGTAAATATGAGACACAAAATAAGAATGATGTTTAAGATCACAGTATCCAAAATCCAGGTATATCTGTTATCTAATTGGGATCTGGATGGGTTCTATTATTCTGTGCGGGGTTGGACTGTGTTCAGAAGCACATGCTATGTGGACCACTTAACAGTTATCATACTATCAGTAAACTCTACTATCCTCCATAATTATGAGGCCGTACAAATGGCTAGCTGTATGAGACACACAAAAAGTCATAGCACCCAATCTCCTTTAGCACACCATGATAATGTTGGTTGGCAATGGAGGACTCTATAGTACATGTTGCAGCAATGCACACTATTTTAGATGTACCAGATGTTGTTCAGCACTGTTTGTTGCACATAGATACATACATTTTCTCTGTGCCAATGACCAGGAGGTGTGATGTGAGTGTTTCCATGTTTACAGTGACTATGAAGTAAAATTGCTGACACAATGATGATGATAAAACGATGTTTATTTAGACCATAGTCTATAAACAATACAAAAAACTTGAGATCCACATAGTGATGACATAATAAACCACAATTCATTTTAACACAATTTACAAAGATATAAAACCCTAAAATCACAATATTGGGATTGCTCTAAACACATTTTAAATCTACCACCCTCCTTTGTTGCCTCCATTACAAATTCTCTTGTTGCTTTCAAAAACTTCCCCAACGCAATTGTAATGTCTAAAAATGACATTTCTGTAAGAAGACCAACCGCGTCAGCACGTAAAGTATTTAGGTATTAACCTTTATGAATAAAACATAACGGTCAGTTTTTGTCTTACGTCACTAGTTACATTTTTATTTTTTTACACTAGTTCAGTATTTCAGTTTTAGATATTTATGCATGTACAAACAATTATGCGAATAAACATATCAAAACGGCAAATTTACACATATTTACAAATTATACACATCCTACCAGCAACATTCATACTACACTCATACAACTATACATAAAAGCAACAATGTAGCCCTTTGTCAAAAAAATCTAAATGCTTGAACCTTATAGATGGTTAGATTCTCCAAATTTATAGTTCAATTTTTACAACTATATATATTTGAAAACAAATCCTTGTTTTGAAAAATAGATCCTTTTAGTATTTGAAATTGACAAAGAGTCCAGTCAAGTCAGGTCTAACAGTGTTTGGCAAGTTTACTCCAACTTGCCAAACACTGTTAGACGTGACCGGCGATTCCGACGAAGGTGGAATTCGAAATTTGCACAAAAAAACTAGACGGGCGCTTAATCCTGATCTGTCCACATTGCCCGGGGACACGGCCTCTTTCAATTTCAGAGCGTGACTACGGAAACTGATGGTTGTCTACCACGAATATTTTGGTCATTGGTGTTAGACCATATTGACAAGAAATTGTTGGTCCTGATGAGAACCCCACAATCAGGGGTTTGAAACGCGTCGACCTGACCTGACTTGACTGGACTCTTTGTTAATCTCAAATACTAAAAGGATCTATTTTTCAAAACAAGGATTTGTTTTCAAATATATATAGTTGTAAAAATTGAACTATAAATTCGGCCCTGTCCCCTCTTGTGTGTAGATCTGTAATTCATTCACACATATTTGGCAGTGACAGTAGCAGTCACTGTTGTTCATTCCCTATTGTCATGAGGAGAGTAGTGAGTAAATGTCCATGTGGAGTATGATAGTGTACACAAGGCAGAGCACTGTGTCCACTATGTTGACAGTACACAAGAGATTTGAGATATGCTGGAGTCTTGCACTGTACAGTGCAACTGGTAAACTGACCAAACTATACAGCCACACATATTGAGGACAGTGTAGTACATATTTTTCCACATGATTAAGTATCCAGGGCTTGTTGCCTGCACTGCCAGACAATGTGCAGCATTGATCCAAGACATGAACATTATGTAAAAGATGACAGTGTGGCTGCCTGTCCAGTGAGATGTACTTTGTGCATGAAGAAATACCTTGCTGTACACTCTGAACTATTAGAGGACCGATATAGTAGTTTTATGTGGGACAAAATGGCAGACACATAGGATGAGAGGTGTGTATATGATGACTAATGTAATTTTCCATGGTACACATGATGTTAAAAGGTAAAGAAGGGGAAAATAGTTTAGTTTCACAGGTCGTGGATACATCACTTGCCTCATGACCATGGGATTGACCTGTGGACACACAGACAACAGAAAGAATGTCCCTTCCTTGAACACTGTGTTGGGACCCAGCATTATACAGTGTAGCATTACTGAGGATCTTTAAAACATTTGGATGCACACACAGGGCCTCATTTGCAAGTTGATGCCACAGGGCAGCACAGGATGTCACTTGGTTGCGCTGCCCTGCGGCTGAATTTCTATGGTTTGGGGTGGGTAAAACATCAACCTAACTATAACGTCACTGTAACCTTTGTTACAAAGGTAAAGTAATATATAGTTATGTATGTTAATATAACCCCTGCTGCACATGACAGCCAAACCCCTGCATGCCTCCCAACCAATGGCCATGTACAGTAGAGGTATGGTGTCTGAGGGTTTTTACCCAATGGGCTTCCATACTGCGGGTACCCGTGTATCCTCAACTTGTGGCCCCCAAATAAATGTTTGGACAATTTTCTGCTGACGAGGGACCCTCCATGCGTCCTATGGGGTACATTCCCCCCCCCCCCCGGGCCAAGCGGCCACATACAAAAAGGTAGCTGCAACTTTCCTTTCAGGTTGAAGCCAGCCAATCAGAGCTTTGCTTTTCCTTCCAGATCCCCGGGTACCCGTGAATGTCCCCAGGGGGTACCCACCACTAAAGAACGAATTGAGAATTAAGGAGAGAAAGGCAACCAAATTCCTGAGAGAGCGTTTGGATTATGAAACATTATACATTTGCTAGATGTTTTGATAATCTGAGGAGGCAGAAAATATAGGATATCAATAAATCTTACCAAGAGCAATCTTAAAGAGATGTTAGTCAGACACCCGACCAGAAATAGAAACAGAAGATTCAAACAGGAAAAAAGGAGCAAACACCAGGATCACTGTTTTTGCCGTATGTCGTTTTTTCCATGAAGATCAACGCAAAGATTTCAGAGTAACAAGGGGGTCATGAAGACCCAGAGGAGGAAAGAGCAAAGGAGAGGCAGCCAGGGCTGAAGATGGAATGCAAGAAGAAACAACTAGGAAAACTACACAGAATCGGAAGGAAAAAAGCAACTATATCTTAGAGCAAAAACTGTGATAAATCTTAGCTCTGCCTCACTCACTGAAAAGGATATCGAAACTTTGGGATAAGGGCTATCATATTGCCATGAAAACGATTTCAACTATTCTGAGACAAGAACTGATCTTTACAAATTCATTAAAAAATTAAAACTGACCAAAGCTCATAAATTACATGAGACATCTATTCCTATCAAAGAGCAGGAGGTAAATGACACTCTTGTGGAGCCAAAGAATCCATTCAACAAGCTAATGGTAGCGGATTTAGATACAGGAGGAAGGCTGAACTGATAGTGACTCAGAGATAACAGAGGGCACCTCTGAACTAAATTTGACCAAAATTATTACAGAAGGAGAAGGGATTACTCCCTTTCAGCCCAAATCTAAATATATTCCAACAATGGCAAGGGATAATCTAGACATGTTCTCAGAAGATTTAAATAGATAGTTGAGTCATATCAATCTGACTACAAAGCATGGTTGGGACAAATTTAATCGGAGAGATAAAAATCTCTTCCAAATGATCATGAAACGTACAGATATGGAGAATGTAATGATCAAGCCATCAGATGTTGTTTTGTGGGATTGTGATTCGTATTATAAGGAAGCAATGTCTCAACTGAATGATAAATACTGCTATATTACTGTAACCATGAGTGATTACATATCATTTAAAGAGGAATTTACTCAAAGAATTACATTTTGGAAGGATTCAGAATTGTTGAGTTGGGAATCAGGATGAATATCACTTTTTGAAACAGGATTTCCCAACCATCCCTACATTCTATATGAAACCCAAAATCCATAAGGACATTGTGAGGCTCCCAGGACGACCTATAATTGCAGCTCAGGATAGTCTGTTTGAATATGTGTCCAAGTATATTGACCATTTTCTAAATCCTATAGTCACAACCCTCCCATCGCACATAAAAGACACTTCAGATTTTCTTAAACTTATCTATGATGTCAAATGGGAGTCTGATATGTTGCTTATAACTTTAGATGTTTGCACACTGCATAACAGTAAGTACCATCAGGATGGTCTTAGTGCAGTGTAACATTTTCTACAGATGAGACCATTGGGTTTTGCTATGCATAATACAATGCTTTTAAAAATGACTAAGTGGTGTCTCACGAAGAATATCTTTAAGTTTGGGAGTCAACTTTATCAACAACAACGAAGAACATCTATGGGCACCTGCTTTGCCACCAGTTATGCCAATCTGCATATGGGCTGGTGGGAGGAGCAGGTGTTTGGTGGCTTTAGCGTGGAGCATTGGTCACAACATACCATAGTGTGTTTGAGATACATCGATGACCTCTTTGTGTTATGGCAGGGCACAGAGGGGGAAGCAGAGCAATTTGTGAGAGAACTTAATGAGAATGACTTTAATCTTAGATTTACAGCAAAGATGAGCCCCACATCTGTAGATTTCCTAGATGTAACATACAATTAAGAGAAGGACTGTTGAAAACCTCAATTGTTAGAAAACCCACTGCAGGGGACACCGTACTTCATGCTGATAGCTACCATCCTGATCACATGATTAGAAGCATCCCTTTTTGAGAATTTTATAGAGCCAAACAGATATGTGGTACACAGGCAGGTAACTATTACTACTTAATTTCAATTGTTTTGTGCATGTACAATCTAAGCCTAATTATAATGTCCCTGTAACATTTGTTTTTTTTCAGTGAATTTCCATGGTGTTAATGTTATTTCCTAACTATAACGTCCTTGTAACCTTTGGTGTTTTAGTGAATGTTGTAAGGGCTTTTAAATTGTATTACCTAACTGTAACCTATACCTTTAAAGGTGGATGTGTGAGTAGCTGTACAGGTCGGTGAGTGGGTATGTGAGTGGCTGTATGGATCTGTGAGTCAGTGGATGAGTGGCGTTGTGGGTATGTGAGTGGCTGTATTGGTCCGTGAGAGTGTCTGTGAGTGGCTGTATGGGTCTGTGAGTTGCTGTGTGAGTGGCTTTGTTGGTCTGTGAGTGTATGTATCTCAGTAACTATATGTGTGAGTGGTGGTATGGGTTTGTGATTGGGTGTGTGAGAGTCTGCATGGGTGGGTATGTGAGTTGTTTTGAGTGTGTGTGTTTGGGTTTTTGAGTGGAGTGTGAGTCAGTGAGAGAGTGTGTGAGTAGCTTATATGGGGCTGTCAGTGGGTGTGTGGGTAGCTGTATGGGTGTGGGAGTAGGTTTGTGAGTGTCTGTACAGGTTTGTGAGTAGTTGTATGGGCTGGTGAGTGGTTGTGTTAGTAGCTGTATGGTTGTGTGAGTGGTTTTCTGGATGTGTGAGTGGGTATGTGAGTGGCTCTATGGGTCTGTGGGTAGGTGTGTGAGTGGTTATGTGGGTCTGTGAGTGGATATGCAAGTGACTGTATGGGTCTGTGAGTGGGTGAGTAAGTGGTTGTGTGGGTGTATGAGTAACTGTATGGGTGTGTGAGTATCTGTGTGAGAGGCTGTCTGGGTCTGTGAGTGAATGTGAGAATGGCTGAATGAGTGTGAGAGTAGGTATTGAGTGTCTGTGTTGGCAGCTGTGTGATTGACTGGGCCAGAATGGACCCTCACCTGCTCATTTATCCAACAAGAGTCCAAGTTTTGCATACAATGTCTGCCCAACTGCAGTACCTTCTACTGGTTAATTAGTAAGAGCTAACTCATTAGGTAAATGTCTAGTGCATGTTCCACACTATAGCTGCATAATGGACTCAGAGGAAATGTCTCCAGTGACTGTCTGTACATTGAATTTTGTCAATGTGATTGTTCCTAATACGTCTTCTCCCAAAAATGTATGATAACATAAATTCTCCTATAGAAAAGACAAGACTACATAGAAGTGAATAACATCCTCTTAACTATATAAAATAAGTGCTTCTTTCTTTGTTGAGATATGCTCATATTCATCGTTTCAAGAAGGCGTGACCAAAATCGGTGGGAAATGCACTGGGGCTACTTTTGATAAGCTGTCCATCATCCTGGCAAAAGGCAGGAAGACCTTTACATTCTACTAGCGTTGACTGGGCTTGGCCAAATGGGCGAGGATTTCAGGTGATCTTGTACTTTTGCATACTCGTAGTAATTCAGAGAGTGAACCATGGACTCTGCCCTCATCGGGAGAGGCCAAGAAAGAACCCACCTGTTAGAATTTCTACAGATTTGATAGAGCAACGATGCATTTACTTCCACCAAGGTTTTCAGATTGTCTTCCAAAGTGGAATTGCCAAGAAAACACACTTACTTTACCTTCACCAAGCCCAGGATGTTTCTTAACAGAAGGAAGGGCATACGCCCCCATCTTGGGCTGATTTTGGCCCCAGGGACCCCAACCCCTGGGGCCCAGCCATTTGATGCTGAATATCTTGGAGCCTACCCGGGACCAGCCACTTGATGCTGGGTATCTTGGAGCCTACCATTGGCACTCAATGGGCCTGATTCACAGAACTAACTTAAGACAAAATCCTAAACTTACTACCATTTGGCACTTACTCATTTTGGTATTCACAGAAGGCACTTACTCATTTTGTTATTCACAGAATGCACTTACTCATTTATGAGTACGTGCCTTCTGTGAATACCAAAATGAATAAGTGCACTTACTCATTTTGGGATTCACAGAAGGCACTTACTCCTAAATGAGTAAGTGCCTTCTGTGAATACTAAAATGAGTACATGGTAGTAAGTTTAGGAATTTCTCTTAAGTTAGTTCTGTGAATAGGGCCCAGTGTGTACTGTTGTGTACCGTTGGGGAATCCAGGGGAGAACCAATGCTCCCCAGTCCCTGTCAGCTCCCCGCCTCCATTAGGAGCCTGCATTGCTCCCTCATGCAGGGAGCATAAAAAATGCTGCTCCCTGCATGTGAGTGCAAGCAATTTTTCCATCTGCATCCCTGCCGCTTGACAGTCCACTCCCACAGGGCTGGGCAGCTTTTTGGCTCCTGCCCGTTGAGAGCAGACTTACTTTCTGCTCTTGCTTTTTCCCACCAATCGAAAGCAAACAAATATGTCCAGGGGTGGGCACCTCGGGTCATAGGGAGCTGTCCTTGGAGGCGGCAGTCCCCATCGCCATTAATAGCTCCAGGAGGGGGGTCATATGGCCCACCTCCTTTGTTTATGTAGGGGAAGCTCTGGGGAGGAGGTGGTCCTGGGGCAAAAACGGCCCGAGAGGGATGCCGTGCAACACCACGCCCAGTTAAAATTTGGCCATGCCCCAGGGAGGTGGTGGTCCATGGGGCTGAATATGGCCTGGGTCGGGGATCACTGCCCCCTTCTCCCTTGGAAGGTGGTGGTCCCTGAACCAATTTTGTAGTAAGAATGAGGGACTATGTGGCTCCCCTCTTATTTTAAGACCAAGCCCCAGGGAGCTAGTGGTCCCCAGGGCTGTAATAGGCCTACAGAGTGGGGCCAAGCTGACCCCCGCCTTATTATTGCACACTGGCTTGGCCCCAGGAAGGTAGCGGTCCCGGGACCAAAAGCGCACATGGGAAGGGGAGCCTTAGATGCCCATCTCTCCAATATATTAACTTAATTTCGCCCAGGACCTGGCCCACCCAGGAGCTTAAGTAAGAACAAATGTGGCAGATCACACTTGTCTTTTTCTTCAATTTTGCTGCAAATATGCAGATCCACCTGTGATTTTGCAGCAAAATTGAGAGAATGTTGACTTTTTGGCCCTGCACTAGGGTTCAGGATATTCTTACCCTGCCCATTCTTTTTTTTTCTTTTCTTTGTGAACTCATCTGAGTGCAGGTCACAAAGTATCTGCCAAAACTTCCTTGGCTGAAGTGTTGGCAGCCAATCAGATCTCAGTATTAGATCTGTTGGATCCGTGGAGGGTCCGTATCCCTAGATATCTATATTTTCTTTTTCTTTAATAATGCCAAAACTACTAAACAGAATGACACCAAATCACAGAAGGGCTCTTTATGGACCAACGGCCACCTCTCTGCCAAAAATATGTGGAGTAGAATGGAGTGCTGTATCATAGAGTATTACAAAGTGTTGCTTAGTGGAATATAGTGGTGTACAATTGAGTGTACATGCATAAATTGGACTGTAGAGTTAGACAGTGGCGTGTATATGGATAGAGTCCCATAAAGTATAGTATAGTTTTATAGACTACAGTTCTAGAGAGTTGAGCAAAGTGTTGTTCAGTGGAGACACGTAGAGTTCAGTGGTATTCAATGTAGTGGAGTGAAGTAGGGTAACCGTACAGTGAAGTCGCACATAGTGGAATAGCTCACAGTTGGATACCGTACAATCTAATAGTGTACAGTGGAGTGTAGAAGAGTGGATTGACATAAAGTGGAGTAGTGTATAATAGAGTGTGGAAGAGTAGAGTGCCATACACTTGAATTGTGTACAGCGTGCAGAAGTACAGTGAAGTGACATACAGTGGATTAGCGTACAGTTGAGAAGGGTACAGTGGAGTGGCATACAGTGGAGTGGTGTAGAATAGAGTGATGTATAGCGCAGTGAGGTAATGTGGAATACCATATAGTGGAGTTACTTACGAAGGAGTGCACTAGCATGGAATAAAGTGTTGTAGAATGCTTTGACATACATTTGAGTGGCGTACAGCAGATATACATACAGAGGAATAGCACAGAGTGTTGTGGTGTACAGTGGAGTGGCATACAGTGAAATAGCATTTAGGTGAGTAGTGTAGCTTTGAGTTGCATACTGTGGAGTGTCATAGACTAGATTGGCATCCAGTGTGGTGCATACAATGGAGATGTGTATAGTGTAGTCGTGAATACTGCAGTGGCATATAGGGAAGTGGGGTAGAGAGGAATAACATATAGTGGAGTGTCACAGAATGGGAATTGCCCAAAGGAATACGTAAAGAAGAGTGACATAGAGAGAACTTTCTTACAGTGGAGTAGCATGCATTGGAGTGCCATAAAGTGAAATAGGGTAAAGTGGAGTTTCATAGAGCGGAGTGGCATGTAGGGGAATAGCCTAGAGAGGGGTGGCATAGCATGGAATAGCATATAGTAGAATACTAGCATACAGTGGAGTTGCGTACATTGAAATGGTTTACACTGCGGTAGTGTGCAGTAGAGTAGAGTAGAGCTGGGTGGTGTATAGTGATGTGGCGTGCAGTGTAGTGGGGTATTTATGTATTAGAAATGTTAGAGGACTGTGGATTATGTAGTGCAGAGTAACCCGTCAGCAACTTGTGCAGTTTGTGTTTTTTGTACATGTGCCAAGCAAAGCATGGAGACTCATGGTGGGTTTGTGTAGTCTGGCAAATGTTACATAAGTATCGTGTTGCCCTTCTGACAATATGCATAATGCAAAGTTAACACAATAGAGCTCCACATTTCTTCCCTAGAGATGGATTCAGCAATGGTATACCACAGTAAATTAATGGCAAACCGTGGTAACAAAGCAGTGTACACTTGGCTAATATCTGACTTTCCAAATTTAAATGGTAGCCATACTCATTTTAGTATGCTTTAGAATTGTCGTGGCTTGGATTTTTTTTTTATTTTCTATATATTTAATTTACCAATTGAAGTAGTACCATGGTAGTACCTTAGCATGTAACTTGTTTTTTACAAAATGTACCTTTTTTGGACTTTTCTTTTTTAGGTAACGCTGTAATTTGTAGGTATTACAGTGGTAATATGTAGAATTTATCTTGACATAACATAATATGTAAAAAATTGTAAAGAAACTGTAGTACACTATATTTATGAAATATGGTGTATTACAGTGTTTTTTCAATTATGCTACATTTATTTGTATTTTTTAAATTTGAGGTACTACGGTGCTAAGTAAAGTTTTTCGGGACCCCCTCTGAGTCAATTTCTTTCAGGTCAGGGAGAAGAGGGGAAAGCAAAGACAATCACAACAGAAAGAACTCCCTTGTGACCTCTTAATTTTTCAGGGTATACACTCCAATTATATGGGCATAATCATATAAAAAAAACACATTTGTTTTACTTTCTCATTGTTTTTATTCTTGAAATTAATTTTTCATTCAGTATTTTCTTTTTTTATTATTTTTAGTATAAAAAGGTTTCTTTCCTATCACAATTTACATAATTAACATAAAAAGCTCAAAAATACAAAATTCATTATTCCTATACCACTATACATGTTATTAACTTCTCCAGGTAGAGAACTGAACCAAGCACACCACTCTCTCTCACTCTTCCACATTCACAACTTCATATATCTGGACTTGTTAACACATCTGTTGGTTTTCTATCTATTGCCCAATATATAACCACTCTAGTTAGTGGGATTTTACAAGGACTTGGTCAACGCGTTTCGGTGGGAATTAACAGCGATGGAAACCACCTTCATCAGGACCAGCCAGATAGGATATGTGTTCTCTATACCCTGGGATTGTCTGAAAACATGTATGTGAAAATATTAGAAAGTTAAAAAAGAGACATTGTTTGGACCGATCAGTATCTATTACAGTCACACTAATATTCTCCCTTTCGTGCCACCTTATAACCCACAATACAAGTTGTTCCTATCTATTGAGAAGGAGCAGACACAGATTATATATTTCTACAAGAGTTCCTTCGGGTTCCTACAGGTGCTACCTTGGTAGTAGCCAATTAGTACCTCGGTACTCACGAATATTTTCTTAAAATATATACAATTATATTTCCATACCTATTACCAGTTAAATTAAGTGGTACCAGTAGGGAAAACATAAGGATTATTATTATTAACAGCTAATAAAACAACATTTGAACTCATCTCCTGGATGGAGTGGTCTACAATGATCAAAATAAACATATTGTATTGGAGTTTTAGAAACTAGAAGGGGTATTTGAGGTTGGTGTGCAATGGTAGAACTTTTAATTTGTCGGCAAATATCACAATAAAGAACATATTTGTAATCTGTTTTTAATGACCCTGCCACAGTAGCATTTCTGTAATAATGAAACGGTAGCCACCACAACAGCATGCGCAGACACTAATCCATCATGTGCAGCATCATGTGCAGCAATTATTAACACAAACCTGTGTTCCTGGTTGGGTATCACTCGATCACCCACTCCAGGAATGTGGGCAAAAGGAATGTCTTGGGCACTCAACAGATATTAGTATTTAGCTGGATACTTTTTAGGTCACGAGTGCCACTAGACGAAGAAATAACTGCAGCCATAATATGAGCATCTATTCTCGTATGTGAACAAGTAATCACAGCTACTAAAACGATCTGAACTGCTGCTTTGGCAGCTTCAACAGTCAATGAATTCCCTACAATGTGTAAACCAACACGTTGATGATGCAATGTATGAATGACATGAATGACATGTGCCCATGTCAAAGCATCTTTAAGAGTTGCCACCTTTACCCAAAGCAACTTATGCTTTAAGCTTTTGACTTTTAAAACTTTATTGCACTTTTAAAAACTTATTGCATTCTACTGACCTCTCTGTGGCGATCCTTGCCGCCCCTGCTACCTCGGTCCACCGCAAGCGCTAGGCTTGTTTGTTGTGGAGGGTGCAGGGCGCTACCTTTCTTCCGGGTTTCCTTCCGGTGCCAGGCAGTGATTGGTTTAGAGTGTGGAGAGGCGATGCTGATCGCTAGCACGGCCTCTACAAAGCCCCAGTGAATCAGGCGTTCTTCCTAAAGACACGCGCATTCATTCATTGCTCATAGCGCGACCTGGATGCTGACTGCGCCTCTGTGTGGATTGGTTTAAAAATTGCACTAAGCGCGACCAAGCTACTTTTTAATAATTGTATGTGAATTTATGCACTTTGACTTTTAAAACTTTATTGCACTTTTAAAAACTTATTGCACTCTACTGACCTCTCTGTGGCGATCCTTGCCGCCCCTGCTACCCCGGTCCACTGCAAGCGCTAGGCTTGTTTGTTGTGGAGGGTGCAGGGCGCTACCTTTCTTCCAGGTTCCCTCCCGGTGCCGGGCAGTGATTGGTTTAGAGTGTGGGGAGGCGGTGCTGATCGCTAGCACAGCCTCTACAAAGCCCCAGTGAATCAGGCGTTCTTCCTAAAGACACGTGCATTCATTCATTGCTCATAGCGCGACCTGGATGCTGACTGCCTCTCTGTGTGGATTGATTTAAAAATTGCACTAAGTGTGACCAAGCTACTTTTTAATAATTGTACGTGAATTTATGCACTTTGACTTTTAAAACTGTATTGCACTTTTAAAAACTTATTGCACTCTACTGACCTCTCTGTGGCGATCCTTGCCGCCCCTGCTACCCCGGTCCACCGCAAGCGCTAGGCTTGTTTGTTGTGGAGGGTGCAGGGCGCTACCTTTCTTCCGGGTTACCTTCTGGTGCCGGGCAGTGATTGGTTTAGAGTGTGGGGAGGCAGTGCTGATCACTAGCACGGCCTCTACAAAACACTGATGTCACCTAACACGCGCAGCGGTGACGCGCAGCGCCTGCGCCGCCCCCGCGCAGAAGACACGCCTAAGACTAGCCCGTCTGTGCCCGTCCGGGCCAGGACGGGGCTCGGGCGGAGGGCTATGTCCCCCAAGCTAGGCCTTTACAGGTAATGTCACCTGACCTGATTAAAGCACTGCGCCCTAATTTACATGACAAGTGTACTTTACTCGAAATCCCACACACGGGAAAAGCTACCTGCCCTTATTGCAGTTTTACAATTTCGTCCTTCCAACCCTATCCCCCTCGTAGATCCAGACATAGGAAGCAACTCAAGCAGCCCCTTCCTACTGACGAAAATTGTTTGTTCTATAGCATTAATTGTCGCTTCTTGCCCATGCACAGGCTAGATATTTTTGACTTGTTATTGGATGACAAACCTAGTGCACTATTCCTCACAGAAACCTGGTTACATGCAGGCTCTGGCCCGGATGTAGCTACGGCCCTTCCTCCCAATTATGCGATTGTCAGGAAGGATAGAACCCTCAAAACGGGGGGTGGAATTGCTATTATTTATAACAAAAAATTTAACTGCACGTTCGAGCCACTAGTAATCCCTGAGTGTGAAGCCGCATTTTTTAAAATCTGCTTGAATCCCAACTTTATATTGTCTGGCATTCTTATGTACCAGCCTCCCGGAAACGGCACTAAATGGGCTTCTGAATTGGCTAATCATATCACCCCTTTTCTCTTGGCCTCTAAAAACCTCTCTATTATTAGAGACTTAAATCTTCATTTAGAGGACAAATCAAATACGACATGTGCCAATTTGCTAGAAGATCTTACAGCACTAAGGGGCACATGCATCAACCTATTTAGGAAGTGCAAACGGTGCGAATCGGTAAATTCGTCCGTTTGCACTTCCTAAATACGTTTTTGGGATGCATCAAACTATTTTTCAGAATTCGCATTTTTTTGCATTTCTAAAAAATGCGAATGCATTTAAGGAATCGCATTTGTGCAATTCCTTAAATGCAATGCATCAATTTTTAAAAAAATGCGAATTCTGAAATTGGAAGTGCAAATTAACACGAGGTTGACCCTTGTGGTAATTTGCGAAAATGTTTCAAAATGCAAAAAAATTCATTTTTTACACTGTCATGTTACAGACACACATGTCCTTAGGACATGTGTGTGTGAAACATGCACTTTCAAATGCATTTCAGGGGTGCAGGGGGGGTCCTTTGGACCCCCCCTGCACCCTTGGATTGCATCAACAAATTGCGAATTTGGAAATGCCTTCCCATTGACGCCTATGGGCCTTTTGGCCCATAGGAATCAATGGGAATTGCGAAAATGCACTTAGGAATTCGCTACTTATTTGGAATTCGGTAAAAATTGCGATTTTTACCGAATCCCAAATGAAAAGCCAAAAAAATGATGCATACCATTTTGCAATTCCTAATTTGCGATTCGGTATTTTTCGCAAATTTAGAAATGCAAAATGTATGAATGATGCATGTGCCCTTAAATATCAATCTCCTCAACTCAGGACCTACCTAAAAGGCAGGACATTTGCTTGACCCATTATTTTCTAACCTCCCACAACTCACCTGGCAGGACACCATCCCTGTGTGCTGGTCAGACCATTACTTAATTAAATTTAATTTTAAACCGCCTGTTATTTCCTCTGACCAACCTATGTCACCGGCTTCACTAAGGAAAAACTGGAAATCCTTAGATATCTCTAAACTTAACATAGCACTCAGCATGAACCCGCCTAACAAGAACCAAAGTATGGAAAGTATTGCAACTGCCACCCAACAATGGCTCACCATTGCGGCTGAGTCCTGCCTACCCAGTCCTAACACCAAGGGTAATAGACATCGTCCCCCCGCCCCATGGTTCAATGACTCACTTAAAGAGGAAAAAACCAAATGTAAGGCACTTGAAAGAGTTTGGCAAAAACATTTTGACCCTGACAAAAAAATAAGGTACCAAACAGCTAGAAATCTTTACCATACCGCATGTAAGAAAGCACGCGCCGTGTATGTAGCCAATACCATAACGGGAGCTGTAAATAACGCTAAACACTGTTTAATACGGTTACAGATCTAGCTGGGGTTCAAACTACAGCCCCATCGCGCCCGCTAAATGAGAGGCAATGTCAGGATTTAGCTCAATTCTTCTCTGATAAAATCGACAAATTAATCATTGAAATAGACAGCAACAGTGTTGATACTGCTTCTAAAGAAGAGTGGGAGTATACCCCTACTGTAAATCAGACCCTACAACAATGGCCGCCCATTACAATCAATATTCTTATTTCCATCATTAAGACGATTAAATCTGGCTCTCCGCAGGATCTTATTCCTATCAATATAATAAAATTATTGGACACGCCCTCCCTTGAAATAATTGCAGACACTTTAAATTCATCTCTAGAGCTCGCCACAGTACCCACCCTATGGAAGCATGCCATAGTGACCCCACTATTAAAGAAACTCACAGCAGATCCGGAAATATTAGCCAATTATAGGCCCATCTCACTCCTCCCAGCTTTTTCCAAATGTCTGGAAAGACATGTGCATTCAGCCCTAACTCTTTTCTCAGAAGAAAACGCCCTTCTCCACCCAACCCAGTCAGGATTCCGAGCTGGTTTCTCTATGGAAACTGCTTTATTGGGAGTCTCTGAAACCATTAGGAAACTCCTCGACGACGGTCATACGGTTGCACTTATTTTACTCGACTTAAGGGCAGCCTTTGACACTGTGTCGCATAAAAGGCTACTCACCACGCTTGAAAAAAACAGAATCTGTGGAGCTGCCTTGCAATGGATTAGATCCTTCTTGAGCCAACGGACATACCAAATAGCATCAGCTGCTGCATGCTCTGGACATTTCAGCTCCCCTCATGGAGTACCACAGGGCTCTATCCTCAGCCCGCTCTTTTTCAACCTCTATCTTAGACCCCTAGCAGACCTAGTAAAAAATCTGGACTTACCCTCATGACGTATGCAGACGATTCACAAATTGTCTTTTCATTGTCTGAATCCCAATCATCATCTTTGTCCCTTCTCAAAGAAGGTCTCCTGAACATCTTCAACTGGATGACAACTAACCAGTTGAAATTAAATGGAGAGAAGACGGAGATTCTCCTTCTGGGCAAGCAGCCAGATCTTTGGAGTACATCACACTGGCCTTCCCAGATGGGTAATCTTCCTACACCAGTGCCTCATGCAAGGAATTTGGGAGTAATTCTGGACAATTCACTGTCCATGAAGCAACAGGCTAGCAAAGTAGTGGGCCTTTGCTTTACCATCATAAAATGGCTCAAGAAGATCCTTTGGATGCTGCCTATCTCCATGCAAAAAACAGTAGTCAATGCCTTAATTACATCTCGGCTTGACTACGGGAACATCCTGTACCTAGGTGCAAACAAGGCAGTTATAAAGAGACTGCAGCTTGTTTATGTTTATGTTTATGTTTATTAAAACTTTTGTAACGCGCTTTGTTACCACGGGGTATCCTGGCGCGGTGAGTGAATTTTGAGAACAAAAGTACTGAAACAAAGTCTGGAAGAACTACAAGAGCGGGGCATTGAACAAGTGGGTCTTGAGATCTTTTTTAAACACAGCAATGGTTGGCGAGGCTCTGAGAGAGAGGGGGAGAGCATTCCAGGCAGAGGCTGCTTTAACTGAAATGGATTGGCCTCCTATACGTGCATATTTGAATTTGGGGGTGGTTAATAAACAGAGGTTGGCCGATCGAAGGGCACGGTTGGGAACGTAAAATGAAAACCTTTTCTGCAGGTATGTTGGTCCCTGTCCATGGACTGCTCTGAATGCCAACACAAGAATTTTGAACAAAATTCGATGAGGTACTGGTAGCCAGTGCAAACTGCGTAAGTGGCTACGCACGCTAGATCTCCTTGGGAGGGAGAAAAGCAGACGTACTGCAGCGTTTTGTATCACCTGCAGACGGTGAACCATGTACGCAGGTAGACCACTAAATAAGGCGTTGGCGTAGTCGAGCCGGGATAAAATCAGAGCTCGAAGGACAGACTCCTTGGCTGCCCTAGGCAGAAGAGGAAAGAATTTCCTCAGGGCACGCAGGGTGCCAAAGCAGATGCCGGTCAATTTTTTTATGTGATCGGCAAACTTTAGATCTTGACCGAACCAGACCCCCAGGTTCTTAGCTGGGCCTCCCGTCACGCTGGGACAAGGCAGGGCCGAGGGCCAGATCTGGTCCTTGAAATTGTCAGGGAAGGGGCCGAAGAATAAGACCTCGGACTTGTCTTCATTGCACTTAAGTTGGACTTGTGCAAGCCACCTGAAGACTTCCGACAGACAATGTTGGACTGCTGAAGGATCGGACACACCCTTAGGCCATGTGAATAGCAGCTGAGTATCATCAGCATATGCTATTATCTTGGCTCCCAGATGTTCCGCCAGATAGAGTAGCGGGGTCATATAAACGTTAAACAATAACGGGCTTAACGTAGAACCCTGCGGGACTCCAGTTGACAATCTCTTAGGGGCCGAAGAGTAGGGGGGCATCCAGACCTGTTGAGTTCTGTCACTCAGGAATGATGACAGCCAGTCAAGGGCCAGCCCAGAGACGCCAACAGCACGTAGTCTATCAATCAATAGGACATGTGGGACCGTATCGAAGGCGGCAGAGAGGTCCAATAAAATCAGGACCGCTCTGCCACCTCCGTCCAGGCACTCACGGACAGCCTCCGATACCTCAACTAGAGCAGTCTCGGTACTGTAGGCAGCTCTGAATCCTGACTGAGCAGGATGTAGAGCGTGAGAAGACTCAATGAAGCTGTCCAGTTGTTTAAAGGCCACCTTTTCACACACCTTAGCCAGAGCTGGCAACAATGAAATGGGCCGATAGCTCGATGGTAGTGCTGGGTCTGAACCGGCCTTTTTTAATAAAGGGAGCAGCTTTGCCTCCTTCCAACTTCTCGGGATCCTGGCCGTGGAGAGGGAGAGGTTGATGATGTGCGTCACCTCTTGAGTAATGGTGTCCGTTATCCCGCCCAAAACCCTGGCAGGGCAAGGGTCTGAGGGAGATCCAGATTTTAAAGCAGTCAGGATTTGCCGTATGTCCAGGTCCGAGGCCGGAAGGAAGGCAACAAGTTGGTCCCGTTGACATAATCTGTCCAATCCAAGCTTGTACAAAATGGGGCTGCCCAACTCCTTTGTTATATACCTAAAACACCAGCGTGTCCCCCTACTTGCGTGAACTGCACTGGTTGAGGGTGGAAAACCGTATCAGATTTAAGGCCCTAAACTATATGTTTAAAATCAAAGCAGGTACCGCACCCAAATACCTTCATGCATTATCTCATCCCTACATCCCAAAAAGAAACCTACGGTCTCACTCAGCTGCAAAATTTTGTGTACCTAGATTCAAGCTCTCCAGGATGGGAGGAAGATCTTTTTCCCACCAGGGTCCTTCTATCTGGAACACACTACCACTCCATATACGAAAGGAGGGGAGTCATTCCAGGCTCCGTAAAGAAATGAAGACCTGGTTGTTCGATCAGTAAGCTTGAACGACCTCTGCTGAACTTATTCCATCCTTTGTGCTGTGCTCTTAGGCGCCGGGAAACCCTTTTTGGGTAAGTTTAAAAAATAAATAAATAATAAATGCTTGATAGCATTAACTTTAGAATCTCTGAAACCATTCAATCGCCCTTAATTTAAAATATAATTAAAGGACTGGAAGTAATAGGAATTACACACGATAAGTCTCAGGAATTCTGGATCTGTATTCTGTAGTGCCATAACCAAAGCTTTTAGTTAGCCAGCTGAGCAGTACAGTCACCCAAAGTTTCTGTATATGTTTGTGGTGCCTGAAATACATCATCATTCATGACACACTTCACCAAGAACATGCTGCTGAGAACCTATGCTTAGAGCCAACCGTGGGCTGGTCTTAATATATTAGGAAATCATACTGACCTAGAGGCAGAATTTCACTCAACCATTTCACTCGACATGGGGTATTCTTGTTCATATTAGGGACATTTGTGTGTTCTTACTGTAGGCCTAAAAACATAAACTACATTGGTAACTGTCAAGGAGGTGGCCCACCGGATCCATTGTGGGTGTAAGGGTTTCTCATTAGAAACACTGACTTTGTAACAGCCTCCAAGATTGGAATGGAAGATACCACATTATGCGTTTTCCGTGAGCCAATGGACAATCCTTGAGAACAGCTGTTTGAACTGGAGTCAGAAATTTTTACTGCCAATGCAAAACACATTTCTGCTTTAGCATATAAATGTGATTTATATGTAATCTGCACTGTTTCACCTTCATTAAAAGTGATAAGTGTGTAGCCAGTTGATCCAGCAATTATACAGATTACTAACACAATTGTGCAAGTGTTTGGATGCAAGTATGTCTGTTTATAATGTTCTGTGAATAATAGTATGTCCCTTAGTCCAAAGTTTGTCTGAAACATTAGGTCGAATTAAATCATTCAACGGTTTAACCCATTGTGCATAATCTGGCATGTATGTTCTATCAAAGTTTAGAAAACCCAACTGTGATTGTAGGTTTTTTTTTATGTATTTGGTGGCTGAGAAAAAGCGCATTCTCTCTAAGAAGTGTGGTGCAAGGCTTCTGCTTTCTTTAATAATTCATATCCTAAAATGAGGACACTATGAAAAGCAATTTTAGGTTTTGGAAAATTACATTTGTAGCCATGACCAGCGAATCCTAAAAAAATGCGATCCACTCTGTGTTTAAGTCATCATCTGTAACATAAATGTCATCAACTTAAGACAACATATCAGAGTAAAGGTTTTGTAAAATTGACATCACACGGGCAGCAACAGACCCGGACAGTTCTTATACCACTGAGGAAGCCTATAGAATTTTCCCTAAAGTGGTAAATGATGTCAAATCTTTACTTTCAGGTGATATATTGTGACAGAAAAAGCAATTGGAAATACCCAATATAGGCTTGTATTTTCTACCCACATTGTTGTTTATCTAAGCAGTGCTATGTGAATTTTGTATAGGAAAAGTATGTCTATCACTGTTTAAATATCTATAGTCTAAAACTATGTGATAGGAAGGACTTGGTTTAGCTACAGGAAATGAAGAATTATTCATAGGGGAGATGCAAGGCTCAATTACACATTCAAGTCAAGTCAAGTCATAGAATTTATATAGCGCACTACCTACCCAGAGGGTCTCAAGGCGCTTAGGGAGGGGAGGAGGAATACTTGTCAAATATCCAAGTTTTAAGTTGCTTTCTGAATGCTAGGTGGTTCTGGGTAAGGCGAAGGTGGGTGGGAAGTGAGTTCCAGGTTTTAGCTGCCAGGTAAGAGAAGGATCTGCCTCCCATGGTGGTCTTGTTGATGCGAGGTACAGTGGCGAGGGCTTGGCTGGAAGAACGTAGTTGGCGGGAGGGGGTGTAGAAGGACAGTCGTGAGTTGAGGCATTCTGGTCCGATTTCGTAGAGTGCTTTGTGTGCGTGAGTTAGAAGTCGGAAAGTGATCCTCTTATTGACGGGTAGCCAGTGGAGGTTTTTCAGGTGACCAGAGATGTGTTCGTTGCGCGGGATGTCTAATATGATCCTGGCTGAGGCGTTTTGGATTCGTTGGAGTTTTTTCTGGAGTTTGTCGGTAGTACCTGCGTAGAGGGTGTTACCGTAGTCCAGTCGGCTCGTGACCAGAGCATGGGTGACTGTTTTTCTGGTTTCGGTGGGGATCCAGCGAAATGTTTTTTTGAGCATGCGAAGAATGTTGAAGCAGGATGAGGAGACGGCGCTGACTTGTCTGCTCATTGAAAGTGAAGAATCCAGGATAACGCCTAGGTTCCGTGCGTGGTCTGTCGGGATGGGTGCTTTTCCAAGGGCTTCCGGCCACCAAGAGTCGTCCCATGCAGAGGGGGATGAACCTAAGATGAGGACTTCTGTTTTGTCTGAGTTCAGTTTCAGACGGCTATGTTTCATCCATTCGGCAACTTCTTTCATTCCTTCGTGTAGGTTAGTTTTGGCGGTGCTGGGGTCATTGGTGAGTGAAAGGATCAGTTGAGTGTCATCCGCGTAGGAGATGATGTTGAGGTTGTGTTGGCGGGCGATGGCCGCGAGGGGGCTCATGTGTACGTTGAAGAGGGTGGGACTGAGTGAGGATCCTTGTGGTACGCCACAGATGACTTCAGTGGCCTCGGACTTGAATGGTGGAAGGCGGACTCTCTGGGTTCTTCCGGTGAGGAACGAGGTGATCCATTCAAGTGCTTTTCCTTGTATTCTGATGTTTCTAAGGCGTTGTAAAAGGGTGCTGTGGCAGACTGTGTCGAAGGCTGCGGAGAGGTCGAGGAGGATGAGGGCGACTGTGTCTCCATTGTCCAGTAGAGTTCGAATGTCGTCTGTTGCTGCGATGAGGGCAGTCTCAGTGCTGTGTTTTGCTCGGAAACCGGACTGTGAGGAGTCGAGGGATTTGTTGGCTTCGAGGAAAGCGGCGAGCTGGTTGTTGACAGCTTTCTCGATGACTTTGGCCGGGAAAGGAAGGAGCGAGATGGGGCGGTAATTTTTGAGTTCGGTGGGGTCCGCTGTGGGTTTTTTCAGAAGGGCGCTGAGTTCGGCGTGTTTCCAGCTTTCTGGGAAGGTGGCGGAGTTGAAGGAGCAGTTGATGACGTCTCGGAGGTGTGGTGCTATGACGGAGTCTGCTTTGTTGAAGATGTGGTGAGGACATGGATCTGTGGGGGATCCTGAGTGAATGGAGTTCATCAGGCGGATGGTGTCCTCAGTGGAGATTGGGTTCCAGTTGTTAAGGGTGTTCAAGGGGGGTGAATGTTCAGCATTTGGTTGGGTGGGTTGGTCTCCGGGTTGGTTGTCGAAGCTGTTGTGGATGTCTGCAATTTTGTTGTGGAAGAATAAAGCCAGGGAGTCGCAGAGAGCTTGAGAGGGGGTGATGTCGTTGGAGTTGGCCGAGGGATTGGTAAATTCCTTGACGATGTTGAAAAGTTCCTTGCTGTTGTGGGCGTTGTTGTCTAGTCGATCCTTGAATGCTGTTTTCTTGGCCTTTCGGATTGGTTGGTGGTGTATGCGGGTGGCGTTTTTGAAGGCGTCCTTGGTGCTGGTGGTTGGGTCTTTTTTCCAGGCCTTCTCAAGGGAGCGGCAGAGTTTCTTGGACTTCTTAAGATCATCGTTGAACCATGAGGCCTTCTTGCTGCCGGGTTTGTTTTGACGTTTTTTCAGTGGTGCTAGGATGTCGGCGCTGTTGGATAACCATAGGGTGAAGTTGGCGGCGGCTTGGTCTGGGTTCGAAGAGTGGGCTGGGGTGTTTAGAAGTAGCGATGAGGAGATCTGGTCGATGGTGATTTTGTTCCAGTTTCTTTGCAGAGTTGGTTGGGGGTGGTTGATGGGTTTAGGCTTGTTGTAGGTAAAGTGAACGCAGCTGTGGTCAGTCCAAAGGAGA
Organism: Lissotriton vulgaris; assembly: GCF_964263255.1. Taxonomy (NCBI): domain Eukaryota; kingdom Metazoa; phylum Chordata; class Amphibia; order Caudata; family Salamandridae; genus Lissotriton; species Lissotriton vulgaris. Next base: position 236,689,917 of record NC_141691.1, read on the forward strand.
GCCGTAGTGTGGCTGAAGGAGACGTGATTGCTGGAGGTGAGAATAGGGTCGAGTGTGTGACCTGTGATGTGGGTGGGGGAAGTGACCAGTTGTTTAAGTCCGAGGTTGGCGAGGTTGTCCAAGAGGGTGGTGGTGTTGCGGTCGTTGATCTTTTCAAGGTGAAAGTTGAGGTCTCCCAGAAGGATGTATTCTTTGGAGGGGAGCGCGTGTGGAGTGATGAAGTCCGTGATATCTTCACTGAATTGTGCGCGGGGTCCTGGTGGTCTGTATAGGAGGGTGCCTCTGAGTGTGGTCTTGGGGTCGATGTGGATCTGGAAGTGAAGGTGTTCGGAGTTGGCGAGATTGACGTCAGAGCTGGTTGAGATGTGGATAGATTTTTTATGGACGATAGCGATTCCTCCTCCTGTGTGGCCGGAGCGGTCCTTGCGAATGATCTTAAAGTCTTCCGGGATGGCAATTGTGATGTCTGGGGCGGAGGAAGCGTTCATCCATGTTTCTGTTAGGAAGGCGACGTCTGGAGAGGTGGTGTCTAGTAGGTTCCATAGGTCAATGGCGTGCCTGTGGACCGATCGGGTGTTGAGCAGTATGCATTGTAGGTGGTTGGGGTCGGGAATCAGAGGTGTGAGCGTAGCGGAGTTGGTGACGGTACCGATGAATTTGCAGGAATTGCAGGAGAAGGGTCCATGGGTGTGTCCAGGAGCGGCTTGGACGCAGTTGGGGGCGCGACCGGGGTTGAGGGCTAGGAGGGAGGAGGCATCGTAGGTAATGCGGGCGGGCTGGGCAGCGCGAGGGGCAGGGGGTCTGGCGCTGGGCACGGTCCAGGCGCGGACGGGCGTAGACGGGCTTACCTTTGGCGCACCTTCGGCGCGACTGGGGCGCGAACGCTGCGCTTGGACGCTGCGCGCGGAAGCAACTGTCATATATGGATAGTGGAGGGGGAGGGGCGAGGGCGGCTCAGCTGGGAGGCGGGGCGGGCACACGAGGACGACAACAACAAACAAAATGGAGGCGGAGGGGGGAGCAGAGCGGAGCGCTGGAGGCAAACGCGCAAATAACGTTTTAAACAGCACAATGAAATAAACCACAGCGCAAATGAATCTAAGCGGTAACTAAGCACACAGCAGGCGAGATGAAATGCAACTTTCAATGCAATGCAGCGCTACGATACCAGGTGTCTGCAGGGACACTGGGAGCGACCACTCAGCCCGTGAGAGAGGAGCGAGTCACGGTGTGTTCAGGGTGAGGGGCGCTATTTCTGGTCAGTGGGAGGGCGGCTCAGCTGGGAGGCGGGGCGGGCACACGAGGACGACAACAACAAACAAAATGGAGGCGGAGGGGGGAGCAGAGCGGAGCGCTGGAGGCAAATGCGCAAATAACGTTTTAAACAGCACAATGAAATAAACCACAGCGCAAATGAATCTAAGCAGTAACTAAGCACACAGCAGGCGAGATGAAATGCAACTTTCAATGCAATGCAGCGCTATGATACCAGGTGTCTGCAGGGACACTGGGAGCGACCACTCAGCCCGTGAGAGAGGAGTGAGTCACGGTGTGTTCAGGGTGAGGGGCCCTATTTCTGGTCAGTGGGAGGGCGGCTCAGCTGGGAGGCGGGGCGGGCACACGAGGACGACAACAACAAACAAAATGGAGGCGGAGGGGGGAGCAGAGCGGAGCGCTGGAGGCAAATGCGCAAATAACGTTTTAAACAGCACAATGAAATAAACCACAGCGCAAATGAATCTAAGCGGTAACTAAGCACACAGCAGGCGAGATGAAATGCAACTTTCAATGCAATGCAGCGCTACGATACCAGGTGTCTGCAGGGACACTGGGAGCGACCACTCAGCCCGTGAGAGAGGAGCGACATTCTAACTGTGATAGATTTAACTTCATGTTTAATAGGGTATTGTGGTTGCACTTGCTGGCTGGACCTTTTAGGTATAATGTGATAAGGTGGGTCCTTATACCAGCCTGCTTGCCTGCGATGCTGGGGCTTGTGCAAGACCCCATTCTGTGGCATACATTTGTTTTACTTCCTCAGCAACAAGACTAGAAAAGGATGCTAATATTACAGCCTCCCTCTGTGAGACTTTTCTAACAAACTCAGGCGGCCAATCTATCTCAGCCGAGAGAATGTCATAAGCATTTGTCAAATTCTCCTAGAATAGTATTTAATAGGAAGCAGTATATCACCCTCAATTTGGGTGTCCAATTCGTAAAGTCTATCAGGAGGGCTGAGCTGCTGACTCAGAGTTTCAACTTGAATATAATAATTAGTAGGTCTCACCACCAGAAACTCTTGAAGAGTTTGGTATACTATTGTGACCTCTGCTGTGCTCTTGAGCAGAGTTTTTGCCCACATCTTCCTCAAAAAAAGCGTCCTGAGTATTTGTGGCATATTTAGCAGAAATTCCTGCCACTTTCTTCTTTTTAAGGTGTGGTGTTTGTTGTGAAAGTTTCTCTTCTTTTGTATGATGATATCAGAGAAGTGTTTTGAGTCCTTTTTCAGTTTCACATACTCTTCCTGTCTGTGTTTGCCTTATCCCATTCTCTTTAACTTTCTGTCTGAAGAATCCTGAAAGGAAAGAGAACTACTTGTATCAGAATACTGATACCTATGAAGCGATTAGTTGTATCATGGTTGGATAAATTATAGCATTTTTCAGTGGGCGCCTTTTTCTGTTTTTCATTTTTATTATTTTTATCCCAGCAACAGATGTTTCTGCTTAGTGGTATCTATATCAAAGTTAATTTTACGTTGTGGCTTACCAGGCCTGGTTGCCAAATTATCAGGACCTATAAAAGCATAGTTCTTAGAAATACTTTTAGGTAGCTTGTGTTCCTGATCTCCAGGAGTTACTGATGCGAGACATTGGCGTAGGGCCAAAGATGCTGCCTCTCCTTTTATGTTACTTAAAATCATTGAGGATACTATGGCAACATTGCCAATTAATTTAATCCCCAAATTCAGGGCAGGGACTGCCCTGTGTTCATTTTGAATGTGATTAAGCCCTGCAGGAAAAACAGCCATTGTTGGGGTATCACGCGTTATTGTATATATGGCAGCAAAGACAGTATTCCATGTGGCAGTCTTCAGCCGGGGGAACCATACCAAAGGGAAGACACATAGGGGCTGATTATTATGGTGGGTGGACTAAGTCTGCCCACCATCGTAGTGGTGTTTGGGACCGCCCGCCAGACATGCAGTGGTCGCACCACTGCGATTTGGTTGGGCTTTTCACATTGTGGGCGGTGCTGCTGGCTGCAGCACTGCATGCAATGTGAAAAGTGTGTGAACAGCATTTCCCTGCACTACATGGCAGGCACCACCTGTGCCTGCCACTTGGTGCATGGAAATGAGGGGGTACCATTGGTACCCTCCAGTGCAGCGACACACCCTTCTCACACAAGTGGGGCACGTAATGGGCCCCCAAACCCAATCTCCGCCAATCTTTCAATGGCGGCATCGCCACCATGGAAAGGCCTTCCTCAACCCACATCCTGATCTGGTGGACATTGCCTGCTAAGCACCACCACCATTTCAGGGGCCCTGCACCGTCCACCAGGCAATCGGCCGCGATACCCTCCTCCATCCTCATTTGGCGGTGGGTAATGTGCTTGTTGATGGCGGAAGGACCGCCACCACCGGCCCAGTAGTGGCGGTCCTGCCTCCATCATAATGACCCAAATAGTGAGAATTCTAAATTTATCTTGGGGTCATGTACGGGGAAATATTGTTTCAAGCTGATTGTATTTTCCTCCTGTTTGCTGGGGATTTGACTCATAATGGCATTTATAGCAACTGGACTAATGACAGGCACAGCTAACTGTGGTTGCCCGGCTTGAACAGCCATTGCTGGGGCATTCGTTATTATAATCATAACAAACTGCCTTAGTCCTCCATATAGTTTAACTAAATGAGTGTAGAGAGCAAGCCCATTACGATCATTGGGGAACATCACTTACAACGCATTTTTTACAACGCACTACCATTACATCGCAACCATTACAACGCATACCATTACAACGCATTGCGCTGGGGGCGCTCTAGGATAGGGAATATATTTAATTTACTATCCAACACCTTCCCTGCTATCCACGGGGACTGGAGTTGGAATAGTAAATTAAATAATTCACTATCCAGCGCCTAAAAGCATTATGCGTTGTAATGGACTGCGTGGTAAAGACCGCGTTGTAAAGGCATGCGATGTAAAAGCATGCATTGTAGTGACACCAATCCCGATCATTTAATGCTCCTGCATGTGGATATGGTGTGTAGCCAGCTACGACTGGCCAGGTTGCCCCATAATTACTGAGAGGACCCAGTCTTACAAGTTGGAGTGTGTGTGGGAGGGCGCCTTAGAATCAATTCTGACATTCCTGGCATTTCAATGGGATTTTTAAGTGTTCATAACCTCTATATTCAGCTGGAACTACTGCCTCATTACGCTGAGTAAGCACTACCAAGAGTATCCAGGACCCCTAAATCGAGAGAGAGCCTACCTTGCCTCCAGCGCTTCCCGTGGACCCTGGTGCCTGCCTGTTTCCGTCCCCCTCCCGCCGCCGCAATTGACAACTAACAGCGGCCGCCGAGCGGAGGGGGGCACAGGACTACGTTTCCCGCCCTGCTTAGCGGCGGGAGACGCCACTAACATCGCACCAGGCGGCGCATAAAGACCGCATCACCCCGGTGGAGCAGGTGACGCTGAGTAAGCACTACCAAGAGTATCCAGGACCCCTAAATCGAGAGAGAGCCTACCTTGCCTCCAGCGCTTCCTGTGGACCCTGGTGCCTGCCTGTTTCCGTCCCCCTCCCGCCACCGCAATTGACAACTAACAGTGGCCGCCGAGCGGAGGGGGGCACAGGACTACGTTTCCCGCCCTGCTTAGCGGCGGGAGACGCCACTAACATCGCGCCAGGCGGCGCATAAAGACCGCGTCACTCCCGCGTCGCGGGAGCGCGTGGGAGCGCCCGGGGCTAAGCCCGGGCAAAGGCCGGGCCCTCTGTGGCCCTCGGAAGACGGGACGGGCCACCCCCCCTTGATGTTGGCCCGTAAATCTCTGCACAAGGTGAGAGACATTATCATATCCCCTGCTTGTTTGCACAGTGACTGATACCCACGATTTGAAGTAAAAGTAATTGTACTGTACTGCTGCAGATAAACTGACCGTACAAGGATAATCCAATACAGCATGATGAAAGTTAAAAAGACACCCATCGCTACGAGATCTTCCACTAGGAATAAGGTGGTTCCTAGTACACCTCTGCCTACCCTTACTGCAATTGATATAATGTTGCAGAAAACTATAAACGTCGTGGCTGATGCCATTCAGAATACAGAGAGACGTCTTTCTCTAACCCCTAACCTATGTTTCCCCAATTTATCATCACACAATACCCCTGCTATCAACACACTGGATCTCACTATAAATTCGCAGGAATCACTCCTAATGCAATCATTTACAGGACTGCCTAATACCCAAGCAAGAGAAAACTCTATTCCAGATACAGATACACCAATAATCTGTAACAGTGCAGAAAGTAGCTTATCACTAATTTGTAGCCCACAGATACATCAAGGTACCCCTCCTTTACTGAAAGATAAGTCTTTAACTTTATTGTGTGAAGTGAACTCAGGGGGATTACTACCTTCAAACACCCCTGTGAGTGAAAAGGATAGCCCGATAATTAAATCTAGAAGACGATACAGGAAAAAGTTAAAAATAAACAGGAAGCTAATTTTACGACCTATTAGCAAGCATAAATCCTCAGTAAAAGACGTTTGGTCTACTTTTAGATTGGCCAAACAGACAAATAATATAACTACCCATCAGACTTTACCATCAACTAGTATGACGGTAACTCAACGACCAGACAATATAACAGGCAGCGTTGATTGGTCATGTCAAACTGACCCATCACCTCTAGGTGATACTATATTTTTGGACCATATAGAACATCTAATAAGGTCTCTTTTGTTACCAATACGAGAAAGAATCATCAAGCTGGAAGAAATGACTGAGAAATCCGACTCCATACAAAATAAAAATACAGTACTAGTACTGGAAAAACTCGAATCTTTATCAGTAAAAGAGGTGTTAGTCAAATGTCCATCTAAATTGTCCAACAAAAAGGCTGTCCGACCACAAAAACCATCTGTTATTGGTAACATTAAACAGCCACCACCCCTTTTGCTGACAGGTACTGTTTCGGATGTTTCCAATAAAAACCCCACTGCAGACAACAATAATAGTGTCCCTGTAGTAATTTCAGACACTAATGCTACTCCTGAGTCCCCTCTAGCTGAAAACGATGAGAGTGAATGGGCAGCTGAGGGTCTATGTCTGGACAAACAAATTGTCCAGCATGGATCCGCAAGGCCCTTGGTAGTACAAAAGGTGCCAACAAATGATCCCATTGTAAACTCAACTCGAAAACCCCCTAAAAAAACAATACATACTAACCTTTCCCCCGAGTCTCACCCATACACAATGGTGATGATAGGTGTCCCTAAACTGGGCGAAGGAAAGACAGAAACATATGGGGAGTTAAAAAATAAGGTGTCTCATTGGCTAACTACTCATAGGCCACTTCAACCACATCTTGACAGTCGTATAGCTCATGTCAGGAGGGTAGACTGGGTGGGACACAGATTTAAATCTACAGAAGGAGAATGCATTATTTTAACTTTTAATGACACCAGAGTGGCAAGGCACATTACTAGATGGAGGGACAGCTCTACAAATAGTCTGATCCGTACAAAGGATCTTAGTTATTTCTACCCTTCAAATGATCTTGGGCCAAATACCAGGTATCCCCATCCCCCTGGCAAAATATAGGCAACAACAGCCACAATAACATGGGGGACCGATTATATCCAGGTCAGGCTATACCTTGGAATCACAGAACTACTGATTATTCTGCAATGTACTCAGAGAGTAGGGAAGGTCCATATCAGATACCTCAACAGGAATACTCCTACTTCTCTAATATACACAACCAGTACAATGTTCCTATTTCAAATAGATTTCATGCCTTTTATGATCAGTGTGACTTGGAGGGGGTTGACTGACTACCTGAACCACAAACTTTTTGTGCAAATACGGACTTTGTAAATTATGAGTTGATACTCGACAAAAGTAACGGTACAAAGGGTCCAAATGTCTCTGAGACTACTAACAGCCTCCCAACAACTGTGCAGATGGGTTTAGATTTAAGAATCCCTGTTGAGAGTCCATCTCTACAAAATAGATCAGAGCTGATCACAGACTATGAAGAAGCTTCTGGTGGTGAACCATCCAATGCAGAACAACATCACAATGTATTGGAAGAACAGGCAGTCATTAGAACAGAGCGTATTCCTCAAAAAGCTGTCACATCTGCAATCGCAAACATAGACTTAAATGCTACAAGTCTGGTATCATGGAATATGGCAGGCCTGGCCGATAAAATCTGTGACCCCACTTGGCTGTCTTTTGTTAAACAATATGCAGTGATATGCCTGCAAGAGACCTGGCTGGTAGATACAAACTTTGCTCACATCAAGGGATACCAAAGTTTCTTCAATCCAGCTGAACCCTCAAGTAGTGGGAGAGCAAAGGGGGTTTGGCTATCTATATAAGCTAGGCTCTCACACATTATAAAACCATCCGTCATACAGGTAACAGGAACTTTCAAGTACTTGAGTTAAAAAGGGGTAAATCCAACTTGACCTTGATTAACTTTTATAATGCATCAAATCAGTCCGGAGGATGCAACCTATTACTTTTGAGTGACTTTTTGAGTGACAATAAGGAGACCCTGTCAAGTAAATGGCTGATTGCCGGAGACTTTAATACACATCCATGCGGGAACCCTGGAGAGACGCCCATGGGACTTTTAGGGTGCAACAGCATAAAAGCATTTCACTTTGACCACTCGCGGCGCGGAACACAGCTTAACAACATGATGGATAAATATAACTTAATTGCTGCTATGTCCGAGACAGCGGAGCACACACTCTTTCAAGTCCCTACGTATAAAGGCAATTTGAATGGTTCATATATAGACCATATTCTAGTATCCACAGACCTTGCAAATTTTGTCTCGGATTTTCGCATTCAATGGAATACCCATAGTGATCACAATCCGATTTCTATTAATGTTGGTGGAGGTATTCTTGAATTACGAAAGAACAGTGAAAGCCGTGGAACTATAAAATCTATAAATGGAAAGCGCCGCCTAAAATGGACTATGGTGGACTGTGATAACTTGTACACATCGATAAATAACCTTTGCAGCTCTGATCTCTCAATTTGTGTGTCACCTACATCATCTCCTGGTCAAACTTTGTCTGCTTTTGAGGGGGTCGTTGCAACAGTGAGATCTTTATTAACTGTGCCAGTAAGAGGGCGTATTGGAAACAACCCAAAATGGTTTGATCACTCTTGTTCCAAGGCCAACAGAGACCTTAAGACAGCCCTAAAAGCTAGACCTAGAGACCCGGCCTGTATTAAAGCCATGCGTATACGATATAAAAAATGCCTCGCAATACGGAAAAAAGAGGTTAAGGCAAGTACTTGGGAATCTCTTTTAGACCCGAAAATCTTGGGTAACAGTGCCAGGTTTTGGGAAATTATCAACAAACCTCTGTTTGATGACCCAAGTAATATGGCACTTGGCACAAATATTCCTGAGGAAGACTGGGTCACTCACTTCAGCACAATTTTTAAAAGTAATAAGCCTCAGGCAGTATATACTTCTTTTACTCCTATGGAGAATTTTTTGCACTTTACAGCTAATGAGATTGAAATAGGTATTCAAGGCCTAACTTGTAACAAGGCCCCTGGGCCTGATGGCCTCCCCCCGGACCTTTTTAAATCCCGGCCATCACTTTGGGCCCCAGTCCTTACCGCTGTAATTAATGCGGCAGCGTTTACTGGTTGCCCAACGTCATGGGGGATTTCTACCATAGTACCCGTATTTAAAAAAGGTGATCGCAGTAGCCCACTTTGCTACAGACCAATATCTTTAATTAACTCTGTAGCAAAAGTGGTAGGGGGCGTAATTTTAAATAGATTAAAAACCTGGGTATGGGCAGATGAAAACCATATAATTTCCCCAATTCAATATGGCTTCAGGCCTGGCCATTCGACGATTACCCAGTGCCTGAACCTATATATGATTATAGGGAAATATACTATTACCAGAGAAGGTACAATCCATATGGCATTCATGGATCTATCATCGGCTTTCGACTGCGTAGATCGAGGTAGATTATGGGATGTCATAGCAAAAATAGGCATAGATCAGAATTTGATTAATTTCCTAGCCGACATGCATTCTGACACACAAGCAAATGTCAGATATACTCAAGATTTAAAAGTAACAAGGGAATTCGGAATACATCGTGGCGTTCGCCAAGGGTGCATCCTAGCCCCATTCCTCTTCAACCTGTACATCAATGATTTAGAACAGTATCTCTTAGACACGGGAGTCAATTAACCCTATGTAGGTCGGAAAGGACTGCCGGTACTGCTTTACACGGACGACGCAGTCCTGATTTCCAGGACAGCAGCAGGCCTACAAACCCTGTTAAAAGCATTTCATGACTTTATGTATTCACGGGACTTGAGTATTAATAACTCAAAATCCTACGTCATGAAGGTAGGCTTGGGGTATAAAAAACCAAATACCTTTAATATTAATGGGGAAAAAATCCCAGTGACAAAGACATTCTCCTACTTGGGTGTCCTCTTGGACCATCTGTGGAATTTTAGTTTACGAGCTGAACATCATCTGCGCCAGCTTGTCACCCATGTACAACGTGCACGACAACCATTTTAGGTATCATGGTCTCCCTGTCCACGATCGATCGCCTGCGCGCCCCTCTGACCCAGCAGGCATCCTCCGCGCACCCTGGCTCCCCCTCCCTCCCTCTCATGAGCATAACCCTTCTGCATGACCCTGTCCTTGGGAGTCACGCCTGCGCCTGACCAGCATCTCCTCTCCTCCCATGAATGCCCCTCTGTTGATAAACTTTCCCTCCGCGCTCGATTGTCCACGCGGCATGAATACCACTCCTTTGATGACCCCTTCCCCCGTGTCCAGCTGTCCACACAGGTCCGAGGCCATCGCCTAAGCCGGGAGATATCTTTTACTGCCCCTTATTGTATGAAGTCACTCTTCTTCAAAGGACCCTCTATTGATCAAGACCTCCCCACCCCCCGGGATATGATCAGGCGCACCCATCCTAAGAATCGGCAGAACACTCAGCTGCGCGATAACCCCTTCCTCTTATCAGCAGGTTGAGGATCTCTATTGTAGAGGCATGTGGGGTGGGATTGACACGAGGATTACGGGGATGTCTTTTTTCCTTACTTCACAATGTTCTGATTGTAATAAAGAAAGGTCACATGCCATAAACCAGTGTATAAGAGGCCAGGCCTCCGAGAGGCTGTTAGAGCACCTCGAGACGATACCTTGTTGTCTGATCTGATGTGTTCTGCTCCGACGGAATAAAACTTCTGTTTCCTGCCTTCTGGTCTCCGGCGCCTGCCTCATTGCTTGGTAATTTGAATGGTACAAAGGCGGTTAGCGCCGGGCAAATCTTGAAAAAGGTCATAGCCCTACCCTTTTTCCACAATTGGCGTCCCAAAGCGTGGGGCCCATCAGCGACACGTGGATCCAGTGGGAGAGGTCCCGACGACAGAGTGAACGACTGCAACGATCGGGAGAGCTCGTGTCCGATAGACCCTCGTCTGACAGCCGATCATCCGACCTTCACTAGTTCCGAACAGACCTCTCTCGAGTGATCTACGGTCCTGACTGGGAACCATCAGGAGTGCCACGAACATCACGAAGAAGAGAGGACGATCTGGCGCTGGATTCAGAAGACAGGAAACCGTCCATGCGGTCCGGGTAAGGTCGTGTAGACACGACAAACTGAGAAATGATTGTTTGGTTTGGATAATACTAGTATTACGCTTTGTTGAACCCTCTGGAGATTCACCGTCTGCAAACGGAGAAAACAACAGGCTCTCTCTTTGCAAGCAGTGAAGGATAGGTAACGCAGACTTTTGTCCCCATTGTAATCCGTCGTGCCTATCTTCCTCCCCCACTGTTTTCCCGAACTATCGTTCGTGGATTATTGTCTGGAGATTCTTTGTCTGCAAACAGGGAAGAACAAGGTCTCTCTTTGCAGGTAGAGAAAGAGTGGGTAACGCAAACTTTTCGTACCCACTTATTCTCCCCACTGATTGTTTGATTGACCGAACACTGATTGTTCGGTATTGGTTCTTTTGAGGTATTCACCGCCGGCAAACAACGGAGAATAGAAATATTCTGTCTAGTCTTTGCCCGCCGTGATAAGATAGGTAGTGCAGACCTTTGTCCCCGTTGTAACCCGTCATGCCTATCTTCTCCCCACTGATTGGTAGCCTGTACAGCCCGGACCGCTTATTAGAGATGAACCATCCGGCTCCACTGGAAGGCACCCCTAATAAGGACATGTTCACTAAGCATGGACTAGTCGCTATAGCTTATACTAAGCTATGGCATAAATATACAAAGAAGAACCCTGAAAGTCAGTGGCCACTGATAGGTTCCTTTGATGAAAATAAAATAAAAACATTGGAAATAGCGCTCCAGAAAAATAAGACCACGCCCACTATGCTCGATAGTATAGGCATGTGGCGCAAAGAAACGGAACAACGAAAGAAAAGAGAAGAAGCAAAAATAGGGAAAGAATTGCGAAAGGCAGCCCACCTAGCCGCTAAGCAACTAGAAGAAGAAATAAAAGAAAGAAAGGAAGCTACACAAAACAAAGAATCAGGGTCGACAGGTCAATGTCCTGTTAGGACCCCCTCTGCGCTCTACCCTGAATTGCCCTCCAAACAACGGGCGAACGATGAGTTACTGCTAGGTCCCCCTATCATCTACATGCCCCCTCCATATGCCCCCTGCCAACAAAGCTTGCAAGCCCCGAGTGCGAGCGAAAGTGACCTTAGTGCTAGTGCACCAGCCCTCACGGCCTCCGCACCAGCCACATTAACAACATCGCCAGACGACCCCGAGGCTAGCAAACAACCACCAGCCAGACCAAATAGGTTGAGCAAAGATGAGCGGGATGGGATCGACAAAATAGCAAAGACATTAGTAGAACGAAGGGAGAGCGAAGAATACACAATGAGCATATATAATTCACATGCCGACAGCCACAGACGGCATTTCGTTTTGCGATTCAGCTACCACATCCTGAACGCATATGAAGATAGGTATCAAAGTAAGGGCCCCGCTAAACTAACAACGCTGTATAGGAAGATTGATGTTGGAGATGGGACTGAATGTGAGGCGACGGAGCTCTTCATGCAGATGCTTGAGGTCCTCCGCCACCTCACGGAACAAAAACCAGAAGCCAAGGTTACAGTCCCTGAAACGACCTCAGTAGAAGTAGCCAATACTATGATGCCCATCAGAGAAGCGGCCCCTTACTGGATCCCGCCACGTGGCCTGGGAACAAGCGACGATATTAATCACGCAGATGCAAAAGGGAGAGTTGTGTATAATTGGGTTTACCAACCATGGGACAGACAAGATATCCTAACCTTTAAACAAACTCTGCCCGATTTGAGAAAGAACCCGACAGCATTCTATACCGAATTAGGCACAGCCTTGGGTTCGACGATAATGACTTTAGCGGACATTGACTTGTTCTTCGGGTTATGCCTGCCAGCTGACGTGTGGAAGCAAATCCGGAAGGCTGACCACACGGATCTGTTTGGACATACCTGGGACCAACTCGGTAAACTAGATAGACAGCGAGAGCCAGGAAGGAAACCAGTAAAGGACATATTAGAACTCCCAGACAAACCAGTTCAGAAGTTAAAGACACTGATCCCAGAAAGAAAGGTAGACTGGTCGATAGTCACGGCCTGTCGACAGAAACCCCAGGAAGATGTGTCAGAATACTTCTCCTGATTCGAGACAGTGTTCTCCGACTACAGTGGCCAAGACATGACCACTGCAACCGGACAGCACCTGTTTGTACAAAATTATGTAAAGGGCCTAACACAAGAGGTCTCCCAAAAACTGCAGACGGGTGAGAGTAGTTGGGGGGACTCCAAACCCGCAGCTATCCTTCAGATGGCTCAGTATTACGAGCACCAAAAGAATGAGAATGATAGGGCGTCCGAGAAAAAGAAGAAAGATTTAAAAGAAAGGGTAATGATAGCCCAGATACAAGGTATAGCGGTAGGACGGGAACACCAAAGGGGGAACTACCAATCGACCACCCCCAGAAATCTACCTCCTAAAGATCACTCCCCAACACCACACACTGGACGTAGAGACATTAGCAATGACCAATGCGCCTTCTGCAAAGGATTCGGCCACTGGAAATCCGAGTGTCCGGTTCTGCTAGAGATGAATAGAAATAGGAACCCCAGGGATGTGGCAGATGGTCAGAGAAACAGAGGACAAGGACGAGGGCACACAAACGACACCAACAATGACAGATCAGGGAGATCGAACACATTTGACCGCCCCCGACAGAACCAATATCAACTATCCGATGGTGAGAATGCCCCTGATTTTGCATAGGACTGCCAGGGGCAAGGGAGGGATCCAGTCGAGCTCTGTGTTGACCAGCAAGGTCCTTATGTCACCGCTAAGGTCCTGGGTACAGAGTCTCCATTCTTGGTAGACACTGGGGCGACACGTAGTGTGTTATCGAAACGACTGATTCCAAGGGCACCCTTGTCTGGCTCACACATTACATCGATAGATTTCGATGGGACGCCCTCCACTAACCCCCTGTCCGTACCTATCACCTTTGACCTAGAAAGCAACACCACTGACACGACATTTCTGCTCTCCTCCAACTCCCCTGACGCCATTATGGGCATTGACTTACTGAAACATTTTCGAGCTACCATTAGGTGTTCCCCAGATGGAATCCGAGTCATCCTGTACGACAACCCAGGCATGCCGAGATCCTGCCCCTCACGACACATGTGCTCCATAACTGACGCTGACCTGTCCTTGCTTGACACCCTGCCTCCGTACCTGTGGGCCAAAAAGGACTCTGATGTGGGACGAATGATGATTGACCCTATTCATATAACTGTAAGACAGGACGCTATGCTCCCGAAACTCCCACAATATCGGATATCTCCCGAAGGCGAGAAGGCACTGGTAGCGATCATTCAGTCTCTGGTAGATGCAGGAGTGGTTGAAGAGGTGGTTAGCAACGTCTGCAACAGCCCAATCCTACCTATTGTTAAGAAGCAAGGCGAAGGAGATGAGAAAGCATACCGCTTCATCATCGACTTGCGAGAAATTAACAAAGTGGTTGTACCCCAATACCCTGTAGTCTCCGATATCACCACCATTCTGACCCTCATCCCGTCCACTGCCACCACCTTCACTGTTATCGACCTTAAGAATGCGTTTTTCTCTATCCCCATCCATCCCGACAGCCGTTATCTCTTCGGCTTCACTTTAAAATCCCGCTCGTACCGATTTTGTAGAGCTCCCCAGGGGTACACTGAAAGCCCCAGCATTTACAGCCAGGCCCTCAAAAGACAGCTGGATGCCTTCCAGCTACCAGATGGAGTGGTGTTGATCCAATATGTCGATGATATCCTTTTGGTGGCCGACACCACCCCACTTGCAATGACAGCCACTATCCAACTCCTACACTTTCTTGCAGAGAATGGCCATAAAGTTTCCAAAAAGAAATTACAGTTCTGCCAGCCACAAGTGACATACCTAGGCCATCTCCTGTCCAAAGAAGGGAGGAAACTCACGCCCGACCAAATCCAAACGATCCTAGACACCCCCGTCCCAAAAACACAAAAGCAAGTCCGCTCTTTGGTTGGCCTAACCTCTTTTTGCAGACAGTGGTTACCTAATTTCAGCCTCATTGTAAAGCCCCTACTTGCCCTGTTGGCCAAAGATGTCCCCTCCCCGCTCCCTTGGACCCCTGAGTGTCAAACATCCTTTTGTGAATTACGAAATGCACTCTGTTCAGCACCCGTCCTAGGAACCCCGGATTACTCCAAACCCTTCTCCCTCTTCACCCACGAAAGGGAGGGGTGTGCATTGTCTGTCCTGACTCAATCAATTGGTCCTAAGCAGCGCCCTTGTGCCTACTTCTCCGCCACTCTTGATCCTGTAGCCAGAGCTTTGCCTGCCTGCCTTCGAGCAGTAGCTGCCGCTGCTGTCTCTATCCGTCAGAGCGGGGGAATCGTACTTTCCAACTCCCTCACTGTGCTAGTACCCCATGCTGTCGACACCCTTCTGAACCAAACCAAGACCCAACACCTGACTAGCGCACGACTGACAGGGTACGAACTGACGCTACTTGCACCCCACATCACAATAAAGAGATGCACGACTTTGAATCCTGCCACATTGTTGCCCCTGCCTGAAAATGACCCCGACGTTCCTCCCATACACGACTGTGTGACCCTCACGGACGAACAAACTAGGAGTAGAGTTGACCTCCGAGATACTGCTTTCACTGACCCCGATGGAGAGCTATGGGTAGACGGCTCATGCATCAAACTCCCAGATGGCACCACTTCAGCTGCCTATGCAGTTACGACAGCCCGAACAGTAGTTGAGACAGCCTGCATCACACAACGATCTGCCCAGGCAGCAGAGCTGATAGCCCTCACACGAGCATGCATCATAGCCACGGGGACCACTGCGAACGTATATACAGACAGCCAGTATGCCTTCGGGGTGGTTCACCATTTTGGGCTCCTGTGGAGGGAGAGGGGATTCCTGACGTCCCACGGCACCCCTATCCTCCACGGAGATCTAGTCTCCGCCCTGATTAAAGCAGTTCTCCTCCCCAAACGATTAGCGGTGATCAAATGTCAGGCACACAAAAGGGTGACAGACATAGTCGGACAAGGGAATGCACTGGCCGACATCACTGCACGAACCACAGCTGAGAATAGGACGGTGACACGCATGTATGTGACCAGGTCACAAGCAGAGAAATGGACTGACACAAGGGAAATGATCAGAGACATCCAGTCGGCCAGCACCCCTCACGAACTGATTAAATGGGCAGGGGTGGGTTTGAAGGATGATGAGGGCTGCTGGCGAACAAAAGATGCAAACAAATGGTTGCTACCTGACTCATACCTGATCCCCATACTGACAATGGCTCATTCCCCCGCACACATAGTATCTGCACCCATGATCGAACTCATTTCCAAAGTCTGGCACAACGACAAAATCCCCGACTCAGCCAGACGCCTAGTCCAACAGTGCCTTATCTGTCTGCAACACAACCCCGGGAAAGGAACTGTGGTACCCCGGGGAGGGTTTGGGACCCCCAATCACCCCTTTGAGGTCCTGCAGATGGACTACATCCAACTAGAGAGATGCCAAAGCTTGAAGTATGTACTAGTCATCGTATGTGCCTTCAGCAAATGGGTAGAGGCCTATCCAACCCGTGACAACACTGCCATGACTACTGCCAAAGTACTACTGAAAGAATTCTTCCCTCGCTATGGCCTTTGTCGAATTTTATGGAGCGACAATGGCCCCCACTTCATAGCTGAGGTTATCCAATTAATCTTAAAGGGGTTGGGGGTGAAGCAAAGGTTTCATGCGGTCTTCCACCCCCAATCCGCCGGCCTGGTGGAACGCCATAATGCCACACTGAAGCTGAAATTGTCAAAAATAGTGGCCACCACTGGACTTAAATGGCCGGATGCCCTCCCACTGGCATTGTTATCGATGCGCTCCACTCCCACCAAACTTCATTTGACCCCCTACGAGGTTGTATTCGGGCGACCGATGAACCTCTGGACTGCTCCCAAACCAACCTCCATTCATGACGTCCTGGACGTCCTACTGTCTGATTATTTGTGCAAATTAACTAAAACGTTGTCTGTCATTTATCAACAGGTGCGGCAGGCCATCCCCGATGCTTCCAGGGGCCCCGGCCACGACATCCAGCCGGGAGATTTCGTGCTAATACGAAATTTCCAACGGACCAAGAGTCTGGAACCCCGGTGGACGGGCCCCTGGCAAGTGCTGATTACCACACGGACGGCGCTTCGAGTGGAGGGGAAGAGGCACTGGCTGCACGCACATCACTGCCGGAAGGTCTCTGCAAACCTGGCCACGACAGAAAACGTCAACACCCAAGAAGAGCTCCTGAACAAAGACCGACCGACATTGAACTGTTATCCCGATACTGAGGCACTCGAACTTGCAAAATTCTCTGATCCCACTGTGCCATCCAGAGAAGGGTATTTCCTGCGTCGAAAGGAGGGAGCTTCGGCTAAGTAGGCCTCGGACTAAGTTGAATCTCAGAACGGTGACCTAAGCACAACCAAGGGTTGCCGGGAGAGAAGCTAAACGAAGTCTGTGGTTCTGCCCGCTACCGAGCCCCTTGAAGGTGATGGAAGCGCCAGATAAGAAGATGATGGAAGCGCCAGATAAGAAGATGATGGAAGCAACAGGAAATACCCACTATAGAAACCCAAAGACTGACAATTTGCACAAATCAAAGACCATCGCCCTCTTTATTGTCTTCCTCTTCTGCCTCCTCCTCATGACCTCCTTCTGGATTCTGGAGGAAAGCACACCGGCTCATGAGGCATTGCTACCTACTACACAACCAACACCCCTGAAAGAGCATCACCTAATCTCTCTGTCGCCTCAGCTCCGAGAAAGGCGCAGGGAATTCTGGAACAATTCCTTCGTGCAACTGTTGCACCAACACAACCTTGCTGCAAATGCTACGAACTGCTGGATCTGCGGGTTGCTCCCGCATGCCACTGGACACTCCATCCCCTTCATCCCTTCTCCTTTCTCAGTTCACGGCTCCTGCCTCGCCTGGTTGATCCTCATGCAAGAGAGCCACAAGGACAACGCCACTTCCAGCCAGACAGTGTCGCACTTCTACTCTGGGTTCTGGCTGAACAAAATCGGAAAGACCTCTGCTCCCCTGTGTCCTGCGCTCACAGGCGCCACCTTCCTTAAAGACATTCCAGCCAAAGAACATGTCGAAGTACAGGTGCTCCACAATCCAGCTAGATCCACCTTCTCTCCTCTGCAAAAACAAACTACTGCCACTCTGACGGTGGCTCTGTCTGTTCTCAATGTCACAGGTCTTGTGTGTCTCGAAGGCCAGGGAACACAGCCGGTGGGTCGCAGTTCCTGCCGAATCATCAGAACCTTGGACTCAGCCGACCCCCCTTCCTTTGTTGCTTCTCCAAACATGTACTTTGTGTGTGGCACCAAAGCTTACACCTGGCTCCCGAAAGGTTGGAAGGGTATCTGTTACATTGCCTTCATTCTCCCCCCCACGTATGTAGCCCCTGCCAACCATCACCGGCAGAGGCGTGCAGATGACATTGGACAAGCCGACTCCACTGGAGCACAGTTCCTAGATGCAGCAAAGGGACTTGTTCCTCTGTGGGGCCCAATTGCAAATAGCCGCGCTATCCGACACCTGACCCAGGCAGTAGAAACAACGATCAACATCACGGCTGGCATCCTCGCTAACAACACGGCTGAGCTTCAGGCGGTCCGCCTTGAGACCCTACAAAACCGCCTTGTCCTAGACGTGGTCCTAGCCGACCGAGGAGGAGCATGCCGCATCATCGGATCCAGCTGCTGCACCTACGTGCCAGACAACTCGCCCTCAGTCTACAAGGCAATTGAGCACCTCCACAGACTTTCCTCGGAGGTTCACCAAGAACAAGAAGGATGGTCGCTTGGAAGCTGGTTTTGGGACACTTTGAAGGACTGGGGTTGGAAGTTATTTTCTTTCGTACTGATACCTGTTGTAATATTATGTGGGTGTTGTTTAGGTATTCAATGTCTACCCTCCTTGTGCAGCCTCGTTTCTAACTGTATGTGCCCAAAGACTTTGGACTTCCGAACTGAGCACATGAGTCCCCTCTATGAAGTAGAAATACGTGGCCTTATGGGGATAAATCCGAACTGACAAGTTGGCGAGACATGTTAAAAGGGAGGACTGTGGAATTTTAGTTTACGAGCTGAACATCATCTGCGCCAGCTTGTCACCCATGTACAACGTGCACGACAACCATTTTAGGTATCATGGTCTCCCTGTCCACGATCGATCGCCAGCGCGCCCCTCTGACCCAGCAGGCATCCTCCGCGCACCCTGGCTCCCCCTCCCTCCCTCTCATGAGCATAACCCTTCTGCATGACCCTGTCCTTGGGAGTCATGCCTGCGCCTGACCAGCATCTCCTCTCCTCCCATGAATGCCCCTCTGTTGATAAACCTTCCCTCCGCGCTCGATTGTCCACGCGGCATGAATACCACTCCTTTGATGACCCCTTCCCCCGTGTCCAGCTGTCTACACAGGTCCGAGGCCATCGTCTAAGCCGGGAGATATCTTTTACTGCCCCTTATTGTATGAAGTCACTCTTCTTCAAAGGACCCTCTATTGATCAAGACCTCCCCACCCCCCGGGATATGATCAGGCGCACCCATCCTAAGAATCGGCAGAACACTCAGCTGCGCGATAACCCCTTCCTCTTATCAGCAGGTTGAGGATCTCTATTGTAGAGGCATGTGGGGTGGGATTGACACGAGGATTACGGGGATGTCTTTTTTCCTTACTTCACAATGTTCTGATTGTAATAAAGAAAGGTCACATGCCATAAACCAGTGTATAAGAGGCCAGGCCTCCGAGAGGCTGTTAGAGCACCTCGAGACGATACCTTGTTGTCTGATCTGATGTGTTCTGCTCCGACGGAATAAAACTTCTGTTTCCTGCCTTCTGGTCTCCGGCGCCTGCCTCATTGCTTGGTAATTTGAATGGTACAAAGGCGGTTAGCGCCGGGCAAATCTTGAAAAAGGTCATAGTCCTACCCTTTTTCCACACATCAGTTAAATTGGGGACCCGCTGTACAGAGGAAAATGGGAGAGGTAACAAGGGCTAATGCAGCCATACTTGATTTTGCAAGGAAAATGGGAAATACCCCAGTGGCTGCATTACTCCAACTTTATAAAGCAAAAAGTATATCTATTGCATGTTATGGCAGCGAGTTATGGGGGTTCACTTCTCCCAGAGGTCTGGAAGTTGCAGAAAATAACTTCCTAAAACATGTTCTGAGGGTACCAAGGGGCACTGGTAATTTCTCCGTTCATGAAGAACTGGGTATGCCATACTTGAGTGACAGTTTAGCCGTAAATCCTGTACTTTGTTGGCTAAACTGCTGGATAAATACTGAAATACTCCTTACCCAACAAATTTTAATAGAAGCAATAACTTGGGAAAAAGGATCTAAAGTCCCCTGGCTCAATTATATCAGAAGGTGTCTAACTGAACTAGGGCGCCCTGACCTTTTTATAACCCCAGAATTCACTAGAAAAACTGATGTTACCTCTGTGAAGAAGTTATTTCCCTCCTCTAGGTATTTAGCCCAGGAGGAGGTCGAATTAAAGAAAGACAGTGTACGGAAACATGTACTTGTAAAAACTTCTGTACTCATGGAACCGTACCTGTCATGGCCCCTGTCAGGCTATGAGCGCTTTTTGCTCTCGAGGTTTCGCCTAGACTTATTTCATCTTCTATTGGTAGTACCGAGGGTGGGCCATTGGGGCCAAGTGTTTCCATCTTGCGGCTGCAACAATAAGTCTCCGCAAGATTTGGCACACTTTTTATTCATCTGCCCTTTTTATCTGATACCTCGGAAACTTTATCTAAAAACAATACTCAAACAGCTGAATTTTGCACAAATTCGACCTGCACTTTATTATCTCCAACTACTAAGTAGCGATTGCACTTTGTTTGTATGTAGTTTTTTAAAACTTGTGATCAAATTTAGGAAAAGTATGGAGGGATCATTTGTGTTTTTGTCGAGAGTTTTCTTTTAATCAGTCTATTTATATTTAAATGCTTTTTAACTGTGTATTCTGCCTGTAAAACTTTTACTTTATGGGATCTCTAGTTATATATGAATTAATTGTAAAATTTTATTGAAATGTACTTTTATGAATGTTACTATGAACATTCGAATTAAGTTCTTTTGACTTTGACTTTGACTACTGCCTCATTATGTGTGAAATGTGTGTGTATTGGCATCTACTGCAGGAAAATTAACCCAGGAATAAAAAACTTTGCATTTATAAGCTTTGTGTCACTCAACCACAATGGTAACATCTCCACCATCATTGACAAGCCCATGAGCAAGTAAATGTGTATTATTAGCCTGTCTACAAAAACTGGAACATTTGCTGGTAGCACCATGTTCAAGGAATGGACTCCTGAGAAAGGAAACATTATAGTGGGGTAATCCATTTAGAAGTTCGAGCTTAAACAACCTAAAGCCATATATATGTGCTTCCTATTGAGATGAGAAGGATAAGTCCTTTTCACCATTGACAGCTCCATATAGAGCTGAAAAAAAGAACCTCGGGCACATGCAAGAAAACCTCTCAGGAGACCCATTAAATAAGTACCTTATCTATTTATTTATTTATGTTTTGTATAGCGCTAGCTGGACCCGAAGGTAACAGAGCGCTTCACATCAAATACAAATAAGCATCAACAAGACGAGTAGGACAAAAGCAGGGCAGGGTGAACAGGGGGAAGTAAAAGTCTACACAATAGCAACATGAGCGTTGCTATGTTATATAAGGGTGGGCGGAGTTGGTGGAGTGCCAATACGCAGAATTCCATGGAGTTGCCTAAAAACTCTGTGGAATTCCGCTCTCCTATACTCCACTCCACCCCTGCATGCAGGCAGAGTTCCTGATCCCCAGACTGCCACCTGCTTGGCTTACCTGGTGCATTCTCCGCCAAGCCCAGGCTGGCCTCCTCTTCCTGGCTGTCTTCTCCCCTCTCCACCTCAATGCAAAACCCTATGCTGTACGTCTCAAAACACCTATGCTGGACGTCTCAAAACCCCTATACTGTACGTCTCAAAACCCCTATGCTGTACGTCTTGGGAAGACTGCGCATGCACGCATGAGCACACATGCGCAGTCCTCCTAAGACATACAGTGTAGTGTTTCTGAACGGACGATGAGAGGAGAGGAGACAGCCAGGAGGAGGAGGACAGCCCGGGCATGGCGGAGAACGCATGATGTAAGCCTCAGCAGCCTGTCTAGGGGTGGGTGGTAGGGGCAACCTCCGCAACTCTGAAGAATCAGAGGTTTTGCTGAACTCAGAGTTCCCAGTGGAGCACGGAGTTGACAAAACTTTGCAAACTCTGCTGGCAGAGTGGAGTTCGCCACCCACCCTTAATGTTATACAGTTTCTACAAATGTAGCAGGACTCTATTAGACCAACACAAACTTCTTGATATATAGCCTTAGTCCACATAGACCTTCAGTAAGTATTGGTGTGTTTCAGATAACTCACAGTACCACATCCAACCACTAAATCGACCAGGGTACCATATGTAATTGGCAACCTCAAACATGGCACTCTGATTCCCAAGGAATAGTGGGAACAGAACTAACCGTTTTGTTTACTCCTACATTCTCAACAGATCTACACCTTTCATTTGGTCCATTTTCAAATATTTATTTAAATCATTGCATTCTTGCAAAGAAAGCATGAGCTGTGATTATTAGAAAGATGAGACATGTTACTGTAATCAGCATTATTATAATGGTAAACAATCTGAACAATTCCACCATGTTAATTGTTACTAATGTTAACTTACTACTTTCTGTGTCCAATACCATACTACAGAGAGCGTAGCAGGAGTACCCTTCTCCCAGATCCGTAGGGATAGTGGAACCCCCATACCTTTGTCTTAGAGGTCGGGATGCTGGTCTAAGTGTACAGGCTATCTTCCTTTGCAGGATGAATGTTGGGGTCCACTGGACTGCATCTCAGTCACAGTTAACAGTGATTCTTTTATAATCTCAGCATGAAAGTGCTCATCTCACTGAAAGCTGTTTACATAACAAGGTACTGTCTTATGGCACTGTGACAGAGGCATAGAGCAGCTTATTTGGTGTTGTCTAGCTAAAATGAAGTATCTCATAACAAGCACAGAAAGAAAGGAAAACAATGACATTGCTTTCTAAATGCATGACTCTGGAACTAGCTGCACAGACTGCAATGTGTCAAAGCTTATCAGAAATGCATATGAGGCACATTCATGCCTTAGCATGAAAGTGTGTAAACAGGTACCACGAGAAAGAGTTGTAACTCAAGAAGGGGAATTTAAAATAGAGACTAAACATGGGCCATGAAAAAGCCTACTGCAGCTGTTACAATGGTGGAGGATTGAAGGTTTTGTGGTGTTTAGTCAAGGGAGTAAAAAGAAAAAAGGGGGTCTAAAAGCACACTTGCCCGGCAATGCATTTTACATAGACTTTATTATTTTACGTAGTGCAAAAACGGTCAGTCAGATATTGATTAAATTTGGCAGAATTGAATATTGTGGTGTGTAGATGATTCTTCCTGCAGTTGTGTCTAAAAAGGTTAAGTAATTAATTAGCATTGTAAAGTTAGGGATATCTGTTAGTGCTGTAGTTTTGAGGTAGTACCACAGTACATAGAGATGGCAGGTCATTCTCTGATTCGATAATGACTGTCTTTATAAAAATGTTTTAAGGCCACTTTGCCAGTGTTGTAGCTTAGAGCCTTAAATATAGGTAAGTGTTTGGCTTCATATGTTTTCCCTACCTACAACCATTTGTTAGAAATGAGGGTCTCTAGTTGCAAAGGTAGGTACATTTTTCCAAATTAGGAGACCCTTGCTTCTAGTCAGGGTTAGGGCGATACACTTCTAAAATTACCCCTGCTCACCCCCTTGGGGTGCTCACCCCCTTGGTAGCTTGGAACGAGCAGACAACCTTATCTCAGAGGCAGTGTGTAAAGCATTTGTGGATACATACAGTAACACAGTGAAAAATAGGTAATTTGTATCTAAATCAAAACAAGACCAAATGACAAAAATACGCAATACAGTTATCAAGCTATCCTCAAAAATAGGTTATTCACTCAAATAAAGCTTGTAGCAAAAATAACTCCACCTGGAGTTATAACGACGTGACAGATAAAAATCCCAAATTATGGCGCCGACCGAGAGGTGCGCGGCGTCGGGCCCAGAGTCAAGCAGACCCACAAAGAACAGTACCTTGGATTTGATGAAAGCAAGGATGGTGCACAGCGTCGGGAAGGTGATGCTTTATTGGCGCCTGCAGCATAGGTTCCTTACAACCCCAGGGGAGGTGATGCCTCTGTTCCTTACTGTAGCGCAGGGGAGGTGAGACATCTGTTCCTTACTGTGTCGGAGAGGTGAAGTCACGAATGACGGCAAGGCATCAGTTTCTTACGAGGGTATGATGTCGATGGATTCAGGAGTCACCCAAGTCGAGAATCGGCTCTGTGTGGATGAGGCACTGGGACTGTGGTGCGAGTCAGGACAGTGCGTTGTGGACATCACGAGCTGTGTCCTTGGCTCCGGTGCAGTTAGCAGGCTCGATGACCGCTTCAGAGTCAATGCAACACAGTGTCAGCAGGTGTCAGGCCTATGGTGCAAGTCGGGTGGTGCGTTGTTTTCTACACAAGTGGTGCCCTCGGCTTTAGTGCAGGTTACTGCATCGCTCGCCGGCATCGGTGTTGTAATTTTCTTCTGTAGCAGCTGAAACAGCAGTTCCTGATGCAGAGAGAAGGAAGGGATGACGTCTTTAGAACAAGCGCCAAGCTCAGTTTCAAGCCCTTGTTGATCTTCCTCAAGATGACAAAGCAAACAGCGAAGTCCATTTCTCCTTTCCTTGGCAGCAAGCAGCCACTTCAGCTCAACCCCAGACAGCAAACAGCACAGGGGCAGTAGTCCTCATCAGATTCTCCAGCTCTTCTCCTTAGCAAAGGTTTTTCTTGATTCCCAGAATGATCTAAAAGTCTGGGGTCTGGACCCCACTTTTTATACACACAATTCCTTTGTTCTCTGAAGGCCAAGAGTGTCTGTACCTGGCCTAAACCACTTCTGTCCTCACTGGTGCAGCTTCCTGGCAGAAGGTGGAGACAGCATTGTTGAAGGCAGACCAGGCCCATTCAGGTGAAAAGGACATCTCCCCCCTCCTGTAAATGCAGCCCAGGTCCATTCAGTCCAGACTTGACTCCTCAGACTTCTGGAGCCACAGCCCCTCTCCAGGCCCTGTCACCCAAAAGCCAGTCATGCAATACAAAAACCTAGCAGAGGCCCACTGGATAGCTAGGTAAGAAAATACCTACTTTATAAAAGTGGTATTTTCAAGCACAGAATGTAAAAATAACCCTTTAGCATTCTGAGTTCAGGCACACTAAACTTCATTTTTCCACCTTGATCCCAGGGCCTGTTATATTTATAAGATGTTATAAACAAACTCCCCATTCTGTCCTATGGGAACAGGTAGCCTTGCAATAGTGAAAAATGAAATTTGCAGTATTCCACTATCATGACATGTCTCACATATCAGGACATGTCCTCCCTCTCACATAAAATGCAACCTGCCCACAGGGGTACCTGGGCTTACCTTAGGAGTGACTAATATGTAGAAAAAGGATGGTTCCGGGACTGGCAAGTTTGTGCACTTGCAAAGTCAACATGGCAGTCCAGACAGCACACAGGCTCTGCAATGGCAGGACAGAGTTACATTTTATAGGCTGCTTCTGTGGGTGGCACTATCAGTGCTGCAGCCCACTAGCAGCATTTGATTTCCAGGTCCTGGTCACACACAGTGCACTATACTAAGGTTTGAATAGTAAATCAAATTTGCTAATCATGGAATCACTAATTCATACAACAATTTACAAAGGGAGCACTTGCACTTTGGCACTGAACAGCAGTGGCAAAGTGCCCACAGCATCTAGACCAGCAAAACAGAGTCCAACACACAGCAAATACATAGGAGGCGAAAGCAAAAATAGGAGAAAGACCCACGCGAATGGTGCCAGGTCTAACACACTTACTTTAAGTGGTAATAGGAAGGGAAACTATTATGGAGTACCTTGGTACTACCTAGGTTCTACAAAGGTAGTACTGCAGTACCTTAAATAGAATAAAAAAGATATGTGACAAAAGTGAAAAATCATTGTAATACATAATACTTCACACATACATTGTACTACAGTGTCTTTAAAATGTTTTAAATATTGTATGATGTCAAAAAAAGTCTACGTATTATCATGGTAATACCTACAAATTATGGTGTTACTATAATTACAATGACACTAACTCTATCTACTTGGTTTCACTGTATGGCACTCCAATACAAACTACTCCCAGGTACGCCATTTCACTCGACGCCACTCCACTGTACGTCAGTCCACTCTAAGCGATTTCCTTGGACAACACACTATTCTGTGACACTTCATTTCACTCTAACCCTCTCCACTGCACACCACTGCAGTATTCACACCTCCACTGTACATAACTCCAGTGTACGCACTACACTGGATATCAATCCAGTCTATGGCAATCCAAATTACACACCTCCATTGTACGCTTCTCGACTATAAGAAGTTCGACTATTTGCCACTCCACTGTATGCCACAGCACTCTACGCTATTCCACTGTATGGATTTTCTCTGTGCGACACTCAAATGAATACCAAACTACTCTATGATACTCTATTCTGTGCTATTCCATTGGACGCTACTCTTTTTTATGTTACTCCATTTTATGGTGTTTATAATACTGCACTTTACACCACTCCAGTCTATGGCACTCCACTGTGCCCTACTCCACTGCATGCTAATCCACTGTACACCACTCTACTGTACTTCAGTTTATTCTATTACAGTATATGGCACTCCACTCTACAACACTCCAGTCTACTCTCTTCCACTTTATGTCAATCCACTCTTCTACACTACACATGTATGCTACTAAACTGTGCAGTATTCCACTGTACATGATTCCACTTTATGCTACTTCATTGTACGGTACTCCACTTCACAGCACAACTGTGTATGCCACTGCACTCTACGCGGCTTCAATGTAGAACACCCTGCTCCACTTTCTAGAACTGCACTCTATAAAACGTTACTGCAGTTTATGGCATTCTCTGACACTCTACTTTGTGTAGTTCTTACTAATCCGTAGGATCTGCTCGTTTGTTGGACAACATTAACTAAGAGATTGGTTGTAAGACTGATTCTGGAAACCACTGCAGGATATGTCGACCTATAAACCAACTAGCTTACAGTGCCACCATAGGCCCCCTAACCTTACCAAGGAGTGAATAGTTTCTGGCATTACAACCCTTAACCCTTCAGGGATCGTGGAAACAGTACAGTAGTTTTCGTTCAGTCACTCGTGCTCACTTAGTCTCAGAGAGATATACAGAATAAATGTTGGGGACGTTTTCAATAAGCATTTGTTGAACCAGTGTCATTCTAGTATAAAATGTATGTGTTGCAACAATCAATAGACAGAAGCTAACGTCAAAGATTACAAGCACCAACAGAGTAAATAAAAAGTTGAATTCTACCATGGTGCTAACATAGTGAATCTATGCGGGTGTGTACAAATGACAATAATCAAGCGTACTCCTACGATGCTGAACCTACCTAAGTGTACCTAAGTGTATATAGCATGTATGTGGGTGTATAGCTAAGAATGCCCTAGGAAAGAGCCAACCCCATTACCTGATGGGAGAGAATGAAGGACCCCGTCTTGCTCTCAAGTTGGACATCCCACAAAGGATGTCAGACCGCTGTGTATCGAAGCATCTACAGGCTGGGACCTCAATGTCTGGGTCAGCATGGAAGCATCTCATCTGTCCATCTAGTGAAGATATGGTTCTTTTATGCAATAAAAATAGCCTCAGGGTTCCTACAATTGATATGTTGTGAGTACGATTATGTAAATGAGCCTTACTCAATACCTGCAATTATTCAAGGTAGTTCTATCACACTAGGATGAAAATGACCATGACCTTTATAAAGAGTATGTTAATCCTGTTGTGTACGTTATGTGCAGGGGACTTTTCTAAGAACCCTCATGCATAATAAATGAGGTTAGTTTCAAGGAAACCAAGCAACATTTATTCAGCACATAACTGGGTAAATGGTCAGTGCTAGAACTGTTATGCAGAGCAACGTAGAACAAATGTAGGTGAAAGGTTAACTTGCTATTTAGGCCTAGGTTGGGGTACATTCAACTCCATTCTATGCAATTCCATTGGACGCCACTCCTTTGTATGTGACTCCATTATATGATATTTCACTTTATCACACTGCACTGTACACCACTCCAGTCTATGCCACTCCACTGTATGCCACTCAACTGCACCCTACTCCACTGTACAGTAATCCACTGTACACCACTCCACTGTCCTTCACTTTATGCTATTCCTGTGTGTGGCACTCCATTCTAAAACACTCCAGTCTACACACTTCCACTTTATGTCAATCCCCTCTTCTACACTGCACGCAATGCCACTAGAATATGCAATATTCCACTGTACACTATTCCACTTTATGCTACTTCACTGTATGGTACTCCACTTTACAGCACTACAGTTTATGCAACTGCACTCTGCCCGGCTCCATTGTATGACATTTTGCTCCACTTTATAGAACTGCACCCTATAAAACTATACTGCAGTTTATTTTTTTGTTCAAAGCTTTTTTTATAAATTTTTGCTTTGCATTACATATCCTGAAAAGGCAACGTATCACATTGAGAGCCATTGATACCTTACTCCGTCCCCCATGATACAGGCTTTTCATTCAATTTGAGCGCTAAACAGGATATACATGGCTATACCCTCACAAATACTGGACCCGGACTAATCCTCCCGCGCGTCTATGTAACGGAGAATGAGGGTTGCAGTGCAGTAATTGCATGGTCTCATCAGCATGTGTTACAGAGTCTCTTCCAGTCTTGCCACAGATTCAATTGAACAGTTGTTATGGTTAGAACTATCAAAACTAAACAAACCATGGCAGCATTAACTGGCATCAGTGTAATCATCCCGTCCCATGTCCCCCCACCACTCCCTTTGTCCCATCCCCTCACATCGGCTTTGCAGAAGTTTCCCCTCTATTAGCTGTGGCTATGCCCGCCTCGGGCATTACATGGAGTGCGTGCGAGTACCTAATGACACTACCAACTATTGGTGGGATGTTTAGTCCCCAGTGCACAATCTCATCAACTGTCCGGCAGCTGCCCCCCCAGACATTCCCCCCCCCGATCTGTCGCAGGGTCTGGAGTAGTCACCCCCACTGGATGGCTATGGGCTCTTTTCTCAGTCCCATTGTTTCTTTCCTCACTATAGCAAGTTCCTCTGCTTTGGCCCAAGCTAAAAGTGAGTATCGCCATGCATGTATGTATGATGGATCCCGTGCTTTCCACCGCTTTGTAAGAAGGTCGCTTGGCAACCACCAGTCCCAGGTCAAGGAAGCAAGATGTAACTTTTGTGGTCGGGGTTCTATGGAACTGATGTAAGAGGTAAGTGGGCCATTCAAAGGGGATGTTGCAACCTGTGCATGTATGCAACCGCTTACTGACTGCCCTCCAGTAGATTTGCAGCTCGGGACAGTCCCAGAGCTTATTTATCAATCCCGCTCCGAGCTCCGAGCAATGCGGACATACCGCATCCTCGCGGTGGAAGTATCTGTTAATCAGCTCAGGGGTATGATATGCTCTGTGGACTATAAACAGCTGTATCTGCCTAAAACGCACATTTATGGGTACGCGGACTAGGCGCTTCAACACTTTTTCCCATTTCCTGTCTCCCAACTGGCGCCCCAGATCTGTCTCCCACTTGCGGCGGATTGGGTCGAGGCTGATTGCTGCGTGTGTTTGGAGTGACGCCGCAAACCAGCGAATTAAATGCCGGCCCGTCCCATAACGTGGAAGTACTGTATGTTAAGGTGTTGGCTCGGTTCCATAGTCATGTTCCCCCATTTGGCAGTTAGTGTCGCGATCCGCGATCTATGTCTCAAGAAGTGCCCCAGCAGCTGCCCTGTGTTCTCAGCGAGGGATTCAAATGGTAGGATTGCTCCATCCTGATACAGATCTCACAATGTCTGCACGTCCGCTTCGTGCCTGTCCCGGAGCTCCGCGTGTGTTAGTACTCCAGGTCGAGGTGGGATCCCTCTATAGTTATTGCTGGCCCTTAGGGGTGAGCGTTCTGGTGAGATGGAGGCTGCAGCGGTAACATTTATATGTGACCGCTAGAAGGAGTGGCTTAAGCCAAGTGACTTTAGTGGCTGGGTGGAAATGCCTGGTGATTCGCTCCAGCGTGTAGGGAGGTAGCGTAGTCGCCGTGTCGTCTCTGCCCCTGTCTGCAAGCTAACGGGAGACTCACTGTAATTGTGCGGCCAAGTTGTAGTGCTAAAGGTAGGGCTCAGCAAGACCTCCCTGGTCGGTCGGAAGGTACAATTTCGCCAATGTCATTCTATGTTTGGCGTTTCCTCAAAGGAAATCCCTTAGCAACCCAGCAAGTGTGGATAAAAAAAGATGCTGGATATATAGAGGGAGATTAGTGAAATAATACAGGAGGCGAGGTAGGATCACCATTTTGGATAGCGCCACTCTACCATTTTATCGTCAACGGGAGCATATTCCAGAAGCGTACCTGCACCTTGATTGCCGTCAAGGCCCGTCCCAGATTCCCGTCAAATAGCTCCATCGGTAACGGTATATCTGGATGCCCAGGTAGCAGAAAGTGCTCTCTCTCCACTCCCCCCTCGTGCCATGTAACGTGTACCCAGGTCTCCGCTTCCCTCTCCGAAGGCGTAGATGCACAACTTTCCAGCGTTCACGCGGAGTCCCGAGATAGGCTCGAACTTGCATAGGGTATCCACCAGCTGTACCGGTATATTCTCTATGTCTTTTACGTAGATCAGGAGATATTCCGCATATAGCGACACTTGGTGTATCGTGTCACCCAGGGGTATTCCATCCCCCAGTTATGCACGCAGCGCTGTCACTAAGGGCTCAATTCCTAGGGTGAACAGTAGGAGTGATAGCTGGCACCCCTGTCTGGTGCCTCTGCATATTGGAATGGCATCGGAGATGTAGGGCCCCAACTGAACTCTGACAGTGGGATTCCTGTACAGGAGGCCAACCATCTGTAGGAATCCGGGACCTAACTCATGTCTTGTTAGTACTGCTGCTAGGTAGCTCCACTCGAGACAATCAAAGGCCCTTTCTAGGTCCAGCACAATGTACCCCGCTCTGGGCCACGTCCCCACACTATCTGATGCTACCCTAAAAAACCTTCGCAGATTTAGCCATGTGTTGCGTTTTGGTACAAACCCATTTTGGTCACTATGAAACAGCTCAGGGACCACTAGTGCCAGCGGGTCTGCCAACACCTTGGCGAATATCTTATAGTCTGTGTTGAATAACGCCAGAGGTCTATAGGATCTCAGGGCAGTGGGGTCCCTATCTGGTTTCATTAGGGACACCAGGCAGACCTCGCTCATCGAATGTGGCATCGTGTCCTTCTCCAGAGTGACGGTGTAGAGGGTGTGTAACCGCTGCACCAGAGGTTCCCGATAAGCTTTGTAATACTCAGCCGGGAGTCCATCCGGTCCCGGCGTTTTCCCAGTCGCCATAGACTGAATCGCTTCTCCCAGCTCGTCTAAGGTAAGAGGACCGTTGAGTGACTCCTGGTGTGTTGCCGATGCTGTGGGCACCCTGACAGGCTCTAGGAATCTTTCCAGCTCTGGGTTTTGACAACGTCTCCTCGAGCAGTATAATTGAGCATAGTGCTCCACCATCATACCATAGATCTCGCGTTGTGTGTACACCAGATTCCCTCCTTGTGTACGAATGGCGTGTCGATCTTCCTGCTTCAGCAACCAAGCTAAGAGGTGACCCGCTCTATCTGGTGTAGCATGTGTTCGAGCAGTGTGAGAGGTGTAGTTATGGCAGCGCAACTGTTCCATAAGTTCTGCGTGCTTGGCCCGGAGGTCTTCCAGGCGGTTTGAGTGTCTGCCCCCTCCCTCATGCTCGTATTGGAGTAGCTGCGATTCTAGGCGGGTGAGTGACAGAGATAGACGCCTGCGGATGTTCCAAGTGGCCCCCAGACAGTGATCTCTAGGCGCTATTTTATGGGCAACCCATTCCACCAGAGCATTGCTCGCCGTACCGTCATTGAATTCAAAGTATGTGAGGACAGGTGTCCCGAGGGATGCACGGAATTCTGGTTCCTCTAGCGCGGCAGGCTGTAGGGGCCATGTGGAGATGGGGGGACGACCAGCTTCCCAGGTGAGCTGAATGCGCAAGGGGTTATGGTCGGAGTGCATCCGGCCTAGATATTCCGACATTTCTACCCGTGCAATAGAGGGTGTAAGCCCACTACCCTGTCCAAGCATACATGCAAGTCGTGCAGCACAGAGTAGTACGAGTAGATGCGTTCGTTGGGGTGGAGTGTGCGCCATATATCTATCAGTGCCCAGTGTGATAGCAAGTCCGTGAGTGTCCGTGCATTTCACACAGCTGGTGTCCTTCGAAGGGGGGTAAACTATACTGCAGTTTATGTCACTCTACAAAGTCTACTTCACTCTATCGACATCAATTCCACTGTCTAAGTCCACAGTCCAATCTATGCCCGTACACTTCATTGTACAACACTGTATTCCACTAAACAATACTTTTCAGTACTCTATGATACAGCACTCCACTCTACTCTACGAGACGCCATGCCAGTTTATGAGTTTACCCAACTTTACGCTACATAACTAGACTATAATCAACTCCACACCACTCTACTCTACGACACACTAATACACTGTATTGTACTTTACTCCACAGTACCTTAAACAATACCACTGAGCTCTACTCAGCTGTACTCCACTGTATGCGACTTTGCCTCGCTCTATGCCACTGTCAAATCATCAATTCTATTTTTTTAAAATAGGGAACCCTACATACAAAATATACTTGCTAGTCGACGGGAAATAAGCAATTAAAGAAGAAAGGTACATAAGCAAGTGTATAACTCTCCAAACAATTTTCTAGGCAACAAAACAACTTCTTTATTAACAATAAACAATGTGCATCGATTCAATAAAGTAGAACAGAAAAATATGTAACAATATTAACATATATATTTTTTTAATTTATATCTTAGTCATTATAAACAATACACTCCTTTTGGGTTTTCTTTAAAATATAGTTAAAACCATTAATACAACAACAACATGATCATGTATCTAAGTGAAACAAATCAGTGATATTACATTTCATTATAAGTGATATTACATTTAATTATCCAAATTAATTCAGTAGAGAGATCCAATGTCACTGTAGATCATGGGAAGGCTAGCGGTAGATGAGAACTATATGCGTTTCGGGGACCATCTTAGCTTTCACTACATGGAGCACATGGTAGATATTAATGATGATATATTCTGTACATATAGATAAGTCGCCCAAAATTATTGATAGATATATTAATGATGTTTACATTTAAATCTTATTAACTTATCGCATCAAGTATAGAAGGGTGGAAAACCTAAGGGTGCATAAAATTGAAAAGTTGGAATTAAAATACATGTACCACATCTAGCTATGAAGGGCTGATTTGTGTCGCTTAGATACATGATCATGTTTTTGTTGTATTAATGGTTTTAACTATTTCATAATGAAAACCAAAAAGAGTGTATTGTTTATAATGACTAAGATATAATTAAAAAATAATAAATACGTTAAAGTCATCAATTTACGCAGCTCCACTGTACAACACAGAGGTGTACTCCATATAACTCCACTATGCAAGACTCTACTACACTGGTTCCCACTCTACCCCCTAGATTGTACTACTTTGCACTCAATTGCACTATCTAATACTCCACTCTACAATGCTCATTTGTATGACACTCTCATTGATTTTACTGTACAACATTTAAACTAATGAAACCTTAATGAATAACACTCAATACAAAGATTTGACACACATTTACATTGAAAACATAAAAACCAATGACGTTCCATGAAAATACCCAAGGGTGGAGATAAGTTGTAGTTAGGAAAAGTTATTTATGCTTTCCATACAAACCATACTTAAACTACACAAACATTAAAGATTCTAAAGTTATAGTTTTAGTTTAAATTTAGACTTTCCACACCACCTTCTAATTAATATAAGTCACTGTTGGACTTGACCCTTTTAGCAGAGTTATCTCAAAAAATCTTGCCTTCTCCAGAACGCCAGAAGGAGGGGTAGGGTGAGGATAGCCTCACCTGTGACCCCTGTTCAGCCTGAGGGTGCAGACCCCAGGTTGAGGGTACAGTGGCAGGATAGAACTCCTCCTCTGATGAGAGGTTGAGTGGAGCAAGGATACTATGTACCTGGGGCTACCACCCCCACTCTGTGAGATGGCAAGGACCAGAAACCCCTTGTCGGCCTGGGGCCTGGTTCTGGCCATGGACAGCTAAGGAATCCCCATGGGTTAACGTAGTTGGTCCTGAGAGCCTGGATACACATGGGTTCAGATTGCCATAGAACTGGAATGTCCCCCTGCAACTGTGGGCCAGGGTCCATGTTCTATCGCCAAAAGTAGGAAAGCCCATCAAGTTATTGATTAGTCTACCCTGGCTTTAGGCTGGAAGGGGGTTGTGTTGGACTTGGTCCTTTTTTCTAGATCATCACAGAACCTTTTGCCTTCCTATTGTATTTTGTATCACTCTGGGCACTGCTGATTAGTGCCAAAGTACATGTGCTCTCTTTTGTAAACATGGTAAGATTGGTCTACACCTGTTTGGCATATTTAATTTACATGTAAATCCCTTGTACAGTAGGATCCAATATATCCAGGGCCTGTAAATTTAATGCAACTGGAGGGCTTGCAGCATGGCTTTCATAACCCACCGAAGTAGCCTTTCAATCCCGTCGTCAGGCCTCTGCCGCTGCAGGGCCTGCACACACAGTTTACTGCTGCACTGATGTGGCATATAAGGTGGTTGCCATGTCTACAACTCCCCTTTTACTACATAAAAGTCATGCCTAATATAGGCTCTGGCTATCCCTATGAGCAGGGTGCTGTGTAGGTAAAAGGTAGGACATGTGCCTTTAAATGTGTGGTATGTCTTGGTAGGGACAAACAGCCTATTTGGTTTCTCACTGCTGCAAGGCTGCCCTCTAATAGGTTTGCATTGGGACATTCCCTGATATGTGCTTCAGTAATAATTTCTGATTTGAGAGGGGTAGCGTGACCATGTATGGTATGTTTGGAATAGTAGTGATAAATCTTGCTTATTGGTAAAAGCAGATTTGTCATTACTATTTCAGAAATTACACTTTTAGAAGTGGGCATTTCTGTGTACTTATGTGTCTTTGTGCCATGCCTGGATCTGTATTCACCATCTGGTTTTGGCTGACAGGATAGAGAGGATGTGTATTCACTCTAGACAGTCACAAGGGGAGTTGAGGTATGTCCTGCCTTTCCTGGGTGATTCGGCACTACTCTGAATAGGCCTTGGTTGCATTTAGAGTAGTGGGAGGAGTTTCCCTTGCACCTGAATAGGCCTGGTCTGCATTTGGAGTGGTGGGAGGAGTTGCACCTGCACCTGAATAGGGCTGTGCCTGCCTTCTACAATGCTGTCTTCGACCCCCCCCCCTTCGATGTGCCTGTGACGTGAATAGATGTGTTGTGCACTTCTAAACAGAGTTTGAAGTGCTCCCCAGAACTAAGACTTTCTGAATATAACTACAGGGACTTTGACTTCATGAATAGAGACTGAGTGGGACTTGTAACCAGACGCTGCTGGCTCTACGTACATCACCAGAAGATTATCGGGCTGCCAAGGAACCTCCACTTTAACTTTTCCTAGTGCTGACCTGTGGGAGGTACTGATCTCTGCCTCAAGGATCTTATCTGCTGGACTGCTTCCTGCTTTCAAAGCTCTTTGTGTTGAACTTTTCACGGGCGCCGCTGATTTTTCTGTATTTTGAGGAGCACGGTTCTTGCCTAGGAAAACCGAACCCACGTGCTGTGTCTGGCCTCTGTTGCTTCTCCCTGTGTGTGCTTGGGAGATTTGCACTAATATTATACCCTTTACTGGGTGTCCCGGACAGTGGCTGTTGGCCCATGTCCCTTCTCTGTGCTTGGACTAGTGCTCAGAGTTCCTGGATGCACTGAGAGCGACACCTTTCCTGGAGCTGGGTGTGCCTCGTGAGCCAGCACTCCAGAATGGCAGGTGTCGGCGTGTGCCCCGGCCCTAGGTGCCTGCTGTGGTTTCTGCCTGCAATACGGTCTCAGTGCATGGCTCTTAGACCCAAACGGTCTTGGTTCCTGCCACATTTCCCACGGCCCCTTGGGACCCCCTTGTGGCCCACACTCGAGCAGTATTGGAGGGATCAGCTGGATGTACAGCTGTTCTGCTGAGTCCATACAAAGACACACCAACCGGTGACTACAGCCCACATTTGAAAGTGTTGGTGAAAGCCGGGCAGCGCACTCTCCCCCGCAGCCCCATGCACGAGGCCATGGTCATGGGCACCTGCGCTCTTACCTGCTGTTGGGGAGCATTATCTTGGCTGACTGGCATCACAGGGTGAAACCTCCATGGAGCCCCCCACTTCCTGAGTGGAAGAAATCCCTGGAAAAATACTGCATTCCCTAGGGTAGGCTGGTAGGTGGCCCAGAAGCCAAAGATGGGAAAGACAGTTACCGCACAACCTGTATTAGGAGCGCAGGGGCCGCTGTTAGTGTTCATGGTAATGGGTATGCGGGTAATTCTTATGTATCATGCCTCACTCAAATTGCCTCATATTATTGCCCTGATGTTATTATGTTTGTTGTGTTATATTGTCAGGGTTGCACCATATGTACAGTGATATGATAATGGATGTACCTGATGTTATTATGTAGGTTGTGTTCCATTGTCAGGGTTGCACCATATGTACAGTGGTATGATGTTGGCATTATGATGTGTGCAATCTACCAGTATTTACTGTAGTGCACTGCTGGTGAGGTTATGACAACTGCCTGATTAGCAAAGTGGTTTGTGCAATCTACGTGACATCATGACAAGTGCCTAGTGGCACAGTGATTTATGTGATTATGGTCTAATGTGTTTTATGTGCAATACAAAGTATATTTTTATATAGCCTTGTGTGCAATTTGAAGGTGGTGTGTTGAGTTAAAATATAAATGATAAGTAACACTGTGTACGTAGATGTGCGACTTATGGTAATTAGAAGGTGTGTAAATTCTAAATTTAAGTTTAAACTACAACTTTAGAATTTCTAATGTTTTGTAGTTTAAGTATGGTTTGCATGGAAAAAATAAAGTTTTAATGACTATAACTTATGTCTAACCTTTCTTTTATATATAGACCATAAAAAAGAACAGAAGTTATACTTAGGGAAACTTTATTTACTCTTTCCATGCATGTGTGTGTATACATATACACTCACACACGCACACATACATGTATGTGTGACCTGTTCACGATTCCTGACCAAAAACTTGCTGAAAAGAAAAAAGCCAAAGAAAACTAATTGCAATTAATCTATGATATAAGGACCTTAATAACTGATGTACTTTTGAGAGACAATGGTGAGAGCAATTATGGCAAGTTCAGTGGTGAC
This sequence comes from Lissotriton vulgaris, assembly GCF_964263255.1. NCBI lineage: Eukaryota > Metazoa > Chordata > Amphibia > Caudata > Salamandridae > Lissotriton > Lissotriton vulgaris. The sequence goes on from NC_141691.1 coordinate 236,727,412, forward strand.
AAACACATATAGAATGAGGCATGCTTGGAGAGGGACGAAAGCTGGGAAAATACAATGGGGAATAAAAGGAATGATTGCAACTAAGGCACATGCTGCTGTTACTATAGTGCCTCCTTGTAGGCGTGGGGGAAACCTGTGAGGTAACCTACATGCATGGTTTTGCACTGGTAGCCCGGAAGTGGTTGTGGAACCTGTGGTTAGTCAAGGAAGGGTGTGCTCTGAGTGTGAGCAAGAAGAGATTTTCTAAATAATGTTCATTTTGGCAAGGACGTTGACTCGTAAGGGAGCCAAACGGAGCGCCTGTTAAGTGATGACGCGCTCACGATAATATGTTCATGCATTTATACATTCTTTGCTCGTGCGGTCAGTGAGAGGTCGCCCAGTATGTGTCAGCCAGTGATGCACAGAGCATGCTTCTGTCTGAGCAAGGGAGCACTTGATGATGCATCTGCACCATCACATTATGGTGCGAGTAAATGTATCTAACCACTTCTCAAGCGCCTCAGTCTGTCTTGGCAGGAGGGGGGCTCGCTCCTACAGAAACACAGCCAGTACTAAATTCAAAACATGACCAGTGAGTGACGTTAGACCATGGGTCAGCGCAGTCACCGTCTGGGACACCATTTACCAACTGCATACCGGACAGCTGACCAAGTCCCATTGGCTAACACAAGGCAATAGTTTATTTGGAACCTCTAGATCTCGTGTGCAATACCCTGGAAATTAAATAGGTGTCTGAATGGTTTATTTTCACCTGTTATCCAGCTAGACTCAAAGGGGTTTTATTCTCCACATCCTTGGATTCACCCATCATTTCTGCCCAGTGCGATTGCCATGGAGGTCCACATGCTCTGCTGCATTACTACTGAATCCCTGCTGTGTACGCAGTCACCAGGGCTGGCTCTTACCAAATGAAATTTGTAAATACCATTGCATAAGCCGCCAGTTTGACTTCTGGGTGTGCTTCATTAGGCCGATTCTGGCAGTGCATGCGCTGCTCTGCGAGGCATGCTTTATTAGAGTATGGAATTAAAGCTCCACCCACTCTCTGCCCATATTTTGCATTGGCTTGCATCATTGTCCTTTGTAAATGCTGGATTCGTCTCTGTTAATAGGCATGTAAGTCCCACCTCAGTATTGCAATGTCTTCTTTTGTAACCTCCCATTAGGATTGGCCCTTTCACTTCTGTTATTGCATGTCACATCTTATTTATTCTTTAAGCACTATCCCCCAGATTCATCATTGTCATGTTTTGCGAGTCCTTAATAGCGATTTTTGAGGAATCGCTATTAAAGACTCGCAAAACGGGATTCATGTAGAAATCGCAATATTTGTTGCGATATCTACTGCTTCCTTATTTGCGATTCGCTAACATTCAGTGTGCTACGGGTGCTTTCACTTTCCAAGCAGCCCAGGACAATCAATCAATCAATCAAGCAATCATTTGTAAAGCGCACTACATACCTGCGAGGGTCTCAAGGCGCTGGGGGCGATACTGATCAAACAACCAGGTCTTGAGTATCCTCCTGAAGGTCAGCAGGTCTTGGGTCTGTAGTAGGCTCAGTGGGAGGGTGTTCCATGTCTTGGCGACAATGATGGCAGCTTCTTTGAAGTGAAATAGGTATTGCATTTACAAGAGTTTGAGCTATTGACATTGTAAATGACAATGCCTTTTATTTATGCGTTAATTTTCAAAATGGATAAATAAAAGGCAGTAGCTAAAACTCTCGAAAATGTGAGACCTATTGCATTACAAATGGTTGTAATACCCTTGTAGCACAGGATCGTGACAGCCACCATTAACAAGATTTAAATCTATCCCCATATCTCCCTACATGTTACCAGAATCCTGAATGATAAATGCCAGAACTATTAACATTAGCATTACCTATGTACTCCTCTACTGTTTTCATGGTGGCCTCCTTCAATCAGAAGAGATAATCCCTTTTCAAGCCTTTGCCTTAATGCTGTTGCCGGCGTTCTTGAATCCCACTCCACACAGGATCTGCTAAATTCACTGCTTGGCTGCAGTAACACAGTGCACAAGACTCATGTCTAAGCATACCGGTTACACTTAGTGTGATATACTCAAGAATACCCAAAGTGATGGATGGAATGCTTGAATTAATCTCAGCCACTGGTAATTATGTAGCATCCCTGTCTATCATTATTTCACACACCATGCCACCTCAGTTTGAACCCAACCATATACCAAGTCTTGACCCTGCTCCAATGGGATCAGTCCTGTCTTCAGGGGATTCTGGGTAGAAAAATGTTGGGGGATCCATGCAAGCCATACCTAACTGGACTCCCCCAGCTTTCTAGCTTTCTGAAATGTCTGGGTCAGGTAGGTTTCTCTAGATGGCCACTGAGCCCGGGACCAAAAACGCAGGTGTCCCCCTTACAAAACCAGGTCAGTTTGTGACAGGTAATTTTGATGTCTCCACAAAAAGTTTTGGCCCTTCCCTGCTGCGGGTACTTGGCCCACCCACACAAGTGAGGTACCATTTGTATCAGGGAAATGCTGTGGAGTAGGAAATTTGTTGATTTGTTCTGAAGCGTGAAAATTATGGCACAGTAGTGCAAAGAAAATATTACAGTCACATTTTGAGGTTTGCAGGACATTGTTGGTAAGATACCTTGGTAGAATCCACGAGAGAGACATCACCATGTACTTTCCTGGGTGTTCAGTTTACTAAAATATCTAGGTTTTGTAGGTTTTCCCTAGATGTAATGTACACCTTGGCAGAGAAAGACAGAAAAGACAATTATTACTGCACAACCATCTATTCCTCAAGCACATACTGGTTGGATTTGGCACAAGGGTGAGTGATGGTTCAGTTTATAAATTTTTATTAACAAGACATTTCACAAAAATGAAATGCACTGTCAATACTTGAAAGGACGAAAGAACTGAACCAGTGACTCACAGCTCAAGACTGTAAAGCTGGGTCAAGTCCCCAACCGCATAACAGGCCACACCTTTTGTGCATGATACACACAAAACCATTCACACCACCAGGCACGGAAGCATCACATTAAAACCTTCCCACAAAGGGACAATGTACACCCTGGTAAAGAGAGACAGAAATTACAAATATTACTGCACAACCATCTATTCCTCAAGCACACACACATGCTGGTTGGATTTGGCATGAGGGTGAGTGATGGTTCAGTATATAACATTTTATTAACAGGAGATTTCCCAAAAACGAAATGCACTGTTGATAATTGAAAGGACAAGAAACTGAACCATTGACTCACAGCTCATGAGCTGTAAAGCCACAACAAGGCACCAACTTCTTTACAGTCCATTTATACACCTTTTATACGTGTGACACATATAAAACCACTCACATCAGCAGACAGCGCCATTCAAGGCCCCATCACTTTCACACGCCCACATGTGTGACATAGCAACCACACCTGCTGACAGATTGTGTGAACTGATGATTTGCTACCAGCATGTGTGTGTTTAGCGACCAGGAGCAAGTCACAACTCATACACTGCCAGCCAAGCGCCAGTCCAGGTACACCTTTAGGCAAGCACCAGTCCACGCATACTGCCAGCCAAGCACCAGTCTAAGCACACTGCCAGACAAGTGCCAGTCCACACACACTGCCAGCTTAGTGCCAGTCCACTCACACTGCCAGACAAGCGCCATTCCACGTGCACCGCCAGTCAAGCACCAGTCGACGCACACTGCCACCCAGGTGCCAGTCCACACACACCGCCAGACCAGAACCATTCCACACACACCACCAGCCAAGTGCCAGTCTACACACACCACCATCACATTTAGGGTTTTTTTTATGCAAAAAAAAAAACACAAACACATTGCGTCCGGGCAGTGCATACAAGTCTCCTTCTGCGTATCTCTTCGCCAACAGACTCTTCAGCTCATATTGGGAAAGTCTTTAGTGGGATTGTGAGGAATGTGATCAGGAAAATGGTGATCTTTTAATTTTGCCACATCCTCCACCACTCCAACTCTAAGAACACTTGCCTGTTCAACTACAACAAGGTTGCCCATCACAGACTCCTGAAACTTAACAAAAGTAATTGTTGACTAAGGAAAACAATCTGTAAATACAACAAAAGCATTAAAGGTTCCCTAGTGGAAAAGATGGAAAGCCAACTTCTTATACCAAATGTAAGCCTTACGAAGAGCAGTGTAGGGTTCCAACCACTGATCTATTCTATCAACACCACCCATTTGCCTATTATGGTCTAAACTACACACAGGTTTACGCACTTCAGCAACCTGACCCCAAACAGTCACAGGTGAAGTTCTTTCATCATGGATGGTAGTCAGCATGTAGACATCTCTCTTCTCAGCTAGAAGTTCCTCACTGTACAACGCACTGCACTGTCCCTGCGCAAGATTTTGACAAGCAAGTTCTTTTGGGAAACCTTTACAGTTAGAGCAGATTGTGTCACATGCAACAGTGTCCACTTTGGCCAATTCCCTGAACAACTGCACATCCCTGTATAAGTTATCTACATATAAATGGTGACGTTTGTGAAAATGTCTTCTACCAGGTTCCCACACAATTTTCTCACTCAATCTAAAATTGTACGGACAACGAGGGAGGTCAATCATTGAATCCCTACCAGTGTACAAACTGGAATTAGAGACATATCCAGTCCTACTGTCACACAGCATATACATCTTAATTCAATAACGTGCCCTCTTGCCAGGAATGTACTGCTTAAAAACCAAGCGGCCCTTGAACAAGACCAAGGACTCATCCATTGCTCTTTCTTTCCCAGGAGCATAGATCTCAGAAAATCGATCTACAAAGTGATCAATGACAGGCCGAATCTTAAAAAGGCGGTCACAATCAGAGTGATCTCCTGGCAATGCTAAACCTTTATAGACAAAATACAGCATCCGAAGCAAAAGCAAATACCAATCATGACTCATGATTTCTGGGAATATAGCCATTGCCATCATGGGACTAGTAGACCAATATGAAGACATTGATGGCTTGCTTATCACGCCCATCAAAAAAGTTAAACCCAAGAACTTCTTCAACTCTTCCAGATTTGTGGAAGTCTAATGGGTAGCCTTAGGTTGGGCCTAAGGCTGGCACTGTTGTCCCTCAAATATTGTTCAGCATACAATTTAGTCTGCTTAAGAATCTTTGGCAAAAATACATCGTCCATAAACAACTAAAAAAGATCTATAGGCAAAATGTTTTCAGTAACCACTCTACACCCTGGAACACCAGTAAAGTCTGGCAATACCTGCTGCACCATGCCTGGGGCAAACCAGAGGTCAGCTTTTCTAATGGGAAGACTTGCAGCCCCAGACTGCAACCCAGATGCGTCTTGCTGCCCTATTGGCACATCAATATCCTCCTCTAAAACAGGCACTTCATCTGCACTTAGAGTGGCTTCATCATCCGATGATTCATAGTGAATAGAAAACTCACTGCCAGAATCTTCCACTACCTCTTCTGTCTCAGATGCAGTCAGTCTCTGAACCATGGTCAGAGAAAGACTCAAAAAGCATACCAACATCCTGCTGAGCAGTAATCCTGAGGCTAGCCATAATACTTACAAAGAAAGAACACCTCACAAACAAGTCAACAACAACCAACACTGTGCAAAGTGTGGCTTTATCTCAACGATCTATTGGGCATATTGGCAAGAACCTCATTAAATTATCACTGTTTTAGCGGCAGAGGGGCTTGCTAATATGCGTTATAGGACATTTAACCTTGACTTCTATTGGAATTCTATAACCCATATTAGCAAGCCCATTATCACCGTTTTAGCGGCAGTTTCCTGCCGCTAAAACGGCGATAATTTTAACAAGGTTCTTGCTAATATGCCCCCATATACTCAAAACCTACATGACTCACTTGACAGAGATAGCTACACTCACCAGCATCTACTCTGCAGAGACACAGCAAAAACTCACGATATCCCACTAGAAAGAAAAAAGAATTACTCACACGACAACAAAATGCACATTGAGCACAAATGCAAAAATATTTTAAAACTCAAAAAACAGAAGCCAAACATACTGCTATTATTACACCATTTTCAAAAAACACATTAATGCAGGGAAATGAAACTCCTTTGTAGTAAATACCACAAAACTATTTTTCTTACCAAACACATGCAACTACACAAACTGCAGAACCACAGTGGCGAAACAGCAACCAGGAACATCAGTCAAAAGTGCAAAAGCCTTGAACTAGAATAAAAAGGAGAAGTAAAACATTACAATTGCAATTTAAAATAAATAAAACAATTAACATTATAACACGCTATGTCACTACCCAAATGGCCAATCTATAAGATTGGCCTTCAAATAGGACCAACAAGGAGTAAAAGAAAATTGTGGGGTGATAATTGCCCAAGGGATCTAGTGGGTTTTTCTGCCAGGCTGGTCTGTCCCCAGAGGGCAGAAAACAGCAGACAGAAATTTGCCCCCTTTGGAAACGACCGTTGCCTTAGGGAAAACAACAGTTGATGGACCGAATGCAGAACAATGTCATACATTCACCCCAGTACAGAGATCTGGACCTAAATCCATAGGTTTTTTTGCACTCCACCCCAGTTCAGACATGGCCATATGCAAATCAGCCTTGACCCTGTGCCTCATGGGAACAGTCCAGCCCGAACTGCCAAGCCATGTCTTTCCTGGACCGGAATCAAGCATCCTAGGACTGGTTTCTGGCTATCAGCCGTCTTTAGCCAGGATAGCTTGACTCCAGTGGTGTGGAGAGCATGGGACTCACGTCTGAGCATACCCATCCCACTCGGGTGACAAATGCAAAACAACAGTTGATGGACAGAATGCAGAACAATGTCATACATTCACCCCAGTACAGAGATCTGGGCCTAAATCCATCGTTTTTTTGCACTCCACCCCAGTTCAGACATGGCCATATGCAAATCAGCCTTGACCCTGTGCCTCATGGGAACAGTCCAGCCCCAACTGCCAAGCCATGTCTTTCCTGGACCGGAATCAAGCATCCTAGGACCGGTTTCTGGCTATCAGCCGTCTTCAGCCAGGTTAGCTTGACTCCAGTGGTGTGGAGAGCATGGGACTCACGTCTGAGCATACCCATCCCACTAGGGGTGACAAATGCAAAACAACAGTTGATGGACAGAATGCCGAACAATGTCATACATTCACCCCAGTACAGAGATATGGGCCTAAATCCATAGTTTTGCACTCCACACCACCCCAGTTCAGACATGGCCATATGCAAATCAGCCTTGACCCTGTGCCTCATGGGAACAGTCCAGCCCGAACTGCCAAGCCATGTCTTTTCTGGACCTGAATCAAGCATCCTAGGACCGGTTCCTGGCTATCAGCCGTCTTCAGCAAGGATAGCTTGACTCCAGTGGTGTGGAGAGCATGGGACTCACGTCTGAGCATACCCATCCCACTCGGGGTGACAAATGCAAAACAACAGTTGATGGACAGAATGCAGAACAATGTCATACATTCACCCCAGTACAGAGATCTGGGCCTAAATCCATCGTTTTTTTGCACTCCACACCACCCCAGTTCAGACATGGCCATATGCAAATCAGCCTTGACCCTGTGCCTCATGGGAACAGTGCAGCCCCAACTGCCAAGCCATGTCTTTCCTGGACCGGAATCAAGCATCCTAGGACCGGTTTCTGGCTATCAGCCGTCTTCAGCCAGGATAGCTTGACTCCAGTGGTGGGGAGAGCATGGGACTCACGTCTGAGCAAACCCATCCCACTCGGGGTGACAAATGCAAAACAACAGTTGATGGACAGAATGCAGAACAATGTCATGCATTCACCCCAGTACAGAGATCTGGGCCTAAATCCATCGTTTTTTGCACTCCACACCACCCCAGTTCAGACATGGCCATATGCAAATCAACCTTGACCCTGTGCCTCATGGTAACAGTCCAGCCCGCACCGCCAAGCCGTGTCTTTCCTGGACCGGAATCAAGCATCCTAGGACCGGTTTCTTGCTATCAGCCGTCTTCAGCCAGGATAGCTTGACTCCAGTGGTGTGGAGAGCATGGGACTCACGTCTGAGCATACTCATCCTACTCGGGGTGACAAATGCAAAACAACAGTTGATGGACAGAATGCAGAACAATGTCATACATTCACCCCAGTAGAGATTTGGGCCTAAATCCATCGTTTCTTTGCACTCCACACCACCCCAGTTGCCTTAGGAGTCGCTTCCATTTGCAAAATAAATAGATCCCTGGTGCCCATGTGTGGTTTTCTGCCGCCAGAAAGCCCCAAAAAATGGCCAGATCTGTACCCGGGTGGAGGGGGGGTCAGAAAAAACTAACATAGTTTGACCCCCTTGGAAGCGACTCTTGCCTAGGGGTTCGCTTCCATTACACTTAAAAAGAATCCCGATGCCTAGTGGGAAAAATAGGGCAATCTGCCCTGGGGGTAGGGGGGCAGAAACAACATGAACTTAATTTGACCCCTTGGTGGCGGCCCTTGCCCAAGGGATCGCTTCCATCACTAACAAAAAGAAAGCCTGGTGCCTAGTGGGAGAATTTCTGCTGCACGATCACAACGCTGTGCGCCAGAAACGACCTGCAAAGAGTCATCAGGGGAGAGGAAAAACTCTCTACTCCCCCTGATGCCTCGATGCCTCGATGCACCATAAACCCTACCCCTCCCCCCACCCCTCCGGAGCAGGAAAAACTCACCTGTCCTCTCTAACGCCTGGAAGCAAATGGCTTCCAGCACGTCCGGTTGCTCCGTATGATGTTGGTGAATGCTGTGTGCGTTGACGTTATAGGATTGCAGAGGGGGGTCTATTCACAAACTACAAGTGTAGTTTTGCATGTAGTATTTTTATGACCGTGGAAAACTCCACAGATAAAAAAATAGAACATTTGCAGCAGTTATAACGATTCTATACATTTGACTACACTCTTAGGGCCAGACTCACAAAGGTAAACTTACACTTTTGTACAAGTTTATGTTTTTTTGCAAGTCCCAAAACTTTTTTTATGTGTAGTGTTCTGATCACGGCCTCTCTTTCGATGTGCAGGTCTCCGTCATGAGTGCAGAGACTCCACAGTTGTAAAGATAGTACTTGTTGCAATTGGCCCTTTTGGCAGGTTCACCCCGAAACTTTTTGCTTTTTCCTAGCCTATTTCTGTAACCTGGTGTTGGTGATTTTAGGCCTCTGCGCACTTTTTCACTGTGGTCCAGTGTAAAGTGCGTGCGCTCTCGGTGTATGTGTGGTGAGAGTGACCTGCCCTCCCATAGAATTGCATGGGGAATATATGTGACCATGGTAGTTCCTGATGTGTGGGGTGTGCAGGGTCGAGTTTGGTATGTGTGAACTTGTGAGATTGAATGCTGCGTGATGATGTGTGCGGCTTTATTATATCTGGTGTGGAAGTGCCACTTCTAGAAGTTGGCATGTCCGGCAGTGAATGTGAATTGGCTGTGTGGCTTGTGATTGGCTGGACCTGGCTGGTGTGCGTGGCTCCAGGAGTCAGGATGGGTCTGCCCCAGTGGTGAATGGAGAGATATGCATGTTGACGGCAGGGAGGAGTTGCACCTGGGACCTGAATAGGGCTGAGCCTTCCCTCCACAATGCTGGATCCACCCCCTGTGGTACGTCTGATGTCACTAGCCTGGCCAGTGAAAGGGAGAGAGGGGCACAGCAAAACAAAGTGCTCAGGAGTTTGCCATAACCAGTTGTAGCTGGTTCTCCCATTGCCTGCACCCTGCTAGACAAAGGATTTTGCCGTATAAAAAGGGGGCTGTGACCCCATGAAAATGTTCTTGTTTTTCCTAACTAGAATCTACCAGGGGCGTGCTGCTGCTGGGGCCCAGGGAAAGGCTTGCCTCCCTGGGTCCTGTCCAGCCCCTGGATGCTGGAGGAAATTCCTTCTTGGGAGCTGCTTGCTCCACCTTGCCTCCAGGTCCTTCTCTTTGAGACCCTTGTTGCTTTGGAATCATTGCTGCTAGGACCCTTGTTGCTTCAGGGGTCATTCGTGGGGACTTTGGGGGTTTTAGTGCCCCCCAGCGCCTCGTGAGCGCTTTATTTTTACTTGTCAGCAGAGCGCTGTCATTATCCCTGAAGGAAGCGCTCCTGCCTGTCCCTCGCAGCGCCGGGCTGCCATCCCCTTCGTAGGGATTTTCTATGCCTTTTTGCTTATGGCGGGTGCCACCCCGCTGATTGCGAGATTTTATGTTGCAGGAGCCTACCCTGCATGGTGTCCGCAGTTATATCTCTAAGAACGGGTGCCTACCCCGCGATTGTCGCCTAGATCGTAAATCACTGCTGCGGTCCTTCTCCGTAATACCAGACGTCAGGCAAACCTGGTGGTGACGTGGGCGGGGCCTTTCCGCGAAAGTGACTGTTGTATGCTGCTTGTGTGCGTCTCAGCACGCAAGCTTCTAGAATGTAGAATGTCCCAACTCCGTTCTGGTCAGTTGGAGCTGGACTGTCTGTGTGGGCGGTTGGTGGTTGTTAAGCTGTCTCTACCTGTTAAATAAACCTACCTGATGAAGACTACGCTTGGTGTGGACCTCCTATCTTTTACAACATACTGGCGACAGTGGGAGCAACCCTTAAGAAATATGAGTCTTCAGGTTTGAAGGAGAACAGCGTTCACATGCGATCCAACTCGAAGTAAGACTTTGTATTTAATATTGAGTGTATGCGCACTGATAGCGCCAGCGGCGGGTTAAAGAAAGCTTAAAGTGCCTTGATAGCACCTGCGGCAGTGTTAGAATATCATAAATTTAAAAATAAAGCGAGCGCTAACAAGCCTCCGTGTCCGTGCTCAGCGGCGGTTTACTGTCAGTGCACTTGATGGCACCCGCAGCTGGTATACCATTGTAAAAACAAAAGAAAAGGGAATATTTAACTGCATGGAAAGTGAACACCTTAAGATAAAAACGTTGTGGCATTTCAAGGCTACTTACTTGAAAGGCTCGAGCGCTTCCTATTCTAACTGCGCAGCAGAACGTTGAGGTTCACCATTCTCTCTCTCTGCTGCACTGACGTCAGGGTCATGTTTCAAGACAATCGTCATTCTCACAGAGCATTCTGGGTGTGATGCTTCACATCTTCTTTGTTTTTCGGCCATTTTGGTTTGGGAGAGTTCGAGGAGTTTGCAGAGCAGCATATTTATATCGTCAGAAACGTGTTCCTTTTGACGTTTTCAACAATTTCTTATTACACAACTGTGTGGTCACTAATAAGTTATATTAATCCACTTTAAGGGAAAAGTGACATTTTATTCTTAGGTTTTATTTTCTTTCTTTCTTTATTTATTTTGGTTTCAAAACTTCTACAGCCATGGCAAATTTTATGGTTCCACCACATTTTTTACCAGTGGCAGGAGAGCCAAAAATGGATTGGGATTTGTGGTATCCCATGTTTCTGGCTTATGTCAGTGTTTTGGAGGAGGAAGGCTGTTCTGCCAAAAGGAAATTAGATCTATTACGCTTGTCTTTAGGTGGCCAAGGGCTAAAGGAGTTATCGGATTTGCCTCCCTTGGAAGACTCTAGCTCTGATACAGACGTTTTTGAAATTGCAGTAAAGCAACTTACCATTAGATTTGGGAAAAAAGTGAACACAGTAATGGAACGTTTTAAATTTTACTCAAGAGCGCAAAAGGAAAACGAATCCATAGAGAACTACATATCTGCATTACGCGCTCTGGCTGGTTCCTGTGCTTTCGACACAATTAACTATGAACAGGTGCTTAGGGACCAGATCATGATGAAGACTAAGAGCAAGAAGATACAGGAAAGATTGTGGTTAGGAACGGAAACTTCACTTAAAGCTGTAGTTAACATAGCCAAAGGGATCGAACAGTCAGAAAAGTTCGTGTCTGAAATAAGAAGCCAGAGTCAGGGCATTTCAGTCAAGATCCAAGAATCTGTACCTGAAGTTTCTGTAGTCAGAGGTCAAGCATTTCAAAAGAAATCTGCTTTTCCCACTTTCAAAAGAGAAGGTTTCACGAGAGAAAACAGGTTTAATGAAGGTTATATGAAAGAAAACAGGTTTAATAATAGACGCACTTTCATTATCTGTTATAGATGTGGGAGCTTTGACCATGTGGGGAATTTTAAAAGTTGCCCTGTTTTAAATAAGATTTGCGTAAAATGTAAAAAGACTGGTCATTTTGGGAAAATGTGTCGTTCACCCCAAAAAGTAAATTGTATTTCTGTAGATGAAGAGGAGTTTGATGCAGAATTTAGTGAGTTCAACTGTATTTCTTGTATATCCTCTGACGAATGCAAAAGCTTTCCTTCGGCTTTATTTTACATTGATGGTAGAGAGGTTTCCATGTTAGTGGATTCCTGTGCCTGGTACTCCATAATTGGGAAAGAAGTTTTTGAAGAATTGTGGCCCAATAGAGAATTCACATGTCCCGACATCAAACCTGGCAGCTATACAGGTCACAAGATTGAATTAATTGGTTATTTTTGGGCAAAGGTTGAATTTAAAGACAGGTTCACTCAAGCTAAAATATATGTCGCTAACAAAGGGGAGTCGCTTTTAGGCTGGCCCCATCAGAAAGAGATGGGCATTAAATTAGATCCCAATGCCTCACCCCCTGTATATATTGACCCAAGCATTCCATGGCCAGTTTGCATGGTAGCCCCGAGTGACAATGAATTTGTAGATAGCATCAAGAAGGAATTCCCAAAAGTATTTAATGAAAAGTTAGGCGAGTATTCCCAATTTAAACATAAAATCATTCTTAAGGACAATGCAGTACCTGTAAGGCATAGGGTCAGGAATGTTCCTTTGGCCTATCGTGGCAAAATGAAAGGGATTCTTGATGATTTAGTTAAATCAAATATCATTGAACCTATCGAGTCTTCCCCTTGGGTTTCCCCCATTGTTCTGTCCTTAAAGGCCAATGGCGAGCTCCGCCTATGTGTGGACCTTCGAAGTCTTAATAAAGAGATTTGGTCTAACATGCATCCCTTACCCAAAATCAATGAGCTTATTTCCACCCTCTCTGGTGCAAGCGTATTCTCTACATTAGATCTTGCTAGTGCATATCACCAGGTTGTCTTGCATGAGGATTCCAGGAATCTTACAGCTTTTGTAACGCCTGAGGGTATGTTTCGCTATTTACGGATGCCGTTTGGCCTGGCTAGTGCCGCATCAGTGTTTCAGCGCTTGATGAAGGAGGTGTTGAATGGATGTGATGGGGCTATCGCATTCCAGGACGACATTCTGGTTTTTGGAAGTGATGTGATAGAACATGATAAGAATCTCAAAGCTGTTTTGGGAGGGATACAATCAAAAGGCTTGACCCTCAAGTTTGCTAAGTGCAAGTTCAGACAGGAAAAGGTAGATTATTTAGGACATGAGATTTCCAAGGAAGGGATAAAACCTAAATTCGATCATATTTCCAGTATCTCAAAGGCCCCTTCCCCTACCAATAAGGATCAATTGTTTTCATTTCTTGGTTTAACTGAGTACTTTAGCAAATTTGTAAAGAACTATGCTTCCAAAGTGGCTTCACTTCGTCTGTTACTAAAAAAAAGTGAAAAATTTGTATGGGGAAATGAACAGCAACTGCAATTTGATGTGTTAAAAAAGGAAATTTGTTCTGCTCCTTTCTTGAAACCTTTTGTTGTGGGTCAAGAATGTATTGTTTCAGTTGATGCATGTAATACTGGGTTGGGGCAGTTCTGATGCAGAAAGGTTTGGGTGAAGAAAGTATTATCTCGTATGCTTCAAGGACATTGAAAGGTGCTGAGTGTAACTATTCTACAATTGAGAAAGAGTTATTAGCGTGTACCTGGGCAGCCCAGCATTTCCGACAATTTTTGTGGGGCACTAAATTTGTGCTCAGAACCGACCACAAGCCATTAGTGAGTATGTTGGCTGCGGGAGGTGAAAGGATTCTGACAGCCCGTTTGGCAAGGTTGGCGGCCAAACTACAGGAGTATCGATGCACTGTAGAGTATATCCCCGGAAGACTAAACGTGCATGCTGACTGCATGTCTAGGTTAGCTTTACCTCATCACGAAGTTGAACACTCTGATGAGTGTGACGTAGCTTACACCATGAAAGACATTAATGTGGATGATACAGAAGTGATCAGTGAAAATGTTTGGGAGGAAGCAATGTCAGAGGATAGTACTTTGGGTTTGGTCAATACTTATCTTAAATGTGGTTGGCCTGAAGAAAGGAAGTTGTCGGGCGAAATAAGTTCCTACTTTAAGGTTAAGGATGAGCTCATGTGTTATAATAACATTATCACCAGAGGTGACAAAATCATTCCTCCTGTGTCAGTCAGGGAAAAATTAATTAAGATTGCTCACGAGGGTCACATGGGCATGTCCACCACCAAGAGGAGGTTAAGAGAGTACTATTGGTGGCCCTCTTTAGATGCCTTTGTGGATAGATGGGTCAGGAATTGCGTATCTTGTTCCAATAGTGACAAGAGTGTTAAGCCACTGTCCGCCTCCATCTCTCCCATTGAGTATGCAGAAGGACCTTGGAGAAGGTTAGGGATTGATATCATTGGTCCTTTGAATTTGCCTGGTTGCAGGGAGGTGTACGGTCTAGTTTTAATTGACTACTTTTCGAAATGGCCGGAGGTCAAAATCGTTGAAAGAATCACCTCCAGGCAGGTCATTGATTTCCTTAACAATGTTTTTAGTTGGGAGGGCCTTCCCTCTGAGGTTATTTCAGATAATGGAACGCAGTTTACTAGCAGTGAGATTGAAACATTTTTTAAAGATCATGGCATATCTCACAAGAGGGTTTCTAATTATAATCCTCAGGCAAATGGCCAGACCGAACGCTTTAACAGAGTGGTCAAAGAGTCCATTCAGTTGCGGTAAGGAATGATTTGAATTGGAAAAAAGCATTATGTGCCACCTTGCTTACATATCGCACGTCACCTAATTCGGTGACGGGGTGTTCCCCTTTCGAACTATTAAGAGGTCGCAAACCTGGATCTAAGTTGTTACCTTGGTGGTTGAAATCCAATGGCCCCATTGTGTCACCTTTCAATGCCAAGGAAATGGGAGAACGAGTCAAGATTTATCAAGAGAAAATGGGTAAATGTTCTGTGGAAAGCGTTTCACGCCACAAGGTCAAAGTTGGCGACCTGGTTCGTGTGAAATTTGGAAGTTCGTCTGCTAGGAATTGGGCTAGGTGGTCGGATCCTGTTAGAGTGATTGAAGTGTTTAGTAAGGCTGTACGTGTTGAAGGGGGGAAGATTTGGAATTTCAGACGTGTCTCCATTGTTAGATCTGACAAGTTGATGATGAATGCTAGGAAATGTATTTCTCATTCTTATGCTGAGGATAATGAACAATTGTTTTTAGATGATTTCAATGCTATGCAAAATCCACAGTTGTCTCTGCCTATTAATCCTGATGCACCTGTTGTCACCACTCTTGGCCCGCAGGAGGTTTTCAATGACTCTGATGGTTTAGTTGATGTGGTTGAAATGGGATCTGTGGCTCAAGATGAGTCAGTGCAAAGAGCTGCAGACGTGGTACCCAGAAGGAGTGTACGTGTCTCGCGTCCTCCTGCAAAAATGAAAGATTATGTTTGTTCTTAGTTTTTTTTTTTTTCCTTTTTTTTTTTTTGTGTGTTTGGGGGGGGAGGTGTGTTGTATGCTGCTTGTGTGCGTCTCAGCACGCAAGCTTCTAGAATGTAGAATGTCCCAACTCCGTTCTGGTCAGTTGGAGCTGGACTGTCCGTGTGGGCGGTTGGTGGTTGTTAAGCTGTCTCTACCTGTTAAATAAACCTACCTGATGAAGACTACGCTTGGTGTGGACCTCCTATCTTTTACAACAGTGACGTGGCGGCAAGTCCGGCAGTGATGGGGCGTAGATTCAGGGCTCCGGTGAGCTGATGAGAGCCCCGTGGTGGCGGCGAGAGGAGAAGAAAGCCCTGGGTCCCAGGAGGAGGCCCGGGTGAAGCAAAGCTGGTGGCCGAGGCTGCCATCAGAGGTGCGGGACCCCCGGGAGTCAAGGGGAGCCACGCCAAAGATGTGCTGCCGCCTGCCCAAGGGAGCCCCACCAGAGGAGCAGCCCGGTAAGTAGAAGCGGGCTGGGGGGCTCCGGGCGTGTGTTAGAGCCAGTGAGGGCCCTTTGGCAGTCAAAGCGGCCCCATCTAGCAGCGGGCCGCTCCAACGTGTGCCGACAGAAGTCCTCGAGCCTCGGATGGCTCCCACGTTCTGCATATAGGTTGTTAGGGTGGCCCCGGATGGCAGTGGGCCGCCCCACTGTTTTCAGTGCCAGTGTTTAGAGTGGCCCCGTTGGTAGCGGGCTGCTCCCACAGGCGGCATGATTATTTTAGGAGCCAGAGGGATCCAATGGGCCTACAGTTGTCAGGTTCCAGAGCCAGAGGGCTCAAACGATGAGCCTGCTTTATTTCTAGAGCCTGAGAGCTCCCACACTGTGGTCATTGATTTTGAGGGCCTGTGTCCTGTCCCCAGTGTTTGAGGGGACCTGTTATTTTCAGAGCCAGATGGCTCCAACGTTTGGGCGCAGTTTGGTTCCTGGGGGCTAGCGAGAGCCCTTGCCGCAGTTTGAAGTTCACAGCTGCCTAGCAAGTAGTGAGCAGCTGCACCGTTTAGGCGCCAAGGGAGAGAGAGTCCCTGAGAGGGACAGAAGTGGCACGGAGGTGCCAGGCCTTCTACAGCTGCGCAGCACTTGGTGCTAGCTGCAACATTCAGGCCCTGTTGTTGTTCTCAGCTGCCCAGCAAGTAGTGGGCAGCTGCAACGTTTAGATTTGCGCCGGTGGCGCACCCCTGACTGGCGCTGCGTTGGCAGCGCGCCCTGACATTCTGGACACAGGGCTTTTGAGTCCCCTTATTGGATGGCCAGTTGGCCAGGGGGGCTGGAATGTGGATAGGGCGCAAGGCCCTAATGTGATTTTTGCACAATGTGATTACTTACTATGTTTGTGATGATAATTGCCTAATGTGATTTATGCGCTAAAGGTGATATGTGCTTTAAATGTGGTGCTAGGAAATTTAATGCATCTAGTATGTTTTACGCACCCTGTGTTGATACCTCTAGAGATGGTTTTACCTGTGGAGGTTTGTGTTAGTGAGATTGTGCTTCACTATGATTTACACCCCTAAAGGTGAGTTATGCTTAGGGGGTAGGGTCTAATGTGTTTAGACTAGTGAGGAGATTGCCTACTGTATTTATACTGGTTAGGCCTAAATGTGATTTATGTGTAATGTGCAATGCCTTTATGCTTGTGATACCTCTAGATGTGCTTTCATGCTTAGGAGGTTGTTTTGCCTAGTATAGTTTATACTAGTGAGGTTATGTGTCCATGTGTGATCTATATACACAAATAATAACTGTGGGTCTAAAGAAACTCAAAACTCTGCTTTTCAGTTACCTGTATTTGAGTGTACTAACTGTATGCTGTGGACATACCACTTGCTGAGACTGACCCAAATGATGACATACAGGGCGGTCCAGATTGTGTAACTGATGGGATACTGTACCACAGAGTGATAGGTCCAAGCGTATCAAGCAGTGGACACGATATTGTCTGAACACAGAGTTTTGAGTTTCTTTAGACCCACAGTTATTATTTGTGTATATAGTATCGGATGTACCATGTTACTCTGCATACTATTACAACTACCTACCGTTACAACGCGACCATTACAACGCATACCATTACAACGCATAGCGCTTTGAGGTGCTGGATAGTGGCAAGTATAATTTACTATTCTAACTCCAGTCCCCGTGGACCCTAGGGAAGGTGTTGGATAGTAAATTATACTTATTCCCTATCCTAGAGCGCCACCCAGCGCAATGCGTTGTAATGGTATGCGTTGTAAAAGTCGCGTTGTAACGGTAGTGCCTTGTAACAAATGCGTTGTAACAGGTGTATACCTATAGTATCTTGTTTAAGGGGCTATAACTGTAATTGGGTCTCTAAATATTTCCCTTGGACCCTACCCTACCCGTATGTGTTGTGATTCATGCGTGATCTATGCCTATGGTTATTAGTATTAAGTAGTGTGTACCTACCTGTTACCAGAGGTTACTGGTTGTGGTCTATAATTGTTATTTGGCATTACAGTTATTCTAAGTGCCAGTTCTACTAAGTGCTGGTGTAAATAATCCCTTGTGAATATTGCCTGTGCCAGTTGGCACAATGTATATTGTGTGATTACTATCTGTTGTGTTTTGAGAATACAAAAGTTATTTTTTTATATAACCTTGTGTGGAGTTCCTTTTGTGGTCTGCCTGGGATGTTGTTGCTGTGTGCGGGCGCAAATGCTTTACACATTGCCTCCGGGATAAGCCTGTCTGCTCGTGCCAAGCTACCAAGGGGTTGAGCAGGGGTTATCTTGGCGTGTGACTCTCTAGCCCGGACTAGAATGGTGGTTTCTGCCTGGCTTTGGCGCTAGCCTTAGCCAATCAGAAATCCCAGTTCTAACAGTACTTCTTTGTGAAATACAAAAAATGGTAACACACACAAAAGTGTAAGTGAATCAGACTCTGAATTTGTGAATAGCAAACAAAACAGTAAACTTACACCAACAGAGTACGTTTATCTTTGTGAATAAGACCCTAATATTTTTTCCTGATAAAATGATGCAGAACAAGCATTGTAATATTTGCTTGCAGGAAAATCGAATCTCGGGCAGAGGACTATTTACGTTAAAACCAGCTCTGACTTCAGTGTGACCCCTACCCTGGTTCCATGTACAGAAACTAAACCAGACATCAAAAGGTACACAGACAATACCAACTTTCTGTAAATTTAGGTAGGAATAGTTCTACAGAAATGTGCAGATAAATATTTGGACAGGGTCTTGAGTTTAATAAAAATCTCAACAGAATCCCATTCCTAGGATGCACATGCTAATATGTATTCTACTTCAGGAAAGTAGAAGGAATTATTCACACTGATTTGTCTGACTAGAACGTTTGGCAATTTACATTTTTGTGCTTCCATAGCCAAAGGGGGAAATCAAAATCCATATTACTCCAACTCAAAACTGAGCACTTCAAGCAAAACTGCCCTTAAGAAGTAAAATTCATATAAATTACTTCCTTCAGGACTGAGGAAATACTTTGAGACCAAATTAGTATTTATAAAAGATGGGGCTGCTTCTCACAAGCGGTGTCAGCCAACATAAAACATTTAAGTCACAGTAACATATTCCAAGACTCTTGATCTAACGCATTCTACTTGATAGTCCCATTGCTCAGTTTATCTGTAATTGGCAGACCTTCTGTACTAGTACAGCTAATTTGCAATACAGAAATTATGAATTTTATGCACAACTCAAAGTCAAATTAGTATTATAACCCCCCTTTGTAGCCCTGTTAATTTCTGCAATGCACTTTCACATTATTTATGACAATGTATTACCCCAATAGTTATCTAACAGATAAATCTGAAGAGGTAAATATGAAACAGATGCTGATGGACGTTCATTCCACTATAACATTATCTCAATATGGAGCTCATCAATTACGCTGATTGTATGATTTTTGTGCAATCCTTAAGCAAAGGATAAAGTAGTGTACGTGAACCTACCCTAGATGTTCACAAAATGACACAGGACAAGCTTATAGATTATATATGTTCTCAACCAGCTCAGCTACCTCTAAATCCTTTTTTTAAAGCGAGCTATTTATTATTCGCAGTGGAGTGCTTTAGAAGGAACTTCTTCCAATCACTAAAACTATTGTTTTTTCCTAGTTAGATGTAGTCTATTCTGTTTTTATTGCAACATTGGGTATTGCCAGAAACTGGAAACACAAGCAAGAGCTTTTGATCTGGGACTGGTGGAGAGAGATGTTCATGGCCTATACTTTTGATTTAGGATTAGCAACACAACTAGGCATTATCGCGCAAGAAATCACTGTCCACACTTCTTCAAGGAGCAAGAAAGGCCACTTTAATTTAAGACAGGTGCATAATACATTTCTTGAACACATTCATTATTTATTTATTTCATAAAATTCCAATCTACACAGTATGCCTAAACTCCCTACCTAACAGAACCCGAAACTAACTCTTGACTAATACCCCCAGGATTACCCAACGAGCTACCCTTCAGGATGGCCAACCCGCTCCAGGCTGCCCACCCCACTAGCAAAAACCGCCTCCTACAAGAACAAAGACACCTGTCCTAACAGTGGCAAGGCCCAAAGACCAGAGCAGCGCCTAGAGCACCGCAAAGTAAAACCTAACTAAAGGAATAAGGGGAGGGTGGGTGGGGCAAAAAGAACCTCCCTTCCCCTGCCTCCCGCTACGCACTTCCCAACCGCCAGCCTGACTTCCCTTTATGACCTCCCCTAATCACCCCCACCTGTTCCCAGATCCCTCGCGCGAACGCACCCAGGGAAAGACCAGCTCGCGCCTGGCTCTCCCTGGGTCCCCCCTTGAGACGTTTCTAAGTTTTAAGTTGGTTCAATTAAGCTTTTTTTTAAGATTTGCCATATGCAAGGCTACTCAGGGTATTGAACTATAAGCCACTGATAATGCCTTATTACATGGACATGACCTTTTTTGATAGTTATATATGTTCTTGATCTCATTATTTTATTTAGCTTACATTGATCTGTATTTTTGTATCTAAGGAATCGTGGTGTGGACCGTCCTAGCCTACATGGCCGCGACTTTATTCGAAGAATCACGGCTATCCAGGACACACACACAAACACGGAAGTCCGGGACGATAGCCACGCCCACGCCGAACCGCCCGCAGGTACTTCTATCACCTCAGACACACGAGGGTTACCAGCGGCTGTGGAACTGGCGGCGTGGGTAGGTTACGGACGCAGACTGATGCGGCACTCGATAAGTGGACATATTTGCAGTAGTTACGCTCCGTGTTCCCCCTTTCCCCCGTAGATAGTTATCCTGTGGGGGCACTGTATCCTTTACCGGGCGGGAGCCTGCGGCAACACGCGCCGATGGGGATCTGACACACAGCGTCACTATTGACGTCTGGGGTCCGTTCTTTGTCGGTGATGAGCTCGCGGCGCTCCTTTTTTCCAGTACAAGGTAGACAGCATCCCTGACATGAGCAACTTTGGGGATCATACCTAAAACGAACGGGCGCTCCCCCCATTGCTTACTACCCTCCATTTTTATATATAACAACAGGGCCCCTACTACTGAGGTGCCTAGGCGAACCGCCAGCCCATGTTGAAGAACCTCTCAACTTAGGATGAGGTGAGTTGCGAGACACCGGACAAAGAGGTATTAATTGGGCTTTTGCATGAGGAATAAAACACACCTGGCTGAATAGCACGACCCTGTAGGTGTGTAAGTCACTCAGTATTGTCAGAGGCCATGCACTATGATTGAGAGAGGATTTTAACTGTAAACAGAGAGAACGTTTTTAATGCACACGATTTAACCACCACTAGAGACAAATAGCATTATAATAACGAGGAGGCCTTGACCAATTGGAATGCTAATGTGTATATTGTGTGGAGGCGAGTTGGTCACTAGTAAGTGTTACTCAGTACTCTCCCCTTTTTTCACATTATTCCTCTAGGTCTTTTGATGCTTTGACTACAGAAGCTGGGACATGTAGTCAGCAATCAATGGTAGCAACCATCTAGTAGCACCATTAAGTGTAGATACTAAACAACAATATCCTTTTAACTCACACGAATTTCACATATTAGGTCCTGAAGAATTGCCACGGTACTCACAGACCAATAGGGCAAGAAACATGCCGACCCTTAGAGTAGAGCACGAGATTTAATAAATAGCCCTGACCCGGGCCATTGCCACTCTCTTATATATACTTTTATTAGGTGGATTACCAATCAGAATAAAAACGCAATCTGGAATATCCAACCTTTTTTAACTAACACGCACTCACTGCACCACCAAAACACCCCCCCCCCCTTTTTATCTACACACACTAGGGCCACATACCCGCACTTCATCATACGGCGAGGAACAAAAGATCTCTGGTAAAGAGCCCCTTCGCAGGTGCCCGTTGAGAATTGCAGCACCGGCTCAACGAGGAGCAGGTCCATATGATGAAGCATGACACCTAGCTTGCTGGGTGTGTGAGGACCCTACTTCCGCCCAAGCGGGATCCCCCCTTCCCCTTTCCCCCCCACCTTTTTCCCACTTCCTCCTCTAAACCTTACCTTCACCACCACTTATTAACTGGTTGGTGACCACTAACATAGAGGAACTACTCCCACTTCCCTTTTTTGTAACAAGTCCTGGGTGAGCAGGGAGTCTGGACCTCTTTAAAAAGCCCCCACCTCAGTCCCCCTTTTTGCTGTTTAGTGTATGATTTTTGTGCAATACTGAAGCACAGGATAAAGTAGTGTAAGTGAACCTACCCTAGATGTTCACAAAGTGACACAGGACAAGCTTATAGATTATATGTTCTCAACAAGCTCAGCTACTTCTAAATCCTTTTTTTAGAGGGAGCTATTTAATATTCGCAGTGCAGTGCTTTAGAAGGAACTTCTTCCAATCTCTAAAACTATTGATTTTGCCTAGTTAGATGTAACTTAGTAGTCTATTCTGTTTTTATTGCTACACAGGGTATTGAACTATATGCCATTGATAATAACTTATTACATGGACATGACCTTTTTTGATAGTTATATATGCTCTTGATCTCATTATTTTATTTAGCTTACATTGTTCTGTATTTTTGTATCAGATTATCAGATGAAACTCCATTTTATTCTTATTGAGTCTTACATCTTAGCAAGGGGACTATTGAGCAGGAAAAGCTTAGGCTCATGATTGACACAGACTCTAAAGGCACTCTTCAACATCTGCCACAATTCATAGGCCCATATGTACAAGATCTGTGAGTACCTATTTAGGTCATTTTTCCTTAATGCTAGAAAATCTAGCATTGGCTTTGCTAAATCGGAAAACCTATTGTATACATCCAACCATCCCCAAGAAAACCAAGGTTATGGTACTGCCCCATATGCCTTAAAGGGGTGACTCCATGATCCATGAACCCATGCACTGCTTACACTGTTCTTCTCCTTATCCTGGGGAAATTGTGCACAATTTTGATCAAAAGGCCTCAGGGAGCCCACCCATGGGGCCAATTACTTTAAGGAAGAAGGGCCAAGTTCCCCCCTCCCTCTCTGAGCACTAATGGCCCCAGGGGATCACATACCCCGGGCCGGCTCAGTAGGGTTGTCCCGGGTAGCCAATCCCAAGCACATAGCGGTTTTCCTGCCCGTACCGACATGGACAGGGAAACTTGTGTTTGCTTTCGCTTCCTGCCAAGCGGGAGCACACATCAAGTCCGCTCCCAGTTGACAGGAGCTTTATAAATGCTTCCGCCAATTGGGAGAGGACCTTTGATCTGTATTCCTCCCCGAGGAAACTGATCAAAAGATTGCTGCAGCCCGAAGGGAGTAGCTTTGGGAGGTGCTCTCTCTGGGTGGGAACAATTCCAGCTCCCACTGCATGCAGGGAGCCAGCTGTGGTAATTGGTGACGTGGGGATCCCCCACGGCCCCCAATGACTATTTGGTGTGTACCCTCGGTGGGCACCAGGACACCCACTTTTATGTTTTTCAGCACCCCGGAGGATGGGGTCCCCGGGCTGCTAGAGACTCAGGGAGGTTCATTTATTTTTAGAAATGGTCTGAGGGATGTTTTTTTGTGTATAATGTTAATGTTGTCACTAAGAAATTCCCCTAACTATAACTTTACTTTAACCTTTGTTTTTTTCAGTGAATTTCTAAAAAATGTTTTAAACAAAAACAGATCTTTTTTTATCATACTTATCTGTAACGTTAATTTAACCTTTGGTTTCTTCAGTGAATTTCAAGGATTTTTTATTGTTATTTTTTTCAGTGTTTGTTTGAAATAAAACTGAATAATATATCCTGTGTGCGGACACTCCTGCTTTTTATTCTAACTTAACAGGAAAGGGCGACCAATTTTTAAAATGTTTCTAAACAATAATGTTTGAGTATAAAACAGAGTAATACTACAATATTTCTGTTGAGATTGTCTATTTCCTCAGTTTTTTTACTCTCATATTTTCCCAGCAAGTTTATTAATATTGTAATAGCATACTTTAATAGCCTTTGTATGTGTTTTTACACTAAAGTGATCATTATAATTCAGAAAAAGAGTAATCAGTTTTTTTAATATTGATACTATTGTTTCATTATATAAATCTATGTTTTACATGTGTGAGTACTCACTAGAGTTCTATATTTTGTTTTAATCAACTGTTTAGAGTTCTTTTTTAAGAATTGAGGATGTAGCCTTATGGCTCGTTTGTTCAACCTTGAAGCTGGCGAACTGGGTTCGAGTCTTGGCAACGACGCTCAATATCCTGTTATTCTGGGCAAATCACTTAATCTCCCCGTGCCTAACAAAAATGAATGTGTTCATCTGTAATGAAATTGGTGCTCCTGTAAAGCGATCTGATACCGATATCCTTGAGTCTAATTCACGCTATATAGAACTAGCGAGAAAAAAAAGTATTCAATTATAATTTAATGTTAATCATCTGTAAAATAAGAGTCAATAAAATATGTTTGGAATATTTTTTTTTCACATTTGTGATTAAGTTATGAACACTGTTTTCCTGTAATTCTGAACAAAGTAACAGATTACAGAAGTTGATTATGTTTGTATAATTTATTATGATTTGTTCCATTGAAGATATAGAGCAATAATATTTTTACGACCTCACAGTAAGCTTGTCAGATGCGAACATGCAATCCCCTGCATGGTCTTCGAGGAGGATGTACTTCCTGTTTGACTCCCAAGATCTACCCATGAGATCATCTATTTAGAGTTAGGTTAAAAACAAAGTTTTCTTGTCATTCTGAACAAATTAAAACAATAGAGATGTTGATTTGGTTGGAAAAATTGATTATGAATTAATCCATGAAGTACATAAAGCAATAATATTTTTACCTAAAGATGGATTGTGGTTGGTTCATATGGATGTCTTATTTCAAAAGAGAAAGACTCACCCTTTTTGCTTTATTTCACTACTACATTTGGTGAGAGTAGACATTTTTGGCTTGCTCTAATTTCCTTTTCACAAAGTTGTCTTCCTCAGATTCAGATAAACAGCCAGGGGATTTTGCACCAGCTCAGCCACCTCAGCCACCCAAGGAATTCTTGGTGTGGCAGTTCTTTGAACAGAGTCCAGGTCACAAGAAAGTTTCTGCAAAGTATGTTACCTGTAAAATTTGCAGCAAAGAGTTCAGCCGGGAGACCAGGAATAAACAATGTAGCATGAGTACCCTAGGAATGTAGAGACACCTGAGGTCAATGCATCTGCAGAGGCTTACACAGGTACAGTTGGCTCATGCTGCAGAGCAAAACAACTCTACATGGGCTTCAACACCATTTGCTCCAGGAGATACTGTGCAGATTCTAAGTGCACAAACGGACAATAAGCCTGCTTTTAGTAAAGCATTATTGTGCCTCTTGTGAAAGCAGATCCTCTTTCATCAGAGATAAGCAGGTCTGTCCAGGAGAAACTTGTGCAAGAGCACAAAAGCCCCTCTAGGTGGTAGATGTTTTTGTTTGTTTTTGAACAGTTTTTTGTAAATGTTACTCCTTTTTCTTTTTAAGGAGATGCTTTTAGTGTTTGTTTAACCCTTCAAGTACTATGTATTTGTCGTGCCCTTTTAAAGAAAAGTTCAAATACCAAATTGTTTTAACCATGTTTGAAAACAATTTTTTTGTATTGATTTTGAAAAATGTTAACAAAAACAGCTCTTTTCAGAGCCACCCTATAGTTTTCTGAACTATGTTGTTTCTATTACGTTTTCCTTTTTTCCCTTCACCGATGTGCATGCAAGACTCTCAAGCGAACCGGGAAGCAGTCCCTTGCATGCAATCTGAGGGGGCAGGGTTTCCTGGTTTGCTCCTACGAGCCTCTGGCGAGATCGTACTTTTTATAATGGACTTTGCATTTACACAGAAAATATCCTGCTGTAGTATATATAATGTAAATACACGAAAATAGTAACAGTGGGGCAGATTTACAAGCCCCTTGCGCCACGTTTACGCCGCCTTGCGTGACGCAACAGCGGCATAAACGTGGCGCATCCCTGCGAGGCATTTACAACGTGACGCATCTAGGGAGATGCGTCACGTTGTAAAGCCCTGCGCCACATGAGGGCGTTTCGGCGCAGGGTGGACGTTCCGGGACAGGTGCGCCTCGCAAAAGTGGCTGAGTGAAATCTACAAGATTTCACTCAGTCACTTTTAGGGCAATGCTGCGTCAAAACCCTGCGCCTGCTTGAAGCAGGCGTAAGGCTTGATGCAGCATTGGACAGATAGGGCACCCCTGAGCCTTGCTGGAACTCCGTCACGCTTGCAACTCAACTCCAGCAATGCGCCGCCTTTACGGCACAGATGCGTCACGCATCTGTGCCGTTTTTGCCCCATGGTGCGCCGCATTGTAAATGCGGCGCACCATGGGTGGCGGAGCTGCGGCGCACAATAACTGGTGCATCCCTGGGGATGCGCCAGTTATTGTAAATCTGCCCCAGTGTGTTTAGTTTATGAAAAAAAACACTCATTTTATCTGCATGGGATGAACTTTGATACAAAACACACACTGATACTCATTATTTATTTAAAGTCCATTAATTATTAGAAAAAGTTCAATCACCACATTTTTTACTATCCAGCGAGAGTTGTGCGAGTTCCTAAACATTTTTTTAGAGAAAGAATTTACACTTTCCTTTATTACTGTACTAATGCCTTATAGTCCCCATTAGTAGGGTGTGGGGAGAAAGTAGACTCTCGAATGAGACCTTTTCACAGTAAAACAACAGTGGAAAGTAGGGTTTGAGGAGACCCTGGGGTCTCACTGACATCTCTCCACTGCCTAAAAACTGTGTATAGTAGACTATAGGGTGAGAATGGCCTCTTCTTTAAAACCTTGTATGAAGGTAACCATTGTGTAGAGTAAGATGTACAGAGTCACTGCCTCTCCACTCACACCTTTCCCCAGGCTCAGCGGTATGCATAGTAGGGTGGGGAAGATACACACCTCAAATGTAAGACCTTACTATTCTATAGCAAGCATAACAAGTACTGACCTTTTCACTGTGACATCTCCCCAGAAAAAAACACACATATATGAGGGTGTGGGATTAAATTTGACTGTCCAATTACAGCACTCCCCACCATGACATACATTTACAGTTCTGTGTAGGGAAACATTCTCCTCTCCACTAACACCTATCTACAGGGTGTGTTACCGCTACAACGCATCTTTTACAACGTAATGCTGTTACAACGCAGCTATTACATCGCAAATACCATTACAATGCATGCCATTACAACGCATGGCATTACATAGCAGATGCTATTACAACGCATACCATTACATCGTAAGTATTGGTAAGTATTTATTTTTTTTTTATTTTATTTAATATTTTATAATTGATTTAATTATTATTAATTATTAAAAAATATTTATTTCGTTTTTAAATATTATAAATTAAATATATTAATTTAAGTATTTTTTAAAATAAGTATGAGTATAGGAGTATATGTTTTGGAGTACTGATGTATATGTTTTGGGGTGTTTGGGTATTTTTAGGTTTTAGGGCAGTGTTTGGGTTTTGGGGTACAGGGGTGTTTTTAGGTTTTAGGGCAGCGTTTGGGTTTTGGGGTACAGGGGTGTTTTTAGGTTTTAGGGCAGGGTTTGGGTTTTGGGGTACAGGGGTGTTTTTAGGTTTTAGAGCAGGGTTTGGGTTTTGGGGTACAGGGGTGTTTATAGGTTTTAGGGCAGGGTTTGGGTTTTGGGGTACAGGGGTGTTTTTAGGTTTTAGGGCAGGGTTTGGGTTTTGGGGTACAGGGGTGTTTTTAGGTTTTAGGGCAGTGTTTAGGTTTTGGGGTACAGGGGTGTTTTTAGGTTTTAGGGCAGTGTTTGGGTTTTGGGGTACAGGGGTGTTTTTAGGTTTTAGGGCAGGGTTTGGGTTTTGGGGTACAGGGGTGTTTTTAGGTTTTAGGGCAGGGTTTGGGTTTTGGGGTACAGGGGTGTTTTTAGGTTTTAGGGCAGGGTTTGGGTTTTGGGGTACAGGGGTGTTTTTAGGTTTTAGGGCAGTGTTTGGGTTTTGGGGTACAGGGGTGTTTTTAGGTTTTAGGGCAGGGTTTGGGTTTTGGGGTACAGGGGTGTTTTTAGGTTTTAGGGCAGGGTTTGGGTTTTGGGGTACAGGGGTGTTTTTAGGTTTTAGGGCAGGGTTTGGGTTTTGGGGTACAGGGGTGTTTTTAGGTTTTAGGGCAGGGTTTGGGTTTTGGGGTACAGGGGTGTTTTTAGGTTTTAGGGCAGGGTTTGGGTTTTGGGGTACAGGGGTGTTTTTAGGTTTTAGGGCAGGGTTTGGGTTTTGGGGTACAGGGGTGTTTTTAGGTTTTAGGGCAGTGTTTGGGTTTTGGGGTACAGGGGTGTTTTTAGGTTTTAGGGCAGTGTTTGGGTTTTGGGGTACAGGGGTGTTTTTAGGTTTTAGGGCAGGGTTTGGGTTTTGGGGTACAGGGGTGTTTTTAGGTTTTAGGGCAGGGTTTGGGTTTTGGGGTACAGGGGTGTTTTTAGGTTTTAGGGCAGGGTTTGGGTTTTGGGGTACAGGGGTATTACGACTTTATATAAATTAAATTAATTAAATTAATTTTATTTAATTTAATTACATTAATAACTATATTTACAATTATTAATTTAATTTTATTAATAAACGATTATAAGTAAATTATATTATTTAAAAATGTTTAATTATTTAAATTCTTTTAATTTTATTAAATTTAAATATAATTATATTATGTATTATTTATAACTAAATTAAATTATAATTATATTTATTGTAATTAATTACATTATATTATTTTCTATTTATAAATTTTTTATATTTCATTAATTATATTATTTTAAATATATTTAATTAATATCAATTTTAATATTAATTAAATTACTATAATTAAATTAATTACTGTTTTAAAAATGTTATATTATTTTTATTATTTTAAATTAATTTAATTAACTTTATTACATTTTTTTTTAAAAAGATATACTTACCTATACTTACGATGTAATGCCATGCGTTGTAAAAGTATCTGCTATGTAATGCCATGCGTTGTAATGGCATGCATTGTAATGGTATTTGCGATATAAAAATCGCGTTGTAACGGAACGCGTTGTAATACATCGCGTTGCACTGACACCAATCCATCTACAGACAACATGGACGAGCAGTATGGTTTGGGCAAGCAAAGCAGTGGCCACTCTACTTAAACCTCACGTAGAGCAACACGGATAAGCAGTGGTGCTGAGAAGGGAGAGACCTGTCTGCTAACATTTTTCCAGGGTGACAGGTGTCTGTAATAGGATTTCAGAAAAATCTCTCTTCTCATACCACTTCCCATGCTAACAAGTCTGCATATTAGGCTGTATGGAGAAACTGTCCTGTTTGCTGACACATCTCACTTGCATTATAAGTTTGCGTAGTATTGTGAGAGACTTACCTCTCTCCTGTGACCTGTGTCTTGGATGATGGGCGTACAAATCAGGGTGTAAGAATGGACTGCCTTTCCTTTCAGAGCTCTGTCTCAGATGATGGGTGTTCATATTAGTGTGTGGAAAGAGACTGGCTTCTCTGCTGACACCTCTCTCTCAGATGACAGATGTGCTTAGTAGTGTGCAGGGAAGAACCATCCTCTCATTTCAGATCTCTCTCAGATAACGGATGTAGGTAGTAGTGTGTGAGGAGGGACTGGCCTCTCCTTTAACACTTCTCTCAGATGACGGGTATGCATAGTAGGGTGTGTGGAGAAGAACAGACCTCTCCCGTCTGACCTCTCGCTCCGATGATGGATGTGATATGTATGTTCTGTGGAGGGAAGAGGCTCTCCTTTCAGACCTCTCTCTTAGATGACGGGTGTACGTAGTAGAGTGGGGAGGGACTGGCACTTTACTGATGAGACCTCTATGTAATTTTAGATGTGCTTATTGATGTGCAGGGAGGAACTATCCTCTCCTTTTAGACATCTCTCTCAGATGGCGGGTGTACGTAGTAAAGTGGGTAGTGACTGGCCTCTCCCTCAACACCTCTCTCTCAGATGATGGATCTGTGTAGTAGGGTGCGTGGATTGACTGGCCTTTCCTTTGAGAGCTCTGTCTCAGATCACGGGTGTGAGCAATAGTGTATGGAGAATGACAAACCTGTCCTTTCACACCTCTCTCTCAGATGGCAGGTGAACATAGTAGCATGTGTGGAAGGGTGTATCTCTTCTGTCAGAATCCTCTCATAGATGACAGGCGTGCAAAGCAGGGTGTGTTGAGAGAGAATGACCTCTCTGCTGACACCTCTCTCAGATGATGGGTGTGTGCAGTAGTGAGTGGAGATTGACTTTCCTCCCTGCCACCACCACTATCTCTGATGACAGGTGTGCATAGTAGGGTGTGGGAAAAGACTGTACTCTACTTGCAACTCTTACCATGCTGATAGGAATAAATAATAAACTCTGATAAACAATATCTCCAGTAATACTCCTTCCTACAGTATCAAGTGTGCATGCTACAGTGTATTCAAATATCACCTTCTCCTCTCTACTTTTCATGATCCCATGAGGGTATAGAGACATCATAATTTATTTTTAAGAATTAGCGTTCTAATCATCTTTTACACTTCCTCTCTTAAACAAAAACGACAATATCACTTGCTACTAATAGAGTGTATTGAGAACTCATCTACTCCTTTTTACCATTCACAATCCCACGAGAGTCCTGCAAGATATCAGAAATAAATTAAAAACAATGTACATTTATTATCTTCACAGTAGTTATCCCTTATACACATCCTCTCTAAATCTAGGGGGTCAGCATATTTTCTGCTGCCCCTTATACAACTTATTTTACTTCGCTTCCACAACACCTCCAATTTTTCACAGTATCAATTGTAATAATATGATCATAGGACCCACCATCAATCATCCTATGAAAGGCACCAAGAGCCAACTCATACTGAACGCTACATTCGACACCAAGAATTTAATCTACATCTTAAAATGCCTGTGTGGGCTGATTTATACTGGAAAAACAGAAAGAAAAATTAAAACTCGTGTCAATGAACATAAGAGTAACATTCGAACTGGCAATACCAAATCTGCTATTGCACCGCATTATAAGGAACATCGACGTAACATCAGTCAACTGCAGTTCGCAGTTATTGAAGTCGTGGAGAAACGAGAAGGCCGCAATAACAATAACTTTCTTTTACAACGAGAGAACTTTTGGATCAAACACTTGAACTCAATGAAACCCAACGGTCTCAATGATCGGATGGAGTTCTCTTGTTACCTTTAATCCTCTATCTCACACTGCTGACATTTATTTTTTATGTTTATATTATTAGCTTTCGTCATTATCTATATTCTTTTTCAACTGTTTATCATATATTTTCTCCATCGTCATTTCTTTCACTGTTCTTAATTCTTTTTTTTCTCCTCTCACGGGGCCCGATTCACAGAATGAACTTAAGACTCAATCCTAAACTTACTACAGTTTTGGTATTCACAGATTGCACTTACTACTTTTGGTATTCACAGAATGAATACCGAAAGTCTTAAAATTAGGATTTTTCTCAATTTAGTAGTAGTAAAGTTAGGAGTTTCGGTATTTCACAGAAGGCATTTAGGAGTCCTAAAGTTAGGAGTCCTAACTTTATTATTACTAAATTGAGAAAAAACCTAATTTTGAGACTTTTGGTATTCACAGAAGGCATTTAGGAGTCCTAAAGTTAGTAGTCCTAACTTTACTACTACTAAATTTTGGAAAATCGTAATTTTAGGACTTTCGTTATTCACGGAAGGCATTTAGGAGTCCTAAAGTTGGAAGTCCTAACTTTACTACTACTAAATTGAGACAAAACCTAATTTTAAGACTTTTGGTATTCACGGAAGGCATTTAGGAGTCCTAAAGTTAGGAGTCCTAACTTCTGTGAATACCGAAATGAGTAAGTTCATTCTGTGAATACCAAAAGTAGTAAGTGCATTCTGTGAATGCCAAAAGTAGTAAGTTCATTCTGTGAATACCAAAAGTAGTAAGTGCAATCTGTGAATACCAAAACAGTAGTTAGTTTAGGATTGAGTCTTAAGTTCATTCTGTGAATTGGGCCCACGGTATGCACACACATACTCCTCTCACTTTTCATTTCACCCATTGTTTATTTACTTCTATGTACATCCTTTCCTCACCATTTATATATATAAGGTTTCTTCAAATGTTCCTCTTGTAGGGCGTGCAAATTCGGTGTTAACACCTCTTATTATCATACACCGTTCAGTTCCATGAGGAAAGCTATCCGTGGATACTACAACTGTCACAGTGATTATGCAATATATGTCCTGACGTGCACCTGTGGCCTTCGTTATGTGGGCAGCACCAAGCTACAGGTGCACGTCAGGATCTTGCAGCACTTACGTGCAATAGTCAACAGTGACAATACTTACCCGGTAGCACGCCATTTCAAGTCCACACATAACAATGATTTGTCCAATTTAACATATTATGTTATTGATGTGGTAGCACCCCTTACCCGAGGAGGTGACAGAGAAAGACTGTTAAGGAAAAGAGAAACCGAGTATATAATAGAGCTAGACAGCAAATACCCGAACGGGTTAAATACTACTGAAGATTTACATCATCTGTTGTGATTTTGCAATTTACCATCATGTGCCAGGTTATCTGTTAACATTTCTTGCATTAGATCTAGAGAGTATTCACACGTGGTCTTTCATATTTTCTTTTCAAGGTCCTGCTGAACATAAGAACTGACACTTGTTAGGAAAAATCTAACTGCGCCGATGTGGCACCCAAAAGAAATCTAGTCAAGATTCTCAATGTTTATAGATCTTGATTTGTATTGTTCCCTGTAAATATTTATCTATCTGTACAAACTTTATGTATGCAATGTTGATTATTGAGTTATTGAGATCAACAAGGATTCTGTTTATTTATTGCTTTCACTACAATCACTTTAGTTCTTATTTGTAGGAATCACTTTTGGGTCGTGGTATATGAGTTGTGGCACATATAATGTACATATTCAAGTCCTGGTCGTGATTAATTCATACTTGTACAATTCATGAATCTAGGAAAGGTTCCTAACATTATGGTGTAGATTTATGGAATTATCATTTGTAAATGTGTATATAGGATTGTAAATAGATAGAGAGAGTATATATTCACATATATATATATTTTTATATTTAAAAAAAGAGTATATATAGATAGTATATTTTTCTATATGTGTATACTTTATTTTGTATTTGACTTATTGAAAATCATACACAGGACTCTACACTATATGTGTACATTATGTTATATCTAAATGTATTTGCATTCATGCAGCTATTTTGTTTCAGTGCCAAACTCACGGTTTTATATTTAAATTTGTTTAAGTGGTGTGCACGTATATAAAACTACAATAGTGTGTTTTTTATTTCTATACGCCATGTGACTCACAAAATAGGTGGAGCATCACGCAAAAAAATGTGAATAAATTTGTTGCTGACCAGGTGCGCGGTGTGTGACCAAGAGCACAAGTTGCTCGAAACGCGTAACCTGAGAGGTTTTAAATAAAATCTCCTTCACTGCAGCCTATTGGGTCCGTGTCTTCATTTCTACAGCGGGAGTGTGCTGTTTGAAGATTTTTTCCTATATATATATATATATATATATATATATATATACTTAAGAGCCTAGCTTCTAAAGTCTTAAGTATATTTATATATACTTAAGAGTTTAGAATAGCGCTATAATAAGCCTTGATCACTGTAAAGCGCCACTGGGCGCAATGGCATTGTAGGATGTGTTCACAGGACAGCTTTTCCAGGATCTCATACCTATGCATTCATCTCATCAGGTCAAGTGACAGTGAAAATACAAGCAAGTAAGGTGCCCATGTTCCACTTCCATTTACACACTAACCTTGTGCCACCACATTGGACCTATGCAATATGGTCAGGTCACACGTAGTTGTTTTTTTTTTGGCTTGGCAACTGCTTTTCCACTCGACCTCCATTATATATATATATATATATATATATATATATATATATATATATATATATATATATATATATATATATATATATATATATATATATATATATATATATATATATATATATATATATATATATATATATATATATATATATATATATATATATATACCAAAATATGAGGCTGAGGATTATTTATATTCATGTAAGCCATTCTTAACACAGCTGGGGCTATCTGCGTTTGAAAACGAGTGGCCAAATAGTGCTGGAAAATCAGAGAAAGTTTATAGGTCTGGCACCAGAAAGTGAGTTTTGTTGTTCTGTCCTTCTCAAAAGTTTCTTTATCATGTCTATGTCCATGCTCATAGGACTAGTACACTGTGGGCATTGTGCCCTTTTCTGTGTTCATCACACACTTCACCGCGGGGCTGTAGTATTTCAGTCAGAATTCTAAATGAAATCCATATTGTCCGAGGCATTAATCATTGCATTGCTGGCGGGCCCCCTGCCACTACCCCGGCTGGTCCACACCCTGCTAGATGTCTCTTTGCATTCTTGTTTTCTTTTTAGAAAAAAAGCGGATTTGCTTCTGCTTCCTCCGCGAGCGTGTTTTCCGGGTTGAGCTGGACGCGAAGTTTCCTGTGTTTGTCAGACAGACATACCCTCAGCTGCCGACATGGACTGACGCTAAGAACAGCCAGCTCCGCAGAACCCCCCAGAGACGCAGAAAAGTGCCCTCTGCAACGAAAGTGCGCACCCGGACAGCAACATGGCGAAGGACTACACCACCCGCAGCCTGGACAGCATTGACTTGTCAGCGTTAAGAGTAAGTTGTAACTGAGAAGTTGTGCATGTCAGTGTGAGGGTTGCAGCTGAGCGGAGCCATCCGAAACTAGCAGTTTTAAGATGGGCTCGCTGAAAAGAGGGATGCGTGTGAAGATGTGCTGCTTGTTAACTGCATGTTCGAGTGAACTTCTGCAGTTTGAGAAGCCGGACGGCTTCGAGTTGATGCAGAGACATGTTTCCTGTACAGGGGCATGTCTCCCTGCGCCTACTGTACTTTCCTGCCTGCCTTCTACCGCTGCTGCATCTGAATCTAAGTGGGGTGTGCACGGGGGGCAGCCGGGCAACAGCTAATTACAGACGTAAGCCAGGGCGGCAGGAAAAAAAAGGCCGTTTGCCATGCCATGTCTGCTCATTTGCTGTGAAGTTCAAGGTTTTGTTGTGTTTTTCGCGTGGCAAGTCGGTTTATTGCCCCGCATCTGGTTTCAGTTCATGCTGAGTTTCTCCATCTGGGCTTACCCTGCACGGCGACGCTGTGCTGCAAAGCATGCAGGGTTTCACTGGCCTTGGCTGCTGCAGAAGAAAGCTGTATAACTGGGGAAACATCAGGATGCCGTGCGTGTGCATTAAGTTGTATATGTCCGGGACACTGTTTGCATCATGTCAATAGTATGGTGCAGTATTGTATAGCATGAGTTGCATATCACTCCATCAGCAGTGAATTGTGGAGTCCAGAACTATCTAACATTATTACAAACAGAACACCTTTAAAGAAACTTTGAAGAATAGTCCTGTGCAGCTCCCAGGTTACTCAACAACCCACGTTTCGTGACGAAAACGTCTGTGCCACCAAGGATACCGGTTTGTTGCTTGATCTATGCCAGCAAGTGTATTTCAGGATATTGTAGCTCTTGTATAGTACTCACATCACTGACAAGGCTCCAAAGCGCTTTTGATTGCCTGGAAAAAGGCTACTTACTGTCTTTGCAGTGCACGGTTTGGTGAGTTTGGATTTTTTGTGTGGTTTCTATGGAAATAATGTGGGTGTCACGCGTGAGGTCCCGAGGTGCTCTTCAAACAATCCTGGCTGTGCTTAAACGTGCAACGAAGCAGAGACGTGTGAGTTACGCTTGCATTTACCATCCTCTAGAAAGAGGCTGCACAGTTGTTACAGTTGTTCTGGGCTAGAAAGAACCCCATGTGGGAAGAGTTTGCCTGTCGTATGCGGTGTTCAGCGGGATGAGAATCATGGGCTACTAGGGGCTGCGCCTAAGCGTGAGGAGAAGTGGGTAGTTATAAGACAGATAGAAGAACATGTGTGTACGCTGAATATTGTTATGGGGCTGGCTTAGAAGCCTTCCAAAAGCTTGTATGTGAGTGGTAAATTGTGGGTTGGGAGTCTGGCCGTAGTGGGGAGCTGTGTTTTACTGACTAGAGGCTCTTAGCCAAAGAAGCACATAACTGCTGAATTGCGTGAGAAGAACCCCCAGAACAGACACAAGACGATCCCAATGTGTGGCTGTTTCTGGTAGGATAGCTCAGTGAGTTAGGCACCCACAACCAGCGTTGCATGTAACCCGCAGTCACATGTTTGAAATCCACAGACCAACTATGCTCTTTGTGCTTCCGAGATCATTAAATTGAGTAGCAGAAAATCATTTATTCATAGTGCTACAAAACAGAATAGGGTCAGTAAGTGCTGTGTGATAACTTATTTCACATACATTTCCTTGCACTCACTCCCACAGCCGCAGTCAAGGCCACATCAGTGTCATGATGAGTGACAAGGGAAGTGGTGCACTACCATCCAGTATAGCTCTGTGTTGAAAAAGGGATCATTCTGAAGAAATCACTGTGTAGAGGAGATGATATATTACAAATTTTAGGGCTGGTTTTAGCCAAGACCTTTTGAATTTAATAGAATTATATCTATACTGTACTTACTTAAGGGGACTTTGAGATAGCTCTCTACAGCCATTGGTGTGTTGTTGTGTTATTCACATTATGCTTCTGCCTACTGCAGCACACAGCATTGGCTCACGTTACTTCAGCCACTGGCTAACTGCACTGTGAGTTACTGCAGTTTGCTCTTTCACATAGAGCACATCGCACACAAGGTAGTTCCATTCAGTGCCCGTGTTTTTGTTTTTATGTTATTATTAGTCTGTCTGTCTGTCTGTCTGTCTGTCTGTCTGTCTGTCTGTCTGTCTGTCTGTCTGTCTGTCTGTCTGTCTGTCTGTCTGTCCGTCCGTCCGTCCGTCCGTCTGTCTGTCTGCCTATCTATCTATGCAACCTTCTCTATGTATGCACCCCTCTCTATTTAAATAACTATATTTGCAAACCTATCTATCTATACAAAATTGTCTATACATATACAAACCTCTCTGTCTTTCAAAGCTTCTCTATTTATCTATCTTTTCAACCCTCTATATCTATTTCTAATCAAGTTTTACAAGACATTACAAAAAACCATTAGCAAAGTCAAGAGAATGGCAGTCAACTCCAGACCGATTGGCTTTTTTAGGTCTGTTGTTAGCCAAGACATTTCGATTGTACTAAAACTATAAGTATATTGTTAGTATAGGGGTTGTCATCCAGACTTCATACATTAGACTACTGTTGTGTCATTTATATTTGTCTTCCACCAACTCCAGCATGCATCATGTGGCAATGGGTTAGCCCATGTCAGCCATTGGCTGACTTCACTGTCAATTATGTCATACTTCCCTTTTACCAGTAGCATATCCACACACAAATTAGTTCCCTTCACTGCCTGGGACTACTAAGGTAATCTGCCCTTTTTGAAGACAAAACAATATTTTTGACTTCAATGTTTTTTGTTTTTTTTAATTAACGAAGGCCCAGCAGTTTCTCCAATAGTTAAGTTGTGCAAAAATCAAGACAGAACAAAACAAAGAATCGCCAAACCAAATGGCTGGTGGCAAGTGACAGACCTTTTGGCCTTGCCAATGCTTGTTTTAGTCAGGTTGCTTGTATCTGATGTAGCCCCACAGATGTCATTTCCATAAACGGAAATGCATGAAAATAACATTTTCATCAGAGCAAATGCAGTTCTAGTGACTATGATGTGCTTTCGAAAATGTATTCCCTGAGTATATTTTCTGTCAAAACACAACAAATATAATAAATATAAAACTTAATAACATTTGTAGAAATGTTCGTTAGCCCTACCTTATCAGTAGGTACATCCGGGACTTCATTTCTCACCCAAATGGGTGCAACGCCGGTGCTAAAAAATGATTAATCAAAATTGAAAACAACTATTTGTGTCAACACACTTTACTTATGCTCCATGAGAAAAAGTCACACTGCTAGTTAGCTCTTTGTAATTCCTAGAAGAGAATATTGTATTGGCCAATAATCCAAAGCTACAGCCATCAGCATGTCTTCCCACCCCCAGAGCTGCTAATGTTCTACTTTGCTTGATTAAAATGATAAATGCCAGGCCTTGCCTTTCGACGGGCTGTTCCACTGTGATCGCACCCAACAATTTATAATGTAGTGCCACATGGGTGGACTCGTCCAAATGCCCAGCTGACCTGCTGCTTTAAAGCCCACAATACAGGCCTTCTGCTTGTTTTAGGATTTATTATAATGATTTAACACAAAAGTATTGCTAGAACAGTGTTCATAAGGTTTATTTTTGCTGCAGCACCTCCCACCAGAACACAATGTTATTATCTTTTTATTTTACAGTGCGAGCCAGGTTAGGGCAGTGCTGTCAGAGCAGGGGAGGAGGAAATATGTGCAATTAAGTGCGCATGACGGTTAGGCTGGCCGTCTTGGGCTAGACAAACAGTCATGCGGACTTAGCATGTTCTCCACCTGGCTGTATTGCACAGACTGGGTGGAGAACATGCACATGCTCGCACTCCCTTTCTGAGCACCGAACCAGGTTGCTCAGACTAATCACGGCGCTGCTGTCATGCTGTTGACAGCAGTGTCTTGATTGGCTTAGGGGAGCCTGTGTACTTGGTGCTTCTGGGAGTCAGGAAGCGAAGTGGAAGAGAGACGACGGAGAAGAGAGGCGGCCATGCAGAGGTAAGTGTTATATCTTTTATTTTCGCCCGTCACCCTTGTTCCATACCAGTTGCTACTGCCTCCCACCCACGGCCACCGAAGCAAAGAAATGGATGACTGTGGCTGTGTGGCAGTAGATTTTAAGCTGTAGCTGCATCCTGGACGGCCTCCTGGTACTGTGCCAGTCTGCACATGAGCATGGAATGCAAGTCGAAACTAAAGCGAGATTCAACAACGTGTTTTGCAATACACAAAAGTCGAAGGTTGCAATCCTATTTGTCCTGAACATGCTCAGCTACAGACATAACATTATTACTGTTACTTGTAGCTTGAAATCTCCAATTTCCGCATTCGCACATCAGAGGTCAGTAGGAAGTAAGGTCATCAATTTAGGCTGAGGCTGTTCTTGAAGAATTGTTCTCAAAATATTTAAAGGCAAATAGTCAATTTAAAGGGATTG
The DNA here is from genome assembly GCF_964263255.1 of Lissotriton vulgaris. NCBI lineage: Eukaryota > Metazoa > Chordata > Amphibia > Caudata > Salamandridae > Lissotriton > Lissotriton vulgaris. Next base: position 236,766,682 of record NC_141691.1, read on the forward strand.
CATCCTTGGTCAGAAATGTTTGTTGGGAAGGACGAGCACTGTTCAGCAGAGAAACAGTGTTTATATTTTCACTGAATGCATTATTTACATATCTTTGAGTACAATGGTACAATGAAGTGTGGCAAATAGCTTAATCGCTGCTGTCCAAACTTACAGCCACTGGGCAACTCCATGGCTTTAGGAAGAGTAGGTGTCGGGTAAAGGATGCTGCTGCCTCATAGCTTCCTACCTGAGAGCACTGAGAGAAAAATGGTGAAGTGCTCCTCTCCCAGATTCTCCCACAAAGCAGTGCGACAGAGTCTAATCAGACGTCAAGTTTAACTATACCTCCTTCAGTCTATTTACAAGCCTGAAGACAGTGTTGTTTGTTTGGCTCTATGCAGACATGTTATGCTTTAGTTTAGTTGTTTGTTTTGTCTTAATCTTCCAAAGGTCCAGATTCTTAAAATGACATAAGTGCTTTAGGCATCCTTCTATGTACAAGGCAACTTTATAACTTTTTACTTGGTTCAAGAAAGTTGCAGGCATATGTGAGGAAAGGTTGCTTGCTAGTCTGCTGTACATATCACCCCTAACCGTCTAGGTGTGGATTGTGGCTGTTGATATGGAAATTCTGCATGTCTGAGTCCCGCCTGCATGTCTCTGGTATCCCGACTTTTGATTTTTAGCCCTATCATCATGCTAATTTAATTGAAATTGAATCGAAATTGCTTTTAAATAGTGCCTACTATCCCTGGGAAGGAGTTGAAGCATTTTACATGGAGTAGCATGTTACTCAGGAACATAAAGTTTGTTGTCAGTCCATTGGTGTGTGTGCAGAGGCCTATGGCTTGAGGGGAGTACCTAGCATGCCCTCATTTGATCACTTAGAACTACTGTCCCAGGCAAGGGTTTTGTATTTAGAGCGGTGGTGACAGCATACCAAAGCTTGAAATTCTGCACATTTACCCAGTCCTTTGCACTAACATCCAGAATACTTGTTAAGCATATTGATGTTTGTAGCTTTCAGGGTAAATGTGTGGTGTGTGCAAATGAGCAAGAATATTGGAGGCCAGTGGGATCCATTTATGGTACCCCTGCATAGGATGGAGGTGAGGACCGTGATCCCAGACAATGGAGTGTATTTCACACATTTCTATAGCTAGATGGAGGAGGCCTAGTCTCCTAGGACTCCCTTAGATATTCCATGAGACATTTTGACTAGCAAAGAGCTGCTGATTATTCTTCCTGAGCATTGCCATATGGTGGATGTGGGAGTCAGACTGCTGGCTCTGTTCTGAAAGGTGAGGAGGCCTTTATGTGAAGCCTGCCCTTTTATTTTTCTCTGATTACTCCTTCAGTTGTGCTGACGACAACCACGTTCAGAAACCTCACACTTTGTGCCTCTACTGTGGGTACAGCTTCAGGTTGGACATTCAGACGCATCACTCTACACAAAGCTGTGTCTGGAGATGAGCCTGGAAAGGACTTGAAAGGGGAATCACCCTAAGACTGTCCTACATTTTCAGACAATGGATCCACACTCCCTGCCTGCTAGTTGTGCACAAAAGTGTGACCCCACAATCCCACTTCCGGTTCTAGTTTAATATCCTCTGTGGTCAGGGAAGACAGAGCTCCTCGCAGTACCCAGAGTCCTGCTGTGCAACTGGAGCTAGGGTTTGCCTGACAGCCAGTCTCCCAGGGGTAAAGGATCATCACCTGAATATTTTGCTGGAAAGCTGTGTACCAGTCCTGGAGCTTATATAAGCCTTCCTGTTCAGAGAGAGAAGCAGCTTGTCTACTCACAGGAGGAGAAATAGTCCAGGAAGGAGGCGGTGTAGTACGTCCCATATAGTTGGGGGTTCCCAGAAGAGCAGACAGCAGAAGAGGCACCCAAGAGCTCTCCCAGACACTCCCAACAATTCCCATCAGAAGCGTGCCTCTACCCTCTCCGAGAGATAGGTCTGTTCAGGGATTCAACTGTCAACGTTTTACAAGGCCCATGCAGGGCTCTCACTGCCAACTTCATGATCAGCCCACATGGGGTACTAACTCATGAGCGTCATATGCTTGGGCCCCAGATAATCACCATCAGCTCAGTCGGGGCACCCCATATCCTGAATGCTACCTTCCCGATCCCACACACACCTGAAAAGCTGCAGCAGGTGTGTTGTCGAATACAGCCTATTACTGAGACAGAATAGACTGTGGACTGGTTGCCAGTGAGTCACCACTAAAGTAAGTGTGTTAGCACATCTGACGTACCAGGCAGTATAGGACAGCATTGGACACACTGAGAATTACCCACAAGTGGGTAAGAATTGAAAAACAAAGTGCAAGCATTCTTTTTGGAGGTGATTTCATCTGTGTCTGTGCCTGATTCATGCCACTCTTGTTCCACCTGGGAGATAGCGAGAGGAAGACACCTAGAACCATTGGCAAGAGATCTTGGGGACAGCGAGGGAGCAGGATGGGCACATCACGTGCCTAAACAACGCAAAGTAATACTTGTGGTTTGCTGTTACTAGTGTGCAGCATTATGTACCATTGTACAATCAATTGCTTTCTTTCTTGTAAAGACAAGGAGTTGGATTGACATTTACTTTATTGGTTGTCGAGGTTTGAGCTCAAGCACCCCCACAGTACCTCTTTGAGATGCATGTGACTTCTCTTCCTTGCTACCCTGAGAGTCATATGTGGAAACCTGACCCAGACTAAAGAGCCTTAGTATATGGGTTTACTTTATTTGCAAAATTTAAGAACCTTCTGCATGGAATATCTTCCTTTCTCTTATACTCTTCCAGCACCACCATCTTTTCCAGTTTGAATGAGATGCACATATGCGCAACACATTGAAAAAGTATCAAATACCCTTAAAGTTAAAAGAAGGTGGGCATTTAGTCACCTTGAAGCAATCTTGTTCTCTGTTGGCAGTCAATGTAACCATGGAGCACCTGTCAGAAAGTTATAAAGCTGTACATATTTCAGCCAGCAACAGAGTCTGCTTTCTCTTTGGATCCATGGGCATATAGCTGGACATATCTCTTAATTAAATGTGACACTCCCATCTGAAGTCACCTCTGGTGAACTGCGGTGTCACACATTTTTCTGACAGAATTATAATCAAATAAGTGTTGTGTATACCTTTCAAGGAAGCTCTCATCTTCATATTTAACACCTTGCGTGCTGCCCCGATTTCCCTCCGGTGCTAAACATTCCATAACTGGGTGTGGTCGTGATGGAACCATTCCGTCATCAGTACAGCTCAACCGTGACTGGTGACGGAATGGTTCGGTCACAAGCATCGAAGGGGTTAAGAAGAAGAGATCCACTGTGCAGCATCATTGGACATATTGCTTTTCAATCCCCTCAGGACACATCTACATTTAAACCACAATGTACAGAAAAAAACAGTCGCTCAATACTATTGCATGCATATAGTGGTTAATTAAGTTGCATATTACTGTGTGCACTGTAATTCACAAGCAATTTTATCATTACCGTGCAGAATATCCACCATAGTACCATGCAGTTACCAATTAAATGCTTATAATGATGAATTACCACTTGGGACCAATTTTTCCAGTCATAAAAGAACACAGAATTTCTAGTTCCATGGAGTTTAATGCATACATTTACCATCTGCTACAAACAGGTGGTAACTGTATGCAAGGACCTCAAGGTGGGGTAAGGAAGTAGATGAGCAAAATGAGAGCATTTAAATGGGCTATGAGGTTCAGCTGCTGCTGCAGCCAAGCCTCATGCGAATTTGCCTAGTGGAATTACAAGCCAGAAAAATAAGATCTGTTTTTTCCACCCCCAGATAAACTGATCTTTGGGTCAGGCTTCATGGGCCCAGTTTTCTTTTTCCATCAGTGTTTTCTGAAAGCAGGGTTCATGTTCTTTGGCCACAGGATACCATGAGAGAAAAAGGTGGCAGAAGTAATGTCATGCCCGCTTGTTGCACTAATCTCCAAAAACCAAGTTCAGATGTGTGACTGAGGCTTCATCAAACCCCAGCTTTCTACTCCCCTTTAGATTTTTTTACAAACCTGCGTAGTGTCTTTGATACAACCTGTATTATACCGATGGTCCACCATGGCCTCATGTTCCCTATTATGCTTAGAGCTTCCAGAGGGCTTCAATAACGTATATTAGCTATTGCCTCCTGTTAGAACTGGCTATTTCTGGTAGGCTAAGGCTGACGCCAAAGCCAGGCAGAAACCACCATTCTAGTCAGGGCAAGGAAGTCACACGCCAAGATAACCTCTGCTCACCCCCTTGGTAGCTTGGCACAAGCAGTAAGGCTAAACTCGGAGGCAATGTGTAAAGCATTTGCGCCAGCGCACAACAGCAACAACATACTAGGCACACCACAGAAGAGACTCCACACAAGGTTATTATAAAAATAACTTTTGTATTGTAAAAACACATCAGATAAAATCACACATATACATGGTGCCAACTGGCACGGGCAATATTCACAGGGATTATGTACACAAGACAGGGCCACAAGGGCCACTGTCATAGTCAGATATAGCACTTCTAGAATAAGAAATAATAAAACATAAAATGGTAATCACAAAGATAACAACCAGTAACCACTGGTAACAGGAACCAGGACCTTACTAGGACCACCTGTACTAAGAAAGAAAAACCACCTAAGTATCACACAGCATTAGGGGTCTAAGAAAGAATACATTACTCATGATGCAATAAACCTACATTCAGAGGAGTAGAAAAGACAACCACCTAAGAATAACCACATTTAGGGGCATAAACCAGAACACCTTACCCATGATGTATGAACACATTCAGAGGAGTAATAATAGAGCACATGATGCAATAAACTACATTCAGGGGTGCAGCGCAAGAAGACACATGATGACTAACCATTCAGAGGTGCAGCGCAAGAAGACACATGATGACTAAACATTCAGAGGTGTTAAGAATAGAGCACATGATGCAATAAAATACATTCAGGGGTGCAGCGCAAGAAGACACATGATGACTAAACATTCAGAGGTGCAGCGCATGGAAAGGAAGACACATGATGCGGTAACACACTCAGAGGTGTTAAGAATAGGGCACATGATGCAATAAAATACATTCAGGGGTGCAGCGCAAGAAGACACATGATGACTAAACATTCAGAGGTGCAGCGCATGAAAAGAAAGACACATAATGCATCAAACATTCAGAGGTGTCAAGAGTAAAGCAATAGCGCAAAAATCACATGAGGCCTAAGAACCTTCAGAGGTGCAGGAATAACACATGATGCAAAAGATCACATTCAGAGGTGCAATAACCATACCATTGCGCAGACTCCCATAAGCCACCACCTGTGGCAGTCCCTAGGCCAAGGGCCTTGTTGGGGCTCAGACGCCCTGTGTCCAATGTCAGGGCGCGCTGCCATGCAGCGCCAGTCACAGAGTACAAAAAGCCTAAACGTGGCAGTTGCCCACAAAGTGCTGGGCAACTGTGTACATCACAGAAAGGCCTAAACGTGGCAGGTGCCCACAAAGTGCTGGGCACCTGAAGAGTCATCAAAACTGTGGCAGGGCCTTCAGTAGCCCTTCTAGCGAATTGCGCCACAAATGGTGGAGCCACACAGGCTCTGCAACAAATCCCCTCTCAACAGAAATGCCCCCCCTGAGCCTAGCAGGCTCTTAAACAACTGTGGGGTCTTTGGAGCCCCCCTCTGGGGCTCGGGACAACGTTGGGGCGGCCCATTGCCATCCGGGGCCGCCCTATCTCACGAATGTGGCCAGGGACCTCTCAGGGCGAAATTATCAAACTGCCCCCGATGTCGCAAGAGCTTCGACAGGCTCTTCACCACGTTGGGGCGGCCCACTGCCAACCGGGGCCGCCCAAGCACCAACTCTGTTGGAGTCCCTCTCAGGGGACTCTGAACACCAAGCGCGCTGCCCTGCTCGGGCAGCAGAAAGGGAGGACAGGGCCCAGGTCACGGGGGCGGCACCGAAAGCATGCCCGACACACCCCCCCAACCGCCTCAATCAGAGCCCCACTCACCGGCGGTCAGGCGCTCGCCGGTTCTCCGCTTCGCCCTTCACCCGGTCCCCCATCTCGGGACCGGGACTCTACGTGGAGCCTTCGTGGCTCCAAGGCATTCCGTCTCTCTCTCGCCAGCAGCGGGGGCCGCCTCGGGTCCTTCACTGCTGCGGTGCTTCACCCGGGCCCCCTCCTGGGACCCGGGGCTCCTCCATACACCACGGGATCCGGCAGCCAATCGGTGCGCGGCGGCGGGCGGGACTTCCTCCGAAAACCGGAAGTCCCGCCCCGTGTCAGGCAGAACGATGCCTGGCCTCCTGATGGCGGCGCGAAGGGGCCGCGGCGGTGATTAAGAAGGGCAAACCGAGGGGTGGACACCCTCGAGACTAGAATAAAATAGATAGGCGAGGTAGGCACTCGCAAAGGGCGCCATAGTCGGGGTGGCACCCGCAAATCCGATAAGAGTGCACACGAAGCACTCGGGCAGCCACAGGGCAGGAGCGCTTTCCCCCACGGGATAACCACAGCGCTCTGCCAGCAATCCGGTTAAGAAAGCGCCCACGAGGCGCTGGGGAGCCCAGAAAGCGCCAAAACGCCCCAGAAAGAACCCCCACAGCAAGGAGGGTCCCAGCAGCTGCAGGGCATTACAGGTTAAGGCTTCCAGGGCCAAAATAAAGTCCAGCAAAAAGTCCTCAAAGGTGCAGCCAGGCAGGGGGACAGCCAGGAAGAGTCCCCCAGCAGTCCATCAGAAGTCCAGGAGCTGGGCAGGGCCCAGGGATCCCCCTGAGCCCCAGCAGCAGCATGCCCCTGGCAGATTCGAGTTAGAAAACAAGAACAATTTGGAAGGGGATACAACCCCTTTTTATACAGTGCAAAACCTTTGAAGTTCTTTGAAGTCCTTTGAAGCAGGCAGTGTGAGAACCAGCTGGACTGGTTTAGAGGGAAGTCCCCTTCAGTATCAGGGACAGAGGTGTCAGTCGCCCAGCGGGAGGTGGAGCCAGCTTTGTAGTTACACAGGAACAGCCCTTCACTATCAGGTGCCATCTCCTCCCACTTCCCTGGCAGCAGATGCTGCCTTTCATCCATGGGCTGACTCAGACAACCTCCTGGGCTCTCCAGCCCCTGTCATCCTCAAACCAGACAGTCAATCCACAAGCAGGCCCATGCACTCTGGGCCAGGCTCACCAGCCAATCACACGCTAGCACCAACTTACACAAATATGCCAACTTCCAAAAGTAGGACTTCTAGACTAGACACAGCCATGTCGCATACATCATTTTGCAGCATTCATTCTCACGAGTTCTCTCATACCAAACTCGCCCCTGCACTCCCCACGCATCAGGAACTACCATGGGCATACATATTCCCCATTCATTCCTATGGGAGGGCAGGTCACTCACCATTCATCCACAGAGAGCTCAAGCACTTTACACTGTACCACAGTGAAAAAGTGCGCAGAGGCCTAAAATCACCAATCCCAGGTTCCATAAATAGGCTAGGAAAACGCAAAAAGTCTAGGGGTGAACCTGCCTAATGGGCCGGGTCCAACACAACCCCCTTCCAGCCAAAACGCAGGGTAGACCAATCACACCACTGATGGGCTTCACTGCTTTGGGCGACAAAACCACGGACACGGCCTCGAACAGCAGGGACACCGTCCAGTTTTTCGCCACTCTGAACCTACATAGTTTCCTCCAAATAATAACTCTCTGCCTCAACTAGGGTACCCCACTGGTACACACTAGTCATCCACAGCCAAGACCAGGCCATAGGCCATCCAAATCACAGGTCCTAACTAATCCACAGAGTGGGGGGTAGTAACCCCTGGCACACAATAGCCATTCTCCACTCTCTCTCTCAGTGTAGCTACAACTACCACTGATCCAACAACCTAGGGACCATACCCTCAGGCTGACCAGAGGTCACGAGCAAGAATGCCCCACCCTACCTCTACTTCTGGGTTTCCGCACCCTCACAGAAAAGCACTTCACCAGAACACAATTCTCCTACCAGATCAGGACCTCACTCCATCACTGGTCTACCACCTGGAAACTATTCTACTTCTGAGGTACAAAGCACACAGCACAGTCCCTCTTCAAGCAGGTGGGGGGACACAGCACACAGCAAAGCCCCCTTTCCTCTACCTTGGTGGAAACAACAAACTGCAGGTGAGCCCCAGAACACACAGCAAGGGCAGCCCCCTCGGTCTCTTCAGCTGATCCACTTTGGTAGAGATTCCTCTTGACCTAGAAGTTTCCTAATCTCCCAACCTAAGATCTAAACCCTCAGGTTACACCGGGGTCAGAAGTAAGGACACCGTTCCTCTGCACCCCCTTCCAGTTCCAGTATGTCTCAGGCTAGACAGAGCACACGCCAGCGGCGTATCAGCGACACACTTTCCTCCAGTACTCCTTCCAGGTCAGGCCACACCCCAACCTGGCTTTCCCCCCTCCTCGGGGAACGACCTCCAGAGGCCCCACAAATGGTCAAGCACTCTAGACGGTCAAATGCTCAGCGAGCCAGGACTTCTGCACCCTCCACTTAGGAACGGTACTGCCCAACACTAGGACCGCCGGAGTTCTGGTTACAGACACTCCCCGTCCTCTAGACACAGGAAGGTCCTCCTCAAATGACCTATGTACAGCTTAGGCCCCTGACCTGGCGCTCCCTTAAGGAACCCTCCAGGCCCTGAGATAGGGTTTCAGGCCAACGTGGGACACACCGTCCCACACTCACTCCGCCTCCACTGAGACAGGGCGTGAGCCCCTACACCCCTACCATACTACTGGGACCAAGCTGGGTTACACATGACCCTCTTCCCCTTTACAGGATCATCAGATACACAAGCCACTCCTTTTGGAACCACTCCCTAATGCCTCTGCAAGACATCTAGCACACCGCCAGACATCCACCTTCTTGTCCAGTGCCTCTGCAGGACCTCCTGCACACCACCAGAGGTACACCTCTCATGCAAGCTCTTTAACAAAAAGAAAACTCACACCAACTCCTCCAGTTCAGCACATCACTCATTCGCACACTCCCCCCCCTCGGACTGGTAAGGCAGTTTCCACCACCCCTGATCACTCAACCTGACCACACGTGACACAGGTACCAAACTCTGGGAGCGGGGAATGGGAATTAACACACTGGACACATTAAAGCTGCCACCACTGGATCCTACCACACTGGGGAATCCAGACACACACTACACTCAGGGAACAACCACCCTCCTGAGCTAGTCATTTCTCCTCACACTCCCTCTCTTCCATCTACCCACACAGGGACAGGATTTGGGATTGGACACGGGATCCAGCAAGGGATTCCTAAGCTATGGGAACCCCCCCCTCTACTGGCGTCCCGCCCTGTCAATTTCTCTCATCTGCCACTAAACATAAAGCGCAGAAACACATTTGAAAATGACACTCTTGAGGAAAAAAATCAAAAACAATAATCCTAAACATGTGACTATCTGAAAAAAACAATTGTAGAGTTTTGTAATGTAGCCAGTTGTCGCTATGGCACTGCGCAAACACAAGTTCCAAATCCGCACCGCTGACCACCAATGTTAGAACTGGCTATTTCTGGTAGGCTAAGGCTGACGCCAAAGCCAGGCAGAAACCACCATTCTAGTCAGGGCAAGGAAGTCACACGCCAAGATAACCTCTGCTCACCCCCTTGGTAGCTTGGCACAAGCAGTAAGGCTAAACTCGGAGGCAATGTGTAAAGCATTTGCGCCAGCGCACAACAGCAACAACATACTAGGCACACCACAGAAGAGACTCCACACAAGGTTATTATAAAAATAACTTTTGTATTGTAAAAACACATCAGATAAAATCACACATATACATGGTGCCAACTGGCACGGGCAATATTCACAGGGATTATGTACACAAGACAGGGCCACAAGGGCCACTGTCATAGTCAGATATAGCACTTCTAGAATAAGAAATAATAAAACATAAAATGGTAATCACAAAGATAACAACCAGTAACCACTGGTAACAGGAACCAGGACCTTACTAGGACCACCTGTACTAAGAAAGAAAAACCACCTAAGTATCACACAGCATTAGGGGTCTAAGAAAGAATACATTACTCATGATGCAATAAACCTACATTCAGAGGAGTAGAAAAGACAACCACCTAAGAATAACCACATTTAGGGGCATAAACCAGAACACCTTACCCATGATGTATGAACACATTCAGAGGAGTAATAATAGAGCACATGATGCAATAAACTACATTCAGGGGTGCAGCGCAAGAAGACACATGATGACTAACCATTCAGAGGTGCAGCGCAAGAAGACACATGATGACTAAACATTCAGAGGTGTTAAGAATAGAGCACATGATGCAATAAAATACATTCAGGGGTGCAGCGCAAGAAGACACATGATGACTAAACATTCAGAGGTGCAGCGCATGGAAAGGAAGACACATGATGCGGTAACACACTCAGAGGTGTTAAGAATAGGGCACATGATGCAATAAAATACATTCAGGGGTGCAGCGCAAGAAGACACATGATGACTAAACATTCAGAGGTGCAGCGCATGAAAAGAAAGACACATAATGCATCAAACATTCAGAGGTGTCAAGAGTAAAGCAATAGCGCAAAAATCACATGAGGCCTAAGAACCTTCAGAGGTGCAGGAATAACACATGATGCAAAAGATCACATTCAGAGGTGCAATAACCATACCATTGCGCAGACTCCCATAAGCCACCACCTGTGGCAGTCCCTAGGCCAAGGGCCTTGTTGGGGCTCAGACGCCCTGTGTCCAATGTCAGGGCGCGCTGCCATGCAGCGCCAGTCACAGAGTACAAAAAGCCTAAACGTGGCAGTTGCCCACAAAGTGCTGGGCAACTGTGTACATCACAGAAAGGCCTAAACGTGGCAGGTGCCCACAAAGTGCTGGGCACCTGAAGAGTCATCAAAACTGTGGCAGGGCCTTCAGTAGCCCTTCTAGCGAATTGCGCCACAAATGGTGGAGCCACACAGGCTCTGCAACAAATCCCCTCTCAACAGAAATGCCCCCCCTGAGCCTAGCAGGCTCTTAAACAACTGTGGGGTCTTTGGAGCCCCCCTCTGGGGCTCGGGACAACGTTGGGGCGGCCCATTGCCATCCGGGGCCGCCCTATCTCACGAATGTGGCCAGGGACCTCTCAGGGCGAAATTATCAAACTGCCCCCGATGTCGCAAGAGCTTCGACAGGCTCTTCACCACGTTGGGGCGGCCCACTGCCAACCGGGGCCGCCCAAGCACCAACTCTGTTGGAGTCCCTCTCAGGGGACTCTGAACACCAAGCGCGCTGCCCTGCTCGGGCAGCAGAAAGGGAGGACAGGGCCCAGGTCACGGGGGCGGCACCGAAAGCATGCCCGACACACCCCCCCAACCGCCTCGATCAGAGCCCCACTCACCGGCGGTCAGGCGCTCGCCGGTTCTCCGCTTCGCCCTTCACCCGGTCCCCCATCTCGGGACCGGGACTCTACGTGGAGCCTTCGTGGCTCCAAGGCATTCCGTCTCTCTCTCGCCAGCAGCGGGGGCCGCCTCGGGTCCTTCACTGCTGCGGTGCTTCACCCGGGCCCCCTCCTGGGACCCGGGGCTCCTCCATACACCACGGGATCCGGCAGCCAATCGGTGCGCGGCGGCGGGCGGGACTTCCTCCGAAAACCGGAAGTCCCGCCCCGTGTCAGGCAGAACGATGCCTGGCCTCCTGATGGCGGCGCGAAGGGGCCGCGGCGGTGATTAAGAAGGGCAAACCGAGGGGTGGACACCCTCGAGACTAGAATAAAATAGATAGGCGAGGTAGGCACTCGCAAAGGGCGCCATAGTCGGGGTGGCACCCGCAAATCCGATAAGAGTGCACACGAAGCACTCGGGCAGCCACAGGGCAGGAGCGCTTTCCCCCACGGGATAACCACAGCGCTCTGCCAGCAATCCGGTTAAGAAAGCGCCCACGAGGCGCTGGGGAGCCCAGAAAGCGCCAAAACGCCCCAGAAAGAACCCCCACAGCAAGGAGGGTCCCAGCAGCTGCAGGGCATTACAGGTTAAGGCTTCCAGGGCCAAAATAAAGTCCAGCAAAAAGTCCTCAAAGGTGCAGCCAGGCAGGGGGACAGCCAGGAAGAGTCCCCCAGCAGTCCATCAGAAGTCCAGGAGCTGGGCAGGGCCCAGGGATCCCCCTGAGCCCCAGCAGCAGCATGCCCCTGGCAGATTCGAGTTAGAAAACAAGAACAATTTGGAAGGGGATACAACCCCTTTTTATACAGTGCAAAACCTTTGAAGTTCTTTGAAGTCCTTTGAAGCAGGCAGTGTGAGAACCAGCTGGACTGGTTTAGAGGGAAGTCCCCTTCAGTATCAGGGACAGAGGTGTCAGTCGCCCAGCGGGAGGTGGAGCCAGCTTTGTAGTTACACAGGAACAGCCCTTCACTATCAGGTGCCATCTCCTCCCACTTCCCTGGCAGCAGATGCTGCCTTTCATCCATGGGCTGACTCAGACAACCTCCTGGGCTCTCCAGCCCCTGTCATCCTCAAACCAGACAGTCAATCCACAAGCAGGCCCATGCACTCTGGGCCAGGCTCACCAGCCAATCACACGCTAGCACCAACTTACACAAATATGCCAACTTCCAAAAGTAGGACTTCTAGACTAGACACAGCCATGTCGCATACATCATTTTGCAGCATTCATTCTCACGAGTTCTCTCATACCAAACTCGCCCCTGCACTCCCCACGCATCAGGAACTACCATGGGCATACATATTCCCCATTCATTCCTATGGGAGGGCAGGTCACTCACCATTCATCCACAGAGAGCTCAAGCACTTTACACTGTACCACAGTGAAAAAGTGCGCAGAGGCCTAAAATCACCAATCCCAGGTTCCATAAATAGGCTAGGAAAACGCAAAAAGTCTAGGGGTGAACCTGCCTAATGGGCCGGGTCCAACACAACCCCCTTCCAGCCAAAACGCAGGGTAGACCAATCACACCACTGATGGGCTTCACTGCTTTGGGCGACAAAACCACGGACACGGCCTCGAACAGCAGGGACACCGTCCAGTTTTTCGCCACTCTGAACCTACATAGTTTCCTCCAAATAATAACTCTCTGCCTCAACTAGGGTACCCCACTGGTACACACTAGTCATCCACAGCCAAGACCAGGCCATAGGCCATCCAAATCACAGGTCCTAACTAATCCACAGAGTGGGGGGTAGTAACCCCTGGCACACAATAGCCATTCTCCACTCTCTCTCTCAGTGTAGCTACAACTACCACTGATCCAACAACCTAGGGACCATACCCTCAGGCTGACCAGAGGTCACGAGCAAGAATGCCCCACCCTACCTCTACTTCTGGGTTTCCGCACCCTCACAGAAAAGCACTTCACCAGAACACAATTCTCCTACCAGATCAGGACCTCACTCCATCACTGGTCTACCACCTGGAAACTATTCTACTTCTGAGGTACAAAGCACACAGCACAGTCCCTCTTCAAGCAGGTGGGGGGACACAGCACACAGCAAAGCCCCCTTTCCTCTACCTTGGTGGAAACAACAAACTGCAGGTGAGCCCCAGAACACACAGCAAGGGCAGCCCCCTCGGTCTCTTCAGCTGATCCACTTTGGTAGAGATTCCTCTTGACCTAGAAGTTTCCTAATCTCCCAACCTAAGATCTAAACCCTCAGGTTACACCGGGGTCAGAAGTAAGGACACCGTTCCTCTGCACCCCCTTCCAGTTCCAGTATGTCTCAGGCTAGACAGAGCACACGCCAGCGGCGTATCAGCGACACACTTTCCTCCAGTACTCCTTCCAGGTCAGGCCACACCCCAACCTGGCTTTCCCCCCTCCTCGGGGAACGACCTCCAGAGGCCCCACAAATGGTCAAGCACTCTAGACGGTCAAATGCTCAGCGAGCCAGGACTTCTGCACCCTCCACTTAGGAGCGGTACTGCCCAACACTAGGACCGCCGGAGTTCTGGTTACAGACACTCCCCGTCCTCTAGACACAGGAAGGTCCTCCTCAAATGACCTATGTACAGCTTAGGCCCCTGACCTGGCGCTCCCTTAAGGAACCCTCCAGGCCCTGAGATAGGGTTTCAGGCCAACGTGGGACACACCGTCCCACACTCACTCCGCCTCCACTGAGACAGGGCGTGAGCCCCTACACCCCTACCATACTACTGGGACCAAGCTGGGTTACACATGACCCTCTTCCCCTTTACAGGATCATCAGATACACAAGCCACTCCTTTTGGAACCACTCCCTAATGCCTCTGCAAGACATCTAGCACACCGCCAGACATCCACCTTCTTGTCCAGTGCCTCTGCAGGACCTCCTGCACACCACCAGAGGTACACCTCTCATGCAAGCTCTTTAACAAAAAGAAAACTCACACCAACTCCTCCAGTTCAGCACATCACTCATTCGCACACTCCCCCCCCTCGGACTGGTAAGGCAGTTTCCACCACCCCTGATCACTCAACCTGACCACACGTGACACAGGTACCAAACTCTGGGAGCGGGGAATGGGAATTAACACACTGGACACATTAAAGCTGCCACCACTGGATCCTACCACACTGGGGAATCCAGACACACACTACACTCAGGGAACAACCACCCTCCTGAGCTAGTCATTTCTCCTCACACTCCCTCTCTTCCATCTACCCACACAGGGACAGGATTTGGGATTGGACACGGGATCCAGCAAGGGATTCCTAAGCTATGGGAACCCCCCCTCTACTGGCGTCCCGCCCTGTCAATTTCTCTCATCTGCCACTAAACATAAAGCGCAGAAACACATTTGAAAATGACACTCTTGAGGAAAAAAATCAAAAACAATAATCCTAAACATGTGACTATCTGAAAAAAACAATTGTAGAGTTTTGTAATGTAGCCAGTTGTCGCTATGGCACTGCGCAAACACAAGTTCCAAATCCGCACCGCTGACCACCAATGTTAGAACTGGCTATTTCTGGTAGGCTAAGGCTGACGCCAAAGCCAGGCAGAAACCACCATTCTAGTCAGGGCAAGGAAGTCACACGCCAAGATAACCTCTGCTCACCCCCTTGGTAGCTTGGCACAAGCAGTAAGGCTAAACTCGGAGGCAATGTGTAAAGCATTTGCGCCAGCGCACAACAGCAACAACATACTAGGCACACCACAGAAGAGACTCCACACAAGGTTATTATAAAAATAACTTTTGTATTGTAAAAACACATCAAATAAAATCACACATATACATGGTGCCAACTGGCACGGGCAATATTCACAGGGATTATGTACACAAGACAGGGCCACAAGGGCCACTGTCATAGTCAGATATAGCACTTCTAGAATAAGAAATAATAAAACATAAAATGGTAATCACAAAGATAACAACCAGTAACCACTGGTAACAGGAACCAGGACCTTACTAGGACCACCTGTACTAAGAAAGAAAAACCACCTAAGTATCACACAGCATTAGGGGTCTAAGAAAGAATACATTACTCATGATGCAATAAACCTACATTCAGAGGAGTAGAAAAGACAACCACCTAAGAATAACCACATTTAGGGGCATAAACCAGAACACCTTACCCATGATGTATGAACACATTCAGAGGAGTAATAATAGAGCACATGATGCAATAAACTACATTCAGGGGTGCAGCGCAAGAAGACACATGATGACTAACCATTCAGAGGTGCAGCGCAAGAAGACACATGATGACTAAACATTCAGAGGTGTTAAGAATAGAGCACATGATGCAATAAAATACATTCAGGGGTGCAGCGCAAGAAGACACATGATGACTAAACATTCAGAGGTGCAGCGCATGGAAAGGAAGACACATGATGCGGTAACACACTCAGAGGTGTTAAGAATAGGGCACATGATGCAATAAAATACATTCAGGGGTGCAGCGCAAGAAGACACATGATGACTAAACATTCAGAGGTGCAGCGCATGAAAAGAAAGACACATAATGCATCAAACATTCAGAGGTGTCAAGAGTAAAGCAATAGCGCAAAAATCACATGAGGCCTAAGAACCTTCAGAGGTGCAGGAATAACACATGATGCAAAAGATCACATTCAGAGGTGCAATAACCATACCATTGCGCAGACTCCCATAAGCCACCACCTGTGGCAGTCCCTAGGCCAAGGGCCTTGTTGGGGCTCAGACGCCCTGTGTCCAATGTCAGGGCGCGCTGCCATGCAGCGCCAGTCACAGAGTACAAAAAGCCTAAACGTGGCAGTTGCCCACAAAGTGCTGGGCAACTGTGTACATCACAGAAAGGCCTAAACGTGGCAGGTGCCCACAAAGTGCTGGGCACCTGAAGAGTCATCAAAACTGTGGCAGGGCCTTCAGTAGCCCTTCTAGCGAATTGCGCCACAAATGGTGGAGCCACACAGGCTCTGCAACAAATCCCCTCTCAACAGAAATGCCCCCCCTGAGCCTAGCAGGCTCTTAAACAACTGTGGGGTCTTTGGAGCCCCCCTCTGGGGCTCGGGACAACGTTGGGGCGGCCCATTGCCATCCGGGGCCGCCCTATCTCACGAATGTGGCCAGGGACCTCTCAGGGCGAAATTATCAAACTGCCCCCGATGTCGCAAGAGCTTCGACAGGCTCTTCACCACGTTGGGGCGGCCCACTGCCAACCGGGGCCGCCCAAGCACCAACTCTGTTGGAGTCCCTCTCAGGGGACTCTGAACACCAAGCGCGCTGCCCTGCTCGGGCAGCAGAAAGGGAGGACAGGGCCCAGGTCACAGGGGCGGCACCGAAAGCATGCCCGACACACCCCCCCAACCGCCTCGATCAGAGCCCCACTCACCGGCGGTCAGGCGCTCGCCGGTTCTCCGCTTCGCCCTTCACCCGGTCCCCCATCTCGGGACCGGGACTCTACGTGGAGCCTTCGTGGCTCCAAGGCATTCCGTCTCTCTCTCGCCAGCAGCGGGGGCCGCCTCGGGTCCTTCACTGCTGCGGTGCTTCACCCGGGCCCCCTCCTGGGACCCGGGGCTCCTCCATACACCACGGGATCCGGCAGCCAATCGGTGCGCGGCGGCGGGCGGGACTTCCTCCGAAAACCGGAAGTCCCGCCCCGTGTCAGGCAGAACGATGCCTGGCCTCCTGATGGCGGCGCGAAGGGGCCGCGGCGGTGATTAAGAAGGGCAAACCGAGGGGTGGACACCCTCGAGACTAGAATAAAATAGATAGGCGAGGTAGGCACTCGCAAAGGGCGCCATAGTCGGGGTGGCACCCGCAAATCCGATAAGAGTGCACACGAAGCACTCGGGCAGCCACAGGGCAGGAGCGCTTTCCCCCACGGGATAACCACAGCGCTCTGCCAGCAATCCGGTTAAGAAAGCGCCCACGAGGCGCTGGGGAGCCCAGAAAGCGCCAAAACGCCCCAGAAAGAACCCCCACAGCAAGGAGGGTCCCAGCAGCTGCAGGGCATTACAGGTTAAGGCTTCCAGGGCCAAAATAAAGTCCAGCAAAAAGTCCTCAAAGGTGCAGCCAGGCAGGGGGACAGCCAGGAAGAGTCCCCCAGCAGTCCATCAGAAGTCCAGGAGCTGGGCAGGGCCCAGGGATCCCCCTGAGCCCCAGCAGCAGCATGCCCCTGGCAGATTCGAGTTAGAAAACAAGAACAATTTGGAAGGGGATACAACCCCTTTTTATACAGTGCAAAACCTTTGAAGTTCTTTGAAGTCCTTTGAAGCAGGCAGTGTGAGAACCAGCTGGACTGGTTTAGAGGGAAGTCCCCTTCAGTATCAGGGACAGAGGTGTCAGTCGCCCAGCGGGAGGTGGAGCCAGCTTTGTAGTTACACAGGAACAGCCCTTCACTATCAGGTGCCATCTCCTCCCACTTCCCTGGCAGCAGATGCTGCCTTTCATCCATGGGCTGACTCAGACAACCTCCTGGGCTCTCCAGCCCCTGTCATCCTCAAACCAGACAGTCAATCCACAAGCAGGCCCATGCACTCTGGGCCAGGCTCACCAGCCAATCACACGCTAGCACCAACTTACACAAATATGCCAACTTCCAAAAGTAGGACTTCTAGACTAGACACAGCCATGTCGCATACATCATTTTGCAGCATTCATTCTCACGAGTTCTCTCATACCAAACTCGCCCCTGTACTCCCCACGCATCAGGAACTACCATGGGCATACATATTCCCCATTCATTCCTATGGGAGGGCAGGTCACTCACCATTCATCCACAGAGAGCTCAAGCACTTTACACTGTACCACAGTGAAAAAGTGCGCAGAGGCCTAAAATCACCAATCCCAGGTTCCATAAATAGGCTAGGAAAACGCAAAAAGTCTAGGGGTGAACGTGCCTAATGGGCCGGGTCCAACACCTCCCACTTGTATAAGCCATCCGAAATTATACTTGATATAAGACACTTCATCAGCTGCCACTGTCACCATGATGATTGTATGACTTGTTCCGAAAGAGTTTCACTTTTCATGAACACTGTTGGTATGCTCAAACTATGTGGCAATGAAGTTGTCAGGTATGATCAAAATACATTTTTGAGGAACCACTTAGACCACAGGCCCAGATTTCACAATGAGAATTGTAAGAACATCACGAGTAGGCAAACAGGGAGAAAGGCCATTGATTAGGAATGAGCTGTAGCTAAGCACCTATGCTGCCCAGATTGAGGATTCCAAAGAGGCGAAAAGGTTTCAAAAAGTGTAGCTCAGTGGTGGCTGCCACACAACGAAAGTTGGGAGGTGGGTTGGGAGAGAATTGAGGGTAAAAATAAAATATTAAAAGAAACCCTTACTTCTCGCTGCCCCGCCACCGACAGCCGCCTCAGTGCTTCACTCCCGGTAGTCTCAGGGAAGGCACAGGCTGGCCAGTCAATCCAGATGATGCTCTTATGTAATGGGCAATGGCATAACATAGGCCCCCACAGCCCCTGCAGAACTGGAGACCCCGAGCTCCAGGGCGCCCCCTCATCATAGTACCTTGGCCTGGGAGCTCCTGATTGAGTCCAGAGATGGGCCCCTCCATCTACCTTGCAGGGGCCCCCCTAAAGTTTCATTAAGCCACTGGCTATGACAGCAGTGCAGGATTGGTCTGAGTGGATTGGTCTGCTGCTTAGACACTGATTGGGAGCCTGCTGCTTTTCTCCGGCTATGACAACAGCTAGGTGGGAGAAATAGAAGTGTGGATGTATGTGTGGCCCCCTAAGACAACCGAGCAAACTTACATATGCACTTCTAAGTGCCCACTCCTTCTTGATATGGCCTGTCCCACATGCACACATGGTCAGCCATAGCCCCCCACAGAAAAATCATAATATTTTAATATAATTTAATTTTTATGTGACAGACTCTGACAAGTGGGTCCACGCTCCTCCGCCATTATCGAGGAGCCACCGCAGGTGTAGCTTCCCTCATCTTTCATATCAGGTCTTGGAGAAAATGTATGAGGTGTTGTGTTACTGAACAAAAAGAGTAGTTACAGAGAAAGATATAAACAATAGCGAGGTCCCCACCAATTTCATGTGAAAGCAGAAACATGTACCAGGATAAGAAAGAAAAGAATTTGAGCAAGTAGTAAAAAAGTCAGGATGAACAAACAAAACTCACCACAACAAAAGCCACAGACAATAACACCTCTAACTTAATTCATGAGGCAAGCCAGGAAACCCCCGAAAGTAGGGAGAATCCTATTTGGAAGTCTTAACAGTCAAGGGATCCATACTATGCTGAATACCAAGAACCTGAGGCTAGCCTGGGTGTATGAGTAAGATTGTTGCACAGTACACTTCCTACATGAATGAATTCTCAGTTTTAACCCGTTCGAATGGACTAATCTAAGGGCTTTCAAGAAGAAGCCATGTCATCCTGTTGCTTTGCACATTGTGGCCCTGATTCACAAAGGTTGATGTACACTTTTGTGTACGTTGACGATTGTTTGCTATTCACCAAGGGATTTATGAGTAGTATCTTTAGGAGTGTGGAGTCTCCGCACATATAGGACTGCACATATATGACTGTCCTATCTTTTTATGTGCGGAGACTCCGCTCTCGTAAAGAAACCGAATGATCTGGCTCCATCCTGCCAATGTGAGGAAAAGCCATGCCAATTAACTGGATACCACTCATTTGCTTATTCATCTAGTCGTTGATATAGCACAAACCAGACCCAGTTGTGCAGCAGAGCGCTTTTCATAGCTTCAACGAAACAGGGTGAATAATTGAAAAAATATGATGTGCCATTTTTCAATTAAGCATAAGAGAGTAAAATAGGATTTGGAATAAAAGTAAATGCAAAAACAAAAAAACCGTATATGGGCCTTTACCAATTTCATTTCAGGCCTCAGTCTTGAAGATGACCTCGTAGGAGCTCAAAGGTGTAAGTGACGTTGAAGGAGCAGGCATTTAAGTTCTTTTTTATAGTTGTCTTGGGAGACATTTGCCCTGGTAGCAGGAGGGATGTTTGCAGCTTTGAGCTCCATCTAACGAGGACAAGTCTACTGATTTGCAGCATTGCTGTTGGCTACTGGCGGCAGTAACATTTTAGCAGAGGTAAGGAAGCTATAGTAAGCATTAATAACAGCTTCCATATTTATTTTATATATGATAATGCCTGAGCTATTTACAGAAGAACTTTACCGGCCAAGAAACACACAGATTGATTTAAGTGTGCAAAGAGTTTTAAACAAAATAAGCTTCAAATTTGGTTTCCCAGTTTATTGGCAAGCAGCAGTAAACTAACGGAAAAAACTGGAAACCGCAAACACATGGCTTGACATCATGAAGCGATAAACACAAATATACCCATGCATTCTGGAGAATCCTTGCTAACTTACCGACATGTCTTAGAAATGTGCTTTTATTACAGAGGATGTATCAGTTCAGTGTCAGGAGCTGGTCCTGCTACATTCTCACCCTTTCGCCCATCCGCCTCTGGTGACCACTTCCCGTCCTGAATCATCTCTGGTGACTACTTCCTGTCATGGATATTCTTCCTCTTTCCATTTACATGGTTCTTATTGGGTCAACTCAGGCTTTTTTTCTCCTGCCTATGCTTGTCACCAGTTTGTGAAAAGCATTGGGTGCCATCTATCTTTTTAGTTGCTTTATTTGTTCTTCTGAGGAGTTTTCTGGAGGGCCGTTGGCAATTGAACTATTGTAAAACATTGAGGTCATGAGGGTTCCATTCATTTTCATTTGTAATTATATTTGCTATTCTTGTGATTTCTTTTGTCAAAGACAATTTCTGTAGTAGTTTTTTCCTTTTAGTTTTTAATCTCCATAGTTGCAACCATCAATTACATCAATAAGGGGTCATGAGCGACAGCACTTGCTACCGATTTCCTATGCTGGCCTCTTTCTTTCGACCTGTGATTTCCTGCTAATCAAGCGGCTTTTCCCCTGATGTTTCTGAACGTTAAGCAATGTATTGCATACTGGGATGAAGCGTGTGATAAGTGGACATTTAATAATATTTTACCAAACAAGAAAACACTTAGAAAACGCTTAGAGAAAGCCAAGAAAGTGGACACTGTATTATTCTATTTTCATACAGTGATACAAAATATTTCTTGATAAATGATAACAAATCTAGCTTATCGAGTCATATACAGCCCCATATGCTCCAGAAATAATGGGGATGATATATAAAAATTGTCCAAAGAAAAATCAGATTGTGTCTCTAATAATTGGTAATCTATGGATATTCACAGAGTGAAACCGATGTATATGCAACAGTATATATATGTATGACTGTGTAGAATAGCTCTATTGCATACAGCCCGCTCACAGATTTGAACTTTGTTTAGACCCATTACCTCTCCAGGATGGGGTCATACGTTGTCAGCAGAGTTGTCAGGTAAATAAATACATTCGGGTGTTCAAAAGCATTTTGTGATACAATCCACCCACTTAGCAGTTTAACCAGTTTACACCTGTAAGGGCCAGTTGTAAATTCAATAGTTAATGCGCAAAGTGTCCCATATCATATACAATTCACAAGGTGAATGTAGGAAAGTGGGATATACAAATGTTAAAAACTTGTATTAAAAACAGTTAATAAATATCAAAAGGTGAAATTCCACACATTCTACCCTTTGATAATCTTCAACGCTCCCAGTCTAGTCTTCTTCTTCCTCTTCTCTGTCCTTGCATGATGAGATACATCCACACACACAAGAGATGTATTCTACTATCATTTCAAACCAAAGATAAACATTCTCCACTAGAGCGCTTTACTTCATAATTTCTCACTTACTTTTTAGTCTTCCAATAATCAGGTCAAAGGCTTGAAATGCTTATGGGTATATTTGGATTTTGAAACTGAGTGGACATGGCTTCTAAAGCCTACACCTCAGATTACACTACAACAATAAAAAACACAATAGACATATCTACACTCGGCATCTGGATCATATCAACTCTGTGCACTACTGGCCTATTTACGACTTTGGTTCCATTGTGCCAGCTTTCTGCTGACACAGCTGTGCCAAAGCTGCAAAAGAACCGCCTGTCGTATTACGAGTTGAACTTGCGTACAGTGGGTCATCCTTTGACTCTCCCATGGTGGTGCCTGGAAAACAGGCACCGCAATGGGAACGGCAAGAAAGTTCCCGCCCGCTATTGTCGGTGACTTCCATGCCGTGCTGGAACTTTGAGAGAATGCAGACAGGGGCACATGTTGTGCCCCACTCCGAATGTATCCCCATGGCATGGGACTGGGGGCCATGTAGGGCCCCCCTTTGTTCCTCCACCTCCAGCCTTTAAATGGTGGGGCTCCCACCATGAAATGGCTGGCAGTGGCAGAACTTGTAATATGGTGAGCGGGACTGCACCAGACCCGCTCAGCATGTCACATTGCGGCTCACCCCAGCCACCACCAGGAAAATACTGTTCCATGGAGCAGCTGGTGGCCCTCCGCCGCAATGACTTTTGAAGTCGTAATGGGACGGGCGGACCATCTCCATCCCGAATCTGGTGGTCTTATGACCGCCAGACTCGTAATCAGGCTCAAAGAGCAGAAAACAATATCCCCTGAAGAAATGAGATTGCTTCGATTAGCAGCACAATATTCACTGTCACATCTAATGTATGTACTAGCTCCTCCTCCTGAATAGGAAACGAGGTAACATATGGATGAATGACCTCCTGGAAAGAGTAGTCTAAGAACATATTATGGATGAAAGTCAAATTTGAGCAAAGGCCCAACCCGCTTTCACAAAAATTAAATTGGGTCACAGCAAAGATCCACGTGTAGACATTGGCAGAAAGGAAGTAAGAGGGATTTCATTTAGCGTCTTACAAAGCCTGGATTGTAGTTTCCTAAATTAACATGAAAGTCTAAGCATGAATCACCAGATGTAAGGTTGAACAGCACCTCTGGAGGGAATTCATCTTTGATTTGACCAAGCCTCTGCTATGGTTCCCAGAAGTTTTTTTTCTGCAGAGCAGTGTTAAGAAAATGTAGCATCTCATTAAACCATTAGAACCTTTTCACCAAAACTGGGAGGATCCTGATTTGAGGCCAATTCAAGGAGTCAGTGAACACCATCCCTACAAAGAGGTCCAAAGATATTTATATGTTTGAAGTGTATTAGGCCACCTAGTCTGTTGAATTGCTTTTGCCAAATCTTTAGACTTTCCCCTAATATCTCATGTTTAACTGCTCAACCCTACACCAAACAACCTGTACCTATAGTCTGGAAGCTGAAACCTTTAAGGCATGAGCAGAGATGAAATCAACAGAAGATGCAAATCCAGGTTTGTCTGTAACTAGCATATGAGGGCTAATTACCTTGTATGATACCAATGAGACATTATCGAAAATACCCAAACCACTTTCCAAAATATCATTGCTAAGAGCATCAGCTGAAAAGGGAAATGTGAGAATACATAGAGAAGGGCTTTTAGTCAGGAAAACAGCAGCCCATCTATATCCCATCCCAAAGCTATTGGATTATGAGCATTCATGCAAAAGTGGTATAAGTTCGCTAGAGTGAGGATGAAAACACATTGAGACAGAGTGGCCCTAACCTATAGCACAATTCTTAAAATATCTCTTTTGAAAGAAAAAGATCACTGAAAATCAGAAATGACATATTGAGTTAACCTCAATGAAGATCTTTGATTTCATACACTTGTTCTGGTGTGAAGGCTAGAAGATGTTTCTCTGCCCTATGGTTTATCTTGTGGGCTAGATCTATGAAAAGTCCCTGTCACTGTGTTCATGAAACTAACTAATGGAAGTGGTGTTGTCTGTACATTAACTGTGCAGCCTTGAAATGTGGAGTGGATGGTCATCAGAGACACAAGAGCCTATATTTACTAATGACAGGTGGGCACTCACATGGCGATGCACAATTTTGTGCTATGTTGGTGGGATTTTATAATGGTAAGAAAATGAAAACAATGTTTTATATTACAGTGGGCTAAACTAGCACCCACTCAAAGCTTTAGTAAAAACCTTGTAATCTCCATTTAAATAGGGCTGCACTGTGTTAACTAACTCCAGTCCCATAAACATTGAGGGCATACATTTAGTGTCTGGAGGTCACATTCACTGTTCTAAATCTAGTCCACAAACATAGGAAAACGTTTATATATTTTTGATGTCTAGAATTACTATTCAAATAGTATCTATACTAGCATTGGGGACAATGTATATATTTGCCGTGTTGATATTTTGTATTCTAACTCCAGTCTTACTAACAGTGAAAAAAGCGCACACATGGGGTCTGAAAGGTCAGCGTTACTGATTCAATTTAGTCCCACAAATACTTGGAAAGCACAAGTTTTTGGTGTATGTGTGAATTCTAATTTCTGACTATTATTGAGGAAAGTATAGATATAAGGATAAGGGAAATGTATGATTCACTGCAACTCCAAATATGAAATGTGTTTAATTATTAAATATATATAATGTAATTTATTTATTAATTGTTTACTTTAATAGTAAAATATTGAAATAAATGTACGTAAATAACATTTAAATGACTGTTCAAAATTATGATTTCACAACAGTAATATGTATTAAATATCAAATTTATTTTACATTTGAAAACTTAAACAAACTAAAGCAAATTATTATTTATTTATAAAACAATTTAAAATGAAAATGTACTTAAAGTCAGTAATATAATTTAACACAAATTAAATTTAAAATGTACATTTTTAGATAAAAGAGTACCCATCCAAACCCCAAATAAACACAACATCCTGAAACAAACTTGAAATGAATAACAATAATATATCTTACGTTTGTAGTTCCAATTTACTTGGAAATAACCAAATAAAATAACACATAACAACGACATTTGCTACCATGATATTTTCGTATACCACATTTTAAACTTTGATATTATTAACAAACATAACTACATAATAGGTACTTACAATATTTGGACAACAATATTATAGCAAACCGGTATTTTGGAGGGGCTATCTAATCCCCTCAGTGACTGCAGTGATATATAAAGACCAATCTATGGAAATAATTGCCAACATTTGCAGAATGTATAGCTAAATTCTGCAAAATAACAAAACCAACATTTAGTGGAAATTCAGAACATTGTGTAATCAACAGTGAAGAACCATAGGGCCAGATTTACTAAGATACTGATTACAAAAAGTGGTTGCAAATTATGATTCAAATTTATGCAGCCTGTATCTTTTTTTGTGAACTGAAGTCTGCACAAAGACCGAATTGTAATAGGTTGCAAACCAAGTTGCTTGTTGAATATTAATAAGAAAGGTCCTAAAGTATGACCCACTGTGATTGACAACATTCTTGTATGATGGCTGTGAAATATTGGGTTGGTAGGTTGCGGGAGAGTGTTTCTCAAGCAACAGTGACAATTCTTCTAAGGGTGAGCCATAAAAAGTAATTAAATTACCATGTGCTTAACCATGTGGTAGCTTGGCACAAAAGAAGTCAGGCTTATCTAAGAGGCAATGTATAAGAGATTTATGCAGTACTTAAAAAGTAATAAAATGAAGACACAACACAAGAAAAATCTCTGCCAATTTAGAAAAATAGATTAGGTTTAAATAAATTATTTGACACTAAAGCCACAAAAATGCAATCAATAGAGCCAGTGTTATGATTTTGTAAAGATGAAAGTGAAAATTAGTGCCTAAAGGAGAAAAGCACCAACCACAAACATTTAGTCGTGCAAGACTGAGGCGAAGTCAAAAGATATGGCTGACTGCGATGGAGCGCAGTGCGAATACATCAAGTGGATCAAGCCTGGTCTTTTTACAGTTCGACTTAGAAGAAGTTTTTAGGAAAACTGTCTGAGAAGGTAAGTTTTCAGTTAGGCAATGAAGACGACAGTGTATGAGGAAAAGCAGTAAAGCAAGTCTCTAGCAAGCAGCAGGGCATCTTCTGGGGCACAAAGCATGCTTCAGGCAGCAGGACTGTCCTCTGAGAGTCCTCTGCAAGTCCAGAAGTGAACTAAAAAGTGGGTGTGACAGTCCTAGTTTATACCTTGTGCCACCATTGAAGCAGAAGACGTTTCTAGATTTTTCCCTCATCAGAAGTGTCTGGAAATCCCTGTCTCCCTGCCCCGGTCCCAGGATGTCTGGAGTCACAAAAGGTTAGTGTGGTGTTCTTTGTGTGTGTGATGAAGCAGTGCCTCTGAAAGGCAAGTTGGGTTATGCACAGCTTTCCCCCATCTTCCTAGGATGGCCCATCCTACCAACACCCAGTTCCCCTATTGTGTGACTGTCTGGGAGGAATACACAAAGGCCAACTGCCAGCTACCTAGTCACAGGACCCAAGAAAAAGGTTGCAGGTACCAAATGGTTAGAATAAGAAAATGCAAACTTGGCATTTTCAGAATTAAAATATGGCTTTACCTTTAAAGAGCATTTTAAATTGCCATTCCTTAGACACCAAACATGACATTTCTATCTGCTCCCAAACAAAAGTTATCACTTATTCAATGTAATAAGGTAACGTAATATAATCCCATGGGAGAGGTAGACCTCACAGTAGTGAAAAACAAATTTGTGAGTTTTTCATTACCAGAACATGTAAAATGTAACTGTACATGGTTAACTTCTTAAATACTATACACCCTGTCCTAAGAGCTGTTTAAGGCCTAATATACTGGAGATGGATATGCAATAAAGTGAGTGTTGTAGGCCTGGCATTGGGTTTTTCATGCCAGGTAGAACTGGCAGTTTAAAACTGCACACACCCTGCAATGGCAGGCCTGAGACATGTCTGAAGGTGCCAATTAAGTGGGTGACACAAAAAGTGCTGCAGGCCCATTGGTCACATTAAATTTACCAGCCCTGCATATATTGTATGCCACTTTACTAGGGAGTTATAAGTAAACTAAATGTGCAAAGTGAGCGCAAGCCCTTTATCACTGGTTTGGAGTAGTAAAGAGGACAGAGTCCTAAGATCAACAAAACAAGCTCAGCAAAACAGTAGGTGGCAAAGGCAAAAGGTTTGGGGGAAGACCATCATAAGACTTACATGTCTAACAATGGCCTGCCAGGGTCAGCAGACCACAGCCAAAAACAGTTTTTAAAGCAGTCCAATTTGCTTAAAAGGAAGCAATGCTACTTTCAAGAAAATACTTCAGTGAGAGTTGGCAGTGGTTCTCTGCCCCCTGCCTACTTCCCCTACAAGTGCCCCCACAAGTTAGAAAGCGGCAGAAATCCAAAGGGGATTCTAATAGCAAACCACTGTCACATAGCAATCTGCATCACAGTTTGAAAGATACACTCACAAAATACTCCTTTCAAATTTTTATTTGGTTTATTTTACAAGCCCATCATATTTTACCAACTCCTAAAATAGATTTAATGCATTCAAAATAACGTTTTATTGATTTTGCAAATCAGAGTGTTTGCAACTGCTAAAAAGTACATCTGGCCCCTTGACTCTTATTTCTTCTTGAAAAAATGCAAAATGAAAAAGAATATTATAAACTGCACTATTTTTTGAATTGTTTGTTTTATTGTTTATTTTGAAAACAAGCAATTGTCTACTGTGAGCAAGTCCAGTTGCTTTGTTGAAGGAAATACAATATAATTTAGCAATAAATATAAAATTGTGAGTCAGAGTACACTGCAGATATTTTGTTGCATCATTTCGTCTTCTGTCATGAGTATGAATTCTAACAGTTCTGGTTTTTGGCATAAAATACTAAGAATGACAGGAAGTTCACTGTAACCACATTATGTAGACACCCACAATTTACTTTTTGCTTAGTGCCATTGTTTAAAAGTAAACCTGGTTGAATGACAAAAGGTCAGCTGATACCTATGTTGAATGTCTTGTATGTGTATAAATTAGAAATCTCAGCCAGGCATACTTATTTATTTTAAAACATTGCTTGCAGACTCTGGTAGATCAAACAAAAGCTAATTTGATAAGGTCCATTTGTGAAAAAGTACAGGGAAATCAAGATGTGATCTCATTTACCTTGAAATCTTCTTTTGTTGTTTACCCCCCATAGGGTATTTGTGGTTAATGTGGAGGTTTCTGGCACATTTCAGACTCAATACTAAACGTGAAGGTGTTTGCTCCAGAGCTCCTCAACTGAGTTATCTTAAATTAACACACCATTTAAAGACCATTTCTAGTATTCTTTCTTGTGTGTGCTTGTTTTTGATCTGAAATGAAGTGCGGTAATGAACACTGAGTTAGGAAAAAGTTGGTAAGGAGCAACAGGGAAAGATAATTCATTCTTTAAAAAATATATATCTTTATTACATTTTGTTCACGTTGATGCATTTGAAATGAATAATATTAATATCACACATAAACCACCCATTGTGGGAGCGGAAGGAAGTCATAAACAGCACTATGTGATTAGTTAGTCACCAGGTGCATTGTGGAATATACCCCCATCCAGTTGAATCTTACATTTGTGCATGGCAAAAGGCCCGCCTCATGAAAGAGAAAAACATTTTCCATTAATGGGTCTTGAGTATATTGTTTACTGTCACATATCATTACCGTAAACATTTTAGCATATGTAACAAGTACATACTCAGTTGAACGTTAATCGGAACAATCAGTCTGAACAATAGAAACAACTCCCCTCCACCTCCCCTACCCATGTGTGTGTGTGTGTTCGTGTACAGGGTAGAGACCAGGGGGCATATCATCAAGACAATTATCGCCGCTTTAGCGACCATTTTCAGCCGGAAAGTGGCGATAATTGTAACACGGTATCAACACGGACACGCTAACATGCTGTAGCGTGTGTTTCCTTGTATTATCACCCATTTCACTATTGCCTTGCATCTCATCGCTAATGAGATGCAAGGTAGGCGTTCCTGACCGAAATTCAGCGAAAATAGTCGCTAACACAGCTTCTCTCTATCAACAAGGAAATTGCTAACCCGCCTAGCGACATTAAAAGTTGTTCTAACCGCTTTTTTCGCTGTTTTTAACACCTGCTAATTTTCGAACTTACATATATGTATCATGGGAGGTGGATTGTGAAGCTAAGCCCACATCTCCCTATCAACAATGTTTTCCCTATTGCTGTTTTTTATCGCTGGAATTCCAGCGATATTGCCGCTTTTTGCCGCTATTGCCGGGATTTCTATCGTTTCAGCGATGCGTGTTGTTAATAGTGCGCTAACCGGGCAATAGACGGCGATAGAAATGTTCACACTACACGCGGCCAGCGATAATTATTGCTGCCGCTTGATGATATGCCCCCAAGTGTGTAGTAGCCTTGGTGAAGGTAAAAATTCTCATATTAGCGCCTCTCAGCAGTTATCGATTCCATCCCATGCATACCATCAGAGAAGACCGTGAAAAGGGGTCCATCGCTCAGTTATCAATCAAACCAGTCAGATGGAAGAGCCTGGCAGCAGTGGTTGAATGAGAAGAATCCCCCTGTGTATTACCTCCCATGGTGCAAAAGCAGGCAATCAAGGGGGGCGTCATTTGTAACTATCTCAAGTTTTTCTAGGTAAGTGGCCCAGCATCCTAACCGGCCCGGTGCATCCCCTCTCATACGCAATTGTTTTCTTACTAATAGCTTGGAGTATGCCCAGTGGAGAATGTCTGTTCACCAGTATTTCAGCAGGTGTGCTGTGGCTGACTTCTAGGCCATGGTGGTGCAACATTTAGCCAAAATAAGTGCTAAATTCTGAAATCTCAGCAGAGATTAATTTATTTGGGTTATGTGTCACCTCAGATCACCACCTGTGACACTTGTTCCCAAAAGGGAGGAATCAGCACGCAGAGCTACAACATGCGAGGGAAGTCGGCATCAGCTGAGCCGCACCTCAGGCATCTAGTAGGGGCACCAATAAATATCTTGCCAATCCTGCATGGGATGAGATGTGCCCGGTATAAAATATAAAATTGTATAAAGCGAAATCGCGTGCTTCGTGATATATGTTTGACCAATTGCAAGTAGCGGTCCCACTGCCTACTCAAGATATCGATTCGGAATGCCAAGCCCCCCCCCCACTCTTACAACCGCATGTGATCTGTCATCAATCTGCCTCGCAGCACTGAATATAAGTGCGTGATGGCTTGCATCGTATTGCCCCATGTCAAAACGGCTTCAAGAGGAACCCTTGTGGGAAGTTGTTCCCGGTCAGACCATAAGGTCTTATGCATCGCCGTCTGTAGGGCTGAGTACAGCGAAAACTGCTCTGGCCTCAGTCTGTGGTCATGTGGCAAAACAACAAAGGCAGAGAATTCCACTTCAGTCACCACATCTGCCCAAATTAAGATACCCGCTTCCTCCCAAGATACCCGCCTCCTCCCAATCCTGGACTCAGTGTGCGGTAGGTAAACCAGCTAACCCCGCTACCCATCTCCTATGTACCATTTCCAAACATGTAGTGCCACCCTCAGTATACGCCATCTGTGTCCCGAGCAGGTGTAGTGTCAAATATTCCATGTAGTAATGGCCTTCTGTATAACTCAGGTAGCATGCCGGCGTGTTCCAAGAGTGGTTCCCCTGCGAGACCCCCCACCGGCCACTGTAACTATGCTGTACCATAACACATTTCGCAGTCTGGAGCCACCGAGGCCACCATCGGCCTGGGGTGGCAAATAGTTTAGAGGGAGCTACCAGTATCCTGCCATCACCCCAAATTAATTCCGTCAGCACCTTCATTAAATCTAGGAAGAAAGCCTTGCAAATAATCAAGGGTAAGGCCGCAAAGAAAGAGAGAAGACGCGGCAAAACCATCATCTTGTTGATGAGATTTCTGCCTATTGGAGAGAAGGGTAGCTTGGTCCAAAGGGTCCAAAGGGGAAGGGAGCGGCGAATCAAAGCCACAGCTTTCCCTAATGTTCCCCTTTAGTAAATCATGTGAATCATAATACACCAGTACTCCTAAATATTTAATAGAATCAAATTGCCAGTTCAGTTTCGTGCATGGTAGCGTGCCTTGGTGGGTGGTCCTTCGGAATATGAAGTAACAGGAACTGACAAGACTTATCTCAATTAACACAAAGACCCATCAGGAGAGCCATGACCTCGGACATAGCTTTCAGATTGTTATGTGTGACATTTTCATAATTTCAGTTCAATCATGAGTGGCATTTCAACGACTATGAGTGACACTTTCCCACGAGCAAAATCAAGCTATGAAGATGAGGGAAACATACAAATATCAGAAATGACACCCATTTGACCAACGAGAGACTCTAAGAAAGTCACTGAACTAAAGTGCTCTAACAGCAGGCTACTGAAAACTGGGCAGAGTCAGACTGCGTGAATGTCACCCATAATTGCAGTGAAATTATAAAAAAAAGTCACACTTAGCAATCTAAAAGCTTGGCAGCTGAGAGTGAATCAGTGTGAAAATGTGCTCTAATTGAGGCGTATTCCTCTGCACCTTTATGCTGATCAGTCTGCTAGGTGTCTTTACAAACTTGCAAGCACCAAGTAGTTTCCCATCAGCTACATGTTAATGTAAGTCTACTAAATAAATACATAGGGCATTCTCCGCAGAAATCAGAGGTTTACCTGTACCAGATTACACTTACTCCAGCACTTTAGAAGAGTCAGTTCATTCAAGGTCCAATCAGGCCTTCCATAATGTCTTCTTACTCTGCGTAGAAATGCTGCAAAGTTTTTTTTTAAATACTTATCTGTGGTCCGATTAAACCTTCCAAAAAGAGCTGCTTTCAAAAGTGAGTAATGAGACGTTTTCTTGGATACTAAAATCACAGTAAGACCCAGTGACCTACCCTCTAGCACCTCCTCAGTGATTGTCCGTTTGAGGCAAGGTGCAACTGAGGTTTAACATGTTTTAGGACTATGTGGTCTAGACTGCCCTAGGCTGAAGTGTTTCGTCCATTTAGCCAGGAGTATGGGAGGAGGGGAGATACAAGCCTGAAGCAGTGTGTGCAGTGGTGCCTCTGATGCTTCCAGGCCTCCCCTACTGGAGTGAGACTAGAGCTCCCGACGCCACAGTAGGCACCTAGACCTTCGGCGCAATCGGCTTGTGTGGGGAGCAAGGTCTGTAGCTGCATTACAGCGACACCTGCTGGATGGAGGAGGACCTGAGGCCTCTTCTGTGTGTGTGTAAATTGGGCTTCAAGGACCTGCGACTAGTAGATAGAAGTCCGAACTTGAGGAGCTGGATGAGGCAATATAGCAGCAACAACCTTGGACTGTTAGAGCATGCCTTTCGATGGACTCTCGTCAAAAGAGGAGCCTTCAGGAGCACAGGAGGGTTAACAGGAGTTGGATAGCTGCAAGGTGACTGACCACGGTAGCAGGTGGAAACTATGAGAGCTGATTGGAGGCCTTTAGTGATTTGTGCTAACCTCTGAGGAGATATACCTCATGACAGTAAGGGTAGTGAAGGTTATATCTAGGCACTCCAAGAGTGTAATGTGCTATATCAATACAATGTCACATTGGTAAAGTAACGCTGTCGGAAACCATTGTCAGACATCCAGCAATGACTCAATGTAACACCCCTAATCAGTGCAGCTATATATGTATCTTGCATCTGAAAAAATCAACGCTCTGACACAGGTAAGACTAACCAGTACAGGTGAGAGGGTTCTTCACAATTAAAGTTATTTTTTTCATTACGATATAGCAGCTGCTGAAAGTAGCTAATACCTCCATATGAAAGACTACAAGAAAACAAGGGGGAATCGGCCAGGAAACACAGCCTCTTACATGTTATTCACTTGATAATTAATCTCCATTATTTCTGTCCCCCAACAACAAAATACCAATGAAAACGAACACTTCAGTGCTGTTGTGTCATATTGTGTTGGAATCCTAGATTCCAGCTTTTAATGTAGAGTGGCGGTGCTTGCACATTTCTCCCCGCAGGAAGGCAGAGGTTATCCCGGGTCATATCTCCCACTCTGGAGCTCCGGCGCCCTCCCCAAACCCCTAGCTCCTGTCATTCTTCCCCAGGTCCTTACCCGCCTTGGAACCAGCCCTTGCAGACATCGCACTCAAAGGGCTGACATCCTAGGACTGCCAGTGCAAAGTGGGCGTTTCTGCAAAGAATCCCAGCGAGACGAACTTTAGGGCCACACAAGGGAAATACGGCAAAATATTGGAGACGTAGAACAGGGACACTCATTACAGGAATACCTCACAGGCAGCTGTACTGCATAGCAAGAGTTACTGCATCATGCTTAGGAGACAGAGAAAGCACCAACAAACAGATGGTGGCCTCATGGAAACAATACTGCGCCAGCATTGATGCATGATTAGCAGCACTAGTAGCCGAGGAGGCGCAATGCCTGATATGTGTGACTTTGCATTTCAGTGCAGTGATTCGTATCACCACACTGAAATGCGCGAGTCTAACTCCAGATGCGTGGTAACGGGTAGGGCTGCTCCTCGGTCTGCACTCAAGAAGTTCACGGCCTTATCAATTTGAGTGCATCCTTTCCTGGTTTAGGACGGACCACAATCACTGCCTCCCTCATAGAAAATATAAAATTGTATAAAGCGAAATTGCGTGCTTCGTGATATATGTTTGACCAATTGCAAGTAGCGGTCCCACTGCCTACTCAAGATATTGATTCGGAATGCCAAGCTCCCCCACTGTCGCAACAGCATGTGCTCCATCAATGATCTGCCTCGCAGCACTGAATATAAGTGTGTGATGGCTCGCATTTATTGCCCCATGTCAAAACGGCTTAAAGAGGAACCCTTGTGGGAAGTTGTGACCGGTCAGACCACGAGGTCATATGCATCGCCGTCCGTAGGACTGAGTACAGCGAAAACTGCTCTGGCCTCAGTCTGTGATCAAGTGGCAAAACATCTAAGGCACAGAATTCCACTTCAGTCACCACATCTGCCCAAATTAAGATACCCGCTTCCTCCCAAGATACCCGCCTCCTCCCAATCCTGGACTCAGTGTGTGGTAGGTAAACCAGTTAACCCCGCTACCCATCTCCTATGTACCATTTCCAAACATGTAGTGCCACCCTCAGTATACGCTAACTGTGTCCCGAGCAGGTGTAGTGTCAAATATTCCATGTAGTAATGGCCTTCTGTATAACTCAGCCAGCATGCCGGCGTGTTCCAAGAGTGGTTCCCCTGCGAGACACCCCACCGGCCACGGTAACTATGCTGTAGCATAGCACATTTCGCAGTCTGGAGCCACGAGGCCACCGTCGGCCTGGGGTGGCAAATAGTTTAGAGGGAGCTACCCGTATCCTGCCATCACCCCAAATTAATTCCGTCAGCACCTTTATTAAATCTAGGAAGAAAGCCTTGCAAATAATCAAGGGTAAGGCCGCAAAGAAAGAGAGAAGACGCGGCAGAACCATCATCTTGTTAATGAGATTTCTGCCTATTGGAGAGAAGGGTAGCTTGGTCCAAAGGGGAAGGGAGCGGCGAATCAAAGCCACAGCTTTCCCTAATGTTCCCCTTTAGTAAATCATGTGAATCATAATACACCTGTACTCCTAAATATTTAATAGACTCAAATTGTCAGTTCATTTTCGTGCATGGTAGCGTGCCTCTGTGGGGGGTACTTCGGAATATGAAGTAACAGGAACAGACAAGACGTATCTCAATTTCACAAAGACCCATCAGGGCTCCCGATTCTGTTAGGAGAGCCATGACCTCGGACATAGCTTTCAGATTGTTATGTGTGACATTTTCATAATTTCAGTTCAATCATGAGTGGCATTTCAACGACTATGAGAGACACTTTCTCACGAGCAAAATCAAGCTTTGAAGAAGAGGGAAACATAGAAATATCGGAAATCACACCAATTTGAACAACGAGAGACTCTAATAAAGTCACTGAACTAAAGTGCTCTAACAGCAGGCTACTGAAAACTGGGCAGAGTCAGACTGCGTGAATGTCACCCATAATTGCAGTGAAATTATGAAAAAGTCACACTTAGCAATATGAAAGCTTGGCAGCTATGAGTGAATCAGTGTGAAAATGTGCTCTAATTGAGGCGTATTCCTCTGCACCTTTATGCTGATCAGTCTGCTAGTTGTCTTTACAAACTTGCAAGCACCAAGTAGTTTCCCATCAGCTACATGTTAATGTAAGTCTACTAAATAAACACATAGGGCATTCTCCGCAGAAATCAGAGGTTTACCTGTACCAGATTGCACTTACTCCAGCACGTTAGAAGAGTCAGTTCATTCAAGGTCTAATCAGGCCTTCCATAATGTCTGCTTACTCTGCGTAGAAATGCTGCAAAGTTTTTTTTTAAAATACTTATCTGTGGTCCGAATAAACCTTCCAAAAAGAGCTGCTTTCAAAAGTGAGCAATGAGACATTTTCTTGGATACTAAAATCACAGTAAGACCCAGTGACCTACCCTCTAGCACCTCCTCAGTGATTGTCCGTTTGAGGCAAGGTGCAACTGAGGTTTAACATGTTTTAAGACTATGTGGTCTAGGCTGACCTGGGCTGAAGTCTTTCGTCCATTTAGCCAGGAGTATGGGAGGAGGGGAGATACAAGCCTGAAGCAGCGTGTGCAGTGGTGCCTCTGATGCTTCCAGGCCTCCCCTACTGGAGTGAGACTAGAGCTCCCCATGCCACAGTAGGCACCTAGACCTTCGGCGCAATCGGCTTGTTTGGGGAGCAAGGTCTGTAGGTGCATTTTAGCAACACCTGCTGGATAGAGGGGGACCTGAGGCCTCTTCTGTGTGTGTGTAAATTGGGCTTCAAGGACCCTCGACTAGTAGATAGAGTCCCGAACTTGAGGAGCTGGATTAGGCAATATAGCAGCAACAACCTAGTTGGTAGAGCTGTTAGAGCATGCCTTTCGATGGACTCTCGTCAAAAGAGGCGCCTTCAGGAGCACAGGAGGGTTAACAGGAGTTGGATAGCTGCAAGGTGACTCACCACAGTAGCAGGTGGAAACTATGACAGCTGATTGGAGGCCTTTAGTGATTTGCGCTAACCTCTGAGGAGCTATACCTTATGACAGTAAGGGTAGGGAAGTTCATGTCTAGGCACTCCAAGAGTGTAATTTGCTGTATCAATACAATTTCACATTGGTAAAGTAACGCTGTCGGAAACCATTGTCAGACATCCAGCAATGACTCAATGTAACACTCCTAATCAGTGCAGCTATATATGTATCTTGCATCTAAGTATAAGTATAAACCGTTTTGTAACGCGCTCTGTTACTGGTGAGTATCCTGGCGCGAGGAAAAAGACAGAAGGCAGAGAACAAGACATCGGGGGATCCTCCTATACTGCACTCTTGAATAGGTGAGTTTTCAGGTGTTTTTTGAAAGCAGCCACTGTCGGCGTGGAGCGTAGATGGAGAGGGAGGGCGTTCCAGGCCCGAGCCACCACAACAGACAGCGACTGGCCGCCCAGTCTGGCACGTTTAAAACGGGGAAG
The DNA here is from genome assembly GCF_964263255.1 of Lissotriton vulgaris. Classification (NCBI taxonomy): domain Eukaryota; kingdom Metazoa; phylum Chordata; class Amphibia; order Caudata; family Salamandridae; genus Lissotriton; species Lissotriton vulgaris. The sequence continues at coordinate 236,803,477 of NC_141691.1, forward strand.
GGACAGTTTAAACAGAGAGGCGGATCTCAGGGTGCGTGCCGGGATATACCTTGTAAATCTCTTTCTCAAGTACGAGGGGCCCTGGTCATGAATTGCACGAAACGCCAACACCAAAGATTTGAACAGAATGCGTTGCGCTACGGGAAGCCAGTGAAGCGAGCGCAGCTCAATGCGAACGCTCTTCCACCTGGGGATGTTAAATAACAGGCGTACCACCGCATTCTGAATAATTTGGAGGCGTTTGACCAGGTATGCCGGAATGCCACTGAACAGTGCATTCGCGTAATCGAGGCGGGCCAGTATGAGTGCTCTGGCAACCGACTCTCTGGCCTCCCTAGGGAGCAAGGGGAAAAACTTGCGGAGCATTTTCAGAGTGGCAAAACAGGTGCCTGTAAGTTTTTTAATGTGATGCTCAAATCTGAGATCCTCCGTGAACCAAATGCCCAGATTTTTCGCAGGTCTCCCCATCTCTTTTGGGCAAGGAATGTTAGAAGGCCAAAGTGTGCTCTTAAATGAGGGGGGGAAGGAACCATAAAAGAGCCCCGATTGGGCATCTGAAAGAATCAACGCTCTGACACAGGTAAGACGCACCAGTACAGGTGAGAGGGTTCTTCACAATTAAAGTTATTTTTTTCATTACGATATAGCAGCTGCTGAAAGTAGCTAATACCTGCATATGAAAGACTACAAGAAAACAAGGTGGAATCGGCCAGGAAACACAGCCTCTTACGTGTTATTCCTTTGATAATTAATCCCCAACAACAAAATACCAATGAAAATGAACACTTCAGTGCTGTTGTGTCATATTGTGTTGGAATCCTAGATTCCAGCTTTTAATATAGAGTGGCGGTGCTTGCACATTTTTCTCCGCAGGAAGGCAGAGGTTATCCCGGGTCATATCTCCCACTCTGGAGCTCCAGTACCCTCCCCAAACCCCTAGCTCCTGTCATTCTTCCCCAGGGCCTTACCCACCTTGGAACCAGTCCTTGCAGACATCGCACTCGAAGGGCTGCCATCCTAGGACTGCCAGTGCAAAGTGGGCGTTTCTGCAAAGAATCCCAGCGAGACGAACTTTAGGGCCACACAAGGGAAATACGGCAAAATATTGGAGACGTAGAACAGGGACACTCCTTACAGGAATACCTCACAGGCAGCTGTACTGCATAACAAGAGTTACTGCATCATTCTTAGTAGACAGAGAAAGCACCAAAAACAGATGGTGGCCTCATGGAAACAATACTGCACCAGCATTGATGCACGATTAGCAGCAATAGTAGCCGAGGATGCACAATGCTTGATATGCATGACTTTGCATTTCAGTGCAGTGATTCGTATCACCACACTGAAATGCGTTAGTCTAACTCCAGATGCCTGGTACTTGGTAGGGCTGCCCTGACAGCACCTCGGTCGGCACTCAAGTAGATCATGGCCTTATCACATTGAGTGGATCCTTTCCTGGTTTAGGACGGACCACAATCACTGCCTCCCTCATAGAAGTTGGTAAGGTCCCAGTGGTCCTAGCACATTTGTACATCTTAATAAGGCAGGCGGCCAAGTGTGCACGATACTGGGGATTACATTCGATCGGGAAGCCATCAGTACTTGGAACCTTTACTCTGGCTATCTTGGCTATTGCCTTCTTTGAGAGTGGGCTATCCAGTTTCTGGTGTTGAAGGGGGACAACCGAGGGGGTATGGACTCGCGCTAACTATGCAGCAAGTGCATCCAGAGTTATCAGTGATGGCTCACTATATAGGCGGGTGTAATATTTTGCAAATGCCTCATTGATTTCCTCCTGAGTGGTCAATATCTGTCCTAATCACTGCTGGATCATAAAGAACGAGTGTCTAGGTAATTCTGACCATACTAATCATGCTAACAAGCTTCCCCCACCTTATCACCATGCTTGTGTAGTTGTTGTGTGTACATTTTAAAGTCAAAGTTTGAGAGTCTACTTAGTACATGTCTGTAGTCTTTACGTAATACTGCTAGGGTCGGAAATTGGTCAGGGCCTGCCATGCAGGCTCGTTCCAGTTCTTACAAGTGCCTTTCCATAGCCCGTGCATCCTCATGCAGTCCCTTTTGTACCCCATATGCTGTTTTCATGCATAAGCCACATAGCACAACCATGAAAGCACCCCATTCGACCAATGCCTTCAAAACCGTCCCTTCATTCTCCCGGAAATAGGTGTCAATGGCCTCACCGATCTGAGAACTGAATCCCAAATCAGCCAGGGATTCAGTGCGCAGTCGTGGGGATCCTCGATCTAGGCCTACCCCACCTCAATGAAACCAGTAAGGGATTGTGATCGCACATGGTCTTACCCAGATATTTCGCTTATGTGTACTGTTATCATTGTCTGAGGGACAAAGACATATTCAGTCTGGAATGAAGCCATTGAATAATGGAAATATTCCCTATCTTGCTGAGAAGCGCTGTTCCTGCTTGAACCTGTGGCGAAACCTGTGGCGATTCTGAGGCCATCTGGAACACTTGCTACCTGTGCTATTGACCACCCGCCTCCCGCCGCCGGACTCCTTTTTTCATCTTGAGGTCGGGCCGCTGTGTGGAGCGCGGAGCAGGGTGTACAAACTACTGTTCCCAGCATCCTTTGCGGCGTTAGCCGCATCAGTCGCGCACCAGGAGGCGCTTAAATCTGCAGTCACCCCGATCGAGGGGGGGGAGCCTATCTTGCTGAGAAGCGCTGTTCCTGCTTGAACCTGTGGCGAAACCTGTGGCGATTCTGAGGCCATCTGGAACACTTGCTACCTGTGCTATTGACCTCCCGCCTCCCACCGCCGGACTCCTTTTTTCATCTTGGGGTCGGGCCGCTGTGTGGAGCGCGGAGCAGGGTGTACAAACCTCTGTTCCCAGCATCCTTTGCGGCGTTAGCCGCGTCAGTCGCGCGCCAGGAGGCGCTTAAATCTGCAGTCACCCCCGTCTCGCGGGACGCCGGGCAAAGCCCGGGCAAAGGGCAGGCCGTCTGAGGCTGGACAAGGTTGGGTTGGGCCAGGGACTCTGCCCTACATTTCTTATGCCCACTATTGGATACAGTGCCCCTGGACCACCGAACACCAGGTAAACTAACATCTTTTAGTTTCTTGTGAGCCAACATCTTGCACCAAGTTCACAATCCATCTGTACAAATGCCTGGAAAAAAGCTAACCCCAGTCACAAACACCATGGAGAACTATCTTGTCCAAGTTGTGGCGAAAATAAATAGTGACAGAAGGTCTTCTTTGGGACTAGATTCACCTACACAATCTCCACTGGCAGACAAAGAGACAGAGGACTCATTTGCTCTACTAAACAGCAGTTTCTCTGGTGTGGCACATGACACTCTCCAGGACACAATTACCATCCAGCCCAGTGGCATAGTAGCTAGTACTGAAGAAAATAGTGACAACGAAGTAGTGACTGTGACCCCTACAAATAGTGAGTCCACCATCCCTACTGCTGCCCCTATACCTGCCCCGAGGGTTACAGGGGGCAAAAGAAAAGCCATACAAAAACGGGGGGGATTAAGGTCAGCCAAAAATAAAGTTGCAACACCACCAAGGAAAACACTTGATGAAGAGGAGGATGATTTGACTGGGGAAACTTATGTGACCCTTTCTAATGCCCAATTTCAGAAATTCTGTAGCTTGATGGACACAAAAATCAAGGGAATAGTCAAACCTCTGATAAGCAAAATAGATAAATTAACTGCCGAGGTAAGCAAACTGGAAGGCTTACTTGGAAAAACCCTAGGGGAGGTGGGAAAACTCCCAGAAGTCATCACGTCCAGTGTTCAGCCATTGGTGAGTGAAATTCAATCCTGCAAATCCAACGGATTGACTCCTGCTGTTGTGCCAAACCTTCCAATAGTTTCACTGATAAATCCACCAGATAGCACCTCCAGTGTTGTACCCTCTGCTCCTCTTAACGGCGAAGCTAATACTTCGAAAGGGTCATTCGAACTTGTAGTGGAAGCCTCGCCACTAGTTCTTGTACTCGCAAATGTACCCCCACTAGCTTCTGGCGAAGTTGAATCAACATCATCACTACTAAATAAATCCTTATCATGGCTAACTAACAATATGGCCATATCTCCTTGGGGCAAGCAGCAATTATCCGAAGAACTGGTAAATGCTAGAAGGGTTGAGTGGATTGGGAACAGGGTAAAAAAATTCAAGGGGGATTGCGTTTTGCTCAATTTTTCTGACCCCGAGGTTTTGCCACACATCTTGACTAATATCTTCCCTCCACAGAGAAGATCTACTTCTATTGTTCCATTGACTTTAGACTTTTTCTATCCCCGGAAAGGCAGAGGCCCTAATTCAAGCACCTTAAGAACAAAATGGAACGTTGTAACCAAGAGGGGCAGTAAGAATTCTGGCCTCACTGAGTGGGGTCTAGGTCTGGAAAATAGATTTTCTGCCCTCTCCAACCTAGATGCTTGTGACTGACAACCATTCAACCCCATGCCTCTGTCGCAAATTTCTTCGGCTGCACGTATAACAGGTGTGCACAGTCGGTTAACAGGTACACAAAATGAGACACACAATCTTGATGCCACAGCAGGACTATTTACTGCAAATATAAATGATAATGACATTGATGATGCAATGTTGAAAGGGTCTGTTCACAGTTCTAAACCAATTATGGTAAATGCCACCGGGAACCTATTGTCTTGGAATGTTGCTGGGCTTTGTTCCAAAATGGATTGCGGAGAATGGTTTGGGTTTGTCAGCCAGTATGACGTCTGTATTTTTCAAGAGACTTGGGCCTGTGATCCCGTTTTTGCACTGGGGTACCTGAATTTTCATGTTCCGGCCACTAAGGGCCCCAAAGGGCGCCCGATGGGGGGACTCACCATATGGGTCCGCCAGTCCCTAAAGATCGTAGTGAAAAATCTGGAGCTCCACCAAAAAGACATTCAGCTCATTAGACTTACGAGGGACTCATCCACCTCCATTGACATTTATAATATATATGCTAGAGGTGGAAGTGCAGGAAAATCAGAGGTCCTTTTGTCTTTGTATAATTTTCTAGAAATTTACTCTCCTGGGAATAACATTATAATAGCAGGCGACCTAAACCGCACTTTTGAACCACTAGACACCGGTGAGGCTTTCTTAGGTGCGGAGGAAGATAAGATTTGGGACATCCCCGCACTTGATACAACCCCAATAACTCGCTGGACCGAGGATATTCTAGGTTTAAATGCTATGTGCCTTGAACAAGGGTTAAGGGCTTTGAATGGTCGGACAAAGTCAGACAGAGTACCAGCCATGACTTTTAACAATGGGAGAAACAAGAGCCGCATTGACTATGTCATATGTAGTATGTCCCTATGGTCATCTGTTACTGATATGGTTGTTTTGGAAAGGCTCGAGAGTGATCACAACCCTTTATGTGTTCTCCACAATTGGTGGCTGTCTGATGTTATTGCTCCTAGTATTTGTGTTGAATCCTTACCCCCGTTGATTGTACCAACTAATGACTTGCGCAGGTTGAGGTGGACAAGCGTTAGAACAGATCCGCTGGTTTTAGAAAAAATAAGCATGGCAACTGATAAGGCTATACTGGCCCTTGAGGGAGAGGCTGGGCATTCTCCTAGTCAATATAGTACTACCAAGGTTCATGAAGTTCTCTTTAATGAAATCAAATGCCACTTCTTAAAACCGGTAAATAAAAAGAGGATCTGTGTCTATAGAGCTGCTAAATGGTACAATCACGACTGTAATGTGGCAAGAACCTCCTTGGGAGATGCAATTAAGAAGAAAAACCTGGAGGTTATTACATCAGCCAGGAATCAATACAAACATTGCATAGCTAAAGCGAAAAAAGATTGGGATGAAGCCCACTGGAACAAGCTAAAAAGTGCAAGCGACCAAAATCATTCTAGGTTATTCTGGCATATAGTCAAATGGGGTCATGATAGGCTTGAAGAGGCTAGTACTAACAATGTCCCCCAGGACACCTGGGTTAAATTCTTTAGTGAACAGTATGCTTCCAGAGATCAGTCTGTAGACAGTAGATGCTTGCCCTTTTCATTGGCAGAAGATGATATTTTCACGCAGTGCGAAATACTGACTGCCCTTAAAACTGTTCAAAGTGGTCGTGCCCCTGGCATTGACGGGGTTCCAGCAGATGGTTTTTTAAATGATACTGTAAGATGGTGCAAATACATCCACCTGCTAATAAACTATATTGCCAGAGGTGCAGATATCCCAGTAACCTGGCGGGGTGCTGTCATCATCCCGGCATATAAAAAAGGAGATCGTGCTCAGCCCTGTAATTACCGCCCTATTAGTTTAATAGATACTATTCAAAAAATAGTGGGGCGAGTAATCGTTAATAGGTTGCTCGATTGGGCCGATGATAACAATATTCTATCTCCCTTTCAGGCTGGATTTCGCAGGGCAACCAGCACTGTGGATCAAGTCTTTCGTTTCCAACTGATCCAGTGGAGGACCGTGGTGCTAGGCGGAGGCAGCCTGTATGCAGCATTTGTTGATCTGCGGGCTGCCTTCGACCTGGTACCAAGGGCAAAACTGTGGGAAGCGCTTGCGACTCTAGGGGTCCCTGGGGACTTGTTGACTTTAATCATGTGATTGCATGAGGGCAACTATGCCAAAATTCGATGGGGTGGGTATGGAAACGACACCGCCGAATTTTCCGTTGAGCGCGGGGTTTGGCAAGGGTGCTCAATGGCCCCTACTTTGTTCATCCTTTTTATTAATGGTATTGTTTCCTGCATGCAATCTCAGGCAGTGGACGCTCCCTTTCTTGCAGGTGAAAAAGTTCCTATTTTAATGTTCGCCGATGATACCTTAATTTTATCCAAAACCCCAAGTGGTCTGCAAAAAGAATTGGCAATATTTGACGAGTTCTGTGTAGATCACGGATTGGAGGTGAATGCGTCCAAAACAAAACTCATGGTTTTTAATCCACATAGAAATTTTAAATCAAAAATTTCCATGAGTGGTCGCATTCTGGAGGTCGTAAAATCTTTTACTTACCTGGGGATCCTTATCTCAAATGACAATAGGTGGCAGCAACACCTTAATATTGCTACATTAAGGCACAAGCAACTAGCTGGCACTATTATCAAGGAACACAGGAAATCGCTGACTAAACCCATCAAACCACCATTGATAATATACGAGGCAAAAGCAATTGGGTCTGCTTTGTACGGTGCGGAGCTATGGGGGCATGAAAATCTCCAGGAACTCCAAACATCAGAAAATAAATTTTTAAGGTCACTGACAGGTATCCCTCAGAGCAGTCCGCTATTGCCCCTGCGTTATGAGCTAGGCAGGAGAGAAATTTCGGAAATGGACAAACTACGCCCGATTCTATACTGGCGTAGGCTCTGGACCACGCCGGAGCTCTCCCACTACGCGGACGGGTTCATAGACGTTATTAAAGCTGATCGTTATAATAAAATCAAATGGTTTAAAACGTTAAAGATTGCATTGTTCGAATTAGGACTAAATGCTTTATGGACCGATCCAGCTGGGGCTTCATTTCCCACCAAGTCTATTTTAAAAAAACATTTTTTGGGAATATGTTGTTAACAGGAGTATGCTCAGTACTAACAGTGGGTCTATGACCACCAGTTTCCTAGAAATTAAGATGTACCCTATTTATGAAATGTACTGGGACTACATATCGAACCCCATGGACAGAAAACTGCTTTTCCAATTGAGGGTTGGTTCCCTCCCCCTCCGTAATTTAACATCTAAGTGGTAATCAGGGGGTGCAGCAATTTGTCCAGTCTGTGGGATAGGAAACGTAACTCTTGGTCACTTTTTGTTTTCTTGCCCAGTATATTCTGCACCAAGGCAAGCTTGGTTTGCTCCTATGTGCAGGAACTTAGGCACAAAAAGTAGCATGGTAGCGCTGCGTATTGTAAGATCTACTTCTGTAAATTGGATCATAATTGCCACCGCAAAGTACTTGGGGTGGGCGTGGGTTATAAGGCAGAGATTGCTGGTAGGCTAACTACTCACTGCCTAGTTGATCAGAGACTGCTAGACATTTGTCTATTCTCTGTAACAGTTTATTAATAGCTCAGAGACTGCTAGACTAATGTTTATTCTCTGTAAATGTTTACTTAGTTGATCAGAGACAGCTAGACTAGTGTCTATTCTCTGTAAATGCTTATTTAATGTATCATCGGTATGTAATTTTAATGGTATGAAATTTTAAGGATTTTTTTTATTGCCTTTGTGATCATCATTTTGGTATTTTTAATAGTAATGAACTTTGCACCTGTGTTTATGATGAGTAATAGTTTTTAAAGTTGTGCCATGTGCTTGTGTCTAAACGACTTTGTAAATTTAATTGCTTTTTATTATATGTTTGTATGTCTGCTTTTATGAGTAATACTCGAATAAAGCACTTTGAAATTGGAAATATTCCCTGTCTGTAGGGTGTAGTGCGTGCCAGAGCTCCCTTACTTGCATGTCAAAAGCCCATGTGTTCAGATGTTGGGAAACAGAGCAAGGGTGTAGACCTGTCCACTGCCAGATCAAGCGCCCCAATAAAGTCCCAACACCACAGTGCATGTGTTGCTAGGTCCGACAGCAAGACAGGGGTTAGAGTTTTGTAGAAAGGGGAATGCCCTGCAAAAGGGGGCATAAATCGCTAGAAGTGTTCAGGGGATGCCATTTAATAACCCTCCCACCCCAACATTGCGGCATTTGGGTCAATCTGAGTAATGGATATCGTGAAGGTCATTCCCGGGGCCACCCATATTAACACAGCCTTCATATAACTGGGATAGGTATTACCATAGGCCCCTCCAGAAACATAATTAATTCTTAGACTAGAGCTTACAACTAGACCAACTATCAAAACAAGCAGATTTTTAAAAATCAACATTTTCCATTTAAATAATCAATAAATATTAACTCAATTTTAGTTTAGTAGAACCATAAAAGATAAAGCAATCAACATGTCAACTATATACACGGAATTAAAAAATGAAATCCATCATAACAAGGGGAAAAAATAGCAACAGGAGTAAGAATGACACAATAAAATAACCACTGGTCAGAATGATTTCCATAATCATAACAGGATTAAAAATGTAAAAGAGATTTCGCTTTCACAGCACATGACAAAAATGTCAGCAGCTGCACAGGTATGTAAGTCCTGTAGTATCTGTAAATAGATTAAAGCTGGTCTAACCTGTCTCAAACCTAAAGGAACTGTATGAGATACTTCTTGCGCAGCTGATTGTACAAACTACAAAACATGATGAAGTGTGGTGTCTGGAGGGGAAAAATAATCACAGCGAAGGAGAATAAGGTTTCAAAATGTCTCTAGTAGTGTGACTCACATGCATGAAACTGACCAGCATCCTAGATCCTGGATGATTTGTGGGGAAGTTGGAACAAAAACCAGTGGCATATCTAAACTTGAGCCCCCCACCTGCAAAATACATGCAAGGGTTGCCTCGCACCTCCCCCACTCCTGGAACCCAGTCAGGAGCTTTCAGACCAGGGGCTCCCACCCAGGCACACTGTTGGAGGGGGCCTTCCAGAGTTTAGAACCTCGCACCGTGGGGGCTGCGGGGGCTAATATTACGCCACTGACAAAAATGTCAAAGACCTTGGAGGTGGCATCAGACTTGGGCAATAGATGCCTATCAAATGGATATATTTGCTATCTTAACTAAGGAGCTATGATTACTTTCAATGCCAACGCCACCAGTAAAGTCAATTGTTTCCTGTGCACTCTCCTTTGGGTTGACAGGATTGATAAGAGCTTTGGCTTTGGCTCGGGTGCCACGCATCAAAAGGGCTCGGCTAGGCGGCCGGTCCTTTAGCTTTCTTGCTCCGCAGCTATGGAATTCCTTACCGGTGTCCTTGCGAAACACCGCTAACCTGCTTGCCTTCAGAAAAGACTTAAAAACCTGGCTGTTCACTGGATAATCTGCCCCCTCTTTTAGGCCCCTGCTCTTTTTACTGTTATGTTTTCCAGCTCTTTCTTTGGTCTGGAGCACAAAAGCGCCGGGACACTCCTTTGGAGTAGCCGTTGCGCTATAAAAGTCCCATTTAACATAACATAACATAACATAACATAACAAGAGTATGTTGCACGGTCCCCGTACTCTGACGCAAAGAGTGAGGATTAACTCTCACGTTTCTAGGACAGTGCACTAATGGAAAACCCATCAATAGTGATGGAATCGGAGAGAACGTATTCTTTTATACCATGAAGCTCAGATTCAAAGGAAGGCATCTGTCTGGACCTCATTGTAGGAATTTCCAAATTTCCACAGATTCATTTGTTTAATGAATGCTTATTTATTTAGTCCTGCCAAATAGACCTCAGCTACTGTATTCTCCATCACAGTCATTTTCATTGACTCCCAGTGTAGCCATTTTACTCTATAACTGGCCTCTTTTGTTGTAAGGACAATCAAAAATATAGTAAGGTAGGGGGGCGTGGCTTGCGCGCCGCTTCAGCATGGCGTGTTGCGCTTGAGCTCCGAGGCGAGTTTGTCCCGTCGAGCGAATTTCTCCGTTTCTTGCTGCCCTTGTTTGTGGAAAAGGCAACCCTCATCAGCGGAACATGCAGAGAGCAGATTGATGCTGTTTTCCTGATGTTTTGGTCACCGGCTGCATGATTTCTGCCTCACGCTTCAAAGGCGCTCACATTTCTCACGAGCGGCCGCCATTTTCCCGCTCTTGACGTTTCTGTCATTTTACTTCAGATGCGCCGCTTTGGATACAAATTTGCAGTGCCACTTGACTGACTAGTGCGTTTCTTCTATGAGGCCTACTACTGGTAACATTTTTTCTTTTTTTCTGTTATTTTATTGTTGCTTGGCTGGGTCTTAAGCTGCTCTCGCGCTGTTTTTTCTCAGAGCGCTTCTCTCATAGAGGTGTCGATATTTTTTTCCTACGAACTCATTACTGTGCTCTCCTGCTCAGCACATACTTTCGCCGCTAGTACTATCTTAGCGCACACTGATCTCAGTTTGCCATATCTATTTTTGTCAGACATTCTGCGTAGCTTCTGTGCTCCTTTTTCCCTCAAGTGGTATTCTTGGAGTCTACTCCCTCAGCACTGCAACTATGAATCGTTCTTCGACCACCAAAGACTCAAAAGATGTTGGCACGTCGTTGAAAAGGCTTAAGTCAGTCTCTCCGACGCCCGAGTCTCCTCAGTCAGACACTTCTTCCACATTGGACACGATATTAGCGCGCCTTAATGAAGTGCATGATATTGCGCAGTCAACAAAAACTAACACAGACTTGTTACAAGTGGAGGTGTCTGCTATCAGAAATGACTTTAAAGCCCTTTCTCTTCGTGTATCTGCTACAGAATCACGAATCAGTTGTGCAGAGGATGGTATACAAAAACAATCCAGATCCCTCAACCACTTGGAGCGCTCAATGGCGGCATTGCGCAGAGATCTCACTGAGCAGGAGGACCGTAATCGTAAATTTAACCTACGTATTTTTGGTCTACCGGAAGATTCAGAGAAAACATCTTCCTCTATGATAGAGTTCTTATCTCATTGGATTCCGGACACATTACAAATCTCATTCCACAGAGAGTTTGAGATAGAAAGAGCACACCATGTTCCAACGTTTCGTCCTAAAGCAGCAACCCAGCCAAGAGCTATCATTTTTAAACCTCTGCGGCATCAGCATACTGAGTTGATTCTCTCTCATATGCGGAAAGCTAAACAAGTCATCTGGGATGGTCATCGCATCTCCATTTCCCAAGACTTTGCCAGAGACACGGTTATAAGGAGGAAAGGCTTCCTGAACCTTCGGAAACGTCTCTCTGAAATGGGCATTCCTTTTTCGTTTTCTGGTCCTTCAAAGTTCCGCATCACTCATAAAGGACGCTCCAGAATCTTCGATGAGCCGGAAGATTTGGCTACATTCTTGGACAACCAGTTGGAGATAGAGATGGAGATCCAAAGAGCAACTTCGCAGACTCCTGGTGCCTCTGGCACTTGAACTGTTTCTTGGTTGTTTCTGGATATATTTTTTCTGTCTGCTTGCTTCTTTTCTCTCTCCAGTTGAGCTTATATGTCGGTCTTTCCTTCTGGTAATGTTCGTGCTAATTCTGTTCTTCTTCTATCCATACTAATCTTGATTTTATCTTTCTTCCTCGCATTGTACTTGTCTATCTTACTCATGGTTTTTGTCCTACAAGAACACTTTTTTGTCTTTCCACTTTTTTCCTATTCTTCTATTCTACTCCGCTCCCTGTTTTTTTTACTTGCCGTGCTCTCCTCTTTTATTACCATGCCTTTTGTTTTGCTTCCTTTTTCATCTCTTTTCAGAGCTTCCTATCCACATTCTCGCTCTTTTATTTCTTATCTGTCGTCCTTCTCTGTTCGTCCTGCTTATTTCTTCACATTTACATTCCTTTTTCTATTACAGGTAATTTTCTATCTATCTTTATATGCCTACTCTCTTATTTTCCTACATTTCTTTTCCCTTACAGCTCTACTTTCTTCCTTCTGTGACTCAGTTTCATACTATTGTCATATATAGGTATAGCTTGTTCTTTAATTTTGTTGTTATCTTTTAAAATATGCATATTATCTGCCTTGCATTTATCTACTGTTTAGGATTTACCTCATATAATTAGTGTGTTATTACTTATTCTACTAGTATTGCTTATTATACATATCTCTCTCGCTAGGTGTTGGTATGTTACATTTGGGTGTAGTAATCTCTTCATTATCAGTTTTGATATTTGCTTTATATGCTCTCTTATTTCTATTCTCAACTTCATAGTATTGTCATATGCAGTTATAGCTTGTTCTTTACTTATGTTGTTAGCTTTTAGAATATGTATTTTATTCGCTTCGCATTTATCTATTGGTTAGGCTTTATCTCACATAATTATTTTGTTATTATTTATTATACTAATGTTGCTTATTATAGATATTTCTCTCGCTAGGATGTTGTTATTCTACACTAGAGTGTAGTAATCTTCTCAATCTCAGTTTTATTATTTGCATTATACTGATGTCTTGCGGTACTATGTGTTCCTTGTTACCAGTTCCGATTTTCCTGCTATCAGCTACTATATTTCGGTATTGGGCTACTGTTATTACTCACTTATGCTCCTAGTACGGATCCCTTGCTCGCCTTTTCCACGTTCTCCCTTGCATGATGTTGGTCTTTTTTAGGCCTCCCCTCCTGCTTCTTTTCTCTCTCCTTTCTATTCTCTTTTCATCTTTTTTCTCTCTTCTTTTCTCCTGGTCCTCCCACATGGACGCTCCCTCAGTGTTTCTTTTGTTTAATGGTTGGTCCCTTGTATTTATGGCGTTGGTTCTTTTTCTGTTATCATTGTCGTCTTCTTTTTACCCCTCTTTTTTTACATGCCGGGTTTAAATGTGTTATCCCTTAATGTTAAGGGTTTGAATCACCCGGTGAAGAGGTCGAAAATTTTGGATTACTGTAAATCTCTCTCTGCAGATTTGGTTCTTTTTCAAGAGTCCAAGATCCTAATAGAGAAGCGTTGTTTTTGAAGAAGGAATGGGTTTCGGATGTTTCTTGCTCTGATGCCTCTGGCAAACGGAATGGGGTTGTTACTTTAACCTCGAGGAACTCGGGTTTATCAATACTCTCTTCTGATCATGATTCTGAGGGTCGGTGGCTGTTATCTAAATTGTCGGATGGACAACACGATTTATATGTTATGAATATCTATGCGCCGAACGTTGATGATCCAGCTTTTTGGAAATCCATTACCAAAAAATTAAATAACACCCCACACTCTGGTAATCTCATTGTTGGTGGCGATTTTAATTTACAGATGGACCCTCTCTTAGATAGGAATTCTTCGTTTCAGTTTCGCCCTCCTAAATCCCACAAACAAATGCTTAACATGTGTTCCATTTCTCATCTTCACGATATCTGGCGTCTCCATAATCCCACTGGTAGTGATTTTTCTTTCTTCTCTTCGCCTCATTCCTCCTTCTCTCGTATTGACTATCTGCTAGTTCACTCTTCTCTTGTTTCATCTTCTTCCTCTCCGATAATACACCCTATTATGATCTCTGATCATGCGGCGGTCGGTTTTACTCTATCATCCTTTGCCCCTAAACCACGCGCTCGTTCATGGAGATTAAATACTGAAGTGTTGCATGACTCTTCTCAGGTAGAAGAATTTTCTACGGCTATAGATACTTTTTTCCGTGAAAACGAGGGTTCTGTCTCTTCCCCAATCGTTCTATGGGACTCCTTTAAATGCACTTTCCGGGATCAGGTCATTAAATGTATGTCCAAACGTAATTCAGCTATTAAGAAAGAACTTACAGATTTGTCATCGGAAATCAAAACTCTGGAAGCTTCCTTTCGGCATTCTAAAGATCCGACTTGCTTACAACAAATCAAGCTACTAAAATACAAATATAATACCATTGTTACTAAAAGGGCTCATATTGGTGTCCAAGCACAAAAGTCCAAGAAGTTGCTACTAAAGAATCGGGCTGGGAAACTGCTGGCTGCTACTTTAAAATTTCAAGATTTCTCTTTTAAGTCCTCGCAAATCTCTTCTATTACGGACCACACCGGCTCTAAAAAATTCCAAACAGGGGAAATACTTGAAGTTTTTCGCGACTTTTATAATAAATTATATACCCCTTCTAACCAATCTTCTTTTGACCAATGTCAAGATTTTTTTAAATCGGTTCCGATTCAGTCGGTCTCTGAGGAGGATCGCTCTTTTCTAAATAAACCTATTTCCCCCGAAGAAATAGTGTCTGCGATCAAGGCTACTCGTTCTGGTAAAGCTCCTGGCCCTGATGGCTATCCAATATTATTTTATAAAACTTTTCTCCCTTCGCTTGTTCCTAAATTGCAATCTGTCTTTGACTCTTTTGTTAAGGATGGTTCTGTCTCTGGTACGGCTGCTGAAGCCACCATAGTTGTGCTTCCGAAAGAGGGGAAAGATCATTCGGATCCTAAAAACGTCCGACCTATTTCTCTCCTTAACATGAAAGCAAAGATTTTTGCTAAAATTCTGGCAAAAAGATTGGAATCCTTTATTCCCCATCTTGTACATCCTTCCCAAACTGGTTTTGTAAAAGGTCGTCTTGCAAGGGACAATATATGCACTTTCTGTCATATTATCGGTGCTGCCAAGCGGTCTCAACTTCCTGCCGCGGTCTTGGCCCTTGATGCGGAAAAGGCCTTCGACAAGGTCTCTTGGCCATTCCTTCGAGCTGTCTTAACCTTGGAGACTCTTTCATTAACATGGTAATGTCTTTATATTCCCAACCTAAAGCTAACATTAGAGTCAATGGTGCTACATCTTCGTTTTTTAATCTTCGTCAGGGCACGAGACAGGGCTGTCCCTTATCCCCACTTTTATTTTTTATTATCTATTGATCCTCTTCTTCGTTTGATTGACCTACACCCTAATATTAAAGGTTTTTCTTTTGGTTCTCATTGTCTTACAACTGCCGCATACGCGGACGATGTTCTTATTTTTTCGGATGATATCGCCTTGGCCATCCCTGCTATTTCTGACACCATCTCCTTGTTTTCAACGGTCTCGGGTTATACCCTAAATAAGGATAAGACAGAGATGTTCCCTCTGAATGCCTATTGTTTTCCTGCTCATATGGGCTCGGCTGGCTTTAAGTGGCAATCTACACTTCTGAAGTATCTGGGGATTTATTTCTGTTCTACTCTTCATGCCACTGTTGCTTATAATGAATCTCAGACTCTCCTCAAAGTGCGTCGTCTTTTGGATACATGGTCTCCGAAGCATATCTCATGGTGGGGTCATTTACAAACTCTAAAAATGATGATCACGCCCATTATTAATTTTGTTTCCTCCATGCTTCCGCTTAAATTATCCGATTCCTTTTTTCGAGAAATTGATGGTCTGACGTCTAAATTTCTGTGGAATGACAAACGAGCTCGATTAGCATATAAATATCTGCGTCGACCTTGTGATATGGGAGGTTGTAATTTTCCTGATTGGGAGAAATACCAAACTGCCTTCTTGGCCTCTCAGGGTGCTTTTTGGTTCTCTCCTCCGTCTCGTCATGTTCCCTCTTGGTTGCTTATAGAACAGGAATTAGCATCACCTTTACCTACTGCCTCTTTCTGTACTACATCTACTTTGCATATTCTGTTTTCCCGTTCTATCATTATTGATACGATTGCTGCGGTCAAGAAATTAGATAGGAAGGTGGCAATTCCTCTACATAAAACTAGGTGGTCATCTATTTGGCGAAACTCCAAAATTAAGCTTAATATTTCTCCCACCCTCATGTCATACTGGGCAGGAAAAGGAATCTCTCTTGTTCAGCATCTGTATAGTGATTCTGGTGACCCCCTACCTTTCTCTACCTTGGCTCACAAACACTCTTTAACAAATCTTGACTTTTATACCTTTCTTAAAATCAAGGTAGCTGTTTCTAAAGTCCGTCTTCACCCCTCCTCCTCCACCATCTCGCTTTTCCACATTTGGCCCAAATCTGGTCATGTTGCCTCCAAAATCTATAAATTTCTGTCCTCTGCTTCGCTTCCTGAACAAACGGTTGCGCAACAAAAATGGTCACGCCATTTTGATCACAACATCACGGACCATATTTCGTCCGAAGCTTGGCAATCTATTGGTAAATTAGCTCTCCGTAATAAAATAGCTCCTTCCCTAATGCAATCTAAGTTTTTCTCGATCAATCTCCTCCATTGGACGCCTGTGCGTCTTCATTCGCTCAACCTTAAGGACGATGATCTCTGCTGGAGTTGCGGTTTGGTGGCTGGTGATTTTCCTCATATGTTTTATCATTGCTCCTTACTTAAACCTTTTTGGGACCTCATTCAGAAACATTTATCTCTTATTTTTAACATTGAGCTCCAACTTTCCTTTCCTTTAGTTTTATTAGGCCCCTTGGCTGCTTCTACTCCTCTCCCTTTAGACCCTTTGGAATTACAGTTACTAGATCTTCTCTTGACTGTAGCGGTCAAAATCATTCTTATGGAATGGAAATCCTTTTCGTCTGTCTCTTATCATACGTGGTGGGCGTGGGTATCCTTTTTACGCAGTGCCCACACCTCGGTTGACCAAGCACACCTTTCGCCTTCCATTTCTCAAGGGGTTTGGACAGCCTTGGACGATTATATGGAGTTGTCCTCGAAAGGGTTGGTCCCTCAGTTCCCTTTTGATTTGTCTGTCTAATTGTTGTCTGTCTTTTGTTCTAGATTGGGTCAGTCCTGTGGGAATCCTACTGCTTCTTATTTCTTCTTTCCTGTCCTCTCTTCCCTTTCATCTTTTCTATTGCTTTTTCTCTTCTTTCCTTTTTTCTTTCTTTCCTTTTTTCTTTCTTTTCTTCTGTTCCCTCCCCTGTCCCCATCCTCGAATCAGAAAGTGATACGTTTGCTTATTGTTTGCTAAAGGCCTATACTTGATCAGATCCTCTAACTATCATTGATTGCTTTTTAATTTTATTTACAGCTATTTTATTTACTTCCCAAGTCTAGCACATGTTTATATTTTTCTCTTGTGTCACATGTATCACTTATATTGTATTTGGCTTTTACTATTTGTATCATTATCTCTCTCAATAAAATCTTCTTGAAATCAAAAAAAAAATATATATAGTCAGGTAAAACTGGCATGGCATGTAAATTATTAAATACATATGCCCTATTTTATTCATGCACCTGCCCTATGGGCATTTACAGCCTACCTTAGGGGTGACTTATAAGCATTAGAAAGGAAATGATGTGCTTGGCAAAAGATGCATTTTACCAGGTCGAAATTACACTTTAAACCTGTTCACCCATGCCACATTTGCAGGCCTTGAGGCATGTTCTATGTTGATACTTTGGTAGGTGGCACAATGAGTACTGTAGCCCAATAGTACTCTAAATGTACTGGTCATGGGAACATGTAGTGCCATTTACTAGGGACATATAAGTAAACTAAATCAGCCCATTAGATACATGGCAATTTTACCATGTGAAAAATGAGCAGCACAAGCGCTCTACCACATGTAGGCATGAACAATGTACGCATAGTTTTATGACTAACAAAAATTAGTTTAACAAAAGACAATTCCACACGAAAGATGGTAATTTCCAACAAAGAGTATTTCTGGCTACATGCACAAACCAAAAGTCATATGTGGAATATCTGTTCCCCTTTTTATTGAAGATTTTGGGGCCTATTCCTAAAGGTAAATTTAGATTTACTCATGTTTAAACCTACTAATGCACCTAGTAGTAGCTTAAACTTGCTTTTCTATTCACCGTTTCCTCAAGTAAAACTGTGTTGGAGAGGAAACAAATGGGGCCCTATATGGCCCCCTTGTGCCTCATAGCCATGTTGTGCCCCCCTGTGTGCATGCAGCCCCAGTTTCTGCATTGCATGGACTTTACAGTCCATGCCGTGCAGGAACTGTTTTTCGTTTTCCCATTGCGGTGCCCAATTTTCCAAGGCAGCGCCGTGGGAATGTGAAAAAAATCCCGCCAGGCACAAGTTACATTCGTAATCTGGCGGGCGACCCAACCACGGGTTTGGCGGTGCGGCAGCGGGATGAACATGTCACGCACCGCAAAACTCGTAATCAGGCCCTAAATGCACAATTGCATATCTCCCCCCCTTCATAACAGGGGGATTAAGCTTGCAACTACATCATTGTTTGAGTGTAAAGATTCTACTAGTAACTTTTCACACATATTCAGAGGTCTCCACTACTGGCGAGATAAAGCAAGAGTAAACTAATACATTTTCATAATTATTAAAAATATATATACATATTTTAATGTAAAACATACAAGTAAATGAATTTAAAATAATTATTATCACCTTCAAACTAAAAAAAGGTATTTATAGTTATTATTTAGAATTAATTAAAATAAATCAAATCCACAATAACAATTAATATTGTATTTCTTGGTGTATTTTATTAAAATGTATTTGTTTACTTCATTTCAATATTTTATTAGAATGTTACAATTCATATATATATTTTTTTAAACAAAGGTAAATAGTGATTGGATTGGTGTTTGTATTTGCACGGCGCTCCCTAAACCCCTCCCTATATTTAGTAAGCCCTTCCTTACACCTTCCTAATACACTCCTTGCCTCTACCTATTCCCTTGGCATTTAGTAGTAAGTATTCCCCCTTTTCTAGCCTCTCTCACAGGTTCCTCCCACACTTACTACTTACGCAAAGGTATGCTTACATGTGCAGTAATCTCCATAAACGGGGCTGAGAACTCCTCATAGCAAATGACAGGAAAGGCAGAGTTAGAGGCCCCCACACGTAGGTTTGTGAATGGCATTTTGTAGTACATGAGTATTCCTATTGAAGTAATACTAAACGTACAAAAAAGTGCAGTTTGTAAATTGGCCCCTTGAAATTTTTCCCAGCCAGAGATCTACTACTGGAATCATTGCATTTCCGGGGATGAGAACAAATCTTCCATGTCAATCCAATGAAGGTACATTGCCTCCTGGACAAAGATTTGAGTTGCTTCCACATTGAGCTTTCAGTAACAGCAAATACATTACAGCAGGATGTCGCTGTGAGGTTATCTGAGCTTGAGGAGCACGGTCTGCTACAGTTTTCCACCTTGCCCCACTGGAGAAATCTGAGCTCCAAAAAAGTCACTAAATGTAAAACTCTAAATCTTCACCAGGCGAAGGCTCCCAAAGTATCCATTTGAAAATGAACCTTCCATGTGCAAATTTTCAATTTCCCCTGCTCTGAGCGTTTCTACCTAAAATGAACAGCTTCACAGAAAACTCAACCAATGGCTATCCAGCCTCATGGAGGCCATCGCCTGTTGCCTTGTCCCACAGCGGACTGCTGACTTCCATTTCAAAGACTTAGGGCCATATGTATCAAGCCTTTTTTGATTCGCAAAAGGCCAAAATTCGCCGAATTTCGGCCTTTGCGAATCGCAAAAGGCTAATTAGCATGAATTGAAATGTATCAAATAATCGCATCTTACGTAATCGCAAATACTTGCGATTCCTTAATTTGCCATAGCATTAAAGGAATCACAATTTTGCGATTCCTTAAATGCTATGTATGAAGCATTTTACTGTTGCGAATTCAGCTTAAGGAATCGCAATTTACCACCAACTTCCAGTTGGTGGTAAATTGCGATTTCTGTTCAAAATACACTAATTTGTATTTTTGATTGTGACATGTGACGCACATACATGCCCATTGGGCATGTATGTGCGCCATATGCACACACATGTAATTTACAGGGATGCAGCAGGGTGTCCTTGAGACACCCCTGCACCCTTGCAATAATTCTCAAATTGCTATTAGCAAATTGCGAATTCGCATTTTGAGAATTATTTGGAAATCATTCCTATGGGCCTCCTGGCCCATAGGAATGCTTTGGAAATTATTCCTTAATTGCGAATTCGCAAAATGCGAATTCGCAATTGAGGAAGATTAAGGAATCGCTAATTAAAAGCAAATTTCTTCATACATACCATTTTGCGATTCCTAAATAGCGATTCCTTAAAAATCACTATTTAGGAATCGCAAAACGGAACTATGATACATATGGCCCTAAGTCACAAGGTAAAACATCCACTGTGGGGGGAAATAGTGCTGTGCCAGGTGGTGACACTGAAAGCCTTTTCTAAATGGGATATCATAGGTATCTGTACCTTGGAAGTCATAAAAGAGGAACACCACGCTAAAATCCTACTCAACCCTCGAGGTAGAATTTCACCTGTACTGCAGCCAATTCTACCACTACCTTCAATTGCTCCATGTTTTGACATCACACATTCAGGGGCTAGAATAACTTTCTGAGTATAATCCTCTTGAGGCTAAACCGATCTGGGAGTATTAGAAATTAACAATATCATCCAGGTCTACTGGTCCATAATATACCATATGCCTGACTCCTTAAGAAATAAACCTGGAGCAAAATATAGGGACACTGACAGATAAGGACTGGAAAGAGTCCAGATCATCCCCACAACATTCAGTGATTTCATCCCAGCTGCAGCACCTCCACAGGGCATACTTCACACAATGTAAGCTCTGGACAGCGGGAACGATTGTCTCCCACTCCTGCTTTAGGAGTAGGGCATCAAAGTGTACCTTTCTGCACACAGTGTAGGGGTGTACTGAAATACAAACATACTGGGGACATATGCTCACGTGTCTAGACCATGTACTGAGGCTGCCAGTACCCCAGGATCCCAAAGTGATCCTTTTAAATATATCAACAGTGTTTGGGGGCGATTGATACATGACCATCTTCCTAATGCTGGGGCTGACAGTGGTTAAGAGTGACATTGCCCACCATTGAAAAGTTACCATGCTGCCCTCAATTGTGGAGTGGTAGGTGGGCCTAGACTGGTCCTTATATAGAAAAAACCTGTGTGCAAATCCAGAGGATGCCCCCACAAATGTGCCAAAATCTGATAAAGTTGGGTGGACTTTAGGGGGATCACCATCAAGCACTCGGATAGTCATACAAACACACTGGATTTGGACATTTGCAACTAAGGCAACTCAGGACACTGACTCTGCTTTGGGGGCTATCATTCAAATATTGATGACGGAACTGTTGTTTTTTAGGGGGAGGTGTGGGAGTAATTCAGGAAAGTCTGCACCTTGTTGTACGGTTATCACATTGTGTTGCATTTTACGGTTTCTTCATTGTCAGAACACTATAAAAATAATAAAATGTTTTCTAAAAAAACAAAAGAAGGTAAAACATCCAACTGGGATTAACCTTGTTTCTGTATTCAACCTGTGCTCCATCATAGTCAGCCTTAAATCATGCCTACATCCCAGTGAAGCCCAACTAGTTGACCTTGGTTGGTGCTTAATGCCTTTTTGGTGCTGTTTTTATTTAAAACATTTGAAATTCATATCTCAAGTTCCCTTTATTGGATATTTGTAGTATTCATGTCATTTTGTTCAATACATTATTCCCTATCTTTATAAATTGAAGTTGGATTTTATTTTGTTTTGTTAGCCACTTTTTAACTGTTTTGGTCCTTTACAAGGCTTTACATATTTTCTTCAGTCAAGCATGTTTGTGTCTGCTCGGTGGCATAACTACCAGGGGATAAGTTCAGGTTAAAATTACTGAAACCTCTACTGGATGTTGCAAGAATGGTGATATTGTTTCTTTTGGTGGATACCCATCCACCTCATATAATTATCCATGTTTGCTTATATTGTAGTTAGGACTCGGAACATTAAAACAATCCTGTAGTTCTGATTTGTTTGTTTGTAAATTAGCAATATTTGTAATCAAAAACGGACTAATTTATTGCAGATATTAATTGTGTGGATTTTAAATTGTTTTTTAAATGCAATTGGACTTTCTTTTATTAAAGTAAAAATATTTTTAGACTTTTAAGTTTCTTAAGAAATAAGTATTTTGATTTTAGTATATTTTCAGGTTAAATATGAAGCTTTTTAGTCACCTTACAGACAAGAGGTGGGTGTTATGAAGTTAAATAGGCCCTGTGAACAAACATTTCCATTTAACATGTTCATGGATAAGTTTAGTTTTTTTAACAATCTTTGTTCGCATTTCAATGATTAACCCCTCCCGTGCTCATGACTTGTCATGAGCCACGGTTCCCGTGTGCTCATGACGAGCTCAGCTCGTCATGACCGTTGGAACGCTCACACGCGAGGCTAATTCCCCTGCTGTGCTGAGCGTTCCATTAAACAGGCGTGGTCGTGATGAGCTCAGCTCGTCAGGAGCACACGAGAACCGTGGCTCATGACAAGCTGAGCTCGTCATGAGCACCGGGGCGCTGTGCGCGCCCCTCCTCCCCCCAGCACAACAGGGGAATGTGCCCCGCAGTCAAGGGGATAATCCAGCATTATGTTTTCACATAGTATACATACTTATAACAGTATTTCTGATGTATCTAGTTCCAATTCTCATTGTAAATAGTCTTTATAGACATTTTATGGCGTATTTCAGTGATAGTTCACATATAACACGTATCAATGAGAATATTCCCCTGTTGCAGGATTAACCTTAAATTAATCTTCATTACAATAATAACTGTACCATTCTTCTATAACTACAACTCCCCCCTCCTCTCCCACCCTCCTGTGTCTCGTTGGCCCACATCCATATTCTTGCATGGGGGACCGTTAGCCATCAGCCGGGTGCAGCACCATGCAATCATCCATCTCAGTTTTTATTCCGGGGCTTGCCGGGAGTCTCCCCTCTTTTCTCCCTCCCCATCTTGTGATTCTCTCAAGACTGCAATCATCGTAGACCATGTCAGCACATCCTCTTCAAGTACATCATATTTCCTAATCTGTTTCATCCACACCAATTCAGCAGTTGCCCATTCTATCATATCACGCAGCCAGGTGCTTATGGGTGGAGGAATCGGGCTAAGCCACAAGATTGCTATCCTTCTCTTCGCCATCACTAATCCCAAAAGCACGAACCTCCTACTCAGCTTTTTCTTCTTCGGGTAGGAATTAGATTCATTAGGACTGAACGTATAGGTGTGGGGGTGGACGATGCAGTTGCTGTATGTCTAAGACCCAACACCCTCCCCCCCAAAAGGGCTCAAACTCTTACATTCTCATAACATATGCACAAGGTGTGCTGTTGTTTCCCCTCACCTGTGGCAGGCGCCCAATCATGCCGGGTAACTTTTACTTAGCTTGTGGTGGGTTGAATATACTTGGTGCACTATGTTATAATGGATTAACTTAAAGCATGCGTTGGAGCTGACTTCATGGACTCCTTCATTTACCTTCGCCCACTCTTGTGTTGTTTCGGGCTCCTCTGATACCTCCTCCCATCTTGCCTGGACTGGAAGGGCTATGACCAAATGTTCGTCTCAAAGGGCCCTATTTATATATGGGAGATTAAACGTTGTCCCCATGTCATTGATATTATAGTGGTGAGGATAGCTGTAGGAAGGAATTCAATAACTCTGGGGTCACTGCCGCAATTTTACCATACTGTAAGAATTGTCGCACCCAGGTCATATATGAGAACTGCCTCCTGTGTCATGAATGTACCATTATTATACAGGTCCTCTATTGTAAGGCATACCCAATCTTTCCATCTCTGGACGGACATGGTCTCTGCAATTGTTTTGAACGGTTTTATGGCCCATGAGGGCATTTCAGGGGAATATGATGCCCTCTTAATTACTCCCCTGACTCTGTCTTCCAAATGCCTTGCCACATATCTAATTAGGTATGGGCATGTGTCTGGGACCGCAGCTCCCATCATAAGCAAATCTGGGAGAGTGTCACTGCCATAAGTACCCTCCAACAGGGCCTACCCCAGTTGCTACCATTATCCAACCAGTAGACGGCATATTGCATTAGTTCTTGAATGGTCATCATCATGACAAAACATCAGACATAAGAGCGCTGCTAGGTTTCAATGAAATATCTGTATTACCAAGGAGAATACATCTACATTAAAAAGAGGATAGAGCACAAGGCATTCTAGTATTATTTAACTCCATATGTAGTCTTAATAGCTACCCCTCGAATCAAAACCTTAATGATCTCCCATTCTATTGCTCTGTTCATGGGTAAAGTTGATATCTTTTTAAACAATAACTTTAAGTATGCATTTGCTTGTGCACCTGCATGTGATTTTGTACTCAGAAATGGTTTGCTTAAAAAATAACATTTCCTCGTGGGCACATTATCATACCTTAGAACATTCTGTATAAGGACTCGATAGACTGCACAAATTGGCCTTGTTTGTTGCTGTCTGTTTGTCAACAGATCTGGGTGGATAGAATCAACAATGACAGCTGGACCAGAGTTCAGGCACAGAATTAATGGGTCCATTTTTTTTATATAAACTGCATTAAGTCTTTGTTTAGACAGAGGAGCATTTTGATGGGTTATTGTGGTCACTCCATGCCTGAATGGCAGCCCAGTTGAATCTGATCACTATACTGAAAGGGACTGCAGCCTGTTATACACCAGACTTGCTACCAGATGGTGCATCCATTCACACAGGTAAATGGGGATTTAGATCATTCTAAGGTAGCTGGCAGAATCTCATACGCCCTAAGCTCTCTAGGATAGGCAAGTGCTAGGTAGGAGTACAATTATATGTCTTCATATCATCAATGCAAATGCACAATGGTTGAATTATTTATCTTTTTCACAAACTTGTAATGCTGGTAACTATGTTTTGTGTTCTTCTGCTAATCATTGCAGCCCACATATTTTACACAAGAATCAAATTGATTCAATAAATGATTGAAATGCCAATTTGTGTATTTCTTGTGTTTCCCTTTGGACATGCTTGAGCTAACAACGAAAGGGTAGATATATTTCAATGATTTTTTTGGGGGAGTCAGGGTCATCATATTCTAAGCTTGCAGACACCATCAGGTACCCTGTCACATTTAGCGGTCCGGTTGGTGCATGGTGAGCTAGCCAGGAACAAGGTCAACATATTCTGATGGTATGAGTGGATTCAGTCCCCCATAGTTTTGACGCTTATGTAGCTAAAACACAAGGTCTTACTGAATTAGTAACAACCTTATGACGATAAAACAAATAGAAACAAGCATCGGCAAAGCCAATTGGTCTGGCATTGGCCGCTATCCTTCTGGCTAATATTGTTTTGTTTTATCATGGTTTTTGCAAAACATTAAAGTGCATACTTATCAATCTTAAAAAATACATAATTTACTACAGGCAAAAAAAAAGTTTTGGGCAGTTTAAAAAAACATACACATTGCCATAATACTCCCTGGCACTGAAGGAAACTACATTGTGTGGATGTGTTCCTTGTGAAAGGACGGCATGCCATAACTCATAGTGAAGTCAACCAATGGTTGAAGTCGGCTGATACATTGCTTCTTCATGCATGCTGGAGTGGGTGGAAGAAAAATGTGAATGACACTAACCACTGACTACTGGATGAACTGTGGCTGAAACCCCTATAAGTAATTATGTTATATACATAATTTTTGTAAAATGAAAAGGTCTTTGCTAACACAGACATAAAAATGTTAACCATTCTGGCATAGGCTGCATGCCTCTTCAAAAAAGTAAGAAAGAAAGAAAAAAGAAACAAACAAACAAACAACTAAGAAACTAAAAAGAAAAAAGTAAAAGCAGAATTACATTTTAAAATGGGCAAATCTTGTATGGTATGGAATAGCAGCAGTAAGAAAAAAGCAAACCCCTCCATAGGGAATTTACAATAGTATTTCAGGAGATGGGATCTGATAAAGATGGAGTGTGGATCAGAAGTGTCCTGTTATCACATCAGACTCAAAACACAAAGGCAACACAAAGTTATTATATACTAAACACAAAAACACTGGCACTGAATGTAACTAGCTCATGTGTTTATTTCCTCCTTGTGACAGAGAAAAATGCAGTCCCTGAAAGTGAAGTTAACGAGTGGCTTAAGCAGGCTGACCCATTGCCCATGCTATAGTCTGTGGTGGATGGAAACAAATGTGAATGACACAACAACAGACTAATGCATGAAGAGAGGTGGCTGGAAATCTTAGTTTGACATGCATACACTTTTGGTGGTAAAACATGTCAGAGCTGGGCTGCAGGAGGCAAATTGCCAACTGGTTGTATCTTTCCAGCAAATGATATCTGTGATGATAGAGAGGAGGAACCAGATTAATATCTGACAGAAGAATAATGGGCTAGATAAGAGACTGTGAGAAAGTGGCATTATAGAAGATACACAGGTGAGAGAGTGAGTTGAGGTTCAAAGACTGCTGACAGATCAAGATTTTAGGTGTGGGTATGAAACTTATGAAAGCGTGATACCGGAAGAGTGGTTTCAGATAGAGCGTGATTGTGTCCAGATGGAGCTAGTTACTGCCAATAGACTCATTTTTGAAGAAGTCCCAGCCTACAATTTGACTGCCAAAAGAGAGAGCTTCATCTGTGACCCTAAGTTGGGTGAATGTTGTGATGTCAGTGGGTCAAATAAGTGCATCTCAGTAGAGTGCTTGCTGACACATCCGGGACACGGCATGAATGTCTGCCAAAAAAGTCACAGCTGACAGATCAAGATCTTGTCTCTGTGGCTGCTGAACCATCAGCTGGGAAAGTTAGTGACTGATCAGGAAATGACAGCTCATATGAGGCAGGGGTTGGGTGGCAGCTTCTGGGACATGAGAGGGACGAGTAAGAGGCTGCTCAGAGGGTGTGTGGTGTGAGAGGAGCCGTTTCCAAGGGGTGCAGCTACTGGATGAAAGAATGGGGTGAATGCCTTAGAGAATTACAGTTGGGGCAGCCACTGTTTCCGACAGGACAGCTCCCTAGTTAAGCGACTGCTGAGGGACTAGTAGGTGTGCTAAGGGACTGCTGAGATGGTTAAACCTCAATTAGTGAATGTTCCAGAGAGAGCAGTTTTCTGGGTAAGAGATTTGTTTCAGACCTGACGTTTTAGCGACTGCTCAGAAAAGTAAACCAATTTAGGCGAGAGACTGACTGATATTGGCAGATCAATGAGCTTGGTGTGTGAGTGGAACACGTGGGCTTGGAGATCATTACTAACCTTTGGCAATTTCCATTGTTATCTTGAGGTTGCCTACTTTTCGGCCTACACAAATATGCATGCAATACAGCTAACCCCATTTTCTATTGTTCCCGAGAACAGTCAACACCTACCACAATTTAAAACTGCATACATTGTGCAATTGATGCATTCATGGTGCATACACAATTTAGCTGTTTACGTTTCTCTTAATCGTAGCTCAGATATTTTATGCTTTGAGGATCAAGTGAACGTCAATGCAAGCCCTAATCCGGAATTTCCCCATGGGTGAATCCCATGCAGGTTTGTGCATCGCCTCCTCAAAGTCAAGAAATGGTCGGTGCTGTTGACCCCACTAACAGATGGATCTCGAAGGGTGGGTGAT
Organism: Lissotriton vulgaris; assembly: GCF_964263255.1. Classification (NCBI taxonomy): domain Eukaryota; kingdom Metazoa; phylum Chordata; class Amphibia; order Caudata; family Salamandridae; genus Lissotriton; species Lissotriton vulgaris. The sequence goes on from NC_141691.1 coordinate 236,831,333, forward strand.
ATATAGACTCGTGTCTGCCAAATAACGACCCTCATTTCTTCATATCCCCTTCCTCTTTCACGGCCGTGATGCTAACATCAACAGTTTTTTACAGACCAGAGTGGTGCACAAAACAGCTGCCTGACTCTCAGAGGACCCGCAGGATGGGCTCTGCAGCTGTTGGATGCTGGAAACGAGTATTATCTGAAACAGAGTATGAAAGTTAAAGATATAACCCAGTGCGGTTTTTTCGCCCCGAGTCTGTTCAAAGAAAATATTTTTTATTGTATTTAAGCGTGCACAGTTATCATTTAATCCCAAGGAGGAATTCTGGTGGAATATCTCTTGTGGTCATGAAGAGACCCCAGAGGTTATTGTTTAAATATTCACATCTGGTGATTTAATGTATAATCTCTGTAAGTGGTAGATAACAAAAATATAGTATCTCCCTTAAAGGGATTGAACGAGGGAGGGGCAGTAGCTCGTTTAGTGCGAAGATATGGTATGGTAGAAAGAAGTGATGCTAGGGTTCTCTTTTTAATAGCAGGCAATGGTAAATGAACAATGGTGCACGTGCAAAGCACAGCAGCCATACTGTTGGAATTTTAAATATGCGAACACCACTGTCCCTAGGTTGACACAGAAACACATTATTCGGCTGTGTCACCTCCATGACCGGTGTGACAGAGCCTACAACCGCTAGAGCGATCAGTGACACCGAAACGTAATGTTATTTCAATGTACAGTGTCTCAAGAGTGAATAGCGTCACTCGAGACTAGATCCCCAGAGATCTGCCGATCCACTTTAATGGCTTCTTAGAGTAAGGTTGTGCGCTCTCTGGAGCATAGACCAGGAGTCCTTCAAGAACAAGAAAGGGCATGCGCAGCCTCTACAAACTCATCCTGGCTTGCGTAAATGATGTTACAAAGAGGCAAGTTGTGGATAAAATATGAATTATGGTTGGTATGATTTGTAAGTTTCCGCATACGGCAATCTCCATTCTCCATCAACTGACACAACCAGGCACTACTGGCCTCCAAACACTTACAGAGCTTCCAAATCATGGGACCTGCTCTTATCCTTATATACCATAGGGAGCAGGTCACAAGTCCAAACTAAGCCTAGGTTTCCCTATAGAAGGTACAGATTCGCAGATCTGGAAAATGAATGCATTTAGCACATGCATATGTGTAAACTCGGTTGCATGAGCGCAAATCGACTTAAACTCAGGGGAGTTTGAGGAGACGTGGTAGGTGCAGATTCAAACCCTTCACTCATTCATAATCTGGAATCTGCCCCTGGTTTGCATTCGGGTCCCCAATGTAGTTCTGGCCTAGCAGAGGGATGTCACAGGAGAGTGGTCAATGCAGCAAGGGAACATAAAAGACCTGAATTACAGATGCCGTATATGACCTACGTCATTGATGAGTACAGCTTTACATTAGCACCCACCAAGCAATATAAGCATGGGAATGTAAATGTAAGCATGACCATGAAGAGGCACTTTCAGGCAAGTACATGCTGATGTTGCTCCTCTTGGTGGTGTGAAGAAGGAGCAGGTGTTAGATGTCATCATCAGGCGCATGTCACCAGGTCCAGATGTCTCATGGTAGCCACAGCAGAACTGAGCAGTAAAGACATGCCCAAAGCTTTGTTGTGTATGGAGAGTTCAGACCAGCAATGCACACACAGTATCTGAGCTTGCTGCCTGCAGTCCTTCTCCCCATAAGTCTCAATTGCAAATCAATCAATCAATTATTTGTAAAGCGCACTACTCACCCCTTGAGGGTCTCAAGGCGCTGGGGGGAGGGGTGTGCCGCTACTGCTCGAACAGGCAGGTCTTGAGAAGTCTCCTAAGGTTAGCAGGTCCTGGGTCTGCCGCAGGTGGATGGGGAGGGTGGTCCAGGTTCCAGCGAGGTTGCTCTTCCAATGCAGGGGATGGTGGCGAGGGCGGCTCGGCGGCGCGGAGCTGGAGGTTCGGGTGTAGAAGGTGAGTCCTCTGTTGGAGTATGTGGGTCCGCTGTTGTGGAGTGCCTTGTGTGCGTGGGTGAGGAGCTTGAAGGTAATCCTCTTGTTGACAGGAAGCCAGTGTAAGACTCTCAGGTGGGGTGTCATGTGGTTGTGACGAGGGATGTTGAGGATGAAGTGTGCAGAGGCGTTTTGTATTTGTTGTAGTCGTTTCAGGAGTTTGGTCGAGGCTCCTGCGTAGAGAGTGTTACCATAGTCCAACCTACTGCTGACGAGGGCCTGGGTGACCGTCTATCTGGTTTCGGTGGGAATCCATCTATAGATCTTGCAGAGCATGCAGAGGATGTTGAAGCAGGAGGATGAGATGCCGTTGACTTGCTTGGTCATGGAGAGCGCTGAGTCTAGGATGAACCCCAGGTTGCGTGCGTGGTCGGTGGGGGTTGGTGCTGCTCCCAGAGTGGTTGGTCACCGGGAGTTGTCCCAGGTGGAGGGGGTGGAGCCGAGGATGAGGACCTCCGTCTTATCCGAGTTCAGTTTCAGTCAGCTGTCCTTCATCCATTCGGCGACGGCCTTCATTCCTTCGTGGAGGTTGGTTTTGGTGGTAGAGGGGTCCTTGGTGAGGGAGAGGATCAGCTGGGTGTCATCAGCATAGGAGATGATGTTGAGGTTCTGTGATCGGGCTATGTGGGCGAGTGGTGCCATGTGGATGTTGAACAGTGTTGGGCTGAGGATGATCCTTGGGGTACGCCGCAAGATGATCTCAGAGGCTTTGGATCGGAATGGGGAGAGGCGGATACTCTGGGTTCTGCCGGAGACGAAGGAGGTGGTCCATTCCAGGGCCTTGTCTCGGATCCCTGCGTTGTGGAGGCGTGTGCATAGAGTGTGGTGGCAGGCAGTGTTGAAGGCGGCTGAGCGGTCCAGTAAGATGAGGGCCGGGTTTCTCCATTGTCCAGCAGGGCCCTGATGTCGTCGGTGGCGGTAATGAGGGCAGTTTCTGTACTGTGGCTGCTGCGGAACCCGGACTGGGACGGGTGCAGGATGTTGTTCTCCTCGAGCTAGCGGGTTCGCTGTCTGTTGACACTCTTTTCGATGACCTTCACCAGGAACAGAAGTAGGGAGATGGGCCGAAAGTTCTTAAAGTCCCTCGGGTCTGCCTTGGGTTTTTTGAGTAAAGCTTTGATCTCGGCATGCTTCCAACTCTCCGGAAGGTTGCAGTATCGAAGGAAATGTTGATGATCTTGCAGATATGGGGTGCGGTGGTGGCCCTAGCTTTGTTGAGGATGTGGTGTGGGCATGGGTCTGAGTGGATGGTGTTCATGATTTTGATGGTGTCGTCATCGTTTACGTGGGTCCAGGCGAGCAGTGGGTTGGTGCAGATGGTGGGTGATGGGTCTGAGGTGTCGGAGGCTGTCTGGGGGTCTGGTAGGTGACGCTGTCATGGATGTATGTGATCTTGCGATGGAAGAAGGTGGCTAGGGAGTCGCACAGGTCTTGTGATGGTGGGATGTCATTGGTGTTGGTGCTGGGGTTGGGAAGTTCTTTCACGATGTTGAAGAGTTCTTTGCTGTTGTGTGCATTGTTGTCGAGGCGGTCTTTGAAGGAGGTCCTTTTGGCGGTTCGGATGAGGTGATGGTGCCTGTGGATGGCGTTCTTGTGGGCTGCATAGCTGTCCAGTGCCTGTTTGTGGTGCCTTTTCTTCTCGAGCTTTCGGCAGGTCTGCTTGAAGGCCTGGAGGTCAGCAGTGAACCAGCTGGCTTTCCTGTCGGTACGTCTGTTGGAGCGTTTTTTGATTGGGCTGAGAATGTTGGCGCAGTCGTCGATCCATTGTCTGAGGTTGCCGGTGGCAGTGTCGGTGTCGATGGGGTAGGAAGGTGGGCTTTGGGCGAGGGTGGTGTTTAGCTGGTCTTCGGTGACTTTGCTACAGCTGCAGTGGGGGGTCCGTTGAGTGCGGTGGTGCGTGGTGGGTTTCTGGAATGAGAAGTGTATGCAGCGCTGGTCGGTCCAGTGTAGTTTGGTGGTGTGGCTAAAAGTGACGTGGGTGCTTGCAGAGAAGATGGGGTCGAGTGTGTGCTCGGCGTAGTGGGTGGGCCTAGTGACGAGCTGTTTTAGTCAGAGGTTGGCGAGATTGGCGATCAGGGTGGTGTAGTTGCTGTCGTTGTTGTTCTCGAGGTGGAAGTTCAGGTCTCCGAGGAGGATGTAGTTTGCGGGACCAGAGTTCACAAAGAGAAACAAATGCCCTTGCAACGACTGTGGACCACTTCTTTCTCATATTAATGACAACTTGGCTGCACCAATTCTAAGCATTCAATTTTGTTCATTGCTGCTCATAGCCTTGTTGCCCGGCCCTCTCAACTAGCATTTTGTCCATCACTTCCCCAATGCTAAACCATTTCACATGAATCCATCTCAAAGTCTGTTCTCTTATCTCACTTTACCCAGTGACACATAGAATAATCAGCCTTTCGCTATATTCCTTGGAACTGGCATACTAGTGAACAGTGAAGACATATTTTTCTCCAAATTGTATGTACTGCATCATTAGAAATACCAGCCCAAGATATTCTATAAAACCTGTTCACAAACATGAGCTTTAGCAAGTTCAATCGTTCACCTGACTCAGGGGGACACTTGTAGTGCATCTGAAATTAGTGAAATCTACAATTTATATTATTCTCTCTAGCCTCACCCCACCTACCTTTCTAAAGCAAAGTCCTCTGCATAGGCCTGGTTATTCCATTCAAGTTCTATTCACTTTGACAGTCTCTAGTTCTTCCCTGATCCTCAGTCGATTGCTTCCTGTGTTTATTCACAAATACTAACACCATAAATAAGGCCCCGCCCACCCACCCCCAAAAACCAGTTGCAAGAAGAAATAATATTCTGACTGTCAAAGTCAGGAATAGTATTTTCCCAGAAGAATTCTTTGATTTTGCCTCAGGTGAACCACCTTCCATCCTAAGAGATGCTTTTTAATATCAAAAGTTCTTTCTCAGGCCACTAATGGTCACTTCCAATTCCATCAAACCCAGCTAGCACATTTAAGACAAAAGAAGACCCAGAAGGACAGGTTAATTACAAATCACTGTCGAAGATGTTCTCCTCGTGAGGACCTTAACTCACCTTTGAATCTGGTGTGTTGGCAAATTATTTTGACCCAAACACAATATGGGATACAAAAGCGAAGTCTGCCATCTAAATACAAACTACGACAACAAATGAGATATCCCCCGGGTTTTGATTTGTACATCCAGTAACAAGTTCTTTTATTGTAGTCATCTATTTCTCCCCATAACTTTCCTACCACTCTCATCACTTACAAAAAGCCCTAATTATAGCACAAACAGGTTTCTTAACCGTACAGGTTAAATAAGTCTCAAATCAACACAATGAAAAGCTACTCCATGAATCAAACCATCCTTAACCACATTAACCTCTTCCTTGAATGTGGACATATATCAAAGCCTCCAGGAAGGCGACATCTCTCAGTTTAAGACTGTAAACCTCTAATTACAAAAGACTGACCACCTCCCCCATGATCTGTCAATCGTTTCCATCCACCACTCACACAAGATAGATAGACAGATACATTTTTATTGTTTCAAGTTATTAAAAACCATCACAATGTAGCAAGTATAAGAAAATGATGAGTCATTTTAAAAGCGACAGGTAAAAAGTCTGACAAGTGACCAGTTTTCAAACAGTACGTAAAACAGAGTGGAATAATGAAACATTGTAGCATGACAGATGAAAATCCAGGAGCTCGAAAGAAGATCTGTTTCCATAAAGTGCTAGTGCTTTGATTGTGAATACATTAAAACCATGTTGAAAGATAAGGGGCCATATGTAGGTAAATACTATTTGCCAATTCTAAAATACAGAATTTTACCGTTTTGGTATTTCAGAATCGGTGAATGGTATGTAGGTATTGATTCGGTAAATTTTACCGAATCGGTAAAATTCGGTAATTACCAATTCGGTATTTACCGATTCGGTAATTCCCATTCATTCCTATTTGCCTGGAGGCCCATAGGAATGAATGGGAATTACTGATTCGGTAAATACCGAATCGGTTATAGGGGGAAGACTTACAAGGATGGCAAGGTGTCACATTGACACCCTGTTGCACCCCTGAATAGTGCATGGGTGCACATGTGGCACACATATATGCCCTAAGGGCATGTATGTCTGCCACATGGAACTTTTGGAAAAGCACAAATGAGCTTTTTCAAAGGTTTTCGATATTTTCCACCAACTTTTAATTCGTGGTAAATACCGAATCCTTAACTCAGAAATGCACTCACTTGAGTGCTCCCTACATTAAGGATTCAGTAATTTACTGAATCTGTACTTTAAGGAATCGGTAATCTACCGATTCCTTAAATTACCGATTCGGTAAATTACTGAATCCTTAAATTTGGCCTCTACATCTCAAATGCCCAATACCGGTCGGTAACCGCCGAAATGTGGTAATTTCGGCCGTTACCGACCGGTATTGGGCTACCTACATCTGGCCCAAGGTTCTTCAGCTTTCCCATAGTTAAAAAACACAAGAATACTTAGGGATCTAGTGGTACGAGGGCCAGTAGTTTTTGAGTTTCTTTGAAAAATGTCATGCCCCTGGCTGTTAATCTTGGATTCCTACCACTCAAAAAGGCAAGAATGGCGGAGTTGCAGTCTCTTATGCCTAAATTACGAAACAGCGGTTTCAGCAAACAGTCTCTGAGATTTTTTTTTAACTGGGCAGGCACATTTCACATGTGCCAGGGTTTCCTTTGGGAAGTTACATGATGGACAATGGTGATCGAGAGACCCAGCTAGTCTTCCAAATGTATGGGCCTTTAAAGGGATGACCCCACATCTTTCTTAATTAGTATTTTCACATGGGAAGTTAGGTACACGGCGCTCCCTGGGTCTTGATATAGTAGGTTGCATAAATTAGCGTAAGCCTTCAAAGACAGTTCATGAATATCAGTGACTCTTCATAGGATCCTTGTCAATTTTAACCGTAGTTTTGCTGAAAGCTTAGCAGACAGGTTAGGGAGTGGGACATTCAACATTTCCAAGGCTGTCATTGCTTCCCTCAAGTGACATTCCCATGGTAGAGATTCATGAAAGATGCCTCCATGAATCATTTAGTTTAGTCATCCTGGGTCTGCAGTGCTGATCTTTCCTTAACCCCTTCCATGCTCATGACAAGGTCAGATCGTCATGAGGCACGGTTGAGCTGTGCTTATGACGAGCTGAGCTCGTCATGAAACTATAGTATTCAAGCATTTTCAGCACAGGAGGGGAAAACCCCTAGCAGCCAAGGTGTTAATATCCCTGAAATCTGGCTTTTACTGTTAATATCTATTTGCAGAGCCTGAGTTCCAGATGAACCTGTGAGGACGGTGCAGCATTAGGAAGGTTAAAAAGGCATTTGTAACACCTCAGTGGGGCTTTGTCCAGCCAGACTGAAATGTTGCCATCAAAAATCAGGGTTCCATACGTGAGAGTGGGTATGAATTTGGCATTAATTATATTGCAAATGTTCGTGAGATCTGGCCCATTTAATGACAAAGCTAGCCTTTTAAAATTCATTATTATTGACAATGTGGATATTTTCAGGTGCTTTCAGTGTGTAGCATGTCATCCACGGGAGTTGAAATAGATGTATTTTAAACTGGTTACTTGTTTAGCACTGTGTTGTTTATTCTGAAATTGATTTATTTTTCCTCAAACCACAGGCCATTATTTTCGTTTTGCTATAATTGATTTCAAGCTTATTCTCTACACATTAATCCACGAGGGCCGCCAATGAACGCTGCAGTCTAATAGCTGTGTGATCGAAAAGTAAAGTGATGTCCGCATTCTGGAAACAAATTATGTGATGTCCAGCAAACTTTGGGGGTACTACATTAGCTGCCTCTGATGTTTAGTTATCAGCCAGATACAAGGTTTACATAACAACTGGTTTGCCTCTTACTTCACTTTTAATAAGTACTTCTCAATAAAGCGCTATAATATGACGTATTAATGTCAATTTTTTCACATGTAAAAGAAAAACACCTTTTTGAATTTTGAAGAGCCTTAATTGTATTTTATTTGATGCCTGTACGATTACAGGGTAAACATTTTCAGGTCAAAAGTCAAGAAAAATCCCTGGAGAGGAATATTTACTCACTCACACTAGATATTCTGAGCCTCATTCATAAACTAAATCACTGGTCATAAACTAATTTATACCGTTCACAGACTTTTATTAAAAAACATAAACACATATAAATAAAGCACAATTCATTACATAATAAATTCTGAAGCTCATAGGAGAGACAACTTATTGATACAATAAAAACAACATTAAAAAACAATTTATCAATGTCTAAAAATGTCCACAGAAAAGGAGCACAAATTCAACACATCCTATCTAAGTTAGATTTCAAATAAAACACATAACATTTGAAATTGGAAACAAGACCCCAACAAAAAAACACATTTATAAGTAATACTGATTTCAAGATTCGAAAGCCCTTGTTATATATTGGAACACATCTCTACTTCACAAATAGATCTGATATCAGAGATTTCCTGGGCTTGAATTCTAAGGAACAAGAAAGAGCGTCGACGCGTTTCGGTGTCTCTGCCTTTTGATAATGGCACACCTTCCTCAGGACAATTTTGGAGTAGTTGGGGTTAACCTCATGTGTCCCTTCCTTTAAAATAAGTTTCCTTGTCTTATGGATGGAGCCAGGACCTCACGTTATCATGGATGTTTAGAATCAACCATTGGAAATTCCGCGGTCGTTGTAGTCAGATCCCTCACTCTTATTTTTAATTTTCGGATTCTACTGTGTGCCCTGTCGGGTAGATGGGCGATCCTTCGGATATAGGAGGTTCATCTGTAATAGGGATGGGATCCCTACTGATTTTAAGGGTCGCCTTTATCAAGAATATGAAGAGCTGTCCTCAGGATACGAGAGTTATGTGGCTGGGGCCCCTACAGATGTGGGCGGATACCGTCTCCCCGTGGTGTTCTTTCTTTCAACCGCTCCCCATATATACTTCTGGGTAGTGGTGGGTGGCTTGGACGTGGATATGTCCGTTCTTCGCGTTTATTGGAATTGCTTCGACCACGGGTACGTCTGCTTCTAATTTCTGCTTCTAATTTCTGCTTCACTACACATTTTCAGGTCCCAGCTTGTGCTTGGGCTCTTAGAGCCAGAGCCAACTCTTGGCTCGGCTCTAAATCGGCGCTCCCTGTTAATTTGCTGGCGCGCCCACTTCTATTCTGCTCGAAGTGTTTTGACTAATAAATAAATAATCATTTCATTTCATATATCTTTATTTCGGCAAATTCAGCCATAAAAGACGTTCCAGACATAGTTGAAATACAATATACATGGATCACACATACATTCAATTAACAAACAGGGTAAATTAGCAGCAATTTAGGGGGCAAGTAGACATCAAAAATCACATTATACAACTGTATTTTCAAACTAGAGTTAGTTGCAGTAAGTCTGCAGTCATCAGTCAATATTTACAAACACAGAACATGCTGAGAAACAGCAATACCTTTGTGGCATTGGTAGGAGGAAGTCACTATCACTGTGAAGCTCATGAAACCCAAAAATATTGGAGCAAGTACAAGGATAATAATGTCATGTATGCTTGAACTCATCCTGACAAACTACTGTAAATTGTAAAGGTTTTTAAATGATACAGAGAATATATATACGACATGTCATTTTCAACCTGCCGAGGTTAGTGAACATATAAATTAAAATATGTGAATAGTTTTGAAAAATGCGTTTGAACTACTGATTAAACACATTCAATATTCATCCACATTAATTTTGTATATATATTTTGCCTATAACGTTCAATATACATGCAGCACCAAAATAAAGTTTGTACGTATTAACCTATGCATGCAGATGTTTACCAAGATGTCCTATAGTCTAGGCCAATGGTGTATTTTGTAGCTATTGTTGTACACATAACCACATTATCAGCTGTCTTGAGTTCATACAAAGTGCTCATTTTTAGGTCTAGATTGACAGCTTAGCTGTCCCCTGACCTTATGTATTCAATAAAAAAGGGCCTTAAGAAGTACTACTGGTAGAGGACCTCTGGCTCTCATCATATGTTGGTTTCCTTGGGTACAGATTTTCAGTCGCGGCTGGTGCAGGTAAGAGCGGTGGGGCGCATCAGGTGAGGCGACAGACGACGACGAGGGGAAAAAATAAAAGAAAACCACTTAACCATGTGCTCGCTGTTGCATGAAATCTCAGAGAGGAACTTAGCAAGCAAGGGTCTTGGTGTTGATTCACCCCAGGGTGACAAGTAGTGCTATACAAATACCGATTGATTTATTGATTACCCCCTCAGATAATCTGAGATAGAAGATTTACAACGAGCAATTCCTTGCTACTCTTTCTTTCTAAGGCCTCCCAGTAGATGTCTGCCAGACGCTGGTGAAAAAAAATAAACACATAGAAACCTCTACATATGTCTACATATTTAGAGAATCTTTGGGGCAACTCTCATCTGTCTGTTCTCCATGCCAAATTGCTGCATTTGCTCTATTACCCCGTGAATAGCAGTGTTTTTACCTGGTCTCATATACACATTTCCCTGAAAATTAGTACATTTCAGTGGCGGGCAGTCCTTTAATTTTCCATTGTTTCCTTTTACTGCCCACTTTAATTTTTTTTTCTCCTTTTTTGGAGCCTCCTTCAGCTCCCTTGACTGCTCTGTATTGCTGTTCGCTCATTTCATCTGAATCGTGCTGCATCCTGTGCAACCACTATTTTTAATCTGGTTAGCCATCTTAGAATGGTTTTCTCTACAGGATATAATTGTTTTATCTAAGATAGCTACCATATTCAGAAGCATTATACTGGCCACCGTGGATGAATACAACGGTGATACAGTATACAGTTTATCATTCGTAGATGGCCTCAAAGTGCAATGTTAACTGAACAGCCATCTTGCAGTGGCATTGTGCACTATGCTTCATTGTTTTTATTTCTCCTCAACGACATCAACACATTGCTTGTAAATGTGGCAGCTATGCTGGAATCTAAAAGCAATGATACACTATTGTATTTATATAGCGCTTACTACTTCTGACGAAGCGTGAAACATTTTGCTGCGAGTGGTACTCTATTCCGAACCAAAGTTTAGAGGGTAATAGTTTAGAAGTTTAGAAATAAGTGTTTTTTTTCTTCATTTTTACCTTGTACATTAGCCTTGTTAGGTTTGTGCTCTTGATTTCTTGTGTGTCTAGTAGCCTTTAGAGTATGGATGTTATGATGGAATTCATTTGAAAAGGGGCAATTTGAAAGTTGTTTTAGTAGGTAGTGGTTGTGTGTCTGTTAGTTGGGGTGGCATGTGTAACAAAGAAGGGGAACGTTGCAGAAGGATGTTTTTTGTTTTGTTGAAGATGGGTGAGTAGGTGAATGCATGAAATGAGGTAATAAGTGGGTACATGTTTGTATGAGTGCAAGAATGAGAGACAGAGTGCATCTGTGATAACTTATTAAGTGCCTAAACTCATCAGTGACTGAAAAGGTTCCAGGGACGTTGTAGTTAGACTTAGGATTCACTCGTACACAACCAGTGAAATTCAGCCAGATAGTGAGCTAACTATAACTGGTGCTCCTACAGTGCATTGCTTATGGCCTCACATATTACATCACTGATGACATCACTCATGACATCTCAAATGGCATCACTGAGGCTATTGAGACTCATCCAGTCAGTCCACACAGTGGCTTTGCTGAGAGGCTTTTGGTTGCCACACCCCCTTTTACCACCACTTTGCTAATGCACCTCATGGTGCACTACTAGTTGGGGAACGAGCCCCCTTGGCTTTTGAGAGTCCTTGGAGGCCAATTACCCTTCCTGTTACCTCCAGTAGGACCCATACTGCTGGGTTGCAGAGAGTCATTGAGCCCCCTTTCTCCACCACTCTGCAAATGCACTACCTGTCTAACTAACTTACAACTTGCCAGGGGGTGCATTTGACAGTGGTGAATGAAGGGGCGGGGCCTGAGGTGCCATGTGTGCAAACACGCCCTGTGGCACGTTTTAATTTGGGGAATTAATTCCTATTCAATCCTAAGGGTCCCTGGGGGCCAACTAGCCCACCAGGTACCTCCAGTATGCGCCAGGGAGCTGTGTTGCAGAGAGGTGTTCAGAGGCCATGCCCCTTTTTACAACACTCTGCAACGCAGTTCTGTGGCGCTTATTGGAGGTACCTGGTGGGCTAGTTGGCCCCCAGAGGACCTCAGGGTTGAATAGTAATTAATTCCCAAACTTAAATCACGCCACAGAGCGTGTTTGCACACATGTCACCTCAGGCCCCGCTCCCTCCCTTCACTACTGTGCAAATGCGCCCTGTGACACGTTTTAAGTTGGGGAATTAAGTCCCCTTGGATCATGAGGGTCCCTGGCGTGCAACTAGCCCACCAGGTACATACATTAAGTGCCACAGAGAGGTGTAAAAAGGGGTGTGGCCTCCGAACACCTCTCTGCAACACAGCTCCCTGGAGCATACTGGAGGATCCTGGCGGGCTGGTTGGCCCCCAGGTACCACCAGTATTCAAGGGGAATTAGTTCCCCTTCTGCAAACATGCCAGGGGTCGCATTTGCAGAGTGCTGCAGGGAAGGGGCGGGGCCTCCGGCGTGATGCAGGTATTTTTTTATTTTTAAGAAGGGGGGCTGTGTGGCCCCCTTTCTTTTCATTTTTTTTCAGCCCTGAGGATCCCATCCCCCAGGGCTTGACCCCTTTTGGTTTTATTTAAAAAAAATTGGAAGGAGTCCGCGTGGTCCACATCACAAGGCCATAATCAGTCCCAGGGAACCCATCCTCCGGGGCATGCCCAGTTTTTTAAATATATTACATTTTTGGAGGGGTGCTGCATGGCCCCCCTCCTCAGGCCATTCATGGCCCCGGGACCTATTATTTGGGAGGGGGCCCGAGTAGCCCCATCCCCCGGGGCTGGCCCTCTCCATTGCGGACCGTGGGGGGGGTCCCTAATCCCCCCACGGTCCCGCCGGCTCCCCGCCTCCTGTTGGAGCCGGCATTGCTTTTCCACATGGGAAGCTGCTAAGATGCAGCTACCCGTGCGGAAAAGCAATTGTCTTTGGTTTTTGGAAGAGAGAGCAGGATTCCCTGCTCTCTCTTTCAAAAATCAAAGCTCCTGCCCTGCCATAGCAAACAGCAGTGTCCCGGGGGTGGGCACCTGGGGACACTGCAGGAGCCAGCCCTGGGGGGAGCAGTCCCCATGGCCATCGAGGGCCCTCCCACCATTTACAAAGCCCCGGAGGTGGTTGTCCCCGGGGCTGGGGGGGTCTGTCAAGTATCCCCCAATATTAATATTTAGAGCCCTGGGCAGGTGGTGGTCCCCAGTGCATGTGAGAGGGTTCAAGCCCCCCATACAGGTTTTTTGTTTTTTTTAAATTCAAGCCCTGGGGGTAGCGGTCCACAGCAAATATTCTCAAAAAGCTCCAGGGGTGGTGGTCCTTGGGGCTTGGGGGGGGCCTTTTGGCCCCCAACCCATTTATTTTAGAAGCCCTGGGGTGGCGGTCCCCAGGGCTGCGGGGGGCCAGGTACCCCCTGCCAATATTTTATAGAAGTCCCGGGGGCTGGCGGTCCCCAGGGCTTGGAGGGGCCTTTGAGCCCCCCACCCATTTATTAAACAAGCCCTGGGGGTTGGCGGTCACCAGGGCTGCAGGGAGGCTGTGAGCCCCCCACAAATATTTTGAAAAGGTGGCGGTCCCCGGGGCTGGGGCGCCTCTTTGGGCCCCCCAATATAATATAACCATTTCCCCCACGACTTGGCCCACCCTGCGGCTAATTAATAACAAAGTGCGCTTCGTTTTGTTATTTCGCGGCTGGATCCGCGGATTCCCCGTGCATTTGGCTGTTTTAAAAAATGTAGATCTTTTTTGGGCCTTGGGGGTCCTTGTGGAACCTCCTATGCCCTATGGGCCTTAAATGCCCAAGTCCGAGTGACAAATAAGATGCAGTCAATCCAAAATGCAGCCGCACGAATGCTGGCTGGGATCCCCAAGTTCGCACCAGTTACAAACATCATTAGGGATCTCCATTGGCTCCCGATACGCAGCCGTATCAAATTCAAATCGCTGTGTATTGTTTACAAGTCACTCAATAATCAAGGTCCCCACTTTCTCAAACAGAATCTTCTCCATCATGTCCCAACCCGATCTCTTCGTTCCTCTATTCAGAACTTCTTGGCTGTGCCTCGCACTAGAACAGTCACCTGGGGCGACAGGCGTTTCTTGGTTGCCGCCCCTAGACTCTGGAACACCCTTCCTGCACATATCCGAGCAAGTCCCTCCCTGTTCACATTCCGCAAACAGCTAAAGACGTGGTTATTTGACCAATAGCCTTGTATATCTTCTTTACCCCAGTTGCTGATCCATCCCTTAATTAGCGCCGAGACGCCCACGGGTATTCGCCGCGCTCTACAAATGTCAATAAATAAATAAATAAATAAATAAATATGCAGGCCTTGGGGGTCAGGGCTTTTCTACCCTGCCGCCATTTCTTTTTTGTAAGCTTGTTTTTCTGAGTTCTCGTGCAAGATGGCTGCCAAAACGTTCTGATTTGGAGTGTTGAGAGCCAATTAGCATGAAGCTCGTGATCGGGAGGGTGTGCGGTTCCTTGGCCATGGATATCGAAACTTTTTTAATTTTGATCTTCTGAGCAACTACTGAACAGATTTACACCATTTAACAAAAAGGGATCTTTCTGAACCAGGGGCTACCTTTTGGCCCAATTTGGTGTAATTCCGTGCAGCAGTTCGGGCTGTTGCCGTATCTAAAGTTTCCTATGGGAAATTGCATGGGGAAAACATGTTTTGGGACCCTCCTTTTTTCTCGGCCCCCATTTGCCAAATCACCCCGAAACTTTCAAGATAGGAGCGGACCGGAGCGGAGCAGCCCACCCGCCGGACCTACGACGCCACTGAACTCAACACACTCAACACCGGCCGGATCCCTGGATGTTACTGAGCCACCCCGAGGCGCACCCACGGACCCTTCAGCTGCCTCTCCTGCAAGTTCTCCTGCATCCGGACCTGCACCGCACTCGCACCCACCAAGCCGAGAGCCAACAGCAACCACCTGAAGTGCATCCTGCTCAACACCCGCTCCGTCCACAGACACGCCGTCGAGCTCTGGAACCTCCTCGACACAACATCACCAGATGTCGCCTTCCTCAAGGAAACCTGGATGAACGCCTCCTCAGTGCCCGACATCGCCATCGCCATCCCAGACGGTTATAAGATCATCCGGAGGGACCGCGGCAACCAGACCGGAGGAGGCATCGCCATCATCCACAGGAACACCATCCGCATCACAAGCAACTCCGACGACACCCTCACAGCCTCCGAAAACCTGCACTTCCAGATCCACACCGACCCCAGGACCACCCTCAGAGGCACCCTCATCTACAGACCCCTGGGACCACGCACACAATTCAGTGAAGACATCGCCGACTTCATCAGCCCGCACGCCCTCCCCTCCACTGACTACATCCTCCTCGGGGACCTCAACTTCCACTTGGAGAACAACAACGACCGCAACACCGCCACCCTGCTGGACAACCTCGCCACCCTTGGTCTCAAGCAGCTGGTGACCACCCCCACCCACTACGCCGGACACACACTCGACCCCGTCTTCTCCTCCAGCAAGGACATCACCTTCAGCCACGCCACCGGACTCCAGTTGACGGACCACATCTGCGTCCACTTCAGCTACAGGAAGAACACGATCCACCACCACCAGCAACAGGTTGCACGCAGAAGATGGAACAAGATCACAGCCGACCAGCTCACCGCTTCCTTGAGCCGGTACCCCCCGCCAGCTCAGCGAACCCCAGCCAGGCCGCCAACAACCTCACGAAGTGGATAAGCAACTGCGCAGACGACCTCGT
This sequence comes from Lissotriton vulgaris, assembly GCF_964263255.1. Lineage (NCBI taxonomy): Eukaryota > Metazoa > Chordata > Amphibia > Caudata > Salamandridae > Lissotriton > Lissotriton vulgaris. The sequence goes on from NC_141691.1 coordinate 236,847,229, forward strand.
CCCACTGAGGACCCCGCCCAGCAGACCCGGCAGCAAGAAAGCACCATGGTTCACCGACGAACTCAAGAGCTCCAAGAGGAACTGCTGAACCATCGAAAGAGCCTGGCGCAGAGACCCAACACCAGACAACATGACCACCCTCAAGCTCGCCACTCGAAAACACCACCAAATGATCCACACCACCAAGAAAACCGCATTCAAGGAACGACTGGACAACAACGCCCACAACATCAAGGGACTCTTCAACATCGTCAAAGAGCTCTCCAACCCCAGCGCCGGAAACAACGACATCACCCCATCACAAGACCTCTGCAACTCCCTCGCCTCCTACTTCCACAACAAGATTGCAGACATACACAACAGCTTCAGCACACAGCCAGCGCACCCCACGACAGCACCTGCACCCCCCACCACCCTCCGTGCCTGGACCCCGATCAACACCAAGGAAACCCTACGCACGATGAACTCCATCCACTCCGGATCTCCAACCGACCCCTGCCCTCACCACGTCTTCAACAAGGCCGACTCCGTCATCGCGCCCCACCTGCGGGTCATCATCAACACCTCCTTCGACACCGCGACCTTCCCAGAGAGCTGGAAGCATGCCGAACTCAGCGCTCTACTGAAGAAACCATCAGCGGACCCAACCAAACTCAAAAACTACCGCCCCATCTTACTCCTCCCGTTTCCGGCCAAAGTCATCGAGAAGACAGTCAACAAGCAGCTGGCCGCCTTCCTTGAGACGAATGGTTCCCTCGACTACTCGCAGTCCGGCTTCCGGGCCAACCACAGCACCGAGACCGCCCTCATCGCAGCCACTGACGACATCGAGCCCTGCTCGACAACGGGGAAACAGCGGCCCTCATCCTCCTGGACCTCTCCGCGGCATTCGACACTGTCTGCCACCGCACCCTAGAGCAGCGCCTCAGCAACGTCGGAATCCAAGAGAAGGCACTAGAATGGATTGTCTCCTTCCTCGCCGGAAGGACACAGAGAGTCCGCCTCCCCCCGTTCAGATCAGAAGCCACCGAAGTCATCTGCGGCGTTCCTCAAGGCTCCTCGCTCAGCCCCACCCTCTTCAATGTTTACATGAGCCCCCTTGCGGCCATCGCATGCCAACACAACCTCAACATCATCTCTTACGCCGACGACATCCAGCTGATCCTCTCCCTCACCAACGACCCCGCCACCGCCAGAGCCAACCTACACGAGAAGATGAAAGACGTAGCCGAATGGATGAAGAACAGCCACCTGAAACTGAACTCAGACAAGACGGAAGTCCTCATCCTAGGATCTTCGCCCTCCGCCTGGGACGACTCCTGGTGGCCCCCTGCCCTGGGCAGCGCACCCAAACCAACAGACCACGCACGCAACCTGGGCTTCATCCTGGACTCCTCCCTCTCCATGACCAGACAAGTCAACGCCGTCTCCTCGTCATGCTTCAACATCCTGCGCATGCTACGTAAGATCTTCTGGTGGATCCCCACCGAGACCAGGAAGACGTCACCCAGGCCCTCGTCACCAGCCGACTGGACTACGGCAACTCCCTCTACGCCGGAACCACTGTCAGACTCGAGAAGAGACTCCAGCGAATCCAGAACGCCAAAGCGCTTCTCTCCCTTCGCGCCAGGATACTATTTTCTTAGTAATTGAGCGCGCTACAAAACCCTTTATAATAATAATAATCCTGGACATCCCCCGACACGGCCACATCTCCGGACACCTGAGAGACCTGCACTGGCTCCCGGTCAACAAGAGAATCACATTCCGACTCCTCACCCACGCACACAAAGCCCTACACAACCAAGGCCCAAGATACCTCAACAACCGCCTCAACTTCTACACTCCCACACGCCAGCTTCGATCAACCAACCACGCCCTCGCCGCCGTCCCCCGCATCCGAAGAGCCACCACAAGAGGAAGGTCCTTCTCCTACCTCGCCGCCAAGACGTGGAACTCCCTCCCAACCCACCTCCACCTGACCCAAGACCACCTCGCCTTCAGGAAGCAGCTCAAGGCCTGGCTGTTCGAGCAGTAGCGGACCCCCCCCCAGCACCTTGAGACCCTCCGGCTGAGTAGCGCGCTATATAAATGCTGTGATTGATTGATTGATTGATAAGTTTTGAAGATTTTGTGATGATTCATCGATCGCCGCCAAAGTTATTGGGAATAGAATGTTGCGATTTTCCTATGTAACTAGGTCCTAACTATAACTTCCTACTGGCTACTGCCAGTGGGTTTCATATATATATACCCGCTGACAGGGTAGGTCTAACTTGTGGCGCCCCGCAGGGCTCCTCTTTATCCCCCCTTCTTTTTAATTTATATTTGACCCCTCTTATCCGGTCTTTACGAGGCAGTCATGTCACCGCGTTTAACTACGCGGATGACATTCAGCTGATCTTCAACATTGATGGTTCGGCGGAGTCTATTCACACCTTCCAGTCCACCCTCTGCCACATCAGCGACTGGATGGGGGCTACCCATCTGAAGCTCAACCCCGACAAGACTGAATTGGTTCTTGTCGGGGGTACCGCAAATCCATGGAAATCTACCTTCTGGCCGGCGAGCCTGGGCTCTCCCCCTAATCCAGTCGACTCAGCAAAAAGTCTGGGTGTCATCATCAGTAACGATCTCACGATGAAGCCCCAGATTAATGCTGTAGCCTCTTCTAGTTTTTTTCAGCTCCAGAAGATCCGGAAGATAGCCCGTTTTTTGACCACTGAAGCACTTACCTTAGTTCTGTTGGCGATAGTCATTTCAAGAATTGACTATGCCAATTCACTTTATGTAGGCATTCCGTCCTATTTGATGAAGAGGCTGCAGCTTATTCAGAACCAAGCTGCACGCCTCATTTACCATCAGCCCAGGCACCGTCACGTCAGCCCCTTGTTAAAGTCCCTTCACTGGCTCCCCGTGTCTGAGCGGTGCAAATTTAAGCTAGGCTGTATCATTTTTAAGTCCCTTGCCGGCTTGGGCCCTTCTTTCATTTCTTCTCTGCTGCACGCTTATGTTCCTGCCCGCAATCTTCGTTCTTCTCACCTTGCTCTACTCAAGGTCCCTGTTTCTAAACGTAAGAAACATGGAGGTTCAAGATTCTCTTTTCTTGCCCCTTCCTTTTGGAATTCACTTCCCCTGAACATCAGACTTGTTTCTCCCTATGCACGTTTTAGATCTCTTCTTAAAACTTATTTGTTCTGTAATGCCTTCTGCTAATGCCTATGTGTTGTGAACGGTTTCTCCCCTGTTTGCTCGAGCGCCAAGAAACCGCTAGGTGTTAGCTGCGCTTTAAAAGTAATTTTTACATTACATTACATTACATTACATATATATATATATATATATATATATATATAAACACACATTTGCACTTATGTCTGCATTCGTTTGCACAGGTCATTCTTGAGTAATTTGCACATATTTCTACCTTAGATCAGATGTTCTTAGGCTGCGTAATTTGCAAATAACATTTGTACATTTTGCACATTTCTCAAGCATTGAAGCTGCAATTTCCAATAAGCATCTATATTGTAAAATGAAATCACACTGAGAGTATGTTTGATTACTTGTTGTCACTATTTGAGAACATTGTAACAACGAGGGGGAACAGGAAGCGGACAATATTTATCGGGGTCCAATGTACATGTCCTATAGCATAGAGATCAACAACAAGTGTACAGAGTTCCCCACAGTGGGTAGACTACAGTAACTAAAGGAAACCTCTCTCTCTAGAAGTGTACGTGGCAAGGAATGTAATGATCCCTTAGCGGAATTAAGGATGCCTCACACAAGTCAAAGGTTGGACGACTGTTGCCATCCCACCCGATGATCGTACAGTGTCATCATTGGCTTCCTGCTCCTGCGGCAGGCTGGCGATGCAATGCCCGTCGGGTAGCACTGGGTGCTACACTTTAGCGGAGTTCTTTTATTCCTTAGCCAATGGGTGCATGTGTGTGAGGGGCCTAAGAAAAAAGTGCAATAGTGAGCGTGAGTGAGGTTTAAAAGAGGACAGTGGAGTCCATTAAGAAAACTTTAATAACATGGCTCACTGCCTTATTAAAAATTGGTGAAAATGAGGGGTACTGAGGCTTAACAATTAGGGTGATCAATCCTCATTCAACCCTCAATCAAAAATGTGGTCGACATGTTTCATGCCTCTAAGGCAATTCATCAGGACCAAAGTGCTCATCAACTTGCTACAGATACCCCCCGTTATTGGAGGAATCGAGTATACGACCTGTATTGTGTCGCGGGTTCAACCCTTCATGAAGGCCCTCCCCGCAGTCCCTGATCGGTAAAACCACACACTGTCCTCGTGGGGCCAGAGCTATGTGAAAATCACCTTGCTCGCTTCTGGCATCGGGCACGCAGTCACCTACCCAGCCCACATCGGTAAACTCGCAGGACAGCCGGTCCTTTAGTTACTGTAGTCTACTCACTATTTGAGAACAGTCTGTGTCTTAGAGCAATTAGCCTCGCAATACCAGAGTTCCATGAGTACTATTTTACTGTGTATTTTTTCACTGTCTATTGTCACGTGGTATAGCATATAAAAAAAAACTAATGTATAAAAAACAACAACTTACTGCAACAAGCTCACTATGTAATCAAGGGCATTTGTTGCCCGAAATGCGTCATGCGAGGAGTGAGAAGTAAGGAAAAGTAAAAACGTACCTGCTATTTCAACGCTGCCCGGCGGTCCATTGATTCCGTGTTCGCCGAAAGGAGGTACAGGAAGCAGTTGTTAAGGTTACGGTGTATGTTGAATTTCAAACATTTTAAGTTAACATGTAGTATGTTTACTATGTTCATTACACCGTTGTAAATACCGCTATGTTGATTGGCTAACGCTAAATGCACTTGCACTTTAAAATTCTGCTGTTCCGCTTTGGAACACCATGTGACCAAGGCCTCTGGGAGGCCGAAACGTTATGCTGTCTGTGTGTTGCAGAATAAATTAACTCACGGAAAAACTTCTGGGTCTGCTGTTTTCTGAAGGCGGTGTTGTTACAGGATACTTAGTCGCTGCTTGCTGAGAACCCGTGTGGATATATATATATATATATATATATATATATATGCATTCCAGGAGGTGCCCAAAATGAGGAAGTCACACCCGGAGGGGTGAACGCACACAGTTGCAGGCAGCAGCCTGCGCAGCTTCTCTCCTTCCTGCCACCCTAAACGTAATAGCCAGACGCGTTTCAAGCGGTTATCGCTCTTCCTCAGTGGCTGTAATGAACACAGAAGCAGCTGCATGTAGTGGAAGGCTTTTATTGTATTTTGCAGTCCCGCCCCTTTGGGCGCATGGCATCCTGGATATAGTAGTCCAAAAAATGGTTGCCAAGACCTTGGTTTCCATAGCATACCCCAGTGGGTGCCGCTGCCTCTGGACAAGTGTAAACAATGTCTCTCCCCCAGTGGTGATGGCACATAGAAGAAACTCTGCGCTGCTGCCAATGTTTCCTCGCAGCTTGGCCCCCTCCGCTCCTTACAGAGTTCGCATTTGCGAGCTCCTGGATCCGCCCTGTGAGGCAGCGGGACCTCCTCGCGGCCGGACTAGCCAATAAACATGCATTCCAGGAGGTGCCCAAAATGAGGAAGTCACACCCGGAGGGGTGAACGCACACAGTTGCAGGCAGCAGCCTGCGCAGCTTCTCTCCTTCCTGCCACCCTAAACGTAATAGCCAGACGCGTTTCAAGCGGTTATCGCTCTTCCTCAGTGGCTGTAATGAACACAGAAGCAGCTGCATGTAGTGGAAGGCTTTTATTGTATTTTGCAGTCCCGCCCCTTTGGGCGCATGGCATCCTGGATATAGTAGTCCAAAAAATGGTTGCCAAGACCTTGGTTTCCATAGCATACCCCAGTGGGTGCCGCTGCCTCTGGACAAGTGTAAACAATGTCTCTCCCCCAGTGGTGATGGCACATAGAAGAAACTCTGCGCTGCTGCCAATGTTTCCTCGCAGCTTGGCCCCCTCCGCTCCTTACAGAGTTCGCATTTGCGAGCTCCTGGATCCGCCCTGTGAGGCAGCGGGACCTCCTCGCGGCCGGACTAGCCGATAAACATGCATTCCAGGAGGTGCCCAAAATGAGGAAGTCACACCCGGAGGGGTGAACGCACACAGTTGCAGGCAGCAGCCTGCGCAGCTTCTCTCCTTCCTGCCACCCTAAACGTAATAGCCAGACGCGTTTCAAGCGGTTATCGCTCTTCCTCAGTGGCTGTAATGAACACAGAAGCAGCTGCATGTAGTGGAAGGCTTTTATTGTATTTTGCAGTCCCGTCCCTTTGGGTGCATGGCATCCTGGATACAGTAGTCCAAAAAATGGTTGCCAAGACCTTGGTTTCCATAGCATACCCCAGTGGGTGCCGCTGCCTCTGGACAAGTGTAAACAATGTCTCTCCCCCAGTGGTGATGGCACATAGAAGAAACTCTGCGCTGCTGCCAATGTTTCCTCGCAGCTTGGCCCCCTCTGCTCCTTACAGAGTTCGCATTTGCGAGCTCCTGGATCCGCCCTGTGAGGCAGCGGGACCTCCTCGCGGCCGGACTAGCCGATAAACATGCATTCCAGGAGGTGCCCAAAGTGAGGAAGTCACACCCGGAGGGGTGAACGCACACAGTTGCAGGCAGCAGCCTGCGCAGCTTCTCTCCTTCCTGCCACCCTAAACGTAATAGCCAGACGCGTTTCAAGCGGTTATCGCTCTTCCTCAGTGGCTGTAATGAACACAGAAGCAGCTGCATGTAGTGGAAGGCTTTTATTGTATTTTGCAGTCCCGTCCCTTTGGGTGCATGGCATCCTGGATACAGTAGTCCAAAAAATGGTTGCCAAGACCTTGGTTTCCATAGCATACCCCAGTGGGTGCCGCTGCCTCTGGACAAGTGTAAACAATGTCTCTCCCCCAGTGGTGATGGCACATAGAAGAAACTCTGCGCTGCTGCCAATGTTTCCTCGCAGCTTGGCCCCCTCTGCTCCTTACAGAGTTCGCATTTGCGAGCTCCTGGATCCGCCCTGTGAGGCAGCGGGACCTCCTCGCGGCCGGACTAGCCGATAAACATGCATTCCAGGAGGTGCCCAAAGTGAGGAAGTCACACCCGGAGGGGTGAACGCACACAGTTGCAGGCAGCAGCCTGCGCAGCTTCTCTACTTCCTGCCACCCTAAACGTAATAGCCAGACGCGTTTCAAGCGGTTATCGCTCTTCCTCAGTGGCTGTAATGAACACAGAAGCAGCTGCATGTAGTGGAAGGCTTTTATTGTATTTTACAGTCCCGCCCCTTTGGGCGCATGGCATCCTGGATATAGTAGTCCAAAAAATGGTTGCCAAGACCTTGGTTTCCATAGCATACCCCAGTGGGTGCCGCTGCCTCTGGACAAGTGTAAACAATGTCTCTCCCCCAGTGGTGATGGCACATAGAAGAAACTCTGCGCTGCTGCCAATGTTTCCTCGCAGCTTGGCCAAGTCAAGTCAAGTCAAGTCATAAAATTTGTATAGCGCACTACATACCCAGAGGGTTTCAAGGCGCTTAGGAAGGGGAGGAGGATTATTTGTCAAATATCCACGTTTTAAGCTGCTTTCTGAACGCTAGGTGGTTCTGGGTGAGGCGAAGGTAAGCGGGGAGTGAGTTCCATGTTTTAGCAGCCAGGTATGAGAAGGATCTGCCTCCCATGGTGGTCTTGTTGATGCGAGGTACAGTGGCGAGGGCTTGGCTAGAAGAACGTAGTTGGCGGGAGGGGGTGTAGAAGGACAGTCGAGAGTTGAGGCAATCTGGTCCGATGTCGTAGAGTGATTTGTGTGCGTGGGTAAGCAGTCGGAAAGTGATCCTCTTATTGACGGGTAGCCAGTGGAGGTCTTTAAGGTGACCAGAGATGTGTTCGTTGCGTGGGATGTCTAATATGAGCCTGGCTGAGGCGTTTTGGATTCGTTGGAGTTTCTTCTGGAGTTTTGCGGTAGTACCCGCGTAGAGGGTGTTTCCGTAGTCCAGTCGGCTCGTGACCAGAGCGTGGGTGACTGTTTTCCTTGTTTCGGAGGGGATCCAGCGAAATGTTTTTCTGAGCATGCGAAGAATGTTGAAGCAAGAAGAGGAAACGGCGCTGACTTGTTTGTTCATTGAGAGTGAAGAATCCAGGATGACGCCAAGGTTCCGTGCGTGGTCTGTCGGGATGGGTGCTTTTCCGAGGGCTTCCGGCCACCAGGAGTCGTCCCATGCAGAGGGGGATGTACCTAAGATGAGGACTTCTGTTTTGTCTGAGTTCAGTTTCAGACGGCTTTGTTTCATCCATTCGGCAACTTCTTTCATTCCTTCGTGTAGGTTAGTTTTGGCGGCGCTGGGGTCATTGGTGAGAGAAAGGATCAGTTGAGTGTCGTCCGCGTAAGAGATGATGTTGAGGTTGTGTTGGCGTGCGATGGCCGCGAGGGGGCTCATGTATACGTTGAAGAGGGTGGGACTGAGTGAGGATCCTTGAGGTACGCCGCAGATGACTTCAGAGGCCTCGGACTTGAATGGAGGAAGGCGGACTCTCTGGGTTCTTCCGGTGAGGAACGAGGTGATCCATTCAAGTGCTTTTCCTTGGATTCCGATGTTATTGAGGCGTTGTAGAAGGGTGCTGTGGCAGACTGTATCGAATGCTGCAGAGAGGTCGAGGAGGATGAGGGCGACTGTGTCTCCATTGTCCATTAGAGTTCGAATGTCGTCTGTTGCTGCGATGAGGGCGGTCTCAGTGCTGTGTTTTGCTCGGAAGCCAGATTGTGAGGGGTCGAGGGATTTGTTGGCTTCGAGGAAGGCGGCGAGCTGGTTGTTGACGGCTTTCTCGATGACTTTGGCCGGGAATGGAAGAAGCGAGATGGGGCGGTAATTTTTGAGTTCGGTGGGGTCCGCTGTTGGTTTTTTCAGAAGGGCAGTGAGTTCAGCGTGTTTCCAGTCTTCTGGGAATGTAGCGGAGTTGAAGGAGCAGTTGATGACGTCTCGGAGGTGCGGTGCTATGACGGAGTCTGCTTTGTTGAAGATGTGGTGAGGGCATGGGTCTGTGGGGGATCCTGAGTGGATGGAATTCATCAGGCGGATGGTGTCCTCAGTGGAGATTGGGTTCCAGGCGTTAAGGGTGTTCACGGGGGGAAGATGGTCAGCAGATGGTAGGGTGGGTTGGTTTCCGGGTTGGTTGTCAAAGCTGTTGTGGATGTCTGCAATCTTGTTGTGGAAAAAAGAGGCTAGGGAGTCGCAGAGGGTTTGAGAGGGGGTGATGTCGTTGGAGTTGGCCGAGGGATTGGAAAATTCCTTGACGATGTTGAAAAGTTCCTTGCTGTTGTGAGCATTGTTGTCAAGTCGATCCTTGAATGCTGTTTTCTTGGCTTTTCGGATCAGTTGGTGGTGAGTGCGGGTGGCGCTTTTGAAGGCGTCCTTGGTGCTGGTGGTTGGGTCTTTTTTCCAGGCCTTTTCAAGGGAGCGGCAGAGTTTCTTGGACTTCTTGAGATCATCGTTGAACCATGAGGCTTTCTTGCTGCCAGGTTTGCTTTGACGTTTTTTCAGTGGTGCTAATGTGTCGGCGGTGTTGGATAACCATAGGGTGAGGTTGGCGGCGGCTTCGTTGGCGTTAGAAGAGAGGGCTGGGGAGTTTCGAAGGAGCGATGCGGAGATTTGGTCCGTGGTGATTTTGTTCCAGTTTCTTTGCAGGGTAGGTTGGGAGTGGTTGATGGGTTTCGGCTTGTTGTAGGTGAAGTGAACGCAGCTGTGGTCGGTCCAGAGGAGATCCGTAGTGTGGCTGAAGGAGACATGGTTGCTGGATGTAAAGATGGGGTCGAGTGTGTGACCTGTGATGTGGGTGGGGGAAGTGACTAGTTGTTTAAGTCCGAGGTTGGCGAGGTTGTCCACGAGGGTGGCGGTGTTGTGGTCGTTTATCTTTTCAAGGTGAAAGTTGAGGTCTCCCAGAAGAATATAGTCTTTGGAGGGGAGCGCGTGTGGAGAGATGAAGTCCGTGATGTCTTCACTGAATTTTGCGCGGGGTCCTGGTGGTCTGTAGAGGAGAGTGCCTCTGAGTGTTGTTTTGGGGTCGATGTGGATCTGGAAGTGAAGGTGTTCGGAGTTGGCGAGGTTGGCGTCAGAGCTGGTTGAGATGCGGATAGATTTCTTATGGACGATAGCGATTCCTCCTCCTGTGTGGCTGGTACGGTCTTTGCGGGTGATCTTATAGTCTTCAGGGATGGCAATGGTGATGTCTGGTGCGGAGGAGGCGTTCATCCATGTTTCCGTAAGGAAGGCGATGTCCGGGGAAATGGTGTCTAGTAGATTCCATAGGTCAATGGTGTGCCTGTGGATCGAACGGGTGTTGAGAAGGATGCATTGTAGGTGGTTGGGGTCGTGAATCTGTGGTGTGGTCGTAGCGGAGATGTTGTCGGTGCCGCTGAATTTGCAGGAGTAGCAGGAGAAGGGTCCATGGGTGTGTCCAGGAGCGGCTTGGACGCAGTTGGGGGCGCGACCGGGGTTAAGGGCTAGGAGGGTGGCGGCATCGTAGGTAATGCGGGAGGGCTGGGCAACGCGAGGGGCAGGGGGTCTGGCGCTGGGCGCGGTCCAGGCGCGGACGGGCGTAGACGGGCTTACCTTTGGCGCACCTTCGGCGCGGATTGGGCGCGATCGCTGCGCGTTATCGCTGCGCGAGAATGCATATGTCATATATGGAGAGTGGAAGGGGAGGGGCGAGGGAGGATCAGCAGGGAGGCGGGTGCGTGGTTGAGGGGGCGGGCTCCAGGCAAAACAACAACAACTGTGTAAATGGCGCCGAGAACGGGAGAGCAGACCGGGTTGGGGGTGGGGGGAAGGTGAAAATGATAATCCACAGGGATGGCAAACGCAGCAGTATGCAAATAAATGATGTGGCAATGTCCACTCAGCAGCGCAATACAGGCAGTCCAGTTAAAGTACAATAATGCAGGTAAAGTCGGCAAACAAATGAGCACGAGGAGATGGCTGACAAATAAATAATTAATTCTGTGGGCAAGACAAGCGCCGATACAGGGCAGCAGTGCAGCGCTAACGATACCAGGCAGCCGCTGCCTCTGAACAAGTGTAAACAATGTCTCTCCCCCAGTGGGGATGGCACATAGAAGAAACTCTGCGCTGCTGCCAATGTTTCCTCGCGGCTTGGCCCCCTCCGCTCCTTACAGAGTTCGCATTTGCGAGCTCCTGGATCCGCCCTGTGAGGCAGCGGGACCTCCTCGCGGCCGGACTAGCCGATAAACATGCATTCCAGGAGGTGCCCAAAATGAGGAAGTCACACCCGGAGGGGTGAACGCACACAGTTGCAGGCAGCAGCCTGCGCAGCTTCTCTCCTTCCTGCCACCCTAAACGTAATAGCCAGACGCGTTTCAAGCGGTTATCGCTCTTCCTCAGTGACTGTAATGAACACAGAAGCAGCTGCATGTAGTGGAAGGCTTTTATTGTATTTTGCAGTCCCGCCCCTTTGGGCGCATGGCATCCTGGATATAGTAGTCCAAAAAATGGTTGCCAAGACCTTGGTTTCCATAGCATACCCCAGTGGGTGCCGCTGCCTCTGAACAAGTGTAAACAATGTCTCTCCCCCAGTGGGGATGGCACATAGAAGAAACTCTGCGCTGCTGCCAATGTTTCCTCGCGGCTTGGCCCCCTCCGCTCCTTACAGAGTTCGCATTTGCGAGCTCCTGGATCCGCCCTGTGAGGCAGCGGGACCTCCTCGCGGCCGGACTAGCCGATAAACATGCATTCCAGGAGGTGCCCAAAATGAGGAAGTCACACCCGTAGGGGTGAACGCACACAGTTGCAGGCAGCAGCCTGCGCAGCTTCTCTCCTTCCTGCCACCCTAAACGTAATAGCGAGAGAACTATGGAAGTCCTATTGTGGCAATATTGGGACTACAGTTACCATCATGCCTACGGTGACGCCCACATGGGCGGGACTTTATAATTAATTAAATACACGTTCTGCTAAGCCCGCATCTTGCCTCATTCCTGCCAGTGAACAAGGGCTGTAATGGCTTGAAACGCGTATGGCTTTGTGATTGCATGTGGCATGCTGTTGGTGGTGCCGCCTGAGGTCCAGTGTGCGGATACCCCGAGGTGTGTGATCTCCTTCAAAGGGCAACATTTGTGGAATGATATATATATATATGTATATATATATATATGTATATATATATATATATATATATTCAGTATGTATTTACTCATGAATACACTATTGAGACAGTCATTCACTCGCTAATCCACGCATACACACAATCATCCATGCATACAGTCTTGCACACATGGTTTCTTCAAAACACATAGAAGCAGTGAGTCACTCATTCATGCATCTGTGCGCTACGTAATAGCCCTCACTGAATTATACAGACACTCATACTGATAGTCAAAAAACAACTAATAACCCATATACACTCTCATGCAGCTAATCAGCAACCCATGCAGCTACTTATTTACAAAGAGAGACACTGATACAAATATTCAAATATTTAAATATTACTTGTTAATATATGTATTCACTAAGATACATTTAATAAGTCATTAACCAATCAATTTTAAGAAAAAAAAAACATCCATATAGACACTTATTTACCCATTTATTCTTCCATCAACCTTTAGATATACATATATAAAAAATATTTATTTTCAGAAAGATACACATTCACTGGATGATGTCATCAGTGATGTCATCAGTGATGTCATTTGAGATGTCATCAGTGATGTCATGAGTGATGTCAGTGACCATGTCATGAGTGATGTAATATGTGACGTCATCAGCAGTGCATTGCAGGCGCGCAAGTTATAGTGAGTCCAGCTAACTATAACGTAGAATTTCAATGGTTTTATGTCAGTAAAATTTCCAGCTAACTATAACTGGTGTGAAACCTATGGTTTTTTTCAGTGAATTTAATAGGTTTTTTAAATGCCAATTCCTAACTATAACTGGTGTGAAACCTATGGTTTTTTCAGTGAATTTCATAGGTTTTTTAAATGCTAATTCCTAACTATATATAGGGCCTCAAACCTATGTATTTTTTAGTGTATTTCTAAGGTAATTTAATAGCAAATGTCTATAGCTAAGAAAGGTAATTTTTTTTAAAATGAATCCTATTTTGTATATTAATATAATTCTTTTTTTAAGTATATTCATATATTTTTTTTTTCACCCTGGAGCGCTCCCGGTGCGCTTACCGATCCGCTCACCGGTGAGCGCAATGTTACGGCGCGGCCCGGGGTGCATACCGGGGAGCGTCCCATTAGCGCTCTTGCCGCAAACGAAAACAACATCGTGACGTATCGCGTAGCCGCGTGATGCGTCATATGACGCACGGCGTAACTGCACCCGGAAGCAACCGAGCGCATACGATCGCGCAGCGCAAGAGCCGCCGAGCACGCCCCGGGCCTGCTCCGGGGCGCGCCCCTTGGCGCGCACCGGGGCGCGTAGCGTAAGCGCGTCGGGTCATGTGATCTGAAAATAACACTTTTTATTGGTTCAGATCAGTTTTTGTTTCCAAATGATGAAAGCCCGGATCATGTGACTTGAAAATAACACTTTTCATTGGTTCAGAACCGTTTTGTTTTCCAAATGATCAAAGCGCCCACCTTTTTTCCTCATTCTCACTTTGTTATTTGAGTGAGGAAGACCTGCTTTTTCCTTACAGAGATGGCTACAGTCATATCAGCAGCTGGAGCATCTGCCCCACCACCACCACCACCACCATCAAAAAGACCACCAGAAGATCACATTGGTGGTCAAGAAGAAGAGCAGGAGGATGATAAAGAGGAGCAACAGACAAGGGAGTACCTGCCTGAAGATAATCCTCCATACAAACCAAAAGAGCACTTCATATGGGAGTTTTTCAAAATCCCAAGGGGATTCAAAAAAGTCAACGCTGCGAAGGTGAATTGTCTGTTCTGTAAAGCTGAGCTGTCCAGGGGGAACCCTAACAAAAAATATTCCACATGATGCGTTTGCACCCTAACAACTATTCTTCAGCAGAGCTAAGGGACCTCTGCAGTAAGCTACCCCAATCAACATCCAGAGCCTCAACATCAAAAGAACCAACTCCATCGGGTCCAGAGGCAAGGGAGACAGTCCCAAATATACAAACAAAGTTAAAAGATTACAAAATTGTTTGTATATATTGCTACAAAACAATTAGTTATGGTCATCAAAGCATCACACTAATTAATGTTGCTATTGATAACCACAAATGCCCGAGGAAACCATAATTTTTCCTGATTTTTTTTGTGCTCCAGTTGAGCCATTTTCCATTCCCTGTTTTTTGTTTCTCCCCAAAGAAAATACAAAAAAATATAAAACTGTTCAGAAAAGCCAAAAAAAGTATAAAATGTTCATGAAAACAATAAAAAAATATAAAACAACAAAAAGAAGAAAAAAACCAGTTCTTTTTAGAACTACCTCAAATTTATAAAAAAGGCTACATTTTAAAAAAAATCTGTCATTCTTTTTCCCTATGGTACGCTCCCCGGTGCGCGTACCGGGTGCTCCCCCCGCATAAATCGAAAATATTTTTTTTTTTTTGCTCCGCAGGGCCCTTTTATAGCCCCCACATCAAACCTAGGCGGTCAGGGGGGGTCTACTCTGCCCCCTTATGGTCTTTTCCCCCTTTGTTTTTGCCACCTCTTGTGTCTCGATCCTACCGAGACACAAGATGGCGGCCGCTCCGGACTGTTTGGAATGTTTACAAACACCCGAGAGCCAATCAGCTTTCCGCGCGCGAACTGGCGTAGTGCGCCTGGTGCACTCCCCGGTGCGCGTACCCGGGCGCGCTTATAGATATATATATTTTTTTGAACCTAAATTACTCAAAATTCACTGGAGCACATATCTTGAGACATAGCAAAGGCACATCGGGCTACCAGTCCATACAATTTTGCCAAGTTTGGTGGAAATCCATTCAGCCGTTCGGGCTAAAAGTGAGGTCGACCGCCCTATGGAAATTAACATGGGGAAAACACGTTTTGGGACCCCCCTTTTATCTTGGCCCCCACTTGATAAATCCCCCCCAAACTTCCAGGGAAGGAACAGGGTGCCGCGGGGCACATTTGAGGAAATTTTCAGGCAGATTCCTCAACCAGCGCCAAAGTTATTCACAATAGAATGTTGAGATTTTGCATTGAAAATAATCCTAACTATAACTACCTACTGGCGACCACCAGTAGGTAATATGTATATATAGTTCGAGCGCGGAAAGCTGATTGGCTCTCGGGTGTTTGTAAGCATTCCAAACAGTCCGGAGCGGCCGCCATCTTGTGTCTCGAGACACAAGAGGTGGCAAAAACAAAGGGGGAAAAGACCATAAGGGGCAGAGTAGACCCCCCTGATCCCCTAGGTTTGATGTGGGGGCTATAAAAGGGCCCCGCGGGGCAAAAAAAAATATTTTTTTTTTCAAATTATGCGGGGGGAGCACCCGGTACGCGCACCGGGGATCATTGCGGGGAGCGTACCATGGGGAAAAAGTATGACAGATTTTAAAAAAAATGTAGCCTTTTTTTATAAATTTGAGGTACTTCTAAAAAGAACAGTTTTTTTCTTCTTTTTGTTGTTTTATTTTTTTATTGTTTTTTTGAACATTTTTTACTTTTATTGGCTTTTCTGAACAGTTTTATATTTTTTTGTATTTTCTTTGGGGAGAAACAAAAACAGGGAATTGAAAATGGCTCAATTGGAGCACAAAAAAAATCTGGAAAAATTATGGTTTCCTCAGGCATTTGTGGTTATCAATAGGAACATTAATTAGTGTGATGCTTTGCTGACCGTAACTAATTGTTTTGTTGCAATATATACAAACAATTTTGTAATCCTTTAACTTTGTTTGTATATTTGGGACTGTCTCCCTTGCCTCTGGACCCGATGGAGTTGGTTCTTCTGATGTTGAGGCTCTGGATGTTGATTGGGGTAGCTTACTGCAGAGGTCCCTTAGCTCTGCTGAAGAATAGTTGTTAGGGTGCAAACGCATCATGTGCCGCATCATAGTATGATTCCAAAAGGAATATTTTTTTTTAGGGTTCCCCCTGGACAGCTCAGCTTTACAGATCAGACAAGTCACCTTCGCAGCATTGACTTTTTTGAATCCCCTTGGGATTTTGCAAAACTCCCATATGAAGTGCTCTTTTGGTTTGTATGGAGGATTATCTTCAGGCAGGTACTCCCTTGTCTGTTGCTCCTCTTCATCATCCTCCTGCTCTTCTTCTTGACCACCAATGTGATCTTCTGGTGGTCTTTTTGATGGTGGTGGTGGTGGGGCAGATGCTCCAGCTGCTGATATGACTGTAGCCATCTCTGTAAGGAAAAAGCAGGTCTTCCTCACTCAAATAACAAAGTGAGAATGAGAAAAAAAGGTAGGGGCTTTGATCATTTGGTAAACAAAACTGTTCTGAACCAATGAAAAGTGTTATTTTCAAGTCACATGATCCGGGCTTTCATCATTTGGAAACCAAAACTGATCTGAACCAATAAAAAGTGTTATTTTCAGATCACATGACCCGACGCGCTTACGCTACGCGCCCGGTGCGCGCCCTGGGGCGCGCTGGGCGGCACTTACGTTGCGCGATTGTATGCGCTCTGGTGCTTCCGTGTGCAGTTACGCCGTGCGTCATATGACGCATCACGCGGCTACGCAATACATCACGATGTTGTTTTCGTTCGCGGCAATAGCGCTAACGGGACGTTCCCCGGTACGCACCCCGGGGCGCGCCGTAACATTGCGCTCACCGGTGAGCGCATCAGTAGGCGCTCCAGGGTGAAAAAAAATAAATAAAAAATATATGAATATACTTTAAAAAAAAAGTATTATATTAATATACAAAATAGGATTTATTTTTTTTTTAAATTACCTGTCTTAGCTATAGACATTTGCTATTAAATAACCTTAGAAATACACTAAAAAATACATAGGTTTGAGGCCCTATATATAGTTAGGAATTAGCATTTAAGAAACCTATGAAATTCACTGAAAAAAACATAGTGGAGAAGTGTGGCTCACTGGTTAGAGCAGGCAGACCCTGAAGCAGAGGTCAGACCCGGGACCAGGGTTCAATTCCCGACGCGGCAGGGTCTTGAGCTCAAATGTCCACGGACTCGATAATTCTCACTTCGGTGCCTGACCTAATCATGGGTTCACACTCTGCAACTCTGGGCATTAAGCTTGCTTAATCTCCACAATGGCCCCCCGCGGCGGAATGCCTGGCTTTCACTTTGGGGATGCCCTGTAGGGGCTATCTCACAGGGAAAAGCCAGGACGGGTTCCCAAGGCAAGCGCTTAGAGACCCCTGGGTGATAAGCGCTATATAAAATCCAATATACTATACAATACAATACAATAGGTTTCACACCAGTTATAGTTAGGAATTAGCATTTAAAAAACCTATTAAATTCACTGAAAAAACCATAGGTTTCACACCAGTTAGCTGGAAATTTTACTGACATAAAACCATTGAAATGCCACGTTATAGTTAGTTGGACTCAATATAACTTGCGCGCCTGCAATGCACTGCTGATGATGTCACATATTACATCCCTCATGACATGGTCAGTGACATCAATAGGTTTTTTAAATGCTAATTCCTAACTATAACTGGTGTGAAGACAATTGGGTTTTTCAGTGAATATATATAGTGCAGCTAACTATAACTCGCGTGTCCGCAATGCACTGCTGATGACGTCACATATTACATCACTCATGACATGGTCACTGACATCACTCATGACATCACTGATGACATCTCAAATGACATCACTGATGACATCACTGATGACATCATCCAGTGAATGTGTATCTTTCTGAAAATAAATATTTTTTATATATGTATAACTAAAGGTTGATGGAAGAATAAATGGGTAAATAAGTGTCTATATGGATGTTTTTTTCTTAAAATTGATTGGTTAACTGACTTATTAAATGTATCTTAGTGAATACATATATTAACAAGTAATATTTAAATATTTGAATATGTGTATCAGTGTCTCTCTTTGTAAATAAGTAGCTGCATGGGTTGCTGATTAGCTGCATGAGAGTGTATATGGGTTATTAGTTGTTTTTTTGACTATCAGTACGAGTGTCTGTATAATTCAGTGGGGGATAATACTTAGCGCACAGATGCATGAATGAGTGACTCACTGTTTCTATGTATTTTGAAGAAACCATGTGTGCAAGACTGTATGCATGGATGATTGTGTGTATGCGTGGATTAGCGAGTGAATGACTGTCTCAATAGTGTATTCATGAGTAACTACATATGTTTTAAACTAGTATATGTGAGTATTGATGTATATAATTGAGTATATGTGACAGTGAGAGTTTGGAAGAGTACCTGTGTAAATTAGTATGTGTTTTTGTAATTGATTGTTTAAGAGAGTAACTATGTGTACGTTTCTGTAGAAGTAAGTGTAGTGGTGTGTGTATAGCTGCATATGTAAAGAAATTTAGCGCTGGGACGCTCGAGGGCAGCCATGCGCTTTATAAATCTCTTTTCATTTCATTCATTTCATTTCAAATGGATGTTTATTTGCATCTGTGAATATGTGTGTGAGAAACTATATAGATGAGAATTAATGTGTAACAGGATGTATAGGTGTGTGAGTACATGTATAAGTGACTATATAGAACTGTTGTTGAATGACTGGATATGTATGTAGATGTTGAAATTACCTAATAGGTTATTGTAATTAGTTATTGTAGTTTCCATTTTCAAATACGTGCATCAAAGGTTATATTAGGGTGAGAGGTGGTCTGCCACTCTTTCAGAAAAATTATATCATCAGTGATGTCATTTGAGATGTCATCAGTGATGTCATGAGTGATGTCAGTGACCATGTCATGAGTGATGAAATATGTGATGTCATCAGCAGTGCATTGCGGTCGCGCGAGTTATAGTTAGCTGAAATGTCCAGCTAACTATAACGTATGTGAAACCTATGGTTTTTTCAGTGAATTTGCAAGGTTTTTTAAATGTTAATTCCTAACTATAACATGTGTGAAACCTATGGTTATTTCAGTGAATTTGCAAGGGTTTTTAAATGCTAATTCCTAACTATAACGTGTGTGAAACCTATGTTTTTTTCAGTGAATTTGCAAGGTTTTTTTAACGCTAATTTCTATCTATATCTGGTCTGAAACATATGTTTATTTCAGTGAATTTGAAAAGTTTTTAACATGCTCATTATTGTATTATTTTTTTTATTTCATATATATTTATTTTTCACAACTGCCTTTGTATATTATAATGGATTGACTCTATCCATTAATATGCAGTGGCACAACAACTTTTTATGCTTTGCTTAAAGATGAACAGTATAGTCTACAACTTGAATCAATAAATAGCAGTCATAGGTGTTATTCATCTTTTTTGTGTGTAATTTTTCAGCGTGCGCGCTCCGTGCGCGCACCCTCAATTTCTTTTTTATAAAATGTAAAACACTTTTGGCCCTCCCATTTTTGGCCCTTTTGTATTATTTTTTTTAATTCATATAAATTTCTTTTTCACAAACTGCCTTTGTATATTATAATGGATTGACTGTATCCATTAATATGCAGTGGCACAACAACTTTTTATGATTTGCTTAAAGATGAACAGTATAGTCTACAACTTGAATCAATAAATAGTAGTCATAGTTGTTATTCATCTTTTTTTGTGTGTAATTTTTCAGCGTGCGCGCTCCGCACGCTGAAAATTTGTTTTTATAAAATGTATTTTTTTAAAATGCAAAACATTTTTTGCCATTCAGGGGTCCTTCAGGGACCCCCTGAGAAGGCCTAGTGGGTCAGGGAGTCTCTTCACTGCCTCCTTCACCACGTTCTCCGCTTTCATTTTTCACGTTCTTCTGAAACTACACAAACTGGCGGCTGTTTGGTGCGCGCAACGTGCGCGCACCTCGCTTTTTTTTTTTTTTAAATGATTTTTTGCCCTTTGAGGTCCTTCAGTGACACCCTCAGAAGGCCTAGGGGGTCAGTGAGTTTCTTCACTGCCTCCTTCACCACGTTCTCCGCTTTAATTTTTCACTCTCTTCTGGCGGCTGTTTGGTGCGCGCAACGTGCACGCACCTTGCAACTTCTATTTTAAAAAAAAGGTTTTTTTGCCCTTCTGGGTCCTTTAGGGACTCCCTCAGAAGGCCTAAGGGGTCAGGGAGTCTCTTCACTGCCTCCTTCACCAGGTTCTCCGCTTTCATTTTTCACTCTCTTCTGAAACTACATAAAATGGCGGCTGTAGGGTGCGCGCAACGTGCACGAACCTTGCGACTATTTTAAAAGAAAAAAAATCTTTTTTCCCTTCGGGGTCCTTCAGGGGCCCCCTGAGAAGTCCTAATGGGGTCAGGGAGACTCTACCCTGCCTCCTTTTCACGTTCTCCACTTTAGTATTCAAAACTCTTCTATCTCGTGGGGAGCGGGCACCGTGCGCCCACCTCCCGATTTTTTGATGAAAAAAAAATTTGGGGGCCCCCCTTAGAAGACCTAGGGGGTCAGGGAGTCTCCACCCTGGCCCCTTCTCATATTTCCCACTTTTTTTGGAAGCTCCCTTCTGCCTCGAAGACAAGACGGCGCCCAACACTTCCTGATTTCGACCGATTCGAATGTTGACAGACGTCCAACAGCAAATCAGAATTCAGCTCGCGCACGCATTGGTGCGCACACGGTGCGCACACGGTGCGCGCCTATTGATATATACATTTTTTTAATCTTAATTTTCTCAACAACTACTGAAAGGATTAACAAAAGGCGTATCTGCGAAACAGACTCTACCATTTTGCCAAATTTCATGTAATTCCGTTCAGCCATTCAGGCTGTGGCCGTGTCTAATCGTCCTAGGGAAAATAACACGGGGAAAACACTTTTTGGGACCTCCCTTTTTTTCTCAGCCCCCACTTCAGAAATCCCCCAAAACTTTCAGGGAAGAAGCGGAGCGGAGCGGCCCATCTTCTTTGAGAAATTCACGAAGATTCATCAACAGACGCCAAAGTTATTCCCAATAGAATGTTGCGGATTTCCTATGGAAACTAGGTATATAACTATAACTATCTACTGGCAACCGCCAGTAGGTAATATATATATATATATATATATATATATATATATATATATATCAAAGTTCACAATGCCCACAAGCGAGACGCACTCCTCATTTGGCGTCATCAGGTCAAGGCAGGTTTGTGGGTAACACCAGCGTCACACAGCAACCGACGCGTTTCGGGCCTCCGCCCTTCTTCCTGGGTTTGTGCTGCTCCCCCAAAGAATGCCGACACACAGAACTGCCGAAATACGCCCTTTTATTTAAATTCAAGATCGAACTCAGGTGAGTCAGTGTCTCTATGAATTCTGGGACTGGAAGTTCTTGCACAAATAACTACCCAAGTGGGTTGCCAGCAAACTTCGGGGCAAATAACAAAGTTAAAATCCTTGGTGAGTCCACACGACCTTCCTCCATTCCGCCTATCACCAGTTTGGCCTGCAGCCCTGTATTGACATAGCCGCGGGACCGCCCGCTGAGCGGCGGTGCGTCTCCCGACCAGGCCGGCCGGAATACATCAAAGTTCACAATGCCCACAAGCGAGACGCACTCCTCATTTGGCGTCATCAGGTCAAGGCAGGTTTGTGGGTAACACCAGCGTCACACAGCAACCGACGCGTTTCGGGCCTCCGCCCTTCTTCCTGGGTTTGTGCTGCTCCCCAAAGAATGCCGACACACAGAACTGCCGAAATACACCCTTTTATTTAAATTCAAGATCGAACTCAGGTGACTCAGTGTCTCTATGAATTCTGGGACTGGAAGTTCTTGCACAAATAACTACCCAAGTGGGTTGCCAGCAAACTTCGGGGCAAATAACAAAGTTAAAATCCTTGGTGAGTCCACACGACCTTCCTCCATTCCGCCTATCACCAGTTTGGCCTGCAGCCCTGTATCGACATAGCAGCGGGACCGCCCAGGGCTTCCTGACTAGCACCCTATTCCTCAAAAGACTCAGGGACATCAAAGTCTATAAACGTGCTCCTGTGCTCATTGGACATGTCTCCAGGTGCTTCCTACAGCAAAATCGACACATACTCTGCTACGACGAGCAGAATTGACAGATCGCTATAAAGTGGGAGCAGAATCTGCACATCACATTTGGGACCCAAGCAGTGCCACTGGAACTGCCGCATTTACAACACATCACCTCCACTACTGAAACACAATAGGCGCATCCCTTTGACAAGCAGGGAGAAACCTGGTGCTTCAGCTTCGGAATCAACGAATCACGGTTCCAATGCCTGCGTTCAGAAACTGGTTCACCATCATCATCAATGTGTGGAGAAAATCAACACATATCTTCAGCTTCAGGAGTGATAATGACAAATTGATTGACGCACCGCACATCTCGTGTTTGCAACAAGGACTAAGACACTTTTGCTCAGCGAGCCCTGCGTGGATCCTGTAACTGACCTGCGCTCCATTGCAGGCAGCCTAAACTCTTGCCTTTGTCCTGGTCCAGAAATGACCAGATAACCCTTTCAAGCGATATTTGCTTCTATGTGCTATCATTTCATTTCATCTTTAAAAATGTATATCTCAACTTCTACTTATTTGGTTTTTGTAGTTTTGGTCTTGGTTTATTTTTAAAATTATGTTCTATATTTTTACACATGGGTGGAGTTTTTCTTGTGGTGTTTTGACTGTTTTACTGTTGTTATGTTGCACAAATATGTTATGTACATCAGAGAAGACTAGCTACATGTGACTTTATGAGTCAGACTCTGACCTGTTTTGTCTGGTGGCACCTGGTCGGTGTGGTCATGAAGCCCTCACTCACTAACGTAGTTGGTGGCATGCTTCATCATCGGGCCCACCCAGTGACACCTAATGTGTCCCGGGTGTGCTACGACGTCTGATTACAGCAGAGCTGGTATTTTTCTGAGAGTGCAGTGTTGGGATTTAGTGAAGTGAAAGATTAAAAAGGCTTGCCGGGGGTCCCAGTACCCGAGGGTAAATTACATTTTAATAACTGGGCCACCGTTAGCGGTGGCTCATATAGTCACATGTAGCCAGTCTTCTCTGATGATACATATAATCCCATGGAGACTTGGACTAGCTAACTAGTCCTCTCTCTCTCTCTCCTGATACGCTCACAAATACTTTAAACATTGTCTCTTAATTAAACCTGCCTGGTCTGTGCTACGCTACCAGAGGGTGAGCACAGGTTAATTTAAAGTGTGTGTACAGACACACCAACACATCTAGATCTAGCTATGTATATAGTGATATGACATGCACAGATTTAAGCATTATACTTATTAATATTGATGTACATGGAATAGATCCTGATGTATCTGCATACAATTCATATGTACATCCATAGAAAAAGATACATAAATACATAATACACATATGCATATTTTTATATGCTCACATACACATACAGATTACAGCGCCATTCCTGCAGGAAATATAGGACCATATATCTCCATAAATGCATATATGCACATACCCATAGTGATATTTCTGTTGATAAATATGTATGTATGCGTGAAGAGATGTAGACATGTGATCAAGGCCGGCAGTCGGCTGAAACTCATCATGGCGGACTTTTGTTTGTGGGGAATAAATAATAATTGCTCAAAAACTGGGTCTACACTCGTTTTTATCCACGGAGGAGATTTAAGCAGACGAGGATTTTGAATGTAGCTATGTATGCATGTTTCACACAGATACATGCATGCATCCACCCATCTGTATGCATATACGCATACATATGCACACACACATATATATATGAATACACACAAACACAGACACACATACAGACATACACACAAAACAAACAGCATAGATTTGAATGTCTTGTACATACTGTTTAAGTACACTGTTTTGTTGTAAATATAGTGGTTATGTGGGTAAGAGCCAGCTCTTGACTAATCTACTGAAGCTGAATTGGTTGTCAGTGGATCTCAGTTTGTGGGTAGTGAATTCCAAAGTTTGGCAGCTTGAACAGAGAAAGATTTTCAACCTGTTTTTTTTTCTTGTATGTAAGAATTTTGAGGAGTGAAGCAATTTTGTTGTTGTATGTATTTAGTGATTTTCTTCCTGATGAAGAGTGGTCCTTTGCCAGGTATTGATTTGTGGGTGACAAAAGCAGCTTCAAGGTGGATCTTCTGGCAACTTGTAACCAGTGCAGGGACCTCAAGGCAGAAGATGTGTGTGCTTGTGGCTTTACATGTTGAAGTAATCTTGCAGCAGTGTTCTTAATTCTCTGTAAGCTTTTAGTAGTTGATAAAGGAGAGCCACGATACAGACATTAGAGCAATCCAGTTTTCATAGGACAAGAGGGATGGTAGCTTGAACCTTGCGGGGGAATCCTAGGTGCAGGAAGCTGTGTTGCTGTGTTTTCATTATAAGAAAGCATTATTTGGTTACCTTATCCACTTGGGCATTCATTGACAGCTCAGCATCCATGGCAATTCTGAGGTTTCTTACCTCCTTAGACAACTTTGGCAGTGGTCCTATCATCATGCCAGGCACAGAGAAGGCCATACGTTTTCCTGTCGCCATAGATGAGTATTTCAGTTTTGCACGCATTCAGTTTGAGGTGGCTTGATGTCATCCATTGGTCAATAACCCATCGGCAAACTGTACATTTTGGAAATTACAACGCCCTTTGGGCTTTCCGATTTCAGAAGTATCTGCATGTCATCTGCATAGTTTTAGCAGATTAATTTGAAATCTTTAATCAGATACAGTAATTATTTCACGAGACGGTGGAAAAGCATGGGTGAGATGATTGAGCCTTATGGGAGTCCTTCTTTAATGATGTATGGTGTAGAAGAATATAAAGGAGTATGGATAACATTTGACTAATTGTATAGGAATGATGTGATCCAAGTGAGAGCAATTCCCACTATTCCATCTTCCTAGAGTATTTGGATTACAGTGCCATTATCCACTGTGTCAAAGGCAGCCAAAATGACCAAAAGAAGAGGAGCAGCAGCCACATTTTGGTCAACTGTGTTTTTAAGGTCTTCACTGATTGTGATTCCGGCTGAATCAATGTGCCTTCCTGGACGGAAAGCAGTTTGGAATTCTGAAAGTATAGAATTATCATAAATGAATTGTGACTTTCAGGCAAAGCCTGCTCTTTCTATACGCTTGTCCAGCAACTGTCTGTTTGCTATGGGTTTGTAGTTGTTGGAGTCTTGATTGTCCTGGTTGGATTTATTTTCAAGAAAGAGCATATGTATGGCTTTTTTAAGTATTTTGGGGAAATGGTCACTGTTGAATTGTTTATAAATGGTCTTATTGGGATGGCCACTGGAGTTGTTAAAAGAATGTTTTTGAAGATTTGAGATGGACAAGTGTGGGAGGAGCAGGCCCCTAGCTTGCTTGCTTTGACAAGATCTAGAAGTTCAGTCAGTAATAGGGCTTTGACAGAGCGTGGAGACTGCGTTTGCCTTTCCCTGGAGGGTTTTGTTGTAAATGACTTGTTGAGGCTGTTGGTATTTTGCTGTTTGTTATTGTTATTGTTATTTTTGATTTGTAGCGCGCTCAATCACCTACATGCCTCTAAGCGCTCGGGAATCGATGGCAAACAACAACTTTGACAGTACAGAGGGCATCCACTAGCCTACGTTTAAGAAGGACTTCAACATTCTTGTTTTAATTTTGTAATGATATGATAGTTTATCACAAAAATCTAGGGATATGGGATTTGTAGCTCTTTTGCATTTTGACTTGCGAAATTCTGGGCTATTTTATATAATTCTTTTTTGGCACACTTTGCATTGTCGATTTGGCTGGAACAGTATAGGTTTTTTTATTCTTTTTTTTTTTTTGAATAGTTTTTATTTGCATCAAATGGGCACACAAGGTAGAAAAAAAGCATTACAATTTACAAAAAATATAAAACAATTTTCAATTGCTAAAGTAGGATAATTATAAAACATTGCTAAGGCCGTAACAAGTATATAAGAAAGGTCATACAAACATACATTTTACGAAGAAAATTATTGAGACATAAATAAACCCCAAATTCTATCAATTTTTCGTTTGGCCTGTAGCCCCCTTGAATCCGCAATAGCAGTCTCCATACTATAGGTTTCCTTAACTAGCCTCCACCATTCCAAAACTATTGGTGGATTTTTTTGGACCCATGCTCTAGCAATAGTTAATCTTGCACATGTGATTAGAATATTTAAAAGATCTCTAAACTCACTTTTGCCCCCATTGATGCCCACCAAAACATCAGTGTGTGAAAATGAGAAGGGTTGCTCAAGTCTTTCAGAAATCACCTTAGTTATTCCTTCCCAATATTCACTAAGACGTGGGCAAGAAAAAAACATGTGGATAATATCTGCGCCACTCAGATCACATTTAGGGCATTTCGTTCGATCAGAATAATTATTATTCGTTGCCCATTTAAGTATCCTCTCAGGGGTATGATATAATTGACAAACAGTTTTAAACATTTGCAGTTTTAAACTAGAAGATTGAACAGATAAATTAAGACTTTTAAGAGATGTAGAAATTAAATCAGTTGGTACAATCAGTGTCAATTTTCTATTCCATTTCTCTGTTAAAGTTGTAACATCGCCAATCCTAAGATCAGAAAAAAGCTTATATCCTAAGCTTATGATGGATTTGTCTACATCTCTATAAATGCAATCCCATAACTCAGATTCTAATACCATAATGAGTTCTAGTTTCTTCACCAAAAAGTCTTTAATCTGATAATATTTAAACCTTGCCAGTTCAGGTAAATTATAACAGTATTTCATTTTGTCAAATGCCATAAACCCTGATGGTCATATAAATCTCCCAAAAATTTAATACCAGATTTTAAAAACATTCGACAGGTTGGATCATGAAAAATTATAGGAAAACCAGGATTGCCCCATAAAGGTGTTTTACAATGTAAAAGTGAGGTATTGCATTTAGCCATAATAGATCGCCAAACACTCACGGTATCCCGTATAGTCTTAAATTTAACCCTTTTGAAGTAATTGGGGTCATTCAGCCTATAGAGAAACATATTAGCATCCGGTCCTAGTAGGAACCTATGAAAATACAAGCATTTATCCATGACTGTCAAACTGCGTATCCGAGTCAGAAATGCTGACCAATAATAGAATTTGAAGTCCGGGAACGCCAGTCCCCCTTGACTAAAGGGGAGTTTAAGTAATGATACGGCGCGCCGGGCTTTTTTATATCCCCATACAAAACTGCCAATGATACCTTCTAATCTGAGAAAAAAGGAATTATTGACCCGTAAAGGAATCGCTCGAAAGAAATATAAAAACTTAGGCAAAATTTTCATTTTAATTAAATTTATTCGGCCAATCATACTGATTGGCAGTTTATGCCATTTCTTAAGTTGCATAGCGGTCTCTTTTAGTAAAGGTTCGTAGTTTAATCCTATGATAGAATCAATATCAGAGGAAATTTTAACACCTAGGTAGGTTGCAGTGCAACTCGTTCCAAAGATAGGGGCAATTGGCTGATAGTTCATAACAACCTGAGTTTTTGTAGTATTAAGTCTGTAGCCAGAAACGGAGCCGTATATACCTGCTTCTATTAAGATGCCTTTCATGGTTTTAGAAACATCTGGGGAAAAAACAGCAATGTCGTCAGCGTATACAGTAATATCTAATTTATTTGAGCCATTAATAAAAGGACAAATTAAAGCTTGGCGGTGAAGTGCAATTAAAAAAGGTTCTATTGCTAAAGCAAAAAGCAGGGGTGATAAAGGACACCCCCGTCTTGTCCCCCTTTTAATAGAAAATAAGGTGGAGCATTTCCCCATATACGAGATCTTACCCATAGGATTATCATATATCGATTGAATCCATCGTAAAAGTTGATCCTTGATACCAAATGCCTGTAGAGCTGCCCACAGGAAACCCCACCCCACCCGGTCAAATGCTTTTTCTGCATCTAATAAGATCATACCGAGTGGGGTGAGTTTAGTCCGTGCAGTATCAAAGGCAGATATAGCCATATTGATATGCGCAGTAGTGTCTCGCTTTGGAATAAAACCATGTTGTTGGGGAGAAACAAGTTGGGACATGAATGGTGCTAACCTAGTAGCCAATATTTTAGCAAAGATTTTTGCGTCACTATTAATAAGTGAGATTGGCCTGTAAGATCCCCTCTCTTGTGGTGCCTTACCTTTTTTTAAAAAGAAAATAATTTGAGTTAAATTCCAAGATCTGGGTGCTTGTTGCCCTTTACCAATAGCACCAATCACATCAGTAAATAATAATATCAATTCCTCAATACAGTGTTTATAAAGTTCCAAAGGGATAAGATCTTCCCCTACAGCTTTGCCCATCGCTAAAGATTTAATTGCCTCCCTAATTTCTATTGCTGTAATGTCGACCGCTAATTGAGCAGATTGTTCCGGCTTTAAGTTGTTGACTTTGTTTCCGTTAATATAATTATTGATGCTATCATCTGATATAGCAGCTTCTGGTGTATATAGAGCTTGATAGAAGGAAGCAAATTGATGTAAAATCGATTTTGGGTCACAAAATAATTGATTATTATCCCCTTTAATTTCTCTAACCATATTAACAGATCGATCTTCAGCAACTTTGTAAGCCAGTAATTTACCACTCTTATCACCATTTTCATACTGATCCAGTTGATATTTTTTTAATTTGTTAATGCTTTTACCCCTAAGAAGATCTTTTAATGCAGCTTTAAGCTCAATTAGTTTGAAATTTAATTCATCTAGGTTTGAAACTCCATTACAGATAGCGTCAGATATCTGAAGTTTAATATCACGAATTTCAGTGAGCCTTCCCTCATTTAAAGTTCGAAGTTCTTTGTTTTGTCGCCAGATGTATTGTTGGGTGAATCCCCGTATGCTTACTTTGCAAGAGTCCCATACTATCCAGGGTAAGCTGGATTGTATGTTTATATCGATAAACTCTTTTATATGCTCTTTAAGTTGAGTTACAAACAGCATATCAGAGAACAGATATCGAGGAAATGAGAAGGAGCGAGGGGTAGCCTCCTCAGTTGTTAGTGCAAATGTTAAAGAAATCGGGTTATGATCAGAGGTCACCCTTGGGTGTATAGCCATTGAGCAGTTACCAAGAATCATATCTGACGCCCATATCATATCTATGCGTGAGCATACCTTATGTGCAGCAGAGTAAAATGTATAACCGGCTATTTCAGGATTTAGACATCTCCATACATCTTTTAAAAGATGTATAGCTGCTAAGTCCAGAATTGCAGCTCTGGTTTTCCTCATTCTTTGAAAACAATTTTTCCTAGTAATATCCAAGTTGTAATTCATTATGCAGTTAAAATCACCCAACACAATATATTCCCCCTCCCAGCCAAGTAATTCCATATTAATCTGGTCAAAAATTATAGGCTCATCTTGATTTGATGCATAAACTCCGCATATTGTATATTTACAATTTTCTAGCTTTATCTGTGCTATCGCCCATCTACCAGCTTTATCAGTTAATGTCTTGATTATCTCACATTTTAATCCTTTATGTTTTAAAATCGCTACCCCCCGAATTGAAGCGTTAAATTCAGTGCAAACTAAGGGATCATATCCTAATTGTTTAATCCGGTGTTTATCTTTGTAAGCAATATGAGTTTCAGTAAGGACCACTATTTGCGGGTTATACATCCTAAGCTCCTCATAAACAAGACGCCGCTTTATTTTATTATTTAAACCTGACACATTCCAGGTTAAACATTTTATAAGATGCAGGTTTTTTTATTCTATACTGAATGCTCACTTGTATATTCGGTTATGTTCAGAATTTGTGCCCAGATCTGTGTGGGAGGTAAGCAGATTTTCGAGTTCCTCCAAAGCTACAGTGGAAGACCTGCTGTAATTAGTACATGCCTTACAGCACTGCTCAGCAAGTGGCATTCTGGTGAACAGACCACCAGAATGAGGTTTCTGACTGAGATGCAACCTGATGCTCTGCTATTGAAAACTCAGCAGTTTCCCCAGTTCTAAATAATGAGGCAGGAAACAGAGAATGAGGCTGTCTGGGAATCTGTCAGTTTTGCAGGATTCTGGGCTAGATGTAGGTAATTCCCATCTACAGACTCTTAAATACCGAATTTTACCGATTTGGTATTTAAGAGTCTGTAAATGGGAAGGGGGCAGATATAGGTAATTTAGGGGCACATGCATCAACCTATTTAGGAAGTGCAAACGGTGCAAATCGGTAAATTCGGCCGTTTGCGCTTCCTAAATACGTTTTTGGGATGCATGAAACAATTTTTCAAAATTCGCTTTTTTTTGCATTTCCTAAAAATGCAAATGCATTTAAGGAATCGCATTTGTGCGATTCCTTATATGCAATGCATCAATTTTTTTAAAAATGCGAATTTTGAAATAGGAAGTGCAAATTAACACGAGGTTGACCCTCGTGTTATTTTGCGAAATTCTTTAAAAAAGCATAAAAATGAGTTTTGGAAAGTGTCATGTTACACACACACATGTCCTTAGGACATGTGTGTGTGTGAAACATGCACTTTAAAATACATTTCAGGGGTGCAGGGGGGGGGGGGGTCCTTTGGACCCCCCTCTGCACCCTTGCAATGCATCAACAAATTGCGAATTCCCAAAAAAAGAAATGCAAAACAGCATTGATTCCTATGGGGCTCTAGGCCCATAGGAATCAATGTAATGCCATTCCTTAATTGCGATTCGCAATTAAGGAATCGCAAATTCCGAAAATTAAGAAATCCTAAAAAAAAATAGGATTTCTTGATGCATAGGATTTTGCAATTCCTAAATTGCGATTCCTTAATTTTCGCAATTTAGGAAATGCAAATTCCTACAATGATGCATGTGCCCCTTTAAAATCTAAATTACCGAATCTGTAAAATTCGGTATTTACCGATTCTGTAAATACAGAATCGGTATTCCCCATTGATTCCTATGGGCAAAGCCCATAGGAATCAATGGGAAATACCGATTCTGTATTTACAGAATCGGTAAATACCGAATCCTGCAAGGGTGCAGGGGGTGTCACTTTGACACCCTCTAGCACCCCAAGTACAGGCTTGTGTGCAATGTGGCACACATACATGCCCTAAGGGCATGTCTGTGTGTCACATTGCACAGGTGTGCATGCACAGATGTGCATGCACACCTGAATTCGGTATTTTACCACCCAATAGGATTGGGTGGTAAAATACCGACTCTTAAGGGCCTGTGGCACTCTTAGGAGTGTCACCTACATATGGATTTACCGAATCGGTAAATATACCGATTCGGTATTTTACCGATTCTGTAAATTTACCGATTCGGTAAATTTACAGAATCGGTGAAATATAGGCCTCCTACATCAGAAAACCCTAATACCGGTCAGTAACGGCCGAATTCGGCCGTTACCGACCGGTATTAGGGCTCCTACATCTGGCCCCCTGTTTGTTATCTCCATCCAAATGCGGCTCTTGGTTGCATTTTCTTTTAAATATAAGGGATTAAGTAAGACCTGCAATACAGTATAAGGATATTGCAAGTGGCCAGGGAGTTCCATGGCCAGTTTGAAGATTGAATTCCTTCATTAGGTCTTGGAACTCCTAGGAGACTTGCAATATTCTTATAATGTACACCAGGGGTACCTTATTCCTTATAAAGGTGGCCACATCATAACCCCTCCCACAAATCACTTTTATCCCTGATGTGGTTCTCTTTCATATAAAAGAGATAGAATCTTTGTAAACATGAAGAACACAATTAGAGCCTCCAGTGCAATATTAAACACTTCGAAAAGCAGTGTGATTTTTGTTGCAAATAGATATTAGAATCAGTTTCACACAAGGAAGATTTAAAAATATATATATATATACTTCATAATGCATAGAAACAAGCAGAAGGATTTCGTTTTTCCTATAAATGGAACAAAAAATGTCATCATAAATATCTCCTTCAGCTTTTCATTATTCATCTAGATAAACAGAGCAGAAGAAGGAAAAAACATGTTTTGTTTCATTTTTTTAAGTGCAGCTTTAATTATCCTCTGTGACCTGCCTTTTCTCTCAGCTGCTGGCTCTGACAGCGAGCATTGTGACATCAGAACTCAACTGTAATAAGTTGTTACAGTTGAGCGCCTACATAATTTCGTTATTACAAGTGACTACGCGCATCACAAGTCATCTATAAAATGAAAATTAGAGACTTGCTTTTATACAAGCATGACAGGCTCCTATGTATTCTAGCTCTATAGCATCTATGAATCTAACAACTAACTTTCTAGAGTGAAAAAAGGAATCTAATTTGCATAGTGCTTCAACTTCAAGTACCTGTTTTACCTTTCAGGACCCTGCAGGAATATTTGAGCTGGTGGAAGTGGTCGGAAATGGGACATATGGACAAGTCTATAAGGTGTGTATGACATTACTAAGAATTAAGCAGCCAGTGTCTCTTTAACATTCATATGGTGCATTGAACACACAAATCCAAACCAATTATTTTGAATAAGGCTAACAGCACATACAGATATTTTTATTTCAATGTGATAGGGTAGGAGGGAGTGTTCATGAAGCATGATATTATAGTGCATGTAGTGTTTAACAAGAAGTATGTGTAATAATCGTAAGAGTGACACTGATGTGTTATAGACTGCTTTTGCTAATTTATAAAATGGCCATTTGTGCATCTAATGGTGCCAGTGTAGACTGTAGGTATTTTCTTCTTAAACATGGTCCTCATTATTACAATTATTCACTGTATGGTCACCTTCTGTTGGGTGGATGAGGTATGCTAACTAGCTCCTATTTTGCAGAATCCATGTGTAATACTTTCTGGTATGTTTATTATTGCATCCACATTTATTTGCTTTGCCTCAAGCCAATTTAAGGGAATTGAGTACACCCCCCTCCCCCACTTACTAGCAAAAGGCAGATGCTGTTTCTCAGTATTATTGTCAAGAGTATAATGAATCTGTTGTCATGGGAAATGTAAATGTTATAGGTGGGTGTCAACATTCATAGGACTTAGAACTCCTAAATCTGGAAGATGGTGGTGTAGGTGTGCACAACTTGGATAATATTTAGCTACTATCCTCTTTGAGTTCAAAGAATAACTTCTTGAAATGTCTCATACATTTTAACCAATGGTTATTATATGTTCACTTAATTCATGAATATTGTAGGTATGTTTTCTTTTGTTAGGGATATATCCATACTGATATAAAATGAAAACCAGAAAGGAAAGGAAATATTTTTCTAGCTATCAGGTGAATGAAATAGATACATATAGGTAACTGTGTGATAGAAAAGAAGGATTCCTTTAATAATATTCTGCAACCCTATGGCTACCTCCTCTTCTATCTCATTCACCACTCCCAAAGCTCTCCTCTCCATCAATCATCTCAACATTCCACAATTCTTCTCCTTGCTTTCCTCTCATTTGTTTGTTTCATGTTCATTGTCAGACCGTCAATCGCTTTTGCTGTTACATTTGGAAAGTGCACAGTAAAAAAGTGGGCTATTAGCTGGAAAGTATGTGAGTCCTTCTTAAGTTATAAGTCTGCAACCTTCTGTTTACTGGGAAACAAGTACCCCTGTAGAGCACTTAGCTCTCTCAGGGTAGCAAGGCAGAGCAGTCAAAGGCCTATTCCTGTTAGCAGGCATGCAACAAAAAAAACAACCAATAAATCAGGTCCAGTCAGTGCTGTTACTTAATACAAAATGAAAAGTACTTTATTTGACTACATTTGTACACTACTCAATATTTCAAATATATACATGATGGCAGAAGGAAATACCTGTATTGACACCCTCCTAATAGTTTCCACCATTAGGGTGTCCTGAATCCTTTAGCCACAATACCCCACATATACAATATACAATATAATGGGGTATGGTTATCAGAGTGTCGCCACATTTATAAAAGCAGAAATATGTCTTAATAAAAAATTCAGTATAATTAAAATTATTTAGGGTGCTGCAATCTTAGAATGGAATTAATTAATAGCTGTATTAACTCACAGCATAGGGCAAGTTGTGTTTTGCTCGTGGTGGTGTGCTCCAGCCATCAAGGTTGGTTTCTTCAGGCCTGCTGGCCTCTACATTTTGCAATTCTTGGGAAGTCTGAATATTACGGTTCTCACCTCCTCGTACCAGACAAGTCTCCTATCAGGACACTCAATGATCCTGGGCCTGGGCCCTTCATCGGCAATATCCACAGGCCCCAAGGTAGCGTGCCTTCCTTACTTGCCCTTTCCAGTCCAATGGCCTCCTTTGGCCACTTGCAGAGCACCTGGGTGGGTGGAAGTCAGGACCTCCCATCTTCTGGAGGTCACACATCTGTAGGACCAGATCACAAAGACTGAGTGGAATCCTCAGGATCCTGCCCCTACACCTCCCCCAGCAGGTCCACCCGTCTACTGTGTCTGAGAGGCTCCATGGGAGCCAACACTATTGGACCCTGACAGACAAAGCCTAGCCCTAACTGTCAACTGGTGTCAGAAGTCCTTGAATCTAGCCTTATTTTAGGCGTCAGGTATCTTCTCCCTTCCAGCTGGGAATTCCTACTGGTGTCACTTCTCTCAGGTTCAGCCAACTCTCTAAAGCGCTCTTTCTTGTTCAAGGGATTTTAAGTGGGGGTGGAAGGTTCTAGATAGAAGGCATGTTTGCCCAATCCCAGTGTAACATCTCACTTCACTCCTGCTACACCTATCTTGCACAACATTTTAGGAATTTCCCAGATGAGGTTGTTAAGGGGTCTGTTGAATGATCTTCACCGAGAGTGTAAGTCCTGTTCTAAAATGCTCCACCTGCCAAGTCTCTTTCCTCCAAAACATCAGAGGGGAGGCCCTCCTGTGACTGGATATAAATATAGGCTACCCTCCATTGTTTTTTTGGGGTTGGGCCTTCCCAGTGCAGCTGCAGTGAAAATAATAATTAACACAAGCAGATTCCAGCCTCTCATCTCCCAAGAGCAGGCCTAACTACTGCTAAAGGCTCTATTATTGGTGGAGGCCTTTGATCCACCAGCTTGTTGGCAGAGTATCTGACTTGGCCCAGCAGTGTGATCCCCAAAGGTCAAAATCTAATTAGGAATTGAGTCAGAGAAAAATGATACACCTTGAAGTGCCATAAAGAGTGAAAATATGTGGACATTAATGTTAGATTTAGAGTTGGTATCCTGACTTTCCATCGGATTGGAGAGCCCCACTCTTCTCTAGGCCTATCCAAAGCGAAACTGTGCTTTGGTGCTGATTTCACCCATTGTGTTTAATAAGCACTCTACATACTTCAGTAAAGCACTACAAATGTATATACTCATGATATTAATGCCCATTCATAAGACCTACACCAGTTAGCACCAATCCTTGAAGTGTCTCTTCTGCAACAGCCTACCTGTGTACAGATAACCTACTGAGCTGGATGGTAATTCCATTTGCTCTGCCTGAACATGTGTGTAAATGTCTGAGAGCGCAAGTTCAAGTGCTTCAACCATGAGCCACTTACCCAAGATGTCCACAAGCAGAACTTGTTTTAGGAGGTAGACATTGGTGGATAGCACACTCAACACATTTTGACAACGTTTGAAGTGAGGTAGCGAGACTCCCTCGCAGCAGAAGTTCATGAACCAGGTAGTCCAAAAAGCAAAATATCTAGGGGGATTAAAGTGGGATGGAATGCATTTCTCACATGCAGGTCTACCTCCCAGCGCCCATGCTCTATATAAAACTGTTATTGTTAGAAATTGGTTCTCTAGTTTGTAGTGGTTTTCACCCTGTCCAAGATGGGACCCTCACTGTAGTCAGGGTTAGTAAGGTACACCTTGAGAATAACAAATGATCACACCCATGTTAGCTTGGCAAGAGCAGTCAGGCTTATCCCCAGAGGCAATGCATAAAGTATTTGTACATACATACACACACACAGTAACACAATGAAAACACCACAAAAGTACTCCACACCAGTTTATAAGAATAGCCAACATTTATCTGAATAAAACAAGACCAAAACGAAAAAAATCCAAAATACACAACTCAAGATACACATTTTTCAATATTAAATGCAGTTCTAGCGCTTAAAAACACAACAACTCTGGCTTTGGCTATAACGACAAGCATGACGGAGTCGAATACAAAGATTTGGGGCCAACCGTGATGGAGACGCGGGCCAGCTATGGAGTCGTACTGATACCAGTTACAATAATTTGGAACTGATGCCAAAACAAAGATGTTGCAAGGTGCCGGGGAGGTCAGTCATCACCGAGGGTGGTGCTGTATCTGTTCTTTACGGTTAATGCACTTCTTTGGCACGTCGGTGCTTGGAATGGTGCATTGTACAATGGAGGTGAAACATCAATGAAGCAACGAGGCATCGATTCCGAGAGGCGGTGCAGAGTCATTGAGCTGTTGACACTAAAGACGTTGCAAGGCACAGGGGAGGTGATGCAGCAGTGATTATGCTGGCAGTGTGGGGATTATGAAGTGTCGTGGGTAAAGCCACGAGGTGTCAGTTTTGCAGTGTCAATGTCCCACCACTGGGCCATTGGGGCGGCAGCAGAGTCAGAGTCTGAGTTGTGCGCCACGGAATTCAGTAACGCAGTACTCAGAACTCCTTCTGAGGCAGTTTTTTGGAGAAGCTTCAGCGGCATTGGGGACTGCATTGCAAGTCTCGTGTTGCGTTGAGCGGGGACCATGGCTCCACTGCAGGGGGCTGCATGGTGTCAAAGATCAGCACAGTTTCCAAAATCACACTCAAAGTTGATGTATCGGTTTCTTCTTGATTAGCGCAGCAAACTCATTTCAAAGGGCCCATAACTGGGACTGGCACCACTTGGCAGTAAAGGGCTCTCAGCAGAGGAGCCCAGGTGCTGCAGGTGAAGTATTTGATGGGCCTGAGAATTCCAATAGGAGGCAAGCTCAACTCAAGTCCTTGGAGAATCTTCGAAAGCAAGATGTCGAGAGCAAAGTCCACTCCTCACACTTCCAGGACAGAAGCAGCAGGCAGCAAGCCAGCACAAAAAAGCAAGCAGAAAATTGGCAGCGCCTCCTGTAAGCAACACTGCTTTTCTTCCTGGCAGAATGTTGTCAATCCAAAAGTGTTCTGAGTATATGGTGTCAGAGGTAAAATACGTATCCCCAATTCAGCCTTTGGAGTACACAAACTTCAAAGAATGGTCTTTGTAGTGCACAAGGCCCTGCCCTTTCTGGACCTGGCTTCAGGAACCCTACAGGGGAATAGGTAGCTCTTTGTGTGGAGACAGGCACATCCCTATTCTGGTGCAAGTGTCAACTCCTCCCACCACTTTAGCTCAGGAAGCCCATCGGTCTGGGGATGGGCCATCAGGATACGCATGGCACACCTCAGCTCCCTTTGTTTGTGACTGTCTAGGGTGAATACACAAGAGCCCAACTGTCACCCTGACCAAGATGTGTATTCAGAGGTAGGCAGAGGCACAAATGGTAAGCAAGAAAATGCCAAATTTCTCAAAGTGCCATTTTCAGACCTGCAATTTAAAATCCAACTTCACTAAAAGATGAGTCCAAAGACACCAAACTCCAATTTTCTAGCTGTTCCCAATTGGAAGATACACTTGTAAGATGTTACAAGACAGTTCCAATGCTAACCTTTAGGAAAGATAAGCCTTGCTGTAGTGAAAAATAAATTCAGCTGTTTTTCACTACCAGGACATGTAAAACACCAGCATACTTGTCCTACCTTTTAAATACACTGCATCCTACCATTGGGCTACCTAGGGTCTACCTTCGGTGGTCCTTACATGTAAAGGGGAAGGTTTGGGCCTGGCAAGTAGGTGAACTTACCAGGTAGTTTAAAACTACACACACAGGCTCTGCAGTGGCAGGCCTGAGGCATGTTTTCAGGGCTGCTCATGTGGGTGGCACGATCAGTGCTGGAGACCCACCAGTAGCATTTGATTATAGGCCCTGTGCAGACAAAGTGCACTATACTAGGGACTTAGTAGTAAATCAAATAGGCCAATCCTGGAGAATCCAAAAACCCGACCCAAAGCAATTTATAACACCGGAGTCCTGCTTATAAAACAACAATATGTCCTACTGCTTCCTAATATGTACTTTTTGAAACCGCTTTCTTAAGACTCAGGTGCAGTAGCACTTTCCTTCCAATCATGCAGACTGCATTGGCACCAGGGCTGCGAAGTTAACACTTAATTAGGCTCGTAACTTCACATTGTATGCCACTTGTAGCAACCTGGTGTGTCCTTATTTTACACGCCAGAAGCTAGAGGCAGTGCAATTAAAAAGCTGCTGCCAGTGAGTATGCCTAAGGAAGCAAATATGAATGGTGCGCCAACGGGATGAAGGTGTGCAACACCTCTCATCCCTCTCTAACACTAAGCAGGGCGCCACATGTGTCAGAATCATTTGGAAGGCACGAGATGACGTGGTTCATATCCACACTCTGAAGAGATCTATACAGTGCAGATGGTATTGGATGAGTGGCAGCCGGAAGATTGGCCTGTGGTTATATCTAACACTTTTGCAGTCATAAACCATGTGCCTTGCTTTTCAACAAAGGATTTTTTTTAATCCTTATATATATTTCAATAGAGTACATTTTTGAATAGTCTTCTGCAGCAGGGCTTTGAAAAAAGGTAAGAAGTGGACAAGAAATCCCTGTGTACATTGCACTTTGGGCAGACACCGTGTGTTTTGAAGATAACAGGCCCTGACTGTCATGGCGAGTGCACATTGAAGAGCAGTGGCAGGGACGCAAACGATGACTGAGTCTGAAGCAGTCACTCGTGAAGGCTAAATTTAGGTAAAGCTGAGGTAGGTGTAAGACAGCACCCGAGGAAATGAATAGAATTCAAAGAGCTCTTGGGGAACCAAACGAGATACAGTGAGCTATCCATAAATCTAAAACAGCCACATGAAGAGAAATGTTTGGGAGTCCTGAAAGGCCAGCTTTTATGAAAGAAAAAAGAAATCAAGGCATGTCGATCTTTTTAAGTAAATGATGAGAAATTCTTTAATTACCAGTGCCTGGAATTGAATCCAAAAACACGAGTAGGGTCGAACAGTGTCCGCATCCCTTCGCCTTGAGAAATATGGCACCAAGGAATCAGAAAACACGCAGTGGTTGTTTTTCTTGCATTTTATAAATTCGGTGTATGAAATAGCACAAGCTGATTTCTAATAAGTAGTGAAACACTGTACTGGAAACATTTCATTGCAGCAGGAACAACTGCACCATAAGGTGCTTTACTGAAAACAGTTATTGTGAAGGTGTGGGGGGGGGGCTCTCTGTGTATGTGCGTGTGTGGGTGTGCGTGTGGGTGTGGGTGTGCGTGGGTACGTGCGTGTGTGTATGTGGGGTCTAGAAGTGTGGAGCTGATAAAAGATTACAGAATCCATTATGTGATGGGGAAGGAACATGGAAATGGAAATGTGAAATTACGACAACGGTAGATTCAACATTGTACAATTACAAACTTTCGTGATAAATATTTAGCTACTTTACGTTACCTACAATTGTAAATTAATTCTCAGGAAAATAAAATCATCTTCCTAAATTCAGAAGCTCATGTTGCAAACCTTCCGTGGCTTGCAACCTAACAGTAGACCACTAAACCATTTCTCCTAATGTTTTTTTAGGAGCAGAAATGCATTATTTATAGAACGACTAGACATGCTATCAATAAATCCATTACAACGAAACTGAATCGTAAAGTAAATTCATGTCTAAAAGAGACATTCTATAACCTTTTTTAAAAATATTATTCACTAGTGGCCGACCTACATTCATGGGGGAATTGCTATTCGTTCCCCCTCAGCCACATCAGGATTATGCACCAGTTTGGAGTGCAGGATTATCTGCTTCCGCAGGACTTCAAGACCTTTTGCATCATTTTGCCTCGTGACTTCTTGCCTCACAATGTAATATAGTCTTTTGCACCAAATCCTCTATCATTTGGTACAAGAAACAGCAATCTCCAGCTCAGTGGCCACGGGCTGAAATGTGGAGCCAGAGCATGACGTTCCCACCCCAAACACCAGCTGCGAATGTGATGTTGAGTTGGGGTTATTTATAGAGTAATATTTTACCAAAGTCTGAAAGTTCTTGCATCTGTTCGTGAGAGGATGTGAAACAGGGAATTGAAAGGCTGTCAGATGTTTGACAACTTCTGCTCAGCTCAAACATGGCGATACTTTCAAAAGAAATATCTGTTTTTTTTCTCAAAAATGCTTTACTGGCAAGAGAACCTTTTGACCTCATGTCTGCCCTCCATAGTTAGTTAACAGTGTTTATTACCTAACCTGACAGGATATTATCTGAGCTATTGGTAGTTCTAATGACTATGTTTTGTAGAACCTGAAGTTCGTGGATAGTGAATTTTAGGAAGCCTACATAAAGTGCTTTACAAAAGAACTAGCAGCCCGTCCCGACCTTGTCCGGGAACAATCAGGCTTCCCCAACCCCCGCCTGCCCCGACATTGTCCAGCAGTTCAACTTCCTGAGCTGTGTTTGAGGTAAAACTAATGAGCGTGATTGTGGTAGTTTGGAGCCTTACATCACCCCGTCCCCCCGCCTGCCCCGACCCCCGCTGCCGTACCTCAGCTGCCGCTCCTCAGTCCACCGCTCCTCGACGCTCGTCACCGCTCATCCCCATGCCATGTCGCCGCTCCTGGACGCCGCTCCTCCCCATGCTCCTGATGTCAGCACGCAGGTCGCGGCCGGCACTACTTCGAGGGGACTACTTTTTTTATAATGTAAATTTTTTAAATATAACGTATTTTTTAACTTTATATAGCCTATGTCCATCTGCACACCCTGAGGATTCCAACGATGTATCGGGTGTGTGGATTGGCGCTGAGGTTCCCCAGTTTACCTGCCTCAAAGCCTCAAAGTTCTTCCTTTATAATAGTAGTATAGATTATATTAGTCTTGATGAAGTCATGCAGCACCGTTTGAAGATCTTGTTCAACCAGTAGTACATCAAATGACCTTATTGGATTCAAATGACCAAACTGTGGGGCATATTATCAACAACTAGCGATATTTAGCACTAAATGAGCTTAGCAATATTTTTTTTATCGCCGCGCATCGCCAGATTTTATCGCAGAGATAACGTGCTATTAGCAACATTTATCTCAAATGCGATAAAATGTCCGGTGATAGCGGCTCAATGCGTGAATATCACTGGAAATCCAGTGATATTCAGGCATTAAAGCCAATAGGGTCTTAACCTGAATATCCAACTCCCATTGGATATGCAGTTTAAGAAGTGGTCTGAGCAGGCGTTAGTTTTTGGCGATATTCGCGATTAGCACAAATTTTTTAATCGATGTGCCTGCGTTGATAATAGGCGATAGCGATGTTAGCGACTGCTTTCAGTGCCTAGCATGTTGGGTACGCCCACTTTGCATGTCATTAGCGATAAATATCGCTGACATGCAAATCGGGCCCCAAACCGCTCGCTATCGCCTACAAACTGTCGCTAACTACTGTTAGCGACAGCTTGCTAATAGGGCAATTAAATTATCTCCGCTTTAGCGGGAAAAAGTCCAGCTAAAGTGGTGATAAGGCCCTTGATTATATGCCCCTGTATTCCTATGGCCTCCAAAGAAAAATGGCAGCCATAAGTAAAAAAAATATTAAAAAACACTTTATAATTGACTGAATTGTTTAGTTTATTGGAGTGAATTTACTATATAAAGTTGAGAAGTCAATCCCTTAGTAAGACAGAACAAGTAAAATAAACTTTTTTAAAAAATAATAAAATGGCAGAGGCTTTAGAGACATTTTACTTCAGTTCCAGTCTTGTCTACACAGAGTGATCCAAATAGAGCTGTGCTTCTAAAACAGTTAAAAAGTCTAAGAAAGAACAGATGCAAAAAGTGCCCCAAAATGTTCGACCTTGTCTGCAGCTCCATCAGCAGCACTGAAATCATTGTACTAATGCGCCTTAAAATGAAAGACTCATGACAATCTGCCCATGTGGCCTCTGAATCTATTCACTTCCCGATGAGGAGGTGATTCAGTGCTCCAGTAATGTCCATGAGACAAATTCTTCAAGAAATATAGTACCTTGTATTGGCTTGAATAAAGTAGAGAAGGATGAGCACACCAAAATGAGGTACATCTTAGGGTCTTATTCTGTAATATGTTTTGTAATGCGACAAAAAGCTCTACAAATTACAAATCACAAACTACATACGGAGTTTTACAACTGTGCACTGCCCTATGCTTTTATGTACCGAATTCTCCCCCTCCACTGCAGAGCCTCCGAATATGTAAGTTTATGTTTTGTTATTAATTGTGAAAGTACTGAAGACAGTAGATGAGAAAAGGGACAGACTTACTACGAAAGGGAATGGGATTAGAGAGGAGTAAGAGGGGTTGAGGGAGTTTAGGGTGGGACGTCACTCACATATAAGTTCTCTTATTTAAAATGAGAGAATATCATTTACACTTAAAGATTTTCTTTGACGTTCCTCAAGTCGCCTAAGAAGTTCTGGTAAGTTACATGATCTACATTCATTAATGATGCAATGTTGATATGTGTTCCATTTGGAATGCAATTTCTTAAAAGATGTTTTTAGATTAAGGCTTGAATTACTGCTGATCCTGCTTTTTTCCTCAAACTGGCCATAGTTTTGATTCGACAGGGCTTCCCACACTCATGCGTGATATTCATTGGACAGTAATTTGAACTAAATTGCGATTGTCAGTTGCTAGGTCTGCCATTTTATACATTACTGCTGGCATGACATCTTTAACTGTAAAGGTTTCATCAGAAGGAATTTTCATCAGAAGGAATTGGAAAAGTCTAAGCATCCAATGAGCTATTATGAACTTGTAATGGCCTGACACAACAAATGGACTTGGCAAGATGATGGATTCATTGGTTGAGCTTGGGAGTTGTGCCATACATTTCAGGATTTTCTTCAGATGCAACAACATTGGATGTTTTACACACAATCTCTTATTTTTTCTTTTTCTTTTTAGAGTTTGACTTTCTCAAAGCAGTTTGAGGCCACCTGCAAGCTACCATAACTCTCCTTTAAGTCGATAATATCTAGCTTGTGAGCTCGGACGAGTTCTGCCAATTCCTAATTGTACAGAGGAGACGTGCCCACCATCAACTAGAAAGAAGAGAGTCAGGCATCAGCTGCAACAGTTGATGAATACCATATAGGTTTTAGAGCAGCGCCGAACTGGGAGCCAAAAGCAACCCTGGCAAATTTTGTTACACCAGCCCTCATACTGCATGTAATGAGTGAGTGCAGCGAGCATGCCTGACTACTGTAAGAGAAGTTTAGGTGGTTCTCCCCTCAAGAAATATATTCTGCAAGTACGGCACGTTTTACAACACATTTTTCATTGAAGGACCTTGTCCAAGCATTGGATTGATAGATTGAGATTAGAGACAAGGTGGCATGGCTCATAGAGTGAAGAGTTGGATTGGCGAAGAGTGGGCCGATGGATTAATTTAAAAATGTATGATGTTGCATTAACATTAATCTACATGAATCAATTTGTCTCAATGCACTGACCAAGGGTGGGCTCCCTGGTTTTCATTCTAGCTTCTCCATTTAAACATGAATGTCTCCAAACACTTCCACCACAAATCCTTGTGAAAATGCACTGCCTGGATGTATTCAACAGTGCACTGGTTTAGTACTTTAAAGAATTAAATTAAACACAAAACATTATAATCTGACCTGAAACGGGAGGGAGAAACAAATAACCATGTAGTGGCTGAATCGTACAAGACGAAATCAGTAAACATTAGCTAAAAGGGGATTTGGTGCTGCATCTTTAAGAAAATTAGAGTTTGGCTCAGAATAGGTAGAATGGAGTTCCAGTCTTTTTGAGGCTCTATTACCTTCATCCACCTTCGTGTTCTTATACAAAAGTGATGTTATGTTATGGGTTATTTTTTAACCCTGGGCGCAGTTCTACGCTAAGCTCGTGGAGCCTGCGTAGTTTGCTGTACTATGCACTACGCGAATTGCACGTGGCACAGTTAAAAAAAAATGTAGCAGGCATTTTTTGCTTGCTCGCGGTCCTCAACGTCAAGTTGGTGATCGCGAGCTAGCAAAATCAACATCCCGGCGAGACTTTTTCCTTGTTCGCGATCAGCAACATCAATTGCCGATCGCAAATGTGGAAAATAAACCTCCCGGTAAGATTCTCAATG
This sequence comes from Lissotriton vulgaris, assembly GCF_964263255.1. Taxonomy (NCBI): domain Eukaryota; kingdom Metazoa; phylum Chordata; class Amphibia; order Caudata; family Salamandridae; genus Lissotriton; species Lissotriton vulgaris. The sequence goes on from NC_141691.1 coordinate 236,891,345, forward strand.
CGGGGAGGTCAGGTTTCTCATTGCGAGTGGCTGCGTATTCTCGCGACCGCTCGCGATAAGAAACTACCAGTCTGCGCTGAGAAAGCTGCTGCTCGAGTACAAATCTACTTGAGCAGCAGAAAACGACCGCTTGCACTGTGCAAGATGTTGTTTGCAATGATTGCACAGTGCGGACAAGCATCCGGCACTGTGCAATCAGTGCGAACAGCATTTCCCTACCGCACTACGCAGTTCGCGTGGTTACGCGTAGTGTGCATAGTGCAAAGAGCACTTCACGTAGCTACGCGTAGCGCTACTACGCAAACTATGCCCATGCTTATTATTTATACAGCGCATGTTCACTAGAAGGTCTCTTGGCGCTAGTATAAGAGCTACCTAGGCAATTATACACTTTGAGTCACACATAGATCAAGAATATATAGCAGTAGACTACAGCTGGCTAAAACACAAGTATTTATTAATCAATTGACACAAATTAAAAGAGTTCATTTATATGACATAAAAATAGCAGTAAAAAATCACAATATATAATTGACATTCACATATTAACAATTAAACAAACAATAAAAAATTAATGTGGGTGGCATGAAAATTCAGTCTCTACGCGCGTTTCGGCGGCCAGCGCCTTCTTCCTGGAGCAGCCACACAATATCTGAAGGTGAAGATACATACAGAACATAAAATTATATCGATTCTAAATCACATAAAGAATATAACTAACTTTTAGACAATTTATTTAAAAAAAAGGAGTTGTAGTTTTTAGCAGCTGTAGGTTGATTGGAAAGGCAACAGAGTAAATCACAGTTGTCTTGTCATTTCCTTGCGAAAATTTAGTCTGTCTATTTAAAGAGGGAAAGGATTTATAAAAATATCTTTACAAATAGTGCTAGGATAGATGCCGTTACAAATAGTGCTAGGATAGATGCCGTTAATGGGCATTTCATATAAAGATTTTTTCTCTCCAAGCAATAAGTAATCAGAATGGCCGGTAGATTAAGTAACGGTTCCCTTGATTTAATGCATAAACATGCTCATATGTTTAAATAAGTTTATGGTATTTCCATATGGCATTGCAAAAAAGTTGTTAATCATGAATTAATCTGATACTTACTAATGGATAATTTTAGCATGAAGTTGTTTAAAATGAATTCTCATTTTCTTTTTAGAATCCTCTCGATGTCATATATGATAAAACTAAAGGTAAAAAAGGACAATGTCATAAATACTTATTAGTGTATTGGGATTGTTACCATTCATCAAAGGGAAGCGTCAATTTGCGATGTTTTTACCTGATTTTTTAGATGAATAGGTAGTTAGACCCGCCTGCCGGAACCCTTTAATGTGGATGGGTGCTTAATAAGGTTCGTTCTTGGATATTCTAGATTCCTAATCTTTGTCATAGTGGGGAGAGATAATAGAATTTGTTTATTATTTATCTTTTTTATGGAAGAAGGAGTTATGATTCTTTGGACGATCAAAATTATATGGTATCAAGATTAGCGGTATTAATCTTACTTACTAGAATTTATGTAGTTCTTTTAAGATCTTGTCATTAGGTTTGCTGTTTCTTTGATATATTTTTTGGTACAGTTCTGAAAACCTAAAGGAAGCACATCAAAATTATATTTAGAGATCCATTGTCTAATATTTAATATGTAATAATTACGTTTCTTCTGTTGTTACCTACTATCTTACCTAAAACGATGGTTACTTGTCTTTTTCAGGTCTCCTAGGACGTAAGGAGATTCTTAGTCCTCAGTGATGTAGAGATTAAGAAGTTAAAAGATCTCCCTGCCTAAAGTTTAGAAAACAGATAAAAAGGAGATCATGACTAGAGTATAATATACTCTTCCGACTTTAAACTAATCTATTTTTAGGGCTTGAAGTGGAAGTCTTACCTAACGATGGTCGGCAGGGCTCCCTATGTCCGGTGGCGGGTAGTACGTCTCGTTGAATGGCGAGCGCGGGAAAAAGTGGTAGTCAATTCCTTGTTACAAAGCGCTTTTATCTACGTTCACGTGATTTCTATAAATTACTCGCACCTGTTGTCTTTTTGCATTTCTTTTTCCTTTAGGCGCGAAGTTGCGGAGTTCTAAATCGAATGAAGCGGAGTTTAGTAATCTCACACTTGATTGGGTGTATACATATTCAGCCCTCGGGATTCGTTGCTCTGATGTGTGCGCAGTACGTTATTGGTTGAATTCTAGCAAAGCACTAGTGTGCGTTCCTATTCCGGATGTCAACAATATGACGTAGCGCATATTGAAAATAATGTATCTATCAAATTTGTTTGTTGTGTATGTAACATATGTGAACTAATAAGGGTTTGCAACACTCCGAGTGTGATTTTCGGTTATCTTTAGCGTGAAGTTGTGGAATTCTGAATCGGATGATGAAGAGTTTTGTAAACTCGTTCTTGATTAGATGTATACAGAATCGGCCCTCACGATTGGTTGCTCTGTTGTGTGTTGAGTACGGCATTAGTGGATATTAGTAAACTCTCAATCTGTGTTCCCATCCTGGATATCAACAGATCGACATAGCGCATTTTGGGAAACATCTGTTGAATGTGCTAGTTATGTATCTAGGTTATGTGAAATAATGAGGGTTGCAACAATAAAAGTGTGAAGCTAGACACTTTAACGTGGAATATATAGTCAACGTTTCACTAAAGTGGAACAACTTTCCTTTACAGTTAGCAAATTCATTCAGGGAAAGAAAACAATAGGATTATTCGTTTTTTTTTTTTTGTTTTTTTTTGTTTTTTTTTTAAACATAAAGATATTTATTGAAACCGTAGCGTTTAAGAGGAATTATTTCTTTCTCATTATTTATTATTTGAAATTAAAATTATAATTCGTTCGAGTATGGGCTTTTTTTTAAGGGAAGGACTAGAGCAATTAGTCTATAGGGGAGATTCCTACAGGGTCTCATGTCCAAATCAGATATTTAGGTGTGCAATACACTGTCTATTGCTCATGTAGACATATGTGTGTATGGCTGATAGTAGGGATATTTTATTTAAAGGATTGCGTGTTCCCACTGGATTTCGCTATTAAGGCCTTGTCTGAAAGAGTTAAAAACAAAAATCCAGAAAACTTCTCTTTTCTTTCGGATAGACATGCCTCCCTTTGTGTCTGGAACATGGATTTTCTCTAAAATCCTCCATTTAAAATCGTCAGCACTATGTCCTTTATCCAAAAAATGCTTGACCATTGGGCATGTAGTTTTTTTAGTTCTTATCGCCGAACGATGTTCGTTTAGGCGTGTTTGAATTGCTCTCGAGGTCTCACCTACGTATCCTTGGGGACACGGACATTGAATAAAGTAAACTACGTTGTTTGTTTTGCAGTTCCACATTTCTTTTGCTTTGGTTTTATGGCCATTATACTCGAATTCTTCACCTGACAAGATGTTGTAACATGAGTTGCATGATGAACATGGAAAAGTTCCTTTCAGTGGGTGGTTGGTCAAGATTGAACGTTGACTAGGGGTGGTATTTGTAGAACTCTTAGTAAATCTAGACTGAACAATAAATTCTTTTATATTTTTGTTTCTTTTGTGTGCAAAGATGGGTTTCATCAGTTTTTGGTCATTTGTACAGTTGCTGTTTAGTATGTGCCAATTAGAGTTTATGACATGCCTAAGGTTCATCATGCAACTCATGTTACAACATCTTGTCAGGTGAAGAATTCGAGTATAATGGCCATAAAACCAAAGCAAAAGAAATGTGGAACTGCAAAACAAACAACGTAGTTTACTTTATTCAATGTCCGTGTCCCCAAGGATACGTAGGTGAGACCTCGAGAGCAATTCAAACACGCCTAAACGAACATCGTTCGGCGATAAGAACTAAAAAAACTACATGCCCAATGGTCAAGCATTTTTTGGATAAAGGACATAGTGCTGACGATTTTAAATGGAGGATTTTAGAGAAAATCCATGTTCCAGACACAAAGGGAGGCATGTCTATCCGAAAGAAAAGAGAAGTTTTCTGGATTTTTGTTTTTAACTCTTTCAGACAAGGCCTTAATAGCGAAATCCCGTGGGAACACGCAATCCTTTAAATAAAATATCCCTACTATCAGCCATACACACATATGTCTACATGAGCAATAGACAGTGTATTGCACACCTAAATATCTGATTTGGACGTGAGACCCTGTAGGAATCTCCCCTATAGACTAATTGCTCTAGTCCTTCCCTTAAAAAAAAGCCCATACTCGAACGAATTATAATTTTAATTTCAAATAATAAATAATGAGAAAGAAATAATTCCTCTTAAACGCTACGGTTTCAATAAATATCTTTATGTTTTAAAAAAAAAAAACGAATAATCCCATTGTTTTCTTTCCCTGAATGAATTTGCTAACTGTAAAGGAAAGTTGTTCCACTTTAGTGAAACGTTGACTATATATTCCACGTTAAAGTGTCTAGCTTCACACTTTTATTGTTGCAACCCTCATTATTTCACATAACCTAGATACATAACTAGCACATTCAACAGATGTTTCCCAAAATGCGCTATGTCGATCTGTTGATATCCAGGATGAGAACACAGATTGAGAGTTTACTAATATCCACTAATGCCGTACTCAACACACAACAGAGCAACCAATCGTGAGGGCCGATTCTGTATACATCTAATCAAGAACGAGTTTACAAAACTCTTCATCATCCGATTCAGAATTCCACAACTTCACGCTAAAGATAACCGAAAATCACACTCGGAGTGTTGCAAACCCTTATTAGTTCACATATGTTACATACACAACAAACAAATTCGATAGATACATTATTTTCAATATGCGCTACGTCATATTGTTGACATCCGGAATAGGAACGCACACTAGTGCTTTGCTAGAATTCAACCAATAACGTACTGCGCACACATCAGAGCAACGAATCCCGAGGGCTGAATATGTATACACCCAATCAAGTGTGAGATTACTAAACTCCGCTTCATTCGATTTAGAACTCCGCAACTTCGCGCCTAAAGGAAAAAGAAATGCAAAAAGACAACAGGTGCGAGTAATTTATAGAAATCACGTGAACGTAGATAAAAGCGCTTTGTAACAAGGAATTGACTACCACTTTTTCCCGCGCTCGCCATTCAACGAGACGTACTACCCGCCACCGGACATAGGGAGCCCTGCCGACCATCGTTAGGTAAGACTTCCACTTCAAGCCCTAAAAATAGATTAGTTTAAAGTCGGAAGAGTATATTATACTCTAGTCATGATCTCCTTTTTATCTGTTTTCTAAACTTTAGGCAGGGAGATCTTTTAACTTCTTAATCTCTACATCACTGAGGACTAAGAATCTCCTTACGTCCTAGGAGACCTGAAAAAGACAAGTAACCATCGTTTTAGGTAAGATAGTAGGTAACAACAGAAGAAACGTAATTATTACATATTAAATATTAGACAATGGATCTCTAAATATAATTTTGATGTGCTTCCTTTAGGTTTTCAGAACTGTACCAAAAAATATATCAAAGAAACAGCAAACCTAATGACAAGATCTTAAAAGAACTACATAAATTCTAGTAAGTAAGATTAATACCGCTAATCTTGATACCATATAATTTTGATCGTCCAAAGAATCATAACTCCTTCTTCCATAAAAAAGATAAATATTAAATAAATTCTATTATCTCTCCCCACTATGACAAAGATTAGGAATCTAGAATATCCAAGAACGAACCTTATTAAGCACCCATCCACATTAAAGGGTTCCGGCAGGCGGGTCTAACTACCTATTCATCTAAAAAATCAGGTAAAAACATCGCAAATTGACGCTTCCCTTTGATGAATGGTAACAATCCCAATACACTAATAAGTATTTATGACATTGTCCTTTTTTACCTTTAGTTTTATCATATCTGACATCGAGAGGATTCTAAAAAGAAAATGAGAATTTATTTTAAACAACTTCATGCTAAAATTATCCATTAGTAAGTATCAGATTAATTCATGATTAACAACTTTTTTGCAATGCCCTATGGAAATACCATAAACTTATTTAAACATATGAGCATGTTTATGCATTAAATCAAGGGAACCGTTACTTAATCTACCGGCCATTCTGATTACTTATTGCTTGGAGGGAAAAAATCTTTATATGAAATGCCCATTAACGGCATCTATCCTAGCACTATTTGTAACGGCATCTATCCTAGCACTATTTGTAAAGATATTTTTATAAATCCTTTCCCTCTTTAAATAGACAGACTAAATTTTCGCAAGGAAATGACAAGACAACTGTGATTTACTCTGTTGCCTTTCCAATCAACCTACAGCTGCTAAAAACTACAACTCCTTTTTTTTAAATAAATTGTCTAAAAGTTAGTTATATTCTTTATGTGATTTAGAATCGATATAATTTTATGTTCTGTATGTATCTTCACCTTCAGATATTGTGTGGCTGCTCCAGGAAGAAGGCGCTGGCCGCCGAAACGCGCGTAGAGACTGAATTTTCATGCCACCCACCCTCATTTTTTATTGTTTGTTTAATTGTTAATATGTGAATGTCAATTATATATTGTGATTTTTTACTGCTATTTTTATGTCATATAAATGAACTCTTTTAATTTGTGTCAATTGATTAATAAATACTTGTGTTTTAGCCAGCTGTAGTCTACTGCTATATATTCTTGATCTATGTGTGACTCAAAGTGTATAATTGCCTAGGTTGTTACTTTTCAATTGTACTTATTTCCCTGACCTAGGAATTACAATATTCGTTAATTCAGGGGGTCCTTGTTACATACACCTTTGCTAGTATAAGAGCTGTCAACTGATTAGTTCTATATGCCTGAGAGAACAGCCAGGTTTTCAGAACTCTTCTAAAACTCATGTAGTTGTCTGCCAGTCAAATTGCAGTAGGCAATGACTTCCAGACATGAGGATCTTGAAGTGAGAAAGCAGAGCCCTCCTAGTCTCTTTCGTTTGAATCTTGGGATTGTGAGAAGATTCATTTGAGAAGAAGTAAGGCTGCGTTTTGGAAAATAGTTTTGGATTTTGGTTATTGTGAACTTAGGACATTTGTTATGGAGTGCTTTGTATATAATGCAGCCTGTTTTGAACATGGTACGTTGAGTCACTGGAAGCCAATGAAGTTCCTTCGTTAGCGGCTTGATGTGGCAGTGTCATATTTGTTGGAAAATAATTCTAGCTGCTTGGTTTTGCAACACCTGGAGTCTATATTTAAAAAATTTTGGGAGCCTCAAATATAAGGTGTTTCTGTAGTGTATTCTGGACAGGATTGATGCAATGACAATTTGGATTCTAGCCTCCATTGAAAAATATCTCCTGATTTTCCTAATTCTCCTAAGTTGTAGGAAACAGGAGGATGTCACCATGCCTATCTGAGATTTCATGGATAGGTTATTTTTAATCTGGACGCATCAGCTTTTTACAGAAGTCCTAGGGACAGGGGTTGAAGCCATATCTGTTGGCCAATAGGCGGGGTTTCAGTGGTTTACTTTATTATTGGTTACAACTATCTCCATTTTATCTGGGTTGAGCTTTAACTGATTGTTATTCATCCAGTCTCTGATGTAGATCATAGTGTTTTGAAAGAGCTCTCTCAATTCACGTGTCTCATCGATGGTGAAAATCAGTTGCATGTCATCGGCATAATTATATATTGTCATCTTTTTCTGCTAGAGGATGTTAAAAGGTGAGGGGATAGAGAGAAACCCTGTGGTTCTCTGCAGTTCACGTGGGCTAGAGATGAGCAGCATGGAGGGAGGCGAACAGACTGGGTTCGTTTTTTTTTAGAAAGGATTTCATCCATTGACGGGCTAGGCCTTTTAGGCCAGCATTGGCGATTTGGTCCAGCAGAATGCAATGATACACAGTGTCAAATGCCACAGATAGGTCTAGCAGGACCAGCGCTTGAGTACTGTCTTCATCGGCCCGATGCCTCATATCGTCTACCACTGAAAGAATGACTGACTCGGTAGAGTGGGAAGGGCGAAACTGTGCCTGATGGGGGTCAAGGTAGTTTGTCTCTCCTATAAAGGAACAGATGTGTTTTGCTAAATGTGCTTCTAAATTCTGAGCTGGGTATGGAAGGAGGGAGATAGGTTTGTAATTCTTTAGCATCTGTGGGTCCTCTCCATATGTTTTTTGTAGCAGGATTATCACAGCTTCTATGAATGATTGGGGAACATATCCTTGCATGAGAGACGAATTTAAAAGGGATAGAATCACTTCTGGGAAGGATGAATGGATGATTTTTTGTGTTGGGGGACAATATGTCTTTGGGGGAACCAGACTTTATTTTTATTATTAGCTCAGCTAGTTGTTTTTTGCTGATACAGGGAAAGGTAGAAATGGAAGTGTGGTTCCTATTTCCTGAGGAGGGTTTAATGTCTGATTTGCTCGGGAGATAATAGCCTGAATTTCCTTTATTTTGTCTATGAAGAAGTGATTTTCTGTGTTGGAATGACCGGTGGTATTACTCGGTCTAGGGCAGACTATTCTCCCACTAATTTAAAAACGTATTTTTTTATTGTTGGATTCTAATACTTTGCTTGAAAAAAGTAATTTTGACTGAAGGAAAGCTTTTTTATAGTCTGTCATATATTGTATGAACATTTCTTTGTTTTATGGTGAATAAGAGCTACGCCATATCCATCTGCCTGTCACGTTTTTCATTTGGCTGTCTTTAATTCTTTGGAGAACCATTTTGTCACCTCATGCTGGTGGGAGGTTCTGATTTTTTGAGAGGGGGAGCGTGAATATCGTTGGCCCTTCTTTGCCATTGCGAAATGTCTTCCTCGGATTTGTCCAGGTTCTCAGTCATGGAGGGTAGGTTGGATGCTAACATATTGCAGAGGGAAGTTGTGTTTGTTCGATTCCAATTTCTAGTCATGGTCTTTGGGAGGATGGTGGGTTTAGGTAGGATGATTTCACCAAGGGTGAACTTTATTAAGCGGTAGTCAGACCATGCACAGGGAGAGATGGAAATATTGGATATAGGGAGGTTGATGGACCAAGCTTGTCAAGCGTGTGTCCTTTGATATGTGTGGGCCCCTTTATATGAGATTCAAAGTCCATTTTCAGATAGACAGTCCTGTACAGATTCACCTTCCACTTTCTCCAAGAATGGACCCACTTTCTCTTCTCTTCACTTCTGAATTTCCTATCTAATTGATCCTTCCCAACTGCAATGGTGATATCTACCATCCTTCGGGTTTTCCAAAGTTGCTGGGGATCTATGCAATGATGCCTTACTGCTACAACCCATGATTCTTGGGCATCTACAGAACTTTGAAGGGAGGTTTGTTTTCAGTCATTTTCATTGTCCTCTTGAGTGCCATCAGCAAATGATTACAGGCCATTGCAGACAGCATCTTAATGATGTTCTTCTGTTACCTTGATTTAATGTTTACATTCTGAAGGTGGGTTGTTATGACGTACAGTGGGTGCGCATATTTCGCTAAAAGCTGTTTACAAAGCAATTTGTTTTGCAGAACTCTTCTTCATCTTTCTTCACTCTCCCTCTTCGATCAGGGAGTGATTGACACTAATGCACTAGGTTTCTGAAAGCTTCTAATCTAGAGACTCAGGGGATGGATTAGTTGTGAACGTGAAGTTCTATCTTTACAGGATGGGGCGGTGGAGGATTATATCGTAACAAATTTCAGTAGCATGATGTGCACGTAAATGTTTTACTCTCTTATAAATTTTAGACTCTGGCAATGCCTTCATACCACTAAACTTCCCCTGCCAATCAGGGCTCTCTGCATAAACCTTCTGTACACAAAACATAGTTTGTAGGACACTTGTGGCACATGACCTAGTGCCTTCTACTACTGCTGTTAATCTGAGCTTCCTAGACCATTTTCTTTGGCACCGCTAGCACTAAGGAAGTAATGTGTATAGCACAGGAAAGAAACATGTGTCGCTGCTAATCTCTTCCTCTTTCCTGATCAATCACATCACACTTCTGCCTGCTGTCACAATTCCCACTTACAGCTCCCTTCACCCTAGGTGACTTCGTGGTGGGTGTCCACACAGCTGTATGAGTTTAGTGTCTGCATTTAAAGCACAAAAGGCCAAGATGCTTCATCTCGATTGAGGAGGGCAAATGGGCGCTCCATGCTGTATAGCTCTGTGCACTGCAGAATGCAGTGCTAAGAAGTTCCCAGGGACTGTGCAGAAAGTCCAGTGATCTGCAACCACCAAACAAGCAGGGAAAACAGCAGCTGGCCCAGAGTTCAAGTTAAACCACACCTCCTCCCCTCTCAAGTCTGTGATTATACAGCAGACACCCGACTTGCCACAACCACGCCTACCTCTAATCCAGTCTCACAAGTCCAACGAGATACAGACTGCTTATTAAAAGGACTCTTGAAACATTACTCATTATGAGTCTTTTTTTTGTCCTGTGAGATGTCCGAAAACCTAACAGCAAGTGGGCTCAAATACAGAGATGGCACATTTGACCTTAATGAGAGTTTATCCGAGTTAAAAGTGAACGTCCTTAAAAGAGATGAAACTCAAGTTCTCCCTTTAGGCTAATGTTTTGTTTAGCTTCTATCATCACCTTAGAATGTATGTATGTATGTATGTATGTATGGGGTTTTTGTGCAGTGAGAACCTAGCCAAAAAGCAGAGGAACGCTATCCAAAGTCAAACACTTAGGGCCTTATTATGAGCTTGGCAGTGCGGAAGCAGGACAGCCCTGCCAAACCTGTGTAGGAACCGCCTGCCAGAACAGGAGTTTTCTACTGGTCTGGCAGAAAGTTATTTGGTGTTTTCAGGGCAGTACCTATAAAATAGGGACCACAATCGGGACGTCAAAAGCAGTACCTGCATGGCATGGACTGCTGCAGTCCATGCCGTGCTGGTACTGGGGTGCATTCACATAGGGGGGCACATGTTGTGGCACCCTGTGTGCATTCACATGGCGTGAGGCACCTTTCTTTCCTCTTCACCACGGTTTTCATGGCGGGTTCACCGCCCTGAAATCCATGATGGAGAAGAAACTCGTTATATGCTTGGCAGGACCGCTGCAGTCCCGCCAAGCAGATTGCAGCCTCAGGACTGCCAAGGAACGGCAGTTCTCTGCTGGTTGCAATGGTTGCAGCGGTCCAAGGGCGGCCCAATTGCCCTAGTCGTAATAGAGCGGTTGGGAGACTGCCACTGTGGGCCAAAAAAAACGTTCAGTCAATGACTGGAGCAGAATCTGGGTTCTGAGAGCTAAGGTGGAGTAATACTTCTTTGTGATGTTGTGTTCTTTAAAGAGGTGTGTCTTCAATTATTTCCTAAGCTGGGACAAGGTTCGACCAGTACTAATTCATACAGGGATGTCGTTCAACAACATGGGGGCATAAATGGAGGAGGCTGTTGCTTTTTTGTTTTTTGTTTTTTGCACTTGCTTGTCTCCAGTCTAATGGTGTTCTTGGTTCAGGTGTACAGAAAGGAACCATATGATGTGTGCTTGTCAACCAGATAGCCAACTTTGTCGATTGTGATGAATTTGTTTCACAAGACATGTTGACTCCTGGAGTAACAATAGTTGGTTGGGTGTGTGTACAATCTCTTCCTTACAGGTTCCATTGCCTCTGAATGATCCTGACCAGTTCACTGAGTTCACAGGAAGTTTCTGCAGAGCCTGTAGTAGCAAGGACACAATTGGCTGGCCAAAATTACATGCAGTGAAAACCTGGTCGGAAGCCTCTTTTCTTTCACACTCAAATCCTCTAAGTTAACAGAATTCACCAAACTGAAAATTCCAAGCCGCTCGTGTTGTATTTTTTCCGTCAAAGTGCTTTTTCATTGGATCACAGAGATCCGTTTCTCTTACTTTCTTTGTGTGGGATACCCTCCTCCAAAGCCCTGCCCCTCCTTCTGGGATTCCATATGCTCCCGCACATCATTGTAAATATTGTCATTTCTTTTTTGTAGGGTTTTCCGATAAACCCATTTATTTTTCTAACTCCCACCACTTTTGGGGATTCACAGAGAGAATGTCGCTAACACCAGTTAGCGACAGCTTTAAGAAGATAGCGATCATCTTGGGGCCCACTTTGCATGTCAGCGATAATTATCTCTAATGACATGCAAAGTGGGCGTGCCAAGATGTTAGCGACTGGAAACAGTCGCTAACATCGCTATCTCCTATTATTTACTTTTGGAAATATTCGCGCTAAGCGCGAATATCTCCAAATTCTAACGCCTGCCAATAGCAGTTCTTAGCCATGTTATCCAATGGAAGGTGGATAACATGGCTAAGAGCATTGTCACGATAATGCATGAATATCGCTGATTTTTGAGCGATATTCATGCATTTCGCAGGATTTTTACCGCTTTTGAGATAAACCTTGATAATATCAAGGTATCTCAGCGGTAAAAAACCTCGGTGCTCGGCGATATTATTTTACCCGCTAACCAAGCAATAGCGATAATTATCGCTATTGTTTGGTAATATGCCCCAATATGTCTAAAAGACAGGCAGTAGTGCAATGGTGTTTTAAACAGAAGAAAATCTTACACTGAATGTATTGGTCTAATGTATGTATGCATACGTATGTCTATATAGACAATGAACCCTGCTGGAGAGCAAGTGAGTGATAATCAAGCTATCGAGAGTACAGCAGGTGTGTGTGTAATGAGTTCACTGCACCCCAGTTAAAGTTGTTTGGACTTATACTCCAGCCTGATTTAAAGTTGGGCGTACTTAAACTCTGCCCCAGATGTGACGGCTATCCCGCCCACCTTATAACAAGTGAAATGTGGCAGACAATATTATCTGTCATGTTTGTGACGTAGTAACCAGTCCAACAAACTTTAAATCAAGTTATATATTTGGGAAAAAGCATGCAGTTTTACAAACTGCTGAAGAGGGAGATTTTTAAAATAAAAGGTTCTTAATCATTCTTAAAGGAAAGCAGTTATTAAGCTCATTCCTCCTGTGGTCTGTGAGATATTTATTGCCTTCTCAAGAAGATTTTGTAAATTTGAAATCAATATTTTGTGTTTGGATTCGAATTACTTTCATTGTGGGGCATTCACCATCCATGTGTCTCACCAGTCTCTGTCCCATTCTGATATCCTAGCACAGATAACCTATAACGTGTATGCTTCCTCTTCTCCATTCCTCCTTTCTTTGTGTTTTTGTTGCTGCTGTCACTCTCCTCCTTTCCCCTCTATGTTTTGAGAGGAGACCGGGACTTCACCTTGGTTTTGATTTAAGGTGGGTCGGTCGCAACCTAGGATTTCTTTTTCCATTATTTATGGCTTGCTTCCTTTCCTTTATTTTTATTTTTATTTGTATTACCCTGGTTCTGATTGTTAGGGGAGATTTCCCTTTCCCCCTTTGTTTCATTTACATTCTTTGTTTTTAGCACCTGCAGTGCAGGTGGTGAAATGACTCTGGGTGAGCGTGCAGCAGGGCATCAACGCTCTCGATTTTCTCTGTTAAAAAACAAGGCACCCCAAAACTCGAAATTGGAAACCCCACTGTCTACTAAGACTTACTGAGACCTGATATTGTATTGTGTATTTGCTTTGAAGAAAATATATACCAGCAGCTTCATGGAATTCTGAAATTTCATGAAATCTGAAGCGGCTTATTTAACTGTCTGGTCTCGTTTTCCTCGGTTGATTAGCAATATTCTGAAAACAGGATCTGTTTATGTTAAAATTGTCAAACATTTTAAGAGAGTTGACTTTTTGTCATTTGTTGTTTTGTATTTTGCACTATTTGATTCACCTTTAAATCCTTTTAGCCTTAAACCTTTCATTTTTTGGTTCCATTTTTTTACGATGTGTCTTGGAGTCGTGATACTAGCGGCCGGTAAATCTTTATTCCTTTATGATATGGAAATTTAAAAAAAAACATTTAAAAAAACAAAGTCCTCAACAATGTGTTGGAAGCTTACAAGGAAAACGAATGCCAAAAGAAGGCTTTTGTTATTTATTATAACAATGCAATATAATACCAGTGGTAATGCAGTAAACTGCACTACAATAAGGGCTATTGATGCCAGATAGTAGTGGACGTGAACTGCCAGGAGACTTGAGTATCTCTGTGCGAAAGTGTGAGGACGTTTCAACCTCTTCCAAAATCTGACAGCAGTCTGAGGGCTGGACTGGGCAAGTTGACCTCACTCACCCATGATTTAAACAGGCAGTCGTTTGCTTGTGTGCCGTCAGTCTTCAGTTAGAATTGAGTGTCAGTACAATAGAGGCATGCGTGTAAATGTTAAGGGCAAATGTATAAACAAACCCTTTTTACCATTAATCAAGGTGGGAAATCGAGCGCGATAATCTGCATCAATATTTTACCGATTTCAACAGTATTGTAGTTCACACCTCTGTAACATCCCGACAAAAATCGAGGTTGAAAACTATTTAATATATGAATTAGTTGGATTGTCCAGATTCATATAGGAGCCACGGCTAAAGCATGTCAGTGGCAGTTACAATCCAGGCCAAGGCATTTGACCGCATGTGTTTCTGCTGCACCGTAAATTTGCAGTGCTTAGAAGTCGCTCAAAGTGAGAGGGGGGGGAGGCCGAGGAGTATACATTTGCTCATTCATTCTTTCTGAGATCGTCATGTTATAAGAATGTTATTGTGGCTATCATATGAAGACCAAGCGATACAAAAGGGGATGATGGACGGAGCGTTTGAGCAAATCAAATGCTCACCCCCAGTCAACTAATCCATCACCATTCTTTAGCTTACTTAGCCACCCCAGTTCAAGTTCAAGTTTAGCATTTGTATAGCACACTACTCACCCAGAGGGTCTCAAGGCCATATGCAAATCGGTCTGACCCTGTGCCTCATGGGAACAGTCCAGCTAGAACTGCCAAGCCATGTCTTCCCTGGACCGGAAACAAGCTTCCGAGGACCGGTTTCGGATTCATAATCCTCATCAGCCAGGCTATCTTGAATCCAGTGGTCATATGAGGACCAATCATTGAGGCGGGATTGACGCCTGACGCACAGTTAATAGTAGGACAGTGTGAGGCTATGCAAGGCACATCAGAGCTCCATAGTTCTGATCTCTAGAACACTCAAAGGAGAGAGAGAGAGAGGGGAACACAGAAGCAGGTATGGGATGGAGGTGGGGGTGGGATTTGGCACATGGTAACTTGTAAGACAAAATAAACAGGGTTTCTGGAAAATGTGAGGGGGAAGAACACCACACGGACTGAAAGTGCAGTGGAGTAGGAGTACGAGTATGAGACAAGCATAAGATTTCCAACAGTGCACTTGGTACTTATCGAGAGCATATAAAAAGGGATGTAGAAGCGTGAAAGTCAAGTCGCGGGAAGACTGTGCGGGTCTCTAGGTATAGCATGAGGGAGAATGGAGAAGCATGCAGGGAAGGGCTTGGGATTGTGTGTGTGGTAAATATGAGGCTGTACATGGCATGGAACCAAGAACCTAAAAAGAGACCTCATACCGTGGACTTGACAGGCTGAGAGACACATGGAAATTGCCAAGGAACAGGGATCAGGACAGGTCCATACACTGGGGGGTAGAGGAGAGCCAAAGAGGATGAGAGGTTGGCATTTTGGTGGTACCAGGCATTAGATGAGAGAACTAGTGAAGAGAAAATAGGGAAGAGTGGACATGGGCAGAAGTCTTGGTGGTAAAAGAGCACTAGAAGAGTTAGTTGAATGGATACCTTGAGCAAAAGAGTGTGAAGACTGAAAGGATCGCTGGAGGTGAGAGTAAGGAATAAGTTGTGAGGGGAGTTTAAAGCAAGACAAGTTAGAAAAGTGCTGTCTAACATACATTAGGACCTTCTGGGACATATCAGATAAAAGAGTAAGAAATGTTGCTAAGCAGTACAGCTCACAGGCCCATTGTTTTATGGCACTGACATAAGGATAGCCAACATCTGTCAACGAGAATTCTCAGAAATGGGCATAAATGTATCCCTTAACTGAGTGATGAATGTGATAAACATGGCACAATTTACTCATCCATATGCTGATAACATTACTGAAATCAATAGACACATATAGAATCTCTCTATGTACCGCTTATTGCAGCAAGTGATCAATAAATACATTATAATTTTGGACACATTAGCCACTAAGGGTCAGATTTACTAACATTTTATAGAATGCAGTGCACAAAAACAATATCTCGAAGCATTTTCCTCTTTCTATTTGTCCTGCAGAATGCAGCACATACAGAAAGAGGAAATAATGAGGAGAAAATCGTTTTTTCTCCTCTTTACGCTATCCTCTGGGAGGTGCAGTGATTTCATGCAATTCCAGGTTTACAAACCTTTGCAAATCACTGATTGCATGAAATCCATGGGTGGATGCAGGTGCACTCCCGTGGTCCACCAATGGAACCCCTCCCCGTATTAAATGTAACACAATGCAGGACAAGCCTCTGCGTTGTGTTACATTTCTTCACAAAGCCATGCAAGGTGGTGCAAATCACCCCTTGCGTGGCTTTGTAAATATCTACCAGCAGTGTGCGTTGCAGCCGCATCACAACTTGCGGCTGGATCCCACGAAATCATTATTTTGCACACCATGCCACCTTAGTTTGGACGATGGACTGGGATGCTGATCCGAGTAATTACCAGTGGCTGAGATTAATTCGTGCATTCCATCCATCAGTGTTTGCATACTTTAGGATGTTACTCTCAGTGGGATGGCTATGCCATGATCGGGTCCCTTGTACACTATATCACTGAAATCAAGCTATACCTGGCTGATGAGCCCTAACTAGACAAAACCGGTCCTATGTTGCTTGTATTCTGGTTCAGCGAGGACCTGGCCTGGCAGTTCGGCCTGGGCTGTTCCCATCGGAGCAGGCTCGAGACTGATTTGCATAAGGCTGGGTCCAAACTCAGGTGACGTGGTATGCAAAATGACGGTTTTAGTGATCTAAGCCATAGTGTGCTCTTCTTGTAAAAAGAACAGAACACCCTGGAAATATGAGTTCTCTTGGTCACTACAGATGCCAGAAGTCGCAAGAAGAATGCCAGAGGTCCAAAGAGAGAGGTCAAAGGTCGCCACTGCGACCTCTGGCGACCCCTAAATGACGTCCATGGTTCTTCATTAATAGATTGGACGTGCAGCTTCCTTCCGAACCTGTCACTCGGTTTAACACGGCAGCGGTGCTTAAAAAGTCTCTTTTCGGCCTTCTGTGTATATTTCAGTGCGCCCTCCCATGTGACAGCGCGGGCCCCTGTTCGAGAGGGTGGCAGTGCCCACTGCAGCTGATCAGCGTAGACCAGCCCCGTGCAGCCCTCTCTGATTCATATCTGCCCCTGCTGCCACTTCAAAGCAGCCATTGCTGTGTTTGAAGCCAGCCACGAGCCTGCATTTAAAGGAGGAGAAATCTAATGTATCAAAGGGCTGCATTCCTGCCTGTTCGCCTTTCATGTTTGGGAGTCACGAAGTTAACATTGTATCAGCGATCAGTTCAAATCAATCTGCCCCTGTGGTACCCTTTAGCTCTGCCACTGCCCATTGCAGATGCTGAGGACATTCCCACACGTAGGAACCTCAAGCTTGTGAGCAGGCTGCGTTTATTAGCGCTTTGAAGGTCCCTCCTGGCTGTGTGAGCACTGTACAAAACAACAGCAATCTATATATTGTTACAAATGCAAATATGAAGGGAAGAATTAAAGTCATTTTAACTATTACCTTCATAAACACATTTCCCGCCTATTAATGGGGTAGTGAGCGGACCGACTCACAATGACACGTGGACAGTGGAGTGGCGCGCGCCACGTCACGTGGGCCGTGGGAGGGGAATGTGCTCGCCTAGTTGTAGCAGTGAGTCCGAGGTGTGTAAACGGCAGAGCGCGAGTGGAGAGCAGTGAACCAGGAGTTAACGCGAGTCTTTGGGGTGAGATAACAGGGCGGGTGACAAGGACATAGCCGGGAAGATATCTGTCATACTCACGCGAACGGGAGTCAAGGTTAAAACAATCATACCCGCACCTACTGCATTCATCATGTTCCCAAAATAATGTATTATTAGGTTTTTTTCTGTGAAGAAATATTTTTCTGCAGAATTTTTTCAGCTACTTCTGGGTTGGAACAAAGATTAAACAGCTCTCCCACGAACACGTATTAAAAATCGCTGCATGACGTTTGGAATATATTTTGTAGATAAAAATGGAATGTGTTCCTTGAGAATGGGGTTGGGCTTGGCCGTGTCCTACTTCCGACTTTCAGCACTGGTGACGCCGGAGTACTGAATGCACTTCCCAGCCTTGTGCCTGTCTGCTGATTAAAGTGGGATCCCTGGGGGCTCATGTGAGCACAGTGGGGCATTGATGTCTAGAGCACGAAGGCTGCCCTAGGCTACACTTTTAGGAGGGGGGAATTGAATGCGGCCATTACACGCTGAGTTCGCTTTAGTCTGCTCTAGTTAAAGTAGCAGGAATTGCAGACACAATTTCCATGACTTCTCCATGACCCTATAACTGTTGGGTCCTAGGAGACAGGATTCAGGATTCGCCGCACAACTTTCATTAGAAATGTCAAGTCCATTACTTCCCATCACCTGAGATAATTTTGTTTTATTAGTAGTAAGAGTCAGTATCCTTAAGTTCTTACAAGGATATAAACGTTAGAGAAAAAGCGTGAGGATGGTTTTCATGCATTTATTCTGCGATCTCAAATTATACTGGGGTGAACTCTTTCTGCAGCGCCTTCCAGGACACGGCGCTTCACTTCTGTTTCAGTACACAAGAGCCGGCTCGGATCCACCATCGGTAGGTGGTATTGAAGTACCTCGAGGGGCTTACTCTATCAATGTTTTGCTCTGCTTAGATGCTTTCATTTTGCTCACAAATGCATTCATAAAGGAACACTGAACCCCAAATCATGTGCACAAATGTTCGTATTAACTGTACACCATTCTCACCAGTGAACAGAGCTTCAGCCTTCACCACCTTGCTCGTTAACTGCTTGCAGACACTTACCGTCTGTTCTGGGACTCTGCCTCTAGGATTCACATGCTCAGTTTCTCGTAGTTGCACATTGACTGATACTGGTGCCGGTGCGCCAGCACCAAAGTCACTCCAACTCCCCTGTTTGTGCACACACATAGCATGTACGTTCTACAGAGTAGGCATCATGCACAGAGTGCATGTGATGCACAGTGATCTTGATGCACAGTGATCATCACAGACAGGATCACTAAAATGAGCATGAGCTCTGCATTCACTGAAGTGCACCACAACCCACATTTGTAAAGCGCACAATCACCCGTAAGGGTCTCTAGGCGCTGCGGGCCGTCGGGAAGGTTAAGCAAGCTATTGCCCAGAGTCACATGGTGCCGGGGATCGAACCGTGATCCCCAGATTCCGGAGTCAGTTGCCCTAGCCGCAGCGCCACACCTCTTCCCCTCGCCCCACCATACTCAAGCACTAGATAAACCAGCATAGGCTCTACCAACTGCTGGCATTGCCCACTGGGATGGACGGATGATACCGCTTGGGGATGCCCGCCAACACTCAAGACAATAAATCAGTGCACAGTGAAAGGCATTGAGCAACCACAGCAGCTCATTTGTTTGTTTACTTCAAAACACCTCTACCAGCACACTACAAAAGCCTCACAGCATTGTTTAAATGCAGCTCCCATCTTAGAACAATCCACAGGGAGTGATTTCAGCATTGGGCCAACCCTGCTGTTGCTGGCACATGTGCTAAGATAAGCTATTGTTTTTCAGTAGCAAAGCAGCAGCAGGGGGAGCTGGGAGATGGACAGTAGCAGAACTGATTTAGTCTGGGGGTGTAGGCAATAGCAATGCACCTCCTTTGCAGTTCTTGTGGGACCTGATTCAGGGGTTCACAAGGCTTCAGAGAGCAATCAGGAGTTATTGGGCTCCAAATGTCAGAGTCCTTCCTATTGCATTTATCAAAGACTTCCCAATGTAAACCCCCTTCCTGTTTTAGGTATTATGGGTTACTCCATAGAAACACCCTTCCTTCTTATGTGCACAGGGGCTCTGTTAACACTATCTCTATCATTTGTCATCAATGGAGCTGCTCTGTGACTGGGATCCACAACTGCTGTCCAGCAAATGCTGGTGAAGACGACGATCAGCAGAGTCACCCTCTCCATACTGTTTTTAATTTCAGGACCTGGCAGGTATTTAGAGCTGTGTTTAGCCAGAACATATAATAGTTTTAGAACTCGATGTTGTTGTTGCATAGCGCTTTTGGATCTCTATAGAAGATGTAGGAAACACATGTTCAGTGTGGGCTATGTGCTGCTTTCCATTAGCCATACATAAAAAAAAATATATATATATGGGGGTGAATGTTTCCCTTCAATATTACTATACTCTTCATTGTGCTGTAAATGCACGGAGCATCCGCCAAGTATTTAGAAGATTATTATGATCCAGATATCGAAATTGAGGCAAGGGTCAAATATCTTGCTGGATGTGTTGTATTAGAGTCGCCTTGAGTCCTCTGTCACTGTGGTCCTTTGATGTGGCAGGATGGCTCAGCAATGTACACACCTGCCGCTGACATCTAGTGATAGCTACGTCAAACGTTTGAACCCCAGTTTGGCATTATCAAAATTCCATCAACCTACGATCACAAGCTGACTACCATTAAATTGGGTAAGAGTAAATCCTGATATTACTTATTAGCAGCTGTTAGAAACTGCAGAAGTATTGCATGATGCACAATTTTCAAACAAGTTATCATTACTACTCAAGTGGCACTTTCCAACTATGGACATCAATCAGAGGTAGCCATTAGTTGTAGCTGAAACTCTTGACTTGTCTTTAGTACCCCTGGCACCGCCCTTGGTACTCCTATTCACATGGGTCAGGATGGCAGTGTCAGAAAAATAAAGTCAATACGTGTAAACAGTCAACCCTTAGACGTCATGCGAGGTCAGAGTGCATTATATCACTTCCACTCCCCCAAGCTTTTTGGTGGCTCGCCTTCTATAGACCCAGAAAGAAACTTGAAGCTATATGTATGGTAGTGCAGCCATTGAGAAAATGGGCATCATCAAGTGTTTACCAAGACATGAAGGGTGTGTTCTGGTAGATGGCCGACAGGATGTGTCAGTCCACAGGTCTGGGACCTCATCAGTTGATCCTCCACTCATCCTGGTCACAGTGAGGCAGCAAGGTGTACAGTATTTTAGCTACTGTTTGGTGCTTTCCCTCTGCTATGAACCACTGCAGCCTAGTGTGGCTTGAAATTCCTGAGCCTTGCCATGGCCAGGACCGGATGCACCCTCCCTGCTGATTGGACTGACAGGAGCGCCTGCCCTGGACACCTCTGTAATGATGAGGTACGGAGATAGTGGGGGCATAGAGCGCTTGAGCAGTATCCTCATGGCCCGTGCCGTTGCAGCCGAGGATGCCTGAAGTCTCCCATTGGGCTACAGGGCACATACCTGGGGAATCCTGAGGCCCATTGGATAATTCAGTGTGGACGGCCTGGGTGGAGCTCTCTGAGGTGTGAGCCACTAGGACCAGAGGTGCTTGCTTGTTCTCCATATACCCTGGGTGGGGGTGCCTCTTTGGCTGGGTGCCTGGGGAGCCTCGGGGGTCACCAACATGTGCTGCAACTCCCTAGGCTGCTGATGGAATATTGGAGATCCGTTCTCTTTTTGAAGTGGGATCAGACTGGAGTATCAAGATGGAGCTCGAGCGTGGCTGTGGCGGGGAGCAGGTGGAGTCCCCTGACAGAGGCTCCTGAGACTTGTGCTTTAGTGGGTAGGAGATGCCCACATTCCTCAGTAGAGCTGCTGGTCAGGATACTCCTCCCTGACAGCATTACTAGAGAAGTTTCTAGACTAAGGCTCACTGCACCTCAGATTTAAGGTCTGCTCGCCGGCGTCATGAGTGAGGACTGCGATGGAGCTGCCCAGGGCAGAGAGGAGATGTGCTACATATGCCCTGATGCCTGGGACATGCTGGAGGAACCAACACATATTCCAGATGAATGGGTGCCTGGAGCACTTATTGTTGAATAAGCACTATAAGTTGAAAGCCTTGAAACATGATTGCAAAGTATTGGAGAGGGTGTGGCGCTCCAGTGGTTATTTTTCTAAAGCTAAACTTGCACTTAGACCCAAATAAATAAGCTACCATGCTGCCATTGTGGTCGCTAAAGGCCGATACTACACTTCGCATATCGACCTAGCTAACAATAATTCAAAATACATTTTTGCAATCGTGCAAAGTTTTATGTCCCCCAGTGCTCATGTCGCACCAGTTTCTGAGTCCTGGTGCAACATTCTCTCTATGTTTTTTTGGGACAAAATATTAAGTATACAAGATACTTTTGCAGCCCCTACAAGGGTGTTTACAGTCGCCTCATCTGGCAATTGGCTGCCGGCCCTGCCAATTCGCTCTCCATTTTTATGCCAATAGATCCGTCCTGCTCACTTAAAATCCTTAAGGCTTTGAAGTCGGTTTCACCAAATGACCCTTGTGCTGCTAGACTCCTGGCTGCTGCTGCGGACATCATTAATCCCAAAGTTAATCTAATGGGTAACATGTCTCTTCGGGAGGCCGTTGTCCAGGTTTCTTGCAACCAGCCATTAATTCTTCCTCTTCTTAAGAAGCCATCCCTTGACCCATTGCTACCCGGTAACTACCGCCCAATATCACTTCTCCCAAGTTTGGCCAAGGTTTGCAAGAAGGTGGTCACGAATCAACTTACCAATTATGTGGAGGTATCGGGTCTGCTTCACCCGCACAATCTGGTTTCCGGCCATCGTATGGCACAGAGTCAGTATTGCTAGAGGTGTCAGAGGCGATCCGAGAGTGTTTAGACGCCGACGGGAAAGCAGCTCTGGTTATGCTAGATCTCTCGGTGGCTTTCAATACTGTGCCCCACTCCTTACTCCTTGATCGCCTCTCGGAGATAGGCATATCCGGGTCTGTGCTGCATTGGATCAGGTCTTACCTGGAAGGCTTGTTACAGCAGGTCTGGCTCCCTCCGTATGCCTCGGTGCCTCAGCAGGTGGCCACTGGTGTCCCGCAGAGATCATCCCTTACCCCCCATCTTTTTAACATCTATGTTACTCCGCTGGGTTATCTAGCAAAATCATTAGGGGCTAAGGTGATGGCACTCAGCTTCCGTCTCTTGGGGTAGGGATGATGACTCAGTCCTTGCTGCACAACATTGCCTGTCCTCTGTTTTTCACTGGCTTGCTCAGGTGCAGCTGAAGTGTAATGAAGGGAAGTCTGAGGTTCTCTTGTATAACTGTTTTAAAGACCCACCGTTATTTGCATTTACCAGAACAAGAAACATAGGGGAAATGATCCAACCACGGACGTCCACAATAGAAATCTATCATGGAACCAAACCATGCACAACTGTGGACATTGCAACAACATCATTAGAGGCAACAAAATCAACCACACCATGAAAGGTCAGGAAATCAAGTTAAGAGTTAACGCAACCTGTGATTCGTCCAATGTCATATACGCTCTCAAGTGCCCGTGTGGCAAACTATACATCGGTAAGACGGAACGCCGTATCAAAGTAAGAATTACAGAACACAAATCGAACATACGCCTAAAAAATGTGAAATCCACAGTTGCAATGCACTTTATGGAATCAAAGCACAGTATCGCTCAACTGAAATTTCTGATTCTAGAAAACATTAAAAAGACCGAAGGAAGAGACAATACCAAACATCTACTTCAAAAAGAGAATTCATGGATTTATAGACTGTGTACTCAAAAACCTTTTGGACTCAATGAAAGGATGGAATTCTCATGCTACCTATAATGTATAAATTGTAAATTTGCCCCAGTGCCTTATCTTGGCACCCCTGTGTATGCTTACACTGTACTATGACACACTCTTACAGCACTTATTCTAATAGAGTCGCCACATAGCTTACCACACTAGAACACACATCATCCCCCATTATTTTCTCTTTACATACCCCGGTTCGAGGCCGTTAGATAAAAGCTTTCACGCTCATAATAATTTTTTTAATTATTGAATTAATTTTAACCACCGTATAATTCTGGCCGTTATCATATTTACGGCCGATCTTTCTACATTTACCAAATTAGAGTATTCTTAAAAACCGGTCGGACCGTAGTCTTGCTTCAGTCTCCATTTGACACGTGATCGCGATCACGTTTGAATATACAAACCCAACGGCAACAATGTTGCAGTAAGAAGCAAAGAACGACACAGGAGCCGCGTTCATGGTTGTTTTAAACCCCCGTTCTTCGAACATCAGGTTAGTTTGCTCAAAACAAACCCGTTTTGCTACGCTGTATCCCATAACTGCGTTGAACTATTCAAACGTATTCCTTGCACTTTTCTTTTAGTTTAACCCAACATTAGAGCCCAGAAAAGAGAAAGACAGGCATGTAAGTCACCACCTTAGTGGAGAGGTGTGGCTCACTGGTTAGAGGCGGCAGACCCGGAGGCTGAGAACGGCCTGGGACCAGAGTTTGATTCCCGACGCGGCAGGGTCGAGGACCAGGGTCAGCGGACTGATAATTCTCGCCTCGGTGCCCACTTTGGTCAGTGATCACACTCGGTAACTCTAGGCATTAAGCTTGCCTCATCTCTACAACGGCCCCCCACAGACGCCGGGGATGCCTGGCTTCACCTTGGAGGTGCCCAGCATGGGACCATCTCACAGGGAAAGCCAGGACGGGTTCCCCAGCGGTCATTCGCGCCAGGATACTCCGGTAGTAATTGAGCGCGCTATAAAACACCTTACATTTACATTTACATTTACATTTACTCATTTTTTTTCAAATGCTATTAACAATGCAACAAACAAACGATTCTATCATCTAAGTTGCTGTTACTTTTGTATGTTTTAAGAACGTATGATTTAAGGTTAACTTGAGAATCAAGTCACATACAAATGTTTCTCTCCACAGTGTCATTCCCTGATGAAGGGCTCGAAATGCAGCCCGAAATGCATTGGATATCATGTACTATAATGATGCCTCATTGATGAAAAAAATGTGAAACTACAAGTAATTGAATATGTTTCAACTAATATTCATTGAACATTGACAAATAAATGAAGTTCATAAACTGAATAAACTGTGTGGAATCCTCTGTCCACAAGAGGAGTAAATAGTGTTCCCAAGGGGATGGTCCCAGTGACCCACTGGAATCACATATCTCACTGTTCTCTTGTATGGCTCATTTCCTGATGACTTCAGAGAGAGGCTGCGGCCCCCTAGCTTCCCCCTGCCTAGTGCAGGGAGAAAGGCTGCAAAAAATCTGGGCGTTTGGTTCAATGAAAATTTGAACTTTTTTACAAAGGTCAAGAAGCTGGCTGGGACCTGTTTTGGCACTTACAAAGCACTGAGGAAGTTCTTCCCTCTTCTTCCTAGACCTGCCAAAGAAACGGTGATCCATGCCTTGATCCTGTCCCGACTAGACTATGCTAACGCACTATTTGTGCGTATCCCTGGCTACCTTCTAAAGAAACTGCAAGTAGTCCAAAACTTGGCAGCTAGACTCCTACTGGGTCTGTCAAATAGGTGTATGGTGCATGCTCATTTGTGCACCCTGCACTGGCTCCCAGTGGAGTCTCGAATAAAATGTAAAATGCTGACCATTGCTCATATGGCCCTCCATGGTTTTGGCCCTATCCACCTACAGAAGAGATTTGCTTTCTATAACCCAGTGAGACAGTTGCATTCCTCTTCTCAACTTCTGATGCAGACCTCTAGGTTCAACCACCAAAGGCTTGGTGGGAGCTCTTTTGTTCGGGAAGCTGGCCTGGCCTGGAACGCACTGCAGGAACACAAGCATTCCTAAGACTAAGTAAGTAAGGAACGATATTAAAACCTACATTGTTTCTCTACTTAGATTGCACAATAGCAATGACCCCCAGACGTTCTTGAGTGCTCATGAAGCAAGCAAGCAATATCTATTAAGTATGACCACAACTTCCTTTACATCCTTTTGAGAGAGTGTGTGTTTTATATGTTGTATGTCTTGTCAGTTTTCTTTTACAGGGCCAAGTGAGCAAATGGTCTGTTCAAGGGGTTGCACCTGTATGAGCTACCCATGACCAGGGTGACCATCTTTTTCTTTTTCTTTTTCCTTTCTCAAGTCATGCAATTTGCATTGAACTTGAGCTAAACCGCTGTAGGCACATTATAGCCTGTATTTTTATACACATATTGAATTTTTCACTATTTGTTATTTACAATTTTTTTGTTACAAACTAGTGAAACGTGAGTAAGGTGGGGAAGTTGTACCGCCGTCCTGAAGAAGGAGCACAAGCTCCGAAACATGTCGACGCACACATGAGGTACTGTCCATTAACATGACAGGTCCAACCTCGCACTTCACTTCTTTTAGTAGTACCAGCCCGGGGTTGTGAATAAAGTTTTTTTTCCATTATACCCACGAGCCAGGTATCTTTTTATCCTTCACTAAATCCCACCAGTCACATGAATATCCCTACCACTTGCATCACACATAGTCATTACTACAAGTGCTACCGCGTAGTCGTAGGTTGTAGCACGCCACATCCCGCTAGAGGGGTGCGAAGACCCCTATGATGAAGCATGACACCAAGGGGCCTTTTGGTGTGTGAGGGGTATTTTAACAAACACTAAGTGCTCCCACACCACTGTGGGAAACGCTTTTCTAAACACTGTCAGTAGGATTCCTTTTGTTTATGTAACTAAGCCCATGGTCAGGACAGACACCCACCTCGAGCTGGTTCCAAGCTAGGCATGACTGAATCCCTACGAGAAGTGATGGATCCCTACAAAAGCTGTGTGGATGTTTGGAGAGACCAGCACCCAGACACATACACATTTTCTTTCCACTCTACAATACACAAGACCTATAGCAGACTTGATAGATTTCTGATCACCTGTGTTTGGGAAACGGTAGGAACAATGCATGCTCAGCCACAGATGTCCAAACAGCGCAAGCGCAACCACGTTTGCCTTAACCACGCATTCCCGCAGCTAGACCGTGCACTCCCTTAACCACACATATGCGTGGTTAAGGCAGTGCACAGTCTAGCTGCTGGAATGAGCGGGCCCAAGAAGATGAAGGATTAGGAGAGGACGTGATGAGGTCAGTGGGGTTGGGGATGTGTTTTGGGGATGGTCGGGGTAGTTTTCAGGGCTGGGGGGGTCCTGGTTGTTTTCAGTGCTGGGGGTCGGGGAGGTTTTTAGGGCTCAGAGGTTGGGTAGTTTTTAGGGCTTAGGGGTTGGGGTAATATTTAGGGGTTGGTGAAGTTATTAGGGCTTGAGGGAGGCCGGGGAAGTGTTTATGGCTACAGTGGAGGTGGTTTTAAGGAGGGAGGGGGTAGTGTTAGCTCTCAGTGCAGGGGCTTGGGCACAATTTTAGGGCTCAGGGCGGGGGCAGGGATTGGGGAAGTTTTTATTGCTCGGGGAGGAAGGGATACATTTTCAGGAGGAAGTGGGTAGTTTTAGGTCTCATTGAAGGGCCTTGGGGGCCCTTTGATCACTCAAAGTGGAGGGTAGGGATCCAGATACTTTTGAGAGCTGGTTTAGGGGTCAATGAGGGGGGCATGGGTCAGAGGGTTACACTTACCTGATAAGTCTTAACCATGCATACGTCTTCGCCATACAGGCCTTATCAACGCATATTTCACTGTAAAGGCATGCACGGTAAAGGCATATGCGTGGTTAAGACTTGCGTAGTTAAGATCGCGTGGAACCGGCATGCATGTTAATCGCACTTGTGAATCCATCACATAACCCCGTGTTTTAACCCCTTAGATAGAAAGGGCCCAGTACTTGTGTCATTTTCTCTCCGATCAATCCCCTTGCCTGATACAATATGGACGAAAGTCCATTTATTGTACTTACCAACACAGACATTAGAAGACCCGTTTCCGATAGATGGCCCATCGAGAGGGTACGAGACAGGGCTGTCCCCTATCGCCATTATTATCACCATTGCAGTTGAGCCCCTAGCAGTCCGTCTCCGGGAGTGTATGAATGAGTGGGGCATACAAGTAGGGCACACAACACACGTAGTGCCATTGTACGCTGACGATGCACTAAGATACCTCACTAATATGAGGACAGCAATTTTAATCTTGCTGCAGGAATTACATACCTTTGGACGTTTATCGGGCCTGTTCCTTAATGTATGCAAAATGGTGCTGTTCTCACTTCCTGCTTATACACAAAGGCATCAAGATGGGTTGCCGAAGTGAGGCTGACTTGGAAGGTGGTTAAATTATGCCAAATGTGAAAGGAAATAAGAAACACTGCTGAGTGACATTTTACTTATAATATGGGGCGTTTACTTATAATATAGGGGGTGTACTGGAGGGGTTGGAATCTTTGATCAGTTTATGGAATAGACTATCTGTCTCGGTGATGGGCAGGGTAGCACTAGCAAACATGGTTTTCCTCCCCAGATGTCTCTACCTGCTGTAGCACTCTCCTTGCCCTATCATTTCTTCAACTTTTAAAAGACTGGAAAAACAGCTCACCTCCCTGGACTCGGATGGGAAGACGAGCAGGGTACAGCTTCCGCATGCAAATTGGGACAAATTGGAGGGCAACTTCAGTTAACCAGACCTGGGGCTGGATTTCTTGTCTGCCCAACTCCAGCAGGCAGCACATTGGTGCATGGAGGAGGATTCCTGGGAGAAGACTCTCCCTTGTGGTACAGCAGAGATAGAACTACTCTCCCACTACCTGATGCAGGGAATTAAACAATCCACTGAGCTACCTCAAATAGTTCACGGAGTGGAGACAACATGGACATGACGGTTATGAGGGTACTCCTATTTTCACCTTTCTCAAGGTCACTACAGCTCCAATGGAGAAAACCCTTTTGGGATATTAAACAGGCCTGTTCCTATGAAGTTGGGGGGAGGGGTGATGCCCCACCTTGGGAGAGCCGTACCCGTCTAATCCATTCATCATATTTGGGGAGGCCTGCGAGACCTTCAAGGTCTGTTGAGGGAAATCCCTACAATTTGTTTAAATTAGCAACACAGACAGAGAAATAGGGACAGAATTCCCACAAACGCCCCCTATTTCTGCTACCGTGGAAGTACTCAGAGAGAGCTGAGGTGGCCAACACGTGATATCGAGAGTATACAAAGCACTCAACCGAAACCGAGTGAAAACTCCACTGCGGGCAATGCAGAAATGGGGGAAGTCCTTTTAGGAAATCCCTCTCGGATGTGGAGTGCGAAAGGACTTGTTCAAACAATCGCCAGCAACCCGCGATTCAAGTTGATTCATTTTAACGTCCTCCATCAAGATGACACAAATGTTCCCTACGAGGTTTTCCATCTGCCCCAGGTGTGGGAACAGCTCTGCCACCTTTTTGTCACATGATTTGGAACTGCAGGCCTGTGCAAAATTACTGTGAAGACATTGTGATGATCCTTAAAAGAGCGACCCGCATGCAGCCGGCATTGGATGTGAACTAAGTGTGTGCTACGGCTCATACTGAAAACTAAAAAATATAAAATGTTATATCAATTTGCTGCTCTGGGGGACCAGGAGACTACCCAGCGAGGCACACAAAGGGCCCAGGCACCCGACAGGTCGCAATTGCTAGTTGTAACTGACTCACCACCACACTCTCACGCAGACAGTGATCAGTCATCCCACCTACCCCTTGCCCCCGCAACGCCAGCATGATACCCCGCTAAAGGTACAGCTCTCAGGCGAAATAATACACACAAGCATTATATGTGACGCTGTGCACCCCAGTTTTATATATCCCCAGTTTGTTTAAGGTTAACGCACAGCTGACATCCCATAACCCCTACAATAACGCGCGGGGGGGGGAACAGGCACACCCCGCAATCCCAGCAAGGTGCACCGACCACCCTGCGAGCTTGTTAGCTGCAATTAGACTCAGGCCTCTTGGGACTTTCACCAGCTAAAAGATTGAATTGGGGGCCTTCATACTCTAGGCCAACACATTCTAATGTAAGTGTAGGGTATGCTTGTGCGATCTTACTTGTAAGTCAATATCAACTGCATTACCAGATGTGCTGTATGTACTATTAAATAAATAACAATAAAAAAGTTTTTTTTTTTTTAATTTGCTGCTCTGGGGTTGGTCTTGGGAAAAAGACAACTAGCAATTCACGGGTGTCCTCGAGGGCACCCATAAGTGATACATGGCTGAAAAACATGACAGAATGGGTACTGGGTGAAGAGTGGCTCTTGAGGGAGGTCCAGACAGATAACAAGGCATTCAATGGCATTGAAGGTGGTGGAAAATGATAAACTTGCTCAGCACGGATACCAACTCAATGAGTAGCAAAGAATCTGAGAAGCCAGATATCTTTCACTAAAGCCTGACTAGTGCAACAAGGTCACCACTTGATCATACCCGTGGGGGACACCACATGTCTAGATGGACAGAGGGGGGCAACATAAGGGAGGTAGGGCCGAAACTGACTGTTCTTGTTCTGGTTTGGGGGCTCAGTGTCCGTGATGGAGAGTAAGCCCTGACACGCACCACACCATGGCTGGAAGTTTTGTGAGCCAATAGTTGCTCCATTATAAGCGTGTCAACATACAAGACAAGCACTTGAACATCCGCTGCACTTCCACGATCAGGCCTTGAGACAATTATACATTTGTGAAACTTTATGCTCATCTGCCGTGGTGCATGTTTTTCTTTTGTTAAACTGCAAAATGTAAACAAAAGTATTTTTAAAAAAAATTGTTGTTAACGACCGACTGTGATCACTATGTTCCACTTGACTGCTACTATGACTTTCACGCTATTTATCAGGTTTTAGCGTGACTGCTTATTAATACCCTTTCTGTGACTATCACACCCTTGGTGTCAGAGCCACGGTCTTAGTTTGCCTGATGCCACTCCCTGTAATCTAATTTTAGGATTAAAAGACATGTAATGTTATCTCGGTGACCCAAAGAGTGTTGTTAAATAAGGCTAACGTCGTATAATAAACTATATGCCGTGTATCACACGCACCACATTTATTCAGAAATTGATGGCAAAGCTAACGTTGGATATCCATCTAGCTGTTGTTTTATCTAAGGCAGCGGCTGATATTGGTAGCATGTCTCTTGTTCTCAGGTTTCAGGCTGCCTGCTGGGTGTGCTCAGTACAGAGTGCATAGCAGTCATGATGAATTTAGTGCAGCTGCAGCGATTGCCTTGTGCAGGGACACCGAGCATCAAGTCTAGTGAAGACAGACGTCACTGCACATAAAATCTCATTTCCGAGTCACTGGGAGTGCCGTAAAAAAACATATTTTCCATGAATCATTTCTCACATCTTCAAGATTTCCCTTTGGAATGAATTTTGCTGTTCAGACAAAACTCTATTTAAAAGATAAATAAATTAAAAAGTGATTTTCAAACACAGCATAGAGCAGGTGTTTGGACGCGCTTCCAATCAGACTCAGAACAAGGAGAACGAAAGAACAGATGAATGTAGGATGCATATTGCAAAGTTATGTGCATTTCTTATGAACAAGTGGCAAACTGAAGAAAGGGAATTTGGTAATAATTGGAACTAAAAAAGTCGGAGATTGCCCTCCATACGTGATCTGAAATTTTTTATCACAAAATGAATCGAGTTCATTCATAACATGATCTTGAATCATTAGGAGATGCAGTCGGTCAAACAGGGTCATGTGACTTTCTACCAAATTCCTGCCGCATTATATATCCTAAAAGACGGTCCATTGAGAAAGAAGAGTTTGTCATTTTAAGAGGCATGGGATGGGTAGTGGGAGCGAATGTTATCAGTTGCACATTTTCTTTATTGGGATTAGACAAAAGGTATACTTTATTTATCGTGCTTACTGTGTTAAATGAAAATAAACGTTGTTGCCCCAAATCTTTCCTAGGAGGGCGCCTGTGAAAGTGCCAATTGTTAGCGTAACCTCGTGCCACAAGTGCCACCCATATTGTTCTATACCTTTCCCAGACCTAGGGCCTCATTTATGAAAAGTGACGCATCGCTGCGTCAAAACAGCAATGCGTCACTTTTCATAGCGCCCTCCTTGCGACACCAATGATGCGTCATATTTACAGTATGACGCATCATTGCGCAAGGAGTTACAGATACGTCAGTATTTCTGAGTATCTGCATGGCGCAAAAGTGACGCATTGCTGGAGTGTGTCACAAAAGTGACGCAACTCCAGCAATGTGTCCTTTGACATGGGGCAAGCCCCATGTGAAAGGGCCTGCATCAGTCTTACGCCTGCTGTGAGGCAGACGTAAGAAATTGACGCATTTGCGTCCTAGAAGTGGCGCAGTGAAATCTTATAGATTTCACTGCATCACTTCTATTACCTTTTCTTGCATCAGAACGCCCCCCCCTGCATACGCATCACCTCTCCTGAGTGGGAGTAAGGAACCGACGCATCACCTCCCCTGGAGTTAGGAACCGATGCATCACCTTACTTGCACATAAGGAACCGACGCATTCTTGCTATTGATTTTAATGCATCCACAGTACTTTGTGTTGAAAGTGTTGCAATCTATAATTTGCTATGGGCAGAACTGTTTCTACCTTTTGAAAGTCACATTTTGATTACTGTATTGTGAATTTTTATTGTTTTGGTCTTGTTTGGTTTAGATAAAGATTACCTATTTTTCTAAACTGTTGTGGTGTCCATTTGTAGTGCTTTCACTGTGTTACTGTATGTGTGCACAAAAGCGTAACACACTGCCTCTGAGATAATCCTGTCTGCTCGTGCCAAGCTACCAAGGGGGTGAGCAGGGGTTATTTTAGAAGTGTAGCCCCCCTTATCCTGACTAGGAAGAAGGGTCTCTACTTGGGCAACATTGCCAACCATTGCCAACTAGAGATCTCCATTTCTAAGAGACTCTAAGGAGGGTTTGGAGTGGATAGATTGTCACTTGAATTCCATCATGCATAAATCAGCAGATGGACCATCCTGGCCTCTCAGACCCAGGCAGAAGTGCCGGAGCTGCGCACGCAGTGACACCTCCCCAAAGTCCTCATTCCCCCAGGTGCCGGCACTTGAATAAATCATAGAGGACCATCAGCAAGCTTTCAAAGTTGTACCTAATCTAAGTACTAAGGCTGGCCCATCAAACCTTGACAGTGGCCTCTATATATTTTCCTCTGATGGTGACTCAGACTCTTCTCCGACATCTATACAAACTACGTCTCTGCTTCCCGTGATGATGCCTCGGATGACAGAGGATATTATTTGAATGCACTATGAAATTCAGATTCCTCTAATGCACCTTCCACCAACATGCTTGTGCCACTCTACTTTTGTTTATATTGAATATGCCATACCTTGTTTTTCCATCTTTATTGCCCCTCCTCCTCCAGGCGAGCCTTTGCAGCTTGATCGTCCCAGTGACTCTGCTTTTAGGCTCATAACAGGCATGCCACACTATGAACCACCTACCAGGAGAGTCACCCCACCTTTGGCCGATCATGCACTGGCCCCTACACCTATCGGCAACCCACAAAGTCTATTGCCGCAGGTCCTGTGGGAAAACAACTCTGGAATGTTACCTCACCACTTGACGATGGTATCCTTGTTGTGCTCAACACCATTATATTGCAGCACAAGGTGGGGATCACAGCTGCCCTCGCCATCTCCATTAAATGTCCACTCACCATATCATATCGTTGGTTATTTCTCTCATCCTGTTTGGGCGTACTGCCAGTGGTAGGCTCTGTGAATTTTTCTTCATACACCCACCCTTCTTACCCACATTTTCCCTTACCAACACCAGGGAGGTAGCTTGCCATGTAACATTGCTCACAAAACAGGGAACTGGGCATTGCTTCAGGGCGGCATTTGCTGAACACCCCTGTGCATGACAGGATCACACAGCATTTTTTATTTTTAATGTGACATGGCTCTACTTTCCACCACTAGGTTTCTCATACTAAATGTAAGGAGATGCACACAGTACATAAACGTTACTCTGCCTATGCATACCTGAAGAGACACCGGGCACAGGTCACCTTCCTTCAGGAAACACATACCACTGCGGCGGAACTACCATGTCTCCAGAAACACTGGCAGGGGCATTATATGCTACTACCTACTCTACTTATGCTAGCGAGGCCATGCTATGGATCCACCCAGGAATCCCCTTTCAAGTCTTTGGCGCTATCATTGACAAGGAGGGGTAGTTTTGTTTCCCAGCAGGGCAGCTTGATGGAACTCCGCTATGCTTCATGAGCACATTAGCCCTGAATTCTGAACAAGACACAGTTTGAACCAGGCTCTCAGACTCCTGGCCCAGAAGACACATGGGCTGTAGATACTAGGGGAAACTATAACTGTGTATTAGACTTGGGCTTAGATTGCTCCAAACCCACCACTGCAGTGTGCCCCCCACCGCTCATACCGATGATTTCTTACCTGGATTACACACTGGGCCCTGGAAGACTCCTGGAAGGCCATACATCCTACTTCCCAGATTTACTCCTTCAATTCCGCACAACATGATTTATATGTGTACATCAAACAAATTCTGTGCTCCCTTACTCTGCTGCCCCTGCCCCCCATGGACTATCTAGGCTGTAATGTCTCAGGCCACAATGCCCAAACAGTAGATCTGCAGTGGGTTGCCCCACACCCTCTGACGCCCCCCACATTGGCACCTACCCTGTGATGTACTGGAAGATCACACTTTTTAGGATGCTCAAGACTCACACATATGCAACTACTTTACTGAGAATGAAGGCATGGAGTCTGATAAGATTCGAGAGTGGGACGCATTCAAGGTGGTCACACGAGGGATAGGCATTGAGGAGATTGTGGGTGTTCGCAGAGCCCTGGAGAAAGATACTCTGGAGGCTGGACAACGCCAGCCAATCCTGGTGCGCAGGCGACCCTAAACACACAGCACGACATTCCTGGGAATTCAACTGGTATTATTCAGAAATTCACTGAACTCCTGCACAGTCACCGCTCGGGCGAAGACTCGTATTCGCCTCTACCACAGATCATAGCATCGTAGCATCATAGCATATTTGCCTCAACCATGGATCTCTGCCACACAGTAGGTAGCCATAGATGCAATCATAACTACCACTGATGTCAAACAGTGGTTACGGGACTTGGCAGTGAACAAGACCCCAGGCCTTGACGGCCTCCACCTGGAGTACTATAGCATCTTCGTGTATGTATGTATGTATAGGCATTTATATAGCGCACTACTTACCCGGAGGGTCCCAAGGCACTTCGACCGCTGCGAAACCCTTCCTGGCTTCCCTGAGAGATGGTCCCTAATGGGTATCAAAAGTAATCAAAGAAAGAGTGTCCGTAGAGGAAGGTTATACAAAAAAGTGGTTGTCGCACGTGAAGTCTGAGGCCAGTTGTAAGTGGTCAGATAGTAAGACCAATTTCATGAAAAAATACAATGCTTTTTCAGGAAACCCTCACTCACCCTAGTGGTGACATGCTTCATCATTGGGTCCACCGGGAGAGATCGAGTACCTCCCCGGTGTGCTGCGACGCCAGGAGACTGCGGAGCAGGTTTTTTGTGTGAAGATGAAGAGTGAAAAATAATGATAGGGTTAAAAATGTCAGGGGTTGTACCAAAAAAACTTTTATTGGCTGGTCAACCTGACATGTTAAAAACTGATTATGTGTAGGGAAACTAGCCAATTACAATATACTGGTGTTACCCTAAGAAGAAGGTCAACATGTTTCTGCCCGTTCTATGTGTTATTTTACTGGGCTTTCATCAGGACCGGTAAGCGAGTGTCCCAATGACAGGAGGGGCGTGCAAAGGCCCGCCCTGCCAATGGTCGTGAAAGTTAAAAATAGCACTATGTGTAAAATGGTGCAAAAAAAGGAAGAAAAACAAACTCATAAGTTTGGGGTTTTACCTCTTTTGCGAGGAACCTAGGAGTCTGTGAAAAGAAAGGTGACAAACAGACAAACAGATACATAAACACAAAGACATAAAATCAATGGTTTGTACTCATATACAGTGGCCATAAAGAGTGACTTTGTGGCATGACACGTGCTTGCATACCTATCAAAGGCCGTGGCCGGTATGCATGAGATGCGTAGTCGAGGTACTGCCATAATCCGGGGTGGAAGGGCCTCAACTAGCGCTGAAAAAATATATTCAGCGCGGTCTGTTGTGTATGGAAGGTATAACAACAGCAGAGTAAAAGGAGACTTATCGTGTCTAAGTCTATCAGTGAGGTAGGCCAGGTAAGTACAGAGCTACCTATAGTGGGGTGTCAGGAAATGATCCCCGAGGTGAAAAAACGTAGAAGCAGGGTTCCGGTGCAAAGCGCCGTAACACTGCTGGCCGTGGCATGTAAATTGATCAGGCACACAACACTATGAACGTAATAAAGGAAATTATCCTCACTTGTAAAAAGAAAGATCCACGCCCCATAGAACTCAGGAGGGGGGTGGGAGCGACAATGGCACACCCTATTCATGAAGGGAAGAAAAACAAATACACACAGAGGAGGATTTAGGAACTAGCATGATCCTATTCACACGACTTATCTGATAAAAAGGTGTCCCATAGTGAGGTTTCTTACGCCCGCAACGCTCAGCACCCGCTTGGCACCTAGCTGCACCCTCGCTGGATCTCGTGGATCCATAGCGAAGGGCAAGCTCGGCGTTAAAGGAGCGGTGGCTGGGCGTGGGCCAATCGGGGACCGGAGATCCAAGCGAGGCTTGGAATCCAAAGCGTGTGGGCGTATCGGGGACCGGGGTTTAAAGCGAGGCTTGGCCAGCAACTCGCGTAGTCCCCGCGAGAGGTCGGGAAACCGGGATAGAATCTCGGAATGGAACTGAGGCTTGGAACACAAGCTTTTTTGGAACGCAAGCCTAGTTCAATGGGGTGGGTGGGGCCAGCCCTCAGATATTGACAATACACTGCGGAGCAGGGAGCTAGCCTGAGGGAATCACCCAGTCTTCTGAACTTCACGATACTGGCGAGTAAAGTATCACAAATAATGTTTTAGTGATCCACATTGGATAATGATGAACAGAGATGGGATTTACAGACAAGAAATGCCTATAACAGCATTTGATGGACAATCAGTGCCACTCTGTTTAGTTCTAATATTTACAGCAGAGGATGGGAGACAGCATGATAACTATGGTGAATTAATGTTTCAGGACACTAGTCCATGGAATTTGATCGTTAAGCCCATGGACATGGGTGCTGAGTCTATAGACCCAGCGCTGTTCTTTTTCAAACAAGATGTTGTCTCTGTTTTTCACACAGTTGACCTGTTCGATCACTGTCCAGGTCATATCATTAGGGGTATGGTTGGCTTGCAGGTAGTGTTCATTGAGTTTGGTGGTGATTTTTTTGCATCGGATGTTGCTACGGTGTTCACCAATGCGTGTTTTTACTTTCCTGGTGGTCATCCCCACGTAGCGTTTGGCGCAGGGGCAGGTGATCAAGTAAATGACATTTGTCGAATTACAGTTTGTGTGGGATTTTTGCGTCCACACTTTTCCAGGTTCCAAGTTAAGTTGTTTAGAGTGAGTGGTAAGATGGCAGACACTGCAGTCTGTACATGGAAAATGGCCCGTAATTGGGGGTAGGTGCCAGGCTCCTAATGGGTATCTCCAGGGTGAGACCAGGCATCCCCGGTGGTCTGGTGGGGTCGTTAGTGAAGATGAGGCAAGCTAATGCCCAGAGTTGCAGAGTGTGATCGCTGATCAGAGTGGGCACCGAGGCGAGAGACGTTTGACCACAATGTACAATGAGGCAATGTGCCTAGGGGAATTAACACTTATTAATATCCCTCCCCAAACCTAAAAGGGACCCCACAGACATCTCCTCATACTGCCCCATTGCCATAATAGGGTAGACTACAAAATATTGGGCAAAATCCTGTCAAACAGCTACACACAAATCTTCCAAGAACTCATACATCCGGATCAAAATGGATTTGTCTCTGGTCGTAGCACTAAGTGCTTAACGGCCTGCACATGTCTGCTGTATACCAGACCTCTCTATCAGGTCCAAGTAGAGCGATGCATCTCTGACTCATTCCCGATCAAACGTGACAATCAGCAGGGATGTCTTCTCTCTCCCCCTGCTCTGAGCGGCCACCATTGAACCACTAGTCATCTGACTGCAGAGAGACAGGCAAGATTGGGGCTTTCCCCTCGTGGACAGGGTGCATGCAGTGTCACTGTATGCAGACAACCTCCTGCTGTAACACTGGGATCCATGCATGGACTTGACCCCTATACAGTACGCACTTCGCTACTTTGGTAAATCCACCAGCCAGGTGGTTAAATGGCCCAAATGATCCATTTACCCGCTGCATCCTGGCTCACCTTCACATGTGATTTGTATAGGTGAAGCCTCACTTGCCTGGTGTATCTCCATGGTCTGATATTTGGGCATTCACCTTTAGCAGACTTTACTTGACCTCCTCGACGGTAATCTGCACCTCATGCTCGAGGCGGTGAAGTCACTAGGTCAATTCTGGAAAAACTTGCACTAGCCACAACAGGGAAGATTGCTTTGTCAAAAATGGTGGTATGATCTCAACTATTACTTTACTTCACCAACTTGCCTGTGTTACCAACTCAGTTTCTTTTGTGAACTTGACACCCTGTTGGTGGAACTCATATGGGGCAGTGTCCACCACCGGATAGCCTGAAAAAACTACAACTACAAGTCAGTGAGGGCAGCCTCGGAGCCCAGTCCTTTGAGGCTTTCTACCTGGCAGCCCAACTGCAGTGGGTAGTCAGGTGGCTAGTGAATTGCAACTTGAAGGAAACATATCAAACTACATGCCTGCTCACTACTGTTACTATCCAAAGTTTACTGTTCCTGCAGCTCGTGCCTGACTCCTCATGCTCCTTACAAGTAGGGATAGCCCATAAATATATCAATAGGTTACTATTTCTCACACCTTACGCTCCAGGTTTCCCACTACAGGACCTACCTCAATGCCCAGGGGCATACTTTGCTTCAGTCCTGAGGCACTGGCACAAATGGTCCTTGACCACTACCAGTGATTTCTTTTCTGAAGGACATCTTCTGACATTTGACTAACTACAGATGGACCATGGCCTGCCACCTGGCCAGTTTTTCATGTGTCAACCATTGCACAACACATGCTACACCCTCTGGTCCGCTCAGGATGAGGAGCTTCCTACCCACGCTGTCTTGCAAGTGCTCCTCACCATGGGAGATGGGGGTCTTTTGATCGCATGGCTCTATCGAGTGCTACGAACCAACACCAGGACTTCCCTTGCTCCCCTACGTGCGAAGTGGGAGGAGTACATAGGTAGGTCTTCCAGTCTAAAGACATTTTTCGATCCTATTCCCATTTTTGCAAGGCAAACAGTTACCATAGCGCTAATTACTTCTAGGCTAGATTATTGTAATTGCCTTTACACAGGTTCCAATAAGTCAGTCCTACATAGGCTGCAAATAGTCCAGCATTTTGCAGCACGGTTAGTACTGAAGTGCCCTAGGAGGTCATCTACATCGGCGGTGCTAGATATACTCCACTGACTGCCAATTCATAAATGCGTCCTGTTCAAGGCCCTCATTATCGCTTTTAGGGCCTTCCAATCCTTGGGCCCTCAATATCTCCGAACACGTTTCAAGTGTTACCTTCCCTCCCGAAGTTTAAGATCAGCAAATGCCAATCTGTTTTAAAATATCAGCTTTCAGATTGGCATCAAAGGGAGGAAAATCGCTCACAGTGATAGGCTCAAAGGAATGAAACAAACTTACTCTAAAGCTCCGCCAGATCACATCCGAGTCCCGGTATAGGAAGGTCCTAAAAACCTGGATCTTCAGTGAATCGGACACTCTCTGCAAAACTCTGATTTGATTCCCTGTTCTTACCGTTAGCAGGCAACCAGGCCTTTTGCTTCCATCTCTGGGTTCCTCCGTCTAGCACCATGATGCTCCTCGGAGTGACAGTTGCGCTCTAAAAATGTCCCATTACATAATATTACATTGCATGATGCTGAGTGGGACCAGGCACTGGCCTTCCCACAATCTGTCTCCAGGAATGCCAGATTAAAAAAATACAATACGTACAATTTCATATCCTGCACCTGGCGTATTTAACTCCAGCGCAGCTTCACAGCTATTTTCCCACAGGTGACCCCCATGCCCCTGCTCTTAGACTAGAAATGCAGAGCTTTACCACATGCTGTGGTGCTGTCCTTTCCTCGCCCCCTCCTGGAGCAGTGTTCACCCGTGCTGTGCAAAGTTATAGAACACACAGCAAAATGTGCCTTTGAGGCTTACGCCTTAGGCATATTTATGCATAGGAAGAGACACTATGTGTGCCCTCGTTTTGCCGAGCTGGCCCTTCTTCTTGCCAAGAGAACACTCACATTACAACTGAAAGCCAAACATGAACTCCCTTTAGCGGTGTGGCAGAATGCTACGCGCAAGTGGGGACGGCCGAGAGGACAGTCCTTTGATACCAAGAAATGTGACATCTCCACAAACACCTCATGTCCCAGGAATGGGAAACAATTATGAACCAAATTTTTCAACACATGACCTCAGTCGACCTTCCTTTCTGAGTCTCATACTAACACCAGAGTTTTAAGTGAGGGGGTTGTGGGGGGCTGAGACCCCCCAGTTTTCGGGGGGGCCTCGAAAGGGGGCTCTATTTTTGGGCCTCAAATGTCAAAGGTAGGGTGAGCAGACGTCCCGGTTTTTGTTTGGTGTTACTAGTGTGGGTAACATGTCTTGATAGTGAAATACTGCCAATTTCGTTTTTCACTATTGAAAGGCTATCTTGCCCATAGGATAACATGGGCAATGCTGTGTGACATGTTTACCTGCATATCTTCCCATAACGGCAGGATAGACATATGGAATCTGGTATCTCTGAACTCAGAATTTAATAATACATACTTTAGTGAAGATGGTTTTTAAAATCTAAGTTTGGAAATAGCGCTTTTAGAAAGTGGCTATTTTCCTGTTCAACCTTTCTGTGTGCCTCTGCCTGGTTATGTATTGACTGTCTGGTTTGTGAGTCACAGGGGCTGGGGGTGGCTCCAGGATCCTGGCTGAGTCAGCACAAGGCTGAATAGACCCATCTGTATGTGGAGTGGTTGGAGGAGTAGCATCTGGGTCTCAATAGGACTGTGCCTGCCTGCCACAATGCTGGCCCCAACTCCTGTGGTGCGTCTGATGGCTCTGGCCCAAACTCACAAAGGAAGAAGAGGTGCACTGGCAGAGTGCACCCAGAACTGGTTTAGATTGGGTCCAGGACCCCTCACACAAGAAGAACAAAGATTTTGGGGGTATAAAAGTAGGACTGGAGACCCAGTAAAAATAGGATCAATAAGGAATCCGTGCTGAGTGTCTGGGAGCTGACCTACAGTTGCCGTGATTGCTAACTTGAAAAGCTGTGCTGTGTGCTTTGCCCCTCTGAAGCCTGCCTGTCTCCAAGGACCTAAAAAGAGCTGGCAACTCAGGGATACAAAAGTTCTCCAGCACCCACCCTTCCAGCTGCTGTGTGGGTCTCTGCACTGAGCCTTCATGAAGCTGCCTCCCTGTGAAAACTGTCCCGTGTGCTCACCGGCACACAGCTGGGGTGTAAGGTCGTGAGGCCTTCTCTGCTTCAAACATGATCTTCCCCAGTAGCGAGTACCCCGCGCTCCGTGTGTGTGGATAAACGCACCGCTGAGGAACTTTGGAGCACCTGCTTTGCTCCTGAGAGCTGTGTGCGCAGTGACTCCACCGCCACCTCTCGAGCTGTGTTGTGTGCCCGAGGCCGAGTTCGCCACTCAGAGAAGGAGCCTTGAAAACACCCTGCCAGTATTCACCACCACTGGCCAGGGATCGTCATTTCCGAGCCGTGCTCGGATTGGTCACAGCAACAAGGATTTCCCTCAGCAACGCAGAGGTTTGTCAGGCGGAGCTAAGTTGCATCTGGAGAGGCGCGAGTCGTCCCCTAGCAACCAGGTTCCCTTGCGTTCTTCATTGAGGAAAGGAGCTGCCTGAACCTGAGGTCGAGGTGCATCCCACCGGCGAAAGCGGCTTCACCGGAGATCAGCACGGACCGCACAGCCCCCTTCACATCCTAAGGTAACCAGTAACTGGAGTTTGCACAGTGGGAGAGATTATGATCACACGTGCTACTGGTGGGCCTGCCTTCTCTTTACAGGTCACCCTGTTGCTACTTACGTGTCAGTGGCGTGACAAAACTTGAGGGGGAAAGGTACCTGGAGGGGGCCCCCTCTGACCACTCTCAGGAGCTTGGGGAGCCCAGCATCATGGGGGCTGCGGGGGGACTTTGTTACACCACTGGGGGGCGATCCATATTCAAGACTTCTTCTGGACTTTAACCCTATAGCTGCCCTCGCTTTCCAGTTTATAATTCATTTCACATCTGGTTTGCAGCCCTCGCAGTTGCTCATTGTTGCCCTCTTTATTTCTTGGGTCACCGTTAGCACCTCTCCTGCCATGCCCCTTTGTAGTGCTGCTTCTTGCCTACTTTGTTTAGTGGGTCTTACAAGTGTGTTTGCAGCAATGCGCCGGGTTCTTCTGTCAGATTCCTGGCACGCAGCCGGGTCACTGTTGTACAACTCACTGCTGAAACCAGTATGGCTTGTTTCATAAGGAATGTATTCCTTGTTATATGCCCAGTATTATCTGTACAGCACATCCCCTCAGTCCTACAGCACACCCCCTCAGTCCTACAGCCAGTCAGCTTTCCTCCCCTTGTAACAGCAAGACAGGGGATG
Source organism: Lissotriton vulgaris (assembly GCF_964263255.1). NCBI lineage: Eukaryota > Metazoa > Chordata > Amphibia > Caudata > Salamandridae > Lissotriton > Lissotriton vulgaris. Next base: position 236,933,974 of record NC_141691.1, read on the forward strand.
CTGTCTCTTGAAACAGAGCTATGCAAAGGAGGTGGGCTCCAGTTCGCCATTGCTCTTCTGCTCCCATTCCCTGGTTCTCTAAAGACAGAGGGAATCTCTTTCTCACCTGATTTCTGGGCCTGTTGGCACTTTCCATCCTGTGCACCTGTTGGCACTTTCCATCCTGTGCATTAGTGCAGAGATTGAGGGATGGCACACGCTTTTAGTGGATTCATGAGTCCGAAACTTGACAGCAATTCATGTTAGAATTATTCCCATCACCTTGTTGGTTGTTGCGGCTGACTCTCTAAATGCAATGGCTATGCCCAGTGGTGGGTACCACGCTCAATTGTCATAGGAACTAAGCTATACCTCTCTGCTGAGACCTGAATACGTTCTGCTGACCCCATCTCTAGTTACACATTAGTTGCCCCATCTAATCCATTGTAGTGTAATAAGAAGGTGTTTTACAGTTGTAATATATGGGAAAACGCTACTTTTGGTGATTCTGTGACTGGATGTGACTTCATGATTTTCATAACCACACAATGCTTGTTATCTTGATTTAGACTACGCCCCTACTCGGATAGGCCACACCCCTTTAAGAAATGTGTCACCCCCCTTTTAGAGCAACCCCATTTATTTTTTTTCCCACTTAAAACCCTGACTAACACGCACTGGCCCAGTACCCCCGCATGCCCATACCAGCCCTAAAAATATGCTGTCACTTGTACCACCACCAGAACCTCTGAAGCCCCCTCCTCACTCTTGTTAGTAAAGGCGCATATGACCATGCCGCTTGGACCTGCCATCTCTGCCCTATAAATATAACCTGCAATTCTGTTCCTGCAGTGAACTGCCACAATTACCTCCCCGACTGCCATTTGCCATCTCTACCTCTGCCCCACGTCTACCAGTTATTTCTGTTTTATGCAGAGGTTATAAGTTTGCATATTTTCCATTGTGGGACTTGAGCATATAACACGACTGTGCTAGTTGAAAATCCTGTGCTATTAATGGAATGTTCACATACTACTATTCATCTTTTAAAGATATTTGGTCTCAGCACTCCCTGTACAGGGATTCTTCTGTTACAACAGAACGTTTATATGTTGGAAAAACCTGCAATAAAAACGTAAAAATAAAAAAATGTTTCTCCTGCTCAGTTCATTTAGAAATGTAAAATAATGTATCTCTCACTTCTAATGTAGTTTTGCCATTGATGCACACGTACCACACGCATTTTTAGCTCATAGTGCATCTAGAGCTTGACTGACCCCAAGAAGTCTTTCTTCTGCCTTGCTGAAACTTACCTGCCAGGGTGGGTGTGAGCGTCCCCCTTGGGGAGTATAATAGCCTTTTATTATTTATGTTGGCGATTTGCAATAAAGTGGAAGAAAAAAAAGATTCAGAACAGGGCTTAGATTAAAGATGGATGCCGATAATAATCTATGTGGGACAAAATATTAACATATGTGAAGACAAGAATGGGTTACTTTAAACTGCAGTTTATACTGTGGTGTTAATGCCTCTCTCAAAATGGCCTTTACCACTGATATCAAATATGTTTAGAAAAAAAAGAAGTAGAGGTACATGTGCCCATTTTTCAACTTTTATGTGTTTTTTTTTGTTTTTTGCATGTGCAGTTACCACCATCTCATAGCTAGCTTGCATGAACCTCCTTGAGGTAGCCATTAGACAAAGAGTGGGCGAGCCTGTACCTCCGCTCAGATGTGCAAATATGGGGTAACAATATTTTAAATAAATGGCAACTCTGCAGTTCTACCTTCCTGAAAGTCTGACAATTTGATGATTAACCCTGGATACCAGAATCACTTTTGTACATTGGTTAACTTGGAAACACAGCTGTGTGTTTCCGAATCAGCTGACCTTTTAGTAGTACTTCCCTCTTTCAAAGAAATGATGCTTCATACCGAAAAGGTTCCTGCTTTTCACAAGTGATTTCCACCGCCTCCTGGTAACCGTACAGTCAGTCAGTAGATTGCATCTGCATGCCTAACCGCAGGTGTGACAGAGCCGGCTTATCCAGCATTCTATCGTTGCTAAAATGTAAAACTATTAGAAAACTTTACTATTTTTTGTCAAACAGATTTTATTGTTTTCCACATCAAAAGACTCAAGGCACAATCCGCCAATAAAGAAAACTTTACTATTTTAAGTGGTTTTACTGAATATCTTTTCCTCAAATGTATTGGAAATGTGCATGGTGCCAAGCAGTATGCACAAGGGTTGCCTCCTAGAGAGGTGTCTTACGCATGCTTGAAGCACAGAGAGTCGTGTCCTGCATTTATTTGGAAGAAATAGAAATGTGCCTGAATCGCATATTTCCTTATGGGCCTTAGGCGGGTCATTTTTGCATCTATTGGCGCCTAGTTCCACTGGCATGGAAGATTTACTTAAAAATTGTATCGTTCATTGTCTGGCTGTTAAATAGTTGAACGTTTTAAAAGTAGTTTCAAGAACTCTAGGCACTCAAGCAGATAGTGGATTTTGCAATGACTGGACAGTATCGGTGCGGTGTGCCAAGGAGGAGAACCACCTCCATTCTATCCGCATACTCTATAGAGGAAGCCGGGGCCAGATGTACAACTGTTTTTAGCGGTTGCAAACGGGAAATCGCCCCGTTTGCAACCAATAAAAAGGATCCTAGCATGTACCAAACCTATTTTGCGAGCTGGTTACCTGTTACTGACCTGCAAAATAGGATTTTCAAGTCGCTATTAGGAAGGAGCAGGCCAGGGGCGTCCCTTCCTAACAGCGAATCACAGGGATATAAGATTGGATTGCGACCACAAATGCGGTCACAAAACAATCGCATTTACCACGAATTTCAAATTGGTGGTAAGCTAGTTGCACAGCTGAAGGGGTCCCCAGGGAACCCCTTTCCCTTTGTAATTGGCAGCGAAAATGTTTTTTAAGAGCAGGCAGTGGTCCCACTGCCCACTGGTGACCCCAGCAGGCCACCATCCCTCGGAGTGCAGCCCATTACCTATGGGCCACAAATTGCGACCTCCCCATGAATAATAATGAGGCAGGTCATTTGTGACCCATTTAGGAATCGCAAAATGTGTCCCAGACACATCAGTGCATTTGATTTTGCGAGTCTCGAATTGAAAGTCACAAAAAATTGCAATTAGAGACTCAAAAAATCAAATGGCCCTACATCTGCCCCTAGTGGCCATGTTCTCAGCACCCACTGGTCTACTTCAGGAAGTTGTATCTGGTTACAAGTGGACAGAGTAAATGAAAAGGCCAGACATTCACACGAGTAATGCACAAAAAGGAAGAAGTGTGATATCATTAGGACTAACTTGCTCTGTGTACAATGTATTGTGTATCCACATTTGTACCCTGGTCGACCTGCACGAGAGTTTCAAAATGTAGATGCAGAGCTGCTAAATGAATGTATTTCAGTATGCAAAATGGGAGTGTTCGACCAGTTATACAATACAATGAAATTAACAAATTCAAAAAGGAGCAAACCCCACAAAGTATTTCATTATTTATAAATCGTGCATACCATGTACTAGCTTTCAAGTGTCCCAATCCAACAAAACCCATGAATCGAAACAGGACCAATGGGAAGAAGTTGTTTTGTTGGCTTTATTATTCCTGAGGGAACTCTCTCTCCACTGTCTTTCAGCACTTGTTTCAGGCAACATTTTTATCTTTAGTTTGATTCATAAATATTTCCATATGCTTTTTCGACCAAGAGCAATTTAGACAAAATTAGACTTTTGCATAAAAATTGATTTTGTAATCCATTCCGATTCAGAAGTAAGAGGAGACCCGAGCTTGTCAGGACCCGAATCACAAATATATGCCTGCAAAAGGGTCTCACTTCCTATCTGTTCTTTGAATCAGTTCCATATTTCCGTGACTCGCTCTTTGGAGCAAAGGGGAAAGAAAACATGTCTGCCGAACTGACCCAATGTCCTGGTAGGAAGCCAGGTGCACACTACAGATAGACAGGGGGACACATTATAGCTTCTCTTTCCTTCCCATTCTCTATAGTACTCTGCCTTCCTTTCATTGGCTCTCTCTGCTTTATTCGGTGAGCAACCAATGACTTTTCCCTGGACAAAGCATTTTGGGATTTATATGGAAATGTCCCTATCTGGGTTTCACTGCTTTTAGAATGTTGGTGCATGGGTGTATTTGTAACTGATTAAACATTCAAGTGATGTGGTCCATTATTATTCATTTATGGCCCACTTCACAAGGATCTTTTGAGAGTAGTTGAGTGCTATGCATCTCTTATCATGTTCAAATGAATTTCAAGGCCTGATTCACACTTTTTTGCGAGGAAGCATGTCTTACTATTAGCAGCTGATGAGTAGGTCACGCCTAAGTCTCGAGTAAGGCAGCATTATTCACTGAAAAAGATTGGTGAATACAAATCTGGCTATTCAGATGCAATTCATACTCAGAGAAAAAAATGTGCAAACCTGTCACATTTTTTTCATTGAAGCACAGTGATAAGAAATTGAAAGTAATGAGCACTCTAGTTTCTGCTCCAGGGCCCCAGGATGCTGCTGACTGTGGACGTAAGAACTTATTGTCAAGATCTATTTTAAGGTTAAATCAAATACAGTGGGAAACTCCACAGTATGTCCAACAAGGCGTATGATTCTAGCAGTAGAAAGGGTGAAAATGTTCCCTCATCTTGATTGCTTGATATAAGATCATGCCCTCTTGCTCCTCTGCCTCCGGCCATTGATGTTTCCCAACAGCTGATTGCCAGATAATGATCCACTTCTTTGTGCTGGAGCGAGGGCAGAGAGGAGGAAAGTAAAGAGCAGACCTTGCTGATGAAGGGCAGAGTGAGAAAGCAGCCCTTTCAACCTTTAATCCTGCAACAACACTCCACATGCATTGCAATGCTCGTCTAAATGTAAATATCTATTTATAAGCTTTGGAGTTGTAAGTATTATTAAAATGTATACATTTTCGGAGAAAACTGGTACTTTTCTCTGCAGAAAAGAAATCATTGCATACAAAAATCATCATATAACAGCTATGCAAACAGAAGTTACAAGTAACAGTCACAGACAAACACACATGCGCGCCTCAGCTCGCGACTGATTTGCAACAGGACACCTTCGCTTTTGTAAATTTTGGGGCACATATCAAGGGGGTTTATCTCCGCTTTTTTGGCTTTAAAAGCCAAGAAAGCGGAGATAAAATTATCTCCCTATTACCTAGCTGTCGCTAACACCAGTTACCGACAGCTAGTAGGAGATAGCGACCATCTTGGGCCCCACTTTGCATGTCAGTGATATTTATCACTAATGACATGCAAAGTGGGCGTGCCAAGAGGTTAGCGACTGGAAACAGTCGCTAGCATCGCTATCTCCTATTACCAACTTTTGGAGATATTCGCGCTAAGCGCAAATATCTCCAAAAGCTAACGCCTGCCCAGAGCGGTTCTTAGCCATGTTATCCAATGGGAGGTGGATAACATGGCTAAGAGCATTAGCTCGGTAATGCATGAATATTGCTGACTTTTCAGCGATATTCATGCATTGCGACCGATTTTTATCGCATTTGCGATAAACCTTGGTAATACCAAGGTTTATCTGCCATAAAAATCGCCGCAGCTCAGCGGTAAAAATATTGCCGCTAAGCCAACATAGCGATAATTATCGCTAGTTGTTGGTAATATGCCCCAAATGTTCGTAGCTTTATTTATTTATTTATTTATTGCATTTATAAAGTGCAAACTGTCACCCAACTGGTATCCTGGCACTAGGAGCTTATAGAAGGCACAAACTGCTGACATAGAGGAGCTCATGGAAAGGTGGACAAGCTACTTAGAAAAAAAAGCAGGTCTTTACATTGCAACAGTTCCATTGATAACCTAAGAATAGGTGGCAACTTGTTCCAAAGCTGGGCCTTGGAGGGGGTAGGGGTAGGTAGCAGTCAAAAAGAACACTTCCTGCTTCCCTCACTGTTTTGCCAAATGGGAACATTTTCTTTTTTTTTCTTTCAAAAGCAGCAATGGTTCATTCAAGGAATAAGGGCTGTTTAAAAAATATATATATTCCTGTTTGGGAATTCAAAAGCACGCCTACTGGGCTGTTGTTGCTTACAGGCCAGCATCCCTGTGTTTGTAGCTAATCACAGGGGGTCATAAATAGCCAGTTGCTAAATTAATATTTATAAGGAAGGCTGTGAAGCAGCCACCCTGTAACTAGAGATTTTTTGATGTGACCTTTTGATACATAAGTGGCATTGCAAAATCATAGCTGCAAAAAGTCAGTGCACATTTATCTGCCAGGTTTTCCAACCTGTCTCTTAGCATACCAGGACATAAATCCTCATTTCAAAATTGCAAGGATTACTGTGCATCATAGAAAATGCCACTCCCTGAGCTATTTGCCTGCAAAAGTTTCACCTGGTAAAACTGGTGACATTTTGCAGGCAAATAGTGTACATTTGGAGTTTGTCCATTTCAGAATGAAGAAAGCTCCATTTTATGGAGAATAAATTGGACCTTGTGCAGTAATTCTGCTAATCAATGCAACCTGTTCAATAGAAAATTATGGGAGTATAACTACTGCACATTTATTAGTGCAGCTTTTGTAATGAAGGCCATGGACTGCTGGGTTGACAGTAGCATGACTTAACAAAGGCCAAAGCGAGAACTACTGAAGGAAGAGTTAGGGTAAAAACAGAGATAGCATGAACTGCTTTTGTAAGAGAGAAAAGCGAAGTGTGTTTAAGGAAATTACAGAAAAAGAGAAAGAATAGTCAAGATGAAAGAGAAAGAAGAACTACTGTGAGGCAGAGATTAAAAAAAGAAGAGAGGAGTTAAATGAAGAAAAAGAAAAAGTAGAGAAAAAGAAAAAGTAGAGATAACAGGGATTCCTAAGTGTAAGAGATTAAAGGCAGGGAGAGTAGGAGCTGGAGAGGCAGAGAATAAAAAGTAGGAATGTCAGGAACTGCCAACGATAGGACGAACACAGAGCTGCATATGCGTGGGCGACAGAAGAGAAGAACAATCGAACACTGCTTTAAACTAAAAGAAAAGAGTATTGGCATCCTCAAAAAATGCTGGTGTGGACAGGGGCCACCTGGGAATTTTATTTTCAACACCGCTAAGATGGCCATCATGTTGTCTAGGTGCAATGTGATGTCTCTCTTGAGAAGGTGTAACAATAATACACAATAATGTGCTATACGTTTCTAATACTGGAAGGCTTGCAGGGGATGTGGAGGGAGAGGAGAGAGGCACTAAGCCTCAGTGTTTAGTGTCAGCAAAGTTGGATGGGAGGCAGAGGAAAGGGATGAAGGGAAAGAGAGAGAGAGCAATAGAGAGGCAGCTTGGGTGGGTAGATACTGCGGATGGCAGGGGTGGTGGGGCTGGTGGGACAGATACTGGGGGGAGAAAGAGAGAGAGAGAGAGAGAGAGAGAGAGAGACAGAGAGAGAAAAGCAGGACTTGCAGTCCCATTGAGTACAGCAAGTCAAATGCCAAAAAACATGCAGAAGATAACTAATTCTCTGATGTCATCAGAAGAAGGATACACCCAGGCAAAAACAGGGAAAACAGTGAAAGGACGTTCTGAGGGTACGCAGAGGTAAAGATAGAGTGAAAGGGACGGAGAGCATCAACTGTTTAGGAGGAGATGGACAGGAGTAAGCAGAGTATTTGGCTATATATAACTTAAATTGTTTACTAATCAACTCATTCATAGAACAAAAGAATTTCTTTAAGAGTTGGGGGTTCAGCCTGGTATCAATCCTAATCTTCTAAAAGTATTTTTGACGGAAAGCTGATCCACATTCGTCTACTCTAAGACTATACTCCCCCATTTACAAGGTTTTAATAACAGTTACAATTTATTTTGTTTTTATTTGCATGGAAAACCTTAAACAAGAGCCAAATATTGTAACAGATACATACTTAAAAAATATCAAATAAAGGAACAGAAAATAACTAGGTGAATTGACAAAGTTGATCAAACTTACTAAAGAAGTCATCAGGTTTATTAACCATGGTCACTTTGGGGAACTACACAAATATGTTAAAAACTGTCATATCTAACAATTCATACAATTTATTATCACAGAAAACTAAAATATATAAATTGTACTGCAAATTGAGAATTACATTGCAATAAAACATAAGCAGATGGTAAATTGTCAAGCTTACAAAATGAAAAAACAACTCCATATAAGACATGACTCTCCATTTGCACAGTGCATTGAATTTAAGAGCATGGCCAATTTGAATCCACATTAGAAGGGTACTTTTTGGGTGGCTAATAAATAAACATATATAACGTAACTACAGAAGATGGAGGGTATATTTTTGAATATACGGAATAAGAATTTAAGTTTTGTACATTGGACGGGTCAGCTACAGTTCATAGCTCTCTTTTTAAAGAAGTGACTTTGATCTTGAAAGAGCAAGCCGTGATGATTGGTAAAAACTTTTACCGGCCAGTGTCTATCAAGAATAAAAAGAGGCACACAATAGGAAACATCAGAGCCCATGAGGACATCTGACCATAATCAATGTGAATCACTTCTTGAAAGGTCGAGTTTCTAACATTTAAAAGTCTGAGTCAGAGAGGTTCTTCCAACTGGTCAATAGGTGAGTCAATAACAAAGAAAGCAGATCAGACAGCCATAGGTTAAAATAGCAATCACTTTGACTTTATACGTTTTGAGCAGGGGGGGTAGCCACCAACGCGCTAATGAAACCTCGATAAACCATTTAAAACTATGCTTTTAAAAAAAACGTTTATGGTTTCCAGGAAAGTTTATTGTAAAATAGTATTCCTAGATAATGGTAGCTTGTAACTATTTCAGGACACTTGTCTGTCTTAGAAACTATAGCCTTTGAAATTAGATTGACCACATTTCAGAATCTGAGTCTTGCTCAAATTAAACTGGAGGTCACGAGGTCACTGGAAGGTGTGTATGAAGCAAGAGCATAAAAAGCGACCATTGAAAGCATATAGCAGTTCAATCGAGCAGTAAAACATTGTTGGGCTAAAAAGTGGTTCATGTAATATCTACCTTTTGAAGGTGGCTTTAATTGCGGCTGGACCTGGAATATGCCCTTGGAAACAAAAATAGGAGGCATAAATAGCAAGCATACACCACTAATGACCAATTTCAATGCTATTTATTAGCTCATTTGTAAAAATGTAAATTGATACTTGTATAGCGCACTACTCACCCGCAATGGTCTCAAGGCGCTTGTACGAATACCGCTGTGAAACCCATCCTGGCTTTCCCTGTGAGGTGTCCACTCCTGGGCACCCCCAAGGTGGAGGCCAGGCATCCTTAGCGTTGTGGGGGCCGTTGTGGAGATTAAGCAAGCTATTGCCCAGAGTTGCAGAGTGGGACTCCATGATTGGAATAGGCACCGAGGCGACAATTATCAGGTCCGTGGAATTTTTTGAGCCCAAGACCCACCGAGGCGGGGAATTGAACCCTGGTCCCGGGCTAGACCTCTGCATAAGGGTCTGCCGTGCTAACCATTGAGCCACAATTTGTCAATACCAAGGGGCATTTGTACAAGCCTCTAGCACCTCCGAAGTGTCACTTTTTTTTACGCTCTGGTGGCGCTAAGCCACTTAATTTAGCTTAACGCCACCATGTAAATATGCCCCTTTCCACCTTAGTCCTCTTCGGCAATGGAGCGTGCAATGGGTGTTGCTGTGGGAGTCCCACCACAAAACCCATTGGTTTTTAATGCTGCCCAAGATTTACAAGGCGAGAAAGCAAAAGACATGCAGTTGATGGACAGAATGCAGAACAAATCAAAAAAAATACACCCCCAGTCAAAAGATCTGGGTTAAATCCATCATTCTTTTCCTCACCATGCCACCCCAGTATAGACCTGGCCATATGCAAATCAGTCTTGACCCTGTGCCACAAGGGAACAGTCCAGCCCGAACTGCCAAGCCAGGTCCTCTCTCCGTGGACTTTTAAGGACCATGTTCTCCTTGAAATTCCAATATTTTTATTAGAGAGGAAAATATATGTCAATTTGTTGTGATACCTAAGATTATTTTGTTCCTAGAAAAAGATCAATTATACACACCTACCACATATCAACCAATATTCGTGGTATGTACAGCCACTAAGACAGATGTTGATATTATGGTCGTATGACTCACTAAAATTGTCAATGACATTGCTTTCTTCTGGGCAGGAACCTGGGGGCATATTACCAAGCAATAGCAATAATTATCGCTATTGCTTGGTTAGAGACAAAAATTTACCGCTGAGCTGCGGTAATTTTTATCGCAGATAAACTTTGGTATTACCAAGGTTTATCGCAAATGCGATAAAAATCGGCCACAATGCATGAATATCGCTGAAAAGTCAGCGATATTCATGCATTACCGAGCTAATGCTCTTAGATATGTTATCCACATCCCATTGGATAACATGGCTAAGAGCTGCTCAGGGTAGATGTTAGCTTTTGGAGATATTCGTGCTTAGCGCGAATATCTCCAAAAGTTGGTAATAGGAGATAGCGATGTTAGCGACTGTTTCCAGTCGCTAACATCTTGGCACGCCCACTTTGCATGTCATTAGTGATAAATATCACTGACATGCAAAGTGGGGTTCAAGATGGTCGCTATCTCCTACCAGCTGTTGCTAACTGGTGTTGGCGACAGCTTGGTAATAGGGAGATAATTTTATCTCTGCTTTCTTGGCTTTTAAAGCTAAAAAATCGGAGATAAACCCCCTTGATAATATGCCCCCTGGTGCTTACCACTTACTATGATAGCTTTATATTCAAGAAGATGTTTTACTTTGTTGAGTCAGCAATTGCAATAGAAAGTACTGATACGATTTAACATTCTGATTCAATTAATTAACCAGATCAAAGAGTTGTGCATGCTCCTTCTGTTGATATACATATTTCTTAGGCTTGCCCATTGCACATGGTCCAAAGCAGGCTTGACACCATCCCCTTCGTTGTTTTTTAAATCTATATGTAGACAGTGTGCCAATGTAACACCCCGAGTATTTTCCTGCTTCAGGTTGTTTCTCTAAACTAACTTCAATTAGACGCTAGTTTAAATGGTGTCCTCAAAAAGAAGGATGAACATTATGAAACAGATTCTACTCCCTCAGGACGGATGTGGGTTAGCACTGCTCCAACTTTGTTACTGTCAGGGCCAGACTGATGGTAGCATGCACCGGGCATTTCCACAGTGGGCCACCAGGGTGAGGGGCGTTTTTGTTACAGGGCCGATTTTGCAACATAGCTGCAATATGGCCTCTGTAACAAAATCAGCCGAAATCGTCCCTGGCAAACAGCTCGGCTACCCCCCAACCCCCGGGGGCTGGCCAAGCACTTTGCCAGGACCCATTTCGGTTCTTGTTACTGGGAGCCACAATTTCTTGTCTCCAAAAATGTGTCCGATGGCTCCCAACATTCGTAGTTATCTGTATGCCTGATAGCTACTTTCAGAAATTGCTGAGACACTAGCAAATGCAAATCTAGCTAATTCAATTTTAACACACAGGAGCGATGAGGGCCCCTATCATATTATACCAATAGTTCCTTGCACCTTTATGTATAAAGATTGCCATTCCATATATGTTTTTAGAGGATCCTATATGGGCAGTATTTCTGACTGGGCAACCCAATTGAATTTGTCGCTAAATACACTCAATAGCTTTTACTCTTGCATGTGATTGGCTGGTTGTACCCTCCCAGTGATGATATAATTGAACAACTGTTCATGGTGTTTACTTGTTTTTAGCATTCCATGGTAGTGTATGTCTATTTTCAGAATGCATTTTTCCTCTTTATTTTAATCCCTCGTCTGCCCCGTCCCTCCCTATTCCACCCTCACCACTAGTGTTGCTCACTGGGTTGCTGGTTGGTAGCCTTGGTTGATACCCTGGATGTCTCCTCCTAGCCTCTCCCCCAGTGCTCTTCAGTGAATCACCACACTCCCAATGGCATCCTTGTGAGGACTTTAGTGATCCATGGTGATAGCCATTTGTTAGAAATGGGGATCTGACGAGTTGGCACCGGCTTGCACCCTGTCCAAGTAGGAACCCTTATTCTAATCAGGGTAAGGAAGTTACACAACAAAGATAACTCTTGCTCACCCCTTGGTGGTTTGGCGCGAGCAGTCATGCTTATCTCAGAGGGAAATTGTAAAGCATTTGTACATAAACACACAGTAACACAGTGAAAACACTACAAATGGACACCACTCTAGTTTAGAAATATAACCAAATGTATCAAAGTAAAACAAGACCAAAATGACAAAACTCCAACAAACACTAGCAAAAAGTTCACTTTTAAAATGTTCATAACAGTATAGTCCATAGGAAACTATGGATGAATCACTTTTATCACAAAGGACCTGGAATGTGTCAAATTCAAAAACGAAAACAGGGACGAGCAGGTGATGCATTTACTTATTCCAGCGCACAACAGGTCCTGCGTTGGAGTCAGAGCGGGTGTCTCAGTCCTCAGAAACACAGTTTACAGGCTGCAGCTATTTTTTAGCTGTACGGCAGGCACTGCGTCGATTCTTTGTCCGCACAGCAGCAATGGATTGGTGTTTTGCCCGCAGTGGGGCTTTGTCAGGAAAAACAGGTGCTGAAGGGCATTGCTTAGATTTTCTTCTCTTCCTTGAAGCAAAGCCACTTACAAGGTCCCAGAACTGGAATTGGCACCACTTGGCAGGTAAGAACTCCAACAGAGGAGTTCAGGGGCTGCAGGTGAAGTATTTGATGGCCCTGAAACTTCATAGCAGGTGGCAAGCACAAACAAGCCCTTGGATAACCTTGAAAAGCAGGATACAAGAAATCAAAGTCCAGTCCTTTTACTCTCCAAAACAGAAGCAGCAAGCAGCAAGCAGCAGGCCAGCACAACACAGCAATAAGCAGAGTGGCAGTTCCCCTCCTACGGCTTCTCCAGCCCTTCTTCCTGGCAGAATCTCCTCTTAGTCCAAAAGTGTTCTAAAAACGTGGTGTCACAACTCCAGTACTTATTCCAGTTTCTGCCTTTGATGTAGGGAAACTTCAAAGGATAGTCTTTGCAGTGCACAACTGCCTTGCTCTGACCTGGCTCTAGACCACACTACAGTGGGATGGACACAGCTTTGCCCAATGCAGGTGTCAATGACACCTCCTCCCACCACTCTTGCTCAGGAAGGCCATCAGCCTAGTGACGGGCCATCAGGATATGCAGACCACACCTCAGCTCCCTTTGTCTGACTGTCTAGAGTGAATGCACAGACAGCTCAACTGTCAGTCTAAACTACATAAGGATTCCACAGGTAGGCAGGCAGAGAAACAGAATGGTAAAGTCAACTCTTATTTTAGTCTTGCACTAAGGTGAGAGGGGGTAATGTAGTTACAGGATTCTAGGTGATCAATTGGGATGCTACTTAAGATGCATTTGTAGAGGATATTCCAATGCAGACAAGTCAATAATTTTGGTGACTGAATGCTGCCAAGAGGAACTTAGTGCAACAGATATCATCAGGTAGAAAGAATTTTAAGGCTGTGCTTGGAAAGTTTCACTCAGTTAGAATGGTAGAGTATTCTCGAATAGGTATCGCAGAGATCTCACCTGTACCCAGGGATGCTGAATCAGAATGTATTTATTTATTTATTTATTTAGAGATTTATAGAGCGCCTGGTGACCCGGAGGCATCCCCGCGCTATAAAGTCAAAAGTCAGAAACGAGCAAAAGGAAGCAAAAAGGACCTATTTAGGGAAAAAAAAGGTTTTAAGCTGCTTGTGAAAGTGAAAATGGCAGGATTCCAGCCGCAGGCCACGGGGAAGCGAATCTCAGCGTGCGGCTGCCCTCACAGAAAAGCGACGGCCTCCCATGCGTACCTTCCTAAACTTGGGGACGGTTGTCAGTCGCTCACTATCCGAGCGCAGAGATCTCGAGGCTTTGTACGGGGTGACCAGACCCGCTAAAATCGGAGGGCCTTGCCCATTCAGAAGCTTATGGGCGATACACATAGCCTTAAAATCGATCCTCTCTCGCACAGGAAGCCAGCGGAGGGCTTTAAGCGCTGGTCTAGCAGAGGCTCGAGAAGAAAGCCCCATCAACATCCTGGCTGCCGCGTTTTGTGTTCGTTGAAGTTTGCCAAGAGTGTCTTCAGGGGCCCCTGAGTAAATCACATTGCTGTAGTCCAGTCGTGAAAGTACCTATCCTTGGACTAGGAGCTTCCTGGACAGAGGGGGAAGCAGAGGGAGAATCTTACGGACAGAGCGTAAAAGTCCAAAACAAGTTCATGCTATTTTTTTTGCCTGGATTTTCATGGATAAGTCCTGTTCGAGCCAGACCCCCAGGCTCTTGATTTCTGTTTTGGGAGCGGGAACCTCACCCATAGTATCAGGCCAGACAGATGGTGGAATCGCTGTCCATTTTTTCCCCAGCAGCATAATTTCTGTCTTAGACCCGTTAAGTTTGAGTGAGGAATCGCACATCCAAAGATGAATTTCCTGAAGGCAGTGTAGCAGATTATCTGAGCATTGGTCAAGATGTGAGAGAGAGACGACCAGTTGCGTGTCGCCCGCATAACTCACAATCTTGATACCAAAGGGGGCAACCACATCTTCCAGAGGGGCCATGTATGCATTAAAAAGGGTGGGATTAAGTGAGGAGCCTTGGGGCACCCCACTTAGAAGGGGAAGATGGTCAGAACGAGAGTTGCCATCCCAGACCTGGAACGTGCGGCCCGACAAGAATGACTCTATCCGGGCTAAGGCAGTGCCCCCGAGCCCCGCCCTGGCCAGCCGATGGATCAGGACACAGTGATTCACCGTGTCGAAGGCTGCACTTAGGTCCAGGAGGATCACTGCCACTGATCTCCCTGAATTCAAAATGCACCTAGCCTCCTCGGTGACAGCGAGGAGGGCAGTGTCCGTGCCCTGGCCAGGGCGAAACCCCGTTTGGGAGCAACGCAGGAGTTTGTTAGATTCCAGGAACTGGGACAACTGGACATTAACCAGTTTTTCAGCGATTTTACTAATGCCAGGTAAGAGCGAGATCAGCCTATAATTGGTCAGATCGGCCGGATCCAGCTGGGGTTTCTTTATTAGGGCTTTAACTACCGCCCCCTTCCAACTAGGAGGGACGGAACCTTGTGATAGTGAGGAATCGATCAGCTCCAGGACTGAAGGAACAATCACGGGAGCGACTTGTTTCAAAAACCTCATGGGAGCGGGGTCACAAGGAGAGCCACTTTTCATCTTGGCCAGGGTCTTATCAAGTTCAACCAGTGATACAGCCCTAAAGGCATTAAGCTTTGGTCGAGGAGCCTCTGCTGAGCAAGTCTCAGGAGCCACGCTATCCCAGCAAGAGAGCTGAGATGGCTGAGGAAGTGAGCTCAAAATATTGGAAATTTTAGATTCAAAGAACATCGCGAGTTCCATACTACTATCCGATGAAGCCAGGGCCGATGTAGGGGGCTGCGGAATCTTTAAGAGTTCTTTAACTATGAGATAGGTCTCTCTCGAGGAGTTTGTGGCCTTTTTGATCCTATCATCATAGTGAGAGGCCTTGGCTAATTTCAGGGCTAGTTTGTAGGCTCTAACAGCCGTCCGATAGGAGTCTTTTTTTGTGTGGAGCCAGTCCTTCCTCCACAGACGCTCCAATTTTTTGCAATCCTTGCGGAGGGCTCTCAGTTCCGAATTGAACCAAGGGGCAGAGCCTATCTTCCTACTCTTATTTTCTCAGGTCTTTATAGGTAGAATGGAATCAAGTGAACCGATAATCCAGTTCCTGAAGTTGCTGTCAGCCAAAACAAGGTCCGCAGTAGGAGCGGGAGTCGTCAGTTCCAGTGCTCTGGACCAATCCTCAATCGAGAGTCTAGACCAGGCCCTATCCTGGGTATAAGTAACGGGCTTATGAGGTTTCCTGAAATCCCCTGGCCAGGAGAGGGAGACCAAAAAGTGGTCTGTCCAGGGGAGGGGACAAGGGGGTTTGGCCTGGATAGAACGGACATTCGTAAAAACAGGGTCCAACAAATGGCCCTGATTGTGGGTGGCCCCATTATTAACCAATTGAAGACCACAGGCGGCCAAGTCCAACCTCAAATCAGCGGCCCCCGTGTCAAGGGGATCATCAAAATGAATATTGAGGTCACCAAGAACAGTGAAATTGGATGTAGAGGGGGCCAGAGCTGAGATGGATTCTAGCAGCGAGCTGGCAAAAGGACCAAAGTGGCCTGGGGGCGATACACCAAAAGGCCTATGAGAGAGGTGATAGGGGCCAATTGAATTGAAAAGTGGCAACTCTCTGAGTCCATGATTTGTGCATCGCTAATTCTGCATGTAAAATGGTCTCTGTGCAGAATAGCCGGCCGCCCCCTCTACCAGAGGGGCGTAATTGGGACTGAATAAGAAAGCCCGGAGGGAGAGCCATGACCATATCCGTGTCCGAATGTGTCGTGAGCCATGTTTCTGTAAGAAACATGATGTCTAGCTCGTGGTCAAGGAGGAGGTGATTAATTAACAGGGCATGTTTGGGAAGCGACCTACAATTCAATAATGCTAGTTTCAAGCCAGGGTATGAGACCGGTGCCTGGGTCAATTTTAAAGAATAAGGGCAACAGAGCGCACAATTTTTAAAGTGTCCGTCTGTCTCTAAGACGTAGTTGCACTGTGAGTTTTTCGCAGGTCTGAGACTAAGTAGGTCCTTATGAGAATAGCTCACCCTGTTGGTAATGCAAACCGGCATAGAGTCCAGCCCTACGCCCGTCCGGCTGCGGATGGGCTCGACTCCGGCGCGAATACGGCGCGCCCGCTGAACGCGTCTGCTGCGCGGAGTCATGGGTGGACGTTTATGTAGGGGCGACTAGAACGCTCGCCGTAATGATGACCCACCTAATATGGCCGCCAAAACCGGATCGAGTCGGGGACCCGGTGAGCCTCAGTCCTAAAATTAACTAAGGCACCACCCAAGAAGTGGGGACCATAAGAAATGTTGCCTCGATAATGTGCAAATGAGCAGTGAGGGTAGGAGCGATCTAGTTAAAAATAATAGCGTCACGCTAAGATCCGTGAAACGCTATGTGCAAGGGGGGGAACGGACACAAGGGAGATAAATGTTTTGCAGTAATTCAAAGTTTTAAAAAGGTGGAATAATATAAAGCGACCGCTGGACTAGCAGCCTCTCAAAGTAATGTGACTATCTCCCGACCTAGTAGCTGAGCCCTTCTTTTGTAGGAGCGACTAGAACGCTCGCCGTAATGATGACCCACCTAATATGGCCGCCAAAACCGGCCAGAACACTTTGATGTAAGTGTAAATATCAGATCTATAAAGAAGGACTTCCTTGCCCTGTAGAGAAGTCCACCCTACTTAGGGAAGATATTGATCTGACTCACCACATAGGATGGAATACATCAAATCCACACAGGTTTAAAAGAGAGGTTATGTTACATTCAGCTTGAAATTGAAACACTCACTGGATTTATGTGATGTGACTTAATGAAATGTCGTGGTGATCAGCCATAGGCCAGTGAAATGAAATATATGAGAAATGTTGATGCTGTTTAGTAACATTGAGAGACTTATTACTGATTTGAATGAATTATGTCACAAAGCTGCACCTTATATCACACGGTACCGAACTAGACCTTTCTACATGGCTGACTGAATATTCATCCTTCAGTAGTAGGTGTGAGCTCGCCAATTCAAACCAGTATATCCTAGTATTATTAACCCAGTCATTGCCGTTTTGATTTATTAAGCACCAATCATAATCACAAGAAGCTGATGTGTCCAGAGCGTCGCACCTGGAATGTTTTTAGATGACCGGGAAGATTAACTCTATACATTCACTTTATGCCTTTGGTTTTGAAGCTAATTGTGCAATTACGAACGAATCAGTCCAACTTCACAGATCGAAGAAGCCGAGTTAGGCGGGCACATTTCTCTGGGTTTATGCTTCAATTTCGCGAACCCCTGGTGGCCACGCGGAAGGCACTTGACACAAGTGGACACATTCGCTGATAGCATTTTCCGTGGCTCGTAAGACGTGGCGCCCTGTCACGAGCGATTCTGTCCAAAAATATATTTAACTGCAAGGTTAGCATTTCATATCGGATATCAGAGGTTGGTGGTCCCAGCACAGCTTGCTGTTCGTTCCCGCAGCTGTTTCTGGCTCTGGTTTATTGTTGTGACCTCACACGAACTCAGGCTCCCACCCTTGGCCCTGACATACCTCCCCTCACACGTGTTTTTCTTTTCCTCTCTCTACTTCCATGCAACCCATAATCTATGTGTTTCACTTTGCTGTTTTCTTCCTGCCACTGTCCATCCATTGCTACACGCTGCCCGTCGCGTGGATTTTGTGTTTCTCATGGTACAGTGACTGTTGCTTTGTCTCTCTAGCACACACTTGTACCCTCCATTCACGTACACACACAAAAAAGACAAAGCCTAGCATGTGACGGATGGAATTGATGCAGAAACTAGCGCCAATGTTTTTATTTTGCATGCCTCTGTGCGTGGCACTCCTGGCGCCTCCAATGCTCCTTTGTTACACATGCACTTCTCAAACCTTCTACACCGAGGGAGTCTCGCAGTGAACTCTCTGTTGTGAAATGAAGCCGTGATATATATTCTGAAGAGAGGGTGAACATTGCAGTATGTTTTCAACATTCGGTGCCAGAGCTTTCATTCATCTCTAGCAGGGCTTTGTCAACACATGCTCCTGGTTAGTGACACATGGTTTGCATTGCTTCGAGCTTCCCCTTGCAAGAGGGTCAGAGAACAAGGACTCATGTGGTGGGGAAAAGAATACAAAGTGGTCTCCCCAGCTGTGCAGCCTAAAACGTTTCTTGTTCTTAAAAGACAAAGAGGTATTTTTGCAAAAAACCTCATGCACCGCAGCGCAGTCCTCAAGTTGTTGAGGAGGGTCGCATGAGAAGCAAAGAGCAGGAAAGCACCATAACTACAAAGATATAGCACTATCTTACTGTCTCACCAGTGCTGGTGCACAATTAGGTAATTAGTCTGCCTAGCGCCACGCACACACCTGTGTATCATAGTGGAAGTGTGTGTGTTCGAGAGTCCAGCTAGGGTTTTGTATTGGAACCATACTCTCCAGGTACAAAATACCAGAGATGGCTGGTGGATTTTAAAAGTGGTGAGTATGGAAAGTTTTGATATGGGTTTTTTCATGCAAGAACATTTCAAATAATTAGCATCAAATGGTTGATTTTACAGAATACATTTGAAACAAATTTTTGTGGAAAAAACAAGAGATCAATATGGGGTGTTTTAATGCTCAAGCGTGAAAATAAAATTAAAAGCCAACCAAAAAATACCCCAGGCATCCAGGCATAATACAAAATTAGTCTGTTTGTGAATTGTCGTACCACCTAGAAGCCAAGTACACATATCCACCAATGAGTATAGGCACCTCAAGTGTTCATTACTTGTAACGCATCTCAGCCTCTTTACATTCATGGCCGGCACGCGGGTGGGGGGGCCGGCGCGATGGAGTTCTCGCACAGCGCTTTATTAAAAAAACTCAAGAAATGTCAACTTAGCTTCAGGCCGGGTCCCTTGTCTACTCAGCTCCTGCTCTCTTGCCTCTGACAGGAAGAGGAAGCAGGCAGCCAGGCTCAGTCCTCAAAGCCAATCACAACCGGGACAGCCCCAGCCAGGGGCTTATGGGGTGGGCATGTTCTGCATTCAGGCTGCATGGAAAAGGGTAAAGTGCGCATGACTGATTGGGCGGCCCCAGAGTGCCGACCAAACAGTCTTTGCGCTTTTAGGAGTGGGCCCACCACTCCTCTCCTGCCCTGCTCCAAGAGCAAACCAGCCCCACTCGCAACACAAACATAAAATGCTAATAACTAAAGTTATTACCATTTTATGTTTCTGTTTCTCTCACTGTGAGAAAGCAGTGAGGTGAAGCTCCTCCACCATTGCGGAGGATCCGCCCCTGCCTCTTTACTATATTTTGCGGATCAGGGGCAAGAAAATTGGTGATACTGTACATGACAAATATTGAAACATAAAGATGGCAAAAGATAGATCCACCCATAGCATTTCACCTTTGTAATCCCAGCTTCCAAACTGAACCAAATTGTGGGATCCAAGGTAAATACTATGGGGCAGATTTACAAGAAACTGATGCATCTCTGCCTTAGAGCAGAGATGCATCAGTTTCCCTGCGCCTATGTGCAAGACCCTTGCTCCACCATAGATGCATCGTATTTATAATACGGCGCACCATGGCGCAAGGATTGACAGATGTGTCAGAAATTCTGATGCATCTGTTGGAGTAAAAACCACACATTGCTAAGGTTGTCTCGCAAGCATGACGCAACTCTAGCAATGAATGGGGAGGCCTATACTTATTGTACTGCGTCACTCCTCACGCGGCTCCAAGCAGGGGTAAGATTTTGATACAGTGGCGACCTAGAAGTGGCGCAGTCAAATCTTGTAGATTTCTCTGCATCCCTTCTACAAGGCTTTCCTCCGTGGGAACGCCCACCCTACATACATTATACCTGACGCAGATATAATGTGCTGTGGGGCTTTACAACGTGACACATCTCCCTAGATGCGTTACATAGTAAATGGGCCACAACGTGGTGCATTGTTTATGCCGCCGCTGCGTCACAAAAAGTGACGCAACGGCGGTGCAAAAGTGACGCAAGGGGCTTATAAATTTGCCCCTATATTTAATTGAGAGCACTTTCAAATACATGAGTTCAGGATATGTGCCGTACATCTCACCTGTGTTTATTAGCCTACAATGTTGCTCCAGCTATATTAAGAATCTAGTTCCTTATAGCGTACACATGACAACTGACTCGACTTTTGGTTTATTAATCGCACTGTCATCAGAATAGGGGTAGAATGTTTCTCAGTGCGAGTTTAAAAACTCTGGCTTTCAATAAATACTTTTCAAATAATCTCACATAGAAGGGTGATGAGTTTCCATGCGTTAAAGAAATAGTGTTTCTTGAATGTTGAAGGCGCCTTATCATATTCTAGTGTGATATTCGTGGCACGGTTTACAAGCCAGCTAATATCAGGGCTCTCCCCCTGTACGGACTCTTGGATCCAGAACCCAGCCTTGGTGCAGGTCTGGCTCAGCTATCCCCTTCTTCTGAAAGCATAGCTATCAAAAATCGGTTCACATGTATATGATATTAGTTTGTTACAGTGTGCTTATGTTTTGCTTGACACTTTAATACATTTTGTGTTATAGTAGGATTGAAGAATTGTAAAAGAAAATAACAAAGCAGTTTTATCCATAAAATAAAGTAAATATCAGACACTAGCTACATTGTCCAATATATATGCTTTAATAGTGGTCTTTGAACAACCCTCAATGCAAAGTGATACCGGCTAAAAAACCATGGTAGACCCAAGAGGCAGTCACCAAAAACATGGAACCACTTTTCAATGATCTCATGGGCTTACCACGTCCACATCAGATCACTCCACTACACATTCAATTCCAAACCAACATACATACACACGCACACCGGAATTTCCATAACTGCAATTTGTTCTGTTGAATTTTGTGGTGAATGTTGGAGCTACAGACATGAATGAATGAATGAATGAATGAATGAATGAATGAATGAATAAAACTGGGTCTTATAAAGCGCGGACTTAGCCCAAGGGCATTAAGGCGCATCAATTTTATGTTTAGCTAAAACACTGGAGATTGTATATGCACCAAAATTACAGTTCCCAGAATGCGAATATATGGCTAAGCCTAGGCATTTTTCAGTGACACCATCAGTCAATTTATTAACAACACTCAGTGTCTTCATTTTAAATGCATGAAAGGCAGTGTAGGCCCTTACCGGTTTAACCTGTGATTTTGTGATTATGGGCTGGTCTTATGTTAACTGTTTGGGTTCAAACTACAGAGATACTTTATCATAAATGAATAGGATACCATTACATCTCAAACCCAGGACTATCTAGAAGGTATCTTGGCGCTGTATACCGCTGTGGAACCCTTCCTGGCTTTCCCTGTGAGATGCCCCTTACTGGGAACCCTCCAAGGTGAGGCCAGGCATCCTAGCGCTTTCGGGGCCGTTGTGGAGATTAAGCAAGCTATTGCCCAGAGTTCCAGAGTGGGACCCATGATTAGAGTAGGCACCGAAGCGAGAATTATCAAGTCCAAGGACATTGAGCCCAAGGCGTCGGGAATTGAACCCTGGTCCCAGGCCAGACCTCTGCCTCAGGGTCTGCAGCTCTAACCGGTGAGCCACACTTCTCCACTATCAGAGTGGGTCTCACTTTTAACACTGGGATTACAGCAAATCTTGCAATAATTACTCAGACTCTGAAAAAACGAATGTTTAGAGAGTTAACGTGATGCAATTTGGAAAATGGTACTGCTTCCCATGAAACCAACAATAATACTTGATCTACATGAAACGTCCTGCAAATTGACTTGTCTGGGCTAGTGTCAAAGCACAGCACCCATATGATCCCATATCATGTGTTACACCAGCAAGTGAAGACTTCTTGTGTAAACTGCCCTCTCCATTCTGGGATATGCAACTGTATTTTTCCATGGCATGCTGCTTCTCCCACCAGCCTCTTAACTTACGTGGATGTTGTCTAGCGTTGGCACTTGGCAGTGCTGGCAAAGCCTCACATCCTTTCACGGCCCTCACAGCCCCATCCCAGCACGAGGTAGCTCAGATCTATGGCCCACACCCAATTCTGCCTCAGAATTTAACCTGTGCAAGAACTCCAGGCGGGATAGGTTAATGGTGACACGGGCAGTCCGATACAGCGTAATGTGAAAACCTCAGAACTCCAACAAAAGAAACGAGTAAACTGAGGCCTGCTTGCGATGGCACTGGAACTTCTCAACTGTGTGCCATGAACAAATAAGCAGTAACTTTGAACCATCATTGTATAAGCTTTAATTAGTGGGGAGAAAGCTGTTGGGCTGCCACAGGCCTTAGGTAGTCCGCTATCTATAACAGGCAGGAATGCAACAACAAAAAGTTGCTGTTTTGCATGACAAAGTCAGATATCACAGACACCATGCCCACTCCAACATTGCACCGCAGACCAGCTCCACCCTGGTCCTTTCGTTTTATGCCCTTTTTGTATTGCCGCCCTGGGCCATTGTTCTTAACGCCCCAAATGAGGCTCTATTACTAATGATAAAGCCCACCACATCCACTACTATTATGTCTCTGCCGTACCTTATGATTCCAGGACGAGGAAGAAGCTTGGACGGAGAGTGCATAAGTAGTAGGCTAGCCATCTTCCACCTCCCATCCCAAAAACCACAGATTCAACCCGTTTTGTTACCGAGCAGCTGGGCTGCTTCATGATTCTTTTCATCTCCTTATTTTACCCCTCAGGGTGGTAGGGCCACGCTCTTCATGCCAAATACTATGCTTAGACAAACTTTTAACTTTTCCCACTTTTGATGTGTGTTGTACAGTGTAGCACACATGTAAGGTCAGACACGTTTGGAGGAATAAAAGCAATTCTCCAAGTTAACGTCAATCTCAAAAAGGCATTATTTTTTGACACACAAAAGCTTGCTGTGAGAATGGCATCTTTTTCACCCTGTTGACCCCCATTTTTGACTGATACTGGTGGTAACTTACTCTGACTGTGCCCTAGGCTCTGCTAACCAGGCCCGGGGCAGGGCTCTGATGAAAAAGGTCCATGGTAAGTAGGTTTAATTGCAATTGGCAAGGACAGACCCCGTAAGCCCCAAATATATATAAGGGCAGAGGGGATTCAAACTACCTATAAGTCCTGTGTATATAATAGGGCAGTGGGGTTTAGAGGCCCAGTAGATTTCTTGTATTGGAATGTGCACTGCTTTGTGCCTACTGTCATTTATAAAGGCAGTCCTGCTTTGCAGACTGTCTTTAAAAAGTAAATTATATGAACATTTTACTTTGGAATTAAAGGTACCACCAAAGTCGTAATCTACATTATTTTTGCATATAAATCACCCCTAAGGTTTCTCCTCGGTGCCCCAGGGGTATGGCCACATGTAACTATAGCAGGGACATTATAAATGATGTTTTATATGCCCGAGTGAGGGAAAACTGCCAATTTCTTCCGTCCCCCGCCCCATTGTAGATTATTAGCTCCATAGGCTAACATAGGAATATTTTATCTAAGTATAAATATTGCCCGGAAGGGGCTCACAATATCATTCAAAGACTTAAAAGATTGGCAATGATAAATCCAACAACTTGCCACTGTTTAATTTATCATTACTAGTACAGAAAAGTGAGCTGAAATGCAGCCTTCACACAGCCTTTCATGATTGTTCAGCCTTAATAGGCTTAGCCAAGATGCTTGGGTGAGGTGATAAGTGGTCGTGTGGAGCAGAGGTTATCTAATGGGCAGAGCTCTGCAGCTCCAAAGAACAGGCATGCTAGGGGCTGGGTAAATCAAGCTGGGCTTCAAAGAGAGCTGACCCAAGCCAGATGGGAGGCCCGAGAATGGAATTTACAGGAGGTGGAGGGGGACTGTTAATAGAAATGA
Organism: Lissotriton vulgaris; assembly: GCF_964263255.1. NCBI lineage: Eukaryota > Metazoa > Chordata > Amphibia > Caudata > Salamandridae > Lissotriton > Lissotriton vulgaris. The sequence continues at coordinate 236,958,459 of NC_141691.1, forward strand.
GCCACACCAATAGGTTGGGTTTGCCAGCTCTTACTCCAAAGGAGATAACATCTTGATCTTCAATTTTAATGCGCAGTGCTCTGTGGGATACGAATATGCCACACGTTGGAGGAAGCATGCTTTTGGGTGGCATCCGGCACCTCATTAGACAGGGGTGTCCTTCTGCTTGTCGCCCCAGATCATTGAGTAAATATGTGAGAGCTGCAAAGCAACTCTAATTTGCTGCCTGAAACTACAAGAAGAAGGACTTCCCTGCTGGATAGCCTATCTGCACCACACAGGTTTGCACCCTGAAGAACTACTGTTGCAAACTTGGAACTACAGCCTTGAGGACTTTGCCTTGCAACAAAAAGGATTAAGGAGTGAACTCCCTGAAAGCAACAGGTTAACAGAGCTTCTCCGCACCATCTCGCTCAAGAAGTCCCCAGCCTGGAGTACGTCCAGTGGACTTTTAAAGATTTGGCCAGGTGCATTGTGTGAATTGTAGTGCCAAACTTCCAAGGACCATCTCAGTGCTTTGAACACTCAAGAGGAACTTTAGAAAGATGTTCCAGAAGTTTGGAGAAACTTTTGGAAAATGTGGACCGGCCTGACGTCGAGAGTCAGGCCAACAACATTTCAACTGTGGCCAGGCCTGAATTCATTGGTGTTTTTAAAAGCTTTACATACCTGTCTCCTGAGTTTAGTCTGCCTGCTTACAGCCAGCTACCAAGGATTGAGCCAGGGGCTAATAAATTGAGAAATTTTCTGGACCTTGTATTGCGTGGGTGGCCTTATTGCTGTTGGTAGGTGCATACTTACCCCTACCAATCACCCATCCTCCAACACCTGCTTACTATTGTTAGTGGATAGATAGGGCTTTGTGCCAAAAGTCATGGTAACGCCCATGCCCCACCCCTGGACTGACCCCCTAATGGAAGGTAGTGCAAAGCAGAGCAAAGTACTGCTTTGCATTACTTTTAGTTAGCTTTCCAGCTCAAATAAAAGCAATTCGAAATAAACAGTTTACACTGGTTTGCATCACTTTTGCGCCACAAACCCAGCACAAAATGTTAGTAAATTTGCCCCAAACTCTGATGCATGGCAATCGTCAACTGACAATTCCACAGGTCAAGATGGGGAGTGTCAACTTTTATGTAAGATAAATTGCATATCCATCTCCTACTTCATTAGGGTGTGGTTTCAGGACCATTTACATGGTCTCCATAAGTGACTTTGGTGCCAGTGGGATTGTGGTAGTATTTAAATACTTTTAATGAGGCGCCAACACCCATTTGCTGGAGAGTAGCATGTTACTGGGTGGAATAGAGTGAATTTTCTGGTATGGGCTAAGTGTTTTTCAGTGTTGTGAGTGATCACAAGATTCTACTCTTGCACCTTTGCCGTGAAGGGCATCAAAGGGAGTGAGAGATGGGACATTTTTAATCTTATATGGCACAAGTGTTTAGCCTATGTGGGAAGTATTTCAGTGGCATTATTGGCAGAGGCGACTGTGTCACTGCAATAGTGTACCTTCAACTATGCTTCAAGTGGAGAGAGGGAGACAAAGCGGTAACTGCACTTGTGCCTGCAATCATTTGGATTATTTGATGCAGTTTCCGGAAGGTATGATTGTGAGTTCTGTACTGTCTGTGCAGTCCTAATGATAGTGAGGGATTCTGTCTACAGGTTGTGTGGCACCTCATCATTAGTTAGGGAAAAGATAAGACTTTGCTGAATTCCAGGTGGTCATTGATGTTTCTTATCTTTGCGGGGAGAGAGAATTCCAAACTTTTGTTGAAAGTACATAGAAGATATTTTCACCATTTCTTCTTATATTTAGAGCTATTCAGCTGCAGTGCAGTCGTGCACTGAGGGTCCTTTTAGGAAGTATATTTGCAGCTTCAATCATGAAGTTTAGGTCCTTTTCATAGATGGTCCTGAGGGTGATGCAGATGATGCACAGAGCCTTGACCGGTGAGCGAATGTCCATCGAAAGACAACGAAGCTCTTGAAGGTCAGGTGAAATATGGTCCCATTTATGATGATTTGGTAGCTGTGCTTCTGCCACATTTTGATCCTTGGCCTCATTAGACCAGGAAGAGTCAGAGGTGGGGTTTCTTTTCATACTCAAGATAAATCATGTTCAGGGTAACCTGGAGTTCCAGAGGGAAACTCAGCAGAGGGAAGATGAGTTGCAGAGTACCCGCTGGCGTGAGGGCACTTCTTGTAAATTAAATCACTTGGGATACCAATCAAACGTAATCCTTGTGAAATATTACCTTGCTGATTTCGGGATAAAGCCAAGCCAAAATTGTTGGGAAATTGCAAAACACTCACCTCGGTTGAAGCATGGAAGCTGACCTAAGCTTACCTGAGCTACAACTGGATCATGCTCCGAAAAGACAGTGGGCAAAGAGGAGAACCCCAGCTTAAAACACAGGCAAGTAATAGTAGGTTTAGGCTGAAAATCAAGCCTGTTTACTGCCGAAGATAAAATGTCCTTCCACCTCAGGTGCTACATTTCATTGTTGTGTTACGACTTTATGACCTCTATCAATTTTTAGGAGCCCATTCAAAAGTTGTGCATTGAAAGGTTCCAAAATGACCAGGTATGGAATCATCAATTTCAGCCAGTCATTGCATGCGACACATGCAGTCACCAGGTATTATATTCAGAATGGGCAATACACATGCAAACTTTGAATTACTAATACCAAATTTAGAAGGTTATCGCCATTTCTGGAGGCATTTCAACTTCAATTTACCACCTGTTGCGAGCAGATAGTAAATGGGACCTCAAGGGCCTATGTGTGATGGGGGCGACTTTACCAGCCTGATAAAGCCGGCAGGTAAAATTGGGCCCGGTATTCCCACCCCTGGTAATGACAGGTGTAGGATCTCCAAGCCAGTTGTGATGGGCAGGAGGTCTTTGCACCCCGGGAGGCTGCTACCGCTCAGTGGTATTCAGTGTCATGGTGCTTTTTGAGTATCCCAGCAGGATCATGGTTTCATAAAGATTTGCTTTTCTCAAATCCCTGGACTATTTTATGCACCATATGTCATTTAGCCTTTTTTTTGTAATTCTCCACAACACTATCGAAGTGTTATTTCTATAGAAAATATATTCTGAATATTTAACGAGAAAGCCTGCCTTTTCAGTGTTGGTCTTTTGTGCCTGGGCTTTTCCACCACTTTCCAGTGACGCAAGCAGCCCCTCGCTCCCATTCTCATTGTAATATTGACCTTTATCGCTCATTCGCAGACTAGTTAGGAACTGGTTAACTCTTTTGTTCCATATACAGCATGACACAGTTTCTCAAAGCCTGCTCTGTGCATGAAAAATACTTCAAATTCAATTAAAAAAGCATTTCTTCGAGAGCAGCAGCTGAACATGGATGGATCTCTCCTTTCATTTTTTGCTTTATCTCTTGTTCGCAGGTATTCTTATTTAATGTAGTGCCACTGCTAATCATGAATACTACTAATAATATTAACCGACTCCTTATCACAAAAATGAACGTAGAAACAATAGAAAGACTTGAAAAGGTGATCCCCATACATCATACATTGTGTCAAATTAAGCATGCTTCCCTTTTGAGACCACTACATGAAAGTCAGATTTCAAGAAATGAAGGCTTTGTTTAGACCATGGCTTCCTGGCTGTCCAGGGGCCGTGGTGCCAGGGGCACTGCTGAGGGTCTTTTTCATGAAAGGCTTCTGCTGCCCTGGCAGCTGCATTTTCTACAAAATCTGACAACTCAGGACGGCCAGCCATGCCACGGCTGTACAACAGACCACTGCATTGTTATCATTTCTGAAAGAGTTACCCTGGGGATGGCTTGTGTAAAATAAAAAATCAATGCCCCTCATGTGTGGGCACGTTTATCCTATTTCGTGGTGGCACGGTTTATGTATTTCTGATGAGTTCTGCAGTACTGTGCATGGCAGTCACTGACAGGAAACAAGCCATGTCAAAGCCAATGGTTCTGGCTATTTCTAATGCTTTTTCTTTGATTGCACAATTTGTGTGCATGGCAGTGTGATGGGTGAATGTGAGAATGGATCAGTGGTTGAATTGATGAGTGCTCAGATGGATGTTGATATTCTGTTAGCATCCAGCATTAATTTCCTGCATCCTGTGGGATGAAACACTTTCTGATTGACATGTTGGTAAATAAATACAAATGCCATGCTTAGATGTTAGCTGCATTTTTGTTTTGAAAAACCCACAATTTGCAATTGTTTAACAGCATGGGTTGTGTAGGACCTGACATCCTTGATGTGGTTTCCGCTGACTTGTTGCTTTCTGACTTCCTGTTTGACTGAATTCATTTTTTTGCTGACTTTAGAAATCTGGGTACTTTACTACTAGTGGGCCTGCAGCACTGATTGTGCCACCCACTCAGTAGCCCATTGCACATGGCTCAGGCCTGCCTCTGCAGAGCCTGAGTGTGCAGTTTTGAACTGCCATTTCGACCTGGTAAGTTAACCTACTTGCCAGGCCCAAACCTTTCCTTTTTATTACATATTAGTCACCCATAGGGTAGGCCCTAGGCAGCCCTATGGGCAGGGGGCGGGAAACAAACTTTACAACAAAACTTTTACAACGCAATATCATTACAACTAAACATTTACAACGCAACATCCATTACAACGCATGCCATTACAACGCAACCATTACAACGCATGACACTACAACGCATACCACTACAACGCATGTCATTACAACGCAGTCATTACAACGCATACCATTACAATGCATAGTATCCTTACACTATCCAACACTTACCCTAATTTTACAACCCCTGGAGTTAGAATAGTAATTTTTACCCCTACACTATCCAACACTTACCCTACTGTTGCACCCCCTGGAGTTAGAATAGTAAATTTTACCCCTACACTATCCAATACTTACCATACATGCTATGGAATGGTATGCGCTTTAATGGTAGTTTTGTGAAATGCGTTGTAATGGCATGCGTTGTAATGGAATGCGTTGTAATGGATGTTACGTTGTGAAAGTTTTGTTGTAATGGCATGCGTTGTAAAAGTATGCGTTGTATTGACATACATCCGCTGGGGGCAGTGTATTTGAAAAGTAGGACATGTACTTTTGATGTTTACATATCTTCGTAGTGAAAAACGGTTACATTCATTTTTCATTACTGCAAGGCCTATCTTTTCCCCGGGTTGACATTAGGATTGCCTTAAAACATATTTTAAGTGTAATTTCCCATTGGGAAGATATAGAGATCTGGAGTTTGGTGTCTCTGTGCTCAGAATTTACAATTGCAAGTTATGGTGAAGTCAGATTTTAAATTGTAAGTCTGAAAATGCCAGTTTTAGAAAGATAACATTTTCTTACTTTAACCATTCTGTGCCTCTGCCTGTCTCTGAATACACACCACGGTTGGGTGATAACTGGGCTTTGTGCATTCCCTCTAGACAGTCACACAAAGGGAGAAGAGGTATGGCATTAGCATCCTGATGGCTCATCACCAGGCTGATGTGCCTTCCTGCGATAGATTGGGAGGGAGGAGCTGACACTTTTTCACCTGATTAGGGCTGTGCCTGTCCCCACACAAAGAGTTGAATAACCCCCTGTATGGAGTCTGGAGATAAGGCAGGAAAGGCAGGAACATTGTGATATTCAAAGGCCTCGTTGATGTCTCCACCACTTCAAAGGCACATTTGGTTAAAGTACTGGACCCCCCAACACCACCAAATCAGAACTTTGCTGAAACTAAGGACATTCTGTTTGGAAGAAAACCTGCTGTGCTGCAGGAGGGACTGCCACTTTGCTGACTGCTTTACTGTGTTGGTCTGCTGCCTGCTGATTGCTGTGCTGTAGGAGAGACTGCTACTTTGCTACCTGCTCTGCTGTGTTGGCCTGCTGTCTGTTGCTTCTTGTCTAGACATCGGAAGGAATTGATCTGTTTGCTACATCCTTGATCCCATGCTTCTCAAAGAGCAATAAATCGGCAAATCAGCACCACTAAGTTGATCGGTACCAAAGCAGTGCCCTCCCATGCCAATGCAGTGCCAATCCGATGGCATCCCTGTGTGGCTCTACGGCAATGTATTCACATGACTGCGAGGTGCGATGACAATGCAGTGTCGATCCATGTGCTCGAATGCAATGCTCAACGGTGATGCAGTGCCGATCTTAAGACACTGCTGAGAAAATCAAAGGAACTTTTTCAGCAGGTCCTGCATGGGTCCTGTAGCTGACCTGCCCTCCATTTTGTTTCCTTTTTTTGTTGTTTTATATAGCGTGAACTTGACCCAAAGATATAGGTTATTAGAGCGCTTTACATGGGCACCAGCTTTTTGTTACAGATAGACACATTTATTTCATTCATTTTTGTTAGGCCCGGGTAATGTAAGTGATTTGCCCACAATCAAAGGATGTTGAGCATCATTGCCGAGACTTGAACCCGGGTTCCCTGTTCAAAGTTGACTGCTCTAGCTGTAAGGCTACATCCTCTCCTTTTGCAGTCAGCCTGAACTTTGCATTTACCCCGGTCTATCGCAACCTCAAGTAACCTTTTAACGCTATTGACTTCTAAGCACTGTTTTGGGATTAAGTATTTAACCCCTTCGATGCGGCCGCGATTCCCCTGGTGTGCTGTAAACAGCACGAACAGGGGCGGGCCGTGACGAACCCCAGCCGTCATCAGCACACGAGCACCGTAGTGCATGACGGCTGGGGTTCGTCATCAGCATTGAAGGGGTTAACATTTCAAATCTCTTCTTTTACTGACTTTTTTTTTCGTTTTGGTTTTGCTTTACTCAGATAAATATTCTCAAATTTTCTAAACTGGTGTGGAGTCGTTTTATGGTGTTTTCACTATGTTACTGTAATTAAAACCTGCACACAAACCTTTCACTTTGCCTCTTAAGTTAAGGCTGACTACTCTGTGCCAAGGTATCGGGGGTGAGCAAAGGTTAATTTAGATTATGAACCTGACTTACTCCGAATAGAATTGTGGTTCCTGCTTGAACAGAGTGTATACACTGCCATCCAGAAACCTCACTTTCTAACAGGTTGCGTGACTCTGGCACATTAACATGCCCCAATGCAATGTGTCCCTCAGTTCAAAAAAAGTCCTAGCTGGAGTTTGCTGTTGATCTGGCAGTAGGCTTGAATGTTAAAATCCCCACTATATTCCAATACATGATTGCTCAAAATGAGTCTGCCAGCTAAGCAACCAGAATGAATCTTCGAAGAAAAGTACCTTGAGTACCAGAGAAAAGGTGCCTTTAGCTGTCTCAGGCCTAAAGAAAAAAATGGCATGCTTTAGCCAAAGCTTGACAGAGTTATCAAGGTATTGTGTTGCCCTTACGTCACGCATGGTTTCGCAAGGGCAACGCAATACCTCGGTTAAATTTACCAAGCAATGCAAGGCCGCCTTGTGTGGTCCTGCATTGGTTGGTAAATCTGCAGTAACTCAAGGAAGCACAAGTTACTGCCTTGCGTTAATCTGCCCTGGGAAGGTGTTCAATGGGTGCAATGTGGGTGTTCCCATGCATCCCCCATCAATTTTTTAGCATTCCCAGATTTACCAATACGGGTAAACCTTACCTGGGGAGGCGCAACAAAGAGAAATATCTTTATTTCTCCTCACTGTTTCCTCTTTTTTTGTGTTTTGCATTTAGAAAGAGGAAAAAGCCTCAGAGGATTGTATTTTGTGCAAGAAGGAGTCCTTTCATGAACAAAAAAACAATTCTACCTGCAAAGCAGGCACCCATGCACCATGGCGCAAGAGTGGATGTGTTGGTTCTAGGCAACATATTGTGTACCAGCGCAGGCAGAATGCAGGAATGCACTATATTTGATAGACATGGCACAATTCTGCCTTCTTCCTTTTACGAACACAGCAAGTTGTCTTGCTGCATTGTGTTGAATGAAAGCAGGGCCGGACTGGGAGCCTCAACCGGCCCTGGCAAAGTGCTCGGCCGGCCCCCCCTCCCCACTCGGAGGAGGGGAGGAAGTGGGGAGGAGGGGGTGGGGGGGCGGCCAGGCACTTTGCCGGGGCCGGTTTTCGGCCGATTTTGTTACAGGGCCGATTTTGCAACTATGCTGCAAAAACGGCCCTGTAACAAAAACATCTCCCAGGGGCTCAAAACCGGCCCCCACCCGTGCGGCGCACCGGGGGATTGCCCGGTGGCCGCTATGGCCAGTCCGGGCCTGAATGAAAGAATGATAAATCTGCCCCCATAGTGCATATATGGATTCATAAAGAACATTTTGAGACCATGCATGCTCCTTCTGCGTCCAATTTGTTTGTAAACAGAGGAGCTCCCTCTTCAGTAACTTGGAGAAACACAAAGCACCAATATATTTTTATGCACAGGGCAGATTGGCTTGGATGTGGTTGATGTAATTAATTAAGCCGTTTACATGCGCTCTGCTCACAAAAAGACAGATAACAGATGAACCACTTCTGCAAATGCAAACTTGCTATAGGCAATTGTTGTCATGGAGAACAAATGACTGTTTGCCATATTTTGGTCTATTAGTTTTTTCCCACAAGGTTGATTTGTAGTATCTCCCGAGGCCTGGTGTTTCCACAGTGGAGAACAGTCAACATTAAATAATTCTTTCCTCAAACCAAAATCAATCTCTCTGTTACCGCGTGGCTCAGTCTCTTCCTATCAGCATAGAGTGTTTGAAATCTCAAGATTCACATTCAATAGCATTTCTGACAAAGGTCTGGGATTTTATTTTCATAAATATAAAAATAAATCTAATAGGGCGTCCAGTACCTGTGTGCCCTGTGAAGAGTGCGTTTTAATCCTATGTAAAGCCAAACTGTTCAGAAATTAACTCAAATCCATTTTCATAAAAGCACATCAATACAATATCCGTTCACATTCATGACTTGTGTTGAGCATCCGAGTCGGTCAAGGTTCTGAACACCAAAAAGAGTTTCCTTACAGAAAAGAATCTAACGCTTGTCTCCATATTTGTACATGACAACATTTTAAAAGAGGAAAGTGGGAGATTTAAAAGGATAATAATTGGAAGCATGTAGTTCTTCCATTGACTTCTATTGAAACAGAGGCAAATTCAGGTGGGAGACACCCAAAATTAGGTCATTTTGGCTTTAAAATCAGGAGTCTCCTGCCTGAAACTGGTCTATTGGCATGTTTGCGTCTTTCATCAAGCGTATAATAGTGCAGATAGGGAGAGCGAGCATCCATCCATGGGCCCTACACAGATAAATACCCCGAGGGGACTTCTACCAGTCCAGCGACATTATCCCTGTAGAAAATGCAGTCTATCTAATCTCACAAATGGCACTTGGGAGCTTGATCTAGGTTCGCCAAAGAGATGGCAACAGAGGAAACATACCAACCTTCTAGCAGAGTAATTTACATGATTACTTGCCCCTGTGGTATGAAGTATATAGGGATGACAATGCTAATGTTCTGGGTACTGATGGAGCACAGGAGAATTATATGTGCTAGAATGTAGATTCTCCAAGTTTGTGATGAGAGAATCTGGATTTCATTAAAGACACAGAGGCTAGCATTATGCATAACCTTTTATTCCACCACTCCTTGCAGCACTTAGAAGTATTACATCATCAAAAAACAAACTTCTAGAAGATAGAATGTTCAAACACAATAAAACACTGAACACAGCAGCCATCTTCCTCTTTTAAGCTGCTCCTGAAGAAAAACCAAACTAACTCCAACTTCATGCCGATCTTCTCCAAAAAATTCTTTTACTTCTCATCTGAAAAACAACATAAAAATATTTATATACACACATTTTTTAAAAATATTTTTTCCAAACTTATAAAACTTACAACCCCCCCAAACCACACACAAAAAAGGGAGGGTGGGAGGGATAATGCTAGCCTCCGTGTCTTTAATGAAATCCAGATTCTCTCATCACAACCTTGGAGAATCTACATTTCATGACAAGACCGGAGGCTAGCATTATGCATGTTCAAAGCTGTGATAAAACCACAGACGACACATGCCCCAGAGGTTTTAAATAAAACTTTGCAAAAACATCGGCACTTGACCAATCAGCTGCACGCAAGATCTCTTCTAAACGACCTCCAGACAAAAAAAGCTTTAGTAAGCATAGCACCTCTCACTGAATGAGCACCAAACTCATCCAAACTCACACCAGCTTCAAACATACAAAATCTCACCCATCTAGCAATTGTAGTTGAAGAAACTGGCCTGAAAGGCTTAACAAAAGAAATCAACAACTGCTCATCACCATCCCTTCTAAACTCACTCATCCTCACCTCATATTCAACACATGGCCACACACAACTTTGGATGATCCAAAAATCTAGGATAAAAAATAGCACTCAACATGCATTTGGTCCTTTTACTTACACTAAAAAGAACCCCATCAGGAGTAAAACATCTGTTACGAATATCCAATGCCTTCACATCTGAAACTCTCTTGAAAGAAATAAGACACAAAAGACTCACTAATTTCCCCGACAACTGCTTAAGACTTTAATACTTATTAGCTGGCCAATTCTCAAATAAACTTAAAATCTTAATAACATCCCACATACCATTATGCCAAACCTGACCAGCCCAGAACGGTGTCACCAACACCAACTCGCACTCCTGCTTCCTCACCATCAGCAACACCCTCTGAATCATTGCAAATGGAGGAAAAGCATAACACTGATTCTTCCTCCAATTCTGCTGAAATGCATCCACTTCCGCCGCCAAAGGATCCGGCCTCCAACTGTAGAACCAATCCAGCTGAAAATTCAACCTCGACGCAAACAGATCCACCTCCAACGGACCCCACTCCTTCACTATTCTCCTGAATATCTGAACATTCAGCTTCCAATCGCTGTAATCCCTTAAAAACCTTGAATTCCAGTCCGCCACAACATTGCTCTTGCCTGGAAAATATTCTGCTTTCAAACCTATTTTCTCCTCCAAACAAAAATTCCAAATTTCCTTTGCCAACTGAGACAGATTCTTTGACCTGCTTCCACCCAATTGATTTATATAACGGACAGCTGAAACATTGTCCATTTTCAATAAAACATTGAAATTCTTCAAATTCCTTCCAAAACTCTTTAGAGCATAAAGCCCCGCTTTCATCTCTAAACCATTTATATGCATCGATCTCTCCTCTTGAGACCACCTCCCGCCAGTCTTCTGATCCTCTAAACAGGCTCCCCATCCAAAAAGGCTTACATCTGTTTCCAAATCAAAATCCGTGCAAATTCCAAAAATTGCACAACCGTTCCAAGCTTCCAAATTCTCTAACCACCATAACAACTCTTCCCGAGCCTCTTCCGAAATTACAACCTGATCTCCATATCACAAACCCTTCCTGAGAGCATCTGCCTTCAACCGCTGTAAAGCCCTGTAATGAAGAGGACCTGGGAAAACTGCCTGAATTGAAGAAGAAAATAAACCAATCACTCTTGCTAATGCTCTCAAGTTCACAGAATCCTTTTTCAAAACACATTTCCCTTCTGACTTTATCTTCTGAACCTTCTTCTCTGGCAAACTTAAACTTGTCTCCACAGTATTTACATTGAAACCCAAAAACTCCAAACATTGAGAAGGAACTGACTTCTCTCTGTTTACTATAAAACCTAGATTCTCCAAAAGATCCATACAAAACGATAGCTGAGTCTTCAATTCTTCCTGACTCTGAGGCATAAAAAGAAAATTGTCTAAATACATAATCATTCGAACACCTCTCTCCCTCAAAAATTCCACCACAGGTCTTAAAACCTTCGTGAAACACCAAGGTGCAGATGCCAGACCAAAAGGAAGAGAAGAAAACTGGTGCAAGCGACCCAACCATCTGAACTGAAGAAACCTGCGACTCTCCTCCGCAATCAGAATCGTGAAATATGAATCCTTCAGATCCAACTTCACCAACCAATCCTTCTCCTACAAAATATCTCTTAACAGATGGATTCCTTCCATCTTGAAATGCCTGTAAACCACATATTGATATAAATTCCTCAAATTTATCACCGGCCTCCATCCTTTTCGTTTTTTCTCCACCAAAAATATCGTACTTTCAAAGCCCTTGAACTCCTCTGAGACTTCCTCTATTGCACCTTTTCTTAACATTTCCAAAACTTCCTTCCCTACAATCTTCTTTAGCTCTCTATCCAACACCAACTGATTTGGTTCTCTTTTTTGAACTGGAATATCCACCAGTTCCACAACATAACCTCTCACAGCTCCTAAAACCCAACTGTCTTTTGAAATCTTTTTCCAATTTTCCTCGAAATATCTCAACCTTCCCCCTACCTTGTCTGGGGAAAAAACAAAATTTGTCTTCATAATTACTGAAGTAACTTTGTGTAAATTGAGCTCTTCCCCTTGGCTGCCGCCCTCTTCCAAATCCTCTTCCTCTTTGCGGGAAAAATCCTGTCGCAGACTGGAAGCCTCTGAACGCAGCTCTACCAGTTGACTGATATTGGGCCCTCGAGAATCCTCGGCCAGGGAAACGGCCCCTTCCACCAGCCCAGTCAAAAACACCTCTGTTGAAGACTCTTACAAGTTTGGATAAGGCTCAATCCAGTCTTAAAAAAGTAGCAACATATTTGCCAACTCCTTTAACTAAACCTTCACCAAACAGAAACCCTTTTGGGTCATCCGTTGGCTCTTTCTTCGAAAAATCAGCCAACTTAGGACTAATCCTCATAAGAACTCCTTTTCTTCTTTCAGAAATCAATGAAGCGCTGGCATTTCCCAATAAGCAAACCGCCCTTTGAGACCATCCTCTCAAAAGATCTAAATCCACCGCAACCTTCTTCATCTTTGCCTCCTCTGCCATATCTAGAATTCTAGCTAATGGCCCTAGTATGTCCAACAACCTGTCTTCACACTGTTTCAGAGCCTTCTCAATTCCTTTCCTAGGATCACGACCCATCTTGAAAAAAAAACGTATAAGATCAGGATCCAAATCAGGAGTTAAAGAAGCCTTTCCATCCAATACAGGCCTAAAACACTCAGCCTTCATGACTGCCCTTGCCTCTTTCTCCAATGGCTTGTGCCGCTTTGAACACCTCCATCTCTTGTGGCGCTTGAACCACCAGATTCTTTTAAAAAACTCACTTCAACATAAACATTCTTAAGCTTCTTTACCTTTTTCCCTTTTTTCACAACCTCGCTACTCTCATCTTCATTAACAGACCAAAATGTCCTCCTCCTCAACATTGTCAAATCTCCTTTTCCTTTAAAAAACACTTTTTAAAACATCTTTCATCGAATTTTTAATCTCTTCTTGAACCATCCTTCTCAAATCAGGCTCCCCTGACCCTTCTCCTTGTGCCTCCACATTAACCTCCATAATACCACTGAAAACGATCAAATCAACGAATAAACCTCTATCAACCTTCTTTCCGCAATCAACTCCCCCTCAAATGTCAGTTTCAACCGACAAAGCAATTGCGTCACAAAAAACGCACCAACGCACACTAGTCCTCATGTAAGATGGCCGCCAAAAACATCATCGCGCACGCATGCGCGATGACGCTAAAACCAACTTCATCCGAAGCAAGAAGAACCTTCGCAACTCGCAGCGTCTCCCCCGCCTCGCGGACTCTCAAGCGACAACCCTCGAGCCAACGCGAGACGAGTAAGTTGCCTCACGAGCTCGCTTTTAAATATAACGATTCTCCTATTTTTACCATCTAATAATAAAACCCGAATTGTCACAAACACACCAAACCCATAAATTGGGTTATCATCGAACTAACATACCCAAAACATGAAAAAGTGCATTAAACACCCACTCTCAAACTAAAAAAACAATTAAATACTCGCTCTCCTCATCATATTTAAAACGAGTAATCTTCCAAACAAAATTCTCTCAATCATACATAAAATTATACAATTCTGAGTAATACAAGAGTACTTATCTGCAAGGAGCAGCAAAATAAAAGAGGAAGATGACTGCTGTGTTCAGTGTTTTATTCTGTTTGAACATTCTATGTTCTAGAAGTTTGTTTTTTGATGATGTAATACTTCTAAGTGCTGCAAGGAGTGGTGGAATAAAAGGTTATGCATAATGCTAGCCTCCGGTCTTGTCATGAAATTACAGCCAGTTGAACAGTTGGAACCAGGGACAACTAACGCAGAGAAAAAACAGTTTGAAAAAGAACAAAGGTGGGTTTTCCACCTTTCAACCAATAAGACAGGACTGAACGATGAAAGTCCGCGGGGCAGTCTAAGTGGGTAGTACTGGAGTGTAAATGTTTGAGTGGAGAATGAATAAGAAAAAATACATAATGACTCCTATCACCCAAAGGAAGTGAGATGTAGCCAAGGTTATCTTGTTAATCAGGGTTGCATGTACTTTGATACCATGGGTGTCACCAACCTGTAAAACCAGTCCCATGCGAGCTGTAAACCTCACTTGAAAATAGAAAATAGAAAACTTAGTCCGAATGATAAAACAATGATGTTGAGAGATCTGACTAAGGGGCCAATCACATGCGATCAGGAAGTGGGAGTTGACCTCCAAGCTGGGGAACTGGGTTCGAGACTTGACAGGGGCGCTCAACATCCTGTGATTCTGGGCAAACCACATAATCTCCCCATGCCTAACAAAAATGAATGTGTCCATCTGTAACGCAACTGGTGCTCATGTAAAGAACTCTGATACCTTCGGGTCTAGTTCGCGCTATATAAAGCAAAACAAAATATGACCATGAAGTGGGAGGAGATGTTCTCACAGGGCTATACTATAAGACTTGCGGCTGCATTACAGTTGAGAATCGCCTGACGAGGAGTGAGGACGCTTAGCTGATTAAAAAAAAGTGGGGAGTGGAATATGAACTTCCTTTGGTAGAGGATAGCTAGAAATAAAAATTTGTAGGTAGGCTTGGACCGAGTTTACTGACACATGTGATGGAAGCAACAACTCTATCTACAAGAAGGCATAGTTGTCTATTACAGAAAACAGTTTTGGCAAACCATTGTACAACCCTGTTTTTCTTTCTTTTTTATCATTTGCTCTAACACAAAATTAGAGTGTGACTATAAGAACAATCACCCTCTCACATTTATAGAAAAGCAGTGAAGAGCTAAATATATCAGTGAGGAATGTGTCTGGAGACCATGTATGGGGTGCAGAACCACCTTACTAATGATGTGGACACAGTGAGACACAGTTGTGACCAAGACATTTTCAGGACAGGGGGTCAGTATCAGGACACATTAGAAGCCCATAACTATATTCAGCTATAGCCTGTGCAGTGGGACCCTATATACAGATGTTTGTTTGGAAGTTTAAGTAAGAGACAAGTGGTCTATGAAGATATATACTAAGTAAAATAGCATAAAATGGTGAGATTATTTTTCTTATCTTTCCACAGATACCCACCGATGAGTTACCCTGTTGGAACATAAGCATAAAGTCTATGCATGGTATGAATAGAAGTATGATGTGCGAGTAGGGCTAATTCACCACAGGACAGGAATAGGCAATCCACAGAGATTCTTGAAATGTTGATCCTGACGAAAACCTCAGAATCTTCTGGAAGGCTAAAACATTTAGACAGTGAGGAAGGCTATTTGGGTAACTATTTTCCACATAGTGCCCATATGTGTTTTTAACACTGCAAAGGAAATCTTGTCATACTACCATTTGTTGCAGGTATGCCTTAGGCAGCAATTTAATCACTTACTGCTAGGATCCCTTGAAATATCTGGAAGTGGGCCCAGAAAAAGATCAGGTTGAAGCCAGCGGTGGAAGTATTAAACTCCATCATGAAAACTCTAAGATGAAGCATGCCTTCAGGATTTCCTGAAGGGTGAGAGTTTTATAGAAAAAATCGCTCATGTGCCAGTACAACCCAGAGACTGGACTTGTTGGGGACTCCTTGTTTTGATTTATATTTGATCATTTCAGGGAAGTTGGGGGCATCACAACTGATCTTCTCTCTCCCTCCTTTTGATTATTTACGTATTTCAGCCACTACCTTTGATTTAAGAAATCAAACAGAAATCCCTGGAAAAGTACGCTGTGGATTCATAAGTCTTCTGAGATAAAAACAGTGACAGCACCTGGATACAAGCTTCAAAAAGGGTTGATGAGAATGCACAGAACATGTAAGTAACATTGGTGGCCATCTTGGAACAGATTTTTTCGTAAACAGCGCATGTGAAACAAATGGTGACACAAAATGCTTACTTATGAGCCTGGAAAAATACATGTTTCTCATGACTGCCAAGTATCAAAAGCTTAAAAAAAGATACATGCTTCTTTACATCAAGTAAGGGAAGTTTGCGATGTACAAAAAGCTAAATCGGTAAGTCTTGTGAGTGTGAGTTTTGGGCATCACCAATGCCCCTTTCACAAAGTCTGCTTTCCTTCAAGTCGTGCCCTCTCCCTGTGAGCTGTACCAATGGGGATGATGGACGGAGCGTTTGAGCAAATCAAACACTCACGCCCAGTCAACTGATCTGGGTTTAATCCATCATCATTCTTTATCTCACTCCACCACCCCAGTTCAATTATGGCCGTATGCAAATCAGTCTGACCCTGTGCCTCATGGGAACAGTCCAGCCCGAGCTGCCAAGCCATGTCTTCCCTGGACCAGCAACAAGCATCCTGGGACTGGTTTCGCGTTCATAACCCTTATCAGCCAGGCTATCTTGAATCCAGTGGCAAAGTGAGCAAGCGACCCACGTCTGGGCATACCCTGCCAACTTAGGGCGAACAAAGCAATAACAATGGGGATGATGGACAGAGCGTTTGAGCAAATCAAACACTCACCCCCAGTCAACTGAACTGGGTTTAATCCATCATCATTCTTTAGCTCACTCCACCACCGCAGTTCAGACATGGCCGTATGCAAATCAGTCTGACCCTGTGCCTCATGGGAACAGTCCAGCCCGAACTGCCAAGCCATGTCTTCCCTGGACCGGAAACAAGCATCCTGGGAACGGTTTTGGGTTCATAACCGTCATCAGCCAGGCTATCTTGAATCCAGTGGCAAAGTGAGCAAGGGACCCACGTCTGGGCATACCCTGCCAACTTAGGGCCAACAAAGCGATACCAATGGGGATGATGGCCGGAGCGTTTGAGCAAATCAAACACTCACTCCCAGTCAACTGATCTGGGTTTAATCCATCATCATTCTTTAGCTCATTCCACCTGTCCCTGTGAGCTGGCAGCAGGTGCTCATGGTCAGAGTTGACATGGGCACTGCTGAGGAAGCTGTAAGATGGTGCCGATCATAAAGCTCCTGATGAGCTTCCTTAACGGAAGCAAGTGAGTTGTATGGTGAGCGGAGCTTTCAAAAGACTAACATGTACACCCAAACCCATGACTGTCAGGCTTTGCCTTAAATGCGACAAAATCCCATGCATTTTTCTTTACGGAACATGCTGACGACATGGAAATTGACTTCGGAGATACAAAGCTCCAGATAGCTTAGAATACGTTCAAGTATCTGGGAATCCAGATATATATAGGACAAATGTGGATATGTTAGAGGGCAACCTTAATAGAGCTATTAGAGCCCTAAGATCCAGTGTCACCTTCTGGACTGCTCTGCCATTGTCTGTTATGTGGAGAGCAGCAATAGCGAAAATGGTTGTTCTGCCCTGCTTGTTGTATTATTTTACCAATCTACCATTAATAGTGCCGCAATCCACTTTTAAATTATTGAATACTCTGTTAATTGATCTTATATGGGGTAAGGGGAGAAGACGTGTAGGCTTGAAGAAAATGCAAGTGGGTACTCGGACCGGTGGGTTGGGAGTCCTGGACTTATGCGCTTATTACTATGCATGCCAATTACAATGGTTATCATACTAGATGGCGGGACGTAACCTGCAGGAAATAGGGTACACTGAAGAGGACATTGATAACAGAGCACTGCATGCTTTGTTATTACCAGGACGTAAGCCTTGGAGAGATCTTCCCCCCTTGCTGGACACTGCGATTAGGTGTTGAAAAGCAGCGCTGCGATACACGAATGTACCCCCTGCGTACGCAGGAAACATTCCACTGCTGGGACTTCCATTGGCCAGTGGTACACTCATCACTCGCAAATTAACACCTTGGTCTGACGCAGGTGTCAACACAGTGGGAGACCTGTTTAGTAATGAGATACTACTCGATCACAACACCTTTATACATGAGACGGGAGCCCCAGCCCATCTGTACTTAACACACGCTGCATTGATTCAATATGTGAAAGATCACTGGGCACCACAGAGGAGGGAACCTCCCAGCAACGAGCTGGTAAAGATGGTACACTATATGGGCAGAGGTAGACAATTGATTCGCTGGCTGTATACTGGCATCAGTGTCCATACACGGGTCTCATTAGATGCACTGAAAACAACATGGATGGGAGACATAGGTAGAGACCTGTAGGTAAGGAATGGACGGCGGTGCTTGAACATACCAGAAAGGTATTGAGAAACTCAAAATTCAAATTCATTCAAACCATGGTACTACATCATGCTTATTTGTCCCCAAATAGATTGGATAAAATGTTCCCACAAACGCAGCATTCATGCCCGAGGTGTAGGACAGAAGGGGCGTACCTCATACACATGCTATGGGCCTGCCCGACAATAAGGGGATACTGGGATAAGATTAGGAGAATTACCGGGACAGCAGCACATCATGAGATACACAACACTGTGGAGGAATGCATTCTGGGTCTGCACAAACATTTGTCCAAACACAAGGTACAATACCGATTTATAGACCTTGCATTAATATTAATCATCAGAACCCTTACTATGCGATGGAAGTCGAACCAACCCCCTGCGCTGTCGAACTGGTGTGCGGAAATGTTACGCTGGAGTTGTGCAGAGGGTGCAGCATTGAATAGGGAAGAAATAAGAGGCCTACGGAAGATACCGATATCACTAGAATGGGAAACTATGCTAGAAGAGCTGAAGTTAGCAAATGTAGGGAGACTAAAGTCAGTATGTAATGTGGTATAATGTGATGCTCATGCCTTGTTCTATTATGTACTAAAGCCGAAGATGTATGTCATAACACATAAACTGCAAGATGATGTAATGGTAGCAATGGTTATAACGATGAGGTATAGCTCAGGAACTGCGACCGTTGATGTTAAGGGTTGGGGGTGTTAAAGGGGAGAGTTTAATAACTGAGAAGTCTTCATAGTTCATATACAGGTCAGCTGTACGAAGAAAGATACAATTAAGCTTAATGTTGTCAATAATGGCGATTACGAATCGTAACACTTTGGTGCAGATGCACAATGATATGATATTGTAAAAATATGGCGAGATTTGGATATAATATGTAGTTTGCATGTCTAAATGGATATAAGACTTATGAACAAAACCTAATAAAATATGTTTTTTTTAAAAAATGTACACCCAATCCCATCAGCTGTGGGACAGGAGGGACATGTGCAAGTTAATAAAGCTCCATACCTAGCAAGTCATTGCCCTGGGGTATTGAAATCCAATGACTTTTAAAGGAAGGATCTGACATTTCAGATGCTTCAGTGAATTCAATCCAGGAACTCCTTTAATGTACCCCTTGAGAGCTCACACAATTTCAGATGTGTACTGCTGTGAAGGGATGAAATGCTGTCACTGAAAGAGACTTGTGGACTGTTCTAATAAGAGAGCTAAACTGTTGTCTCATTCAAGGTATGATATGCTTTGGCTGATTCACAATATGATTTACAATGTTTCAAGCCAATGGCTGAAGGAGGCTGAACCAAAGCCCTGTAAATGTATAATATCTTATATGATATTTGTGCATAAAAACAAAAGGTCGTGGCTAACTCCATATCTAAAAATATAGCTGGGGAATGGCATCAAAAGGCTGCCCTGAAAAGCAGGATAGCTGTGTAGTGGTTGTGCGACACACATGAGTTTTAGATCTTGCCTACTAGAAGGACCACTGGAATTATGCAACAGGAGAGTACCAAATTATTGACTAAGTTATATGGCAATAAAAGGCAAATTGGGTGGCATAATGTGGCAAATGTGAAATTATTTCTCCATTATTTTGACATTCGTATACATGCTAACAATAGGCAAAGATTTCATGTCATTAACCCCTTCGACGCTCATGACGAGCTCAGCTCGTCATGAGGTACACCTCTCGTACACTCATGACGAGCTGAGCTCGTCATGTAACGTGGGTTTTTGCAATCTGCAGCGCACCGCGGAAATCTGCACCGCACGCAAGGCGTTAATACCCCTTCAATACACAAACACAGCAATAAGAAACAGAAAAGTTACCAGACAACCTTTGCCTTCCATTGTGTCCCAACATATGTTGCTGATTTTTTACTAATGTTTGATCCATTTGAGCTAGAAGCAACATCCCTTATTTAAATTTGCAGATTATGCATCAGATGATGGGTTATGTATGTGGCTAATTAGGCAAATCTATAAACAAGCAGAAAATCCAGCGGCTGTAAAATCTCATAATTCCAGTGGCCCTGCCTACTATATGGTACATGCACTGGCTGTACAAGACTTGTTGTGGGCTTACCAAGAACATAAGGGGATTTGAGCTCACCCATTCCTAACAATTGGTTGGCTTTCCTGTCACTTTTGTTGCCTTCTTATTTGTATCCGTGTTTGTCAACCGTGTGCTTGTTTCTCCCATGGAGCATACCCACTTTACCATGTATTTTATTGGCTGGCTAGTATGCTTGCACTGCTTGTTTTTAAGCACTACTGTTTTTTTAGTATTAAGAATTTCACAGGAGTGTACCTCTTTTCCCCCTCTATGCCTTGTGTACTTCTCCCCCTCTGAAGTATGTGTTGCTATACATTGCCTCTGTGCTTCGCCCCGCAATCCATCATGTGGCTACTAACCCTCGCTCTTTGCTTTTCCGCCCGTGTGCTTCTCCTCACCCACTCCATGTTACTTTCTTTTGACCGTTTTTTTCCCCCAGCACTCTGCTTTCTCTCTCTCTCTCTCTCTCTCTCTCTCTCTCTCTCTCTCTCTCTCTCTCTCTCTCTCTCTTCTCTCTCTCTCTCTCTCTCTCTCTCTCTCATTGTTTTAGTTCACCCACGTTCTCCATTTCGCTTCCTCAACCCACACCACAGTATTGCTTCTACCCACTGTGTTGCTTCCACCCCTCCTTGTTGCTTGTTGCTTGTTGCTGACCTCACCCATCTTGAAAAAACAGACACTTTCGCATAGATGTCAGACAAAGTGCACTCTCCCCCCAATGCATTAACAGGCCCCCATTCAACAATTAAACTCGGGAAGCTTGTATGATTTTTCGCAGTGTGCATATTTATTAAAAGTTCTTAGGTCAATTACTTCATTGCCTCCAGTTCTTTATTCTTAAAGTCAAATTATTTACACATCACAGTATTAAGAAACTCACACTTATATACATTTACTCTTTTACCGCCCATTCTCCAATGGGCATGTTTTAAGCTCGGGTTGCGCCAGCAGGCCACAACCAAAATAGCCTGCTCTCCTTAAGTCAACCCCCTTCCGGTCAACAGAGCCGCAGGTGAATAATCTGCCACCACTTGTGGCAACCAGCGGCTTCCGGGGTAGGGCTAGAGAAGCCAGGGCCACCAGCAGGTCAGCCCCAACTCTCCCGCCAGCCCGGAGCCCATGATGATTTCGAAACCTGTTCAGAGGTAAAAAACTGGCACTGCCCAAAGAAGTTCCCGTGATATTCTTGTGCGGGACCCCGCAATTGCCCTGCCCGAATACCTAAAGTTTGGGGTGGGTGGGTGGGCGACTTCTTCCAGCTATGTCCGACTCCTGGGCGGTCAGCAGACAAAGAGGGGGTCTCCAAGATGGCCGCGGGCTTTTAAGCCTCGCGCCCTATGGCTGCTTCCGGGGCGTTACTATGACGCACTTCCTTTGGTGCCCCCTTACTTTCACTTCCGGGTCGGATGCCCCAGAAGCGACTCCTTGATGGTCGGCCCTTTGGCTGCCACTAACGGCGCCACGCCCTTAAGGGGGGTGGCGCCTCGCATAGATGTCAGACAAAGTGCACTCTCCCCCCAATGCATTAACAGGCCCCCATTCAGCAATTAAACTCGGGAAGCTTGTATGATTTTTCGCAGTGTGCATATTTATTAAAAGTTCTTAGGTCAATTACTTCATTGCCTCCAGTTCTTTATTCTTAAAGTCAAATTATTTACACATCACAGTATTAAGAAACTCACACTTATATACATTTACTCTTTTACCGCCCATTCTCCAATGGGCATGTTTTAAGTTCGGGTTGCGCCAGCAGGCCACAACCAAAATAGCCTGCTCTCCTTAAGTCAACCCCCTTCCGGTCAACAGAGCCGCAGGTGAATATTCTGCCACCACTTGTGGCAACCAGCGGCTTCCGGGGTAGGGCTAGAGAAGCCAGGGCCACCAGCAGGTCAGCCCCAACTCTCCCGCCAGCCCGGAGCCCATGATGATTTCAAAACCTGTTCAGAGGTAAAAAACTGGCACTGCCCAAAGAAGTTCCCGTGATATTCTTGTGCCGGACCCCGCCACAGGGCGAGGCGCTTACTGGCGGACTCGACCTCCCCCCCCGCACTCCAGAGGTTCGGAAATGGCTCCTAGAACCGTCTGTATAAATATCTTGGTGCCCGCCTCTGATAGGTGCACTCCATCCTTCGCATATAGCTCAGGCCTGGATACTTGTAGTAGCTTGTGTCGAACAGTTCTAATGCTAGATTTCTGGATGATTTCTCCCACTGATTGGTTTAGCCTTTTCACCGATCTATTTGCTGCCTTTGGGGGTGCGCCCCGCGACCATACCTGTCTCTGGATGACTTCAGACCATATTAAAATAGCTTTAGGCAGAATATTCTTAACCGCTGCTAGGGTGGTAAACAAGGACTCTTTCACTCCTCTCCTCCCAGCCGGGATCATATCGTTGCCTCCGCAGTGCAACACGAGTACATCGGGGTAAGGCATGCCTCTGGCCAAGGCCGTCCTCAAATCCTTCGGGACGTCAGCTAAGCGCTGCCCGCCTATCCCCACCCAGTGATGATCCCATCCTTGTGTCATGTGCCCCCTTTTCCCGAGTGTCTCCTTGAAGAACACACCCGCCCTGCGAATGAAGGAGTGGCCGCACCAACATATCTGAGTTCTCTGAGGAGGAGTACCTAGGGTAATATTGAAAGAAACGGTAAGCACGGTCTTTTGACATAAGCAGGGGGGAAAAATTAGTAAAAACTGTTAGACTAATTGCGGGCGTACATAACGTTCATAGCATGTCGATTTCCAGCGACCTAATCTCTTAATAGTCTGTTCAGGCTGCCCCAGGCCAGCGGCTGTGGTCGCTGCACCGATACGAAAAGAATGGGCAGTGAAGTCGGTTGGGTCAACACCGATTTTTTCTAAGGTCATTTTTACTACCCTTGTGAACTGGAACCCGGTGAGGGGCAAACCATTCTTGTGAACACCCTATCGTCGGCCATTCGAGGCCTGGCTTGCATGTACTCTCTCATCAGCCTAACTGGGCAGTAAGACTCTCCCTCCACTCTTCCGAGTTGTAGCCAAGTCCCTTTTCCTAAAGGATCCGTTTCCGACTTTTGAACTCTGAGTCTCAGGACGTCTGCATGCTCTATAATGTCCGCGAGCCTTAAACCTCCCTCCCTATCTGTCTTAGAGGCCGGGAGCAACTCTGAGATCCGTAATGCTCCACAAAAAGCTAACACGTATGCCACCCTAAATAATTGAGTCTCGTACGGGGAAAAACAAACGAGCGGTAACGTCTCTAAGATCTTTACCAGCTTCCCTACGTCTATGGGCCTCCTGGAGTCCTTCGCACCTGGCGTTAAACGTTCCCACCCCTTAACGGCTCTTCTCACCCTCTGGTCTTTCGTTGGGTCTGTAACACCTTTTAACCCTGCATAAAATGCCAATGCTGATAATTGTCTTTTCATAAAAGCCACTGATTTCCCTGACTGCTTCTGCTGTACTATAAATCCTAACACACTCTGAGGTATGAAAGCATCTACTAGGCCCGCACCCCTTAAGTATATCTTATAACATTCCCAAGACTTCTGATACATACACTTAGTCTTGGGGGCCAAGGATGCCGCTATCAACTCGGAGGCTGTGGGGCACCAAACTTCCATAGCTCCGTTGGGAAAGTTGTCATTGTCTTCTCTGCTTGCGGCCAGTGCGCACGGAACTCTGTCAACTTAAAACGAGATAACGCATCAGCCGCCTGGTTCTCAACCCCAGGAACATGCCTCGCAGTGAAATGTACATTGTAACGTAAACATTGCAATATTAGCTCCTTTAGAAGACGGAGCACCCATGTGCAGGTTGCTCTCTGGTTATTGATCACCATAACTACCGACATGCTATCTGACCAGAAAACAATGTGTCTGTTTGCAAGCATATCCCCCCACAAATGCAACGCCACTACTATAGGAAACAGTTCTAGGAAAGTGACGTTACGGGTCAAACCTTGTTATATCTATTCTTCTGGCCAATGCTGCATGCACCACTTAGGCCCCAGAATAGCTCCAAAACCAATACTCCCTGCTGCATCAGTGAACAGCTCGAGGTCGGTATTTGCGGTGCTGGCTGCCCGCCACAAAACCGTGCCATTGATTTCCTGCAAGAAACACTTCCAAATCAACAAGTCCCTCTTAACGTCAGCTGAAAGTCTGACTCTGTGGTGCTTTGCACGAAGCCCAAACATAGCCCTCGCTATACCCCTGGAGAAAGCCCTGCCCATCGGTATGACCCTCAAAGCAAAGTTTAGTTGCCCTAACAGGACCTGTAACTGATGTAAAGTAACCTTCTTTGCTTCCAAGCAGCTATCAATTGCGGCCTTGAAGGCATCTACCTTTGTTCTTGGCAACCTACACATGCCTGCTCCGGTATCGATTTCAATGCCCAAAAATGTCAGACATGTAGTGGGACCTTCTGTTTTTTCCAGTGCCAATGGTACCCCCAGCGCTGCGGCCAGGTGCTGGAAGCCCAGCAGGGCCTTCCTGCATGACAGAGAACGCTTAGGGCCCATGAATAGAAAGTCGTCTAAGTAATGCACCACAGCGTGGGATCTGTCTGAGGTCAGGAATTGATCCACCGCCCATTCAAGAAACCTGGCAAAAGTCTCGAAAACTGCACAAGAAATAGAGCATCCCATGGGCATGCACAGATCTATGAAATAATTGTCATTGAAGGTGAAGCCCAAGAGCTTGGTGTCATCTGGGTGGACCAGAAGTAGCCTAAACGCTGATTCAATATCGGCCTTGGCCATCAAGGCTCCTTCACCCAAGGCCTGTAGTTTTTCAATTGCTGAGTCGAAGGTTGTATAGCGCACCATGCACAGTTCTGGGTCCAGCTTATCATTGACCGATAACCCTGGGGGGCTTGATAGATTATGTAAAAGCCGGAATTTACCCCCCTCTTTTTTAGGAACCAAACCCAGGGGTGAGCAGACCAGATCAGGATTAGGGAGATTTTTAAAAGGACCCGCAACTCGCCCCAAAGCAACTTCTTTCATGATCTTGTTTTGCGCTGCCTCCATATTCTGGAGCACTGAACTTTGATTGCGAGGCGGGCCTTAGTAGGCAAAGCTGTGGACGGGATGCGGAAACCAAATGTAAAGCCATTAAGCAGGAACTGAGCCTCCTCTAGTTTATCATACTTACTAAGAAGGTGTGCCAAGACATGACGTTTAATGGGAGTTGGGAGCCTTGTCAGATGTTTTAGGTGGCTTCCCTTTTGCAGTGGTATGGGCGGTCTGTTCATTAGTGTTTCCTGTTTTCTTGAAACATCTGACTTCTGGGTGAGAAGTTCCCCCACAGTACGAACAGCAGTGCTTGTACCTACACGAGATCCCCCTGGTACACTCATTTTTGTTAAACTGCCAGCAGGCCTGTTTCTTATCACCGACCCCTCTGTCGTTCCGAAAGGACTGACTCTGAGCAGGGGGACTAGTCTTAGACGTTGAAGGGGAAGAATAAAACACTGTGTGCCATAGATTGATTTCTCGTTGATCCCATGCTATCCCTGGGTGGACTGCCTTCATTTGTCTGAACTTGTTATCGTATTTCAACCATCCCTGACCTGGGAACTCAGCTGCCGCCCCATGTATCAAGGATATGTAACTCATCATTTGAGGGCCCAGCCCGGGGTATTTCTCCAACATGACTGCAGCATAAATGGCAAATCCCGTGATCCAATTTTTCATGGACCAATCAACCCACGCCTTTTTCTGATTGTATTCGCCTTCTTTCCCACCCCTGGCTTTCCCTGAGGCCACCCCTGCATTGATGAGATCGAACACATCCACGTATTCACCCCTAAGTATCTTCTCTTTTATATCCGCGGGTACGTGCCAGGTGATCCCCGTAGACGGCGACAATGTCATTGAGGTTGAACCGAACATTAACGGGCTATATGCTAACATTGGATGACCTGCCGACTGCACCCCAGCCCCCCCTTGTATCTGGATATTAGGCAACACAGACAAATCAACTGCGGCGTTAGCTGTTGGGGCCTGTGGTGGACACCCTAAACTTGGGTAGGCGCTCAACATTACAGGCCCCCCACTTGCCGGGTATGTCGTGGTGGGGATCATCGTGTTTACTGGACCATTACCGATTGCCTGACCATGTGAACCATATAACTGCATCCCCGGTAACTGCGCCACTCCTCCGGATTGTACCCAGACTTGCGATACTCCGCTACCCGGCTGCGCTACTACTGGAGGTAAAGTAATCTGGGAGCAGGGCGCCTCCGCATTAGCGACGAGAGCCCCCCTATTTGTGCTGTCTTAGCAGTAACATTCTGTCCCTCAAGGGCGACCTTGTCCTTATCTGTAACCGAGCTCAAGTCAATTGTCTCTAGCATCTCCTCCTCACCTGGTGATGCTGGTTGGGCTTCGGCCACCCTGGGCCGCTTGTCCTTCGCCGCCTCTTTAAGTTTTTCCGGCGTATGCCGCGTTCTCTTGCCTCTCCCTCTTTCCTCTTGTGGGTTCGCGTCGACTCTAGCTCCTTCTCGCATAGTCTTTAGCGCCCAATCCACGCCTCTCTCTTTTGTGAACTCCAGAAGCTCTGTAAGAGCGAGGTAATCATTTCTCTTGGCTGGGGGCTCTTTGCCCTTCTGTGCCCTTTTCGGCGGCAATCTGCACTTAAAGAAAAAAGCATTAGTACCGCTTAATAGCTACATGCATTCGGAGTATCCTCCCATCCCTTATGCTAAAATTCGATCCCGTGAGCTCCCTGCTCCTGCGCGCTCTGTAATTACAGGGGTGTGGAATTTATTAAAATATCTACTTGTCCATGGGGCAGGTTGCTTCATAAATCTACTTGTCCTCTAACAAAATCCACTTGTCCCTTTGGTACCTTGTGCGCGACAAATTATGGCAGCAATCTCATTATATAAGAGCTCTTATACAGCCTCTCTGACTATGCCAGGGCTCATACCATAGTAGTGTTTGAATGCTAGTAATCCCTTTATTTTGCTACGTTTCCGCAGATCTACATACTGGGACTGAAGGTAGTGGTAAACAATAGTTCCAGGGTTGTAATGTCCTTTTGAGGCTGTGCAAACCTACTAGCTTGCATGTTTTAAGGGTTTTCAACAACTCTTCTCTAATCTTTTCCAATACTGAAAAATGTTGGAAATTTACTCCTGACAATGGCAGGCGTAAACCTTCTTCCAAAGTTTGGGAAAAAAGTGGAAGTAGGGAAAATAAACTTGCAAACACTCAGGTTTTCGCATGAGCAAATCTACACATGCATATTTGCTCATGCTAAAATGCAGTTCACAAATATTTTCTAGGAGTACTATTTCTTTCCCTACTGCTGTAAATTCTTGTGAATTCATGAAAGCCATATAGCTGCTCTTAATGCAAGGACATAAACCAAGGGTGCACTTTTGAGACTTTCTTTATAATTGGGCCTCTGATTTGGTCTAGTGTTAACCATGACCGTTTGTGTTTATTAAAATTCTCTCTCTGTATCGGCTGGCTTCACGTGAATGAGAGCATTCTGCTCTTTCATAAGGAGCATATTGGCATACAAAGTAGTTTTGTTGAGTGCCAGTAACTAATGTGGCAGTGTGTGCTTTTTTGAGACCAAAACATTTTTTTGCTTTTGCCAATGTTTGTTATAATGGTGAGGGTCTGGCAGCTCTCACATCAATAAGGTTTTACAAAAACCATGCCAAAACAAGTCACGCATTGCCAAAACTAAAAAGCTGACCACCATTTCAGACCTCCTGGCTTTGCCAATGCTTGTTTATTTTTATGTTTCCCAAAATCTTATTAAAACTGGTTACACTGATTTTCTAATATGAATATTTTGGGGAAATACTAGCATGCATCAACACATTTTACTAAATGATGCTGCAAAGAAATGGTACCTGAAATTTTACAGTAGTTTAGTTTAGCAAAAAAAAAATGTTTTCCTACTTTCATTTGTTAGGGACATTTTATATTAAAAGCTAAGAATCATTAATCTTGCTTTCAGGCTTCTGAAAATATTTGCATCTAATCAGAGAGCATTCTGGGAGCATTATGCATAGCCTCATATTGCTAAACTTTGAAACCGTGTGTCCACATTTTTATACTGGAACCACTGTCTGTAGTGCAATCAGAACTTGAATTTACTGATAGCGCTAAGCCTAATAATAACGGGTCTCAATTAATGAACCATAAATACATGTTTGAACGGCATTAACATATGCACAGAAATGTTAATTTAACTGGAGGCACTGCCCTTCCCTGATCCTTAATGTGGCACTGCAAACTGGCAGCCAAAGGGTCTGTGCTGCAGGGGGTTGGGCCTGCATGTCCCAAGGACAAAATGCACATTAAAACTGGTTGCCCTTGACCCCAAACAATATGTCCTGGGCGTCGGGCTATAGGAATTCCACATCCCTGGTAATTACTGCTGTGCCCCAAGGGATATTGATGCTCTATCACCAAAACACCCTTGCCCCACACGCTTGCACTACAGGAAAACCACTCGCACGCAATATCGCATGCTTAACACTACTAATAACAACGCATCACACTGCAAGGCCCGCTAACCGTATTCCCGAGTCGGATTGACCCTCGCTAAACAACGATTCATGCGACGGTTCTACGACGACTTCTTCCAGCTACGTCCGACTCCTGGGCGGTCAGCAGACAAAGAGG
This sequence comes from Lissotriton vulgaris, assembly GCF_964263255.1. NCBI lineage: Eukaryota > Metazoa > Chordata > Amphibia > Caudata > Salamandridae > Lissotriton > Lissotriton vulgaris. The sequence goes on from NC_141691.1 coordinate 236,987,528, forward strand.
GGGTCTCCAAGATGGTCGCGGGCTTTTAAGCCTCGCGCCCTATGGCTGCTTCCGGGGCGTTACTATGACGCACTTCCTTTGGTCCCCCCTTACTTTCACTTCCGGGTCGGATGCCCCAGAAGCGACTCATTGATGGTCGGCCCTTTGGCTGCCACTAACGGCGCCACGCCCTTAAGGGGGGTGGCGCCTCGCATTTTCTTTTCTCGAGTTGGAACGGTAACACATAAACAAATGGTTAGAACACTGACAACAAAACCGACCGCACATCTAGACTTCCGGACACTAAAGACAGCTATCTCACTCAAAAAATCTTATGTACACAGTAAAGGTATCCCATGACAAATCAGGATCAGGCCTGTAGTGGAAACTTCCGACCCAAGTTGAAAAGTCATCCGAACTCTAATAATGCTGTAATGCAGAAGTGTGTAAAACAAAAGCCAGTAGCATAATGAAATATTTCGGGCTGCTGTACTGCCATTTGGCTGTCCCAATGCCTGTGGTTTGCAAAAATGTACAAAGTTTGCACCCACAAAATGGTATATTTCAAACAAAATGGTATATTTCAATTCAGAAAAAACCTTTCCGAATCATAGCATGTGTTTACAGCTTTATTCCAAATCGTAATTAGGAATGGATAACTTTGGTTGTAAATCATTGAAAGATCATCGGTTCCACAAAAGAGGTGGAAACCCATTAGTGAAGGTGAAGCTGCCATAGTTGGGTGGCTTACCTTTGTGAATTGTGTCAGGCGACCTCAGGGAAAGATTGAATGGTCCATCCAAAGGATTCGCAAAAGAGAAACAATTGTTTTTAAAGCAGCAATGGTTCCTTTAAGGAAAATGGGCTGCTTTCCCCTATAGAAGGCAAACATGAAACTGGTAGTCTGTTGTTGCTAGCAGGCCAGTATCCATGTGTTTCTAGTTAACCATGGGAATTTACAAATAGCAGCATGGTAAATTAACATTTACAATACTGATTTGTCTGTGACCCTCTGCAAACGTAAATTTTGCAACTCGACCTAGTAGTACGTAAGTCACATTGCCAAATCAGAGATAGGTCACAAATAGTTGATGCACAATTTTTGACAACTCTTTGCAACACATGTGCTTTATCCATCAGGCCCATAGTACCCGCTACTGTTGCACAGCACTGTAAACAACAAATATTATTAGCACCAGTGGTGTAATGAAACTTTAGGGGACCCTCCTGCAAACTACATAGAGGACCTCTCAGGCCGGGGTCCCATGCACAGTCCAAAAGGGGGACCCCATGAGCTCAGCCTCCCGCACCGCAGGAGCTGTAGGTTCTATTGTTACACCACTGATTAGTACCCAACTTAACTGTACCCCTGTTACCAACTTTCAAACTGTAAAAGTCTGCATTGGAAGTTTTGTGGTTCAGTCCTGTGACCAGCACATTTTACACAGATCACTTAGCTAATTTAAAGCTGAATTAAGGCATTAGTTGAAACTGGGCTGTAGTTTTGTAACCTAGTTAAACAACAGATTTGTAATTTTCTATTCATCTTTATGTCTGATCCTTGAACAGACTGTCGTACTTATTGACTGGTTGAAATGCCCATCAGATTGTTAGGGTTTCCTGTGGGCTTTGATTTTCATGACATCTTTATAGGACGTTTTGGAACTAGGCAAAACTTCTAAGTAACTTAAAAAGGTTATGTTTAGGATCAATAATAAGGATCTGCAATATTGTGTCAACTATGATATGATATGATATGGGGCAACACACACATTGCAGACATGCCCTAAACTAACTGCCCTCAATCCGAGACAATGTTTACATAATCCAAAAGAACCTGGTGAATTGCCCAATGTTTCTGATCTAGACTATTGTAGTCACTTTGTGTTAACATATGTCAAACTCAAGCTTCATATTGGAAATGTCTCAATAAAAGCATCCACTTCTATTTTAAACAATATCCATGAAGAAAGTTTCCTATTTTCTTCCAGTTGCTCAACGATTATGCATATGATTTCGAGAAGAATGAACTCTGGTAGATAACTGCAAGATTTATTTATATCCATTTTGACATCAACAAGGTATATTTGACAACATTTACCAAGGAATGAATATTGTACCCCAATCCAGATAAACGTCATTAGTGAAAATGGCTTAGTCTTCCTAGCAAGTAGATTGGAGAAGAGTCTCTAGGTCTTTATTTCACATTTCCCTAAAATCAGCAGCTAGACTGTGGATAAGGCACTGGAAGCTTTGATTTCATGGTTTATACATGAAAAATGGTGAAGGTTTTAAGTTAACAGTCTGCCTTACGCCAAATAGGGAGCGGTGGTGCCTTCTATTTCTTTTTCAATTCTAAGAGGTGCAACTAGTAATAAGGTATCTTGGTTATGGTGACAAAGGCCTTCTCTCAGTGAACCGCAGATCATTGATTTATATTCCAAATAGCAATCTTTTTGCAAGTAGAAGACTGCTTATTTTAAGGAACACCGGACTTTCTCGTAGGGATCTTAAAAAATTACATTTATGCGAATATAAAATTAACTGCAGCAAAATCATAATTGCTCCAAGTTGTTAACCCTTTTAAATGCTGCTAGCTTGGACAGGTCTAATTTGAGAAAAACGAATGAAGTTAACCTAATTCCAATTGGTTTACATTCAGGTCCAAATGTTGTCTCTAATTCAAACAAAAGGTGAAATGTAAGAATTCAAGGGATGTTCTCGTGATTCTTGTGTATTGTCCTTGATGCCGCCATTAAGAAAGAAAGACATATCTATTGGATCGAAAACTTACTTCAGCAATGTGCTGAGGATAGTCACATGTTCGTCCATGTTCCTGTAAACCACAAAGTGAAGGAAACCCGTGACTCAGCTCTTGCAGAAATCAAAGAAAATGTTTCAGCAGACTTCTTCTTTCTAGTTGGTGACGTCATATGGCCGACGGAGGAAACTATCAAGAGGAAAAATATTGGGGCCGATTGAGCCTCAGATAAGTGCTCAGAGGCCCTAGCAGTGCAGTTCAGTCCGGCTCGTTCCCTCCCCACATCACAAAGAGGTTGATTTAAAAGTTGAATATATATATATATATATATATATATATATATATATATATATATATATATATATATATATTACCTACTGGCTATCGCCAGTAGGTATATATAGTTAGAATTTTTTCTCTATGGGACTTTTGAAAATTCTATGTCTAATAACTTTGGCGTTTGTGGACGGAATCGGCTGAAATTTTCAGGAAAATGGCACATTTTGATTCTGAGCAGCCCCTGAAAATTTGGGGGGGTTTCGTCAAGGGGGGGCCGAGAAAAAAGGGGGGTCCCAAAACGCGTTTTTTGCATTGAGTTTTCCATAGGGCGGTTGGACTCACTTTTAGCTCGAACGGCTGAATGGATTTGCACGAAACTTGGCAAAATTGTAGGGACTGTTAGCCCGATGTGCCTTTGCTGGGTCTCAATATATGTGCTCCAGTAGTTTTTGAGAAATTAACGTTTAAACCAAGATATATATCTGTAACAGCGCTCTGGGCAGCGATCCGGTCCGCTTACTTTTCGCTTATCGGAACTTTGCGCGCAGAAAGCTGATTGGCTCTCCGGTGTCTGTCAACATTCTAAACAGTCCGGAGCGGACGCCATCTTGTCTCTCGGTAGGATCGAGAGAGAAGAAGAGGTGGAAAACGAAAGGGGAATTTAATGAAAGGGGGCAAGGTATCCCCCTCTTGACCCCCTAGGAATGTTGTTGGGGTTATTAAAGGGTCCCGTGGGGAAAATAAAAAAAAAATGATTTTTCACGGTAGAAGCGCGGCCGCGAACTGGTAGCGAAACGGGAATTCGCCATTTTGAGCTTCGTTAATTAAATTACTAGTTATAAGTGGGTGCGGGAGACGTATCCTAATCCCCTATGTTTCCTGAGGGTGGCTGAGGAGGCTGATATATGTTGATACATCTCTTCCAGCGGCTGTGCGTGAGCTTTTTTTTTTTTTTTGCTGCGTGACAGTCCGGAGCGGCCGCCATCTTGTCTCTCGGTAGGATCGAGAGAGAAGAAAAGGTGAAAAACTAAGGGGGAATTTAATGAAAGGGGGCAAGGTATCCCCCTCTTCACCCCCTAGGAATGTTGTTGGGGTTATTAAAGGGTCCCGTGGGGAAAATAAAAAAAAAAATGATTTTTCACGGTAGAAGCGCTTCACGGGCCGCGAACTGGGCCGCAAACTGGTAGCGAAACGGGAATTCGCCATTTTGTGCTTCGTTAATTAAATTACTAGGTATAAGGGGGTGCGGGAGACGTATCCTAATCCCCTTACTAGTTATAAGTGGGTGCGGGAGACGTATCCTAATCCCCTATGTTTCCTGAGGGTGGCTGAGGAGGCTGATATATGTTGATACATCTCTTCCAGCGGCTGTGCGTGAGCTTTTTTTTTTTTTTTGCTGCGTGACAGTCCGGAGCGGCCGCCATCTTGTCTCTCGGTAGGATCGAGAGAGAAGAAAAGGTGAAAAACTAAGGGGGAATTTAATGAAAGGGGGCAAGGTATCCCCCTCTTCACCCCCTAGGAATGTTGTTGGGGTTATTAAAGGGTCCCGTGGGGAAAATAAAAAAAAAAATGATTTTTCACGGTAGAAGCGCTTCACGGGCCGCGAACTGGGCCGCAAACTGGTAGCGAAACGGGAATTCGCCATTTTGTGCTTCGTTAATTAAATTACTAGGTATAAGGGGGTGCGGGAGACGTATCCTAATCCCCTATGTTTCCTGAGGGTGGCTGAGGAGGCTGATATATGTTGATACATCTCTTCCAGCGGCTGCGCCATCTTGCCTTTTTTTCGAATGGCACAATTTTGTCGTGCACGGCAGCCATTTTAGATGCCAGGCTGGTCCCAGGATATCACCTAACCCTGCGGATGTAGTTTATGGCCCCAGCTGTAGAGAATTCAGACATGCCAATCCTCCTAATTCAGGCGTGTGAGTACTGATTTCAGTGCTAGTCTCCCGCCTCCCGATTTCTGCAAGCAAAAACCCGGGGGCATATTACGAACAACTAGCGATAATTTTTGTCTCTAACTTGTTTAGAGACAAAAATTATCGCCGCACATCGGCGATTTTTATCGCAGATAAACCTTGCTATTATCGCAGAAAAGTCAGCGATATTCATGTATTATCGACCTAATGCTCTTAGCCATGTTATCCACCTCCCATTGGATAACATGGCTAAGAACTGCTCAGGGCAGGTGTTAGATTTTGGAGATATTCGCGCTTAGCGCGAATATCTCCAAAAGTTGGAAATAGAAGGTAGCGATGTTAGGGACTGTTTCCAGTCGCTAACATCTTGGCACGCCACTTTGCATGTCATTAGTGATAAATATCACTGACATGCAAAGCGGGGCCCAAGATGGTCGCTATCTCCTTTTAGCTGTCACTAACTGGTGTTAGCGACAGCTTGGTAATAGGGAGATAATTTTATCTCCGCTTTCATGGCTTTTAAAGCCAAAAAAGCGGAGATAAACCCCCTTGATAATATGCCCCACGATTCCTTGGGGGTTTCAGCCGACAGGGCTTGCTATTGTGTTACATGGTAATTTTTCCATGAAACGTCAGAGGGTCGATGCAGGGGTTCTAGAAGAGGTGATAAACCATTTAAGCCTCATGAACAAGCGCATGGTCTTTTAAAGATTTGTGAAGTACTCGGGGCGGCGGTGTGTGTGTGCCCTCTTTCAGGAGCGGGCGGGGGAGCACTGCCAGCAACTTGCCAGGTCAGGTAGTGTTCAACACGTGCATCACCCTTTCTCTGCCTGCTATTGCGCTCCATGCTTCGGAAAGGTAAGAAAAAGAACGTGCATTTGAGTTTGAAATGTCCGATCCTGCAGCAGCACACTTCCAAAGCCCACACATGACAATAACCCGATTCAAGGCCCCATTCACCCGTTTTTCAAAAAATAGATAACACTCCAACAAAGTAAGGTTATAAAACTTTATTAACAACTAACTTTAATGAACGGAACAAAAACTAAAAACATTTAAACATTTCTCAACACAAAAAGCAACAATGGTTAGAAGCTGTCTTTTGTGCGAATAGTCCCAAGGCAGCACAACGTGCAGAGTTCTGGACGGCACCCAGGTGATGTCGCCTGGGTGCCGCACTGGTTTAGGGATCCTACAATGCTGCTCCGAAAATTGGCGTGGGGCGTCCCGGGTGGGGCGGGGGGAGGCCTCGTCAGTAGCGGTCTGTTGTGCGAATAGTCCCAAGGCAGCACAACGTGCAGAGTTCTGGACGGCACCCAGGTGATGTCGCCTGGGTGCCGCACTGGTTTAGGGATCCTACAATGCAGCACAGAAAAACAGCGTGGGGCGTCCCGGGTGGTGCGGGGGGAGGCCTCGTCAGTAGCGGTCTGTGTCCAGTGTCACATGGCTGACACAACATGTACGACAGGCACCCAGGTGATGTCCAGTAAACTGCCGCACTGGTTTTGGTATCCTACAATGCTGCTCCGAAAATTGGCGTGCGGCGGCTCGGGGGGGGGGGCGTGGGGGAGCCGGCGTGAACGGGCCTCCCCAGGTGGCGGCCATCTAGCTGAGTTGCGCTCGCTCTTGCGGCCACAGCGTCTCGCTCACCATGTTGTTGAGTTGCTCCCACTCTTGCAGTGCAGCGATAGGCGGCTGCCACATGGCTCTTAAAATGGCGGACAGCTCCTCGGTTTTAGGCCTGGTCCACTGAAATGGCCCTGGGACACCTTGGAACTCGGACGCTTGCCTGCTAGGGCTTGGGCTCCATTCTCGAAAAGCGTCCGCTCAGCCGTGAAGATTGTATAAAAGTCTTGGGGGCCCCCGACTCCCGCAGGCTTCCGGTGGGGAGCGGCTGCCATGATTGCTCGCGGAATGACCACGACGGAGCCACGAGATGGTGGTGCTCTCATGCTGACGCCAGCTTCAGTCTGAATGATCCAGAAACAAGGTGGGGCTTTCATCGTTTGGGAAAAAAAAATGTTCTAAACCAATGAAAAGTGTTATTTTTAGGTCATATGACCAAGCCTTCCATCTTTAGGAAACCAAAAGTAAAATGAACCAATGAAAAGTTTTATAAACAAGTCACATGACCTGTTATGCGACATAGGGCTACAAAAAGCGTAGAAAATCGGTTGGCACGTGAGGCGGCGTCAGTAGCGGACCGATGTGCGAATAGGCCGAAGGCAGCACAACGGGCCGAGATCCGGATGGTACCGAGGTGGTGTCCAGCAAATTGCCGCACTGGTGTGGCCATCCTACAATGCTGCGCCGAAAGACGGCGTGTCCAGCTGAATTGCGGTCACTGTTGCGGTACAGTGACTCGAACGCGCCGAGATCCGGATGGCACCGAGGTGGTGTCCAGCAAATTGCCGCACTGGTGTGGCCATCCTACAATGCTGCGCCGAAAGACGGCGTGTCCAGCTGAATTGCGGTCACTGTTGCGGTACAGTGACTCGAACGCGCCGAGATCCGGATGGCGCCGAGGTGGTGTCCAGCAAATTGCCGTACTGGTGTGGCCATCCTACAATGCTGCGCCGAAAGACGGCGTGTTCAGCTGAGTTCCGGTCACTCTTCCGGCACAGTGACTCGAACGCGCTGAGATCCGGATGGCACCGAGGTGGTGTCCAGCAAGTGGCTGCACTGGTGTGGCCATCCTACAATGCTGCGCCGAAAGTCGGCGTGGGGTGCCCCGTTGGCTTATGAGGTGATGTCAGTAGTGGATCGATGTGTGAATAGGTCGGAACCAGCACAAGGCGCCAAGATCTGAATGGCAAGTCCTGGATGTTGAGTGCCTCAGTTGAGAGTTCTGAGCAGTGCTTGCAAGACTGTCTGAAGCTTATTTGCACCTGCTGCAGCTTCACTAGGTCCGGCGGAACTTTTTGCCTTTTCCTTTCTGCTTCTTTTCGTACAATGCGTTTCATCTGAAGACACGACCAGGTCCCTGAATGTGTGCAGGGGGACGCTATTGATTGAATGAACGCGCCGAGATCTGGATGGCACCGAGGTGGTGTCCAGCAAATTGCCGCACTGGTGTGGCCATCCTACAATGCTGCGCCGAAAGTCGGCGTGGGGTGCCCCGTTGGCTTATGAGGTGATGTCAGTAGTGGACTGATGTGTGAATAGGTCGGAACCAGCACAAGGCGCCAAGATCCGAATGGCAAGTCCTGGATGTTGAGTGCCTCAGTTGAGATTTGTGAGCAGTGCTTGTAGGACTGTCTGAAGCTTATTTGCACCTGCTGCAGCTTCACTAGGTCCGGCGGAACTTTTTTCCTTTTCCTTTCTGCTTCTTTTCCTACAATGCGTTTCATCTGAAGACACGACCAGGTCCCTGAATGTGTGCAGGGGGACGCTATTGATTGAATGAAAATGGCGGCTTGACACAAAGCTGACTCAAGCGTTACTGTTGGTGCTATACAGACAAAAATTGGTTTTCAGTTTGTACATACTTCAGGTTTTTTTTTTCCATCCAAGTCTGATTGAGAGTTTGTAGAAAAATGGCTTCAGATTTTCCACATACTACTCTTCAACATTCTTCCTAAATGTAACAATGTGAAACTCACTAGGAGAACGGCTGTTTCTGTTTCCTTTCAAAATGCTGCCACCAATATTTTCTGAATGGAAGACACCATCTTGTAGCATAAAGGGCCGAAAGGGGTTCTGGTCTGGCCGATGGTTGGTGGAGACATTTTGACTATATCTTGGACCTGCCCGGCCTCGCCCAAAATGGCGCCGGTATAAATGGGACTCGTAACTCTTTGCCCGCAAATGTATATCTAGAAAATGTTATTGTAAGTGGCCCTGTCGTATTTTAATTACAAAATGTACGTCCACCGATTCCGCAACTGTTAGACACCTTTGTTCTTGTCACCTAATGGCCCGCTCGTTACGTTCTTCTACAGTGTAAATGTCTCCTCATCATATACGATTTCAGTTTGCTCCGTGGCCGGCCCACGTGGTTGTAGGCCCGTATTTGTATACTGACATTTTTACAATAAAGGTTTTTAAAACAAAACACGGTAGTAGTATTTTCATTTGTAAAGTTTTTACTTTTAGTGACTGTTTTCGAATCAGTAAAAGGCAAGTGAAATAAAGCAGTCCAATTACATGACGGATAAAAGGTATAATATGTAGGAACGCAGTAAAGATAAATGGTCAAGGGCAGTTGTGTTTTTCATGTCTGCAACATAAAGTGATCGATAAGAATCTGATAATCAGGCGTATCGGCGACTAAGACAGCAGGCCGAATCTCTTTTACTCAACGGCTCCGTCATGGAAGGAAGAAACGCCCTTTTTCTCGAAAAAGGAATATATTTTACTTGCAAGACAGTTGTAAATTTTCCGGGAAAGTACATTAGCCTGGAATATTATAACATATGTTTGAAAAAAAAATATTGTTCGAAAACAATAAAAAGCGTAATTTTTAGGTCATATGACCAAGCTTTTCATCATTAAATTAACAAAAGTAAAATGAACCAATGAAAAGTTTTATTAACAAGTCACATGACCTGTTATGCTTACGTTACGCGCTGCGCGCCGCGCCTCGGATCACTTCCGGGTGCGCTAACGCGGCGTGTCATAAAACGCATTACGCGACAACGTAGGTCAAGAATATAGTCTAAATGTCTCCACCAACCAGCGTTCAGAACACAACCCCTTTCAGCAGTCCAGAAAGTTCTGTTAAATGACAACAGAGGGGACAGGCAACAAGAACCATCAGTCAAAGAGGGGAGGGCAAGTTCTTCTCTTCCGGGTCATGTTGGGGCGCTACCGGAACTGATCGAATTGGTAGTCTACAGTGTTTCTGGATGTTTCAGACTAAAGCTGGCGTCAGCATGAGACCACTACCATCTCGTAGCTCCGTCGTGGCCATTCCACGAGCAATCATGGCAGCCGCTCCCCACCAGAAGCCTGCGGGAGTCGGAGGCCCCCAAGACTTTTGTAGAATCTTCACGGCTGAGGGGACGCTTTTCGAGAATGGGACCCAAGCCCTAGCAGACAAGCGTCCGAGTTCTAAGGTGTCCCAGGGCCATTTTAGTGGACCAGGCCCAAAACCGAAGAGCCGGCCGCCATTTTGAGAGTCCTGTGGCAGCCGCCTATCGCTGCACCGCAAGAGCGGGCGCATCTCAACTACATGGTGAGCGAGACGCTGTAGTCGCAAGAGCGGGCGGTAAACAGCTGAATGGCGGAAGAGGCACAGTGTAGCAAAAGCGGGCGGAATGGCAACTAAAACGATAAAGGGGCGCCCCACTACAGCTTGTCTTCAGGTAAAACGGATTGTGGGACAAGGTCCAGAATTGAAGAGTCATCAAAAGGCAAAAAGTTCCGCCGGACCCCGGGAGCCGGCCGCCTATGTCGGGGGCGATCTCAGGCTACACCAGTGCTATAAGACTTGGGGAGGGTGTCGGAGCCAAGCGTCTTCTCCGAGTCCATGGCCATCACACCGCCCCTCAGGGGCCTCCGTCAAGCTGTTTAGGAAGGTAACATATCACATTGTTTTCTAATGCAGTCAGGTCCACAAACGACACTCACTTACTTTGAGAATAGTGAAGCTGCAGTAGGTGGAAATAAGCTTCAGACAGTGTTACAAGCACTGCTCAGAACTCTTAACTATGGCACCCAACATCCAGAACTTATGCTATTTGAGAATGGTAGTGACATCGAAGCATCTCAGGGACCAAAACCATTAACGTACTTTCACGTATGAAAATCTTACTTGGGGAGGGGGCAGGAGCGAAGCGCCCCCTCCCAGTCAGCGCCACCACACCGTATGTTGAAAATCTGAAGCCATCGTTCTACAAAGTCAACCAAACTTGGATTGAAAAATCTAGAAAAATGTACAAACTGAAAACCAGTTTTGGTCTGCATAGCATCAGTAACAACGCTTGAGTCAGCTTTGTGTCAAGCCGCCATTTTGATTCAACAAAGCACAGGCATTGAAAAAGGCTGAAATTCAGAACTCTAAACTATGGCACCCAACATCCAGGAGCTTGCTATCTGGATCTTGGAGCCTTGTGCTGTTTTCGATCTATTCACACATCGGTCCACTACTGACATCATCTTATAAACCAACGTTATGTAAATAGTTTTTTAATAAAATGTTTTACCCTGTTTCTTTGCTGGTGTGTTGTCTATATTTTTAATATTTGCATAGGGTTTGTCGTTATTTTGTGCGGGATGGGTGATGGAGCCGAGCTGTCTTGCAGCCCTCATGGTGTGGAGCTCAGTTCATCTCACTATTTTCGTATTTCTCAAGAAGGGTTGTTCCTAATATTTCTATTTTAGCGAGGTCAAAAAGAGATCCAATTAGTGGCCTACTGATTTTGCTCGATTACTTTTATTTTTTTACACGATTTTTCACTATCTGCAAAGACTAAACAGAGTATTGCGACTTTGTGCTTGTTTGTAAATAGAGAATGATCCAAAGAGAACCAATTCTAAAACAGTAAATGCTTGGACAACAATCAATCAAATGGAGAGACAAGGAGGCACGACGGATTACAACGGGGGTAAAGGCCTGCGTTAACTACCCTTCAGTATCTGCAAAGAGAGAGTACTACTAAGGCAAAAGAGGGGAGGGGGGGGGGGTGCAGCGTTCAAAGCACATCAGCGTGCATAAATACGAAAATGTTTTTATCTATCACGTACTTGACATTTTAAAGCTTTTCATATTTGCTATTAAAAAACCAATGAAATTCACAGAAAAAACCATAGGTTATAGTGGATATATAGTTAGGAATTTGCATTTACAAAACCTTGAAAATTCAATGAAAAAACCATAGGTTATAGGCCATATATAGTTAGGAATTAGCATTTACAAAACCTTATTTTACTCGCATAAAACCATTGAAATTCCATATATAGTTAGAAGCGCTAACTATATATCGCGCACCCGCAATCCACTGCTGATGATGTCACATATTACATCATTCATGACATGGTCAGTGACATCACTGATGACATCACTGATGACATCTCAAATGACATCACTGATGACAACTCAAATGATATCAATGATGACATCTCAAATGACATCACTGATGACATCACTGATGACAACTCAAATGACATCACTGATGACATCTCATTTGTCATCACTGATCACATCACTCATGTGATAATACAATGAACCTCTTCAGACTCTAATATAACCTTACATACACTCAGTATAAACAGACACTCACAGACTGTCAGTCATCTATGGAGTTACTCACACACCTAGTCAGTCATGCAAAGAATCAATCACACCTCCATTTCCTCAACTATACAGTTATACACATCTTACTTATTCAAACATATAATAACACATATTTACTCTCTTATATAATCCCTGATACAAGCTCACAGTGATCGATACAGCCACTCACACATTCACTGGCTCTTATGTTCAGTTATTTATATATCTCAACTCTCACATGTATTGTGTTTTACATACGTACTTACTTGCTCATGTAGCAATGAGAAATCCATTCACTCACCAAAACACCCATGCATAGTCAACCGCCCATATAGCTGTTTCCACATGCACTCTTGAACTCATACTCCTAGTGAATCAACTGCTTACACATCTATGTACAGAGTCACGCACCTCCCAGCCACCCACACACACACTCAGCCTCCCATTCAAATACTTGGGCAACCAATCAATAACCCATATGGCCACTCTTATAGCTACTGATCAACACATGCAGCAGCTTACACAACAACAAACATACTGATGCACAAATTAAGACAGTTTAGTCACTAACCCATGCACTCAGTGAGACACATTTAATCACTCACTCATACAGTCAGTCATGCACCTACTAAATTCTTCATCCAGACACTTATACATCCACTCATTCTTCAATATGTGAAACATATTTAAACTTTACAGACACATACAATCATTTGAGTTGTCATCAGTGATGTCATTTGAGATGTCATCAGTGATGTCATCAGTGATGTCACTGACCATGTCATGAATGATGTAATATGTGACATCATCAGCAGTGGATTGCGGGTGCGCGATATATAGTTAGCGCTTCTAACTATATATGGAATTTCAATGGTTTTATGCGAGTAAAATAAGGTTTTGTAAATGCTAATTCCTAACTATATATGGCCTATAACCTATGGTTTTTTCATTGATATATATATATATATATATATATATATATATATATATATATATATATATATATATATATATATATATTCAAAGAAGCACCTCCGTTTTGCTGGGGGCCCCCGGTCCTGCAGGGCGGACTCTCTATATATATATATATATATATACCTATACTACTATTATAAAGAGAGAACTGTGTCCTTTGAGCCAGGTAAACTCGAAAAGTACACCACCAATCCAAACACCCAAGACATATTTGAAAACCTCAGGGCAAGCAGAAGGACATAGGCTAATAAAAATAAAAAATATACGTTGTTTAAAAAATTTCGAAATAAAAATAAAGTAGTCCCTTGCAAGTAGCGCCGGCCGCGACGTCTGCCTGATGACATCATTTGCGCTCCCTGGCAACACTTCCTGAAATGGCGGCGAATTGTGCTGCCCGGGGTGTCCGAGGCTGTGCAGCTCTGAGGATCGTGCCCGCGTGCGTGCTGACATCGTTTGCGCTCCCTGGCAACACTTCCTGAAAGGGCGGCGAATCGTGCTGCCCGGGGTGTCCAAGGCTGTGCAGCTCTGCGGATCGTGCCCATTGACGGAAGATCGCGACCTGCTGGAAGGACTGCCGCGGCCCTGCTTGCTGCTGGGCGAAGTGGCGGCCTCTGCGGGTGGGGCGCCTGGAGCGAGACCGGACAATCCCTTAGAGCACGGACGGGTTGAGTCCTGTAGTGACTGGGGCTGCTTCATGCGCGGGGAGCGGGAGGTAGCAAACGGTGAATTACAGGAGGAAAAGCACCTGGAGCGGGACCGGTGGCTGAGGTAAGGCTCAGGCTCTCCGGGACACGGGCGAGAGTGGGCCGGGGCAGGAGGGGGAGGGGGGCAGGAGGTTGGCCCTGAACAACGGCGGCTGAGGTAAGGATCAGGCTCCGGGACACGGACAATGTCATGGCGGGCGGGGGCCGTAGCGGGAGTGCACGCAAGCCTGAAATGCTGCCCCCAGCCCCCTTCTGCCCCGGGCAACGCTGGGGCGGGCTGCTAGTATATATATATATATATACATATATACACACATATATATATGTATATGTATACATATATATATATGTATATATATACACATATATATATGTGTGTGTGTGTATATGTATATGTATATATATATATATATATATATATACATACATACATATACATGTATATGTTGTAAAAGCCAACAAACGTGTTTTAAAAAAAAAAATAAGGAAAAGGACTGACTTTAATAATTCTCCCCAAACTTACGAAAGTATACAAGCTAACTACATTCACAAATGTGAATTTAGGAAAAAAAGCGAAATAATCTAAATTGAAGTTCTTGATATAAGAGGATAAAATATAGATTTAGCGTCTGTGTAATGTGTATCTTCTACCATGCTGGTCTGTTGTCACAAGGAGAGAGAGATATAGGGCCAGATGTATCAAGATACCGTTTTGCGAATCCTAAATAGCGATTTTTTGCGAATCGCTATTTAGAATTTGCAAAACGGTATGTGTGTACAAAATTGCAATTTTTTTGCGATTCCTTATTCTTTATTTGCGAATTCGCATTTTGCGAATTCGCAAATAAAGAATAATTTTCAATGCATTCCTATGGGCCAGGAGGCCCAAAGGAATGATAGTGCAATAATTCTCAAATTGCGAATTCGCAAATTGCTAATCGCAATTTGAGAATTATTTCAAGGGTGCAGGGGTGTCTCAAAGACACCCTGCTGCACCCCTCAAATCTACATGTGTGTGCATGTGGCACACATACATGCCCTATGGGCATGTATGAGTGTCACATGCCACCCTTACAAATGCCAATTAGGGCATTTTTAAAAGAAATCGCAATTTACCACCAACTACAAGTTGATACAGAAAGATACAAAAGTATATGCATAAAGAACAGAAAATACAAAACATCAAAAACAGAGATGGCCAACATCCATCATACAGGTCACGGTATTGATCATGCGAGTTACTCAAGAGTAGAGACTTCAATTCTTTCTTGAAAGAGGCCGTAGAGGGATTAAGTCTGTTTTTTGTGGGCAATGCGTTCCAGATCCTTGGGGCGATCCCAGAGAAGGCTCAGTTATATGTTTTCTTTTTGGAAAATCTCTAAGGTTTCAGAAGAAGAGTGCTGTAGCTCCTGGAGGATCTATCACCACCCGAGTGCACCAATTTCTGGGCCAGATATCTCAGGGTCTTGTAGTGAAGGGCTTTGTGAGTCATTCAAGCAATTTTTTTGTTGAATTCTTGCTTCATTTGGGAGCCAATTAAGAGCTCTAAGGTCAGGGGAGATGTGGCAGTTTTTTTAGGATCCTTGATGAGCTTGGCAGTCGAAATGAGGGAGATTCTTAAAGGAGCCATTGTAGACCAGGGAAGTCCACAAAGGGTTGCAATCCCATAATCTAGCCTAGGAATTTCTAGAGCATTTACTGTCAATCTGAAATTATTATGGGGAAGGAAGGGTTTTAATTTCCTCAAAATACTCATTTGTATGTCCGCTCGTTTTGTTGCTGCACTGATATGTTTCTGCATGTTTAAAATCCTGTTGAGTGTTATTCCCAGAGATCTCGCTGAGTCCATAACTTGAGGCTGCCAGTGAAGTGCTGTATGTTGCTTCAGCATTTCCTCTACAAAGGGTGTTCGTTTGAGTTCTTGTGCAGGCTAGTGTTTCATTACTTTGCAGATGATCATTGAGTGCATGTGTATAAGTACAAATAATTAGTGTTAAAAATATCAAGCTCTATGGGAGAGATTAAAAACATATGTAGTATAGAAAAGGCATAAGTGAGCAAGTACCTGGCAACTATTCTAAATTATTATTTTTGCTTCAAAAGGAAAAAAACATATGAACATTGCACTAAGAGTCTATATAATAAAAACAGTGTAAAGTGCACTCAATGATGCATTGCTTTCTCTCCTACACCAGAGGTCTTTCTCTGAAGGCATAGCTAATGTCCCTGCCTAAGGAGAATGAATGTGCAGATGCTTCCTTGTAACATGAAACCTGATGATAGCCCAGTATTGTGAAGAAGTTAATCTGGCATCAAGGACAATGACATCCTGCACACTAGAGAGCCAACTTGCCATTCCACAGGCTTAGACTGGGGCTAATTCAGCCACACTTACAATTGTATTGTTTTGATTTGCAACATTTATGTAGCGCACACAAACCCAATGTGGGGAGCTGAAGCGCTTGCCCAAATAGGTAGTACACTACCCATTGTACGGAGTATGGGTGGAATTGTTTTGTCTTTGTTTTGATCCTATGTAGGAAGTTTTTCCATGTTGAACATGATGATCACCAATGTGCGGTTATCATATTATGGACACTCCATCGTACACAGCAGGATGTAGGGAAAACTATACAAGGTGTAAGAAAAGTGTCCTGGACAGGAATAAAATCTCTCAACAGGGCAGTGTATGACTGTTAACATCATTTTAGTTGCTAGGTCTGTAAATACATTATATCAGAGTAGTGAAAGGAGAGTAGAAGGGAGAGTTCAATTTAAAATGTATAAAATGAAGAGATAAGTCTTGCACACCGTTGATGTTACAGTGTAAAGTTCAGGGATTAAGAAAGCAGCATTTTAGGTGAGAACTTTCCTTCAACATAATACTAGTATCCCTAGCCTAAAAATAAGATGGAATTCTACCTTATAGAGATTTCCTGATTGGCATATGTGAAAAATATGTTATTTTTTATGTGACCCTCGCCCACTCTGTGAGTGGCATGTTTCATCATTGGGTCCATCTCAGCCCTTATTTGCAGAGATGTGCTCAACCGTATTTCAGGGAGCACTTAGGAGAACCTGCCGGGGAGTCTAAAGATAAAAATGTCTATCAGAGGTCAAGGATATCCCTTTATTAGTGACCCTCGATGGTATGATAAAAAAAAAACACAGAGGGAGGGATGTTTAGGTTTTTTATGGTCCTCTGACTCTCACTTATATTGTCAACATGTTTCAGCCCTACTGCTGGCCTACACAAGGTCCTGGACTTTTGTCAGGACTTTTAGAATTTGTATATGTCCCGGATTTATTGCAGCAATTGGCTAATTTATGTGTAAATCACATGCAGTTTGAATATCATATAGCATATAGAAACGTGCCTAACAATGCTTATTGACAAAGTAATCAGTGCCTGCTGCAAACAAGAACAAACAAAAACAAAGATAACCAGCAATTTGACTTTTCAAGGGTTGGGGGGTTCATGCGTGCAAAATCAAGAAAACCAAGTTGAGCCCATAATGGCTAAGGCTGTTTTGAAAAGTGAATCCAACATGTTCACATGCACCGTCATAATTTCAAACATGCAATCCATGGTTACTACCATAGTCTCTGTAAGTTTCACAACGTGCGACCGTGTATCATATGCAGAGTTTGATGCTCACATACACACATGTCCTAGGTGTCTGTGATACTGAAGTGGGCATAAAATAGTCTCCTTTAAAAAAAAATATTTTTCGTTTTATGCTGTAAGCCTGTCATCCAAGAGAATACCTGACGTGAGTCGAAGTAGCCTTGTGCACTGCGTGATCACTCAAAAAGAGTGTGAACTCAATGCTTGTAAAGTTTTTATGAATTGATCCAAAATGTACCCAAAATGTTACAAAACTGATATGATGAAAGGAATAAATCCAGTGAAACTTTTGTTGTAGTTCATTATCAGCACTATATTGAAATCATGATGTGAACATAGTTGTATCCAAAGATAATGTTGATATTCACATAATCCAGGACATATTTCAACAGTCTTCAGATTCCATGACAAAACAAATCCCAATGCATTTCGGGCTTATGGCAAAAGCCCTTCATCAGGGGATCTAGGAAAATAATATACAACACATTTACAAACCTCAAATTATTTCAATGTCAGCAATCACATAATTACTCATGCGCGGAAGTGAGGAAAATCGTGCAAACATGCTAGCAAAAGTATCGCTCATTGCAGGACAAGACCTGCTAATGCAAGAAACCTGGGAGGGCGTGAGTACCGGAATAATAAAATGAGTAAACCGCAACCGTAACGAATGAAACCGTGAAAAAAGACAGCGTGTTTGGAACTGGCCGGACAGTGTTCAACCCAGAGAATAAAAGTGCTCGCGTGGAGAAAAAAGTAGCATGCGAGTGATTGTGACATCCACTCGAAATAGTGCCGGAAATGATAGTAGACATATTAAGGAAAGCTTACTGATTAACTGAAGTGCTCGGGATAGAGCGCTGGTCGCTGCAAAAAATTCAGGAGAAAAGAGACTTAGGCTTGCGTGACGTGAACGTGGTACTCAGTCTTAACGAAAGGAAAATGTGCGCGTGTCTTACCTAAGAGAAAGTTCGGAAGCGCAGAGTGTCGGTACCCGGTGCACTATAGAAAGTGAATGGTGGCTTCTGGCAGGCGCCCAGGATGTACGTAAGAGCCAAGTGAAAGAGTTGAAAATAGAAAGAGGACTTGAGCAATAGCGCTAGCGAAGTGTAAATACAGAAGGGGCCATTCTTACAGAAAGTGACCTACAGGTCCAAGAAAGCAACACAATATACAATTGATTAAATAAACGTCGTAATATGCAATTCAAGTATCTAAATATTGCAAGAAGCAGAATGAAACTGCAAAAAACAGAGACATGAATGTAAAACGAACAGTCCATTGTGAAATGTACGAACACATTGTAAGCCTGTCATCAACATGTTGACTGGTATTGGTGAAAGTGAAAAAACATAGTTGTGCCATTATTAATTACCACTGTGAAAGTATTCGGTTGTTGGGCAGTGTTTTCGGGATTATAAAATGTGTTCGAAAAATCAACACTCGTACTCACCCACTTGGGTTACCATCAAAGATTCTCAGGGGGAGGGAATGGCATGTCCCTGTAGTCACACACTGCCATCAAGGTGGGGGAACGAAAAAAGGGTGGGGGGAGTTTACTGTAAGTTAAAACTCCACAGCCCGATGCTCCCCACTAAAATAGCCCTTGAGTAAAGGGAGAAGTAGGAAGTCTATTGTACTTACGCCATCAAAGGTATCATGCCGCTGCCTCACCTGTTTGGGACTCGCTCACTTCTGTCTCTGTAAGCTATTTGCAAGTCCATGCCGTCTTTATATGCTTCAGCAGGATGTGAGTGGAGTCGGCCTTTGGAGTAGCGGGGGAAGGACTCTACAGAGGTGCTGATGCATTGTGCTCATAGAGAGGAATAAGTTACACCGTTGGAATGTGAATTTCACGTTTCAACATAGGCATATCAAACCATGTGCTCGTAAGAAAAAAGAAAGAAAAAAGACTCTGCTGTAACGTGCTTCTTGCGTTTCAACATCGGTCGGGATTAACACTAAGGGGCTGAAGGCGATCTTGTTCAGAAAGCCTCCGACCGCTAGTCGGAATCTTTTCAACGGGGGTTGGAGGCATTCTGATCGACACGTTGGTTTGCAGTCCAACCGTCCGATTACGATGTTGGCATCCGGAACACAAACCGGCTAATTTTTTCAACTCGGTTCCGACCGGCTCTCGGAGACTTCCAGTTGGTCGGAACCGCACTGTAAACCCCAATGGACAGCGTTTCGGCAGTCGGGCTTATGATGTCAGTTTCCCACAGCCTTTCCATGCAGGCCTTTCCGACATGAAAAGACTGTTTGAAAATGACTTTGGGGACCCTAGCAGGGCCCCCTTCACCCTGCGGCATACGGTTGATGGTTGAGGGGGTATCTATGGTACCCCCTGTAAAACCCTGCACTGTGTGGCAGGCACCAAGAGTTGCAAGGTTTTACACCACCCCATGTCTCTATAGGAGTGCGGGGAATGAGATTTTAATATCTTTTATGATCAATTTGATAACATATCTCATTCGTCAAATTTGGATCGGTTGTTTTCTGTCATTGAGTAAAAGACAACCCCTGCATAGGTTAGATAAACCCCATAAACTGACGCAACTCTGAAGAACCACTTACAACTGATGAAGTTTAAGAGTTTTAATATAAAATTAAGAAAAGTTGCAAATACAATCCTCTCAGGATAAAATTCAACAAATATACAGGAACTAGAAGGAACATATATTCCCTAAAGAACCTCAGTCTACAAACGAATACTATTAAAGTCAGTTCCAGAATCAACAAATTAAAAAGCATAGATATGATGTGGTTCTGTTGCGTCATCTAAAAGAAAAGAATACAAGTTAAATCTGTCCCTACTCTATACTAAGTGACATCCCTACTTCGCAATTCTTAGTACCCTAAAAAGGTGTCAGCAGTTTGACTTCCAAGGAAGTTCAAACTCTCTTAGCCTCTAAAGGTAACTTAAGGTTAAGAAGCAGTACCCTCTCTGCCTACCCATCCGCTCTCTAAGGGTCCTCGGCCTACTGCTCCCTTGCGCTCTGATCTCGCTCAGCGCATCTACTCAAATCATCTGCCTTTCGCCTTCGCTTCGCTATCTTCTCCCCGGGGTGCTGTCCCTAAAATACACAATCACAGTGTGGGTGGAACGCCCCTTCGACGCCCACCACGGACTTTCCCCATGATGTCATTTTCTAGCTCTTTCCATGGCTTCGTCTCTTCGCGTCGTCCGTTAAGTTGACCTTTCTCCTTAGACGCCATCTTCGTCTTCTTGCTGGTGACTTCATTTGACTTTACATTTGACACTTTCGGAGCAAAAGTCTATCACCTCATCAGAACTTTACTCTTTACGACTATGTACGTAACCTTTCTTGGTCCTGTGAATGGTCATTTCAAAACAAGACTCAAATTCCAAGCGTCTCCTCTCACGTTTAGGCAATAAACTCCGTCCGGCATTGTCACCTTAAATCTAACAAGAACTAGACTCCTTGGCTCGCACGTTCACATCAAGTCTATTCACGACTCCTGTGAGCCCACTAAATTACATACAGCGGACTACACTCCTGCGAACCCTTGGTCAGTCAGGTTATAATCACAAATGACCTAAAACTCTTGTAACATTCCTACAAACTTCTTCTACACAGTATAACCTTTAACACATATTTATATATGATCGCATTTAGCAAATCCTCTGCTTATAAGTGAATACATTTTACATAGAATATAAACCTTTATACTTAGAACGTAAAGTTATATTCTCCTGTTACATCTTTTATATATGCTCTCTGCACATTTCTTCATGTTACATTTCTCGCCGTTTCTCCATTTAAAGTTACACACGTACATGAATTCTACTTTGCACGTTCTACAGTTCGTAAGCATTTCTACACGTTTCCACATTAGCCCACTACGTATACGGGCCTTCTAAATCTAATGCATTTTCAAGAGTAAATAGTTACATTTCCTATATTACTTTGGTCACATCTGTTAACTTTATGCTATAAGTGTCAACTTCACGTTCGATATACATTTCATTCCTGCGTTTACGATATGCTTGTAAATATGGCTCGGATATACGTTTTATTCAAATTGCGCTCTCTCAGGAGCATGTATTGTGGCTGGTTTATAGCCGTGACACAAGCTCCCATAGAGAAAAGTGAGTATCTGGCCAAACAGTGTTCAGTCGCATCATAATCAGGCGGTCAGAACCGCTGACCTCAGGTCGGTTGGTCCTGAATCCGAGAAAATATCAATCAGAGGCAACTCCGACCAACATTGTAACCGGTGCTTAAGTGTGTAATTACTTCCATAGTAACTCATAGGGGCATATATTTATCACTCGGTAATGCTCATGTTATGTACAAAAAAGCTATCATTGAGGTGTAAGGGAGATAGCAGTAGTGGGACTATGAGGTAGATACTCTGTGGGCTACAGAAGAGCCTCTGAGTAGGAGTTTACCTTATAAAGAAATTGTAAACCTTCATATCACACAGTGTATGTAAGAGCAAAAATTGCAAGAGCTGGTAAAGGAGCAGGAAGGTGGCCAGGTGCCACCTGATCAAACATTGGGACATGGGAAAAACAAATTTCCTCCTCCTATTCTCTGATCCTTTTTATGGTCTTGGGCAGGCTTGTCAGCCTTCAACCAACAGGCATGCAGTCTTTCAATAATGCCAAATCTTTAATTTCAGTTGTCTTAATTTCTTACAGCTTTAACACTGAATAACCTGTGTTTGTCTTCTCCATGATTTAGTCTAAAATTGTGTCCATCAGGACCTACATGTTCATATCTGTTTGTTTTGAGGACATTGGTGATTTTCATGTTTTTCATTATTGGCATCTTTTCTTTGATGCTTAGGATCCTTCCAGGCATAAGGTTTGGGGTGTACAAAATAACTGGGCTGCTGCACATGACAGACTGGAAGACACCGAAGGAAGTGGTGTTTGTAGATCGTTCTGCACCATTTGTGAGAGTCTTCAGTGGAGATCTAAGTTTGAGTTCAACTAAAGAAGTTGGGACATTACTTCTAGAGTGATGGACAAGTTCTCAGCTGGCCAGCTCTTTTGACAGCCGGCGTACTGATGCCTGAGGGGGGTTTGTAACTTAAGTTGGGGAGTTCTGTTTCCTCTGACTCAATATGGAATGGGTTAACTGACTCTGCGCCATATGGTACATCTTCCACTCTGCTACTGACTGAATAGCAAATTTCATTTCTCAAATCTTCCAGTATTTTTTCTATTTCCTTTTCCTTTGATTTCACTTAGACCATCAACCTTTCTTATGGTGGCTCTGTTTGTATTGACTATTGTTGGAATCTCTTTGTTAAAGCGGTGGAGGCCACAGCTTTTGGGATTGTTATTAGCCACTGGGTGGTCTCTTATTAGTTCCTGCAGGGGCAACTAGCCCAACCTCACATCATTTCATATGCCATTAAATAGCTCTTTGTTGCAAATTTACACAACCAATGCTGTGTAAATAATTAGTACTTTTGGGCCTGATTACGATCTTGGCGGATAGTCTACTCCGTCACAAACATGAAGGATAGCTCTCCCGCCAAATTATAAGTTCCATAGGATATAATGGAATTGTAATTTGTCGGACGGGATATCGGTCATGTTTTGATGGAGTAACCCTGTCCCCCATAATCAGGCCCTGTGTCTGCATTTACTTTGCATGTAGTGTCACTGTTGTTTACATTCAGAATCGGGATTCAATGTCATTCAACATAAAGTGCAAAACGAAGGAAGAATAGCACATGGGATGGGGAGCTGGTAATCGAGGGTCAAGAGTGGGTTGGCTTTTATCTGTGCCAGCAGGGCAGGTCAGAGAAGGAGTTCAATCAAATGTGAGTTGCCTCTGACACCATAGATCTCACATGTCATTTGTTTTCAGTGTCCTATTTATTGACAATGACTGCATTTCTAATTATGCACTTTCTTTAAGACTATTCAATGGTACACAATTGGGTGTAAACACATCATTTGTAATTATCTCCTTTGGTAAAGCACATTCAACATATATTAAGACAAATTACTTCCTAACATAAAAGTAAATCAATGCAACATTTCACAGTACTACACAAATATACAAAACAATAGAGAAACTGGTTAATTAAGCTCATATGTGAACATCTCCTTCGAACTTGCTACTTTTTCAGGTTCGCAAAAGAAGGGGGTCCTACTTAGAATCAAGGGAATTTTTGTAAATAGCTTCAGGGTATGACTACTTTTTCTTTTCTCGTTCGGAACGGCGTCTCCTCGCGGAAATGTGTCTCCTCGGAGCCGGACACCGCTGTGACGTGATCGGAACAGCGCGCGTCCGTCGTTGGTTCTTTCACAGTGCGTGTGGATATGAGCGGCATCGTCATTGGTTGTGTGCCCGCTCGGTAAGGTAACTAGCTCCTGATTGGTCGGTGGATCGGCATTCCTGCACATGTGATCTCGTTGCTAGGAGATCTGACGCTTTCTTCAATCTTCGTTTTTTGAGTCTGTTATTCCATCGTTAAATCTCAGGATATCTTTTTTGTGACGGTGTGGTGCCCTGTACGGCGGTAGCTCGAGGTGGCATATAATTGACGACAAATCCAGTTTATGCAGGGTTGAAATTTCGTGGTTGGGGTGCTAATTATATTGCCTGCCATGGAAGGGAATTATTATTCAGGGAAATCTATACAGTGGAGGTTAGCTCCACGAAGATTTCAATTGCAGGATCAGGCATGTCTGAAAGGTGCAGTTTTTGCGTGTTGGCTGGTATTTCACAATACATCACGTGAAGCTAGATATTTCAGCAAGTTCATTTAGTCCATGATCAACAGTACCTAAATACATGATGGTTTTCGCTTCCTGCTTTGACAAATTGTTAGCCACATTTTTTCCTTTGATGTATTTGACCACTGTCCATTTCATATCGTCTGGTCCGTGGTTTTTGTCGATGCAGTGAGTGACCATTGGTGCGCTTTCTTTCTTGCATCGGATCCTGGAGCGGTGTTGGGATATTCTTGTTTTGATCGGTTGACTCGTTTTGCCGACATATGCGAGTCCACATGGGCATACCACACAGTATATAACATTGTAGGTGTTACAGTTCGTAAAATGTTCATGTTTAATTTGTTTTTGGCCATATGAGAATGTTGACCCTTCTATAGTACTGTCACAAGAAACACAATTTCCACATTTGTGGTGTCCTCTAATGGGTGGAAGGTTAAGAAATGACTGAATGGAACTTTCTTGTCTTGGCAGGGATGTGTCAGCTCGAACCAGTTTGTTTCTCACACTCTCATTCTTTTTTAATGCGAAGATTGGTGGGGCTTCGAAAGGTTTCAAACCTCGTACTGTGTTCCAATTTTTGGAAACGATTTTCTTGATTTCTGTAGTTGCCCCTGAAAAGGTTGTCACGCATACAATTGGAGTTTCTTCCTTGTTCTTCTCTTTAGGAGTCAGGAGGGCGTCTCTGGGGATATACCAGGTTCTCTTCATAGTTCTCTTTAGTAGCTTCTTGGGATATCCTCTCTCAAGCAACTTTTGAATCAACTCCTGAGCGTGGGCGAAATAATCAGTTTTCCTTGAGCAATTCCTGCGTAATCTCATAAATTGGCTTAGAGGTAAATTTTCACGGAGATTGCGTTGATGGAAGCTGGAAAAATGTAGGAAAGTGTTCCGGTCAGTCTCTTTGGTATACAGGGTGGTATATATGGTGCCTTCCTCGTGTTTTACCATAAGGTCCAAAAAGTTAATTTGTGTTTTGTTGTATGACAATGTGAATTCAATGTTTGGATTACGGTCGTTTAGCCAAACGACAAACTCTTTGAGTTGATGTTCTTCACCTCTCCACAACATGAAAACATCGTCTATATAACGACGCCATATTTTTATATGGCCATCGTAGGGATTGTTGTTATAGATCCAGGTAGCTTCATATAGAGCCATGTACATGATTGCCATTTCTGGCGCAAAAGGGCATCCCATGGCCGTCCCCATGGTTTGGAGGTATTGGACGTTGTTGAATTTGAAAAAGTTGAATTTCAGACAGATTTCCGCTAATTTCAGTAGGAAGTCTGTGGGGACATTATGAGGTCTTTCTCTCTTATCTAGAAAGAATTCAAGGGCTTCCAAGCCATCTTCTTGCGGGATATTGGAGTACAAGCTCACTATATCCATGGTAACCAAAATTTCCATAGACTCATCAAATGGTTGACCATCAAGGAAATTGATTGCTTCCATTGTGTCTTTGATGTAGCTTGTGGTCTGGCCCACAAGGGTTTTGAGGAAGGTGTCTACGTATTTTGCTGGTCTTTCTAATATGGAATTGACTCCTGAAATTATTGGGCGACCAGGTGGATTCATAAGGTCCTTATGTACCTTAGGGAGAATGTACATCAGTGGTGTTCGTGGATTCTTGTTTATTAGGTATTCTCCCTCTTTCTTAGATAACCAACCTTCTTTGCGGCCTTGATTTACAAGTATCTCCAGGCGATGTGTCAATTTTTCATTCCAGTTATCATTGGTTCTTTTGTAATACTTCTCGTCTGCAATTTGCCGTTAGACTTCGGCTTCATACATTTCTCGTGGAAGGATAACAATCCCCCCACCTTTGTCTGCCGGCTTGATGATCAGACTTTTGTTGTCTTGGTGTCCCTGGAGGGCAATTTTTTCTTCCATTTTGAGATACCATTTGATGTATCGTTTCTTCTTTTTTTCAAGTGTGTCAAGGTCACGCAACACATTCTTTTCGAACTTTAGCAATTCCACAGGCATCTGGCCAGAGTGTGGAAAGAAGGTGGAAGGATTTTTAAGTCCAGAATAGTTCCTTGCCGTTAGGTCTTGTTGATTTTGAAAAAATATTTTCAATCTCATTTTTCTTGGTCGTCTCTGTTGCTGGTGGATGCGTCAGCGTCACTTGAGCAAAACACCGGTGCCTTACGTACATACGGGGGTAGAAGTAGGAGACAATTTGTTACATTTTCGGACGACTCCTCCACATCAAACAGTGACGCTGACGCATCCACCAGCAACAGAGACGACCAAGCCCGCCAATTCTACCAACCGGCACCTTTTTCCGACAGAGGCAGAGGCAGACTTCGTGGTCGCCCAAGAGGCAACAGGTGGTTCAACCGTCCAAACAAACAGTACCAAGGAGAAATCACAACGAGGAGACGAGTGTACAGATGGTAAATACGAATAATTGTGCAGTATTCAACTTGTCCAACTACACTCTCTCACCTAGCGAAATGAGTCTATTACAGAAAGGACTAACATTTATTCCGACAGTACGACCAGATATTTGTCAGACAAAACTGGAACTAATCCAACTCTTTAGAAAAATGAGATTGAAAATATTTTTTCAAAATCAACAAGACCTAACGGCAAGGAACTATTCTGGACTTAAAAATCCTTCCACCTTCTTCCCACACTCTGGCCAGATGCCTGTGGAATTGCTAACGTTCGAAAAGAATGTGTTGCGTGACCTTGACACACTTGAAAAAAAGAAGAAACGATACATCAAATGGAATCTCAAAATGGAAGAAAAAATTGCCCTCCAGGGACTCCAAGACAACAAAAGTCTGATCATCAAGCCGGCAGACAAAGGTGGGGGGATTGTTATCCTTCCACGAGAAATGTATGAAGCCGAAGTCCAACGGCAAATTGCAGACGAGAAGTATTACAAAAGAACCAATGATAACTGGAATGAAAAATTGACACATCGCCTGGAGATACTTGTAAATCAAGGCCGCAAAGAAGGTTGGTTATCTAAGAAAGAGGGAGAATACCTAATAAACAAGAATCCACGAACACCACTGATGTACATTCTCCCTAAGGTACATAAGGACCTTATGAATCCACCTGGTCGCCCAATAATTTCAGGAGTCAATTCCATATTAGAAAGACCAGCAAAATACGTAGACACCTTCCTCAAACCCCTTGTGGGCCAGATCACAAGCTACATCAAAGACACAATGGAAGCAATCAATTTCCTTGATGGTCAACCATTTGATGAGTCTATGGAAATTTTGGTTACCATGGATATAGTGAGCTTGTACTCCAATATCCCGCAAGAAGATGGCTTGGAAGCCCTTGAATTCTTTCTAGATAAGAGAGAAAGACCTCATAATGTCCCCACAGACTTCCTACTGAAAATAGCGGAAATCTGTCTGAAATTCAACTTTTTCAAATTCAACAACGTCCAATACCTCCAAACCATGGGGACGGCCATGGGATGCCCTTTTGCGCCAGAAATGGCAATCATGTACATGGCTCTATATGAAGCTACCTGGATCTATAACAACAATCCCTACGATGGCCATATAAAAATATGGCGTCGTTATATAGACGATGTTTTCATGTTGTGGAGAGGTGAAGAACATCAACTCAAAGAGTTTGTCGTTTGGCTAAACGACCGTAATCCAAACATTGAATTCACATTGTCATACAACAAAACACAAATTAACTTTTTGGACCTTATGGTAAAACACGAGGAAGGCACCATTTATACCACCCTGTATACCAAAGAGACTGACCGGAACACTTTCCTACATTTTTCCAGCTTCCATCAACGCAATCTCCGTGAAAATTTACCTCTAAGCCAATTTATGAGATTACGCAGGAATTGCTCAAGGAAAACTGATTATTTCTCCCACGCTCAGGAGTTGATTCAAAAGTTGCTTGAGAGAGGATATCCCAAGAAGCTACTAAAGAGAACTATGAAGAGAACCTGGTATATCCCCAGAGACGCCCTCCTGATTCCTAAAGAGAAGAACAAGGAAGAAACTCCAATTGTATGCGTGACAACCTTTTCAGGGGCAACTACAGAAATCAAGAAAATCGTTTCCAAAAATTGGAACACAGTACGAGGTTTGAAACCTTTTGAAGCCCCACCAATCTTCGCATTAAAAAAGAATGAGAGTGTGAGAAACAAACTGGTTCGAGCTGACACATCCCTGCCAAGACAAGAAAGTTCCATTCAGTCATTTCTTAACCTTCCACCCATTAGAGGACACCACAAATGTGGAAATTGTGTTTCTTGTGACAGTACTATAGAAGGGTCAACATTCTCATATGGCCAAAAACAAATTAAACATGAACATTTTACGAACTGTAACACCTACAATGTTATATACTGTGTGGTATGCCCATGTGGACTCGCATATGTCGGCAAAACGAGTCAACCGATCAAAACAAGAATATCCCAACACCGCTCCAGGATCCGATGCAAGAAAGAAAGCGCACCAATGGTCACTCACTGCATCGACAAAAACCACGGACCAGACGATATGAAATGGACAGTGGTCAAATCCATCAAAGGAAAAAATGTGGCTAACAATTTGTCAAAGCAGGAAGCGAAAACCATCATGTATTTAGGTACTGTTGATCATGGACTAAATGAACTTGCTGAAATATCTAGCTTCACGTGATGTATTGTGAAATACCAGCCAACACGCAAAAACGGCACCTTTCAGACATGCCTGATCCTGCAATTGAAATCTTCGTGGAGCTAACCTCCACTGTATAGATTTCCCTGAATAATAATTCCCTTCCATGGCAGGCAATATAATTAGCACCCCAACCACGAAATTTCAACCCTGCATAAACTGGATTTGTCGTCAATTATATGCCACCTCGAGCTACCGCCGTGCAGGGCACCACACCGTCACAAAAAAGATATCCTGAGATTTAACGATGGAATAACAGACTCAAAAAACGAAGATTGAAGAAAGCGTCAGATCTCCTAGCAACGAGATCACATGTCCAGGAATGCCGATCCACCGACCAATCAGGAGCTAGTTACCTTACCGAGCGGGCACACAACCAATGACGATGCCGCTCATATCCACACGCACTGTGAAAGAACCAACGACGGACGCGCGCTGTTCCGATCACGTCACAGCGGTGTCCGGCTCCGAGGAGACACATTTCCGCGAGGAGACGCCGTTCCGAACGAGAAAAGAAAAAGTAGTCATACCCTGAAGCTATTTACAAAAATTCCCTTGATTTTTAAGTAGGACCCCCTTCTTTTGCAAACCTGAAAAAGTAGCAAGTTCGAAGGAGATGTTCACATAAGCTTAATTAACCAGTTTCTCTATTGTTTTGTATATTTGTGTAGTACTGTGAAATGTTGCGTTGATTTACTTTTATGTTAGGAAGTAATTTGTCTTAATATATGTTGAATGTGCTTTACCAAAGGAGATGATTACAAATGATGTGTTTACACCCAATTGTGTACCATTGAATAGTCTTAAAGAAAGTGCATAATTAGAAATGCAGTCATTGTCAATAAATAGGACACTGAAAACAAATGACATGTGAGATCTATGGTGTCAGAGGCAACTCACATTTGATAGAATTCACCTTGATTCCAGCCTCTGATTACCTTAACTGAATCAATCCCCTGTGATTGCTTGCTAAGGTCAGAGAAGGAGGTCATTGTATTGGCTGTAGCTGGACTGACTTGCCATAGTCTGTATCTGCCCAAGAGCGCACTGGGCGTGAAAGTACTTTCACCCTCTTGTGGTCTCCAGTGATACTCTAAGCAAGCAAATACAATTGTAATTTACCTTGTGTACAGAGAGTAAATTGTTACAGCTGTTTATTAAAATGAAGATGAAGAAAAATGCCTGAACGCTTTTAACAGAATACACTAATGGTATAAAGTAATTGCTTTAGGATGGAAGCGGTTGATGTTGCTTGTAAAATGTTTGAATGCAGGGATATAAAGAATTCATATCTTTCAGAAGCAGAGCCTTTTTAGAACGATCTGTCATGTCCTCCAGACTTCTCACTGTGATCAATGGCATGCAGACTTTTTGAGATGTAAATTGACTTCAGAGGGAAAATACTATTAAAATGAGTAGTTAGCTGTAGAAAGTGAGATGTATGCTAATTGCTTCTTCAAAGAGGTGGAGGTAAGGTGGCCCAGAAAAGGACCATGCTTCTCTGTCGCCTGTTATGTATGGCCCCTCCCTGGCGATGCTAATGGAACGGTTTGATCTGGGGCAGCCTGGACAGAATGGATGCTGTGAAAGAAGTGTTGCGGTAAATTGTCTTTCTCAAAAATGTGCGTGTAAACACTCGATAGAACACGCTTTCAGGTCACAGCAGTTAGGTATTAAAGAGGCGAGCTGCACTGCGGTTCACTTCTTGCAATGCTCGAGTCAAGGAGGTATTATTACAATTGGAGCCATATGCTTGGTAAGTACAGAGAAATCTGCTGCTACCTTCCGGAGAGAGCACAGTTCTTATCGGAAGGACATATTTCTGAGAGAGCTGCGACAGAGTGAGTGAGCAAGAGAGTAAATAAGTGAGTGTGTGAATGAGTCAAAGGAAGGCTGAGTGAGTGAGTCAATAATGGAATGAGCGAGGAAGGGGATATGGTCTCGTCATTAGGATTCTGCCCTTAACCCTATGCTCATGACGAGCTCAGCTCGTCATGAGTTACGCCTCTCGTACACTCATGACGAGCTGAGCTCGTCATGTAACGCGGGTTTTTCAAAAACCCAGCGCACAGAGGCAAAACCGCTAGCGCGCAAGGTGTTAAAACCCAGAGACCTCAGTTTATGATCTGGCTGGACAGCACAGCTGTCGCAAGACAATGACGTGAAAATCACCAGGACAATGGCTTTGGCTCCCCCCACATGTAGGCAGCCAGAAGTATATGTTTGAGGGGGCAGAAGTTGTGCGCTTCACAAAAAAATAGTGCTTGCCCTTCACACAGCTCTAATCATTTTGCTTATTTACCCAGCTGCCTGAGCTTAAACATTCAGGGGCATACGCCTGGCACTGTAATGCAATTAATGTATTTGAGATAACTAGGCAATTTAAGTTGTGTTTCTCTGAGAACAGATGGGAGGATGGTAGTCATTAACCTACAAGGATTCTTTGGTCTGGCCTGACAGTGCAACTGTCACCTGACCTTTCAACCTACACTAATATTATTCTAGAGGTCTTTGTTTCCACACAAATACATGCTCACTTCCATGTTATTACTTGTAATGCTTCACATTACTATACAACATTCCTACAAAGCCAGACCTATTTGCATTGACAATGCTTTTTTTAATTCTGGCTTCTGCTTGTGACAAAAATTGTGTGCAGCCGTGCAAATGTATTTATCCGCATCATTTTGTGACTATATGCTATGAGGGATTAAACGACATAGTCAAATATACCGTGGCCCCCCCTTCTACCAATCATGTAGGTTTTAGTAACCTGGAATCAGGTTTATCTACAGCATACTTAGAAAGAGGAATATGCCTCTGAGGATTGTTTTCGTGCAGGAAGATATTCCTTCCTGCACAAAAACACTCCTGCCTCCAGCGCATGGACCCCTGCACCATGGGTCAAGGATTCCTGCATGGGTGTGTGCCAGCAGTTTGTGTGCCAGGGCAGGCAGGGAGCAGGAATGCACCATATATTTATATTGGTAAATATGGAATATTCCTGCCTTCTCCCTTTCACACAGCGCAGTAAGTTGTCTTGCTAAGTTGCGTTGCATGAAACTTTGATACATCTAGCCCTAGATTTCAACGGAGTCACACACATCAAATGGATAAACGCATACAAATTGTGGTATAACAATAATAACCGCTGTACAATGGTATCTGCTGTAAAATCTAACCGAGGCGCATAAACGTTATCCTTAGTGGTCACTAAGAGGTGCCAGCTGCAGTGCCAGGCGTAAGTGATGCCCCAGAGATCAGCTATTGTGCCAGTGGATTCCTGCATAGGCGTCCGCAGGGGGGCAAGGAGGGGCGATTACCCCCCCGCCCCTCCCCCCCCCCCCACCCGGAGCACCCCTCCTTGCCCCCAGTGCGGACGCACATGCTTTTACGGTCGCCTTTTGTCCATAATTCTGGGCCATGCAGGGAGCAGAGCTGTTCTCTGCCATAGGCCTCGACTCCCTGATGGGGCACCTCGCACTCCTCCTCGCAGCCTCTCCCGCCCATTGTCATTCTGTGTGTGGCTGATTATCACATACAGAATGACAATGGTCAGTTTGAGCTGCTAAAGCATACATCCCACCCTGAAACAATGAGGCAGCTCAGCGGGTTGGGTATGCGCTGCAGAGACCAGGGGACAAAGAGCAGTGTTCTGTGTGCCATGATCAGCTTTTTCTCCCTAAGGCCATGAAGCGGAACAGGCTCTGCCTCGAGTGCCACTTGACATCACCACTGCTAGAAGTGGTGCAGAAATACGCCCACCCCCTTCAAACTCGTGCTCAATGGCATTCTGGTTTGTGCAGTCCTTTCCTTAATCAGCCATAGGTGAAAGTGCAGCCTGCATCCTAAGGGGACGTGGCAAACTAGGTCTGGACACCAAGACCTCCTTTTAACACTGTGTAGCCTGAGAGCAAGGGGTCTTCTGAATGAAGTTCTGGGGGGTGGGGAGGTCAATGCATTATCCACCCAAGACAACAATTGAGGTTGCAGCATAGCCTGGATTTCAGATCCCACTAAAACGTACACAGTCTTGTGTCAATAACATATATATCTGCCAGTTTGCACCCTATCATGTCTGGCAGGACGTCCCGACCCTGTGTTTCACTGCCTTACTTCCCTCTGTCCTCCAAAAAGCTGGAAATCTTAACTTTTAAGTGTGTTTTAAGTTGTTGGCCCTTATATCGCAGGAAATAAAGCTAGCTTTGCCAAAAGACCAGCGCTTCTGCTTCCATTTCACCA
Source organism: Lissotriton vulgaris (assembly GCF_964263255.1). Taxonomy (NCBI): domain Eukaryota; kingdom Metazoa; phylum Chordata; class Amphibia; order Caudata; family Salamandridae; genus Lissotriton; species Lissotriton vulgaris. The sequence continues at coordinate 237,020,619 of NC_141691.1, forward strand.
CAGACCCCACAAAAAACAGATGTATCTTTAATGACTGAGGGACTTCCGCATTTGACTTTGCTTGCACAATATGCAAACTAAGGTTTTGCACATTCATGGTATATTTTTTATTGAATGACCCAATCACAAATGACTACTTATTTCAACAACAAGGAAAGTTCCAAGTTATTTTTAGAGCCATTGCATTCCATTAAGGAATTGGTTCCAGCGGTTGATGGACTAGCTATTTGATTCCATTTTAATATATCAGCATTACATTTCCTGGTTTGAAAACAGTGAAAGAAAAACTACAGGAAACAATGTTATGCCAAGGTCTAGCTGGAGAATAGCATTATGTACAAATTACTTTAATGCTGTTTAATGCAGCAGCAATATGCTGATTGCATTTCAAAATATAGACATGTCATAAAGTAAAGCATTATCCTTCTTTATTGTTGCTCGGTTTTCAGATAATTTATTGTGCTCACCTTCTCACCCTTTCGCAAATGTATCTGTATTTCACTGTCTGATCCATAGTTTAGTCATTAACATTCTGCCCTTATTGTGTGTTCCCTATGTTTTTGGGGACATTGAATGTTGTTGATTTTACAAGGTGGAGTTGCCTTATGGATATTAACCAGAGGAGACCACATCCTTGTGGAGAGGAGGTGGTCTGCCAAGATGATGTGGTCTAAGGGCTAGGGTGGTCGACCTCAAATCTGAGCAACCAGGTTTGAGTCTCGGCAATGGCGCTCAACATCTTGTGATTCTGGACAAAATCACGTAATCTCATCATGCCTAACAAAAATGAATGAGTCTTTGTGTAAGGCAACTCGTGCTCATGTAAAGCACACTGATACCTGATACCTTCGGGTCAAGTTCTCAGATAAAACTGCCTTTTTTGTACTCATCGTCCCTTTAACTTTCGACTCTTTTCATTCATTTTCACTTAATCCTTTCTTCTTTTGGGTACCTGTTAGACCTGGCATCCTTGGCATGGTTTTTTAGGGCTCTGCCTACGTCACCACTTCGTCAGAAGTGGGGCGGAGCTCCGAGCCGTATTGTCAAGGGGCTCAGAATAGTGAAGTAAAAATTCCTCAGTGCGCGAGAATTTTCGTGGTGTTCTGTGCCATCTGCATGGCAATTGGTCCTCTCATGGATGTGTTTTTGTAAGGCTTCACGCAATAGGCCCTAGGAATTTTGCTCTCTGTACTTCCTGCATATTCCGTGCTAGAACTCGCATGAGAATGCCATAAATTCCCAATTGATTGCGTATCAAGAGAGAGAGAGAGGACCAGAAAGCTAGTCCTTATCCCCGGGATTTATATATGATTAATCAAAAGGAGACTAGCTCATCTATTACCAAATTACCAAAAGTAAAGGACTCAAGTATGTTTCGTCAGGGGGTAGGAACACCTGGTAAGTGTGTTCATAAAGCCCTCACCCACCAACCTAGTTGGTGGCATGCTTCATCATCGGGCCCACCCAGTGACACCTAGCGTGTCCCGGGTGTGCTTCGACGCCTGATTACAGCGGAGCAGGTATGTCGCTGAGTGTGCAGTGAAGAGTGTCAAGATAGTGATTTTAAAACGGCTTGGCGGGGGTCCCAGTACCCAAGGGTAAATTAAACTTTAATACCTGGGCCTCCGTCAGCGGTTAAAAATAAGGCTATTGGATGTTGGAGGCGAGTTACGACCTCTCACATCCAGTGGTGGATCGACATGTTTCAGCCAGTGCCTTATGAATATGCTGGCTTTCTTCAGGACCTATATAAAAAATGATAAAAAATGTGGGTGTGATTAAGCTAGTGGGTGTGTAATTCAGACTATGTGTATACACGCCCTAAAGTGTTTATCTAGGTGTGAGAGGGGAATTCCCTTCTCAAAAACACGCTTGTTTTAGCAGGTTTTGGCTTCAAGGTAGAGAAGTAGCAAGGGGTTGACCAGCTTTTCTGGGCAGAGCCTGCTCTGGACCTGTAGTGCCTCCTTCGCATACCGGTCTGCGAAGGAGGCACTACAGGTCCAGAGCAGGCTCTGCCCAGAAAAGCTGGTCAACCCCTTGCTACTTCTCTACCTTGAAGCCAAAACCTGCTAAAACAAACGTGTTTTTGAGAAGGGAATCCCCCTCTCACACATAGATAAACACTTTAGGGCGTGTATACACATAGTCTGAATTACACACCCACTAGTTTAATCACACCCACATTTTTTATATAGGTCCTGAAGAAAGCCAGCAGAGTAGTGAGTGCAGAGTAGTGAGTAGTGAGTGCAGAGTAGTGAGTGCAGAGTAGTGAGTCCAGAGTGGTGAGTGCTCAGTGCAGAGTAGTGAGTGCAGAGTGGTGAGTAGTGAGTGCAGAGTAGTGAGTGCAGAGTAGTGAGTGCAGAGTAGTGAGTAGTGAGTTCAGAGTAGTGAGTAGTGAGTGCAGAGTAGTGAGTGCTGAGTGCAGAGTAGTGAGTGCAGAGTAGTGAGAAGTGAATGCAGAGTAGTGAGTAGTGAGTGCAGAGTAGTGAGTAGTGAGTGCAGAGTAGTGAGTAGTGAGTGCAGAGTAGTGAGTGCAGAGTAGTGAGTGCAGAGTAGTGAGTGCTGAGTGCAGAGTAGTGAGTGCAGAGTAGTGAGTGCAGAGTAGTGAGTGCAGAGTAGTGAGTGCAGAGTAGTGAGTAGTGAGTGCAGAGTAGTGAGTAGTGAGTGCAGAGTAGTGAGTGCAGAGTAGTGAGTGCAGAGTAGTGAGTGCAGAGTAGTGAGTAGTAAGTGCAGAGTAGTGAGTAGTGAGTGCAGAGTGTGAGCGTGCAGGGTGAGCAGTGTGTGAGCATGCAGGGTAAACAGTGTGTGAGCGTGCAGGGTGAACAGTGTGAGAGCATGCAGGGTAAACAGTGTGTGAGCGTGCAGGGTGAACAGTGTGCGAGTGTGCAGGGTGAACAATTCCAATCCAAACCACATAATTCCATTACACACCACATGCATACACTCCATAACACATGGCTAAAAGACATTGCCATTTACAATGCCATTAGCTCTTCCTCAAAGAAATCCGAGACCTATTGCATTTCCAATGCTTGTCTTTGTCTTTTTTCGTCTGCCTCCTATATTTTTGCTGTATGATAAATTCTTGTTTTGCTGGTCTAGATGCTTTGTCCACTTAGCCACTGCAGATTATTGCCAAAGTGCAAGTGCTTCCTCTATAAATTGTGAATATTGATGGGTGTTTACATTATTGGCTTGTTTTAATTACTACTAAGTCCCTGATACAGTGCACTGTGTGTGCACAGGGCCTTTAAGTCAAATGCTGCTAGTAGGCCTGTAGCATGGATTGTGCCTTCACACAAGCAGCCTTTCAAATGGGTCTCAGACCTGCCACTGCAGTGTCTGCGCACAGTCTCTACTGCTATGTCGACTTCACAAGTGCACCCACTTGCTAGGCCCTAACCTTCTCTTTTCTTACATGTGAGTCGCCCCTAAGGTAGGCCCAAGGTACCCCTATGAGAAGGTGCAGTGTATGTGAAAGGTAAGACATGTACTGATGTATGTGACATGTCCTGATAGTGAAATACACTGTATTTAGTTTTTCACTATTAAAAGGCTATCTGTCTAATAGATTAGAATGGGAATTTACTTATAACATCTTATAAATATAACTTCTGATTGGGACAAGATAGGAAGGTGGAGTTTAGTATGCCTGAACTCAGAATATAAAGATGCATCTTTTAGTTAGGATGATTTTTAACTTCTGTGTTTGAAAAGTAGGTATTTTAGAAAGTAGGTATTTTCTTGCTTAGCCATCCTGTGTGCCTCTGCTGGTTTGTGGATAGACTGTCTGGCTTAGGAGGCACAGGGGCTTGGGATGGGAATTCACTGTAGACGGTCACTGTGGGGGTTAAGGTGTTTCCTGTCTTTCCTGGATAAGCCAGGTCTGGGCTGAATAGACCTGGGCTGCATATGGAGTATGAAGAGAAAATGTCCTTTCACCTGAATAGGCCTTGCCTGCGTTACACAATGTTGTCTCCTTCTCCTGCCAAGATGCGCCTCTTCCTGTGTTGGGCCTCAGTGGTTGTTCCTGCTGCTTGGAACTAGGAAAAGAGAAGCAACAAAAGATGCGTGATGCATTCGCACCCGTTTCCGACGCAACACTGCTTTGCGGGAAGAAGTTGTGCACATTGCCACAGTGCCTCTGAAGAAACTGACCTAGCGCCTGCCCACAGCTGGTGAAATCACTGCTCGGCGAGTCTCATTCACTAATCTCTGAAGTCTGAGATCGCCACACCGACTCCAACGCAGATTTTGCTGTGCGACTGAAAGAACCTACGCATCAGGGACCGCAGCTGGAGAGATCAATACAACGCTGTTGCCACTGCGGGATCGCAAGCCAACGCCTCCCAAATTCCCACGCATCACACCGGGGATCCAAGTCTACAGCAATGCCAGGGCCACAGTAAGAAACCAACGCATCGCCTCCCCGCACAGTAAGAAATAGATACATCACCTCCTCATCAGTTAGGAACCGATGCATCACCTCCCCTGGAGCAAGGAACTGAGGCATCACCTTCCCTGGGCGTAAGTAACTGATGCATCACCTTCCCGTCTGCAGTTTTTATTATGATTTTGAAGCATCCAAGGTTCTTTGTGTTTAAAGTGTTGCATCCATAGTTTACTATGGACAGAACTGTTTTTACCTTTTAAAAGTCATATCTTGATAACTGTATGTTGGATGTTTGTCGTTGTGGTCTTGTTTGGTTTAGTTCAATATTACCTATTTATCTAAACTGGTGTGGTATCCATTTGTTGTGTTTTCACTATATTACTGTATGTGTGCAAAAATGCTTTACAAACTGTCTCTGAGATAAGCCTGCTTGCTCATGCCACACTACCAATGCCGGAAACAGGGGTTGACTAAGGGCGTAACTCACTTAACCTAATGTAGGAAAGTGCCCACGTTTTGCCTGATGTTGATGCTCTTTGACTAAGTGTGCCCTGGGTTCCTGCCAACCAGGAACCCATGGTCTATGTTCTTTCCCTGAAACAGCACTGTTGCAAATCCAATTTGCAACTCTCTGGCCACATGTAAGTCCCTTATAGAAGGTACCATGGGTACCAAGGGTACTGTGATCATGGAAAGCCACTAAGGACTGCAGGACATTTTGTGCCACTCTTAGACGCCCTGTACCTTAACAACACACACTGTGATTGCAGGCTGCATGTTTTGGTGCAGAGAAAATCGAAGAGTCGACATGGCACGCATCCCTGTGCCTACAACCCACTGCCTATGGTATAGGTAAGCCACCCCTCTATCAGGGTGCACTATACAATGGTGAGGGTACAGGTGCATGAGCCCTGTATACCTACAGTATCTAAGTCCATTCTTAGATATTGTAAGTACAGTAAAGCCATAAAGAGTATATCGTCTTAGAGTTTGTCATCATGAACTCCACAGCACCATAATGGCTTTACTGAATTCTGAGAAGTTTGGTATCAAACTTTTCAGCACTATACACCCATACTGATACCAGTTTATGTTTATGTTTATGTGTACAGATTTGTAAAGCGCATGGCTGCCCATGAGCGTCCCAGCGCTAGTGATAAAGCAGAAGAGGTTAAAAGGGGGAAGATTAAGGGAACAGCCATGTCTTAAGAAGTTTGCGAAATGAGAGCAGTTTGGGCTGGGTCCGGAAGTGTAATGGCAGTGCGTTCCACATTTTGGAGGCATTATATGAGAAGGGTAAGGCCTCCAGATCGAGCCCTCTTGATCCTGGGTATTGACGTCAGGTGTAGGTGTGTGGAACGGAGGGTTCTATTAGTTTTTTGGGGAACGACAAGGTCCTTTAGAATGGGAGGGGCCTTCCCATGCAGGAATTTATGAGTGGTACAAAGGGCCTTAAAATGCACCCTTTCTTGAATAGGCAGCCAATGGAGTGACTTAAGGGCTGGTTTGGCTGAGCAACGGCTGTTCGTGCCCGTGAGAAGCTGGGCAGCAACGTTTTGCACGACCTGGAGCTTTACCATCACCTTGTTGGGGGCCCCAAGGTACAGGGAATTGCCATAGTCCAAACGGGACAGTACCAGGCTTTCGGGATTGAGTGGGGAGTAAGGGTAAGATTTTTCGGGAAGTGCGTAAGAGGCCATAACAGGTTCCAGCGGTTTTTCTAGCTTGGGTGGTAAAGGTAAGGCCTTCGTCCAACCAAATCCCCAGACTTTTAATTTCACACTTAGGGATTGGGGGTGTACCCATGCAGGGAGGCCACAAGTTCTCTGGGCGATAGTGTGATCGATTGCCCAGAACCAGGATCTCCGTCTTGTCGCTATTTAGCTTCAGATGGGATCTGTCCATCCATTTGGTAATATCCCCTAAACAGGAATAGAGATTGATAGAAGAAGGGTCGTGCTGACTTAGGGATACAACCAACTGGGTATCATCCGCATAGGTTAATAGCTTGATACTGAATGGGGTGACAGTCTTCTCAAGGGGGACCATGTAAACGTTAAAAAGGTTGGGCTCAGGTTGTCCCAACCTGTACCTACCTGAAACACCCCTAAATTTAGTATTTGGTGGCAACCACAAACCTTGCCTCTTCAGACAAGCAAGAAGAAGAAGAAGAAGAAGGACTAAATGCCTGTGCTGAAGGAAGAAAAGGAGGACACCAATTGCCGTGGCCCCAGCCCTACCGGCCTGTCCCGACCTTGGCCAGCTCTAATGGAATCTCGGCTTGTCCTGCAGCCAGCATATCCCCAGAACCTGGAGGACCTGCCCTGCCTTCCCTACAAAGATGTTGTCTACTGTTACCACTGGACTTGGTCTGAGTTGAGTCTTTGAGTGTGTGACATTATTTCTGGTCTGAGTGTGTACAATAAATGCTTAACACTACCCTCTGATAAGGCTTTACTGTTGCCCACACTACCACAAATAGAGAGTGAGGTGTTATCTACTTTTACATCTGTAAGCGTTTAGAGATCCACTGGACTCTGTGCACATTATACCTTATTTTGGTAATGTATTTACAGAGCCAGCTTCCTAAACCAGACTAAAAGCAAGGGTCCCTACTTGGACAGAGGTGCAAACCATTGCCAACTTGAAACCTCCATTTCTAACACTTTTTGATTGGGTCAGGCTGGGTCACGTGCTGCCTGAATGGGAGGTAGGACACTTTCTATACTAAGTTTTGGTAAAGAAAAATGCTATTCAGAATAATGAGGATTACTGGTAAGTAACCAATTCATTAAATTACCCCAATTAATTTTTCCTGATTGTGATTCCATAGGAAGGGCTATTGCGCTTGCACTATATATATTTATTAGTTACAATTGGCTAACTGTCTACTGTACTTTCGCTGCAGAATAAAATAAATGTACACAATTAGATTATACATATTAGTAATCCAGGTAAGAAATGCCTATCAATCAAATCCAGGATTGGTTGAAATTCAGAAACTGGACTCTTTGCCTTGTCACGCTAATCAGAACCCCAGGATATTGTGGCATGGATTAGCAAATTTAGTGGCACAAATACGGAAATTTAGCGGCACAAATATGGAAATTTAGCTGCATTTTTTGCGGCACTTTATTTTACTCATAATCATCCATTTTCAGCTTTAAAGTAATGGAAACTGTTTTAGCAGAGTATTCCACTTTGAAATAGACAACCTGGGATATGGAACAGAGGATGCAGCCCACAGTTGAAGGCTGATATCCCTTGGAAATGCAATCCTCCATTTGCTTAGCCCATTCTTGTAATTGGCACACCGAGTGAGATAGGGAGACATTTGATAGACTATATCCCGCTTCCTGGACCTGTGACTGGGCGGCAAGCTTCAAATGAGTCCTCTTTGGGACCACCAGGGCAGCTTTTAATTCTGAACACTGAGTGAAGCAAATGTATGCGTTTTGTTTCTTATTTGCAAGTACCAAACATCACCAGTGGCTTGGCATGGCACATTTTGCTCTACCCAAACCGTCATGCGCTGTGAAGGGAGTGCACTACCACTCCCCTCAGTGCCTGTCACCCTCCAGGCCGGACCCCCACAACTTGGCAGGAAAGGGAAAATAAAATGAGTGTTTATTATGGTTTTATTTTCCTTTCGGGCCATTTTTTTGGGGGGAAGGCTCCTCTGCAATAGCGGAAGAGCCGCAGCTGATCTGATCACTGCCTGGATGTTTTGTAGTCAACCCTGATGCATAGTCTATTCCTCTATTATTTGATAATTCCAATGGCCCTGAGTTTATCTAACATACTACCTCCTTCAATGTAACTAAGTCTGTGCACATAATAGCGAAGCACTGCCAGTGATTTAGTCAGTATATGTAACACATTATCTGTCGCATTATCACCCTGTTGGTGAATCTGGTTCAGTCACTATTGCTCAGTAGCTAATGGCATATATATAACTCTTGAGTACTCTTGCTGCCACATTGTCCTAAAATAACTTCTCTCACTTTGCCACTCAGAACATCTAAAATCATCCATACAATAACGTACCAAACTCTGGGGCATTGTTTCTGTTATGGTGTCACAAGACAGTATCAAAAGCATAAGCGTCTTACACTGTCAACGGGTTGTGCGTGCCAGAGATGGAGGGAAAGGATAATCGAGAACAGGAGCTAGAACACATGCGATAGAGAGTGAAGAATATTGGTGGCCATTTTAGGTCAGGCGTCATCTTTAGTCAATAGGCACCAAAATGCCAGCCTCCTGGAAAGAATCCAGTTGGCGTTTTCTAAACCAAGTCTAATATGATTAACATTTTTAAAAAGATTATTATTATTTTTTTTGTATCCTCATTTGCATGCGTGGCTCCAATCTATCAAAACAAGAACCACCACAGAGCAGGAAATCAGGCTGCGCCTCTGTACTGTCTCAGCGTCAGCTGGCAGGGATAGCATAGGGGAGGGTGGCGGCCAAGTCCCAGCAGTAAATACTCGCAAGCCTTGAAAACTCAAGCATAAGGGCAATTTTGTTGGTAGATAGTGCCCGAGGTGCCGGGGCCCCACAGGTACCACGGCATCTTGCCATAGAACCAAGGGTGAGCGATGTCTGTATTAATCATAGGACCTGGGGGGAAAAAAAAAACCCAGGTTCAACGTGACTGCTCCAACTGTGTCCAAAAAGCTCTCCTACCCTGGTTCCCACCCCTTGCCAGATCGAGTTTTGAGATCTGGAGAATTGAAGAACGCCATTCGTAGAAGGTGGGCGGCAAGGCGTCCTTCCAGTGTCTACAGATTTCCCTACACGCCGCCAGGATGGAATAAAACACCAGATTGGAGGCAGCGCTGCAGGATTTACCGCTCAGACCGAAGATGACAAGGCCGAGATCAATAGAGATGTGAGAGTCCAGTAACAAGGACAAGTTGCTGCCTATGGAGTCCCAAAATGAGGTAATTTGTGGGCACTCATAAAACATGTGAATGTCAGATGCTGCCACTAGTCCGCACCTTGGGCATGAGACCGGGCCTGTCAGAGAAAACTTTGACAGCCTCTGCAGGGAATAGTAGGCCCTGTGCATTGTAAATAGATGGTTCCTTCGGAGCCAGGCTGGTTTGACCAGGTCCCACAACACCACGCAAGAAGCTGACCAAAGCTCTTCCACGTCCTTGCCTGGCATTGAGTCGGCCGACAATAATGTTGGGAGGCGAAATTTACCGTCTGCTTCCTCTAAGATCTTATTGTACCAAAGCGATATTTCCTTCTTTGCAGGGGGATTATCCAGCAGGCGCGTCACTAATTCGCTACATCCACCTATAGGTAAACTGCTATTCCGCACTGACTGTGTGCAATATGCCTGAGCCCAGCTTGATATTTGTATATATTTTAATCTTGACAGGCTTGGCCCGACTTTGTTGGTCAAATAATCCCAAGGGAGTAGAGATCCATCCATAAACAGATCGCCCCAGGAGGTGATTTCAGCCTCTATCAGTGGTAGTGTTAGTGCATCTTCTGCCCAAGCTGGGGGTGCGGGTAAATCCCATATAGGGGCTCTGTTTGAATAGTAACCTAGTTTGATCGTGTGCCTCACTTTATGCCACATAATGGCCATCCCCTGTAGTACCTTCAATTTTATATTTTTTTTAAATTTGGGATCTCCAAATTTAAACAAAAAGCCACCCTGTACAACTCCCTCACAATTCAGCAAAGTGGAAAACATATGACCTACGCCTATTTCTGTTGGTGTTTTTAGTAGCATTCGTGCATGTGAAAGCTGAAATGCCCATGCGTAAGCCTGGAGATCTGGACCCTCCAGCCCGCCCTTCTCCCTGCGACGTCTTATCTTTTTCCAGGAGATTCTTGGGTTCTTATTGTTCCAAATGAAAGTAGAGATCGCGCTCTGCAGCTTAGAAATTAATTTAGGATAAAAAAAAGCGGAATCGAGTTAAATAAAAACGCAACCTTCGGCAGAATAGACATTTTTACAAGATTAACCTTACCTAGGATAGTAAGCGGAAGGTGTGACCAGTCCCTCATAAGTTTTCGGCACTGCGCAGCTACTTTAGCAAAATTTGAAGAGGCGATCAGATTAATATCTTTAACTATATTTATCCCCAGATATCGTAGGTGGGCTCTTGATGTTTCATTATGTATAATTGAGTTGACATTCCATGACATTGACTCTGTTTTAGAGGCATTCACCTCGTAGCCTGAAATTAAACCAAATTTAAGAGCTAGGTCTATGACCTCTGGGTATGCTGTGTTGATATCTGTTGAAAAAATCATAATGTCGTCCGCATAAAGTGCCACTTTTTTTCCCAGTCGCCGAAAACAAAAGGTTTTATCAGTATGTTATCTCTAAGTTTTTGCGCAAATGGCTCTATGTATAAATGGCTCAGAAAGGCCCCCGTTAATCAAGATTGAGGCTGAAGGGCTACGATATAACAGGTTGATTGCTCTACGAAATTTGTCCCCGACGTTGAATTTTTGCAGGACCTCCGACAGGTATAGCCAGTTCACCCTGTCGAAGGCCTTGGTAGCGTCCAACGTGAGAACCGATAGGGGGAGAGCTTCCTTTGTGGCCACGTCTATGGCTCCTACTAGATCGTAAGTGAGCTCATATAGCTGTCTCCCCTTTACAAAACCTTTTTGGTTGGGATGCAGTATGTCAGGAACAACCAGGCCAAGCCTTTTGGCCAGTATGGTAGCAAAAATCTTATAATTGGCATTTAGAATTGAAATTGGCCAATACGAGCCGCAATCAGAAGGAGGCTTTCCTTGCTTCAAGATAAGTGTTATTGAGGCGCTGTCCCAGGAGGCGGGAGGTGCATCTCCATCCCTCAATATTTGATTGAATAAGGCCGCTAGAATTGGAGACACCTCTGATATCAAGTTTTTATAAATTTCGTTCGGTAAACCATCAGTTCCTGCAGCCTTACAGCTCTTGGCTCCCCTTATGGCCTGCTCTACTTCAGCCTTAGTAATTTCCTTTTCCAGAAGCCTGCTCTGCTCAGATGACAAGGATGGTAGGGAAATATCCTCTAGCCAGCTCGTAATATTGTTAGGTGTAACACTAAGATCTTCCTGATATATTGTTTGAAAAAATATTTTAAAAGTTTCCCTAATTTCTGCATCACTTGTAAAAGTGCCATTATCTGATGTAACTGAGTCAATGTTATTTCGGACCCGGTCAGATTTAACTTTCCAGGCCAGCAATCTACCAGCCCCTTCCCCATATTGAAAATGAGAGAGTTTGCTTGCCTCCCATCTCTGTAAGACACGCTTATCTAGGACCGATGACAATTTATTCTTCAGTTCGTCTAATTCTGCGAGCTTCAGAGATAAATCATGACTGTCGTCTGCCCTGCAGGTATCGATATCTAACTGAACTGCAGACATTCTAGTCTCAATAGAAGACACCTCTCCCATATACTGCATTCTTCTATATACAGTCCTGTTCTTAATAATACCTCTTAATGAGCACTTAAAAGCGTCCCAAACTGTGCCTGCTGGAGCAGTGTCAGCGTTGGTAATGAAAAAAGCATGTGCTTCTGATTGAAGAAACTCTATATCATCGGTAGAGGTGAGAAGACATCTATCAAAGGACCACGATCGGGTGGGAGGCTTGCCACCCATCTCCAGTTCCAGCTTCATAGCGGAATGGTCTGAGAGGTGCCAAGGAATATAGTCTGCACCGGTGACGGAATCTACCAAAGCTCGGCTGGTTAGGATAAAATCTTTCCTTGATCGATGTTGATATTTAAGGTTTCTAAACGAGAAGCCTTGCCTCTGTCCCTCTCTAACCCTCCAGATGTCAACATATCCGTATTGGTTCATACAACCTAATAGGCAGTTTCTAGATTTGGAGAAGGCCTGCTGTCTACTATTAGGGGACTTGTCCAATAGAGGGTTCAAAGTGATGTTAAAGTCACCGGTTATTATAACTGGCTCTGGAAATCTTAGGAGGTGTAGAAATAATGATTCTAACGTAGTTGGGTCGTCGCAGTTGGGCCCGCAGTAGCCTACTAATGTTAAAACAGTGCCCCCTATCTCAACTGCTGCAATGGCCCATCTCCCTCCGGAGTCTACCTTCTGCTGTAAAATTTTCATATTCATGGTTTTTTTAAAAAGAATAGAAACACCCCGTATATTTAGTGATTGAGATGTAGAGACTGAAGTTTCTATCCACCTGTTCTTCTTAACTAGCTCAAGCATTTCACTTTCAATTAAATGTGTCTCCTGGAGTATAATGATCCCCGCATCAGCGTCCCGAAGATACTGCAAAATTTTATTAGCACGGGGTTTGGTGCGTAGACCATTAACGTTCCAGGAAAGAATCCTGAGCCTACTCATAACTCTGAGAATAGATGTTAGATGGGAAAACTGCCAGTTTGTACAATTCCACGTTTATCTGCCAACTAGTAATGAGGATAAGCTCACAAGAGTACAATGATTGGAGCTCAATCGAGAGAGGATATTTTTTTCCATTTTTATTGCGTCCCTTCACCCCCCAGTGACCCCCCAAGCCCCCCCCCTCCCATGGGAAACCCTTGTACTCACTGTCCGGAAAATTCCTGGAAGTAAGTGCCCCATCTCTTCCCCGTCCCCACCTCATGTGCCTCACATTCTATTATATCATGCTATCCTCATCTTACAGATTTTGATATTTTTTTATTTATTTATTTATTTGTGCGAGAGATTGTTATTATTATTATCTCACACTAGGAGATTAGGCCAGCACATTTTTTATTTTTTTTACTCTTTTCTATTTTAGTTTATGTGTGTTTGTATTAGTGTATATTTTTCCTTTTTTTTTTTTTTTTGTAGAGTTGACTGAGCCTAAACCTGTAGTGGTAGGGGATGCTGTGGGAGGAAATTGTGGGCCCGTTGAATAATAGATCATCCTGTTGGTCCTAATCAGCTGGCCCCCTTCTCCTTCCTACTGCCTATAGACATTAACAGCTCGTCTGCAGCCTGCACCGATCGAATATTGTGCATTTTGTTGTCAAACATTATTTTAAGAGATGCGGGGAAGCCCATCTGCACCGTAGCACTCAGCCTTCGAAAGGCATCCATTCTTCTACCTAGCTCCCACTGTTTGTCAAGAGTAAATCTAGACAAGTCGGAGCATATTTGGAAATTAAATCCTTTGCCTGCTAGTGATTTTTGCTTTAAGGCAAGGTTCAAAATTTGCTCTTTCTAAGAGTAAGTGTGAAAGTTGACAAGGATTTTCCTCGGCTTGGTCCTCTGCGGGTTGCGCCTGAATGGATCCCTATGGATACGTTGTATATCCGTTGCTAAGACCTCGTTAGAGTGCTGGAGGTTAAGAGAATCTTTTAGCAGCGAGATAATGAAGCTCTTGATGTCTGTGCCTTCACTGCCTTCTGGAACATTCAGGATGCGAATATTGCTTCGCCTAGCATTATTCTCCACAACCTCCCTCCTCTCTGATAAGGCCATATCTTCTCTTTTTAGCTTCAGTATATCTTCCTGAGTGCCCTCTGCACGCATAGAGATTTGCCCCACTGTCTCTTCTAAGGCTTGAGTTCTTACCAAGAGGCTGACAATCTTTTCGTCTAAGGACTCGCAGAAATTTCTTATTTCTCTTTGGTTTGAGGCTGACTCCTCAAATCCTTGCTTAATCTCGGCTGATAGCGCTGCAAACATCTGCTGCAATGAAGCGACGGAGATAGGAACGGAATTGGGATCCAAGGCTCCATTTACCTCAAAGCAGGAAAGAAGACCGCCGTCACCAACGGCGGGATTAGGAGCGGGATTAGTAGCCAAAAAAGGCTCAGAAGGTACATCGGCTTCCAGGCTATTTTCAGTATTTCCCAAGTCTATCTTTCTGGGAAGATCTTCACCTCTATTTTCTTCTTCTTGTGAAAGTGAGGATGCAGGAGACAATGTTATAACATGAGCTGCCACTGACCCTGATGTAGTGGTTTCAAGACCTGAACCTGCGGGCACCGTCTGACTATTGAATAGGTCTGGGACCAATGGGGCTGATAAGTCTCCACCTGCCCCCGAACAGGGATGCAGTAAAGCACCGGAGTCAAATTCCTTAGACTGAGCCATAATGACGCTGGAATGGGCTGGCGCTGGATCGTGTTCAATCAATACCATTTCATTAACCTCAGTGATTGATTCGATAGGGTTATTATTCCTCAAAAAGAGGTCTTGTCCTATTTCCAGCACCTGTGGGATGACCTTAAAGTATGAACGCAGCGAAGGAGTAATCTTAGGGGTAGGGGCTGGTGAAGGCTTTGCCTTACTGCATTTCTTCCCCTCTTTGCTTTCACTTCAACAGAGAGATATGAAGATGTTTTCCTGGGATTCAGGTCAGAGGGTAGTTGGATAGAGGCTTGATGGCTCTCTAAGACTTCTGGTGCCTCCCTTGAAAGCTTCTCTCCAGAAGCTGACTCCCCTCCTTTACCCCTCCTTTTGCGGGAATTTCTCGCCTTCTCCAGGCCCTTAGCTGAGCTTTTGCTTTTATTTCCCTTAGCGATTTCTGCTGCTTTCATAAACGAGGGGAATAAATCCGAGGCTCTCAACACGTACCCTCCTTTCTTCCCTTTTACCTTATTGGTGCAGTCAGCCTCGTCTTCTTCTTCAAACGATCCACTTACGTGAAACCCGGTGTCAAAATCCACACTTGGGAGGCTTATTGCGGTGCTGGAAGCTAACGTGCTCTCTCTGCCTCAGCTCGTGTGGGAGTCCTTACGGAGGCTCCGTATGTGCCTGTTCTTCCGGAGCTCCAGGGCGGCCTGCCTCCAATGCAGCAGCTCAGGTGTCCGCTGCTCACACGCTGGGCGTCTGCCGGTTCCGGAGCTCACTGCCTTGGCGCTGTGATCAAAACACATTGAAGCGGAGCCGAAGCCGCGGTGAGTACAAAAGCAAAATATGAAGAAATGGCCACCATTCTTTTCCTTGCCAAAATTACAGCTCGCTATGACCTTTGAATTATGTATTTAATGAGCTTTCACGAGCATATTCGGGGAAAACGCCGGCACTCGTTGCGGGGACGAAGCGGAGCACTACGGCAGTCAGCCGGCTGCCGCCATGTTTCCCTCATATTTTTAAAAAGATTGACAAGTGCAACACTTAAATAGTTTTAAATATGTTTTTAACATTTAAAATGCCTCAGATGGTAAAAAAAACCTGACTCTTTTATTCCACAGAGAGTGTTTAAATAGTTATATATCCCTACAACGACCCACCAGGACAAGCTAGTCATAGAATAAAGACTAGAAGCTGGCAGCGAATATGGATACAAGAAAGATTATAAGTACTCATCCAGGATAGACGACAAGTGCAACAGACAAACAGGGCCAGACACCTTCTCTCACTCTCAAGGAGCTAGGATTGAGGACTGAGGATCCTGCAGACTTCCTACTGTGCTACATGACGGAAGATGATGCAGAGTGGCTTCATAATTTCTCACTGCAGAAGCACCAGTGAGAATTAGCTCACTCCATCCTTTCCCCAAAAACAGGGATATATATTTAAAGTCACAGGACTAATCAACTGGACAAAAAGCCCAACAAAGTGTTTCACACTATGATGACACAGAATATGAAACTAAAAAGTATAGACTTTTCTAATATTTATATCAATGAATGAGACGCTACTCTTTGGTATTCAAATCTGTTCCCCAAGATTACAATATACAGCACCTCACACTTAATGACCACTGATCAATGTGCATGGAAATAAGCATGACTACCCTCTTCGAAACCAATCCTTTCTCTAACACCCTAATCTTGCATGCTCTACTATTGTAATCAGCATTTCCCACATCGCACCACTTCTGGCATCTTGGCTCTAAATGTACTTCCCCCTACAACAGCAGTCTCCAAACCTTCTAACCCATCAACATATTTCTCAAATCAGTGCACTAATACATATATATATATATCATTTTCACAGGCACTTATGTAAAAATTGCAGCGTTTTTACATAAGTGGCGATTTCGCAGGCACTTTTGTAAAAATCCCAGCATTTTACAAAAGTGCTGATTTCCCTACAAATCGCGAAGTCGTGAAATCCTGGTGGGTCTGTCTAATGGTGTCCTCTGCCTCTACATAAAGACAAGCGCTAAAGACAGTTTTGCTACAGTTTTCACTTTGTGTCCATATTTGTGGTCTTGCTCCTCAGCATTGCAGGCACTAAGTCCTTTGCACACAGCACATTGTCCTCTTTGCTCGGCAAGGAGCACAGTTTGTTGTTACAGAAAGTTTCATTGATTTACAGTGGTAGCCGGTAAGATTTGGAGGAAGGGGGAAGGCGGGACACACACACGCACATGCCTATACACATAACACTCTTAGCCAGGCATTCACACACACTCACACACACACACAACCCCATCCATTCACAACATTCTTTGCCAAACATTCATACATACATACATGCACGCACGCACCAAACATTAATTGAAAAGAAAACAAAACACACTTACCTGCAGCCAGCTCTGCCTCAGAGGTTCCAGGAGGCTTGAGACTGCTGCCTTTCTTCATTCAGCCAATGAGAGAAGGCAGAAGTCCCAACGTCATTGTAAAGTTACTGCCACACCTCGGAATGACCACAGGACGCTTGCTGGGCTTCAACAATTGTTTAATTAATAGATCACACAAGAGAGCGCCGAGCTGGCAACCTCCGTGCTCAGACGCTCGCGCCGTTTTACTCAGCTGCGCGCGCATCCTAACGATGGCCACTAGCACTTCGCATCACGACGCGACGTGCATACGCTAGAGCGCCACTCTACATATCTCCCCTTTTTCCAAACAATGGAAATTTTTAACTTACAGTCCGCTGCCCATATCAAAGTCTTGGAACCTGGCCGGTCTCACCACTGTTCTCCCCCTTCGAGTCAGTCTTACAGGGGTAGCCATGGCCTCTCGCCCAGGAGTCCCTGCCTGTCTCCCCATGTCCGTCTCATGCTCCACTCTGGATCTACCTCCGTCGCCTTGCTCCTCACTGACTTCTCCACTTTCCATGTCCATCTCCGCCTCGACTTGTTCATCTCCTGTCTCATGCTCCGCCACCGCTTCCAGATCTTGACCCCCTTGGCTCCACTGCAACACCTTGTTGCATCTCGCCATGCGGTCCTGAGACCACACATTTCCATCACTCAACATGGCTGCTCTGTCATATACCTTCTTAACTTGCAGAGGTTTGTTGTATTTGCTCTCCCCTTTTCTTTGCATCGTCGCCAACTTAACTCGCACCCATTCGCCTTCTTCTAGTCCAGTTTCCTTCACATTTCTTCGTCTATTGTAGTGCTTGGCATATACAGCTTGTGCCTTCTCTAAGTTTGCTTGAACCACCGCGGGGGACCATTTGCTCATTATTGTTTTCTCCTTCCACACACGATTGTCCTTCGTGAATGGATCATGTCCTCTCAATATTTGGAACGGACTATATCCAGTCCCCGTAGGGGTGATCCTGTATGCCCATACCATTTGCCATATCTCTTTCTCCCAGTCCTTGTTCTGAGATATCGCTGCTTGCATCGATCCCATCACCACACGGTTAAATTGTTCCACTAGCCCGTTTCCTGCCGGGTGATAGATCGAGGTGTGCTTGGAGAGGATGCCATTTCTCTCCATGAAGTGAGTCCACTTATCTGAGGTAAACTGAGGGCCGTTGTTGCTCAGGATGGATTTAGGAATGCCCTCTCTCACAAACGTGTCACTCAAAAATGTCAATATGGCTTCTGTGTCCATTACTTCCTTCACCTTCATTTCAGGCCATTTGGAGTATCTGTCGATGAGGACACACACATACTTTTGAACTCCTTGCCCGTCTAGGATTGGGCCCAAAATGTCTATGGACAATTCCTCCCACGGGTTCTGTGGGGGGTCAAATCTTCCCTAGTGCCGGGCGCAAAGGCTTGAGTGTTTTGTCTGCTCCTTGGCACTGTGGGCAATCTCTGACGTGACGTTCTGCTCGCAAGTCCATGCCTGGCCACCAGTATCCTTCTTTTGACCTCAGTTTCATTTTGCCTATCCCTAAGTGGCCTTCGTGGAGTAAGGCCAGTAGTTTAGGGATTATGCCAGCTGGGGGTAAAACCTTGTCTCCCCTGAACACAAACACTCCTTGGTCGTCCACTGACAACTCTTCTCTGACTTCGTAGTATGCTCTCAGGGTGTCACTGGTGTGTTTCTTCTCCGGCCATCCCCGTACTATGAAGTTCTTTACCTCTTGTATTATCTGGTCTTCGCTATAGGCCTCCTTCCACTCCTGGTTGCTGATGACTTTCTCCTGGTCATCTGTTAGGGCCACCATCTCTTCCCCACTTGTTGATTCTTCACCTCCTGGTTCCATGGCCGCCGTCCTACTTAGATAGTCTGCGACCTTGTTCCGACTGCCCGGAATGTACTCCACGTCATATCTAAATTCTAGCAGCTTGTATGTCATTTTCGAGATCCTAGGGGTGGCACTCGCGTGCCCACTGGAGGTGAGTACCTTCACCAAGGGTTTATGATCTGTCTTTAGCTTAAATCGCGTACCCCACAGGAATTGTCTGGACCTGGTCATTGCCCACACCACTGCGAGCATCTCCTTTTTGATGACACTGTATTTCTTTTCAGTGTCACTCAGGGTGCAAGAAGTGAAACTTAGTGTGTCCATCACTCCTTGTCCCCGGTCCTGCATCAACACTGTGCCCAAGCCTTTGTCGCTGGCGTCCGTCGTGAGCACGGTCTTTCCATGGGGGTCATATCCTTGCAGTGGTATGGCTCTCACCACATCTTCCTTTACCGTCTCGAATTCCTTTTGCCCTTCTTCCGTCCAGCAGAACACCGAGCTCTCCCTCGTTAGCTTCCTCAGGTGGTGGGTCTTAGTTGCAAAATGCTGCACTAATTTACCATAGTATTCGGCCATCCCTAAGAAGGACCTGACCTCCTCCTTGCTGGTGGGCGGTGGTGCTTTGTTGATCGCCTTCACATTTTCTGCCTTGGGGGTGATCCCTTGCACTCCGATTTCGTGCCCCAGGTAGGTCACCGATTCCATGCCCAGGCGGCACTTTTCCCACTCCGCAGTGAGGCCCTTGCCTTCTAATACTCTAAACACCTTAGTAAGTTTGGCATCGTGGTCCAATCTGTCGTGACCCATCACGAGGATGTCATCCTGGAAATACTGGATGCCATCCATGTCCTTAAACAGTTGGTGCATGAACTTCTGGAATACCGCTGCCGCTGATGCCAGTCCAAACGGCATGCGGCGGAACTGGTAGCACCCGAAGGGGGTAATGAATGATGTCAACCGCCTACTGTCCGGGTGCAATGCAATTTGATGGTACGCTGAGGTTAGGTCGATAGTAGAGTACCACTTAATCCCTCTTGTCTTGGCTAGCATCTCCTCGATCCTTGGTAGGGGAAACTTCTCTACCACAATGTTCTTATTCAATTCACGCATGTCCACGCATAGTCGGACCTTCCCACTGGGTTTCATGACTACCACCAATGGTGCCAGCCACTCTGCGCACGTGATCGGTTCAATGATTCCCTTTCTCTCCAATTCTTGTAGTTCTTCCTGTACTGCTTCTCTTACTGCGAGAGGTACGTTTCTCACCTTGTGAGTCACTGGTGTGGCTCCTGCCTTGAGGACAATTCTGTGTGCAAACTTTTCGAGCCTCCCCACCGTGCCTCCAAACACCTTGGGGTACTCCTTCTTCCATTTGTCCATGTTTGGCCATTCTTCCAGTTCCGTGAGGAGAATCTGTTCTTTTCCTCCGGGGTCTAGTTTGATACCCAGATCCCCTTGGTCCAGCCAAACTAGCACTGATGGTCCTTTTTCAGAAATGTATAGTTTGCAGTAGGCGCTGCGTCCTCTGAATTCAAACCTTAACAGTCGGAATCCTAACATGGGTATTCGGTCTCCATTGTATGTGACCGGCCTTATGTCTAACTTCTCCAAGTCCGGGCCCAAGTGTGGGCTGAAGGTTTCATTCCACACCGCCCTTTGTACAATGGTGTGGACGACCCGGTGTCCACCACTATATTTATCGGCACTCCTCCGATCATCATGTCCAGTACTGGCTTGGTCGACCTTTTGTTATCCACACTTAGTATTTGGTCGTAAATGCAGAGTACCGTGTCCTCGTCTTCTTGGTCACTCCCTTCCTTGTCCTCTTGTCCGTGGTCGATGTATTTAACCATGGTTCTGGACGACTTCCTGCGGCATACTTTCTCATAGTGTCCTATGATTCCACAATACGTACATTTGGCGCGAAACGCCGGGCACTTCCTGTCATGAGCCTCATGTGCCCAACTTCCGCATCTGTAGCAGGCCTTTTTGTTTTTCCCCATTTGCTTTCCCGGTGGTCCTGGATTCCCTTGCCATCTATTCGGTCCCTTCGATGTGGGCCCCTTGCTCCTGTTGTCCCTGCGGTGTTCCTTATCTTCGATCCTGTTCCCCACAGGTGTCGTGGCAGCCTCTCTTTTTGCCGCCTCTGCACATCTTCGCGCCATCTCAGCTCTCTTGACGATTATCATCACTTCTTGTAATGTGGCGTCGCCGCTGGCCCACAGCTTGTCTTGTACTGCGGTACTGGTCGTGTGCATCACAATTTGATCCTTGATAAATTCGTCTTGGAACGTATCATATCTGCACGTTAATGCCAATTTCTTTAACGCCGCCACGTACTCTTCCACTGATTCTCCAGGTCATTGTTTTCTTTGCTGGAAGTTATACCTGTCAATCGACACACAGACCGCAGGTTTGTAGTGTTCATTCAGCTCTTCTATTGCGTGGGCATATACGTCGTCATCTGTGCTCCCCCTTTGTTTGGGTATCAGCGACTTGAGGATCCTGAGCCCCTCCGGGCCTAGAATATGTAATAATATGCGCCTCTCCCTTACGCTTGAGAACTTTTCTTCATTTTCATCTTCTAGTACTTCGATGAAGTTGTCAATATAGTCTCTCCAATCTTCCCACCTCATCAGTGGTTCTCCTGGCTTGGGCAAAAACTGTACGGGGGCTGTCGCCGACGCTGCTTGCGCGCACATTCTTTCGCGCTTTACCGTGGACTGGGTGTCACTGTGACTTCTGGGGCTGCCCGGTGCACTGTTGTCCTCTGTCTTCTCCGTTTTCAGTTGGGGGGTCTCTGTGTCTGCCCCTTCGCTCTTCCCTTTGTTCGCCAGTGCTCCTGCCCCATGGTCGTGCTGCGTCGTGGGGTTCCCTGGGTGGTCTTATCTGTGCAAACCCTGTTTTCTCCTCCCCAGTGCGCAGTTGCTGCTCCCCTCGCGTCACTGCGGGCCCTGCCGCGCTCTCTGGTGATTTCTGGTATGTGGGGTGTTACTTACAGGCCGCTTTTGGATGCTTCTGCTGTTTTGGCTCTCAGCCGTGGTCTTTCTTCTGCGTGGGTCGTTTTCTTTCTTTTTTTTTTTCTGGTGTGCCTCCTTGGGTCTTCATCTCGACCTCGTCGCCATTGTAAAGTTACTGCCACACCTCGGAATGACCACAGGACGCTTGCTGGACTTTTGTTTAATTAATAGATCACACAAGAGAGCGCCGAGCCGGCAACCTCCGTGCTCAGACGCTCGCTCCGTTTTACTAAGCTGCGCGCGCATCCTAAAGATGGCCGCCGGCACGTCGCGTCACGACGCGATGTGCATACGCTAGAGCGCCACTCTACAGTCATCACAGAGTGGGATGAAGTCAGCGAGATTGCTGACCCCCGCCCCAACCTGTAATGAAGTGTCACTGATTGACACTCGACCCTGGGCGCTTCAGGGCTTAAAACCGAAATGCCTAGGTGCAAAGCAATCAGTGACACTACCCCTAATCACTGAGGGGAGGGTCTCAGGGACCTTTGCTAAGCTGAGGAGGTCACTCCCACATGAGATGTGACTACCTTAACCCAGCAAAGTTCAGCTGAGGTAGTCGGGAGCCTGCACATTTTGCGCATGTTGGGCTCCTGGCTGCTCGAACTGAAAGTGAACAGTGTCTGTCAGGCTGACTTTTGTGTAGCCTGAGAGACACTGTTCGTGAGGGCCAAAAGGTGGAGGGGCACGGCCCCCATGGACCGCCGCGCCTGTTGATTCATTCACTCATTTAATTTGGACGTTTTATAGAACTCTATTTCCTTTTGATTACTTCCGGCAGCTGAAAATGAGAACACCAAATGTTTTGCCCATGTTCACACAGGCTGCAACGTGTGCACACTGGATCCCTGCACCATATTACGAAAGAATTGTTTGAGTTTTTCCAGAGCACGTGGGCAAAATACCTTTCTCTAGCAGGATAGTAGGCAGCGCACACAGGCTCTGGGGTCTACCGCCGCTGCCACTGTGTGCCTTGTCTGCTCTACCACAGTTTGCACTCTCACGCGTCCCAGGAGGAGCAGCATCAGGACGTACATGCACATTTCCTGTCAGGCTGGCTCTGGAAATGCTGACAGCTGTCCTCGTGTGCACCCCCGGCCCGCCGCTGCAGGACGTCATCTGTGGCTGGGCTGCCTCTCAAGGGGATGCATTTGTTCCTGTACCGTCCAAGCATCCCCATAAAACCCCAGGCTATGGGGGCGTGATCTTTAGCCATCATCTTCGGGAGGGCAGCTTTTGAGCACATGCCCCGTGGGCCTGTCCGTCTGTGGATATGCGTCAGTGCTTCTATAATCGTGGCATGTACACAGGCACAGGAGACCTCTTCATCTGTACGGGCATAAGTGTCCCGCCTGTGCTCTCTTTGGCATGGGTAGCAGATGTGACTCCAGCCAATACATACTGAAATCCATAGTAAAAGCTGCCATATGTGACTGAAGGGTGGGACTTAATCTCGTACTTAAAATATTCTTTTGCTGGGATAGGCCCTGTCCACCTCCTTGCCTGTTGGACATGAGCTAAAACAAAATCGGAAAACCCTTAGTCTGTTATCCTTAAACCAGCATCACCAGTAGCACGTGCTGGGACGGTGACCAGGGCACCGCCAACAGACAGTGATGTGCCGAGCTGCCGTCTGCAGGGGGTCTGTGGGAATTGCAGGTTGACCCCCTGGAACATCACTGCAGTGCACATATCCAGCCCACGTGAAGGGAACCCTCTGACCCCCAGGCAAGGACACATTGCAATACTTTTGTCTCTTTGGCTGTGTGAAGCTGGAGTCAAAATCAAATGGAGCCCAGCAGTGGAAGCTAAGATGACCCTGTCCTCTCACTTCACCTTCGTCAATAGATAAACCAAGACATGGATGTGTTTCACGTTATCAAGCAGTGATAAATGGGTGTAATGATACTCCTAGCACGATTGGTTGGATACTGTCTTTAAGATACCCAAGGAAAATAGCTCTAATCATTGCACGTTATATGTATAGTATTGCACTTCTGTGGATTTGTGTATGTAATTGCACTATTAATAAACGTTTGTATAGCATACAATATAAAACATTTTTGCCAACTGATAATTGCCATTAATCAACCTAGAAGAGCAAAAGTTTGAATTAAACCCTGCAATGATTGATAATCCCTTCCAAGGTACATAGTGATTTTTGCAAATGGTGCATTATCCATGCCAGCTTTCTTACTAATATTCGACTCTGAGACTTTTTTTATAATGATTTATTTCTGCACGATTATCTCCCTGACCCCACTCTATTCCAAGTCAACTTAGGATGTGATCTGTCCATGACCAATGCAGCAAGTAGTTATAGTTGTTTTGTTACACAAATAAAGGGCCTGGTCACAAAACTTGTCTTTTCCATTAGTGTTGTTGGATGGTAAAAGAACAGTGCTTGGTAGCGATCTTAGTGCATACAAAAGTGTGGAAAATTGTGATTATGAGTACAATGGTGGTAGGTCTGTGAGTGGGGAGTTAGATACAAAGCAAAAAAGAAAAAAAAATATTCAGTAACTGATGAATATGTATGGTGCTATGATGTCCCAACCTGTGACAGAAAGCACTGTCATTATGTACGTTATTAGTTTAAGATATGCATTGCACAAATTACACACAGTGTAAGACAGACTGCCACAGTTTAAGAATGTTTTGCGCACAGCGTTAGAAAGGCTGCACGCAGTAAGAATTAGACTGCCACAAAAAAAGTGCAAAGATATTACCAGGTCTATTCACAAAGGTAACTTACACTTGTGAGTAATTGGCATGTCTAAGTTTACTCTTACACTTTCAAGTACATCTACTAATTTTGGCTGTTCACAGTTTACAAATGTTGCGTTTCTGAAAAGTGTAGTGTTGGCTCCACCCTCTGAAACAGGGGCTGGAGTCAAATTTACCAGTGGGAGTTACAAAAGCCTAAAAGTAGCAGTTGTAAGTCCACAACCACACACGGCCAATCACTGATATCCCCGATAGAAAATAAAGGAGGCAGGGTCTAAAACTAGAACCGCATAAGAAACAATGCTTCATTTAATTAAAAATATAAATAGATTTAATTTAATGTTTAAAAATCATTTGGCAACGTTATTTAATTTGAAAAAAAAATGTAAATAACCTGTTATAATTTAAACATTTTTAAATGTATGTATATTAAAATATAATCAAATTACTTTTAATGAATTCTATACATCCCTTTAAATATTTATTAATACATAATTTATATATATATATATATATATATATAAATATAAATTTATATATATATATATATATATATATATATATATATATATATATATATATATATATTATTTTTTAATCTTAGGTAGTTTGAAAAATAATTGTATTTATATTAATATATTCATAATAATTCAATATTTAATTCAAAATTAAGTTACTTGGGCTGTAGCATTTTTTTACCCTGCTGTACATTTAAAATAAAGATATACAATTTATTTATGTTAATATTTAACGTAGAAATATTGTTACCATTTTTTTCAGATTGTATACACTTTTTTACTTTTCCCATACTTTAAAATAGGGAGATACTGTACCTCCAGTTAGTTCTATAGGGTGGTGTTGCAATACTAGTCGTTGGCCATGTGTGGTGCTGGACTTATGCCAGCTCTGAGCTGGAGTACTTTTAGTACTATTGTGGTTCCTTTTTGACTGTAGTAACTTTAGGAGTGCGGTTTGTGAACAGGAAATTCCATTCTCTTTTGTGAGTTTGTTCACGTGCCTGCCTAAACCACTCCCAAACCATACCTTAATCCCGCCTTACTCCTCTCTAAGCTCCTCCCCTTTTTTCATAAGCTTTCCCCATATTCTAGCCATAACCTGTCCCTCCTGCATTTACTACAAAAACATATTCTTCTGTTCGGAGACTCCTCAGTAGTACTATTTCAGTGCTGCTAAAAGTAATACAAATGCAATTTGTGAATAGGTCCCTTAGTATTTAAATGCTCATTATGCTTTTACAAGTTATAGTTTTAAAGTTATATTTTTAGCACTACACAACCACACAGTAACTAGTGCAGAACTTGTTTTAATAGGTTTCAAATAAAGTGACACCGCAGAGCTTGAAAGACTCCTAGGGTACCTCTCAAAAAATAAAACTCTCTGCCACAATGACACTTCAAATATTTCTATCCATAAAAGCCTACACCTGCTCCAAAGGAACCTTTAGTTTTTCTGATGAACCAATTTCACACATTCACATTTCTTTCAGGTAGCAGGCACATTGGAAAAAGGCATGTTTTCTTTGTCTCTTCTCTCCATTCACTGTGGAGGAGACCCTGTCTTTCTAGTTCAGCCTGAGGCAAACCATGGTCGCCATTACCCATGCAGGAATTGTTGATTTTTTTTAGAATATATCATGGGCATTGTTTTTGTAAAATTAAAAAACGCTTGAAAACCTTGTTCCGATAGATCCTTCCTATTTCAACCTCTGGTGCTTGATAGCAAGCATGTGCTAACACTGTATTGTGAAATTGGGTTTGAGGGAGCAGGATTGTGAGTCAAGATTACTTGTGTGTTGTCTGTTGTGACATAACAGGAGCAATATGAGAACACCACAGCACCACAAAACACTATGTTAAAATAACATAACACAACAGCAGGTTAACACAGTATTAGCATGCCACAGAAAAACTGAACATACAAACTACACACCAACACAGCAAAAGAGTGCATTAACACAAGAATGCAATACATCAATAGCGCTGCATACAGTAAAACAACATCCCATGAGATCATAAGAATGTAACACAATGACACAAAAAACACCAACAAACCCCAACAAAACTTCAACTCATCAACAACATAATAACATGACACATCAAAACAATAAAACAAAAATCCTCAACACAATAGCTCATCACACAAAAAGCAAAATCGAGCACAAGAATACAATTCAATATAAAACACAAATTAATATAGCACATCTCTACCCAAGTAAAGCACAATGGAATAGCAACACAGCACAGCAGCACAACTGCAAAAGAACAAAAACAATACAGCACACATCAACCCAACAAATCAACAAATAGAAAGACAACAGAACATAATACAGCAAATGCAACATAGCACAACACACAGTCATGGCACAGTACACATCACAACATCACAAAACAACTTACCAACAAACCACCACAACTCAACAAAATTCAAATGCAACAACAAAGCCTCAAAACACACATCTACTAGTCAACACAATAAACCACTGAGTTATAACATTACACTGATCCAACACGCCAAGCAAACACATAAACACAAGAACAGAACACAACATTACATCACAGCAAACGAGCATACCAATACAAAACGCCACACCAGAACAACAACACCCTAGAAGCACAATAATGCTGTCCAGTTGTGTTTTGAGAATGCATATGTGTACGCTACATTATGTAGGCCATTGTGCTGCCACCGTTAAAAATGTTAAGAGGTGCCATGAAATAAATGGTCCACCTTATTGCTGTTTGGCCACGTAAACAGGCTATTTTACAATGCGGATTTAATGCGCCACTCCAATTTTACACATCATATACACGGTTGGTTGAAATTAGCTCTGCATCATCTGCTTCTACCACAAAACAATATTTATAAGCATGGTAAACGTTGCCGCTGCCTCATTATGGGAAGAAGATTTTGGCAAAAAAAGCTAGTTTCTGATTTTGTCATTCTCTGAGGTTGTATCCTGTTTCCCCTCCTCAGGATTTCTAAGATAGGAGACACTAAAGGAACAGGCGTTCAGCCTCGGCTTCCGTCCCCTCATCCTGCCACCACATAAATTGTTATTTTGAGACTGTGTTCTCTGTCAGCAAATATATTTTTGTGCATAGTTATGATTAGCAGACTAGCTAATGGCTTCATATAATAGAGGGCACAGTTTGCCAGCCAGAGGCTTTCAGTTTGTAACACAGTGTATTCTGGGAGATGAGCCCCACGTTTTAACTCAATTGGCTGTCTAATGCTAGGCATCAGTTATTTCAGCAGTTTATTTAATTTTATTTCAATAGAAAGCAGCTCATATCAGCATACCTACACCGTCTTTCATTTCCCATAGCAGCTTCCTAAGCTGTTTGTGAAAAAGTAGGAAATGTGTTCCCATGGGGTTACCCCTACACTTTGAGTACTTTTCTGAGTTTTTCCAGTGATTCAAATAAGTATTTGTGAATAAGCTAGAATAATATTTAATTTTGTCTAATTTACACCCGGTGGTCTACATACACAAATGATGTGCAAATGTGAATTTCCACATGCAACTATTTTTGCATACATTAAAAATGTTTACCTTTGGAGATGCCCGTTTTCATTAGTCCCTGATACATATTTGATTCCCCCTCTTTCTTTCTCACCCTACTAACTCTTGCCATTTATCTTAATATTTCCAAGCATTAGCTTCAAGGAAAACTGCCTGCAAAAAATGTATTATGAATCCGCACCACTTTACGAGTTTGTGGTGTTCGCCACAATTTGCAATGCCACATCTCAACACCCCCCCCCCCCCCCACCTACACCAGAACGCTTTCATTCCTGCCCCACACATGAACGTGAATTGGGCAATTCCACAATTCCATCAGATTTTCTGTACTAGAAATTGCATTGTACAAAGATAACATTTCACAATTCTGCATCCTACAAAACTAATTTTTCCTTTACTTTAGCGTGGAACACATCTAACAGCGGACACTATGCTTTCTATCAGATCAGTGGACAAAAACATATAATCATTATATTGAACATAAACAATACCTAGCAATACACAAACAGCATTTAATGTAAAGTTAGAAAAAGCAATACGGAAAGAAATCCTCAACATTATAAGCATATATAAAAATATATGTGTCAGAAATTGGGTTATTAGTTGAGGGAGGTGGAAGTGCCACTCAAGTAATAAACTCAATTCGTGTCAGGGTAAACCACAAACATAACTAAATTGGGCTGTGCCTAACCTCCTGGTAACCTGGCACAAAGCATTGAGGCTTAACTTGCAGGAAATATAGAAAGTATTTATGCAGCACACAAACAGTTATAAAGTGAAAACATAGCACAAGAAAAAACTACTTTAGAAAATGAGTTCATTTTAATAAATGAAGTGACACCAAAATTACATAAATCAAATCAGTAGTACCAGAGATTAATTTTTAAGATTGTTGACGAAAATAGCGCCAAGATGTCAAAGTACAATTATGTGGTCACACTAGACCAGGGGAAAGTAGCAAGTTCAGGATAACTACAATGGAGTATGGGTTGGATGCAGGGACGAGGATTGTTTCGCTGAGGAATCACCTTCTCAAAGTCCACCCAAAGAGTTCTGTTTGCGTTTGGGGGCCACAAGGAGGAGGCAGTCGGCACGAGGAGCAGGTTGAGGGGTGCAGAAGGTTGTCATTGTAGAGCAAACAACCGGTCATCACTGGACCTTAGCATAGGCTAATCATCACAAATGGTTGCTATTAGAACTGGCTTTTTCAGCGGGGTTATCCTAGACTTTTTGCGTTTTTGGCCTTCTGTTTCAGACCTGATTTTGTTGGTTTTATGACTAAGGGCAATATACCACAGCTATTGAGAGCTAAAGTGTATATGCGCTCCCTGCAAATTGTTGTTATGGATTGGTGTTTTCATAATTGGCTATTTGATTTACTAGTCAGTCCTAGTACAGTGCACCGTGTGTGCAAGGACAATGCTGTCTCCACCTCCTGACAGGAAGCTGCCCCAGAGAGGATAGAGCTGGTTTTGACCAGGCACAGGACTTCTCTGCCACCAGAGAACAAAGGATGTTGTAGTATGAATATTGGGGCCAGGACCCCAGAACTTTAAATTGATTCTGGGAATCAAGAGAAACCTTTGCCAAGGAGATGAGCTGGAGAAGCTGAGCGGAATACTGCCGCTGTGTTGTTTGCTGTCTGGGGTTGGCCTTCAGTGACTTCTTGCTGCCATGGAAAGTAGAAAAGAACTTTGCTCTTTGCTGTGTCCCCTTCTTGAAAGAAGATCTCCAACGGCTAGAAACTGAGATTGCCTCCTGCTCTGAAGTCTCAGGGACAAAGACTTCACCAGCAGCTTCCCTAAATTTCCTTGCTGGGAGTTCTGACCTGCACAGAGGTGCCTGCTGTTGTTTTGGACCTCTACAGACTGTTTTCCGCTGAGAGCTGAAAAAGTAGCTAAACTTCGAGAAGTGAAACGCATCCGCACCTGTTTCCTACGCATCACCGATGAAATTGGCACAACACCTGCTGCGGCTCGAGAAATCACCGCGCGCCGCATCGAGTGCACCGATCTCCTAAGTCCAAGATCACCGCACGGATTTTGACGCAAGGCCTGCTGGGCGGCTGCAAGAGTTCACGCATTGATCCGCATAACCACATCGTAATTAGGGGCCAAGTTTGTCATATCATTGGGGGATGCAGAAACTGACGATTCACCTCCCCACGCAGAAAGAAACCGACGCATCACCTCCTCTCCGGTAAGGAACCAACGCATCACCTCCCCGGAGCAAGGAACCAAAGCATCACCTTCCCTGAGTGCAAGAACCGAAGCATCACCTTCCTTGTGGCCCGTTTTATTTGCTTGTGTGATGAATCCAAGGTACTTTGTGAGAAAAGTGTTGCATCTGTGATTTGCTTTGAGCTGAACTATTTCTACCATTTGAAAGTCATTTTTTTTATCACTGTATTGTGGATTTTTGTCGTTTGGTCTTGTTTTTGGTTTAGATAAAATTACCTATTTTCCTAAACCGGTATGGTGTCCATCTGTATGTGTTCACAAATGCTTTAGACACTACCTCTGATATAAGCCCGTCTGCTCATGCCAAACTACCAAGGGGGTGTGCAGGGGTATTTTAGAATAGTATTCCCCTTACCCTGACTAGAAGCAAGGGTCCTTATTTGGGCAAAGGTGCCTACCTCTGCCAACTAGAGACCCCCATTTCTAACAGTTGCTGTTGTTGTGAAGTGCAGGTTATCTGGGGTCATTGGTGGCCATCTGGGGTGGTGGCTGTCAGCGCGAGGAGCAGGTCCTGCTTGAGCTCTAAGTTGGTGGTCATCACAGGGGGGTGATTCTCAGTGGAAGAAGTCACTTCACAGTCATGAAGAGCCAAGAAAGTTTGTACCTTCACCATTTCTTCAGGAATGTTCTCATTGTTGCCAGCAAGGGTTTATGGTATTGCCGTGTAGGGAGGAGGGGACTTCCTCATTCACATTCACACTTAGTTTACACATTGTTGGTCCCGATATCTACAAATTGAAATCCTGGATCATAAGGGGTCTGGGTACTTATACGAAGAGATACTGGGTAAGGTCCTTCTTGTGGGGGAATACAATGCAGATTACATGCCTACAAAAAATCTCACATTTCAGGCTAAGAGGGCTATAAACTGTGCATGTGCTGGAAGGGGCAGCTGTACTTCTCTAATTACTCTACATAAGCCAAAGGGGTACTTATTTCCTGGTCCTGGCTCCAAACTGTCTATGGTGACAAAGGCAAGGTCAGACCGGTTGTCAGTTTCTTTTGTGTGTGCTGCAGGCAGGGCACTCTGAAGTGTAATCAGGGCAGGGTGCAGCTCCACCTCATCCATCCTGTCAGGAAGACCTTCTCCTCTACACATTGGTTTCCTTTGTCTCACTGTCTGGAAGCAATACAGAACCCACAACAGCAGACCATTCACAGTCATGTGACCCAGGACACTGACAGGAAGACACAGTTGGTTTGGGCAAACTTTATATAAGTGCCATTTTTAAAAGTTAAAAATCCGACTTCACCATTTAAGAGGATTTCGAATTACAATTCATTGAGTATACATATATTTTCTTTATCTGTTCCCAGTATGAAGTTAGCAATTACTAAAGGTATATAGCCTATGGGAGAGATGGATCTTAAAACAGTGAAAACCGGCTTTAGTGGTTTTTCGCAGTCAGGAAATGTAAATCTTAAACAGGCGTGACCTACTTTTTACATACCATCACCCTGCCTTAAGTGCCTTTAGGGCTTTCCTTAGTGGTGGCTTGTAAGTAATAAAAGGACGGTTTAGACCTAGCAAAAGGTTTATTTTGTGAGTTCTAAATGGCAGTATAAAGCAGCGCTATAGGCTGGAGTGCCAGACCTGAGACTTAT
This sequence comes from Lissotriton vulgaris, assembly GCF_964263255.1. NCBI lineage: Eukaryota > Metazoa > Chordata > Amphibia > Caudata > Salamandridae > Lissotriton > Lissotriton vulgaris. The sequence continues at coordinate 237,052,449 of NC_141691.1, forward strand.
AGTGCTACTTTAGTCGGTGGCACAATGAGTGCTTCTACCCACTAGTAGCATTTAATGTACAGGTGCAGGTTACAGGTAATACAGTTTACTAGGGTTTTACAAGTAAATTACATATGCCAATTAGGTGTAAGCCATTTACAGCATGTTGTAAGGAGAGAGCACAACACTTTAGCACTGGTTAGCAGGGATAACGTGCAGAGTCCAAATGGCAAGTCAAACAAGTTCAGCAAAGTAAGAGAGTGAAGGCAAAACAGTTTGAAGGAATGCCATGCCAAGAATGTCAGGTCTAACAATAGGGTGTTCTGAATAGTTGAGTTTAGTTAATTACAGACAATTGAATACCATCTACAAGATGGGAAGATATTGGAGCAGTAGAACTGTTAGCTCTTTTTTGAAGGTTGGATAGGATGAGATTATCTTTTTGGCTGGTAGAATAGAGCACTTCATTGTTTTTTCTTTTTAAAGAATTGAATTTCAGTAAGGGTGTCAGAACTTCGAAGATAACACTGGCCATCTAAAATAATAAATAGTGGATAAGAAAATTATTTTTGTCTTGCTAGTGAGCATATAACAACTGTAGGGAATAGAGCTAATGTAATCAATGAACAGACTAGCATTTGTATGTGGAACTGCTTCGAGGGGTGTCAGATGAAGCTTGAGAATTTCCTCGAATATGGATTTACCATTGTTGACAAGTATAAATCAGACTTTCAATGTTTTATTTATGTTTCTACTCTAGAACTGCAATCCTTTTGACAAAGAGTTAACATGAAATTGGAGATTCAGATTAGTACCTTATGCACATTGAACCAGTCTTGAACACAAATAGAGCAATGCGTTGTTGAAATAAGGAGAAACTCAGTTTTAAGATGGGTTAACTTGAACTGTTGGTGTGTCATCCAAGACTGAATGGGTCTGAGAAATAAATTCAATGTTATGAAAGATATTGTTCACCCAAAGATGAGCATCATCAGCATAGAAGTGGCATGACAATTGTTAGTGTATGAGAAGGGAGGCAAGATGTTGCATGTACAAGTTGAAGACAGAGTCGAACTGACCTATAGGGCAATCTGGCTGTGCCAAAAAGTGATCTGGTAGCTCAGAGTGTGGGCTGCGTTTTCTCGCCATTTTGGGCCTGTTTTATAGCTTGGTGGGCTGGTTTTCACTATTGGGTTTTATAACTTGCAAAATACCTGCTGAGTTTATCTTTACAATTTAAAAACTCCTCCAATTTTCAAATGTGGGCCACTTTCGTAGGTTTCTGATTTATTAATAGAGCCACTTTTATTTTGGTGCCCAGGCCTATTTTCTGTCCCGTCCGACTCTGGTTGACGAATAAGAGAGTAGATGGGTCAACGTGGAGCCCTTGCAGGGTCAGAGAGAGAGTTTGCCATTGCTATAAACTGATTGACATGTGTTCTCAAGGTATGATGATAATCATGTTCGTTTTTTCCTTGAGCTTATTCAGGAAAGTGGAATGATTTACTGAGTCAAAAAGTACTGGCAGATCTAGGAGAACAGGAAGACAAAGTCACATTTTTGGTATGTGATGTGTATCACTGGCTATTTCTAGGATTGTAGTAATGGTGCTGCATCCTGACCTTCCACATGATTGAAACTGGCCTAAAAGATCATCTTTATCTATAACCAGTTCCAGCTGCATCACCACCCAGCTTTTCCTGGATCTTTATAAGAAAGGACATGTCCGACACTAGCCAAAGTTATTTATTTACTCTGGATTGTATGCTGGCTTCTACCTCTATCGTGTAACTTGAACTATTTTGAGATAGAAAAGTACTGCTCAAGGTAGATCAGTTGGGTGTTAAAGCAAACTGGTATCTTTGAGGATAATAATGCAAATGGTTTCTGATCAATGAGATGTCAAATCTTGGTTATGATATCTAACATTATAGTTGGAGTGACTTTTCTGAAAATGACCATGCAATATCAGTTTTCTACACAGGTTCACTGTGAGCTTGATACTCAGCTTGAGAGAGAGTATGGTATTTTTGCTTCTCATTAAAGAAGCAAAAAAACTTCTTGAAGCTTTCCTTAGGAATGTTGAGCACCATTGAAAGGAATGGTAGTTTACTCATAGCTTTACATGGTCATGTGTCTGGCTAACCACTGCTGCTGTACCACCTAAATCAGGGGTCTCCAAACCGGTCCTGGAGGGCCGGATCCATGCCAGATTTTTAAAATAGCTACATGTATCTCAATGGGGATAGGCACAAAATCTGGCATGGATCCGGCCCTCCAGGACCGGTTTTGGGACCCCTGACCTAAATAGATGCTTGAGTTCAGCTGCCATTAATTTTCATTATTTCTTTTCTTTTTTTTTTCTTTATATAGGATACATACAAGAATCTTAAAACAGTTAAATGGGTTAACCACCTTTTGCCATAGTCATAGTACTACAGTACATTTTTTGTGGTTCATGTCACAAGTTGCACAAGCTGCTGTGGTCACCAAGGGCCTGACTTGGAGTATGACAGTCAGTCCACTGGTCTGCCAAGCAGCAAAGGTGTGTCCTTGACTGTCTTGGCTGAAGACCAATCACCATACTAGAGATCTCCACCAAGCAGGTGGTGGCCTCTCTGCCTTCCGCAAAGTCACAATGGCTATGCTAAACGCAATTACATTTCTTTGAGCTCACAACATGTTTAATGTGCCTGTTCAGTAAAGGTTTTTGTTTGGCAAACAACTCCCAAATTGAGAGCTTATTTTTCAAAAAGAAAAAAATGACCCCTACGCGCTGAGAGTTTGTATGTCAGACAGGGCCGGACTGGCCGTAGCGGGCACTGGGCGTTCCCCGGTAGGCTGCTAGGGTGGGCACCGATTTTGGGCCCCTGGGGGCCGTTTTTGTTACAGGACCGTTTTTGCAGTATAGCAATAAAATCGTCCGAAACCGGCCGTGGCAAACAGCTTGGCTGCTCCCAGGAGGGCCGTCCGAGCTCTTTGCCAGGGCCAGTGTGGGGGGGTGTGTTTGTGTATGTACATGCATATATATGTGTGTGTTTATTTAACCGCTTCCGTGCGGTGCCGATTCCCCCCCGGTGCTGGACATTCCAGAACAGGGTGCGGTCGTGACGGAACCATTCCGTCATCAGCACAGCTCAACCATGACTGATGACGGAATGGTTCCGTCACAAGCATTGAAGGGGATATATACATTATATATACATAAACACACACACATATATGTATATATATATTTATACTGCATCTACCTCAATTATAGTCCATCTATACTACTGTTCATCGTAAATCTTTCTTTATATTTCTATATGCTATATAACTGTGCTAATACTGTAAAACAATATATGTGTCTTATAGTGCATCTAACCCAAAGGCCTCCTTCTATATTTATGTATGCAGTGTACGTATATATGCACGTACATATCTATATACTTTATCAACCTCAAATTCCCTCCATCTATACTACTGCTCATCTTAACCCCTTCGATGCTGATGACGAGCTGAGCTCGTCATGAATATATGGCATCAATAATTTTCCAGCACAGGGGAAAAATAACCACAGCAGCCAAGGTGTTAAACCTTCCTTTATATATTGTCATTATGTCATGTAATCCATGCACTAGCTAGTGTCATACCTCTGTAAGGCGCTGTATATATTTATTTACTATACCTACCTCATGCCTGTTGCGTTAACAGTTTCTGATGTCTTCTGTATATTTCGTTTTACTTATTGTGAACTATTTATTTATTTTTACTACAAATGTAACTCATGTAATTGCTGCATTGCAAACTCTTTAACCCCTGCAGTGCTCGTGACGTGACCAGCTTGTCATGAGTCACGGTGGAGCTGTGCTCCTGACGAGCTGGTCTCATCATAACTGCGCCGCTCGGCCCACGTGCAATTGATTCCCCACCTGTGCGGGCGAATTAATCAGTGGTCGGGGTTGTAACGAGACCAGCTCGTCATGAGCACAGCTCCACCGTGACTCATGGCGAGCTGGTCTCGTCACGAGCACCATGGCGCCGCGCTCACTTCCCCGCCCCCCCTTCGCACCTTGGGGGAATTACCCCCACAGGGGAGGGGTTAAAGGACTCTGATACCCTCGGATAAAGTTTGCGCTATATAAAACTCTATAATAAAATGAATACATCTGAAGCAAACTTCGGGGTTAAATCAGGTAGTCAGAAAGGAAGCCTGGGGCCCTGGCTCTACTGCCAAGTAGGTCACCATTGTGAACGTTTGTTAACAAAGACCTACAATAAGGGAAGGTGCGGCATTGAAAGGGAGCCCGTTAACTGTGACCCTGGTCAGTGTCAAGAGAGAGGGAACATGGCACGATAAATGTATATCAGAGAGCACAGGGCCTCTCGGGAGCATCCTGGCCCGCTGATAGATTATGCTTTCATCATGTCTGTACACACATTTACATCTAGACACGTCAGATTGAAAAATGTATATAAAAACCTCAAAATTGTAGGGTGGAAACAAAACTGGGGAAAAAAAATATGTTCTCCCTTTTAGAAGCATAAGAATTGGAATTGTGTTTTTAGTTTGAGGCAGTCGATGAAAGTTAGCTGAATCTGGAGAATTTCGAAACATATTCCCTGCCTTGTTGACCTAAAGAATAGCTTCACGTCCTTAGCAACAGCTGCCAATGATTAGCTACCCACCACTGGCTCCAGGCCAGCCTTGAGTACTGTGCTCAAATCATTTGGATAAAAAGATAATTACAGAGGGGCTTAATGTGGCTTCTTAGCTGTCATTTTCTTTATAGATGCTAAAGCACTCGCTGGCTCCCTCTTTCCTCCCACATCATCTTAAAATTACCCACCCTTGAGGGATTTCATAGAAGGGGCTTCACTGAAATCCCTCATGGAATCTTCTAGTTGGGAGGGGAGCCTGCCCCCCACTTGAACACTGGCTCCCTTGCACAAGAAAATGTGCTTCTTTCCCGCCACAGGGTGGAGTGCCTAAGAGCACCTCAGGTCAAAGAACGTCTCACACATTTAGGTTTACAACTTCAGCTCACACAATGCCTTATTTTATTTATGCATTATTTATTTACTAATATTTTTTACAGAACACCCCGCAGGAGGACAGCTTCCCGTTTCTACCAGGGCGCTCGAACCCAGTTCTGCTGCATTCGTGGACAATTGCAGGGGGGTCACAAATACCAATACTAATTAGAATTGTTTAGGAAGATCGTTATGTGACCCCCAGAAAATGGCATTTAAGTTCCTGCATCATTTCTACCCACTATTTCCACCTGCTGTTTGTACTTCATGCTTTCCAAACGAGAATGTTGGTTTCACTTCAGACCGCCTAATTACAATTTAGGCGGTTGGAAGTGAAACCAGCCTGTCATTCTGGCTGGCTTCTGACGGGCGAGCCCGTCCGTCGGCCAGTTGGAGAACTAATTTAGGTCAGGAAATAATTAAACATTAGTATTCACATTTGCTGGTAACAGTGAGAAAAAAAAGAAAGAGAAGTGCACTATATGTAATCAGTACTCCTGGATACAAATTCCAGTTCCCCACTTAGCCAGACTGTGTGATCCTATAAACAGTGCCATACGCAATCCTGCACTCCAGCTGCTGGGAGCCACAGGAGAAGCTCGCGAACATTCGAGCATGCCACACTGTGAGCCTAAGAAAATAATTTGCCAACCTCAGCAAGGTGGACAAAGTGCATCTTCCATTACATTTGACACAATGAACCTTCTGAAGCAGCTAATTTGCCATCCAACACGCCAGATGTGAAGACAGGCAGGAGCAAGTTTCAAACCTTCTTGTATAGCAGACAACTCAAGTGCCTGTCACATACAGTCCCTTAGTACTGTAACACGTTGACACCTTTGAAAATATTAGATACCTCACAGATGACAAATGGTGGTCTTTCACGCAGAGCTATGCAGGCATCATGAACACAAATGCGGAAACCTAGCACTCATGCAGGCTAGGGCATAGCGCATGCCAGCAGGGCGTTTTACGCACTAGTGCCTGTTACAGATGCTCCATAAACACTGCAACACTTCAAAATAGTTTGAAGTTGGCCTGAATGCTTAGGAGTCGATTACGATCTTGGTTGGAAAGCTTCCGACCTTAGGTCAGAGGCTTTCCAAACGAGAATGTTGGTTTCACTTCAGACCGCCTAATTACAATTTAGGCGGTTGGAAGTAAAACCAGGCCGTCATCCTGGCTGGCATCCGACGGGCTCAAGGAACCTGTCGGCCAGTCGGAGAATGGCCCAAAATCTATATGGATGGCGTTTTACCCCTTCCGGATTACGATGCTTGGTTTCCAGCAGGCTTTCCATGCAGGACTTTCCGACATGGAAAGACTGTTGGAGAGGGAGTTTGGGGGCCCTTCTGTTTGAGGCCTCTGGTTGAGGGCTGAAGGGCACTTATCCCTGCAACTTGTGGGTGCCTGCCACACGGTGCACACCTTTTGTCATCAGAGACTTACCTAAATGTAAAGCTCTTTGGCACACTTATAACAATTTCTATACGTTATTTTGCATTTCCTGCTGTGGTTGCGTAAATACTATGTTACTTAACAATTCCTTTACTGTTGAAGGTGTTTTTATCTGTCACTGGTGAAATTTCAGTGTGCTCATTGTGCTTCCACCATGAATATTGCAAATACTATCACTGCACTACCATCTTTTCTCATGTGAGCTGGGGAACTATCCATGGAATGGGAATGTTGGTGTGATTGTTTTGAAAACTACTTGGTGGCGTTAAATGGTACAACATTTTTAGCGTACGGAAAAAATCTTCATTGCTATGTGCGTTAGGTAAAGAGGGGCAACATATTTTTTCATATCTCCCAGTTACAGGGAGGAGGTAGATGATATTTACATCATTAGGCTATGCAAAGCAAGAAAACATTGTCAAGCGTAAACACAGATTCTTTACCCAACCACAAAAGGTTACTGAATCTATTGATGAATTTGTGTCAAGGTTGAGGGAGTTATCCACCAAGTGTCAATTTGGTCCTATGGAAGAGGAAGGTGATTAGTGATCAATTAATTGTCCAATGCTACAGCAAGAAAGCTCAAGAGAGGTTGTGGGTGGATAGCGACCTGGCCTTGCTGAAGGCCAGGTCGCACCCTGCTGACGCACAGCTCCACTAGTGCGCCACTGCCTCCTTCGCTGCTGATCGGGAGTTCGATCTCGCTGTGCCCCCGAGCAGTTGACTATTTCAGATTTTAATTTTGCCTCCACTAATTGTATTGTGTGTTCTCCCTAATCTGTGGGTAAGTTTCAGTATTTTTGATTTGTCTATTGCCACCTGTGCGTCCCCCCTTTTTTCTGTACCCTCAGCCATCTAATTTTCCCGCCGCTGCTCTCCTGCAGCCCCCTCCCCCTCGCCACCCCACTCCCGCCTCCCAGCTGCTCCTCCCTCCCTCACAGCCTTAAATGGTGGTGCGCTAGAGGCAAGCCCATCTGCACACGTCCGCGCCCGGACCGCGCCCAGCACCAGAACCCCTGGACCTCCACGACGGTAAACTGTCAAAATATAAATTTTTTTATTTCGACTTACACTTATATCGAGTTGCTAATATCGATGGGACAGAATAACGATGTCCAGAATATCGATGGCCAGAATATCGACCCTAAGGTAAGTAATATCGAAATTACTTATATCGATAGCATATATATCGATGTAAGTAATATCGACATTACTTATATCGATAGCATATATATCGATGTAAGTAATTTCGATTTACTAATATGTGTTAGAAATATTAGTTAAGTATTTAAATTAATTGTTATAATATGTGTTTAATATGTTTTTATAAATAAAAAATATATAAAAGTAAATAATATGTTTTACTACCAGAGCGGGATGTGGGTTTATAGGGGAATAGGGTGGGAAGTAATTTATTTGTAATTAAATAATTATTTTTCAATGATTAATTTATTTTGCAATGAAATATTAATTGGCAATGAATTATTTTAATTGATTAATTGATTAATTCATTGATAATTTATGTATATTTTTAAGTAAATTATATGTTTTACTACTGGAGCGGGTTGTGGGTTTATAGGGGAATAGGGTGGGAAGTAATTTATTTGTAATTAAATAATTATTTTTCAATGATTAATTTATTTTGCAATTAAATATTAATTGGCAATGAATTATTTTAATTGATTAATTGATTAATTAATTGATAATTTATGTATATTTTTAAGTAAATTATATGTTTTACTACTGGAGCGGGTTGTGGGTTTATAGGGGAATAGGGTGGGAAGTAATTTATTTGTAATTAAATAATTATTTTTCAATGATTAATTTATTTTGAAATTAAATATTAATTGGCAATGAATTGTTTTAATTGATTAATTAATTGATAATTTATGTATATTTTTAAGTAAATTATATGTTTTACTACTGGAGCGGGTTGTGGGTTTATAGGGGAATAGGGTGGGAAGTAATTTATTTGTAATTAAATAATTATTTTTTAATGATTAATTTATTTAGCAATTCAATAGTAATTGGCAATGAATTATTTTAATTGATTAATTGATTAATTAATTGCTAATTTATGTATTTTTTTAAGTAAATTATATGTTTTACTACTGGAGCGGGTTGTGGGTTTATAGGGGAATAGGGTGGGAAGTAATTTAATTGTAATATTTATTAATTTTGGGTAAAGGAGTATTTTTTGGGTTCAGGGTCAGTTTTGGGTTTTTGGGTAAAGGGGTACTTTTAGTGTTCTGGGTCAGTTTTGGTTTTTGGGGTAAAGGGGTATTTTTAGGGTTCAGGGTCAGTTTTCAGTTTTTGGGTAAAGGGGTATTTTTACGGTTCAGGGTCAGTTTTCAGTTTTTGGGTAAAGGGGTATTTTTAGGGTTCAGGGTCAGTTTTCAGTTTTTGGGTAAAGGGGTATTTTTAGGGTTCAGGGTCAGTTTTCAGTTTTTGGGTAAAGGGGTATTTTTAGGGTTCAGGGTCAGTTTTCAGTTTTTGGGTAAAGGGGTATTTTTTGGGTTCAGGGTCAGTTTTCAGTTCTTGGGTAAAGGGGTATTTTTAGGGTTCAGGGTCAGTTTTCAGTTTTTGGGTAAAGGGGTATTTTTAGGGTTCAGGGTCAGTTTTAGGTTTTTGGGTAAAGGAGTATTTTTAGGGTTCAGGGTCAGTTTTCCTTACTGTTGCACCTACTGGAGTGGGAATAGTAATTATTGTTAAGTAATTATATATTATATATGATTTTTAATTATTATTTTTTAAATTAAATATGTATTATTATTATTTTTTTACCATTATTACATATATTTAAATATGTTTAAGTAATTAATAAGTATTATTTACAGTATTTTTTATGTTATTTTAAATAAAAAAAATCGATATATTTAACAACGATATTTTTAACATCGATATTATTTTTTCGATATTTTGGTACTTACCATGTTGTACATAGGGCGTCGATATTTTTGCTATCGAAATAATTACGCCGATATTTGTGTAGGTCGAAATTCTGTCTGTCGAAATTCTGTCAAAGATCCCTCCACGACATCAGACTCCGCTACGACGCCAGCACCCTCCACGCTCTCAACGCCGGCCAAAACCACCACTGCTTCCAGGCCGCCCCGAAACGCACCCAGGAGCCCTTCTCCTGCCACACCTGCAACTTCACCTGCGACAGAACCACCAAACCCCCAAGGTCGGGACCCAACCACCTTCACTGCATACTCCTCAACACCCGCTCCGCACGCAAATAAGCCGCCGAGCCCAAGGACCTGCTCGACACCTCCGCCCCAGACGTGGCCTTCCTGACCGAGACCTGGTGGAACGACTCCTCGGCCCCCGACATCGCCATAGCCATCCCAGACAGCTACAAGATCACCCGCAGGGATCGCGTCAATGGAGCCGGAGGAGGAATAGCCATCGTCCACAAGTCCACCCAAAAGGTCACCACCCACGCAGACGACACACTCAACACCGCCGAACACCTGCTCTTCCGGATCCACACCGACCCCAACACCACCCTCAGAGGAACACTCATCTACAGACCCACCTGTTCATCGACTCCATCGCCGACCTCGCCAGCATCTACTCACTCGCCGCCACGGACTACATCCTCCTCGGGGACCTGAACTTCTACCTCGAGAACAACAATTACGCCAACTTCGCCACCCTGATCGACAACCTTGCCAACCTCGTCACCGCACCGACCCACCCCGTTGGCCACACACTGGACCCCGTCTTAACCACATGCTCTCACGTCACCTTCGTCCAAACCTCCGAACTCCACTGGACCGGCCACCGCTGTATCCATTTCACCTTCAAGAAACCATCCACACACCACTGCGCCCAAAAACCCTCCAACAGCCACGCCAGCAAGAGAGCCACTTGGTTCACCGACGAGCTCCTGTCCTCCAAACGCGCATGCCGGAAACTGAAAAAGACATGACTCCACGAACGCACACCGGACAACCACGCAGCCCACAAGGACGCCACCCGTAGACATCACCACCTCACCAGAATAGCCAAGAGATCCTCCTTCAAAAACCGCTTGGACAACAATGCACACGACAGGAAAGAGCTCTTCAGCATCGTAAAGGAACTCTCCAACCCCAGCGCCAATACCAACGGCATCCTGCCCTCACAAGAACTGTTCGACTCACTAGCCATCTTCTTCCACTGCAAGATCGCTGACATCCATGACAGCTTCAACACCACGACCGCCCCTACCACGCCAGTCGCCACCTCCCATGTGAACAACACCAGTGCCAACCGCCTGACCTCCTGGGCCAACATCAACGACGGCGAGACACGCAAGGTCATGAACTCCATCCACTCAGGATCTCCGTCAGACCCGTGCCCACACCCCGTAATCAACAAAGCAGACGCAGCCATCGCCCCCCAACTACGGAAGGTCATCTACATCTCCTTCGAAACAGCGACATTCCCGTAAAGCTGGAAGCACGCCGAAATCAACGCACTCCTCAAGAAGCCCAAACCGGACCCCAAGGGTGTCAAGAACTTCCGGCCCATCTCCCTGCTCCCGTTCCTGGCAAAGGTTATTGAGAAAATCATCAACATACAATTGGCCCGACACCTGGAAGATGACAACATCTTAGACCCATCCCAGTCAGGTTTCAGACGCAACCACAGCACCGAGACAGCCCTCATCGACGCCACAGTATACATCAGGCACCAACTAGACAACGGCGAAACAACAGCCCTCATCCTCCTGGACCTGTCAGCCGCCTTCAACACGATATGCCATTGCCCTCTAAAGACACACCTCTTAGAAGCCGGAATTCAAGAGAAGGCCCTTGACTGGACCACATCCTTCCTCTCAAGCAGAACCCAGAGAGTCCGCCTCCCACCCTTCCGATCTGAAGCCACTGACATCATCTGCGGCGTCCCCCAGGGCTCATCCCTCAGCCTGACGATGTTCAAAACCTACATGGCCCCCCGCACGAGTGGCATGCCATCACGACCACAACATCATCTCCTACGCCGACGACACCCAGCTCATCCTCTCCCTCGCCAAGGACCCACACACCACCAAAACCAATCTCCACGAGGGAATGAAGGCCGTCGCCGACTGGATGAGGAGCAGCCGTCTGAAGCTGAACTCGGACAAGACGGAGGTCCTCATCCTCGGACCCATCCCCTGATCCCGGGACGACTCCTGGTGGCCAACCACAATGGGTACTGCACCTACACCCACCGACCATGCACGCAACCTAGGATTCATCCTCGAGACATCCCTCTCCATGTCTAAACAGGTCAACTCCATCTCCTCCTCCTGCTACAACACCCTCCGCATGCTCCGCAGGATCTACAAGGGGATCCCGACCGAAACAAGAAAAACGGCGACACATGCCCTTGTCAGCAGCAGACTGGATTATGACAACGCACTCTATGCAGGAATAACAGCCAAACACCTACGACGACTACAACGCATCCAAAACACCTTCACCCGACTGATCGTCAACGTCCCCCGCCGCAGCCATATCACCCACCACCTGAGAGACGTACACTGGCTCCCCATCGACAGGAGGATCACCTTCAAGCTCCTTACCCAGGCACACAAGGCACTCCACAACACCGGACCTGCCTACCTGAACAACAGACTCAGCTTCCACACCCCCACCCGCCAGCTCCACTCCGCCAGCCTCGCCCTTGCCGCTGTGCCCCCTCATCCAACGTACGACCTCCGGCAGCAGATCCTCCTCCTACCTCGCCGCCAAGACCTGGAACACCCTCACCACCCACATACGGCAGACCCAAGACCTACTCACCTTCAGGAGACTCCTCAAGACCTGGCTCTTGGAACAGTAGCAGCACCCTCCTCCCCGCAGCGCCCTCACGGGTAAGTAGTGCGCTTTACAAATACTCTGATTGATTGAATCTAAAAGAAGACATTGTGATTGCAAAAGTTGTAGTAGAGTTAAAAAGGTGTATGGGGGAGATGAAGACCATTCAACAAGATAAGAATTGAATGTAGCCATTCTACAAAGTAATTTTGAGGAGTTGAATGTGGTGTGCAGCAAGCCTTATAGGGGGAGTAAACTAAACACCGGCAAGAGCATGTGACTCCTTTGCAAAAAGGGTTTAATCGTATATGTCATAGGTCTGGTAGTACATTCCACTTGGCCGACTTACATAATTGTTTTGCACTAGGCAAGGAGTGTCATAAGTGTGTAAAGAAGGTGCACTTTGCCCAAATGTGCAAAGCTGCAGGAAAAAAGATAGCGGTGGTGGAGGAGGAAGGCGATAATGATGTCAGGGTGATGATAGTCAGGGGAGAAAATAATTCCTCTCCTGATTTGGGTAGGAACAGGACTCGCCCCAAAGTTGATTTTAGTATCAATGGGGCGATAGTGTCCTTAATGGTGGATACCGGATCACTATATACCATTGTTCAAAAATCATTGTGTGATTCTGTATGGATAGGTGCTACATTAATTCCATCAAAGGTAATCTTGAAGGGGTATCAAGGAGCAAGCATTAGTGTTCTGGGCTATATGGAAGCGCAAATTGGATTTGCTGAAGGGCTGACCAAAGGAAAGGTCTATGTTGCTCCGGAAGGTCCTGCTATATTAGGATAGGTTCACCAGTATGGTCTCAACAACAGGGTGGCCCCAAGGGCAGAACAACAGGTTATGAGTATAGATGACACCAGTGTACAAAGTATTTTACAACTCCATGCAAAAGTATTTGACACTGTATCGGGAGGCTGTTGAGTTCCTACATAAAATAAGACTTAGGAAGGACTCTGTATCTATCAAACATGTTGCCCGAAGAGTTCCCATGACTGCCAAAGCCCAAGTCAAAGATATAATCAAGCAGATGCTGGATGAGAAGATTATTGAAACTGTGAAGGCGGCTAAATGGTTATCTCCAGTGGTTATCACTCAAAAACAGGATGGCTCACTCTGTTTTTGTGTGGACTTCAGGAGCCTAAACAAGAGTGTCATCATGAATAGTTTTACTCTTCCTAACATTAATGAGATCATCTTGATGTTGGCTGGTGGTAGAGTGTTTTCTAAGTTGGATTTACACAGTGCATACCATCAAATGAAACTTCATCCAGATTCTAGAAAATATACATCTTTCATTAGAACAGAAGGCACCTACCAATATAACAGACTTCCTTTTGGCCTGTGCTCAGTAGCTAGCGTATTTCAACGTATCATAACAGAAATTTTAAAGAGCATTGATCGAGCAGTATTTTTTCAAGACATCTTGATATATTGGCAAAATGTCAAAGATCATAACACCATCATGGAACAAGTACTCTCTCGTTTGAGCGGTGGTGGTTTGACATTGCAAAAGTATAAATATGTTTTTGCTGTTGAAGAAGTTGATTATTTGGGGTATCACATCACAAAAGAAGGCATCCAACATAAGCATAATTTGGTTAGTGCCATAGTCAATGTAAAAGTACCTGATGACAGGGACAAATTGAGGTAATTCATTGGTATGGTTGAATACTATGCCAAATGTGTTCAAGATTTCACACACAAGGTGGAAACCTTAAGAGAGTTACTGAGGGAAGGCAAGAAGTTTACATGGGGTGGAGACCACATAAGGTTTTTAATTTGATCAAAGAGAACATTGCACACACCGCCATTTTAGCACCTTCTACCCCGTGCTCAACCACTATTTTGACTGTGGATGCCTCGGTGCACTTTTAGCACAGAAACATGCTGTACAAGAAAGAACTGTGGCCTTTGCTTCATGTTCATTGACTGAGACTGATAGAAATTACTCCGTTATTGAACGTGATGCATTAGCGTCTGCTTGGGCCACTAAACATTTTAGTGTGTTTTTATGGGAAATTGTCTTTACTTTACGAATTGACCATAAACCTCTCATAAAAGTTTGGGGTCCTGATGGCACAAATAACTGTTTTGGTAAACTTGCACATCTGGCAGATAGGATACAGGATTTCATGTGTAAGGTGGAATATGTATCTGGATGGCTTAACAGTGTGGAGTAAAAGTGTGGCGGATTGCCTGTTTAGGCTACCTGACACCAAAGCCCCATCATTTGATTTAATTACTGCATTGCAGCCATGACCAAAATGCAGGTATCCACAGGACTTGAAAAATGACCTAGGTCTGCAGAGTGAATTTAATACTTTTTACAAAAAACCTAAAAGAAGTGAAAGCTGACTGAACTGTAGGGTGCATTGAAGCACCAGAGAGGAGCTGAGTAAATTACACCTGTGCGTAATCAGAGCTTTGTCTAGAGTTATTCGCCAGGGATTATAGGCACTGGTGAATTGTGCAAGAGAGGGTAAGGTGCTGAAGGATGTAGCACTTTAGGAAATATAACAAACAAGAATACAAGTCAATGTCTGATTCCCCTAATTGTGCTATGTAGTTGTGCATTATGCTGCAAGATTTAAGTACATTCTTTTCATTAAAAAGATAAGCACTGGATTGAACCGTACAATATTGAGTCTGTTGGTTGATTGCTGAGTTCTGAGCTCTCGACCTACACACTACATGTCTTTGTAGCCTTAGACTGCATTCTTGGCGATGGGAAAAGGTGTACTTGGCCCTGTGTGAAGAGCTATAATAGGACAGACCCGGGACACTGTGTTAAATGACTTCAACCAGCAGTGTTGGGGCCCATTGTCCCCTGTCATCCCTGTGGCCGCAGAATGAGGTCTGACCCCCATCTGTGTGAAATCTAGAATGGTGACTGAATGGTACCTGTGAGAAGCCTAAAAGTGTCTGAAAAATGGAAGTGTTGAAGGCTACTGAGCTTGATGCGGCAAGACATTGACGCCAGCTGCTATAATAGAGAGTGTATTAACTGCTCACTGCACTTCCCATAATAGTGGGTGGGTAATCAGCTGTTCTACCACCAGACATGCCGGAAGTAGTGTCCCTGTGTAAATTAGAAAGCACTTTGCTTCTGCACCCACTCCCTATTACAGATGTAGGCGCAGAGGCAATGATGCTGTCAGCAGGCCCACTGACTGTGCACCACATAGAGGTAATGCAATGTCAGGGCATTCCACCAAGGAAGCCCTTTGAAAGAAGGGAAAGTGGGCCCCAGGGACTCCTCAGGCTTCTTTGTCTAGGTGGGTACAGTCCTTCACTTTATGCCTGCTCTGGGAAATCTCTGACCCTTTTCAAAGTCAGGTCAGATTGTTGCCTACATTGTGAAAGGCAGGCCAGCAGCTTAAAACAGCTACTAAATATTGTATTAATGTGCTGCACCCAGAGCAGGTTGAAATTTGTGACAGAGATGGGGCAGGTCATTCATTGTGATAAGGCACAAAATCCCAATCTGGACTAGGACGCCCATTTAAAGGTATGCCATGGCACAAACAGAAAGAATGTACCCTATATGTAATGCAGATCCAGCAATGTAAGGGGGAACTTGTGTTTTTAATCCTTTTAGCTACCTCAGGGATGTTAACTGGGGTAAAACAATGTTTGGTCAAGAAAAGCTCACAATATATGCTAATGCCAATGATTTTAACAGCATTGAATGTTTATGATATATTTAATTCTTGTGATTTTTAACAACACAATGGATAATTTCAGCATTTGCAAATTTATAAATTCTGCTTGTGCCTTAATATCAACTTCAATCATTCTTCGAATGACTGTAGTGGAGATTCAAAAACCCTTTATCTTCTTAGGATATGCAAAGATTGGCGCATCACATAAACGTTACAGCACTGAGTCTGAGGCACATTCTATATAACCAGCTTCTAAAATCTTAGAACTGACTATAGCATCAATACTACAGATTCTAGATTAGAACGGCATTTGCCATTATGGTCTAGTGTAGTATTGAGAACATTTGTCCATTTCATATGTTACTTCAATAGTTCCAGTGCAATGCCTTTGCTTACATATTGTTCATTTTACAGGGTCGTCACGTGAAGACTGGACAATTGGCTGCAATCAAAGTCATGAATGTTACAGAGGTGAGTTAGGAATCTGCGCTTTCTTGGTTTAAATGTGGGCATCACGTATGCATTTCTTTATGTACACCCCTATTCCAAAGTAGATTTGAACTCACACATATGTACATAAATGAAAACGTTATCTTTCCCTTTAGGATGTTTTTAAGAACATGTAGAATTGTATTCACCAAGATTTTGATGTAAGTAGACATGACTTACTCCTGTAATGCTTAGTAATACCTAGTCAGGAGTACTCCAGGAGAAACCGAAAGGAAATAATTTTGAATTAGGCCCATACAGGGTTATTCACAAAGATAACTTATGCTTGTGAGTAAATTTACTCCTAAATTTTGAGTAACTTTATTACTTTTGCCTATTTGCAAAATCTGAGTATAAACTTACTAAAAAATATAACTTACACGCCTCCACCCCGTTAAACGGGGGTTGGCGCCTAGCTTACAAATGTAAGTTACTAGTAAAAAAATATGTACTAATGGTACATATTTTTAATTTACTTTTAAAATATTGTAATAACTTTTTTTACATTAAAAATCAATCCTACCGTTTCTTTACATAGGTCATCCATATGGTCTACCCTAGGTCTCCCCAGAGTAGAGTGCCATGTAAAAATAAGCTGGTACATTTTTAAAAGGTGTTTTACATGTCCTGGTGAGGGGAAAAACTGACAATTTCATCTTCCCCAATGTAGTCTTTTATCTCCATAGGCTGACATGGAAATACTTGAATAAACTACTCACATGCATGAGCTAAAATAAAATTTCAAGGATTTCAAAGATTGGTAATGATAAATCCAACAACTTGCCACTGTTGAATGCACAGAAAAGAAGTTATAGAACTTTCTTTTCTGTGAGCCAACATCCAGCCTTCTAACAGCCTCTCCTGATTGGCCTGCCTTGCCAGGCAAAGCTAAAGTGATTTGATGAGGTGATAAGTGGCCTGCATAGAGACAGGGGATGTCTTGGGAGTGGGGAGAGTTGTAGCTGCAGAGAACAGGCCAGGATGGGGGCCGGGTAAACAAACTGATGTTCAAGGAGAGCAGGACAGTAAGGAATGCCAGCCAGGCCTACCCCCTATTCCTGTAGCCCCAAGCCAGATTGAAGGTCCAGGAATGGAATCTGATGGAGGTCTGAAAGGGAAATGAGCCACACCAATGGACTGGCTTAGCCAGATCCTACTCCCCAAGAGAGACATTCTCCAACTTGAATTTTAAATGTACAGTGCTTTGTAGGATAACTTTAAACTATAGGGGTTACGTCCAATTCGGGGGCCCAGTAGGACGTGCAATATTTTTTCAAAAAGAATTACCTGGCCACCAGTTTTGGAACTGCTAGTTACTCATACAGATTTGGAAATACAACACATCACCCATTGCATTTTACTTTCACAGTTGTATTAATTCAAATTAATTTCAAACATCCTTTCATTTTTTTGAAGCATCAAAAGAATACACATTTCATTCATTTATACATTCCTCATGAATAAATGTTAATAAACACATAAAAAACTGTACAATTCACAAACTTAAACATAAGGACAATAAATTCAAATCTAACGATTAATTCAAACAATTACACCAGTCGGTGATTCTAATAATGCCTGTAGGCGCTATGACATTGAGTATTGTTCAGTTCGTTAAGCGCTTCAAACAGGTATACTGTGGGGACAATTTTCTCTGGAAGTGATTTGCTCTTGAGGTATATTTCATGTAGTGGCACCATCTCTAGAGCTTCAATTAATGTGGATCCCTTGCAGGCAAAATATTAGCGTGCCGACGCGTTTCCAATCCCCTTCTGCCTAAGGGGATTATCATCAGGGCTTACACCACAGTGTAAACTAATCTTCTTTGCTGAAATTCAAACTCCTAACAGTATCCTCTTAGACACTGGAGTCTTCGTGTTTACTTGCAATGACTCCCACCTTGTATCCTTATTTGCGATTTAAATTGAGCCAAAATACTTAATTGAGGGCTTTACATTCCACCTTGTGAATGTTGCAATCCTTTTTCAGGGGAGTTTCTGGCTCTTCTAACAGGTTATGACTTCCTGATGGAAATTTATGCGATATTCTTCAAGCTTCACTTGGCAAATGGCATTTCTCCACAAACATTCATCACACTTTGTAGGAAGCTGACATGCTTTTTGGTGACACCCCACACCCCATGGGACAGGGGTACCATCCTACTTGTCGCCCAAGAACATTTGATAACTCATTGAGAGCTGCATTTAAAATCTGCTGCCTGAAACTACAAGAAGAGGAAGACTGCACTCTGAATGACTGCACCTGCTGCACACTAAGGAACTACAGCCCCAATGACATTTTCTTGCTTTCAAAAGAGGCGTGGTCTCCCTGATAGCAACAGGTTAAAAGAGCTCCACCTGCTTCATCTCTAGCAAGAAACAAAACAGCTGACCACCTTCAACTGGACTTTAATAGATTTGGCCTGGTTCATTGTGGGGACTGTAGCCCCAACTTCAGAGGAGCAACTCAGAGACTCTGGAACTTTGAGGATACAACGTGTTTGGGACACTTTGAACCCTCAGGAGAACTTCAGAAAAAAGTTCTGATGTTTGGAGAAGTTTGGAGCAACTTTTGGGAAAAGCTCCATAAGGTGACCGACTCAACATAGAGAGTCAAGCCGACTACCTCGCACCATGAATTGGCCTTGTATCAGGTTCATCCCACCAGAAGCTCCGCAGCGCAAGACTTCCAGGAGTTGACCTGAGACTCAGCAGGAAGCCTTTGCAAATCCGGCTGCAGAGGCCTGATCGACGTCGAGAGAACATCCTCCAGAAATAATTCTAATAGTAAAGGTAAAATTTTGACCAAGGCCTCTCGCTTAGTGTATGTAACTAGGACTCCATTACTGTCAGCCTCAAATTTGACTTTGTCATGTGCGACCAGATGTCCCAATTTGACACTATTGGTTTTCAAGCACTAGAAATTGTTTATTCTATAACAATTCATGTCTCCAGTTTGCTACGTTAGGTTTTTAATCATTTTGGTGCCATTATAAATATAACAGTATTTCTTATTTTTATAAATTGGTGTTGGATTTTTTATTGTGTGTTGTCACTTACTTATTTAATGTATCAGAGATTTAAATGCTTTACATACCTGCCTGCTCGTTGCCAGCTACCAAGGGTTGACCAAGGGAATACATTTTGGGGCCTTATATTGTGTTGGCGGCCTTATTGCTAGTGGTGGTTGCATACTGACCCTTACTAGTAATCCACCTTCCAACACTCCTCCACTAAGGGAAAGGAGGGCATGTATCGACCGATGTGCAACATTAAAAGAACCAATCTATATAGCACTTGGATGCCCCAAAAATCATTGCAGAATAAATATGAGGGAATTGGCAGGAGTATTATGGCTTGAATGGTGGGGATTACATAAAGTGGTGGGAATGGATCAATGGATACTGAGAATATGGTAAATGGTTCCTAGGAGTCCCCTGTGTGGAACTACAATGTGCATGCTATGTGTATGCCACTACTTCTGGAAACAAAAAAAAGTTGTTCTGAAAAAAATTAATTGAAATCCATATTATGCAATATATATGTAAAATATGTTTAATACATTTTCACATGCCTAGTAACCATTATTAATGAATAATTTAAAAAAAATGTTTTTTTTAACTGAAGGTGGAATTTTTTTATTTATTCAAACATCACAAAAATAATGTAATTATGTTTCAATATTTCTACATGGATTGTGATTTAATTCAAAATTAAGCTAAAAGTGATGTAGCATTTTTTATTTACTTTATTTATTTATAAATTACATGCACATTAATATTTATCCTGACAATATTTTCAATAAATATTTTTAGATTGATTAACTTTTTTAATTCCCTACACTTTACCCTGCAGGCCCTCAAGCCTGATTGCTGAGTCTCCTGATCGTAAAGTGTAGGGAAAATTAAAAATATGTATCAAAAAAACTTTAAAAATAGTTATTGAAAAATATTATTGTAAATTGATTTTCTATATTATTTTAAATAAAGAACTAAATAAAACAATCTGTAGCACTATTAACTGAATTGTGAATTAATTTGTCATTGTACTGAATTCTGAAATTTTAATTAACAAGTAAATTCCCACCTAAAATAAAACAAATATTTTTATTATGCATTCATAATGATTAAAAATGATGATGCTTGTGATTAATGGCCCTGCTTGAGAGAGAGGTTAGAGTTTTGTCTAGTGGTAGTTCTGGTTTGCCATAAAGTAGCACAGAGGGTTAATATGAGTGCTGCAAAGAACAGATCTGTATTTTATGTGGCTAGCTGGGTGGATAAATAAAGCCATCCTTTAATAGCACTTTAAAACAAATGAAATGTATGTCAAAGAGGGGCTATGAAGAGATGACAAGTAATTTGGCCAGGTGGTAGTGGGGGAATCTGAGGAGGAGGTCATGGGGGATGATTATTGCACTAGGCGTCACGAGCGCTAAAGCAGGCCCTGGGTTGACGTCCCTCTATCCTCTTCCCAACTCTCTTTGACACACTCTAAACTCCTCCTTAGTCCTCCCTAATCCTCTCTCCTTTACATCAGTATTGTCCATTTTCCAGCCAGTCCGCTGGGTACTTCGACCATTTACTACCAA
The DNA here is from genome assembly GCF_964263255.1 of Lissotriton vulgaris. Lineage (NCBI taxonomy): Eukaryota > Metazoa > Chordata > Amphibia > Caudata > Salamandridae > Lissotriton > Lissotriton vulgaris. The sequence goes on from NC_141691.1 coordinate 237,073,447, forward strand.
AATGTATACTTACATGTACGGAGACTCCGCAGTTAGAGTGGGGCTCTCCACAAATAGAAGTATAGGGGAGGTGAAAGAGTAAACTCCTGACCTAGTTTTGTTAATAGCATTTTGTAGTATGTTTTGTAAATATCCTTTTCAATGTCTAAGCTGAATGGTGTATTAGAAGCTTGTCCAATATTTCTAGATTATTTCCTACTGGAGAATTATAATTAAAATGTTCCAACAAAACTCTGATATTATTTATTTATGAGATTTGTAGAGCGTGCAAATACCCGTGGGTGTCTTGGCGCTGAGGACAGTAGACGCATACTCTGCAGTAGGGAGCTTACTGATTAAACAGCCAGGTTTTTGTACTTCTTCTAAAAACTAGGAGCGATGGGCTGGATCTGATCTCAGCTGGAAGGATATTCCAGAGTTATGTTGCAGCCACGCTGAAACGCTTATCACCCCAAGAAGCAGTCTTAGTTCGTGGGACCGTAAGCAGATTAGCTATAGAGGAGCGCAGGGACCGAGTGGGAACGTATGCTGCAAGAGCCTTGTACAGGAATTGAGGTCCAGAGTTGCTGGATGCTTTATAAGCAATGCATAGAGCCTTAAACTTTGTGCGTTTTTTCTCAGGGAGCCAGTGATATTGTCGAATGATGTGGGAAATAGACTTGTGTTTGGGGGTTCCAGATAACATTCTGGCTGCAGCATTTTTAACAAGTTGGAGTTTTTGAATGACTTTATTTTGAGCATTCAAAAGAAGTCCATTACAGTAATCAATAGTGGACATGACGAGGGTACTGACTAATGTTTTCCCTGCATTCATAGATAGGTAGAGCAAGAGTTTTTTAATCATGCGCAGCTTGTAAAATGAGGATGATACCACTGAGTTGGCATGGGGAACAAAGGATAGAGGGTTGTCGAATATGACGCCCAGATTCCTAACCTTGGTCACTGGAGCAGGTGGAGTACCCTGCGAGGGTGCCACCAGCTGGGGGACAAACTGGAGATAACTTACCCAGTATCATCACCTCTGTCTTCTCAGAGTTCAATTTGAGGCAGTTAGTGGCCATCCAACTACTAATGGCAAGCATGCCCTTCTGAAAGTAAGCTGCCACTATATCGCCATCATTGTATACTGAGAGCACCAATTGGGTATCATCGGCGTATGATGTAAGGCCCATCCTGTGTGATTTGATTATTTTGGCCAGGTCCGACACATAGATGTTAAAAAGTGTTGGACTTAAGGAGGATCCTTGTGGAACACCGCACGGGAGGGCCAATTGGGATGAGTTAAAGGGGCCGAAATTTACCGATTTGGAGCGGTCAGTAAGAAAAGAAGACAATAATGCTCTTGCCATCTGTTGGATGCTTATCTGTGTGACACGGTCGATCAGAATAGCATGGTCGTCCATGTCAAAGGCCGCCGAGAGATCCAGCAATATGAGGACAGCCGTCTCTCCCTGATCAAGAATAGTTCTGATGTCCTCTGATGCTTTGATGAGCGCCGTTTCTGTTCCTTGACCTTTACGGAAGCCGAATGGAGTGTCATCCAAGATTTGGTCATCTTCAATATACTTGGAAAGCAGGGTGTTTATTACTTTTTCAAAGATTTTTGCTGGAAACGGCAAACTGGCTATAGGTCTATAGTTCTTTGCTTCGTTCGGGTCCAGATTTAGTTTTTTCAGTAGTGGTTTAATAATGTTTTTTTTCCAAATTCTGGGGTTGATGCCTGATGAGAACATTGCATTACAGATGTTAGACAGTGATGGTGCAACTAGGTCAGCTAGTGGTTTGAGTACTGAAGGAGGGCAAGGGTCAGTGGCCGAGACAGACTTAATGGTAGCAGTTAGGTGTGAAATTTGATCGGGAGTAGTTTTCTCAAAAAAAGCAAGGGAAGGAGAGTGTTTAGTAGGGTCAGGATTAGACGGCTGATAATTCGTATGGGCGTCTGAGGAGAAGTTGGTGTAAATATCATTCACTTTTTCAAAAATTAATTAGCCAGGGAGTCGCAAAGTGCTTGTGTTGGGGCTGGATTACTATTTGAGATTTTTCCTGATAGTTTCGCGAATACCTGGTAAAGCTGTTTATTGGAATCTTGTGCAGATTCAATCTGTGTAATGTAATATTTGCTTTTCTCCTCAGTGATCAGCAGTTTGTATTTATTAAGTGAATCTTTGTAAAGGGCTTTTTTTCGTGGGTGTTGTAATTTTTGCGCCAATGTCTTTCGAGGTTCCTGCACAGCTTCTTCTGAGAGGTTCAGAGAACCAGGGGGCAAAAGGAAAGCAACGATTTTTTGAGAGAGTCTTTTTTGGTACCAGCAAATTAAAGGCAGACTGCAGCCTATTAGTATAGTTTAGTGATGCTAAATTGGGGTCTGGGGAAGCCTCTGGGTGAGTTACCAATAGATGTGCTCTAAGGAGCTCAGGATCTGTGCTTTTCAAAGCTTTAATAGGTTTAATAGAGATGGGGGGGGGGGCCTGAGAGAGCACTAGGTGTCAATTTTGTATTGATATGGATATTTAAAATGACAGCATGATGATCTGTCCAGGGCAAGGGAAGAATATTCTTTAAGGTAATGTTTGAAAAGTTGGAGAAGAGGCCTTCCAGGATGAGGCTGGCTATTTGCGTAGGGTTGGATACCCGCTGCGAAAGACCCAACGCCTCTAATTCTGAGAGTAGCATGATTGTATCATTGTCAGCCGAATTTTCAAGATGAAAGTTAAAGTCATCTAGAAGGGAGAGGGACGGTTCAGCGGCCAAGGGTTCCAGCATGGTGCTCAGAGTGGAGAGAAACTGAGTCTGAGAACCTGGGGGCCAGTATAGTAAAATACCCTTAAAAGTTTGGGAGGGGGTTAGTAGGATAGAGAAGCTTAAGGCTTCACACATCTGTGATGGTATATTATCTATTTTAGCTGAGAATTTGCTACGTTAGATTATTGCTAGCCCGCCACCCTTCTTATTGGGTCTATCCTGACGACAAGCTACATTAAAAAATATATATTAAAAAAGAAAAGGATATATATATTAAAAAAGACAGCATGCTAAGATCTCAAAGTGCGCACACCATAGTCAGTACTTGTTACTGTTCATCCTTTTGAAGTAGATTGCAGTGCAACTGGCTTTGTATCAATGCATTTGGTTTTGGGAAATTGGGACGTGATGAGGAATTTGTAACATTGTTATACTGAACATAACACGCGATTCCCCAAAAGTGTGAGGGAATCAGATTGCAACACGTTTAAGTTGAAAGTCTGGCAGTTTGTAATAATATTTTTATCTAGTGACACGTTCATTCATTAAACTGGTTTGTAAAAGGTGACACATGAAAAACGTTACATATTAACACCTTTTTATCACTAAAATATCTACTTCTGTTACAATCACTTCAAAAGAAGTGATATATACGGAAGACTTAAAGGAACATATAGTAGTCCTGGAATTATTCCGAATAATTTTTTTAGCACCTTATAATTGCTAGAGCACCGCTGTATTAATTGATGTCACTAAGATTAAATTTCAAGGTTTAACTTTCCCATAGCACCTGCAAAATCTGATAATATAAAACTCATCTAAAATGTTTTTATGTGCTTGGATGGGCCTACACGCAGCCAGACAGTTTTTAAGGTGCTTGAACTCGCAAAGTTTTACATGCATGCATAGTATTACCTCTTTTTTCGTAGCTCAGTTGAAAATTGGGAAAAATGTTTATCGGAAACTAATTGTCTCGCTCAACAATGACAGGTCCATAAATGTAGTATATTGGGATCATCTCAAGAGTTACTCAATTGTGATCTTGTTATGGACTACTCTTTAATAACTTTTCTGTAATATTTTGTCAATCTATCCAATTAATGGATATTATCTCTGGACCTTTTAGCAAGATCTTGACATTTTAGTTTTGATGGTGAAATTTGGAGCTTTTCAAAATTGTATTTAATTAAGCAATATTCTCGACTCTGGCATATCACTTTTTATTTTTTGCTCCTAGTGTTTGCTCTTTTTTGTTGTTGCTACATACCAGTGCTTTTAAGGAAGCCATCATTGTGCAATACACGTGTTCTCACACAAATCAAACTAAGAAACTAATTTAATTTTTAGCCTTCAATTTCAAGTTCCTCACATGTATGTATTTTAAAATGTTTAATTTTATATATAGCTTTTTCCTGTATTTATATTTTATTAATTGGCTAATATTCTTTGCGAAACCAGTCACAGACTCCCAGGGTTTAAAAACCACTGTTTAGGAGGTTTTGGAAAATTCTTACAAATATAAATGAGATTGTGGAGATATAGGAAAGTATTGCTTTTGTTATAGTAAAATAAGGAAGACCTATGTATTGCATGATTTGCTTGATGCTTCAACCATCCCAATTAGACCATTGAATGATGAGATGCCTGTATTCCCTTCTCGAAAATAAATGGAGGCCACCTTGCTGAAAACCATTCGCACTCCATAAGGAGAATGAAGCCTAGCTTTTAAATGGTCTTTGTTTATCTTATGGTCTGCATAGCCATGAAATGTATTAAAGACGGTTTTCTTAAGCATTTTGTCCACACATGTTAAAAAACAGGAGACAGAACATTAATTTGTCTTTTGTGTTTATTTGATTTCCGCCCAGAAGATATGTCCCATAGCAATACCAATGCCTGTTGCTGATATTTCATATTCAATATGTATTTCATGCTGTAGATGACAATATAGTGAACCAGAGTGAACAAATGTTTTAAAACAACATGTGACCTTTATCCAACATCGGCACTGGGAATCTTGTTCAAAGATGGAGCCATATAAATGTTGGCAAAGGCAACCCTTTGTAAAATCATGTTATTTGGTCCATTACATGGCGAATCAGAAAGTATCCATTTTTTGCTGTGACTTTCCTGCAATTTTAAAAAGTTACTAATTTCTTTCAAAAAATATTTTTCTCTCATCAAAACTTATTGAGGGCCCAGTTCCTCCTCTAACCCTATGTGAGCTTTGCCAAGTAAAATCAACAAGAGACCCTTCTGCATTTTGGTCTGAAAACCAAAGTATCACATCAGGAAAGAGAATAAATAATTAGTAAAATCATCAGAACTGATGAAAGAGGACCCCTCGAACATTCTAGAAAGATTTGAGTTGGTCAAGAAAAACAGGCAACTCATCAAGAACTAACAGCCTTATTTAGAGTTTGTGTGGCCTCTAGCCTCCAACCTGTTAGTTTAACCACACGAATTACAGTCAGATGATTCATCAAAGGTGGCTGAGAGGTCCAATAGGATGAGGACTGCGGTTTCGCCTTGGTCGAGGATGGAGCCGATGTCGTCCGTGGCTGCAAGGAGCACGGTCTTGGTGCTGTGGTTGCTTCGGAAACCGGATTGGGAGATGTCCAGGACGTGGTTCTCTTTGATGAAATTGGGGAGTTGGGCTTTGATGGCCTTCTCGATGACCTTGGCTAGGAAGGGGAGGAGGGAGATGGGTCTGAAATTCTTAAGGTTTGTTGGGTCGGCAGATGACTTCTTTAGCCGGGGGTCGATATTGGCATGTTTCCTGTTGATGGGGAAGGTAGTGGTCTCAATGGAGCAGTTGATGCTGCAGCGAAGATAGGGCAATGGAAGTAGCTGCTCTATGGAAGATGTTATACGGGCAAGGGTGTGATGGGGCTCTGGACTGAATGCTCTTCATGGCCTTGGTCTCTGGTGAGCAGAGTCCAGTTGAGCAGAATCTGGGTGCTGTGTGGTTGCATGCAGTGGCGACTGACGTTGTGGCAGGGTCTTGGATGTTGAAGCTGTCATAAATCTGCCTAATCTTGTGGCAGAGAAGAAGGTGCCGAGTTTGTTGGAGAGGACTTGGGAGGGTGGGATGTCTGTAGCCTTGCTGTTGGGCCTGTCAAACTCCTTGGTGATGAGGGCTGAAACCGAAAACTGGTCCCAGGATGCTTGTTTCCAGTCCAGGGAAGACCTGGCATAGCAGTTCAGGCTGTGTTGCTCCCATGGGAAGCAGGCTCAAAACTGATTTGCATATGACTGGGTTTAAACTAGAATGGCATGGGAAGCAAAACAACTATGGATTTTGGTCCAGATCCCTCTATTGGGGTGAATGTTTGCCATTGTTCAACATTCTGTCCATCAATTGTTCTTTTTGCATGATTCAGGGAAGTGGCTATTACACATTTTGATCTGCACAAAAATGTGAATACCATTGCTTTCTTAAAAACATCGAGACCACTTGGCTTTGCCAGTGCTTGTTTAGAGGTAGAAAGCACCGAACAAATCCATTTGGATGAAGTGAGAGCTTTCTAATTCTTACAATCAAGATTCTTTGACGTTCAAGTAAAAGTTTGCATCGAATAGTGCTTGCATTTACGATGGTGAACCATGTCTCAGTATTAAATCTGCATAAGGAAACCAGATTTTTAGCAGCTTGCCACTGTTCATATTGGTCTCTCAGGCCATATAAGTTTCATTTTATTTCCTTTATGACAGTCTCAGAGAAGCAACATCTTTTCAAAAGTAAAATGTAGATATCATTAAATCTTAATATTTTAGAAATATTATCCTACTACGGATTATGATAGGGTTATGTAACTTGCTAACAACTGCTTCGTGGTATATAATTGTACAATTTATTATTGCACAAATTAACAAAAGCAAACCTAATTAGAAGGCTAACACAGCTGAAGTCCTGCATACTTATTTGTGCACGTGCATGATATAGACATCTACCGTAAATGTAGAATAAAACGCTTCCCGCAACGATGCATCTATAGGAAGTAAAAAGTGCACTAATGAATAAAAACAAGAAGTCTAAAAGATAAGCAACTATATTCACCTTCACAACATAAATTGCAGTAACAGCTGTCACAGAAATCGGGACAAAACAGAAAGTGAGATTGTTTTTACTATGAAAGAAGGAGAAAATGTCATAATAATGCTGCCGAGAGATTCTGACGCTAATGAATGAACATGGCCGCCGCTGCACAGTGTTGCGATGACATGCAAACGAGGGTAGAAAAATCATACAGCACTTTCTGTACCCGCGCATCTTATTTTGATTTTTATGTGTCACTGCAGAAACATGGTCTGTTTATCTCAGGCACTCTATGCCGGCAAGGCTGACTTGTCTCATTATTTATTTGCACATCACCGAGCAGGGGAGAGGCAGCTAGCGTTGTTCCTGTAAGGGACCGCTGGAACGCGAAGGCGAAAAGAACGCGCCGTTTCCAAATGTGGCTCCTAATGGATGCGCGTCTGGTCGTTACTCGCTTTTCCACTCTCTCCCGATGTCACCAAGGGCACTGGTGTCAGGAAACATCGACTTGCGGAATTTATATGTCTGTGTTATGAGAGGGAAGGAGGGCGTCTCTTCCCGCCTCGACCAATGTTTATCGCCTTGCTGGAGAGATGGAGGGAGAGATTTCCGATGGCCCCTCGCGGCCCCTGCTGTGGCGCAGCGCATCCATTTCCCCCCCTCGCGCGCGCCATCCATTCCTCCCTCGCGCGCGCCATCCATTCCTCTCCTCAGCCTAACAATTTAGGTTACTGTATTCACTGGGGCAGTTTATTTGGCAAGAACACGTCAGGGACACAAATAGTGTATGTCGTTTTATTTTGAACGATGAAGCGCGAGGGGAAAGTTAATTGGCACTGTCCCCGCTGGCACTTACAAAGGTATGTCACTGTTATCGCATATTGTCATAGGATTTGCTGCACACCAACTCTCGCGCGGCGGATCCTTCACCTCATCTTCAGTACAGTAAATCACCTCCTTAACACAATTTTTTTCCTCAAAAGTTTCCAAGCGGCAGCCCCTGTGCCATTACTCTCGTACAGCTACGACAGTTCTATCTCGCTGATGCAAGATTCACAGGAAAAATATCAGGAACATAAGCACGCATTTGAACAAGCACTGGTAATGTCAATAGGTCTGGCGTTTGCTGTCAGCCTTTTGGCTTTGCTATTTTTTGTAATCTCTGTGTGGTGCACACATGCTCCCTTTCACGTGCTGTCGTTATGACATCTGTGTGGTTTACACATCCTCCATTTCATGTGTCTGACATTATGACATCTGTGTGGTGTACACATCCTCCTTTTAATGTGTTGTCATTACGACACCTGTGTGGTGTACACATCCTCCATTGCATGTGTCTGACATTATCACATTATAACATCTGTGCACTGTACACATCCTCCTTGCTGGTAGCCCCCTTTTCATGTGTTGTCATTATGACATCTGTGTGGTCCACATAACTCGTGCACCAGCCCCACTCTCTCCCCCTTTGCGTTCCTTGTGAACAATACCCCTTTCTTTGTAAATAAGCCAACATACACATTTCTTGTGGTGGTCATTTGTTGGCCGCAATTTTTATTAGGGATACGTATCAATTTCTGGGTACTCAGTACCGCTTTAATTCAGCTATCAATGGCAGTGTGGCATGACATATTTGTAAACATTACTTTTCCTGACAGGTGATTTGGTTGGGTTTGCTTTGACATCTGCGTGAAGGAGGGGTGTAGCCGCTGTCCTGGAGTTAGGCCCAACTCGCTACCTTGTTGGACTCCTGTTGTGCCCTGCCAACCGGCGGGGGATGGACTGCAAGCACCGTCTCTGTTTGCTACCCCTCTTGGTAGGCCGACTCACCCAGCCATGAGGCATCGTAAGGTGAACGGTCCTACCCTCTGTCCTTCGGTCCCCTCGCCCAGCCGTGAGGCATCCTAACGCAAATGGTCCTGTCCAAGCACACCGCCCTCCGGGGTGCTTCTGTGCCAACCATTGTCCCAGTTGTTTCTCGCCCATTCTCCTATCCATCACACAGCACTGAGACATGGCTGCTCATTAGGTGTGGGTGGGTGGGTCAACAATTCCTTACTTCGTGCTGCTCCCCCCGCTCCAAAGATAGGAGCCTCCCTGGGGAAGCAGGCTTATTTCCCCCCCAGCGAAGGTGCCCGCAGTTCACTCCATACCCCCCCATTTGGCCATTCGAATATTGCATGGGGCCCATTGGCCAGGGGGTAGATGCCGCCGAGGCTACCAGGTGGGGGTGGGGGGGGGGTTCCTCCCACCTTCGGTGCGCTTTTTCGCGCCACAAACCGGTTCTGACTGGAGGTGTGGAGGGCTAGGCGCATGTTATGGCGCTGGCCTCTTATACCCCCGTTGGGGGCTGTCCTCTGCGATAACAACTGCACCAGCCCCACTCTCTCCCCCTTTGCGTTCCTTGTGAACAGTACCCCTTTCTTTGTAAATAAGCCAACATACATATCAATTTCTGGGTACTCAGTACCGCTTTTATTCAGCTATCACTGGCAGTGTGGCATGACTTATCTGTAAACATTACTTTTCCTGACAGGTCATTTGGTTGGGTTTGCTTTGACATCCATATGAAGGAGGGGTGTAGCCGCTGTCCCGGAGTTAGGCCCAATTCGCTACCTTGTTGGACTCCTGTTGTGCCCTGCCAACCGGCGGGGGCTTGGCTGCGAGCGCCGTCTCCATTTGCTACCCCTCTTGGTAGGCCGACTCACCCAGCCGTGAGGCATCGTAAGGTGAACGGTCCTACCAGTTGTCCTTCGGTCCCCTCGCCCAGCTGTGAGGCATCCTAAGGCAAGTGGTCCTGTCCCAGCACACCGCCCTCCGGTGTGCTTCTGTGCCAACCATTGTCCCCGTTGTTTCTCGCTACGCCGCCAGGGAGGCTTCCATCTTCCTGGGGGTTCCCCTCACACCGGTAAACGCCTTATCTGCACCCTGGCATGGTCATGGCGCCCCAGAGGTTGCTCCAGAACTTGGGCATCCCGGCCTCGGACAGGTGCACTCCATCCTGTGCGTAGAACTCCGGGCGGCCTGTGTGAATGAGTCTATGCCTGATTGCCTCCAGCCCATTGATCCTGCAGAATTTGCTCACAGTGAGGTTCAGCTTCTTCCGTGAATTCTCAACTGCTTTTGTGGATTCCGCCCCTCGCCATTCCCGTCGGCTGATCAGTTCCGACCAGATCACAGTGGTGCGCTTAAAGGCTCTGGCGGCCTCAGTGAGGTCCCTCTGAGTGTTGTGGAGGAGGGCTCGCCTCCCCATCTTGGCCAAATCGTTTCCCCCCCAGATGGATGATCAGGATATATGGGTGCCGGGCCGCCTCTGCCAGCAATTCCGCCAGGGTCACCGGGAGCTGGTCCCATCTCATCCCGGGTCAGCCGTGCCAACGCACGCATGTATCCACTGGCCATCCCTCCCACTTGTGGGCCCCTTGTAACCACCTGGTGTGCATCCTGCTTATGTATGAGTGGCCCGCCAGCCATACCAGCCACTGTCTTTGCCCTGCTGGGGAGAGGACACACAAATCTCTCACTTGGTGGCACGCCTCCTCTCCATCCCCCTAGCAGGTCCTGTTGTCCTATAATAGTTGAGGCCTTACATATGTGTGGTACGCCCTTGACCTACTGCTTGGATCCCTACCTCGCTCATGCCCTGTTGAGCGGCTGCCCCTATCCTGAAAGAATGGGACCCGAAGCCTGCGGGTGGCAGGCCTGCTTTGCTGAGCGTGAGCCGCAGGATCGCCTTAAACTGAAATTTGCTCAGGTGTGACCCGTCTCTGTGCCTGAAAAGGGGGCCCTCGCCGGCTGGGCGTATGGCCATGTTGGCCATCAGGCAACAAACTGCACAGCAAGCCTGGTCCCTGATGCAACGCAGCTTCACTAACACCCCCTTGGCAGCCTGATCAGTTTTTGATTGTCTGAGCAGGATCTCGACTTCCCCTGCCTTCGGTACCACATCGCCTGCCTGTAGGTAGTGCCTCGCCGTCCCTGTCTTGGCTGGTGCCACCAGCTCACTGAGTCGGAATGCCACGGAAAAGGCTGTTAAAAATGCTGCCCTTAATAGGCGAAGCTCAAAGGTGTCTCTCGCGATGCCCTCCAGTGCCCACAGTAGCGCGCCCAGTTTGGTGTAGTCTATTGGGCGCCTGCTGTCCATTTTTGTACCATCAGCGCGTCGCCATCCCTACATGGCTGCCTTAATGTGGTGGGATGCTATCGGGTCCTGCCCTGTCGCTATCTTACTATAATGCGCTATTGCGGATAAGTGGGCGCTAGCCCATGACCTGGATTTGTTGGCGTTGATGGCCCACCTAATGAATGCCTTGGCTGCCCCGCACGTTGCCCCCACGTCGCTCAGTGAACAAGGCGGCATACTTCTTATACGTCCTGGCTGCTTCAGGGGTGAGCGCTTGGCTGATCAGTTCTGACAGGTGGACCCCGCCAGGTCCCAGAGTTGGTCCGGAAAGAGGGTCATGTTCTGGTCCGCGCTGGGGCTAGCTCCCTGAACTTCGCCATTCTTGCTCTGGATAGGGCGTCCAGCACTTCGTTTTCTACTCTCGGGACATGACGGGCCCTCACGTCTATTTTGCCCCCGAACTGCAATTTAATCAGTCGGCGCATTAGTCTCACAGTGTCTGGGTACCTGGCCGTCCCCCTGTTGATTACCTGAACCACCCCCTTGTTATCGGACCATAGCGTCAGCTTCATATTTCTCAGGGAGCGCCTCCATATCGTGAGCGCGACTATGGTAGGGAATAGTTCTAGGAAGGTGATATTGCTGATCACCCCCTCACTGTGCCATCTACTGGGCCACTGTTCTGCGCACTACTTGTCGCCCAATATCGTGCCAAAGCCTGTGCTGCCCGAAGCATCGGTGAACAGCGCAATCTGTTTGCTAGTTACTCAGCCTTCCCTCCAAATCAGAGTACCGTTGAAGTCTTTTAGGAAGGTGTCCCACATGAGAAATTCCTTCTTGAATGCCCCCCTAACCTGACATGATGGTGTTTATGGGTCACTCAGTATGTTAGCTGTGTCAAGCACCTGGCGAATGCCCTGCCTGCCGGGATCACCCTAGCTGCAAAATTCAGCTTACCTATGAGACATTGTAGTTCCCTAAGGGTGGCTTTTTCGCGCCCACAAAGGCCCTTGATTTATGCCCTGACGTCTGCCACCTTTTCTGGGGAAAGCCTGGCTGTCCCGGCGAGCGTGTCTAACTTTATTCCCAAGAATGTCATGGTCGTCGCTGGGCCTGCTGTCTTCTCTGCTGAAAGGGGGATGCCTAGCTCGCTTGCAAGGCCCTCAAATGCTACCAGTGTGCTCTCACATTCTGTTGACCCTGCTGGGCCTGTGAAGAGGAAGTCATCCAGGTAATGCAGTTTACCACCCGCCGGGTGTCTGTCATGCAGTGCCCACTCTATAAAGGTGCTGAACATTTCGAAGTAAGCACAGGCGTCTGAGCCTCCCCATTGGCATGGCCTTGTCGAAATACACTTGCCCTTCCCACTGGAAACCTAGCAAGTGGAAACTGTTGGGGTGAACGGGGAGTAGGCGAAAGGCGGACTCTATGTCTGCCTTGAGCATGAGTGTCCCTTGCCCCGTTTCCCTAACCAGGTCAATGGCGTCGTCTATTGATGAGTAGCTCAGGGAGCATGCTTCGGCATCAATCCCGTCATTTACTGACACGCCGTCGGGAAAGGATAAATGGTGTATCAGTCGGTATTGCCCTTGCGCTTTCTTGGGTACGACCCCCAACAGGGAGACAACCACGCCCTTGCACCCCTCGGGGGGTAGGGCCTTCTATTCTGCCTAAGGATCTTTCTTTCTCCAATTTCTTAGTCACCACCCCTGGGTGTAGTAATTCCGATTTCAGGTTCCTGGTGCTGCCCTGGGGGAGGGTGCTCGAAAAAGTGATGGGGAACCCTACTTCAAAACCCTGAACTAGTGTCCTTGCGTCTGTTTTGTTGTGATATCTGTTTGCTAGCCTGCGTAGCTGGTGGGTGTTGATTGGTGTCCATTCTAGCTTGTAGGAGAAAAAATGGTATATCCTGAGCTAAAAAGTCAATATCATAGTCCATCAATTAAATCCAATGAATCAAGTTGTCTTCATTTTATCTTCATTTATTTTCCAGTTCATTAATTAATCTTGTCTTCACCAAGAGAACATACATTAGCCGCTGCCAACACGTGTTTCGTCTTGGTATGGTGACCAAAAGACTTCTTCAGGGCTATGGCTAGAATCAAAACATACTAGAGAAGCAAAAGGTGTGCCTTCGCATATCCACGGCATCCACCAATAAGATTATTTGTTAGTATTTCCACGTTCCAAATGGTATTTCAAAGTTCTCAATTATATAGAAAATAGCCAATCTCCAAAATCAAGAGGTTATTATTGTGCCACATGTTGTTAAAGTATATTAAAACGACCCGTAATGGCGTTTGGAATCAAACAGTGTCCTCCGAGTACAGAGAAAGACCGCTAGCAATCCAGTGCAGTCGTGGAAATACTAACGAATAATCTTATTGGTGGATGCCGTGGATATGCGAAGGCACACTTGACCCCTCGTCGCTGTTGTCACTCGACGCAAAGCGGTCCATCCAATCACTCCCATGCTCCTGTGATGCCGTCCGCATTCTCTTTATCAGCTCCCCTAGGTCCTCTTGTTGCCGCTTGTTGCCTCTCCGTGACATTCTTAGTGCCCTTTCGAGAGACCATTCGCCGTCAACTGCTTGCTGTGTACTTGAACCAGTCACTGCGGGGTGCTGCCACTTCCAATATGCACCAACCTGCCAAGTTTTTTTTTGTTTGTTTTGTTTTTGGTTGCCTTTCCCTGGGGGGGGGCTTCAGAGTGAGGCGCTGTTGACTTGCCAGCACGCCTCACCCACGCTGTTGTCCCGCCGTCTCCTGGAGCCGCTCCTTGCCTGTTTTCTACTGCCCCACACACAAACAGACCGGGTCCGACTGCCCGGCAAGAGGCGCGGTTGTTGTTTACGCCGCGCCTCGTTCACGTTGCCTGGCAACTAGTCCCGCCCGGGCCTGCCCCACAGAACCGCACCCCCTGCATGGCTGTTGCCGAGCGGATCCTGTCCTGCCTCTGTGCTCCACCATGTTTCCCCCCCCCATGTCGGCGGCGCTATGCCGGTGAGTTGGGGGCCGGGGGGGTGGAGGTGCTGTCCTCCACGTTGCCACCTTGCTGGAGCGGGAGGGAATTGTGATCCTCGATGGTCCGGCACTCCTCCGCTTCTCTCTTCTGGTGAGTTCGGCGCCAGGGGGGTGGAGGTGCTGTCCTCCGCTTTGCCGCCTTGATGGTGGGGCGGGTGGGATTTCTGGCGATGCTCACCTCGATGCCCCGGCGCCCCTCCTCCGGCCTGGTAGGACGACGTTGCCGGCACCCTCGCTGCTCCTCTCCTCTCCGGTCTGGTGATCCACTCTGGGTGGTCCTGACGCCTGGTCCTGGGTCCGGGTGGCGGTGCAGCTACCGTTCCCTTTTTTCACCAATCGCCTTCTCCTACAGCCCAGTGGCTTCTCCGCCGTCCACGGCGCGTCAATAATTCCTTCGTTCGTGCTGCTCCCCCTGCTCCAAAGATAGGCGCCACCCTGGGGGAAGCAGGCTTATATCCCCCCAGCGAAGGTGGCCGCGGTTCGCGCCATACCCCCCCCCCCATTGGGCGATTCTAATATTGCATGGGGCCCATTGGCCAGTGGGGTAGGCACCGCCGTGGCTACCTGGTGGGGATGGGTGTGGGGGTTCCTCCTGCTTTCGGCGCGCTTTTTCGCGCCACAAACGGGTTCTGGCTGGAGGTGTGGGGGGCTCGGCGTCTGTTATGGCGCCGGCCTCTGATGCCCCCGTTGGGGGCTCGCCTCTGCGGCATCGTCCGTACTATTTGCGGTCATTACAAAATCTGTGTGGTGTATACCTCCTCCTTGATGGTACTCATTGTCATGTGCTGTCATTATGACACCTGTGTGGTGTACACATCCTCCTTTTCATGTGCTGTCATTATGACATCTGTGTGGTGTACACATCCTCCATTTTATGTGTCTGACATTATAACATATGTGCACTGTACACATCCTCCTTGCTGGTAGCCCCCTTTTCATGTGTTGTCATTATGACATCTGTGTGGTGCACACATCGTCCTTACTATTTGAAATGGAATGGAATGGAACGAATACTTATATAGCGCAAAACTGCCACCGTACGGGTATCCTGGCGCTTGGATCAAAGAAGGGCCCGGAAAAACCAGAATCAATTATCCATTGAGACAGACTAAGACACATTCATTGGGAAGAGCCAAGTTTTCAGGCTCTTCCTGAAGCCGATCAGCGAGCTGGCCTGTCTTAAGGTCAGGCCAGTTCATTTCAGATGCGAGAGGCCATCACTCCAAAAGCTCTACCACCCTTCAGAGACCTCTTGAATCTGGTGGTAGTAATCAGACTAAAATTTGAAGAACGGAGCTGCCTCCTTGGATTGTACCAGGTGAATGTTTCTTGTAGTGGAATTGGGCCCTGGCCACGTACTGCCCTATATACAGTGCAGAGGGATTTGAAATTAATTCTCTCCCCAATGGGCAGCCAATGAAGTTCTCTTAAGGCCAGTGTCGTAGAGGACCTACTTTGTCTATTTAAAGCCAGCTTTGCTGCCTTCGACTGTACTCTCTGCAACCCCTGTACAATATATTGTGGTGCTCCCAAGTACAGGGAGTTGCAATAGTCCAGCCTACTCAATATTACGCTCCTCACTAAAAGAGGACGAGTGTCCTCAGGGAGTAAGGGAAGGATTTTCCGTAATGTTCGTAGCAAAGAGAGGCAAACACTGGCAGTTTCATTAGCCTGCGCATCTATTTGGGAGTTTTCGTCTACCATAACTCCCAGATTGCGCACCACTTTAGCCAAGGCCAAAGAGTCACCCTCAGGAGTGAGCTTAAACTCTATTGGTAGGTGTCGAGACAATCTAGTGGCGGGACAATATATTACCTCAGTTTTTCCCTCATTAAATTGAAGGGCGTTTTTCTTAAGCCAGCCTGCAGTTTGACACATGCACTCCTGGAAGGTATCAATAGATTCCGCTCTTTTCCCCTCCAAGGAGAACACCAATTGAGTGTTGTCTGCATAGTTGACTAGGTCTACCCCAAAAGATTTAATAATGGGGAATAGAGGACGTAAATAGATATTAAAGAGGATCAGGCTTATTCCGAACACTGTGGTGCCCCATGGAGTACTGGGGACATGTCAGAAGTGAATGGCGATAGAGACACTGCCTGTTGTCTTCCTGACAGGTAGGATTGTAACCATTTTAGAGCCTGTCCTTTGACCCCTATGCCTTCCAATCTCTCGAGCAGCACAGCATGGCTCACCGTGTCAAATGCGGCTGACATTTCCAATAATACCAGGACAGATGAATTCCCATTGTCCGCACGCATTCGCAGGATACCCATTACTGTTACCAGTGCAGTCTCAGTCCCATGTCCTGGGCGGAAAGCATACTGATCCCTATCCAGCAATAAATTGTCCTCTAGATAGCACGATAGACTTTTACTGAATACCTTGTCAAGGATTTTAACCGGGTAGGACAGTAAGGAGATTGGTCTGAAGCTCGCTGGGTCGGAAGGGTCGAAGGATGGTTTTTTAGGTAATGGAGTTACAATAGCTTGCTTCCAAGCCTCTGGTACCACACCTTCCTCCAGTGACTGGAGGCAGATCTTCCATAGCCATGGAAAAGTTTCTTCACCCAAGGTTTTCCAGATTTTGTGTGGAAAAGGATCCATTTTTAAAAAAAAGTTTTTATTTTGCAAGTCAGAGTAACAAAAGATAAGAAGAATACATGCATATTGCCATTCCCGCCCCCCACCCCCCTCCCCTTAGATTGAGGAAAAAACTAAGTTTTAACCGGGACAGGCGCAGAAAGAAAAAATGAAGAATAAATAGCTTATTTATCTACAGCATAGGGAAAAAGGAAAAAACAACAAATAAGGAAGAGAGAAGAGCAAAAAAGGAGAAAAAAAACAAAGCCAAAAATAAAAAAAAGACAAGAAACGAAAGAGGAGCAAAACCCTGAGAAAAAAGTTTATATACGGTTATCTCTGTTGTTCTAACCAGGAGGACAGTTTTCCCCAAACCTCCTGGCCCTTTTTCAGACTTTTGCGTCCTTTTCTTGCATAGACAGCTTTCTCCAGATGGTAAGTGGCAACTAACCTGCCAACCACTGAGAAAAAGAAGGGGGGTCAGCATCCAGCAAGCTGGAGTCAACACAAATCCTCCATACTGCCATTGCAATAAAGACCAGTCCTTTTTTAAAATCCTAGGGGAATCAGACTGGGCCCCTAGCAGAATGATTGTGAGGTTTAAAATAAATAGGTTGGTTAGTGACTTCAGTTAGCAATTCCTGCATTCAGAAAAGAATTGGGGCAAGTTTCGGACATGTTGCAAAGATGTGTATTGAATCGGCCCCAACCTCCGAGCATCGAGGGCACAGCGTCCCTTTGCCAGTCCCCATTTGATAATCTTGCTAGGGGTCATATACAGGAAGAAGATAGTTTTAAAATGTTGTGCCTGCAGCTTGGCAGAGAGTAAGATCTGTTGTGAAAGGGCTAGAGAGCTGTAAAAAACACTTTGAGGGGAGTTAAGTTTTGTATGCCATTTGTCTGAGATGGATTCTAGATCGTCTGGGGTTTGTTTGTTGAGTATGTTGTATATGAGACCGATGCGGGGGATTACACAGTGTGTGCAAAAGTTCAACTTCCGAGAATCCCGCGGTTCCCCCGGCCTTCCTAGAGAGGAAATCATAAATGGAGAGGTACTTAAAGGCGTCCTGGTTTCTCAGACTAAATTTAGACTGAAAGCTGACAAACGATTTAATTCCCTCGCTAGTGATCAGGTCCCCTAATTTCATAACTCCAGCCCTATGCCAGTCAGAAGAGTAAGCTTTTCCAAAGATGGCCGGTAAGTTGATGTTGTTAGAAGGGGGAGAATAATAGTTATATCTGCCCAGCCCGAAGGTTCTACGAATGTTGCGAAAAACTTTATAGGAGTTCATTAGAGTCTTGAACCAACGCGCTTGTAATATCCATACAAGATCTCTCGAAGCAAGCATCCCCGATGCTGTTCGCCCAGTAAGAGTTGGAAGGGGGAGGGAAGCCCTGGAGCTGTAGGGTTGGTTGGTTCTTTCACTAATTCAGAGCTGTATTGTAGTACTGAGGCCCAATAGTATAGTATAATGTTGGGAAAGGACCACCCTCCTCGTTATTTCGGGAGCGAAAGCTGTCTTAATGCTCGTCTAGGTTGGGAATAAGCCCAAATGAATTGTGTGAAAATTTGCTGAAATTTGAGCAAATTTGCTTTGCTAAATTCCAGAGGTTTAGTGCGTAAAAAATAGAGTAATTTCGGGAAGTATGTCATTTTTATGACATTGCATCTGCCAACTAGCGTTAGGTGCAAATTATCAATCTGTTTTCGGGCCTTCTTAGTCTGAACAGCAAGATGAGCACCCCTAGGTATTTAGCCTTGGGTACCACCCTGCTGTCAGTCCAAGAAATTTGGGAGTTCACTATTACTTGCGTTTTATTTCTATTCAGGGCGTATCCAGATATTCTCCCAAATTTGTGAGCCTCCAATTCTACTGCTAGTATAGTGTTTTCATGGTCTGGAGAAGTGATGGCCAGATCGTCAGCGTACGCCAGGATTTTGGTGCTAATAATCTGGAAGCTAACTGGTAAGATGTTAATGTTTTTTTCGATTTGTTTGATAAATGGGTCTAGGTAAAGAGCGAACAGCAGAGGGGAGCAGGGACAGCCCTGCCTGGTACCCCGAGAGATGTTAAACTGGCCAGTTGTTTGCCCGTTTATGGTTACACAGGCCGTTGGTTCTACATAAAGTGCCTGCACCGCTTGTGTGAATTTCTTCCCAAATCCCATCCTGTTCATAACTTCCCATAAAAATCCCCAGGAGACCCAATCAAATGCCTTTTCGGCATCGAGTTGTGTAAGTGACATCGGGTCTCCGGCAGCCTGTGTGGCGTCAAACAGGGTAATCACCCGCCTGACATGTTCCGTTGTCCCTTTTTTGGGAATAAAGCCATGTTGCCATTCTGACACCAATGACTCTACTACTTGGGAGATTCTAGAGGCCAGCACCTTTGAAAAGATCTTAGAATCACAATTAATAAGAGTGATGGGCCTATAGGAACTCATCTCTAGATGGGATTTGTCTTTCTTCGGAAATATAGATTTTCTGGCACTTGCCCAAGAAGCCGGAGGGGGAGCCCCATTAAAGATAGAGGTTACTACGTCTGTGAAAATTGTTTTGATTTGTGGGGCAAAAATCTTATAGAACTCCACTGGGATGCCGTCAAGGCCTGAGGATTTTCCGTCCGGAAGAATTAGCAGGGATTCCAGGATTCCCTCCCAAGTTGGAGTAAAATCTATTAGCTTGCAATCCTCCGAGTTGAGCAGCTTAATTTCAATCTCATTAAGGTAGTTAGTAATCTCACTTCCGATTATCTCACTAGCCAGATAGATTTCTTCTGTGTATAGCTTGGGGTAGAAGTCCTGGAATCCTTTCCGTATGGAGCTAGGATCTTTGGTCTCTGTCCCGGAAGGAAGTTTTATGGCGTATATCTCACTACAGGTAACCTCCTCTCTTGTCCTGACGGCTAGGTGGTGCCCAATGCTGTCGCTACATTCATATTTTTTTCCTCTTTTAGCTGCCCATTTTGCTGCGATTTTATCAGCAAAAACAGCCCCTATCTCAGCCTTGGCAAAGACTACTTCTTTTTGGACAGATTGAATATCTTGTCCTGATTGAATCAGTTGGGCTAGTTTGATTTCTGCTGTCCTTAATTTGTCCTGCAAATCCCTAATCAAGAGTTTTTCTTTTTTCTTTTTCCAAACAGAGAACCTTAGAGTTTCACCTCTGACCCCCGCCTTTAAGATGTCCCATACAGTCATTAGAGAGGCAGAGCCGATATTTATTTCCAGGCATTCCTGGACCCATCCCTGCATTTGTGCTTTGTAGTTAGTGTCGTGTAGCAGCACTTTCTCAAAGCTCCATTTGGTTGCTGTGAGAAGTTGGCCCGATATGCAGCGTTCGCTATTCTAGCGACCACTATGTATCGTTCCAACGACCCTTATGGTGATTGGTTGTAAGTCAACCTTAGACCAGCTATCCTAGTAGCGTGGATACGAGCAGTCTAAGGCTAAAGACTCGAGAGGGCGCGTTAAGCCAGCTGTAATACCATCACATACCCCTTGAACACCCAGTGAAAGGACACCACACAAGTGTTATGAAAATAAACAGTATATTTATTAAGAATCACAACAGCCCTGTACTCTTTATGAGGACAGGGTACTAAGCACAAACCAAATCTCTTAGGAAAATACTTCAAGTGCACAATTAAAACAAGTGTCCGAGGACACGGAAAGTTTAGTGGTCTCGGGCGGACCCGATAAGGCAAGTCGGAAGCGAGGGACTCAGGACCCTAGAGTAAAGAGGCTATGCAGGCACCGAAATGCTGAGTTACCTAGCCACGAGGGCTGCGGCTGCACAATTCTTACAGGCGTCGGGGTCTTCGCTGACGAGCCAGGAGCCGGAAGAAAAGGAGTTGCTGGCCGGCGACCAGTGATGAATAGTTCGTAGAGATCCAAGCCTGGAACAGAGATCGATGACACCTGAAAGCAGAGGGGACCAAGTTCGTACTACTAGCCAGTAGTCAGAGGGTACCAGGAGGGCACCGGTTGGCCGTCACCTCGACCAGGTGAGTGGGCGACGCTAGGCTCTGCAGTCTCACGGACCAGGAGGCGTTGGCGGCGACCAGGATGGAGGTGCGAGCTGTCCCACGAAGGATGATGCTGTCGGCGTCGCTGGGCCCAGGATTGGGGCAACAAGCCTTGGCAGATCTCGGGCCACGTGGTGGGCCTAAGATGGCGTCTTGGAGGGACCAGGAGGGTCCGGGGAGCTCCTCTCGGAAAAGGGAGCAAGGGCCGGTCTGGAGCAACCAGACCAGCAGCGTTGGTTGTCGGATGTCGTCAAGGAAGGACACAAGCCAGCGGCTAGTGACCAGACAACGTGCTGAGCAGCGAGCAGAAGGGCCCCACGCAGATCGTGGAAATGCTGGGAGACTGCACTTCGGTGCTGGAGCGGCTCAGGGTCGGGGCTTCTCGGACCCCAGAGCACTCACCAGAGAATTGCTTCGATGGTCGTGCTGGTTAAGAGCGTGCAGGTTTTGATGATGGCCGGTCCCTCGAGGTCTCGTCGCACCCACAGATCACAGCTGAGCTGATGACGTGGGTAGAGGTCAGAGGTGCCAGGGAAGCCGGTTCTCGTCGAGCTGGGCCGTCGGATCCTTGAGGAAGGACTTGCAGCAAACCGCAGAGTTCTTAGATGGTGCCCGCTGATGCAGGGTGACTACTCCTTAGTCACAAGGGAGAAATCTTGAGAAGAGTCTCGAAGTCCTTTCGTAGAAAGTATTCTTGATTCAAAGATGATCTAATTTGGAAGGGTCCCCGCTCCGGCCTTTATTCTAAAGAAAGGGGTGGGTACATGACTAGGTCCTGCCCTAAGGGTGGGACCAGGAAGGGGGGTAGTTACACCCTTCTCCCCTGCCGGACTTTCCCCAGGCCAGGGCTGGCGCCCCTGGAACTGGTTCTGACCGGCAGATGCGTAGTGAGCACCGGGGTGCCACTCCGCAGTCACCTTCTCGCAAAAGCCCTACCTACCCAGAATACACAAACCCTGTCTGGGACGGTGCGAACACCGCCCTCGACAGGAAACCCTTTGTCCAAGCGCTCCTCGCTGGAAGGACTCCCAGCAGCAGGAGGTCAGACTCGTGTCTGTGGTGGCAGCATCCATTTTGTGGAGCTGAGGCTTTAGTTAACTTTAACCGGGGTTCACAGTTACGTACATGTCGTGTCCCTCTAGAAGGGCGGAATGCTAACCTCGTCGCCAGGATTGGTGAGAGGGCAGCATCCCGATTCGTACGACACCTTACTCGACATGCCTTGATAACGCGACACCGAAGTTACCGATGTGGTACGCGTTATCATGGAACAGCCATTGGGTCTTGATTCCGCAAGCTGCAACCGGGCTCGGCTCGGGCCAGAACCTAGTTCACACGAGCCCACGCACTCTGCCTTCAGGATTGTCAAGGCCTGCCATAGGAGTGACTGATAGGAACTCGGGTGTCCATTGTATGGTTAGATATAGAACTACTATACCTAAAGCGAAGGGTGATTACACGACTTCGCCCCAGCTGTCGTGCAGCCAGTTGTGTCAAATTTAGGAGGCCAGCCAGGGGTGGCATAATACATGCTGCAGCCCCTGGCGGCCCTGGGTACACCTATGCCCTGAGTTACAGGGTCTGATAAGGTGGCCCAGTACCAATTGGTAAATGCACCTAGGGTACATGGAATCCATTTTAAAGAGAGAGCAGTAGGCCTGGGGTCCTGATTGGCAGGGTCCCAGGTCGACTATGTCCAAAACCAGCTAAAACACAGGGCAAAAAGTTGGGGGCAACCATAGTCAGGATGTACCTTCCTACAGTTGCCTCCTTCCATTGCCCAAGACCCTTGATGTTAACAATAAGGGGATTATGGTCAGACATAAAACGTGGTGCGATGTCAAAGGAGCAACTATTGGAAAGTGAAGCTGAGTTGAAAAAGTAATCCAGTCTGACTAGTGATCGGTGTGGTGCCGAAAAAAACGTATACCCAGGCTGAGTGGGGTTTTTGATGGCCCAGCCATCCCTCAGTCCGTGGGCCTGAGCGAGATTGGCTGGAGCCTGGAAAGCTAGAGGTTTCCTACCTTTATACCTTCATTTCTTATCAACCTCCCAGTTACAGGATAAAGGACTAATAAGGTCACCGCACAAAATAATGGGGGTGGGCCAGTGTGCTAGTTTACCGGAGACCTGGTTAAAGAACCCTGGGTCGTCAGCGTTGCCCCCGTATATTGAACAGAGGGTAAAAGAAGAATTGTTGGGGAGCTGTAACTCAGTAATAACCCATCTCGATTTATTCTGGGGGTTATTAGGAGGGAGTCTTCTTTCGACCATGATTCTGACCCCCTTTGTTTTAGCACCCTGTGTGGTGGCCCCAACTACTTTGGACGCTAAAGTGACTAGTAAGTGTTTTTGTGAACCTTCTATGTGAGTTTCTTGTAGACAAATGATGTTTCCCCCAAGATATCGTAGTCCTTGGGCCACTTTTTGCCTTTTAGAAGACTCGTTCAGGCCGCAAATATTAGCTGAGACAATTTGCAGTGAATTTACGTTAGCCATCTAGAAAAAAGAGTGAAAGGAAGTAGTAGAAAGTACAGATCCTTTGGATTTGCTCTACACAATGCTTCATACTTGTAAGTATACTTAAGTGTGTAAATATGCCTTTAAAAGTTTTGCACCTGAATGATTTCTTTGTGCACCCACCCCACCCAATCCACCCTACCAGCCCCCCCACCCACCCCTTACTTGAGCAATCAGGAAAAGCCTGAGTGATGGTGGTAAGACATGAGCCTCGGCTCCCGGCCACGCCAATAGGAAAAACAAAAAACAGTTAAATCTAAAATAGGCTAGTGACCCTACCGGAAGAAAATACAGCGTGGGATAAATGCTGGTTTGAGGTATAAGGAGAAAGTTAGAAAGAAAGAAACATCTCCTTAGTAAGCATTAAATTTAGCTGTATAAAGACATATCGCCAAGTTCAAGTAAATCTGGTGTCTGTGTCCATTAACTCAATCTGTGAAGTTATAGTAATATGGTGAGAGGACGGCAAATGAATTGATCATTTGTTGCGCTTCTTGTTCTTGACCTCCTCCAAGTACTCACTGGCTTTTATTTCAGAAAGAAAGACCTTGGTTGCACCATCGAAGATTGCTTTTAGCCTGGCAGGAATCATTAGGTAGACTTCGGCACCTTGTTGCTGAAAGGGAGATATCAGTTGCCTTAAACGCCATCTCCGTTCCACTGTCTGATGGCAGAAGTCTGGTTTGGCAAAAATTTTATCCCGTTGGCCCCTTTCTTCGAGTTAGGACGGGCCTGGTCCTATACTAGTTGCCTAAGGAGAAAGTTGCCAAAATATACAAGAAATACCCTTGGTTGGCCTCCAGTTGCGTTACCGTTGTTATACTGCCATTTCTGATAAAATGGGAAGCGATGTGCCCGCTGAACTTCTCGATCCCAGTCCCAGCCCAAGTGTTAGCTTGACAATAAGTCGTCGAGGATCGTCCCCCTCTTTCCTCTCCGGGATACCAAGCAGGCGGAGGTTGTTCCTACGTTGAGGATTTTCCTGCTCCTCCATCTTAAGCATCAGGTCTGCAAGGCAGGCGGTGTTGGACTCGGTCTGTTGTTTGAAGGCCCCAGCTTCGGTTTCCAGGTGTTCGGTTCGAGCTTCCACCATACTGAACCGTTCGTTGATGTCCGTGCAAGTTTTGTTCAACCTTCTTAGGCCGCCCTGCATTTTTTGGGCTGCATTCTTGGCAGTGCTATTGTCAGCCCTTACCTCCTCCTGGAATTCCTTGATCGAGGCTAATATAACGG
Organism: Lissotriton vulgaris; assembly: GCF_964263255.1. Classification (NCBI taxonomy): domain Eukaryota; kingdom Metazoa; phylum Chordata; class Amphibia; order Caudata; family Salamandridae; genus Lissotriton; species Lissotriton vulgaris. The sequence goes on from NC_141691.1 coordinate 237,097,738, forward strand.
CTAGAGAGGGTTCAGTTGTTTCAGTCTGTAAGCTTTTTGAGCTATCCCACTGAGTTAGGCTGGGACCGTCTTCTTCCAGAGGGTAAGATATTTGTGAGTCGGAGTAATCCCACTTCAGCTGAATACGCCACTTGCTCTTACTCCTGGGCTTTTTAGTGCGCAAAACAGTGCCAGTGTTATTACATGAAACCTCGCTGCCACCTTCACTAGCGTCATTGTCGTCATCTTCGGTTCCCCCCTCGCCCGATGAGCTGGGCGTGCTGTCTGACACTGAGTAAAAATGGAAAAGGATCCAAAGGGGAGCCTGAGGACACACTTTGAGCCAGCTGGTTAAAAGAGTCCTCTAAGGGGGCGTGGAAGATGTCCAACGAGGTAGCTGACTGCAGTTCAAAAACAGACTTCTCGGCTAAACCAGCCGTGTCGTCAGATTGAAAATTCCCGACAATTTTTGTTATTTTGTTCTCAAAGAAGACAGCGATCTCATCACAGAGTTTCTGTGATGCTACTACCTTGTTGCTTGCACATACTGGACTAGATAGGTTCCTAACAATATTAAAAAGTGCTTTGTACTGTTGGGGGTTTGCAGAATGGATTTAGCATAAAAATCAGCTTTAGCCCTGACAATAGATTCCTTATAGTGGGTCTGTACTATTTTCATTATTTGTGGTCATTAAAACATCTGTGTGGTGTACACCTCCTCCTTGATGGTACTCTCATTGTCATGTGCTGTCATTATGACACCTGTGTGGTGTACACATCCTCCTTTTCATGTGCTGTCATTATGACATCTGTGTGGTGTACACATCCTCCATTTAATGTGTCTGACATTATAACATCTGTGCACTGTACACATCCTCCTTGCTGGTAGCCCCCTTTTCATGTGTTGTCATTATGACATCTGTGTGGTGCACACATCGTCCTTACTATTTGCGGTCATTACAACATCTCTGTGGTGTACACCTCCTCCTTGATGGTACTCTCATTGCCATGTGCTGTCATTATGACACCTGTGCAGTGTACACATCCTCCTTTTCATGTGTTGTCATTATGACACCTGTGTGGTGTGCGCATCCTCCTTGCTGGTACCTTCATTGTCGTGCTCTATCATTACGACATCTGTGTGGGGTACAGATCCTCCTTGCTTGTACTCTCACTGTCATGGACTGTCATTACGACATCTATGTGGTGTACACATCCTCCTTTTCATGTGTTGTCATTAAGACATCTGTGCGGTGTACGCATCATCCTTGCTGGTACCTTCTTTTTGATGTGCTGTCATTACGACATCTGTGTGGTGTACACATTCTCCTTGCTGGCACCCCCCTTTTTATGTGTTGTCATTATGACATCTGTGTGGTTTAAACATACTCCTTTTCATGTGTTGTCATAATTAAATCTGTGTGGTGTACACATCCTCCTTTTCATGTGTTGTCATTATGACATCTGTGTGGTGTACAACTCCTACTTGATGGTACTTTTATTGATATGTGCTATCATTATGACACCTGTGTGATGTACACATCCTCCTTTTCATGTGCTGTTATTATGACATCTGTGTGGTATACACATCCTCCTTTTCATGTACTGTCATTATGACATCTATGCCCTGTACACATCCTCCTTGCTGGTACCCCCTTCATCATGTGTTGTTATTATCGCATCTGTGTGGTGTACACATTCTCCTTTTCATGTGTTTTCATTATGACATCTGTGTGATGTACACATCGTCCTTACTATTTGCAGTCATTACGACATGTGTGTGATGTACACCTCCTACTTGATGGTCTCTCATTATGATGTGCTGTCATTACAACACCTGTGTGGTGTGCACATCCTCATTTTCATGTGTTGTCATTACGACACCTGTGTGGCGTACACATCCTCCATTTCATGTATTTTCATTATGACATCTGTGTGGTGTGTGCATCCTCCTTGCTGGTACCCTCATTGTCGTGTGCTCTGTCATTACAACATCTGTGTGATGTACACATCCTCCTTGCTGGTACTCTCATTGGTCTTGTGCTGTCATTATGACATCTGTGTGGTGTACACATCCTCCTTTTCATGTGTTGTCATTACAACATCTGTGTGGTGTACGCATACTCCTTGCTGGTACCCTCTTTTTCATGTGCTGTCATTATGACATCTGTGTGGTGTACACATCCACCTTGCTGGTAACCCCTTTTTCATGTGTTGTCATTATGACATCTGTGTGGTGTACACATCCACCTTGCTGGTAACCCCTTTTTCATGTGTTGTCATTATGACATCTGTGTGGTGTAGACATTCACCTTTTCATGTGTCTTCTCACAACATCTGTGAAGTGTACGAATCTTTCTTGCCGGTACCCTCTTCTTCATGTGCTGTCATATGACATCTATGCGGTGTAAGCATCCAACTTGCTGGCAACCTCTTTTTCATCCGCAATGCAACGCCATTGAACAAACTATCGAGTGGCAGTGCACGCTTTGGAAGTTAAAATCACTCTCAGCTTTGTTCTTGATGTGGGTCAGTGTAGTGTGTCCCATAGAGAAAACACTGCTTTTCATTTGCGGTTCTCAGCTTGCCATGTGGGTCTTTGTGCGTCTTTATGAGTTGGTACAATAGTGTGCATTCTCTTCCACATTCTGGCTCTTCTTCTGTTTCCGTTTGGTGATACAGCTACACATGTAGCTGCTTCCTACACCCAGCAAACAATCTGTGATTTGATGTTTGTTTTAGTTCTAATACTGCCTGTATCTGGTTTCCAGCTGATTTAGTTGTTTGGTAAAATGAATAATGGGTCTTTCAAACGTTCACGTATATATTGTTTATAGGTTCTGCAGAACCCAAAATTGTGTGAAGGATCAGAACGTCCTGCGAATGTTGTCTGCAAATCCTCGGTACATTTTCCTGCTGCATTTTTGCCGTTGTTCGAGGTTCTTTCTTGCTGAGGCTGCATTTTGCCCTAGTTTAACTAGCAGCAGGATGCTGAGGTCAGTCACTGCATGATCATGTGGTCAGCCAAAGTGCACAGCAGTGTCATGCAACAGGCATGGGAATTTTACATTGTACAGTGACGACTTCCTAAAGAGTGCCCGGTGCTTTTGAGGCAGTGCACAGGACATCTATTTCCAGCTATTTTAGATATTGGAAGCATGCTATGCAGTTGAAGAGAAGTTAAGAACGATAATAACTTACTAAGCTCGGCTAGTAAATAGCCGCGGTCCCTGGGCATCGTGGATAAAGATAAGGATGCAGAAGCGATGGTAGTAACATGTCCAGACAAATCACGCAGCTTTGTGGTTTTCATCTGGTGTTGAAGTGATTCGGTGCGACTTTTGTTTTTATTACGGTTGTAAAACCGACCGAAACGGTGATTTGAACTGGTTGTATAATGTTACAGGAATGAAGACCTGTCACGGTTATCTCGCAGCTCTTTGGTGCATGAATGTTTCCAGATTTTTTTTTAATGCTTGGAACTTGGTTTATTTTTTTATTGCCGTTTAAATGGTCGTTTTGTATTTGCTGTACCATGCTACAAAAAAGATGTGTGATACGGTGGCTCCAGTTTATTATTTCATTTTAGGAGGATGTTTAACGATGTCAGCGAGTCTCTTGATGCATTTAGTTTTTGCGATTTTGTCTAACAGTCGCAAACTGTGTGTACCTAATGCAGACTTTAATTTAAACGTGTTCCCAGTATGTTCAATCTAAACAGCAAGGAAGTACCAAGAGCATATTCAGTGGTCGGAAATCTTGCTGTCAATGGATCAAGACAAGTTTATAAATGTTTTAAATATCAACCAAACAATTAAGAGTGCATCCAGGATGCCGGGACTTTTTCTTACAAAAAAATATCTTTTAGTTATGATATTGCAATATAGTTTATTTCCTTTATTCCCAGCTGTTTGTGTATTTTAGTGTTTGAATTAAGAGCGCAGTCCAAAATGATAGAATGTTTCAATGTAAGATGCAATGTCATTCCATATCCTGATACCGTTTCTTCAAAACAATTTATTTTTGTTCAAATCATTTCTTTGACTTCAAACAATTCCCGATTTCCATTTGGGATCCCATTCTCTATGTATGAAGATTTCACTGTAGATAACTCCACACATGGGTAATGGTATCTCCTGTGAAAATGCATCTTTTTCTCCATGTGGAAAATAGTTTTCCCAGTGGTGCAACCCCTTTCCCTGCACTGCCACCAATTTCACAGGTGATCCATTTTCCTTCCCACCCGGGAAAGGAATACACATCAGCCCTTGAATGGAATAAAAATAAGTCTTTTCCGAATTTGTATTGAAATATCAGAAGTTTTAGAATGCTACGAAACATGTTTTTTAGCCATTCATAAACACCCAAGGCTAACCACACCTTGGAAAGTTCAGGAGCACTCTAAATTCAAACTGTGAGAGTGATTTATAGATGCAGAGATCTCCACACTCTTCACATCCATAAAAGGGACCATGGCTGCCAGGAATTCCTTTGAGAAATCTTGGGAGGCATAAGTAAGATAAATTTGACCATAACGTCCATTTATGAAGACATTTATTTTTGTGAGTAGGCCCCATTGTGTTTTTTTATGAATGTGCTTATTTCCTTGGCCATTCACTTTGTGTGTGTTTAGTTGCACTCTTTAAAATTGATGTTGTGTCAGTTTTGTACGAATATACATATCTTTGGCCTAATAGTGTTGGCTCTTTGGGGAACTGCATGCTTCATGTCTTTTGGACAATGGCAATGAATGAGTTTGTTATTTCAACGCACACTCACATTAGGGATACGTCTTCAATATATGTAACATTTACAAAAATTGATGAGGCAATTGTACGATTGCAGTATGGCTATGTTGATTATAAGCCATTGTGCATGGAGGAAGAGTGATGGAAGAGGAGGAGTTTGTTGGCTGCTGCATCACTGCAGGGTAGACTGCTGATAGCAGTGAGTGGACTTGCTGTTCCTCTGTGGTACTGGATTGGTCTATTGGGCACTCTGGCATTGCCAGATGGGCTGTCTGGAAAAAGCCAGTGTTTGAGCCAGATATTTGGTCCCATCATAGTCCACATGACCCAAAAATGGGCACACACTTTTCACCATGGCCCATCTCACAGACGGCACGCATGGCCAGACCAACACTGCTCCTCAGTCCTTTTAACCTGCAGTGAATCAGTGTTGTTTTGAAGATTTCTCCTCTTCTGGCACACAAGTAGAGAGCGGACCTGGCTTTCGCTACCTCTACACTATCCCACCATGTTGTTGCTGATAGCCTGCTGGAGGTGTTCTTTGTTCAGAATCAGGGCTTGGTAGTGGTGTAATTCAATGTAGAGGTGGCACCCTTACACACAACTAAGGAATATGATCCCAAATTGCAGCTGTACTGTGCTGACATCAGCACGTGCTTTTCCACTTGCAGCATCACATTTCACTGTGCCTATTTGGAGATTGTTGGGCAGCATTATTGCAGACTGCATACATTTTTGTAGGATGACTGTGCAACACTGATAGCTGGCAACATATTTACATCATCTCGAATTCAATGTCTTCCTGCTGCAGTTTGTTTCCCATACTTTTGGTCTTATGCCTAGGACCCTGCTGACTCCTTGTGGAGATCATCATGGCGTAGTACTTGTGTGTGGCTGCATGCTGCTGGCTCCATGGATTGTTCTGAAGTTTGTACTCTAGGCAGGCTTATGCATATTGGACTGCAACAACTTCCTGGTCTTTTATATCTTCAAAATATAGTTCCAGTCCTTGCCCACAGTGAGGAACGTGTGCTGGTTCTAGAGCACTTACCATCTGCTATCACTTGGATTTTTCTGCTCCAGTCTTCTTGCTCCCTTTGAGCCCAGCTGCATTTGGGCTGTAACTGTCTTTAGCACTTTGACTGTGTACCGTCTAGTGTACTGAAGGACCTACTATGCTTTAATCTGTTAGGATTTGCCCCTCCTTCAGTGCAAAAATCATTCATTCAACAGCGTTTTGAACAGGCTATAGCTTATGAATTTGAGACCTCTATAAAGTGTATTGCCCTAATCAAGATTAGTCTCAAGTTTTTAACACTGTTCTAACATTTGATGAGAGCTACCATATATTTGGCATTTGCGGACAGAGTACAAAAATAAGTACTTCAGGACCCAAAAGAATAACCTACACTTATTGTTCAAATTCAGCACATTATTGCCTAGTCAGTCAGGAATTCTGCATACACTTGATGTGATGTTATTACATTCATCCTTGGGCCATTGATCCGAAGATTAAATAGCATGTTTTCAGCGTAGGAAGATATGTTCCATATTTGTATAGTTGTTTAAGGCCCTTAAGGGTCACCTGGAAGTTGTGTGAAGTAAGAGATAGAAAAGAGGGATATGGATAAAAGAATGCAGGACACAAGGCAGAGGAAATGAGGAAGGAGAGGTTTGGCTAGAGTAGATATGCCCCAAGACATTAGCATTTTACTGGTAAGAACAATATTCAATCAATCAATCAATCAATCAATCAATCAGGGGTTTATATAGCGCGATACTCACCCGTGAGGATCTCAAGGCACCGGGGGGTGAAGGGGTTGGCGGCTCTGGATCTGTCGAAGAGCCAGGTCTTGAGGTCCTTCCTGAACGTGTGCAGGGTCGGGGAGCATCTGATGTTCACAGGGAGCTCGTTCCAGATTTTGGCTGCGATGTAGGAGAAGGCTCTCCCACCGGTTCTGTTTCTGTGGATGCAGGGGACCTCTGCCAGGGTGAGGTCAGCGGAGCGGAGGTTCCTCTTCGGTACGTGGAAGAATACTCTCTAGTTGAGGTACTTGGGTCCGATGTTGTGGAGGGATTTGTAGGTGTAGGTGAGGAGTTTGAAGGTGACCCTCTTCTCGACGGGGAGCCAGTGGAGGCCTCGTGGGTGTTGGGTCCTTTGCTCATGGCGCGGAGTCCCGAGGACGAGTCTGGCTTTGACGTTCTGGATGGTTTGGAGTTTGTGTAGAAGAGCTTTGTTGATACCGGTGTAGAGGGTGTTGCTGTAGTCCAATCTGCTGGTAATGAGTGCATGGTCCTTCTGCACTCGGGGGGAGGAGGCGAAGGCATTGCATATTACTTTATAGTTAATCAGTTTTAGTCATCTAACCAACAGGTTGGGAAGGAAGAAATGATGAGTGACAGGAGAGGGAAGCAGATTAATGTTATTGCCCTGGAAAAATGTTTTTGTTATAGTTCAAAGTGACACTGAGAAGAATCAGGTCGTGGCAGAGTACAAATAATTGTATACAGTTCAAGACTTACTAAGGCATGTCAGAGAGAGCTCCATGGAGGCAATACAGCACCCGGCTCCTGCACAATGGCTATAGTCATGCCTCTCATGAGCCTTCCTCGAGCAATTGTATTTATCTGGGTGCCATGGCTGAATGGGGGTGTTTAAACAGCAACAGGGTTTGCCCTAATCCTCCTCCCACATCTGGGCAAAAAGTATCTAACTACACACAAAGGGAGGGATGCAGAGGAATTGATACAACACAATTTTCAGTAGGACACATACAAATTAAATCCTACTCTTCGGTATATTGTCCCTTCATATTAACTTGCCTGCATTTTCTACACATACCACCTCCAAGATCAATTGGAATATTTCAAAAATTCTTTTAATTGTTCTCTTTTTTATCAACAAATGAGATACATCAAACAAAATAGGGGGTAAATTTGACCATTTACATAAACATCAAAAAAAGACAACATTATACATTTAGTTATTCATTCCTTCCTACCCATACTAAGAACCAAGTGGTTGCTACATATTTATAAGCAATCAAACTATGAGGCATTCCAGTACACACATGAGGTAAACAGTTCACCCTCTGAATCAATCCAAATAGTGTGGATAGAATTTCTTAAAAGATGCTACTATACCATTGTACTCCTCTATTCTGAGAAGCCTTCGCGTTTCGGTCCATGGGAATACATTTGCAAGACCAACTTCTCAAATCAACTTCTGTTTAGGGCAACCCAGTAAACACTAGTATGTTAGCAAGTTAGTCTTTTTCAATCACTATGATTATTCTGATTTATCCAAACTGTTTTCAATGTTTCTGATTTAGCGCGATCACTCCTTTTAGAAGTCATTCTGATGTCTGTACCATTCTTTTTGGAAGTACTTTATTATGCTGCCACTAAGCATTCCTTCTCTGCGCCCAAGATGTCTTAATTAATGAGTCCTTTCCAGACACAGGAATGCTGAACCACATGTTAAAAATCCACAGACTTTAGGTTGTACTAGTTAATCTTCATGCACCGTTGCCAAATACTGTAACAAACTGAATATATATTTATAAATGTTTCTGTTACTAGTATTCTTAAGTATGGGTCTCGTTTGGGTATCAATTATGTGCACCACATAAGTAAAATTCTAGTGGTAGTGGAAGTGACATCACCCGTCATTTGACCACAAATCACATCACATGGTTGACCCATTGACCTATTCTTAGCCTTTCAAGACCCTCTTGTTTATAATGTAGAAGTTACCTGGAGGCAACAAACTGCAAGTAAAGAAAGAAAACAGGAATTGCAGACCTATGTTTACTCTCATACCCTTCTACTGTTTCCATGAGACCATGGTTAGCAAGGATAGTCCCAGGGATGACCAATGAAATACCAGTTGTAGCAGTTTCTAATAATGGTTACCCCTGATTGAGGTCAATGTGTGCTGTGAGGGCCCCATGGACATTTTCACTTTCTGTTGAGTTTCTATGATTCTCGTGTTATTCTTGCCAACATCTTTCCAAATGCGGATTTCATTTCAGACTATAAATGTGACCAAGCCAGTCAAAACCATTAATCTATGATTGGAGATTGAACTAAGGCTTTTTCATGTAGTACTAAGGAGTACAGCTTCAACATTCAAACCTTAATTAAGCATGGACATGGAGGATTTTTCTCCTTTTATCAAGAGAGCTGTCTCCTGCACTAACATTTTAGCATGCAAACAATGTATAGATATTGTGTGCTGGGAAAAGGAGTATGTACAAAACAATAACTTAATAAATATTTTTATACTGCACCTTTTGCAATCAATTTTCTGAAACATTATTTTGGGGAGTATAACTAAATATCTTAAATGAAGATTTTTAGAGATTAAGACAAATTGAACTAGCCCCAGACAAAAAACTTGAAATTTTCAACGTTAAACAGTTTGTTGGCTCAAAGACTATTAAGATGTAACATTTACCATCCATTTCTGTTAAAGCTTTTTCAGGAAAACCCTTAAATAGTGTAAGGGATGTTTTGCTCTCACTGATGTGAGGAGTCTGTTGTGCTTTAAAATGCCTCTTTGACCACATATTCCTCAGAAAGGTCTTGTAGTATGCAGTGTACTACAACAGTGAAAGGAGCCACCAGAGGTAATGTTCTCTCTGGTTCTAAAGATTGTTCCAGCTTCACTGTTTAAAGTGTAAGCCCCTCCCCCAAAGAGTTGAGTCTAGTTGCACCTCTGCTGCATTATAAGCCATAATACAGGACATTCCTGTTGTATCTGTCCTATCCATGTTGCTGTGCTCTTGTCAGATCAGTAGGCCGGTTGAGGTCCGGGTTAAGGTAGTGTCCACGTTCAGCTTTCCCACACTCGTTTGATTCTGTTTTCCTCCACTATCTGGCATTTTGCTATAAATTTCCAGTTTGGGATCATAGTTGGTTGTAGCTGTAAACTTGGAGGGAGTGCTTTTTAGTTGGCGTGGTTTGTAGGCCTGAGAGAACAGCAATGTTTTTAATTGTCTTCTGAAATAAGAGTAGCATGAAGAAGGTCTAATGTTGGAAGTGAGTACATTCCAAAAGTAGGGGGCAATACCGCAAAGCTGGATCCACCAGTTCTTTTTCGCTTGAAGGTGGGAATGACTAACAGGGACTGGTTGGAGGACCTAAGGGCCCGGACAGGAACGTACCTTTGGATGAAATTGGTAATAAATTCCGGGCATGTGCCATGGAGTGATTTAAATATCAGGCATACAACCTTAAATGCACAGCATTGGGTTGCTGGAAGTGTACTTTTCTCATAAAGGGAGTGACGTGCTTCCTTCTTGCCTGGTGGTAGATAGGGTTAGCTGCTTGATTTTGCACTAGTTGCAGTCTTATCATTCAGCTACCCTAGAAGCCCAAAGTAAATGGATTTGGCGTAGTCAAGGTGTGAGATTACCCGGGACAGAATAACTTGGATAACAGTTTCCGTTGTAAGGAATCTACTGATTTTCCTGATCATACAGAGCTGGAAAAAGCAGGTAGAGACTACTGTTCCGATCTGGGTTTTCATAGAGAGGTCCCTATTGATTGTGCCACCAAGGCTCCTGGGTGAGGAAGAAGGAAGTGGGGGAACTCCCAACTCTGCTTGCCAGAAATTAGAGATCCAAGGGTTTCGAGAGCCACCAGTTAGGATCAGCTCTGTTTTATCAGGATTTAATTTGAAATGGTTGTTATTCATCCAAATGCAGATGTATATCATAGTGGTCTGAAAATGTAAGATAGAGGCGGGGGTAGTATCAATGGTGAAAATCAGTTGCAGGTCATCTGCATGGTTGAAGATTCACATCTTGCCTTCCCCCAAGGACTGAATAAGGGAGACTGAGTAAGGAGATACAAATTAAAAGGTGTGGAGACAGTGAGGAACCTTGCACAACCATACGATGTGTGGTTCTGGGGTGACATTTCCTATAACAATTCTTTTTAAATATGCACTGCTATGTTGTTGTTCCATCCAGACATTTTCCTCTGTGTCTGCTCAAAAGTAGGATCATCTTAACCCCTTTCATGCTCATGACGAGCTCAGCTTTGTTTTCAGGTATGTCCACTCACATGCTAAATTCCAGTAACAATAACAATTCTCAAGGGTAGTGCAGCAAAACAGGGCTTACAATAGCCTGGTTTCTAACTTACTCTGTGCCACAAGTTGGTTTTTTCTCGGCCAATGTTGTCCTCCCCGGCCGTGGCGTTTTCTGTAAAGACCATGGGCTGTGTGAATATTTTGACTGTCCCATTGTAGCAATATCCTCCAGCAGGTATCGGGTATTTGGCTGTGGGTCTTTCACACCTTCTGCTATTTTCCAAGGGTCAGGTGAATGAGCCCAATATGGTTAGCAGAGGTTTTTTGGTTGAAAAACAGAATAATAGTACAATAGTAGAAGTACCTCTGGCTCCAGTTGCACACACTTAATGTGCACCAGAAATTGCATTTCAGGAGCAGTAGTATCTGTGCGAGTTGTACCAAAATACTGTTGCTGCAGCAAGAGTAAGGTGCAGGGTACAGACACAGGGCCAGCTGCAGGGCCTCGCAAGCAAAGTGGACAGAACATGTTTCACAATGGTAGTGGTTTTTATACTACTTACAGTATTGTAAAAATAGTGTGGGAATAGAATTATTACAGCACATGCAGTATTAAAGTCTAACAGTTGTACTTTTACATATCACATTTAGAAATCCAAGGATGTGTTTCCCCACTGGCACTCCGAGTGCCTGGTTTAGAGTGCCTGAGTTGGAAAAGTTGATCACCTAGCTATGTAGGTGTCCTCCTGCGTTTTGAGTACATTTCCGAATTCTAGGGTATTATACAAATAAAATCCATGAAAACTAAAAGTGTACAACAGCCGTCTGTGTTTGTTTTGTAGTTTTATAGCGCAAACCTGGCCCAAGGGCATTGGAGTGCTTTACATGCGAAGGCTAAGGGAGGTTAAGCAATTTACCCTGAATCAAAGTCTCCTGAGTCCTAAGAGACAACAAAAACGTGTACATGAAATAATAGGGCGAAGGCAGAATCTGGGCATGACCCTGCTGACAGGGCCAAGTCCAACACTAGTCATTCTCCAGTCTGCCATGGAAAGTATGAAACCATTTGGAAATGCTGCAATGCCATATTTATGCCATATTGTGCGCTAGATAAATAACAACGGGAACAACATGCTAACAATTTTACAATCCCCAGAGACGAAAACATAGATGGTTCATATTGACAAATAATTTCTCTGTAACCTTGTGAATGCATTCGCTTTTGCAACCCATAAACATGTTCTTCATGGAGGCCATGTGCTTGAAATCAAGGTTAATTGTTTTAATCTTTACTTTTTGTAGGAGGAAGAGGAAGAAATCAAGCTGGAAATAAATATGTTAAAGAAATATTCCCACCACAGAAACATTGCTACCTATTATGGAGCTTTTGTTAAAAAAAGCTTAGCAGACCAGGATGACCAACTTTGGGTGAGTATTTTATTCGATTCGAAAGTCTTTATTCGATACATGATCATAAAAGACATACATTTAAAACAATAATATCTAACATTCCATCCTCATTAGATGACAAAGTTACACAAAACAAAAAGAAAAATAAGTCCATAATTGCTCCGTCATTAAATACAATAGTACAATAAGTTAATTTAAAAAACTGATTTAAAAGAGCACAATAAAATATTAAACATCCTGGGTCAATGTACAGTAGGCCTAAATTTGAAAAACTAATTAAAATATATTCCCTTTGTGAGCGTCCTTTCGCATCCAATACATAAATTACTGGTTACTCAATCTATGGGCACGGGTCATCCACATCCCAGGTAAATATTTGGATATCGCAATTATAGTTACTCCCTTTCCATCTGTTTTTAATATCCTTAGTGCTTCCCTAAGGTAGTCCCCATTTTTTGACAAATCGGCTTCTTCAGTATTTTATTCTATTTTGATCAACCTCAACACTCAGTCTTTACGGATATGTTAGTAAAGCTAGTATGGACTTGTAATTCAAAGCATGCATTCTCTTCTATGTGTATGGCATGTCATCAAAACATTTATTGTTCTGCTCTCTATCATTTCAAGCCATCTTGCAATTATGCATAAAGCCGTTAAGAAGCAAAGTTTGCACAAGAAAGCACATTGTGAAATGATTCTAAACAAGTCTATAAAAACTCTAAAAGAACGAATTTATAATTACATTACGCACACACTGTCCACATTCTCGTTTTTAAAGTGATCATCAGCCAGTTTCTATATATAATGACAAGCATAGTTCAAAGGAATAACACCTAACTCGTAGTAATATGCAACAAACCGATGTAAAAAGATAGTAAACACGTTCAAATAAGCAAGCTATAATTCCTAGCAATATAACCACAAAGACATTTGACCTGGATTCGCAAAAATATATTTTCAACTTAGATCTCTATTGCATTCATTTCAGGAGAGCAAACTTGTTTTATTTTAAGCTTAGCCAATTCCTAAAGATCATTTGCCGGAGTTTGATGTACACTGCACAAACATAAATGTCCATAGTGCTAGGAGAAAGGGTGAGGAGCATAGACACAAAAGGGAGCATAGACAACTATACATATCTGGGCCCTGCACTGGCCTCCACTTCTTATCTTTTCTGTGCAGGTGGAGGGAATGAATAGAAGAATGTGCAAATCAGGCAGGAGTTTCTTTAGAAACATGTTTACGTTGCCAACACCCATATAGATGCATACATTTTTAATTTAGCACCATTCAGGGGTGGCAAAATAAACCTTGCATTTTAGAGGGTGGGCTCTTCAGGGCCCATCTACTGACAGGTAGTCCCACCAATCGCATGAGTGGAGGGGGAGAAGCCTGCTGACGTCATTAGGTCACCATGCACCCGTCACCAGGGTGGTGGGAGCCAATAGGTAGGTGTAGTCTTGTCCCTCCCTCGATCTATTGATGGATGGCGGCAGGGAAAACATTGGTGCTACTTTTCCGCTCACTGAGTCATACTTCCTATGTTGTTAGACTGAAGTATGCACTGCTGTCCTGGGTGTCCAATTGAGCAATCATTTTAACAGCCTTCACAAGATTGACAGATGGAGGATATGGGTATCAGTGACTTGGGGTTTCACGGAGGCGTTCTGGAGTACGTACAGTAGTAGTCCTGTAACATGCATTGATGTTCTCTTGCATGCCTTTGTGAATTGGCCCCAAAACATCTAAAATGGGAATAAAAAGGTAGTAGTCAGGGAATATTCATATACAAGTAGTATGAATACAAAGAACTGAGTTCTCTTTCCCTTTTTTCTGAAAGGGAGTTGGACATGCCTGCTAATCACTGGATACTGTGAATATCTGGCAGTCATGAGAATTGCCACTTCGTATTTATGTTGCATGTATGAATGGTTGATGCACTAGATAATTAATGGCAGTGAATGTTCCTTATTCAGAAGCAAAGGTCAATGTTAGTGTTCAGGAAATAACCTTGGCTCCAGTGGCAATAATTTTCTGACATGCTTGTATGTATTTGCATATATATATGTCTATGTATGCATCTAATGAGGCATCTCAAATTGCAGACCCAGCCGCCTAGCAACAGAGCAGTGGGAGCTATTCTGGTGCACACCTCGGAAAACTCCCAGGGAAATATTTTTGTTTTGTTTGATCACTCAAACGTTTGTGATAAATAAGATTTTTTACTGTTGCATCCTTCTGAAACTCAACTGAATACCCTTTTAATAATTTCCAGCTGCCCTACTATCTGATAAAAAGAGCCCTAAACCACTTTTTAGGTCTGGCTATGAACCGCGTGGGCCTCGTTCACAAACACAAGCATACACTTCCATATAAGCTTTACGATTGTTTGCTATGTACAAAGGGATTTACAACCAGTATCTCTGTGAGTGCAGAACCTCCATAAAAAGATAGGTCTTTCGCCAGGGTGATTAGCCAGGCTTTTCCGCCATTAGCTTTGTGTATTTCATGGTTTACCATTGCTTGAATCGGCTCTGCATCAAGACTATGGCATGCTGTGGACACTTACCTTGTGCTCTTATTTGATTTTGGAGCAGAGCATCCAGTGGCCTTTTCTTTAGACTGTAGATCTGACAGATGTGAAATGGTGTACAGCTTTTAATTAACAGCCAGTGTGTGTTCTTCATCTCATTAACTTTGCTGATGTGGTGAGATTTTAATAGCAAATATTTGGTTTTTAAATAACAGTGCTGCATTTAGAAGCTTTAGTATGACAGAAAAAGTGCTATTGGGAAATCACTCTTTCATCTATTTATCTGTGCTTTCATGAGAACATATTGTTGGATTAACAATTTTGTTGTTCACAAATTAAATATGTGCATGTAAATAGGCTTTCTTGAAGAATCAATAATGCAAATTTTAATAAAGAACCACATTGTGAAAATAAAATACAAAATAAATAAACACCCGAGCTTATCTCCCCTGCCATAAGTACACTCCCACCCACATATTTCTACTTCCTTCCCTTCCCCCCGAATCCTAGAACCCCCAGCGCCCTCTGTTTCCAAGGTACCATGCATGCAAAATCTTAGCTGCCGTCTCATCATCAACACCCACTCCATGAACAGCAATCACCTAAACATCTTTCATCTCATCTTACATACATCATCTGATCTCTTCTTCATAACGGAAACCTGGCTCAGCAACAACTCCTCGTGAGGCCACCCCCCTGGATTATGTTATCATTTAACTAAACTGCTCCAGACCACCAAGAGGTGATCTTGCTTTTGTCTTTAAAAAATATCTAATTAAGGCCACAAATCTACAAGCCATTAACCTGACCAAGATGTGAAGCAATGCTGGTAAGATGTTCCATCACCCTTACCTGCTCCTCATGTAGTACCTGGTATTCAAGCCCCTTTTGAGCAACAGAACTTCAAGGATTCCTTACATCATGCTATGATAAAGACCTCCCTTAGTCACAACACCTTTGTATCCTAGGAGACATCAATATTTAGTCCACTCATCCGAACTTAGCTCAAACAAAATCCAGCACATAAAACCTGAAGGTCCTCGTCTTCATGGGACTTCTTGTAGCAGGGCACAGCTTCAGTCTAATTCGCACCTCATCAGGTCACGCAGACGTAAGAAAAAACTCCTGCATCATATAGAGACACCACTAGGTTATGTCCTTCATTATCAACCTCCCAGAAAGAAAACATAATCAAAGAAGAGCCAGAACAACATCAACTCCAATAGTTAGAGGAAGAAACTAAACCACACAACACTGGATTCAATCCTCTCAGCATTTTTGGGAAAGAAAAAACAAAAAACAAATCTACTCACTGACTAGTAGTCTGAGCTCTACCCAGGCAGAAGCTCAGGGTATCGGGTATCTATAAAGGTCATCCATTGTGGGATGACCTGAAGCTTACAGCAGATAAAAATTAAGTTGCTGTACTAGTAGTACTGGAACTTTCCGCAGCCTTCGACAGCATAAATTATAAAGCACAAACACAGAAACTAGAAGAGCTCTAGATATGAAGAAACAGGATAAAATAGATTTCCTTTTATCTGAGAGATAGACAAAGCTTGGTTACTATGCCTCTCTTCACCTCTAATACTAACCGCTCACACTGTAGTGTAACACAAGATGCAGGTACCTTCCCACTTCTGTTCAAACTCTTCCTTGCCCCTTACCAGACCTGATCAGAGCTTTACACAGATTGTATGGAGCTCATGCTAAAACCAGAGAACCTCATTGTCATAAATACCTCTAGACCTAATGAGTTCCACCTTTATATTAATGAATGGATGTTGACTTATCACATTAAGTTCAACCCCACAAATAAACTACATAATCACTTGCGGATATTGAAACATCCAACAGCCAACCTTGACATGATTAATTGAACTGGAAGCCCCCCCAGCAACATTGAGTGAAGTAAGGAATCATGAAATGACGAGGGATGCAAGCTCATCTCTGATTGTGCATGTTAATGAAATTACTTAAAAACACCTTCCTTGCAATACTGATAATAAAGTGCATCATCCCATACATAGGGTATTACCAGAAACTACATAAAATGTCAACCTCATAATATCATTGATGGTTTACATGAACAGGCTGTACTTAGACATCCTGTGCTCCATACCATGAAAATTAGAAATGATTCAAAACACTGCAGCAGGATCACTACTCCACCCCTACCCAATTATTCCAGTGTTTCAAGCATTGCACCGTGTGCTCTGGGGATGCACACAGATTTTTAGGTGATCGTAAGCATCCATAAATGGAATCCACTCTATGGAAAGCATGGTATCAACAATTTAAGTTCCAAAGATACCCACAAAACAGGACACTGTGCTCAAGATTAGCACTGTGACTGGTTAACTTTGCCGATTAGAAAAATGTAATTGGATGATCCTCGTATTCAATAAAATTATTCAAACCTTGACATTCCTTGCAAGCCAAATGACAAAACATACAAGACCACCTAAAAGTCTCCTACACTTAACCACTGTACCTTCCACATCTAACCTACCCATACACAACCTAGCATACTTACAGAAATACCTACCATACACACTGAACCTATCACACCTAACCTACCTAATATACTGACCTATCATACTTGACTACTGTCTACTTACCACACATACCATACCTGCCTATCTACCATAATTATCATACCCACATACCATTGACACCTACCTAAAAAATCTAGTTTAGTACCTTGCCTACTATACCTATGAGACCTACCTAACCTACGTCCCATATCTACTGTACCTAATATACCATACCAACTTACCTACCTACAATTTCTAACCTAACATAATGTAGCCTACCATATCAACATACCATAAGTACCCCGGCTAATCTAGCATGCCTATAAATACCTACAAATCATACCTAACCTGCTATACTTGGCTATCTTACTGACCCTGCCATACCTATTGCACCTACCCCATAATATAAATGACCATATCTAACATACCTCTACCTCTTTAGTGCATATATCTTACTCCAGCCCTGCAGTGGTAGTTAATGTTGAAAAAGGGGCAAGTTTATGTTGGATTTGAAAATATTGAAGAAAACATAAACTAACATCTATGCAACATCTTCCAAAGTAGCAGGTGCCAAGCACAACACTTTACAGACACTCACGATGTACTCAATATCTCAGTGCCTCCAGAACAATCACTCTTAACACCAACCCATTAACGCGAATTCAATTAAACTTAAAGTTTTATTATCTTGTATACCTACTAATACTTCAAACCTACATAAAATAACTGGAAAATAAAAAGCTAACACATTTTTACTTACAGTAGTACTCTTCCACTACTCTATTTTTACTTTGCTAACTTTATACTACTTTACAACTACAGATTTATACAATTAAAAAGAACAACCACATAGCTAAGTAAAAATGAATTAAATACATTTCAATTTAATTTACATTCTCTTCCTTTTAAAAGTCTTACAGTTGCCCTCCTTTCAAATGTTGTGAATACATTCATGTATCTAATAAAATTGAAATATATTGTGCAACTGAATAAACACATACAAATACCTGTCTTTTCAAAAAAATTTCAATAGAACTAACAATTACCACATATCACATAAACACCAAGCCAGATATTTATCTATCTATCTATCTATCTATCTATCTATCTATCTATCTATCTATCTATCTATCTATCTATCTATCTATCTATCTATCTATCTATCTATCTATCTATCTATCTATCTATCTATCTATCTATCTATCTATCTATCTGTCTATCTATCTATCTATCTTTCTATCTATCTATTTATCTATCTATCGGCCTCCCTCTATCTATCTATCTATCTATCTATCTATCTATCTATCTATCTATCTATCTATCTATCTATCTATCTATCTATCAATCTATCTATCTATCTATCTATTTATCGCCCTCACTCTATCTATCGCCCTCACTCTATCTATCGCCCTCACTCTATCTCCCTCACTCTATCGCCCTCACTCTATCTATCGCCCTCACTCTATCTATCTATCTATCTATCTATCTATCTATCTATCTATCTATCTATCTATCTATCTATCTATCTATCTATCTATCTATCTATCTATCTATCTATCTATCTATCTAGCTTTCTATCTATCTCACTCTATCTGTCACATATCACATAAACACCAAGCCAGATATTTTGAGATTGACAGTGCTTGTTTCTTATGCAGTTAGTACACAAATCTCAAGCATGCTACAAGGAACTGCCCTTGGCACATAGAGAAGGGTTGTTTTGATTAATCAGCCAATTTATTGACCACTCGTAATCACCCTCTTTGTCAGAGGTGGGTGAGTAAAAGAAACACTGTGGATAGTGTCTATTATGGAAATAAACAAGAAAAGCTGATTTGTGGTCAAACATGTTTTTTTAACTCCTTGGGGCGGCCGCGATTCTGCGCCTATGCGGCACATTCCGATCGTGGGTGCGGTCATGACGGCCGGGAGCCGTCATCAGCACACGTATATTTCACAACAATAGTACCTCTGACACCATGAATGAAAAGTCAATAGTATCACAGAAGTCCCTTTTATTGACTCTGCGTTATCACTCATTTAGTTTTACTTTGTATTTTTTATATATATTGGTATCCACATTCTTTTCAAAAGCTCTCCTCTTATACACAACAAATTATATGAGGTTATTACCACAAAAAACGTGTTTGTATCACAAAACATATAACTTTACACAAAACATATATACAATTTCAGTGCGGTCAAATAAATTAATCTGTACATTTCATTTAATTGGTACAATCAAATCATTTCAAATCATCCTACTGTATACACTTTGACAAGTGCTAAATCTGGGGTAGAAATATATGTCCCTCGGATTTAGATTGAATCAGTAGTCCTAAATAGTGTAGGAGAAAATTACTATAGACACTTATGCTCTTCTGGAAAAAAGTCTTTTTTTCTCTTATATATATATAAGTAGTTATAGAGCATAGATATCTCCAATCCACTAAATAATGCATTATTTAGTGGATTGGAGATATCTATGCTCTATAACTACTTATATATATATAAGAGAAAAAATGACTTTTTTCCAGAAGAGCATAATAAAGGAGTTTAGTGACCATTTATCGAATTATCCAAGTACCTTTATAATGCTTTATTTATGCTCTTCTGGAAAAAAGTCTTTTTTTCTCTTATATATATATAAGTAGTTATAGAGCATAGATATCCCCAATCCACTAAATAATGCATTATTTAGTGGATTGGAGATATCTATGCTCTATAACTACTTATATATATATATAAGAGAAAAAAAGACTTTTTTCCAGAAGAGCATAATTGTCTATAGTAATTTTCTCCTACACTATTTAGGACTACTGATTCAATCTAAATCCGAGGGACATATATTTCTACCCCAGATTTAGCACTTGTCAAAGTGTATACAGTAGGATGATTTGAAATGATTTGATTGTACCAATTAAATGAAATGTACAGATGAATTTATTTGACCGCACTGAAATTGTATATATGTTTTGTGTAAAGTTATATGTTTTGTGATACAAACACATTTTTTGTGGTAATAACCTCATATAATTTGTTGTGTATAAGAGGAGAGCTTTTGAAAAGAATGTGGATACCAATATATATAAAAAATACAAAGTAAAACTAAATGAGTGATAACGCAGAGTCAATAAAAGGGACTTCTGTGATACTATTGACTTTTCATTCATGGTGTCAGAGGTACTATTGTTGTGAAATATTGTTATAGATTCCACCTCTGATTCCCTTAACTGAATCCACCCCCCCTTACTTTAAAAGTCATCAGCACACGAGCACTGTGTGCCATGACGGCTCCCGGCCGTCATCAGCATGGAAGGGGTTAAATTTCTCATTGGCCGTTAAATTCTAAGGCGATAGATGTGTCCACATGAGCTAGAGCAACTGTGAACACTCCATGTAAGTAACATACTATCCAGAATGAAAATATAAAAGTTTAATCAAAATAACCTCAGCACGGTGAATAGGTCAGTTGCTCATCCCTAGAAGGCTCTCAATGATTACAAAGGAATTAGGTATGGAACACACTTGTGTACGTTCATTGGTATAGGCACTGGAACTGGGGGTGCTGTGGGTGGTACCTCAGTCCCAAATAACCCTGCTGAAGTTCCAAAGATGAATGAGCATTCAAGAAGCCTTTCATTTATATCTAGTTACATTTGCTGTGTTCAAAGATAAAGGTCACATGTCAAGCCCTGTCTTCTGACAATTTTCGATAGGAAAGGCACAATAAAAGGCTTGGAACTAAAATACAATGTGCTTTATATTGAAAGTACTAGCACTGACAATTAAACACTTGCTTATTTTGCAGCTGGTTATGGAATATTGCGGAGCTGGCTCAGTAACAGATTTAGTAAAAAAGACGAAAGGAAATAGCTTTAAAGAAGACTGGATTGCATATATCTGCAGAGAAGTTCTCAGGGTGAGTTTTTGAACATTATTATTACTTAATATATTTTTTTAAATCTAGAGAAAAGTCAGATAACTTCTCACAGGCAACAAACAGGCCATGGAAGTTTGCCTTTGTTGCCTGTGATTCCAACTGTAATGACAATTCTGAGTAGTCCTAGAAGACCATCTGTGCAACGTTTGGCTGTCCTACATTTGCAGGGGATTTGGGTTAGTCGAAATCAGCATTTTTCTGTGTTAAGCAGGTTTGGATGATTTATTGTGAGAAATGTTAATGCCATGCCAGAGAAGCCATGCCATAAAGATGATTTTTGGAGGGCATTTGTTAAAAGCTACACGTTACAGCAAGCAACCAAGGGAATGCAGATCTCAGTGTGGCATATATCTTTACTTTGCACACATCTATCACTTATTGTGCCCCCCATTTGGGTAGCCCTTTAAAACATGGCTCAGGCCCATCATTGCAGCCCATAGATCAGGTTTAGCTGCCAAATCCCCCTGGAAAAATAAACCTTTTGCCTGGCCTAAACTTCCCTTTTTAATATATATAAGTCACCCCTGGGTTAGGGGGGCTAAGCAGCCTGTATGGCAGGGTACATTGTATTAAAAAAGTTAGACATGTGCTTTTAAGTTTTGCTTGTTCAGGTAGTGAAAAACATCTAAATTAGTTTTCTTTACTGTGAGGCCTACCTCTCCCATAGGATAACAGTGGGTTACCTTATTACATTTAATAGGTGTTAACTATTGATTGAAGGCAGGGAGAAATATCCTGTTTGGACTGAAATTAATTGTAATTTAAAATCCTCTTCAAGGGTAAAATTGGATTTTAGATTACAATTTTGTAAATGCCACTTTTAGAAAGTTGGTATTTTTCTGACATGCCCCCTTGAGGTGCAACTCTGCCTATCCTGACCAAGCATTCTTTTGTCATGTGAATAATTTAATTGATGGTACCCCAAATTATGGATGGAGATAGCATCCTGAACATGTTTTCCAATCCTTGTGTATCTTCCCGTTCTAGGTATCTAGTATAAAACTGTATTCTAACTATTATGTGAGAGGGAGTAGCAGCCATTAGGGGAGTGTGCGAAGTAGTTATTTGTTTTCTCACAACCTTCTCAAAATCTGCAAAAATGTTGCTTGTTGACAAAGATAAGAAGCTATATGCTTTCCCAACATGAGTGTAAAATGTTGCCTTGTTCTACAATTTATGTTGCAAAAGATAAATTTGGACACACAAATTCTGCATGCATTTGTCATTTATGGATTAGAGCAAGGTGATCACACAATGTGATGTAAACAATCTCTCAATACACAGCAAAACGTCTAAGAAGCAAAGGTGAATTTAGTGGCAAATTTCATTTACATGGCAAATGGCAAAAACTGCGAGCGTATTCAAAATGTGATGGCATAACAAATTTGTTCACAACCTTAATTGTGTTATGCATGCATATCTACACCATGTTCCTTTCTAAGAATGTTTCATTGGGAAGCTTGTCAGACAGCTGTGTTTTACTGGTGCCTTTCATAAGCAATACACAGCCTGGCAATCCAGTGTTATGTTTCCAAAGGAGCTTTGTACTTTGGAAGATATTTCCCTGCTCCTGTAAAATGCCATGTTTCTGTCACCTCACTGATGAATGTGACCTTTGTAAGACATGGATTTGTCAATGGGATCTTTAGCCCGTTAGATTTCCTCACACTGAATTGCAAAAGGACAAGATTTTCATAAGTCGACGAGTTGAGCACTGCAGAATTCTTTCAACACCGCAATGTGAAAAGGTCACGCTAAATGCTTTTCTTCTAGGGATTGGCACACCTTCATTCACATCACGTTATCCACCGTGACATCAAGGGACAGAACGTTCTACTCACAGAGAATGCCGAAGTCAAACTGGGTGAGTTGTGTCTTATCTCCTGGGGGATCGAAATTGGACAGAGCTTGACTTTTGCAACACTGCCTGTCTTAATCTGTTTCTAAAAAGCAAAGTTCACAGAAAATGCAGAATTGAGGGTCACTGTTCTTGATATTCACTCACTTCTATACCTTCAGTTCTGCGTTCCGTTCAGAATACATTTTCCAGAGTGATTACAATGGCGCCCCTGAACAAAAGGGGCCAATCTTTCATAAATATTAATATCAGAAATGAAAAAGCATCTACATTTTGTGCCTGTCAACTTTATTGACTGTAAGGATGGTGTCCTCTGTCTTTACTTGTTTTCTTTAATTATCTGTTGAATGAGAATATATGAGGTAAAATAGCCCCTTTTGTGCATTATAAGGATATTGCAATTCAGAAAGGAGTTTAGTGACCATTTATCGAATTATCCAAGTACCTTTATACTGTACATTTTTATGGAACCCCAAGGTGACTTCCAGTATGCTTAATAATGTAAAGTACTGGGTTGGTTTATTCCATTTACTAGGTGTGCCTTGGGGTTGCTGGCGAGATTTCTCTGTTTGCCGCCCCATGGAAAACGCATTGAGGAGTGAATGGGGGGCTTGCTTGCCGCCAGAGATGGCAGGTATTAGCGGGGAAGGCCGCTGCCCCCAAACCTCGTGCCACCCGGGTCGGACCGCCCTTCACCCCCACCAGCCCATAGCTAAGCCACTGTTCAGATTATAACTCAGCAAAACACTGTCCTGGTTCAAAAAACCTCTGCAGCTGCTGTCCTATAACCTCTCCAGCCTCAATCAACCCCACAGCAGTCAGACAAATGGTTGCAAGCCGGGGCGGAAAGCAGCACTTCATCCTTGTCCCAGGCCTCCATTATGGGATCAGGCAATGACCCTGCCCATAAAGTCTCCCATCTCCTCTGACCAAGCCTACATTTCATATATCTTGCTTTTGCTTTGTTCCTCAGATCCTCTTTGATCATCGGAACTGTGGAATCTCAGGTTTTTGACCTTTGTTATGAGTTGTGAGAAATAGGGTGAGGCATTTACCATACCCAGTAAATGAATGAATAAATGAATACACATTTATATAGCACATGGCTACCCAAGAGCATCCCAGCGCTTAATGTGACACCTTCAACCCTGAGCCAATCACGGGAATAGAAACGTTTTAAGCTGTTTTCGAATTTAAGATGGTTAGATTCTAGCCGTAAATGATCTGAGAGCTGGTTCTAAGACATGGCTGCACTATATGAGAACCGCCGACCTCCCGTTCGTGAACTCTTGATCATAGGGACTGCGAGCTGTAGTTTATTGTCAGAACTCAAAGTCCTATTAGGGCGGTATGGTTGCACCATTGAGTGAAACAATGGAGGACCCTTCCCAGAAATAGATTTATGGACAATGCACATTGCTTTGAACCGGATTCTTAAGGGCTGGTTTGGCTGAGCTACGTTTAGGAATGCACATTAGAAGGTGGGCTGCACAGGTCTGAACAACTTGTAGTCTCTTCCCTGCGGTGCTCCCAAGTAAACTGTATTCACGTAGTCCAGCCGAGACAGTATGAGTGCTTGAAACCAAAATTCGTCTGACAAAAAAAGGAAGAAGAGGAAGAATCTTCCTAATTGTCCTAAGAAGTCCATAGCAATTAGCTGCAACTTCACGGGCTAAATACTACTACCTTGGGGTTTATGTATATACCGAGGTGATAAATATATCTCCTATTCGAAATGTTGAATTTAGAAATTAGGCCAGCCTTGCAGAATCCGTATTTAACACACCAAATTTGGCATGTTTTACCCTTTTCTGGATCTTTTTCCTGATGAAGTTTGACAAGTTAGACTGAGATCCACTAGGAGAAAATTGTGAGGGTGCAATAATTATATTTCAAGTCGTAAATCTGATCCCTATGCAAACTCCAGTTTGCACAGGGATCGGAATTTAACCCTGAATTTATAATTCGGGCCTCTAGTTCTCCCTCCATCCTTAATCCTTGAAAACAATCAGGGGCCGTATTACAGAGAGTGCCCCGAGGGCACAATGGGTGATTGCGCCCGCTTAGCGCGCCCCCAGGGCACTTTGGAAATACAGAAGGGGCTGCAGAACATGTGCGGCCCTTTCTGTAATACTGATAGCGCTGGCGCACATAAAGTATCAGCGCTGTCTGCAAGGGGTGTTCCACATGCAAATGAGGGAATCCCTTTGCCTCTCTGCCAGCACCATATTGCAGACTTGGGAGCAGAGGAAAAGAAGCTGAGAGCAGCCTCATGGAGGGGGAAAAGGGGAACCCATGGCCCCCCAGACATCCTCCCCTTGCAGGCAGGTGCAGTCACTGACTGCACCTGCCTGCAAGTAGATGTCTAATCCCATTTAAAAGTGCAGGCGAGGGCCACCTGCACTGGGAAAACATGGAGCAGCTTAAAGCAGCCGCTCCATTTTTCACATGAATGCGCTGCCCCTGGGAAGCCTAAGATTGCAGATGTGTTTGGGCCGTGCATTCTATGTAATAGGGTGCACTTTCTCTGTTTGGACCTGTTTTAAGGCGTACCAGGCACAAACAGGGAAAGTGTGCCCTAATACATAATGTGGTCCAAGTTGTTTTTTACAAAGGCCAGCACTGTTTTGATGTTTTAAACAGTGCTCATGCTTCCTATAGGAGAGCCTAAGCTTGAAAGGAAATGAAAGCAGGATATTGAGCACTCTTTTATTGTGCACATTCGAGAAAAAGCTGTACAAAGATCTGCAGATGCCGATAGGCAGGGTTTGAGGGTTGTTGCGCTCCAAATGTATTCTTAAAGACTGGAGCACAGCAACATCACAAGTCCTGTCATGACTTATGCAGACGCTTAAGGCCTAATTACGATGTCGGTTGATAAGCTTCCGAACGCTTGTCGGAGGCTTACCCACCTACATGGTAGGTTTACATTCCTGCCACTGAATTATAATGCCAGCGGTCAGAGTGTAAACTGGCCAGGGAAACCGACTGGGTTCCTCCAGTCAGAAGCTACAAATAATCCCTTCAAAACTTGAATTTTTATAACATTAATTATCATACTGTTTTCTTTTCTAAACTTTTAACCATATGAATCTATAAACTCAAAACAGTTTTTTAGTCCACATGCATTATTTAAAAAAAAAAATAAAGGTTTATCGCTTCTTTTTTAAAGTCACTGCCTTTTTACTGTATTACTATAATTGAAATGTTATATTTTGCATTCTCTTTTGGTAAAGATTTTAAATAATCAATCAATAAATAATCAATATATTCCTTCAGGACGGCGTTTCCGCCGTCAGGATTATGAGGTCTGTTTCTGACAGCCTTCCGATGTCTGCCCTTCCGACATAGAAATGCTGTCGGAGAGTGACTTTGGGGTCCCTAGCAGGGCGCCTTCTCCTCTGGCCCTCCGTTTGAGGTCCTGGTGCCCCCTTCAAATTCATGCACCATGTGGCAGGCACTGTAAGGGATGTGAAAAAACCTCCATTTTACAATGGGAGCTTGTGTTGGGGCCGGCTTCAGACAGACGCACAAGCTCCTACTGTAAAATGGTTGCATCCTGATTCGGTATGTGGAACTGCCGACCTATGGTCTAGGGGTTCCCTCACTGAAATGATGTGTCTGCCCAACATCGTAATTAGGCACTTAGATGTGTCAATGTTATTAGAGGGAAGTTCTTCCTCATATTATGTAGTGCTACCTGAAACTTTAAATATTTTAGAAAAATTAGATTTCAAAAACACTTTTTCACACACTGACACCACTAATTTCATTTTAGGAGGTATAGCAGAAGACATAATAAATAGATATGCTGCAAAATGTCTTTTTCTGCAAAATAATTGAATTGATGGGCTCTGGACAGTGCTTAATTTGAGCCGGTGGGTGCAGGTAGGGCCCACCAGCACTTTTTTTTTGGGACCCTGTACTTACTTGTTACCATAAGATTTTGAACCAGAACAAAAGAGAAAAAAAGCAGCAAAGAGGAGAGATTATAAGATTGTAAAATAGTGACAAGGGGAGAAAACAGGGGTGAGAAAGAACTGAGAAGAGTGAGATAAAGAGACAGGGAGAGAATGCAGGTGGAAGAAAGAGGCATGCAGTGAAATCAAGATTTTGTAGCCTTGGTATTCGATGACCTCAACACTAGGGAGCAGCGTCAGCAGGCTTCTAAGAAAAATGTGGGCAATTATTGTGTTATACAAGTGGCTGCTCAGCTGAATGATGTGTCCACATTGTTTCATTTGACCCGAGTTGGCATTTCAGACCCAGCACAGCCTGGGTTAAGACCACCCAGCCTTTCATTAGCCTTATGGGACGACAAACATGCCATTTCACAATTTATCAGGAGTGCATGAACTGCCCAGCAGAACAGTAAGCCATTTTCAGCAGAGTAGAGACATTTCTTTCCGACTATAGTGGAGCAACAGAAATGAGGTGGCACTTAGGCCAGGGTGAAGAAATGTGTTGAATAGCGAAACAGCTACATTCTTTCTTTTTCCAATTTGGTTGAGTAGCGAATTTGAGTTAACCAAAAAATGTACCAACCTGCTTGACTGGTGAAACAGTGGAATGGCTGGATTCCATCCATTTCTGGTATTTTTTCCTTAGTGTCGCATTTCTTCTTGATTATTTACAGTTCTATCCGCCCGATTCATGAACCTAAATTGCGCTCGCAAGGGGCCGGATTCTGAGAATCCGGCCCTTTGCGAAAGCGATTTTTGCATTTGGGATTCAGCATCCCAAATGCAAAAATCGCTAATTGCGATGTCGCAAATGTGCGAGGAATTACATTTAAGGAATCTCTATTAGAGATTCCTTAAATGCAATTCAACATCCAATTTAAATTTGCGAATTCGCAATTTCTTGCCGCAATTTACCGCGAGGTCAGACCTCGCGGTAAATTGCGAAAACTCAGAAAAATGCATTTAAATGCATTTTTCTGAGTTGCATGTTACACACACACATGTCCTTTGGACATGTGTGGGTGCAACACCTGTGTGAAATTTCATTTGAGGGGGGCCGTTTAGAGAGCCCCTAATAGCGAATCATAGCGATTCGCTATTAAGGACTCGCAAAACGGTAATCATGTAGGAATCGCATAATAAAATGCGATTCCTACTGATTCCTTATTTGCGATTAGCAAATTGCTAATCGCAAATAAGGAATAACTCGCCATTCATTCCTATGGGCCAAAAGGCCCATAGGAATGAATGGGGAGTATTCCTTATTTGCGATTAGCAATTAGCTAATCGCAAATAAGATTGCGATTTGAAGGGTGCCAGGGGTGTCCACAGGACACCCTGTAGCACCCCTCAAATGAAATTTTACACAGGTGTTGCACACACACATGTCCAAAGGACATGTGTGTGTGTAACATGCAACTCAGAAAAATGCATTTAAATGCATTTTTCTGAGTTTTCGCAATTTACCGCGAGGTCTGACCTCGCGGTAAATTGCGGCAAGAAATTGCGAATTCGCAAATTTAAATTGGATGTTGAATTGCATTTAAGGAATCTCTAATAGAGATTTCTTAAATGTAATTCCTCGCACATTTGCGACATCGCAATTAGCGATTTTTGCATTTGGAATGCTGAATCCCAAATGCAAAAATCGCTCTCGCAAAGGGCCGGATTCTCAGAATCCGGCCCCTTGCGAGCGCAATTTAGGTTCATGAATCGGGCGGTATGTTTCTCCCACAAAAATGCATTAGGAGCCTAATGTATTAGGGCATATTTAAAATAGGTCCCTCCTTTTCAGAGTTGCCATTGATAGAATGCCACACATGTAACAGTGGTGACTCCATCACTAATTTAGCACAGATGTCCAAGCTGGAACAAATATAGCATTACCATAAGCCTTCATGCCATGGAACACAACTTTTCCAGGCAGGACAGATTCACAATGGAGAGTGAGAAACACGAGAAATCTACTCCAGTAGGTTCGCTCCTATATTTGGAGAATATTCATGACTTTATGTGCTTTCACAAATAATTTTAATGAATTCTTTGTAATCAATGACAGTCCAAGATCTACAGAAGCACTTCTTTTTCACAAAGTGTATACACACACATTTTACAGTAAGGCCCTTTTTACGAGTTTCGAGGTCATCCAAATTGGATTGCATCTCTTGTTTTTTCTAATTGAATTGGGATTGTTGAGTTAATACCTCATGAGGCAATACCATATGAAATGAGCATGTGAAAAATGCACAAAATGTGAGAAAAAGGTACAGAAATCATGAACTAAACTTTAATTTCTGCAATCATGCCCCAAATATATATGATAAGGTAATACCTCAGGGAATTACCATGTTGGCTTCCTTAGTGGAAATTGTGCACATGTAAATGACGTGGAAATTTACATTTACACATGCAACGTATTTTAACTCTGAGGAAATGTTTTCTCAGTAGAGTGAAAAAAAAACCTTTTCCTCCATCACAATAAAATACAAGTGTTGTCTTCACTTTTCAATCATCCACTGGATTTTCTTAAGGATGCAAAGCCGCCTTGGTAATATAGGAGTGTATTTTGTGTCTTAATCTAATCGATACTCATGATCACTTTCAGGGTTGGCCCACATGCCCCTTGCCTCCATGTCTACAACTTATAGGACCTTATGTGCCATTATTGGAGCACAATGTCCTGCTGTTGGGACCTTCATTTTTAGAATCCCTGTAGAGTGTGGCCCAGAAATTATAGCCCCCAGCCTCTCTAGCAAAAGGGAATGAATAAGTAACTCCTTTAACCTGTCCGGTCTCTTGGGAAGAGTTCTTTTGTGCTGGTTGAATGTTCTACACATAGCTGTTTACATCATAGAGTGGAATGGAATGTATAGATTATAAAATAACTGTTAGGAATTTCGCTTTGTGTTAGGATGGTGTTGTGACAAGAAATAGTGGAGTACCCAGTGACTGGTGCATGTATGACATGGACCCCATAGCTGCTGTTTGAATGATAAAATACAGCAGTATTCAAGGTTCTGTGTGCCCCATTGCTCTCCGGGTCCCGGTGGCCCTGCACCTGAGGCACCAATGCAACTTGGTGGGAAATAGGTTCTGAAATCTTTTCCTGTGGCTTACTCATGCAGTACTCCTTGCTTAATGCTCCTAAAAGTTAGGAGAAAGCCCGGGATAAGCCAGATGAACTCTCTGCTTGTTACTTGAACTCAGGACTAAGGCAGGAGTACTGTAAGAGTAATTCACATCTACTCTTAGCAAAACCTTGGTGGCCACTGCATGAATCCTGTCACCTTCCATTGCTGAAGTAACCTTTCTTATGACATTATTCGTTGGAGGCATGGGTGTTGGGGTTTAGTATTAACCACATCCTAACCATGAGCTCAATCACCTCTTTGCCTCTGTGTGTTTCAAAGCTTTATTCTGCTCTATGCTTTATATAAAATACTGTACTACGTATTAAATCTACATGAAATTGGATGTCCTGTTAGGCAGCACTCACCTGCCTAAACATGTTTTTTTTCATTTTCTTTTCTTCTCTAACTTTGTTATAACATTTCCTTTATGTCGTTATGCCAGAGGGAGAAAAGGGCCAACATGTTTCGGCCAGTGATAGCTAGTGTATAGGTCTTTGTCATGACTTTTTCAGGATTCGACCAGACTGTCATATTACATTGCTGCTGTTGTAATTGTGGTTTATAAGCTATGGTGTCTAGGACTGGGCTGAAATGCCATTCACATTTTGATGGCATTATAGTATCTTTAATTGGTGGCACTGTTCCTTTAATACCTGCATCTAACGGTGAATTAAACAGCGTCAGAAGGTAGTGCACATGCGCTTTGCGTGTGTAGGCACTAATAGCAACAGTAAACCGCAATCATGGCTCAATTGCCATGACTGTATTGGAGCACGCAGGCCTAAGCTGTGTGCTTCCATGAGAGCAACTAGAACTACCACATAGTATGGACAATGTGGTTCAGATAAAACTGCTTGTCTTTAGCTTCTGCATCTGATTGCACACGATGCAACAAGAGCAAGCAGCATATTCATACTATAGGCCCTCATTGGAGTAATATCCCTGCGTAGGGATTCACAACTGGTCAATTCTGAGAAGCCTAATCTTTCAGCTCCTGAAATTACTGGGTGCAAGAAAACCTAGGGACATATCACAAGCACCTATTGTGACTTTTTCTGATGCTCTGGTGGCATAGCGGCATTCCACATATTTACAAGGTGCCGCTAAGACAATTAATGTAGCTTAACGCCACCTTGTAATATGCCCCTTTCCACTGCAGTTCACTGCGGCAAAGGGGCGTGCAATGGGTGTTGCAGTGGACGTTTCATTGTTTTTTGACGCAGGATCAGATTTCCAAGTCTGGGACAGCGCCACAAACTAAGGCCAGGGAATACCTGGTCTTAGAATGGCGATACGAGGAGATATGATTGATTTCTCCTCTTTGTTTGCTCTTTCTATGTGCGCTGCATTTCGCAGCACACACCTAGAAAGTAGAAAATGCCAGTATTAATTGTTTATGTGCAGGAAGGTATCCCTTCCTGCACATAAACAATCGCCCCACCAGCGCAAGCACCCTTGCAACATGGCGGCAGAGAGCCTGCGCTGCATTAGTCAGCTTTTGTGGCGTTAGGGGAACAAGAAGGGGTCCCATATTTTTGAAAATGATGGAGCATGGCGTTGCCAAATTTGGCGTACCGCTATTCTCAGGCATTTTCTTGTACATATGCCCTCTACTTACATTTATCAGTTGCTGAAACAGACCAGAGAAAACCACTGGGTGCCAAACAGGCAGAGGCACAGTTGGGCCCTCTCTCACTCCATGAAATGCTGTCTGCAGCAAACCCCGGGCATCCCCTGCTTGCCCAATCCACTGATCCCACATTACTGGTAGTACTGGATGTACAGGGGTATTGCCCATTCAAGGATCACATCATTTAATTACCCGAAATTGGTCAGGATATACCATCTGAATTCATGAATTCCAGCCCTGGTATCTCCCATGCAGTATTGTTCCATTCATGGCGGGTCCCTTAGAATGAGCTAGCATTCAGTTGCCTCATATAAGTGCACCAGGTCACTCCAACTACATACACCACTCAGTTAAACCCTGGTTCCACATGTTGCTAAAGTCATTGCATCACTTAAGCCTTTTTGACGTCGCATTAGATGTGTGGTGCCCTCTTACACAAGCAGGGTTGAATGTAATCTATGCAGGGCCACTGGAATTATGTGGCATGGGAGGTCCAAATTATGTGGCAGGGTTGAGTAAATTATGCAGCAAGAATAGGCAAATTATGTGGCATTATGACGCCCATTTTGTGATAGTATTGCTTCGTTATTTGGCATTGTTTAAACTTGTTTACACTGTCTTGGCATTGGCAATAAGCTACAGAAAGGTGCCCAGTCAACCTTTGCTAAGGGCCTTTCCTTGCGCTGCATAATGTTTCACTGTATTCTTAGTAACTTTTGAACCATTTAAGCTAGGCACAATGTTTTTTGTTAAAATCTACAGATCATGCAGCATATGATGGATTATGTGGCAAATGCGCCATAATCGAGTCATTCCAATAGCCCTGAATGTACATTAAGGACAGCATGTGTAGAGGCTACACTTTTGGGCGGAAGGAGTAACTGTAAAACTTTTCCTAGTATTTCTTTTTCTCGTTTGTGCATTTATAATTTTTTTCAAGAAAATGAGACAGCACAACAATATTTCCCCATCAGATGTGAATTAGATTCAAATGTAAAGTCGAGCCAAATAAAACTCAAAATGACTTCCATACGAGACGCCTATTCGTGTGGAAAATAAATAGTTTCAAAATGTTGTCGTGTGTGCTTTCAGGCTGTGCTTCATTACCTCCGACATGCTTGCCTTTCTAGTTGATTTCGGTGTGAGCGCTCAACTGGACCGGACCATTGGGAGGAGAAACACGTTCATCGGAACCCCTTACTGGATGGCGCCCGAAGTCATCGCTTGCGATGAGAACCCGGAGTCCACGTATGACTACAGAGTGAGTGTTGCTGCGCTCGCATTTACATAGAACATTGTGATATGTGTGTCCCCCAGCGAAACAGCAATGCATTCTTGGAAGGTAGAAGAACTGCACCGCATAATGTCCTAATCTATGTCCTTCCAAGGGAGTGGCAAGGTTTCATGTGTGGTAGTTAACGCTATACATAAAAAACAAAACAGGTGTGTAGGGAATATATTGCCTGCAATCACTATCAGTGATAATTTGTTTTTTTCCTTAAAATAATATGCGGATTTTGGTGTTTAGTGCACCAAAGTGCAAAAGCCACGGGCATTCTTCCCCTTTAGATATCACCAGGTTTGACCTGCAAACTCTGGGGCAGATTTACAATTTATTCACGCGCTGCATTGCAGCAGTCCCAAATGCTGCACTGCGTGAAAAGGAGAGAGGAGGAGAGCACCATATTTACTGAAATATGGTACTCGCCTCTCTTTTCCCTAGTGCCGGCGCTGAAATCAGCTGTGGTGCACCACAGAGACACTTTTGAGCCATTGTGCAAGGGTGTCTCCATGAGTCTAGCGTATGTTTTGTACTGGAAGTTTGGCGCTGGAAAGTAAATCAAAGTAAAATGATTTTAGGTTGATTTGTGTCACTTTTGTGATACAAATGCGTTGTAAAATCTTAGTAAATTTCCCCCTCTGTCTGGAGTGGGCTGCTCCAA
The DNA here is from genome assembly GCF_964263255.1 of Lissotriton vulgaris. Lineage (NCBI taxonomy): Eukaryota > Metazoa > Chordata > Amphibia > Caudata > Salamandridae > Lissotriton > Lissotriton vulgaris. The sequence goes on from NC_141691.1 coordinate 237,131,452, forward strand.
CAGCCGTGGCCCGTGGAGGGAGTTCCGTGGGGCAGACAGGCAGGGCGGGGGAAGGGCAGGGTGGGGGGTGATAAACACCGGAATATGGATGATTGCAGGTAAGTAAGCAATTACATTAAGAAAACGAATTTCGTAGCGCGCCTTGCATCGCATTTTGCGATGCAGGGCACGGAACGAAATTCGTTTTATTAAGTTAATTGTTAACTTACCTGCAATCATCCATATTCCGGTGTTTATCACTCCCCACCCTGCCCTTCCCTCGCCCCGCCTGTCTGCCCAACGGAACTCCCTCCACAGGCCGCGGCTGTGCTCCAACGAGCAGTTTGTGAACTACCAGTAACTTTCCATCGACCTAAAAGTAGCTCCCTTGTGAGCTGTACTAAATCAGAAGCTTTTGCTTAGCTTAATTAATATATGTATGCTGATTGAATAGCATGTGTTCGAGAGAAAATGCGTGTATATTCAGAACTCATAAGCTGATGTTTGGAGGTAAATGTTTACATTTTCAAAATATATTTTAGATTGATATTTGAGTGATGAATCCTTCAGGATTGGGGAGACTTTATTAATAAACCTTGGGGCAGATTTACAAGCCCCTTGCGCCACGTTTACGCCGCCTTGCGTGACGCAACAGCGGCATAAACGTGGCGCATCCCTGCAAGGCATTTACAACATGACGCATCTAGGGAGATGCGTCACGTTATACAGCTCAGCGCCACAATGGGGGTGTTCCCACGCAGGGTGGGCGTTCCGGCACCTGTGCGCCTCGCAAAAGTGCCTGCGTGAAATCTACAAGATTTCATCCAGGCACTTCCGCGACGATGCTACGTCAATTCCTTACACCTGCTTCAAGCAGGCGTAAGGACTGACGCAGCATGTTAAGTATTGGGCAGCCCTGAGCATTGCTGGAGTTGTGTTGCACTTGCGACGCGACTCCAGCGATGCGCCGCCCTTACGTCACAAGATGCGTCACGAATCTGCCTACCCTTGTGCCACGGCGCGCCGCATTGTAAATGCGGCGCATCTGCCGTGACGCAAGGGTAGTTTTGCGTGACGCATTTGTTCTGGCGCATCTCTGCTGATATGCAGAGATGCGCCAGAAGTCGTAAATATACCCCCTAGTTGCTAGGGGCATTGCTGTTATAGCTGTTATATATCACTTGCGTAGAGACATTCCACATTGAAAAAGTCTTTTTACATTACTGCTGGCAACCATTCCTAATGAACTGAGGTGATCACTGCTGTAATGCTGCATGTGGTGGCCACTAATGTAATCTTGTCTGATATGATCACTATTATAACTCTAATCATATAAGTAGTTCAGGATGGTTTTCATTAACAATAAGCAGCTCTTATTACCAAAAAGGTTGGAGACAGCTGGTCTGGAGGATGAAGTTTCTATTGCACTTAGGGGCATATTTACCATCCCCGATCACCATCACAACTTCACTTTTCTTCACTTTGTGGTGGTGATAGGAGCCTTTCCTTATTCACAAGACTTAACGCCACCTTGTGAATAAGGCACCCTTCCACGCTATACTTAGCGTAAAAGGGGCATGAAAAAGGTGCTGTGGTGGGCGTTCAACCGCTGCACTGATAGATTTTGACGCTGCCCCATATTTACAAGGGTGGCATAAATATGGGGTGGTGCCAAAAATTTAGACCAGTTAAACACTAGTCTTACCGCAATGAGGAGAAATGTTTAATTTCTGCTGTTTCCACATGTGCTGCGTTGTACAACCCAATTGATTGTTTATGTCCGGGAAGATGTTCCTTCCTGCAAATGAAGAATCATTCATAAATATGGCGTTTTGCAACTTCTAGGTGTGCTGAATTAAGCAGCACACTTGAAAGTGGCAAAACACCTTTTCAGATTGTTTATGTGCAGGAAGGGACACCTCCCTACAAATAAACAATCATTCCCTTAAATGCAGGCACCCTTGCACTATGGTTCAAGGGTGCCTGTGTTGGCGCTAGGCAGCTAAATTAGCACACGTCCAGGGGGAAACTCAAGGATGCACTGTGTTCTTGTAAATACGGTGCAGCCCGACACTTCAGAATTGGCAGAGCACGGGGTTAAGCCAAGGAGGCTAACGCCGCATTCCTCCACTTCCATGTAAATATGCCCCCAGTGTGAAATGTGTGCAATAAAAAACGAATAACTCCTAATTCGAATACGTGCGGTAAGAGGAGATAACACACATACTCAACGCTATTGTGCCACTTGTAATGAGCACCCTAGTGCTAAATAGAAGTAGGTGCAAAAAATAATACTTTTTTCTCACAGTGTAGGTTTAGTTTTTGGACCCAATTCCAAATTATCTCCATGCAAGAATGTCTAGCTAGAACTATTAGCTGAAAAATGAATCAGGAGAAAGCCATCTTTTTGTATGTTTAAGGTGCAGAATTTGGAGAAAAATCAAGTCAAATCCAATGTACAAGAATGGGTGGATCACTTCAGTGCTGGATTTTGAAAACTTTACTCGAGAAAGCAATACATTGGATGTCAAGGTGCAGCAACAAAAAGGGTGTGGAGTCACAAGGGACAGAGTCACTCAAAGCAGTTTAACAGTCAACATACATTTAGTTTTAAAAACTCTGCCACTGGAGAGACTTTGTGGGCGGGAGGGGTAGGTCGGCAAGGGGCGGTTGCGAGCACTGTACCGGGAGGGGGAGGGGGTTGGGGGGATGGATGGAAGGGGGGTCGGGGGGAGGTTCCTTTGGGGGTTGTTGCAAACTGTGTTTTTGTATATTAATATGCTCTCTTGCTCAGGTTGACCTTTGCTTGTGGCGCGGGGCCATTTGTAGGTCTGGTTGCCTTCATGTTGCCCTCTACCAACACCTGGCTGTATAGCACATGTTGGGATTGTCTTGATTTCTTATGCAATGTTTCAATAAAAAGGATTTAAACCTAAAAACTCTGCTACAAAGAAATTCGCAACAAGGAGAAGTGTGACAGTAAATTTGTTCTGGCTTAATTGGTGGCAAAGGATGCATTTTACAATATCTTATATGGTTAAGACACCTGCTGCTGAGAGTTTTGTGTGCCTAGTACATTTCAGACAATTAATTTGTTTTCTGCAAAGCACATTGTGTAATATGCAGATAATAGATTTTTATTCTATGTAGATGGGTATGTGGGTTACTGCTTTTGACACAGAGATCCTTTTATTACTTGCAGTTCATATATTGCACTCGTCTAGTATAACAGTGAGCTAATAATCAGCACGAAGGACCTGAATACGAGCTGCAAGGCATGCGTTTAGACTTTATAGTTATTGTCTCAATCTGGTGTCATTAAAAGGCTGTTAAACATGTTTTTTGGGGGTAGAAAAAAGTCTTCTTGTGTAATTACAAGGCTGCTAAAAATGTTTTTTGGGGGAGTAAAAAAGTCTTATTAGTACATGCAACCCCAAATACTGATTAACATTTTAAATCATGACTTTGTTTCTCCCGGCTATGCACTTGTAACATTTAATAAATACCAGTAAAGACGATGTGTGACTCCTACACCTTGAAACTCTCATTATCCTATGTAGTATAGTGGATAATGATTTATATATGTGTATGATTTATAAACAATGTATACTATGTGCATGTGATGTATAGTGCTCTGGCAACCTAGACTGGTGTGAGTAGCTCTCTAAAATAAGTACATAAAAATAGTGCTATTTAAATTGTTACTTATGCAAATACTCAGACACACCTATACATCTGACATTCTTACAGTGCATGCATATTTCTTATATGCAGGGATTGAACAAAATCAAAAGCTTGCCTCCAAATAGTAGTTTCTCTTAAGTACTTGTAAAGTAATAAGCTCTGTTCTTTTGTTTCCCCGCCATTGCATTGGCCACTAGGTGTTAGGCTCCAGATAGCTCCCAGCCAGGATTATACTCAATCAAAAGGAGAGCTGATGGCCCTTTAAATTCGGTCTTTGTTTTAGGCACAGCTGGAACCTAAAGAAATCCCCCTCGCTGCCAGCATGTTGCTGTGCCAAACAAAAAGCAGATGATGTGCCAGTGCTGCTAAATTGTGTCCCGGTGCAGGCAAATTACAGCAGAACAAACTCAGCTTATTTCACAGGTGCCTCAATTATAGCTGCCGGCCCAGGTTCAGTCTGGATCCCATTTAATTCAAGAACTGGATCAATTTCCTGAACATAGAAGAAAGACTATGTTCAGGCTGACTCTATCTCTATGGTCCAAAAACTCAATCGCTACTCAAAACGCTACTCAAAAACAAAGGCCTTTGTTTAGTGCTTGGTGAACTGGATGCTTCTTTAGAGACATAGTGGACAGTCCATCCGCCATTCTACACTTGTATTATAGCATATGGTACTTGTAATACGGGGATATCTGCCACATTAGTGACATAACATCCAGTAGGCCGGACTTTAAATAGCTCCCAAAATCTTTCTGGGAAGTTTCAAGTTTAAAATCAGATAGTGGCCTGAGACTGCATATATGGTGTGGGGTTTGCATGTTTCTTTTGAATATTATGTTTTAAGAATCCAAGATTTATGATGAAAAATACTAAACCAAAAATCCACAAAGGAAATAAAATGGTTAAGAAATAGAGTACCATGTAACATATAAGGGATGTTTGGTGTCTTTGGTCAGAGTACTCTTGCCATAGATATCATGGAATGTTAGGTTGTGGCGCATCATGTTCAACTCTACTCCATGTTGATTTTTATGAGCTGACTTAATTCATAATGCCATTGGAGGCATACCATTTTCTGCACATGCCTTTTAGTCCCATTTAAGCCTCTTCAATATTTCGGAGGGAAAAGGAGTCTATTCTGGAATATATTATTGGTCTTTGGTGAAACATGGCGTGAACATAATGAGATGCTGAGATACATGTTGTAAAGTTCAAGGACCCGAGACTCACCCTGAGTGCTGATAAGTTCAAGTTTGGACAGCCATAAAAAAGTTATCTTGGTTATCTGGAATCTGGAGCAAAAGATTGACGCCTAAGAAGAAATTGATCAATACCAGTGAGAGTTTGTCAACCCATAAGAGTAAAGATGAATTATTGAGTTTGATAAGCATTACAGAGTCCTATAGTTGTTTTGTACAGGTTTTGGCAGCAAACAATTGCCATATGAGAAGGTTATTGAAGAAGAAGTTGGAGTATTATTAGTCAGCAGAAATTGAGAGTAAATTTATAAGAATGAAAGAGGGTTTGAAGAGGTTGCCAAGATACTAGCCAGGTTGGAAGCTTGCTGGAAAGGAATGTAGAGAATTGTTGCTCAGCAAAATGTGGGAGTGCATTGATAAGAGTGAAGGATCATTTTAGAAGGTTCCAAATATTCAGGCTTAGATTCCGAATAGAAACACCATTGTTGTCAATTGCCGAAAATATTTGTTTCCAAAATTTTAGACAATGTGTTTTCTCAGATTAGGTGTTGGCCGGGAGGTACCTCTATAGCAGTTTTGCTTCACAGTAAGAGTACATTCCAGGTACAAAACAATTGATGGTGGATTGCCTCACTAGGTTGGTCGAACATGATTTTGAGGATGAGTATGAAACTCACATGGATGTGTAGTCAAAGATGAGTGGTTGCACCACTGCTATTGGAAAAGATGTGGAGGGGAGAATTTGACAAAGATAGATGTTTACAAGAAGTTATTACAAAGTTGCAATAGTTTTGGAGTGCAAGGAACAACGAGAATAGGGAAGTAAAAGAATTATGAATGTGAAAGAGAAACTATGTGGGAAACACAATCAGAGGCACCAAGTTAATACCGGGGGAGGGAATGAAAAAACAACAGTTACCCGTTGCCACAGCCGCTGCCTCTCATTCTTCTTTGCCTGCTTCCAGGGCAAGAAGCACCCATCTACCAGGCCCACCATAGCCAATCACAACACTGCAATGCAGCGTTGTGATTGGTCTGAGCGCTGTGGTATGGCGCTCAGCCAGGGAATGGGAGGCTGGGCATGTACTGCAACAGGCTGTAATTCAGCCTGGTGCAGGACATGCAAAGTGCGCATGACGGTTTGGCTGGCTTGAGATGGCCGTCCTAAGCATTTTGCACACTTGGAGTGGGCAAATCACTTCCACCCTGCTCTATGAGCAGAGCAGCTCCGCCCCACCCCTATCCTGCTGAGCAAGGACGGAAAATAAAATGATAATAAAAATTAGTTATTATCATTTTATTTTTTCCTTGTTGGCCTCTTTAGTTGGCGACACTACTCTGCCTTAGCGGAGGAGCCGCCACTGCAAATATTCCCTTTAAGCCATTCGCATTTCTATGGCTGATCTAATAGAAATGTATGCATCTGTTCATTGTGCACAGTGGTCGAAATTCACCAAACCCATGAAAGAAGGTACAACCTTCAAGAACACAGTCAAAACTGATGATGGCAGGAAATAGAAATTAAATTGGCTGTCACTTTTCCTAGAGCAAAAAAGTACAAGGTCTCTGAGAATGTGGAGGGTGTTGCTGTATTATGCAAGGTAAGTTTCAAGAGCAACGGATCATGCAAACGTTGGATCAGTGGTTATTTCAGAAAAGTGGTCAGTCTAGTAACAGGCTGGCATATTTAAGGGACTACATATATTCATTTAGTTCCGGATCACAGGTAGATAGTATTAAACGTTACTGAACTTTCCTGTTCACCTGTTGCTTCCCCTTAAACTCAAGTTATTTTTCCTACTTATGTTCCAATGTTTCCCCTCAATCTTGAAGGTGCTCATACATGTTCTTTGTCTCCCTCTTCTGCCTATGGGTATGCTTCCCAAAAAGGGGAAGAGAGGGTGGTGCCTTGAGTCAGAGTGCTGGCCCCACAGGCATCATAGAATCTTAGGCTGTGGAACCTTGGCAGGGGAAGCGACATGTTCTAAGTGAGTCGGTTAGAGTCCAGCAGTTGGTCAGAGAGAGGTGGCCGAAGTCTCATCAACAAAGCGTCTCTGAAATCATCACTTATTGCGTATGGGCTCTTCATTACAGGCTGGTTCTCAACATTTGTCAGAAATGCAATGACAAAGACATTCCCCTTTTTAGTGTAAATTTCCATCTGTTTTTTCCACATCTTAAAGTTCCCAAATGGACATTCCCAGGACTACTCAGGTGATTTTTAAAAATGTTTGTGTAGACAAATATGCATGTGAAATGTCCTACATGCGAAAATGTCATGAGACACAATAAGGTACCAAGCCATGAAGATTTTGCTGTAATCTACTGTTCTTTTGCTACGTTATTACTCCTGCCTTACTCAGGAGTAGCCAGGGATACCACAGAGTAAGTCACACCTACTTATAGCAAAACTCTTTTTGAATCAGGCCCTAAATCTTTTTTTTATGTTTCTACGGGCAAAATAATTACCCCTCCCTCGGCCGACCTATTTACCATATACCCCGCCAATTGCGGGAGTATCTCTTTCACACCTTTTGTGAACGGTTTTACTCCTGTCTTTTAACGGAGTAAAATTCTAGCCTCTTTTTAGGACCTGAAGCCAAACTTTGAGAAGACCTTCCGACTGGCAACTTTTTTGTTGTTCACCAAATGGGGTGGGTGTCCTATGCGGAAAAAAATGCAAAACTGCCCCTGGGCAGATTTGTCAAATTTGCCAATGCAAAACCTACTCCTCTTACAGGGCAAATTCACTTATTTGAGTTAGAAAGTGGATTTAAGCTTGCTGCTTGTCACTTAGGTGCAGAAGTACCTTTGAGAACGAGGGCTTAAGTTATTAGTCGCTTGTAATCTGTTTACTTCTCTTTGCACTGACACCATAATTAGAAGCTAATGCTGGGAACATATAATTTCCCTATTAAAATAACACAATTATGTTCTTATTACAAGCGTGTTCTGATATCTTAACATGCTTGTAATAAGAAAGATACGTCCCTAGTCGTTTGAAATAAATGATTGCAGGTTATTAGTGACGTCGTGGACTCCTGGGACTGAGGCTGCAAAAGTGGAGAGGGCTTGCAGCAACCTCGAGCTGTGCGCCTGGCCCAGCGTCACACCGAGAAGATGCAGCGCGAGCTGAGCTGCTTGGGGCCATTTGCGCGCTGCTCTCAGACTCTGCTCAGTATTGCAGGTGTGGAATGCACGACAAGAGGGGACTGATAGTGACGAGAGACAAGCCTCTGGCAGCGCAGCTCGCACTTCCTCAACTTCCTCCAATCCGGCTGTTACGTGGGGCGCAGGAGCGCGTGCAGCAGAGTGGCCTTCTCCTGGACCAATTTTACAGCATCTTTTGCACGGCCTCTTCAAATGGAATGACGTGTTTATATGGAAAACTACTCACGTCCTCACCATGGACCTGCCGACGACAGTCGGGCCACCTAAATTATCCGATTGTGTGGCCGAGGCGATTTCCGCATATTTATAGGTTTTTTCGCTTATTCCACATAATCCATCATCTGCTGCATAATCTGCAGTTTTTAACAAAAAACATTTATGTTTCTAGCGCTAACGGTTCAAAAGTTACTAAAACACCGTGACACGTTGCCGCGCAGTGGAAGCCAATCTGCAAACTTCGACTAGCCACCTATCTTTAGCTGATTGCTATATTTGGGTGGCGAACTGGTACTAAAAGGAGGTGCAAGTGCAACTAATGTCCAGACAGTGCTAACAAGTTTAAAAATAACAAAATAGTGAAGTAATACTGAAGTAATCACACTATGTGCAGCATAATTAGCTTTGTCTTGCTGTATGATTAACTTGACTCTGCCGCATAATTTGTCACTCTCCTGTATAATTCCAGTGCCTCTGGCAATAGGTTCCACGCTGTGACGGTCAGACCCAATACATGACTTTGGGGAAACACTGCAAGCATCAGCACTCAGTTCATTGTTCCCAGGTTTGCTTGTGAGGAGCTGAAAGGGCTCGTCTGGTCGAGATGTTTTATCTGCGCATCCTGGATTTAATCAGATATCATTTTAGAGCTATAAGCACCTGAGTGCAAGGATACATTTGGAATGAGTTAGATGTTCTCACCTGAACACGGTAAAATTTGCATCAGCAACTTTTCTATTATTACTGACACACCCTCACAAGGACCTGGCTCTCCTGTTCCATTTCCCCCAGTATTCACTGAATCCTCCTAAATCCAGACAAGAAATAAAGAACTCTCAAACGAACATAACAAGCATTTACAATGCAATGGTTTTGCCTTTGTTAAAGTTAGAGCGATTGGCATTGCTCTTGACATTATTTTTATTTATGTTTTTTTTTTAACATAAATAAATGGCATTGTCATTTACAATGCCACTAGCTTTATCTCTTGCAAATGACACACACCAACACCCACAGAGAGCCCCCCCAACACACACAACCCCCCCCCCACACACACACCCACACAGAGCCCCCCCCACACACAGCCACACAAAGCCCCCCACACACACCCACACAGAGCCCCCCCACACACACACCCACACAGAGCCCCCCACACACTGCGAGCCCCACCCCACACACTGTGGGCTCGCTGCGAGCCCCCCCCGCAGGCAACAGAGGCACGAAAACAGGGTCACAAGCAAGCAACAGGGTCACAAGCAAGCAACAGGGTCCCAAGCAAGCAACAGGGTCACAAGCAGGCAACAGAGGCACGTAAAGAGGGCCACAAGCAGGCAACAGAGGCACGAAAACAGGGTCCCAAGCAGGCAACAGTGGCACGAAAACAGGGTCCCAAGCAGGCAACAGAGGCACGAAAACAGGGTCACCAGCAAGCAACAGGGTCCCAAGCAAGCAACAGGGGCACGTAAAGAGGGCCACAAGCAGGCAACAGAGGCACGAAAACAGGGTCCCAAGCAGGCAACAGTGGCACGAAAACAGGGTCCCAAGCAGGCAACAGCGGCACAAAAACAGGGTCCCAAGCAGGCAACAGTGGCACAAAAACAGGGTCCCAAGCAGGCAACAGCGGCACAAAAACAGGGTCCCAAGCAGGCAACAGTGGCACAAAAACAGGGTCCCAAGCAGGCAACAGTGGCACAAAAACAGGGTCCCAAGCAGGCAACAGAGGCACGAAAACAGGGTCCCAAGCAGGCAACAGAGGCACGTAAAGAGGGCCACAAGCAGGCAACAGAGGCACGTAAAGAGGGCCACAAGCAGGCAACAGAGGCACGTAAACAGGGTCACAAGCAGGCAACAGAGGCACAAAAACATGGTCACAAGCAGGCAACAGAGGCACGAAAACAGGGTCACAAGCAGGCAACAGAGGCACGAAAACAGGGTCACAAGCAAGCAACAGGGTCACAAGCAAGCAACAGGGTCACAAGCAGGCAACAGAGGTACGTAAAGAGGGCCACAAGCAGGCAACAAAGGCACGAAAACAGGGTCCCAAGCAGGCAACAGTGGCACGAAAACAGGGTCCCAAGCAGGCAACAGAGGCACAAGCAGGCAACAGAGGCACAAGCAGGCAACAGAGGCACGAAAACAGGGTCACAAGCAGGCAACAGAGGCACGAAAACAGGGTCCCAAGCAGGCAACAGAGGCACAAGCAGGCAACAGAGGCACGAAAACAGGGTCACAAGCAGGCAACAGGCACGAAAACAGGGTCACAAGCAGGCAACAGAGGCACGTAAAGAGGGCCACAAGCAGGCAACAGAGGCACGAAAACAGGGTCACAAGCAGGCAACAGGCGGATCACTTATAACAAACCAACTCTCCCCTTTTTTCCCGAACTATCCACCACTTCTTGCTATACGCTATTTCAGGCCCCTCATTCTCACGGTCTCTGAACCCCACACTTTTTCCAGTGTTGAGTTGAACATTTCTTCCTCCCATGTACTGCAGAGAGAGATAGCGACACAGGGAGGGGGAGCAGATTAGGGGAGATAGTGACACAAGGAGGGAGAGTAGCACAGGGGGAGATAATGGCAAAGGGAGGGAGAGTAGTGCAGCAGGAGATTGCGACACAGGGAGGAATAGCAGCGCAGGAGGAGATAGTGACACAGGGAGGGAGAGCAGCGCAAGGGGAGATAGCGACAGGGAGGGAGCCGAGAGTAGCACAGGGGGAGATCGTAGACGTGGCCTGGTGATGGCAGACATACCACTTCGGACTCCAGCAGCCAGGTGCCAACCAGTGCCTCAGTGCCACACCCTGCGAATCACTTACTGCCTCCCCGTGCATTAAAGCAATGCGCAGTACAATGCTCTAATATAAATGTCCAAATAAAACATAAAATAAAAAAGGCATCATATTTTAAAGAGTAAAACACCCACAACTCACGTGAACAGACGAGTCTCTCAGACAACCCACGCACAGCACAAGCAGGGCACAGGCATACACAACACACAACAGCACTTACAGGCCCACACGACTCTCAAACACACAGACAGTGCAACACTCGCAGAACATAGACAGACACCACAAAGAACAGCACACCCCACAGACCCACATACAGGACCATCAATATATTACACCACCTGGTGACACGTAGGAAACAGGACATAGACAAAAAACAGCACAAAACACACACAGACAACTCATCCGATTTAGAGGTAGCATATACAGACACAACACAACGAGATGCACACTAGACACACAAATCAGCAACATGATGCAGACCCCTGGTGTACAATTCAGATTTACACAAAACAGAACACACGTAATGCAAAACGCTGGGTGGCACAAAGCTTGTTTCCACAGACACCACTGATGCTGAGACCCCGCCCCCACCCCTTCCCCACCTGGCAGCCTCCATGGTAGGTTCCAGCAGTGCTGGGTGGCACGTGGCTTGTTCCCACAGTCACCGTTGGTGCTCACAGAAGCCCCCTGCCCGCCTCATGTGGTAGGTTCCACCAGTGCTTGGTGGCACAAGGCTTGTTACCACAGACACCGCTGCTGCTCAGAGAAGCCCCCCCCCCAACCTACCTCATGTGGTAGGTTCCAACAGTATTGTGTGGCACCAGGCTTGCTACAACAGACACGCTGCTGCTCAGAAAGCACCCCCCCCCCCCAACGCGCAGCCTCGGGTGGTAGGTTTCAGCAGTGATGGGTGTCACAAGGCTGGCTACTACAGACACTAACAAGTGGCTGTATCACAGTGTCAGACATCGCTGCCCCATGCACAGGTGATGGTGGCTATAGACGCGCCCTGCGCTGTCATAACAAGAAGCGGAATCTATGTCAGTCACTCGGCTGTGGTACCACGATGCCCAAGGTCACGCGGTGGATCGTCGTAAGTGGCAGCTCACTGGGACTGCTACAGTGAGGGGTGGGCCAAACCGACCCCACCACCGCGGCTAGTGAAGGGGCGAACTGGGCCGGATTTTACCCCTTCTCATAACCACCCCCGGGACGAGAGTTCCGCACATGGTAATCCCGCTTTTATGGGGTTGTGGACGATTTGACGGAAATGGTCCGTGGTCGCTCCTCATCTGCATGGCAGCGGAAGCAGTCACAGCGCAGTGAACTTCCCTAATGGTTGAGGTGCTGTGTCCACTTCCTGTTAGAATGTTCCAGACACTCTTTACCGTAATGTTGCTACACCCCAAGGCTCGAACATTGGCCGAAGATGGGCCGAATCTATTTTGCGGCTAATTCAGCGTTTACGGGTTCCCTGGCAGGCGCAGCATGCACCCCCCTCTTGAATTGCCACCCCCTACCCGACTCGGGGTTGGGGGGTGGGATATGGTCCTCCTCGGTCGTGGTTAACCGGGGGAAGGGAGAGAGTAGCGCTCTTACCTGGCATGGCCGGCCGGCTAGCTGTGCTGGGTGGGCATGATCTTGAGCCCGTTAGCGCTGGGTCGGTTAGCGCTCGATAGTCAGGTGCTCTTCGGCCATCCTGGGTACCTGGTGTGGCCATGATCCACGCGGGGGACCGGGCGGTGGACATGGTGTACCTTTTCTCCACGCTTGGTGCAGCTCTGCGTTCCTCTCCTGACCGAGGCGCCGCTGCCTGGCGCTTTTGAGAGCCCCGTCCCCTCCCTCGGGCTGGTTTGTGCCTCGCTGTGCTGGGGTTTAGTGGTGCATGCTTCATTGCGAGCAATCGGGTGGGGGGGGAGCAGGAACAGACACACACGGACAGGCACGGAGAGCAGGAGGGGGGCGGGAAGACATAAGGCAAGAACAAGAAACAAGAAAAGCGGGAGGGGGCGGGAAAGGGGGAGGAGAGACGCTGACGACGGCCGACGACGGCCTTGGAGCAGGAAGGCGGCCATGAGGAAACAAGCGGGAGGGGCGGGAAAGGGGGAGGAGAGACGGAGCACGAAGGAACAGATTCGACGGCCGGGAAGGCGGGCACCAAGAAACAAGCGGGAGGGGGCGGGAAAGGGGGAGGAGAGACGCTGACGACGGAAGGCGGGTGCCGGCAATGCCGGACCAGAATCGGGGGCGTTCCCGGCGTCGCGTGACGTCGGCAAAAGCCAAAGAATGTCGGGAACGCCCCCGTGTCTGGTCCGGCATTGACGGACAGGCCCCTCATCCAATGGCTAGGCTCCATTTACGGAGCCAGCCAATGAATGACGAGGGCCGACCCAAAGCACACTACAGTTCTCATCAGGTTTTCGCCTGCGCGAAAAAGATGCGCAGAGCGCATCTTTTTGGCGAGGCAAAACCTAAAAAGGACATAACAGAGCTCCTCCGTCACTTACAGTATCCATGTAATGTGCATGAGTCCCATTTACCAAATGAAGGGAAAGTTGTTCGGGCAATTTTTTTATTTTTACTAAAAGACGTGTAAAGAACTTTGGGCCTAATCCACAAGGAAATTTGTAAATGTTTTTATAACCTCGCCTGGGCATAGAATAACTTATTTCTAAAATTCACGAAACCATTCCCGGTTGTACCAGGCAACCCGTGCCGGCTGCAGCTGCTGAGATGTGAACCTGGAATGGATTTGTAAATTCCTTTTTTTCTTTTCGGCAGAAGCATTTTCTCTGAGGTATTTGACAGGTATGCATTCAGAAGTGCCAGTGCTTTTGAGCAGTGGCGGGATTTTTTATGTCCTCTCTTTAGATACACTTGAAAATCGTTGACTATGATTGGGATGTTAAGTTCTTGTTCCCCTCCAGGAATGGGATTTATTTCTGCCCTTGACAGGAGTAAATCTCTGACATTTTCCATGGTGGGAGGGAGAACAGAATGAGAATACCCTAAGCTCGAGAGTTGTGGGTTTTCTCAAAGTTTCTAGAAAAACCATGACCAGGAACACTCACTTCCCATCCCATCAATGAGATTTACTTATGCACAACATTATGCATTTATGGGGCAATTTTACGGATGAGTAACATGATTTGTGACTACAAGGTCGACTGGTGCTTTAGAAAACCTAATCAGATGGAAACGGCAGAGAGCGGGGCTGGGTAGGGGGCACAGGAGTCTCAGATTTTAGCGAATAGCCAGGTCTTTAGACTCTTTCTGAAGCACATCAGAGAGTTGGCTTGTCTGATGTTTTGAGGTAGCTCATTCCACAGACGGGGTGCTACTGTCCTGAAAGCCCTACCTCCCATCCTGGATTTCTTGAATCTGGTAGTTGTTGCCAGGCTCACACTGGACGAGCGAAGGAGCCTGGTGGGCTTATACCAGGTAAATCTTTCCTGCATTGATAGGGGACCCATTCTGTGCAGTGCTCTGTATACAATGCACAGTGATTTAAAGGTGACTCTGTCCCTTAACGGCAACCAGTGATGGTCTCTCAAAGCCATAGTGGTAGAGGAACTGCGCGATCTGTTAAGTGCCAGCTTTGCCACTAAAGACTGGACTCTTTGGATGTATGTCATTACTACACGGTTTCTACACCGCGCTACCATTACAACGCAGGTATCACAACGCAAGTCATTACAACGACTTGCGCTGTAGGTGCTGGACTTAGGAATAGTACGATTACTATTCCAACTCCAGCCTACTCAACAGTAGGGAAGGTGTTGGAATAGTAAATCTACTATTCCTTAGTCTCTAGCGCCATCCAGCGCAAGTCGTTGTAAGGACTTGCGTTGTAATGGAAGCGCGGTGTAGAAACGGCGTAGTAATGGATGTTCCCCGACTCTTTGCAGCCCCTGCAGGATGTATAATGGGGCACCTAAATATAGGGAATTACAATAATCCAGTCTGCACAAGATTATGCTCCTCACCACCAAGGGTCTAACCTCATTGGGTAGGAGAGGAATGATCTGTCTAAGTGCCTTAAGCAGGGCAAAACATACACCAATTGTTTTATTGGTTTACGATACCATTTGAAGATTTTCATCAAGCAGTACCCCCAGGTTACACACTGTTTTAACTGGGACCAGTAGATCGGTCCCCTGGGAAAACCTGAGCTCGCATGGTAACTGCTAATTCATTTTGGCAGTCGATGAGTAGACTACCTCCGTTTTCCCCTTGTTAAATTGCAGAGAGTTAGCATTGAGCCAGCCAGAGACCCAACGCATGCATTCCTGAAAAGTGTCCATAGACACCGCGTGCTTCCCTTCCAGGGAAAACACCAATTGGGTGTCGTCAGCATAATTGATCAGGTCAATCCCATAGGATTTTATAATGGGAATCAAAGACCGCAAATATATATTAAAAAGGATAGGGCTAATTGCCGACCCCTGTGGCACTCCATGATGAACCAGGGACCTAGGGGAGGCATACGAAGTCATGGTCACTATCTGTTGTCTATCTGACAGATAAGACTGTAGCCATTTCAGGGCTTTGCCTTTCACACCCAGTCTCTCCAGTCTGCCCAACAATACTGCGTGGCTTACCGTGTCAAATGCGGCCGACATGTCCAATAGCACTAACACTGATGAGTTACCATTGTCGGCTCGCATTCGCAAAGTATCCAGCACGGTTGCCTACGGAGTTTCCGTCCCATGGCCTGGGCGGAACCCAAACGGATCCCTGTTCAATAAGTGGCTATCTTCTAGATAACTCGACAAAGACTTGCTGACAGCCTTTTCCAAAAATTGTATTGGGTAGGGCAGGAGAGATATAGGCCTAAAGTGAGCTGGATTTGTTGGATCCAGCGAGGGTTTCTTGGGAAGGGAAGTTACCACTGCCTGCTTCCATACCTCCGGCACTACTCCTTCATCCAAGGATTGGCGGCAGATCAGTCGCATCCATGGAAATATCTCTGGTCCATACTCCTTCCAGATCTTATGAGGAAGGGGTTCTAAGGGGGATTCAGAGGATACTCTAAGGGTGAGGCTGTTGAAAAGCTCTTCAGTGAGAGGTTGAAAACTCTCAATGGATGATACTACCCATGGTTCCTCCTCCGCTATCTGGAGCAATACATCCTGACTGCTGACCTTACCCTGGTCAACCCCTCCAACAATTTTGGCAATCTTATCTTCAAAGAAGATGGCAATTTCATCGGAAAGTTTTTGTGTTGCGACCACCCTATTGCTCGTACAGGCTGGGCTGGACAGGTCTTCTATGATATTAAAGAGAGCTTTTATGCTGTTCGGTGCTTGAAGTATGGAGGTGGCATAGAAGAGAGCTTTCGATTTGGCAAAGGTCCCTTTATATTGAGCCTGCACTAGCTTCAGCAGTTTCTTATCAGACTCTAAATAGAATCTTCGCCACTTCCTTTCTGCCTGTCGGCATTGATTACGTAATAGTTTCAGCTCCTTTCTAAACCAGGGGGCTAAAGGTTTCCTTCTGTTCTTTATCTTTTTCAAGGGGACAAGCCTGTCAAGGGTATCAGAGATATGGTTACAATAGGTTTGATAATTCTGGCCCACCGAGTCACCTGGGGCGAAGAGTGTCTGGTTAGGAAAGATTGGGTCTGTTTTATCTTTTGGTAGTTTAGACCAGTCCCTTCCCTTTCGATAGGTCGCTGGGCAGTTATTATTATTCATATGGGTAGGTATAGTAATCTTAAAATGGATCAGGGAATGGTCAGTCGAGCATTGGGGTAGTATACCAATCACCTCCGTCTCGGTCTGATTTACGAACACAAGGTCCAGCACATGTCCTCCTGAGTGGGTTGATTCCAGAATCGGCTGATCTAGGCCACAGGTCTCACATATGTGTTGTAGGTTCTTCAGGTGACTCCCTAGGGTCCCATAGGTTAAAATCTCCTAGAAGCAGCAATCTGGAGTGAGTCAGGGCAAGGGCAGCGATAGTGTCAAACAGTACCTGGTACTGAGTATCTAGACCTTGAGGTATATTGCAGATTATACCTGTTAGTAGCCTTCCTTTTGTTTCTTGCAGGGTAAAGCCCAGCAGTTCTATCCCTACGACCTCATCAATCTGTAGGGGGGCAAAGTTCCATCTCTCCTTGAATATAACCCCGGCCCCCCCACCTCTTCCCAGGGCCCTTGGTTTATGAAACACCTTGTAGCCTCCAGGGCAGGCAAAACCCAGCTCAACAGAGGAATCAGGACTAGTCCAGGTCTCTGTTATAAAAAGGACATCCTGGTCCATGTCTTCCAACAGGCCTGACACTTCCTGATGGTGTTTCACCAGAGATCTACTATTGACCAGGCCACACATTTAGGTAGCCATAGTCTGTAACGAGTCTTTTTGAAGCCCCCCCTTCCTGCTTCCCTATACTCAGCAAAAATTCCTTAGAGTAGTTTATTCTGGCGGTTCTCAAACCGGCAGCATTCTTGGCGCTAGGCGCGGCCGGCACGCGGACGGGCGCAGACGGGCTTGTCTCTGGCGCGTCTCCGGCGCATCGCTGCGCGCGCTGCACGATTGCATTGCCCCTCCTACATAGGAAGGCAGTTGCAGCCAAGCCAAACGCTAGAGCACTAACCAAGATGGCGCTGGGGTGAGGTGTTTCTCTAATTCCCACTAAAGCAGCGGAGTGAAGTGAGAAGTAGTATTTTTTATCGTGCGGGTAAGAAACTGTTAAAAATGTTGTGATATCGGTTTCAAAGTCCTGATAGTTCCCCCAATATTTTATTTAGTTCCCTTTACCTTGTAGAAGCAGGAGGATCTCATGCACACACAGCCAACACACAGCACTTTCAGCCAAAGACTGTGTTTTCCAAGATGTAGGTCAGACATACACATCACGTAGCTTTGTGAATCGAACACATTCTATCAAAGTGGTAAAATAGTTAACTAATGAAATTAAGAGATGGCAATTTAAGAGATGGTGGAGTAATGAATTTCCTGAATGGAAGAAACTGCCATTTGAAATGGGAAGCTAAGGGTATGACAGGATGGTTATTAAATAAATTATAAGAGCAACCTGATACCGTTATAGAAGGACAGGTAAAACTATTATAGTGCAATGGACGGCATGATTTTGTGGCAACGAAATATAGAATTGTGGAGTTGGCTAATAAAATGTCTGATGATTCCATTAACTAATGCTATAAAAGATGGGAAATTATTAAACTAATGATGGTGGCTACAATAGATTTTTTGGCAATGCCAGGATAAAGGAGGGAACTGAGGATAGGATGTTTGGGCACATAATTAAATGATAGCAAGGGCACATAGAAAAACAGTCTTAGCAGCATTAATAACACAATGAGAGGTACCACTAATGTTCATACGTAGGGAACAACAACCACAATTGTAGTCAACTATGGCATGATGCAAGTTCATTCTAACGCATTGCCAGGGGTCACTTAAAGCATGATGCATGTCTAAATAAAGACAGTATGATCTATGAATGTTATTATTAAAGGAAGGTGATGATGTAAATGTATGAAATACATATTCAACAATAGCTCTAATGATAGTAGCAATTTATAATTTGATGACAGATGCAATTAATGAAATGACAAACACACCAGCATAAAAATATATAACAATAAGATACTTTTATTATGGTACATACATAGAAATATATAACACTTGCAGATTGCGCTTCCTACGAAGTATCTTGATATAGAGTTTTGACTTCCTCAGGCTGGCATTTCAGTAAGAAGTGTGCTAGGGCGCTGAGTGTGGGGATTTCTGGCCGAGCTGGCAAGGATCTGGGAAAGATAGTTCAGGATTCCAGACTGCAGTGCTTTGTGTGTGATGCTTTCTAGCTTGTAGCTACTCCTTTCCTCTAATGGAAGCCATTTCAATGAAATAAGAATTGAAGATGATCTGATAAGGCATTTGAGATCCTGTGACCAACCTGGAAATAACATGCCGGGCTTCTTTGAGAAGTGCAAATCTAGTTTGTGAATCCCTATTAGTAAGGTGTTACACAGTCCTACGTGATAGCCACACGGGATTACATTACTTGTTTGAAATCCAAATATAAGATGAAAGATTTAAGTCCTCAACGTAGTGTGAGTTTATTTTGTGCCTCTTTAGCCAATGATTTGATGTATGCTTGTAGGTTAAGGTTCCTTTCTATTATTAAACCAAAGACATTTAGTGCATTCCACAATGGAAGGCTGCAGTCAGAAATGTGAGTGCATTGAGCTAAGTTTAATTTAGTATTGAATGGATAGTAGTGGAGATATTTCGAGTAGGTTCAATTTAAGATAACAGTATGGCATCCATGTTTTAATATGATCAAGCCAATGCGTCTTGAATCCTGCATTTTTAAGGGAGGACATTTTCTGAAAAATCTGAGCGTCATTAAACATGAAAGTGACATGGATGTTCAAGTGGTTTAGAACAGAGGGAAGAGGCTCTGTGTATAAGCTGAAAAAAGTAGAAAAGAATATTGAACCTTGGGGAAACCTTTGGCTGATGAACAGTTGGCTTTGTGTAGTTATTGATAATGTTTTTCCAAGTATGACTAGAAAGAGCCAAGAACGGAAGCATTCAGACTCATTCTGTCCTTCAGGATTTCATGAGAGTGGAGTTATTCATCATGTTGAAAGCATCAGATATATCAAGGAGGACACAAAGAGAATGTGAAAAACCAATCAAAATTCAATTATTGAGATTCGTATTTCTGCAAGTTTTTGATTGAATCGACAATTTTCAGGCTGCAACATAGGAAATGTGAGTTATTCACCTGTTGACAAAGCAGTTCTAGTCTCAGAGTGGATCCAGTAAATTATCATGTGACCAATTGGCCATGGACGTATTATGGGACTTTGGTTTACCTCATGAATATTTATGTTGCAGGTCGCAAATTATGACTAACTATGATTGGAGGCCATCACAGGGGGGTGACCTGCTGGGCTCGTTGACGAAATGAGTCTATGACTCGATATTGATTTGATATGGAATTTCTAAAGCTCACAATTGCCCTTTGGTGTCTTGACGCTAACATTTCTCTCAGACAAAACCTGAGAGCCATGACCAGAAAAAATTATAATGAAAGAGAGAACAACCTGGACGTTAGCAGTTTTGAAAAGCTGTATAGATTAGACTGACTTTTGTTCCTGAGCTGGTAGGTGGAATAATCAAAGCTTCGACCACCCCAGGAAGCCTTCTTAATTCTTGAAACAGAGATTGAATTTGAGGTGGCGGATCGCAGCAGTCTTTTTGGTCAATTCCACCTACATCATCTGAGATATTTTGATCATGCTCCATGCAGTTATCTGTGTTCCTGACAGAGAACCTTAAATATGACTCTTTTTTATTACTGGGATATTCATGTTTTAGTCACTTCTACGTATGCTTCAAAAGGCCAGTTATTAAAAGTTATACCTCAGAACAGAGGCTTTTCTGCCTAATAATTGAAACTTTAAGAGTTTTTGCCTGTCAGGCACACTTTAGGTGCTGGGCAATGTATGCACAATTTCAGAGTCCTTATATCATCTCTTGCATTCTCACTATGTACATACACCTAAGCACTACTCCTACGTGGATTTCACGTTTGCTAAATTAAAAGACAAAACATCTCCAAATTGTGTACATAAGACGGGGAGAATTCAGCTCAATAAAAAGTTATCAATAAATGTAAATATCCATCATGCCTTTTTCGATGATAACTTGTTTTCTGCAGCATCAATTGAGACTTGCTGTGCAGGCTCGTTGAACTCATGTTTCAATATTTCTCTTTCTGCAGAGTGATTTGTGGTCACTGGGAATCACTGCAATGGAAATGGCAGAAGGGACTCCTCGTAAGTAAATATTTGCCATTTTCATCCCATTGCCGGAATGTCTTCTACGCTGAAGTATATTTGCATTTGGGTATTATTTTTGAAGTCATCTTTAAATGTGTTGTTTACAACTCTGACTTGCATTTGTTGCACTGTGATGCCCAAACGTTGTAGTGGCTTAGGTTAGTGGTGGTAATCAGGTAGCACACTTTGGGTAAGATTTATGAAGATGCCAGGCAATGCAGGGCAGCACCTAGTGTTGCTGTGGTCCGTTGCGTAACAAGGAGAGAGCAGGAGAGCGCCAAATATTCAGAGGTTAGAATGCTAGTGTCATGATTATATTTATTCCACATGCATCAAACCAGCGTTGCTAATATATACCTTTTCTGTTGGAGTGTGGAAGGGTGATCGGAAGCATAGCCAATGCTTTGTTTTCATATCATAACTGTATAGCCAAGCAAAAAAGGGGGCCACCCCAAGTACTTACTATGTACCATCTACCCTGTAACGCATAAGATGGCCACCCATACAAAGTCTTTTTTTCCCTGTGTTTTGTTTGTATGTGTATAAATACCATAAATAAAAATATATTAAAAAAAATGCTTTTAGAATTTATTAGCTCAAGTTCATAATAGTGTGTCCTGTGCGCACACAGAAGCCGTTTCCCAATTATTATTTTTAAAATCATAAATCTAATTGTTGATAAAATGCGTATATTTGTACTTTAGTCCTCAGACATATATTCAGATATCTACGCCAATAGTAAGTTTTCATGCAGGCTCCTGCACCACCATATTTATTGTTGCAGAGAGTCCCCAGCGAGTTCCTCTACACATGTATATTATTTCTTCTTCTCTCTTCTCCTGGAGAAGGGGGGATCAATTTAATTTCACTTCTACTACTAAGAAATAACAAGCTTTTGTTTATCGTTTCTGACACCGAAACAGTCCTATTTAGGTTAATTTCTAGAAAGTGAATAGTCATTCAAAATGATTGTGAATAACTGTGAAGTTCTGAGTTTTGGGTTTTTTCAAGCATTATCAATGGCCGCTTCTTCCCCTGACATTATCGTACCCTCCAGTTTCCTGGTTGTTACCACAACACTTTGACTACAGAAAATGCATCATTCTCACTTGGTGGACTTTGGTTTAGAAAAATCTCGAAATCCTGATTCAATGCGTGAAAATTTGGAAAGGTCATATTTGATTTTTTGAGCAAATAAGTTGATCTTACATGCATAATATGCTTGACCTATACAGTACCAAGTAATCAATGTTTTCAGTGCATCTTACTTTTATTGATTCTATTCGCTAAAATGTTATGTATCATAGCATTAATCTTTTAGATAGGGACTGAAATTAAATGCTGTTACATTCTGCAAAACGGTGGAGATAATGTACTCAGTGATCATGAGCACTTTATCTTTGTATGCAAATGCTCATCCACCCCTCTTGGTGACGGTATGTTTTTTTATTACCATTTCATTAAATAGTTATCACACGGGCATATCACACCATGAAGAACTGTGCTTATTGAGGAAGATCAGACATCTATCTTCCGCTCTTCTATGGAAGCTCTAATTGTCTTTGACATTGATTAAGAAGTGTAGCCTTCTCGGGCCTACAAGAATCCACCACAAAAAACTCATTTTAATTCACCATCCGTATCCTCACTTCTGGCACTAAATAATTTACTATTTTTAAAATGGTCCTGAGGTATATTCACTGGCTCCTCCTGGAATCCCGAATTAATTTCAGACCAGCCTGTTTACATTCAGTATTCACCATGATCAAAAACCTTCTTGCATTGCAAGCAGGCTCTCTTATTCCAGGTGGTTTAATTGCCAAAGAAGCCAATCATCTTTTACACTGGAGTTCTGGAGCAGGCAAGCTTCAAGACAATCCATGCCAATAGTCATACCTTGGAATGCCTTACCCAAACATCAGATAGTCAATCTGCCTTCCTGGGATTTCCTGGTATTTAGTAAAAATCTGAATTATTGTTTAATTGTGCTCCTCTTTTCGGCTGCCCTTCTCCATTTCCCCATTTACCTTATTTCTCTGTTTTTTTTCTTCTTTGCACCTTGGTAAAAGGTAAGTATTTGGCTCCTCAATCAAAGCCTGATTTAAAGATTTAGTGCAAAAGTTTCATCCAAAGTAAACACTCACAAGAAGAGGAAGAGTGATAAAGAGGGAGTTTAATGAGAGGTGGCACAACTCCCACTATCTACATTTCTTGAGCAGAAGAGACACAATGAGATACATCCTGATGCTAACTAGAGAGAAAAACTACGTTTGAAAAATATAATAAGGAAATAACGAGTGGGCAACTTCATTCAACACAAGACTAGACATAAAAATATCAACCATACTTGCTGTGCTCATGCTCTCGACATGTGTTTGATCTTTAGCCAGAAACCCACCCAGTTCTGCAATAAACGAATTATTGTTCCAATGTTTGGACAGCAACTTGTTCTGTTATTCAAATGAAAGAACATGAATTATTTGATGTGGGAGTTTACCACCATATGGAATCACGGTTTCACAGCAAACAGGCCTAAATATACATCATAATGGTGGCTTAGGGGAGAAACTATTCTATACAGTGTCAGTGACTCTTATATTCCCCTATATCATAGCTCCTTCACTCCATAAACCGATTAACAGCTGAGCAGAATATGGGGAACTGGAACAAAAATCAATGCAAATTGGTGTTCAGTAGTTGAGGCACTGTGTGTTTGCATTTTGCCACTGCGCCACGTTCTCAGGGGCAGATTTATGAAGGGCTTGCGCCACGTTTACGCCGCCGTTGCGTGACGCAACGGCACGGAAACGTGGCGCATCCCTGCGCCCTATTTACAACGTGACGCATCTAGGAGATGCGTCACGTTGTACAGCACTGCGCCATGAGGAGGCGTTCCTGTGCAGGGGGGGCGTTCCTGCGCAGGAACGCCTCTTGAAAGTGGCTGAGTGAAATCTATGAGATTTCACTCAGTCACTTTCAGGGCAATGCTGCGTCTAAACCCTGCGCCTGCTTGAAGCAGGCGTAAGGCTTGAGGCAGCATTGAAAGAATAGGCCCCCCCCAGAGCATTGCTGGAGCTGCGTCGCGCTTGCGACGCAACTCCAGCAATACGCCACATTTCCGGCACAGATGCGTCACGCATCTGTGCACTTTTTTGCCCCATGGTGCGCCGCATCATAAATGCGGCGCACCATGGGTGGCGTAGCTGTGGCGCACTGTGGCGCATGTTAACTGGCGCATCCCTCGGGATGCGCCAGTTAACATAAATCTGCCCCTCAATGTTTAAAAGTAAATGCAGTTTGTGATCCTCCTTATTAGAAAAGTTTGTGAAGATACCTTTTCACTGATGTTTTGTTAGTATTTCCACAGGATGTCTCACAGTGCCAAAAGAGCGTTTAATGAGTGACCTCCCTGACCGCACTCATTCTTCCCATTTATAATTTATGTTTAACGCAGGTATAACTTTAGCCCTTATGCTTCTGAAAGAAATCTCTCACCAAGCATTATGTCCTTATAAGCAGTACTCAGATGTACGTAAATGGGTTCGAGGTCAAGGCGTTCACCTATTTAAAGGCTCTGCCACTGATCTTCTGCACTAGCTACTCACATTTTTAAGCTAGATTACTTCATACAGACTTAACGCTTTTCAATATCTTCTGAAGTGCATATCTTAAAATAGTCCCTCAGGTGCAGTGGTACTACAGCCCAGATCACTGAATATTGCTGTATTTTACTACTCAAGGAACAGTCTGTGGCTCCTTCTCCTTGCTGCACTAGAGCCCGCAGAATCCAAGCTATGCCACTAATTCTTCTGTAATTTTCCTTCATGTGCGATTTTCTTTACCCCCATGCACCTTCTTAAGGCAGGAGCAGACAAGCAACTTATTTTTGGGCTCAATTTTGAGCTCGCTGATGAGCACGGTTAGCAGTAGCTATAAGGAACCACTTGCACATTAAAATCGCCTTTAAAACATTAAAATGCTCCTACCTAGTCATCACCCCAAACATGATCCTCACCATCATGGTGCCTTACCTTCAATGGATTATGCTTCACACAGATGAGACAAGCCCAGACTACTATTAGCCTTGTAGCTCAGAGCAAGAATGCACATTTGGTGGATGTGACAACACTGCCAGGATAACCACAGTACATGTGTTAGACTTTGCATTTTTGGTGTGGTTTCCCCTGACTTTTTGCCTCTACCTGCTGTATTTTTGATGCTGTGCTGGTTATCGTTTTTGCTGGCTTAGATACTTTGGGCACTGTACCACTGCTGATCAGTGTCAAAGTGCTAGTGCTCCCTGTGTAAATTGTTGTTACAAATGGTTCTCCCTAATTGACAAATTTGATTTACTGGCATGGCCCTAGTAAAGTGCATTGAAGTGTGCCAGGGCCTGTAAATCAAATTCTACTAGTGGGCCTGCAGCACTGATTGTGCCAAGCACATGAGTAGCTCTGAAAAGGTAACTCAGGCCAGCCACTGCAGTGTCTGTGCACAGTTGTTAACTCACATGTTGACTTGGCAAGTGCACCCACTTGCCAGGCCCTAAACCTCAATTTTACTACACGTATGGCACCCCTATAGTAGGCCCAAGGTACCAACCTGGTCAGGGTGCAGTGTATGTGAAAGGTAGAACATGTACTGGTGTGCGTGACATGTCTTGATAGTGAAATATTGGCAATTTCGTTTTTCACTATTGAAAGGCTATCTTGCACCATAGGAATGAATGGGAGTTTATTTATAACATCTTATAAATATAACTTTCAATTGGGACAAGAAAGAGAAAAAAAATTAATAACACATCTTTTAGTAAAGATGGGTTTTAAATTGTTTGTTTGAAAATGCCACTTTTAGAAAGTATAACAAGAAGTGGCCTAGCCCCTAATGAGGCGACTGGGACTCCAACATGCAACAACGTAAATGCAACTTTTCTTATGATATTCACAATAATTTTAAATACAACTTGATCAATTTCTTTTCACATTATTTATGTAATCTTTACAACAAGACAAACTTAATTATACAACACTCTTGTACAATTTGTTTTACATTCTGCTACAATGTTTTTAACACATAATTTATATACATCTAGATTCCAACCCAATGCATTTCGAGACTTATGTCTTCTTCAGGGGTACATCTGTGGCAAAAATAATACAATGAGACCATTTCACTTGAAGCGATACTCAATATCAGTATTAGTAACGACAACTCCAACCTACACTCCTGTGACCCAATCACCAACACCTATGTGTGAAACACACCGAGTCAACAACTTACATGAAATCCTCGATGACTCCTAAATGAAACAACTGCAACCAAAATAAAACAACAGTCAAATTATTTCATCATTACCAAAACCTGTCAAGGGTAGTCTTTCCTTTGTATCAGTACCTTTGATCATTCAAAATTGCTTCAGAATCAATGGGACCGCTGCTATGCCATTCAAAAAGTTCTGCAACCAATTGTAAAGCTGAAATATCGAAAAAGCTATTTTAAGTGTCTGATCCAATAGTATTCGTTTCTAGTCAAAAACATCATACATAACTCTCACCTCAAAAAGCCCTTTGTGTTGATCTATAACACTGTTATTTCACCGGCTAAATCGCTCCAAACTTCCACATTCTGCATACACCCTTGAAAACCATAAGACAAGGTATCAATAACTCCGTAACTATGAGAACATCCCTAGTATACATGCTTCAGTTACAGCATGCCTCAAATAATGTACACCCGAAACTCCGACTCAGCGCTTACCTCTTGGTGATGTAGTTGTGGTTTTCTACAACATCTCCAACAACAGAAAGTAGGCATTTTTTTGTTTAACCTCTCTTTGTGCCGCTGCCTGTTTGTGTAATGACTGTCTGGTTTTGGAGTGACAGAGGCTGGGCTATGCATTCATTGTAGACAGCCACTGGGGGGGTTGATGTGTCCCTGGCCCTTACTGGATGACTCAGAGCTGGGCTTAATAGACCCTGGATTAATTTAGAGTAGTGGGAGGAGATTTCCTTGCACCTGAATAAGGCCTGTCTCCCTTGCACAGTGCTGTCTCCGAACTCCTGTGGCAATGCTGCACCAGTGAGGATAGAACTGGTTTGGACTGGGCTCAGAGACACTTGCACAAGGAGAACAAAGACATTTTGGGGTATAAATATTAGACCTAAAACCCCTGAACTTTAGACTACTTATGGAATCAAGAGGAACCTTTGCCAAGGAGAAGAGCTGGAGAAACTGTAGGAGGAGTACTGCCCCTTTGCTGTGTGCTGTCTGGGGTTGGCCTGCAGTACCTGTTTATGCCAAGGAAAGGACAAGGACTTTGCTGTGTCCTCCCTGCTTGAGTAGAGTTTGCCTCCTGTTCTGAAGTCCCAGGGACACACACGCTTCACCCCCAGCTCCCCTGAACTTCCTTGCTGGGAGGTCTGACCTGCCAAGAGGTGCCTGTGACTGTGTTGGGCCTCTGGAATTTGTTCTTGCTGTTGGGAGCTGGAAAAGCAATGCAACTCCAAGAAAATCGAAGCATCGCTCTTCTTGGGGCTGTTTTTCTGATGCAGCAACTGTGTGCGAGAAGAATCTCCACGCACCGCTGCCGAAATAGACGCAGCGCCTGTCGCTGCTGCAAAAATCGATGCATCGAGGGATCGCTGCTGAAGAAATCAACGCAGTGCCGCTCAACACTGCCGCACCGATGGCGATGCATCCCGTATTTCAACGGATTGTACCTGTGCAGCGAGTTTTCCCGACGCATCACACACAGACCAGAACCGTCTCGGAATCGAAGCATCACTTCCCCCTAGAGATCGTATTCTAGGCATCACTTCTCCTGCGTGCAGCAGAACTGTCGCATCACCTCCCCATGGCCTCAGGAACCAACGCATCTCTTTTTTTTTCAACGCTTACTATCTCTGCAGCTGTTTGACCTTGTGAAGTTGTCGCAACTACAGGTACTTTGAGAGAAATCACGCATCCATCGTTTTCTATGGGCCAAGTTGTTTGAAACCTTTATAAAGTCATATTCTTATTACATGTATGTTGGATTGTTGTCATTTTGGTCTTGTTGAGTTTGAATAAAGATACTTTTTTTTCTAAACTATTACTGTGTGTTTTAGGTTCAAATACCTTACACATTGCCTTTGGGATAGGCATGTCTGCTCCTGCCAAGCTATCCAGGGGTTGAGCAGGGGTTACCAAAAGTGTTTATTTATTTATTTATTTAAGAAGTATTCTATAGCGCTAGCCAGACCCGAAGGCATCGGAGCACTTTACAGCAGGAGGGAGAGAAATCAAATACAGGGTAGGGAATAAAATAAACATATTCAAAAGTTTCAATTGGACAGAGCGTCCGAGGTGCGCCATTGAGGTAGAGAGGTCTAGGGGTCCGAGGTGTGCCATTGATGTAAAGAGGTCCAGAGGTAATCTCGGTGCATGGAGAAGGTTTTTGAGGCTGAGTCTTTCTCCGAGAGTTGGTGAACCAAGGCGCTGGGTTGGGGAGAAAGGAAGAGGTAGGCAGTGGATGCGTATTGCCAGGTGGCAGCTGTGTGGAGGTTTGTGAGTCATGGATTTCTGTTCGGGAAGGCACGGTTGAGGTAAAGGACTTTTAGGAGACTTTTGAATTTTGGAAAGGAGGGGATGGTTCTGATGTCTATAGGGATGGAGTTCCAGATTCTGGGTGAGTTTACTGCAAAGGAGTGGGCAGTCGCTTTTTGTTTGCACGTTTTCAGGGGGATGAGTAGGAGGGAGTTGGAGCTCCTGAGGCTTCTAGACTGGTCGGCTTACTTAAGTTTAAAAGCTAGGTATTCCAGTTTCCCTGTGTGCAGGGCTTTGTGCGTGAGGCAGGCAGTTCTGAAGCTGGCACGCATTTCCACTGGGACCCATTTTAGTTCACCGAGTGCGGGAGATATGTGGTCATATTTTTTGACTCCGGTGACCATTCTGGCAGCTGTATTGAGGGTTGTTTTGAGTGGCGCTAGATGGGACAGAGGCGTACCGGAGAGGACTGCATTTCCAAAGTCCAGTCTAGACAAGACCAGTGATTGGGTGGCTTGTTTGAGGTCCATGGGTGGAATGGTTTGATTTTATTGAGAAGCTTCAGATTGAGGAAGACACTCTTTGTGGAGTTCTTGATGTGGTTGGTCATGGTTAGTTTGTGGTCAAGGGTGATTCAGAGTGATTTTACAGAGTTTGCCAAGGTGGGATCACTGTTGAGACCATCGATTGCTTTCAGCCAATCAATGATTTGCGGGTTTTCTTCCTTGTTGGAGAGGAGGAGGATTTCGGTTTTCCCTTGATTGAGTTTGAGGTGGTTTTCTGATAGCCATTCTTGAACTTCTCTGTAAGTATTGTTGAGTCTTATAATGTCGTTAAAGGACGAGGTTTCCAGGTAGATCTGTGTGTCATCTGCATATAGATGAAAGGGGACATTGGCTTTTTTCAGAATGGTGGTGAGGGGTTGCATATATATGTTGAACAATTGAGGGGAGAGAATGGATCCTTGGGGGCACCTGTGTTAACGGGGAGAAAGTCGGATGTAAAGGATTCGATTTTTACCCTTTGAGAGCGATTTTGATAGAAGGAGGAGAACCATTGAAGGACCACCTCGTCTGCACCTACCCGGTCTTTGAAAGCCTTGATGAGGAGACTGGGATCCACTGTGTCAAAGGCTGCTGAGAGGTCAAGGAGGATGAGTAGGCAACAATGGTCAGAGTCAAGTGAGTTGAGGATGTCATCCACGATGCTGAGGATTGCAGTTTCGGTGCTGCAGCCGTGTTTGTCCAGCTGCAGCAGTGTTTGTCCAGTAGATTAATATTGTCAATGTGGTGGTTCAGTTGTCGGAGAAGGCACTTTTCGAGGATTTTGGCTAGGAAGGGAAGATTGGAGACAGGTCTGAAATTGTTCAGGTCGTTCGTGTCTAGGCCTGGCTTCTTCAGAAGTGGTGTGACTTGGCCGACTTTGAGGCAATCTGGTATGAAGCCGTTTTTTAGGGAGCTATTTATGATTTCACTCCAAAGTGGTGCAAGGGAGAGTTTCAGATTTTTGTTCATTTGGGAGGGTATAGGGTCAGGGATGTGGGATGGGGGATGAGGGCTTGGTGGAGGAGTTTAAACTCAGAATGTCAGCTTCAGGGATGGGGTCGAAGGTTGTCCAGGTTTTTGTGGGTCGTCTGGTAGAGGTAGTTTCGATTGCTGGGGTAGAGTTTTTGTCTGCAGGATGGAGGATGATGTCAAGTGATTTTGTCGAGTTGTTGGCAAAGCTGTCACATAATTCTTTAAAGGCCTGAACATGGGCAGAAGACGTCTTGGACCTTTGTTTTTTGATGATGCTAAAGAGTTCTTTTGGTCTGTTTTTTGCCTTGCCTAGCGCATTGCAGAAAAAGTTGTTTTTATCATTATTGATACGTTTTTGTACTCTCTTCTTGCTGTTTTGAATTGCTCACAGAGGCTGGAGGAGGGATTTTTTCTCCAGAGACGTTCTGTGGCATTAAGTTGCCTCCTTTCCTCGTTGATGTCTTTGTTGAACCAGGATCTGGAGGGGATTTTCCTGGGTTTTTTCAGTTTCATTGGGGCTAGTTGATCAAAGATGGAGGATATGATTGTGTTGTAGTGGGATTTGAGTTC
This sequence comes from Lissotriton vulgaris, assembly GCF_964263255.1. Taxonomy (NCBI): domain Eukaryota; kingdom Metazoa; phylum Chordata; class Amphibia; order Caudata; family Salamandridae; genus Lissotriton; species Lissotriton vulgaris. Next base: position 237,161,927 of record NC_141691.1, read on the forward strand.
TGTAACTGAGAAGCCGTCCATGAAGATGCGAAGGAGGGTGCGTATTTTTTCTTCTAAGTCGGCTGTGTTTATCTGGGTTAGGTTTCTAGCAGGCACGAAAAACGAATTTCATTGCCCACGCTGCATCACATTTGGCGATGCAGAGTGGGCAACGAAATTCGTTTTTTTTTTCCCGATACTTACCTCTAATGGTCCTTATCCCGTATTTTACATCCCCCCACCCTGACCCTCCCCTGCCTGACGTCACCGCCCCAGTATAACGCTCGTCACGGGCCGTGCCTGGTTTCTAGACCATGTGGAGGGGTCTGTGATGGGGGGATGACACATGACCGGTTGCGAGATGTGGAATAGGATTAGGTGGTGGTCTGACCAGTCAACCAGAAGGATGTGGTCTATAGTAATTGCGTCGTGTTGGGCGATTATGGCATCCAGGATTGCCCCTTTGTTGTGAGTTTCTTTAGATCAGTGCTGGATAAGGTTGTTGCAATGTAATAGCTCATTCAGGTTTTGTACTGAAACGCTGTTTTTATCAATCCAATGTAGGTTGAGGTCACCCAGAATTAGGTTGGTATTATCTCGGTGAGAGCAGTGGGCGATCAAGTTGGATAGGTGTTCCGTGAACGTGACGGTGTTGCCTGGGGGATGATACAGGAGGTGACAGTGTAGTAGATTGTTGTTAGTGGTATTGATGGTGACAGCTACGCATTCGAATGAGTTGTAATTTAAGGCATCTATTTCGATCACTGATAAGTTGTTATTGTGGATGACTGCCAAGCCTTCGCCTTTTTGGTCTCTTCTATCTTTGTTGATGATAGAGAAACCTGGGGGTATGAGCATATCGAGGATAGGAGGGGAGGAATCGATGAACCAGGTCTCAGTGATGAAGGCTATATCTATGTCATGGCTAAGGATGGATTCTGCTAGATCTGTGGCATGTTTCATGGCTGATATGCAGTTTAGGAGCATGCAGTTAGTGCGGGGTCTCTTTTTTTGGTTCAGTTATTAGAGATGCAGTAAGGATGTTAATAAGGGAGGCAGGGGGTCTAGGGGGTTTCGGGAAGGAGTGTTCATTTCTGAATCCGGTGATTACCTGAATGTTGGATTGCAGGATGTGAGAGGAGGGGGAAGTGTATGAGGATGCCAACTCGGTCGCTTCTTCAGGGGACATGACTTCCAGAGTTCTATTCAGTCTCGGGGCATGGATCGAGGAAGGGCATGGGGACTGGCTGACTGGCTAGGGAGCGGGGCCTTGGGAAGCATAGGGTGTGTGGGGATGGGGGAGATGGAAGTAGGGTGAGAGTTTAAGGGGGGATTATGGAGTGTCGCGAGGTTGGTTAGGATGTGAGTCAAGCCCTGTATTATAAAGGCGACTTGGCTTTCAATATGGGATAGACGGCGGCCCATCTCTTCTTGAGGGGAGGTGGGTTGGTTCTGGATAGGAGCTCCTCAGTGAGGAGAGGAGCTGACAATTTAGTGTTGTCTTCTGGTGGTGGTTGTGTTGTCATTTTGGGTTAAGGCATAAGGCGTAGGTTGAGGGGGTCGTGTTGTGGTAGTTGTTTTTTATTGCAGGCTGGTCTAGGTCGGTGATTAGGAGACTTGGGATGAGTAATGAGGTCTGTCGGTTGTGTTTGGGGTGGGGTCTGCACAGGGGGTTGTTCCAGAGGATAAAATAGTGGAGGAGGAGGTGCCGTGTACCTGGTTTTGGAGGAATTGACAAGGCTTAGAGGAGGAGCGTAGGTGACTGTGACAGCGGGAGGCAGAATAGGGGAGTGTTCTGTTGGGGGACTGGTTGCCCGAGTGGGGAGGGAGTGTTGGTAGGGAGGGCTGTGCGTGGGTGCTGTTAGTCCGTAGAGAGGGGAAGAGGAGATCAAAAGCCTCAAGGTTGGCATTGTTGGCTTGGATCAGAACTGTGCCGTTGGAGTAGATGGTCACAGAGGTGTTCCGATAGTGTGGCAGGTGGTTGGGAGTAGTGATTGATAGTTTGCAACTATGGGGAGTCTTGGTGGTTTTGATGATGTGGAGTTGAGCTCTCAGGATGGAGTTCCAATTGCTGGGTCTTTCTGTGTGAAAGATGAGGTCCATTTTACTAGGCCTTTGGCGGAGCAGTAATATATGTCAGCGAAAAGGGATTCCGGGAATTGCCTGATCAGTTTGTGTTTGAGGTTTTTTTTCGCTTTGGGTGCGAGGGTGGGGGGGAGGGTGATCGAGAAGGAATTCGGTCCGCGTATCCCCCTTACTCCGACTAGAATCTAGGGTCACTATTTGGACAAAGGTACCAACCTCTGCCAACTAGAGACCCCCATTTCTAACAACATGAACTCATAGGGCACTTAGAGACCCTCTGTGCGGCAAGCCCAATTTTGCAGTGGAGCTTTGGCTGGCACCGAGGTCATTCGGACATTTCACCAACTCCTTCTTGATAGGTAGGTCTTCTCTTATCATCTGTGAAACACCCCCACCCTATCCCTCTCCAGCGGGTCAGTCAGTGCTGGAGAAGCAGTAGAATTAGTAGTAATAACTCTGTGACAATGACTATGGTGAGAATCATGTTAAAGAAACATTTCTAAATCTGATGCACTGTGGGACTTGGTGGAGTGACATTATTTTCTCTAACCCTGCTCTGCCACCTCCAGTTACTTAGGTGCTTGGAAATACCACTTCACCATTGCGGAGAAATGTTTTGCGAAACTGGATTAATTTAAAAAAAGAATATCTTTACACTGTTTAATACAACATGTTCACTTAGTACAGAAAATATTAAAACTTGTATTATCTGACAAAACCACTAAAATAACATAATTGCTTGATACGACTGGGGAAAAATAAGTGTTGCAAATTGTTTAATTGTCCCCATTTTAGATTACTATTTTATTTGTTATTTTACCGACCTCTACACATATCTATATATTCCCTGAAGCCCTTGGATGTCTTGTATGAATCCCTCAGTTGATTTAACAAGTTTATCACAATGTAGTAATCTGTCCTCCTGTACTTTGACCAGTACTCATTTAATTTTAACCAGGACTAAGACCATTAGTGCAGTATTTTAGATGTAAACCACTCCTTCTGAAGGATGAGAGTACTGTAAAGCGTGTATGACAACTTGTGTTATCTAGTGATTCTAGTTTTCAAACTAGAATTGCAAAAGAGGCCATGAAGCCAATTTTGCCTCTGATCTGCCATCTCGCTGAATTGCGAAGAAGTTAACCAAATGTGTCCTAATATTGTGTTTGTTACTCTCTGTCATTTCCTGCTCCAGACCATGTGTGTATCAAAGCCTTTGAGAGTCAGGCCCTAAATAAGTATCTTTGCCGACCATGAAAGTAATCCTTCAGGGCATGCCTCATAAAGATCTAAGGGCCACATGCATCAAGGCATTTTGGAATGGCAAACGGTGCGATTCGGTAAAATCGGCCGTTTGCGATTCCTAAATATCTTTTCAGTATGCATCAAGCATTTTTTGAAAAATCGCTATTTTTAGCGAATTCCAAAAATGCGATTGCTTTTAAGAAATCGCACATTTGCGATTCCTGAAAAGCAATGCATGATTAATTTTAAAATTGCGAATTCGCAATTAGGGGGGGGCAAAGTACCACGAGGGTGAACCTCGTGGTAATTTGCGAAAAAGGTTAAAAATGCTCAAATTAGCATTTTAAACACTGTCATGTTACAGACACACATGTCCTTAGGACATGTGTGTGTGAAACATCCATTTGAAAAAACATTTCAGGGGTGCAGGGGGGGTCCGTTGGACCCCCCCTGCACCCATGGAATGCATTAACATTTTGCGAATTCTAATTTGCGAATTCGCAATTCCCATTGATTCCTATGGGCCTTTTGGCCCATAGGAATCAATGGGAAATGCGAAATCGAAAATTAGAATTCGGATAATATTTGCGATTCGGTAAAAATTGCGATTTCTACAGAATCGCAAATATTATGCGATTTTAATCATGCATCCCGTTTTGCGATTCCTTATTTGCGATTCCCTAATTTTCGTAAATTAGGAATCTCAAAACGGGACTTTGATGCACGTGGCCCTAAAAATGTATCTCTTTTGAGAGTGTTCTTCCCTTCAATTGTTTTTATGATTTCTATCTCTGATATTGATTTATCTAAAGCTAATTTTAGAACGTGGCTTCTCTGTGAGAGCTTAATTGTTGATGTAAATCTTTTCCATTGTTCCCAGTTACCTATATATAAGAAGTCATCGAACTCTAATGTCATTTTCATGTCTCCCTTTCACATAATTTAAATGCTGGGACCATTTCCAATACTTTCTCATTGAGCTCTTCTTCATAGGGTCTTATAGTAGTCTTCACTAAGCTCACTTTGACACGTCACCGCTCGTGTCAGTGCCCGAACCTTGTCCGTTCGCAGCCCAGTTAATGAGCATACTGTATACCTCATTGCAAGGAACCGGATTGATACCTCGGGAAAGAGTCCTCAGTCTTAATAGAGCGTGACTGAGCTCCAACAAAGTTAAAGGATCTAAAGCTTAGAAGAAAAGGCAAGTTTCTGAGAAGAATCCTGGGATTATACTTGTTATCATACAAGCAACTAACTATGGCAACACTAAAGCAACATTACAAGACGTACTAAAATGATAGCATTAAAAAAAAATTTTTTTTAAAAGTGTCAACCTAAATTATTAACACAACGCAAAATGACAAAAAAACACTGAAGGGAATCAGGATGTATCTTTTTTTAAAGCTACTTTAAAAAGTGCCCATTGAATAAAATGAGAACCTGAATCTCCGAGTCATGAATTAGTGCCCTAAAGTTCAATGTCGAACAAATTGGTTAAAAGCCACTGAGTTTCCAGATAGTTTCAGCTTGGTTTGCAATTTTAATGACCTCCTATCATTTCACAAAATGTATAAATCATCTGCTTTCCCTCTAGCCTGGTTTCCGTTCATATTTCCATATTGTTCCTTTTTAGTGGATTATTAATCATTTAATAGGACTGGGAGGGCCAGGATGAGAAAGTGAAAAGTTACAGGTGTCTAACTTGAAGTCCTTGTACAGCTCGACCGTACCTCGGGTTAGACTAATTTTACAAGCACAGTGAACAAAAATACAGATTATTTTGCACTGATGTACAGGTTGAGAGGGCAGTCATAAACCTTAGGTTATGCATATCATAGATGATATTGCCGCGCAAACCAGACTTTCATATGATAATATTATTTAAATGAATTACTAAAGACCATAAAATACCTTACCTTCAAATATCAGATTTAGATGTTTTGGAAATGCACTCAGTTTGGTTCAAGAGACTAACTTCAGTCAATTCTAGCATTTGCTACGATCAGAGCCAGAATGATTTCTTGTAGTTTTACCTGCTACAGATATATGCGCTAAAATAATATTGTCCAAACTCAGACGAATGAAAAGGAAAACATTTTCATGCAAAAGCGTTTTAAATGCTTAAACGATTTCTTGTGTAAAACTATGAGGCCTGTATAGAAATCAATTGTTTTATGGTGTATATGTTCAATTAAAATGAGTTCATATGTTTAAAAAAAAGCTGAAGGAATAATTGCATTACACCCCTTTAAGTGCCGACTTTGTTTTTAAGTGGTGGTACATATACATTTTTCCAAAACCACAATTTATTGTCTTCTGCAAAAATAAAGTATAGGCCTCAGATTGCAGCTTTTCAATATGTCGTTAATACACTAGTTTTTTCTTTAACAAAATCTTTTCATGCGTTGACAAATCGTTAGGTTTGACCCTAAAATTAGCCTTTCTTTTTTCATTAACTACTCCTATTTACAACTGAAGTACAGTCTCATTTAACTATATAAAAGTTGTCTGATCATAGCATGTTAGGATTAAAAGTATATGTCTACGTACAGTCTTGTGGATGTATGCAACCACTCACATGGCAATATACATCCATCCTACCCAAGGCACAGCTTCATAGAGCCAAGTTCAACTTCCACGCCAGCATACAGCCTTGTGTGCACAGGCACTGGCTCAGAAGTCCCTGTGCAATCTCATGAAGCTCAGGAACATCTTTATATGGCCAGATTCAATGTTGGAGCCACATGTAAAGACATAAATGGCTCATGTAAGAACAGCTTGCCATGCCAGTTTGTGAATCATTCCCATACTAGTTTAACATTCCAAGAGTTAAAAGCACATTATTCCAATTAAGCACACATCGCCAAGTTACCTACTTCAACATATTGTCATCCAAGGGCCAAGGGTCAAGGGCTCTCAGATTATTTTGTTATCAATATTGACTGTGTTTATTTTGATATGAGTCTTGCATGGTATCTTCTTGCATGGATAATCACAAACCATCTCCATGCACATTTCTATAGGAGTAGGCAGCATGGTGGTGGGGTTGGCTGTGGGGAACTTCAGGTGTAATGCATGCAATTCATGCAGGTGATAGAGTACCATGCCACTTGTTGCTCTTCTTTTAATGTGTATGGACACCCAGGTAGTGCCAATATCTCCCAGGGTGATAGTAGCAGACAGATCCCAGTAAATAGCTCAAACAATCAGGGAAACTAAGGTAAGAAGGTGACTGAAGAGCAGGTAGTTGAATATAATGCCACCAGCTCAGATCTCCTCCACTCCGACTAGTGTCCCTTCTCTTCCTCGCCGCACCTCCATTACCTCCCTCTCTCTGTGATTGCTCAAAGTTACCTAATGCATTCTCTTGAGAGGTAAATCAATGGTCTGAACAATGGTTTTTACCTTCATTTCCATTTCTTTTTCCCTACAACTTGTTACACATCTTTCTTTTGCCTTCTCCCTATCATATGCCAAAGCTTTCCCTTTCGTTGTCCTAGGTTCCCCTGGCCATCTGTTAGCGGCATATGATCGCCATGCATGAAATGCATCCCATTGTAATAAACGTACTTTCTTCCCTTTCTTTTCACGTTCCCTTAAACAATCTTCTAAATAAAGCATTTTATCTCTGTCAAATGTCCCATATTCTGGAAACTGTAGATCAGGATTTTTTCTAGTATAATGAGTCCATTGATCTAAGTGAATAGCTGTATGGTACCCTTTTTTCCGTGCCACGTACCATGCTGGTGTGCCACGAGGAGGTGTTGGTTGAGTGACATCTAAGGCTGTCCTGCGGCCTTTAGCTGTGCTCAAAAATAGCTTGCTAAGCATTTTGAATTTTATTCAGTTACTAATTTAATTATCTTTCCTCTTTTATCACTTGTAATTTCTTTTTAAAGTGCTCTTAAAATACACTATTGTACACTACTTTACACACTTTTTTATACTATTTTTCAAAACTTTTGCAAGATACAGTTGTATGACCTATTTCAACAATATACATATGTACTTTTAATTTTTAGACGTCTTTCAAAAGCATGCTCTGTCTAAAGGTGACCACCCAGGGTCCCTCATAGAAAAGTGACCACCCACGGTCCTTTCTCCTGTCCTTGGGATCCTTAAGATCTTTCACAGGTTGGACAGTCCTCCTCAGGCATCTATCTTAAAGGTGCCTTCAGACCTCCCCTAGAGATCCCTAATGGATCTCAGTTTGTACTTTCTGATGCATTGTAGAAAAAACACTATTTCAATTGACAATATTGAGTTCAGTGCAATGAAGCACTGCCTACCTGAACATTAGACCATTCAGTATGCCGTTGTATGCGTCCTTCTTTGCTTGTGGCAACAAAATCACCTGATGGCTCAGGGGAAGCTGGTGGTGTCTTTTGTCAAAGGCTTATCAACGGGAGCCCTGTCATCTGGGCGTGTCAGGAAACAAGTCCTCTCAGTAGCTGCGCAGAATACACCGAGACCTCAAGGCTCCTGAAGAATCCACTGACAGCAGCTCTGTATCCTCTGCAGAGACCATCAGTTCCCCACGAGTCACTGGCACCATCTGTAAAAGTATGAAAATTATTAATAGGGACAATGAAGAACACATACAAGGTTTTCAAAAGAATAGTGGCCTTTATTGCCAATAAAGCTGCAGCTTGAGACAATTTGCAGGTTTGCAAAGTGATCTGATTTCACAGAGAGAATTCAGGCTTTATATATGTTCACAATCTCTTGACAGGTTATTCATTAACTATTACATCATGGTGGGACCATGCTAGAATTAAATCCACGTGTACATTACAGTATCAAGGTGCATTTCAAAATATGTCTACGTTCACATTTTACATTATTTGCGACACATCGGACCATGCAGCTACAGGTTAATCTTTAAACCACCATCTCCTGACTTTTCAGGCTTGCCTTGGCCGGTTATCTACATATGTACATATGCAGTATTGATCTACTATTGGCAGAGGCCCGTGTCAGCCTTGCCGTGACCGGTTATCTACAAAAATGTACATATGCAATGTTGATCTAGCAGATGCAGAGGCCCGTGTTTTCTGCTTTCCCACACAATGACGCACTTGCTATCTGTGCTAGGTAAACACTTTGCCCCTCTACGACGACAAGGCAAGGACAGGCCAAACATGTCACACTCTAGGTCAGCGAGCAATTCCTGGAAAACGTTCACTGAACTGACTGAACTGCCTCTGGTATAGAGGTGAAAGCTAGTGAATCATTAAACAATTTGGAGTTTCAGCAAAGTGGACACGCACAAGCTCATCTGTCTTTCTTTCCTGGTTTTCAGCTGAATTTCAGACAACTTTAATTTTAACTCTCTGTGCACCAGCCGTGCACCATGGAGCAACATTAGAAATGACAAGTGGGATCTGTTCATTTGCAAGCAGGTTACAGACAGAAATTAATATAAACTGCAGTTCAATTCAATATTGTAATTTTTCATCTTTGACACTTGGATAAACATAGGCACACGCATTCAGACATAAACACTGCCTATATGGCCTTCCTGCTTCCCTGAATGTGCAACACATCCATGTGCAGTGCATTCTAGTCCTGAATCTTGTTCCATTCGGAACGGTTCAGAAAGTTAAGTAAATATGGTGAAATTATCTGGAATACATGGGAATCAGGTTACAGCTGCTCCATTTACTTACCTCTTTTGAGCCACATGTCTAGTCTCCCTACCCTATCACACAGTAGCTTTGTGTGCAAGTACTAGTCATCTCCAGAGATTACTTGCTATGTATCTGCTATGAAGCCAGAATTCTGTTTTTTATATATAACTAATGTTTATCCCCATTGTTTACAAGCACTAAATCTAGCAATATCACTATCACATGACCTGCAATCACATTCTACATATTTTTATGGATTGAGTGCTCTCTATGATATGATATATGCATCAAAATAGAATTGATGCGATTTTATTCATTTATTTATAGTAGTTGTCGGTATCTGCCTCAGCCCAATACATGTTGAGCTTTATTGCATCTTTTATGAAAATTGTGTTGGCTTTAGTGGTATAATATCCAGTGTATTTTAGTATTAAATCTGTTTTATTGACAGAATACGGAGCAGAGAATAAGATTAAGTCGCCTACAACCCATCGGGCGGGCTAGTAAAAATCCAGCTGTGCAAGCAAGTCAATGATAATAACAGGGCATCCAAATGTTAAACCGCCTAAGACCCAACAGGGCCGGCCGCGTCTCAAGAAAGATGGTAATCGGTAGACAGTGTTATGGGCTGACGCCGATGTTAATTGAGAAGAAAGAGGCCTTGGGGGCCTATGGTGACCCTTGGAGGTGGTAGACCTTCGGTAGTATTCCGTATTGAAACACTAAATTGAACCAAAATAAAGTGAAACAGTAAAGAAATCAAGGCAAAACCCTCTCCCCCCCGCCCCATCCCCTCAGTGAGCCATTCAAAGAAAAGGAGGATAACAGTCCATGTACCCTGTTTGTTTAGCATAGCCACCACGTCGGGAAATAGAAGGGGACCAGTAATATGCATTCTTATGGGAGAATAGAGGGGTCGTCAGGGACCAATTTGAGCATGCGGAGGTATTGTGGGCAGGTCAGTTCTCAAAATTCTGTGGAGAGAATAACTAAGAAATGGGCCCATGTTTTGGCATAGTCTGCATTCTTCCCCGCTGCTGCCATAGAGAGTTTCTCCATCTCTAATAGGTTCCATAGTTGATGTATCAAGTTTTTATGCTCTGATATCCTGTCCGATTTCCACCTTGCCAGTATAACCCTGAGTGCAGCGTTCAGTGCAAGCACCATTTGCCTCCCCCTAAGCGAGCGCAGAGGTAAGGTTATCACATTAGGGAGGCCTAAAAGAGTGTACGCAGGAAGCCGGGGTATGAAGGTGTTAAAGGCCATGTCCATGTAGTCTAGTATCTGTTCCCAGTAAAGGGTTAGTTTGGGGTAGTGCCAGAGTAGATGGAGAAGGGTCCCGGGACTACCACATCCCCTCCAACAGAGGCCGTCGCATTGAGGTTGCCATTTGGAGACCCTATCAGGATTATAGTACCAATATGCTACGATCTTAAAGGCCGTTTCCGTGTGGCTCGAGGAATACATAGTGTGGTGTGCCCAATAAAAAACATCCTCCCACTCCTTGTCAGCGTGCGCCCTAGTACTGTCTCCCAGAATTTCTGTCCAGCAGTCCGGGCCCTGGGGAGGGCTGTGGTAAGGAAGGAGTAAATTTCCAAAATAAGGCGTTTGTCATCTGTTTTGCTAATTATCCATTTCTCAAATGGCAACATTGGGCAGAATGCAAGGGATCACGTCTCAGAACCAGATATCCAATGCATCATCTGGGAGTGCAGATAAAAATCGGTCCCAGACAGATTATAGTCCGATTGGAGTTCCTTAAAAGGGATAAGGCCCCGAAGATCGAATAGGTGCCCTAAACGTTTACATTCTCTTTCAATCCAGGGTGTAGCCGCCCCATTATTTATACCCGGCTGAACGGCAGGGTTCATGAAAAGCAGGGTCAAAGGAGAGGAGAATGTGGCCAGGTTGGCCCTCCGGGAGACTATATCCCATACAAGCATTGTGGGGCGCGTGATGGGAGAGGAATAGAGGCCCCAAGCTCGAGCCGGTCTTAATAGCCAGGCATCGCACCAAATGTGATTGCCCGCCACAGTCTGGTCCATGAATACCCAGTATTTCTTGGTCATGGGGCGATTCCACTCCACCAAATAACGTAGATGTGAGGCGTAAAAGTATCGAGTAACATTAGGGAAAGCTAGACAGCCATATTGCTTAGGTAGTTGAAGCAGAGTTTTCCGTAACTGCGGCGCAGTCGAGCCCTGGACAAATCCTTCAATCACTGATTGTATCTGTCGCAGGAAATTTGATACACACGGTTCTCTGAGTCCTCCTCCTGCCACTGTAGTTCAACGCGTTGTTCCTCGAGAAGGAGGAGTTCCAGCTGCATCATTTCAAGCTCTTCGTCGCGCCCATTTTTGTGCTCCTCCAGTGTCACAACTCGGTCTCCTATCTCTGAGACATCACGGCAGATCTTACGGAGATCCACTGCCAGTTGGTCCTTGAGTTCCTGAAGATCCTCCTTAAGTGCGGAGAAGAGTGAGGCCATGAAGGCCTTCGTGGCCGGTGCATCTGCTCCATCCGTTGCCCCTGCCGACATCTCTGAGGCCTGACCCACCGTTTTGCCTGCAGCATGTCTTTCACTGAACGATCCTTCCTAGGCCGCTCAATGCCATGGGGGTCCAACTCCAGGTAGAGCCTGCGTGATGGATCCCTACCACCACGTAACACCCGAGGAGGATGCTGTGATAGGGTTGACAAGGTCCCGGGTACAGGGATATTAAGTGTTCTATCGCTGCTTTTGTAATGGAGCTCAGTGATCCTGTTCGCAGGCCTGTGTAATGTGCATGTGGACGCGGCCGATGGGCGCCCTGAGGAATTGCACCAGAGCCTGCGCTCCACCGTGCAGACAACTGCATAGATGAGGGCAAGTTCAATGTCCATCTGTGTAGAGAAATCGCAAAGAGTTGCAGAGCTGGTGGAGGAGGTGCGTTCCACCATCTGCCCGAGGCACTGTCTCCAGAGTAGCCTCCACCAAATGCGGCAGCCCCCTAGCTGCGCTTCTTGTGTCGAGGATCAGCAGGCCTAACGTCTGTGTTATCCTAAGGCCAGGAGGCTCTCCCGCAGCGGTCGCAATGAGGTCTCCACAGAAGATAAAGAAGGCCGCCCTCAGGGAGCGACCCTGTGCAGTGAGAGGTCAGGTCACAAAAGAGAGGTGCAGCAATGGGGTGCGAAGAGCAGGGGTATTTAGTAGTGGGCCCAGGAGCAGGCCCCACCTCAGGCAAGGCCCCGCTAGATCGGCGGGTGCCCCACCTCTTCAGCTAAAGGTGGTCCGCAGGCACTGATTCCCGCCTCGATGTGGACATTCCCAGGCAAGGATAGGGGGCAGCAGGGGGGGGCGTACCACCAGTCCCGGTCCCCACACAGTCTGCTCTCCCGACCGCCCGTCCACTGGTGTGCCGCTGTAGTCATGTGAGGCACCGCAGGGGACCAATGCCGCAGCCGGTAGGGCCTAGCAAGGCAACAGCGTTGTCACTGCCCTCTCCCTTAGGCCACTCTGTAGGGCTGGCCCAAGCGGGCAAAACCTCCTCCCTGGTGGATAGAGCAGCGCACTGGCTGGTTCCTGGGGCCCCCAAGTGGTGAACGACGTCCCCGGGAGGATGCGGGCAGGCTTCTGCGTCCGGGGGGGGGGCTCGGCTTCAGGTTCGCGGCGAACTGCGGCAGTTGGGCCCCCGTGCTCAGCTCTGACATGGCTCTGCGCCGCACTCAGGGAGGCTGAGTCGCTGGAGTCAGGCGAAGCACCGCAGGGAAAGAATGCTGTTGTCGGCAGGGCCCAGCAAGGCCCTGGCGCTGTCTCTGCCTTTTCCCTCAGGCAGCTCCGCAGGGCGGGCCCACGCAGGTAGAATCTTTACCCTGGTGGAGGGAGCAGCGCGCCAACAGGTACCTGGAGCCCCCAAGGGGGGAGGACATCTCCGGAAGACCGTGGGCAGGCCTCAGCGCCCGAGGGGGCTCAACCACAAGACCCTGGCCGATCGTAGTCGCGCTGTGGCTGGTAGGCCCAGGCACTGCGCTCCTGCTCAGCTCTCACGGGGGTCTGCACTGCACCCATCGAGGTCGCAGCGGGCGCCCAAGCTCTCTATGGGCTATCGCAGGATGTCCGGCAAGCAGTCCTAGTGACCTCCGCCAGCTAGAGCGAAGGATGGAGTGCAATGAAAAAGCTAAAATATTCAGCGGGCCAGAGCGACCGTGGAGCACGTCGTACACGGTCGCCATCTTGGACACGCCCCCTCCAATGTATTTTAACCTTTAATATAATTTTACAGGCCATGCATAATGAGAAGTGCCATACTGTGCTTTTCAGTTTTTCGTTTTTCATACTTTATCGCTTCCTGTTTCTTCAATTCCAATGTGTCTTATTAATTTCCATTCTTGTGCCTATGTTTTCATAGACTGACAATGTTCTGCTCATGTCACTCATCACTACCTACATGGCTTTCTTCATTTTCTGTCCTGGAAATTCTCTCTCTTCCCAATCTCTCATTTCCTTTATTGAATGACTACTAAGGAAAGATATGGTTATTGCCCAAGGCGTGCCTGGTCTTTCACATTTCTCCGTTTGTCACTCTAGGTAGTAAACCCTCTGTATCATTTTATGCTGTAGACTTTCCTCCAACTCTCTCAATGAGCATTATGTTTGACTCTCTCGCTCCTTTCAATTATGTGATTAGCCCCATGTACATGCTGTTGCTTATCATTAACATGAAGAAGTTCAAGCTTCACTCACACTCATTTTCCCCAGTAATTGTATCATACTAGGCTTCATACGCAAACCACTGTTAGGATTGTATCAGCTAACAGCACCTGCTATAAAAAAAGGTCCAAAAGAAATGGAAATATTATATTCTAGCTTCCTACAGGTATATCATGCCATGGCAAAATTAATAAACTCATAGCAATTGGTGAAGGGTAAGGCAGATTAAACCTGTAAGGATATACATGGACACATAAGGTGGGTCTAAGGTGCTCTTTTCATCCCCCACTCCCACCAGGCCAGCAACCCAGGTTAGGAAAATGATTCAAGAAAAAAGCTTTCAAACTTTCTTTGCATGAGTAACTAATAGAATTAAGCCTAATACTTCCAAAGTACCTGATTTTAATGGCCAACTGAATATGGTCATCCTCACTGTCGTACAAATTGGTACACAGACAAAATATCGATTTTTAAATATCGATATACAAAAATATCGAAGTTTAAATATCGATGGGACAAAATATCGAAGGTAAGTAATATCGACAGTCTTAATATCGATATTAGTATGATATCAGTAATATCGAAGTTGTAAATATCGATGTCAATAATATCGAAATTAATAACTTCGATGTTACTAATATCAATTTTTAAATAAATTTAGTGTATATTATATTGTATTTATTATGTTTTATTATTTATTTTTAATGTAATTTAATTAAATATTGTCTTTTACTACTGTAGCGGGTTGTGGGTTTATAGGGGAATAGGGTGAGAAGTAATTTAATTATGTTAAATTAATTATTAATTAGTAGGAATTATTAATTAATTAATTGAGAAATAATTTTTAATTATTTTTAATTAATTGATTAATTGATAAATATGTTCTGTAGCGGGTTATGGGTTTATAGGGGAATAGGGTGGGAAGTAATTTAATAATAATTAATTAATTGATATATGTTTGTACATATTTTAATTAATAATTAATTGGTAATTAATTTCTATTAATTAGTTAATTAATTAATATAATTTTGTACATATTTATAATTATTAATTAGTTGGTAATTAATTAATATTAATTATTTAATTACATTAATTATAGTAATTTTTATATATATAATTTATTGTTATTCTTAATTAATTAATTGGGAAAAATAATATTAATTATTAAATTAAATTAATTACAGCAAATGTGCTAATATATTTACTTTATTGTTATTGTTAATTAATAATGAATTGGTAATTAAATAATATTAATTAATTTTGGGTAAAGGAGTATTTTTAGGGTTCAGGGTCAGTTTTCAGTTTTTGGGTAAAGGGGTATTTTTAGGGTTCTGGGTCAGTTTTCAGTTTTTGGGTAAAGGGGTATTTTTAGGGTTCAGGGTCAGTTTTCAGTTCATGGGTAAAGGGGTATTTTTAGGGTTCAGGTTCAGTTTTCAGTTTTTGGGTAAAGGGGTATTTTTAGGGTTCAGGGTCAGTTTTCAGTTTTTGGGTAAAGGGGTATTTGTAGGGTTCTGGGTCAGTTTTCAGTTTTTGGGTAAAGGGGTATTTTTAGGGTGCTGGGTCAGTTTTCAGTTCATGGGTAAAGGGGTATTTTTAGGGTTCAGGGTCAGTTTTCAGTTTTTGGGTAAAGGGGTATTTTTAGGGTTTAGGGTCAGTTTTGAGTTTTTGGGTAAAGGGGTATTTTTAGGGTTCAGGGTCAGTTTTCAGATTTTGGGTAAAGGGGTATTTTTAGGGATAAGGGTCAGTTTTCAGTTTTTGGGTAAAGGGGTATTTTTAGGGTTCAGGGTCAGTTTTGGGTTTTTGGGGTACAGGGATATTTTTAGGGTTCAGGGTCAGTTTTTGGTTTTTGGGGTACAGGCGTACAGGGTAAAAACAAAAAAATATTACATTAAATCAAATAAATTACATGAAAAAAATTAAAATTACATTAAATTATTAAGTGTTTTATTTATTTTAAATGTATATGTATTAGTTTCAATTTTGTTTTAATATTTCTATTTAATATTTGTAAAATTATATGTATTTTAAAATTATTTTTACATTATTATTAATACATTTAAAAAAACGATATTTTTGATTCCGATATTTTTGTACTACAATATTATTTTTTCGATATTTTTGTACTTACCTTAATGAAGATAGGATTCCGATATTTTTGCTGTCGATATTTTTGCTCCGATATTTTTGCATTTCGATATTTTGTCTGTCGATATTATGTCAGACATTCGTACAAATTAACCGGAAGATCAAGAGCATCCAACGTAGTACACCATGCATGCATTCAGAAGTTGTCTCCTCATGAACTGCATGCTAATGAAAGCACTGATTTCCATTGATCTGGTTTATTTCACTACTCATTGTTAGGTACAGTTGACAAAATATTAGAAATGTAAAGACTTTATCTTGCCTGATTCTGGCTTGTCATTACACATTTGGACTAGCCCACCCTTCCTTAATTTTGCATGAATTTAGCCTGTCGGACACTGTGTTTTACAGGGTCTCCTAAATAAGGTACCCTCTCTTCTTGGTATTCCAACTCTTTTACCTTAGAGTATTCACCTCTATTCCCCTCTCTCATTTTTGTGCTCACCACATTCAGACTGTCTCAATCTTTCATCTGTCACTCCAGGGAATACTACCGACCTACTATAGGTAAATGGGATCTGTCAAATGAAATTTCTGATGCCTAATGTTTCTTAGCTTATTAATTAATTAAATGTTTTTTCATAAGGCGCCCCTGCGACTTGAAGTAAGCTACTAATCCTAATGTTAGATGTCATGGAAGTTACAACGGGAAATTATATTAGGAAGCAAATGCTTGACTGATGATGGGAGACTTCAAATGTGTGTGGAAGAGTGAGATATTGGTTTCTTCCCAAAGATGTGTAGGAAGAGAATCCCAACGAAAGGAGACCTGGTGGTGCAGGGACCTGGCACTAAACCCTTTCAGTTTTTAAGTGAATGGGTGCATGGTGTAAAATGTTTGGTGAGGTATGCTGAGGCTGAGCTATTACTGGTTTTAAGGCCTGTCACTTCACAGCCCTTAGAATAGCTTTGTTGTGTTGGTGATCATGTCTCTGTCCTTCTGAGATGGGTTGTAGTTCAGAATATTGGTGCTTGATTCCTTCTAAATGATAATCTTGATCCCAGTGGAGGGTCTGTTTGTATTAAATCTCTTATAGCAGTTAGAAGAGCTCTGTGAGTTTAGAAGGGATATGCAAAGGGAGTGGCCTCCATGTGCAGCTGTTTTTCTGCTTACTTCAAAGATGGTCAGATTGGGTATTACTCTAAGCTCACAAACCAGAAATGTTCAAATGTTCTTCTTATACTTTGATGGATATGTTCTTCAGCAAATATTTCCTGAGTTCTGTATTGCGGATTGATCAGGAATTGCTGCATATAACAGAGGGAAGATAAGTATATAATGCATAATGCTTCCATATGTACACCAGTTTAGAGACCGGTCTGCTTTTGATACAAAGCACAGAGGCAATATGTGATGCTATATTTCTATACCTCACTCTCATCGAATGCAGTGATTTCAGAGTTGGTGCTATATGGTCGAATCAGTTCATGTTCAAACTGATTTTGGATTCTGTGTGGATCCCAATTTTCTTAATGAGAGCATCTTTGTTATAGATACTTTTTCAATAGTTTAGTTGTGATTGTGCCATACCTCTATGACTTCCACCTAGTGGTTTTGTTTTCTCAGTAATGGAATTTAAATATAATCTAAAAGGTTGTTTTAAATGTTGAGATTACAAGCATGGAAATTTGCACATGTGCTTGCAACCACACAAACAAATATACACACAGACACACACACATGCACATGTATATAAAATACGTATATATATTGTGCCCCCATTATATATATCTATAAACATATTGAGGCAAACATATCAATAATATAGATTTTACAAAAATACACATTATATGTGTTTAACAGTACAGTGAAGTTTAACTATCACATGCATTTTCTAAAAACTTCTTAATTTTTTTTTGTTTTCTCAGTTTCTGTAAACTCTTTGTTTACAGCTATGTCTCATGAATTCTGGATGACCCATTTAGTGTGCTTTCATGTATGGCTAGCCATCTCACATGTAGGACAATCAAGCAACACATTCATTATGCGTTAACACTATACCTGTTACTTTATTTTGGTGAAATTGTGTTCCTAAGTTTTTAAACTACTCCATGAATGTGTAAAACACTTTCACAGTTTTCACCACAGTAAATCTCAGTGAGAAATCTTGTTTGCCGAACAGGTTTTCAGCTTGTTCTCCCAGAGCCAATGTATATATTGCTAAGGTTCCTAGCTGATTTTGTCCTTCTTTTTCTCCCCCTCCTAACAGTCCTGCCATCCATTGCAGAGATGCCGCCCAGTAATATATTTTTAAATCTGGCAGGGCCCATCCTCCACGCTCCCTAGGTAAAGCCATAAATCTTAATGCCCTTCGGGTCTTTCCATGGGCCCAAACAAATCTATTTATCATATGTTCAAGTATTTTAAACCATTTTGGTTCAAATAATAGAGGTATAGCTCTGAATATATACAAAAACTTTGGTAAAAAAATCATTTTAATTATATTTGTTCGCCCAACTATTGAGAAATGTATGTTATGCAGCCTGTCTAATTCCTTTTTCGCTTTACTTATTATAGGTGTAATATTTAACTCCACCAATTTATCTAGTTCTGCTGTGATTTTTACCCCTAAATAAACTCCACTTTCTACCACCCTATTATCTAGACAATGTGTTTTACAGTTTTTAATAATCTGCGTTTTACTAGTATTGAGAGCATAACCCGACACTTCTCCAAATCGTTCGGCTTCAATCTCTACCATTGCCATTGCTTCAGTGGGTTTAGTAGTCACAATTGCCACGTCATCCGCGTAGGCTAGAATTTTACATTGAGTTCCATAGGTCTCTACTGGACAGATATTATTATTTAATTGTATACGACGTATATAGGGGTCCATATATAAAGCAAATAAGAGAGGGGAGCAGGGGCAACCCTGCTGCGTTCCCCTCTTTATTTTAAATGGGAGAGTATACCCTGCATTTACTCTTATGCGAGCAGTTGGATTCTCATACAACACTTGAATTGCTTTCACCATACCTTCTCCAAAGCCCAGCCTTCTCAATATGAACCATAAAAAGTCCCATGAGACCCGATCGAAAGCTTTCTCGGCATCCAATAGCATAATTGCCATCGGGTCTCCTGATACCTCTGCAACATCAAGAAGGGTAATCGCTTTTCGTATGTGGTGAATAGTGCCTCTCCCTGGTATAAACCCGTGTTGATTAATGCTGACAAGTCTGTTGATTACTTTTGCTATTCTAAGAGCTAACGCTTTTGAATATATTTTTGTGTCCGCATTCATTAATGTTATAGGTCTATATGATCCAGGTTGTTCAGTTGGCTTATCCTTCTTCAAAATTCTAACGATATCGGCACCTGCCCAGCTTTTCGGAATTGATGTCCCTCCCTGAGCCTGCTGTAGTGTATGTGTAAAATCTTGTTTGATTATGTCCCAAAAAGTCTTAAAGAATTCAACTGGAATCTGATCAGGACCAGCAGCCTTCCCGGATGGCAAGCTGGTCAAGGCAATAAAAATTTCTTCAGGGGTCAAGGGCTCCTCTAATCCTTTTACCTCATTCTCCAATAGCTTTGTTAATGGTACTTCTCTAAGATAATCACCTATCCTAGAAGTATCAGTTTGCGTTTCTTGATCATATAATGAGGTATAGTATTTTCTAAATACTTCTCTAATACCCTCTGTTTCTGAGATTACTCTTCCAGCTTCATCCTGTACTCCTCGCACTTGCACTATAGATGCATTCTGCCTGGTCCTTATAGCTAAAGTGCGCCCCACTGACTCATTAAACTCGTAGCATCTCTCTCTGTTCGCTATGTATATTTTCGCAGCTTTGTTGGCTACACTCTCCTGTGCCTCCATCTTTGCCTTGGCTATTTTTATTAATACCTGGTCAAGAGTAGCCCCCCTTGTAACAGTATCTGTTAACTCGTCCTCTGCTTCTATTACCCTTTTAATAAGTTCCTCCTCTTTTTGTCTTTCTTTCCTCCTCCTCGCTGCACTATAACTTAGTGTCTCCCCCCGAATGGCTGCCTTGAATGCATCCCAGACATTCCCAACTTCCGCGCTGCCCCTGTTGATATTTAAAAACTCAATGATCCACTCTTTCATATGTGCTAGATATGCCTCATCCTTCAGCAGTCCCCTCTCAAATGTCCAAGTACGTTCCGGTCTCCTACTACCAAGATTTACTGTTAAAACTAGAGGGTTATGATCAGACATTATTCGTGGTAGCTTTTCAATTTTTACTTTTGACTGAAGTGAGTTTGATACCAGAAAGTAATCAAGCCTAGCACAGACCCTATGGGGCGCTGAATAATAAGTAAACCCTTGTTTATCTGGATAGATTGTCCCCCACAGATCTATCAGTGCATTGTTCCTTACAAGGTTACATAATGAGGACCAAACTCTCCTTTTTCTACCCTGGTAACCCAGATTAGACATCAGACCAAGCCCTCCTGCCCCATTAATATTTAAATCTCCGGCCAGGATTACAATTGGTGACCATGTGGCCAATTCCAAGTCCAGAAAGTCAAAAATGTCCGGATCATCTTCTGTTGAGCCATAGACACACACTAGAGTAACCCACTCTTCCTTCATTTTGACCTCTATAATGACCCACCTCCCCCATTGATCTTCAAGTTTTTTTCTTATAATAAGGTCTCTTTGCTTGGACAAAACTGCCACCCCTCTGTTCCTTGCACCCTGCTTAGTATGGGCTAGTACTTGATATCCCAGCTGGTCTAAGAGATAAGCCTGACCCCCCTCTATATGAGTTTCCTGTAGGCACACAAAATCCACATTTAGAGTTCTTAACCACATTGCCACTCTCTGCCTCTTAACCCGATCATTTAACCCACACACATTTACCGTAATTATACGTGTACCCATTAATGTACATCAGTTATCTGTCCCAACAAGTTACCATTTTTCCTACACCGTGCCTTATTAACATCTCTTGAAATTAAACTCCTGAATCCTTGTATTTTACATATTTTACATATTTCTTGAACTCTTTCCTGTATATATATATTCAAACAAAAGTCCTCCAAGTGCCATGTACCTCTCCCCCACCCCCCACCCACCCCCCCCTTACAGGCAAATAGGTCAGTCCTGACCTATACGTGACAGCTGTCATCCCAGGTGTCAATCGCTACTCCCCCCCGCCCCCCTGCTCTGGTTACCGTCTAGATCCTTATGCCAATCTACCATTTGTTATCTTAATTCACACGTGGATTTTTTTTTTTTTTTCCCCACTATTTTCAAGCATTAAGAGAGTACATTTTTTGCTATTAGGGTTTCTTTGTCCTGATTAGTGCAACCGCCATGTTATTTGCACTTTCTTTTCTATTCTTAATCTCCTCGAGATATTCCTGTGCTTTTATCTCAGAAAAAAAGATTTTAGTTTGTCCCTTGTCTATTACCTTTAACCGAGATGGGAACATGAGATATGCTTCGCATCCCAGATTTTGGAAGGGAGTTATCAATTTCCTCATACGCCACCTCCTTTCCACTGTGGTGTGGCAGAAGTCGGGGCGGGCGAAAAATGTTACACCATTATATGTTCGTCTTGCTTCGGGCTTTGCTTTGTCCATAATTTCCTGTCTTAAAAGAAAATTCCCTACGAAAATCAAAATAGCCCTGGGCTTATCTGTAGGTGGTGCTCTTTTTTGAAACATAGGAAACCTGTGTGCTCTTTGTACCTCCTTCTCCCATTCCCAGCCTGTTAACTCTGGAAAAGCCCCCTTAAGCAGCTCAATAACAAAGGTCCGCACATCCTGCCGTTCCCTCCCTTCTTCCACTCCCAGTAATCTTATATTATTGCGCCGTTGGCGGTTCTCATAATCCTCTAGCTTCCATTGTACATCAGTTGTCAACTGTTCTTGTTCCTTCCGATACTCATTCCAGCTCCCTACTTCTTCCTCCAATTTCTCAGTTCTTGATTCTACCTCAGTAACCCTTGATGCCATGTCCGTATATAACTTGTTAACTTTACGTAAAGATGCTTGTATCTTTTGATTGGCGTGCTTTGCTCTCCGAGACTCCGTTCTCGCTTCTCCCTGCATCTGTTTCAATGTTGAATACAACATATCCATCGTAGTGGCTTGCGTTTGTTCCTGTGCAGAGGTATTACTTTGCGTCTGTGTACTTGGTGCTACTACTGGCGCTGCTGCCCCTTCTTGATAGAGTTGTGACGTTGCTGCATAATCCCAGTCCAATCTTTTAGAGACATCTGTATGTGACATAGTCATACTAATTCCTGACATACTGCGCGATCTGCGAGATCTGTTTCTTAAACTTTTCCCTCTTTTTTTTGTATTCACTTTCCGATTTACCTCACTATCCGAGGTTGTGACTTCAGACTCTAGTTCAGATGCTGTCTCTGAGTTCCCCACTTCACTCTCTGATATGGAGTCCTCACTCTCATTATTGCCCTCCTCACCCTCCTCATCATTGACTGAGAAGAAGCATTCGTCACTGGGGGACCCCAGATTTGTAGAGGGGCCTAGAGGGGACTGAATAATAGATACTGGTCCGCCTTCTTTCCCTGCAGACACCAGACTCCGCCTATCATCATTCTGTAAGTTCTGTTGTAGAGGCGGGGAACCCCCCTCTATTATAACATTAGAGTCATTAGAGTCAAGGGGAGAGACCACCTTTAGCCCATCTCTCAGTGGTTCATCATTCATAGATTCATTCAGGGCCACAACCACTGTCTCTGCCTCAACCACCGACGCACTCAGAGCTGTAATCCAACCGTCTGCTCCTTCTACTCTCCCCTCATATTCCAGCGTCTGAGTCTGAGTCTTGCCACTGTGCACGTTACAGCTTTTGTCACCACCCTCTCTTCCCACCTTACCGGCAGCCAAATCACAAGGATTAGTGTGGTGTCCCTCGGGGTATTTCGTTACTTCTTGGGCTTCCAGTGAAAATTACTGATCATGGCTATTTTATGAGGACTAAATTTAAAACGATTATAGCAGCGCATAGAATATGGACGTCATTTGCTAAAAAATTTGGATTAGGAAGGTATAATGCCTATACTAGGTTTAGAGGGAATCCCAATCTACCTGATGAAATATTTGCAGGGGCGGTCTTTAACGACTGGCTAAGTCACGGGATCACAAAGGTGGGGGATATTATGGGGCCGCAGGGGGTAATGCAATTTGGTGACTTACAGGCAATATATGGATTGGATACAACACACTTTTTTAAGTATCTGCAAATAAGAAGCTTTATCAGGACAAAAACTGGAGGGGTGGAGGGGTTTAGTTTAAATCGAATTCTGGATATTATAGAAAATGGAACGGAGGGTTCAATAGGAAGATTTTACTTGGAGCTGATAGAACACCAGGCTGATGATCTGATTAAATTTGAGAATAAATGGATACAGAAACTGGGAGTTGAAAAGAACTGCTTTTATAGATCACTGGAATTAGGTCAGAGACTCCTATGTTCTGCACCACTGCAAGCCCAACATTATAAGACTCTCTATTTCCTATATCATACGCCAGCCAGGATAGCACAGTGGGGTGGTACAAATGGGATTACATGTCCAAGGTGTGATAGCGACGAAGCTGACCTCATCCATATGCTTGCGAGCTGCACTCATTTGAAAACCACCTGTGAGG
The DNA here is from genome assembly GCF_964263255.1 of Lissotriton vulgaris. Lineage (NCBI taxonomy): Eukaryota > Metazoa > Chordata > Amphibia > Caudata > Salamandridae > Lissotriton > Lissotriton vulgaris. Next base: position 237,185,289 of record NC_141691.1, read on the forward strand.
AAATAGAAACATTTCTTAATAATACATTGAGGATAGAAATCACACTTACTCCAGCAGTGGTGATGCTTGGAATTAATCAAAATGCTTCCAGTGCAGCTTATGAATACTTTATATTTGTAGCTATGGCCGTTTTGAGATTGTGTATTACCTCAGCTTGGCTGGATCGCATACCTCCTACATTCCACCAATGGTTAATGAGGCTTTTGAGTATATACAATCTTGAAAAAGCTATTTATGCTAGGAAAGGGGCAACCAGTAAGAAAATTGGTAAGGAAATATGGGATCCTATTCAAAGATGGAGAGATATAGATCCAGGGTAGGTTTATTAAAGCTGTGAATCCTTGATTGATTTATCTGTCTAAGGTATATGATTTAATTATGTCTTCATGTTTAAATGAAAATATAAGGGATTATAGTATGAATGTTTAAGTTTTCAAATTGTACATACGTGTGGACCATCTAAATCTGGATTTGATAGTATTTTGCGTTATTATTAGTTGTTTTTTTTTTTTTTGTTTATATTCCTTTATCGATTTGGATGTTAACTTCTAATATCCTGTATGTATATTCTTCTTTTTCATTGATGTGCTATGTACCCATATAAAATGGGGGAAAAAAACCCAATAAAAATACTTTAAAAAAAAAAAGAGAAATCTTGTTTGCCAAGCTGAGGGATATCTTGTGATTTTTATACATGGCAACATACACTTACTAGGTAATTTACTTTAAGGGGTCGAAAATATGTATGCGCTGTCATATTGAAATGTGATTAGGATAGGATAGGATAATATTTGTAAAGGACAGTTATACCCGAGGATGTCAAGGCTATTAGGATATTAACATCATATTCACGCAGGTTACAAAATTGGCATTTCATTGGAATTAATGACATTATTATAGTAACCAATTAATCTATATTTTTAAGGTTATTCAACCAGGTAAATATGAAGGAACTAAAATCTAAAATTCATTAACTTCATCAAGATCCCATTTGCTTATTAGGAAAAGCATACATAATCAGGGCAATGTCATCAGCAATAAAGTACTTGAGGGTTGTGATTGCTGAATTTGCATTTTGTTATTATATTTTAAAAAAATGTATTTATTGCATTTTCAAGAAATACACAAAGACATGTTAATGTCCAAACAAACAAAAACATAAAGGGATATATGTCTATAATTAGTTGGTAGCGTAGGGTTGGGCAAGAGCCATTCCAAACAAGTTGGATCATTATTATTACAAGCACTATCAATTATACTCCAGGGGAGGCATTCTCTTTATCACATACATTTTTGGTCGTTCTATTGAACATGTTGATTTAACATTCAATCCGTCTCATCAGGATGTAAAAGCAGGTAAGAGTGGAGTGGTTGCCAAATGGACCTAGATGTATGTGGCTGCAAGGAGGCGTATATATCACTAGCACTGTCACAATATATTAGGTCCTTCATCCAGGCCTTAAACGCCAGGACGCATTTTGTGATTGTAAATGATGAAATCAGCCCCCACTCTAAAGATGGCGTCAGCACCAATTCTCCTACTACTTGATCGCTGACCATTAATGTTTTCATTAGAAATGGCAGGGAGTTTAGTGTAATATTATTGAGATACACTGATCTTCGCTTATGTGATAAATGTTACAAGTGTTTTTCCCAATGTTGAGTATTAACATGCAGATCATGGTGCTTTCCGACATCAAATTCTCTACATCTGAGAACTGTGAGCACGTTTTAAACCTGCCTAAGGCGTACGCCATGGCTGTGTTTTGCCACCCTTTCTGTTTTCTTCGCATATAAATGATTTAGAAGAACAACTACTTGATCTTAATGTTGATTGTCCATATGTAGGCAATCGTAGTGTCCCGGCATTGATGAACAACGATGATGCAATTCTAATTGCCAGGATGGCAATTGGTCTATAGTTATTGCTTAATTGATTTTGCACATTTATGGCCGGTCTGGATCTCGTGGTCAACCAGGCAAAAACTCATGTAACGGTTGTTGGATTCAGGGAGAAAGAAGGTATTGCCCTCGGGATGAACAATCATAAAGCTTGCGCTGTCCCCACATTCTGAGAAATTTATCTGAGGACTATCAGGGCTGCTGCTCTTGCAACAGCAAAAAAGAGGGGGTATTTAGCTTTGCTTTCAGATTAGGAAGTACGCTTACCACTATATACAAAGCAAAATGTTGTACAAATGCCAGCAAAGGGGCTGTTGTTTGGGGATTTAGTGGCCAAATTGGGTTTGGAGAGGATCAAGAACAGCTTTATCAAGAGGTACCTGGCTGTGCCGAAGTCCACCAGCTCATATATCTGTCGCTCTGAAACTTGATTAGGGTTTATAGCCGCCCATATTTGCAGCCTGAAATGGAGTTAGCAGCCTGCGTCCCGTTTGGAAGCAGGATCTGTGGCCAATCCTGCTACACACAGCCTTTGACCATGAGCACTGGGGGGTTGGTGATCTGTGAGGAGTTGGCTGCAGTTGGCTGAATATAATAAAGAAAAGTCATAAAGTCACTGAAGACAAGTTTATATTGACATTATAGTTAGGTGTGAATATAAGATCCTCCCTTATGTTTAAAACTAAAGAGAAACTCACTGAAAAAACAAAGGTAAAAGTGACATTATAGTTAGGTATGGTAATATGATCTTAGTTGACATTAAAAAAAGCTACAAATTGACTGGAAAAAAAACAAATGTTAAAGGGATGTTATAATTAGGTGTTGAGATGAAAATGAGATAATAACTAATATTTAACTAACAAATACTAACTAACAAACCAATCATGGATATTCACATATATAGCAGTTATCAAAAGTAGAATAACGGACACTAGTTACACCTCATGACTTTTGGCATAAGGGATACAGATCAGAGTAGCCTCAAAAAACTCTGTGTTTATGGTTGGAAAAGGTGCGGTATATGTGTTTCGTCCGCCCCACACTAGAGTTGTGGCAGTTATCATTGGCTGCTCTGAAGTAGTGGGTTTGCCAGCCTCGCCCGAGGCGCCTCTGGTCAAGGGTGCAGTGTCCAGAGATTATACGTGAAAAAGGTGAAAAGAAAACTGTGCAAAAAAGGAAAAAATCTTTAAAAATAGGGGGTAAACAGCCCCAAAGTTCTTTAATGGGGGTTGTTCCTCACCACAATTAAAATGAGTGGTACGATCTTAGACCGAGTTACTAGGTCTGATAGTGTAGTTAATAAAATACGTCGACATGTTTCAGCTCCTAGGGCCTGGAAGGGTCTGCGGAGCTTTCGTCAGGACTCACAAAACATAAAGGTATTGTACTCACACAATTTGTGCAGTCATTTTGGTACAAACATTCTTGTTCAGATTGTGTATTATTAGGGAATTTCCCTTCGTAATCTGCAATGAGATAGACAAAAGTACAGGTTTTGCACACACACACACTTCTTACACCTTATGATAGTGAATTTCATTATCAGAGTTTTGTGACATTTTCGGCAAAACTTCTAAACATAAACAATGGCAAATAATGGAGAGTAGAGATGCTAGGTTCACTTATGTTAAAAAACGAAATACTGGTTCAGTATACTTAGTCTAAAGGGCACATTGGAGCTGTACTGATGGTACAAACAGTTCTTTGACCTTTCAGTCTAGTAGGAGATAGAGTGTTATTGGTGCATCCGGTAGGGAGCACAGCGGGAGGTCAGGCTGTATGCATAACGCTATTTCATCGCGTATAGATTAAACAGGGTTTTCCTACCTGAAAAACAATACGTGTTCAGCCTCACCGGGGTCTCATTATTTTGAAGCCGCTTGAAGCTCAGAGCTGTCACAGAGAGCGTCCCGTTAGTATTCAGAGGGGATCATTTATCTTACCGATATCTCGAGGTGATCACCGCCATTACCCGCGTGTGTAGATGCTTCCGCCTTGTGCTGACTCTGCCCCGGGGTGTGGTTGGGATCGAGAGTGCTGTGATTTAAAGGCGCACGGCGGGTCAAAAAGGCGTGTTGGTTTCATTTGGAGTTTTTTTTTAATCTCTGAGGCGATAGCTTTATTGATCTAATGGCACAGAGTTGTTATCGAGCGGTTTCATCAATAGTGCAATTCTGTAGCCTCTCGATGGTCGTTATTAATTAGCAAAACGGTGCCAGGGGATGGCATCGTTCAGCCCATATTCACAGGTTTTAAGACGATCCACCCACCTTTGCTCTTTTTCAAACAAACGGCGCTCACAGTTTGTGTTTTTATCGGTGAGCATCTCAAGCACTGTCCATTGGAGCTCTTCACACGGATGGCCCATCTCGATGAAATGGGCGCATAGTTTTGTGGTGTTTTTCTTAAGGCGGATATTACTTTTATGTTCGCCGATCCTCAATTTAATCTTGCGACATGTCATGCCAATATATCTCTTATTGCATTTGCAGGTAATCATGTATATGACATGTGAGGAGTTGCAGTTTGTATGTTGGCGTTGTGTCCATATCAATTTTTCGGTTAGCTGCAGTGTTTTAGACATAGTGGTGGTTTTGCAAGCTACACATGAGCCACAAGGATAGTGGCCTGTCACTGGATTCATACTCACGTCCCTCGTGACAGTTAGTTGTTGTTTTTTCTGGGGACGGGTATGGACCAAAACATCTTTGATGTTTTTTGTTCTGCGGTTGGCAAACCTTGGCTTTGGCCAGTTGAAAACTCCGGTGTTCAGAATGTGCCCGTTTTTATTTATCAATTTGTTCACTTCGTATGTTGATGGACAGAAGGTGGTGACACAAGTTGTCAGATCTTGTATTTGTGTTTTGGGGTAGCTTTGTAAAAGGCACTCTCTAGGTTGATTGTTTGCTCTCTTTTTACAATATTTTATTGTTCTTTCTTTGTAGTTTCTTTTGGACAGTTTCAGGCTGAGCTCTTGGGCTTGAATCAGGTAATCTTCTTTCTTGCTACAGTTTCGTTTTAATCTAAGAAATTGGCTGAAAGGCAGATTGTCTTTTAGAGGTTTGGGGTGGTAGCTCTGGTAAGAGAGCAAACTGTTTTTGGCCGTAGGCTTTGTGTACGTTTTTGTTTGTAGAGTGTTGTCTTCCACAAAGATTGTCAGATCCAAAAAGTCCAAACTGTTGTTACTGGAAGTGTGAGTGAACTTGAGCCAAGGGTCAAGATGGTTGAGCCAATGGATGAATTGTTCCAAGTCAGCTGATGTGTCCCAGATTAGGATCACATCATCTATATATCTCCTCCAAAAGAGGATGTTTGGAGAGAACTCATTGGCTGCATTGTGGATGAACTTATTCTCAAAATTACTAACGTACAACCCGGCTACCGATGGAGCAAAGGCACTGCCCATTGATGTTCCATGGGTCTGGAGGTAAAGATCTTCCTCATAAGCAAAGTAATTTTCTTTTAGGGCTAACTTGCAACACTCAAGAATAAAGTGCCTAGGTGTGTTGTATTGCCAATCTTCTGAGTAGAGTACATCTTCTAATACTTGTAATGTGTCATCTTGTGGCAGGCTGGTAAATAAAGATTCCACATCCAGACCTACTAGGGTCATTGTGTCTGGGTCAAAGGTTTTTGCTTGAATCTGTACTAGCAGGTCTCGAGTATCTTTTAGATATGATGGTGTTCTCTGTACAATAGGCTTCAGGAACTCATCCGCAAACTTTGAGAGTGGCTCCAAGACTGATCCGATTCCGGACACTATAGGCCTCCCCGGAGGAGGTGACCTGTTTTTGTGTGTTTTTGGTAGCGAGTAAAAATAGGGGATTTTAGGGTCTGAAGTGGTGAGATATTCAGCTTCCTTTTTGGTCACCCAATTTTTGATCTCTGCTTCATGGACCATGCTGGATATAACATTTTGTAGTCTCATTGTTGGATCGCTGGTTAGTTTCCTGTAGAATCTGTTATCTGCCAGAAGGGCCAGGCATTGGTCATTGTAGCCCTCTTTGTTTAAGATTACAATGCCTCCCCCTTTGTCAGCGGGTTTAACCACTATGTCCTCATTCTGCTTCAATGAGTCCAGGGCTTCACGTTCTTTTTTGGTTAGGTTCTGGAATGTTTTCTTATTCCTGTCTAGCGTGTCCACGCCCTTCATTAGAGATTGTTCAAAGGTATGAAATTCCGGCGGGACACTGGCGTGAGGAGGATTGAAAGTTGATTTCTTGCGTAAGGAAGTGTCGCCTTCTATTTGGTTGTTGGGGATGTTATGGAAGAAGGCTTTTAGTTTGAGGGTTCTGCAAAACTCAGCTAGCTCGCTTTTTAGTTTGAAGGTGTCCAATCGAGGTGTGGGCACAAAGCTTAAGCCTTTATTTAGGACGCTCATTTGGTCTTGGGTCAGTTGTAAATCGGATAGATTTACTACGAGGGTCTGGTCTTGCTGGTTGACGGTTGTGTTGCAGCCATGCTCCTGGTCTGGACGTTTCTCTGTTGGTCCTGCCATCTTATTGTCTTTTTTCGGCCTCTTGTTTGATTTTGGCCTCTGGCTAAAAAAGGCTCTTGTTGGTGTGGGTTGGAGTTGGATGTCATTTGTTGTTCATCCATTTGTGGCATCTGTTGTATGCCTCGGTTAAATGGATCCATCCATCCTCCATACTGCGGCACAAAGGGAGGGTAGAAGGGCATATTGTAACCTGGATAGAAAGGCCTTTGCCATCTGTTTCCCCTTCTTGGGCGTTGGTTCCTGTAATTATTGCGTCCTCTTTTTGTGGTATACTCATCCATACTCGTAACAGAGTTATTAGAAGAATTGGACCCTGTGGACTCATTATCAGATCCCGTGTCCCGTGTTATGTATTCATCTGTTATGTATGGGTGCATTTTCTCTCGACTGAATCTCTTCAATTCTTTACTGAGTTTTTGCAATTTGCTCTGCATTATAAATTCGCGAGTCTCGTCCATTTCCTTGTTTATTTCTTCCAATCTCTTTTTTACGATCGCTGGGTTTATACCTTTCTTTAATTCATTTTCGCATTCTTCAATTTCCTTCAGTAGGGCATCTGATAGTCTTTTCGCCGTTTTTACAATTAGGACGAGGTAGTCCAAAGTACATTTCCAGGAGATGGATGACCAGTCCATCCTGAAGGCCAGGTCATGTAAGAAAATTCTGGGTGCATTGTTGACCCACAGGCCTTTGGGTGCTGTTTTCACTCTTAAATATTCCGTCATAATTATTCCGTGGATGGAAGTTCGGATCTGTTCTCTCTTTTTGTCTGTTAAATTGTCCCAATCATTAGTTTGTGCTAGGGTTTCTATAAGTTCAGCATTCTGTAGCAATGATTGTCCTGCCAGTATTTCGTCTATTTCTTTCGCATCAAAACTCAATCCAGGGATGCCTTCCATTACTGCTTACTATATTTAGAAAAATATGCAAGAGTAATTGTAATCCCGCAGCTGTGCGCTGCTTATATAGATAATTAATCAAAAGGAGGGATAAGGGATGAGAGTCTCCGTTTTCGTTCCCCAATGGTTAGATAGCAGTTATCAAAAGTAGAATAACGGACACTAGTTACACCTCATGACTTTTGGCATAAGGGATACAGATCAGAGTAGCCTCAAAAAACTCTGTGTTTATGGTTGGAAAAGGTGCGGTATATGTGTTTCGTCCGCCCCACACTAGAGTTGTGGCAGTTATCATTGGCTGCTCTGAAGTAGTGGGTTTGCCAGCCTCGCCCGAGGCGCCTCTGGTCAAGGGTGCAGTGTCCAGAGATTATACGTGAAAAAGGTGAAAAGAAAACTGTGCAAAAAAGGAAAAAATCTTTAAAAATAGGGGGTAAACAGCCCCAAAGTTCTTTAATGGGGGTTGTTCCTCACCACAATTAAAATGAGTGGTACGATCTTAGACCGAGTTACTAGGTCTGATAGTGTAGTTAATAAAATACGTCGACATGTTTCAGCTCCTAGGGCCTGGAAGGGTCTGCGGAGCTTTCGTCAGGACTCACAAAACATAAAGGTATTGTACTCACACAATTTGTGCAGTCATTTTGGTACAAACATTCTTGTTCAGATTGTGTATTATTAGGGAATTTCCCTTCGTAATCTGCAATGAGATAGACAAAAGTACAGGTTTTGCACACACACACACTTCTTACACCTTATGATAGTGAATTTCATTATCAGAGTTTTGTGACATTTTCGGCAAAACTTCTAAACATAAACAATGGCAAATAATGGAGAGTAGAGATGCTAGGTTCACTTATGTTAAAAAACGAAATACTGGTTCAGTATACTTAGTCTAAAGGGCACATTGGAGCTGTACTGATGGTACAAACAGTTCTTTGACCTTTCAGTCTAGTAGGAGATAGAGTGTTATTGGTGCATCCGGTAGGGAGCACAGCGGGAGGTCAGGCTGTATGCATAACGCTATTTCATCGCGTATAGATTAAACAGGGTTTTCCTACCTGAAAAACAATACGTGTTCAGCCTCACCGGGGTCTCATTATTTTGAAGCCGCTTGAAGCTCAGAGCTGTCACAGAGAGCGTCCCGTTAGTATTCAGAGGGGATCATTTATCTTACCGATATCTCGAGGTGATCACCGCCATTACCCGCGTGTGTAGATGCTTCCGCCTTGTGCTGACTCTGCCCCGGGGTGTGGTTGGGATCGAGAGCGCTGTGATTTAAAGGCGCACGGCGGGTCAAAAAGGCGTGTTGGTTTCATTTGGAGTTTTTTTTGAATCTCTGAGGCGATAGCTTTATTGATCTAATGGCACAGAGTTGTTATCGAGCGGTTTCATCAATAGTGCAATTCTGTAGCCTCTCGATGGTCGTTATTAATTAGCAAAACGGTGCCAGGGGATGGCATCGTTCAGCCCATATTCACAGGTTTTAAGACGATCCACCCACCTTTGCTCTTTTTCAAACAAACGGCGCTCACAGTTTGTGTTTTTATCGGTGAGCATCTCAAGCACTGTCCATTGGAGCTCTTCACACGGATGGCCCATCTCGATGAAATGGGCGCATAGTTTTGTGGTGTTTTTCTTAAGGCGGATATTACTTTTATGTTCGCCGATCCTCAATTTAATCTTGCGACATGTCATGCCAATATATCTCTTATTGCATTTGCAGGTAATCATGTATATGACATGTGAGGAGTTGCAGTTTGTATGTTGGCGTTGTGTCCATATCAATTTTTCGGTTAGCTGCAGTGTTTTAGACATAGTGGTGGTTTTGCAAGCTACACATGAGCCACAAGGATAGTGGCCTGTCACTGGATTCATACTCACGTCCCTCGTGACAGTTAGTTGTTGTTTTTTCTGGGGACGGGTATGGACCAAAACATCTTTGATGTTTTTTGTTCTGCGGTTGGCAAACCTTGGCTTTGGCCAGTTGAAAACTCCGGTGTTCAGAATGTGCCAGTTTTTATTTATCAATTTGTTCACTTCGTATGTTGATGGACAGAAGGTGGTGACACAAGTTGTCAGATCTTGTATTTGTGTTTTGGGGTAGCTTTGTAAAAGGCACTCTCTAGGTTGATTGTTTGCTCTCTTTTTACAATATTTTATTGTTCTTTCTTTGTAGTTTCTTTTGGACAGTTTCAGGCTGAGCTCTTGGGCTTGAATCAGGTAATCTTCTTTCTTGCTACAGTTTCGTTTTAATCTAAGAAATTGGCTGAAAGGCAGATTGTCTTTTAGAGGTTTGGGGTGGTAGCTCTGGTAAGAGAGCAAACTGTTTTTGGCCGTAGGCTTTGTGTACGTTTTTGTTTGTAGAGTGTTGTCTTCCACAAAGATTGTCAGATCCAAAAAGTCCAAACTGTTGTTACTGGAAGTGTGAGTGAACTTGAGCCAAGGGTCAAGATGGTTGAGCCAATGGATGAATTGTTCCAAGTCAGCTGATGTGTCCCAGATTAGGATCACATCATCTATATATCTCCTCCAAAAGAGGATGTTTGGAGAGAACTCATTGGCTGCATTGTGGATGAACTTATTCTCAAAATTACTAACGTACAACCCGGCTACCGATGGAGCAAAGGCACTGCCCATTGATGTTCCATGGGTCTGGAGGTAAAGATCTTCCTCATAAGCAAAGTAATTTTCTTTTAGGGCTAACTTGCAACACTCAAGAATAAAGTGCCTAGGTGTGTTGTATTGCCAATCTTCTGAGTAGAGTACATCTTCTAATACTTGTAATGTGTCATCTTGTGGCAGGCTGGTAAATAAAGATTCCACATCCAGACCTACTAGGGTCATTGTGTCTGGGTCAAAGGTTTTTGCTTGAATCTGTACTAGCAGGTCTCGAGTATCTTTTAGATATGATGGTGTTCTCTGTACAATAGGCTTCAGGAACTCATCCGCAAACTTTGAGAGTGGCTCCAAGACTGATCCGATTCCGGACACTATAGGCCTCCCCGGAGGAGGTGACCTGTTTTTGTGTGTTTTTGGTAGCGAGTAAAAATAGGGGATTTTAGGGTCTGAAGTGGTGAGATATTCAGCTTCCTTTTTGGTCACCCAATTTTTGATCTCTGCTTCATGGACCATGCTGGATATAACATTTTGTAGTCTCATTGTTGGATCGCTGGTTAGTTTCCTGTAGAATCTGTTATCTGCCAGAAGGGCCAGGCATTGGTCATTGTAGCCCTCTTTGTTTAAGATTACAATGCCTCCCCCTTTGTCAGCGGGTTTAACCACTATGTCCTCATTCTGCTTCAATGAGTCCAGGGCTTCACGTTCTTTTTTGGTTAGGTTCTGGAATGTTTTCTTATTCCTGTCTAGCGTGTCCACGCCCTTCATTAGAGATTGTTCAAAGGTATGAAATTCCGGCGGGACACTGGCGTGAGGAGGATTGAAAGTTGATTTCTTGCGTAAGGAAGTGTCGCCTTCTATTTGGTTGTTGGGGATGTTATGGAAGAAGGCTTTTAGTTTGAGGGTTCTGCAAAACTCAGCTAGCTCGCTTTTTAGTTTGAAGGTGTCCAATCGAGGTGTGGGCACAAAGCTTAAGCCTTTATTTAGGACGCTCATTTGGTCTTGGGTCAGTTGTAAATCGGATAGATTTACTACGAGGGTCTGGTCTTGCTGGTTGACGGTTGTGTTGCAGCCATGCTCCTGGTCTGGACGTTTCTCTGTTGGTCCTGCCATCTTATTGTCTTTTTTCGGCCTCTTGTTTGATTTTGGCCTCTGGCTAAAAAAGGCTCTTGTTGGTGTGGGTTGGAGTTGGATGTCATTTGTTGTTCATCCATTTGTGGCATCTGTTGTATGCCTCGGTTAAATGGATCCATCCATCCTCCATACTGCGGCACAAAGGGAGGGTAGAAGGGCATATTGTAACCTGGATAGAAAGGCCTTTGCCATCTGTTTCCCCTTCTTGGGCGTTGGTTCCTGTAATTATTGCGTCCTCTTTTTGTGGTATACTCATCCATACTCGTAACAGAGTTATTAGAAGAATTGGACCCTGTGGACTCATTATCAGATCCCGTGTCCCGTGTTATGTATTCATCTGTTATGTATGGGTGCATTTTCTCTCGACTGAATCTCTTCAATTCTTTACTGAGTTTTTGCAATTTGCTCTGCATTATAAATTCGCGAGTCTCGTCCATTTCCTTGTTTATTTCTTCCAATCTCTTTTTTACGATCGCTGGGTTTATACCTTTCTTTAATTCATTTTCGCATTCTTCAATTTCCTTCAGTAGGGCATCTGATAGTCTTTTCGCCGTTTTTACAATTAGGACGAGGTAGTCCAAAGTACATTTCCAGGAGATGGATGACCAGTCCATCCTGAAGGCCAGGTCATGTAAGAAAATTCTGGGTGCATTGTTGACCCACAGGCCTTTGGGTGCTGTTTTCACTCTTAAATATTCCGTCATAATTATTCCGTGGATGGAAGTTCGGATCTGTTCTCTCTTTTTGTCTGTTAAATTGTCCCAATCATTAGTTTGTGCTAGGGTTTCTATAAGTTCAGCATTCTGTAGCAATGATTGTCCTGCCAGTATTTCGTCTATTTCTTTCGCATCAAAACTCAATCCAGGGATGCCTTCCATTACTGCTTACTATATTTAGAAAAATATGCAAGAGTAATTGTAATCCCGCAGCTGTGCGCTGCTTATATAGATAATTAATCAAAAGGAGGGATAAGGGATGAGAGTCTCCGTTTTCGTTCCCCAATGGTTAGATAGCAGTTATCAAAAGTAGAATAACGGACACTAGTTACACCTCATGACTTTTGGCATAAGGGATACAGATCAGAGTAGCCTCAAAAAACTCTGTGTTTATGGTTGGAAAAGGTGCGGTATATGTGTTTCGTCCGCCCCACACTAGAGTTGTGGCAGTTATCATTGGCTGCTCTGAAGTAGTGGGTTTGCCAGCCTCGCCCGAGGCGCCTCTGGTCAAGGGTGCAGTGTCCAGAGATTATACGTGAAAAAGGTGAAAAGAAAACTGTGCAAAAAAGGAAAAAATCTTTAAAAATAGGGGGTAAACAGCCCCAAAGTTCTTTAATGGGGGTTGTTCCTCACCACAATTAAAATGAGTGGTACGATCTTAGACCGAGTTACTAGGTCTGATAGTGTAGTTAATAAAATACGTCGACATGTTTCAGCTCCTAGGGCCTGGAAGGGTCTGCGGAGCTTTCGTCAGGACTCACAAAACATAAAGGTATTGTACTCACACAATTTGTGCAGTCATTTTGGTACAAACATTCTTGTTCAGATTGTGTATTATTAGGGAATTTCCCTTCGTAATCTGCAATGAGATAGACAAAAGTACAGGTTTTGCACACACACACACTTCTTACACCTTATGATAGTGAATTTCATTATCAGAGTTTTGTGACATTTTCGGCAAAACTTCTAAACATAAACAATGGCAAATAATGGAGAGTAGAGATGCTAGGTTCACTTATGTTAAAAAACGAAATACTGGTTCAGTATACTTAGTCTAAAGGGCACATTGGAGCTGTACTGATGGTACAAACAGTTCTTTGACCTTTCAGTCTAGTAGGAGATAGAGTGTTATTGGTGCATCCGGTAGGGAGCACAGCGGGAGGTCAGGCTGTATGCATAACGCTATTTCATCGCGTATAGATTAAACAGGGTTTTCCTACCTGAAAAACAATACGTGTTCAGCCTCACCGGGGTCTCATTATTTTGAAGCCGCTTGAAGCTCAGAGCTGTCACAGAGAGCGTCCCGTTAGTATTCAGAGGGGATCATTTATCTTACCGATATCTCGAGGTGATCACCGCCATTACCCGCGTGTGTAGATGCTTCCGCCTTGTGCTGACTCTGCCCCGGGGTGTGGTTGGGATCGAGAGCGCTGTGATTTAAAGGCGCACGGCGGGTCAAAAAGGCGTGTTGGTTTCATTTGGAGTTTTTTTTTAATCTCTGAGGCGATAGCTTTATTGATCTAATGGCACAGAGTTGTTATCGAGCGGTTTCATCAATAGTGCAATTCTGTAGCCTCTCGATGGTCGTTATTAATTAGCAAAACGGTGCCAGGGGATGGCATCGTTCAGCCCATATTCACAGGTTTTAAGACGATCCACCCACCTTTGCTCTTTTTCAAACAAACGGCGCTCACAGTTTGTGTTTTTATCGGTGAGCATCTCAAGCACTGTCCATTGGAGCTCTTCACACGGATGGCCCATCTCGATGAAATGGGCGCATAGTTTTGTGGTGTTTTTCTTAAGGCGGATATTACTTTTATGTTCGCCGATCCTCAATTTAATCTTGCGACATGTCATGCCAATATATCTCTTATTGCATTTGCAGGTAATCATGTATATGACATGTGAGGAGTTGCAGTTTGTATGTTGGCGTTGTGTCCATATCAATTTTTCGGTTAGCTGCAGTGTTTTAGACATAGTGGTGGTTTTGCAAGCTACACATGAGCCACAAGGATAGTGGCCTGTCACTGGATTCATACTCACGTCCCTCGTGACAGTTAGTTGTTGTTTTTTCTGGGGACGGGTATGGACCAAAACATCTTTGATGTTTTTTGTTCTGCGGTTGGCAAACCTTGGCTTTGGCCAGTTGAAAACTCCGGTGTTCAGAATGTGCCAGTTTTTATTTATCAATTTGTTCACTTCGTATGTTGATGGACAGAAGGTGGTGACACAAGTTGTCAGATCTTGTATTTGTGTTTTGGGGTAGCTTTGTAAAAGGCACTCTCTAGGTTGATTGTTTGCTCTCTTTTTACAATATTTTATTGTTCTTTCTTTGTAGTTTCTTTTGGACAGTTTCAGGCTGAGCTCTTGGGCTTGAATCAGGTAATCTTCTTTCTTGCTACAGTTTCGTTTTAATCTAAGAAATTGGCTGAAAGGCAGATTGTCTTTTAGAGGTTTGGGGTGGTAGCTCTGGTAAGAGAGCAAACTGTTTTTGGCCGTAGGCTTTGTGTACGTTTTTGTTTGTAGAGTGTTGTCTTCCACAAAGATTGTCAGATCCAAAAAGTCCAAACTGTTGTTACTGGAAGTGTGAGTGAACTTGAGCCAAGGGTCAAGATGGTTGAGCCAATGGATGAATTGTTCCAAGTCAGCTGATGTGTCCCAGATTAGGATCACATCATCTATATATCTCCTCCAAAAGAGGATGTTTGGAGAGAACTCATTGGCTGCATTGTGGATGAACTTATTCTCAAAATTACTAACGTACAACCCGGCTACCGATGGAGCAAAGGCACTGCCCATTGATGTTCCATGGGTCTGGAGGTAAAGATCTTCCTCATAAGCAAAGTAATTTTCTTTTAGGGCTAACTTGCAACACTCAAGAATAAAGTGCCTAGGTGTGTTGTATTGCCAATCTTCTGAGTAGAGTACATCTTCTAATACTTGTAATGTGTCATCTTGTGGCAGGCTGGTAAATAAAGATTCCACATCCAGACCTACTAGGGTCATTGTGTCTGGGTCAAAGGTTTTTGCTTGAATCTGTACTAGCAGGTCTCGAGTATCTTTTAGATATGATGGTGTTCTCTGTACAATAGGCTTCAGGAACTCATCCGCAAACTTTGAGAGTGGCTCCAAGACTGATCCGATTCCGGACACTATAGGCCTCCCCGGAGGAGGTGACCTGTTTTTGTGTGTTTTTGGTAGCGAGTAAAAATAGGGGATTTTAGGGTCTGAAGTGGTGAGATATTCAGCTTCCTTTTTGGTCACCCAATTTTTGATCTCTGCTTCATGGACCATGCTGGATATAACATTTTGTAGTCTCATTGTTGGATCGCTGGTTAGTTTCCTGTAGAATCTGTTATCTGCCAGAAGGGCCAGGCATTGGTCATTGTAGCCCTCTTTGTTTAAGATTACAATGCCTCCCCCTTTGTCAGCGGGTTTAACCACTATGTCCTCATTCTGCTTCAATGAGTCCAGGGCTTCACGTTCTTTTTTGGTTAGGTTCTGGAATGTTTTCTTATTCCTGTCTAGCGTGTCCACGCCCTTCATTAGAGATTGTTCAAAGGTATGAAATTCCGGCGGGACACTGGCGTGAGGAGGATTGAAAGTTGATTTCTTGCGTAAGGAAGTGTCGCCTTCTATTTGGTTGTTGGGGATGTTATGGAAGAAGGCTTTTAGTTTGAGGGTTCTGCAAAACTCAGCTAGCTCGCTTTTTAGTTTGAAGGTGTCCAATCGAGGTGTGGGCACAAAGCTTAAGCCTTTATTTAGGACGCTCATTTGGTCTTGGGTCAGTTGTAAATCGGATAGATTTACTACGAGGGTCTGGTCTTGCTGGTTGACGGTTGTGTTGCAGCCATGCTCCTGGTCTGGACGTTTCTCTGTTGGTCCTGCCATCTTATTGTCTTTTTTCGGCCTCTTGTTTGATTTTGGCCTCTGGCTAAAAAAGGCTCTTGTTGGTGTGGGTTGGAGTTGGATGTCATTTGTTGTTCATCCATTTGTGGCATCTGTTGTATGCCTCGGTTAAATGGATCCATCCATCCTCCATACTGCGGCACAAAGGGAGGGTAGAAGGGCATATTGTAACCTGGATAGAAAGGCCTTTGCCATCTGTTTCCCCTTCTTGGGCGTTGGTTCCTGTAATTATTGCGTCCTCTTTTTGTGGTATACTCATCCATACTCGTAACAGAGTTATTAGAAGAATTGGACCCTGTGGACTCATTATCAGATCCCGTGTCCCGTGTTATGTATTCATCTGTTATGTATGGGTGCATTTTCTCTCGACTGAATCTCTTCAATTCTTTACTGAGTTTTTGCAATTTGCTCTGCATTATAAATTCGCGAGTCTCGTCCATTTCCTTGTTTATTTCTTCCAATCTCTTTTTTACGATCGCTGGGTTTATACCTTTCTTTAATTCATTTTCGCATTCTTCAATTTCCTTCAGTAGGGCATCTGATAGTCTTTTCGCCGTTTTTACAATTAGGACGAGGTAGTCCAAAGTACATTTCCAGGAGATGGATGACCAGTCCATCCTGAAGGCCAGGTCATGTAAGAAAATTCTGGGTGCATTGTTGACCCACAGGCCTTTGGGTGCTGTTTTCACTCTTAAATATTCCGTCATAATTATTCCGTGGATGGAAGTTCGGATCTGTTCTCTCTTTTTGTCTGTTAAATTGTCCCAATCATTAGTTTGTGCTAGGGTTTCTATAAGTTCAGCATTCTGTAGCAATGATTGTCCTGCCAGTATTTCGTCTATTACTGCTTACTATATTTAGAAAAATATGCAAGAGTAATTGTAATCCCGCAGCTGTGCGCTGCTTATATAGATAATTAATCAAAAGGAGGGATAAGGGATGAGAGTCTCCAATCACCATATACTCACTGAAAAAAACAAAACTGTCGAAATTCAGCTGTTATAGTTAGAGGTATTTCAAGGATACCTTGTGCCAAAAGGTAACTTAAACTTGTGCCTCTCCCATGCACAGTTTTCTCATCAAGATTTTACTGTAAATCTTTCAGTGCTAATATCAACGATGCCATAGAAGATGTCATGAATGATGTAATATGTGGGGTAATTAGATGTGCATGGCGAGGGCATGAGTTAAAGTTCCCTCAGGGCAGAGGTTTACAAAGTATGTGTCGGGACACAGTACTGTGTCGCCTGACATGTGTAGATGTGTCGCGTGATGGTGCGTACATCAGGACGTTTGCGCATTTCAATGATGTTGAACGGTATGTGTTACACAGAAGCAGGAGAGTAGCGTGTGCGCGCGGCCGGTTCCATTTGCCGCATACGTTAATAGTTGAATGAGTAGTGCGTATTAGAACTGTAAATACACGAATACGACTTGAAACAAGAACGCTGCATACTGTGGAAAGCTCCTCTATAATCATTAATGTGCAGTTTTCGGGTTACGCTGAAATGATAGTATTGCGGTGTGGTTCATTTCAAAGGCAGTGCTCATTCACTACTCAGCAACCTTACACAGCGGGACTGCAATAGGAAACATAAAACATGTTCTCTCTGTAGCTGCAGCCCATCAGTAAAACATAAAGAACTCGGGCTCACTGCTGGCCCCTGCCCTGCCTGTGAACCTCTTCTGAAATAGCTTGGAGTGCTCTGCATAGAAACACACGAGATGCTGCACTGTTATCATTAAGTAGCATATTCCAATGCAGCAAATCCCTGGCATTATTGCCGCCCAAGCATTCTCTGTCAAAACCCAACCTGTGTACAATTTGAGGCAGATTGACCACGGTATTTAGCAGTGATGAATGCAAAGTGGAAAACAGTAGACGAGATTCGAGTTTTCACTTCAAGGGAAGGATGGTAACACTTGTTCAATATGCATCACATTCTCTCACTTACCGGGTAGGCGTCTCAGCCAACCACAGCAAACAAATGCATGTTCAGATTAACATTACAACCCAATCCAATTAGGAGATATTGGGGCCAACCCCAAACTCGAGCAGGAAGGCAAGTCTGCAAAACAAGAGCCTGCTTTCAATCTGCGTAACCACAGCTGCGTTTCCTGGCTGCAACACTGGACAATCCTATACCTGGAAGCGGTGTGGCCAAGGACTCGGTACCAAGGTTTGAAAACAGCAGAATGGATTTGTGGTGCTTAAGGGCAGGCTAAGATTGCTTCTTTGCCTGTATAGTTTGACTGGTCTGTTGCTGCGATATTCCCATGCCTACGTTTTAAGTGCTGCCACCACTTAGCGCACTTATTTATATAATGTCCACAATGCCGGCCCGGTGCAGTGCCTGGTGCTGCTCAAATGTTGAAAACGGCACTACATAAAAGACTCCAACGTGTGTTTGTATACCTCATCCTCCCACACTGTAGCTATACTGAGAGAACTCTAATTAAATTGTCTGATATGATGCAATTCCAAAACTGGATTGGTTGGACTGCTGAGGCCTAAAAAAAAACTGAAGTGATATTTTTTCCATTTCTGATCCGCCCATTGCAGACCTATTTTAGACTCTGTGATGCTTAGTACTGTGCCACCTTTCCAACGCATCTCCATAGTGTCCAGGCACAAACCTAACCATACACCCAGTTTTGCCAGTCACTGACTTTGTTAGAACAGATTAACAATTGCTTTATTAACCTTCCTGCTTTCTCAAATTTCCTTGAAAATGTACCATTTGCCCACTTTAAAAAAATCAAATTCTCCAGGGGGAGAACCCCCCCCAAAGCCCTCCTTAGTTGGTTTGGCCTCCCTCGCTACTCTCGCTGGCTACACTGCCTTACTGTGTTGCAAAAATTATGCATTTCCAAAAGGTGTGTCACCAACAAGAAAAGTTTGGAAAACTATGCTTTAGGGCATGAGTTATAGTTACATGAAATTACTGTAACAGCTGAATTTACAAATTTAGAACCTAACTATAACATCCCTAAAACCTTTGCTTTTTTCTGTGTATGCATAAGATTGTTTAAATGCTAATTCCTAACTATAACGTTCCTGTAGCCTTTGGATTTTTCGTGAATTCCTATAGCTTTTGTAAAATAGGGGGGGGGTTGGCCATAGGACCTCTCCTGTTGCCAGACCCTTCGCCCCCCCCCCCCCCCCCATGCTGCCAACCCCACATTGCGCACGACTAGCCGCAGGGCCCGCATGCATGCAAACAACCCCAGCAGGCATCCAGTCCCATGCTAAGCTTTTATTTATATATATAAAAATATATATCTTTCAGTCACCCTACATATATATATATGGTCGCCTGTAGGTAGTTATAGTTATCACTGAGTTTCCACAGGAAAACATTTTTTTGTTTTGCCAATAACTTTGGCGTTGTTTGACCAATCTTTACATAGATAGATAGATAGATAGATAGATAGATAGATAGATAGATAGATAGATAGATAGATAGATAGATAGATAGATAGATAGATAGATAGATAGATAGATAGATAGATAGATAGATAGATAGATAGATGATAGATCAATTACCAGGAATCTCCAGTTTTAACATGATCTGTTCTGCCCTTCTTAATCAGAGATGAATTGGACTGGCCAGTGGGGAGAACAGGCAGGAGTCTTAGAGTGAGAAGCGGAAAAAACTGTCTGGCAGACATCTATTTTTAAACAAAAATATAGACATTACACTGCATGTACGTTTCATTTTTTTCCAAAAGGAAATTGAATGAAAACAACATTGTTAAAGTAACAATAAGGTTACAAAAGTGCATACCGAGCCGCAGTGCTAGAAGAAAAGCGTGATGTGGTAGTTAAGGTTCAATTTTGATACTTGACATCTGTGAGATGTGTTTTATACCAAAGTGCGAAGAAACAAAGTTTGTCAAGGTGACATTGAGGTTATGATTCTCTGTACCACTGTATATATTGTATACATTTTCCAGGGTACAGCAAATCAGTTGGTCTGCGAAATAATATCAAGTATAGTAGTACAAGTCATTTAGAGACTCCCAGGAGAAAAAAGGGAAACCTCCCTGGCAGGTTAAAGTCTTTCACCCTGGAAACTTAGAATCTAATCCTATTTTGAGCCTAGTGCGTTAAACAAGCATTGATAAAAGGAGTTGGTCTGGCTTTTATATGTGAATAGTAGTCAGAGCTTTTTACAATAGAACCAGTTACATTACATAAGGAATTCAGAGTACATGAATTACATAAAAGATACAAAACAGATAAACTCTAAACTCACATAAGAACGGTAGTAAGTACATATGTCTACAACAGATACTAGTAGGTAGAGTTACAAATATACAAGTTGCAAATTCACTCAAGATTACATTTTAAGGAAAGTTAAAACGATTAGGGTTGGACAAATATATATTACATATTTACAGAGCATGATCTTCTCTCCATTGCTGGGGTTCTTGCATTGCTCATTCCATTCAACCACGCCATCAGGGTGAAGGCACACTCACAAGCAATAGATTAGTAGAGTGTGGATGGACATGTGGTTTATAATGTGCTTTTATTTCCATTGGTACATCAAGGGGGGAGGGGTGGTCTGCCAGAGCTGTATAAGTTTTGGGGCTGGGGACCCCCGCAGCCCCCGCTCTTACCTGCAGCCATTGCGGAGCGTGCAGAAATCACCAGCATCCCCCCCCCCCCCCCTTCGCTCTTACCAGTGACCAGGTACGACAAAAGCAGTTACCTCCATTGGTGGTCTAGCTACGCCACTGTTTGTTTCCCTTTTTATATGAATTTTAAGTGAAAGATCTGTCTATATGTATTTTTGTGAATGGATGCAGGAACCATTAGAGTGTTAGTTACTCGATGTGCTGATGTTGCGGTGCACCGCCTTGAACCACATCCGATGGTTGTCCATTATATTGGCGGGCTAGTGGTATGCCAGAATATGCACTTCTGCTCAGGAACTCACAACATATTCTAGGCTTTACTCTTAAAATGGCAGGTAGAAACGCATGCTCTCACACACATAGAGATGCGCACTTTTACACTTATCTAAAGAAGGCATTGATACATGCACCAATATATCCAGTATACAAAAACATGTTCTTAGGCACCTATGCAGACATGAGCGCAATTAACACATGTAGATATTTATATTCAGACTCTTACCCTGCCTATGTACTCACACACATATATATATATGCATTTTCACAGACAAGCAGTAACTCCACATGGCCAAATGTGCACCCTGTTATATGCACATTTATCAACACACAAAAACATATTAGGCACTCACATGCACCCTCATACATTCCCAGATACAAGCTCACACAACTAACTGTCATACCCATGTGGACTCACAAAAGCACACACACCTACGTACACTCACATTCACGCTCTTCTTAGCTCACACCCACATATCGATGGACACAGACATGCACAGAGGCACACACCAATGCTCTAATAAAGACATACCCATGCATTGGCACAAAAGGGAGTACTATGGGTTGAATTAGAAAGGTTTGTGTATTTCTTCATAAGAAGTGGACACTTTTATGTTGTTGTTTAAAGTAAGTCAACGTCTTAATACAATTTCTGAAGTCCGGCTCCATACACAATATATCTATGATTATGTTAGCCCATAATGCAATAAAGGTGTGATTGCTATTGACCTTTTGCTCTTTTAGTAATGTAATGATAACAGAAATGAAACAAAGATTTTTAGCATTACAAGCTCAACACACATATGATAAACAATCGAATGTTTATATAGAAAATCAGCTGAATACTGAATAGTAAATGAAATATACCTACCAAATTGAAGAACGAAAAAGACGCAATTGAAAAAAGTTTGATGTGAGGAAAAAATGTAATAGCCACATTATGTGTGCTTCTCACTACCTCACTGGTCAGTAAGAAGTCATTTTAGGACAGCATGACTCATGTAGCTTTTCATGAGCCTTTTGGTTCCATCCACAATAAATCTGACTGTCCAGTTTATATTTATTGCTACTGCGAAGATGGATTTATATTGAATGTGGTCTCAGGTATTCCCTCCAGAGAGTTAGAGAGACTTGGGATTACAACTTTCCATTGTAGACCAAAGGTCGTATTTACAAGGCCATTGTACCAGTGGTGCGTCACTTTTTTTGATGCACCGGCCGGGCTGTGTGCCTGCCCATATTTACAAGGCCTTGTTAAGTCACCCTGCGTGACTTTTCATGGTCTTGTAAAATATGGGCCCCTTTCACACATTACTCTGAGTTCATGTGTGTTGCTGTTGGTGTTCCAATGCAACATCCATGCAACCTGATACATTCCCATATTTACAAAGTTTTGTAAATCTAGGAATAAAGCAGAATCATTCCCTTCCCTTCCTGCACAAAAACAATCATGCCCGCAAAGCTGGCATCCTGGCAACAGGACACAAGGGTACCTGCGCTGGCACATGGCAGCCAATTGTGCGCCAGCATAGGGGAAAGCAAACGGATGCATCATATTGTTCTTATTATAATGCATCCATGTGCATTTAAAATGATGCCGTTCAGCGCAGCCAAATAGCTTGAGGCAACCCACAATTTTTGTAAATGAGGCGCACAGTAGCTAGAGTCCTATACAGAAGGGAATGCATGTAATGTCACACTTGATATATCTAGTTTGTCCCTATAAGTTCCAGGATAATGGAAAAAGTCTTACACATAATTGAACTATCTTTTTAAGGCTACTGTCATTTTTAGTCACTGCAATGTTTAATGGGCTCCTGGCACAGTATTTCTGTGTGGGGCGCCAACCAAACACTATCCCGCCGCAGCGCTAAGGGGGCGGGGGGCCGCGCGGCGCTCACACGCTGGTGACGGAACCGCTCCGTCACCAGACTCGGGTGAGCTGTGCTGATGACGGAGCGGTTCCGTCATGGCCCGCCCGCTCAATAAAACGCCCAGCGCAGGCGCGGAGTCCGCGCCGCGCAGGCGCGTCGGACGGGCCATGACGGACCCGCTCCGTCATCAGCACAGCGCCACCGCGGCTGACGACGGAGCGGTTCCGTCATCAGCATTGAAGAGGTTAACTTCATTTTTATTCAGTTAACTGTTTCACCCATAACTTTTTGATTCTATCTAGCTACCAATTATATGACTATGGGCCATATGTATCAAGCCTTGTTCCCATTTGCAAATGGGCAAATTCTCAGAATCGACCCATTTGGGAATTGGAAAAAGCCTT
This sequence comes from Lissotriton vulgaris, assembly GCF_964263255.1. Taxonomy (NCBI): domain Eukaryota; kingdom Metazoa; phylum Chordata; class Amphibia; order Caudata; family Salamandridae; genus Lissotriton; species Lissotriton vulgaris. The sequence continues at coordinate 237,208,161 of NC_141691.1, forward strand.
TTGGGATGTAGCATCTCAAAAGGCCATCGCAAAATAGAGAATTACAAAATTGGCGATTCTCTATTTTGCGAATGCAATTAAGGAATTGCATATTGCGATTCCTTAAATGCAACTCTGGAAGCACCAGAAATTTGCTATTTGGCCTTAAGGAAATGCAAATTACCACCAACTTCAAGTTGGTGGTAATTTGCGATTTTCTTTAAAAAAGCACTTTTTAGATTTTTTTAAAAGTGCCAAATGTCGCACGTACATGCCCTTAGGGCATGTATATGCGCAAAATGTGCAAACATGCATATTTCAGGGGTGCAATAGGGTGACCTTTTTGCACCCTTGCAACCTTGAAATTACATTCTCAATTTGCGATTTTCTAATTGGTAATCGCAAATTGAGAATGTCTTCCCATTCATTCCTATTCCTATGGGCCTCCTAGCCCATAGGAATGAATTGAAAGGTATTCCTTAATTTCAAATCTCAACTTGCGAATCACAAATAAAGAATATGTAGGATTCGCTAAATTTTTTGCAAATCCTACATACATTGTATTTTGCGATTCTCTAATTGCGATTCGCTAAAAATCGCAATTTGAGAATCGCAAAAACGTTTTTGATACATATGGCCCTATATCAGTTAAATAAAAGTTTCCTATTCCCCTTGGAAACTATTATAAATAAGAACGAGGGTAGCAGCCAAACAGAATCTGAGGGCTGGTGGTGGCTTTAGGGACGTTACTTTGTATTTGGGCATCTACGTTGCAAGTGGAATTTACCAGCCATCAATTGCACTGATAATGTGTTTTCTCTTTTTCCCAGCCTTGTGCGACATGCATCCCATGAGAGCCCTTTTCCTCATTCCCCGAAATCCACCACCCAAACTGAAATCAAGAAAATGGTAAAAAAAGAATTTGCCTTGACAAATATTGTCTCCTCATACCTTCTAGTTGTAAACGTATTTCTCTTTATTTGTTTGCTTTCTTGTTTTGTTCTGTAACCCTTGCGCACTGATATGTCTTTATTTATGTGCTATCCTTAGGTCAAAGAGGTTTGTCAATTTTGTGGAAAGCTGTCTGGTTAAAAATTATATGCATCGTCCGCCGACGGAAACCCTGCTGAAGCACTCCTTTATTCGAGATCTGCAGAGCGAGAGACAAGTGCGGATCATGCTGAAGGACCACCTGGACAGGACGAGGAAAAAGAAAGGAGAAAAAGGTAATGCTTATATTCGAGAATTGATTGCGCGGTGAGTTGAAGTGGGAACCAATGAGCGCGTATTGTGTCTGATCAAAATGTGGTGAAAGATGGCCACTGTCTTAGGAGATGTTCTTAATCCACCACCTTTATACTCCGTAGCTCTGGAAAGGTTGGCTTCAGTGGTTCCCTTCAATGGATTGTAGTGTCTCCAGATAAGAGTAAATGGTGTTAATTAGCACAATTCCCTACATTTTATATACAATGTACACCAGTTCCATATGAGTGTGAGTTGGGTGCTCTGATAAGTATAGCAAGTATATTCTGAAACTTTCATAAATGTCCCAACATGTACCGCCAAGTGGGAGTAAATCAAATGTGTACTACGTTTCATTTGCCATTCTTGTGATACTCCTTGGTTATATCTTTATTCCCAGGCCCATATGAAATTTGCGGCGGCGTAGTGTATATTGTGTACATTACCACAAAGGCACAAACTTGTGCATGCTTTTTGCCCTATTGTTTTTTTGTGTTTCATGCTCTTTTATGCACAGGTACATTACATTTCTTTTTCTGGTCCAATTGATTTTTGTATACTCCAGATGTATTTTCATTATTGTAGCGTGTGTTTTTTGGTTCCTTTACTAAATTATGAAATGTATTAATGAAGAGTGCGTCTTCAAGAAAACGTAGATTTACCCGAAATTTGCCTAAGCCTCTGTTCAGTGTTCTACACACTGATTGATCACTATTTCTGCCTTATTAAAATTACAAGTATTCAGCACTCCCCTTGTTGTGCTGTTCTTCTGAACAATAAAAAAATAGAACAAAAGATAAAATAAATACAAATATAACAAAAAATACAAATACAAAAACATGTATTAAGCACTGGAGAAAATCTAATGACCCATCTGATGTACTCCTAAAGCCCAATCAACACAAAAATGCAGAAATCTATACATCACATGTTTTCCCCTTCAATTTGCATAGACTTTTACATTCTTTTGGGTTCTTTGAATCCCAAGGTGTATCCTAGGGAAATATACACATAGCATAGGTTTATACAAGTATTTCTAGTTCCCAACACTTACAACAGTAAATCGTCCACAGTACGGTAATTCAAAATGTGCTTCAGTGTGCATTTATTGCTTAATCTTTTGACCTTTTCTCCATCATTCCCAAACACCCTGTGTGTGTTTGGGGAAATGTATCACCCCGGATGCATATTTACCTCAAACATTAATAGAACTAATAATTGGTGAATAGGATGGAAACAAAACTTATAAGAATAATGAATAATTGCAACATTAAACATTGTGTGGCATTTCCAAATATTCCAGGTGGTCAGATCAATTCAGAAAGTTCCCTTCCCCTTCGCCTAGCAAGACTTCAAAGTGCCAAAAAGTCTATCTGTGTGATAGATTTTCTGCTTCAGCAAGTAGATTTAGTGTTTTAAAAATTCCACAAATCCTGATTTTGTAGATCAGGATTTGAATGTAAAGATTTGGTAGTTGATAGTTACAGTTACTCTGACAAATTTGGGTTGGTTGATCCCAGAGCAATCAGAGGATACTAGACCCCAACTGTGAGAACGGGGTTATTTTTCCTGTGAGCTCCTGGGGCGGCCATATTGTGTAGTCTTAAAATGGGAACTCAGGGCCAGATGTAGGTAGCCCTTTACCGATCGGAATCGGCCGAAAATACCGATTTTCGGCCGTTTCCGATCGGTAAAGGGCTAGGGAGATGAAGGTGCACATATTCGGTAATTTTACCGAATCGTTATTATTACCGAATCGGTAATAAGTACCGATTCGGTAATAATTACCTATTCGGTAATATTTACCGATTCGGTAAAATTACAGAAAATGCTATGTGGGTAGCCAATTTTCCATTGGCACATGGCTTACAGAATCGGTATTTTACCATGGAATACAAATCCATGGTAAAATACCGATTCCTGTGTACATGCACATCTGTGCATGTACACATGTGCCATGTGACAGACAGACGTGCCCTTAGGGCATGTCTGTGTGCCACATTGCACACATGCCGGTTTTGGGGGTACTAGAGGGTGTCAAAGTGACACCCCCTGCACCCTTGTGAATTCTTTAATTACCGATTCGGTAAATACCGAATCGGTAATGCCTAATCCTTCCTATGGGCTTCAAAGCCCATAGGAATGAATGGGCATTACCGATTCGGTATTTACCGAATCGGTAATTAAAGAATTGTTAAGGATTCGGTAACGAATCCAGATGTTGAGACCTACATCCCATTTACCGATTTTGAAATACCGAATCGGTAAAATTCTGTATTTCAAAATCGGTAAATGGGATTTACCTACATCGGGCCCTAAGTACCTCTTTGACCACTTGACATTTAGGGTAAGGAGGCAGAGCAGTCAGTCTTAATTAGGTGGGTATTTTGGACTATAATTAAACACAAGATGAGGGGAGAGGGTCAACCACATCTACAACTCTAACAACCCAAACCCCCTGATATCCAATTGAACACACGTAGAGGGATGGACTATAACCTAAGAACACATCAAAAAGCAGCAGACAAAACTCAATAAGTCAAAGTTCAGTTTGTGCTTTTTCCTTTAAAAAGTAAAACACTTTTTAGACACAACAAACATAATATTATGCACAAGATTTCTAATATATACAAAATGGTATGTGGAATACCAATGGAAACAACCCCTAAAGAGCCTCACAATCTTAATGGAGTGTACATTACAAGAAGGTCACAGTGGCCATCTAACCCCTTAACACCTTGGCTGCTAGGGATATTTTTCCCCTGTGCTGGGATTCTGTAAAGTCTATACTTCATGACGAGCTCAGCTCATCATCAGCACAGCTCAACCGTGCCTCATGACGAGCTGAGCTCGTTATCAGCATCGAAAGGGTTAAATACAGACTGGTACTAGTAGGTCTGAGTAACCTTCAAACAGGTTGTGTTCCAGTAACCCATAAATTGACAGTAGCTTTAAAAAGATAGTCTATTGGACATCTGGGGACGTTCAATTAAAAAACAATTGACCTTTGTCATGGGGGTTTCACAATGCGTTCAAGAATAAAATGTAGACACTTCAAAATTGATGAATAGATGTTACCATATTTAGAAAAATATTTTTCTGTTTGCTATTGAAAAATCCATATTTTGATTTTGGAACACTTTCAAAAATTAGTATTGCAAAATAGTTTGCATGTAAAGAAAATACCACCAAAACGTAAAGTCTATCCTGTGAGCAACTTAAACACAGGCTCAGCTTCTCCGGTGGTCACTGACGTAATACCACAGCAAACTTAAGGTGAATTTTTTAAGTAGGAGCAGCTTTAGTGGGATCTGCAATACTCCCGGCAGCTCATCCCAGTGCATACTTTATCATTTTGACTGAATTCCTTCCCTCCTGGGGAACCATAGACAGATAATATACAAATGTTGAGCCTCATGCCAGGGCTTATGGTTTGCTCCTTTGGCCCTGCACAATTTTCCTTTGATGAACTTACACTTACCACAAGTTTGTTTCCCCTTACTTTGAACATTTTGATGATTCCCTTTGTTTTCTCATTGCTTTACCGGATGCCCCCTGTCCTCCTGGAGCATCCAGTGACCTTACCCATTGAACCACATGGTCATCCACAGGCTGCATTGTCCTGAGGGACTCCCATTCACATAGTACACATAAATATGTGCTAATAGGGGAAGACCGCTGCCTTCCACCTGTTTGCACTGATATCCCAAAGTGGGGGTGTTGGTACTGAGCAAGCTGGCCTAGACCACCTTTATAGTCTTCCCACAGGGCTATGAGAAAAAAGCCCCAGAGCTCCACAGACAGGGATAGCATTGCAGCAGTCCCCCACCTCGATTAGCCAACAGGCCTCATGCCCGCATGGGTATTTAAAAGATCCTAGATCTTAGAATGTTATGATACATCAAAACACCCAGTGCTGCCTTGCCTAGCCCAGAAACGACCAACTGGTTTTATTTTCAATAACTCCGGAATCAGTTGATCAATTTCAATAGGTTTACATTCAGGGGCTCCTCCTGACATGGGCTCTTGTGAGACCTCCTGTCTCCTAAAAGGTTAGGGTTGGCTTCTGGTTAATTATTTTACAGACCATGATGCTGCTGCCTTCTTTCTTTCAGAAACATCTTGCAATACATATATCCAGTACTGGTTGTACCCCACTATCCCCCAGGCAAACCACTTTCCCTCCTTGCACTGTCACAGGACCCTCAGGGCTTCAGCCACTTACAGTGTGCGTGTGTGTCCAGCAGCAGCTTGTAGTATCAACTCCTAGCTTTCTTTTTAATAGGTGTTCTAGACCATCCTGTGAAAGTGTAAGCTCAATGCCAACTTACCAACTAGAGACAGTAAACCTGGTGGACTGGAACTCATGACCCACTTGTGCACTACATGAGAACGGTGTATTCTGGGCTACAATCTGTCCTGTGAGTGTGACAGGAATATTTATTGTTAATGAATCCCACATTTCTTTTCACCATGAATAGACATATTCAGGAATGCACAGCAGGCCTATATAATATGATTTAATTAAAATCAACATCTTTGTGTAGAACACATAATGTGTATAGTTGTAATTATAAAGATAAACAAAATAATGACAATTAAAGTGATTAGTAGACAAAATATTAAACAGAGTTGCAATATTGTAATGGTGTTTCAGAATGTCCTTGCAACGAAAAAACAGAACCAGTCTCTATTCTCCAAAGCATCCCTTCTTGCCTCCAGCTAAGCTTTCTTGGCACCAAACTGGCCTGAACGACTTTCTAATTTGGTCTCTCACTCTCATATCTATGCTGAATAATAGACATGTTTGTTGTTTATTGAGAAGGTTATCCTCTGTCTCTGTACTCAGGACGTTCTGGCATAGCCAAGAAGCCGATATGGCCAGGATGGCTCCAAGATACCCCATGTGGCCTTCCAAAAGGAGATCTAGAGCTGTGCTTGCCCAAAATATGTCTCACAGAAAGCCGCAGATTTCCTCTCTGCCTTACACTTGCCTGTGCCCACCTTAAATACACTTTTCTGATTGTTTTGAAAAGGACAGGCCTCACATTAAATTATGTCAAAAGCAAAAGCTATTATATTCATTTTCTGGCACCTTCACATAATTCTAAAATGCATTACAAATCATGTGAAAGCATTTATGAATAACTGGTGTACTATCAAACTATAATAAAACAAATGTCATACAGTATACATATGCAAAGTATGCCAAATCAAGCATCCATTTATAGATGACAAATTTGAACCTAAATAAATAAACATGTGAAATATCACAAACGCAATGGTGGTACATAAGCAGGAAATGTTAAAGGGACTTCACTGGGACACCCGATTCTCAGCAGATCCATTAACTACTGGTTCATAGAAGGAGGCGATTAATATAGTGCCACATGCTCTAAAGACAGAGGCAAACAAAAGTCACAGGACAAAAAGCCTAGAGTGGGTCCCAAACTTTCCAAAGAGGGTTCCATTTGGTGTCTAGGTCTGTGTTTCTCATTTTGCTTTTCACCTGCTCTTCCATATGCTAGGGTCTAAAGTAGAAGTGAAGAATTTTGGAAAATGGGCGCCCCTGACCTATGGCTGAGATACCCGCCACCCCCTCTCAACACAATCCCCAAAAGGAGGGAAACCGGAAACAGTTCTTGAAGTTTTTTGGAAGAGGGAGGGAGTGACCCTCCCCGGCCGTATTTATTAAAACAAAATTAAACGTTAAACAGTTCATATTAATGTACAATTTCATAACCACATTGCGATGTTTGGCTAACCTTAACAGATTCTCTAATACAGAGGTTCTCCTAGCCGAACTACCAACCTGCAAAACATTTTCTTGAAATAATGAAATTGTACATCCTAACGTTTAAGGGCCAACGGCAAGGTCGTAACCGGTGTCAAGATCCCTAACCAGAAATACCCCCCCCCACTTGGGAGGGGCGACAGCACTGAGGCGTACCCCACGTGCAACTACCAATTTCCCTTTGACTTGTCGGGGGCCCCAATAAACTCGACGCCACTTAAAGGTCGTTCGAGGACTCGTGTGAGTATCTAGAAGGTAGCGTAGACCTCCCCCCAAACCCCACACAACTTACCACATCTGCCGTCGCAGACGTCACTGGCCCCGGGAAATTCCCCAGGAGGGGGCTGTAACCCCTCCTACACAGGAAGGGGCCTTGACCGCCTTTCCTTTCCTTCCGGCGGCCTCTCCTTAGACAGGACCGCCTCCCCGTTGAGGGGCCAATGGCCACCTCTCCCGAGCGCTCCCATCCGTGTTGGGTGACGCCCACTCATAGGGATCTTCCAATTACTGCTCACCGATCATGACCTTACCGCCTACCAAATAAATACGACAATGCTACCTAAACCAACAATCCATTGGCCACTATGACCTGAATAAGCATGCTTATAACGGACACAAAAACAGAATATCTTTAATCACAGAACATACATAAAATCGGCCAACTTTATTACACACTCAATATCAACATGATAATACCACAACCTGTAAACGAAAATTAGAATTATCGAACCATTTTAAAACAACTAGCTGTCCTCAGGGGCTGGTGGGTGGGTCAAAATTGGCTCTTCGTTCCGTCTCGAGCTCACGTGCAGCGAGGAGGTGCAGCTTCAGAGCACAGGAACAAGAGGATGTCTTCCGGTCTTGCGTCCCTTTTTATCCGTCTTCAGGGCGGGCGTAAACCCGCCCCTGCCTGCCCCGAGGGCGTGGCCCGCTGCGTCAGTGTCTAGGCCAGCCCACTCCAGGGCGGGAAAGAGCGCGCCCCGGCTACGCCGCTTCGGGCATACCAGCCGAGACGCGCCTCCCGCCCAAAATGGCTTCCCGGGGGGATCGAGGCACTCTGCCATAAGTTCGGGGGGACCGAGTGGTCGCCCCTTTCCATATGGCTGAGATACCCGCCACCCCCTCTCAACACAATCCCCAAAAGGAGGGAAACCGGAAACAGTTCTTGAAGTTTTTTGGAAGAGGGAGGGAGTGACCCTCCCCGGCCGTATTTATTAAAACAAAATTAAACGTTAAACAGTTCATATTAATGTACAATTTCATAACCACATTGCGATGTTTGGCTAACCTTAACAGATTCTCTAATACAGAGGTTCTCCTAGCCGAACTACCAACCTGCAAAACATTTTCTTGAAATAATGAAATTGTACATCCTAACGTTTAAGGGCCAACGGCAAGGTCGTAACCGGTGTCAAGATCCCTAACCAGAAATACCCCCCCCCACTTGGGAGGGGCGACAGCACTGAGGCGTACCCCACGTGCAACTACCAATTTCCCTTTGACTTGTCGGGGGCCCCAATAAACTCGACGCCACTTAAAGGTCGTTCGAGGACTCGTGTGAGTATCTAGAAGGTAGCGTAGACCTCCCCCCAAACCCCACACAACTTACCACATCTGCCGTCGCAGACGTCACTGGCCCCGGGAAATTCCCCAGGAGGGGGCTGTAACCCCTCCTACACAGGAAGGGGCCTTGACCGCCTTTCCTTTCCTTCCGGCGGCCTCTCCTTAGACAGGACCGCCTCCCCGTTGAGGGGCCAATGGCCACCTCTCCCGAGCGCTCCCATCCGTGTTGGGTGACGCCCACTCATAGGGATCTTCCAATTACTGCTCACCGATCATGACCTTACCGCCACAGGTCCGGATAGTTGACCGGCTATCCGGACCCCCCACAAAGCCCCTACCTAAAGGTCATGCTTCAACGTTTTTAACCCCGCTAAGAAGTCTCCTATGAGTAACTCATTCCCCACCCGAGACAAATGCACACCATCCCCCGAATACACACTGTCACCATTAATACATCCATGCGAAATAGAATGCAATGTCCCGGAACGGAACAACCTACTCACTTTGTTATTAAGCTTCCTAACAGAGTGATTCAAAGCAGGAATAGAAATAGCCCCCCGCCACACCTTTCGTGGGATCATATGGGACCACGCAATTGTGCACCCCGGAACTCTCCTCGCCAACCAACTTACAGTGGAAAGCATTGCCTCCAGGAGAAGTCGTCTACCGGTGGTGACCAAATCATTGCCCCCTAAATGCACTATGACTATAGACGGCGGTGACCTCGTCCGCCCTAACAAATCCTCAAAATATGCTTGAAACTGGTCAATACAGAGACCGCCTCTTCCGTAGAAGGACACCCTGTACCCGTATTCCCCAGCTACGTGAATCATGTCACCTGCTTTGAATACGTCCGCGGCACGCCTCACGTATGAGTGGCCCACGACCCACACCTCCTTTTTCACAGCCGGTGATGTCTGACCGCTGGCCCGGTGTTGGGTCGACTGCAAAGTCCGCCCGCCTCGTAGGCTTGCGCAACTGAAAACCAAACAAAAACAAGAGGCGTGAGTACATCATTACAGCTTTACAACATGTGTAACCGCACATACCTCTTATAACAATTGGAGGACCAACGCCCCACTCGTTTCACTTGTTCAACATTAAGACCCCTGGCTGTAGCTTCTGTAGCAGCCCCTATCCGAAAGGAATGGGTCCCAAACTCGCCCGGGTTCAAGCCCGCAGCGGCAATTGACATCGCAAGCACCCGCTGAAACTGAAACCTCGTCAGTGGGGTGGCGTCCGCGTGTCTCAACAAGGTCCCCCCCCATACTGCCACCCTTCGTGCTAGGTAATCTTCTAAACACTTTACCGGGCATATGGAGGACCCGGGAATCCTGCGTATGATTATGCAGTCACCCATCCCATCTTGATCGGTCTTGGACTTGACAAAGGAGACCGTCATTGCCTCCCCTCTGATCTGAACGTGTTCTTGGCACAAACCCCCCGCCACATCCTGTTTGTTCCTTGCCACCAGTTCGCTTACACGCATCGCCCCGTGAAATGCTAGCATAAAAACGGCTCGGAACAACACCGCCTCAAACGGCGATGAACATGTGGCAGGGAGTGTAGCCAACAACTGGGCCAACCTATCCAAACCTATCGGGCGCCTCTCATCTACTCTGCGACCCTCCAGGCGTTGCCACCCACGCAGCGCTCTCTGTACAACGAAAGACGCCGTTGGGTCCTGGATACTATGAGCCCTGGCAACAAAGGAAATAGCAGCACGATGCCTCTGAGCCGTAGCCACAGATTTCCCAGCCCTACGTAAGGACATCAGGAAATTCACTACCCATTCCTCGTGGCCCCAAAGTCTCTCTCTATCCGACCCCAAAAAGGCTAAATAGGACCTAAACGCCCCTTCGTATGCCTTCCTCGTCCGTGTTGCTAGACTCTCTCCCACGAGGTGACGAAGTTCGGGGCACCGAGAGACCAGAGAGCCTCGGGGAAGGGTGCCGGCCCTGGGTCCGCTGAGGGAAGGAAGCCCGAGAAAGCCTGCATATGAAAACGAGACAGTGCATCAGCCGCCTGATTCTGTACCCCTGGGACATGTTTTGCTCTGAACAGCACATTCAGTTGCATACACAACAAAACAATCTCTTTGAGCAGTCTTAAAATCAGTTTACATCGTGCTGCCTGACTATTGATGCACTCGACCACAGTCATATTGTCGGACCAAAATATCACAGAGTGATCCTTGAACCCTTCTGGCCAGGTTCTCAAGGCCACCAAAATGGGAAAAAGTTCCAAGAAAGCAATATTACTTGTCAGACCATTGTCGTGCCACCATGTCGGCCACCTTTGTGCCGACCATTTTGTGCCGAAGATGGCACCAAAACCTATGCTACCTGCAGAATCTGTCCATAGCCCCAGCTCTTCAGAGGATACAGCTGGTTTGTTCCATATGACTCGACCATTAAAGTCCGCCAGAAATGCTAACCAAATACGCACGTCCTGGCGGACCTCAGCCGATAGTCTCGTGCGGTGATGGCCCTCCTTCATGCCGACCATAGCTTGGGCAATTGAACGAGAAAAGGGGCGGGCCATCGGTATAACTCTAAGGGCAAAATTCAACTGTCCCACCAACTGCTGTAATTGATGCAGCGTAACTTTAGAACCATTTAGACACTCTTGCAGAGTTGCCCTGAACTTTAACACTTTGTCAGCTGGCAAACGAAAACAACCTTCTCTGGAGTCTAACTCGATCCCCAGAAACTCGAGGCAAGTCGCAGGACCGACTGTCTTACCTGGTGCCAACGGCACACCAAACTGTTCCATTAATACACAAAATTCGGCCAAGGCCCGGCCACATTCAAGATCCCCGGCTGCCCCAAGGAACAGAAAATCATCAAGGTAATGCATTACATGTTGGAAACCCGTCTTCTTTGTGAAGACCCATTGCAGAAAACTACTGAATTTCTCGAAATAGGCACAAGATATAGAGCACCCCATCGGCATACACTTATCCATGTAATAACAACCCTGAAAATTAAATCCTAGGAGATGCTGATCGTCCGGGTGTACCGGGAGCAACCGGAACGCTGACTCGATATCTGACTTCGCCATCAGCGCCCCGGGCCCCAGGCGATTCAAAATGGCTACGGCCTCATCGAAGGATGCGTACCGCACCGAACACAATTCTGGGTCTATTGCATCGTTTACAGAAAGACCACGTGGAGCTGACAAATTATGAATCAATCGAAACTCACCCGGGTCCTTCTTGGGGACCACCCCTAAAGGAGAACAAACCAAATTCTGTACCGGAGGTGCAGTAAACGGGCCGGCGACACGACCTCGGATGACCTCTTTCCGGATCTTATCCTGCACTACAGTCGTATGCTGCAGGACGGAAAGTTGATTTTTGCATATCCCGACACCCTGAAAGTCCCCCACCGGAATGCGGAAACCATATGAAAAACCGTTTCGCAGCAATCCAGCAGAAGTACGATCTGGGTATTCACTGAGCCAGGGAATCATTGCCAAGGTATCAATCGGGGTTGGTAAAGGCGCCCCTCGGACTATATTAGACCTGTTTGGCGCCTCCCCTACCCCCATTCTCACCCGTTCTGGCTCTGCACGAGGACTCAGGATGGGACGAACCGCAACCACTACATTCGTGCTTGAATTTACACGATCCCTGTGGCCTAGTACATTTACCTTTGTTGAAATTGAAGCAGAAACCCCTTTTCCCTGTATTACTGGCAGATCTCGAGTAATCGTCGGTACTCGTACCTGACCGAAAGGGCGTCCCCGCATATTGGCGGGAGGACTCGCCAACGTTGCTCCCCACCAACGGCATTTTCAACATTCCTGACTCTTTCATTTTATCCCATGTCAAAGAATCATAACAGTCCCAGGTTAAACTTTTGTTATGCTCCTTCGCCTTCCTAAAGAGATTATCATAACAGAACCAATGGTTACCCTGGTGAGACGTCGAGTACCCCATAATTCGTGACTGATAGATCGGCAACTCAGAAAGCAATTCGGGCCTACGTTCCCCTAAGATCGACGTAAAAATTCCCCATGCATTGCCCCAATTGCCAATATTCTCATTCACTTTAAAGGCGGCCATTTTTGCGCGCCAAACACTCGGATGCATCAGATCCTTCTGACCTTTAACATGCTCCACCTCATAATGATCGACAAGCAAGGAGAAAATGTTCACATATTCCCCCGCCCAAATCTTTTCCTTTATTGCCAAAGGAACATGTTGCCCCAACTTTTCTCTACGAGAGGGTGTTGACTCATCCCTCGCGATCGGCAATGGCCGCTTACCTGCACCGGACGCTGCTTCTGTGGTCGCAACCGGGGCCTGCGGCTTGTCTATCACTGCAGCCAGCGCGGGCACCTTGGCTGCATCTCGCTTCTCGCGCAACTGTTTCATCAGTACTTGTGCCTCGGCAGCCGTGGCGCCCTCGCTACTGTCGCCCAACCACGCTGCTAGCTGTGCCGCCAACTCGGGAGGCATATCCTCAGTGGATGTCGGGGTGACCACGACGGGAATCGGATTCCCCTCCACCGGTACCGGGGTTGGCGCCTCGAGCGGGGTACAGGGAACCGGGACGTCTCCCCCGGCTGGTCCCCTTCTAGGCCTCTTGGCTCTCCCTCCAGGGGCTGCTCCAGCCGATGGACGCCCCGATCCCCCCTCCCCATCTCGCTCCGCCACCTGCTTTCTCACTTCGGACATCTCTTTCATGAGGACCCGCACCATCTGATCCGTCGTCATTCTCTTCGCGCCTTTTCTGGGCATCTTTCCGAGCAAGTATCTAGAAGACAAAAAGAAAGATCAAAACGCTCAAAATTGGCTCTTCGTTCCGTCTCGAGCTCACGTGCAGCGAGGAGGTGCAGCTTCAGAGCACAGGAACAAGAGGATGTCTTCCGGTCTTGCGTCCCTTTTTATCCATCTTCAGGGCGGGCGTAAACCCGCCCCTGCCTGCCCCGAGGGCGTGGCCCGCTGCGTCAGTGTCTAGGCCAGCCCACTCCAGGGCGGGAAAGAGCGCGCCCCGGCTACGCCGCTTCGGGCATACCAGCCGAGACGCGCCTCCCGCCCAAAATGGCTTCCCGGGGGGATCGAGGCACTCTGCCATAAGTTCGGGGGGACCGAGTGGTCGCCCCTTTCCAAATTCACGGGTGCTACTCAGTTCATTCATCACTAACTAGTACATTTAGGAGAGAGCCACTTGCTGTCCAATCCCCGGCAAAGCATTCTGGGAAAAACAAAGACTGCAGCATGAAGGGAAATTTCAAAATACATCTCCTCTGAACAAGCTCCCCCTACTCAGGTCTGGGTTCTTCCCACAAAGACTTCAGAGAATGCCTCCCCCCAGTGGTGACTGGAACCAGATGTCCATGCGCCCTCCCTTTGTCTGATGTATGCCATCCTGTCAGTACTTGTCAGGGAGCTGCAACTAATTCACTTATGCAGATTTCCCCCCTGACTCCTTCCTCTGCCAACAGAATGAGGGGCCTGTTATTCCAGAGGAAGATTGGAACTGCCACTTGGACAGCAGAGCAATGAAATGGCTGAGCGGGGTAGCTCAGAGCTTGGATTCCATCAAGTCTGGCTCATGACACTATCTTCAGCTTTAAAAATTCATAAACAAATGCATATACAGTAAAAACGGATCCTGAATACATTCCGGTGTCAGAAATTGATTCAGAAAGGCATGTTAATTACTTTATTACCTTGTGCCAATCAAAAATTATATTTTCAGCACACTTTAGCCAAAGTGTAAAAGCAAACCAATTGAAATTAAAGGCCTTAGGAAGCCATAAACAATTCGATATGGATCTCATCTGCATCATTGGTATGTTTTTGTAGATGCCAGGCTGACTCAGACCCTGTTTTAAAAGGCAGGCACTGACAGTTGAAATTGCCGCTGAAAACCATTTGTTAAGTGATGCACGAAAGGTCAATGCACTAAATATGATGTATCCCAGATTATATTAGGATAAAGATAAGAAAATAAATTAAGCATACTACAGCAATGCAGTTTTGTAATAATAAAAGTCAAAGTCACTCCTTTATTTTCTTATCTTTATTTTTCTTTTTCTCATTTTGATGGACGATATGTGCAATGTTCGCCCTCTAATCGTGTGCAGGCCAGAGACTGTTTCAAGGATGCCAAGTAATACTGTTGTATAATAAAGAAAGAAAAGAGAAATATACATATAAATGTGAGGCATAAATTCCAAATATTTTACACTAGGTTTCACTAGTAACCAGATTTCATGAGGGTACAGCACATTGGTGCTGGTCATGTGAGAACACTCAGAGCAACACTGCAAATGTGCTAGTGCTAGTACATGTGTGAATATCCAGCAAACACCAAAAATGGATGTTGGAAAGACAGGATATTAGATAGTTTTGACAGCATGCCATTGGTAGAGTGCATGATTTGTTATATTATTAGAAAAAGGTAAATGGCAAGAGGTGGGGAATAGGGCAACATGTTTACGATTGATGTGTTAACCCCTTCCATGCTGATGACGGAATCGCTCCGTCATCAGCTACAGTTGAGCTGTGCTGATGACGGAGCGGTTCCGTCATGGCCCGGCCGCCGCGCCAGCGCAGCGCTGATTTCGCGCCTGCGCAGGCGTTCTAAAGAGCGGGGCGGGTCATGACGGAACCGCTCCGTCACCAGCACAGCTCAACTGTAGCTGGTGACGGAGCGGTTCTGTCACCAGCATGCGGCGGCCGCGCGGCCGCCCCGCCCCTTTAGCGCTGCGGCGGAATAGCCGCCGCAGCGAAGGGGTTAAAGGTTGAACATCTTGAAAATAAAATTAAAGAGAAGGAAAAAGGCTTTTGCAGTCAAAAGAGTCATCGCAGTTAAAATTGCTTAATATGTTTAGACGATAACCTATTAAGGTTTATATAGTATTATATGGAAGTCTATCATAGTTCATAAACTGTGTCTAGGGAGTCAGGGATGCAAGCGATGGGCCTGTTACAACATAACAGCAAAAAGGAACTTTCTTTGGATTGGAACAAACGACAATACACTCAAGAGTGGGTAACAGAGAACTACAAATAAAATGACGAGAAAGCGATGCACTAGCACCTGGTCAAGTTATGGCCACTCTTTTATCTTTGCCTCACATTAATATGTATATTTCCCTCTTATTTCTTTATTATACAACTTTATAACTTTGGAGGCTTGAAAAAGCCCCAGGTCTGTGTGCCATTGGGGGCAAAACACGTGTTGGTTACTCATTGCATATAATGCTCATTGAAATGAGAAAAAGAAAGACAAGAAAATAGAGGAGCAAATTTTACTTCAAAAAATATTACAACATTGTACTAAGGTGCATATGCTTATATTTTTTCTTATCTTTATCTTGATATAATCCGAGATAAAACATTTTCACTGTACTGACATTTCCTGCATTAGTTAACAGATGATTATAATCCTTGAAGGTTGGAACTGCCCACGTAGAGGAAATGTAAGCACACAGCCACTTCATATAAGGATTGTTTAGGAGGTGTTGGCTCCCATGAATCATCTCTGTCTCTAGTAAAAACTTGCAGATCAAAAGTATTTTAGCAACACTTATAGTGTGTGAGACTCCATTAGGTAGACACGGACAGCAGAAGTCTAAAAATAAAAAGGTGGGCTTTTTACTGCCTAGAATCTGCTTCCCTACACATACATTTGCAAAAGGTTTCAAGAAGTGGCCATCATTCCCATACACACAGTGCCATAGGCCTTTGGGATGCTAGCAAAATCAAGGGAAGACATTATATTTATTTACTTAAGAAACTGGACTTGGTGCTATATATAGGTTTTGTTCTGCTTACACTATATCCTGGAAATAGTGGGCTTCCCCTTGTCATATACATATTTTTATATCACTCTTTTTTTGTTTTATGTTCACAATAAATTAAAATAATAGGATATTTACATATGTCACTGTTTCATCTTCATGTAGACAATAACATCTACTTTTATTTCATTAAAATGAGCTAATTTACTAATGCATTGGTAGAAACTTAAGGTGGATGTCTCCTGCCTACATGCTGTGCTTTTACTCATTTAAGTTCCTGCACATAATACAAAATCTCCACCACCGGCCTACACCATGAGTAAAATCCCCTTATGTCTCACTACCTTAAACCACAAATATGCCACCACTTGCGATGAGAGTTTTTATAAAACTTTAACTTACAATATTATTATTAGAGTTTACAATACGTCCCCTTCTTACCACGCCCATGTGGTTCTTCATGATTGTATTGACAATAATAGGACGTTGACCTGTAGTTACAATGCTTACACCTGAAAAATGGAATATGGTCATTTAAAATATGGGAGAGCATGTATGCAATATGGGATAAAATGTAGGTACCCTGTTGAATCTAAGACAACATTAAAATATTTGTGTTAACTTGAAAAAACATAAATAGCTATGGTTTACGGCATTGTGAAAAAAAATTATTTCATCAATCCCTAAATCAGGTTTTTAAATTTTAGATATCTCATCTTGTGCATACTAAATGAAATACAGAGAGAGGTCAGAGGGACAAAGGACAGGGAGGGGAGCCCTCCTCATGTAGGTCCGGTAACCAGGAGACTATACAGCTACCAAGGGGTCGATTCCGATTCGGGAAAAAAAGCGTCTGTCCGATTCGTATCCGTAGCCCTCTCCGTACGAATCGTACATGTCCGTCCGAATAGCGTAGTATGATCCGTAGCTCGTCAATCCGTCCGAATCGTCGCGAACCGTCCGAATTGCAAGGGTGAAACCGTATGACAAGGACCCTTCACAGTGAACCGTACAATTCGTAAACATGATGTACGACCCGACGAGTACGATCCGGACTGGGGTATGTGGACGCGATTCGTACGGTCCACATCAGGTAAGGCGGTTCGTACGGAAAAGCACATAATCACATACACACCGTACAGTCCGTACACCCCATGATCGCGGGGTACGGTGCGTACCCCTGTGATCATGGGGTACGGACCGTACGGTTGCGATCGCAGGGTGTACGCACCGTACACCCAGCGAACATGGGGTACGGTGCGTACACCCAATGATCGCAGGGGTACGGTGCGTACACCCCATGATCGCAGGGTACAGCGCATACCCCTGCGATCATCGGGTGTACGCACCATACCCGGGGGGTGGCGTTCCGTACCTGTTTTGGGGCAAACTCTGCTGTTTTTACGGCTGTTTTCAGCTCCCATAGAAAAAGGGTCGTACGGTGCACACCCGACACGAATCGTACTTGCTGTGTCGGAAAACCAGCCACGAACCGTACAGATGTCACGTACAGCGGGTTCCGAGGGAGATCCGTACGGGGATTTGATTCGTATGGTCTCTGTATGATTTGTACGGAGTCCAGCTCCTGGTACGAATCGTACTTCGTCGTACGTACGGGGGACGTTGCAGGGTACCATTCGTATGGGAAAAACGCTCCAAATGGCTATTCGGAGCGGTTTTTCCAAAATCGGAATCGACCCCCAAGTGTTGCCTGGAGTAAAGGTTTGTCAGCTCTTTTTGGAAGTGTAAGAGGGATGGTCTGTGTGGATAGAAATTCACATAGTGCAGAACAGGCGAAGTCAATACAATACAAAAACAATATGTGTACTTACTAAAAATGACATTTTGCACTCATGATCTTGCGAATTCAACTAATATTTACACTGACGAATAGGTGCAAAAAGACATTTTCAATGACCCATCAATACGATAACAATATTTGCACTAAATGAAAGTAATAATTTGCACTTGTAGGTCAATGCAAATGCCAGTCACAAATGAAACATGTCTCATTCAGTGGTACACTGCATGACATTTGATCCCTAGTTATAGAAAGTGGTTCCAAATTATTATTCAAATAAAAGTGGAATTTCTCATAACCTTTTCTTCTCCATATGGTTTTACATTTACCTTGAGGTATGTCAGATATTTTGTTTCTCATATAAATAGATGGGAAACTGTATTACCAACGAGGTGTTAACCATGCGTGCCAGTTCAACACAAGCGTTACTATGTTTGCCTTTACCATGCATATGCTTATACCACATATATTCCTTTACAACGATTTCTGTTGTAAATGTATGTAAAGGCATATGTGTGGTAAAGGCAGTCAGCGGCTTAGCACTGGAGCGAGTGGGCAGGGGGTGGGAGATGATGGAGACTTCCTGTGGATGACAAATGAAGGAACAGTGGCTTGGGGTCGGGATTTAGGGCTTACGGCGGGGGCCAGGGTATTTTACAGGGCTGGGGACCTAGATTTAGGGCTCAGGGTGAGTGGTCGGGACCGTTTTTAGAGCTGGGGTAGTTTTTAGGACTAGGGGCCGGGTTTTAGGACTCAGGATGGGGGAGGTCGGGGCATTTTTTAGGACTGAGGCCAGTTTTAGGGCAGGGGGCTGGGGTGTTTTTAGGGCTGGGGTAGGGGTCGTTTTTAGGACTGGGGGCCGGGTTTTAGGACTCAGGATGGGGGAGGTCGGGGCATTTTTTAGGACTGAGGCCAGTTTTAGGGCAGGGTGCTGGGGTGTTTTTAGGTCTGGGGTAGGGGTAGTTTTTAGGGCTGGGACCGTGTTTTACGGCTCAGAATGGGGGGATTTAAGGTAGTTTTTAGGACTTAGGCCGGTTTAGGGCAGGGTGCTGGGGAGTTTTTAGGGATGGTTTGGGGGAGTTTTTAGGCCTGGGGTCGAGTGTACTAATCATGCCTTTACATAGAAATTCGTTTTAAAGGTAGAGGCGTGCGTGGTTAGGGAATGCATGGTAAAGACACAGTCGCAGTTATGACCGTGTTGCTAAGGCATGCAAAGTAATCACATGCTTTATTCGGACATACAACCTAAACTGACAAATCTGGCTCCGAACTGCATTCATTATTTTGCATTCATGCCAGCTTTTCACCTTTTGTAGCTCAGGAGAAGTTGTTTTCCAATGACTTTACAAATAAACCCCAAGTGACATATAAAGAAATGCCTTCCTGAAGCCCGTTACAACTCGAAATGGTAATTTGTGCAATGAAAGGACTGGGAATAGAAGCAAAGGGAATGACAAATTAAAGGGTTCGACGTGTCTAACTTGAGAAGACGTTAATTATAATAATTACAAATAATCAGCAAGGTTATTTTGGAAAAAAAGTCATATTTATATTCATAGTGTCCCTGAAAGATACGCGTTCATTGAAATTACCATGCATTGAATTCTCTGGCATGTTGACTGCGATGTTTTTATCCTGGGGAAGATGCATTCACATCACTGTAAAGAAAAGGCATCTGACAATCTAAAAACAAACATTGAAAGCAAATTGCAAAATGTGAGGTTTTCTGTCGAAGTACTAAGCACGTAAAAATTTAAGTAATGTGGTTGTCTAAAAACAAATGCTTCCCAATAAATTGCCTTTCACCAAGATTTAAAGTCTTTCGTCCTCCTCTGACATAGACACAGACACACGAAAACGCACACACACACTAGACGCACTCACTTTTTCAAGGTTTATAGACTTGGCTCAGAACAATGTTGTTTTAGAGAGAATCACAGTTGTTTTCAGGTTTATAGTACATACATATCTAAAAGGATTATAGGCAAAAATAAATAGTGTTCTATAAATTATCCCCTAATATGGGAAGAGCTATGGTCCATCGTCTGTGTCCTATTCCTTATTTTATCTGTACATATGAGACAGGTACAAACAAGCAATGGCAAAGACACTAGCTTTGCCTACGTTATACACAGAAGTGCTTCAATGGTTGGTGAGTTGTAGGTGCAGTTGTATGGATACGTGGATGAATGAATGAGTGCAAAGATGGATGAATGAATATGCTACTACATAGATAATTACTTTCTTCTGCACACAAATCATTACATTGATTACCGCCCAGAGACCATTTTTATTCCTCTTTTTCTCACCAGACATATATTTATCCAGTTTCCTTTCTACCCCATCAAATTGCTTTCCCCACTTACCATTTCCTCTTCTTATCCCCCTGCCAACAATCTTTACAGCACTCATCAACATGGACAGATTAGCCTCTGTTGCAACAGTCCTTACCCATGTCTTGAATTTCGTGATGCCCACTCTCCATTAGCATTTATTTTGCATCCTCATTCCCAATATCCACACGCCACGAGAATACACATGACCATGATACCCTTCCTATGGCAGTGCTGTTATCTGAAGGAGGGGAGTTACCCCCAAACTGTGTGCTTCAACCACCACATAATAAAGAAGTAAAACTATTGTGCACATTGTAATTTCAGACTGTGAGCCATTGCACATGAAAAGTTGTGCCATGTAACAACACATCTTTTTGAGGTTTGCAATCATCTTTGTTGATTACCTTTATTGGAGAGCACCATTCCTCTTTCTAGTCCTGTGTTCTAAAGCCTGCACGCACTGCTCATGTCAATGTTAGCACAGTATCTCAAGAGGATTCATGTCTGAACATTTTCCAAACTATTCAAGTCTTTAAGAGTGCACAGTTTAACCTGATGGTACAAACATCCTTATGATTTTGTGAGCTGGGATGCATGATGCACCCCGAAATGTATGTTTTTAAATACAGCATGTTACCACATTGTTGCCATTTTGTAGATCTGTGAATTAAAAACCAGCCGAGATACACCAACCCGAGAAGATGCATGAACTGAATCGACCTTGTCAGAATTCAGACTTATGATTGGATTGCCATAGAACATGTTAGCCACACCTCCTTAACTCGCCATTTTAGTAGTCAATCAATCAGGCAGTTTTTGTGCAGTGCTGCTAATCACTCGTGAGGGTATCCAGGTGCTAGATGCTAGGTTGCTGGGCTCAGTCGAAAAGCCAAACAGAACTTAGAAAATCTGCCTACCTCCCTTTGCCTCAGAACCCAAGAGCACCATCTGTGACATCTCTCAAGGTTCATTCTTCAGCCCCACCCTCATCAACACCTACATGACACCTCTAGCCGAAATTGTCAGAACCCACAATCTCGACATAATATCCTACACCGACAACAGCCAATTCATCCTTTCACTCTTAGCAGACCTCGCCACCATGACAATTAATTTCTAGATCTACATGTACAATGACCCCAACTGGATGAAGACCAACTGTCTGACGCTCAACAGTCTGACGCTCAACAGTTTCAAGACCAAAGTGCGGATCTTTGGCAGCAACTCCTCCCCTAGGAATGGCACCTTGTGGCCCGTCAAACTCGGATCCACTCACACATCAACAGACCACACCCGCTACCTCAGCATTCTCCTGGACAGCGAGCTCACCATGAAATCACAGATCAACGCAGCCTCCTCTGCCTGCCTGGTTTGTTTCTTTTTTCTTTACACACAACAAAGAGAGAGTGGCCGATGATGAGAAGTGGTAAACTGGCAATTGCCTGCCAGGAACCTCCTCGGGTGCTGCTACCGTGAGGAACTCTCTCTGTGTTCACTTTATTTTGTAAGAGTGAGACTAGACTGAGTTTTACATCTTTTTAAAAGAAAAAATGCACCATGACCCATGAGACTAGTGTTAAATAAACACATCTAGGGGATTTAGAAAAATTTGTTATCAAATTCCAACATTGGTTTCCTTAACATAGGTGTTAGTTGGGTTAGGCCTTTCTTGTTGATACTTGGTTGAGTGGGGGACGTCCTTACCCAATTTCCCCCCAGTGCTTCTATAGATTGATTGACCAGCTGGGTAAGGCCAAGGTTGCCTGAGCATTCTAGGAGGTCATCTAGGTGGAAGTTGAGGTTTCCGAGGAAGATGTAGTGCTTGGTCTCAATGGCTAGTGGGTCAATGAAGTCGGTAACAATGTCGCAGAAGCTGGTGCGTGGTCCTGGGTGTTTGTAGGTGAGGGTGACTCTGATGGTTGTTCTGTTGTTGGTGTGAAGTTGGAAGCTGAGGTGATCCATGATCAGTGTGTTGTTATCTTCGGTGGTGGTGCAGCAGGTTGTTTCTTTGTGGTTGATGGTGATGCTGCTGTGTTTGTTGGTGCGGTCCTGGTGTATCATCTTAGTCGTAGGGTTTTGCGGTGATGATTTTGTAGGTGGAGGAGAGGTTAAGCCAGGTATCTGTGGTGAGGATCAATGAGTGAACAAGGGTGATTATGGTATTTCAGACATCAGTGGCATGTTTGTGGAGAGTTTGGGCATTCAGCAGGAGGCACTGGAGATATTTCAGGGTGGTAGAGGTCAGCGAAGTGGGACTGGTGTGGGTTTCCATGAAGGTGGCAGGTCATGAATTGCAGGTGAAGGGACAGCAGCAGCAGGCGAACAGTCCTACTGTTGCTTGAGGAGTTGTGATACATATTTCATTGTTGTGGTTTCTAGGGTTCAGGTCTCAAAGTCATGATGCGTAGTATCTGTAGATGGCCGGACTGCCAGTGTTCCTAGCGTTGGGCGCGATCCAAGCACGGACATGTACAGATGGGCTTGCCTTTAGTGCAGTGACCTCCTTTAAGTATGACCTGGGAGGGAGGCAGGGAGTTGGGTGGTGAAAAATGGGTGGCGAGGCGGGCCAGTTTGCAGTACAGCAGGCAGGAAACAGCACAGAGTAAAAATTAAACAAAATTAATAGGTAATTAAACAAAAGTAAAAATGGATCACAATAAGAATTAAACAAACATAAAAAGAAACTCAGGCAATCAACCACGACGAGCTAAAATAATACATAAATAACTAAACAGGAACAGGGGGCTACTATAGTAAGGCAGCAGCATACCAATCAAGCAGATTCACTGCATAAAGCGGTGGGCGGGAAGAGAGTGAGGTGAGCGCACACGCTGCACACAGCGTAATCCCAGGGCAGAGACAGACCTGTTGATTGGAAGCATGGGGAGCCTGCACAGGACCTGAGTCTGAAAGCTCTTGCCAGTTCGGAAATATTTCAGAGGATATGGACTCTCTCCAGCTTTTTATAAAAACTGGTCTCTTTTTAACATTGCTCTTATAGCTTACCTAGCCAGCCATGTTCTATATGTCCAATGTCTTCAGCTCCCTAAATGTTGGAAGCAGCATACCATCTACTTGATTTCAGGTGCCCTGTTAAAATATGTCTCAGAAACCAGCCAAATACCTTTTCCTGATCCAATATTTGTTTAGTGCAGTGGGGAATAAAAGGAGAAATGATAGATGAAACTTTTAAAGTGCCCAGGTAGGTAGGTAAGACAGCAAGTTTACTTAGACAATGGTCCATAAAACATTCTAAAACACAATTGACAATTAAAATCAGATTAAACACCCCATCCTAATTATCCTACACACCCTACCCACTACAGTTCTTCATTAAAACTCTGTTTACCAGACCGTAAAAATCGAGCAATTCCAACAGCCACATCTAAATGACGCATTTCTGTTAACAGCTCCAAAGCTTTCCGCCTATGGAGAACATCATGTTTAAAAAAACAGTGGTCTTAAAAATGTAATTAG
Organism: Lissotriton vulgaris; assembly: GCF_964263255.1. Taxonomy (NCBI): domain Eukaryota; kingdom Metazoa; phylum Chordata; class Amphibia; order Caudata; family Salamandridae; genus Lissotriton; species Lissotriton vulgaris. The sequence goes on from NC_141691.1 coordinate 237,232,114, forward strand.
ATTTGGAAGATAAAAAAACACGGTCCATTAATATACGCAGTATAAGTCATTTAACTTTCAGAGGGCAGCGGCCGAGATGACTATTATCCTGGATCCTAGGCAGGATAAATACATTGGTTGGCATCCCACACTAGTCCCCAGTATTTCATTTTGCAAGCCTGGGTCTGGTGTCTGTGATAAATAAGGAAAAACAGTGTCCTGGCCCAGAGTGGGGATTGAGAAGCTGATGGATGGTTTCTTACTCAGATAAGATATATCATTCAATTCAGATTCAATTCAGATACCAAGGCGACAGATTCAACATATGCTTGTCTGGGAAGGGGGACCAAGATGTAATTGTACCACTGTTTGTATAAAGGTTCCTAAGAGTAATTATTCAATTTTGTATAACCTTCGCCCACATTATTTCACTACATTGAATCTCTTCCCAGAACAATCTGGAGTCTTCAGTCACCTCACCATTCTCCAGGAATTAATTAAAATATCTTAGGGCCCGAATAAAGTGCCCAGTTTTCCCATTCCTGTACAAAATGGCCAGTGCAAAAACCATGAGCACAAGTTACTGCCAGCCTATGCGCTGAGTGTGAAAACTGGGCCTAACTTACCATGGCATGGAATTTGATGCGGAATGTCCTTGTGAAATCAGTTCAAACCTTTTTATAGTGCATCTAAATATGTTATGCTTTCTTCTTACTAATTTATTTTGTACTCATTGTATTAAAAAAAGTTGAAGTATGTGTTGAGTGGAGCAGCACTCACATGCCTTGACACATGTCCTGCTTAAAAAAAGTGAAAGAAAATAAGTGAATCAGTTTCATGGTTTTCATTTAAAATTATTTGTGCACTTCTTATCTGTGCTTCAGCTATGCAATGCGTTTACTTTACATTAAAATGGTCTGCTTTAAATTTACATTAGATGAAACAGGCTACGAGTACAGTGGAAGTGAGGAAGAGGAAGACGAGCTGCATGAAGATGAAGGAGAACCAAGGTAAAGAGGGGGTATTTCTGGACAGTCCAGCTATACCTGTTACCCAATATTCACTGCAAGAAGGACCTACATTTTAACATCAATATAAACAGAATATGAATGAGATGCAACAAGAGTTCTATTTAGCTAGGGGGAATATAATACATACCATAGACAGACACATAACAACACCAGGCCGGACAGTCCATTTTAATCCACCAGGTATTTCCCTGGTAGGCTGGAACTAATGGAGGCCAGTTTTGAAAGTCCAGGGCCGCTACCAGCAGGGGCGGCTCTAGGCTCATGGTGGCCCTGGGCAGGGAGCGTAGGTAGGGGGCCCCGGAAGAGGGGGTCCGGGCGGGGCGGAGCGCAGCGGCCAGTAAAGAGGGGGATCAGGGTGTTTGGAAGTGGAACAGAGCCGGAGGCCGCCAAATCCCTGCCAGGGGCCGCCACACAAATATGTATCCATCCTCAGAGGATAATTATATTAAGGATATATATTGGCGTGGTGGCCCCTGTGGTTTGGTGGCCCTGTGCAGGTGCACAGCTTGCACATGCCTAAGGCCGCCCCTGCTACCAGTGCCTCTGTCCCTTTCCCCAGTTCCCCCAGATTAATTGTAGCAGGCTCTAGGCTTCAAGAGAGAGAGAAGGGGGGGGGGGGAGATGGACAGAAAGCGATCAGAGAGGAAGAAGAGAGAGAAGAAAGAATATGCATGGATGAAACAAAGAGGATAGCATGAGGAGATGAAGGCTGGTTTGAGCATCTTTGCCATGGTTGCTTTGGTTTCCCAAGTCCGGCCATAACAACACCGCACACTAACACAAAAGTGATGATCACATAATAGTTTTGAAGTAAGACAGTTGCATCTTGGTAATGATGGAGCTGTCATGCGATGATTGACAGCTAGGAAGATGCAGAAACACCCTCCGGAGTATGGAGCATTGCGATTGTTGTCTAGCTGTTCCCTCCCCGTGGGTATTTCCAGCATGCCTCGCAACTCTGCGTATGGGTTAGTTATCTACCAACTTTAGTTATGAGTCCCACCCATTGCTTTTGGCCTTTTAGTGTAAATGACGCAATTGTGAAGATTAGAAAGTATAAAGAAACAAAACCACATGACTGCCAAGTGACATGGACGCTTTAAACTCGCGTCTTGAGTGATTCGGGCCAAAGAGTTTGCATGTACATTTGCTTGCTAGCTATGACACGTATCATCTGATATACGGTTCTCTCTGCTATCCCGCCTAGTTATCTTGCTTGTCCTTTTTTTAAAAACCTATTTTGAGTTGTAAAAAAACGCATTTAAAGTGGCAGGTTTCTACATTCTGATTCTTTGTCAGTGAGGCTGTGCTTAGCATGCATGTCAGCTCTGCACTGAACTTCAGACTTCTTCTGGCGCCCAGACTCATCCCATGCTGGAGGAGTCTAGTGTGTACCGGCCGTATTACTTATGCTGCTAATGTTTCTGGTTAGTGCTGGGTGCACCTTTCATAAGGTGAGCCTAGAACCAACCAGAACAATGTGCTGCATTATAGTAGTGCATTTAGGTGAAAAACAGACAAGCTGATTTGAATCTGCTCCGTATTTCACTGTGAAGGCAGCACTTTGAATGGGGATTAGGGATCTCTTTGCAGGTGGGTGAGTGCCTTCACCCAACCTGCAAGGGGCTGTCTCGGGTGTCGAGAGGACCCCATTATCCCTCCAGAGGGTGTTAGACCTTGCTTTTTGGATACTTTTCTCCAGACTTTTTGCTTTTTGGCCTCTTGTTTTTTACCCTGTTTTTGTTAGTTTTAGGACTCTGGGGCACTTAACTACTGCTAATCAGTGCTAAAGTGCACATGCTCTCTGTGCAAATTGTTATTATGGATTGTTGTTTCCATGATTGGCTTGTTTGACTTACTACTAAGTCCCACGTACAGTTCACTGTGTGTCCCAGGGCCTGTAGGTCAAATGCTGCTAGTGGGCCTGCAGCACTGCTTGTGCCACCCATACAAGCAGCCTAGCAAAAGGTTCACAGACCTACCACTGCAGTTTGGTACTGCCATGTTTTCCTACATGGGAATCATCCCTAAGGTAGGCCCAAAGAACCCCTGTGGGCAGGGCTCTGTGTATGTGGAAAGCAGGACATGTACTGGTGGGTGTGACATTTCCTGACAGTGAAATACAATGTATTTCGTTTTTCACTATGGAAAGGCTATCTGTCCAATAGGATAGAATGGGAGTTTATTTATAACATCTTATAACTTTACATTGGGACAAGACAGAAAGATGGAGCTTAGTATGCCTGAACTCAGAATTCAAAAATACATCTTTTAGGAAAGATGATTTTTATTTTGTGTGTTTGAAAATACCACTATTAGAAAGTAGGTCTTTTCTGGCTTAGCCATCCTGTGTGCCTCTGCTGGTCTGTGAATTGACTGTCTGGCTTTGGATTGACAGGGTCTGGGGAAGTGTATTCACTGTGGACAACCACTGTGGGGGTTGAGGTATGTCCTGCTTCTCCTGAACGAGTCAGGGCTGGGCTGAATAGACCTGGACTGCATTGAGAGTAGGGGAGGAGATTTCCTTGCACCTGAGTATGCCTGATCTACCTTACACAAAGCTGTCTCCACCACCTGCCAGGAAACTGGAACAGAGAGGACAGACATGATTTTGACTGAGCACAGAGCCTCTTTGCCACAACAGAACAAAGAGAAATGCTGCATAAATATAGGGGCCCAGGAATTTAGAATACTTCTGGACTCAAGAGGAACTCTGCTAAGGAGAAGAGCTGGGAAAGCTAAAGGAAAAGAACTGCCCCTTTGATGAGTGTTGTTTGGGGTTATGGCTATTTCTGCCACGGAGAGTATAAAGACTATCCTGTGTGCTGTGTATCCTGCTTGAAGAAGATCTCCAAGGACTTGAAGTAGAGCTTGCCTCCTGTTCTGATGTCTCAGGGACACAACCATTTCACCACCAGCTCACCTGAACTCGCTTGCTGGGAGTTCTTACCTGCTAAGAGGTGCCTGTTGTTCCAGGAGGTTGTTCTGCTGTTGGGAGCTGGTAAAGAGACGCAACTGCTAGAAGCGCCGTGCATCTGCACCTGTTTCCAATGCATCGCCAAAGAAACCAACTCAGCGTCTGCATGCGGCAAAAGAAATTGCTGTAAGCTGAATCCCATGCACCGATCTCCAAAGTCCAAGATCACTGGACCGATTCAGACACAGGCCCTGCTGTGCAGCTACAAGAACCAACACATCGTGGGACCATGGCTGGAGAGATCAAAGCAGCACCATTGCTGCCGCCGCATCGATAACCGATCCCCACGCATTGCACTGGGGTGCTAAATCTACAAGGACATTGAGGCCGCAGTAAGAAACCGACACATCACCTCCCCTGCGTGGCAGTAAGGAACCGATGCATCACCTCCCATGGAGTAAGGAACTGACTTATCCCCTTCCCTTCACATGAGGAACCAAAGCATCACCTCCCCTGAGGCTTTTGTGTATGATTGTAACGCATCCAATGTACTTTGTGTTGAAAGTTGTGCATCTATAGTTTGCTATGGACAGAACTGTTTTTACATTCTGAAGATTACATTTTGATTATAGATTTGTGGATTTTTTTGTTTTGGTCATCTTTGGTTTAGATAAAGATTACATATTTTTCTAAACTGATGTGGTGTCCATTTATAATGTTTTTATTGTATTGCTGTATGTGTTCACAAATGCTTTACATACTGCCTCTCAGATAAGCCTGTCTGCTTGTGCCAAGCTACCAAGGAGGTGAGTGGGGTTATTTTAGAGGTGTATCCCGTTACCCTGACTAAGAAGTAGGGTCGCTACTTGGATAAAGGTGCAAACCCTTGCCAACTAGAGACCCCCATTACTAACAGGGGGCACACTAACAGTAAACCACCTTTTATGTGGCCCACTGGCAGTTGCCTCTGTGCCCACGTCTGTAATAAGGCGTAGGCGCAAAGCCAAAGCTATTCCCTCATATGCATGGGGCCACGCCCTCATGCAAATGAGGGAACGTCCTCCGATGATAGCTCTGACGCTTTATGTACACCAGCGCTATCACTATTATGGAAGGGGATGCACAAGAGTCTGGAGCCCTCTCTTTAATTCCAAAGTCCCCCGAGGGTGCACAAACTGGGCGCAAACATAATAAGGCCCCTGACATATTCACCAATCAGCTCAGCTGAATATAACAGGGCTGATTGCATGCTCATGATCCAGCTATGTTGGGATAGTACAGAGCTCAGGAGTAGCATTCAAGTCTCTTGATTCAAGAGCTATCATGCTGAGGACGCTGCCATGCCGTGAGCATCAGTTGGCTGGGCTAGGGTGTTGCTAATATCATGCATGCCCAAAAGATACCAGTGCTCTGGTTTGAGCTGCTCTGGAATTCACACACCCTGTTCCAAGGAGAGTCCTAGCCAAGTGTTATATCTCCAATAGCTGACTTTCTATTATTTGCAGTCGCAGTTCCTATTTGGATTGCCACCCAGGGCGTCTCAGTTTTGTGTATACTCAATGCACATTTCTAAGGCCAGCTCCGTATAACTGGGTAGCGTGCACAATGTATTGCTCTAGCCCTACTACTCTGTAGAGGCATTCTAGACAAGGCAAGTACTGCACTGAACTAGCACCTATTCCTGGAAGGATGAGCTTGTAGAAGAAGGTGGGGAAGAGGAAAAAAAATGCCCTAATTTTATGTTAGATAATTGAGTACAGAAATATCAACATGCTAAAATATTTTTGCCACAATATTGATAACCAGAATATCATAAGGAGACGTTTATTTTCCTAAGCAAAATTTACTATTCTTTACTCCACATTTATGTACCCTGGACATATACCTGTATATATCGACAAGGTACATATTTATTTATTTGAAAAGTTTTATATAGCACTGGCTAGACCCGGAGGTATCAGAGCACTTTACATGAGGACGAACATTGAACATTGTTTCAGAGCATAGTTACAAGTTACATGAGTTACTGGAGCAAAGTTACATGTGTTAAAAACATTGATGTAAGGAAAAAAAAGCTGGCAAGGGGAGAGAGATTCAGTGGAGAGGGGATAGGAGCAGGGGAGGTAGACCAAGATTGAGAGAGGGAAAGAGGTGGTGGAGGGTGAAGGAAAACCCAATTGGGAGACGAGTAGAAACAGTGTCAGACGTCCGGTGTGCTGTGATCCCAGTGGAAGAGGTATTGTTCTCACACTTCTACTGTGTGTGGTTCCCTTAGTGCTGTGGACTCTCTCAGTGGGGTCTCTGAAACTCCAAGGCATAAATGTTGCATCCCTCCCCAAAAAGGGGAGAAGGAGTGCTTTGGCAAGGGGCGCCATTCCCACACCTCCGCTTTGTGTGGCTCCCTTGACACGGTGGCCTCTGTCAGGGGGGTCTCTGAGACTCCGGTGTATACATGCTAGATCCCTCCCCAACAAGGGGAGAAGGAGTGCTTTGGTAAAGGGCACACACAATGGTGGTAAATTTAGGGGTAATGATGTATTGCGTGGAATAACAGTTTTAGAATCCGCCCATGCGGCATCGTCTTTGTCAGTCCAGGCAGGAGGTTTCAGTAGTAGGAGACCTTTGTGGCTACTTTCTGGTGGGGTAAGAGCTGCGGCATGAATCTGTCCTGCTAAGTGTCCAGCTCACCTTCTAACTCTAGGGGCTCTCATGCAGAATGGAAGCAGGTAGAGCCTTGATGGATGTTTGTTGTGCGCTCTGTGGCAAAGCTTCCAGGAACCAGATATACAGGCCCCATTATGATGTCAGGTAATTGCAAAAGCTTGAACCACTCAACAATGGTACAATTATGTGGGCTTTCCTTAATAGCGGCAGAGCAATGGTGAGGAACGCTTATGCACGGTGATGTTAGGTCAGCGTGAGGGGAGTAAATACTACTGCAACAGAAAGTAGACGCCATCTTAGGGTCATGCATATATGTGGAGTTAAATATACTAAGGCTATACTTACCTATACATACTTGCCTCCACCACGCTCTTGTAAATATTCTTGGCACACAGAATTTGCTTATCTATATTTAAAACAAACTCGTGTTTCTAGTAGTAAACAAGTGCCTAGAAGGGCCTGGTTAAGTATTCAAGTCCTATTCAGTAACTTTACTCCCATGAGGAAGGGAGAAGATGGTTGCTGTTTTACCCCATGACAGACTTGAATTTGAATTTGAATTTGTTTATTGCACAGTTAATAAAAACTCACAATTTTACACAAAGATTAAAATAAAAATTAAAAGTCTTTTGACTATGTAAAACTTTTCCTAACGAAAAGGATGTTGCACATAAATAAAGTCTCGAAGAGTCTGTGATCGGTTAAGTGGATCTTCCTGTTGATCACTGCTATTGTTAGTTGTAGTTCTTGTAGTTATAAGGCAATTGCAGGATCTCTGTTCCCCTGATTTAATTAATTTTTCGCTCAGCAGTCTTTATAGTTTTATTAAGGGTCGTTTGAGAAGGCTACCTTTGTCCCAGTGCGGTTGGTTTTTCGCGTCCTTGTTCTGTTTCATTTCATTTTTTGGCCACTATTTCGAAATATTTAACTGTTCTACAGTTTAACTGGGTCTCGTTGGGGTTGAATCAGAGCATTACTGCTTGCCTACATGATCTTACACCCTTCTGGTTCCATAGGGGCCGGAGCATTGACCGCCGTATATCCTCAAAAGCTTTACAGATGCATATAATATGTATAAGGTCCTCCGTTGCAGATTGGCAAAGGCGACATGTGTTAGACGGATCGGGCCTTTTCCAAGGTTCCAGGTGATGTGCTATGGGTATGTTGCCTAAGCGCATGTTTAAGAACTTGCTTTTTATTTTTTGTGTAAGGCCCCTTGATAGATATTCTTGTGGCTTGATGGCTCCGTACCCTTCAAGCACTACCCATCCGTGTGCTCTCCTGGTCAGGGTGGCTCTATCCTCGAGTGAGGAGACCAGTTTTGTGACCTTTGTCACCGTTTTCTTAAAAGTCCCAAAGTCCGTACTTGTTTCCCAGAGCGTATTCAATCCTAGGCTCTCCAATGAGTTTGTTAAGTAGGCCCTTGCTGGGGAGATTTCTTTGGCGTGAAGCTCGGTCCATAGGTTCGCATTTAGCGATCCCTGCTCCGATTCTTTGATTTTGCGCCAACTTTTTACATATTGTCCTTTCCTCTCCACCGATTGTTTCAATAGTCCGAATTCAAGACGAATTTGGGCAGGCGAGGAATTTTTAGGGAGGTGGAAAATTGCCCTATATGCACGACTGATAGTTTTGTCCAGAGTGCTTGCGTCATTACCCCGCATTGATTCGCTGCCGTAGGAGAGCATTGGCAGTAGGCGAGCTTTTATTACCTGTAGAAGTGGCGCTAGTGTCCTGTCTGGAAGGACTTTCTGCAAGGGTGTTATTGATATTTGAAAGGTCATACCCTTCCTACGGATGGCATCTAGTTGGTGCTTGGAGGAGCCGTTGCCCTCTATTATGACTCCTAGATATTTATAAGAGGCTACCAGTTCTAGTCTTTGTTTGTCCAGATACCATGCGGGCTTCTGTTTTTATTGTAGTTCATTGGCATGACCTTGGTTTTGTCCAGATTTAATGTTAAGGAGTTTGCTTTGGAAAATGTATTTGTTTTATCTAGAAGGTTTTGAAGGCCGATGGGAGACCGGCTGATAAGGACCAGGTCGTCTGCGTAAAGCAGATTTGAGAGCGTGATATTTCCTAGCCGGGGTGCGTGTGATGTGACTGTTTCTAACGCTTCAGGAAGATCCGCAAGGAAGAGGTTGAACAGTGTTGGTGCTAGGACGCAGCCCTGCTTTAGGCCTTTGCGGGTCTTTATTTTCCTCGATAGATGTGTGCCGGATCCCAGTTTTATTTGGAGCCATGTATCGGTATGCAGCATTTCCAGCTGCTGTAGAAGGGGGCCGGGGATTCCCCATGAGCTCAGCTTCCGCCATAGTTTGTGTCGGTCTACATGGTCGAATGCGGCACTGTAGTCAATGAAACATACAAACAGAGAGCTTTTTGCAGTTTTTGCTGCGTCGGACAGTAGGGTTACTGCCATGATGTTGGTTAGGGTTCCCTGACCAGTCCGAAAGCCCGTCTGAGTAGCTGGGATGATGTTCTCTTTTGTTGCCTGTTAGACCTGACATCATTGGCTTGAGTCTCTCCTCCATTTTTTCTGTTTGCCTCTACTGTTTTACGATGTTTTGCTGGTATATGCTTTGGGCGCCGTGTCACTGCTGATCAGTGCCATAGCGCAAGTGCTCCCTAGGTTAAATTGATGTATCTATTGTATCCATGTTTGGCTTGTTTGGTTTACTGTCAGTCCCTAGTCTAGTGCACCAGGAGTGCCGGGGCTTGTAAATACAAATGCCGCTCGTGGGCTTGCAGCACGTGTTGTGCCACCCACAGGAGCGGCCTCGTAAAAGAATGTCTACGGGTCGGTCATTGCGAGACCCACGTGCAGTCTTGTACTGTCACGCCGGCTGCGCAGGTATACCTACTTGCCAGCCCTCCAAACCTCCCCTTGGCTTCATGTTAGTCGCCCCTATGGTAGGCCTTCGGGCAGGGTGCATGGTAAGTCTGGGGTAGGACACGCCTGACCAAGTTGGCATGTCCTGATAGTGAATTACCGCCATCTTGGTCCTTCACTATTGCGAGGTAGCCTGCTCTCCATTGATTAGAATGGGCCGCCGGGATTATTAGTTCTATGATCCTAGCTGGCTCGGGGAGCATGGTGCAATGTCGAGTTTGGTATCCCTGAACTCGGGGTTTAATTACGCATCCGTTGGTGTGGATGGTTTTTGGACTCTGGGTCCGAAAATAGCACTTTTAGAAAGTGTCTATTTTCTTGTCTAACCATATCTGGTCTCTGCTGGTCTTACGTGTGTGTGACAGGAGCTGGGTGGCTCCAAGAGGTCTGGATGAGTCAGTGTGGGATGAGTGGGACATTTACGTTGAGAGTAGGGGGAGAGTAGTTGTTGATAGCCTGCCTTGCCTGATACAATGCTGGCTCCACCTCCTGCCAAGCGACTGATGGCTCTGTGCCTGCCATGGACGATCCTAGCCCCACCTCCTGCCGGGATGGCGATAGCTCTGCTCCCGCCAGTATCAATGCTGGCTCCACCTCCTGCGGGGCGTCTGAGGACTCAGACCGGCTCAATGAATAGGCCAGGTGCTACTGCTTAGCTCCACCCACCACAGACCCAGGATGTTGGGAAACCCCCGGCATAGACAAAGGGATCAAAGACGAAAAGGGGTATAAGAGAAGGACCCCTGAACTAGGAAATCAGATCACTTCTGACAAGGAACCCTGTAACCAAGGACAAGAGGCCTGCTGATCTAAAGGACTGCCTACCCCTTCTGCCCGTGTGCTGTTGTTGGGGGAATCCTGCAGTGCTTCTTTATTTTTGCCAAGGAACCAGGAGAGAGGAACTGTGTGTGTACTCTCAAGCTTGCTAAGAAAATCTCCAAGGACTGGAAGAGTGCCAGTCTCCTGCTGAAGTCACAGGGCTAAAAGACTTCACCTGCTAAAAGTGCTATTTGCTGGAAGTGTGAATCCAGCACCTCTGAAGGAACCAGCAATCACGACGACCGGACGGTGGGCCCGACCGACGCCAGCAGCAACGCCAGTGAGTGGGAGTACGGCTCTAGCTCCAGAGGACCTCGTGTCGGCACCGCTGCTGATCGCATCACCTGTGCGCCCCTTCGACGCCGTGAGCGCTGCTCACTCTGTGCAACTGCATCATCGACGACGCCTGCTGAGGCCTGACCGACACCAGAGACGCGACGCCGGATTGCTCGACGCCGCTGATCATCGGGTGCTTCATCTTCCTAAAGGTACTGTGTTGTTGGGGGTCCGTGTGACTCCAGGCCCGACGTAGCGCTCCTCGCGGTCGACGCCGAACCTTTGGATTATCTTTGCCTCAACGTCGTGTAGCTCCCGTGTGAGTTACCCTGTTGCTAAGAACTGTGTTTCCAAGAAGAAGATTTGCTTGATACTAAAAGACTTTTGTGCTAAAGAAGAAAACTACCTTTGAACTATCCTTTTTCCTTCCCGAACGTATTTATTCCGATTGTGGACAGTTTTTGCCGTTATTGGGTCTTGTGCTAAACCTTATATAAAAATACTTATTTTTATAATACTACTGTGTCGTGTCCATTTGTAGTGTATTCACTGTATTACTGTATGTGGTCATAATTGCTTAACGCACAGCCTCTGAGATAAGCCTGTTCTGCTCTGCCAAGCTACCAAGGGGGTGAGCAGGGGTTATCGAAGGGTGTGATCCCCTTGCCCTGACTAGAAAAGGAGTGTCCTTATTTGTCAGAAGTGCACACCTCTGCCAACTAGAGACAGCCGGTTCTAACATTGGTGGGTCAGCGGTGAGGATTTGGACTTTGCATTTATGACCCATGTACAGTGATTAGTGTGCGCTACATAGTGAAAGCAGACCATAGCGCAGTCACAATCTGATTCGGAAGGATCCTATTTTTGTTCTCTGCTTTTCTGAAACTTGATTTTCTGAACACTGCCAGTTTTAACCATGAGTGACAACGGAGTCACCGCCCCTGCTATCGTTGTTGTAGAAGAGTTCGAGAGGAGTAAGCTAAAGAAATACAAGAAAGATGAGCTGAAACACTTTTGCAACCAGTTTGAAGTTCCTACCACCGGCCTCTCGAGAAAAGATGATTTTTATAAGGCATTGCAGGCCTGGAGGGAGTCCAGAAATCCCTCTGATGTGGTGGTGGTACCCACAGAGGAAGGGGATGAGGAGGTGCCAGTGAATGGACCTGTGCCCTCTCCCGGAAGCAGTGTTTCCTCCAAAGGTCTTTCCCCTGAAGAAAGAGAAGAAAGGGCGAAAGAGCGAGCTTACAACATGGAGATGGCAAGGCTAAAAATAAATGGCCAGTTGGAGTTAGAAAATGCAAGAGGTAGAAGGGAAGCTGATTTAGAGATCAAAAAGTTGGAGTTTGAACGAGAGAAGTTAGCTTTGGAGCGTAAAGCCAGGTTGAGGGAACTGGATATCCAAGCTAAAAAGTTAGAGTTGAATCCCTCTGGTGGCAGCATTCCATCCGAGCCTGCAGAAAGTAAGTTTTACTTCCCGAAAGATGTGATCAAAGATTACAATAAGAATGAAGATATTGGTCAATGGTTTAAAGCATATGAGTTAGCATTGTTGGCCCACCAGGTCCCTGAGAAGAATTGGGGAGCGGGGTTGTGGGGTCGCTTTGTGAATGAGGGAAGAGATACCCTGTTAGACATGCCTGTTGCGGATAGGATGTCGTATGCTCATATGAAAGATGCTTTAATGTTGCGATATGGTTTAACCCCCGAGCAGTACAGACAAGCTTTTAGAGAATGTAAGAAGTTGCCTGGTACGACGTGGGTTGAATATGTGTCTTATTTTTGCAGAGCCATGGATGGTTGGGTAAAGGGCAGCAAAGTGGAAAGTTATGAAGCTCTTTATGATTTGTTCGCTTGGGAGCACTTGTCTAATAGCTGCTTTCCAGAGCTGCGCCAGCACCTGATTGATAGCAAGATATCTAACCCTAGAAAACTTGCTGAGGAGGCGGACCGCTGGGTCAGTACCAGGGTCCACAAGGGTCCAGTGGGAGACTCAGCCAAAGGTGGGCAGGGTCCCCAGCAGAAGAGTGGGGGGGACAAGGGTAAACAGAAGGAGTCTCAGAAAGGGCCCCAAAGTAATCCCCAAGGGAACCAAGGGAAAGGTTCCCAGCCTCCCCCTGAGAAGAAGCCAGGGGCCCCGACGGGTAAACCTGTTCATAGGGGCCCCCTAACCTGCTACGGTTGTGGGCAGGTGGGACACCGGTTTTATGACCCCCAGTGTCCCAAAAAGGATTCGAATGCACCGCCGCGTGCACCCCCTCGTCAGTTGGCAAGTGTAGCCTTGGGAGGGGAGGAGATGGTTGTCCATGGTGGGAGGGGTCCCGCAGAAATGTCCCTGGTCTCGCTAGGAGACATGCAAATGGTCCCTCCACACCCTCTGCCTAGTAACACTAGTAAATATAGGCAGTGGGTGACCATTAATGGCCATAGAGTGGAAGCTCTCAGAGACACCGGAGCGAGTGTGACAGCTGTCAAGTGTCACTTGGTGTCCAGAGAGCAGGTGGTTCCCCACGCATTCTACCCCGTGATAGCTGCCAACAACTCCCAGAAAGAGTGTGAGGTGGCTCAGGTTTCCTTTGAATGGGGGGGAGTTTCAGGTACTCTTCAGGTTGCTGTGAGGCCCGCCATGCCTGTTGATTGTCTGCTGGGCAATGATTTGGAAGACTCCCCTTGGGCTAAGGTGGAGCGAGCGGCGCACTTGAAAATGTTGGGTGTGCCAGAGTGGGTGTGTGCAACCACTCGTTCGATGACAGCGAGTAAGGGTGTTGATGGGGTCCCGGAGCCTGAAAGTACGGCCCAGGACCCAGCTGTGAAGAGAAGAGGCAGGAGGCGCGGGAAACCGGCCCCCGTTGTTCCCGTGGTCCAGGAGGAGGTAGACCCTGAGGGGGATGCCCTGGAGCCCACAGGGGAACAAATTGCCGAACTGGGAGATCTGCCCGAGCTGACCCACTGGCAGCAGGATGGTGGTCCCTCCAGGGAGGAATTCTGTGCAGAACAGAAAGTGTGCCCTTCTCTTGTGGGCATGAGGCGCCAGGCCTCAGCCCAATCCTCAGGTGATCAGTCAGGATCACATTTTGTGTACTGGGAGAACGACCTCCTGTATAGCGAGCCTAAGGCTGCTGAACCTGGATCAGCCCGTGTGCTGGTGGTACCCCAGCGCTTCAGAGCCTTCCTACTGGGTTTGGCTCATGACGTACCGTTAGTTGGACATCTGGGGCAGGACAAGACCTATGACAGGCTTGTCACCCATTTCTATTGGCCTCAGATGCGTAGGGATGTAGACATCCATTGCAAGACTTGTCGCACTTGCCAGGCAAGTGGGAAAAGCGGAAGGAAGCAGAAGGCTCCCCTCCAACCTTTTCCAGTGGTCAGCACCCCCTTTGACCGGGTGGGTATTGACATTGTTGGGCCCCTGGACCCCAAGACAGCCCTGGGCAACAGGTTCATCCTGGTCTTGGTGGACCATGCCACGAGGTACCCGGAAGCCATCCCTCTCAGAACAGTGACGGCCCCCGTGGTGGGACGGGCACTGATGGGTGTTTTTTCCCGGATGGGGTTCCCCAGAGAGGTGGTGTCCGACCGAGGCACCAACTTCATTTCGAACTATATGAAGTCTCTGTGGAAGGAGTGTGGGGTAACCTACAAGTTCACCACTCCTTACCACCCTCAAGGAAATGGGCTGGTTGAGAGATTCAACCGGACCCTGAAAGGCATGATTATGGGTCTTGAAGAACCAATGAGGCGGAAATGGGACGTCCTCTTGCCATGCCTGTTGTTTGCTTACCGTGAGGTGCCGCAGAAGGCTCTAGGGTTCAGCCCCTTTGAGCTCTTATAAGGTCACCCGGTAAGAGGGCCTTTGAGTCTGGTCAAAGAAGGCTGGGAGCAATCTCCCAGGAAACCTCCCCAGGATGTATACAGCTACATGCTGGCCTTTCGGAACCAGACTCGGCGCTTCAGAGAACTTGCTCAGGCAAATCTGGAGGCCAGCCAGGAGGAGATGAAGCGTTGGTACGACCGGAATGCCACTCTGGTAGAGCTTCAGCCTGGTCAGGAAGTGTGGGTCATGTCCCCTGTGGAACCTTGTGCGCTCAAGGACAGGTGGACTGGACCGTTTAAGGTTGTGGAGAAGAAGAGCGATGTCACCTACTTGGTGGACTTGAAATCTCCCAGGAACCCCTTGCGGGTCCTGCATGTCAACCGTTTGAAGCCCCACTTAGAAAGGTCCGAAGTGGGCATGCTCCTAGCTACAGATGATGGAATGGAGGAGGAGAGTGAGCCTCTTCCTGACCTCCTGTGTGCTAAAGAGCAAGACGGGTCAGTGGATGGTGTGGTCCTCTCTGACACACTGACCCTTGAGCAGAGACAGGATTGTCACCAACTGTTGGGGCAATTCCCGGATCTGTTTTCCTTGGTTCCGGGTGTCACGCATTGGTGTGTCCATGACGTTGACACCGGAGACAGCCCTCCTGTGAAGCACAAGGCTTACAGGGTGACTGACAAGGTCCGAGCGTACATTAAGGAGGAGGTCTCCAAAATGTTCGCGTTAGGGGTGATTGAGTCCTCTAGCAGTCCTTGGGCCAGCCCTGTGGTCTTGGTCCCGAAGGCTGCAGCGCCTGGTGCTTCACCCGAACTCCGGTTCTGCGTGGACTACCGAGGGCTCAATTCGGTCACGAAGACTGACGCGCACCCCATCCCCAGAGCTGATGAGCTCATCGATCGGTTGGGGGCTGCCCGGTACCTTAGTACGTTTGATTTAACGTCTGGGTACTGGCAGATCGCCTTGACTGATGGGGCAAAAGAGAGGTCAGCATTCTCCACACCAGATGGGCTATACCAGTTCCGGGTGATGCCCTTTGGGATGAAGAATGCCCCTGCCACCTTCCAGAGGTTGGTCAACCAGGTCTTGGCTGGACTGGAGGATTTCAGTGCCGCCTACCTGGACGACATCGCAGTGTTCAGCGCCAGCTGGGAGGAACACTTGCGCCACCTCCAGGAAGTGTTGTTGGCCCTGCGCGGAGCAGGCCTCACAATCAAAGCCAGTAAGTGCCAGATTGGGCAGGGTTCGGTGGTGTACTTGGGGCACCAAGTAGGGAGCGGTAAGGTTGCCCCCCTGCAACCCAAGATTGATACCATCCTGGCTTGGGCGCCGCCCAAAACCCAAACGCAGGTGAGAGCCTTCTTAGGACTCACCGGTTACTACAGGAGGTTTGTCAAGGATTACGGCAACATTGTGCACCCCTTGACTTCGCTGACTTCCAGGAAGCAGCCACGAAACGTGATCTGGACTGATGCCTGTCAAACGGCCTTTGACACCCTGAAAGCTGCAATGTGCACAGCACCTATACTCCAGGCACCCGACTTTTCGAAAGAATTCATTGTTCAGACGGACGCTTCAGAGCATGGCGTGGGGGCTGTTCTAGCTCAGGTGAATGAAGAGGGCCGAGACTTGCCTGTAGCCTTCATCAGTAGGAGGTTACTTCCCAGGGAAACGAGGTGGAGTGCGATAGAGAGAGAAGCATTTGCTGTGGTCTGGGCGCTGAAGAAGCTAAGACCCTACCTGTTTGGGACTCACTTCCGGGTTCAGACAGACCACAGGCCCCTCAGATGGTTGATGCAGATGAGGGGTGAGAATCCGAAACTGTTGAGGTGGTCCATTTCTCTCCAGGGGATGGACTTTACGGTGGAACACCGCCCTGGTACAGATCACGCCAATGCTGATGGTCTGTCAAGATTTTTCCGCCTTAGTGATGAGGACTCCCTAGGTTAAGGGCAGTTCTCCCCACATTTCAGCTGGAGGGGACACGTGTTAGACCTGACATCATTGGCTTGAGTCTCTCCTCCATTTTTTCTGTTTGCCTCTACTGTTTTACGATGTTTTGCTGGTATATGCTTTGGGCGCCGTGTCACTGCTGATCAGTGCCATAGCGCAAGTGCTCCCTAGGTTAAATTGATGTATCTATTGTATCCATGTTTGGCTTGTTTGGTTTACTGTCAGTCCCTAGTCTAGTGCACCAGGAGTGCCGGGGCTTGTAAATACAAATGCCGCTCGTGGGCTTGCAGCACGTGTTGTGCCACCCACAGGAGCGGCCTCGTAAAAGAATGTCTACGGGTCGGTCATTGCGAGACCCACGTGCAGTCTTGTACTGTCACGCCGGCTGCGCAGGTATACCTACTTGCCAGCCCTCCAAACCTCCCCTTGGCTTCATGTTAGTCGCCCCTATGGTAGGCCTTCGGGCAGGGTGCATGGTAAGTCTGGGGTAGGACACGCCTGACCAAGTTGGCATGTCCTGATAGTGAATTACCGCCATCTTGGTCCTTCACTATTGCGAGGTAGCCTGCTCTCCATTGATTAGAATGGGCCGCCGGGATTATTAGTACTATGATCCTAGCTGGCTCGGGGAGCATGGTGCAATGTCGAGTTTGGTATCCCTGAACTCGGGGTTTAATTACGCATCCGTTGGTGTGGATGGTTTTTGGACTCTGGGTCCGAAAATAGCACTTTTAGAAAGTGTCTATTTTCTTGTCTAACCATATCTGGTCTCTGCTGGTCTTACGTGTGTGTGACAGGAGCTGGGTGGCTCCAAGAGGTCTGGATGAGTCAGTGTGGGATGAGTGGGACATTTACGTTGAGAGTAGGGGAAGAGTAGTTGTTGATAGCCTGCCTTGCCTGATACAATGCTGGCTCCACCTCCTGCCAAGCGACTGATGGCTCTGTGGACGATCCTAGCCCCACCTCCTGCCGGGATGGCGATAGCTCTGCTCCCGCCAGTATCAATGCTGGCTCCACCTCCTGCGGGGCGTCTGAGGACTCAGCCCGGCTCAATGAATAGGCCAGGTGCTACTGCTTAGCTCCACCCACCACAGACCCAGGATGTTGGGAAACCCCCGGCATAGACAAAAGGATCAAAGACGAAAAGGGGTATAAGAGAAGGACCCCTGAACTAGGAAATCAGATCACTTCTGACAAGGAACCCTGTAACCAAGGACAAGAGGCCTGCTGATCTAAAGGACTGCCTACCCCTTCTGCCCGTGTGCTGTTGTTGGGGGAATCCTGCAGTGCTTCTTTATTTTTGCCAAGGAACCAGGAGAGAGGAACTGTGTGTGTACTCTCAAGCTTGCTAAGAAAATCTCCAAGGACTGGAAGAGTGCCAGTCTCCTGCTGAAGTCACAGGGCTAAAAGACTTCACCTGCTAAAAGTGCTATTTGCTGGAAGTGTGAATCCAGCACCTCTGAAGGAACCAGCAATCACGACGACCGGACGGTGGGCCCGACCGACGCCAGCAGCAACGCCAGTGAGTGGGAGTACGGCTCTAGCTCCAGAGGACCTCGTGTCGGCACCGCTGCTGATCGCATCACCTGTGCGCCCCTTCGACGCCGTGAGCGCTGCTCACTCTGTGCAACTGCATCATCGACGACGCCTGCTGAGGCCTGACCGACACCAGAGACGCGACGCCGGATTGCTCGACGCCGCTGATCATCGGGTGCTTCATCTTCCTAAAGGTACTGTGTTGTTGGGGGTCCGTGTGACTCCAGGCCCGACGTAGCGCTCCTCGCGGTCGACGCCGAACCTTTGGATTATCTTTGCCTCAACGTCGTGTAGCTCCCGTGTGAGTTACCCTGTTGCTAAGAACTGTGTTTCCAAGAAGAAGATTTGCTTGATACTAAAAGACTTTTGTGCTAAAGAAGAAAACTATCTTTGAACTATCCTTTTTCCTTCCCGAACGTATTTATTCCGATTGTGTACAGTTTTTGCCGTTATTTGGTCTTGTGCTAAACCTTATATAAAAATACTTATTTTTATAATACTACTGTGTCGTGTCCATTTGTAGTGTATTCACTGTATTACTGTATGTGGTCATAATTGCTTAACGCACAGCCTCTGAGATAAGCCTGTTCTGCTCTGCCAAGCTACCAAGGGGGTGAGCAGGGGTTATCGAAGGGTGTGATCCCCTTGCCCTGACTAGAAAAGGAGTGTCCCTATTTGTCAGAAGTGCATACCTCTGCCAACTAGAGACAGCCGGTTCTAACATTGCCCATGTTATTAGATCCTTCAAAATGAGGCTTGCGTAGTACTTCGCTTCTACATCTAACAGGGCAATCAACCGGTAGCTACTTGGGTCGATCCTTGCGCCTTTTTTATAAATTGGGCTTATTATCGAGCCGCTCCAAGATGCTGGTATTTTTCCTATTTCCCTTGCTTCATAGAATATTGGGATCAATGTGGAGCACCAAGAGGCCGGATCCTGTTTATATAATATTGGAGGGATCCCGTTTGGTCCTGGTGCCCCCTCAAGTTTTCCCTTTGAAATTTGTTTGAGGATCATGTCTGTTGTTTCTTGGAGCGATAGTCCGGGTTCTGTTTTACTAGAATCGACTATCTTACAGGTGGCATCGTTCACTGCTAGAATGCGTGGCCCAGTTGTTTCCATGTTTGATGCTTGGTTTTCTTTTTTGGCTTGAGTATCATTTTTTCCTGGTTGGAGGGAAGCTCCCTCTTCCGAGTTTGTCCCCTCGGCTTTCTTTTTTGCGGGATCAGTTGTGTTAAAGTGAGTTGTTAAGTACTTGGCCCAAACCGATTCCGGTATTTCAGAAGTAATACCTCTGTGGTTTGGCTGTTGGAGCCTGTGAATCATCTTCCAAAAGCTAGAGCTGTTCTTCTGCTTTGAGTTGTGTAAAATTTTTGCCCATAGATCTTCGTTCAGTTCCCGCTTCCTTTGCCAAGTTTTCTTTTGTAGCAGTGCCTTTGACCGACGTAACTGCAGTTGAATTTCCGGGTTATTTGGAGCTTGCCGGAGCTGTTTAAGGATCTTCTTTATTTCGAGCTTGATATTTTTTATTTCTACTGTTGTTACTTTGCCAAACGTATGCCTAGTAGTGTTCCCTTTTTGGTCTTTCTTCCTTATGGCATGCTTTTCTCCTAGTACCGTTGTAAATTTTTCCCATAAGGTAATGGGGTTGTCGGGTGTATTGTGTGTTTCCTGTATTATTGTTTTTGCACTGTTTGTAAGAGTTTCTATGTCCGAGATCTTGCATCGTATTCGTTTATAGTCGGTAGTGTGTTCTGTGCACATACTTCTGATTTCGATTGCTTCGTTCTTGCAGGTTAGTGCTAAGTTGGCTTCTAGCGGCAAGTGGTCGCTCTGGACAGACTTGGCCACAGGTATACCTCATAGGTTACAGACTAGAGACATTAAATAACACATTTTTATACAAGGACTGCAGATCTGGCAACTATGCAGCCAAAATGATCAAGGAAAGAGGCAATAAATGTCAAAGGCATGGGAGGTGATTTTCTTGCCACCGATGTGTTGCATCTACCGCCCATGAACTTCAAGTTCAGTTGAGGATAGAAATTCATGACCAACCCAACATTGATTATCTTCTTATGAAGAAGACATGTATGTCTACAGAGAGCAACTCAAGGTAATGTGCCCAGCATAACTCAGTGTAGAGTCACTGACACCCCAGATAAAATTCTGGTTGCAGTTTTCTCAGAAAGATAGTCAGATACTGGTGATGTAAGCAAGTCCCTGAAAACATACAAACCCTTAATCTAACTCCCCCGCATATAAGCAAAGGAATCTACTGTGGAGGTTCGATGAAGCTGCTAACCTCTGAGCAATGAGCAGTGGATGAGTCTGCCATGCACTTGATTCTTTGCGCGTTTACACTGGTCTCCCATTGGAGAGTCGAACATATTACACCTACCTTCAATTTCACTTTCCCTGTCTACTTGTTCTATGGAGTAAATAGTCACTACCTACAGAAGGCAAGACCAGCAAGAGGTGGATTACCATGTAACGGAGATGCTGTCCCTGATTTCTGGACAGAATGTCATGATCACAATGCTCAATGAAGAGCTGGGGATTAGCAAGATCCTCAGAGAAGAGAGAAGTTAAAAAAGACAGACAAGCGTGCAGGAGATGGGCACTGGCTCTCTGGAAGGAGGAAAGCCTTCATAGCAACGCAAAGCAACTGTTGAGTGATGCAATAAAGGATGAATGGTTCACCAACTACAGACTGAGGCTGAAATAGAAGTTCGTAGATGGTTTGAAAAAATAATAAATTCAAGGATGCAAAACCCAGTCCCAAACTTCTCTTAGAGTCATTAGTGAGAGAAGATATGGGCTCCAAGTGATTGATATGAAAGTCTGTGGAATGGCCATGGGCAAACTCAGTTTTGTTATCACTAACATTGACAATTTCTACGTGATCCCTGTGAGCTTTTAGGCAGCCACGGCCCGTGGAGGGAGTTTCGGTGGGGCGAAGAGGCGGGGCGGGGGAGGTTCAGGGTGGGTGGTGCTAAAAACTGGAGTATGGATAATTGAAGGTAAGTAAACAATTTAATAAATAAAACAAATTTTGTAGCGCACCCTGCATCGCATTTTGCGATGCAGGGCGCGCTACGAAATTAGTTTTTTTACCTAAATTGTTTACTTACCTTCAATTGTCCATACTCCATTTTTCAGCATCCCCCACCCTGCCCCTCCCCCGCCCCGCATGGCTGAGATACAAGCACAGACCAGGAATGTCCCATAGCCAAAGCTATCTAAGTAAAGTGCCAAAGAAGTGATGTAACTCAGCCAGAGTGCAAGTACCATATCAATAGTAGACGGTAACGTGCTCGGGGTCACAGATGCATCCCCAGCCACAAAGCCAGTACTACATGGTGAGTTTACAGGGGATGGGATCTAGGAAGGAAAGGAAATATTTATTCACATGTGATTTTAACCAAAATTCAAAGCGCCTGGGTTTCTAACTCTGTGAAAGCTTATGCACGATTCCATGCCCCCAGTTTGTCTGCCTTGGAATATATTCATGAATGATTTGTCTTTGATTAAAATGTGCGGTTGTTTACTTGCAATGGAAGGAAAGAAAATTAAGAATAATCATGTCAACTATTTAGCATTTATCTTTGTAATATTATAATGTATTTTTAAAGTATATTGTATTTCAGGTTTGATTCTACTAAGGAATGTTTTCCTAGTTATCTCTATTATCACATAGATGCAAACACTGATTGTCATAAGCCAACTCACTCAACAAAGTACTCCAAGAAATCTATCGTTTCCGATCCTTTAGTCAAATCTGTATCCGCAGTATGTATTTTATCGGAGGTTAAAATAAGCACTATGCTAAAAATGAATACATGGGGAAAGCACTTTAATGTAAGGTTTAGTAAAAAGTACACTTTCCATTGATTTCCAAAACACACTACGCAACATATTTACAGACTGCAAGCAGCTGTTTTACTTTTAAACTCCCATGAAAAATGCAGAATAGCATAAGGTTAATCCGGTGTCATTTCAAGCACGAGTATGTCCCAAAACGATATTCGACAATCACCAGTAAGTTTGGCCGTGTTGGGGGCTGAGATGAGAGATAAACTTCTGTGCAGTAAAACCTGTACAACTAAAGAATTGGTTACATTAATATCAACATTTTGTTCTTAAGGGCAAATAAGAAAACTGAGAAAAACATTCACTGTGACATGCATGAGAAAAGGCACATTACCCACTTATAATGTGCACTTGAAAGAGGGCTCCTACAGCCCCTCGTCAAAGGGATTACCCAACAGCACATGTGCTGTGAAAATATCAATGTGTGTGTATATATAATATATATATATATAATATATATATATATATATATATATATATATATATATATATATATATATATATATATATATATATATATATATAATATATATATATATATATATATTCACAAGACATTGGAGAATTGCTGGAAAGCGGAGTATTTGCACGTTAGGTCACCCTCACGTGGAAGCAGCACCCATTGGATGCAGTGCAACAGCTGGTGGACTGAGATGGAGTTCTAATACATATATGTATATATATATGCACATATAGATGTTTAAATATTTATACTGTGACTACCCAGTGGTGACAGACACTGGGTAATAAATGTATGTGCCGTCTGTTTTTTTGATGAGCTGCATCCTGCACATGGTGTGTAAATAATAAAGAAGTTTTGTAAACTTACCTGCTGCTGTGCTGTGACTTCTGCTGACAAGTGGGGGGCGAGGAGAATCCAGGAATATATATATATATATATATATATATATATATATATATATATATATATGTATATATTACCTACTGGCGGTCGCCAGTAGGTATATATAGTTAGGATCTAGTTTCCATAGGAAATCCGCAACATTCTATTGGGAATAACTTTGGCGCAGCTGTTGAATCTTCGCGAATTTCTCAAAGAAGATGGCGCGTTCCGCTCCGCTTCTTCCCTCAAAGTCTTGGGAAGATTCGTCAAGCGGGGGCCGGGAAAAAAGGGGGGTCCCAAAACGTGCTTTCCCCATGTTAATTTCCATAGGACGTTTAGACACGGCTACACGTCAAACCGCTGAACGGAATTACAAAAAATTTGGCAAAATGGTAGAGTCTGATTCGCAGATCACCCTTTTGCTTAAATGGTGTAAATCCCTCCAGTAGTACCTGAGAAAATCAAAAGAGAAAAAAAATATATATCTATAAGCGCGCGCCTTCCCGGGCACGAGCTGCATGCTGATTGGCTGCCACTGTCTGTCAACACTCCAAAACAGAAATTGATGGCAGCCATCTTGTGCCTCGGTAGACTGAGGCACAAGAAATCAGAAAAACAAACGTGTAGAACTCAAAAAGGGGGCAGGGTAGAAGCACCCTGGCCTCCTAGGCCTGCCCAGGTGGTCCCACAAGGACCCCCAAGGCCAAATATTTTTTTTTAATCGCGGTGTACGCACCCCACAATAATTTTTTTTTTTTAAATGTGGTCCTTGGGGGTCCTTGTGGGAACCCCTGAGCAGGCCTAGGGGGTCATTGTGCTTCTACCCTGCCCCCTTTTTGAGTTCTAAAGCTTTCCGAGCACGAGCTGCATGCTCATTGGCTTTCAACACTTCAAACCAGGAAGTGTTGGCAGCCATCTTGTGCTCGGTAGACCGAGGCACAAGAAAGCAGAAAAACAAACGAGTAGAACACAAAAAGGGGGCAGGATAGAAACACCCTGACCCACTAGGCCTGCCCAGGTGTCCCACAAGGACCCCCAAGGCAATTTTTTTTTTTAAACCTGTTTTTTTTCAAATTACCCCCCGGGGGGACAAAATTGCGGGGGCATAGTGATAAAGAAGTGTGGGGGGGCAGTCCCCCCCTACACTGCCCCTGGGACCGCCACCCCCCGGGAAAAGCAACACAGCCCCCTGGCGCATAATGGAGGCTCATGGTGGGCTAGTTGGCCCCTAGGGACCCCCAGTATGCAAGGGAACTTAATCCCCCAACTTAGAACGCTCTACAGGGCGTGTTTGCACAGTTTAAGTTGGGGAATTAATTCCTGTTCAATCCAGAGGTCCCCTAGAGGGAACTAGTCCTACAGGTATCTCCAGTAAGCGCCATGGAGCTGCGCTGTAGAGTGTTGTAAAAGGGGGGCGTGCCCTCTGAACACCTGCCTGCAAAAATGTAGTAAATCAGTATAAAAAAAATAACAATTAATACATTTAAACATTGGCATTTAAAAAACCTTTGAAATTCAATGATAAACCATAGGTTTCAGGCCTGATATAGTTGGAATTAGCATTTAAAAAAACATTGAAATTCACTGAAAAAACCATAGGTTTCAGGCCTTATATAGTTAGGAATTAGCATTAAAAAAACCTTGCAAATTCACTGAAAAAAACATAGGTTTCAGGCCTTATATAGTTAGGAATTAGCATTTAAAAAACCTTGCAAATTCACTGAAAAAAACATAGGTTTCAGGCCTTATATACTTAGGAATTAGCATTTAAAAAACCTTTGAAATTCACTGAAAAAACCATAGGTTTCACACCAGTTATAGTTAGCTGGAAATTTTACTGATATAAAACCATTGAAATTCCCACGTTATAGTTAGTCGGACTCACTATAACTTGCGCGTGCAATGCACTGCTGATGACATCACATATTACATCACTCATGACATGGTCAGTGACATCACTCATGACATCACTGATGACACCATCCAGTGAATATGTGTCTTTCTGAAAAATAAATATTAGTGAGTTATGTTTAAATATTTAAATACATATATTAGTGTTTCACTTTGTGTATAAGTGGCTACATGTGTTGATAAGCGCCTGGACGCCTCAGGGCAACTGCTGCGCTATATAAACCCAATTTTCATTTCATTTCATTTCATTCATAAGTAGCTACATGCGTATGTATATGGGTTATTTGAAATTTTTATTAGTATCAGTATGAGTGTCTATATGGTTTGGTGGGGGTATTACTTAGCACATAGATGCATGAGTGACTGACTCTTTGTTTGTATGTGTTTTGAAGACAGCATATGTACAGGACTGTATGGGTGGATGAGTGTCTATATGTGTTTGTTAGTGAGTGAATGACGGTCTCACTAGTGTCTTTATCAGTAACTACATATGTTTTAATCTAGTATATATATAAGTGAGTATATGTGAGAGTAAGAGATTGTAAGATTTCCTGTTTAAATAAGTATGTGTTTCTATAAGTGATTGTTTAAGAGAATAAATATGTGTAATTTTCAATAGAAGTAAGGTGGAAGTGTGTGTATAACTCTATATTCAAATAAATGGTTGTTCAATAGTTTATTTGCACGTGTGAATATGTGTGTGAGTAACTTTTGGATGAATGTCGGTGTGTAACAGGATGTATAGGTGTATCTCTTCATATGATCAGTGAGTATATGTATGAGTGACTATATAGAACTGTTGGTGAATGAGTGGATGTGTATATAGATAGTGGAAGTACAGAATTGCTTGTTGTAACTGATATAGGTATGTCCATTTTTAAAAAATTTCAGTTTCTATTTTTGAATATGTGTCTCAAGGGTTACTTTACACTGAGAGGAGGTCTGTCACTGTGTCACAAGGATGGTGTCATCAGTGATGTCATGAGTGATGTCACTGACCATGTCATGAGTGATGTAATATGTGATGTCATCAGCAGTGCATTGCACGCGCAAGTTATAGTGAGTCCGACTAACTATAACGTGGGAATTTCAATGGTTTTATATCAGTAAAATTTCCAGCTAACTATAACTGGTGTGAAACCTATGGTTTTTTCAGTGAATTTAATAGGTTTTTAAATGCTAATTCCTAACTATAACCGGTGTGAAACCCATGGTTTTTTCAGTGAATTTCATAGGTTTTTTAAATGCTAATTCCTAACTATAACTGGTGTGAAACCTATGGTTTTTTCAGTGAATTTCATAGGTTTTTTTAATGCTAATTCCTAACTATAAGTTTCACTTTATAAATAAGACTGTTAGCACTCTAGTTGTTCTTTTTAACACTCTGGTACATTCTGTCATTGGGCTACAGTTGGGCTACATCTAGTTGAAATTCGGGCTACATTTACAATTTTTGGTCTCTGGTGGCCATCTTTGGGCTACATTGGGCTACTTTGGGCTACATTTGGGCTACATTTTGGCTCTAACATATATTAAGCCCAATGTAGCACAATACATATTTTTCTAAAGTTAATTTTTTTACAAACCACTTCAGAATAGGGCTACCTGTCCCTACAATTATCCCATTTTTTAAAAAAAATTTTTGGGGGAGCGCTCCCGGACCGCGCCCCGGGGAGCGCCCCGAAGAGCGTATTTCTGAAAAGCGCCCCGGGGCGCGCTCAGGGGAGCGTCCCATGAGCGCCAATATCGCGAACGAAAACATGATCGTGACGTATCGCGTAGCCGCGTATGCGTGAAACGCACGACGTAAGCGCACCGACGCCCTTACGCTACGCGACCCGGAGCACGCCCCCGGGCACGCCCCGGGGCGCGTAGCGTAAGCGCGTCGGGTCATGTGCCCTAAAAATAACACTTTTGATTGGTTCATAACAGTTTTTGTTTCATAATGATAAAAACCCCTAGTCATGTGACCTAAAATTAACACTTCTCATTGGTTCATGATATTTTTTTTTTCAAATGAGGAAAGCCCCCACCTTTTTTCCTTATTCTTCCTTTTTGCTTTGAGAGAGGAAGACCTGTACTTATATCTGTCGAAAATGGCTACATTAGCTGCAGCTGCTGGATCTTCTGGACCACCACCACCACCACCACCACAAGGTCCTCCTCAACTTCACAGTGGTGGAGATCCAGAACAGGAGGAGGATGAGGACGAAGAGGACAGTAGATTCGTCCCAGAGGACAACATAACATACAAACCAAAAGAGCACATCATTTGGCAATTTTTTTCTATCCCGAGTGACAAAAAAAAAGTGAATGCACCTAAAGCAACCTGCCTTATCTGTCATCAGGAGATGTCAAGGGGGAATCCCAACAAGAAGTACTCCTTCGGCAACCACACAATGATTAGGCATATGGTTAGAAAACATCCCAACAACTATTCTAGGGCAGAGGTCAGGGAACTAGCCAAAAACCCTGTACAATCTTCTGCCAGAACCTCCAAAACTACTGTTCCCACCCCATCAGGACCGGAAGTTAGGGAGACATGTTCCATCATACAAACCAACTTTTCAAATTTTAAAATGGTTTGTAAATTTTGTGGTCAAACGATTTGCTATGGTGAGCAATGCATCACTCTTATTAATCGTGCTTGGGAAAACCACAAGTGCCAAAGGAAATATTAATTTGTTGCCCTTTTTTTTTTCTCCTGTTGAGCCCTTTTGAAATGCTTGGTTTTTGTTTCTCTCCTTAAAAAATACAAAAAAAACAAAAAATGTTCATAAAAACCAAAAAAAAGCAAAAAAAGTTTAAAAACTCCGAAAAAAAATATAAAACAACAAAAAGAATAAAAAAACAGTTCTTTTCAGAACTACCTCCCATTTATATAAAATGACTTAAATTTTAAAACTCTGCCATTCTCTTTTCTCCCTGGTGCGCTCCCCGGTGCGCTCCCCGGTGCGCGTACCAGGCGAAAAAAACGAAAAAAAATATATATTTTAAATGCCCCGCGGGGCCCTTTTATAGCCCCCACATCAAACCTAGGGGGTCAAGGGGGGGTCTACCCTGCCCCCTTATGGTCATTTCCCTCTTTGTTTTGCCCACCTCTCGTGTCTCGATCCTACCGAGACACAAGATGGCGGCCGCTCCGGACTGCTTAAATGGTGTAAATCCCTCCAGTAGTACCTGAGAAAATCAAAAGAGAAAAAAAATATATATCTATAAGCGCGCGCCTTCCCGGGCACGAGCTGCATGCTGATTGGCTGCCACTGTCTGTCAACACTCCAAAACAGAAATTGATGGCAGCCATCTTGTGCCTCGGTAGACTGAGGCACAAGAAATCAGAAAAACAAACGTGTAGAACTCAAAAAGGGGGCAGGGTAGAAGCACCCTGGCCTCCTAGGCCTGCCCAGGTGGTCCCACAAGGACCCCCAAGGCCAAATATTTTTTTTTAATCGCGGTGTACGCACCCCACAATAATTTTTTTTTTTTTAAATGTGGTCCTTGGGGGTCCTTGTGGGAACCCCTGAGCAGGCCTAGGGGGTCATTGTGCTTCTACCCTGCCCCCTTTTTGAGTTCTAAAGCTTTCCGAGCACGAGCTGCATGCTCATTGGCTTTCAACACTTCAAACCAGGAAGTGTTGGCAGCCATCTTGTGCTCGGTAGACCGAGGCACAAGAAAGCAGAAAAACAAACGAGTAGAACACAAAAAGGGGGCAGGATAGAAACACCCTGACCCACTAGGCCTGCCCAGGTGTCCCACAAGGACCCCCAAGGCAATTTTTTTTTTTAAACCTGTTTTTTTCAAATTACCCCCCGGGGGGACAAAATTGCGGGGGCATAGTGATAAAGAAGTGTGGGGGGGCAGTCCCCCCCTACACTGCCCCTGGGACCGCCACCCCCCGGGAAAAGCAACACAGCCCCCTGGCGCATAATGGAGGCTCATGGTGGGCTAGTTGGCCCCTAGGGACCCCCAGTATGCAAGGGAACTTAATCCCCCAACTTAGAACGCTCTACAGGGCGTGTTTGCACAGTTTAAGTTGGGGAATTAATTCCTGTTCAATCCAGAGGTCCCCTAGAGGGAACTAGTCCTACAGGTATCTCCAGTAAGTGCCATGGAGCTGCGCTGTAGAGTGTTGTAAAAGGGGGGCGTGCCCTCTGAACACCTGCCTGCAAAAATTTAGTAAATCAGTATAAAAAAAAATAACAATTAATACATTTAAACATTGGCATTTAAAAAACCTTTGAAATTCAATGATAAACCATAGGTTTCAGGCCTGATATAGTTGGAATTAGCATTTAAAAAAACATTGAAATTCACTGAAAAAACCATAGGTTTCAGGCCTTATATAGTTAGGAATTAGCATTAAAAAAAACCTTGCAAATTCACTGAAAAAAACATAGGTTTCAGGCCTTATATAGTTAGGAATTAGCATTTAAAAAACCTTGCAAATTCACTGAAAAAAACATAGGTTTCAGGCCTTATATACTTAGGAATTAGCATTTAAAAAACCTTTGAAATTCACTGAAAAAACCATAGGTTTCAGGCCTTATATAGTTAGGAATTAGCATTTAAAAAACCTTTGAAATTCACTCAAAAAACTATAAGTTTTAGGGGTGTTATAGTTAGCTGGACATTTCACTCATACAAAACCATTGAAATTGCTCCTATATAGTTAGTTGTACTAACTATATGTTGCGCACCCGCAATCCACTCATGATGATGTCACATATTACATCATTCATGACATGGTCAGTGACATCACTGATGACATCACTAATGACATCATCCACGTGACAATAACATGCACCTTTTCATACACTAGTAAAATCTTTCATCACTCTTTGTAAAATACAGAGTATCATATTTGAATCCATTGACACAGCAATACAAGTATCTAAAAACCCACTCAGTGATTCCTAGAAGCATACACACATCTAATCACTTACCTGTAGATTCATTCCTACATGCTGTCAATGAACAATAAAACACTATCAAAAATACTTATCCACCTATATCGACATTACACGCCAGCACACAACCTATTCACATATGAAGTTATCCTACTCACTTATGCAAACAATGGCTCATACTTACATACCTACTTAGCTCCATACTTATACAAACACCACTTCATCTATTCATTTAGATAGTAAGTCATACTTAGTGTATTATAAAATCATTATTACAAGTATACAGTTATCCATACAGTCACTCACACAATCATTGAGTCTTATGTATACTTATTTATATACAACTGACACATACTCTGCCTTTTATTTTTGTAGTTTGTTGGACATGTACCATTGAGAAATATATTTGCTCATCACCACACCCATAAAGGTATTCACTCACCCAAACAACTGTTAGAACATGTAGTTTTAACTTCATATATCTACTGAATCAACTATTCACACATCTTTGGGCAGTCACACACCTCCCACCGAACCACACACACATTCACTCTCCCATACAAATACTCAGTTAACTAATCAATAACTAATATAGACTTTCACATAGCTAGTAACCAACTGGGGAACCAATTTACACAACAACTGACAAAGTGATACAGATATTCACGCAGTTTAATCACTATCCACTATATTTAGTGAGACACTATAAATTGGTAAAGTAAACAGTCAATTACACTGCTACTAAATCCTCCATCCAAATATTTATTTTTATATATCCACTCATTCTTCAATGCAAATTGCTATATATTTAATGCATATTTAAATAACGAAGCAAACCACATTCACTGGATGATGTCATCAGTGATGTCATTTGAGATGTCATCAGTGATGTCACTGACCATGTCATGAATGATGTATTATGTGACATCATCAGCAATGGATTGCGGGTGCGCGAAATATAGTTAGTACGACTAACTATATAGGAGCAATTCAATGGTTTTGTATGAGTGAAATGTCCAGCTAACTATAACACCCCTAAAACTTATAGTTTTTCGAGTGAATTTCAAAGGTTTTTTAAATGCTAATTCCTAACTATATAAGGCCTGAAACCTATGGTTTTTTCAGTGAATATGTATATATACATATATATATATATACTTGCCTGAGTTGTCCCTGTAATAAGCAATATATAGGGAGTGCAATTAAACCAACTAAAAATAGAATCCTGGAACATTTACGAGCTATCAATAATAAAGACCATAACTATCCGGTAGCCCGGCACTTTGAGGAGAAACATAACAGCAACAGCAGTCTCCTGAAATTTTTCTGTCTAGATCAGATCACCAAATCAGAAAGAGGGGGTGACAATATAAGAAAACTAAGCACACTCGAGTCCAGATACATTATCAAATTGCAAACTAAAACACCTATGGGACTCAACAATGAGGAAGAGATGTGGGTACATTTAGGCTAAACTGTGGCAATATTGATTCGAAATGAAGATCACTCTGGATTATTTTTGATTTTTTAATTTTCTCTCTTTTTTTCGCTGTATTTTTAGTCTATTCCGTTACGTTTAGCCAACACTAATGGTATACTGTTGATTATAAAATAATCTTTTTCAATAACAGTCCATGCACCTATGCTGTGTAATGAATTTGCTGTGAATAAGCCCATTCAGGGCTCAATTGTGGGGACAACGGCCATTCTTATCAATTGTCAGCCTAGATGTGTATGTCGATGCATTTTAATTTACATATACATCGAACAGCACTCAAGTATTTTTAAATACATATGCTTGATTTTCAATGAATTTTTTGTGATGTGCTCATAAAATTGTATTCCATTCGGGTTGACAGCAAGTCATGTAATTTGGTCTTAGTAATGTGGTGAATTAACCATTACAAGATGGCCGACAAAAAACTAGTCCTTCTTTAATTGCTTTGAATATAATGAACCCTCTCTAGGTCTATGAAAGTAACTTTTTTATTTTTTTATTTATTTAAACACTGTGATTCTAAGTGCACATTGACGCTGACGAAGGCGGCAACGCTAAAACGCGTCTGTCAATTTTTGCTGTATGAATGGCTGAATAAATTCTAACTTTTCGCTACGAAACTACATGTGGCTCAGGAGTGCACTCTTCTTTCCAAACGTTTCCCGTGGATGTAGAAACGAGAGTTGTGCAATTGATTGGCGTGTGTCACCGCGCGCAGAGGACGCACCCGTAACAGAGAGGAGCGGTGGCTGGTGAACTGCGTTTTTTCTTTGGAACTTATTGCCACCTGCCCCATCGATACAACCGGACAAAACAGCGGTGTTCATTGGAATGGCGGATTATCTGGGATTAACATTGTGAGACCCGTTCACTTTCTTCCGGAAGGCGGCGACCGGAAGGACGAAGGAGTGGAGCTTTCACAGTGAGTGACTTTCCCTGATTTTATATCGACAGTTACGTAGAGCCAGCAAAATATCCATTTGAAGCGATTTTATCATTGCCACTTACAGCTTGAAATGTTTTCTGACCTAGAAAGGGAACAAGCAGCTGAAAATTTATTTTCTAAAAAAACAAACATTGGAATGGCTACGGGTGAAAAGGACGACAAAACAGTCCCAAAAACGCTGAAAAGTCTATTCACTGCATTGGAGAAAGCGTATGAAAAAGAAATACTCAAATGGTGGGAGGCTACTAGCTTACAAAAGTACGTTGATGCAGGACGAGTCCCAAGGGGGCTCCGCATCTACACTGTCCCATCTTATGAAACACCAAATCCGGACCTTTTAAAAGAGTGGGCAGAGTATACTACAGAAGTCACGGGTGTTATGCTCAAAATCATGATCAAACATGCGTGGATTGACAGATCTAAGTTAAAAGAAGAAATTGCTGAAATTGAGAAAAAAATAAGCGAAGAAAAAGATGTGAAAAAAATTGATGAATTGCGAGATGGAATGAAAAAACGTCTTTTGGATTATGAGGCTGTGATAAAATCTAGAAAGCAAACCAAATTCCTCCGAGATGAAAGGGACTATGAAAATGGAAGAATTTTAACATTCGCAAAGAAATATGATATACCCAGGAGAGAATTGAATAAAAAGAAAAATCAACAAACCAAAAGCACCCCACCAAGCACGGAAGAATCGGAAGGAGAAGGGTCCGAGGAAGAACAAAGATCGGTGACCAATCAAGAGGAAGACCAACAACACACAACTTTATTTCAGGAATACGAACTTATGAGAGGTCTGCGACAGTGACCAGCACCACGCACCCATCCACCTGCAGGAAGAGGAAAACAAGGAGGGGCAAAAAAAAATGTAACAGGAAGATCAAGCCCAATAGTGACACGCAGCAAACGAGGGGGTCAGTAGAAATGACTGAAACAACCCAAACAGTGGTGAACCTTTCAGACAGGGTCCTAACTGAAACTGAATCAAAAGTTTTAGAATTAGGTCTCACGTTTTGTCCTACCCCTAACTTTGACTATGTCCAAATGAGAATTGATCTTTATCTTTTTATTAGAAAGGTCAAACTCATGAAGCTGCATATATTACACCCACAAAAAAACGACAATTTTTCTGAATCAACAGAACATTTTGATGAATTGAAAGGAACGGACTTAGAAATGATACAATTCCTCAATGAGAATAATGGGGAACTATCATTCTCTGCGATGAATGTGACACAAATGCTGGAAGAATCAGGCATTCATCAACGTAGCTGTAAGAGCAATCTTAAGAAAAAATCTAAAATTATTCCCAGAACACCCTATGATGCAATTGACACTTTCCAAGAACTTATCATAGAGGATTTCAAACAACTTCAATCACAGAAATTCAAGGACTCAGAAAGAAATTTATCTAAAAAACAATGGGAAGCTATAAAAACATTGAAGGACGATGATTCCATAATCATAAAACCAAGTGATAAAGGAGGAAACGTAGTGATACTTAACAAAATGCAATATGAGGATGAAGCCATGTCACAACTTAATACAAAGGAACACTACCTTCCAATTAATAGGCAGAAATATCTGGAAAGCATCTCCAACTTTGAAATCTTAATTACCAAATGGAGAGACGAAGGAACATTGGACCAGGAAGATTGGTGTTTTTTGAAGTGTGATCATCCTGAACTAGCTACATTCTATCATTTGCCTAAAATTCATAAAAGTAAGACATGGCCTCCAGGAAGACTCATCGTCTCCTCCAAAAACAGTCTATTGGAAAACACTTCAATTTTTATTGACCATTTTATTCAACCCATGGTGAAAGATTTGAATTCATATCTCCGCGACACCAAAGACTTTCTGTGTCTTATTGAAGGGATTACCTGGGAACCAGATATGCTCCTAATTACATTAGACATTACCAGTCTATACACTTCGATTGATCATGAAAAGGGACTCTTTGCAATGAAATCTTTTTTGGACACAAGACCTCTGAAATTTCGGAAGCATAATGAAATGTTGTTGGAATTGGCGAGATTCTGTTTATTTAATAACATCTTCATCTTTTCAGGACAGATATATGTGCAACAACAGGGGACTGCGATGGGCACGTGCTTCGCCCCCAGCTACGCGAACCTTTTTGTAGGCTGGTGGGAGAAGCACGTGGCCTGGGCGGGTACCAATGAGAGGTGGACAGAAAACATCGCTCTTTGGACGCGTTACATAGATGATCTTTTCATTTTGTGGCGTGGTCCGAAGAGCGATGCTGAGCAATTTGTGAAGGCTCTTAATCAAAATGAGCTTAATTTAAAATTCACGGCTTGCATCAGCGACACAGAGGTGATCTATCTTGACTTAAGGGTATTTATTGACGATAACAAAATCCAAACGTCTTTACACAGAAAAGCAACAGCAGGGAATACAATTCTCCATGCTGGAAGCTGTCACCCCAAGAAAGTAATAAGTAACATCCCTGTAGGAGAGTTTCTAAGAATCAAACGAAATTGGTCCACCTCATCTGGGTTTGAGTCAGCAATTTCTCAGGCCAAAAAAAGATTTAGTCAAAGAGGATATAGCCCAGGTCTGATTCAAAAAGCAGAAGCTAGATGTAACGAAACAGAGAGATGTCTTTTATTGACAGAGAAAGTTAAGCAAACTGATCAAAAAATCAGAATGATAACGAACTACACAGAGAAATCTTCTGAAATTCACACCATCCTCAATAAGAACTGGAAGGTCATTAAATCTGACAATGTGGTGGGAAAACAGTTACCAGAATACCCTCTAATTACATTCAGAAAAGGGAACTCCATAGGAGATCATCTAGTTAACAGTCATTACCAACAGAAAAAGAAAAAAGCTTCAGGAATAGCTGGATTTTTTCCTTGCATGAAATGTAAGGCCTGCAGATTCAGCCACAAAGTGAAAGATTATTCTGTTCCAGGAAAAAAGGCTAAGGTGGCAATTACAAAACTAATGAACTGTAATTCAGATCATACCGTATATTGCCTGAGTTGTCCCTGTAATAAGCAATATATAGGGAGTACAATTAAACCAACTAAAAATAGAATCCTGGAACATTTACGAGCTATCAATAATAAAGACCATAACTTTCCGGTAGCCCGGCACTTTGAGGAGAAACATAACAGCAACAGCAGTCTCCTGAAATTTTTCTGTCTAGATCAGATCACCAAATCAGAAAGAGGGGGTGACAATATAAGAAAACTCCGCACACTCGAGTCCAGATACATTATCAAATTGCAAACTAAAACACCTATGGGACTCAACAATGAGGAAGAGATGTGGGTACATGTAGGCTAAATTGTGGCAATATTGATTCGAAATGAAGATCACTCTGGATTATTTTTGATTTTTTAGTTTTCTCTCTTTTTTTCGCTGTATTTTTAGTCTATTCCGTTACGTTTTGCCAACACTAATGGTATACTGTTGATTATAAAATAATCTTTTTCAATAACAGTCCATGCACCTATGCTATGTAATGAATTTGCTGTGAATAAGCCCATTCAGAGCTCAATTGTGGGGACAACGGCCATTCTTATCAATTGTCAGCCTAGATGTGTATGTCGATGCATTTTAATTTACATATACATCGAACAGCACTCAAGTATTTTCAAATACATATGCTTGATTTTCAATGAATTTTTTGTGATGTGCTCATAAAATTGTATTCCATTCGGGTTGACAGCAAGCCATGTAATTTGGTCTTAGTAATGTGGTGAATTAACCATTACGAGAGGGCCGACAAAAAACTAGTCCTTCTTTAATTGCTTTGAATATAATGAACCCTCTCTAGGTCTATGAAAGTAACTTTTTTTCTTTTTTTCATTTATTTAAACACTGTGATTCTAAGTGCACATTGACACTGACGAAGGCGGCAACGCTGAAACGCGTCTGTCAATTTTTGCTGTATGAATGGCTGAATAAATTCTAACTTTTCGCTACGAAACTACATGTGGCTCAGGAGTGCACTCTTCTTTCCAAACGTTTCCCGTGGATGTAGAAACGAGAGTTGTGCAAATGTATAATAAACCACCTACCTGGCTCCCCGCTGTGTCCCTCCGATTCTTCCTTCGGTTTGAATCCTGTGTGGCATATTTTGCGCGCCGGCCTGAGACGCGCTGGAGGGACCCGCCTCACGAAGTGGAAAGAGTAAACAAGGGCACCTTGTGGCAGATACTTTTTCCAGGGTACTGGAATACTCTAACCCACCGCACCCGCATCTGAACAGTGCCGCTGCAGCTGCAGTCTGTGAACTTTCACGGAGGAACCAAAGGCCACTGTTTCTGAGGTTCCAGACCTGCCCACATGTGGATACTTTGCGATTGAGGCGTCCTGGGGACCCAGCAGGTGATTTTGACTCTGCAACGCAGCTGGCCAGAACACAGCACCACGTTCCTGATTTTTCCCTGGATCCCAAAGATGGACACTGTGACACGAGAAGAGCGCCTCATCCAGCATGCAGTGAGAGGTGCATGCTGGGATCTGTAGTCTGCCGACGCAGCTACAGCATTCTGTGAGACTCTAATCCTGCCCCCAGGGACAACCACCAATGGTAGAACAAGTGGGTGTTGATTAGCTGTGTACTGGCGCGAAGCTGTGATGTTGGCAAGCATTTGAGAAAGTCACTTATGACGAAACGCGTCATGCTGAAGCTGTTTGAGAAATAAACCACCTACCTGGCTCCCCGCTGTGTCCCTCCGATTCTTACTTCGGTTTGAATCCTGTGTGGCATATATATATATATATATATATATATTCTCGAACTCCGTGATATCGTCAGGCAGCCCACTGGTAACGCCAGCCCCAAACAACACAGACCTGAACTCCAGTGCAGTTTTATTTATTCAAATGCGTGCTAGTCGCCATAACTTTTCGGCTCTGAACGAGCCTTGTTCACATGACCTATATATATATATATATATATATATATATATATATATATATATATATATATATACAGAAACCCTCAAACCACTTCCTGAGATCTCCCAACGGCAGTCAGGCGAGGAAAGAGACACAGACCTCCGAGGTTTTCAAGTGGGCAGTGATTTTATTAAGTGACCCAACACAACGCGTTTCAAGCCCGTAAGCCCTTGATCAAGTCACAGATTGATTACACCATCATCTATATATATATATATGCAAAAAAGAAGGAGAGAACTCTGGGGTAGTTCTCAAGTTTAGGTGGAAAGCAGCTCCTGTTAGAGCACTCTCAACACCAGCGACACTCTACATTTGCTCACCACAAACGTCTGTTTTTTTATCTAAGTCTTTAAGCATAGGATTAGCAAAGAGCCATCCATCCATGTCGAGATAGAAAAGGACAAAGCCTTTTGCCATTTCTACAGCAAAGGCTTTAAGCATAGAACTAGCACTGTGCTGTCCTTGCCGAGCTTTAAAATGACAAAAGGCATTTATCACTCCAGGCACAGTATTACAGCTTTGCATTGGTGAAAAACCAACTCAAGCCAACCTGAAATGAGTAAAAGCAACCCCTGACACAGTGTTTCGCTCTAATTATGGCTCTTCAGAGAGGTATAACTTTGTCCAGACAGAAGGGAGCACCCAATATAAGTCAAAACAAAACCCTTTCAGGCATAGAGTGACGCATAAATTATGCAAAAAAAGAGAGAACTCTGGGTAGTTCTCAAGTTTAGGTGGAAAGCAGCTCCTGTTAGAGCACTCTCAACACCAGCGACACTCTACATCTGCTCACCTCACATGTCTGTTTTTCTATCAAAGTCTTTAAGCATAGGATTAGCAAAGTGCCATCCACGCCAAGATAGAGAAGGACAAAGTCTTGTGCCATTTCTACAGCAAAGTCTTTAAGCATAGAACTAGCACAGTGCTGTCCTATATATATATATATATATATACCACTGGGAACTCATAGTTAGGACCATGTTTCCATAGGAAATGCATTTTTTGTGTTGCTAATAACTTTGGCTTCGTTTGACGAATCTCCTCAAAACTCTTAGGGTGATCTGTCAAGCTTGGTTCAGAAGAAGGGGGTGTCCCTAAACATATTTTTTTCAATAAATACTTTATACACATCTGCTCTCCAGAACGCTGAACAAATTTGCACTAAATTTGGCAGAAATCTAGATCTTGGACTGGAAAAAGTGTTTTTTGTAATTTGGTGTAATCCATTCTGAATTTTTTAATAAATGAATGCTCAAAAACTTTGCGTATTTAGGGTCACAGAGCCTCCATGGATACATCAGACCTCCAGTTGAGATCTGATTGGCTGCCACCACATCAACAAGAAGGTGGTGGTGGCCATCTTAAAAAAAGCAACAAAAAAACATATGTGGGCAGGGTAGGGATACCCTGGCCCCCTGACCTGGTGGTGGGGTCCCAGAGGTCAAGGCCAGGCCTTGTGGCCAACCGCACACTGCACATGGCCACAGGCCGTGTGCAGTCTGCGGTTAGCTGCATGTGGGGGGTTGGCCGCAGGGAGGCCAACCCTCACCGTGCACAATCGAAGGCTCTGTGCAGCATGAGGTTAGCTACCTTTGAGGAGCTGGCCAGTGGGCCTGGCTACACTGTGGCCAACCTCGCCATGTAGAACCGAATGCCTGGGGTTGGCTGCATTACGGGGGTTGGCCACAGGTGAATTTCTGTGTCTTTTAGAGTTTAAAATGCTACATTGTTACTAAACATTTCACCTAACCAGCCATTACTTTAACCTTGACTTTTTTTGGTGAAAAAAAATATATACAAACAGAATGGTCCCATGCGGTGCACACTTCCAGATCTGTGCATGCATTGGAGATAGACCTGTCTCTGTGTATCTGTGTTATGTAATTAAACAATAGAAACGCTGCACTCCAAGGAATCCTTGCTCCTCCACAGTCACTTTGTTTCATAAGCTCTTGCTCCACACCAACACATTTCAACAAACAGTTTTATGAGTCCTTCCTTCATTTCTATTGATATACAGTGGCCCAATTTAACCATTATGATGCATTCTGGGAATTGCAGTTTCAAATGATTACACAAAATGGTGAAATTAACATTCAAATGCCCGTCTTAAAACAAGAGCCTCATGCCGAAGGTGTTCACTGGCGGAGAACTCAGCTGTGCTGCAAGAATGTGCACAATGCAGATCACATCAATGTGCATAGCTCTGAGGTTTACTACTTTTGTCACAAAATATCCTTTTGTTTCTGTACAGTTCACTTGTTACAATAATAATCTAGCTCAGTGAGCTATGAACTGCCATCAAAGAGCTGCATGCAAACTACATGATACAGGTTACAAAGTTATGTTTTTTCAGTCTTTCATTATCATAATGCTGCTAAAAAGGGTTTATTTGGGCAGAAGTGAATTCTTATTAGTAAATGTAACCCTAACCACTGTGTTATGTTTTGAATCCCAAGTTTGTGCTTCTCCAGCCCACGCACTCTTAAAAAATGCCTACACCGGGTAGTGCCCTTGGTCGTATGTTACATTTCCTATACACTGACTTACACATATATTATTCATTGTCTTTATGTGTGTTTCATGTAAAGTACTCCAACACCATAAACTGGTATAAGAAGCGCTACAAAACAAATGAAATACATGAGAAAAGGGCTATGGAGAGATGAGGGGCGGGGGACTTCATATCAAAACTATACTTGAGGAAGGCTCCTATGCTGAAATTCAGATCATGTATTACATCTGGCTTTCAGCAATGCCAGTTGAGGATGTGGGTGGAGCCAATAGAGTGAGTGGGTGGAGCTGGGGAAAGTGGGTGTTGGCCTTGGACAAACATTTGAGCACCTGGACTTCATATTTTACAAATTAAGCACTGGTGCATTTGATTCCCAATTCAGTCATTCTCAACATAAATAACCTACATACTACTTGTCAACCGCTATTCATGCCTTTAATTCAGAATTATTTGACTCATTTCCA
Source organism: Lissotriton vulgaris (assembly GCF_964263255.1). Taxonomy (NCBI): domain Eukaryota; kingdom Metazoa; phylum Chordata; class Amphibia; order Caudata; family Salamandridae; genus Lissotriton; species Lissotriton vulgaris. Next base: position 237,271,899 of record NC_141691.1, read on the forward strand.
TGCCTGGGAGAATTGCAACCCTCAACAGAGAATTGAAGGTAAAATCTCCCCAAACTGTGTAATTGTTAGAGTTCTCATTGAGAAGTAACTGCGAACCTCGGGGTGTTGTTCTTGGACCATACTGGAGTTTGGTGATCTGCCCTCAAATGTGTGGTAGAAAGAAAGACATGTGATGGCTATTCTGGTTTCTTATTCTTACTTACATTTCACCCTTGCAGCTCTATTGTTAATCTTCCCGGTGAATCAACCCTTCGCCGGGAGTTTTTACGACTGCAGCAGGAAAATAAAAATCGCTCTGAGCCCCACCGTCAACAACAGCTTCAACAGCAGCAACTGAGAGACCAGGAGAAGTACAAGAAACAGTTGTTGGCGGAGCGGCAGAAGAGGATTGAACAGCAGAAGGAGCAGAGGAAAAGGCTAGAAGATGTAAGAATGTGGCCTTAAACTTTCCATTATTGTGATGGTAATTAAACATGATATCAAGACATTTTTAACAAAGTCATACATTTTTAAGATTCTGAAGCCCTTATTCAGACATCACCTCTCTTGTCTAAGTCCAAGCGATGACAGAACCCAGGATTCTGTAGAGCCAAGGTTACCATGGTAATGCTTAGAGTTTCCTCTCAGGGGGTGTGCAAGTGAACCCTCCCCCTTCCAAACCCCCACCCACCACCACACAAGAACACACAAAAGGGAAATCCTGAGAATTCCCTGGCCAATCCTGCGCATGTATCACATGATGGATTAGCCTTATCTGGTATTGGCTGAACTACCACTTATTACTTATCACTACACCATAGTAAAAATAGGGTTAGAAATACTATTGTGAATGTGCATAATAATTAAATGTGACAAATTTCACAGCTCACTATTTCTGAAAAAAAGTGATTTTGTGTAGAAATGTACTAACGTTTCTAAATCTTACTTTGCAAATTGCTAATATTTGCTATTTATCAATTTTCCAAAACTCAGATGATTTTAAACAATTTGCAATTTAAGTAAAAGGGTGCACTTTATAATACATGAGCCAGTCAATAGTTAAAATATATCTTTTTTTCTTGTATGTACGTTGGCTGATTCCAGGTGCTAAACATGAGACAGAGAAAATTACATTGTCATTAAAAATCTACTTTCTGCTGGGAATTTCTACTTTGCCCATTGAAATTATTAATACTCCTACGTAGAGGTATTAACCCCTACCATGCGGGGCTAATTCCCCCGCAGTGTAGGGGGGCGCGAGCAGTGGTGCGGTGCTTGTGACGAGCCCAGCTCGTCATGCTGCACAGTGGAGCTGTGCTCATGACGAACTGAGCTCGTCACGACTCTGCCCACTCCCATGGAACACACGCACAGGCGGGGAATTAGCCCCGTGTGGGCTGTCTGCGTCATGAGGCACAGCTCAACTGTGCCTCATGACGAGCTGAGCTCGTCATAAGCACGCAAGGTGTTAACATTCTCTCAATAAAATATCAATATATAAAAATATTGTAGAGTACATTTAGGGCCAAATGCATCAAAGTCCGGTTTTGCGCTTCCTTATTTGCGATTTTTAGGGAATCGCAAATAAGGAATCGCAAAACGGGATGCATGATTTAAATCGCATAATTTTTATGATTCGGTAAAAATCGCAATTTTTACCAAATCACAAATATTATGCGAATTCTAATTTGCGATTTCGCAATTCCCATTGATTCCTATGGGCCAAAAGGTCCATAGGAATCAATGGGAAGGCATTGACATTTTGCGAATTTAAATTAGCGATTCGCAAAATGTTAATACATTCCATGGCTGCAGGGGGGGTCCAAAGGACCCCCCCCCCTGCACCCCTGAAATGCATTTTAAGTGCATGTTACACACACACATGTCCTAAGGACATGTGTGTCTGTAACATGACAGTGTTTTAAAATGCCATTTTGAGCATTTTAATACATTTTCGCAAATTACCACCAGGTTCACCCTCGTGGTAATTTGCACCCCCTAATTGCGAATTCGCAATTTTAAAAGTAATCATGCATTGCTTTTAAGGAATCGCAAATTTGCAATTCCTTAAAAGCAATCGCATTTTTGGAATTCGCTAAAAATAGCGATTTTTCCAAAAATGTTTGATGCATCCCAAAAACCTATTTAGGAATCGCAAACAGCTGAATTTACCGATTTGCACCGTTTGCACTTCCTAAATAGGTTGATGCATGTGGCCCTTAGAGTACAAAAATATCGGGAAGCTAAATTGTGCTTAATTTGTAAAAGAATAAGAGCTGGTGCATACATTTGACTCAGAAGCCACCATTGTATTATTTGTATTATTGCCTTACATCTATTTGTACTGTTAGCTTTACTGACTTTCCTGTTTGACTAGGATCATGTACCCTCTCTTTGTAAAGCGCTCTGATATCTGCAAAGATCTTGTTCGCGCTATATAAAACTTTCAAAATAAATAAATAAATAAATAAATTGCCGAATATTAGAGCTGAATAACAAGGTTGTCTAGTTCTTATTTCACCTCATGCCTCTTTCATCCACCACTATACTCTCTCTGCCACCCATCTCACACTTTTAGGTTCCTTCATATCACTGATCTCTCCCTTTGCCACTGGTTTCCCGTCTTTGTCTTCTCCTTTCTTACCTCTTTTGCTGCCTTTCTCTCAGTGTCTGATGATGAAAAATACAACTCACAGTCCGCAAGCAAGGAGGCACAGTGTGCCCCATCTGCAACCACCAGCACAAATTAAGCACTGGGTTTACTTTAAATTAATCTATGGATATGCACCTTGACGATATATACCTTCAAGCTAAGAACAGTACATCGATTTCTACCTACATATGCTTTTCTTCTTGATATTTTGGAGCTCAATATTCAGACTATAATATTTTGGTATATGGATATTTTGTCCATGGTATTCTGACCTACAACCATGGGACTCCTCTGACTCTTTGGTTTAGTCTCGGCTTGTTAACAAGCAACATTTATTTAATGAGCTGCGAGTTATAGTGGTCATATGTCTGATTGCCAAAGTAAAATTTTAAATACCTGAATGCAAAAAACCCTGTATGAAAATTCAGGTTTGTTTAAAGTGTTACATATGCAGAGCCACACAGTCTTCTGTTCTAGATAGAGTATGCTTGCACAGGGACAGCTGCTATGGTGTATCCTGTACATACAACATCACAGCATAAGGTGCATTTGCAGGGAGATTGGGTGTTCATAGGTTTAGATAACCTATTGGTACCACGTCATCAATATTAGATTTTACGCCTTTGGCATTAAAGGTTCTAAGAACATGACCAAGTACTTATGTTGTAGGGGAGCTCTTTTGTGAAGTGTGAGGTAGGATTATTTTCTGGTTTGCCCCTTCACCAGCAAAACATCTGGACTTAATAGCCAGACCATGGACCTGATTCAAAAAGGTATCTTATGCTTTACACTTTGGACAACGTTTACTACTTTTGGTATTCACAAACTGTGAGTGTAAACACAAACGTGTAAGTTACATATCTCCACACCCAGAGTAATGCAATTTACTTACTCTTATATGGATAGGTGACGTCCTTTCCTACTAAACCCCTCCCCGATACTCACTAAATATCGCTTACTCCTCCCTAAATCTATGCCCTTTAGGACTAAGTCTGTTCCCTTTTTCACCCACTCCTAGTGTCCCTTCCACATTTACTACTAAAATCTATACTTATGTGTGTGGAGACTCTGCTGTCGGGTCAGAGAACTCTGCACACGTAAGTACTGCCACTTTGTACTGTGTTGTGTCATAAACGTACTACAAAGTGCAGTCTGTTTATCAGGCACTAACATTTTTTGTTATTATTCACGATTTTAGTATATATTTTTTATTTTACACAAAAACCTACCTAGTAATTCCAATGATATGTCAGGAGGTGCCTAACATGGTGAACAGAGGGCCAGATTCACAAAGGTACAGCTTTGAGTAATTTACACTTTTGAGTATGTTTACTATTTTTTGACAAGTCCTAAAATCAAAGTATAAAGTTACTCATTAGTGTAAGAGTACATTGCATGTGTAAATTGCTCAAAATTGTAGGTCACCTATGTGAATAGCCTCTGTCGTTTATGAATAGCCCCGGGTATACATGGAAGTTACACTTTTGGATTCTGTTTTAACTGAGACTTGGTGCATAGCCAAACAGTAGTAAACTTACTCAAAAGTGCAATTACTCAAAGCGTAGGTTGCCTTTCTGAATCAGGCTCCTAGAAACCATTCACATTTGTATTAGTCCATCGCTAGGTCATAGGTTTTGCATATTTATTAAGCCTCTGAATGTACTTTATTTGTCACACTTTATTTACCAAGGCATTGATATTCTTTGCACATGGTTGCAGAAGAGAAATCAGGAGGGCTGAGGTAATTGAGCTCTGGAATTAAATGACGAAACTATTTATTCACTTCTCACACATTTCACCATGAAAAAATAATGCATTTGTATTTTTCTGCAATTTTCAATTAACTATTTTGATTTGCTTTAGTATCTGTTCTAGAAGTGACACCAGAGAAAGAAGGCAAGTGCAATCTGCCAATGTCACTCGGTAGAGTGGAACTAGGTGGGGATGGGTAAGGTTCCTACAGTGGGAGTACTGTGAGTCTAGAAATGTAGCAGCAGATTTTCAAAATATATAAACGTATTTGAAAAACAAACGCGAAAATAAACCCTTTTACTTTGCAAGTGTAGTTCCACATTGGATATACGTGTTCAGTAGCGGCCCGTGGTGGGCGTACTGCCGGGCGCTGCTGTGGGGCGGCAGAGGGGCAGGGTGGGGGGTAGTAAACTCCGGAATGCGGCAGCACAGAGGTAAGTCCACAAAAAAATAAACAAAACGAATTTCGTTGCGCGTGCTGCATCGCCAAATGTGATGCAGCGCACGCAACAAAATTTGTTTTATTTATTTGTTTGTGTACTTACCTCTGTGCAGCCGTATTCCGCAGTTTCCTACCCACCACCCTGCCCCTCCCCCCGCCCCACATCAGCGCCCGGCAGCACTCCCACCACGGGCCGCTATGGTGTGTAATTTATTCTTCCGCGTGGCCACCTCTAAACTGTGCAATGATTATTTTTTTGTTTCTTGCTCCCTTAGATTCTGGTCTATTAATAATGTCTACCTAGCCACCTGTTTCCAGGAGCTAGACTCTGGTGGCTGGGCACACTTGCAACGTGCTACCATATTTAAACCCTATTAATTAAGATTCAATATTTATCTGCTTTACATTAGCAGCCATCGTGTATTGAATTTAATCAGAGTGTAATTAGTGGTATCATATATGGCAGATATAAAATGATTATATTTACAAATCAAAATTCGCTACTTTTTTAACATGTATAAAACAAATCAATTCAGATTAGAGAATATGTATTTATGTTGTAAATTTACAAGTATTTTCTATTAATGGGAAAATCATTCTGGAGAACTAAGTAAAATCGGATAATGTTAGCATCCTACTGTACCCGAAGATACCCTTAGCTTTATTGCAGGATATAGCAGTTCTTACTAAATGGTGTTAAACCTATCAGCATTAGGGTGGTCTTCCCCCCAAACTTTTTACTGCAACTCCTCCATTTTGCTAAACTTATTTTTGTTGGCCTTATGACTCTGTGCTCTTTACCACTGCTAACCAGTGATAAAGTGCTTGTGTCACTCCCCTAATACATGGTTGAATTGGCTTTTACTCAATTGGCATATTTAATTTACTTGCAAGTCCCTTGTCGAGTATTATACCATATATCCAGGGCTTGTACATTAAATGCTATCAATGGGTCTGCTGCACATATTTTGCAACCTACTTAAGTAGGTCTTAAAACTTGTCACAGAACTGCCACTGCAGTCTCGATGAAATTTTAAACTGCCATGTCGACTTGCCATTAAAAACCCCTTGTCAAGCCTTTTTTCACATGTAACTCACCCTTAAGGTAGGCCCCAGGTAGGCCATAGGGCCGGGGCTGTGTGATTAAAAGGTTGGATATGTACTTTAAGGTAGGCCCCTAGGCAGCCCATAGGGCAGAGGGGATGTGTAATTAAAAGACTGGACATGTACCTGTAAGTTTTTCATGTCCTGGTAGTTAAAAACTCCTGAATTCGTTTTTCACTACTGTGAGGTCTATACCTCTTATAGGATAAAATTGGGGATTAACTATTATATTTAAAAAGCTGTAATTTCTAATTGGGAGCAGGTAGCTATATCATGTTTGGTGCCTTGGTATTTAGAATTGTAATGAAGGACCCTATTTAATGATAAAGCCGAGTTTTTAATACATTTTTTTAAATGCCACCTTTCGAAAGTTGGCTTTTTTCTGCCCTTAGCCCTTTTAGTCCTGTAGCCTGTCTTGGGTCAATGTAACTGACAATTAAACTTTGTGACTTTCTCCCAGACAGTCACACAATAGAGGGATTTGGTATGCACTGAAGGGCCCTCTGCTGGCCCTTCAGGGCATACCTGGATGAGGATGAGGGGGTGGAACAAAGCCTAGCCACATTTGCAACTAAATAGGGAGTGTTCTGCCGCCACAAAAAGGACCTCACACCTACCCAGTGTCACTGTAGTCAGCTTGTAGCCATGGCAGATGAGTCAGGAATTTCCATGTACTTCAAAGCCACAGTATAGAAGCTTCTCCCACCTACTAGTGGAAGGGCACAGTTGTATAAAAGGGGACCTCAGACACTAACACTTCAGTATACTTCTGGGTCTGTGGGTACTCTGCCATGAAGAAAGACTGCTGTGCTGCTGAAAGGACTGCCACTCTACTGGACTGCTGACCTGCAGCTGCCTGGCAGAATTGCTGCCTTTCTGTCCTGCTGCCCTCTTGCCTGGGAAAGAAGGACTGGACTTGCAACTTGGAAAAGGACCACCAGAGTGTTTTCAAAGGGCTACTTTGCTGGTCTTCTTGATCTGAACCTAAGGGACATACAAGTCTCCTGTTTAACTTGAAGCCACACCTGAACCCTGCATGAGCGATTCCTGACCTTCCAAGTGGTTCTGAAGGTGCCTAGATATCCAAAATCCAAAAGCAAGAATTTAAATAATTTTGGCTAAGTATTGCTATGAGAACAAGGAGGAAACCAGGACCAACTGGCTTGCCTATCTGCCTGAGGTGTATTGCCAGTCAGATTGACTTTGCAGCTTCTCCCATGTGTTCCTCTCCTTAGCAGCAAATCCGTTTCAGTGGTTCTTCACCAAAGGGGTATCTGGTCTAGGGGAACCGTCTTAGGCTACAGTCCTCTGACTCATCCCACTGAAGATGTTTGACTTCCATTTCAGAGACTAAGTCAGAACGTAGCGATCTTCACTGTGGCTATGACCCAAAGATATCTGATGAAAACGCTCCCTCCTTGGATATCTCCTGCAGGCTTGCCCTGCTGAACTTTACCTTCTCAGAAAATGTTTCTCTGAAATGTTTTTAAGTCTGAAGGTGAGCACTGATCGGGCCCAATCCAATTCTAGTATCCAAACAATGCGCCATCATGGTCAGCCATACTTTTTCACTTTGACTCAGTCTTGCATGACTAGATGTTCGCAGTTGGCACTTTGATCTTTTAGGTCCTGGTTTTTACTTAAACAAAATCTTTAAAAATCATAACTTTAGTCCTCCTGATTGGATTTTTGTTGTTTTGGTGTCACACACTTTATTAAAATCTGCTCTATTATTCTAAATTGGTTTGGAATGTTCTTGTCTTGTGTTTTACAATATCATCGCTGTTGGTGTGCTGCATACATACTTTACACATTGCCTCTAAGTTGAGCCTGAGTGTTTTTTCGTACCAAGCTACCCATGGATGAGCACAGGTTGATTTAGTGACTTTTTTCACAATGGTAAACCAAATCATTTAACACAAAGAGCTCCTATTTATTGCCTGTATTTTTATTATCTGTTTTCTCCCAAAGCATCAAAGAAGGGAACTGGAGATACGAAAGCTGCAGGAATGCGACCATAGGTGGCCAGAGGTGAAGGACATTTATACAAGAGAGGTGAATGGCAATGAAGAAAACACACTCATTGATGATAATAGATGTAGGATGGAGGAACAGAAACAGAATGACCGCAAACAGGTACTTAGTTTGATATCTTAATAGGCAAATTGTTTTGAGTAATGACTTTTCTTTAATAAACAAAAGTTAGTACTTTGTACTAGAAATGTTGTGCTTTGCTACCCGTTTATCTTAATCTCACATTACTCAAAGCATTTTCACACTCTTTCTCAAAAGTTATATTTTTGATTATTGCTGTGTTTTAAGATCCAAAAATCATTCAAGAAAATGTGGGACCAACTTGCTAAATATTTATTCTTAATCTGTGCATATTTAGTTTGGGGAGAAAGCTTATTAAGTGTGGCTGCATTCATAAAGCATTTGAGGGGTGATTAGGATGTCAGTGAGTTTCCTCCGACGGACATCCATGCGGTTTCAGGACCGACCAACCTCGAGTGAATGGCCCAAAACCGCAATTACAATGCGACTGCACATGATGCGGTTGCAGACTCCCATTTCCCTATGGGAGGTTGTGCAGTGGTCCGAAATCAGCCGCAGCACAAGCTCCAATAGAGAAATGGGAGTCACAGTAAATCCCTGCACCACCTGGAAGGCACCTCACGGGCCCCCGTCGGCCACCAACCGGAGGCCGTGGTAGAAAGGGACCCTGCTAGGGGTCCTGAAAGTCACTTTCCAATAGGCTTGCCATGTCGGAATACCTGACATGGAAAACTTGTTGGAAACTGACATCACAATTGCGATGGCTGAAACACTTTCCGTAAGCGATTATGTTTTGGTTTCCAGTGGGCCGATGGGCTCCTTCAGCCCATTGGAAACAAGCCATAATGACCAGCCGGTTTGAATTCAGACAGCCGTAATCGTAATACGGCAGTCGGAAGTCAAACCAAGGATGTCGGTCGGAAGGCCTCCTACCTGTGGTCAGAAACTTTCAGACCGACATCCTAATTTGGGCATCCCTTAACAAACACCAATTCATCTGTACACACACAGTGAGACAAGTTATAATAGTTGGAGATGGGTCAGATCTATAAATTTGAGCAGTGCCGTGCTAGGCACATCTCCTATTCACAGATTGTTGCCTCAGAATCTGCACTCTTCCTGGTCTCCCCCCTTCACCTGAGTACTGACTTAGTTTAAGGGAAGCTGCAATGCAAGCAGGGAACACATATATTAGCTGCCTGCTTTGCACACTCCTGTACATCAATGTACATGCAGGCCATGAATGTCAGTATACAGAATTTTTTAGTGATCCTAAATTAAGGTAAGAAATGAAATCCTTAACATTAAGAGTGAGCAAAAAAATTTGGGCAAACTATGTGCAATTTCCTTGCTATTTTCTTACTTGCAGGGTCAAATCAGTGCTACTCTGCAAGTTGCTTTGAGGAGAACTGTGCTGGACTGAGCAGTGTATTTTCCTTAATGATAATTGTTTTAATGTAAATGAATTGCCAAGAGCCCCTGACAGCGCTCTTGAAGGCAACTTCCCAACCATGGAACCCTGTATGCAGTGCCTGTCTCCTCATGGCAGCCTACTAGGCAAACTTCACTGACTGGCCCCCTTGCTAGCAATCTTGATTTGATGCACTGGCACTGGTTAATGAATTGTCTGGTCCCTGACAATGTTAGACCTCACAAGAGTTCCCATTCCATGTGTTTCTCACTATGTGGAACAATGAATTTTTGTGCTGCGGAGTATTCTGTCTGCTTGCTACCCTTTCAAATTTGGTACAGGTGGATGAGACACCAGTGGAAATAGGTGGAATTGCCTGACATTTTGTGTCAATTAACCACAGATTAAAACAAGCATTGGCAAAGTCAATTGGTCTGGTCTTGGCTGCCAGCATGTTGTCAACTCTTTTTTGCTTTGTCATGGTTTTTGCTAAACTTTACTGTTCAGAAAGCTGCAGGGCCCTTGTTAAATCTAAACGCAAATAGTGTTTTTCAGTCTCAAAAAAGTGCACATTACCATGGTTCACACGGCACTGAAGGAACTACGCTGTTTGTGGATGTGCTCGTTGCAAAAGCGCAGCATGCTGTAACTCATAATAAAGTCAGTCAATGGCTGAAGTGGTATAACATTGCCCCTTGATGGCTGCTGGAGTGGGTGGGAGAAAAATGTGAATGACATAAACAATAACTAATGGATTAACTCTGGTTTAAAACCTCTATAGGTAACTATAATATACACACATTCAGTAAAAGAAAAAGGTCTTGTCTCACACAGATATAAAAATGTAATCGGTCTGGCATTGGCTGCTAGCTACCTCTTTGAGAAAGAAGGCAAGAAAAAGGGTAAGTTAGGCAGACAAAGAAGAAAGGGAGAAAGGCAAAAAGGAAGGATGGGAGTCAGGAAAGCACTAAAGGAAGAAAGGAAGGCAAAAACAAAAAAAACAAGAAAAGAAGCAACAAAGACAAACAGAAGGGAAAAAAGACAAGAAGACAAGAAGAAAAGAAAGAGTGAATTAAAGCAAGCAGAAAGAAAGGTAGAAATTAAGAAGGCAAAAAGAAGGAAAAGAAAAAGGAAAGAAAGAAAAAAGATAAGGCAAAAAAGAATGGAATAAAGTAAGAAAAGGGACAGTAGGCAAAAAAGAAAGAAGGAAAAGGAAAGAAGGCGAAACAAAGCACACAAAAAATGTAGGGAAAAAAAAGTAAAAAAGGCAAGAAGGAAAGGAAAAGTAAAAGACAAAAATTTAAGAAAGAAAAAATAAGGTATAATAGAAATAAAGCATGTAAGAAAGCAAGCAAAAAGAAAGAAAATAAGGAGGATAGAATGCAACAAGAAAGAAAGAAAAAAGAAAGATCAAAAAGGTAACAAAGGCAAGAAAGATGCAAAACCGGAAAGAAACAATGTAAGAATGAAAGAAAAAAGAAAGAAGGCAAAAAAGAAGAAAGAAAAGAGGAAGTGAGCAAGCAAGAATGAAAGAATGAAATAAGACAAAAGAGAAAGAAAAAGTGAAAAGAAAGAAAGTAGGAAAGAAAGAAATGAAGGAAAGGAAAGGAAATAGGGACGAAGGAAACAAAAAAGGGAATGAGAGTCACAGTATAAAATGTTGGCTCGAAACCCAAATTACACTCCACCTATGCTTACATAAAAGTGTTAAAAGTGTGTTGCAAATGAAATATAATAAAGTTTGTTTTTCTTCCTTGGCAAAGTATATTCAATAAACGAAGTGCAGGAACACAACATGGTATACCGTGAAATAGCAGCAGTCCACTTCAAACAGAATTTACAACTGCACTGGAAGGAGACGGGAACTGATGAAGCTGGAATGTGCCCTGTGCTCACTTCAAATGCGTCCTTTGATCACATCAGGGAACACAGGCACTAAAGGGAGCTACCTTTTGTGCAGATGCCTACCTTGTGTAAGAGCAAAATACAGTCACTCAAAGAGACTTTAACCTGAGGCTTAAGTAGGCTGACCCATTTCCCCGCCCTGTATGCTGTAGTGGGAGAAAGCAAAATTGGAATGACTCAACACCAGACCAATGGGCTAAGAGAGGTGGCTGAAAGCCCCATTAAGTAAGTATATAAGACATATTATTTAGTAAAATCAAAAGATTTTTGCTAACCTCAAACCTAAAAAACAATATGCCCCTACTTAATATTTGACTGGATGAGCTTTCTTGCTTTCTTCACAAAACATGTTATTCCCTGTTGTGGCTTGATGCCGGCAAAGTAGGCCTTAGATTCTGTATGTGAAATATAACACATGTGACATGATAATCAGTGCAGCCATTTTGACGTAGATATGCCCTGGCATGAAATCAAAATAATGCTCTAACACTGCGAGGTGTAAAATATTAATAGCTAAAATACTGTTCGATAATTGTAGAAGTGCAAATGACTCTACCAAACTACATATATATTGACTAGTTATTGTATTGCTAAGTATTGATTTATTATTCCCAATCCAAAACTAATTATTTTTGAATTAGTGTGCCACTATGCAGGCTGTCAGGCTGCACTACCATTCTCCATATATGGGCCCAACTATAGTAAATTCTGAAGTGATGAGGATTGCATGTTACTTGGTTCTCAATATTGACCTTTCAACCTGCAGAATATCAATGGGGTGATCCGTCAAGCGGGGGCTGAGAAAAAGTGGGGGTCACAAAAAGTGCATTTCCTATTTTGATTCCCATAGGAATTTTGAACACAACTACAACCTGAACCGCTGGACGGAATTACACAAAGTTTGGCAGAAAGGTAGACTTTGTTGTACAGATCACACTTTTTGTTATTTGGTGTAAATATGTTCTGTAGTTGTCGAGAAAATAAAGAAAATCCAAATTTAGGTATCTAGGAACGCATATCCTCCGACGGTCCGACAGTCCCCGTGCTGATATCTGATTGGCTGCCAACACTTCAACCAAGAAGTGATGACAGCCATCTTGGGATTCACCAGAGCAAAAATCAAATTTTTGTACATTTTGGTGACAAAATCACAATAGGGTCGTGAATCTGCTGCAGACATTTTAAAAACCTAGAGTGGGATCCTGTACTTGTTTTCCAAAAAGGCCCCACATGGACCAGGTCCTGGGGGCATGCATCTGCCTAGGTGACACCTTTGATACAACTATGCTGATCCTGGGTGAAACACCATAGAGTGTCCTTTTTATGTGGGCATTATGTCTTCCTGTGTAGCATCTGCGGCATTTCTGGATGGACCACTTTAGCTTTTAGTGTTAAAGTATGCGCATTTTGTGAGCTATAATTTGTTGAATAGCTGCTGCACCACTCCAAAATGCAAGGGAGTAGCCAAACAACTAAAATACCCCACCCACTTTGAACCAAGCTTTGAAGTAACCAAGATTGCGACCCACCCTAGAAGAGCTCCCTTCTCTCTTCAATCCAAATATCTATCCATGCATCCTTTCATCCTTCCTTCATCTTTCAACCATTGATTATTTCATCCATCATTCAGCCTTTCACCATTCCATCCTTCCATCCATTCATCCATCAATCCTTTCACCCATATTTCCACCCTTCCATCCACCCTTTCAACCATGTAGCTGCTAAATCGGCGATACCCCTAGCTAGTTGAACCCTGTATATTTTTTTTAGCTTATGATTATCTACTTTTCCTGGGAGCTGCATATCTTTGAGTTGGACCTATGCCATTTCTGGGGGGAGATTTTATAGTCTAGAATCTCCTCGATTATTCTCAGGTGTCATGCCTACCTTGGTGGAACCTGTACCACCAATAAGTAGATCTCACAGATTGTTCATATTAGCATCTTCTGCATCCTCTTGGGCAGCAAATGTATCACCTGGGTGGACAATCTGGAACAACTATTCAATTCTCTTTGGTGATGCCTTTTGAGGCATGTGGGACTTGTTGCAGAAACCTCACTCCTGATTGAAACACTTACACCAAAGTACAAAATCCTCTAGAATCTTCATGTGTCAAGGGTCCCCAATGTGCACAAACATCACAGAGGTGTTACTTATTAATGGTCCCTTGCCAATTGACACATAGGTGTCTTAGTTGTCACAGATCAAACAAGGGCTTTTTCAGAAGAGGCTTAATGATCTATTGATCATATCAATCAATCAGATACTTGTAAAGCGCGCTACTTACCCGTGAGGGTACCAAGGCGCTTAGGGGAGGGGGGGGGGAGGGTGCTGCTAATGCTCGAAGAACCAGGTATAAAGGAGCCTTCTGAAGGTGAGTAGGTCTTGTTGGGTCTGCCGTATGTGGGTGGGGAGGGTGTTCCCGTTCTTGGCGGTGAGGTAGGAGAAGGATCTGCCGCCGGAGGTCATCCATTGGATGCGGGGGACAGCGGAGAGGGCGAGGCTGGCGGAGCGGAGCTGGCGGGTGGGGGTGTGGAAGCTGACTCTGCTGTTTAGGTAGGCTGGTCTGGCGTTGTGGAGTGCTTTGTGTGCGTGGTTGAGGAGCTTGAAGGTGATCCTCTTGTCGACGGGCAGCCAGTGTAGGTCTCTCAGGTGGGGGGTGATGTGGTTGCAGCGGGGGACGTTGACAATCAGTCGGGCAGAGGCGTTTTGGATGCGCTGTAGTGGTCGTAGGTGTTTGGCTGGGATTCCTGCATAGAGTGCGTTGCCGTAGTCCAGTCTACTGCTGACGAGGGCCTGTGTCACCGTTCTTCTTGTTTCAGTCGGGATCCACTTGTAGATCTTGCGGAGCATGCGGAGGGAGTTGTAGCAGGAGGAGGAGACGGCGTTGACCTGCTTAGACATGGAGAGGGAGGAGTCGAGGATGAAACCTAGGTTGTGTGCGTTGTCGGTGGGTGTTGGTGCTGTTCCCAGTGTGGTCTGCCATCATCATACATGTGTGATACCTAAGGGGGGAGGAATTTAGGATAGTTTGTACTGTGGCACTCACTGTGGGAAATTAGGTAAGTTACCTGGAGGTGGCCAGTGATTACGGGTCATCTATGATTCCTGGTTCCATGCCATGAGACAAAATTCTCCATCATACCAATATGGCACAACATGAAGTCTGAAGTGAGCAATAATGGATTTGACAACATTATACATCTGTATCGTTGTGTAGCATTTGAATGGCTTTTCTGCTGTAGGATAGACAAAACACTTGAATGTATCGCCTCCTCCTTCATCATTGAGTAACACATCTGGTGGCCCTTGCAACCTGGCATCCCCACTCCAGCTCTCACAGCAGCAATTTTTAAAGTTAGATTGGACACCAAACTCATCCTGTAATCCCTGATTAACAGTGTTATCAGATTTTCTTCCTTTAATGGAGAATCTTAAGCAGAATCTTTCCTTTCCTGGGCTTTCGCTTTCACCTTATGCTGACCAATTTGGACTATACACATGACCTTCCTCTTTGTACATCTGAGCATCTACTTTGGTCAATAGGAAAATGGAAAACCCAGCGGCTAGACATCTCCTGCAGTTGCAAGCATGGGACCCAGGTTAAGTGCATATACTAGCATTTTGCATCACCCATCCTGCACAACATGGATGGGGACAGTCTTCTAGTTGAAAATAAATATGCGTATACGCAAATCCTCAGCTCAAGAATTCACTTAGAATCAGATAAGATATCTACATGACCATCTAGCCTCATAGATTAAAAAATACCTGTTTTAATTTATCTGAGGCACACATTACAATATGGTCATATGTACTCTACACACCAGAGAAACAAATTACTTTGTTTTCCCAGGGTCCATGGCAAAGACTTTACTGATAAAACAGGCAATATTCAAGGAGACTTGCAAAAACCCTTCGCTGTGTTGATGCTTACTGTGCCATGTTTTGAGCACCTTTTTGATCCCCACTAACATCACTTGCACACACACATTTGGCTCACTGGTCATTGCTGCAAAAGCACACAACACCATTGTCCGCATCACCATAGAGATAATATGTGAAGAAAATGTACAGGTTCTCAGCACCTTTTCCTTCCAACATCCCCGCTTTTTGTCCGACGCGGGCCCAAAAAAGTAAAGGTTGCAGCCTTGCTACGTCTCCTATGAACGCCTGCCCATGTCAAGCATAAGGGGAGTGAGGGGAGCGTACTTTGGCAGCATCACTAGTTTCCTAAGGAATTTGTGTTCTGATCTACAAAGGTCTTTGGTCTTCTCAAATCCCCACAGCTCGGCCACGTACAACTCTGCACTCACAGCCTTTGCTTCGTAGACCTGAAGGGCTGGCGCAACCGGTCTACTATGCGAAAGGCGATGTTCCTTCCCAAGTGATCTCGTTACCCTTTTGTGGTTCATTAACATATTCGCATGGTAGTTTTTCCAAGACATGTTATCTGCGAGATGTATACCCAGATAATCAAGGGTGCAAACTCTTTCAAGAGGTTTCCCTTTGAGCAAAAGACTGCCTCGAAAAGACATTGGGGTCTTAACGGCCATAAATTTAATTTTAGTTGTATTGATCACCAGCCCTCTTGCTTCGCATTAACTTTGGAACCTGTTCAAAAGACGTTCTAACCCCATTGGGGTCTTGGACACCAACAAGGTGTCCTCTCCGAACAAGTGGGTAGATGCTGCTACGCTCCCCAGACTTGTGTCTGCAGGTTCTTCTTGCAAAAAATGTACTACTCCGTTTACATAAAGTGAGAATAGACTTGGGGCCAGCAGGCAGCCCTGAAGTACTCCCCTATTTACCGGGATATGATCCGTCAGCTGTTCTGCGTCCCCCATCTGACCTGCTCTGCGAATATTTAAAAAATCTACATTTTACCATTTTACTTTACATG
This sequence comes from Lissotriton vulgaris, assembly GCF_964263255.1. Lineage (NCBI taxonomy): Eukaryota > Metazoa > Chordata > Amphibia > Caudata > Salamandridae > Lissotriton > Lissotriton vulgaris. The sequence continues at coordinate 237,288,103 of NC_141691.1, forward strand.
GGAAGTTAGATCTTTTCTAAATTCAATTAAGGCCATCCCTCGTCCATACTATGTCCTGTGTGATGCAGTTGCACTGTTCCCTCAAATAAATTGGAGGATATTAACTTGACATTTTGCCTCCATTTTTTAAATCCAGTGCGTTTTAGAATGTTCAGTTTTGCATTTTACTTCTTTATTTATGTACACTTTATCAATTTGTTAAAAATATTTTATTTCTGAAAAGTTCTAAACAGTTGTGGACCCTCTCAGTGGGCGTCGCAGGCCAACAGTGGTCCCCAAACCACAGGTTAAGAACCGCTGATGGCCTAAGGCATAAACAATATTTAAATAATTTTTCAAGAGAGAGAATTTTTTTATTTAATGCAAAACAATGTGAACCATCACCTGGAATGTGGATTAAGTATTTAATAATGGATAATGGACATAGTGATTGAAGATTTGTAAATCGACTATGGCAATAAAAAAGGTTTGGTTCCCAACATAAGGTTTTCTGGGAATTGTTGGCATAAATGCACATCACAAATATGATATTGCTTTGTGAATATTCTCCGAAAAAGCGATTATGTTGTCTGAACAGAACAGCAATAGTTTCTGAAAGTGCTTTTGCCTCATAGCGCAGAGCGGAATCTGACAGAAAATGAAACGTCTCTTGATCTGACATGGATGTCTGTCAGATTTGTTGAGTCAGGAATGATGTGTCCTCCGAGGAATTTGTGAAACGCACTGAAATGATCACACACCACATAACGGAATGAGACAGAGTATCACAAGGTCCAGTGTGTGGGTCGCTGTTTTGGCGCCAGGCTCAGGGTCTGGCAAGCTTGTCTCCGTTGCAGTGTAGCCTCATACACTTGTGACCCTGGCCTGTGTGTCCTGCGCCCTGTTGACTTGTCACTGCTGCCTGAATGTCGAGCAGGAGCTAGATAAAGGGTTCTTGGTTTAAAGAACATGGCGCCCTCATAACCCTGACAGTAAAATGTGTGAGACACATATGTGGTGTTGTCATGTCATTAATGTATTTAGATTTGTTACTGTTATTATAAAATAATAACTGGTCTATGTTGCACTTCAGCAATACGCTTGCCTTTTTGTTATATCTTCCCTTGCTTTTTGGGTGAAGGAAGAGTAGGTGCTGGTTGAATTTCTTTGTTTTTGCTACAATTAGGGAAAGGACCTTCCACCCTTGCCCCACCCAGTCTCTGCCACCATATCTCCCTTTTTAGGTCAGACACTTTGTCATGATATACAGAAGGGCGTTGGTCCAGCCCTGTGCGGCTATTGCATAAATAAGTGTAATTTACTGTATGGATCAGCCTGGGGGAGTATTTTGTCACAGTTGTGCTCTTGCTTGTTAGGGGCACTTAGTGCCCCCAGGGAGGGACTGCTTCCATTGAAATACATGAGTTGAATTCATCTCAGCAGTAGTAGATTCTGGCAGGCAAGGAAATGCAATTGGCTACAACACAGAATCCAGATGGGTTGCATATGTTCATGCTATTACCAGTTTGCTGTTTTATGTATTACAGTTTTGGGCCTTCAGAGTTGTGTTCTTGTCATCTAATACTGTGTAGTGATACCACTTATCACGGGGTGAAGGTGCATAGACCTGTATCTGTGCTCCTGACCAGGTTTTAACCGGTTTTGCTTTTGTGATCCTTCTTGTGAGCTGCAGTCCCTCTTGTTTTGTGCAGCTTCCTTTGCCCGGTAACTGAGGCCTTTCCCTCCTAGAGCACATCTGAAAGAAGACCCTGATCTTGACTTAGCACCACGCTGTATGACCTGCTACATTTAATGGCAACACACTTGTCTGCAGTAATAAAACCAGTGGTTGGATACTTTCCCAAGGATCTCTAACACATTTCCTCTGTTGATCCCTCCCCACCCTGCAGGTTGTTGATACCTCGATAAGAGCTTGTAATTCCCTCACTAGAAAAGTCACTTGCCTTTTATGTAGGACTAGTGCTCACTGCTCATATTTGTCATCTGCTATCACCATCCACATATTCCATCATCTGCTGCATAATCTGCAGATTTCAATAAACAAAAATCTGTTTCTAGCTCACATGGTTTGAATGTTACTAAAAACACTGCCACACATGTTGCTGCGCAGTGGACGATTTTGTTGTTTATTGCAGGAGCGTCTCGTGTCAGGGAAAAGAGGCGGGGGGATGGGAAACGACGAAGAAAAATAAAAATATATTTTTTTAAAGAACTTACCTGCTACCCTCCAGCATCGAGGTCTTCTGCTCGTCTCCACTGAAGGCACAGTTTCCCAGACTGCCCTGCGGCCAATCCTGAAGCTGTTCTTGTACATGAGAGCAGCTGCAGTATTGACCTGAGTAGCGTGAATTTGCGCTCACAGACAGACTGGAAGCCTGTGCCTGCTCTCTCCAACCCTGCAACGCAGCTCAGATTGGAGAGAGCTTCAGTGCGCATGGCGGTTTGGCCATCCTGAGACAGCCGGCCAAACCATCATGCACACTGATAACAGTTCTCACCACTCCCTCCCCAATACTATCACCCTCCTGGCCCCACCCCCCAGACTTGACACACAATCACATAGAAGAAAAAAATAAAACGATAATAAAATGGGGTTTAAATCCGTTTTATTATAGTTTTATTTTTCAGGGTTCCATAGAGGAGGAGCAGCCAATGGTTTATTGCTATATTTGAGTGTTAAACTGGTACTTATGAGATGTAATCAATGCATAGATAGTGTTGGCGAGTGCGCAAACCACAAAAAATAGTGTAATACTATCACAAAATGTGCTGCATTGCACTGCATTATGTGCCTTCCTTTGCTGTGTAGTTTACTGAACCTTGACACATTATTTGGCCCTCCCATGCCACATAATTCCACGCTCCCTGAACATTTTGGCATTTGGAAAATATATGCATTTTATAAGATAGTTCAAACTGACTGACTGACTGAATTATTTGTAGAGCGCACGAATGCCGCGGCGTCTTGGCGCTGGAAGATATAGAGCGGAGGGGAAGGCGGGAGGGCAGATCGGTTTAGGTAAAAAGCCAGGTCTTTAGATCTTTCCTGAAGTTGATTTTAGATTTTTGGGCACGAAGTGCTGGGGGTAGTGAGTTCCAAATCTTAGCCGCCTGGTAGGAAAAAGACTTTCCCCCCCATCGGGCTCTGTTTATTCTGGGTTGGCAAACTAGGTCGTGGGAGGCTGACCTCAGTGTGCGCGAGGGTACATATCGTGGTAGTAAGTTGTTAAAGTCGTCAGGTCCCTTGCCATGTAGAGATCTATGTACCAGGCAAAGAGCTTTGAACTGAATGCGACGTCTGACCGGGAGCCAGTGCAGCTCCCGGATGGCTTTGGACGTAGGGTGGCATCTGGGGAGGTTCAATAAAGCTCTGGCCGCCGCATTCTGAATTGCTTGTAGTTTCGACAGTTGTTTTTCTCCTGCTCCTAGATAGAGGGAGTTACAATAATCTATCCGGGACATTACGAGGGCTCCCATCACCGTCTTCCTTAAGATGTCCGGGATGTAGGGTAGAATTTTCCTGAGCACCTTGATGTTATGGAAGCAGGCGGAAGTCACCTGATTCACCTGGGCTTTGCATGAGAGTTCTTTGTCTAATAAGAAGCCAAGGTTTCTGACCTTGTCTACGGGGAGAGGGCAGGCTCCTGCTTCGGAGGGCCACCATAGTTCATTCCAGATGGAAGGTTTATGACCGAACTCAATGACTTCAGTTTTGTCTGTGTTCAGTCTAAGAAAGTTATTACTCATCCAGTTCTTAACCTGGGTAAGGCAGTTCCTAAAACACTCCGCCGTGGCATCAATAGATTGTGAGATGGACACGATCATTTGTGTGTCGTCGGCGTAGGACACAAGTTGGAGGCCATGGGATCTAATCAGGGCAGCCAGGGGAGTGACGTATAGGTTGAACAGTGTGGGTGACAGTGCCGAGCCTTGTGGGACCCCACCCGGAAGGGTGAATTCATCGGAATGTAGTCCATTCCAAATCACTTGGTTTGTGCGGGTGGTAAGAAAGGAGGCGATGAGGGCCAGGGCAGGGCAGGTGAAGCCTAGGGAGGTGAGTCTTTTTAGTAGGACGGAGTGATTTACGGTGTCGAAGGTCGCTGTAAGGTCTAATAGTATCAGGGCCGACCTCCCGCCTTCGTCCATGGTTTTGCGAATTTTTTCGGTGGCCATGATAAGGGCTGATTCAGTGGGGTGTAGGGGTCTGAAGCCATGTTGTGATGAATCAAGTAGCTTCTTTTCCTCCACATGCTGCATTATGTCCTGGTTCATGGCTTTTCCCAAGATTTTTCCGGTTAGGGGCAGACAGGAAATGGGACGGTAGTGTTTGGGCTCAGAGGGGTCAAGTGTGTCCTTTTTAAGAATGGGTCTGATACAGGCCATTTTCCAGTTTTTTGGGAACTCTCCTTGAGAGATTATTTTATTAAGCAGGGGAGTCAGAGTATTAGTGATGGTCTCAGGGATTAGATGCAGAACATAAGGGGGGCAGGGGTCCAGTGGAGAGCCAGATTTCATCTGGGTGATTAGGTCATACACTTGTTGCTTCTCGAGTGCGGGGAAGCTGGAGAAGTAGGGGGGGTTATAGTGGTATGTCCAACTTCGTTTGTGGGTGTGGCGGATACCATGGTGCTAAGGTCATCATATACTGTTTGCACTTTCTTTTGAAAGAAGGTGGCCATTCCATCGACAAAACACTGATCAGGACTAAAGACAGTGTCTCGAGGAGTTTTTGTTAAGTGGGCTACGGTTTTAAAAAGTTCCCTGGAGGAGTTTGCCGAGCTTTGGATTTTTTCTGTAAAGTAGGCAGATTTTGCTTGGACTATTGTAGTTTTATACTCCTGTAGAGTTTTTAAGTATTCCAGTTTTTTTCCATAGCTGTAGTCAGAGCGCCAAATCCGCTCTATGCGTCGGCACTTAATCTTGGCTGCTTTCACCTCAGCCGTGTACCATTGAGCGGTGACGAGCCGTTTCCTGGGTTTCTTTGGTTCAATTGGGGCCAGTTCCTTGACGGCCTCGGTGATCCATTTGTTGAAATTGGAAGCCTGCACTTCCTTTTCTCCTCCCTACTTCTCTTCAAACCTCATATGTAGAAATGCCACTCTGTAGGCATCTGGTGGTGGAGAAATGATGAGTTACAAGTTGGATTTGCCCCCTCCTTGCGTGTGACAAAAAACTTTCAATCTCAGAAAAATTCTATAACAAAAATCCCCCTTTCTGTATGATTCCTTGCAAGACTGCCAGCCTCTCTCTTTCCAGCACCAGTTTTTCATTTTTGAATTCTTGTATGTGGCAGTCATCATGTACCATGGAAGCAAGAGTAGCAGTGGCTTATCTGATTGGGTCCTTGTGGAGAGGCATATTTTCTGCCACAATTTCCTCTCTAGAGGCCAAGCAAGATTTATATCTATAACCACCAGCACGCTACTGCCCAGTGAATCACCACGTAGAAAAGCCATTAGACTTTACTTCCTCCTATATGGATCCATCAGCTGGAAGTCCTTCATATGATTCAAGGTTTACATCTTAAGGTTCCTGCCTCTTATATTAATTAAAACTAGTGACCAGTATCTCGAAGTTCTTCCTTTTGATCGAAATATATTTTATAAAGTTCACATCCAATTCTCAATATTGTTTACATAATCCATTCTAATGGAAGATTGATAAGGATGTTCAGGGGGGACCATCTATAACACGCCCACCAAAATCAGATTTATAGTCACAAGCAAGAGAAACATCATGGGCTTTTTGATGCTCTTTGGGATAAACACAATTGTAACAGGCTACGCAACAGGGATCCATCAGGAGTGAGTGGGTTAAAGACAACTAGAACCAAAATTAGCTTCTTGAATGGGGCCATATGTGAGACGCCTGCTTCAGTACATAGAGAGTGTATCAAAGAAGATAAGTGCAAAGAGCCTATGCAGTCTATATTACACTTTATTTATAGACCTGCGAGTAAATGTGTGTTACAGGCTGCCAAGTCTGTTGTCTATGGTTAATAAAAGCTTGTTTTACTCTAGCACTTCATACTGCACCTCTGCCATTTCTAAGTCTGCATACAGCAGGTGTTGCTACTGCCCATTTATCATACTCACTTTATTGATCTCTGAAGGATAGAAGGCTGAGTCTGCTTCTTTTGATGGGATTCAACTGTGTGACCTTTAATCACAGATGATGGCTGTGAGACCTAGTATTACAGCAGGGTTATTTCCAGATTTTTTTGCTTTGTTGCCTTCTGTTTCTGACCTATTTTTGTTGGTTTTATGACTCTGGGCACCTTACCACTGCTGACCAGTGCTAAAGTACAAATGCTCTCCCTGTAAATTGCATGTATGGATTGGTGCTTCCATGATTGGCATATTTGATTAACTAGTCAGTCCCTAGTACAGAGCACTGTGTGTGCCCAGGGCCTGTAAATCGAACGCTGCTAGTGGGCCTGCAGCACTGATTGTGTCACCCGTATAAGCAGCCTGTAAATGTATCTCAGGCCTACCATTTCAGAGCCTGTGTGCAGTCTAGTACTGCCATGTCTACCTGGCAAGTGCACTCACTTGCCAGGCCCTAACCTTTCCTTTTCTTACAGGTTAATCACCCCTAGGGTAGGCCCACGATAACCCTGTGAGCAGGGTACAGTGTATGTGAGAGGTAGGACATGCCCTGATGTGTGTGACATGTCTTGATAGTGAAATACTGCCAATTTAGTTTTTTTACTATTTTAAGGCTATTAGGGCTGTTTCTGCCTTCCACAATAATGGCTCCTCCCCCTGTGGTGTGTCCAGAGCCGGGGCTCACCCTGATAATGAAGGTTGTTGTGTACTTGTAAAGTGCCTCACAGAACTAGTTTGGATTGGGCTCAGAGCCCTGGCCAGGAGAGAACAAAGAGATTTACTGTATACAAAGAGAGGCCCAGACCCCAGACTTTTAGATCCGTTTTGGGAAATCCAGAGGAACCTTTGCAAAGGAGAAGAGCTTGAGAAACTGAGGAGGAATATGGCCCCTGTGCTGTTTGCGGTCTGGGGTTGGCCTGCAGTGGCTACTTTCTGCCAAGGAAAGTGAAAAGGACTTGTTGTTTGCTGTGTCTCCTGCTTGAGGAAGATCTCCAAGGGCAAGAAACTGAGCTTGCCTCCTGTTCTGAAGTCCCAGGAACACAAAGACTTCAGCTCCAGCTCGCCTGAAGTCCCTTGCTGCGAGTTCTGACCTTCTAAGAGGTATCTGCTGTTGTTTTGGACCTCTTGAGGCTATTTGTTGCTGGGAGCTGGAAAAGTAATGCAACTTCAAGAAGTGTGACGCATCCGCACCTGTTTCTGATGCTTCGCCAAAGAAATCGTCGCATTCCCTGCCCGCGGCTCTAGAAATTGCTGCACGCCGCATCAAGTGTGCCAGTCTCCGAACTCCGAGATCACCACACTGGTTCTGACACAAGGCCTGCTGTGTGGCTGCAAGAACCCACACATCATCCAGGATCGTCGAATCGCATTGAGGTACCAACTTTGTTGCATCATTGGGGGACACAGTAAGAAACTGAGCACCACCTCCCCAGACGGTAAGAACCCGACGCATCACCTCCTCTCTGGTAAGGAACTGACACATCACCTCCCCTGCGCAGCAGTAAGGCCCCAACGCATCACTTCCCCCGGGGCAAGGAACCGACGCATCACCTTCCCTAAGTGTAAGGAACCGACGCATCACCTTCCTTGTAGCCCTTTTTGTTTGTGTGCGTGACGCATCCAAGGTACTTTGTGTCAAAAGTTACACATCTGCAATGTGCTTTGAACTGAACTATTTCTACCATTGAAAGTCATATTTTTACTACTGTATTATGGATTTTTATCATTTGGTCTTGTTTGGTTTTGATAAACATTACTTATTTTTCTAAACTGGTGTGGTGTACATTTGTAGTGTTTTCACTGTATTACTGTATGTGTTCACAAATGCTTTACACACTGCCTCTGAGATAAGCCTGTCTGCTCTTGCCAAGCTACCAAGGGGATGAGCAAGGGCTATTTTAGAAGTGTATCCACCTTACCCTGACTAGATCAAAGGTCCCTATTTGTACAAAGGTACCTACCTCTGCCAACTAGTGACCCCCATTTCTAACAATGGTCATGGTGAGCAGTCGCAGCCAGCACAGATCGGGGTGACATATCGGTTGGGTGTGCATATAAATAAAAATGAACATACCTGACCCTGGCTTTTCTAAGTCAATCACAACACTGCGATGCAGCATTGTCATTGGTCTGAGCGTCCTGGTTCAGCACTCATACGGAGACTAGGCGCCTGGGCATGTTCTTCACCCAGACTGTAATGCAGCCTGGGTGGGGAACATGCAAAGTGTGCATGACTGTTTGACCAGCTCAGGACGGCCTGCCGGCTGGCCGTTCATTCATGTGCACTAACAGAGTGCCCACCACTCCTTCCCCCTTCTCTGAGAGCAGAGCAGGCTTACCCCATCCGCAAAGCTGCCGCAGCAGGAAGATATCAAATGAAAATAACCTCAAGTTATTATCATTTTATTTTTCCTTTTTTTACATTGCTGAAAAGCAGTGGGAAGACGCTCCTTACTAGGGAGCCACCACTGATTGGTGAGTGTTAACTCACAGGCCCATCTTGTAGCAACGCAATGGCCAACAGAATGATGCTCTGCCAGCATTTGGTGTTGTACTTTTGAATACTTGGGTAATACTGAATTGTGAGCATCCTTCCCAGTGATTGCATTTTACAGGGAGATTTCGAGGAGGAGAAATGCCTTTAATTCTACATAGTATATTGAAAAAAATGAGGCGCCAGTAAGTTAAATGGAGCTGTATGCACATTTAGATATTCATAGCCATTTGTTTTAATTTTTTCTTAAATTTGAAAAGGCACGAGAAAGAACCGGCTGCATTTTATAAATTTCTGTGAGTTTGAAGGGAGAAAAAGTGGAGACAAACAAATTGTGGCTAGACATATTTGTGTGATTACTATGCAGGTAGCACTTTTATCTGCTTTCATCATTGGCAAAGAGTCTGCGGATAAGATCAATTATAAAAATGTAGCAGTACATGATAAATTATGTCAACCATGTTTATTTTTAAGATATCGCACGTCTTAAGAAAAACTGGCATCTATGTAGTTTGCTACCCATGTCACCACCTAGCAATGCCGTGTTCCTCTCTGAAGGACCCCCTGTGTAACCTTTGACTGTGGGAGTCTTTAGTTTTCAAAATAAATAATGAAGATCTCTTTATTATAGAGTACTAGGCCCTCGAAGCAAAGGATATTCTTTACACATAACTGTTTTCTACTTATGCATGCATTTCGGACAACCAACACCAGCAAAGAAAGGTGTGCCAAGTGGATGGTGTTCGTGGTCTTTCAGAAGATTTTGTGGGGTGCAGTTTAGGTGATAAAATGTTTGGGGTGCCCCTCTCTGCTTTTCTGGCAGTACCAACACCTTGTGCAAAAAGTAAACAACTTCCGGGAAAATATATGGTTGCCACATAATGGTGGCTGCCATTATATCCTCATCGTGAAGAGATCCAAAAATCAGAAAGCAGGCAAGGCCTGATTTTGTGCTATATAAACACAGCATACAGACATGCCCACACTTCTTTATGTACCTTGGAGATGCACACATAGATACAAGCACCTTGACCTACAGACCTGATGCAGGCTAGACCTTGGAGAAACGACTTATTTTACATCTCTGGGGGCCTCATAGGCCACTTCACAATAATACTTGTGCATTGCATAATAATTGATCCAAAGTTTTATATTGTTACCTTTTTGTTAGACCTGGAAATGGCCAGTAAATATTTGAGAGGGATGACTCTTTATAGTCTGTCTTTATACATGTAATTTCAACAAGAGTGCGTTTGGGAAGCTTGCCAGGGTCAGCAGGCCTTGACCCTCCCACATAAGTGTAGTTGAACCAATACATACCTATGCTTTGTACCATACCGAGAGAGAGTGAGTGAGTGTATACAGCTCCTATGCGCACAACACCTTCTTAAAACTGGAACTGGGCTACTCAACCTATCCAATGGAAAATCCAGTCCGATATCAGAATGAATTGAATTTTCAAATATTCTCCATTGTGATTTATCTCTTTGTAAATTGTACTGATAGTCAAAGTCATGTTCACCTAACTGAGTTATACTAGTCAGTGGGTTAAAGAGCCAGCCTGCTTGCTGTCCTTACCAGGAATCAAGGCTGCAGTGCAAACATGCACATTTTTGCTTTTCCACATGGGCCTTCACGAATCAGGGCCAAAGTCATCTGGTGTGTTTACGTATCTTACTGTTTAGTTTCCTTATGAATCTATTTTAATCTTTCCTCAATGCTGTTTCTTTAAACATCCTTCCTTTGCATACATCTTTCCTCCATTCTCAAATTTCTTCCACCTTACGCTTCTCTCTATACCCTTACTCATTCGCAACCGATAACTTAATCGCACCATTTACAATCAGATGTGGACTGAAGACCCGAATGAGTCTACCCTGTGTGTCTTACTGGAAGGTCTAGTCTTATTCCACCCATCACCCCATGGATATGAGGAAATCTATTTGTGGCACGTCTAATCCCTTTTCTATTGCTTGTACCCATTCGTTTTACCAGGTGAATTACGTGGCTGCCAACTTCCTCCTTCTCTCTTTCATGTTACTCTTTCCTGGAGCTACTCTCACGGTTGCAAGGGATTTCTTTCACATTAAGGAAGTTATGGTTATTGGCAATGGGTGTCAGCTATCTACACTCTTTACAAGAAACCTTTAAAGGTGCTTCCCATCTTCTCCCTCCAGAGCATATTTTAAAGGATTAGGCACAGCTGGCTTATAACACCTTCAATACATGACCTTTATTAAACTGCCAGTGACGATAAGTTATAGAACTTCAGTTCTTCCACTGCAAAGTATATATCTCTATTTTTACTTACCACTCTGCTCCATCTCCTGTTCTGTCCTCCTCTTTTCAGCCACTGATTTTTTTCCACATTGGTCCCGGTAATCCTTTAGCTAAGCAAGTTGTTTAATCACAGTCTTGTGAATACTCTGCCTCTTTGAAGGTTTTGTTAAGGCTAAAGCAGCATAGAAATTTTCATAGAGCGATCTAATAATCTACATTATGGCCCTCCCTTCATCCAGTATTGAGATTAGAACATGAGCTATCATAGGTACCAAAGTTGTCCGTATGTATTTGTTGACTTGGCCCTTTCTGCAGGGTCATCCCTGAACTTTTTGCCTTCCTCCTGTATTTTGTCTGACCTGTTTTTGTTGGTTTTATGACTCTTTCCACTGCTGATCAGTGCTAAAGTGCATATGCTCTCCCTATTGTAAATTGACGTATGGATTAGTGATTCCATCATTGGCTTGTTTGGTTTACTTGTCAGACCCTAGTACAGTGCACTGAGTGTGCCCAGGGCTTGTAAACCAAATGCTGCTGGTGGGCTTGCAGCACTAGTTGTGCCACCCACAGAAGCAGCCTGTAAACGTGGGTCTAAGACTCACCATTGCAGAGCCTGTGTGCAGTCTGGTACTGCCATGTTGACTGAGCATGTGCACCCACTTGCCAGTCCCTAAACCTACCCCTTTCTTCATATCAGACACCCCTATGGTAGGCCCAAGGCAGGGTACACTGTGAGTATATGGTAGGACAAGCACTGATGTGTGTGGCATCTCCTAATAGTGAAGTACGGCCATTTTCGTTTTTCACTATTGCAATGCTACCTGTTCCCCATAGGCCAGAATGGGCAGTTGATTATTACATCTTATAATCCTAACTTACTTGGGGAACTAAGTAGAAATTTGAGTTTAGTATGCCTGAACTCAGAAGGATGAAATACATCTTTTAGTGAAGTTGGTTTTAACATTCTGTGTTTGAAAATACCACGTTTAGAAAGTGGGTATTTTCTTGTCTAACTGTCCAAGCCTGCCTCTGCTAGGTTGTGTATTCCTTGTCTGGAGTTTGAGTGACAGGACTGGGGGATTCCAGGAGACAGGGTGAGTCAGCCCAATGGTGAATAGAGAGATCTGCATCTAGATGGGAGGGAGGAGTTGCACCTGGGACCTGAATAGGACTGTGCCTTTCCTCCACAATGCTGGCTCCACCTCTTGTGGTGCGTCTGATGTCTTTGCCCTGCACTGTGAAAGGGGTCATGTAAACAGAGTGCTCCAGGACTGACCAGAACTGGTTTGGACTAGGCAAAGGCCCCTCTGCCCTCAGAGGGCAAAGGCTTTTGGGGTATAAGTATTGGGACCCTGATCCCAAGAAATTAGACCACTTTTGGAAAACAAGAAGAAACCTTTGCTGAGGAGAGGAACCTGAAGAAACTGAGGAGAGACTATTCCTAAGCTGAAGTGCTGCTTGGGGGGTTGACCTGCAGTGGTTGCCTGACTGACAAAGAAATGAGAAAGGACTTTGTGTGCACTTTATTCAACTTGTGAAGAATATCCAAGGGCATGAGAGAAGAGCTTGCCTCCTGCTGAAGTCTCATGGACAACAGACTTCAACCCCCAGCTCCCCAAGAGTTCTTTGGAACTGCCTGCTGATGTTTTGGGCCTTCTGAGGTGCTGCGTGTCGCAAGGAGCTGGAAGCGCGACTCAAGAGGGAGAAGCGTGTCGCCGTCGCAGCCGCTGCCGTCGCATTGTGGATGACGCCACTGTAGCTGTCGCATTGCACAGCATCTCAAGAATCGTCCCGCAACCCCGAAGAAGCGTGTCACAGCCGCTGCCGTTGCATCATGGATGATGCCGCTGTAGCTGTCGCATTGCACTGCATCTCAAGAAAGGTCCCACAACCCCGAAAAAAGCATGTCACCGTAGAAGCCGTCACATCGTGGATGTCACCGCTGTCGTATTGCACCACATCAAGAGAAGCGTCTCACAACAAGGAAGAAGTGTGTTGCCGTCCCAAGCAGCAGCCGCATCGTGGATGTCTTCGCTGTAGCTATTCACATTTGCACCACATCACGAGAAGCGTTTCTCATCCACGGAGAAGCGTGCCACAGTCGGAGCTGCTGTCGTCGCATCACGGAACAAGGGTGTCGCCGCTGCAGTTGTCGCATCGAGCAGAAGCGTCTCGCATCGTCGGGTAACAGTGTCGCCGCCAAAGCCACTGTCGCCGCATAACGGGACAAGGGTGCTGCTGCTGCAGCTGACGCATCGAGTCGAGAATTCTTGCAACATCGGAGAAGCGTGCCGCATCAGGAAGAACTTGACATCTTTATTTCTTTGCTCCGGATCTTCGCTGCATCTCCATCTCTGCAGCACTTTCGTTGTAGAAGCGTGATACTTCGTAAGGTACATTGACTCAAAGTGTTGCATTTTAAGATCTAAAGAGAACTAAGCTACACCTACCATTTTAAGTACAGTATTGCGGATTTTTGTTGTTTGTGGTCTTGTGTTAAATCTATCTAAAGAATACTTATTTTTAATATACGACTTGTGTGGTGTCCATCTGTAGTGTTGACTCTTGATTACTGTATGTGTTCACAAATGCTTTACACACTGCCTGTGAGATAAGCCTGTCTGCTCGTGCCAAGCTACCAAGGGGGTGAGCAGGGGTTATTTTAGGAGTGTACCCCATTACCCTGACTAGCGGCAAGGGTCCCTATTTGTCACAAGTACCTACCTGAGCCAAATCTAACAGTATTTATAGGTTTCTCTTCTGAATGTGATATTATTTTTTTCAAATTTACTAAATCATTTTCTCTTTTAGAGAATCGAATATATTGTAATGGGTCAAATAAGATGCTTTTGTTTGTGGATATGTATTTTAATAACAAATTTACATATAAAGAATATTATTAAATTAAATTAAATTAATATTTCTGTTAGGTAGTTTTTTGCCCTGGTGAAAATATTATTGTTATGCATTTGTACATAGTAGCATCTCTAAAAACCTAAGTAAAACTGGCAAAATAAAATTAAAGGAACGGTTGTTCCTTTGTATCCATTAGCCTCCTGAAGATGCAAATCCATATCTCATGACATTCAGAGACTCAAAGCGTAATTTGAGCTAATCCTGAGGTGGATATCTAGCACACACATAAAGTTCAGTATAACCGTGACTGAATTCCTCCTGCTTGCTATCCGCAGCAACAACCTTGGTTAACAAGTTTGATTATCTGACATAAATCTAGATGACTTTACCCTTTTGCAGACAATCAATGCACATTTACTGGGATTCACCCTCAGCTCAGTACCATCATTCTAAGAACACATCAACTCGAAAACCAAGATAGCTTGATATCACTTCTCTCTCACGAAAATAGTGAAACTCTTACTGCCGGAAACCTTCAAACTACAATTAAAGCCTTGGGCATTTTTCACCTGGTTGAAGGAAAGTGTTATGTTTTCTAGGTTTTCTAGAAATGAAGAGATCTGTTTTCTAGACTCCCTCCATCATACAATCTACTGACCAGTATTTGAGCAAGATGTGTTTCAAGTAATGATCAATCCCATGAGACATTGCAGGAGAGTTTGCGGAGTCCCAAATCCACTTTCATTACAGAATCACACTCAAGAACATTGGAGCGTGCTGTGTAAGGGATATATTTACACATTAATTTAAAATCAAAATCTTTAGTGTGGTTTCTTTAGTGTAACCACACTAAAGAAAGATAAAAGGGCTACAGCAGTATTCTCCAAAAGCGTAATCAAGAGGAAACACTCAAACATGATTGAGGTGATAAATCTATTGTAATCCTACCCTAATTCTGCTACTTCTAACCGCTAATCTAATTCATATAGCAGAAATTAAAAGCTATTTCAAGTTTCAGAGATGGTACACATTTGCACGAAAGTTCTAATATGCAATGCTGTCACATGGTCTCTTATTCTTATCCCATGAGGCCAGATTCATTGATAAGCCATTAAGTGAAAGCTAAATGTCTCCCATCCCGGTAGCCTTAAGTTGCGACTGGAGATTTGATTCTGTATGGCCTGTCCCTATGTCGCCTGCAGGAAGATTTCCCTCTACCCTTCACTTTCTGTGCTAGACTTTTATAACTTAATCTCATTGTTATTAGAGATGTTAGCAAAAACAATTAAAGTAAAATGGTCTGATGTCCTTTCAATTATTTTCATTAATCAAGATTGTGTTCTTTTTCAAATTAAAAAAAAAGGCCCCTCATTGTCAACTTCTAGAAACTCTCAGCCGATGTAAAATAAGCTGTCAGCTTCATTTTAAATGCTGCAAATATATTCTTGTAATCTTGATTATCCCGTTACAGAACACAATAACATAAAGTAAATATGTGTCACACATATGACACACATATTAATCACACATTTTCAGAATCATCCTGTGTATTTACTTTTAGTTGATTGACTGCCAGAAGTTACTCAAGCAGAGAAAAACCCAGAGTACAAAAAACATACCAAAACCAAGATTTTGGTTACATTGGTATCCAATATCATCCCCAAGATAGAAGGATGGGGATAGTAAATTTTCCATTCAGGCCATATCTGACAGATGCTTCAAGATCAGTGTGGAGAACACCCAGAAAAGTAACAATACCCTTATCAACCCCTAAACTCGCCAAGATTACCCACAGTTTAGATCTCACAACACTGTTGAAGACTTAGGAAAGGTCCATGAATGCCAGGTAGATGGAACTGTGTTTAGCATGAGTGTATTTGCATGTCAAAAGATGAAATGAAATGAAAGTAGCATTTGTAAAGCGGATGGTCATCCGTAGGCATCCAAGCGCTAACAGCAGCTTAACTTGACACGTGGGCAGACTTCAAGGGAAGAGATAGATTTTTACTTTCTTTCGAAAAATCAGATAATCAGACTCTAAGGGAATGTGTTGAGGGAGAAGGTTCAATATCTTTGCCACATTATACAAGAAGAGGTGGCCCCCACTCTTCTAATGTTTGGGACTATGACCAGTTGCTTATTTTCAGATCTCAGAGCTCTATTTGGGCGGTAGAGCTGGATGAAAGAACGCATCAAAGGAGAGCCTTTACCAGAAAGTGCTTTATTAGCAATGCATAAGGCCTTAAACTGAACTCGTTCTTTGATAGGGAGCCAGTGGAGGGCGGCGAGAGCAGGCTTGGCCAACAAACGCCTGGGAGTATTCAGCAACAAGTGAGCTGCGCAGTTCTGCACTGTCTGCAGTCTTCTGATCATGGGAGGTTGGGCTCCAAGATATAGGGCTTTGGAATTATCAAGCCGCAACAGAATTAGTGCTTGAACCAACAGCCTATTGGCACCAAAAGGTAGTAGAGGGAAGATCTTTCTGATCAGCCTCAGCATTCCATAGCAGCTGGCTGCGACCTTTCGAGCCTGTTCTTTAAGGTCTAGATTGCGGTCCAACCACACACCCAGGCTCCTAATATGTTCTTTGGGGTTTGGAGCTGGACCCACACAGCTGGGCCAGAGATGATCTATATTCAGGGGGGCTGAGTTGCCCAGTATCATTAGCTCAGTCATAGCCCCATTGAGCTTTAAATAGGAATTATCCATCCATTTGGATACAGCTCCAAGACACGAGGCTAGACCTGGTGAAGAGCTATCTTGCTGGTTGATGGGAACTACCAGCTGGGTGTCGTCCGCATAAGTAACTATTTGTACCCCAAATGGCAATACTATTTTGGCCAAAGGCCCCAAAAACGATATTGAATAGGGTGGGGCTTAGGGAGGATCCCTGAGGTACCCCACAGTTTAAGGGCACAAGATCTGTCTTCAAGGAAGGACTGCAGTCATTCTAATACAGTTCCTGTCACTCCCACATTCCTAAGACTTTGAATCAATAGTTGGTGGTTCACAGTGTCAAAGGCTGTGCTGAGATCTAAGAGAATAAGGGCAGTACAGCCTCAACTATCAAGTAGTCTTCTGGATTCCTCCATTACACTGAGGAGAGCAGTCTGCTGTGTTCTAAATCCTGTCTGAGTAGGATGGAGACAGTTATTGTGTTCCCTAAAAGTAAAGAGGATGGTATTCACATACCTCTCAGCTATTTTGCTTACTCCAGGTAACAGAGATATGGGGAAACTCCTCAGGATCCAAATTGGGTTTCTTTAGGAGGGCTTTAACCATCTCTTGCTTCCATGAAGGGGTTACGGTTCCTGACTGTAGAGAGGCATTAATTAAATCCAGTATCACTGGAGATACCGAATTCATAACCTGTTTTAAAATGAAGGAAGGGACAGGATCTAGAGGACAGCCGGATTTTAAACGGCCCAGGATCCCCTGGAAGGATGTCATATTCAGAAGGGAGAATTTTTCCAGTGAACATAGTTGGATGGGACTTGTGGTGACAGATGGAGGAACACTTTGAGGGGCTTGGCCTGTGGAAAAGACCTGTAGACCAATTGTATTTTGTTTGAAAAAAATTCTGCTAATTGGTTGCATCGGAGTTTGATATCCTCCGAGGTATTAGGGGGGGTGAATTATGTAACAAGTGCTTTTGCAATCCAAAAAATGTCAAGGGGGAGTTTGCACCACATGTAATTATATCTTGGTAGTAAAGAGTTTGGGCGTCCTTTATTTCGGCTTTATAAAGTATTATTGCTGTTCTATATTCAGTTTTTTGGGGGGCCATGTAATCCTTTCTCCAGCTCCAAGACTATTTGAGCTCCCGGAGCTTGGGGGGTACCAGGCGTTTTTATTAATATCTACTTTTTTATAAATAGATTTTTTTGGGAGGACAGTGTTGAGAGATGACTCGAGCCAGTTGTTAAGATTATCATTCGCCCTGACAGGATCCGGGTCCAATATGGGCGTGCTATCTTCAAGGATAGTCACCCAAGATTTTAGAGGAAGTTTGGACCAGGTAGGGGTACATTTTTGAATCTTTACAGTTGGAATAGTGATATCCTGTGAGGCCCAAGAGAAAGGGATAAGCAGATGGTCTGACCAAAGTATTGGAATAGGGTCCCTAACCAGAAGATTCTGGATATTAGAAAATATAGGGTCCAATAAATGGCCTTTGGAGTGGGTGGGGCCACTCACTTTTTGGTTCAATTGGAACGTTCCCAGTCCGTCAACCAAATTTAAGGTGGATGAGGGTAGTGTCACATCAATATGTAAATGAAAATCTCCCAATAATGTGAAATTGGAGAGAGGACCGGCCAGGTTAGCAGCAATGTCAGGAAGATCCTGACCGAAGAGGCCTAGGGGGCCTGGTGGACGATATACTAAAATCCCTGAAAAAGTGCTTACAGGGGAAACATAGGGGAATATTACTAACAACTAGCGATATTTATCGCTAAATGGGCTTAGCGAGTATTTTTTTATCGCCAATCATTGCCGAATATTATCGCAGAGATAACGTGCTATTAGCAACGTTTATCTCTAAAGCAATAAAATATCCGGCGGTAGCAGCGAAATGCGCGAATATCGCTGAGAATACAGCGATGTTCACGCATTAATGACAATAGGGTCTTAGCCATAATATCTACCTCCCATTGGATATAATGACTAAGAACTGGTCTGAGCAGGCGTTAGCTTTTGGAGATATTCGCGCTTAGCGCAAATATTTCCATCGCTACGCCTGCGTTGATAATAGCCGATAGCGATGCTAGCGACTGTTTTTAGACGCTAACAGGTTGGGTACGCCCACTTTGCATGTCCTTAGCAATAAATATCTCTGACATGCAAAGCAGGTCCCAAACCACTCGCTATTACCTAAAAGCTGTCACTAACTGATGTTAGTGACAGCTTGCTAATAGGGCGATGAAATTATCGCTGTATAGCGGCCGAAAATGGCCGCTAAAGCGGCGATAATTTCATTTCGCCCGCCTTGATAATATGCCCCATAGATTGTAAAAAAAATGCTTTCACAGGCAGGTAAGGGATCATAAGTAACGCAACACTTAAAATCCGATTTATACATGAAAGCAATCCCACCTCCACGTCCTGACCTCCGGTCCAGCCTCTGAATAACATAGCCAGATGAGAGCGCCTGAAAAATGTAGGGGCCAGCATCCTTATTCAACCAAGTCTCAGGTAAAAGAAGGTGATTCTCTAAGGCATGCTTCGGGAGGGAGCGACAATTGAGCAAAAGCATAATAATAGCCTTTCTGCTAGAAAGTGTTATAGGGACTACAAGCGCTGGGAGGTACTTCAAGGAACAACCCAGGACACTGAATAGTGGGGCTATCCGGAAGCATGGAGTAAACACACTTGCCTCTGAGCGTCGTCCTGTAGTGTTTGAGCATTTCCGCGCTGGAGACATACTTATCGGTAATTAATTTGATGATTGAGACACTGTTCCATCGTAGCTACTCTTCGGAACCCATACTGCACCCTGGAAAAGATCTGATTATCGTTCATCCAGGTAGTCAGATGGTTAAGCACCACCCTGTCCATGACCTTTATGACCAAATACAGCAATGAAATAGGATGGTAACAGCTGGGACAAGCAGGATTACCCTTCTTTAAAATAGGTACAATAATAGTGAGGAAATCCAGAGGCACAGGCAGTATTGATGAAATTAGTGAGTAAGAGTGACAATAATTTTTAGTTGGCCTTATAAAGGTCCCTAGGGACCCCATTCGGGCCAGGGGCCTTATTATTAGCAGGGCTGCAACATATGGCCTCACTGACCTCACTCAGAGAAAAATCTATGTCGATGGAACAGAGGGTGCTGGGAATATCAGCCACCGTTATTGCACCGTTAGTTGGATTGTATATTTAACGGAAATATTCCACCCACTGATCCGAAGTCATGTTGGTGCAAATACCATGGACCTCATTTACAAGGCTCCTGCACCGCTGGAATGTCACTTTTAGTGACAGTCCGGCAGCACACACTGCAGGGCCATATCTACAAGGACACATAAAGCCACCCTGTGTGGCTCTTCATTGGCTTGTAGATATGGTCTGAGGCAATGCAGTGCTGCAGTGCCTCACCCTGCGATAGGGAGGTGTGCAATGGGCGTTACGGTGGGTGTTCCCATGTAACACCCATCGCATTTGACACATTCCCAGATTTACAAGATTTTGTAAACTTGAGAATGCATAAAAGCGTACACATCCCCAGGGGAGGTGCAACAAGGAGAAAATATTTCTCCTCGTTTTTTCCTCTTTCTATGTGAGCTACACTCTGCAACACACATAGAAAGAGGAAAACGCCTCCATTGATTTGTTTTTGTGCAGGAAGGTTCCCCTTCCTGCACAAAAACAATCACTACTAAAGCACAGATACCCTTGAACCATGGCACAAGATTGCCTGCATTTGCGCATGGCAGCCATTTGTGCGTCAGCGCAGTGGGAAAGGACAGGAATGTCTTATCTGATAGATATGCCGCATTCCTGCCCTTTTCTTTTGCCATAGGGCAGTGCAGCAGGAAGGCTTGCAGCGCTGCCCTACGTCAAAAGTTTGTAAATGAGGCCGCATATCCATTGCAACAGGACAAATTATTATCATCAACTGTTTGGCAAAACAGACTAGTATTTTGTGTTTTATATGCAAAATACAATTTGTCTCAAATGTTGATCTGCATTTCCGGCTTCCTCAACCTCAAGGCCTGCTCAAAAGTCCTTTCTTTGGGACTTGTATGCAGGGCTTCCCTTAGGCATTTATTAGCTGGCCTACAGGATCCATTAAACCAAGAGAGCTTTGTGTCACCCCTGGATTTTCATGGTTTCATTAGGGATTCCCGAATTATGGATCCCAATCTGACATAAACCTGAGTACCACTCAAGTGCTCTTGGGGACAGATAAGACAGCAAAGCATTAGGGCCAGATGGCTTACACAGAATTTCCTTAAGAGCTTATCTATATTAACTGAGCCCCAAACTAGTCTTCTCCCCTGATCCTTGGCGGAAAAAGTCCCAAAGATGCTCCTTGAACTTTCCGCAGACCCCCGTAAAGTAATAGGTAAGGCATTATGGTGGCTGAAGTAGAATATTCTACTGACCCATCAATGACCAGCTTCATCAGAGACCTTAAAATGAAAATGTATTCAATAGTAGTTCGAGTTCAATTTATTTATGATTTTGGAACTCAAAAGAGATCCACATAAAAAGAAGGCACAAAAGATAAAACATACATTTTCGGACGGTAAAATATGGTTTACAAATACACAAAATCTTGTAAAACGTCAGATAAAATCACCAATGATAATCATAACATCCATATGAAATTTTAATACATATCTAAAAAACTTTTAAAAAAGTTAAAAATCCTGTGACAAAACATTTCATTAGGTGGATTGTAAATTGCGTCTATAAATGAGGTGGCAGACAAAATGGATAGTTGTAGGCAGATTGGCCTCATCCACTTACGTCGATATAATAAAAGAGCCGGACAAATAAAGAGCACATGGGTAACATCCTGGATAGAATTATTACACAAATTACAAACTGGGGAGGAACCGTACCATTTGAACAATATATTAGTCAGTGGAAGAGAATCCTGCCTCAATAAAAGCCAAAAACGGCGCACTCCATGGGGGAGTTCCAAGTAATATAAGATTGTACCTTATTTATCAGACAGGAGTCAATAGCTGGGTGAATGCCTCTCTTTAACACCTTGGCTGCTAAGGCAATACCCATCCTGTGCTGGAAATTGCTATTCTACTTTATTCATGACGAGCTCAGCTCGTCATAAGCACAGCTCCAGTGTGCCTCATGACGAGCTGAGCTCGTCATGAGCAGGGAAGGGGTTAAAATACGGGCTTCCCTGTCCATAGTGAAACTTAATTTCCAAGTGGCCTGTTTCTAAATGGCCTTTAGCTGATATGATGTTAAAGTAAAAAGTAAAGATTCGTCCAATTGAAGCAAGTCAACCGCAGTGCTAAAAATTTTTACAATTAATGATTGCTCATTTAAGGTTCCTAATAATTCTTTCTGAATAAAAGATCTTAATGTACCAGGTTCACCCTTTACAAGGCTTGTAACCCATCGCACTATCCCTGCAAGACCCTGTACCCAACTACTGCGCAGAACAAATTCCAACCAAAGAGCGGCAACAGAACAAGCAGAGTTAAGTGAGGCTAGGTTCCGCAAGATTTTACCTTCTGTTATATTTAAAAGGCCCCATTTTCCTAAGTCGAGTAGTTCAGTACCATACAACAGGGAAGCAGGGATTTTAGCACGGAAAACCTCTAGTAGGAGTGCAAAGTGTCTTCTGCCTGTGGATCTGTAGAGGGAGATTAAGCTTTTACCTTGTGTTATTGCCTTCCCAATATTGTTTTCTATATGAGCCTTGTCACTTGAATTTCCGCACACTGTTTTTCCTAGGAAGACATATGATTTTACCACTTCCAATTTTTGTCCACCTACAGACCAAGTATAATTTGCATACTTCAACTTTTTCCTTCCCTGCATGCACATTACTTTACTTTTAGACACATTTATCTTTAAGTGATGGGCCTCTGCATATTCATGTAATACCTGCAGATGACTATTTAATCCCCTTGGTGTTAAATCCAGTATTAATATGTTGTCGGCATAAAGCAAACAGACTATCGATTTTCCCCCCAATAATGGGGCGATACCTTCACTTAAAGACAGGGCAGAGGGGAGTTCAGATATATATAAGGAGAATAATAGAGGGGCCAATAAACAGCCTTGCTTTAAGCCGTTTGTTGTAGGAATAACTTGGGATAGACCTCTTTCCCCTCCCATCAAGACTCTACACCAAGTGTCAGTATGGAGAGCTCGAACTAACTCCAGAAGGATGGCCGGCATGCCGAAGTCCGATAGTTTTCTCCACAGCAAAGGACAATCTACTTTATCGAAAGCCGTGGAGAAGTCTATGAAAGCTGCGTACACTTTCCCTCCTCGGACTTTAACATATTTTTCAGTTATTACTTGCAATGCCGTTAGATAATCCATGGTTCCATGCTTTCGCCTAAATCCGGTCTGCTCAAAGAGTAAAATTTCACCCAAGTCTACCCAGTCATTGATTTGCATCAAGAAAGAAGCATTTGGCGAAAACTTTACCCACGGCATCAGGAAGTGCAATTTGTCGGTAGTTATGTGGAGCGTCACGGTCTCCCTTCTTGAAGAGGGGGACTAATATACTCCCTTTCCAAGATGGGAGAACCGTTTTATTTACAAAGCAGAATCTAAACACCGGAATTGCACTATTTTGTTTCAAAACTGAAATTGGGAGCTCATCCGGGCCCATCGCCCCAGAGGAGCGCAAACCCTTGATGGCCAATTCTATGTAATCAATAGTAGTAGCATGCCCCTTGGATAAGTGGAAGCCATAGAGTGTGCAAGGCTCACACCTTCTATTGCACTACAAAGATCAAAATCGATCAGATGGGAACAGAGCGCATATCTTCTTAGGTCCATTCATTGAACAGCACCTACTATCCAAACAGATTATTCTTATTTCTCAAGAGGATATCCCAGGTTTTGAATCAAAACCACCCGCCACTATCAAATTGATTCCATTTCTTTTCTCAGCCTATTTAAGATGAAGTCCTTCTTTGAGGTTGAACAGTGCTACAAAATTTGGATTGTTCTTATCAATAAAATTATCATTGTAGAAATGAATAATAATAATTCTAAAATTCCTAGGCCAACACAAATGAAAGGCTTGAATCAAACTGTTCTTGTGAAAAATGGGTGAGATGGAGCAGGCCAAGCTCCTGAATCATGCAGTAAGCCCACTCTTGGCCCGTCCAGCAACTGCAGGGGAGTCGAGATAGAATTGTATTGTATTTATTTTATTTGTAAAGCGCTAACATTCATCCTAAAAGGACATCACGGCGCTAAAGAAGAATTACAAGTGATTTAACGGCAACACTTTGGAAATTATTGATCTGGGCTGGGGAAAAGGAATGTTTTTAGTTGTTTCCTAAAAGAAAGGAAACAGTCAGTTGTTCTGAGTTTGTGGGGTAACTCGTTCCATTTTGTTGCGGCAATGTGAGAGAAAGCCCTCTCTCCCATCCTGACAGTCCGAGCTCGGGTGATAGATGCTCTTCCGGACGTCATGGATCGTAGGTTTCTAGAGGGTTTATGAAATCTGATCGTATCATGTAGGATGATGGGGCCTGTATCGTGGAGTACTTTGTGTGAAATACACAACAGTTTAAAAATGGCTCGTTGTCGCATTGGGAGCCAGTGGAGCTCACGCATACATTTTTTGGCTGAGTCATATTTTCTTTTATTACAGATGGCTTTGGCAGCGGCATTCTGAACCAACTGCAATTTGGAAAATAGGTAGTCTGCCATTCCCACAAACAGTGAATTACCATAGTCCAACCGACTCAGCAATAGTGATTGGACTAGTGTTCTCCTGCAATCTGTCGGAACCCAGGGAAATAATCGTCTGAGCATCTTCAAAAGGCCAAAGCCTCTGCCGCAAACTATGGAGACATGGGATTTCATGGATAAGTCCTTATCCAGTGTTATTCCTAAGTTTTTAGCTTTTGTAGTCGGGTTAGGAGGCAAGCCCAAATCGCTCGGCCACCAACTGTTGTCCCAGACCTGTGTGCATCTGCCAAACAATAGAATTTCGGATTTGTCAGCATTAAGTCTAAGACAATGGTCCTGCATCCATGTTGCCAGTTCGGTCAGGCAGTTTGTCAGTCTAGTTTTAGAATAACAGGAAAACCCTTTTCAGAAAACATCCTCTGTAGCCCAGGTTTCCTGCATTAGAAATAAACAATCGAATAAATTTCACCCAATTTTCCAACCCTAATTTGGCTTGTAAACCCGCTATGTTCCAACTCAAACTATTGATTAACGTTTCAAATGGCAGCTGCTGAGGGACAAGATTCGCTTTTACTGCAACTGTCTCTGAACAATTACATATAACTGATACCACAATTTGCATGCATCCAATGACCCGGAGTTAGTAATGGTATTTCAGGTTGGCTCGGGCATGCGCCTAAGCCAGGCAGAAACCACTACTCTGGTCAGGGGAAGGGAATTACACACTGAAGATAACCCCTGCTCACCCCCTTGGTAGCATGGCATGAGCAGTCAGGCTTATCCCAGAGGCAATGTGTAAAGCGCTTGCGCAACACACTCACAGAGCAGCGACACACTAGGCACCCCACAAAAGAAACTCCGCACAAGGTTATACAAAAATAACCTTTGTATTTTCCATAAAACACATCAGAGTATAGTTACATATATACACCGCGCCACCTGCAGCTAGGTATTACTTTACAGGGGATTATAGACATTACAGGGCCAATCAGGCTACGGTCATAATATCACAATGCACAGTTAGCAAAGCAACCAGTGACTACTGGCAAGGGTGCACTTAGCACAACACCTTAGGCATAAATATAAATTAAGCAAACATCCTAATTATCAGTGTTTTCCGCGAGTGAGAAGCCTTAGGCGTAACCATCATAGCATTACCTAGATGAGCATATCACATTCTGCACATCAGGCCCCTCATCGTCAGGTAACATCATTGCTACCCATAACATTGCCAGAGTGCACACATCGTAAACATTTTTAAAGTGCACATATTACAATATCACCCTTACAGTACATTCACTCTACAGTTCAGCAGGGCAATTATTGATAAATTGCACCCAGTACAATGACACCTTCACTGCACCATCTCCCGGCTACTGATCGCTACACTGGTAGCCTTTTGGACCTCCAACCAGGAATGCGGTAGTCCCAGGGGCCTCAGTTGAGGTCTCACCCAGAGCAGTCCACAACAATAATGCCCATGATATTAGTACAACCAGCAGGGGAGGCACCCGCTCTGCCTACAATGGCCGGGGACCTCCCTGTATCCCATGGACTGGCCCCCCGTGAGTATGCAGCCCGCAAACAACTTTGGCCCAGGCCATACCTCTCCCTGTCTAGCGGGTCTCCTGCGGTCCTCACCGGGTCACTGGGTGTGTAGCCCATCTGGCTGCACAGAACAACAGAAAAAGGGTCCCGAATTCCTACAGGGAAAGGGAACCCCTTGTAGACCCCTCCACACCCAGGGAAACAATCGGCGTCTGAGAAGTGATTGCTGCTGCGCACTCTGCCTTCCTTCAAGCAGCAGCCCCGGCTTCAATAGGGAGGGTGGGGCTCACAGCTCCAGGTCGGTTCTCTTCCTTTATCCAGCCCCCCTGCAGCAACTTCCCATGCCGCGCTTCCTCAAGCAGGAAATGGGCTCTGTTTGATTCACTTCTCGGCGGCACACTCCGGGCTGTAGGGCTTCCCTCACTATCTCGCTTGTGGAACGCCACCCACAACCAGGCACCGCTCCTGCCTGGCTCCCTTTCCGGCTGTACTTTCCCAGCCGATCCCACCCACGGTCTGGCGTTCCCCAACTGACTTCGTCTCGTCAGGGAGAGAAGTCTCCTCTGGTGCAGGCACACAGGCAGGCAATGTGCCTAAAGCGCCATGTGGGAAATGCGGTGCCACGTTCACCGGCAGCCACCTTCTCTATCCTGGGGATCCAAAGCGCTCACCACATGCTCGAAAGGGCAATTCACCACAGGTCAAAGAGGAGACCCAGCAAAGCACTCTTCACTCCAGGGCCAGAAAGAGTACCCACACGCAGTGCTCAAAGAGGAGATCCAGCAAAACACCCTTCTCTCTAGGGCCAGGGGAAGTGCTCACCACGCACTATATCTCTCCCCTCCAGGGGAGGCAGGAAGCAAGGCACAGGCAGGCCAGCACACCAGGTGCCCAGTGGCGGTTCCTCCTGGCAGTCCAGCAGCCTGCCGGCCACAAATTCCCAGTAATGCACCAACAGCCCGCAAACATGGGGTCACTGCCCCAATACTTATACCACACACTGTCTTCGTTCTCCCCCTGGCACAGGGCTCGGTCCCCAGTCCAAACCAGTCCTGGTGAGCACTTAACATTTTATTCACAGTGCACAATAACCAACTTTGTACGGGTAGGCTCTGGCCCAAGACACACCACAGGTGGGCAGAGCCAGCATCGTGGAAGGCAGGCACAGTCCAATTCAGGCCCAGGTGCTACTCCTACCATCACTTCAAATGCAGATTGGCCTATTCAGCCTAGTGCTTACTCGCCCAGCCCCTCTGGAGTCACTGCACCTCCCCAGCCCGTCATTCAAGAGCCAGACATGTAATACACATCAGGCAGGCACAAAGACACATAGACATATAGCACACAGAAAATCCCACTTCTAAATGTGGCATTTCTAAAATAGTAATAATAAATCTGTGAACACCATTATGCAGCATACCACTATTCCAAACATACCAAACTTGATCACGCTAGCCCTTTCAGGTCAGGAATTACCACTGAAACACATATCAGGGAATCCCCAATGCATTCCTATGAGAGGGCAGCCTCACAGTAGTGAGAAACCAAAATGGCTGTTTGTCACTACCAGGACATGCCCCACAGTTAAGGCACATGTCCTACCTTTTGCCTACAGCCACTCTGCCCATAGGGCTAGCTAGGGCCTACCTTAGGGGGTGAATAATATGTAGTAAAAGGGGAGTCACAGAGGGGGAAACCACTTTATGTGTCACATCACAGCAGCAGTAAACTGGGAGCGCAGGCCCTGCAATGGCAGAGGCCTAAGACAGGTATGAAAGGCTACTTTGGTGGGTGGCGCAATCAGCGATGTAAGCCTACCAGTAGCATTTAATTTACTGGCCCCAGGTATATGAGATACCACTTTACAAGGGACTGATAGGTAAATAAAATACACCAACCAGGTGGAGACCAATCTTACCAAGTTTACCACTGAGAGCACATGCACTTTAACACTTGACAGCAGAGATAAAATGCCCAGAGTCCTAAAACCACCAACACCAGTTCAGAAAAAATACCAGCAGTAAGGCAAAAAGTTCAGGGATGACCCTGCAAAAAGGGCCAAGTCCAACACAGCTCTCCTGAAGTCAGTCATTATCAGACAAATCACAGAAAATACCTGTTGGATATGTGTAATGCACTAATTTGGGAAGAGGAGAGATTAATGGCTGTAGACTGGCCCGGTACTTCCTAGGCATTCAAACTGAGATGTTGATAAAAATAGCACAGCAGGAAAGACTCTGATCCCTGAGATTGTGATTGGATGATGGCAAGAAGCCTGTAATAGATCAATTAGGGATGGCTGGGTTATTAAAGCGGACAAAAATAGAATCCCTTGAAATCTCCTTATTCATACGGCCCACATTCTACTTTTTGTGCGAATAGGATGTGGTTAAATAGGCTGCCCTTGCACCTAATGCAGGTATGAAACTGATGTATGACCTGTTTATGTTTATGTTTGCGGATTTCTAGAGCGCTTGGCTGCCCGTGAGCATCCCAGCGCTAATGATAGAATGGGTAAGAACAGGTGAGGGGATCTTAGGGAAACAGCCAGGTCTTCAGAAGCCTGCGAAAGGAAAGAAGATTGGGCTGGGACCGAATGTCCAGTGGGAGTGCGTTCAAGAGTCTGGAGGCATTATACGAAAAAAGGCGTCCTCCTGACCGGGCCCTCTTGATCCTGGGTATTGTGGTCAGATGAAGATGCGTGGATCGAAGGGTTCTGCTGGTTTTGTGTGGAATGATAAGATCTTTTAGAATAGGAGGGGCTTTGCCATGCAAGATTTTATGGGTGATACACAGGGCCTTGAAGTGTACCCTTTCGAGTATTGGGAACCAGTGCAGTGACCTAAGGGCCGGCTTCCCTGAGCAACCATTGTTGGTGCCCGTGAGAATCCGAGCAGCGGTATTTTGTACAACCTGCAATTTGGCTGTCACTTTCTTTGGAGCGCCAAGATAAAGCGCGTTTCCGTAGTCCAATCTGGACAATATGAGGCCCTGAATCAAAAGCTTCCTGGACTGTGTTGGCAGCAGCGGGAGAATTTTTTGCGCACCTGATTATTTAACTCTCTTGTCGACTATGTCACGTGCTGGCCTAGGGCTGGAACATTGTTTAAAATTGCCATGTATATGCAGACAGCTGGAGGCAAATGGCAGGTACATTTCTTACTATCCCCCCTGCTCATTACATCACCTGGTGCACTACTGGGATCCCTTACTTGCATTACAGGGTTGACATGCTCCCGATAATAGCACCATCATTGGGGGGCAGGGATGAGCAGAAGATTCTTGGGTGGGAGTTACAATGCAGGGCCCTTGCTTCTGTGGCCTAAGGGCTGCAGAGGCATTAATTACCAAAGAACAGATATCAGCAGGTTTAACAACGGAGAGTAAACAACCCGATCTCTCCCCACCTGACCAGGGAGTGTAAAGCTAGTTTATGTTCAATTAGGTACAGCCGCTTAATGATCAGGCTGAGTCTTCCAGAGTTTGCTTGAGTTCATCGCATAGTTCAGACATTAGATCATTCTTAAGTTTATCCAGGTCACCCAAAGGCACTAGAGAGGGCGGAGAAATGTTCTGGGGGGCCAACCTCTAGATTTAGATCGGCTCTATATAATTTTAGGGTTTTTCCATAATTTTGGTCACTTTGCCGCAGATATTGGAGTTGGAGAAGACAACACAAGGTCAGTAGTGGCTGGCATGAGCTCCTCTTTGACCAATGATGAGAACTTACTGAGGCCAGGACCAGCAGCTGATCCCAGAGCAACACAACCTGTGGGAGCGCTAGGCTTCCCTCGATTATCCATGGGCAGCGAGAGGCGCCTTTTTGCCAGCTGGATTTCCTAGTCGATGACCCCCACCGTCCGCTCAAAAAAAACCTCAAGGGTGGTGGTAGTTTTACCACTGTTTGTCCTCTACCCTTCTAATTTCCGATTCACCATATTGTCATAGATACTAGGAGAATTGGGCCAAGTGCCAAATGCCAAGAACAATCGGTCAGGGTAGCAGGATCCGGCTGGAGAGTCCCTGTCCAAGAGAGATGAGCACCAAAACAAACACCAAAACAAGAAAAAACACTTTCTCTCACCAGTACCTCTGGTATCAAACCCTGTATCAACGAGGGGAGCCCGTCCCAGCCTCCCCCAGTCTTGGAAAGGCGCAGACACGCCCACTCTTGGTGCAGTCTTCACACATCCCATGCAGCAGGGGAAATGGTGGTGCTGCAAGCACATTATGGGCCAGCCCTCACAAATTAATGCTGGGCACTGCAGTCCAAAGTGCCCCAGCAAGTAAGACCAGTGACTATGCTACACCTGCCACCCTCCAATAACTGTTGGCACATCCCAGTGCATACATCCCGGGGCACCCTGCCTCTCTGTCAGATGGTTCTCCTGATCTCATGTACTGTGAGGAGGCTTCAAGCTGCCATCTTGACATGCTATAAAAATCTACTGAATGAAGTGCCTAAAAGTAGGCATGCTGCTGAGAGAGCGCAAACTGACTTAAATGTATAAGTACCTCACACTTACATGTAGTAAGCACAAGTCATGAAGAGAAATGCCATGAGTGCTAATAGTATCTACAACTACATTCTGAAATGTATAATTAACCTAGAAATTTAAGTAGAAGTGGAACTAATGCAGAAATGTGTGAAATCATATGATTTTATTAGATGTGATAATTCCTGAATCCATGTCGTGTAGCTGCTAAATGTAAGATGGCATGCGGGTAAACGTAGAACGTGGTAGGCCTCAGGGCCAGAGATGTGTTTCCTTTCACGACATGGATTGCACTAATGCTTTAGCAATAAGAATTGATGGGCCATGATTTATAGATGTGTTTATTGGATAACAGAACAAGAGTATTAACATGCTATTAATTAATGTAGGATTTGAATGTTATAATCATTATGAGAAATGCAGTAGGCCTGAAAATGTTATAGCCTTTGATTTACACGTATTAGTCTGGGCCGAGAAATGTTGCAGACCTTTTTGGAAGTCTATGAGAATTGGGATCTTGGCCGCAGATGTCTGTCTGCAAGAGAAAGGGGGGATCCAATTATAAAGACATGAATAGAGGGTTGTTCAAGAGAAGGCCCAGACATGGAGGAGGGTTCCGGAATGTTTTAAGGGGTATCAGCGGGCCGGAGAAGAGTCTGAGAAGCAAGGTCAACTCTTACGCACAAAGCCCAACACGAAGCAGCATGGAAAAAGCCAGAAAATATACCACGTGAGGGGCGTCTCTCGAGGGGCGTCCCAAATGTTGTTGACTGTTTTGTATTAGGGACAGCACCCCTGGGTGGAGTTAGAGCAGATGCCTGAGGACCCTCTAGAGAGCGGATGGGTAGGCAGAGAGGGGTCATGACTGGAGAATTGTAGGTTTTCACCAAGAGACTAAGAGTGGGTGACTTCCCTAGGGGGTCATTCACCGCTGACACCTTTTGATAGGTTGGGACTTTGTTAAGTAGGGATACCATCTAGAGCAGGGTAGGGACAGCCTAACCTGTGGTTTTCCTCCAACTTAAATGTCGGAGAGATCTCAATACGTGTCTATGTTGATAGCTTTATTATTCTTAGAACTTGTATTAGTAGTCTTCTTTGCTCGTCTGAGGGTTTTCAGAGAGCACATGTATGTAATTGGGCCCGTGTATCTTGTGAATCTCATTCTGAGATGCCTGTACCTGCAGCTTATCCTGACTATATAATAAATCTTTGAAAGCTAGAAGTTGTCTGTGATCTTTCGGAGCGGAGTCCTTTATTGGGTGAACTAACTTGGTAAGAGATGCACTTTCTTCCCTCAATGACAGGCAATAAAGGTTCAGTCGACCAGATCGGGGTTTAGATCAATAGTGATAAGGTATCGATCAAAATCTCGCCCCCGCACTGCAAATGCTATAAAAATCTTATAAGCCCTCGTAGCAGTGGCATGGTAAACCAGTTACAGAGGGAGCCTCTGGGCCAATGTTAGTGTTTTATGGGTCCCTTCCAGGCAGAAGTTCAGTAGGAAAACACAGGTGTCCCAATGACAGATCTAAGAGACAGTGTGGGGAGATTCAAAGGAGCTAAATGCAGCAACGGAGATAGGGAAAGAGAAATGACAAAGAGAGGCAAGTAGAGAGAACAAGCGAGAGATGGAAATTGGACAAATTAAATGTAAGAAGATAAGAAAAATAAGAGTGGGGATGAAAGAAAGAAGAGAAGGTAGAAAGAGGGCAAAAAAGAAGCATTTATTTATTTTTTTATTTCACGAGTGCCCCTGCAGAGCCATCTGGAAGTCATTGCATAAAAATGCATACAAAGCAGCATTTAGACTTTTTAAAACCAAAATTTAAAGTGGGGCACACCTCTCAGCCGATCTCCGCCTCCTGAATCCCTCTGTGGGCAGTCGGACTGACTCCTTCTTCCTCAGTGGCTTAGATGTGCGGTTTAGAGTGGGCGAGGGCAACGCTCTCATTTTCAGGCTACTTCTTTGCCTAGAAGCGATGACAGTCATTGACATTTCGTCGCTGCTCTTTGGTTTACTTTTGCCACCAATCTTCCATGCCCATGGAAATGGCACACACAACACATCTGGCTAGCTTAGGAGCTGCTAAATGTGAATACTAAAGTGAACATAAAATATGTGTTAATGAATTTATGAGGCACGAGTTGGAAAACTCAAACTTTGTTAAAAAGAATCAAACTATGCATTGTGTGGTAAATGATTTCTATATCCTTTCTCTCTCTACCACTTCATTAGAATGTCCTGTGACATCATGGAATGTTTGAGTGCCTTACTGTGTTGAGATTGTCAGTTGGTCATCTCAGGCTGAGGAGCTAGTAGCTCGCTCCTGGTGGGGTTTCTCCGGTGTATCTTCTTACCTTATAACTTGCCACCTATCTACCTGCTAATAAAGAGGGATCTACTACTACACCTGGACTACGGATCTTCATTTATGTACCACACATTGCATTTGTGTGCGGTTTACAGTGTGTATCTTCAATAAACAAGCACAGGAAGTCTGTGTTTGGACTATTCAAGCAGGCCACATATATAGGCTGTTTGGGGAAGAATGGGCAAGAAAGCAAAGAACTGCAAAACTCACTTGTGGTTTGTGAAACTGCTTCTCGTAACTCTTGGCGTTCTCTCTATTACAGCGGAAGGCGGAGGAATCACAGCAGAGTAAGAAGGTGCACCGCACTCTGCCCAAAGATCAGACCCAGTTACTATCCCTGCAGCATGACCACAGGCACAGGAGCAAGCAGCTCTCCAAGATATCTGGCTCAGCCGCTCAGGCTCCATCAGTCAGCACGCCCAAAGAGGTACGCGAGGTCCCACTGTGGTGTGCCCTTCATGCATGACCCCATTGCAGCTCCCCATGTGCACTATCACATCTCTAATAGCTCCTTGCATCCGGTGTATTGGTTGCTGATTGCCTGACTGCAGTTCTGCTGAGCTGCATTCCAGGCTGCTTAAAATCGATAGATATTTTAATTGTGGTCCCCTTTGAAACTATGAGTCTATTCCCTGGATCACAAATTAGCATAAATATGCATTTTTAATCAGAGACTCTATCACATATAATCTGTACAACTGGAATACAGACCAATGCTGCAAGATTAAGAGAAAGCCATAAGCATAGGTTAAAAATGTGGATGTCAACTTGAAGTAGCAATGGGAAACATATACTGCCCTTGCTTGCAGTTTAGTACCTCTGGCACTGACATCACAGTCACTGGTCTCTGTGGTTATATGAAAATGTTTGGGAACAGAAAGTAAACAATGTGTCTAGAGCCCACTTCCTGCCCTCACTCTGCCTAAAATCTTAGCAGCAAAAATTAGGCTATTTTGGTACTAAAGGTGGGACAAGGGGTGAACGCTGTGATGTCATCAAGTGCTTAAAGGGTACATAATTTCACCGTCATCCACATCCATGCCCACAAGCATTGCCAATCCCAGTGTTGGTATCCTGTTCTCTAAATTTGAAGTGCTTTGTGATGAGGGCCTTATTGGTTACGGTTCATAGGTCCCCAACTGGCAAGACTCAATTGGTAAGACCCGAAGAGGCAGAAAAGTGTGAGTCATAGAGAGAACATGACCCATGAGGTTGAGATGGATTATTACATTGAGGATGAGTTATGTAGAATACACATCTATAAAGTGTTAGAATTGTACAAATTGGCCCAATAAAGTGATAGACTCTAGTTATGTTACTCTAAAGGCTACAAGTCTGGATTTCTAAAATGAGAATGAGTGCATCTTTCTTGTCATTTGGTTAGAGAGTGTTTTCTGCTTCGCCCATGGGCGACATATGCATTTTCCCATTTAGTCAAGGTTCAAACAGATCGCCGAAGGCATGGTCATGTAAAATTTAGGGATTCTGCAAGAATAATTTGAGAACTACATGGTGAGTGTTGTATGCCCTTGAAGATTTGCTCTTAGTGAAGATGTAAAAAACGAGTGAAATGTCATGCCACAATGATGCAGTACAAGTGCAACCCTTTCCAGTTGCATTTGTGGCATTTATACAGTGGGGGAAGAATATTATTTTCCCCAGAACTCAGAGGAAATCAAATGCAGCTTTGGAGGCTGCACCGAGCCCAGGCAGCTCTGTTGCTGGATCTCTGCACCATAAAAATATATTTTATTTGCAGCGTTTTATATAGCGTGAACTAGACCCAATGGTATCAGAACACTTTACATGAGCACCAGTTACCTTACAGGCAGATTGATTTTTTTTGTTAGACATGGGGAGATTAGTGATTTACCCAGAATCAGAGAATGTTGAGCATCCCTGCCGAGACTCAAACTCGGTTCCCCAGCTTTGAGGTCGAACGCCCTAGCCGGTAGGACACATTCTCTCCAAATATGATATGCATTAACTTTTGATTATGATTTTGGAAATAGTGGTGGTGATTAATAGGAAAATCACATACTATATGTAATTTGGTGTGAGATATTCAAATCCACAACCAAAACTGAGTAAGCAATTTTAGATTTGATATATATGAGATATCATACATGCACTGTATCAGAGATCTACTGAAACTGACACCATATTTTAAAATATCTGTACATTTGCTCCTGTGCTGTACTTTAGTTCATTTACATGTTTGCATTCAGCTGCATTGCCACAGTTCCCAATCCTCACTGTTATAGGAAGAATTTGTAAGCCCAGTAAGTCACGAACGCGTCACTGCATGCAAGATAATGTGTGCAGGAAAGGGAAAGCGTGCTGAACAAAGCATTTCCCCAGGAAAAAGCCTCCGAGAGCCCCTGCGTGATAAGCGGCGGTGAACCGGAAGTGCTGCTGAGAAACACCTTGTGAAGTTTCACCAGCAATGGCAGAGGACTTCTGAGTCAGCCATACGCTCCGAGTGTGTTCTTGAACAAAGGATTAATTGAAACACGTTTTCATTGGTCTTCCACTACAGCACAACCAACATCTCATTTTTCAATGTTGTATTTAGAGAGATATAAATGCAATGTGCGCCGAGATTATTCATATTGATGCTTGTATTATATGTGGATTGGAAGCCGTAAAGCTGTGTCAGTGCGTGCTGTACAAACGCAGTGTTTGTAAAAGCTAAAAACATTCGAATTTAAAGCAAGCACTGGCAAAGCCAATAGGTAGTACCTTGGCAAACTGGTGAGCTGAGTAATGTGTTTATTTTTTTCCGACATTAGTTTTTTTTTTTACTGAAAGCATATTCCACAAAAATAAGAAGTAGGTGTACAAGAAAACATGTTGTCGCCTAACCTTATGCCTGCAAGAAGAATGCTAAAAAAACAATAGTTGCAATAATTTTGCTAAATTCAGATGTGGGTCCTAAGGCGAGATGAGTGATCCCATTCCAGTTAATAGGGATGTTCGGTAAGGCTGTGTTCTCACCCCAAACATATTGATTTTATTTATTAATGATCTGGTAACTCACCTAGAGAAGTGTGAGAAGGACGCCCCAAGATTAGCTGAAGTCATGGTTCGCCCTTCTGTTTGCAGATGATACACCCCTGATCACAAAATCACCTATGGGCCTTCAAATTCATTTGGATTAGTTTGAGTCCTTCTGCAAACAGAAGGGCCTAAAGATCAACATCAGGAAAACTAAGTTCATTGTTTTTAACCCTGTGCATCCACCAGAACCAACCCTACACTTAACAGGATTCCACTGGAGAGAGTTCATACATTTGAATATCTGGGGGTCACCCTTACTGAACATTTTGATTGGCAACACTATGATATTAAATGTAGTATAAAGTTAGAACAACACTCAGGGGGAATTGTGAAGTTGTAGCAGGGTTCCCAATTTCGTCCTACATCCCAGCCCTATAAATGTAAACCCTCCAAGCCCTTGAGGCGGCTCTCTAAGGAGCAGAGCTCTGGGGCCACAAGGATGTAAGATCCCTGTTGACAGTGGAAAATCACTTTATGCGATGTTTAACTAACCTTCCTAAAGTGCTCCACTAACCCCAATGAGATTGATCCCTGACAAAATAGAATTCAGACCCATTTTGTATTGGTGTAGACTTTGGGCGACCCAGTATTCACTTTTAATTGAAAGGTCTTGAAGAAAGTACTGGGGTTACCCAGGGCATCTAAGATTTCTTGCCTTACATTTATAAAACAATGTCTATTTCCGATTTGGTGAGGGAACCTATTGACTACACCTATGGAGGCCAACATGGTATCTAAAGCAAAGATCAAGGGCATATACTGGCAGCATTCGCATTAATCCCTTTTAGGGCAATCTAATGTAGGCACCCTCACAGCCTCCTTTCTTGAGTTCAAAGATAAATGCACTATGGGGGCGTGGCCGAGCCGAGCAGCAAGATGGCCGCTTCGTGAAGTGGCTTTGCCAGCCTAGTACATTATCCGGCAAATATCCGACAAAATACTGCCCATCCAACCTTCTAGCTGGAGGGAGCAAAGTGCTGAGGCGATGCAGCACTGATTAAAATATTCAGCCCTGCAGAGGACTGTCGC
Source organism: Lissotriton vulgaris (assembly GCF_964263255.1). Taxonomy (NCBI): domain Eukaryota; kingdom Metazoa; phylum Chordata; class Amphibia; order Caudata; family Salamandridae; genus Lissotriton; species Lissotriton vulgaris. Next base: position 237,324,711 of record NC_141691.1, read on the forward strand.
TTACCGTTGGTAACGTACCTCGTGAACCTGAGGCCTGTGCGGGGCAGCGGCTGCCTGGGAGGCCGGTGAGAGAGGGCAGGCCCATCATGCTGCCGAATCAAGAGCTGCTGGAGCTGGGGCCAACTGCCAGGGCTGCTGTGGAGCGGTGAGAGTGCCTCGGACGCCGAGGGAACGACGAGTGCTGCCCCTAGGCTGGGGCTGACGGTTTGTGGTGCCGGGAGGTTTGCCATGCTCGGGGGAGAAACAAAGTGCAACTGCTGCTGTTGGCGACCCCGGTCGCGTTGGCTGGGCGACGCTGTGCCAACTTGTAGAGGCAAACGGAGCGGGAAGTTGCCTGGCAGATCCGGGATCGTCTCCCCTGTTGCGCAGGACTGCATTGGTTTCGAGGCCCAGGGCAGAGTACGCTCCAGGATCGAGGATGTCCGAAGGGGCGGCTACGGTGGTGTGTGAACTGGGGTATGGCCCGGGGCATCTGCAGTGTCCACCATCGGGCATGCATAGCGCCCTCGCTCCCTCAAGGTACTGTGCAACTTTACATAGGGGACCCCGTGCGGAGGGAGCCGGAGTCCCCTTTACTATTGGGCGTGCTGGCTGGGCGGAGCGGACAGGCTCTGAGACTCACATTGTAAACAGCTAGAGGATTGACCCTGGCACCCCTCCGCCCCCCCCCCCCGATTTTTAGGGAGATTGGCCGCAGCTGCAATACCGTTGCCGTGGGTGGCCGAAGTGAGGGCTCCACGTGGCCCACCATCATACTGCTGGCCGGTCATTGACGACGCGCTGATGTGAACCCCCTCAGGTTTGGCAACTTTTTTTAAACAAAGGGGGGAAATACACGCCACAGTGGGACCAAACTAAGGCAAACATGAGAGTGTGCCGATTACAGCTGCACAACCGGTTCTTTCTGACAAATGTAGTGAGACCCCCGAAAACAGCACCCAGATACATGAAAGTGGGTAATTAACTTATGGCCATGCCAGAGAGGGCCTACTGCAGCTAGATTGCCGGTGATTGATGGATGAGGTGGAGGCCCAACTCAGCACACACAGATATTGCTGGCTGGACAGTGGGAGAGCATAGCGGTGAACAGTAAAAAGACATTGGAGGTCTCTTGTAGCCTGGCAGAAGTGGGAGGTAACACTCTGTGTCGTCCTAGGTCGTGGCCATATCTGAACTGCACAATCTCGTTTGCCGGCTTCTTTGGTTCTGTCTGGCATGGTGGGCCTGAGTTCATACTTCGATCGGAGCGATGCTGGGATCAGGGCCTGCCTATTGGCCAGGTTCCTCTATCCCTGTCCACGAAGAGACTGGGCTGCTTGCTGAGGCTCCAACCAAATAATTCACAGCTTGAAGTGTGCGCTATGACTGGGGTGCCGTTATGGGTAACCGGATAATAAATAAGCCAAGATCACCTTTGAAAATGCACCACAAGACTACAGGATATGAAGCCGACGCCAGTCACCGTGGTGCTCGAGACGCAGCTAGAGCCTGAACAGGAGGATGACATCAAAACCATGCTGAGAGAGGTAAAGGTCAGCTTGCAGAACATCGATTCTAAACTGGACTCCATTGTGCTGCAAATGGATCATGTCTCACAAAGAGTAGATCAGCATGAATCCCGTATTGATACATTGGAAACCATCAGATCACCATCAGATGACCGCCAAGTTGAAACGCACGAGCATCTACCCCGCATGGACAAGGTGCTTGAAGTAATCAAAGCAAGCAACCTTGAAGCGAGGTCAAGAAGAAACAAAGTCTGGATCACAGGCATTCCAGAATCTAGGAACATAGCAAACATGGAGCACTATATCAAAGGGTTGCTACGAGATCTGTTTGGTTCTGGCCTGTCAGAGATGTTCCTGTTAGAAGGAGCACACTGCACCCTGGGACCCAACCCCCCTACCCCCGGGGCCCAGCGATGGCAGATACTGGCTCGTCTTTTAAACTACAGAAACAGGGACACTGTTCTAAGGCTGGCCCGGGAAAAGAGGGACATACAACACCAGGGAAATAACATTGCTTTTTACCCAGACTTTATGCAGGCTGTCCAGGCCGTGTGATAAGAATGCATCCCTGCCAAGAAACTCTTCCAAAGGTCTGGCACAAAATATGCTATGTTTTACCTTGTAAAGCTCAGGATCCAGACTGGGGGCAAACCTATGATTTTCACTGAGGACATTTCTGCTTTGAAGTTTGCAAAACAGACGGTGAGTAAGCAGCAGATGAGAGATTCGGTAGCTGCACCCTTGCTAAGCATCAAGCTAAGCGACAATGTCAATTTTGTGCGATGGCTTGTATTCCTGATGTGTGGTACACAGCCCGCAGTCACATGTCCCTCAAGCTATACAAATTATTTACATTTCAAATGTCCTGGTAGTAAGTAATTCTACTCGGCCCCCCTGTTGCTCCTGTGACAGGGTAGTTTGCCGCCAAATATTCGCCCCCTCGGGAGGATTCCCTTTAGCCATGGGCTTTGAGGGCCTCTGTTTGTAATGGGATGTTTAGGGTATGCACAACCTGATTGGGGGTTGGTGTGGGAGGTGGGTGGGTGGGGGTTATTGCTGTTTTTGTTTTGTGCTGTTTGATGCAGTACACATCAAGTTTCATATTGCACCTGCCCTGGGTGGTCAGCGTACCACTTGCCCGTTCTATATGCACCACACACTCTGCTGGATTACCAAACAGCTGTGGCTACGCCCAGGGTTGCTATGGGGTGAGAATGGGTCGTGGGTGGGCTGGGCAGGCTAGTGCTAGTTCCTGTTTATTGAAGTGCATAGCTTATTCTTTACTGGCTATTTCGCAAATATGGACCACTTGTCATTATCCGGAGTTCGCCCCATACAGCAGGAGGGATACTGCAGGGAGGCACTGAAAGTACACCTCACAAACCAAGACACTGGTCGCCATAGAGACATATCTTCCCACAGACATTAATGCCCAAATTGACCTGCATCACGTGGAATGTGCGTGGCCTAAATGACCACAGAAAGTCACGGCTGGTGCAGTCATATCTAGTTAGGCATGCTGCAGATGTGTGCCTCCTACAGGAGACCCATCTGAGAAGTACTGCTTGTGATAGATTGAAATCCACTAGATGGAGTGAGGTACATACATCTTGCTCCTCAAACTATTCCAGGGGAGTGGCCACACTAATTAGGCGGGGCATCCACTGGCAGACGGCCAAGGTAGTCAGTGACCCTGAAGGGCGATATCTACTGTTACTGGGTACACTATTTCACCAACAGGTTCTCATTGCCAACATTTATGGTCCCAACGTGGAGGACACCACTTTCTTCCAGCAGGTATGGCACCACATACAATCCATGGGAGATGCATTAATCTGGGGCGGCGATTTCAACACTGTACTGTCGTTTGAGGAGGACAGAGCTGGCACCTCCCGTACACATCACTCGCAGGCTGCCGCAGTTTTGAAGGGACTGATTGCTGACTATAGCTTAGTTGATACATGGCAGGTGTTTATTCCTAGATCTCGGGAGGGCAGATGCATTACACAGCAGCATCAAGCTTGTTGTCACACATGGATTTCTGGCTCACATCTCAAGACCTCCACTCCTGGGTGACGGATGTGACCCATCATGCCCGCACCTTGTCGGACCACTCACCGGTCACACTGACTTTGCAGGTACCCAAACCCTACATACAGCCATTTATGTGACGCCTACCGCCTAACGCTCTGCTCGACGCAGCTTTCTGGGAAGAGCTCCACACGCAGATTACAGACTACTTTCAATACAATGTAGGCTCTGTGGATACTGCCGGCACACTTTGAGAGGCATTCAAGGTGGTCATTCAGGGGCACTGCATAGCAGGGCAGATCAGGTTACTCTGTGACATTAGAGGTAGCCTGAGCTAGCACTCGCGGAGGCACAGTATTTCACAACACGTTCAGCCACCATAATGGGGCAGATCCCTAGTATACTCACAGAATATCAAGATGAGGCAGATAGGGAGGTAAAATTCCTACACAAACATGTACGTAGATATGAAGACGGAGACAGACCAGGCAAAACACTTGTGAGTCTCCTGCACCCACCTAGAGGCTCCACCTTCATCACAGCACTTAATACCCCTGCTGAGTGGTGCACTCTTCACTGGATATTCTCGCCACTATGCAGGATTTCTATACAGAACTATGTATCCCTCAAAGAAATCCACCAGATTTGGTCCTTGAGGCCTACTTTGATTCCATAGAGTTGCTATGGTTCAGTAGAGTGCATGGTGAGTACCTCGACATACCATTCTCTGTAGAAGATGTGCGACAGGTCATTGGCAGCATGCGGACGGATAAGGCGCCGGGTGCGGATGGCCTCACCGCAAAATTCTACAAAGAATATTCGGGGTTACTAGCCCCTTACCTCCTGGCGCTATACCAGGAGGCACTGCAGGAGGGAATCCTTCCTGGCTCGATGCTCAAAGCTATTATAATCACTCTTATAGAACCTGACAAGGACACCTAAACAATGTGACTCCTATCGTCCACTCTCATTAATAAATCTAGACGCCAAGATCTTCGCCAAACTTTTGGCCATTAGGCTGCAGCCCTTGTTACCATTGATAGTACGGCCGGACTGGCTTCGTGCCGGGTAGATCACCCTCCCACATTCTAAGAAGGCTATTTGGGCTGCTGCACTACCTCGCTCCCCATGTATCCATGATTGCGGCTCTTTTAGACGGCACTAAGGAGTTTGATTCTTTGGAATGGGGATTCCTGTTCCCGCTTCTTAGAAGATTGGGTCTGAGCCCACTTTTTATCCAACAAATTCAACTTCTTTACACGCGACACACTGCGCAGCTACGGATCAATGGATTGATCTCGGAGCCAACAGTCATTACACTGGGCACTAGACAAGGCTTCCCCTTGTCGCCGTTAATATTCGCGATTGCGACTGCCGAAACTCTTATACCTTT